>NC_138349.1:69613926-72013926 GCF_046562875.1 Panthera onca
TGCCTGCCTGCCTGCCTGCCTGCCTGCCTGCCGCCGCCCTCCGCCGCGGGCCCCGGGCGGGTGGCGGAGGCCGCGCAAGACGACCCTGGCAAGGCGCTGTGGCGCAAGCCCCGGCGTTCTCCGATCCCGGGACTCTTGCAGGCCGCTCCCGGCTTGGCCCCACGCCCGCCTCCGCTTCCATCCGGCGCGGCACCGCACCGCACCGCACCGCACTAGGTCGGGCTACTCACTCACTGGCAAGAGGGTGGAAGCGAGCGTGGGGCATCCGGCCGGCCGTGCCTTCCGGGGCCCGCCCCGCCGGGGTGTCCGCCTCTCCTCCCCAGCCCCAGGGCGAGCGCAGCCAGCCACCCGGCCTTCCCGTCCCGTCTGCCCCACCTGATGCAAACCCACCCCGGAGGCCCCAGCGCCCCCAGTGAACATCACCAGCCCGAGCCCGCTGCCCTAGCTGGGCCTGGCGAATTGCCTGGGCCCTGCCCGGGGATGAGGGCTCGAGGGAGGGGAGAGGTCCAGGACCCAGGGAGCCCAGGCGTGTGGCGGAGTTGGAGTGTGGGGTCTCGCTGCCCCACCCGCCCGCCCGCCCGCTCCTGGGTTCTGGGATCCACCCACCCAGCCCCCACCCTCCAGTCCCCAGGCGCCAGGCCCCGGTCCCGCCCTCACCGCACGCCCCCCCCCCCCCCGCACCGCCCCACCCTCCGTGCGGGTGCCGGTGTGGGTGGTGTGTCAGGAAAGGTGCAAAGCCGGGGCGTGGCTTCCAGCCGGTGCGGTGGGATCTGGCCGGGTGCGGGGAGCGGGGAGCGTGCCCCTCGTGAAGTGCCGTGGGGTGTGCGGGCTCGGGGGGCGGGGCGGGGCGGGGCGGGGCCAGGCCAGGTAAGGACTTTGTCCTGGCCCGGTGGGGCTGAGGGGGCATTGGCTGTGTTGTGTTTGGCTCCAGCAGCCGCGCTCCCTGGGGAGCGAGGGACTCATGGAGGTAGTGGTGAGGGGCGGTCGGCGCCAAAGGAGAAGTAAAGGAGGCCAAGCAGTCCCTTGCTTGTAATTCTTTCTGTGATTCTTCCCCGTTTCTCCTGGCTCTTCTGTTCTTTGGGCGCAGCCTCCCCCTTGGCTGTGCGGTCAGAACTAGAGCCAGGACCTGCATGCCAACGGATCCTCTGGGCCCGGGGTGGTGGGCATTATGGTGTCCTGAGCTGGTGTAGGAATGGTGAAGTCTTGGCCTCATCAGGGACAAATGGCACTCATCATCAGATCAATAGTAGCATGCTTTATGAGCTCTACTGTATTTTATAAACATATACACCATCTGTACTTTCCCCCATTAGATGCCTATGACATCACCTCCTCCTTCAAGATGTAGGGTCTGTCGCTTTTTCCACCCTACTAAATCTGGTCTGGCTTATGATTGTTCTGACCAGTAGAGAATGGTAGTTTATGTCCGGAATTCGTGATCCCCAAAGACCACCAGGGAGCAGAGTCCGATGCAAAAGCGAAGAGCCTTTATTCGAGCTAGCTCGAGCTCCATCTCCTACCTGCATCGAGGAAGTGGTGAGATACTGGAGAGAGACAGAGAGTTTCAAAAGCACAAAGGTTTTATAGGGATCATGGCCTTAGCCGATTGGCTGGGGAAGGGTCGTGGACTCAGCTGATTGGCTGCCAAAGTGCGGTCCCAGATCAGCAATTATGAGAGTCACCTGGAACTTGTTAAAAATGCAAATGTTGGGCCTGGTGGTCACAGACCCACTGAATCAGAAACTCTGGGGGTGGGGCTCAGCAATCTGTGTTTGAACAAGTCTTCCAGGAGATTCTGATGCACCTGAAGTTTAAGAACCACTGTGTCTGAGGATCTGTAACATGTTTGGCCTCAGTGTATACAGAACGTTTCTCACTGGTCACCTATTAACCATTGGCTGTCAGCCTTGCTGTGCTATATAAATGCCTAGCATCAAACACCATCCCCAGAGACTCTGATGAATTGGTTTGGGGAGGGGTAAAATGCTCCCAGGTCATTCTAAGCCTCCACAGGGTTGAGGGCTCTTGCCTCTGGCCCCTACCTGAGAGAAGCCCACCCTCTTCTACTCACACTTTCCATGCCTCTCACACTCCCCTTCCTCCCACCTCAGACTTTGGAAGAATGCCTCAATCGGTAGCCTGCTTTCTTAGAAAACATAAGTTACTTAAGGGGAGGAGGCGTGTTCTGAGGGTTGGGCAGGAACTTCTTTCTGCGGCCATGTCGGGGACGTAGTCACTAGTCAGCCGGCCTAGGTCTGCTCTTTCAGTAGCCATGATGCTTAAGCAATTCTGGGCCTGCCTTTTAAGAGGACTGGATGTTTTTGATTTCTCTCTCAGAAGTCTTGCTCCGGTTTTTGCTGCCGCTGGGAATCCAGACTCTGCTCGTGAGAACGGGGAGCCCCACAGAGAGGTCTCGTTCACGCTCTGTGGTCAAATGGCCAGCCGGCTCCCAGCTAGCCAGCAGCAGCCCCTGCTGCCTGTATGTGAGGGGGACATCTAGGATGCCCAGTCAGCTGAGCCTTAAGAGGACAGCTGTTTCATTTGATGGCATTTGATGGCCATTTGGTGGCAGCAGCTGTAGAAACTCTAAGTCTTTACCACCCACATGAACCCAGAGAATGTGCAGAATTATGAGAGATAATAATAATAAATTGCTTTAAACCACCAAGTTTTGAGAGTGTTTGTTTCACGACCATCTTACATCAGACTGATTCTATAATTATTTCTTTAAACCACATGTGACCTCAAAATAGATAAGTCCCTTAAGGGCCTCAACGATGTCCATCATTGTTGGTTCTTGTACTTGAGTGAAGTACAGTAGGTGGCATATTCATTCCACCAGAAACGCTTATCGAGGGGCACCTGGGCTTCTCGGTGGGTTGAGTGTCTGACTTCGTCTCAGGCCATGGTGTCGCCTGCCATCAGTGATTGGACTCCCGAATTCGGCTCACTGCTGTAAGGGCAGCGCCTGCCTGAGATCCTCTGTCCCCCCATCCCCCTTTATGCTTTCAAAGAAACATTAAAAAAAAAAAGTGCTTCTTGAGCCGGTACTATTGTTAGAGTAGGCAGTTGTAGGATGCCTGGAGGCCAGCACAAGAGGAAGTTCTGGCCAGCTATCAGGAAAATCAGAATCAGAAGCCATTCCTGGCAGTACTCTAAAACAAAGCCACAAGAGGCTGGATCAGACCAGACAGGCCCAAGATGGCGTGTGCCATGACAGAAAACCCTTGACCAAATAGGGAAGAAAAGGCACAAAACCCTGCTTCCAAGAAGTCTAGTTCCCAAGTAGTGAATATTTTACCCTTTGTCGATAAAACAGAGAAACCCGAACCCCAGGGCACACAGCTCTCTCTCTCTCTCTCTCTCTCTCTCTCTCTCTCTCTCTCTCCCTCTCTCTCTCTCAGTACCCAGTCTCACATCTAAAGGGTATACTTTCACTTTCATAAACTTTCTTATTTGTACCACTCATCCACCGTGTTGGACCTCTCCTGGAATTCTTTTTTGTGAGGAGACCAAAAGCCTTCAGCGACATCTTTGGATTGGGCTAGGTTGAGGCCTCAGGGCCCGCAGTCTTCCCAGTTTATGCAGCCACGTTATGTGTCAGGCTTAGGCGAGGTATTATTGTGTCAACTATGTACGTGAAAGCCCCTGATGTACCAGCGGGCACGGACACTCACCCGATAAGGAAAGCACAAACAAGGACACGTCAAGTCACAGAAAGGGTTGTTCATGCACTATTTTTTGAGCCTCTACTGCATGCCCAGCACTGGACTGCCAACTCAGTGACATCTCACTGTATGATTAAACTCGGCTTCTTACACAGTGCACAGAGCAGAAGGTAAGACCAGCCACAGAACACCCTGGGAAGGGTGTAGGAAGTTCACGAACCAGTCTCAAAGTCGTCTGTGGGGGTGCAGTTGAGAGAAGGCCTTGGTCTGGGTCATCTCTTGGCACTCACCACTTACGATGCCCACGTAGTGAAGGATCTCAGTTCTGTAGGGAGATTAATCGGGTGGCAGTCGCCTGTTTTAAGTGGTCAGACATAGAGAGGTCTGTCTGAAGAGCCTGACAGCTTGCTGTGAAAATCTTCCCCTTTTTAAAGGGATTTCACCCGTTTGGGGCCCCTGTAGACCTCCTCTGGTTTTGCTTCTTATCAGTTCTGGGGTGTCAGCGGATGCTGCCAGCTGGTACCTTAAACTGTTCGTGTCACTGCTTGACACAGGCCCCTGCTTGACGTGAGAAACTCCATTTTGCTCTCTACAGGTGACGTGGGGCCTATGCACAATTTTGTGACTCCAGTTTGGACCGGTTGTCTTGTTTTCAACCCTTCGTTTAGAGACCACAGTAAAGCCTCTGGTCTATGCTTCCTCCCTCTCTGTTTGCCTCCTGACCTGTTCTGGTGCTTTTCTATGTGGCCCCCTCATGGCACGGCCCCTCCTCTTGGGTTCTGTAAGAAACAAATTCTATTGTCAATGGCAGTCATCCCCTGAGCTGTTGGCCTCACTGTAACTGAAATTTTCTATTAATACACTATATTTTAGGGGCGCCTCGGGGGCTTAGTCAGTGAAGCGTCAGACTCTTGGTTTTGGTTCAGGTCATGGTCTCATGGTAGGTGGGATTGAGCACTGCGCTGGGCTCTGTGCTGACAGCCCGGAGCCTGCTTGGGATTTCTCTCTCTCTCTCTCTCTCTCTCTGCCCTTCCTCCCACCTCAGCTTTCTCTCTTTCTCTGTCTCTCAAAATATAAATGAATAAACATTAAACAATTAATATATATATATATATATATATATATATATATATATATATGTGCACTATATTTTAAAACAGCCCTGAATGACAAGACACTTCACAGGCACTTTGAAGAGTGAACAAGAGTGAACAAATAAAGAATGGATGAACACTGTACTTTTCAAACAACAGGCCAGTATGGAGTCACTTATATGAAACCCCGAAAGACTCATCACCACAAGACTGATCATCTTCAACCCAACTTCAGTTTCAGCCTCTCTCCCGGGAGTGGAATTTTGAACCAACCACATGGGCTGGAATTCTCCAGATCAGCACTAGAGAGGTAATCTGCATGATGAGACCTCCCTGATCTTTCCCCTAAGGGAAGGGGACCTTGCCTCAAAGACTCCTTTCTTTGCTTTTGCTAATAACCAACTTGTTGTACCTCAGTTCTGCCTATAAAAGGCTTCCATGTGGTGTGGTTTCCTTCTCTTTGTTAGGTGGCATGCTGTCCACTTCGTGAATCATGGAATAAAACCAATTAGACTTTTATTTTTGTAATGCTTATTTATTTTGGAGTGAGAGAGAAATGTAGAATCTGAAGCAGGTTCCAAGCTGTGAGCTGTCCACACAGGGCCTGATGCAGGGCTCGAACTCACAAACTGTGAGATCATGACCCGAGCCAAAGTCGGACGCCCAACCGACTGAGCCACCCAGGCACCCCACCGATTAGGCTTTTAAAGTTACTCGTTTGAATTTTTGTTCTTTAACCCAATATTCTCAACAAGTTTTTATATTTTAGTCTATATTAGATTTCCTTTTCTCCATAAAATTACAGGTTCCATAAAGTGGAGGACATATAAAACTTTGTATGGAGGGGCGCCTGGGTGGCTCAGTCAGTCGAGCAGCCGACTTCGGCTCAGGTCGTGATCTCAGGGCAGGTCATGATCTCAAGGCTTGTGAGTTCGAGCCCCACGTTGGGCTCTGCGCTGACAGCTCAGACCCTGGAGCCGCTTCTGATTCTGTGTCTCCCTCTCTCTCTCTGCCCCTCCCCCACCCACGCTCTGTCTCTGTCTCTCAAAAATAAATGAACATTAAAAAGAATTAACAACAACAACAACAACAACAAAATCTTTGTATGGAAAAGACCAGAACTTGGGAGATTCTCCCTGCACTGAGCACCCAGGATGAAGACTGACTCAGACTCTGCCTTTGTACTGAAAATGGAATTTGGTTGATTTTTTTTTTTTGAAAAATTAAGCTATTAAAAACAAGACAACCAGTCCAAAAATGGAGTCACTTATGCTAAGCCCTATATCACCAAACTAGGATTTAATTACAGTTTTGGCTCTCTCAGAAATGAAATCTTAAACCATTCAATTAAGAATCACCCCACCAGCTTGGTGAAGTTTTGGGGTGGTGATGGGGTTCATGGGGCCTGGAGCCGATGGCCAAGAAAGAATTTTTTTCTTTTTCTTTTAATGTATTTTTTGGTACTTATTTTTGAGACAGAGAGAAAGCACAAGTCAGGGGAGAGGCAGAGAGAGGACACAGGGTCTGAAGCGGGCTCCACGCTGACAGCAGAGAGCCCAATGTGGGGCTGGAACTCACAAACTGTGAGATGGTGACCTGAGTGGAAGTCAGATGCTTAGCTGACTGAGCCACCCAGGTGCCCCCAAAAAGAATTCTTGAACACAGACGATGTTGGTGCAAAAAGGTGATTTTATTAAAGCGCGGGGACAGAGCCAGTGGGCAGAAAGAGCTGAACTGGGGTTTGTGAAGAATGGTTGGATTTATACTATGGAGCTGGGGACAAAAAGTTAAAAGAGAGGCCTCCGGAGGGACTTTGATATGCTAAAGAGGACCCCTAAGGTACCTGAGGCCTTGCGAAAGTCAAGCTGAGGTTGTTTTTCTCTCTAGCAAAGCATTAACAGTAGGGAGTTCCTGGAGTCAAGTCGTACTCGGCCTGCCTCGAATATCTGTCAATGGGCTGCAGGTTATAAGGAAATTGAATGTTACCTGCCATTTCCTTCTTGCTTTTGTTCCCCACATCACTGTGGAGGGGGTGTGGTTGGGGTTACAGGAAACGGAGTCTACAGGTTTCTGGAAATTAGGCTATTGATAACGCTGCCTTTCTCCTGTAATTTACTAAGACATTTGCAGGCTGATGGAGACACTTGTCCCGAAGGACTGTGATCTCTATCAGTTAACCATTTGTTTTGTTGTGTTTTGTTTTTTTCCTTTGTCTTCAGGCAGCCAGGTGTGCCTGAGGCACGTCTCACGCGTCCCACCTGGGGGAGGGCTTGTATTTTGCCCTGCCTGCCTCTTGCTCCCTCATCAAGCTCTAGTTAGGTAATCTTCTTTCGAAGCCCCTATCATCACCTAGAAGAAAGTAACCTTGTCATAACTGATATGGGCAGCAAAGGCAGAAAAGAATGTAGATGAAATTAAATTTCCTTATACCCTGCAGCCCATTGACAAATCCTTGAGGCCGGCAGAGTGAAACATTTCTCTGGGAACTCCAGACTGTTTTACCGTTAATGCTTTGCTAGGGGGGGAAACAACTTTTGCTTCACAATAGCTAGGCTTCTGGATTCTGTAAGTCTTCTTTAACATATAAAAGTCCTTCTGGAAACGTCTCCTAGTCTTGACCTCCCCCAACGCCCAAGTATATCATCAGTCTCTCCTTACAATCCCAGGGCAGCTCTTTCTGCCCCTAAGTTCTGTCCCCATGCTTTAATAAAACCACCTCTTTGCACCAACACTCTGCCTGCTTAAAGTATTATATTTGTCAATAGGCTGCAGGTTATAAGGAAATTTAATTTTAGCTACATTCCTTTCTGCCTTTGCTGCCCATATCAGTGAACATATAGTGTAATATTGGTTTCAGGAGGAGAATTTAGTGATGCATCGCTTCACATATAATTTTCATATAATACCCCGTGCTCATCACAACACCTTAATACCCATCACGCATTTAGCCCATCCCCCACTCACCTCCCTCCATCAACCCCCAGTTTGTTCTCTATCATTAAGAGTCTCTTGGGGACGCCTGGGTGGCACAGTCAGTTAAGGTGTCTTCAGCTCAGGTCATGATCTCGCTGTTCATGAGTTTGAGCTCTGTGTTGGGCTCTGTGCTGACAGGTCGGAGCCTGGAGCCTGCCTCGGATTCTGTGTCTCCCTCTCTCTCTCTCTGCCCGTCCCCTGCTTGTGCTCTGTCTCTCTCTCAAAAAACAGATACGCATAACAACAACAACAAACGTCTCTTATGGTTTGCTTCTCTCTCTTTTAATTCCCCTTCCCATAGGAGAGCTTCCCCTGCTGGCCTCCTGACTCCATTCTGTTGTTACAGCAAATGCTCGGCATCCAGCACAAGCTCGTCCAGCGACAAGCATGCAGGGAATCAGAACGGACTGTTTATTTTGCACTGGTGTTGGCTCAGTGGAGTCACCTCCAAAGGCTGAACGTTGGGCTGGAGTTTTACTGATTTTTTTACATATACGTGCTTCCGGGTTGGGAGGACTAGTTTAGCGAAGTTTCTGGTTCCTGGCTGCTGGCCCATGCAAGAGGCAAGCAAGATTGCAGAAACTAAAACCATGCGGGGGAGTACCTGGCCTCAGACATCTGGCTGCCCTTTTTTGTTTGCATTTATCAGCTTTCCTCCGCATTGTATGAGGGTTTTTTTTTTTTCCCTTAAAGTTTTGATTTATTTATTTTTGAGAGAGAGAGAGTGAGTGCAAGTGGGGTAGGAACAGAGAGAGAGAGAGAGAGAGAGAGAGAGAGAGAATCCCAAGCAGGCTCCACGCTGTCAGTGCAGAGCCCAATGCGGGGCTAAAACCCACAAGCTGATCATGACCTAAGCTGAAGTCAGAGGCTTAGCCCACTGAGCCACATGGGTGTCTCTATATGAGGTTTTTTTAAATTAATTTTTACCCAAGTTACATCACATTCAACGAGATGGCCTGTTTTCTAGGTTATTTCACTCAAATCTGCAGATATTATCAGGGAGAGAATCAGTTTAGCATATTTCAAACCAGCTTTATCTTTGGGAGAGAGCGTGTGTGTGTGTGTGTGTGTGGGGGGGGGAACAAAATGTCCCTGAAAGATATTAGCTCCAGATTTATTTAGAAAGAAAAATGAGAGGGGCACCTGGGTGGCTCAGTGCCTTAAGCATCCAACTCTTGGTTTTGTCTCAGGTCACGATCTCATGGTTTGTGAGTTCCAGTTCCTGCTTGGGATTCTGTCTCTCCCTGTCTCTGCCCCTGCCCCACTCACTCTCTGTGTCTCTCTCAAAATAAATAAATAAATTTAAAAAGAAAGAAAGAAAGAAAGAAAGAAAGAAAGAAAGAAAGAAAGAGGGGTGCCTGGGTGGCTCAGTCGGTTGAGTGCTTGACTTCAGCTCGGGTCATGATTCACAGTTCATGGGTTCGAGCCCCGCGTCAGGCTCTGACAACTCAGAGTCTGGAGCCTGCTTGGGAGCCTGTGGCTCCCTCTCTCTCTGCCCCTCCCCGGCTCGTGCTGTGTCTGTCTGTCTGTCTCTCTCTCAAAAATGAAAAAACATTAAAACTGAATACAAAATTAAAATTGAAAAAAGAAAGAAAAATGAGAAAAAGATAAAGGGACAGAATAAAGAAAAAAGAAAAGTGAAGGGGCAGGGGAAAGAGTAGAGAAAAAAAAAATAGATAAAAAACCCAAAAAGGATAAAACTAATTGTGGTCAGATTCCCTCTGGTTACAAAAAGCATCTTTCTGAGCTAAAATGACCAGAAACTTAGGTCCGGCCATGGTCTTACAAGGGTGCTTGGCATCCCCTAACAATGGCTGTGTGATACTGTGATTTATAATAAGAAATATGCAATTTGGTCTTCCTCTGTCCTTGTTGCAGGGTTCTCGCCTCAGTACCCGGGATTTGTTTTCTTGCTGTGTGGAAGAATGAAGAGATGGGCACAAAATGAGTAGCAGGCAAACGTCTATTAGAGTAGCATGAAAGCTGTCTTTACAGAGAGGGGGCATTTGAAAGTGAATACCAGCCACTATAGGCAAGGGTCCTTGTTTTCTAAGGTTCTGGCCAGCCCTCCCTTCCCTTCCCCCCTGTTGCTTCTCAGGTTCTATCCTTACTGGCTGGATAACTCTAGGTGCCAAGTTGCCCATTCCTGATTGGCTCAACTCCATTGTGGGAGGAGTCAGGCTGGTCATACTGTCCTTCCTATAACACAAGTCTTATGGTTTACTTTTTTTAGTTAGGTAGTTTGACTGTTAAATTCCTGAGGGAGCCTAGGTGGTATCTGTTACATTCTGGAGAGGGATCTTATGCCCGAGGGGGTTTGCTATGGTCAAACACTCCCATCATCGTTCCAAAATACGTGTTTTTTTCCCACCCAGGGACCTCAAGTCCTAACCTTTCCCTCTCTGCCTATTTTATCCTATCTTTTCCCTCTCGTATCCAACGCCCGTCATGGAGCTCCTAAAACTCTTGAAATTTCCTAAGTGAGGAAAGCAATAAAGTGGTCTTTTATTATTCATAAGATGTCCCTTTCAATGACACCAGAATATATATTGATAAGATGGCTTTGGGGAAAAACCCCAAGGGATAGGGGCTGGTTGCCATGGGAACGGCATCAGGATCAGAGGGGTGGGGAAGGCAGCGGGGCTGGGAGTTGAGTTCGACCCACAATGGCCAATGATTTAATCGGTCATGCCTATGTAATGGAGCCTTCACGGAACCCCAGCAGGATGGGGTTTTTGGAGAGCTTTAGGGCTGGTGAACTTGTGGAGATTTGGGGAGAGTGGCACGGGACGCTCTGGGTCTTTCCCCCCCATACCTTGCCCGCCGCGTCTTTTCCGTCTGGCTATTCCTGAGTAATATTGTTGGAGTAGGCAACTAACACCTAATACCTGAAGGTCAGCAATGAGGAGGTCCCGGTTGGCTATAGGCAAGGTCAGAGACCTGTGCTGGCAGTACTTCCCGAGAAGACAGGTCAAGATGGCAGGTGCCGTGACAGGAGCCCTCTGACTAAAATGGGAAGAAAGAAGCATGAAACCCTGCTACGGGCCCCAAGTAATGCATATTCTGCCCCTAGTTAACAATTGCTGATCCAAGATGGAAACCCAAACCTCGGGACGCAGTTCTGTCTCTTACGTTCTCCGCTCTCATCTCTCAAGAGTGTACCTTTTGTCGTAATGAACTTTCCCACTTGTGTCACTTGTGTGCTGTGCCGCTTGTCTGTCCTTGAATTCATTCTCATGACAACACCAAGAAACTTCAGGTTCTCGAGGTCCAGTTGGGTGGAGGCCCCAGAACCTGGATTCTCCCCAGTTCGACCAGTAACAATATCCTTTTATAATAAACTGGCAATCTAGTAAGTAAACTGTGATTTCCAGAATTCTGTGACCTGCTCTAGCAAATGAACTGAACCAAAAGACGGGGGGTTTGTGGTAACCTCCAATCTATAGCCAATCCGTCAGAAGCACCATGGAAACAACAACCTTGGACTTGCTGTGGGCATCTGAAGGGGCAGGCACAATTTATAGAACTAAGTCCTTTATTTTTTTCTTTAGGTTTATTCATTTATTATTTCTAAAACAGAAAGAGAGAGAGCGAGAGAGAGAGAGAGAGAGAGAGAGAGAGCACAAGTGGGTGAGTGGCAGAGAGAGAGAGAGAATCGGAAGCAGGCTCCAGCTGTCAGCACAGAGCCCACTGCAGGGCTTGAACTCACAAATCACGAGATCATGACCTGACCTGAAGCCGGAAGCT
This sequence comes from Panthera onca, assembly GCF_046562875.1. Lineage (NCBI taxonomy): Eukaryota > Metazoa > Chordata > Mammalia > Carnivora > Felidae > Panthera > Panthera onca. The sequence continues at coordinate 69,625,409 of NC_138349.1, forward strand.
CAACCAACGGAGCCGTCCAGGCGCCCCATGTGAGACTAGGTCCTTAATATGTGGGATCTGATAACATCAGGTAGATAGGGTCAGAACTGAGTTAGATTATAGGACACCCAGAGAGTGTCACAGAATTGCTTGATGTGTGCAACTTCCCCATGTCTGATGTCAGAAGTGAAATAGTGTTGTAGTAGAGTATTGAGAGTACAGGAGACATACAAGAGTGTGTTTCGTTTTACTTTTACAGGCTCTTTATGAAGTCATTAGCAAGAAATGGACCAGTCACAGCTGGAGATTATCTCCATTGCTATTCTTACTTTTTGGGTTCACAAATAAGGACTCCAAAGAGCTTTCTGTCTACGTGGGTTATTGGCAATTGTTATTTCCTTTATTAGAAATTAAAATCTGTGTGATGTTTCAGTAGCTTGTTTTCACTTCCAGTTTGAAAATCTATAATATTGTTTGGCTTTTAAAGAGCCCCAATGACTAACCTTAAACTATTCAATTCATTTTTTTTTTTTTTAATTACGAATGATCGGTCTCAAAATGATGCTATAACTCAACGGACCTCATGATACTATAAGAAATGTTCTGTTGCATAAGACAAAATAAGGTACATTATTAATACCTTAATAAAGCTAAGTGGAAGCATTATTAAAGCTTTATTAAAGCTTTTATTTAATATTAAATGTTAATCATATTTCCCTCAATAGGATTACCAGCACATTTCTCATCAGAAACCTTAGAGGCCAGAAGGAAAAATGAATGTCAACCAAGAATCCTATATCCTGCAAACTATCCTTCAAAAACGAGGGAGAAATGAAGACATTCCCAGATAAACAAAAGCCTGCCCTGTGAGAAATGCTAAAGGAAGTCATCCAGATTGAGGTGAAAGGAGGAACACTTGGGTGGCTCCGTCGGTCGAGTATCCCACTCTTGATTTCAACTCAGGTCATGATCCCAGGGTTGCGGGATAAAGCCCCATGCCAGTCTCCACACTGAGTGTGGAGCCTGCTTAAGATTCTCTCTGTCTCTGTCTCTGTCTCTGTCTCTCTCTCTCCCTCTCTCTCTCTCCCTCTGCCCCCTCTCCAACCCTCTTTCTTTCTAAAAATAAATAAACAAACAAATACGTACATACGTACATAAATACATAAAATAAATTAAAGGACACTAGACTTTAGTAATTAGTAACTAGACAGTAGTAGCTTGAAGCCATATGGAGAAGCAAAGTTAAATATGTGGGCACTTATAAAAGCTAGTATTATTGTTACTTTGATTTGGTAATTCTGCACTTTTTCTATGAGATTTAAGAGACGAATGCGTGAGAAAGTATCGTTAGTCTGTTTGGGGACACATAATACATAACGATGTAATTTTGTGACATTAATACCTGAAAGGGGAGGGAGACAGACTTGAATAAGAAAAGCGTTCTTATATGTTGTTGAAGTGAGGCTGTATACATTTAAATTAGACTGTTAGGACTTGAAGATCTTGTTATAGACCGAATGTTTGTGTTTCCTCCTGACAAAGGAAAGCTCTGAATCTGATGGCTTCACAGGTGAATTCTACCAAATGTTTAGACAGGAACTGACACCAATCGTTTTCCAACTCGTCCCAAAAAATGGAAGACAAGGAAACACTTCCTAACTCATTCTATGAGTCCAGCATCCCGATACCAGAGCCAGACAAAGACACTACAAGAAAAAAGTAGAGACCCATATCCCTTATAAACCTTGATGCAAAAATCCTCAATACATATTGGATCTATGGTGAAATTCACCATAGAAAGGAAAGTCAAGTGGAAGCTCAAAAGTATACCCCTGGCCAAGAGAGTAAATGGTGTATCTAGCAGAATGGCAGAGATTAGTGGCATCCTAAGGGGTCTGAAGAAGGCAGGCATTATGTCTGCTTACTTCACCAGTCTGGTCCCCTCAGCACGTGGATGGACGCTGGCGGAGGATTCTAGACCGGGGGTCTGCAGAGTACAGATTGCAGACGCAAACTGGCCAGCTCCTGTTTTTGCATATGGTTTTTACTCTTACAAGTGACTGAGAAAAATCAAAGAATAATATTTAAAAAAAATTTTTTTTTTAATGTTTATTTATTTTTGAGACAGAGACAGAGCATGAGCAGGGAAGGGGCAGAGAGAGAGGGAGACACAGAATGTGAAGCAGGCTCCAGGCTCTGAGCTGTCAGCACAGAGCCCGACGCGGGGCTCGAACTCACGGACTGTGAGATCATGACCTGAGCCGAAGTCGGACGCTCAACCGACTGAGCCACCCAGGCGCCCCAAGAATAATATTTTATAACATGCGAAAATTAAGAGAGATTCGTATTCCATCATTAATAAATAAAGCTTCATCCGGACACAGAGGGACACTTGCTCCTGTGTGTACCGTCTGGCTGTTTTGGCACATGACGAATCCCAGCGACCAGGTGATAACGCTACACTGTTTCAAGTGCCTACCACAGCGACCCTGAAAGAATACAGTGTTCGTGTGCATTACCAGACTAGGCAGTCGTCCCAATATTCCCAATTCACAGGAAAGCAACAATCATGAAAGGCAGAAATTTTATTTTATTTTTTAAATTATAACAGTGATTTAAAAAAAAAATTTTTATTTGTTAAAATTTATTTATTTTGAGAGGGGGCAGGGCAGAGAGAGGAGAGAGAGAATCCCAAGCAGGCCCCACACTGGCAGCCTGGAGCGCTATGCGGGGCTTGAACTCCCAAACAGGGAGATCATGACCTGAGTCGAAGGCAAGAGTCGGATGCTAACTGACCAAGCCACCCAGGCGCCCTGAAAAGTAGGAAACTTAAACAGGATATCACAACACAACCCATTGTGTCTTCATAAAAATAAAAGTTGGAAATGAGGCTGCAACCTCAGTAAGTTGCCAAGCGGCTTGTTATTTTGCCCAGTGAGGAAACCATTCGCTGACGGTGATTTAATTCAACTATGTTTGATCATGGCAGCCAAAGAAATGTGTTCAGAGAATATAAACTGGTTGAAGATTGTTAGCTTTTTTGCTTGGTGAATGGAGAACACCAACTTAATTTCTAGAAATGCACACTGATCCAGCAGAGGGCAGCATCACCCCACAGAGTCAACACCCTTCACCGGAAGGAAACCCCATTGAGAGGAGCTGAAAGTTGATGGTAGGCTCAATTGCCAAGATTTCATAACCAGTGTACTAGCTTTTTTAATCTTCATGAAAAGCCTGTAAGATAGGTGTTATTTTCATCCTTGTTTTACAAGTGAAAAAACTGAAGCTCAGAATGGTGAAGTGACTTTCACAAGGTACTAAGTTTAAGCCATTTGTCTGACCCCGGGACCTGTACTTTTTCAGTGAAACACAATTACAAAGTGCTTGCTGTGTGCCAGGCGTGGTCTAAACACCTTGCATGTTTTAACTCCTTTAATTCCTCTATGGATCCCAGGATTTAGGTACCATCATCCCCATTTTACAGATGAGGAAACTAAGATAAAGAAAAGTGAACACATTTCCTAAGGTAATTGCACCAGAACTGGGATCTGTATTCATACTGTCTGGCCTGAGTCCCCAAAGGCCATCACGACCCTGGTCCCTGCCTTCTGCTGGTGAGCTCATCATATGATGATAAGCCAGGGTTTCTCAAAGTGGAGGTTAGTGTCACCTAGGAACGTTCTAGAACTGCAGTTTTGAGGCCACACCCCAGACCTCTTAACTCTGAAACTCTGTGGGTAGAGTCCCCTGCTCTGAGTTTAACAAGCCCTCCAAGTGGTTAGAAGCCATGCTAAAGTGAGACACTGGAGTGTTTGATTCTCACTGTGGTCCTCACCCCTACAGTGCCCTCAACACATACAAGTAAACGTGTAACACACCTCTGTCTGTCTGCACGTTGAATAAGGGATGCTCGTGGACATACACAGATTTTATGGGTCGAGGCAAAGGTGCTTGTGTTGAATCTGGCTCTTGGCTTGCTTTTAATTCCCAGGAGCAAGTTTTCTGGATGTGGTCTTTGGATACCTATGTAACAAATTATTACGACAGCAATACCCTTTCTTGTTCCTGCCTCATGGCTGTGTCGCTCTTCTCTCATTATAAAGCTTTTGTCCCCCCCATCCAGGGTGCCTGAGTGGCTCAGTTGGTCAAGTCTCCCACTTCAGCTCAGGTCACGATCTCCTGGTTCGTGGGCTTGAGCCCCACGTTGGGCTCTTTGCTGACAGCTCAGAGCCCGGAGCTTGCTTTGGATTCTGTGTCTCCCTCTCTCTCTGCCCCTCTCCCACTCACGCTTTGTCTCTCTCTCTCAAAAATAAATAAACATTAAAAAAAATTTAAAAAAAAAAAAAGAACTACAGTGGCCTTCCCACACCCACCCCTTACCCAAGACTAATAAGAAGGAAAGGGAACTGTGAAGAATATAGAAATAGCAGATATAAGGTACAGCCTCCACCACTAATGCCGAGAGAGGGCGCCCAAGGAAGGCCTCCCCACCAGTTGGGAAATGTGACTTGAGCTGGACCCCAGAACTCAGGAGCCCCCTCTCCTGTTCTTGAAATGTGGGTTCCGTTTGCCCTTTCTGTTCCCAGAGGCTGCTCCGAGGACAGCCTTGAGATGCTGAAAACGCCGGCACAGTACATGTGACTGAGCCCAGTCAGAGCCTCTTTGTAAACTTTTAAGATTTGGAGGACAGGTGCAAGGATCCATTTCTCTTGCTGAGCCCAAGACAAGCCTCCTAAGTTCCCTTTGCTCTTATTAAAATTGCTTCTCGCCACCACGGAGTGGCCTGCCTCTGTCTTTAGTCTCGCCCCGCCATCTGCCCGCGGGGGCTGGTGTCAGATCACACGGGGAAAGCTCCTGAAAAGATTGGGAAGCTACACCCCCCCACCCTTGGTAGGGAGAGCGTAGCCATGGCTCACTCACAGAAGGTGCTGTGGTGCGAAGCTGGAGGAACTTTCTGGAAACCCATCCTCTGTAACCTTTTCTAAATCCACCCTCCGGCGTGCTGGGAAAGCTGAGTCTCACTTCACTTACCATGACTTTATTGTATCACCTAAAACTAAGACCATTTAAATGATGGAATGCCAGACACATCATTTATGGCGAGACACATCCCTATTTCAGAGATACATCCTGATTCCAGAGATACAGTTTTTTTTTAATTATATTTTTTAAAGTTATTTGTTTTGAGAAAGCTGGCTCATGTGCCCCTGGCTTGTTCATTTCTGATCTGACTAACCTTGACTTCCCTGCTCTTGGTCTCAGCTTAATCTTAGGCCTGGAAGCCACCCACACAGGGTCACCTTTCTCTTCTTCTGCTCTTCTGTCCTATTGCCAAACAAGAGAAAGTCAGGGAACCTGGAAACCTGGGCCAGTCTGGGCATCAGGTATGGCGAGCAGTGACGGTAGCCAGGGCAGATTGGTAAGGAGACTGCACCTTGATGGTTGGTTGTGTCAGACCTCCGGGTGGGAAATCCTGGAGGGCATAGGCAGAGCAGTGACATCTCTGTGTGGCAATAAACAGCCGGGACTAGGGAGGCAACGGGTATTTCCTCTAGGTTTCACCAGCCCTTGGGGGAAAAATACGCGTCAGGTAACACAACGGACTTGAGTCTCTGAGAGCATAACCACAACACCCCCAGCCCCCCAACCTTTGCTGTCCCCACCTAGTAGGGTCCTAGGTCCTTGAAGACCTGCTGAGTGGCTCTCACTGGTGGTTCACAGCTGGAGTGGGACGAGCAGCTTCCTCCCTCCACTTGTCCTTGGCCGTTGGGGTGCTGCCCTGGGTGACTCAGACAAAGCGGGGCCAGGGACAGCATCTCAGCCCAGAAAGTCTTAGTGGTCTGTGTTTGTTGCAGAAAAGCCTCTGTGCTTTCTTAAAGACAAAATGTTGACCTTGAAAAATGAAAGGTGTCACCTCCTAACTTTTTTTCCGAGAGCCAGCACAAGGATCCAGGCAGTGTACTGAGAGACTGAGGTTGACCACCTGCTTTTGCGAGGCCATGTCTCTGATTCCGAACTTTGGAACTTGTGAGAAGGTACTATTAGGGTAGAACTAAAAGGCCTTGCCTTGTTTGAGCACAATTTTAGCTTAGATTTGGTCTTCCAGTTCCTAGACTTATACTTTGTCATGTTTGCCTTGCAGATGCTTTTTCTGAAGCCGGTGATAATGGCATGACGGTTCAGGGCAGACGGGGGTCATTTCCTAAAAATTAAAGACGTTTTGACCTCTTAATCGTGAAATGCCTTTCTATCCAGAATTCTCCCCAAGTCACGGTGGTGCCTAAGGAAAGTGATTCACTCTTCGGGCGCCTGGGTGGCTCAGTTGGTTGAGTATCCAACCCCTGATCTCAGTTCGGGTCACGATCCCAGGATTGTGGGATTGAGCCCCACATCGGGCCCCATGCTGACTGTGGAGTCTGCTTAAGATTCTGTCTCTTTCTCTCTGTACCTGCTTCGCTCATGCATGCGCTCTCTATAAAATTAAAAACAAGAAAAAGAATGTGATTCATGCTTTTGTGTCCTTAAAACGGAAAATCATAAGGGTACTGAGATGTGTACTTAAACACCACCAGAATGTGAGCATGAAATTCATGTAACTACTGGCTTTTGAAAACCATCCACTAGCACAGAGCAGTCGGCGGGTCAAACATGAGTCCCTTCTGGGGCCTGGCACTGGCCTTGGCAATGGAGGTAGACAAGGATCTTGCTGGGCAGAATGAGTAAATAAGTCAATGGCAGGTATTGATAAGGGCAATGACAAAGATAAGATAAGGTCATGTGGTAGAGAGTGAGTGGGGCTGATTTAGCTAGGGGGGGTAAGGAAAGGCCTCTCTGAAGAGAGTGATGTTTGTTTTTTTTTAATGTTTTTATTTATTTGTGAGACAGAGAGGCAGAGTGTGAGTGGGGGAGGAGCAGAGACAGAGGGAGACACAGAATCTGAGGCAGGCTCCAGGCTCTGAGCTGTCATCACAGAGCCCGACCTGGGGCTCGAACTGACGAGCCGCGAGATCATGGCCTGAGACGAAGACGGACGCTCAACCGACTGAGCCACCCAGGGCGCCCCAGAAAGCGATGTTGCAATTAAAACCTGAAAAGGAGCGTCTGCCCTGAGCCGGTGTGGGAAAGGCGCGGGCCTGGCATTCCTACAGGTGCTGCAGCTGGCGGCCCGCGGCCTGGCCTGAGGCTCGGCCGCGCTGCTCTCCTCGGCCGTGGCGGTGGGAAAGCCCCGCGCGGGCAGGGACGCGGAGCAGCGCGTGGTCCAGGTGCCGGCGTGGGCGGGGTCCGCGGGCCCTGGGCCGGGCGTCTGGGACTCCAACTGGGACAGGCGAGAACCGCTGTCCTTGGCGAACCTGCGGAAGAGGAACCCGGAATCTGGAGAAGAAGAACTGGCCTCCAGGCTGGACCACGACAAAGCCAAGGCCACGCGACACATCTTCCTCACCAGGCACTCCCAGAACCACGTGGATGCTTCCCAGGAAAAGGACCGCACGCTGACGCCCCTGGGTCTTGAACAGGCTGAACCGACGGGGCTGTGACTTGCCAGCTTGGGCTTGAACTTTAATAAAATTGTCCATTCGTCCATGACCCGGGCCATCGAAACCACTGCTGTGGTCAGCAAACACCTGCCAGGCGTCTCCAAGGTCAGCACAGACCTGCGGAGGGAAGGCGCCCCCATCGAGCCCGACCCACCCGTGTCCCACTGGAAGCCCGAGGCTGTGCAGTATTACGAAGACGGGGCCCGGATCGAGGCCACCTTCCAGAACTACATCCACCGGGCAGACGCCAAGCAGCGGGAGGACAGTTACGTGACCTTCAGCTGCCATGCCAGCGTCATCCGCTACATCGTGTGCCGGGCGCTGCCGTTCCCCCCGGAAGTCTGGCTCCACCTCTCTCGCAACGACAGCAGCATCAGCCACCTGGTGGTTCGGCCTGGTGGCCGAGGGGCGCTCAGGGCCCTCGGGGACACGGGGTTCGTGCCTCCGGACAAGATCTCCGGCTCCCGAGGGCTGCCTGGAGGACCTGCTCCCTGGGTCCCCAGCCTGGTTCGCCCGGGTGCCGCCACGGACGCGGCTCCTTCCCTGTCTTCCCTCCACAGGCTGCGCTGCGGCGCCGCTGTTCCTCCTCCGGGAGGAAGGTGAAAAAGCGCGCACGTCTTTAGTGTCTAAAATGGGGCGTTTCGGTCTGTACTTCCGGCCCAGGATGGAAAGGGGAATCGTCCCGAGCAGATCAGCCTGATTTCTCTCTTGGGCTTCTCTGCCCCGTCTGCTAGGACGGGGCCTCACTGCCGCCGTCTGCGGGGACTACGGCCAGTTTGCACAGGCGTCTTTGGTCGTGACCGCTGTTGGCCACGGGAGCCCCTCGAGGCTGTCGGCAAAGGCCATTAGGCACGAGGGGCTCCCCGGAGGAGGGGCCGCCAGCGCTTCCGTTCAGAACTTGTCGTACGTTCTTCTCATTTCTTAAAACTCTATCACTTCAATATTTGTCAGTGAAAGATTCTGTTCATCTGGGTTCTTGCTTTGGTAACCACTCAGTCTGGGGGCCTGCACCTGTGACACCACGGGGTCTGAACTCCCCTGTGTTGTTAGGCCTTTCCCAGCACCTCGGGGCAGCAAGACGGGTGAAGGAGGGGACCGGAGAGCGACAGTGCAGCCAGGGTCCTGTTTCAGGAGAATACTAGACACTTCGTCGGCCTCTGGCTGTTAATCCTTTACACTTATGGATTAAACTGTTGAGACGCGATGTGTCCATTCCAAGTATTCTGTCAATTTAGGGGAAACTACAATTCCTGTGAAGTGGTTATGAACATTTTCTGCGATCAGTGCGACTAATTGGGACATCTGATCCATTTCTCTGTAACTTTGGAAATAACTGCAAAATAAAATTTTATTTTACTGGTTTGAAAAAAAAAAAAACCCCGAGTAAACATCTTTGTCAAAAATTGGCCCAGCCATCCATCATTACCACCATTTCCTCCCCCCCTCCCCACCCCCGCACCCACCCCCATCCTCAATAGAACTGGACTAAGGGGTGGTCTCTCCCCTTAGCACTCTCCTGAGTGCTAACAAATAAGCAGAACAAAAACCTTCCTGCAAGAATTCAGCAAAGTGTAAATCGGCCCTTCTGACAAAGTTGGGGAGAACTTCCCGGTGGGAATAGAGACTGCTGGTCAAAGCAGATCTGTCTCTTTACAGGATTTTTGCACAGCTGTGATGCAGCCTTAGCCCAGTAGTTTGGAAGAGGGTGGGGACAAGGCTGATTACGAGGAAGGAGAGATTTCTTTTACTATATATTAACGCCTTCAGTACGCCTCTCAAAAACGTCATTGCTTGGAAAAATCATGAACGAGAGAGCATGAGCTCTCATCTCCTACAGTCTTTCCTCTAAGATGGGTCCAATGTTAGAAAAAAAAAAAAAGCTGATGTGACAACTGGCTCACAAGGCAGTAAGAATTGCCACTTACAGGCCAGTTCCACGTTTTTCTGGAACGTTCTATGATGGCTCGCCTGGTTGAGATCCTCTTCTCCTTCCTCAGTGTAGATGACTTACCATCTTTTTTTTAGGAAACAAAGACGTGTACATATTATTCTTATTGTTCGATGTGAAAATGTGAATTTAAAAATATGTCAACCAAGGGAGAAGGACAGACAGAAAAAGGCACTTTAAACTTGACATTTTCAACTTTCACATAGTGATTACTGCCAGGGGACCCTAGGAAACCAAGGCGTCGTCTCCCTAAGACTTGACATATATTAGTTTCCATTTCTCCAAGAATTTACATTTTGTGATTAAATACAAATTTATTTCATAATAAAACTGAATTCTGTCCTTGTAAATTCTTTTCAAGGAATGTATACCAAAGGCAAGACAACTATCATGTGGGTGCGGTCATATATAAGTAAACACTCACGTGTGCCTATGCATACATTTAAAAAAGTCCTTAAATGGTTGAAAATGACTGCACTCACGTACACTAAATGTGTTTTTTTTTAATTTTTTTTTTACATCTACTTTTTTGAGAGACAGAGTGCGAGCGCGAGTGGGGGAGGGGCAGAGAGCGAAGGAGACACGGAATCCGAAGCAGGCTCCAGGCTCTGAGCTGTCAGCACAGAGCCTGCCTGACACGGGGCTCGAACCCGAGAACCGTGAGATCATGACCTGAGGCAGAGCTGGATGCTCAACCAACTTAGCCACCCAGGCTCCCCACAAACGCTAAATGTTTTAGAAAACAGAGCAGGAAATCTGGGGCGTTCATTTCTTTTATTCATTCATTCATTCATTCATTCATTCATTTATTTAAATTTACTGAGGCCTTCATTTCAATATGATTTTTCATATTCAAGAAAAACTTTTATTAGCACAAATTTAACCCTGTACTTAACGTTATGTAATTTAAACTCTATAAACTTAAATTGATCACTACAATTCTAAGTCAGGATGGAGCTTGGGTCACAGTGACTTCTCTTGCTAAGTCAAAACCTACCAATAAGAGTATGGGGACAGATCTGTTCCCTGAAGGAAGATGATGCACGTTCCCCGGATTTACAACGCAGCGGTGGGAAGAAAGTGAATTTAATCCACCTTAGTGCACTATTCACTGTTTTCATGAGTCATCTTGCCTCAGGAGATCAGGGGAGGTCAGAATTTTTACCTGGTGGTATGACCTAGACTATTCCAGTACTTTTCCAAGCCTGTTTTTGTGGTCTGATCTGTTACTGGGCTGCTGTAGTTTCCCACTGACCGGTCCTATGGGGTACAGAGTACTAAGAGACACTCAGTGAATGGCCTGGCTTTCGGCCATAGTTCTCTACTCTCCATGGGTTGCAGTAGCCTAATTTCTACTTGGTAATCAGCATCAATCAACACGGCTTATTCTCTGCTTTTTGTGTCGTGGCCCAAAGGTACCCAAACAACCAGGGCAGTCTCCGCTCTCAATTTCGCGTTTACTTGATAAAAAAAAAAAAAAAAAAAAAAAGCCGTGATTGAAATATGCAGGTCAAAAATGCAAAAATTTTCAGTGAATGACAGGTTGGCACAAAACCCCACCCTACACTCACCACCCAGCTCAAGAAATAGAACATTCTTGGTACACCAGGAGCCCCTCTCTGGATCCCTTTCCCTCCTTATTTTCCCACAGGAAAGCACAGACCTGCCTTCTCAAGCCATGGATGAGTTTTGTCTGTTTTCGAGCTGTGTATGCATGGAAACTCACAGCATGTACTCTTTTTCCATTGCTTTCTTTTAGCTCAACATTATATTGAGAAGAGTAATTCATGGTTTTGCAGCTATAAATTAGTTCGCTTGCCCTGCTGTTGGAACACACCCCCAATTAATTCGTCCATCCCATTGGTAATGGAATTATCTGTTGATGGACCTCAAGAGGTTTCCAGCCTTAGGGCATTTCTGTACTGATGCCTCAGATTTCTTGGTGTACATGCACCTGCATTTCTGTTGGGCATATCTAAGGTTGTATTCCCGGGTCTCAGGGAATCCGAATGTTCTACTTTTGTACATTCTTCCAAATCATTTGTCCAAACTACTAATTTATAGTGTATGAGCGTTTCAGTTCTTCCACAGTCTTGTTAACACTGGCTTTGTCATTTTGGATAGTGGAATTAGTGGTTTTGACATGCATTTCTTTGATAACAATCGAGATTCAGTAGCTTGTCATACATCTCTTGGCCATTCGAATATCTGTTATGAAGTGGTGTATCTTGCCTATTTTCCCATTTATCTTTTTCCTTTGGGTCTTCCTTCATCAAATACGTAATTTAAAAATATTCTCCCTCATTTTTTAATTAATGCTGTCTTTTGATGTTCAGATATTCCTAATTTTCATTTATTCCCAGTTTTAAATGTTTTCCTTAGTTGTTAGTACCTTTTGTACCCTTTAAGAAATTATTTCCTGATCAAAGTCATGAAGATATTCTCCTATGTTGTATTCTAAAAACTTTTACTGTTTTGCTGTTTCTTTTTTCAAATGTTTATTTATTTTTGACAGGGAGAGAGACAGCATAAGCAGGAGAGGGACAGAGAGAGAGGGAGATAGAATCCAAAGCAGGCTCCAGGATCTAAGCTGTCAGCACAGAGCCCACGGTGGGGCTCAAACTTACAAACTGTGAGATCATGACCTGAGCAGAATTCAAACGCTTAGCCGAATGAGTCACCCAGGCACCCCTGTTTTACTTTTTACATTAGATGTGTAATTCACCAAGAATGATGTTTGTGCATATTATTTGAGTAGGAATCAAGTTTCATCCCCCCCCCCCCACTTATTAATATATAACTCAACCACAACCCTTTAATGAAAAGATTGTCCTCTCTCAACTTTTCATAGTGCCTCCCATCAGAGATCAAATGTCCAAAGAGAACATCGGTCTGTTTCTGGAATCTCTAGTCCTTATTTGTCCATCCTTGTACTGGTACCACAGTGTCATAGTTGTTAACATCTGTATAACAAATCTCTATCCAGATAGTGTTAGTCTTCCAACTATCTCCTTCTCCTATATTTTCTTATCTATCTTTGTCTTTTATATTCCCATAAATCTTAGAACTGGCTTTTAAACTTACACACACACACACACACACACACACACATGCACACACACACTCACACACCCTATGAGGATTTTACTTGAGGTTGCTGTGGATCCTATACATACATTTGGTGGTGGTCTTTATCACGCTGACTTTTTCAAACATGCATATTTTTAAGGTTTATTTGTTTTTGAGAAAGAGAGAGAGAGTGCAAGACAGAGAGATGGGGCAGAGGATCCAAAGCGGGCTGTGAGCTGACAGCAGAGCCTGATGTGGGGCTGGAACTTGCGAACTGCGAGATGGTGACGTGAGCCGAAGTTGGATGCTCGACCAACTGAGCCCCCCAGATGCCCCGACTTTTTCACATCTTGGCTACGATCCATTACGTCTCCTTCCCATTTATTAAGTTTTTTAAATTCCTCTCGGTGATGTTTTCTACTTTTTTTGTGTGGAGGTTTTGTACGTTTTTATTAGGTTTGTTTTTAGTGGGGTTTTTTTGTTTTTTGTTTTGTTTTGTTTTGTTTTGTTTGTTTTTTTTGAGAGCGAGAGAGGGTGTGCTGGAGCACAAGCTAGGGAAGGGCAGAAGGAAAGGGAGAGAGAGAGGGAATCATAGCAGGCTCCCTATGCCCAGCCTGGAGCCCAGTGCCGCACTCCATCTCCCAACCCTCAAGTCGTGACCTGAGCTGAAATCAAGAGGTGGAGGTTTGACAGAGGGAGCCACCCAGGTGCCCCTATTTTTACATATTCGAAGTGTATTCCTTCAAGGGCTGTAGCCTTTTTGTGTGCGTATAATTTTATTTACGCACTCATTGCTGTTATAAACAAAACACAGGCTTGATTTTTGCACAACGGCTTTAAATTCAGGGACTTTGCAAAAGATTATATGTAGATTCTTTTGGATTCTCTTTCTTCGTCTCTGTATTTGTCTCTTTCTCTGTGTATCTCTCTGTCTCTCTAATTATTATTATTACTTAACATTCATGTTAATTCATTTCCTCGACATATTGAATCAGTTAGGACCTCCCATCATTCCCAATTTCAGACAGCAACACTTTAGCATGAGGTACATTGTTTGATTTAAAGTTTTCATTTGTTTGTTTTTGTCAAAATAGGGACTTTTCTTTCTATGTGTAGTTTGCTAAGTTTCTTTTTTGTTTTTCTTTTTTTTAAGTTTATTTATTTTTGACAGAGACAGAGTACGAGCATGAGCTGGGGAGGGGCAGAGAGAGAGGGGGAGGCACAGAATCCGAAGCAGGCTCCAGGCTCCGAGCTGTCAGCACAGAGCCTGACCCGGGGCTCGAACTCACCAACCGTGAGATCATGACCTGGGCCGAGGTCGGTCGCTTAACCGACGGAGCCACCCAAGCACCCCCCTTTTTTTTCTTAAGTCAGGAATTGATGTTGAATTTTATCAAGCATTTTTTCAGGAACCCATTTAGATGGTCATTTGATTTTTATTCTTTATTCTGTTGATGGCATAAGTTGTATGGATTGATTTCAAATATGAAGCCATGGGGACGTTTCTGGACCACACCCAATTTGGACGTGGTATATTATCCTTTTTCATGTGTTGCTAACTCACTTTGCAAATACTCTGTTCAGGTTATTTTTTTGCATGTTTATGAGCAGATGGCCACACTGTATCACCTTGGCCCACGTCAGATTACTAAGGAACCTCCTTAGCCCACACACAGCTGACAAGTTTGAGGGTACTGATGCCCCCTTAGGGGTGAACTTCAAAGCAGCAGGAGGCTACCTACTGCCTGTCAAGTGAGAAATTCTGGGAGGAGTTCTGTGTGCTTCTAAGAAGCCCCAAGAGAAATGACTCCCCCATACCTAGAGCGTTGATCTCAATGAACAGATCCTTACATTGGCTTGTTTTAGGGTAGACTTTTTATTGTGTGCAGAAAACCTCCCAGATTATAAGTGTCCAGCTAGTGAATTTCCACAAAGGGAACATATTCAGGTAACTGGAGCAAGAAATGGGCGCTCAGAGCATCTCAGCCGCCCCTCTCAGGCCCCCTTCCACATCCTTCCTGTCTTCGCTTGCTGGGTCCAATTCTCTGGCCACTGTGGTAGAGCAGCACAATCTTAGCACCTTCATACAGCACCAACCTATTTTCTTGCAGGTCTGTAGGTGAGAAGCCTGACACGGGTCTCGCCCCTGGGCTAAACCCAAAGTGTTAATAGGGCTGCATTCCTTTCCGAAGGATCTGGGAGACGACTGGTTTCCTGCTTATTCCAGTTGTTGACAAAATTCATTTCTTCATGGTGATAGGGTTCGGGGCCCAACCTTGCTGGTTGCCAGCTGAGGGCCATTTCCAGCTTCTATAGGCCCCTACATTCCTTGAATCCTGGCTCCCTTTTTTTCCATCTCCAGAACTTGCAACCATGGGTTGGGTTGCTTTTATGCTTCAAATTATTTTTTTTAATATTCCATTGTATATATACATGTGTGTGTGTGTGTGTGTGTGTGTTCACACATATACACACACACACACACGTATATATATATATTTATACCACATCTTTTTTTTTTTTTATTTTTCATAGAGACAGAGCACAAATCGGGGAGGGGCAGAGAGAGAAGGAGACACAGAATCCGAAGCAGGCTCCAGGTTCTGAGCTGTCAGCAGAGCTCGACGCGGGACTCGAACTCACAAGTTGTGAGATCATGACCTGAGCCGAAGTCAGACGCTCAACCGACTGAGCCACCCAGTCGCCCCGTATTTATACCACATCTTAATCCACTCATTTATTGATGGATACTTGGACTGCTTCCGTAATTTGACTATTGCAAATAATGCTACTGTAAACATAGGGGTACAAGCATCCCTTTGTATTAGTGTTTTTGTATTTTTTTTGCTAAATATCCCATAGCGTGATTACTGGATTATAGGATGGTTCTTCTTTTTTTTTTTTTTTTTTTTTAATGTTTTTTAGTTTTTTCTTTCGAGTAAACCCAACGTGGGGTCTCTGCTCAGAACCCTGAGATCAAGAGTCTTACTTCCCCCACTGAGCCAGCCAGCTGCCCTTGCAGGGTAGTTCTATTTTTAACTTTTTGAGGAACCTCCACACTGCTTTCCACAGTGGCTGCATCAGTTTGCATTCCCACCAACAGTGCAAGAAGTTTCCTTTTTCTCCACATCCTCACCAGCGTCTGTTTCTTGTGTGTGTGTGTGTGTGTGTGTGTGTGTGTGTGTGTGTGTGTGTGTTTAAAGGTTATTTATTTATTTTGAGAGAGAAAGAGAGAAAGCGTGAGTAGGGGAGGGAGAGAGAGAGAAAGGGAGACAGAGAGAATCCCAAGCAGGCTCCATGCTGTCAGCACAGAGCCCAGTGCAGGGCTCTATCCCATGAACCATGAGATCATGACCTGGGCCAAAATCAAGTCTGATGCTTAACCGCCTGGGCCGCCCAGGTGCCCCTCTTGTGTTTTTGATTTTAGCCATTCTGACAGTGTAAGGTGACATCTCCTTGTGGTTTTGCTTTGCATTTCTCTGCTGATGAGTGATGTTGAGCATTTTTTCATGTGTCTGTTGGCCGTCCGGATGTCATCTTTGCAAAAGTGTCTATCCATGTCTTCTGCCCATTTCTTCACTGGATTATTTGTTTTTCAGGTGTGGAGTTTGATAAGTTCCTTATAGATTTTGGATACTCACCCTTTATCAGATATACCATTTGCCAATATCATCTCTCAGTAAGTTGTCTTTTAGTTTTGTTGATTGTTTCCATTGTTGTGCAGACGTTTTTTATTTTGATGCAGTCCTTTTTAGCCTTCAGATTGTTTATACCTTTCCTGTTATCACATCTTTGGCTAATATTTACTTTCCTCTTCCACTCTTAAGGGCCCAGGATATTTCTTTTGCTCACTCAGATAATCGAGGATTAATCTCCCTCTTTTAAGGCCCATGGCTTTAATTTCATCTGTAAAATCCTTTTTTGCCATATCAGGTAACATATTCACAGGTCTCAGGGAGTAAGATGTTCACATCCTCTTGGGGACCATTATTCTGTGTATCACATCCCCATATGCCACTTAAAAAAATTTTTTTTTAATGTTTACTTATTTTTGAGAGAGAGAGAGTGAGACAGAGTGTGAGCGGGGGAGGGCCAGAGAGAGGGAGACACAGAATCGGAAGCAGGCTCCAGGCTCTGAGCCCTCAGCCCAGAGCCCGATGCGGGACTCGAACTCATGGACCGTGAGATCATGACCTGAGCTGAAGTCGGACGCCCAACCAACTGAGCCACCCAGGCTCCCCCCCCCCACCACCCCGCCATATGCCACTTTAATAAAAATAATTATTTTCTAGACTTTTAACACCAAAGATTGGTTTTTCTGTTTTGTATATAGATGGACTAATCCAACGTATACTTTTTGGAGCTTGGCTTCTTTTCGCTCATTGTTGTTTGTGTGGATGCTTTAAGACCCAGTGCTCAATTCATCGTGTTCCCTTTTCCCTGACGCAATGTTTGTGGAAGTATGTGTTGAGATGGAGACTGTCCCCTTGGGTCCTTGATTGACTCAGCTGAACCCCAAGTGGGACATATAACAGGGCTAAGAGATACATTTTTCTTGTATCAAGTCAATGAGAATCTGGGATTGTTTGTCATCACAGCAAAGCCTACCTAGGTTGTCTCAAAGGAACTTGGAACCAAAAGTTTGGTGCTGTTGTAACAAAAATCTAAATTATGTGTCTTTATCTTAGTGGTCAGATAGTGGGCAATGAGAACACTGCCATTAGAGCCTAGAAAAATAGTTACCCGTGTATTTAGTGATGCAATAGTTGGCAACATTGTCAGGTATTACCTTGAGAAGGAGATTATGTACCTGAAGAACTGGTTATTCCAGAGGAAGAGGTTGAAGTACAGAACATTAACAGTACATGTTGATTTCAGTCTGAAATAGCTTATAAAAGAAAACTTACCTGCAAGTGAAAAGAAAAGGGAATAGAGAGTATCTGAATTCAGGCTCTTGTAGGGTTAAAAGAAACAATTACTTTAATCTCATTCTCCCTGTGTCCTTTCCCCTCACCCCTCACCTCCCCCCCCCCACACCCCTCCCAAAAAAACAGCAGACCTTAGAGCGAGAAGATACTAAAACCTGCCTTTTGGCAAGGGTCTGATCAAGGGTATAGCCATCACACTGTTGTTAAACTTCCAAATGTATTAAGATGTTTCAGATTAGACTCTAGCTAAGAGTATAGAGCCCAGAGATCCCTTCATTAGAAAACAGTGACTCAAGAACAAAGACTAAGGTTAGGGCTCTTATAACAAAACCCTTAGGCTCAAGTTACCTGTAATTAAGTTGAGAAAGAGGGGAGGAAAAAGACAGGTGTGTGAGAAAGCAAGATAATGTGGTTGCAAATCTAAGAATGTATGTAAAAAAAACAAAACCTAGGAGTGTATTAGTTCTCTATTACGGCATAACAAATGGCCCCAAAGCTTAGTGGTTCAGAACAACATGTATGTGTTATTTCACACTTCCCCTTATTTCACAGAATCTGGGTCTTCTGCTTCAGGGTCCCTTTCAAGGCTGCAATCAGTGTGTCAGCCAGGGCTGAGTATCATCTACAACTGGCAAGAGTCCTCTCTCAAGTTTACTGAGTGGTTGCTGGCAGGATTTAGTTCCTGGTGAGCGGTAGGACTGAGGACCTCGGTTACTCACTGGCAGTCGGCCTGAGGGTGTCCTCAGTTCCTTGTCACATGCGTCTCTCTAAATGCCAGCTTGAGGAATTAATGCGCGCGAGCTGAGAAGGCAATAGAACCTGTAACATCGAAACTTGAGCCGCGGTCCGCAGTCTCTTTCTCCCTCTTTCTCAAAAATAAATAAATAAATTAAAAACAAAAACTTAAAAAAATTTTAAACGGAAATTCCTTGGAAATTTTGAGTTGAGGCATGATAGGATATTGTTCGGAGAGTTTACTTAGGAATGTGAGAATTTTAGAAGATGGCTAGAGTATTTAGAGACTCACGAAATGGCTGCGTGAATACGTATCTTCCAGTTAGAAGCATATACAGATTCAACAAATTACTTTGAATCAAATTTAATCTTCACGACTCACATTTTAACTCAAAAACACTTTGTTGTCCTTTTTGTGAAACCCTGATTCGCACTGTTTGACACCTGAGGGCTTTTCCACTACCCTTTCCTTTCTTTTCAAGAGTTACTCTATTACAGCCCTTAATTAGTATTATTCATAGAATCTGTAAATGGTAAATGTTCTATTCAAAAAATTATTTATTTATTTATTTTTATGTATTTATTTATTTTTGAGACAGAGAGAGAGAGAGAGAGAGAGCGAGCACGCTCACACGAGCAAGCAGGAGAGACACACAGAGGGAGAGACAGAATTCCAAGCAGGCTTCCTGCCATCGGGGGTGGGCTCCCCACAGGGCTCCAAGCAGGGCCCCATGTAGGGCTCGATCTCACAACCTATGAGATCATGACCTGTGAGATCACAACCTGAGCCAAACTCAAAGAATCAGACGCTCAGCCACCATTGGCCCACTGAGCCACCCAGCCCCCCCGCCCGCCGTTCTTTAGCGGATTGGAGCTATGGAAAAGTCTGGCGTCCTTGATTTATGAGTATAGTGCCTTCTAGTGGCTAGCCTATGTCATTGCAACCACGGCTGCATTGAAGAAGGTATTTGAAAGCAGAATTCGCTCTTCAACTCCCAAGTTTCTAACTTTTCAAGCCTTGATAATCAGAATCAAAAAGCAAAGGAGAATTTAAGAAATGATACTGAGTTGACTAGTAAGACAGAGCGCATATAACTAATTTTCTATTATTTAAGTGAGCCATTGTTTGCTCGTGGAACAAGGTAGAAAAGAGGGTAGCATAAGGGAGGGGAAACCTGCTTGTGTCATTTCTCCTCACTGACGCCGTGGGACTGAGACACAAAGGGACAAAGTGACTTAAATCACTTACTTATAAAACTTTTGTTGTGAAGAAAACTAGACTTATTGTGATGATTTAAGCTACAATTTTTAAAAAGATTTTATTTATTTATTTGTTTGCTTTTCAATGCTTATTTATTTTTGAGAGACAGAGAGGGAGACAGAGCATGAGCAGGGGAGAGGCAGAGAGAGAGAAGGAGACACAGAATCCGAAGCAGGCGCCAGGCTCCGAGCTGTCAGCACAGAGCCCAACGCAGGGCTTGAACTCACGAACCGTGAGATCATGACCTGAGCTGAAGTCGGACGCTCAACCGACTGAGCCACCCAGGCACCCCCAAAAGATTTTATTTTTTAGAGCAGTTTTAAATTCCCAACAAAACTGAGCAGAAAGTAGACTTCCCATATACCCCCTGCAGCCACACATGCACAGTCCCACCAGAGTGGGACATTTGTCACAACTGATGAATCTGCATGGACATATCATTATCACCCAAAATCCATAGTTTCCACTACATGTATTCTTGGTGTTGTATATTCTATGATAAATGTGTAATGGCATGTATCTACCATTATAGTTTCATACTTTAAAAACTCTCCTACCGACCACTGGCAATTACTGATTTTCTTCTCACTGTCTCCATGGTTTTGGCTTTTCCAGGCTGCGATGTAGCTGGAATCACACAGTATGTCGCTTTTGCAGATTGGCTTCTTTTACTTGATAATATGCATTGAAGTTTCTTCCATGTCTTTTCATGGTTTGATAGCTCATTTCTTTTTAATGTTCCATTGTCTAGATATACCAGTTTATTTATCCATTCACCTACTAAAGGACATTTTGGCTGCTCCAAGTCTTGGCAATTACGAACAAGCTGCCTCAAGCATCCATGTGCAGGGTTTTGCGTGGACATAAGTTTCCTAGGCTATACGTTTTCATTTTTAGTTTTCAGCATCTGTGGAGAGTGGCTGGTTAAATTTGACCCAGGTAGTACAGCTATAAATCTAGTTCCTGCTAGGCCTCCTCACCAAGGCAACCATTCCAAATGTTAGGAAAGTCAATACAAAGGTTGAAAAAACCATGGCAGAAGTATTTAATCGTATTATCTAAAGTTTATTGTATTTGGGAGTGATTAGATTGTGAGCGCGCAGTAAATGCAAATTACATGCAATCACAAACTTCCTTTTGATTTCATGAGACCTTCAAACGTGCTGTGGTTGCTTTTGCCCATAAAAAATGTAGGCTGTAATAACGAGGAAGCCATGTGTAAATGTCTTGCACAAGCGCTTTTAGAAAGGGGGCGGCAACTGACCCACATGATGGTGCCCAACACGTTCTTAGTTCAGATCCTGATGGCACGTGAGGACTGGAGACCTGAGATCAGCAGTTTAATAGAATTGAAGCCTGCAGATACGTGGAGAAGGAAATACAATGCATATTTCAGCAAATACGCAAATTCTCTTAAAAAATCCTCCAGGAACGGCCATTATTAAAGGTTAACAATTTTGAACTGCTCAAGGACTTTATGAAACCTTTTATTATACATTGATCCACACGTTATTGCTATCTGCTGCCAGCTTTTACCCCAGGCCAAAATATCACAGAAAACCTTGTCTTTTCACCTGCCCCTCATGCCCTCCCCTCCCCAGTACCTAATGAAGAATCTACTTGGGCACAGCGATTAGAGACTGGTTTCTTGGTTAGCCTCCGATGTCTTGTGGTATAGATGTTGCTCCTCTGTGTGGTTTTTCTTAGTGATTCTGAAATCAGTTTTTACAACATTTGTGGCTGTGCCCTGATTTAAGAAAACCTGATATCTCTATTTAAATTTAAATATTTAAATATTTAAATATTTATTTCTTTATTTCTTTATTTTATTATGTGCGTGCTCCGTGTAAGCAGGGGAGGGGGAAAGAAAGAGGGAGAGAATCCCAAGCAGGCTCCTTGCTGTCAGCACAGAGCTGGACACAGAGCCTGAGCTGAAAAATCAAGTCAGATGCGTAACAAACTGAGCCCCCCAGGCGCCCGAGAGATCTTTCGTGGCTCCTTAAGAGATTTTGGGATTGTTTGTTCTGGTTCTGTGAAAAATGCTGTTGGTGTTTTGACAGGGATCGCTTTAAATCTGTCGATTGCTTTGGGTCATGTGGACTTTTTTTTTTTTTAAAGTTTATTTATTTTGAGAGGGAGAGAGAGAGAAGGAGAGAGAGAGAATCCCAAGCAGATGCCACTCTGTCAGCGCAGAGCCTGATGTGGAGCTCAAACTCATGAACCGTGAGATTATGACCTGAGCTGAAACCAAGAGTCAGATGCTTAACCACGGAGGCCACCCAGGCACCCACAGGAGTGTGGAGATTTTAACAATATTCGTACTTCCAGCCTACGAAGGCATTCCAATAGAATGTGTGTCATCTTCAATTTTTTCATCATCATTTTATAGTTTTTTAGGTGCAAGTATTTCACCTCTTTGGTTAACTTTATTTCTAGGCACCTTATTACTTTTGGTGCCAATGGGATTGTTGCCAATGGGATTGTTTTCCTAATTTCTCTTTCGGCTGTTTCATTATTAGCCTATCGACATGCAACCGATTTCTGCGCACTGATTTTGTACCCTGTGACTTTACTGAACTCATTTATTAGTTCAAGCAGTTTTGGGGTGGAGTCTTCAGGGTTCTCTAGATATAGAAATTCTAGCTTGTGTAACCTTTTGTTTCCTCTTCTACAGAGAGATAGGCATAGAGACCCAGGTGAAGGTTTGGCCTGCCTGCCAGCCTGGCCTCTGGAGCCGGCACAGGGTGTGGGTGGGAGGTGTGGTTTGGATTATCAGGGGGAGGGTCAGCAGCTGCTTGCTTGCTTGATCAACTGTCAACAAGGCTAAGATGCCGACTACTTTCCTGGCCTAGTGAGAGGCAGGGCCCTAATGGACAGGGAGATAAGAATGCCGGGATAGGTTTGCTATGTTGACCTGCACCCTCCTTGCTACACCCCCCCTGGAATCCAGAGGGCCCTCCTTCACTAAGATGTTGAGGAATGGGTCAGTGAGGGAGGTAGCAATGTCCTCGAAGAGCTCAGTAGTTGCTGTCCCCTGGGGCCAGGATTGGTGGGAAATGCTGCCATTTCAGAGAGGAAGGCAAGACCCAAGGACGAGCACAGAATCCCAGGGAAACGGAGGGCCAGTGACAGTAGGAAGCCTCCACGAGGCCTGTTGAGCAGATGACTTCTTTTTTTTTTTTTTATTAAGTTTTTTAAATCATCTTTGAGATGACAGAGAGAAACAGACAGAGTGTGAGTGGGGGAGGAGCAGAGAGAGAGGGAGACACAGAATCCGAAGCAGGCTCCAGGCTCCGAGCCATCAGCACAGGACCCGAACTCACTGCGAGATCACGACCTGAGCCGAAGTCGGATGCTTAACCGACTGAGCCACCCAGGTGCCTCCGAGCAGATGACTTCTAAGAGTAGTTGGGACTAAGTAGTAATCAGAGTGTTTTGAACCACAGTATTATTTGAGGGTGGCTAATGGGCATCCTTAGGAATGACACGGGTGGGCAGTCTATGCTTGATCTCCGAAACAGCAACAATTCTGGGCCTTCTTACAAAACTTAGATTATAACAATGCTCGGTCATGATCTCTCACCATTCTATGGCTGGTTCCTTTTTTTGATTGCGGCAAGATGTGCATGGCATAAAAGTCACCATTTTAGTCATTCTTGAATGCACGGTTCTGTGGCATTAAGTACATTCCCGTTGTCGTGCATCCATCACCACCATCTGTCACCAGAGCTTCTCGTCTTCCCAAACTGAAACTCTGTCTCCATTAAGAAGCAGCACCCCACTGGGGGTTGTAGGGAAACCAGTCTGTCAATAAATTGTGTGAAAAAGAAAGAAAGAAAGAAAGAAAGAAAGAGAAAGAAAGAGAGAGAAAGAAAGAAAGAAAGAAGAAAGAAAGAAGAAAGAAAGAAGAAAGAAAGAGGAAAGAAAGAAGAAAGAAAGAAAGAATAAAGAAAGAAGAAAAAAAGAAGAAAGAAGAAAGAAGAAAGAAAGAAAGAGAAAGAAAGAAGGAGGAAGAAAGAAAGAAAGAAGAAAGAAAGAAGAAAGGAAGAAGAAAGACAGAAAGAAGAAAGAAGGAAGAAAGAAAGAAAGAAGAAAGAAGGAAGAAAGAAGGAAAGAAGAAAGAAAGGAGAAAGAAGAAAGAAAGAAGAAAAAAAGAAGAAAGAAGAAAGAAAGAAGAAAGAAAGAAGAAAGAAGGAAGAAAGAAAGAAGAAAGAAGGAAGAAAGAAAGAAAGAAAGAAAGAAAGAAAGAGAAAGAAAGAAGAAAGAAAGAAACAGCTCCCCACTCTGAGCTGTTGGGACCCGCCAATCTACTTTCTGCGTCTATGAATTTGCCTGTTCTAGGTACCTCATACTGGTGGAATCACACAGTATTTGTCCATTAGCGACTGGATTATTTCTCTTAGCCTAATATCTTCAAGGTTCATCCATGTTGTAGCCCGTGTCAGAATCCCTTCCTTTTTAAGGCTGAATAATATTCCATCGTATGAATATATCACATGTTGTGTATTCATTCGTCTGTCGATAGGCATGTAGATCATTCTGCTGGGCATATTGGTGTGCAAATATCTCCTGGAGTCCCTGATTTCAATTCTTTTGGGTAATACCTAGGAGTGGAGTTACCGGTTCACATGATAATTCCATGTTTCATTTTTTTGAGAATTCACCATACTGTTTTCCGCAGTGCCTGCACTGTGCTTCTAATTTCTCCACGTCCTTGCCAGTACTTGTTATTTTCAGTTTTAAAAACTTGTTTTTCTTCATTTCTCTGTCTCTTTTTAAGTTTTTTAAAAAATGTTTAGTTATTTATTTTCGAGAGCAGGAGTGGGGGAGGGGCAGAGAGAGAAAGGAGACACAGAATCGGAAGCAGGCTCCAGGCTCTGAGCTGCCAGCACAGAGCCCGACACAGGGCTCGAACCCACAAACCACGAGATCACTACCTGAGCCGAAGTTGGACACTTAACCAACTGAAGCCACCCAGGCGTCCTGTTTCTTTCTTTCTCCTTCCTTCTTTCCTTCCTTTTTTCCTTCCTTCTTTCCTTCCTTTTTTCCTTCCTTCCTTCTTTCCTTCCTTCCTTCCTTCCTTCCTTCCTTCCTTCCTTCCTTCCTTCCTGTAAGCCATCCTAATGGGTGTGAATATGGCACTTCTTACCGGAGTCTCTCAGGTAGCTGCTGGGCTTGAGGTGGGGGTCATTTGCAGCTTCCCCCATGTGTCTTGGGTTGGGAATCACTGGAACACTACGGTCTTCCAGGCAGTGTCCCCTTCAGACAACCCCTCCATATGGCTAGTTTGGGCTTCCTGGGGATCTAGGGTAGTTATGCTTTTTATATAGCTTCTGGCTTCCTCCTGAGCAAATGTTCCAAGACAGAATGTAGAAGCAGCCAGTGTCTTAAAACGTGGGCTTGGAATCTATTATGGGGACCCTTCCACTGTATTCTTTAGTCAAGCACTCACGAACATGCCGAGTTTCAAGGGGAAGGGACTTGGAGACTACCTCCTAGGCTGAGGAATGTCAAAAGATTTTTGAGCATCTTCAAAAGTCCCGGGTGAAGTTGCTAGACTAGGTCGTGCTCCTAACAGCTCTCACAGGCAAACAGATAGAGACATTTCCTCTACTTCAGCCTTGGCCTTTTGAGAAGTTGGAACTCCAGCCTGGCATCACTCTCTCTGAGCCACTCATTTTGCAGTCTGGATGACACGTCACTCCCTGTCAGTACAGCCTGGTCCTCCCACCCAGGCCATGGCTGAGCAAGCCTGAGGCTAGATTGAGGTCTCTGAGGGCCAGGGACTCAGTTAAGTCCCTTCGAGGACAGGTAAAGAGCAACTCTTCCCCAACAAAAACTTGCTACAGATTGAAGTCTGGGTATAACCCATCACAAAGAGAAGGATCTGTTTTCTGCATTTATTGTTTCCTTCTGGGCTTCTGAACTCCCATGTTCGGGCAGAAGAGGCAACCTACTTGGGGGCCTCAAATCCAGATGGTTAGACCACTTATTTTTGGAAGAATAATTTCTTCTTTATTCTGTTTAAGTTAATAGGAAAAAAAAAAAAGTCTGACTAGAAAGGTTATCTTAGAAGTAAGTTCTGGGGCGCCTGGGGGCTCAGTCGGTTAAGCATCCGACTTCGGCTCAGGTCATGATCTTGCAGTCCATGAGATCGAGCCCGCGTCAGGCTCTGTGCTGACAGCTCGGAGCCTGTAGCCTGTCTCAGATTCTGTGTCTCCCTCTCTCTCTGACCCTCCCCGCTTCATGCTCTGTCTCCCTCTGTCTCAAAAGTAAATAAATATTAAAAAAAAAAAATTGAAAAAAAAAAAAAGAAGTTCTTAGGGGTAGGTTTTGGGGTCACATGAAAAGTTGTCCCTGAGGGGCGCCTGGGTGGCTCAGTCGGTTGGGCGCCCGACTTCAGCTCAGGTCATGATCTCACAGTTCGTGGGTTTGAGCCCCGCATAAAGCTCTGTGCTGACAGCTCGGAGCCTGGAGCCTGCTTTGGATGCTGTGTCTCCCTCTCTCCCTGCCTCTCCCCTACTCACTCTCTCTCTCTCTGTCTCTCAAAAATGGATAAGTTTTAAAAAAAAATATTAAAAAAAAAAGAAAAGTTGTCCCTGAGATGAATAAAGATTGGCACAGAGAGATTCAATGTTTAATACACACTATTTTTTCGAATTTTAAAGAAGAAAATGTATCATATGCACACCGAAGCCTGTAGATTAAAAAGAATAAAATGAGCTCAGGATTCAGGTGAAGTTGCCAAGTGTCTCAGGATTCAGTCAAAAAATTTTTTTTAAAGTTTATTTATTCTTGGAGAGAGGGGGACAGAGCAGGAGTGGGGGAGGGGCACACACACACACACACACACACACACACACACACAGAATCCAAAACAGGTCTCAGGCTCTGAGCTGTCACCACACAGCCCAATGCGGGGCTTGAACTCAGCAACTGTGAGATCATGCCCTGAGCCAAAGTCCCTTCCTTACTGAGCTCTTGTCAAGGGCCTCCCTTTGTCCCCACCCCACCCCACCCCACCCAAAAAGGGGTAAGTATATCCTAATTACTTTATTAATAATTCCCTTCTTTTTCCATATAGCTTTACCGCTCATGTATGGGCCCTCGGTCATAAACAGTTTAGTTTTGAAAAGCCAAAACCTAAACCTAACTATGCCAGAAAAGAATGTCATTGCCCCTGTCAGATGAAGACTCCCCGGAGAAGAAAAGTAGAACAAGATTTCTGAGTTGTAACCAGGCTCTTTTTCTTTGCTCTGTTAGTTTTCTAGCACAGGGTTTTATTTATTTATTTATTTAAAAAAATTTTTTTTTTTTTTAACGTTTATTTGTTTTTGAGACAGAGACAGAGCATGAACGGGGGAGGGTCAGAGAGAGGGAGACACAGAATCGGAAACAGGCTCCAGGCTCTGAGCTGTCAGCCCAGAGCCCGACGCGGGGCTCAAACTCACGGACCGAGAGATCATGACCTGAGCCGAAGTCGGACGCTAAACCGACTGAGCCACCCAGGCGCCCCTAGCACAGGGTTTTTTTTGACGCTCCAAGTTTCTCCAAAAAAAAAAAAAAACAAAAACAAAAGCAAAAAAAACCCAAAAAACCCAAAAAACAAACGCTATAAATTTCTCTTAGTAGTCTGTATCCTACGGCTGTTGATAACGTTGTGTTTTCCTTTACACTGAGTTCAAAATATTTTCTAAATTTTCATGAGACTTGGACTCATGGGCTATTAAGAAAGTGAGCTGTGTACTTTTCCTAATAACTGGGGATTTTCTAGGTTTCTATTGCTGATTTCTAATTTCATTCACTATGGTCAGAGAACAAACGTACTTTGCATGATTTCAATTCTTTTAAATTTGATACAGTTTGCTTTAGGGCCTGGAATATGGTCTATCTTGGTGAATAGTTTCTGTGTACTTACAAAGGATATATTCTGCTGTTGTCCGGGAATGCTCTATAAATGTCAATTAGATCCAATTGGTTGATGGTAGCATTCAGTTTTTCCGGTTTTCTGTCTACTCCTTTTATCAATTACCGAGAGAAGAGTATTGAAATATCCAAGTATACTTGTGGATTTATCTGTGTTTTCCTTTCGGTTCTATTAGTTTTTTCTTCTTTTTTTATTATTTAAAAAAAATCTTTTTTTTAATGTTTATTTATTTTTGACAGAGAGAGAGAGAGACAGAGAATGAGCGGGGGAGGGGCAGAGAGAGAAGGAGACACAGAATCCGAAGCAGGCTTCCGACTCTGAGCTGTCAGCACAGAGCCCGACGCGGGGCTCAAACTCAGGAACTGTGAGATCATGACCTGAGTGGAAGTCAGATGCTCAACGGACTGAGCCACCCAGGCATTCCAGTTTTTTCTTCTTTTTATGTTAGCATTCCGAAATGTTTTTATTAAGTGCCTTAATACATTTTTGTGGTGAGTTCACACTTTTATTGTTATGTGCCACTCCTTTTTATCCCTGATAATTTCTTTTTCTGATGTCTACTTTGTCTGATATTAATTTAGCCATTCTACGTTTCTTTTGACTAGTGTTTGCTTAATAGTTACATGCTGTGTCTTTAATGTGGATCTCAGTATAGTTTTTGGTTTGCATTTATCTTACGATGGGTGAGGTTGAACATTTTTCGTGTGTATTTAAGAGCCTTGTTTATATCTTTGTGTGAGTTGTCAAACTCATGTTGTTTGCCTGTTTTTGTTTTTTTCGGGTTTTTCATCTTTTGTTTCTTCTTCATTTTTTAAAAAAATGGTTTACAGTTAAGAAAGATTAGCCTCTGGGCACCTGGGTGGCTCAGTCAGTTAAGCCTTAGACTTCGGCCTAGGTCACGATCCTGCGCTTCATGGGTTCGAGCCCTGTGTCAGGTTCCGTACTGCCAGCTTGGAGCCTGGAACCTGCTTCAGATTCTGTGTCTCCCCCTCTCTCTGCCCCTCCCCTGCTTGCACTCTGCCTCTCTCTCTCCCAAAAACAAATAAATACCGAGAGAAAGATTACCCATTTCACTGGGCACCTGGGTGGCTCACTCGGTTGAGCATGTGACTCGGTTTCAGTTCAGGTCATGATCTCATGTTTCGGGAGTTTGAGCCCTGTATCAGGCTCTAAGCTAACAGCAGGGAACTTGCTTGGGTTTCTCTCTCTCTCTCTCTGTCCCTCCCCGGCTTGTGCTGTCTCTGTCTCTCTCAAAATAAGTAAATAAACTTAAAAAAATTATGAAAAGAAAGATTATTCTTTTAGCTGTGAGGTACATCGCAAATATTATCTCTATCTCTCCGTCTCTATTTATTTTTAAATATTTATTTATTTGTGGGAGAGCACAAGCGGGTGATGGGCAGAGAGAGGGGGACAGAGGATGGGAAGCTTGCTCTGCGCTGACAGAAGGACAGCAGCCAGCCTGATGTGGGGCTCGAACTCAAGAACAAGTGAGATCATGACCTGAGTTGAAGTCAAACGCTCAACTGACTGAGCCAGTCTGGTGACCCCCCCAGAACGTCTTTTTACCTTTTTATTTATTTTTTAACATTTATTTTTGAGAGCGAGACAGAGACAGAGTGTGAGTGGGGGAGGGACAGAGAGAGAGGGAGACAGAATCTCAAGCAGGTTCTAGGCGTCAGCACAGAGCCTCGCCCGGGGCTTGAACTCATGAGCTGTGAGATCATAACCTGAGCCTTTGGCCACTTAACCAACCGAGCCATCCAGGTGCCCCTAAAAAGTCTTTTTAGATTACCCTGAAGGCATATGTTCCAAATATTGTGTTCAAAAATTATTTGGGTTATCAGTTTTTTTTTTTAATTGGTATTGCTTTACCAAAAAATTAGTTACAGACAAAATCTTTTCTTTTTTATTAATAAAGTAGCTTGGGGAGAACTGCATCTTCGTGATGCTCAGGTGTCTTACTGAAGAACAGGTAATTTCAGGGGCACCCGGGGGGCTCAGTTGGTTAAGCCTCTGACTCTTGATTTGGGCTCAGGTCATGATCTCTCGGTTCGGGAGACTGAGCCCTTCGTCGGGCTCTGCTCTGACAGCACGCAGCCTGCTTGGGATTCTCTCTCTCCCTCTCTCTCTGCCCCTCCCTTCTCAAAATCAATAAATAGACGTTCAAAAAAATTTTAAAAATAAAAACGTAGCAAAAAATAGCAAATGATTTACAAAAAACCTATTTGAGTCTACTTTTGTGGGTTTTTTTGCACGTGTAAAACGTTTTCCTCATACTGGTTTTGCACATTCTTCGTATGTTATTTACTTTGTTGCTATTGTGAAGGGAGTTTTTGCTACGGTTTCATCAGCTGACTGCTCATTGTTTGTGGGTACGAAAGCTAACAATTTTTGTGGGTCAGTGCCCTGTCTGAATTGTTTTGAGTTAGTTTCATCATTGATGATCTAGAGTTTGACAGGTGCACGATCATAGCCTCTGCAAATGGAAGCAGTTTTGCTTCTTTTCGTGTCTTATCTGTGCCGTCTGTCTTTGCTTTCTCTTGCCTAATGGCGTTGCTTCACACTCACCTTGTAATGTTGCAAGTGGTGGTGGTAATGGGCATTCTTTCTTTGTTCCTCTTCCCAGCAGAAATGCCTCTGGTGCTCTAGCGTTGTCCCATTAGCAAGATGCTGGCTTCCGGACTTTAGGACGAAGATATGTAATTATATGTATCTATTTATCTATGATTAAGAAGGTATCAAATAATTTCTGTTTTCATTTGTGTTTTACAGGAAGGGATACTGAGTTTTATAAAAAGTTTTGTAGCATCTATGGAGGCGATCATATGATTTTTCTTCTTATGTTGATTCATAGGGTTTATTATATAATGGATTTCTTCACGGTGACTCCATCGTGAATTCCTGGAATAATTCCAACTCGGTTATGGTGTATTATTTTCTTAGCACGGTGCTGTTTACCAATATTTCATTTTGAAAATTTATCTCAATTTTCATTATGACATGGGTTCGCAATGTTTCTTTTTCTGCACTGTTTTCAGCAAGTTCAGGTAACAACTATTTAAAAAAGAAAAAAGTAATAAAAAATTAAAAAGTGCAAACAAACCAAGTTCAGGTACCAGTGTTATATTTTCTTCATAAAATGTTAGGAAAATTTCTTCCTTTTTCAAAGATCTAGAACAATTAAGAGATTAACTTTTTTGGAAGAAGATTTCCCTCTGAAACCATATAGACCTGGTGTATTCAGGGGTATAGTTCCTTGATAACTTTCTCCGTGTATTTGATAGATATTGGTTTGTTTGAGCTTTCTAAATCTGAAGAGGTTAATTTTGGTTAACTGAATTTCCCTGAAAATTATCCATTTCACCTAAGTTTTCAAATTAATTTGTATACGAGTTCTGCAAAATAGTCTCGTATGATTTATTATATTCCTCCTGTTTCGATGCTTATTTTCCCCTTGCCGTTTCTTATTTCATGTTAGTGTTTTCTTCTTTTTTTCTTGATTATTTTAGCTCGTGGCTTGTCTATTTTCTTAATTATTTTTGAAAACCAGGAATTTGTTTTACTAGTCAGATTTACTGTTTTTCTACCGAACTCACTCTTCCCTTTTAAAGTTTATTTATTTATTTTGAGAGAGAGAGAGAGAGAGCCAGAGAGGGGCAGAGAGAGGGAGACAAAATCCCAAGCAGGCTCTGTGCTGTCAGTGCAGAGCCCAAAATGGGACTGGAACTCATGAACCGTGAGATCGTGACCTGAGCCAAAACCCAGAGCCGATCACTCAATCAGCTGAGCCACCCAGGTGCCCCACATGCTGCTAATTTTTTTTTATCTTTACGTTTTCTTTCCTTGTACTTTCCTTTAGTTTGCTTTGTTTTGTTCTTTTTCTAGCTTTTTGATCTGGGAATTTAATTCCTTTATTATTGTTGATCAAAGTGTTTAAGGTTATGAATTTTTCTATGATCACGGCTTTAAATGTGTATCACATATTCCGATACATTATGCTCTTATTATTGTTATGTTTTAGAAATTTTGTAATTTTAGTGTCTATTTCTTTTTTGTTGTCATTTTGTAATTTTAGTGTCTATTTCTTTTTTTTGGTCAGTAATAATCTTTAGTTTTATTCCTTTGTGAACAGAGCTGTTATATGTAACATTTCTTCTGTTTTTTTTTTTTTTTTTAGTTCAGCAATCAAAAGGAAAAAAATAATGACATTTACACTCAAATATGCCACATCAATCCTCTTTTACTATTATAGTTAACTACGAGACCGCTTGGTCTTCAGCTTGATATGCTATTTTATTTAAATGGCTTTCTCTTGGGGCGCCTGGGTGGCGCAGTCGGTTAAGCCTCCGACTTCAGCCAGGTCACGATCTCGCGGTCCGTGAGTTCGAGCCCCGCGTCGGGCTCTGGGCTGATGGCTCAGAGCCTGGAGCCTGTTTCCGATTCTGTGTCTCCCTCTCTCTCTGCCCCTCCCCCTTTCATGCTCTGTCTCTCTCTGTCCCAAAAAAAAAAAAAAAAATGGCTTTCTCTTGGCTCCTTCTTGTTGACCTTCTAATGTCTGAACGCCTTAGAGTTTTCATTGCACCCTAGACATTGGTTGACAGTTTTGTTGTTTACTTGCAAGGGTAAGGGTACTGGTCATTTACCAATTTCATGAGTCCTTTCATTTTTATGATTACTGCTTAGACACCCAGTAAGCCACTCATACATGATTCCCAGGCTCCTCTATAATTAAGCCCTTCTGATTGGATATACTAGGGTAACAATCCATTCTCCCTGATTATCTGAGATTGCTTCAGGTCTTTTGAGAACTGGTCTTATGCATAATATCATTTAAAACGACCCTTGAATTCTACAACTGATTCTTGTTTGTTTGTTTAATTGAGTACATTTGACATGTAATATTGTATAAATTTAGAGTGTACAACGTGTTACTTTAATACATTTATAATGGTAGTGTGATTGCTGATGTACGATTTTGTCACATTACATAATTAGGATATTACTGTCTATATTCATTATGCTCTAATATTATTGTCTATATGCATTATGCTCTACGTTAGATCTCTGTGATTTATTTATTATCTAGCACAAGGTTATGCCCTTGCATACCCCACCCTGCGCCTCCTGGTAATGACCATTTTACTTTCTTTCCCTCTCTCTCTCTCTCTCTCTCTTTTTTTTTTAGAGAGAGAGAGAGAGAGAGAGAATGCATGGGTGTGAGCAAGTCAGGGGCAGAGGAAGAGGGAGAGGGAAAGGGAAAGAGAAAATCTGAAGTAGGCTCCAGTTCGGGCTCAATCTCGCAACCCTGAGATCATGACCTGAACTGAAATCAAGAGTCCAACGCTTAGCCCACTGAGCCACCCAGACACCTCCCTCCCTCTCTTCTCTCTCTCTCTTTTTTACCTTTTTTTTTTTTAACTTTCTCTCTTTTACAGGTTTAATTTTTTTTTTTTTTAAGAATCCACATGTAAAAAAAAAAAAAAAAGAATCCACATGTAAGTGATATCATTACAGTACTTGTCTTTCTCTGACTTATTTCACTTAGCATATGATATTTCTACTTTATGGAGCTTGCTATTTTCTTTGTGACCTGATACATGACTCACTTTGTGAATAATCCTTATACCTTGAGACGGAGTTGTATCTTCCACTGTCATGGTGAAAACTTTAATATATAGCCATAAGTTGTATCTTATTGATTATGTTATTTAGCTCTTCTGTATCTTCATTTATCTTTGATTCACTAGACTTGTCGTGTTCTGAGTGGCCTATTAAAGTCTCCCATTATTGGGGCGCCTGGGTGGCTCAGTCGGTTAAGCAACCGACTTTGGCTCAGGTCACGATCTCACGGTTTGTGAGTTCCAGCCCTGCATGCTGACAGCTCAGAGCCTGGAGCCTGCTTTGGATTTTCTGTCTCCCTCTCTCTCTGCCCCTTCCTTGTTCGTGCTCTCTCTCTCTCAAAAATAAATAAACGTTAAAAAAAAAATGAAGTCTTCCATTATTAGTGCATTTTTATCGATGCTTCTTTGCGTCTCTTGTAATTATTGCTTTGTAAGTATGACGTCTTTGCGTTGAAAGAGAGAAAGAGCGGGGGAGAAAGGCAGAGAGAGGGAGAGAGAATCTTAAGCAAGCTCCACGCTCAGCACAGAGTCCTCCAGGGGGCTGGGTCCCACGAACCTGGGATCATGACCTGCGTCTAGATCAAGAGTTGGGCGCTTAACCAACTGAGCCACCCAGGCGCCTCCCCCCCACCCCCAACAATGCAGACTTTTTTAAAACCCATTGAACTTTTTCTTCCTGGAATTACTTCATGTGGGTAATTCCTGCTTACTTTTCTCCTTAGTGTTTATGCCATACTTTCCCCTGACTTCTCATAATTTGTCTCTCTGTTATCATTTCTCATGAAGAATATATAAATTCATCAAATCCTTCTCTACATGTTAAGTTCCTCCCGTGTGCCAGCCATGGTTCCAGGTATTGGGAGAGCAGTTGTAAATAAGAAAGCCAGGAACTGTCACCATTTATTTGTCTTTCAAACATTGAACACAATTTGTGGTTTGATACTGCCTATCGGCTTCCAGTCACCATTTTTCTTTCCTAAGGCTTAACCTAATTTGTGGTTTCATATTTTCTGTCTGTTTACTGTCAATACGTTTCATGAGCAGAAGAACCATGTGTGTTTTGTTCACTGTTGAACCCCCAGCACTTAGTACAGTGGTGACCATAGGGTGGGCGATCAGTAAGCATGTATTAAATGAATCTACAGATCTGCCTGTATTTATTTTTATATTTTATATGTTTCAGATTCCAGACTAGTGGCAACTAGTTACTATTACACACACACACACACACACATGCACACACTTTATTTTTTTTCAGTTCAACTGTACATTGTTCTTACTCAGGTGCTATCTGAAATCCATCATGAGGGAATATCATGAAAGATAGGGAGGGCTTCATATTGTATTCAGGCACACATTCCGGTTTTTTAACCTTTGAATAAATGAGTTCACTTTTCTTTTCTTATCTAGGGATTACTTGGAAGCGGCTGGTACTTGTGCGGGCGTCCTGACGCCGACGGGCTGTGGCCTATTAGGAGGCCTGTGCTGAGGACGTGTTACCAGAGGCTGTAACAGAGCTGGAAGGAGCTGGAGTTAAGAGTTAGTCTTTTCATGACACTGAAACAAAAGCAGTGCCTGTCCCAGGAGGGTTTTAGAAGACCAAAACATTTCAGATCTTCAAAACCATCGAAGAGTGCTTTTTTTGATATACCTACTTTAAATTTTTTTAAAATTTTATGTTTTTTAATGTTTATTCATTTTTTTGACAGAGAGAGAGAGAGAGAGAGAGAGAGAGAGAGAGAGAGCCGGTGGGGGAGGGGCAGAAAGCGAGGGAGATACGGAATCCGAAGCAGGCTCCAGGCTCTGAGCTGTCAGCACAGAGCCCGACGCGGGGCTCGAACTCACAGACCGTGAGATCATGACCTGAGCCGAAGTCGGCCCCTTAACCGCCTGAGCCACCCAGACGCCCCTGATACACCTACTTGAAAGGGTGCCTGGAATTGCTCTGCTTGTCCTTATAATAAAGCTGTGCGTCAGTCACCTGGCTGTGAAGTACAGAGCCCTTTACAAGGACAGAGCCAGAAAATCTCAAAACACAGTCTGTATGAGCAACAGCTTCCCCCGAACGGAGATGACATCTTTCTGCCTCTAGGGACCTATGGTATTTAGCGTCACTTCAGTGTAGATTCTCAGAGGTTAACGAGAATATCTGCCACCCGTGAGCTATATACTCCCAAAGAGTATATTTCAGACTACCATGGAGGGGGTAGGGTGGGGAGAATGGGGAGAAGGGTATCTTTATCACTTACCCCCCAATCCATCATTGTGAAAAGCCTTTGCCAAGGTGAGCTACCATTACCGAGTGATGCTGGAGGCATGCCCTCTGGCATCTTGGTATAGGAAAAAATTGAGAATCAGCTTTAGCGAAATGATCTTATCAGAGATGATACTTGCTTGCTGGCCCGTCATCTCAGTTAATGACAGCAGTGTCCTAGTCTCTTAGTGTAAATCCAGTTCTGGGTTCTGGGACCAGACACAGCACCTTTGAGTCCAGCTAGCTATTGAAAAACTTTATTCCAGATCAGAAGAAGATATAAGCAAAGGATCAGGGTAATTTTAAACCCCTCATGAGCACATTTGATTAACAGGGTTGTGTCATGTCTGAATATAATATAGGATATGCCTATAGATCTTTTCACCTAGATCGACTTCCTCTGTGAAAATTACATTTGTTTTTCTGCTATATATAAAATATTGACTAGATACTACCGTAAAGATGATGTGATATTTTATAAAATCCTATTTTTTAAATAGGAATTCGGGAATAAGTTCCAGAAGACCATTTTCATGGTGTCGCTTATGTTGGAAATTTACATGTGAATCGGGGACAATGAGAGGAAGACATAACCTTGAGCTTCCTGACCCTCAGCAAGAACCGCTTATCCATCCGTGGATTTCTAATAAATGGGCTAAGAAGAAACAGAGCTTTGAAACAGGAATAGTCAAGAGTTTGCTTCTAGACTTGAGGAGATGTCAGGATGATGCAAGTAAGTTTCAAGGCCAGATGGAATCCACTATGAAGGTTTGGGGCAAGCTTAGGAGGTTTATTAGTCATCTATGGTCATCTAACAAATTATCCTAGAACATAGCTTAAAATATTTATTATCTCTGAGTTTATGGGCAAGAATTAGGAAGCACCTTAGCTGGGTGGTTCTTGCTTATGAGACTGTAGTCGAGGTATTGGCTGAGGCTGCAATCTTCAGAAGGCTTGACTTCCACTCACATGGCTATTGGCAGAACACCTCTGTTCTTTGTCATGTGCTCTTCTCCATATGTCTGCTTGGTGTCCTCATGACATGGTAGCTGGCTTTGTAAGAGAGAGTTACCAGCCACCCGCCATCATTTCTGCCATATCCTATGAATAATCTGAGTATGAATCATCCCTACCTAGTGTGAAAGTCCTAGTGTGAAAAAGGACTACACAGGGTGTGACAACACTGGGGGCCAGCTGCCTGCAGGAGGTTATGCTGGATGCCAGCCTAGAAGGTGAGAACTGCCTTATCAACTAGATGAAGAGATCGGGGGACCGGTATTAGACGTTCTTAGGGAACTTTATGAGGGGAGGGAAGGGAAAACTATGCAACGTGGCTACGAGGTGTCTTGAAACTCAGATGTAGGATTTTTGGGAGATGTTAGAAAATTGCTTTTCTTTTTTTTAATGTTTATTTTTATTATTTTTTTTGAGAGAGACAGAGAGTGGGAGAGGGGCAGAGAGAGTTGGGGGGGGGGGGGACAGAGGATCCAAAGCAGGCTCTGCACTGCTAACAACAAGCTCGACGCGGGGCTCAAACGAACTGCGAGATCATGACCTGAGCCCAAAGTCGGATGCCCAACTGACTGAGCCACCCAGACCCCCCCAGAAAACTGCTTTTCTTAACCGGAAACCTAGAGACTAAAGTATGAATGGGGGAGATTAGGATGGTCATAGGGGGACATGAACAGCTCTGCCCAGGAAATGCCTTAGGAATGACCAAGTAGCAGATGACCTTGGATGCTTACTGTGGGAGGGATTGGGTCTTTTACTAGCTGGGAAAGCAGGTTTTGAGAGGGAGTGAGCATTATACCAGATCTGGTAACAAGGTCAACCCAAATCAGCTTTACCTACGTGGCCAATTGAGCAAAAGGCAGCGTGGTTTTAAAACCAAAATATAACCTTATTTAGGTATGTGTGCACTTATGTATGTATATAATCTCTGCACCCAGCGTGGGGCTTGAACTCATGACCCTGAGGTCAAGAGTTGTATGCTCTTCTGACAGCCAGCCGGGTGCCTCCAAAATCTAGCTTTTAATAGGACCTACTCCACATTGCCTCTCTCGAGGGGATAAGGGAGAGTAGCAGGAGGAAGAGAGAGATTTTCAGCTAGTTTCATGGGCGACATCAGTATTTGGCTAGAGTTTAGATCAAGTAAGACTCAAAAAAAATCTTCGTATGTTCTTGTATTATTTTACTTTCCCATCCATCCATACATCTATCCAATGTTTATTGATCACTTACTCTGTGCCTTGATTCTCTAGAGAAAAAGCAAAATTGATGAATTTTTAAAAAACTGTTTTTAAATTTTTATTTATATTTGAGAGAGAGAGAGAGACAGACAGACAGAGTGTGATGGGGGAGGGGCAGAGAGAGAGGG
Organism: Panthera onca; assembly: GCF_046562875.1. Classification (NCBI taxonomy): domain Eukaryota; kingdom Metazoa; phylum Chordata; class Mammalia; order Carnivora; family Felidae; genus Panthera; species Panthera onca. The sequence goes on from NC_138349.1 coordinate 69,663,046, forward strand.
AGACACAGAATCTGAAGCAGGCTCCAGGTTCCGAGTTGTCAGCACAGAGCCCGACGTGGGGCTCAAACCCATGAACCACGAAGTCATGACCTGAACCGAAGTCAGACGCTTACCGACTGAGCCACCCAGGCGCCCCCAAATACTCTGTCTCTGGAGCATATTACCACACTAGTCAAAAGAAGGGAGCTAAAATTTGTTGGGGGTGAAAGTCACACAATTAACAAATGGTAAAATTGCAACCAGATTCAGGTTGGCCGGTCTGTCTATGCCCTTTGGATCACATTTCCAAAAATGATTATCTTAATATTTCTTTTTTTTTTTTTAACGTTTATTTATTTTTGGGACAGAGAGAGACAGAGCATGAACTGGGGAGGGGCAGAGAGAGAGGGAGACACAGAATCGGAAACAGGCTCCAGGCTCCGAGCCATCAGCCCAGAGCCTGACTCGGGGCTCGAACTCATGGACCGTGAGATCGTGACCTGAGCTGAAGTCGGATGCTTAACCGACTCAGCCACCCAGGCGCCCCTCTTAATATTTCTTAATACAGTAGCTTTCTCTCCCCTAATGCTTCACCAAGAAACATTGATTATTGCTTCTTTTGAGAAGACTCTCATTGCTCCCCAGGACACCTGAAATAACCTTAAAGAAAATTACATTAAAATTCCATACCTTTAAAAAAAGTTAGACTTAAGTACGCTTTTGTAAATATCTATTTTGGTTTCACACTGTAATTATGAGAATTCCTAATAGATAATGGCCACTTAAGCAAAAAAAATTTTTGTGTCCGCAAATAAACATTTAAAAACAGGGCTTTGGTTGTCAGATATAATTCTCAATAGATAATATATACTGCTGTGTATACAAAACACATACTCAAAACATTCTGTCTCCAAGTATATTATCTACATTGTTATGGGCTGAATTGTGTCTCCCAAAACTCACGTGCTGAAGACCTAACGCCCTGTTTACCTCAGAATGTGTCAGTGTTTGAAGAGGTCACTAGAAGAAATGGGGTCATTAGGGAGAACCCTAATCCCATCTGACTATTGTCCTTACAAGAAGGGGAGAGGAGGACACAGAAAAGCACAGAGGAAAGACCATGTGAAGAGAGGACAGCCACCTACAAGCCTTTCTTCCTAAGATAAGCAGAATATTTTAATGCTTTTTATTTATTTATTTTTAAAAAAGCATATTTATTTTTGAGAAAGAGAGAGAGAGAGAGAGAGAGAGAGAGAAAACGAGTGGGGGAGGGGCAGAGAGAGAGAGAGAAAGACACAGAATCTGAAGAGGTTCTAGGCTACGAGCTGTCAGCACGGAGCCCGATGTGGGGCTCGAACCCACAAACCACGAGATCATGACCTGGGCTGAAGTTGGCTGCTCAACTGACTGAGCCACCCAGGCACCCCATTTGAGTGCTTTTTAAAAGGATATCGAAGACTGGAGGGCTCATGATTAGTCAAAGTAGAGCCCCCCAAAATCTGTCCCCTTAGTTCTAGTAAGCTTGGAGCACACATGGATTTTATCCGGCGAAATGAACTCTGGGCAGGTCTGTTTACCGACACAACGGGAACGAGATCAACGCGCAGATCCAGGGGCTGTGCTGGACAAAGAAAACCAGACTGTTTGGTTCAGGGCTGTGTGCTCAGGACACAACCCCACGACTGCCCAGACTTTGTTTCGACCTTGGTCGTCCCTGCCTTCGCTGAAATTCAACCCAGAACTAGAAACTAATGAAGCAATCAGTTTGTAAGCAGGGTGGCTACAGCGCCATATTGGGTTTGTTACCGGCCACCTTAGAAATAAAGGAGACAAGGATTGTTTCAAATTTGAAAGGGGCCAAATGGCCTACTGTGCAGGGAGGCTGGAGGCACCCATGCAGATAAGCTCTTACTCATACAGTTGGTGCACTTAGCAGTTACTTTTCCGTTTCTCCCTTCCCGGCATCTGATATTTGGTCTTACTTAATATTTGTAGGTTTTTAACTGTCTGTCCTTTTCATTTAATGTCGGAGTCCCACAGGTTAGCCCTGGGGCCTCTCCGCTTCTTGGTCTACACTCCTTCCTTGATGATCTAATGCCCTCCCATCCTTCATCTATGTGCTGGTGAAACTCTCTCACGTCTCTAGACGGCATCTCTCTGTGGACTCCAGACTTGTGTATTCAACTGTCCACTCAATGTTTCCTCTTGGACATCTCCTAGGCAACTCAACCTCCTAGGTTCAAACTGAATTCCTACTCTTTCTTCCCGAACCTGCTACCTGCTGGAGTCTTCCTTACCCAAGTTAATGACAACTTCAGTTTGTCAGGCTATGATCCTTGGACTTGTCTTGCCTCCTTGGGTGCCCTCAAACCTAGGACCCAATGCACAGGAGGGTCGTGCTGGCTCCGCCTTCAAGGCATGTCCCAAACCTTCCCACCGCCACTTCCGCACTCCCAGTCAAGTTCTTCCTCTCCTAAACTGGTCTCCCTGCTCCCCTCGCCCTTGATGGTGGCTTTTCATCTGTAGCCCCAGGGGTCCCGGGAGCCCGGGTCGCATGGTGCTACTACCCATCTCAGTTCCAACATCCAACATGGAAGTCCTGACACCATGTCTGCCATGGCCTAGGTTCATTTTCCTTTTTTCATTTCTTCCATGGTCTGATCCTCCCCCTTGCTATCATCTTCCGAGGCTCCTTGCTGTTTTTCGGACCTGTTGACCCAGTCCCTGCTACCAGAGATTTTGCTCTTGCAGTTGCCTTTGCCTAGAATGCTCCTTCCCCATTCCATGGTGAATCAAACTAGCTCACTATGACTTACACAACAGAATGCTCCTTTCCCAGACACCCACACACCTACTCCCCTCCATCCTTCGAAGTCTTTGCTTAGATGTAACCCGTGTGAGGCCTCCTCTGACTACCTGATTAAGACATACTCCATCCCTTGGGGTGCCCGGGTGGCTCAGTCGGTTGAGGGTCTGACTTCGACTCGGGTCATGATCTCACTGCTCGTGAGTTCGACCCCCGAGTTGGGCTTTGTGCTGACGGCTCGGAGCCTGGAGCCTGCTTCGGATTCTGTGTCTCCCTCTCTCTCTGCACCTCCCCTGCTCGCTCTCTGTCTTTCTGTCTCTCTCAAATATAAAATAAAACATTAAAAAAAAAAACAAACATACTTCATCCCCCTTCTCTTTCCCTGCTTGCTCTCCTCTATGGTGCTTTTCATCCTCTACCATGATATGTAATTCACTTACCTGTCTGTTGTGCTGATTGACATATCCTCAGTACCATAGGCCTCACATGCAGCTTAATCAATATGTCCTAAGTGAGTGAATTTAATGACATTCCTCCCACACAATGTCCCTTCTGTAGAGAGGAAAGTCCCACTGCCTGGGAAGAAAGGGTACACCCGTGGTGGCTCGAGAAAGTTCCCTTTGAATTAATCTAAATCTAGTGGGTGTGGGTTTTGAAGTTCCCTCCTAAGATAAGGTAAGGTTTGTATTTATATTAAATATGTATGATTTGGAAGCTCCTGTTTCACTAGGTTGATCTCTGTTCTTTTAGACCTTAAATATACCCCCTGACACATAGACGCGTTCAACAGATATGGGCCGAGGTGAGCCAAATCACGTTGATTGACGTCATGTCCTTCGCTGGAGCCAAGCGAAGCCACGTATTTTGGTTGGCTGTTTTTCAGTCTTGTCTGGTAGCCTTTCTCTGCACTTCATTTCATTTCATGATTTCATTTCATTTCATTTCATTTTATTCCACGTGCTTTCAAAATCTCAGGGCTACTGTTAGAAGGATTCAAGGAAAAGGAAACTAATATTTTTAATCAACAAAAATCTTGCCTGCTGCTCGTATTCATCTTCTGGGTTATTTCAGATTCAGGAATTTGAAGGCGCTCTCTTAGAATGTGTGGTAGGAATTCGCTCTGCACCCTCGAGTCCCAAAGGGCAGGGTTTCAAATTCTACAGAAACTAGATCCCAATGATAATAAGACTCGTTCTATGTTCCTAGGGAGGAATGGCCCAGAAGTATTTCTCACCCAGTGGTGCCCAAATCTGGTTCCCTGCCACGCTGGGAGGTATACAGCTCTAGGAGTCATTTCCAGAAGCCCATGGTGGCCGCAATACCAGGGGGCCATTGGCACAGAGCCCCTCCCCCTTACCCCCACCCTCCCAGCTTTGGAAGCCTCCCTAGTGAAACTGTGAACCTTTCTTTACCCTCCATGTCTGCAGAGCCCATCTGTGAGGGGTGAGCATACCAAGAAGCGCACTTCCCAAGGTGGTGAGCACAGAGGACAGAACGATAGCAAATTGGCCATTGGCTCCAGCTGGACCTACAAAGATGCCTAAGATTTTGTCAGGTAGGTAAAGGCAATAGAAAGGGCTCTCCAGACTGGGATAACTCTGTAAAATATTTTCATTGATTTCCAATTGTGATTGATTAGAGAGCCACCTGAAGTAACAAAATTTTAGAACAACAGGAAAAATTGTAAACAAAATATTTGGTCCTTAACAAGTCCTTATGTTAACAAAGGGCCACAATCAGTGTCTCTGGAATTACTTTAATGCATAGGTAAAAATGATTTTAAATTTGCAATATGCACATATGAAAACATTTCAACAGGGCATGATGTGTATATATTCTACTTTTTGTTAATTTTATTATTCTTAAAAAAAATTTTTTTTATGTTTATTTACTAGAGAGAGAGAAAGAGAGAGCACAAGCGGGGGAGGGACAGAGACGGAGAGGGAGACACAGACTCCGAAACAGGTTCCAGGCTCGGAGTTGTCAGCATAGAGCCAACGTGGGCCCCAGGAACCGTGAGAACATGACCAGAGCCGAAGTCAGACACTTAACCAACTGATTCATGATTGCTGATTCATATCAAGTTCATGAGTTGGATCCTTCCATCCAATAAGGTAGCTAACATCCACACTCCTTTACCTTCCAAATAAAATTCATGGCACAATTCCAATGTGCAGACACAGTATTCACCTTCTGACCCACTCTTTTTTGGATATATATGACAGAAAAAACGGGCCTCCTGCTACACAATTTCTTCTCAAAGACGAACTGAGGCAGGTTTGTAAAGCATCTGGACGTGCACACACTCATTCTGTGTGTTACACTGTCAGTGCAAACCCAGCAATGGATTCTGACAACTATTGGAAAAGAGGAAAATTCCCTTCTCTTCCCTATTGTAGGATTGGGGGTGCTTCCTGGCCCTCGGCGGGGATGATCTCGAAAAGAGAGATGGTTGCAGTTTCTGGCAGGGAGCAGGACTGTCCTGTTATTTCAGAATTGCCAGCTTGGGTGATTACACTTGTTGGGAAATGATTGCATGGTAGTTCTTATCTTCAGGGTGGCTGAAAAATGAGAGGAGGTCAAGGTTTTGCAATAGCTAAGAGTGGTTTCTGAGGAGTTCTTATCATGTGTAAGGATTTGGACAGCTGGGAAATGTTTGGCCTGGGGAGGTTCTGTGATGTGTGTTTGGGGAGGGAAGTTGGAAGCATATCAGTTGCTGCAAACGTCTGGGAAGGAGGCTTTTCTATCAAAAAGGTCAGAACAGCTGGGAGGGCAAATCCAGAATGTTGCAACAGGTCTTAGGGTGCGGACTTGGTGTTTCCCACCAATGGCAGAGTTGCAACAGCTGGGAAGACCCAGAGTGGGGATTTTAAGGAGGAAAATAAACCAAGACCGAGTAGGGGGACAGGTGCCCGCAGTGTGGCTCAGCCTGCCTTGCACAGCGTCTGTTTTTGACATTGGCGGTGATTCCGGCCTTTCCTCTCCAGCGAGTTCTCAGTGCCAAGTTGCCTGCCATCCCTCCGAGGGCCCTCCCTGGTGCTCTCATTTTCCTCCAGGAACTTATGTCTGTAAATTGCCAATTCCCGTCTTTTGCAATAATCCTGCAGGACCAGTTTAGTTTGTTAAAAATTTTAAAACACCTATAAACAGCACTTGTTGGAAGATGACGCACATATTAAAAATAACTATTAGAGATGTAAATTACGTACAGCAGGACTTCATGATATGTGGGAAAGTTTTGTGTAGATAGGATTTGGGGCAATCAAACCACATTTAAATTTCACTTTAAGGGGCGCCTGGGTGGCTCAGTCTGTTAAGCGTCCGACTTCGGCTCCGGGCATGATCTCACGGTGAGTTCGAGCCCCGCGTCAGGCTCTGTGCTGACAGCTCAGAGCCTGGAGCCTGCTTCGGATTCTGTGTCCCCCTCTCTCTCTGCCCCTCCCCAGCTCACATTCTCTCTCTCTCTTAAAAATAAATAAACTTTAAAAAACTGTTTAAATTTCACTTTAAGAGTCTGTTATCTAGTTCAAAAGGTGTACAATGCGTGTTAGCACTGTGCTAGGGCTAAAGCAAATAGTTCTTTAAATGCAAACACCCATCAGTCCTATTTAATACAATTTTTAAGTTTGAATATTTTTAATCATTTATAATGACTATAATGAAATTCATAAAAGTGAATGCATTCATATAATGAAATTCATAAAAGTGAATAAAACAAGTATATAGTGTAATAATTAATTACTATAAAGCAAACACCTATGTAACCACCACTCGGAACTGTATCTGAACATCAGAAGCCCCCTATGGCCCCCTCTCCTTTCCAAATGTAACAATTATCCTCGATTACTCTGACTTCTAATGCTGTTTAGTTTTTCTCCTGTCTAAACTTTATATATATCAAATCAGATCGTTCACACTTTTTTGTACCTGGCTTCTTACACTCCGCATTATGTGAGTGAGATTCGTTAGTGCTGTATTTATCTGCAGGTCATTCATTTTCTGGACTGAAAGAGTACAACATAAATTCCAAAATGAACTTACCCACTTTACCATTTTGACACTTAGATTATTTCCTGTTTTGAACCCATACAAAATTGCTGTCGCATGCATGGGTACATGCACAGAAATGCATGGTGCACGCAGAGCTGTAGGCTGAAGTCATATCTGAGAGGAAGCATTTAATAGTTGGCATGTGACCTGCCGTTTTCTCTTTCCTGGAAACCATGTGTCCCAGGTGGCATAGTTACAAGACACAAGCAGATCGGATCCCTGAGTCACCATTTGGAAGGGAGCTGCCTTGGAGAACCACTAGGTCTGCAGCGGACTTTGCATGACCCCAAAATAGCTCCTAAGTTTCTAGACATTAAGATTTTGAGTTTATTATCACTGCTATACAGCCTAGCTAATATCTGATCAGTAGAAACAATACATTTTATTTTCATATATATTTCTTTTTTTTTTTTTTTTAATGTTTTTATTTATTTCTAAGACAGAGAGAGACAGAGCATGAGTGGGGAAGGGGCAGAGAGAGGAGACACAGCATCCGAAGCAGGCTCCAGGTTCTGAGCTGTCAGCACAGAGCCCGACGCGGGGCTTGAACTCACAAGCTGTGAGATCATGACCTGAGCCGAAGTCGGTCGCTCAACTGACTGAGCCATCCAGGCGCCCCTCAGATATATTTCTTACAATCAAAGTTAACGATTGATTTTCACATCTGAAAATTTCATCCTGCCGATGGGAGCCCTTAATTTATTCTTTCTAGTTACCAACAGGGTGATGGCAAGTGACAAAAGGACATCTGGAAACAGGGGCACCTAAACCAACATGTTGAAACACGTCCGTGACCCCTTACCATAATACTAGCTGATGGAAGAGTTAAGGGGTCTGTGATTATGGACAAGGACCTACTTGTGGACCAGCTGATGGTTTGATGCCGTTTATATGATTCCCCCCTCCTTTTCCAGTGGGAAATGCCAAGATTATTTTCCTTGTCAGTTTTTTTCCCCTATGATGGCATACCCAGTGGGAAAAGAGAGACTAAGGGTATGGCCAGGGCTCAGTTAGGAAAACAGCCACTGCAGGGTACAGAGGCTAAGAAGAGGAGATTTCATGAATTTGGGAGTTACTAGAGAGCTTCTAACTGGTGTAGAGCTTGAGAGAAAACCCAGTAGCCATGCAGATGTGGCCATGAAAGGGGAGCTTGAGAAGTGAGTGTGGGAGCTCTAGCCTCTGGGGGGGGGCAGTGACAGGGGGTGGGCTCGGGGCTGCTGTAAGCATGGGGAGGTGGGCACAGAGCGGGAGGAGAGTGCAGGCGTGCCGGGCCCCTCTGTGTGTGTCTGCCATCATGCTTGGCCATACGACCCTCTCCTACTACCCTGCCACCTTCCAAATCCCCGGGGAGCTCCTTTTATTGGACATCTTGAGCCTGCAACTGCGCGGAGAAGGATGTTCTGAGAAACGCAGTCCCAGCCTCAAGGGGAAGCAGCAGTGTCCTGTTGGCGACAGACAACACAACTCAGAATCTTCAGTTTACGAGAAGTAATTTTCTAACTGGTGGACTCTTATAGGCCATTTTAAAATTAAGGCACTGCTGAAGAAAAGATACGAGGTTAGTTTGTCCAAGGCAAAGAGTTAAGGCTTGAAGAAAGAATAAACACACGGAAGGGAGCCTGGGTGGCTCAGTCAGTGGAGCGTCCGACTTCAGCTCAGGTCGTGATCTTGCGGTACGTGAGTTCGAGCCCCACATTGGGCTCACTGCTGTCAGCCCGTCAGTGCAGAGCCTGCTTTGGATCCTCTTTCCCTCTCTCTCTGCCCCTCCCTTACTTGCGCTCTCCCCCCTCAAAATAAATAATTAAAAACAAACAAACAAGAGTAAACACACATAGCTATGTGCCCTGTTAGCATGACAGATCCAGAAACGCTGCACTTCTGATTTGGTTATCTGCTGTCATTTATTTATTAGAGGTGGGTAAATGGTGAAATATTATATAAATAGCAGAAAAAACACCTTTGTATTGAAACTGATGATGGATCCTGGCAAGAGATACATTAATTAAAAAATTATGGTAGCTTACTTCTTGAATATGTGAAAAGATAGAAAAGTGAAAGATACACGGTGAAGATTCCCTTAGGACGGCTGTTTACTATATTGGTAAACAAGTTATAAATTCACGATAATTAGTAGATTTCAAAATGTTATAATCTTTGCTAGTGGAACAGGTAGAAGAACTTTTTGGGAAAAAATACTAGAAAATGTGTTGGAGTTCAAGAGTTTGGTGAAGCAAAGCACAGGTACGTCAATGTCAGGGGGTCAGGGAACACTTCCTAGAGGAAGTGACGTTTCAGCTGAGACCTGTGTCATAAACAGGGATAAGTCAGAGGAAAAAAGGGGGAAAGGGGTGCAAGCTCCTGGCCTGGGTGTGTCGGGCAATGGTGGGACTCTGGAAGAGTGGGAAGAAGGGTTTGGGGTGGGGTGGAAGATGTTCACACCCGAGCTGGAGGGCCAAACAGGGATGAGATTTTTTTTTTTAATGTTTTATTTATTTTTGAGACAGAGAGAGACAGAGCATGAGCAGGGGAGGGGAAGAGAGAGAGGGAGACACAGAATCCGAACCAGGCTCTAGGCTCTGAGCTGTCAGCACAGAGCCAGACGTGGCTCGACCTCGCAAACCGCGAGATCATGACCCGAGCGGAAGTCGGACGCCCAAGTGACTAAGCCACCCAGGTGCCCCAGAGATGACATCTTAAGAATGGAAATCCTGTGGGGCATCTGAGCGGCCCAGTTGGTTGAGCGGCCGACTTCAGCTCAGGTCATGATCTCACGGTTCATGAGTTTGAGCCCCACATCAGGGTCTCTGTTGTCCATGCAAAGCCTACTTCAGATCCTCTGCCCCCCTCTCTCTGCCCCTCCCCCACCCACTTATGCTGTCTCTCAAGAATAAAATAAAAACATTAAAAAAAAAAAGAGTGGAAATTCTGTGCCCAGGCAATTGCCAGCATTTCCCATATTTCCTACCCTCAAGACCCAGTGGAGACATTGAATCAATTGTGCGGTCATGGTGAAGTCAAATTGGGATACAGGAGGGGTAATGCATTCTTAAAAGAGAGCAAAGACATGGTCTTTCCTAGTCATTGCTTCAAGACACAGATTTGATTGTGTAACCGAAGTAATAGAAATAGTAGTCTATTATTTGCCCCACGTGATTCTGAGTGTGGGGTGTAGGGATAAACAAAATAAAGTCCTTGCGAGAGGAAACAGACAGAAAATACATTTAAAAAGTATCATTCGGTTTGGACCCACATACTTGGAGGGCAGGGCCTGACCTCAGTTGGCTTTCTGGTGCTCCAGGCCGCTTCTCCACTTTTCATCTGGAATGACATACCACACCGTGAAGCGTGGAGCCTGCTGTCCTGAGTCACCAGCATCAGATTCTTATAAATAGGGGGAGAAGTCGTCCTGGGTATTTGTGATAAGGCTGCAGTTTATTAAGCTGAATCGAGAAAGAGGGGGCGAAATGAGTGGGGATGTGACAATATTCAACCTAGTAGGGGACAGCATAAAAAAAGGAGTGCAACTAAAAAGGTTCCACACAGCAAAGAAAACCATCAACCAAATGAAAAAGTAATTTATTGAAGGAGAGAAAGTAGTTGTGAGTCATCTGTGCGATAAGGGGCTAATACCCGAAATATATAAACAACGCATAGAAACTCAACAGCAAAAAAACTCTCAAACAATCCGATGAAAAAATGGGCAGGAGATCTAAACAGACATATTCCCGCAAACATATGGATGGCCAACAGGTACGTGATAAGATGCTTACTGGCATTAATCATCAGGGAAATGCAAATCAAAACCACCATGAGATACCGCTTCACACCTGTTAGAATAGCTGTAATGGAAAAGACGCGAAAGAACGAGTGTTGCTAAGGATTTGGAGAAAAGGGAACCCTGGGTATATTGCTTGGTGGGAACGTAAATTGGTGCAGTCTTTATGGAGACAGCATGGAGTTTCTCCAAAAAATTAAAAATAGAACCACCCTATGATCCAGCAATCTTACCTCTGAGAATTTATCCAAGGAAAGTGAAAACATTAGTTCAAAAAGGTATCTGCACCTCCCTAGGCATCACAACATTATTATTATTTTAAATATGGAATTTGTTGTCAAAGTGGTTTCCATACAACACCCAGTGCTCATCCCAACAGGTGCCCTCCTCAATGCCCATCACCCACCCTCCGCTCCCTCCCACCCACCCCCTCCATCAACCCTCAGTTTGTTGCAACATTATTTTTAATGGAGACATGGAAACAACTTAGGTGTCCTTCAATGGATGAATGGATAAAGAAAGTGTATTATATATACACGCACAGTGGAATATTATTCAGCCACAAAAAAAAAGAATGAAATCTTGCCATCTGTGAAAACACGGGTGGGCTTTGAGAGCATTTTGCTAAGTGAAATAAGTCAAATGGAGTAAGACAAATATTGTATGATCTCATATGTGAAATCGAAACCAACCAACCAACCAACCAACCAACCAACCAAATCAACCAAACAAAAACCAAATAAGCTCACAGATACAGAGAGGAAATTGGTGGTTGCAAGAGGTGGGAGGTGGTGGGGGTGGGAGAAATGGGTGAATTTTTTTTTCAGTTTAAATAAATTGAACAAAACTTTTTTTTAATTATTTATTTATTTTATTTATTTTATTTTTTAATATATGAAATTTACTGTCAAATTGGTTTCCATACAACACCCAGTGCTCATCCCAACAGGTGCCCTCCTCAATGCCCACCACCCACTTTCCCCTCCCTCCTACCCCCATCAACCCTCAGTTTGTTCTCAGTTTTTTACAGTCTCTTGAACAAAACTTTTTAAAAAGGGAGTAAAGCAGGAGTCAAAGGTTATAGGATACAAAAATTAACATGTGGCCAGATGTAGGGGGTAAAGCAAAATTTTGTACAGCCTAAAAGCTTATCAAATTTGGGGGCCTTCTTTAAGAGAAAAATATCAATTAGACGATTAGGTACAAAAATAAATATTCAGGGGCACCTGGGTGTCTCAGTCGGTTAAGCGTCCGACTTGGGCTCAGGTCATGATCTCACAGTTCATGAGTTCGAGCCCCGCATCGGGCTCTGTGCTGAAAGCATGGAGAGCCTGGAACCTGCTTCAGATTCTGTCTCCCCCTCTCTCTCCCCCTCCCCCACTCACGGTCTGTCTCTCTCTCCCCCTCAAAAATAAATAAACATTAAAAAAATATTCATTTAAAATGAGAAATGCATCACAACAAGCTATAAAACTTAAAAGGCCAACAAATACCATAAACATCAAGAAAAACCCGCAAGAAAACATTTTAATAAGCTGCCTGACACACCGCTCCATAATACTATTTTTCAACCTTCTTTTACCAGCATATCCTTTTCCTCCAGTATAGTTGACAATTAAAAATTGCGCACATTTAAGGTATACAATTTGATAATTTAATACCTATATACGCAGTGAAATACTCACCCCAGTCAAGGCAATTAACATTACCCATCACCTCACAGAGTTACCTTTGTGTGTGGGTGGTGAGAAATTTAAGATCTGCCCTCTTAGCAAATTTCAAGTAGGACGATACAATGTTGTTAACTATAGTCCCATTGCTGCACATTAGATCTCCAGAACTTACTTATCTTGTGTAACTGAAGCTTTGTGTCCCTTGAATAGAATCTCCCCATGGCCCCATAGCTGCATAGTCTCAGCACTGAAATGTGTAGGATCATTGAATCACTATATTGTACATCTGAAACTAATATTACACCGGATGTTAACTAACTGGGATGTAAGTAAGAACTTGGAAAAACCAAGAGCTTAGGCTCTGGAGCTAGACTATTTGGGTTTGGATCTTGTCGCTGCCACTTTACAGCTTGTGGAACCTGGGCATTTCTAAAATATCTCTGAGCCTGAGATTTTCTCATCTGTAGAATGGGTATAAGTCACGTGAAGATTAAACAAATGAGTTCAGGCAGAGTGCTTCCAACAGTGTCTGGCACATAAAGGCTCAATATTTATTAGCTCCTGCTGTTATTGTTATTGTTGTTGTCGCTGTTGTAGCGCCAGTATTTATGTGAATAGTATGTGACGCTTTTTAAACCACCTGTAAACCCCGAGAAGCCTTTGCGTCCAGACTAGAACCGGGCTTCCCTGTTTTCTGCGTGGACTGTTGACTAAACGTAGGAGGAAGAAGTCAGAGACAAATGGGACTCCCCGCCCCCCATTATATTAATGTTTCCAAATAACATTTACGCAAAAGAAGAAATTGAATCTACAAATTATTTTGCTGGTTCATGGCATGCCCAACGAGCAATAGCGCTGGACCTAACATCATTTTGTTCCCAAACGATTGGAGCACAAATGATCTTAGAAGAAAAATCACGCGATGGGCTGTAGCGAAGACTTTAAAAAGTTGCCTTTTAATTCAGCCTCCTGCGGGCGTGTCCCCAAGACACTTCATTTCCCCCTTGGGTGAAGCACTGTGGCCAGCAAGGGGCCCCCACGGCACAGGCTGCGGCCGGGAAGGGGAGGCGGGGAGCCAGGGGAACCGGAGGAAGCTCAGGCTTCCCCGCCCGCGTGGGCGCAACAAGGCGGAACCGCTTCGGTCACTCCGGCGGTGGTGTCAGTCTCGGCCGCCGGGGGTGGGCGGAGGCTGCCTTCCGCTACCCGTCGCCTCCGGGCCACGCGCCCCGGAGTGGGTGTTCAGGGTCCACCCCCAGAGCGGGCGGCAGCCGCGCCCCCTGCAGCGAGGGTCCGTTCGGCCCGGAGCCGGCGACCGCGCTCCTCACCCGCCCGGCGTAGCACCGCCTCTGGCCCGGGTGCAGGGGCCCGGCGCGCAGGCGGGGGGCGCTGTGGCCTCGGCGCGGGGACAGAGCGGCCGGGCCGGACCCGCCTCTTTCCCCTCCCCTCCCGCCCCCCACGCGTCGTGTCGCCGGGAAGCCGGGAGGAGACAGAGCGCTCGGGCTCCACGGCGCTCGGCCGGCCCGCAGTCCTCTGACCGCGCGGAGCGGAGCCAGGTGGCGCCGCCCGAGCCCAGAGCCGCGACCCACCCCGGCCGCCTTTGTCTGGGAGCGTGTGGCCTGGAACCGCCGCTCTCGGGGGCCGGGCACGCGCCCACCGCGGTCGGTGACAGCTCGTCCCTCTCGGAGGGCTCCGGGACCGAGGGGCGGGCGGGCCGGGCCCTGCTCGCTCGCGCCTGCACGCCCGAGCGCGCGCACCGATGCCCCCGCAGCAGGGGGACCCCGCATTCCCGGGCCGTTGCGAGGCGCCGCCCGTTCCGCCGCGCCGGGAGCGCGGGGCGCGCGGGGGGCGCGGGCCCGGGGCGCCGGGGGGCCGGGGGCGCGCGGGCGGTGCCGAGGGGCGCGGCGTCAAGTGCGTGCTCGTCGGCGACGGCGCCGTGGGCAAGACGAGCCTGGTGGTGAGCTACACCACCAACGGCTACCCCACCGAGTACATCCCCACCGCCTTCGACAACTTCTCGGGTGAGCGGGGACGGGGGCGCGGGGCCGCGGTCTGCGGTGCCGATGGCCCCGGTGCCGCGGTGGGGGGGGGGGCGGGGAGGGCGGCGCGAGGGTCGCGGGGCGGGGGGGGGGGGGCACCGAGGGGGCTGCGGGGCCGGGCGGGCTCCAGCTGGGAAGCCGACCAGGCGCGGAGCGCAGGGCATTTCCCGAGCCTCGGGGACCCGGCGAGCGCGGAGCCTCCAGAGGCAATGGGGAACCCTAAAGCCGGAGCCTGGCGGAGGGGGCGGGGTACGGGGGACAGAGCCTACGCGAAAAGAAATGGTCGGGCAATTTAGTAGCAGACGAGCGAGTATCAGACAGGTCGAGTTCAGGTTGCCTGGTCAGTTTGCTGCGTAGGAAAGTTGCGTCAGGTCGACGTTGCTGGCGCCGCTGCCGAGTTTCAGTGGGAAGGTGACGCGCAGGTGGCCCTACCTGTGGCCCGGAGAGTCGGTCCTTTCCTTTTGGCGGTTCCCGTGACAATGGGCGTCTCCGCTTTAAAGAGCCAGAAAATACTCGCTTTGGTGAAAACGGCACTGGTAAAGGCTTAGGTCCGGATTAAACCTGGAGAGTAAACCCAATTTCTTCGGAGTCCCTCTCCCCTGGCCCCACTGCCCCTACTTCCATCTCCCTCATTGGCTGTGTTTCTGATGTCTTAGTATCTTTTCAGTTATCTCTAAGCTATTTACAGCTCTTAAGTATGGTATGCTGGGTTTTAGTTTGGTGGAAACAAAGATAAAGGGGTTTTCGGGGATTTTTTTTTTTTTTTGAAATTCACAAAAACGTGAAAATCCACAGAGGCTAGTGTGAAACACTCCCTCTTGCTCTTCAAGGAAAAAAAAAAAAAAAAAAAAAGAAATGTTTCTTGACCTCGTAGTCCCAATGGCAAGGGGTTGGGTACCCTAGATGAAAGTGTGCCACACCTAATGGGTTTCCCACCTAAACAGTTTTGGGTTTTTTCCCCCCTTTCCTCCTCCCAGCTGATCAGTGTAAACATTAAAAGAACTGGGAAAGTTGTACTGAGACAAACTTGGGTGCTTAATTCAAATAGAAACCTCAAGCTGTGCCCTGAGGCAGGCCCCTGCCCAGTCCCCATCCCAGTGGAAAGGTGGACAGGCTTTCTTCTCTTTTTTAATCCTCTCTTTGAGCCGACAGGGTGAGATGAGTAGGGCCCGCTTCCATAAACAGGACAATGCAGGCAGCCTGTGTTTGCTCGTGTTCTCAAAACAAGCTACAATTTTCTGATAAACCATGAAGTCTTGGAACAGATCCCAAGGGAAAACAGAATTATTTGTGAGGCTTCCCACTGAGTTAAAACGGCAAGGTTGGTTCCCATTTACCCCCTAGTGTTGCTTTTAGGTTTTTTGAAACTAGTGTGACGGGCAAATAAATCTTCCCGGGCTGGGAGAAGAGTGCAGGCCCTTCTGGGGTGCCATCCGATGGCTCAGGGGTTTGCGGCCTCATCCCGGGCAGTGCAGTGAGGTGCCAGCCCAAGAGGGTTGTATACAAAAGTGCCTGCATGGGGGCCTCCTTGTTTTATTTTTATTTTTTTTATTTAAAAAAAATTTTTTTTTAATGTTTATTTATTTTTGAGACAGAGAGAGACAGAGCATGAGCAGGGGAGGGGCAGAGAGAAAGGGAGACACAGAATCTGAAACAGGCTCCAGGCTCCCAGCCATCAGCACAGAGCCATCAGCACAGAGCCCGACGCAGGGCTCTAACTCACGAACTGTGAGATCATGACCTGAGCCGAAGTCAGACGCTTAACTGACTGAGCCACCCAAGGGCCTCCTTGTTTTAGACCAGTCTTTAATTCATTAGGGGACCCAGAATAACTGAAGGGTTTGGAGGGAGAATGGTAGTTGCAGCTAAAACGATGTTTTTCCTGAAAGGGGTTAAAGGACATCCCCCCCTGATCATTGTTTTCATCTTGTTTTTAAGCGGTGGTTTCTGTGGACGGACGGCCTGTGAGACTCCAGCTCTGTGACACTGCCGGGCAGGTTAGTGTATCATCGCTGCTCAGTGGTGGGAAGGGAACCAGCCTTTGAAAAGCCTCAGAATACCCTCCTTGCATAAACGGGGTCATTCTAAAGCCTCACGAAGTAGACCCACCCCTGAGAGGGTGACGGGGAGGGGGATAAAAACCGGGTTTGGCTCAGCTTCGAGTGGGCAGGACGGGGACAACAGGGTGAAGAACAGTTCTCTTCTCACAGGCGTTTCTGACCTTATTTACTCTCTGGTGTTTATTAAAAATTATCACTGATGCTCTGTGATCATTTCTCAAAGTTAGTTGGCGATGTAATCATTTCATTAGAAGTCAACCAGCCACATATTAAAGAAATTTGCTCAAGAGAAAGATGGAGTTTTGGGGCACCGGGGTGGCTCTGTCCGTTAAGCGTCGGACTTCGGCTCAGGTCATAGTCTCGTGGTCTGTGAGTTCGAGCCCCGCGTTGGGCTCTGTGCTGACACTTCAGAGCCTGGAGCTTGCTTTGGATTCTGTGTCTCCCTCTCTCTCTGACCCTCCCCTGCTCATGCTCTGTCTCTCTCTGTCTCAAAAATAATAAATAAATAAATAAATAAATAAGAAAAAGATGGAGTTTCCTAAGCCGTGGTTTGACTCGCTAGGGCCACCTTTGTTCCCTGAAGCAGATGCAGGGGTCAAAGCTGTCCCGCACCAGAGTCATGAATGAACCTGGACTTAGTCTTTCCAAATCGTGGGAAGGTTAGGCACTTGGATCGGACACCCAGGGAGTGATGGGGATTCAGGTGTTTCCCGACGAGCTCCAGGGACTCATCATCACCCGTCCTCCCTTGGCATGGCGCTCGTCACCGAGGTCTCCTTGTTCCCTGTGAGAACCCAGGGTGCTGTCTCTTGAGTTGGTCAAAGTGACAGTTAACAAACATGTAGTCCTTCCTGTACTTTGTTAGAGCAAATGCTGAGGGGCACTTTGTAGGCCCGTAAAAGGGCCCACTTCACTTTCTGAGGTATCGTCACGTGACCTTCCGTGTTTAAGAAGTTGGCCTTCCAGTATTCTCTAGTGCCTCGTCCCAGCCAGGACTTCCAAACTGCTTACCTAGCCTGGGGACAGCAAGTTCAAACCTCCAGGTGATACAAGCCTGAGCAGCTCTGGTCTCCAGCTCAACGCTGGTTTGGCGGGGGCCACAGTGGCGGGAGTGGTAGCCCGGCCTCTTCTTTCTCTCCTCATCCTTCCCCTTCAGCTGCAGCAGGGAAAATCAAACGCCGTGTGTAGTCTGTGCAAAAGAGAGCGCAAAGAACACCGCCGTTGCAATGTTTCATCTTTCTGGACGCCCTCCTCGTATTTATAGCGAACGCTGTATGGCTTTGCATAAAGCGGGAATATTTTTCCTACTCCGTGTCTGATTTTCTGACCTTCCAGGTGAGGTCAGAGGAGCACATCGATAAATATAGGCATCCCTGCTAAAGCAGGAAGGAGCAGCTTAACGGCCCGAGAAGGCACAGTTACTGGGGACCCCTGGGGGGGGGCCTGGGAGCAAGGAGCTCAGTGCACATCCCTGCCCACTGATGGGGCTCTCCTGTTACATGTTGGTTCTTGCCGCAGACACGGCTTCCTAAGTTGGGGTTCTGCCTGCATGGTGCCTGCCACATAATAGGGCTGAGTTGCGGTTTTGCATGGAGACAGACAAAGGAGAGCTAGGTCTTGGGGAAGTGCTAACTGAGGTCCTGGGCCTGCCCCTCACAAGACTTTACAGTCTGTAGGGAAGACAGACCAGTGAGGAGAACTTGTGGAAAGAAACCAGTGAAGTTCCATAAGGCGGAAGGCAACGTGGGCTCGGGGTGCAGGACAGGTGGGTCTGGGGGGAAAACCTCTGAGCAGTTTTGGAAGAGGCATAGGAGTCTCATCGGGACCGCTTTGTGGAAACGATCCTGAATTATTGAGGTGGGGTTTGATTTGTCGTAGTATGGTCTGTCTGAAAGTGGGGGAAGCACGAGGATAATTTTGGAGACGTTTTCATGAAGAAATTGTTTAACTAGGGAAATAGAAGGATTTTGGTGCAAGTTGGTACGTTTTGGTTTATTTGGAAATTGTTTTTTTTTTTTCTTGCTCTCCCAGTGATGTTTTCGTTGAGATGGACTGTATTTCCTTTTTTTTTTTTAATTTATTTTTGAAGGAGAGAGAGAGAGAGAGAGAGACAGAGCATGAGCAGGGGAGGAGCAGAGAGAGGGAGACACAGAATTCGAAGCAGGCTCCAGGCTGTCAGCACAGAGCCTGATGCGGGGCTCGAACCCACGAACCGTGAGATCATGACCTGATCCGAAGTCGGTTGCTCAACCGACTGAGCCACCCAGGCGCCCCTGGACTGTATTTCTTAAATGACGTATTGGTTAGTAACGCATACCTTATTATGTAACGGAGGAGGTGACCATCTAAAGACGTGTAGAAAACTAACTTCAAAAACTATTTATGAAACCTACACGGTTGGTAAGATAAAGTCCTTTTTCCCCTACACCCCAGGTGTCATTTGGGACTTATTTGGACTCACAGCAAAGCCGGTCCAAGTGGTAGTTCTTTTCCAACTTCCTTAGTTAATCCAGATCTGATAAACTGCCTTTTAAGGGACTCGATTTGACACCTGCTGTATTTCCCTGATGTTGACTCAACCAGTGGAACCCCCCCTGCCCCCACCCCTTGAGGCAGTCCTCACAGTAGCCTTATGACTTGTGTCACGTCTGAGTCCCAACCCAGGGAAGCGTGAGCACAGATAGCCCTAACCTGGGGCCCAAATACCCTGGTTTCATATGGAAGCTCGGAGCAAGAATGTGGCTCTCCTTGGCTCATGAGGAACTAGAAATCGCTTTTTGTGCCTTCGGGTCTTCCTGTCAGGGAGGTAGGTGAGCATATAAGGCCTTACGAGGAGCTCTTAACACTGGACTCACAGTCTTACTTGAGTGAGAATAGATCGGAGACTGAGGGCTCTGCAAAACATACCTTTGGCAGAAGAGAAAGGACTGTCACTGAAATAGGAGTAGTTCGCGGTGGCATTACCAGGAGAAGCTGAAAGTTCTTCAGACTTTTGACCCGTGAGGCACTTAGAAAAATCTCTGTGGTACAAAAAAAAAAAAAAAAAAAAAAAAAAAATCAGGTTGCAGCTTGACCAACGTTACTGTTGAGCTGCCTGTCCGGCCCGCCCCGCCCCTGACGGAATTCTGTACGTCTTCTGACCCGGCAGGTGCATGCCAGTCACTGGGCCTCAGCACACGTTTCCTTGGGGGTGCGTTCCACTGGCCTCGTCCCCCATGTGCACATTGCATTTATTTCAGCAAATATCTAAGGTTTCTGGGCAGGCCGTGAGGAGGAGGGTTTCATTTCTGCTCGGCTCCCAGAGCCCCTTAGCCAGACTCCCCAGAGGTCTGGGGAGCCAGATTTCCAAAGGCCTGTCCCAGGGCCCAGCCCCTGTGCTTGTCTTTCTTTTTATTGGAAATGCAAGCCCAGATTCCAGGCCCCGGCCAAGGGTGACTGCCTTCTCACAGTGAGGTGCAGCTGCCTGAGGGAGCTGCCTTTACGTGGGGCTCAGTCTTGTGCTTTTGCTTTGAGGCCTCCGAGAACAGAAGGAATGTTTTATTACGAGGTCTTCAGAGCGAGGCCGTAGTCTACCTGGTCGGGTTTCTGCGTTTATTCCTGCACACAAAGTTGGCACTAAGGAAGCTAAGTTGTTCTTTTTATACCATCGTTTGTAGAAGACACGTGGCAGTGACGTTCCGAAATGCCAGATTTATTCCTGAGCATTGTAGCCGGCTGGCTTCGATATTGTTGGTTGTTGCCCTACAACTGAAATATGGAGCTTCAAATGAAGAAAAAAAAAAAACAGATCTAGGTTTTCTTTACATCTGCAGAAAGGCTGCAGATACGGAATAATGTGCATGTCAGTAATGAAAACCTGGATGACATTTCACTTTTTCTTGCCACTGGGAAGTGGTGTGTTATAGTCCACTCGCAGATGGCTGGCGCCCACCGACAGAAATTTTATTTTATCTATTTTTTACTGTTTTTAACGTTTATTTATTTATTTTTTTCATGATCGCTACACCCAGTGGGGGACTTGAACTCACGACCTTGAGATCGAGAGTCCTATATGTCTTCCGACCTGAGGCAGCCAGGGGCCCCCACTGATAGAAATTAAAAAAAAAAAAAATTTAATGTTTATTTCTGAGAGAGAGAGAGAGAGAGAGAGACAGAGTGCGAGCAGGGGAGGGTCAGAGAGAGAGGGAGACACGAATCCGAGGCAGGCTCCAGTCTCTGAACTGTCAGCACAGAGCCCGACGCCGGGCTTGAACCCACAAACCATGAGATCATGACCTGAGCCGAAGTCAGACGCTTAACTGACTGAGCCACTCAGGCGCCCCAGAAATTCTAAATAGGAATGAGATGATGTAAATATTTTCCTATGAGAGAGGTGAGTGAAAGCTTTCAGTTAGCTGAATATGGGACTCCAGGAGACTATAAAGAAATGCTGATTTGGAGGCAGACATCTCTGCAAGGGCTGAGGCCAGGTCTGTCTGTTCCCAGTGAATCCCCTGGCCCTGCCCGGGGCCCGGTGTCCAGCATGCATCTCTGTGAAGTGGGTGACTATTGCAGATATTCAGCATGATGCTTGGTTTCTATAATGAATTAGAATTATTCCATCCAATTCTCTATATTTTAAGAGTAGGGTGGGTATACCCTTTCTCTGGTCCTTTATCTTCCCAAAGCACCGTGCGTGGAGGCCCCTGGTATTTGCAGGGGGAAAAAAAAAAGGCTAAAGGAAGTAAGAAAAGGAAGAAAGGAGGGAGAAAAAGAGATAAAGCAAGAAGGAGGTACATCAAGCAAGAACGAGAATGTGTTAACCAGTGTTGTAAGTGATTTGCCAGTGAGAGTGGCCTATGAGAGGTCTCAGCTCCAATTCTGGGTCTGTCCTTGTGTCTGATTAAAATTCTTCCCTGCACTGTGTGTGCCCTGAGTGTGTACAGGTACAGATAGGTGAGGCGGGCGTCGCTCACAGCTGTCATGGGGACAGGCAAGCCTGGATTCTTTTTTTTTTTTTTTTAACTTTATTTATTTTGAGAGAGACAGAGGCAGCGGCTGGGGGAGGGACAGAGAGAGAGGGAGAGAGAGAGAATCCCAAGCAGGCTCCACTCTGTAAGCACAGAGCCCGACAAGGGGCTTGAATCCCCAAAACCGTGAGATCATGACCTGAGCCAAAACCGAGTGGGACGGGTAACCGACGGAGCCATCCAGGCACCCTAAGGGCAGGGCTGGATTCTTGAAGACAGGAGCTGTGTTAGACCAGGGCTCACTGGGGTCAGCTTGGAGACCTGGGGATCAGTGTGGATGCTGTCTAAGTTTTGGAAGAGTGGCTAAGTACCACAGTTGAGAGAGTAAGTCTGGGTTACTCTGGGCTGAAGGCTAGATGAAGTCAATTTTATTTCTAAAATTCACCCGATGTAAGTACTTTTTCTGTGGTGAGTTGCAAGTGGGTCATGAGTGTTGATGAAAACACCGAACACTTTGGGCAGATTGCATGGGGCTGGGCGTGTGGGCCCCACTTAGGGAAGCAGCAGGATTGCTTTCCGAGGCCCTGGCAGTGGGCTTGCTATAACCCTTTCCGAGGAAAAAATTGGTAAGGGGGTCTTTTTGCTAATGAGAATGGATTTAAAAAATAACTTTCGGGTGCCTTGATTGGTTGCAGGATGAGTTTGACAAACTCAGGCCCCTCTGCTACACCAACACGGACATCTTTCTTCTGTGCTTCAGTGTGGTGAGCCCCTCATCCTTCCAGAACGTCAGTGAGAAGTGGGTGCCCGAGATCCGATGCCACTGTCCCAAAGCCCCCATCGTCCTCGTTGGAACTCAGTCGGATCTCAGAGAAGACGTCAAAGTCCTCATTGAGCTGGACAAATGCAAAGAGAAGCCGGTGCCTGAAGAGGCAGCTAAGCTGTGCGCTGAGGAGATCAAAGCCGCCTCCTACATCGAGTGTTCGGCCTTGACTCAGAAAAACCTCAAAGAGGTCTTTGACGCGGCCATTGTCGCCGGCATCCAGTACTCAGACACTCAGCAACAGCCAAAGAAGCGCAAAAGCAGGACTCCTGACAAAATGAAAAACCTCTCCAAGTCCTGGTGGAAAAAGTACTGCTGTGTCGTATGATGTTGGCAAGAAACCCGGAAAAGGCAGTTTTTAGATGAAGCCGATATTAGAAGCTATATTAGCTGACGTGACTCCTTTTATTGTGTAGAACCTGGATAGGAAATGCGTGTGTATGCGTATAACAGGTGGAGCTCTCAGTTTATGTATTCTTTCTTGCCTTCGACGTTTTTGTTTGTTTCAGCTTAGGGACCAGCCAATTATGCAAGATATTTCTGAAGGGAGTTGAGCAATGTTCCTAACTCTGGAAAAGGAGAGCTCCGAGACCTCGGGATTAATTTATATCTGATATGAAAGAGACCCGCTCGGATGTGGGTGTCAAGGATGCAACTTGGCCGCGTTATGATGCGCAGAAGGACCAACGGCGAAATGGTGTGGTCGACCCTCCCTTGATGAAGGGCTACTCGATGCAAGGACGTTCCGTACGCAGGCCGGCCAGGGAGCACCCGTCAGAATTGTGTTTAAACGTCCACACTTAAATCGTCCCGCCTGCAGGGAAGTGAACATTCTTGAAGGGCCTGCAGCAAATGTTTGTAGGAGACAAAATGACCTTTATTTCCCTTAAGTCAGCCAAAATGCGCACACACACACACACACACACATGCACACGCGCACATACGTACGGCTATATTTGCTGCTGATTCAGACTTTTAAACGGTTAATGAGGAAAAGCACGGCCACGAAAAAACAGATATGAGGGAAGCTCAGGTTCCTGCTTTTGTTACTTTTTTGAACAGCTCTCTTTTTGATGATACCCTACTCAGAGATGGGATTTTAACTACGTCTCGGCACGTCTTTGAGGCCACCTGAAAACCAAACGTGAACATCTCTTGAAACCTGTTTTAAAATGGGTGTCTCTTGAAACCCGTTACGACAACCAGTGAAGTCCACAGATGCCTTTTCAGGGACCTGGCAGCAGGGCCCGGCGCTGTGTGTCACCGGGCTTGTGGGGCTGGTCTGCTGCGGCCGGCCGGGGGGCGGTGGGGTGGGGGGTGGGGGGGTGGACCACAGCCCCCTCGCGAAGCTGCCTCCTTCCTGTGGGACAGCCAGAAAACCATATGCTTGTGAAACGTTTGTGTTCTTCAAGGTGGCAGAATTTTTAGAGCTTAGTCCTCTGGAGAAAACAAGTGCCGTATCAGAAGAATAGTTTTCCTTTGTGATGGCAGTGCTTCCGAAGTGCCAAAAAAGGTAGCCTGACGCGTTGAATTATCACGTCCGGCTGCCGTGGGTGACACAGACTCACCAAGGTCGGCTCAAAAACTAGGGATAAGCTCTGCAGAGCCAGCGGAGAGAAGCGTCTCCTCTTTCCGTGGGTCTTGCGTTGTCTTTTTTATATTCAAAGAAACTAATTTGTGTTTTTCTATGGAAGAAATCAAAGGTTGGGACGGGGTTTCTTTCACCTCTGTTGGCAAATCAAATTAGCGGGTTTCCTTGTTTGAAAATGAAAACACATGGGTTGTTTGCTATTTATTTTTGCATCCGTTGGAAATTGATAATCCGCTGTTTCCTGAAGCATTTAGTTCTAACCTGAGGGAATAACGTTACTTCGTTGTGAAAATGCTCCAGACAGACTTCCCGAAAAGCAGTCTTGCCTGCCTGGTCCACCTATCTGTGAGAATAGCTTTCCGGGCTGGGCTCCGCCCACCCTGCTGTGCAGACCAGGTGGGAGAGGTGGTAGAATTATTTGGGGAGTCATTCTAAACGGGGTTTTTGTATTTAAACAAATGTCATGGAGTGCAATGCAAATTAATTTTTAAGTCGGAACACAAAACTTGGAAGAAATTTTATGCATGTGATAGCATATGGGGCAGCTCTTGGCCCCCCTGGAGAGGCCACTGGCACCCTCTGCCTTGGAGGGCCACTGGTTGAAAGCTGTTGGTGAAACGCGCCTGTGTGGCCCGGTTCTGAAAGCTTTACGCCAGCGCTTTATTTCTAACCCAACTTGATACAACCTGTACCGTTAGCGCTAAAAAATCTCGAGGGTTGACCTTTAAACACCACCATTTTTCATATGTTGCTGCGTTTTATAGAATAGTAAAGGTACGATTGATTGTACTTAATGCTTTCCTCCTTTCTTGTTTCTTTGTGTGACTTGGGCAGAAACGTTTTTAAAAGTACGGCTTGAGGTAAACGTAAAGTTGATCCACTTCGAAGCTTACCCATCGTTAAACTTGCAGCTTGGTATTGCAGAGGAGATTTTATGAGTCGTGCTTTAAGAAGATGCCACCTTCGCTTAACTCCCACGGTGTAGGCCAGTCATGATTTAAAAATACAGTATACTTCCCAAGTGTGTTCTCTCTTTTTTACCACGTATGTGGAAGCGAACCTTTTGTAATGTCGTTCTCTGTGTTTGGCAGACTTCAGAGAAACCACGCAGCTATCACCCAAGCCAAAATGAAGGCAGAGTCTTCTCCCCGACTGTCGTAACCTGGTGCCTTACCAAGTTGTGCTTCTCTCTTTTTCAAGCGTAAATGATGTTGAGCAGAACGCTGTCCTTGAAAATGCTATAAACGAGGTGGTATGAAATAAATTCTGACCTACAGATACAACTGCGCTTGCCTTTTCTGCCGAAGAGTGTCAGTGGAGGAGGAAGTTCGGCCCCGTCGAAAAGCAGGCCGGTTGGCAAGCCTCAGGCTTCCGTGCTGGGAAGCTGGAAAAGCCCAGAGGCATTTTGGGAATCCTCCCTAACCAACATTAAGTGCTTATTGAAAATGGGGTTTTGAGAATTCTGGGGTCACGGTCTGACTTCGGCGCTCTCTGACGTCAGACGCAGGTGTCTGTAGTGGATCACGTGCTGGTGGCCCGTGTGTGTCCCCGACAGGAGCACTGTTCTTGGAGCCCAAGGTCTAGGCTCAGAGAAGCACGTAGTGTCTGATGATGGGGAGGTCCCTGGATGTGAGCCTCCGTTCCCTTACGTGTGAAAGTACTGCCTTCCCTGCCCCCCCACCCCCAGGCTATTTGAATCCTGAATGAGAACACATGTGCACATGTGGGTTAGATGGCCAAGATCTGGAATAGCCATGAAAGGGATTAGAAGGTGCCGTGGGCCCCACCGGCTTTGCAGTGGAGACCAGCAGGGCTCAGGGTTCCCTGTCTCCGAGGGCTGGGAGGTGCCCACGTGGTGTATGTGAACTTGTGGTCAGCCTTCCCGTTGTGCCGCCAGGATGCAGCCCTTACACCAGGGGAGGTGGCCCTGAGGACAGGAACATTCTGAGAGGCCAGATGTCCTCCTGCTTCCACCCTTCAGCCTCAAGGGTCATCTAGTGAAGGATGGGCCTGTTCACTCCATACCCC
This sequence comes from Panthera onca, assembly GCF_046562875.1. Lineage (NCBI taxonomy): Eukaryota > Metazoa > Chordata > Mammalia > Carnivora > Felidae > Panthera > Panthera onca. The sequence goes on from NC_138349.1 coordinate 69,688,816, forward strand.
ACGGAGCCTCTGAGGCCAGGCTTTGACTTTTCATGCACCCTGGAAGGCTGTGCAGAGAGCATTTAGATTACTGACCACTTGTATGTGCCCCGAAGTGCTAAAACCCAGCTTGCCCTCACTGGCCTCCACAGGCAGCCTCAAGCCAGCTCCGAGGGACCTGGAAGTTTCTCTTCACCCAGCCCCAGTTTGCCTCCCGTATCCAGGATAGGTCTTCCCAGGCTACGTGGACAGAGCACATGGTACGAAGTAAATTCTGACCTATGGATGTAACCGTACTTGCCTTTTCTACCAAAGAATGTCATTAGAATGACAGTCCCTGCGGATCTTCTTTCTGGTCAGCGAGATGCAAATATCCCAGAGATATTTACAAGACCTGAAGGAGGTGGGAGAATGACAAGTATCCTGGGAGAAAAGTTTCATAAAGGGAACATGGTTGTGATTCCTTAAGCAGCTTAAACTTCCTGCGTCTAAACGTTAGCAGCTGCAGGGGGGATAAGCACGGCACCTACCCCCGTGGGCTGGTGGGGTTCTGAGTGTAACGTGCGAGTGTGCCGGAAGTGCCCGGTAAATGTTGCCTCGGATTGGTCTTGTTGGGAAGTTCCGTGGGGAAGCTCATTTCTTTCACAGCGGGATGCCTACGTGATTAGCTCACAAGTGGCCCCTAATGGCTCTCTCATCGTCATCCCTACTAATTTTGGGTGAGGCTTCTGCTTTTTATGGGTAAGAGCACATCTATGTTTCATTTTTTATGAGATCAGAGCAAAGCGATATGAATTATTTCCAACAGTCCCGGAACAGAGATGCTGCCACTTGGGGAGCTGGGCCTGCTGGGGGCGGCCACCCGCTGGGAGGATACCGGGGACACGTGTGTGCACGTGCGTGTTCTAGTCCCCCAGGAGGGGAAGATGGCATTCAGCCCGTGAAGGTGCTTTGGTGAGTCTGAGTGAGACAACAACGTAAGATTTGTGCGGAAGGGAAGGATCATGCTGCTGGGGTGTCCCTTGATTCCTTTCACACAAGAAGCTCTTGCTAGCACATTTGGCTTTGTGAATCCAGAGTCCTCTGTGGCTGCCCACCTGAGCCAACCAGGCTCCCCTGTGCAATCCGGACAACACAACCGAATCTTGAAGAGACACGGTCTGCCTGCGAGAGAAGCATGTGGGGGTGGGGAACCTGACGTGCATCTCCAACCAGACGTGTGTCCTCTAAATTGCATTCAGTTCCATTGACTGTCCCACAGATACTTCATTCTGGCAGTTTCCATTCGCTACTTTGACAAATTACTACGAACTTAGGGGCTTAAAACAATACAGATTTTCTTACCTGACGGTCCTGGAAGTGGGAAGTCGAAAATGGGTCTTACTGGGCTAAGATCAAGCTGATGACCGGCCTGTGTTCCTTCCTGGAGGCTCCAGGGAGCCATCTTCTTTCTTCTTCTAAGCTCTGGAGCCCATCTGCATTCCTTGGCTCACGATTCTCCCCCACCTTCAAGCCAGCAATGGCCGGTCAAGGTCTTTCTTGGCATCCTGCTGACACTGACTCCTCCCCCTCTGCTTTCACACTTAAGGAACCTCATTATTATATGGGGCCTCCTTGGAGAGTCCAGGGTAATCTCCCCACATCAGGGTCCGTGGATTAGCGGTTTCAATCTCATCTGCAGCTTCCGTTCCCCTTGTGGACATCTTTGGGGGCCATTCTTCTGCTGACCACACTCCCGTCTGGGAGGTCAGCTCATGGCTCCCCAGATCGTTACCACCTCTTTCGTTAGGGAATGTCCAGAAACACAGCAGTCAGCGGCCTTGTCGGTCAGACATGGGCAAACGTTGGCAAGGCCCCCTTTGGCTCAGCCGGCCAACGAAGGATAGATGTGCCAGGGTGAGAGCTACTGAGGGGAGCAGTCAATGACTGAATATTTCTGGTCCCCCTGGCGAAAACACCTCTAATGTGACCTGGGTGAAATCTTGTCTTACCTTTATCTCACGAAACATCCAGATCTCCTGCTCTCCGTATTCTTCAAGACACCACAAGCAACTTTATTATGATTCGGCATCTCAAGGAGGTTCCCAAAAAGAGAGCATGCGGTCATCATACCAAGTGCCCGAGTTTCCCTTCCCAAGACAGTGTTTTCTCCTATGATGTTCGGAGGGTGGTTTCTGATTAGGATTTGGCCTGAACTGGGGAGAAAAGGCACTAAAAATGATGACGTGAATGTTTGATGTCTTTGCCCGGTTTTGCAGAAACAGGATCCGCCTTCACGGAGCCCTTTCTAACGTTGCCTCCTGATCGAAGAGCTCAAGGTGTAACGTTGATTTGGCCTGCGGTGGCTGTCACTGTGGGAAGCGTTCCCACGAGGGCGTGTGTCCTTACGTTCCAAGCATACTGCTTCGGAGTGTTTGAAACGTAAAGCACAAATAGAACTCAGGCGTTGGAAAATATCCCTGAGCACAGAAGCTTTTGGGAGAGGCGTGGGCATGAGTCACCCTTTGACAGATTCTGGATAATAGTTGGTTCAGGGTTTAACTTGAAGACAAGCACCATATTGTACGTGGCCGGTGGAAGACGGAGTCGTGTGCTTCAGCAGCAAATATTAAAACTGACATTTTACCATGGAAATCATGACTCCTATCACTCGTCATGGATTTAGGATACACCAGACCCAGCCTGGCTGGTGCTTAATCCCATTTTGAGCCTGCTCGAGTGTCTGAAGACGCACCTGTTAGGAACTTAGAACTCTGATACCTAAACCGTCATTAGGGGCGCCTGGGTGGCTCGGTCGGTTAAGCGTCCTACTCTTGATTTTGGCTCAGGTCACGATCTCATGTTTGGGAAATCGAGCCCCCACCTCAGGCTCTGTGCAGGGCATGCTGCTTAAGATTCTCTCTCTCCCTCTCCCTCTGCTCCTCTGCTGCTCTCTCTCTCTCTCTCTCTCTCAAAAAAAAAAAAAAAAAAAAAACCCGTCCAACACACCCCCCAAAACCCCACATCACTCGTAGCAGTAACAGTAGAACTGATTTGGCTTGCCTCATTTATTTAGAAAATGTTTTATTGACAAACGTACAGAAAAATCACGTATATACAAAGTCACCCAGAACCCCCAAACTTCTCCCTCTGCTTTGATCTTCTTGTCTCTCCCTGATCTTCCAGGGTTCCTACTTTTTATTCTGGGACAAAATCTCAGGCCAGACCACAAAGCTAGAAGGGCTGCCCACGGGCTACTGTTGTTCACTAATGTTCTAAACCACGCAGTCAGAGATGAGTGGAGTTTCCAAGCATTTATTTAATCTACAAAATTTACCTCCTTTGTCCCTTTGTTTCAGGAACTAAGGGATGCAAATGAGGGTAGGGCCATTATATGGATTGTTACTGCCTTTGCAACAGCCTCTGTTAATTGTTAGGATCAGCTCTAGTGTTGCTGAGGGCTCACCCAAAGTTAGACACTCTCCGTGTCCCCAGTCACCAGGTCCCTAATCGAAACCACCTCGTCTTTATCCCCAGAACTCATCAGGTATTATTGAAAGTCAAGTGTTCCTCTTTCAAAATAGAAAAAGGAGAAGGGAATCAAATATTGTTTAGATAAACAATTGTTTAGATAAAGCAGTGAAACAAGTTTCTTACAGAGGAGATCAGGAAACAACAAGGCTTTACAAGAGGAGAAAATGTGTTGGTAAGTATCATCATACCTGAAATTTAGGAGCCACATTCACTTATTCAGCATGAAAAAATATTTTACCTATTACCATAAACCTGTCTAAATCTTCTCCTGACAAAATTGTGTTATAAATGAACAAATAAATACCTCTTCTAACCTCGTACCTCCCATGGTGGGCATCAATTGGATTGGTTGCTATTGTCCTTATTTATTAGAGAGAGAGAGGAAAAAAAAAAACTCATTGGCTAAGTAACAGATTCTGCATGAGTTAGCGGTAGAACCATTCATCGGTGAGTATATTTTAAGCCTAATTTCCCTTTTCCATTTCTGCTCTTATATAGAAAATAAAAGGGGTCTTTAAAACCACCGGTAGGGAGGGAGGGGAGGGTGGGTGATGGTTACTGAGGAGGGCACCTTTTGGGAGGAGCACTGGGTGTTGTATGGAAACCAATTTGACAATAAATTTCATATTAAAAAAAAAAATAAAACCACCGGTAGGGATATACTAACTCAACGATCTATTTCTGTATAACAAACCACCCCATCACTTGGCTTAGTGGTTTAAAACAACAACAGATCTCGTGATCCTGTGTGTTGACCCGGTTCATGGGGCGGTTCTGCTGAGGTCACACGCAGCAGGGAGCTCGACCTAGGTGACTGTCTAAAGAAACCCTGGGTCTCTCTCCTTGTGGCCTCTCATCTTCAGTGTCTAGCCCGAGTTTCTTTACAACACGGAGACTGACTTCCAGGAGTGAATGTGCCAAGAGAGAACGCTCCGGTGGGCAAGGGCTTATCGAGGTGTTTGCACCATGTTAAGGTCCATGGGTCAAAGCAAGTCCCAGAGACAACGTGGGTGGGAGGTGGAAGGAGCTGCACAAGTATGTGAATGTGGGAAGATAGGCTTATTGGGGCCTGTCCAGTGGATCCATGTGGGAAAGCAAGGCTGTGAGGCTGGTGCAGTCCATCGTTCGCGTCTGTCCAGGATGAAGAGAGGCGGGTCGTATGTACAGGTGGAGAATACAACTGGTCCAGCAGCCAGGACTTGTGGTTAATAAAAGGCGTGTTTGGCACCTTCTATTATTTCAATTAGGGTCTGAGTATTCGAATGGGTGACCTAGTATGTTGCCTAAACTCTTCATTGAACCTTTTTTTTTTTTTTTTAACTTTATGTATTTATTTTGAGAGAGAGAGACCGCTCGAGTGGGGCAGGGGCAGAGAGAGAGAGGAAGACAGAAAATCCCAAGCAGGCTCCGAGCTCCCAGCACAGAGCTCAGCGAGGGGCTTGATCCCATGAATCCAACCATGAGATCATGACCTGAGCCAAAACCAAAGTCAGACACTTAACCGATCGAGCCACCCAGGTGCCCCACTTCACTGAATCTTCTTTGCCGACAGAGTACAACACGCTTAGAATGGGTGAAAATGGGCACCTTGCTGAGTGTGCAGACAGCTGGATGGACGGAGTTTGGGGATTTCTGTTGTTTCCACCTGTTGTTTCCATCTTTCTTTTTCCAGCAAAAGGGACAGAGTTCAGCTGCAATTGGACAAATGAAATAATATAGAGCACAGCGTATATGAAGCACTTTAAAAACCTTGTATTAAGACTATCACCGTTGCTCCTGTGATGATTAGTAAGGAGAATTCTACACAGAACTGAAATTCCTCCCAGCCATCTGTTAAGGACCCATTTCCCACAGCAATAGAATTAGTTAACAGCATGGCTAGTTTTATCTGATTTGGACGGTTCCCATTCTTCTGCAATGCCCTGTTTACACTCCCAAGACTTTAGTTTGCTTTTCCCTCGCGTGCAGTTTTTTTTTTTTAATATTTATTTTTGAGAGAGAGAGAGAGAGAGAGCACGAGTGGGGGAGGAGCAGTTAGAGGGAGACCCAGAATGGAAGCAGGCCCCAGGCTCTGAGCTGTCAGCACAGAGCCCGACGCGGGGCTCGAACTCACGAACTGCAAAATCATGACCTATGCCGAAGCCGGGCGCTCAACCGACTGAGCCACCCAGGAGCCCCATCTTACGTGCAGTTTCAATGTGTCCACACTTGGGATCTAAAGGAGAATCCAGATTGCCGTAGGGCAGCATGCCCCCAGCAAGGGTTGATGACACAGAGCCGAGAGCAATGCCCCAGGATCGCCGGGCTCCCGGCGCCCTCATCCTACCTGTGCCACTGACCAGCTCTATGCATTCGGAGAGTGAGTTTAATCTCTTTGGGCTTTAATTTCTTCAACTCACCAGGAGGTGAAGCTATGAAGTCTCCATTGCCCCTCTTCTCCGTTATTTTAAGATAATCGTGCTTCTTTTCAGCCTTGATCTTCATGGGCTTAGGAGCTTTCATCTTAAGCAAAATCAGTATCAAATGACGTAGCCAGTAATTCTCACCAAATTTCAAGTCCAGAAAATAACGAATCGAGACCTCCGGCTCAGCTGGGCCGTGTGCACGTGGACAAAGGCCTGCCAGCGGCTTGTGCACGGAGACACGGAAAGAGGAGGTAGCTGTGTTTCTCAAGAGCGTGGCAGGCCAAGTCCTGGGTAAATAGAACTTTTTCCAGGAAGACAGAAAATCTGTCACTGTCTGATGCATTCCGGTACAGTGACCGGCCTCTTCACGAATCAAAACCAGTGACAGGTGAAAGGAAAAGAAGAAAAAGGGAAAGAAAAAAGAAATAAAGGGAAGGAAAAAGACTCAAGGACGAGAACATTAGGCAGTGGGTTCAACTGAGCGTACTTCATGAGAGTTTGCCTGTCGTTACCTCTATCAGGCAAAGAAGTTATTATGCACCTATGTGGACATCCATTGCGATACCGAATGCAAAGAATCCTTGTCCTTCAAGAACGTACCACACTGGATATGGAAAGTCATGTGGAGAGAAAAATGCTCCCTCTTTGATCTGTTCTTAGGGAGAATTGCCCAAGTTAATCAGTCTCTTTTGGGGAGACGGACTTATCTCTTATTGACTCAATAACAATTACCTTTTTAACAATTAACCGTAACCTTTAACCACAAATGTGCCACGATTTAAGCAACATCGTAATAGTGTCAACCGACAAAAATGTGTTAGTCCTCAAATGCTTATTAATTGGGGACCTTTATCCCCGGAGCACTGTGTTGAGCACAGGTCTACCAGGCCTTGGTTTTGATGACTTACTGCATAACAGATACCGGAAAAGTGATTCCTATGCATTGGACGCTGTGAATAAAGAATGAGTCAGGGGAACTTCGTGTGTGGGAAGAAGTTACGTTTGGAAGCTAACGTTAACCGCTGTTGGAGCACTTTTAACTCATAAAATTGATATTTTCTCAGTATAAGAGTATTGGAAAAAACTAGAAACCTAGAAGGAAGAAAAACAATCATAGTGCTATCACCGAAGAGTTTGGTATTTTTCTTTTTTAAAAAAAATTTGTTTTTAATGTTTTTATTTATTTTTGAGACAGAGAGAGACAGAGCATGAGCAGGGGAGGGGCAGAGAGAGAGGGAGACACAGAATCCGAAGCGGGCTCCGGGCTCTGAGCTGTCAGCACAGAGCCCGATGCGGGGCTCGAACTCACGGACCATGAGATCATGACCTGAGCCAAAGTCGGACGCTTAACCAACTGCGCAACCCCGGCGCCCCATTTTATTGATTAATTGATTGATTGATTGATTTTTGGTATTTATCTTCCAGGACTTTCTTTTATGCACTTAAGCTCCCCCCTCACTGTCCATTTCTGTCTTTCAGACCCTGATTATCCTCAGGCACTTTCCACATGTATAGCTCAGCTAGCGCTGGGCCAGTCTGCCCATTAGGACTTTGATGAGGTCAGCTTAAACTCCCTTCCTACATCTCTGGGAAGTTTGGGGAGTTCCTCAGGGTTTCTGATGTGGACTTCTCATTTCTGCTGGAATGTCATTAAAAATATTTTTTTAATGTTTATTTATTTTTGAGAGAGAAAGAGAGAGAGAGAGACAGAGCACATGTGGGGGAGAGAGAGAGGGAGACACAGAATCCGAAGCAGGCTTCAGGCTCTGAGCTGTCAGCACAGAGCCCAAGGCGGGGCTCGAACCCACGAACCGTGAGATCATGACCTGAGCTGAAGTAGAACGCTTAGCCAACTGAGCCGCCCAGGCAGCCATGGAATTTCATTTTTTGAGTTTTTGTCTTGCGAATGTTCTTTAATCTTCCATACTAGTTGGATCCGAATGAGCTGGTGAGGGATGGGGCCAGAGGTTTAGCTCAGCTCAGTTTTAGGGTTCTAACGAGGCGTGGGATGGCAGTCACCAGGTGAAGTACTCCTGCTCCCGCAGAGATGCTCTTTGCTGGTCAGTAAGCCAGATCTCGAACGTGAGACCTCTTGACGGGTAGGTCGAGGAACAGTGCACCTCCTTTCCTCCAAACGGTTGTCGCGTGTCTTGTCTTCTCTGTCCTTCTGTGTCCGTTCCGGGAAGCAGAAATGGGGTTAGGGGTGTGAGAAGTGTATGGAGGGTGTGATGTCTCTGGAAGATAAAAGGGAGGAAGCAGGCTGCACTGGGCCACCACAGGTGGTGATGCAGGTTGAACAGTCTTGGTCAATCTGAGGGGAAGCTCCGAGCACGGGTGCCCTTCAGAGGGTCCCCACTTTGGGCAGGGGTAGCCTCACCCTGGTATCCTGCCTTCTCGGTCAGCTGGGGGCCGCCTCCCTCTGTGATCCTCCCAGGTGGGCTGCAAGCTTTTTTTGGAGGGGAGATGGGGACAGAGGCCCGTGCCTGCCACACCAACCTAGTGAATCTGAGAGGACCATGGCTTAAAGCTCAGTCCTGAACATATTGATATGTGTTGGCCTCTGATACGTGCTTTAAATAACCGTATTTAAGCGGCAAAACAACCCCGAGTTAACTTTTATTTTCTACAGATGAAAGGTGAGAAAACTTAAGCTCAGAGAGCTTCAGTAATTTGTCCAAGTTCAATGGCTAGAAAATGGCAGAGCCAGGGGATTTGAAAGCATGAAGCAAAATGATCCTCAGCACAGGGTATAGAAACTTGTCTTATATTGTCACAAAAATAGAGCATGTGCATTCAGCTTATCCAGAGAATGTAGGGATTTTGCCCTGGTCACAGAGTGTGGTGGGAGGGAGAGAGTAGAGAATTAATCACATCAACATGGGACAGAGGACACGAGTGTCTGGTAGGACCAGCTACCTCATGGCCGCCTGCTTCCAGAATATTGGCCTAAAGCACCTGGCTCACACTAGGCTAACCTTCAGAAAGTAAAGGCAGAGGAACAGTGTATAATCGGGAGGGGCTGGGGACAAGGCCTTTCAGATTCCCGTCTGCTCTTATCAAACCAGAAACTGGAAGGTCTGGCCCTACGTTCATCCTTTCACAAAGCAAAGAGGGTCCCTTTAAGTTTCTGGAAAGTCCACCGACAAGTGATGGGAGAGCAGACATCTTTGTCATGACATCCAAGGTGGAATTTTTTTTTTTAATGTTTATTTATTTTTGAGAGAGACAGAGAGAGAGAGAAAGAGAGAGAGAGAGAGAGGCAGAGCGTGAGCAGGGGAGGGGCAGAGAGAGAGGGAGACACAGAATCCCAAGCAGGCTCCAGGCTCCCAGCTGTCAGCCCAGAGCCCAACATGAGGCTCGAACTCACGGACCATGAGATCATGACCTGAGCCAAAGTTTGGACACTCAACCGACTGAGCCACCCACGCGCCCCCCAAGGTGGAATTTTGAAAGGTCCTCAGCAAAAGATGACCGTTAAACTCTCACTCTGTTTCATTCAGTTCATCCTGTTAGTCCAACACTGAGAATAGACACCAAGATATCCATGCCAAAGGTTCAAGTGAGGGCAAAATGATTGCTTAATTCCCAGTGCGGGTATCTGTCCAAACATCCCTTCTCGGGGAGCAGAATGGTAAGCACGTGCTCAGGTCCCGGGGCTGCACCCGAGAAGAAGACCATGGCCCTAGATGGGCCAACCTGGACTTGAGGGCGATTTGACAGGTGGCCTCCAATCTAGGGTTGCCATGCAATATTTGGAATGTACTTATCCCCCCAAATTATGGGTTCTCTGTCTGCAATTCAATTTTTTTTTGACTTGGCGTTTTAGCTGTATTTATTTATATTTCAAAATCTTGTGTTTTATCTGGCGGCACTGCTCCACTTACAATCTCCAGAACCGAAGAACAGAGCCAAAGTGTCAATCCAAAGGGGCTGGACAAAAAATTGTAGATTTTTTTTTGTTCCATTTTGTGTTTTTTTTGTGTTTTGTGTTTTTTTAATTTTTATTTAATTTATTGTTATTTTATTTTTGTTTTCATTCAAAAACTTTTTTAATGTTTATTTATTTTTGAGAGACAGAGACAGAGTGTGAGTGGGGAGGGGCAGAGAGAGAGAGGGAGACAAAGAATCCGAAGCAGGCTCCAGGCTCTGAGCTGTCAGCACAGAGCCCGACGCCGGGCTCGAACTCATGAACTGTGAGATCATGACCTGAGCTGAAGTCAGATGCCCAACTGACTGAGCCACCCAGGCACCCCTTTAATTTATTCTTTTAATTTACATCCAAATTAGCATATAGTGCGACAGTAATTTCAGGAGTAGATTCCTTTTAATGCCCCTTACCCATTTAGCCCCTCCTCCCTCCTGCAACCCCTCCGGTAACCCTCTGTTTGTTCTCCATATTTAAGAGTCTCTTATGTCAAAAATGTAGATTTTAATAACTGGGCACAGAGATCAATTAGATCAAGGCAGGTGCTTTTGAATTGTTGGGATCATGAAAACTATTGCCTAATTGAAACATACTGTGTGCTACATAATGTGTTTGATGAAGGCAGGAGAGTCATTAAAAAGGGGTATCTAAGAGGTAGCTACTATTATTAGCCCTCTGTTACAGCTGAGGAAACTGAGGCACGAGGAGTGTAGGTGACCTAGGACACACAAGTGATGGAAAGGGGACTTGAGCCGTAGGGGGTCTGCCTTTCAGATCTTTCGTTTGTTTATAAAAATGGGTGCTTGGGGCGCCTGGGTGGCTCGGTCGGTTGGGCGTCTGCCTTCAGCTCAGGTCATGATCTCACCATTTATGAGTTCGACCCCCGCGTCGGGCTCTGTGCTGACAGCTCAGAGCCTGGAGCCTGCTTTGGATTCTGTGTCTCCCCCTCTCTCTACTCCTCCCCTGCTCATGCTCTGTGTCTCTCTGTGTCTCCATAATAAATAAACGTTAAAAATTAAAAAAAAAAAATGGGTGCTTAAAGACCTTAGAAACCTCCTGCTGAAGACAACTCCTCTGTGCATGGATTAGGGATGGGTTAACGGAGGGGAAAATTAAACTTATCAGACTCTTCCTTAATAGTCACGGATTAATAAAAGGAGGACATTGTTCTAGGCAGAGGGAGTTTTCAATAAGAGTCGTATGTGACGTGTTGCTTGTTTAAAAAACCCAGAGGTCACGCATGCTCTCTTGTGAGTTACAATACCTTACGTTTCCAGAGCACCTCGTTTGTCAACTGTTCACGGATTTGGCACGACGTTTGCGAAGCACGTGGTGTGTGCATTTCGTACTGGGCTGAGTTTTCTGTTTGTTCTTCTAGGTCTCCTTGGCTGCCCTTCTCAACTTCGCTGTGTGGCGGGAAAGTTGACCTCTTCCCTCTTCGGCACCTGGATCTCTGCTTCCTGTTAGATTTAGCTGATGGCAGGCACTGGGGGACACGGGAGCTGGGGGGAGCCTGGAGGTTTCTCGCCTGGCTCCTTCCCTTAACAGATAAATGGTGGCTCTGCGTGTTTGATGCTTCCCCCCGGAACCCCAGGTCCTGTCTGCAGCCACCGCTCTGAGTTCCGATCAGTGCTCCCCACCTGACACCCCAGGCCTAGGGATGGTAACCTTCCTGTTGCTTAGCCCTGGGGGCTTCTCTATGGCTCACTGGTTTCCTTAATCCTCTTCTGACTCTTCTAGATAGCCTGTCACTTAAGCCTGTTTGGTTACCCCTTTGAGTGTGTCACCTCTTTCCCGCTGGGACACTGATTGATAGCAAGCTTCGTTTTCTCCCCTATGATTATTGCTTTCCGGATTGTCCATAAAACCTGACACGCAAAAAAATTCAAACCCGAGACAAAACCCCCGAGGTGACAGAATATACTCGTGAGAAAATAGAACTCAAATGACATGCATGCTGGCTGTGCCCCAAGGAGGAGAGAGGCTGTCACTGTTGGTAGAGTGGGTTTGCATTGCGCTGACCAGGGTCCATTGCCAAAGAACTTCCCATATGTGTTTTATCAATGTACGTGTCATGTATTGTAAAGCGACCCATAGAATAGCCATTGCTGAACCACAGGGTGCATGTCATTTCTATCAATGTATAATGTCATGTACATACACGTACACATGTCGCATATAAAGACCTCTAGTAACTGGGGTTAGCCAGGAAGAAAGAAAATCGCGCAGGACAGATGACTGCTGTGTTTGCTGAATACATTTTGCGCTGCTCTAAGAGATGTTACAGAGAACAAAAAAGGATGTTCTAGGAAAGAAAATTTTACTTGTGTGTGAGGGAAAACTTTATAACCGTGTGAGATCCAAAAAGAATTTACAGTTTAGCTGGAGGTTATTTTTTCATAAGAATCACTTGGTTTTGGCTTTTGCTCAGAGGAAATGTCATGAGTTTCATTACGTGATGTAAATAATTTAAAAAATAAGTTTACTAGGCAGTCCCTGATAGCCTCTCTTTTTATTTACGTATTTACTTTTGAGACAGAGAGAGACAGAGCACGAGCAGGGGAGGGGCAGAGAGAGAAGGAGACACAGAATCCGAAGCGGGCTCCAGGCTCTGAGCTGTCAGCACAGAGCCTGACGTGGGGCTCAAACTCACGAACTGTGAGATCATGACCTGAGCCGAAGTCGGTGGCTTAACTGACTGAACCACTCAGGCGCCCCTGATGGTCTCTCTTTTTTTAATGCGTATTTATTTTTGAGAGAGAAAGATAGAGCGCAAGCGGGGAGGGGCAGAGAGAGAGGGAGACACAGAATCCAAGGCAGGCCCCAGGCTCTGAGCTGTCACTGGAGATCATGACCTGAGCCGAAGTTGGACACTTAACCAACTGAGCCACCCAGGCGCCACCCCCCCCACCATGGCCTCTCGTAATGTAGCTTTTGTTTTGTTGTTGTTTTTTCTTGTATGCTAAGAGCTGAATTTTAAGGAGCCTGAAAGGAAAATGGATTCTTGGCAGGAATATCTAAAAGTTAGCAGTCTTTTGCATTGGGGAGGGGGGGTGTGGTATGAGAAAAAAATAGCTCACAATGTGTTAATGTAGCTGTCAGAACACTGCCGGGCTCACAGTAGCTGTTCTCTAAGTGCCTGCTAGCATTATTATTGTTATTTTTTTTTCTAAACTTCTTTTAGACGTTCATTTATTTTTGAGACAGAGAGAGACAGAGCATGAACGGGGGAAGGCCAGAGAGAGAGAGGGAGACACAGAATCTGAGACAAGCTCCAGGTTCCGAACTGTCAGCACAGAGCCCGAGGCGGGGCTGGAACTCACGGACCGCGAGATCACGACCTGGGCCGAAGTCGGACGCCCAACCGCCTGAGTCACCCAGGCGCCCTTGTAGTTTTACTTGGACAGCAGCTTTTTACACAACACTTCGGGGTTCAGTAGGCCCAACCATCGCTCTTCCAAAATTGGGCTCTGCTCCACCTCCCAACAGCAGGACCACCCCCCGCCCCTCCCCCTCCCCCCTTCCCCCCCGCCCCCCCGCCACCCCCCCCGCCCCCCCCCGCCCCTCTGCAGTTTGTCTCTGCTGACCTGATCTCTACTTCTGCAGAGACTCTGGAGAGACTGAAAAGGAAGAGCCGGACCTTGCTATACAGGCTGCGACCCAGAAGGAGCTTCGGGGGCCTGAATGCCCTATCCCCAACTTCTGCTTCTCAGCCTGAGGTTGTCCACTGTCAGCTCCCTACTGAAGACCGGCTGCTGAGTCACCGCCCAGGCCATGACGCGACGCGCGCAGCCCCAAAGTGGTCATACGCTGTCCTTCCGCAGGTGCTTACACAGAAGGTGAAAATGAGGATGAGGGAACATTATTATCAGTTTTTCAATAGAAAGTGTGATTCTTTGGTAATTATAGTGTATCCTTGAGCTGGCACAGCAGACGAATAGACATCAAGGACCTGAAACTAGACTGGAATCTTTAATTTTTTTTTTATGTTTACTTATTTTTGAGAGACAGAGACAGAACGCAAGTGGGTTGGGGCAGAGAAAGAGGGAGACACAGAATCGGAAGCGGGCTGCAGGCTCTAAGCTGTCAGCACAGAGCCTGATGCGGGGCTCGAACTCACGAGCTGTGAGATCATGACCTGAGCTGAAGTCGGATGCTCAGCCGACTGAGCTACCCAGGCGCCCCTAGACTGGAATCTTTAAACTTGATTACGTAGTAGTTAAGTTGACTACTTCTGTTTTGAGCTTTTTATTTCCTTAAAATATTTCAGGTCCTTGTAAGATTCTGATTAACATGCTTGCCGTTTTCACAGAGTATGAAGCTTATTTTTAAAATTTTTTAAAAAATGTTTACTTACTTTTGAAAGAAGAGAGAGAGACAGAGACAGAGAGAGAGACAGAGCGTGAGCGTGGGAGGAGGAGAGAGAGAGGGAGACACAGAATCGGAAGCAAGCTCCAGGCTCTAAGCTGTCAGCACAGTGCCTGATGTGGGGCTCGAACTCCCGAACGGTGAGATCAGACCCGAGCCAAAGTCAGACGCCCAACGGACTGAGCCACTCAGGGGCCCCCCTCAGTGACTCATTTCTAAGAGTATGGACACGGGAGGAAAAGCAGCTTCGTAGTGAAGCCTGGCAAACACCTCACTGACCAGGTGATGAATACCAATGTCATCAGGGTAAGTCACATTGGTAGCAGGTAGCCTTGGATATGATGTGATGAGAGGGACACTTCACTTCTGTGGTCTTTCTCCCGAAAACCATGGTCTAATCATAAGAAAAGCATCAGATAAACTCAAACTGAAGCACATTCTACAAAATCTCTGACTGGGACTCCACAAAGCTATCAAGGTCACCTGAACAAGGAAAGTCTGAGAAACCGTCACAGCGTAGAGGGGGCTAAAGAAACATGCCAACCAAATATGATGTGTGTGTGTGTGTGTGTGTGTGTGTGTGTGTGTGTGTGTGTGAGTGTGTGTAAACCCCAAATATGATGTGGTGTTGTGGGTGGGACCCCGTAACAAAAAAAGGACATTAGGAGGAAACTAGTGGAACCCAAATAATGTGTGGAATTTAGTTAACAGTAACACGCCCGGGTTGGCTCCTTAGTTATGACAAATGGGGCACATGAATGTAAGATGTTAACAATAGAAGGGACGGGGGAGGGTTTTGAAGAAACGCTATGTACTATCTTTGCAACTTTTCTGTACGTTGAAAAATATTCTAACGTGCAAGTGTGTTGAAATTAAACAAGAAGAGGCACGGGCCGTTTCCAATCCCAAAATTGATCCAAGGGCTCAGAGCTGTTTGCTCACACTAGCTTCTGCCTCTCAGATGCTGTCACTCAGCACCAGTACGTGATTACTAAAATAAACGAAGTCTACGTTTCACTTGTGAATAGCTTGTGGCAAGAAGTGACTAAATATCAAATACGGTGATGAACTGTAATTAGAGGGAGAAAAGAAATCAAGTCAAATTCTGTACGCTAATGGTCTGTAAAACAAGGCAAAACAGCGAAGAGAAATAACTCGGTTCGCAGTTGTCACTTCCAGCCTCATTTCGTTGGCCAGGGCCAGTCATGCCACACCTGTCCCACGAGGGGGAGGGGTGATTGTAGTCCCATAGGCGGTCCAGGGTATTTATCTTTTTCCATCCTTTGGATCTGAATCTAAGTGCCACTTCCCAGGCTCCTATGCCTTTGGGCTCCTTGTTGGCTCCGATTTGGAATTTTTCTCTGCCTATCCTGAATGAACATCCCTCTTGGTCCAGTCTGGTCTCGGGAACACAAAGACCCTTCCCGCTTATAGCTCTCCTGCCAAGCCTGCTTGGCCCCGGAAGCACATGGACAAAAATAATACTGTGTTGCAACATGAAAGGTCATCAGAATTTGAGAGTTGAGGCTGGGGAGGAGCGAGGACTTGAACAAACCAGGACCCGAGCGTGCTCTGCGGGCCTGCAGTGAGGGACCTGGGCGGGCCGGACCAGAAGACTTTCTTGGAAAGTGGCGGGGGTAAGGGGGAGGGGCTGTGGTATTGGATCGGGAGGGGCCCTGTGTGCTCCGCGGAGAAGTTTGCACTTGGTGAGCAGAGAGAATCCCCGAAGGAATGTTGAATGGAAGTTGCCTTGTTCCAGGAAGATGAATCTGGTGATGGTTCTCAGGAAGAGTCGCGGCAGACTGTCTGGTTAGGCATCATAATCCGGGAGATATTAACCACGGTCATTCAAATTACCGTGAGCATGTTGCAATAGAAAGCAGTGAAAAGAAATTCAAAGGCGCGAGACAGGAGTTGTGAGTTTTAACTCCAGAAAGTATTCCTCTATTATTGCCTACTATTCTGTTCTTAAGATATGTGAGAAAACGATTTCCCAGAGGTGTGCACGGAGATGCTTGCTTATAATAAACTGCTCCGGGGTAGCTATTTTCTCTCTTTCTCATCGGATTTTTCCCGAAACACTGTATTATCCTTATTTCTGCTCCTCCTTCTCTCAAAGTAACCTCATCTTTAGGTGGCTCACGGGGTCGCTTCTGCCTTTGATGAAGTAGCCGCTGGGCGAAGAGCCAAGATCAGGCAATTGCATGTTTAGAAATGGCCTTGTTGCACCTGCTGGGCTAAATCACAGTTCGTGGGGCCGGCCGGCTGGCCGCAGCGCTCTCGCGATGCCCTGGAGAGTCTTGCGTTTGCTGGTGTGAACTCCCTCATCGGTGTCCTCTCATTCCCCCAAGCGCTGCCACTGGCTGGGATTTCTGTTTCGCGAAAGAAAGCCATGGGACTGGTCTCTTTGCCCTAAGCGTGCGATCGACTTGGAGAGCAAATATTGTAAAAGGCGAGCGGAGATCGGGCAGTAAACGGGCGAGGGCTGGAGGGAGGGGCAGTGATTGCCCTGGGTCTTCCCCTCAGGGGTGGCACACAGCCTCTGGGAATTGGGCTCAGCCAGCTGTCTTCTCTCCGCAGAAAAAACTGTTGCTCTTCTCATGAACTGCTGTTTAGCTAATAACCATATCGCTCTTCTAGGTACTTCCCTCCTTTACAGAGACTTTTATAGCATATGTGGGGTCCCTTGGCTAAGGGAGAAGAGGTTTGCCTACGACGGTCAAGCACAGTGCTTAACACAGGGGTAGAAAGAAAGGAAACATCACAGCTTGCCGTTAAGTTTCCAACTCTCTCTTGTTACTTTGGGCCGCGGCTTAATTTTGCTTTGTTTCAGAAAACGTTAGCATGTAAAATTCAATTTGGCTCTTCTCCTCCCTCGAGTAGAAGTGAATGGGTTTCGGTGGCATTTGCTCTGGCCACAGGCTATTTCATTAGCTAAATAGAAGTTTCATTAATTTTTCGTGATCTCGTAATTATACCGGATGGTGGACTCTGGCGTAAGCAGGCAGTTACACTGTTCCCGTTCAGTTTAATCTTTTGTATTTCCCCTGGACGGCGGGGCCCTGCTAATGTACATAACTACATAAATGGAGATTAAAGAGCCAGCGTTTAAGGTTAGATACTGTCACCGTTCTCCTCTCTGTTCTGGAATCAGAGGACGCTTCTCTGTGGGGAAGCTCTGCTTCCAGAAAGAGGGCCCTCGCGGGGACTTGGAGGAAGGGAGCAGGCAAGAAGTCACTCAGACAAAACCCATTAGGCACCTGGAGAATCTGACAGTCCGTGATGAAATAGACAAATTGTGGCTCCCTTGCCGTTTCTTTTTCATGAAGGAAAGAATTTTCGATCGGTTAGGTGAATATGTTTAAAATACAAATAACTCTTTGCTCCTGCTGGTGGCTTTTAAGACACGTAGAAGAAACAGTTGTTTCAAATGGCATTTGAATTGCACAGCTAGCACCAAATTTAACTATTGCTTTACAGCTTGAAAACATTCACAATGACACGTATACACAGCAGTGTGGATCGCACATGTGGATCTCACAGAGAGAAGGTGGAGCAAAAAAAATCTAGACCCGGAAGATCATATATGGTTTATTCACATGATAATTACTTATATTAAAAAAAAAATAGACTAGAGAGTAGTGTCAGAAGACCAGAGAGGGGTTATCACTGGGGATCATGATGGGAAGAGGAGACGAAGGGAACCTCTCTGGCACTGGCAGTGTTCTGTTTCCAATGCCGAGTGCGGGTTAACAAGAGGTTATTCACTTTGAATTAAGTCACTGCAAGTTGCGTGCATTTTTGTAAATAGTTCGCACTTCTGAAAGTTTAAAAAAAAATTTATTTATTTTGAGAGAGAGCGTGTGTGCGCGCGCACGCGTGTGCAAGTGGGGGAGAGGCAGAGAGAGGAGAGAGAGAGAATCCCAAGCAGGCTCCATGCTGTCAGCACAGAGCCCAACCTGGGGCTCGATCCCACGAACTGGGAGATCACAACCTGAACGCCAATCAAGAGTGGGACGTTTAACCAACTGAGCCACCCAGGTGCCTCTTTGCACTTCCAAAAGTTTAAAAAAGGAAATAACCTCTTACCGAGGGAGAGAGAGAGAGGGTGCATAGTCATATAAATTATTTCATTTAACTTCTTGACAACAACCTGTAGCAGGAGGCATGTGGGTGGGTTGTTCCCCGCCCTGCCCCCTCTTCCCGAGGTTCTGTGGGTCCTGGAGAATTGCTCTTTGCTCCTGATTTGACAAAGGCCTGGCCCACCCATCTTCTGAGATGAGTGCGATACATTCCTTTCCCTGGACCACACCTGCTAGTATGGTTCACTGATTAGAATGTCCCAGCAGAATCGGGGGAGATGAGAGGAAGCAGAGAAGTCCTCTTGACCCTGAGCATGGTATAGAAGAAGCCAAAGGCACATGCAGTCCCACACTTGGCTTAATAAGAAAACAGAGACACGAAATATGCAGTTTCAAAGCACTTGGACCCATTATTAATCTTCTCTGCGAGTGAATATGACCTTTGTCTCTCTTTCTAACCCTAGACTTGGAAGCTGTCATAGCCGAAGGCGTTCACAAGTGTGTCAGGAGAAGATCAGAGAGAACAGGCCATTTCGAGGAGATTATTTCTACTCTGGGTTACATCTGTGACAGATTTTTTTTTTTTTCCTTTGGGATACGCTTATTACATCTCTGATCAATTCCTGCCAATGAGTGTCTTTTCTGACTGTCCACTTGGGGGGTGACCCTTCTTCTCCTCATTAGGAACATGTATTTTAGGACTGTCACTGTTTATCCTCCACTCAGGACTGGCTAGCCACAAATAAGGAGAGCAACATAGATCTGCTCTGAGGACCGAGAATTCTCAGCGACCTCTGAAAATTTCCTTCTTTATTTGCAGTTCCATCAAATGAAGGGATTGAACTAGATCTCTTCCACCTGAGCGTTGTATTTTTGACTCTGAAACTTCTACAAGACTTCTAGTTAAACTTCCAGAGGATTGAACCAATGCCATTCCCAAAACCTATGCTACAGCAGAGCCCAGAGGGCTGGAGGCCCCCAGGGCCTCAGAAAGTGGGATGACTGACTGGTGAGGTACAAAACAAGACTGGCTGAAAATGTATACAAGGGACAGACAGATACATCCTTCCCCGTTCCCTGCTCGGCTTCCTCCTTAACCCACACAACCAAGAGGAGAATTTATTTTGCAGAGAAATCAAACCAGAGAGACTTTGGACTCAGTGATATGAGCAGAATTAAGGGTGAGGTGCCCTACTAAAAAGAGGGAAATAGGTAAAATCCTACATTCTGAGTGAGTGCAGCCCAAAAGAAAGATGTAAAGGTAGGAACACACGGAGGTTTCCCAAAGAAACAGAGTCAGGATAATCCACCACCCTGGGTGGTAGAGCCCACCAGGTGCTAGCTCCAGTCACCTTTTTACTGTCTCACTTCTAGCAAAAAGAGAATGTCACCAGACACCTCAGGAAAGTTTTTACCATGACAGGCGAGAACTAAAACAGATGAAAGAAAGGAATGTTGAAGGAAATGAGAGACAATGCTGGAAGAAAAAAAACATCAAGAGATAAGAGGATTTTGTATCCATGAAACAAGAACAGTATGCCAGTCAAGAAACAAAACAAAAACAAAATCAAAAAACACTTTAGAGAAAAAGAACGCTTTTGAAAATTTAAAAAACTATAGTAGCAAAAATACAAATTAAAGGAAATGTTTTTCTTATCAGAATAAGGGTATGAAAACCATCACTAAGCCCAAACCCAAATAGAGAAAGGACCCACATCAGCCTCCAAATCCTTGCACCCAGAGATTGAGAAAAGCCAACCTCTACTGGCTGCCTGGTCTCAAATGTAGTGGAATCGGCAGGAAAGTGGGAAGGTCACTGATATGCAAAGGGCTTCTTCGAACACAACCAGGTCATAAACAAACTAAAGACTAAGTAGGAACACAAATCCCCACTGATGTCTCCGTGTGGAAGTTTGAAACCAGCAAGAATGACGTGACCGCCAGTGATAACTACCGTATGGGTTTCCTCTTGCTGCTGTAACAACCACAAACTTAGGGGCAAAAAACAGCACAAATGCATTATTTTAAATGAGTGCCACCTGGGTCTCACTGGGCTAAAATCACGGTACCAACAGGGTTGCTTTTTCTTCTGGAGGCTTGAGGAGGCATCCATGTCCTTGAGCATTAGGATTGTTAGTCGAATTCAGTTCTGTGTGGTTGTAGCACCCGGGTTCCCATCTCCTTGCTGGCCGTCACCTGAGGGTCCATGCCAAGCGTTGAGAAGCTGCCTGCATTTCCTGGCTCATCTTCGAGCCAGTAATGGTGGGCCAGGTTCCTCTCAGCCTTCCAATCTCTCCTGCCTCTTTTCCCATCTTCCCATCTCTCTGACACTGCTGGGTTCTCTACTTTTAATGTAACACAGTCACAGGGCCAGGGATTAGGACACGGACATCTTTGGGAGCCGTCATTTGGCCTGCCACACTTCAGAACGCTTTACCAGAAATATGGCCATATCCACATCTCAGGTTGACCCTCCTGATTGTTGCTGTGATGTTGATGAATTTGTAGCTGGTGAGGTGAAGGGAGAATAAGCAGGTGAGACATGAGGAAGTGACTAAGGAAGTCGGATATACATTACAAGTATTGCTACAACCCAGATACGCTAGTTTTTATGTTACTTTCAGGTGACAACATGTGGGAGCCAGGCACTAATTGGGATGGGATGTCACTGTGAGAATGGTCACCAGGGCTGACTACTGACCTCCCCCCTACTGCCGGAGCCTCTGCCTGTCCTTCCAGGGCTGTCCCTGTGGGACAAGTGGAGACTGACATTCTAAGAGCACACGAAGTGGTCCCTTTTACCCAGTCAAAATCACAACCAAGGAGACATCTGTCGAAATGTTTCACTTTAAGCAAAATTCAGCCTCACGACCACATGGGCTTCAACATCAAAATCACATCCGCCGGAGGTACCTGTTGCAGCAAGAATGACCTCTCCTCCCAGGGAAGCCACCAGCTTTCTGCACAGGTGGCAACCCTGAGCCAAACAAGCCAAATCAGAACTGGTTAAGCCCTGGGGCTGCAGAGCCACGCTGCTTGGCTCTTTGCAAGGAGAAGGCCAATCTGGTCAGAAGCTGGAAGAGGCACAAAGTCTTGAAATCTGGTGACGATGCCGACATCGGCATGATTCCTGCCTGGGCTCGCGAGATCATCTTCCCTGGGGGAGATTTACTGGCAGGGATATGAGAGCGTCTGTAGCTCTGGGTGTTATGAAGACAGTTGACGAGAAGCCTGATGGAGGCAGCAAGGTCAAAACATCTGTCTAGAAAACTCAGAGGCTAAAAGCACATCCCATCCCATACCTGCCCCCAAGTCCCACTGCAGTGGAAGAACGGACATGGTGTCATGTGTCCTGATGGATAATTTGAGTCATGTTTACTCAAGAGGAAAAAGTCGGGGGCACCTGGGTGGCTCAGTCAGTTAAGGGTCTGACTTAGTCTCAGGTCACGATCTCACCATCTGTGGGTTCGAGCCCCAGATCAGGCTCTGTGCCGACAGCTCAGAGCCCAGAGCCTGCCTCAGATTCCGTGTCTCCCCCCCGCTCTCTCTCACCTTTCCTCTCTCTCACGCTCTGTCTCTCTTTCTCTCAAAAATAAAATAAAAACACAAACAAAAAATTTTTTTTTCAAAAGAGGAAAAGATTGGCTGATGAAATCAACACGTCACAGAAGATTCAAAAGGAAAAGAATGTTTCGTGGACTTGTTGTTTGTGGCAATTTAAAGTTTTTGGGTTTAAAATCGATATTTAAAAATGGAGACCAAAAGTAGGTCTCAGAATAATAAGACAGCTAAAATGAAATTTAATATGCAAAAATAATCAAAGGGAATAAGGTAAGATAAAGGCAAGGAAAGCTCCCGGGAACTAAAAAATACAAAAAAATAAGTGAAAAAAACAGGACAAGTAAATGATCATCTACAAGACCCACCCAACTAAAAGGAATCCTGTGTGAAGATGAGGAAGTGTTTGTCAAAGCGTCGTTTATTATTATTATTTTTTAAGTTTATTCATTTTTCAAGAGAGAAAGTGCGTTCAAGGGGCAGAGGGAGAGAATCTCGAGCAGGTCCCACACCATCAGCATGGAACCCGATGCAGGGCTCGAACCCACAAACCGTGAGATCATGACCTGGGCCGAAATTGAGACTCGGATGCTTAACCGACTGAACTACCCAGGCGCCCTGGTCAAAGTGTCATTTAAATAAAAATTTCAGATGTGGAAGACACGAGACATCAGGGCCACCACATGCCCAGCACCCAACGAGTGAAAAACACCTTGCCAAGGCACGTCAGCATGAATTTTCAGGGGTAAAGATAAAGAGAAGATCCTAAAACTATCCGCGGTGAAAAAAAAAACCAAAAACCAAAAACGAAAAAACCTCCCTTACAGAGAACGAGAGTTTGGATGCTATTGGATTTCTCAACTGTCCCACTGGTGTTTAGCAAACAGAGGAGCAAGTCTTTGAAATTCTTAGGGAAGATGATTTCTATCCTAGAATCCTATGTACAGTCCAGTAGGTATGGACAGGTGATATGAAGACAATTTCCCAGAGGTGACCTCTCTGAAATATGTGTTTCCCTTGTAACCTTTCTTAAGTCCTTAATCAAAAGAAGAAGTAAACCAAGAAAAAGATGATTTGGAATTCCAGAAACAGGGGATCCCACACAGGAGAGTCACTGGGAATCCCCAGCGTGCGGTGGGGGCGGGGGGGAGCCCAGGCGGGTGGACCAGGCCTGGAGATCAGCCCATCCAGGTAAGCCATGGAGCAGCGCCGGTTGCCCCTCCGGAGGGATATTGCCAGGAAAAACAAAAAGCAGAAAACAGATCCATTACCTGACGTCTGTATTGAGAGGAATTTTGTAACTTTGCCCGGAGAATTTAAGAATCAGTGAGGTAGAGGGGCGCCTGGGTGGCTCAGTCCGTTGAGCGTCTGACTTCGGCTCGGGGCTTGATCTCACGGTTCGTGGGTTCGATCCCCGCGTCGGGCTCTGTGCTGACGGCTCAGAGCCTGGAGCCACGTGGTTGTTAATAATGGAATGATTCATTGGGCCTCGAATTGTTAATATAAGTACATTAAGGGGATGGGGGTGAGGGAGTGGAAGTGAAAGGGGGAGATATTGGCAGAGGCAGCTAGATTCCAAAGCCATGAAATAAGAAGCCGGGAGATGATGTTTAAAAGTGCAAAATTTTAAAGAAGCCTTGTAAGTGTATGATTTAAAGACACAGAGGTGAAGTTCAGAAAACAAACCTGAAAAGGCTGCCTCTGGTCGGGGGGGGGCTCGGCGGTGAGGAAAATGTATCTGAAGACCACGCTTTTTCATTGTACGACTTGGGGTGCCATCTGAATCTAAAAATCATGCACACCGATTGCTGTGATAAAAATACAAATTAAAAACTATAAATAAATTAGGGGTGCCTGGGTGGCTCAGTCGGGTAAGCGTCCGACTCTTGGTTTCAGCGCAGGTCATGATCTCACAGTTTTGTGAGTTCAAGCCCCACATCAGGCTCTGCGCCGGCAGCATGGAGCCCGCCTGGGTTTCTCGCTCTCTCCCTCGCTGTCTGCGCTCCCTCCACTCGCAGTGTCTCTGTCTCTCTCAAAATAAATAAATAAACTTAGAAACACATATATAAATAATATTAGATGTCTCCGCTATCGTAGCAGCTGTGTGTGTCTCCCGCGTCATAGACAGGTGAGTCTTCTGTAACCTGAAACTGTTGAGCACATCACACAGCAGAGACACGCCCCCCCCCCCCCCCCCCCCCACCCCGGGCCGGTCTTGCGCAAGGCCGCACGAGAAGCTGGCTCACACTGGTCTTTTCAGACTCCCCATGGATTTCCTTGAGGCCACTTCCTTCTTCTCCCAGAATCACTGCTCTCTTGGGAAAGAGTTGCTGAGATGTATTGACAGTCGAAAGTGACATACACTGAGGTCAGGAAATAAGCATGTGGGGTGACTGTCTGGATAATTGTGAATAATTCGGGCAAAAAAAAAATGCACTATTTTAAGGGGCGGCATATGTTGAGCCGAGTTTCCTGATTCTGGTATTTATCCTGATCAGATTTGCTGAGCTTCTGCTGATATATGCTTCTGCCTGCTTGGTAGCCCAGGGTAGGAGCCTCACGGTGGAATTCTTCCTCCCTTGTCCCAGCCTGAATCTAGCCCTGAATGAACCTGAATCCGATTCGTGTGGATGAATCTAGAACCTTTTGTTGATCTCAGAACTCCTACTATCTTTGCTCAGTGGCTTTGAGCGCAAATAAGGGTTTTTTTTTTGAGGCCATCCTTCGTTTTTCTGTGTCTCCTTTGCTTGGAGTTCTGTGCTAAGGGCGGTCTGTGTTAGGTTAGCAATCAGAATTCTATATATTTAGACACCAGAGGCTGGCCTGGCTAGCTTCCGCACCTGATCTGGCTTTCCTGTGTTTGTGTGTGGGTTGGACAGAAGCCACCAGGCATGGAGCCTCCTGGGCTGTACGACCAACTCCTTGCCCTTGAGAGCAGTCTCCTGCCAGCCTGTGTCTGAGATAGCTAGGTTTGGGTGCACTGGGGTGACCGCAGAGGTGTTACTTCTGGCTTCTCTGCCTCCGTGGGAACTGTAGGCCTGGCATCGGTGTGGTTAGAACCGAACTTGGAAATTCAGCTGTAAACCTGTGAGCTCCCAGGG
Source organism: Panthera onca (assembly GCF_046562875.1). Taxonomy (NCBI): domain Eukaryota; kingdom Metazoa; phylum Chordata; class Mammalia; order Carnivora; family Felidae; genus Panthera; species Panthera onca. Next base: position 69,713,747 of record NC_138349.1, read on the forward strand.
AAAGCCTTTCTGCTGTTTCACAAATGTCAAGTAAAATGGAAGATTGGGGGTGCCTGAGTGGCTCAGTTGGTTAAGCGTCTGACTCTTGATTGAAGCTCAGGTCACGATCTTGCGGTTCGTGGGTTCGAGCCCCTAGTCAGGCTCTGTGCTGGCAGCACGTGAGCCTGTTTGGGATTCTCTCTCTTCCCTTCTGTCTGCTCCTCCCCTGCTCACGTTCTCCCCCCGCCCCTCTCTCTCTCCCTCTTTCAAAAAAAAAAAAAAAAAAAAATGGAACATTGGATCAATGACTTGTCCAGAATCAGCTCAAAGGCTTGTTCTTCATTTGAAACATCTAGAACCACGAAAGAAAAAGAATGTTATGTTCATGATGTGAATTAGTCCCTGGATTCTTGGCATTAGTTTTGTATGTGTATGCAGAGCGGGGCTGAGGATGTGGGTCTGCTCTAAATGCTTGGCCTGTCTTGGAAAACTTCATGCTGACCTTGACTATTGGATTTCACAGTGAGCGGGGGGAGTCGATCTAGATTTGTCTCTGCACTAGAGAGGGGTGTGAATTATAATCAGTCCACGAGCAGGCCCGGCCGTGAGTGGGTAAGTCACAAGTGGGCACAGCTGTTCTAGTGCTTGGGGGTACTGAGCTGATCTGAATGACACTGACTGAGTCACTGTGTGTGGTAGGCTTTCACAAATAGTCACCTATGTCACAGGGGCGGTATTATCCCGGTTTACCATGAAGAAACGGAGGTCATGAAAGTTTACGTGACTCACCCAAGCTCGTACCTGGCAAAGCCTGGTTTTGAACCCCGGTTTCCGAGTCACAGGCCCAAACTCTTAACCACTCCTGATTCTCTCTCCTGGAAGCTAGGAGACCTGGTCTGTTCCTCGGAGGATATGTGACTGTGGGGAAGTCATTTCCTTGTCTGAACTTCTGAGGCTTGCTCTGTATAAAATGAGAAGTTTTAAAATTTTTTTAGATGTTTTTTTAAAATGTATTTTTGAGACAGAGAGAGACAGAGCATGAGCAGGGGAGAGGCAGAGAGAGAGGGAGACACAGAATCCGAAGCGGGTGCCAGACTCGGAGCTGTTAACACAGAGCCCGACGCGGGGTTCGAACTCATGAACTGTGAGATCGTGACCTGAGCTGAAGTCGGACGCTTAACTGACTGAGCCACCCAGGCGCCCCTAAAATGAGACGTTTTGACAAGAGAAACTCTGGATCCTTTTGCGCTCTAACACGCCTGCCCTGCGTGTGGCAGAAGCTTGCACACAGTAGACACTTACTACGTGTTGGGCTGAACGAGTGAGTGGTACATGAGGAAACGATTCTTTCTCAGTAGAAGAAAATCACTCACCTATGCAGGCAACGAGCTCCCGTTTGGAAGCCAGAAACTGTGGAGTTGGGAGTCTAGGGCATAAAATGGCTCCAGAGTTTCTCTTGTCAAAACTGCTGAGGAAATATCAGGAACTACTTTGTATTGCCGTTATGTCGATTTTTCATGTCCATGAGATTGCAAGTTTCCTGAGACCTGGTCCCCACTATATGTTTTACCCTGCGTGTTCTCAAACTTCGGTAGGTATAAGACACACCCAGGGAGGTTGTAAAAATGCAGATTCCTTGGCTTCACCCCCAAAGGCTCCTGACTCGGGAAATACGAGATGTGGCTTAGGAAGCTGCATTTCCATACTCCAGAACACCCTAGTGCTTTGTTCTTTGCTTTCCATTATGGAACCTTCTATGCTGGATGAGCCCTGGAAAAATCGTTTCGTAGATTAAGTCATGTGTTTCAAAAGGCCCCATCCCACCCCACCCCTGTGGGTGAAGGATTGGGAGGAGGTCCAGTTCAGGAGTGGCTGGTGAGTCCCCAGGGGCTCAAGTCCAGGTTGGGTGGCCCACGTTAAGTAGTAAGACAAAAGGTAGGAACCAAAAGGGTGCAGAGCTAGGCAAATTGAATGGCAAAGAATAGAAGATGACCAGAAAGGAAGCCAGTCTATTTCTATGATTGCATGAGCACGTCAAGTGCATGAGCAGAGGAGATACTTAAAAAGTGGCACCAACAACCAACCGTGAATATCAGAGGCCCACAGCTCAGAATGTCCTGGGAATAGAGGGCAGGGGTGGAGAGAGGGGGCCGCTGGATCATGGCCTGTGCCTGCGTGAGGCTAGACCCTGACCCTGTGTCTCATGTCCCCATTGTGAGGCTCAGGGCCCTGCCTTTGGTGGGTGGGGCTCACGACAGGTGTCTCCTTAATTGGGAAGGTCATAGTCATTGGCCATGAGTCTGATGCTATATTTCAGAATGGAGAGGGATTCTCCAAGGCGAATAAATAAGGTAGTCGTTAAAATTGACCAGATGGTCCTGGGCAAAAGGCAGCTCCTCTCCAAGACCATGTGTAGAACTCAGCAAGAATAGTAACCAAATTGAAATCAAATCACGACAACAAAAAGGCTCTTTGTCTCAACAGAAAGCCTACTGAGCGTCTCAGAAATCTCCCTTCTCTTTGGGGTAAAATAACTTGATCAGCTGTGCTGCTCTCCTCTTTGACGACGTCCGAGCACCTCCCCCGGCCCCCCAGTTACCAGGCTGGGCAAGACGTGGGCTGAAATAGAGCGAGAGCCTTGTGAGAGCCACTGTCTGGTTCTACATGTGCTGCTGTGTTGTGATTTGAGTGGCACAGACCGAAAGGAAGGGGGTTAGGTACATTTTATTGTTTCCTTGTCATCTTTCGTTCTGATAGGATGTGTCCCACTTGCCCCCAAGGCTGTTTATTCCCTGTAGTTTGTTGGGGGGAGGGTGGGTGGGATTTAGCCACATCTAAATGTTTTGTGTTTACAGATGATGGCAGGGGACATTTGTTTTAGGAGTAGGTACAGCTCATCTGACAAATGCCTAAATCCTCAGTGTCTCTGGGAGGAGGAAAACTAGGGGCGGATCAGAAATCCTGAACCAAGCTTGTGTTTCAGAGATCGAAATCAGCTCCTCCCGGAGACAAGGAGGTTTCTTATTCCCTTTAAAATCACTCCCGGAATTCTTTACGTGTGTGTGGGCACGTGTGCATGCCGTGGTGGTTGGGGGGAGGGGGAGGCAGAGACAGAGACAAAAAGAGACATCTGGGAGGGTCACCTCCATAGGAATGATGGACGTATTCTCATTTATTTCGGAACTCAGAAGTTCAACGAATTAGCATTCAGCACCTTGGACTTTTGACTGTCCTAGGACCCAGATGAGTCATCCAGGATAAGAACGCCAAAACGGCTTCCGAGTTTCTGGGCCCCTGGAGGATTTAATTCCTAGGAGGTGAGGTAGCTCACTGAGGCCTATCCTGCAGAGATGAAGGGTGGGGGTGGAGGAGAGGAAAGAATTACACGGTCTTGTGCTCCTTTCGGCAAAAGGGGAGGCGCGTAACGGTGAGCTCCCTAGTCCAGTGGGTTGGGTTTCTCCTCCTCTCTTGCACGGCTCTGGTGATGACAAATCTGCATCAGCTCCCCTGTACACACTAGGAGCCTGCGCGGGCCTCCGTCGGGAACGCATTCTCTGGCATCCGAGCAAGTGGGTTCAAAGTCCGACTCTGCGGACCAGGCGCTGGGCCCCGAGGGGGCCAAAGGCAAGTCAGTGAGGTCTGGGCCGTATGTTAGTTTCTAGTCTAGTGGAGAGGAGAGAGGTCCGCACGTGCTGGCCTCAGTCAATGCCTAATTTGCTTGCACGGAATGTCCGAAGGCAGCTGGAGAGGCAGGGGTCGCTATGGCTGGCCATCCACCACACTAACTGCCTCTGCACGTGACCCTCAAACCCGTGCTGGCAAGTAAGTAGAGGTGGGACCCAATCCATCTGTACTCGGACTTCACACTCCCCGCACACTCCGTGCATCCCAAAGTTGAGGACAGTCTAGCTTCCCGAGCCCACTTTCCTGGGCGCCTCCCACCCCCCAATCCTGGCCCGGACGGCCTTTTCTCTCTGCTCCAGTGTAGACGGGGCCCTGGCACTGGCATTCCACACACACCACTAACACAAGGCCGGGAAGTAAAGCTGACTCTCTGTAAGAAGGTGGAGGGACCCACTCAGCTTCAAACCCAGTGTGGAGTTTCCTGGCCGAGGGCCGCACCCTGCTGTCCGTTGTTCCACGGTTTCTTCCTGCGCACCGGCGCCTGCCGTCCTGGGGCTCGGACCACCACAGAAGGGGAAATTCCTCTGAGTCCGTTGGAAAAAAAACAAGCCAAAGCAAAACAATCTCGAGAACTTCAGTATTTGAATAAGCAGAACAATTTTATCTGCCCTTAGCTTCTCACATCTCTAGTCTTTCCCCTAACTTTTACACAAAATGCCACTAAGTTGTGTCCCCAAAGAAAGGCAGTGCTCCGCCCCAGAGGAATTCTATTGTCATCGCAGTAAACCGCCCTTTTCCCCAATCCATCTGGATCCGTGGTTGAAAATATTAGGTTGGACCCTAAGAAACTCATTTTGGAAGTCAGGATGGTCACATGCCCACAACTTTATACCGCCCAACACGAAAACATGTAATAATGACTGAATTCAAATGACTCCTGGGAATTAATTTTAGTCCTATGGCCAAACACAAAGAACCCTAGCAACAACTCTGAGAACAATTAGGATCGCTGTCAGTAGAAACCATAAGGATAAGAAAGAATTTCATCACTGAAGAAGACAGAGTGATGACGGAGCCAGGCTATGGAACTTTCTGCTTCCCCGTCACTGCCCAGCATCTCTCCCATTCTAGCAAATCAACCTGGAGTGGAAAGCTGCTGTCAGATTTCTACTTTACCCAGGGGTTCAGACGTAGGTTGGAAAGACAGGCAAGACCGAATTGAACCTGCAGTTGGCGGGGGGTGGGGGGGGGGGACGGGGTGCAGAAAAGCTGACCCCTGGGTCAGTGAGGGAGAATGAGGGGCCAGGAGACCCAGCACTTCCTCTGAACCCCGACCCCAGGCTCTGCTCTAAGAGCTCGGCGTATATTAACACCCAGGAGGAAACTGGAAACAGGCAGGTTGGGGGGAAGGGGGCGGGGAGCCAGGGGAGGCCCCGTCGCAAATGGAGCAGGTCTAGCTCCAGGGTCCAGGCACTCGGACACTTCAACTGTTGGCTCTGCACCCACAGACGCTGGCTCCTGGGGGTGAGGGGGCAGAGGAAGGTTGTGGAAGGAAACGGAATCGGTGTCAGGCAAAGAAACAGGGTTCGGAGTTACCCCCACCCTGACTCTCGCAGTCAGATCCGCACCCTGGCTGAGGCTGGGCTGGAGGTTGCACCCCACCCTCCCACGTGGGCACGGGGTAGAGCCAGTGAATTCTCCACAGTGACACGAGAAACCAGCTTTGTCTGGGGAGACAGGCGCCCCTCTGTGGGAGCCCGGATCGAGGCTGCCCTGAACTTTTCCAGAGACTGAGGCAGCCTCGCTTTTGCTCGGGGCTGTTTTATTGTGAGGCGGAGTTCATCTTATTTCCTGCTAGAGACTGCCCTCCTTCTCCCGTCCCGTTCTCCTGGTACATGGCTTCCCCATCAGGGGACATTAGAAAAGGGTTTGTGGGGCACCTGGGTGGCTCAGTCGGTTGAGCGTCCGACTTCGGCTCAGGGCACGATCTCACGGTTTGTGGGTTCGAGCCCCGCGTCTCGCTCTGTGCTGACGGCCCGGAGCCCGCTTCGGATTCCGTGTCTCCCTCTCTCTCTGCCTCTCCCCCGCTCACGCTTTTTCTCACTCTGTTTCTCAAAAATAAATAAATGTAAAAAAAGAAATTTTTTTTAAAGAAAAGGGTTTGTATTTGGGAAAGAGGAGTTTTGATTTGTAGTTGCACCCCTCCCCTGCGGGCCCCCCCCCCCAATATTCCTGGCTCTCTCAAATAAACTCCGATCATCTTGGACCACTCCTTTCTGCCTACTCCTCACAGATGCTCTTTATCTCCAAATTATTCTTCAACCAAGTCTCTCTCTCTCTCTCTTTCTCTCTGCCTGCCCCCGCCCCCCGCCGCCCCATCTCAGACCAGACTCTCATCATCTCTCACTGTCTCTTATAGTAGACGTCTAACTGGTCTACCCCACGTTCTGGAACCTTCAAATGCATTTTCCAGTTACCCGCGTGATGGCATAAATAGAACCTGCCACGTTACTCCCTTGTTTAAAACCTTAAATTTGTTCCTCGGCGAATGTTTTACTGTGGCCTCCAAGGCTATCCTGCCTGGCGCCGACTCTCCGTCTGTGCTCCACGACGGGAGCTGCTGATGGCCGTGTCCCCAAGGCGCCCCCTCGCTGCTCCCCTTCCTCTGGACTTGGTGTCCCTTGATCTGTCCTCTCAGGCCCTCCTTGTCAGCTGGCTTCGCTGGTCCTTTGGGTTGGTTTCTCGAGTCTCCTTATCCAAGGAGGTTTCTCCCTCATCTACTCTCGGGTCCCACTCTCACAGCCCTTGCTGCCTAATATCCAAAAGATCTGCTTACGTATCTGTCTTCCAGACTGGGTGACAAGTATCACCGGGGCAGGGGACCTTGTGTATTCATTCATGCAAGGTTCCCAGAACCCCGGGGGCTTGTGGACCCTCCCTCCATGGTGTTGCTGCCAAAGTGTTGTTGTTCTGTTGTTCTTACCAAACAGGAGGGGTAACAATATTATATAATGTGCGGGGGCGCCTGGGTGGCTCAGCTGGTTGAGAGTCTGACTTCAGCTCAGGTCATGATCTCACAGCTGGGCTCCTGGGTTCGAGCCCTGCGTCGGGCTCTGTGCTGACAGCTCGGAGCCTGGAGCCTGCTCCGGGTCCTGTGTCTCCCTCTCTCTCTGCCCCTCCTCCTCTCACACTCTCTCTTTCTCAAAAAATAAACATGAAAAAATTAAAAAAAAAATATTATATCACGTGCTAGGAAACATTACGCACAGGTAAGATAGGATCAGCACTTTCAGCCTCTGGAGCGGCTTTTCTCTTCCCAGTTCTTTGCCTCCTCTCTGGGCTTTCCTTTAAAACTCAGTGAGGCATTTCCCCTGCTCCTGGGACAAAGATTGCCCCGAATTCTGAAAGGGGGCAGACTCCTAGTGCCTTGGCCCCCTGGGAGACTCTCCTTCACCGCTGCTAAGCAGGTGTCGATTTCACAGGGAGGAGTGTGGAGAAGAGAAAATGGAGAAATGCGTTCCCTCCCTCTGGAGCTCTTAATCTGGTTGGAGAGAATACTTGTTTACTGAATATACATATATGTATACTGAATATACATATAAAAAAAGCTCTTTATAAAGCCAACAAGGCCACAATTAAATCTATGCCTACATGGGGAATAAATATCGACTGAGGAGAGGAAAGGTGTCTCCAGCGTTCTGGATTAAATCTACTTCGTTTTCCTTGTGGCTCCATCCACTCCCCTTTCCATCGGTGGCCTTCTTATATTTTGCCCGTTTGCCTTGTGATGAACACAACTGTCATTTCCTTGGGTTCGTCACATCACCTGACTGGACCTGAGTCTCTTCGCCTATAAATTAAGGGGGTAGACTAGGTGGGAACTGAGAATTTCCTGGCTCTGATGTTCCGAAAGCCACGCTCGCATTTCCTATTGACGCTTTGCTAGTTTCTCTGGCTTTATCCCTGATGTCAGCCCTGGAATGATCCCCCCGCCTGAACTCCTTCTTGTCCTGCTCCCGGGACAAGCTGGGAAGACTTCTGTACGTGAGAGTGGGTGGTTAGTCAACGGAACCTCTTAGGGATTGCAATGCACGGAGCGTCATATCCTCCCCAGATTCAAATATCGAAGTCTGAACTCCCAAGGTGAGGACGTGAGGAGGTTGCACATTTGAGAGGTGATGACGTCGTGGGGGCAGACCCCTTACAAACGGAATAGAAAAGAGACCCAAGAAAGCTTCCTCGCTCCTTTCAACGCGTGAGGTTGTAGTGAAAAGAAAACAGTCTATTAGGAAGTGGCGAGGCCGAGGAGGGGTGAGGGTTGGCCTGTGGGAAGCACTTTGGGTGTCCTACAGAGGAGTTCACAGTTCATCCTAGAGGCCACAGGAGACCACTAGCGGGTTTTACGCAGATCTGAATTTTGGTGGCGTGTTGAAAGTACCCGATGTGGGAAGAGGCTGGACAGAGGGAGTTTCCCCAGGAAGTCTGCGAAGTGCTCCAGGCCGGAGACAGGGAGAGACGATGGCAATGGGGCAGAAGAATCAAGGGGGGGGATGTTCAGGGGCCCCTTTCCCCCAAACCTCCTCACCGGTGTGGGCTAAGGCAGGGGAAGGAGCAAGAATTCTGAGGTTTCTAGTTTGAACAGCTGAGCGAAAGGAAAAAGGAAATGTAGGAGAAGCGGGTGTTATCCAAAGTGACATCTTAAAGTGCCCCATGAGAAGAGCCTGGAGTCTTTATTTCTGACAATATTTCCATGTGTTGCCTCCCTGCTGGCCTATTTTGGTGTCTTGGGTGTGGTCTCATGCCTGGTTTCTGCATCTCTGCTGAGCCTTTTGACGAGAAGTTGCGTGTGAACTTCCTCATGAACGTTGGCTTTGGATGTCCTTGACCGAGAGGCCTCCAGCCCCTGCCGGGCCTCGTCTTACGCTTCCCTGTTTTCTGCTTCGGTTTCCAGAATCCTAGCCCAGGGGCCCTGCTTGTCCAGATTAACATGCAGAGGGAGATGAGAAGAAAATCATTCTTGACATGTTGGGCTGGAAATGTCTGTGGGGTGTCTGTGCAGAGATTTCCAGTGGGCAGGTGGGAAAGAGTTCAGGGGAGCTGGGGAAGAATATTTGGAAGCCAACAACGTAGGCCACGGCCAAAATTGCTCAGAAAGAGTGTAAGTGGGAGAGAAAAAACAAAGAGGGAGACAGAAGACTGACCTCTAAAGCGAAGCTCGAGTGAAGTGGATAGGGCATGAAAACCAGGAAAGGAGAATGAGGAGTCACCAAAGTCACAGTGGGCCAGCGGGAGATTGAGCACCAGATGTCACACATAGGTAAGTGGACTAAACTCTAGGATGCACGAGGAACTCAGAACCGTATATTGAACCCGCGGAGCAGATTGCTAAGGCTTCAGAAGAGATGACTTTCTAGGCGAGGCAGGTGCTCTGTGCGCCTCTTCTCCAGGTGGCAAACGAGGAAGCAGTGGGAGGTCTCATGTCCTGTGAGGGTCAGTGTGCCCGGGGATAAAGCATGGAGTGAGTGACGGAGAGAGTTGAGTGTGAAAAATAGTTGGGGTTCGGACTGCTGAGGTCTTTGTGGTTTGGAGCAACAATGTACGTTTCCTGTGGCTGCCCGAGCAATTCACACACCAGCTGGCTCAAAACGAAAGAAGTTTATTCTGTCCCGGTTCTGGAGGCCCGAAGTCAGGGTGTTGGCAGGACCATGCACCCTCCAGAGACCCTAGGGGAGGACCCTTGCTTGCTTCTTCCAGCTTCCGGTGGAAGGATCTTTAACTCAATTACATCCGCAAAGATCATTTTCCCACGTGAGGTCACATACACAGTTCCAGGGATTAGGACCTGTATGTATATCTTTGGGGCCGTTATTCAGCCTATTACAATGAGGAAAATAAAACGGTAGGGCTGGCAGTTAGGTAGAGTTTCCTGGAAGTGGAGGACAGAATGGGTCAGAGAGTCAGGGGTGTCTGTCACTTTGGAGATTACTGGAGAAGTACAGGCACGAGGCAACCGAAGCCTGAACTACAAGAGCAGTGGCCAGTGGGACAGGAATAAGATCACAGTGGGAAATGTCAGCTGTGTTGGGTGGTTCTTGATATCTTTAGGTTCTGGGGGCAGAATCCCAATCAGACAGGTTCAAAGTGACAGGAGATGGCACCAGTTTTAAAAAAATATTATTTATTTATTTTTAGAGAGAGAGAGAGCACAAGCACGGAGGGTAGGAGAGTGGGGGGGAGTTGGGGAGGGGTGGAGAGAATCCGAAGCAGGCTCTGCACTGTCAGTGCGGAGACTGACGTGGGGCTTGACCTCACGAACCGCGAGCTCATGACCTGAGCCAAAACCAAGCATCAGATGCTCAACCAACTGAGCCACCCGGGTACCCTGAAACTTCGCTACTCTTAAATCATCAATTGAATATGAGCTACTACTTGTCAAGGGTAGCGATGCATCTTTGTGTGTCTCGGAGTGTGAAGTGAGGCTCAGAATATGGTGTCAGAAGGGAAAAAGAGGTAGAGACCCTGATTCTTGAACTCCTGAACCTCTTTGGAAAAATCAGCGCTATGTCGAAATATTTTGTCGCTCTCTATCTTGCTGCAACCGGAAACCATCAAGCAGGTAGAAGATAGGAAGATAAGAGTCCTTTGAAATCTTGAGGCTTAAAAAAAAAAAAAATCCCATCTAAGAATTTGTTTAGAAACTGGCACTGAAATAGGCATCTGGATTCGAAACCGTTAGTTGCAAGGTCGAATTGCCTCTCATTACCCACAGGAACGGGATAGCTGAGGGTCTACAGGCTTATTGGTTTCTAGATGCCAGTGGGAGGTCATATGAAAGACATGAGTTCTGGGGGCGCCTGGGTGGCTCAGTCAGGGGAACGTCCGACTTCGGCTCAGGTCATGAGCTCGCGGTCCGTGAGTTCGAGCCCCGCGTCGGGCTCTGTGCCGACAGCTCACAGCCTGGAGCCTGTTTGGGATTCTGTGTCTCCCTCTCTCTCTTCCCCTCCCCCCACTCATGCTCTGTCTCTCTCTGTCTCAAAAATCAATAAACGTTAAAAAAAAATTAAAAAAAAGACATGAGAAAAAAGACATGAGTTCTGGAGCATTCTGATCCCATCTGGGGCTAGTCTTGTGCTTCGACCTTCCGTGTGATTCTGCCTCTTGGGAGCTGCCTCTCTCGTTCTGGTTGCGGACTGACAGACCTACTCAGTAAGGCTGTTGTCCTCCTAGGTGATACCTGTCCCAGGCCCTTGGGGCACCACGGTTGGTATAGGGGTATAGGGACTTCAAGATTCCATGTCCTCTGACACCAAGACGACACTGGTGGAACTTGGTGCCTCGACCATCTGCCCGTAGCCCTTCCCCCCTTGGGGCTCAGATCTAAGCCCAGGGGAGGCCAGGAGGACCAGCGTGGGGGACAGGCCTCAGGGTTCTTCCCCATCCCAGCCCCCAACTTGTTGTTCGGGGCCACAGACTCCTCCCTTCATCCTCCACACCCCGCTTCCTTTACTTCCCTTTACCAGGAAAAAGCCTCATGCAGATTGGTTCCCATCGGAACTCCCTCAGTTTGGGTTGATTCCGAGGCCAACAGTGTTCATTCCACAGCCGAAGAATTTTTAACGAGCTTTTCCTGTTTGTCAGGCAGTGTACTGGGTGCTGGGCACACGCTGGTTGGCGGAAAAAGCTGGAAGCATGAGATACGTGCCCTGGATATTCCAATAAGCACTTGGGTTGAGGAATCCGTACTTTCATAGGCATGCGCACTGCCACACCAGTTACAGATGTCCTTTGTGCATGGGCTTCTGTTTATATATGAGCTGTTAGCCATTAAAACATCGTTCTAGAAAGGAATAATTCTTATCTGTCCCTGTGCTTGATTCGGACCTCGGCTTTCTGAACCCCCATCTGATCTTTCTGAAGGCAGGAAAGGACACCTAGTCTGTCATCAGTCAGGAAGGGAGCTCAGCTGCAATATCATTTTTATTATAAAATATAAAAGTTTAGGGGCGCCTGGGTGGCGCAGTCGGTTAAGCGTCCGACTTCAGCCAGGCCACGATCTCGCGGTCTGTGAGTTCGAGCCCCGCGTCAGGCTCTGGGCTGATGGCTCGGAGCCTGGAGCCTGTTTCCGATTCTGTGTCTCCCTCTCTCTCTGACCCTCCCCCGTTCATGCTCTGTCTCTCTCTGTCCCAAAAATAAAATAAAAAACGTTGAAAAAAAAATTAAAAAAAAAAAAAAAAAAAAAAAAGTTTGGGGCGCCTGGGTGGCTCAGTCAGTTAAGCGTCCGACTTCAGCCAGGCCACGATCTCGCGGTCTGTGAGTTCGAGCCCCGCGTCAGGCTCTGGGCTGATGGCTCGGAGCCTGGAGCCTGTTTCCGATTCTGTGTCTCCCTCTCTCTCTGACCCTCCCCCGTTCATGCTCTGTCTCTCTCTGTCCCAAAAATAAAATAAAAAACGTTGAAAAAAAAATTAAAAAAAAAAAAAAAAAAAAAAAGTTTGGGGCGCCTGGGTGGCTCAGTCAGTTAAGCGTCCGACTGCACTCAGGTCATGATCTCGGGGTTCGTGGGTTCGAGCCCTGCGTCGGGCTCTGTGCTGACAGCTCGGAGCCTGGAGCCGGCTTCGGATTCTGGGTCTCCCTCTCTCTCCCTGCCTCTCCCCCGCTCCTGCTCTGTCTCCGTCTCAAAAAATCAATAAACTCTAAAAAAAGTTTTTTTAAATACAAAAGTTACACACTTGTGAGCCTTTCATAATGTATATAATTGTCAAATCTCTATGTTGCACACCTGAAACAAAAGTAATATTGTATATCAACTATACTTCGATTAAAAATTATGTTGATTATAGAGTAAGTTTTAAGGTCTCTTTTTGCCGTAAATACATACACACAAACACGTTCAAAATTTCAATCACCAACCTGTATCGCGGGCAGTTAGAGCTGAGCCTGGCCACTGATGCTGCCAGGCTCGGTCCCCTGGTCGGACAGGTGAGCCAGGGGGGCGGTGTGCACGCGGGGCGACAGGGACACGTGAGTCTGTACACAGGGACACGCATGTCTGCGCACACCAGTCCCCATGTGCTCTCTGTGCACGGGATATACGTGCACGTGTACATAAAGTTGCCACTGTGTTAGCAGGGGGAGGGAGGCTCATTTTGTAAAACTATAACTTTTGTAGCCACAGCTCCAAGAAGAGGGAAATCCAGAAATTGAAAATGCTACGTGTGGGCTTGTGGCTGCAGGGGGACATGTGAGAAAGACCAGACAAGGTAAGAGACACCAGATGAGGTTAACTCTATGAGAAAAGGGAGCAAGGTGGAAAATCAAAAGGACAGGGTGCAGCCACCCCCTCCCCCGTCTGTGAGCAGACACTGAGAACAAGGCAGAGAGAGACCTCGTAGGGGACACTGACGGGCTTTCTGTTTCCCCGAGAGCTAGCAGGGATTAAGAGGAGACATTAATTTTAGGAATTCTACGGGCACTCATTCTTTAAACTATGCATGTGGCACCCAGGTTCTGCCATTTGGCCCCCCTGGCCTCTTTCCTCTCTACTATATCAAAGTATCCAAAACATACCCTGAATACACTGCTTAAAAGGCAAGGTCTATTGAGGGTCGGTAAACTTTTTCTGCAAAGGGCCAGATAGTAAATATTTTTAGGCTTTGCAGGCCATGTGGTTTCTGTCTTAACTACTCAGCCCTGATGTTGTGGGGCAAAAGCAGCCACAGACAATAGGTAAATGAACGAGTGTGGCTGTGTTCCAATAAAGCTTCTCTCGAGGACATCGAAATTTATATTTTGTGTATTTTTCACATGTCTCAATATATTATTTTTCCTTTGCCGTTTTTTCTCCAACCATTAGAGATGTACAAACCATTCTTAGCTGATGGGCCACACAAAAACAGAAGGCAAGTGGGCTGTGGCCCATGCACCAGAATCTTCCATAGTTTTCCAAATCCTGCTCTGTTTTGGCACAGCGCGAGGAATCCCACGGTGATGAAGTTCGTCTGGGTCGGGGAAGTTTTGGGTACATGACAAAGCGATCCCGGCTCAGCTTAAGAGGCAGTTTGGAATTCTCTTTGTCGTTTCTTTCTTATTCCTTCTTTTTCTTCCTCTCACTTCCTCGCTCCTTCCCTTCCCTTTCTTTTTTTTTTTTTTAAGATTTTTTTTATTTTTCATTTTTAAGTAATCTCTACACCCGACGTGGGGCTCGAATTTACAACCCTGAGATCAAGAGTCACAGGCTCCTCTGACTGAGCCAGCTAGGCACCCCTCTCCTCCCTTCCTTTTCTCCTTACTGTTCCAAACTTATTCAGGAACCTTCTTCTGGAATCCTTTTTCTTATTCTATCTTCCAGGCTAGTCTGGCTAATGTCCACCAGACCTTCCCTGAGCAGAGGGAGTTTCCTCCTTCTCGTTCTTCTCAGCAGTCTCCCACACAGCTGTCACCTCTCCCTTTCTCTGTCATCTGTGGTTCTATTTGCTGTCGGTGAGCTCTGGGCTCATTTTGCACTTTATTTGAGCATCCCCATATTGTGGATGGCATCTCCCTATGGTTTATTGCCCTTTGCTTTTGGAGGCTTAAATTGGGGAGCTCAAAGAAGGAAGGCACAGGGAGTGATGATATTGCAAAAGACCGGGACCTGTCCAGCCACACCTCAGGATATCAAAATAATGCCCACGGGTCCCAGGAGAAGAGAAAAATTCCAGTGTTTTATCATGTCCCCTGCCTAATAACCTTGTCCTCCCCCGTGTGGTTCAGTACATGATACCAGCATCCACCCAGTTATTCAAGCCAGAACCCTTGGGGGGAGTTACAGCCAATTCTGGTTAATTGCAGTAGTTATGCTCTATAAAGTTTCCATGAACGCTGAATTAGTGAGTACTGAACCATCGCTCCTAGGGAAAATACAGGTTCAGGTTGTCTGGTCACAAAATTTTGGTCAGACGATCGATACATGGCTTTGCTTTGTATTTGTTTCTGTTCAAAGGCACCTTATTCTGGGGCGCCTGTGTGGCTCAGCCGGCGCGGTTGGTTGAGTTCGATCGGTTTGTGAGTTCGAGCCCAGCGTCGGGCTCTGGGCTGATGGCTCAGAGCCTGGAGCCTGCTTCGGATTCTGTGTCTCCCTCTCTCGCTGTTCCTCCCCTGCTCTCACTCTGTCTCTCACTCTCTCAACAATAAAGATTAAAAAAATTTTTTAAAAAATCGTGTCAAATCTAGAAACAAAGCTTTCAACTGGAACTCGGTGTAGTAAGTTGGGCTGATGTCCTCAGACACTGAAACCTCACGGACTCGTGGTCTCACAGCCCATAAAGGAAAACTTCAAACTTTATCCCCCAGAGAGGATTTTGTGACTCTGGCTTTGAAATGGAGTAAACACCTTCTCCCACGAGACACGGCAACAGCAAGCCAAGGCTCAGACCTCGCCCGCTCCGAGGAATTAAAGTAGATTGAAAATTCAGCTCTGTTCCCTGCTGAGAGAATACCCTGAAGACACTGCTTTGAAGCCTTTCCCCGCTATCAGTACCGGGCGACTTTGGCACATGAGGTTATCATCTCAGGGGCGGCCGGTCAGCCCCCTCCCCTCCTCCCCTTCTTGTCCACACGGCAAAGAACACTTTGAACTGTGCTGGTTGCACGTCCGCTCATATCCAGATCTTCAGGGAAGCCCTGATTTTGGACGCG
Source organism: Panthera onca (assembly GCF_046562875.1). Lineage (NCBI taxonomy): Eukaryota > Metazoa > Chordata > Mammalia > Carnivora > Felidae > Panthera > Panthera onca. The sequence goes on from NC_138349.1 coordinate 69,729,023, forward strand.
GGCCGCTCTCTGACAAGGGTGTAGGACCACAGCCGGCTCCCACGGTTTTCTGTCGTCGAATGAGAGCGAAGACACGGCGATTAACGACTCGATCCAAGCTACTGGGAAGAACCAAAGCGATGCGAAGGTGACCTTGTGCACTGGCGAAACCCTTCGTCTTTTTATACTGCCTCTCTTCCACCCTCCAGGTTGCCTCCTTGTTGTCCACAAGTCGTTGTTCATGCCTGTGCCTCGGCCGAGCGCCGCGCCCCGGCCGTGTGGCCCCGGCTGCACCGGGCTGACCGCCCCGTCCAGTCGCGGTGGCTGGCCCTGCCCCCTTGCGATTTGCTTGAAGCTGCTGGAGCTGGAGTCAGGAGATGACAGCTGAACCCACCGCATCGTTCCCGCGTTGTCCTCAGGTCTTCAGAACTCGGGTTCTTTCCAAGAGCAGACCAGCGTGTTCTGACACAGGAAAACGCAACAGTCCTTTGCAACCAAGAAGCAGGTGGCTTTATCACGTCTCCTCCTCCTCTTGCAGCACACGGAGGCCACCCCTGTGATGCCAGTGTCTGCTTGTGAGCTGGGACAGGCATCTGCCCCACGTTCCCTCCAACGTTTAATGTGAACATATGCTGAAATAAAGCTGATTACCTTTCTTTGAGATCTAAAGGCATTGCCACGGGGATTTCGGGGATGAGAGAGAAGTGGGGGGGGGGGGGTGGTGGTGAAAGGCGTGGGTGACAGCAGGGGGCTTCTCCCACACCCAAGGCTGTAGGTAGTGCCTTCTCCCCTCACTCCTCAGGCGGGTCCTACCCGGGCCAGCCGCAAAGCACGCCATGTGGATGCCCCCCAGTCGTGGTGGGGGGGCATCTTATCCCTTATCCTGCTGTGGATGCCCAAGTCCTCTCTGGCCTCCCCCTCCCCCTCAACGGTCCTGACTAAATGTCGCCCCAAGTCATGCGAGGGAGACCCACCGCAAAGGTTAATTCTTCCTGGTCTTGGGTGGGAGGCCGGACGGTATCCGGCCAGCAGCTGGATGATGGACGTCATTACGTAAATGTGCCGGTCTTCAGGTTGATCTTTGTTTTTCTGCCTTTGCCTGCCCTGGTGAGCCAAGAGTCTTAACCACGGATTCCCGGGGGGCAGCCCCGGGAGATTTCCTAGGATTCTGAACTTCTATGCCTCAGTTTCTCTACTTGTCAATGAGGAGAGCGAGCCTGTCTGAAAATCTCTTACGACAAGCTGGTGTCTGCACGGAGGCTCAAAGGAGGTCATGGTCATGAAATTGGTGCCCCAGACCAATAGCACTGCTTCCTGGAAGGTGCAGCGGAAGCCGTTAAAATGCTAAATGGCCAGGCAGACGTCAATATCTCCTTAGTCTTGTTTATGCTTTTTACTGGAATGCTCGGGCATGAAGTGTTCCCTGAAAGCATAAAAAGATAATGTGCCCAGGCCGCTTTATCTCTCTGTGTTGACTCCTGTGCTTTTTTCATGACGCTGTCCATTCCCAGGACTCTGAGAGCCCTTTTTCCTACTGCAGTTTACATTTTCTTGGCTGACCGCCTCTCACTTACTTGCTGGTTCCTTTTCCTTCTGGTGATTGACTTTTAGCATCATTTCACTGTCTGTAACTAAAGAAGCAAAGCCTCTGGGTCCTGCACTGTAATTCTAAGTTGCGCTATAAATACAAATGCATTGTGTCTGCAGACTGGACTGAGTAATTTAATTTCAAAGCTCAAAGAAACCTTAGCTTTTACTTTCAAGTCAGTTTCACGCCAGGCGTTTATCAATGGCTGTCTGTATGAACCGGCACCGTGCTAGCAAAGGAGCCCCAAAGTGGCCAAGGGCAGAGGGGAGATAATTAAGAGTTGTTCTGGAGGCATAATAAACAGGTATTGTTAAATGAGGGCTCATCTGAGACGAGCGATAATGAATTTACGGAGGCTTGGCATCACTTTACATATGGATATATTTGACTTAAGAAAGTGGGGGTGTGTGGGGGCACCTGGGTGGCTCAGTCGGTTGGGCGTCCGACTTCGGCTCAGGTCATGATCTCACGGTCTGTGAGTTCGAGCCCTGCGTTGGGCTCTGTGCTGACAGTTCCGAGCCCGGATCCTGCTTCAGACTCTGTGTCCCTCTCTTGCTCTGCCCCTCCCCTACTCATGGTGTCTCTCTCTCAAGAATAAATAAAACATCAAAAATTTTTTTTCAATAAAAAATAAATAAATAAATAAATAAATAAATAAAAGAAAATGGGGCATGTGACTGGAAGTCCAACCGAGGCAAGGTCAGCATTTGGGTCAGAGGCTCTGTGATGTCAGGGTTGGCATCTGGGGCATCCTTTCAACGTTTCCTCAGATGCAGGACTCACGTCTGTTTTCAAGGCAGGGAGGGGTGGAGACAGGCAAGGGCCTAGGACCAAGCGCTGGGTTAGCCCATGCCTGCCAGCCGCCACGCTCCTGGAGGCTGTATGAGTTCTCAGGCCAAGCACTGAGAAGCCCGGGATATTCAGTACTGAAGGACAAGAGAGCAAAAAGGGGGAGATGTTTGCATGGGCTGGCTGAAGAGACAGGCTTTGGAATCCAAGCTAGTTAGAAAAAGAGAGGAAGAGGGGCGCCTGGGTGGCTCAGTCGGTTAAGCGGCCGACTTCGGCTCAGGTCATGATCTCGCGGTCCGTGAGTTCGAGCCCCGCGTCGGGCTCTGTGCTGACCGCTCAGAGCCTGGAGCCTGTTTCAGATTCTGTGTCTCCCTCTCTCTGACCCTCCCCCGTTCATGCTCTGTCTCTCTCTGTCTCAAAAATAAATAAACGTTAAAAAAAAAGAATTAAAAAAAAAAAAAGAAAGAGAGAGGAAGATAGGAGAAGAGTAGAGGAAGGGCAGAAGCAGAATAGTCAAAGGCAGGAGGATGTGGTGGCACATTCAGGGGCTTCTGAACTTGGGAGGTAGAGCTGTTCCATGTGGTCACGAGGCTGTGTTGTACGGGCACCTGTGGGTGAAGGTGAGGAAAAGCATTTTGAGGGTGAGAAGTTGAAGAATCTGGGCGGGCCATTCACACATGGCAAAGTCACTTAGGATGATAATGACGGGAATAGGGAGGCTGGGGCCAGGGTTGAGGGCGGGGATGATGTGAGTCGGGTGCCAAAGACTTCGAGAAGGGCAGGGGGGTGGGGTGGGGGCCAGAAGAGCCACTGAGAACAGTAATGAGGGACTTGGGGGACAGGAGTGTCCAAAAGCGTCCACCACAAAGGAGCAGAGGTTTACAGAACAGCGGACACAGGAGGGGAGGTGAGACAGGACAAACAGGGGCGCCTGGGTGGCTCACTCGGCTGAGCGGCCGACTTCGGCTCAGGTCATGATCTCACGGTTTGTGAGTTTGAGTCCCACGCCGGGCTCCGTGCTGGCGGCTCAGAGCCTGGAGCCTGCTTCGGATTCTGTGTCTCCCTCTCTCTGTCCCTCTCCCCCTCACGCTCTGTCTCTTTCTCTCTCTCAAAAAAAAAATAAAAAATAAATAAACGTTAAAAAAAATTTTAAAAACGGAACAAATAAATAAACAAACAGAAAGACTCATAAATGCAGAAAGCAAACTGGTGTTTGCTGGAAGGAAAGGGGATAGAGGGTGCGTAAAATAGATAAAGGCAATTAAGAGGCACAAACTTTCACTTACGATGTATATACGTATATTTTTTAATTAATTTATTTCAAGACAGAGAGAGAGAGAACACGCACGAATGGGGGAGGGGCAGAGAGAGAGAGAGAGAGGGAGAGAGAGAATTCTAAGAAGGGCTCTGCACAGATGGTGCAGAGCCTGACGCAGGGCTCAAACTCACAAACAGTTGGGGTCATGACCTGAGCTGAAACCAAGAGCTGGATGCTTAACTGACTGAGCCACCCTGGGCCCCCAAGCTTCCAGTTTTAAAATAAATAGGTACAAAATAGGGAATATAGTCAAGGCTACCGTAATAACGTTGTTTGGTAACAGGTGGTGACTACCCTTACGTGATGAGCACCGAGTAATGTTCAAGGTTGTTGAGTCACTATGTTGTACACTTGAAAGGAATATCACATTGGATGTCAACTAGATTTCAATGATAAAAATAAAACAGGACAAAACCGAGAAGAGAGCCGTCCTCTGTGAGCAGTGCCCCGAAAGCGAAGAAACCCTTTTTTGTTTTTCCTGCGCCGTAAGGAACTCTTGGCCAAAGAATTCACCCCTCTCTCTAAACTCTGTAAATCAAAGCCAGCAGCACTTTTTATCTCTGTGCCTCAGAAGAGTGTGGTCACGATGAACGAAGTTGTTGCCAGCTCCCTGGGTGAAAGCTTGCCAGCTTGTCACTGGCTCCTTCTAGAGGTGTTAGACGTCACACCAGTTGGAAGAATCATTGACCCCGGGAACTACCAGCGAAACCGCCACAGTCGCCCTTGTCCTGGGGAGTCCTTTTCCCACCCAGCCTGAAGGGGAAGGAGAAAGGAGAAAGAGAGTCTCTGGATGAAAGAGGCCGGAGGAGGTGGGATGGGCGATGTCTGAAGGTCTCCGAGGACTCCAGAGTGAGTCGAGATACTTATGGCAGGAGTGGGCCACGACTGGTCCAGGTGATGCCCGAGACGCAGAGAACGTGGCCCGGTCAGTTAGGGGTTAGGGGGTTGGAGGAACCTCCTCTCGGGGCAACTGCAGTAGTTGTGGGAGGCTGGGGTATTCAACAGAATGGCCAGTTCTCTGGACAGTAGAAGGTGGGGTGCTGGGACCTCACTTCTCTGCTGTGGAGGTGTTTCCCTATAAACAGCTTCCCGGAGGATGAATATTTTCTTCTTTTTATTTGCATATGCCGTTGTTTAAAAGCCTTTATTGTTTGTGTCGACGCGTTGCTAGGCTAACTTATCTTGTTTATTATTATGAGCAAAGCAGTCAAACAACATATTAGGGAGTTTGGGAAAGAAAAAAAGAATCACCCCCCCCCCCCCCAGATACCACCCTATCACAACTTGACAGATGACTGATTTATTTGAAAGAGAGAAAATCTGTTTGTTTGTTTTTTTCCTGATGCATATTTTTCTTTGGTATTTAAACATCGTGGATTTGAACAGTGACATAGTTAGGTCACTGAATAGTCAAGTGCATCCAGTCCTTAGATTTTTCTGCATCTGGCCAGGACTGTTCTGTCGCCCCATTACTCTTTTGGGTAGTGTCGCTTAAAACTCTTTTTGCTATCCAGGGCCAGATGGCTTCCCAGGGGAATTCTACCAAACATGTGAAGAAGTGTTAATACCTATTCTTTTCAAACTGTTCCAAAAAAATAGAAATGGAAGGAAAACTGCCAAACTCGTTCTGTGAGGCCAGCAAACCAGACAAAGATTCCCAAACCAGACAAAGACCCCACTAAAAAGGAGAACTATAGGCCAATATCCCCGATGGACATGGGTGTAAATCTTCGCAACAAGATACTAGCAAATAGAACCCAACAGTACATTAAAAGAATTATTCACCGTGATCAAGGGGGATTGATTCCTGGGCTGCAAGGAATTGATTCACAAATCAATCCTCGTGATGCACCACATTAATAAAAGAAAGGATGAAAATCACACGATCCTCTCAATAGGTGCAGAAAAAGCATTTGACAAAATACAGCATCCATCCTTGATAAAAACCCTCAACAAAATAGGGATAAAGAGTACATATCTCAGCATCGTAAAGGCCATATATGAAAGAACCACAGCTAATATCATCCTCAATGGGAAAAACTGAGAGATTTTCCTCTAAGGTCAGGAACAAGAGAGGGATGTCCATTCTCACCATTGTTATTTAACATAGTACTGGAAGTCCTAGCCTCAGCAATCAGATAACAAAAAGAAATAAAAGGCATCCAAATGAGCAAAGAAATCGAACTTTCACTATTTGTGGATGATATGACATTCTATGTAGCAAACCCAAAAGACTCAACCCAAAACTTGTTAGAACCGATGCATGAATTCAGCAAAGTCCCGGGATATAAAATCAACATACAGAAATTTGTTGCATTTCTATACACCAATAATGAAGCAGCAGAAAGAGAAATCAAGGAATCGATCCCATTTACAATTGCACCAAACCCCATAAAATACCTAGGAATAAATCTAGCGAAAAACATAAAAGATCCGTACTCTGAAAACCATAGAACACTTAGAGAAATTGAAGAAGACACAAAGAAATGGAGAAACATTCCACGCTCATGGAGTAGAAGAACAAATATTGTGAAAATGTCCATACTACCCAAAGCAATCTACACATTTAACGCGATCCCTACCAAAATACCACCAGCATTTTTCACAGAGCCAGAACAAACAATCCTGAAATGTGTATGGAGCCACAAAGGACCCCAAATGGAACCACAAAAGACCCCCCCAAGATGGCCAAGGCCATCTTGAAAAAGAAAAGCAAAGCTGGAGACATCACAATTCCAGATTTCATAAAGCTATAGTCATAAAGACTATATCATAAAGCTATAGTCATCAAGACAGTATGGTATAGTCCATTGACTAATGAATAGATAAAGAAGTTGTAATATATAATATACAATGGAATATTACTTAGCCATCAAAAGGAACGGAATCTTGCCATTTGTAAGGACGTAGATGGAATTAGAGTGTATTATACTAAGCAGAATAAGTCAGTCAGAGAAAGACAAATACCATGTGATTTCACTCATATGTGGAATTTAAGAAACAAGACAGATGAACATAGGGGAAGAGAAAAAAAAAAAAGAGAGGGAGGCAACCACAAGAGACTCTTAGTGATAGAGAACAAACTGAGGGTAGCTGGAGGGAGGTGGCCAGGGGATGGGCTGGGTGGGTGATGGGCACTAAAGAGGATACCCGTGATGAGCACTGGGTGTTATATGTAAATTCCACTCCTGAAATCAATATTACACTATATGATAACTAATTAGTTTAAATAAAAACAACCCCCCCCAAAAAAGCCTCTTTTTGTTAATTGAACATACTGCTGCCAGTGAATTCTTAAATGTTTTTAAGTGTTTATTTAGTTTTGAGAGAGAGAGAGAGAGAGAGACAGAGAGACAGAGTGCCAGCGGGGGATGGGCAGAGAGAGGGGAAGACATAGAGTCCGAAGCAGGCTCTAGGCTCTGAGCTGTCAGCACAGAGCCCGATGTGGGCCTCAAACCCATGAACCCCGAGATCATGACCTGAGCCAAAGTCGGACACTCAACTAAGCCATGCAGGCACCCTTGAACTCTTACATTTTTTGCTAATTTTGAAAGTTTGTATCTTAGGTTCCATATTTCTTTAAAAAAATTTTTTTTAACATTATATTTATTTTTGAGAGAGACAGAGACAGAGCTTGAGTGGGGGAGGGACAGAGAGAGAGGGAGACACAGAATCTGAAACGGGCTCCAGGCTCTGAGCCGTCAGCACAGAGCCTGACATGGGCTCAAACTCACGGACCATGAGATCACGACCCGAGCCGAAGTCGGACGCCCAACCAACTGAGCCACCCAGGCGCCCTGTTTCCGTATTTCTTTAAATGTGCTGTCCCACTAACATGACAGTCGTGGACATTTCAGACCACAGATATTTCAGAACCCAAAGTCTACCATGGAACAGCCATAATGGAGCTGACTTACATATGCCCATGGCTAGGGTGGCTCTGAAGGCTTCTCCACACCCTGCGTTCTGGGCACTTTCTGGATGAAGGACAATACTTACTCATTCCCACTCATCTTTAAACAAAAACACTGAGTTAATGGTCCATAATATTGACCTGAACTGTCTGGAAGCAAACACACCCTTTTTCGGGCAAAAGGCTCCTGGGAAGTTTCACTCCTAATGACTGAAGCTGTTAAAACCAGATCATAAGATAAGATAGCAAGCCACAAAACAGCAGGCTCCTCCCTTAGGCTGGGAGATACCTTTGTCCCCTGCAATCCCCTGTTGGGGTGTGGGGCCACTTAAGGGCAGGGTTGTTATCCACATCTGAAGCTTTCCAACTGTATAAAGGAGATTTTTGATGCTCTCAGACGAGGATGTTAAATCATCGGTCTTCTGTGTGAGCTAAAGGTAATTTGCCCACATTAATCTGATCTTTACCTTTGTTTGTAGGTATAGCTTTGCCCCCTGAAATGGGGGTAAATTTCACCCTTCTTTCTGCTTCCTTTCCTCTAGCCCCCCTTCCATCATTTATACTGTCTCACTAGGAGTCTGAGCAGCTAAATGAACTCAATGGAGTGGCATTTTGTACCTGTCCTGTTCAAACAGCAGGGCCAAACCGGTAGGTAGAGACCCACAAAGTGTGAACCCCGCTTCTGGACATAGGTCACACCGAACTGCTTCAGGCTGTAAAAGTGCTGGAACAATAATATCAACCAAATTAATCTGAAAGAACACTTTAGATTTTTAAACTCTCTCTCTCGCTTTTTTTAAACATTTATTTATTTTTTTGAGAGACCGAGTGCAAAGGGGAAGGAGCGGAGAGAGAGGGAGACACAGAATCTGAGGCAGGCTCCAGGCTCTGAGCTGTCAGCACAGAGCCGGATGCGGGGCTTGAACTCACGAACCATAAGATCACGACCTGAGCTGCAGTCACCGACTGAGCCAGCCAGGCACCCCTAGATTTTAAACTCTTATAATACATCCGAGTTTAATTGAAACAGCCGATTACATATTGCACATTATGCGTATATAAGAATCATCCTTAGCTTTTACAAAGCTATTGGTTTACTGAGGATTGTCACCTATGGTGGGAATCAGTCCAGTCCTGAAATGAGCACTATTTCCCCCCAGTTTTATTGAGATATAATTGATATCTGGCAATAAGTTTAAGTCGTATGGCGTAAATTTAAGGCATACAGCATAATGATTTGACTTACGTATACTGTAGAATGATTACCGCAAAATGTTTAGTTAATAGCCATCATCTCATACAAATACAAAAAAAAAAAGGAAAAATGTTTTTTTTTTCTTATGATGAGAACCCTTGAGATCTATTCTCTTAGTAGCTTTCAAACATATCATAAAATGGTTTTAACTGCAGTCATTCGGGTTGTACACTATATCCTTGACACTTATTTGTCTGAAAACTGAAAGTTTTGACCACCTTCTTCCAGTCCCTCGAACCCCCGCCTCGAGTAACCAAAAATTTCACCTCCGTTTTTCTGAGTTTGGTTGTGTTTTTTTGTTTGTTTTAGATTCTGGCATAAGTGAGATCATTTCATATAGTATTTGAATTTGTGTAGTATTTCTCTGTGTTACTTATCTTGCTCAGCACAATGCCCTCAAAGTCCATCCATGGCATTGAAAATGGCAGGATTTTCTTTTTTTTAATGGCTAAATAATATCCCACTGTGTGTGTGTGTGTGTGTGTGTGTGTGTGTGTACACACATTACAGCTTTTTATTTATTTTTTTAAAGAAATGTGCTCTTTAAAATTTTTTTTTAACACGTACTGATTTTTGAGCGACAGATCGAGACAGAGCACGAGTGGGGGAGGGGCAGACAGAGAGGGAGACACAGAATTCAAAGCAGCCTCTCAGCTCTGAGTTCAGCACAGAGCCCGATGCGGGGCTCTTATGGGCTGTATCTGAAAAAGCATTGTTAAGACGCATGTCAAAGATAATTTTTCCTATGCCTTCTCCTAGGGGTTTTTATGATTTCCAGTCTTATATTTAGTATGTAATCTATCTCAAGTTCATTTTTGGGAGTAGTGTACATGTAAGATAGGGGTCTAAGTTCATCCTGCGGATATTCAATGATCCCAGCACCATTTACTGAACAGATTGCCATTTTCCCATTGAGTATTCTTGGCTCTCTTGTCAATATTAGTTAACTGTATACATACATATATGTGAATGTATATATACACACACAATACATACCTATATGTGTATTTATACACACTTCTTTTTTTTTAATTTTTTAATCATTTTTTGATAGACAGAGCGTGAGCGGAGGAGGGGCAGAGAGAGAGAGGGAGACACAGAATCAGAAGCAGGCTCCAGGCTCCGCACAGAGCCTGACGTGGGGCTCGAACTCACGGACCGTGAGATCATGACCTGAGCCGAAGTCGGACGCCCAACCGACTGAGCCACCCAGGCGCCCCTATACACACTTCTAAAATGTGTGTTTGGACTTGTGCAGATATATTAAGGATATTTCAGAACCCGAGGTTGTGGTGAAGGCAGTGGCTGAAATGAAGACCCCGAAAGGGTCTGGAACACTGGTGTTAAGCTCTGAACTGAAGCGTTTATAATTTACCTCTCGTCTTTATGACGCTTTTCTGTATGCTTGTGCTCAAAAAAAAAAAAAAAAAAGTCACCCTAGTTTTTTTTTTTTTAAAGTGTATTTATTTTGAGAGATGGAGCACAAGCCGAAAAGAGGCAGAGAGAGAAGGAGAGAGAGAATCCCAAGCAGGCTCTGTGCTGACAGTGCACAAACCCGACATGGGGCTCAAGCCCACCAACCGTGAGATCATGACCTAAACTGAAATTAAGAGTCTGAGGCGTAACTGACTGAGCCGCCCAGGCACCCCCACTCTAGTTTTGTTTCACTGATCACTTGGGGTGATACCTGGCCTCGTCAGGCAGGAGTCAAAGTGAAAAGCTTTGGTAAATGCTCTGACCTCGTGTTATTTATCAAACAAACACCTATTACGTTTGTTGCCCTCCACGGTGATAGAGACTAGGAACAAAAAGATAGCGAGTATGTGTTCTTGAGGACTCAGAACCTGGAGGAGGAGAGAGCTGTGCAATGAGGAAGGTGTGACCGTGGTGACGCGTCCTGCAGACACGTGGGGCGAGAGCGATGAGCGCTCAGCCAGGGTGGCAGGGGAGCCTTCACAGACATGGTGACATTAGTGTGAATCCTAACGAGTGAGAAGAATTCTCAGGTGGGAAAGGGCACTCCAGGCCAAAGTCACAGCAGGTACAGAGGAAGGAAGGGGTGGAAGACGAGGGGAGCCTCACTAAGGAGGTGTGAGCTAAACATCAAAAAGAAAAGAGGAAGAACAATCCGGTGAAAAGGAAGACAAACACATTCATTCAGATCCTAGCTGCACTGGAGAAGCAGTAAGGCCGGGAGGTAGAGGGAGCTCGTTCCAGATGGCAGAAATAGTGTCTATTAATTAGTCATCGCCGTAGTTAATTAAACATTTGGATGAACATGATGAAAGGGCATTGAGGATGGCGGCTGAAAAGGTTAGCTACAGCTAACCTCGGCTGAACGAGCTGGCTTTGTGCCATCCAAGGAGTTACAGTTCGAGAAAGTGATAGCATACTTTATACCTCTCAGTGTGATCGATGGCTGTTTTGGGGAAAACAACAAAGAGAAACAACTTTCCCGGACAAAGCTACTGCTTTGCTTTGTTCCTCAATCACAAACGTCTCTGTTCGAGAAATTCACAAAAGAAGAATTACCAGTAGGGACGCGTGGGTGGCTCAACGGGGTAAGTGTCCGACTCTTGATTTCAGCTCAGGTCAGGATCTCACTGTTCGTGAATTTGAGCCCCGCATCAGGCTCTGTGCTATTTGCGCGTGTTCTCTCTCCGAATAAATAAAAATTAAAAAAAAAAAAAAACAACTTAAGAAAAGAAGAGATGCTCCACCTCCCTTCTAACCAAAGTCACGCGAACTGAAATATCAACAAAGAAGAACTCTCATTGACTTTGCCAAAAACATGGCGAGAGTAAAAGTTGGCAAGATTGGTGGTGGTAACTATTAGGAAGTATTCGCTCAACACATTTGGATGGCCAAATTCTGTTTTTCAGACACCAGTAAAGGCATTACTATACAGAATAATAGAAACTTTTATTTCTTTTTGCCCAGTAGTATTGCTTCCAGGAATTTCCTGGAAAAAGTCTTTATCCCTGCACTACTCCAAAGGAAATCTTGCACTCAGTATATGCATAAAGAGATACTCACTGTAGCATTATTAATTATAAATAGCTGAAAACTTGGAAGCCACACCATTGCCCAACGGTATAGAAATGTGCATTAAATGGTTACATTAACGATTAAAATTTTTTTTAATGTGTATTTATTTTCGAGAGAGAGAGAGAGAGGTGGCGTGCGCGAGCATGAGTGGGGGAGGGGCAGAGAGAGAAAGGGACAGAGAATCTGATGCGGGCTCCGTACTGACAACACAGAGCTCGATATGGGGCCCGAACTCATAAACCGGGAGATTCATGACCTGAGCGGAAGTCAGATGCTCAACCGACTGAGCCACCCAGGCGCCCCATACATTGCACTTCCTCTACTGCATCTGTCAGATAAAACAGGTTATGGTCACGGTAACAAATAATTGCGCAAATGGCAGTCACTCGACCCACCGAAGATTTGTCTCTTGCCCATGTAACGTCCAATATAACTTGCTCAAGGCACCAGACCATCTCTTCTCGTGCAGTGAATCAGGGTCCCAGGCGACCTGGTGATGCCACCATCTCAACACATGGCTTTCCAGGAGGGGTGGGGGGTGGGGAGAGAAAACATGAAAAGCTCACATCCCTGGTTAGCTGCTCTGCCTGGAAGTGACGTTTCACTTCTGCTCAGAGCCATTTGGGCACAACTAGTCACGTGGTTTCCACCTAGTTACTCATTATATGTTTTGCCCATTTTCTGACTGGATTGTTTGTTTTCCGCTGTGGAGTTTTAAGAGTATATAGATATATAGATAATCGAGATTCTAGCCCTTTGTCAGGTAGGTGGTTTGAAAATATTTTCTCCCACTCTATAGCTTGTCTCTTCGTCCTCTTAACAGTGTCTTTTTCAGAGCAACCCCTTTCCACTTTGATGAAGTCCATTTTACCAGTTGTTCCTTTTATGGACCATGCTTTTGATGTCAAATATTTCCTTTGCTTGACAATTCACTGCCTTTTAGCACTGCATCGGATACGAGCAGTGGGAGTGCGTATCCTTGCCTTTTTCCCGATCTTGGGGAAGAGCGTCCATTCTTTCATTACTAAATGCAAAGTTAGCTGTAGATGTTTTGTAGATACTCTTTATCAAGTTGAGGAAATTCTCTTATTTTGCTGAGAGTATTTATCTTGGTGCCGTGTCGAATTGTGTCAAGTTCTTTTTCTGCATCAATTGATACGATTACACGCAACACTGCAAAGCACTTTGAATGCTAATTACCCGGAGTGTATGTAGGCTTCACGGGTTTAGGGCATGGTCTCCAACCAGACTGCCCTCACTTTGGACGTCAGCCACTTCTCAGGTTTCTCAGGTCACCCGAATTTCTGACCGACTGGCTACGAATTTGGGGTTTCCCACTATCACCTCAGGTTTGATAATTCACTAGAATAATTCATAGAACTCTGGGAAGCACTATGAGAGTTTTATTATAAAAGATATAAGTCAGGAGTAGCCAAAGGAAGAGACCCAAGGGGCAAGGTCTGAGAGGGTTTTCAGGGCAGAGCCGCTGAGTCCTTTCCTTAGGGAATCAGGACGTCCCATCCTCTGGGCCCATCGATACATTCACCAACCAGGAAGCCCAACCAAGCTTTGGTACCAGAGTTGTTTTTTGGGGTTTTTTTTGGATTTTATTACAAAGGCATGATGGATTGAATCATTGACCACATGACTGAGTTCAGTCCCCAGCTCCCTCCCTTCCCTGGACATCGGAAATTTGGGCTGATATCCTGTCCTTCAAAGCCCTGATCCTCTAATGACATGGTTGGTTTTTCTGGTGTAGCTAGCCCCCTTCTTGAAACTAGGGGCCCATCGGGAGTTATTGAATTAGCATAACTCAGGCATGGTCCCAGGGGCCACAATGGATAACAAAGACACTCACCACTGGGAAATTCCGAGGATTTAGAGGCTCGGTCCCAGAAATCAGGGACAAAGACCAGGCCTTGACTTACAATGGCATTACCTCCTGATAAACCCAAATATGGTAAGACGAAAATGCATTTGATACACCTAATTTACTGACCATCTTAGCTTAGCCTAGACTATTCTTAAATGTGCTCAAAACACTTGCATTAGCCTAGTTGGGCCAATCATCTAACACAAAGCCCTTTTGATAATGAGGTGTTGAATATCTCATGGAATTTATTGAATACTGTGCTGAAAGTGAGAGGCAGAAAGGCTGCGTGGGTACAGAATGATGGGAAGCAGGTTGGTTGTTGGCCCTCGTGACCTCAGGGCTGCCCGGAAGCTGAGACTGCCTCCCGGCATCAGAAGAGAGGATCTTACCACATCCTGCTAGCCCAGAAAAGATCCAAATTCAGATTTGCAGTACAGCTTCCGCTGAATGCATATCACTTTCACACCATCGTAAAGCTGAAAATTTGTTAAGTCAAAGACTTCCTGTACTACCAAGTAAGGGTGGACTCCACTCTCCCCACATGGTCTCCACTGACTCTGTAGGGAAGGAGGCCTCAAGCCAGGCGGTGGAGGTGAGAGTCCCCACTCCTCACTTGTGTTCCCTGACCCCACTGCTGAAGGAGTGTTGGGCACCTTCTCATAACGTGGGGAGGGTAGAAGTCTAGGCTCCCCACTCAGCCTTTGCTGGTGTGGGTGGGAGTGAGACCACAGATTTTTTTCTGTGGTGTTGGCTGGAGTAGAAGACTCATGGTCTAAGAGTTTTCTGTCTCCCTGGGCTGCGCCTTCCTGGCCCTTTGGCTACAGCGAGAAGCTTCCGTGGGACTGTTTTGGTTCGCGCCCAGTGTCATTTGTGAGTTGCTGGCCTCTTCGGCTCCAGTGATGGGTTATACAAGGTGAACAAACCAAAACCAATAATAATGATAATAATAATAATAATAATAATAATAATAATAAAAGCTGGAGAACTTACCACCATGTCATTTGTTGGGTCCCAAGGCCCCTAACCCATCTGCCTCCTTCTCTCTACCCTTTGGAACATTCTGAGGTTTGCTTTATACATATTGTCTGGAGGTTTTAGTTGTACCTAACAAGAATAAGAGTGTAATGGAGGTGTACTTCACCTCCCTGGGATGTCTGCTTACTTGTAACCTTCTGCTCTGCCTAGCTTCAGATTTCGAGAAATTTCTTGAGGGGCAACCTGGCAGTGTGACAGGCCTACTTCCCTGCCTTTTCTTTCTCATTACAATAATTCGCCTCTCAGGCATGCATAAAAAAACTCTCAAAGCTCTGCTGCTCCTTTGTCCCCCGCCCAGCAGCCTCTGCCCAAGCAGAGCCCAGATTCTTAGCCCTCATCTGTCCTCAGAATCAACAAATGCCCCAAGGGTTTGTGTAGTTGCACAAAGTCAGCTCGCTTCTGCATGGTTCTTCCCTCCTTGCAATCTTTGGCTCTCTGGTCCTCTTGGCTTCGGTGGCTCTCTGATGCATGGAAAATGATTTAAATTTTATTTAATGCAGCTTTTTTGTGTGTGTCATTTTTGGCAGGACCACGAATCTGTCCCAAGGTACTCAATGATGACTGAAAGTGGAAGTCTGGTTCTCAGACTTCACGTGACAATATCGTATGTGAGTGGTGTTATGTCAAAAGCTCCTTTTCCATTGGCTAATGTATTTCAGACGGCAAAGGGATAGTGTCACAGAGAGTGGCTAAAAGGGTGGCCTCCTAAGTTGGGGGGCTTGACTTTGAATGCTGGCTCTGCCACTTGCTAACGTGGGGTAAGTTTTTAGACTGTGAGCCTTGATTTTTTTCCATCTGTGAAATGAAGTTGATAAACTATCCACTTTAAATAGTTGTCGTAAAGATAAAAGGAGACAATCCGAGTAAAGAACCCAGTGGGCTCCCTAACACATGATAAACGAAGACAAAATCATTCGCTATTATTTAATACCAACATTCTAAATGATCAATTTATATCAGTCAGTAAAATTTTATTTGTTCAACAAACGCATGCATTGATTAGTTATTTACTTATCTGTGCCTCATATCTGTGATTTTGATTTAAAGAGGAAAGTACTCCAGACATCAGACCCACCTCTCTCTTTATCCTAGAACTGGGAGACAGTCCATCTTTTGGTCAACGTAAACAGATACTAAATAGGATAGGATTCTGTCCTGTAGATAGGATGATAGATAGGACAAAGTGGACCGAATGTCACTTGTTATCACGTGAACCAAACATGAAACTGTGTGGAAGGTTAGACCTACTTCAAAAAAAATTAAATAGAGGGGAGCCTGGGTGGCTCAGTTGGTTGAATGTCCAACTTTTGATTTCGGCTCAGGTTGTGATCCCAGGTTCGTGGGTTGAGCCCTGTGTCAGGCTCTGCACTGAGCATAGAGCCTGCTTAGGATTCTCTCTCTCTCTCTCTCTCTCTCTCTCTCTCTCTCTTTCTCTATCCCCCCCCAAAAAGAAAAAAAAGCCCACAAACATATAAAAAAATAAAAAAAATTAAATAGAACCGAGAAGAGAGAAGAAACTCTATGGGTGAGGCAATCCATAAAACTGTAGCTGTGATTGTAATCGGCAATATTTAGACAAGGGCAGCAAGAGCGGGGAAGAGAGTATGTATTTCATCTGAAAGTTCTTGTAGTTCTCCGGGTTGTATTTGTGCCACTTAACAGCTATGTTCATAGAAAAAGGATGACTAATAAGGAGGTAGGCCACTGCCTGGGCAAGAACTACAACAGTAGCGAAAAGCAGAGTCTCTCAATTTCTGTCTTGCTTCTATCTTCTCGATCCGTGATAGCGGTCGTAAAAACACGAAAGCGTCAAAGGATGATTAAAAGCAAATTAAGTCCCAGGCGAGGCGACACCCAGGCGACACTAACTCGAGTGTCTGTATCTAGGATTGGCCAAGTGGACTGCAAGAATTTGCGCTTTCAGAATCAGTGTTTGGAAACTTTAAAGAAAGATTGACCACGGGGAAGGAGGGGAGTCTAATGGTTAGGGCTTGTTTTGGTATTAGACAGGCCTGGAAGTCCTAGCTCTGTCACTTACTAGCTGCCTAACATTGGAATAGGAAACTTTTCTGGGCTTTATTTCTTTATCTCTAAAATGGATAAAATCTATGAATTCATAATTATCATCGAGAGAGGGAGACAGAGAGAGAGAGAGAGAGACAGACAGACAGAGAGACACAGAGAGAGAGGGATTTCACTTTCACTGTTTGTTGCAGCAAAGGATCAACTTATCTGAGGGCCCCTAAAGCAGAACAATTATTCACCTTGCCTCTCATGCTGACCAGGTAGCTTCATTTGATAAAGGGATGCCAGGCGATCACTGTAGAAGGAATGATAGAATGAGAAAGTCATTGATTTGAAATTTCTAATGAAATTATTATCCTATTAAAAGGGGAAAAGTTGGAAAGAGATAAATCAGTTTTCTTGACATCAAGTCCTTTTTTTTTTAATGTTTTTTTATTTATCTTGAGAGACAAAGAGAGAGTGCACAAGTGTACAAGTTGGGAGGGGCAGAGGGAGAGAGAGACAGAGAGAGAGACAGAGACAGAGACAGAGAGAATCTTAAGCAGGCCCCATGCCCAGCAAGGAGCTCAACATGGGACTTAATACCATGACCGTGAGACCATGATCTGAGCCAAAATCAAGGGTCAGACGCTTGACCCACTGAGCCACCCAGGCATCCCAGCATTAATTTCTTTCTAAGTTTCAAACTGTGCCATGAGAACAGAGTTTTTTTTTTTTTTTTTAACGTTTATTATTTGAGACAGAGACACGAGAGCAAGCAGGGGAGGGGCAGAGAGAGAGAGAGGGAGACACAGAATCGGAAGCAGGAACAGAGAAGCTGGAACACATACATGGGACCCCAGGGGCTGGGGCTGGGATCTGCGGAACTTTCCGGCGCCCTGAGCTACCTTGTTACGTTAATTTCTCTCCATCTCTATTCCATTTGGAGGTGTTTCAGCACTATGCATTCCCGCTTTGGGATTAGGCAAAGGAGGCAGGGGGTAGACTGAGAGCTGACACCCAGACTGCCGTGGAAGAGCCTGCAAACAGAAGAGAATGCCTTGGGTCGTAACTTCTTGGGCAGCATCTGGCCAACGTGGCCCCCGACCACGGGGCTGTCCAGAATGAGGCCCAGAAGTCAGGCGGGACTCCCAGAACTGCCAAGGAAGCCAGAGCCAGCCTTAGGGAGCTCAAAGGTCCTCAGTGGGGGGCCTCATGAACTCTGCTTCAGTCTGGGGGATTTTCGTATGAGTCATTTTCAGCTCAGAACACCCAGGCTGTGGTTAACGACTTGAGGTTTTATTGGGTGAAAGAATATTGAGCCCCTTGGACTCTTTCTTCAACCTTTTTATTATAGATCAGCTGACCCACCACGTGCTCCCTCAAGTGGCCCCCTTCGGGGACGTCAGAAAGGAATCTTTGACACAGGCGACTTTAACCTTTGATATCTTCAGGACCCATTTTTATCTTTATCCCTCTTCCTGACTATAATCTCACCGTGCCATTAAGACTCTGTTTTTGTTCGTTTTCATGCACTTGTTATTTTAGAATAGTTTTTCGACTTACAGAAAAGCATAGCGTACCATGCTCAATTTAGTATAATTTTATACTTTTGTACTTTTTTTACTTCTATATGTTCATAGTATATTTTTTAGAGTATGCTTTTTGTACAGAACCCTCATGTACCCATGACAGTTTGGTTTTTGTTTTTATTTTTTTCAAATGTTTATCTATTTTTTTTTTAAATTTTTTTTTAACGTTTATTTATTTTTGAGACAGAGAGAGACACAGCAGGAACAGGGGAGGGGCAGAGAGAGAGGGAGACACAGAATCGGAAGCAGGCTCCAGGCTCTGAGCCATCAGCCCAGAGCCCGACGTGGGGCTTGATTGTGACCTGTGATTGTGACCTGAGCTGAAGTCGGACGCTTAACCGACTGAGCCACCCAGGCGCCCCTGTTTATCTATTTTTGAGAGAGACAGAGAGAGCGTGCGCGCCAGTGGGGGAGGGGCACAGAGAGAGGGAGACACAGAATCCGAAGCAGGCTCCAGGTTCCAAGCCATCAGCATAGAGCCCGACATGGGGCTCCAACCCACAAACCTGCCAGATCATGACCTGAGCCAGAGTTGGACGCTTAACTGACCGAGCCACCCAGGCGCTCTCCCATGACAGTTTTATGTTATTAACATTTTACACGGTAAAGTAATTTTTTGGTACTGAAATGGTCACAACGGCCCAAAATATTGCCGACTACTGTGAGTTTTTAGGAGCAACTTGGGGGAATTTGAATCCTTCTTTTGAGAGAGAGCTCTGCCTACTGTAAGTTTTGTGTATAAGGTTACTTCAAGCTGAGATCTGCCCCATGAGCCAGAGGACAGGAAGTGGACGTGCACCATTCGGCCTGTACAATATTTGTCCGTTGAAAATGTCTCTCCTTTTTCTGTGCTAATTCAAATTCTTATTTCGCTTACGGTTCACCTTGATGAGCTCATTGGAGAGGCAGACTGTATCGGTGTGGATTCCCAAACAGACCGAAAGGCCCTTGATGTCAAGGACCAGCTTGCTGCCTTCTTTCATACCTTTACAATAGTTTTATTATTATTATTTTTAATTTTTTTTAATGTTTATTTATTTCTGAGACAGAGAGAGACAGAGCATGAACGGGGGAGGGGCAGAGAGAGAGAGAGAGACACAGAATCTGAAACAGGCTGCAGGCTCCGAGCTGTCAGCACAGAGCCCGACGCGGGGCTCGAACTCACAGACCCCGAGATCATGACCCGAGCCGAAGTCGGACATTCAACCAACGGAGCCATCCAGGGGCCCCAATAGTTTTATTATTTTATAGGTTGGGCAAATGGGGAGGAAAGATTAAGTGGCTTGGCGAAGGCTGCACAGAAGATCCACCAAAAGTGACCATGGCAATAATGAGGAACATTCGCTTCCAGTTTGTAGGAGCTGGAGCTCGGGAGGCAAGGGAAGCCTGCCACGTGGTATTTAAGGGAGTGCCAAAGAATTGAGCAACCAAAGTGAATAATATTTTAACGCAATATTTAAAAATGAACGCATAAAAAAATCCACGATCAACAAAAGTGTTACCGCTAGTCTTATGACCCTGTGTTATTGTGCAATGACACAGTGGTTTCCAATGAAGCCGGGGATCCCGGGCCCGTTCAGCACTCCCTCCCCCGCCAGGTGACAGACAAGGGTTGACAATGGCAACACTGGCTTTAGACAGAATCGTGTTTTTTGATGGTAGTGGTTTAATGAACTTTTTGTCCTTGCTTCAAAACATGTGAGGATATTTTGATAGGTGCATATAGTGGCGCCATTTTCCTTTTCCCCCCAGGCGTCTAGGAGTCTTCATGGAACTGCAACTTTTTTTTCTTTTAACGTGTATTTATTTTTGAGACAGAGAGAGACAGAGCATGAATGGGGGAGGGGCAGAGAGAGAGGGAGACACAGAATCGGAAGCAGGCTCCAGGCTCTGAGCCGTCAGCCCAGAGCCCGACGCGGGGCTCGAACTCATGGACCGTGAGATCGCGACCTGAACTGGAGTCGGACGCTTAACCGACGGAGCCGCCCAGGCGCCCCTGGAACTGCAACTTACAAAAAGCTTTAGCATATATCAGTTCATTTAATGCTCCCCCCCCCAAAAAAAAAAAATCCTGAGAGGATGCTGTTATCCTCATTTTAGAGAAAAAGGAACGAGGTCTCAGATTAAGTTCCTAACCCAGCGATACTGGGCTGGCCAGCGGTGGAGCTGGGATTCTGGGGTTCCCCGACCCAGATCCTGACTTGAACTGCCCTGCAAATTGCCTTTGTACATCCAGCCCAACCCCCTGCTTTTCCTTCTCAGTTGTGTGGACTCACGTCCGTCTCTGCCATTTTCCCAGGGGGGTGTCGTGGGGTGTGCTCGTGGGAGTATGTGTGTACCTGGATATGTGTGTTTGCTTCTATGAGCATGTGAGTACACGTATGTGTGCATGCACACGTGTGTACTTTCAGAGTGTGAGACAACGTGGCACAGAGGGCTTACGTCCAAAGAGGGTTGTGGCCGGACAGAGCTCCCGTCTACTGACTTTGCCTCGTGGATCACATTTGGAGAGCTCGCACCATCCCTGAGAGCTCAGAGAGGGTTTTGTGTCCTTCTCCATCCACAGGATGGCGGGGAACCCGCCAGGCCCACGGCAAGGAACCACCCCTCCTGAGCTGCCTCCCTTCTCAGGCTTTCAGGAGAAGGCTCAGAATCTTGGAGGTGATGTAGAAGAAGTTGCCAACCAACCCTATGGCTGTAGGAAAAAAACCCCAAAAACACGTTATTGGGGGAACCCCTGTTTTTCTTTTCCAAAGTGAGTGCCTGAAACTCCCCCACCAATATGCAGCCCAGTTTCTGGGGCGTGATTGCAGAAATGGGGTTTTTCTTGGGATGCATCAGGAATTGTTCCATGTAAGATAAACATTCTCTGAAATGCCATCCCCGTTCCAAACCCAAGCCCAGGGTAATAACCTGAGAAATCATTATTACCCAGTCCCTCAATCCTATTCCAATAAAGGGAGGACCACACACTAGCAGCTTTCAGCAGCTTTCCCTGGCCAAATATTGTTCTACCCTGTGTTAGTTTTGACAGGATTAGTCATGGAGTCCTACTATAAAAGTCCCGGGATCCCTGTTGGCTGGACAGCCTATTAAAATATTGGTTTACTTTCTTGCAGTTTGCAAGCCCATGGAGCCCTGAGAGACATTTTTAGGTATATTGTTTCTTGGCCAGCCTGTTTCAGAGCAGAGAAGCCCAGACACAGCCACTGTCTCGACCGAGAGACTCTTGAGGGTTTGAAGGCACCTTTACAAAGGCAGGCAAGAGGCTCCTTCGCCATGCAGGCATTTTTTTTGTTTTTGCTTTTGTTTTTTTTTTTCAAGTAGGCTCCTGGAGCCGAGCCTGAACTCACGACCCGGAGATCCAGACCTGAGCTGATATCAAAAGTTGGACGCTTAACCCACTGAGCCACCCAGGTGCCCCATCACCATCTCTGTTTTTATTGCAGCATGTGCTTACTTCTAACTTTTTTGGGCCGCATTTAAAGACCACAAAATAATGAGGCCGAAACTCCACAACTTTTGTGTCATTTATTCTTTTTTTTCTAAATAAAGCCCTCCTAAAAGTCTCGTTATTTTACGTGTTTTCACGTCCAGCCTCTGTTATTCTAGAACATTCCTTCACATCGTCTCAAAATTCTCTTCTTCAGATGCTGCTCTGGTGGTGTCACCCCTCACTGCCTAACTGCCTGTCAGGGCCAGCCAGACCGCTCAGGGTGAAAGAATACATAAGTCTGCCGAACAGGCATCCGTAAACGTGCGCTAACAGGCTGACGTGTGAATGGGCTCCATGGGGACACACAGTTAAGTCCCCCCACATGGCTCATCCTTACTTATCTCTCTTCCCTACACTCTGCTCCAAGGAAGCCTGCTTAGTTTCCCACACTGGGATGTCTATACCTGGTACTCACACCGGAGAACGTACTTTTACTGACCAGAATGTGCGGCATCTGACAATCTGTGACCTTAGCATCCATGATGGATTCACTACCCCACGTTGTCTCTGAGCCACCTGGTCTATGATGTCTGTTGATCCCCTAACCCCCGGGATTGGGCCTATCATTCACCCTAGTGAGTTTGCGTTTCTTTACGTATGTCACCGCATACTATCTTTTTATGTGCGTTTTGCCTTCTTTTCCTTAGAAGGAAGACTCCTTGGGACAGGAATGCAGCCTTCTGTATCTCCCCACAGCTTCTAAGAGTGTGCTGCAGCTCAACGTTCCCTGATAAACAGGGTGACTAAAGCATTGCGATGAACCAGAGTAGAGATCAAGGCTGTGCAACAAAGGGTAAGGATACTCTTTGAATAAGACTGGCATTCATTCCTCAGGTTTCTGTATGTTTATAGAGCAAGAAGGATCCTGGCAGTTTGGGCAGCTCGGTTCCAGTTACCCGACATCAGCAGGCCCGGGCGTCGACAGCCATCACTCAGCCGTGTCAGATGGGGTGACTGGACCGATGGAAACATATGGTATTTTATATGGTGGTGGTGGGAGGGGGCGGTTTCTGTTTTTATTTGTCTTTAACTGGAGTGTGTGTGTTTCAGGACCACACAGCAGTGGAGTTCCGCCTGCTTGGAACAAAAATGATGAGCCTGTGTTTCTAGGCCCGTGTTTATTTAATGTGCTGTGTAAACAGTGTCCACAGGGGAAAGGAAAAAGTGCTAAAGTTTAATACAGACACCCTCTAATTTAACCCCCCAGAGATTGCTCTCTGAATTTCTTGGTTTCGGGTTTTCATTTGCTTTCCTGAATGAAAATGGTTCTGGAGTCCCTGAACGCCTGATGTTACATGTCATTTTGGAATGTCTTACTCATGGTGTCAAGGATATATGTTAAAATGTAGGAATTCCCATAACGCCTCTCATTAAAAAGAAGCAAACGACACGGGGCGCCTGGGTGGCTCAGTCGGTTGAGCGTCCGACTTCAGCTCAGGTCAGGATCTCACAGTTCATGGGTTCGAGCCCCGCGTCGGGCTCTGCGCCGACAGCTCGGAGCTTGGAACCTGTTTTGGGATTCTGTGTCTCCCTCTTTCTCTGCCCCTCCCCTGCTCACCCTCTGTCTCTCTCTCTAGATAAACATTAGAAAACATTCAAAAAAATAAGCAAACAACAAAACCTCTCATTGAACGTAAACCCGCTTTCAATGCTGCTCACCAGACCAAGGCCAAACTTGATGTTTTATTCAGTTGTCCCATAGGGGGTTTGTTGGGACTCACTGAGAGCCTACAGCTTGTGATTCCTCCTCAAAACGCCTGTCTACTGGGCTTTCCAAGACCTTCCCAGAACAGCCCTGAGGATGAATGCTAGAGGTGCTCCCTCAGTCAGGGGAAATTGAGGTCCACGGTTTTCCTCCTGTAGGGCAGTAAGGGTCTAGGGGCTCAGCAGCGGGCCAGACCCCCCACCCCGGTTCCCTCATAGAGCTCCTTCTCCTGTGGCCCTCTCTCCTGTACTGTGGGGTCAGGGCCAATCCCATCACCTTACACATGAGAGAATGGAGGGCCTAAGTAGTTAGGGGGAGAGCTGGGGTCAAGACACTCCCACCTCTGGGTCTGGTGGCGTTTGTTGTAGTCCTTCAGGGGGCTCTGGGCCTGCCCCTGATAGGGCCTTCACCCTGGTGTGGAGGCCACAGCGACAACCAGGCGAGTCTGGGGCCGTGACTCCAGCCGGTTAATCTTTCATGAGAGGTCTGGACAGACTCGTCTGGCCTCCTGGGAGCTTCCGAGCAGCTCAGAGACTTCAGTCCCAGAACCAACTTGAATGAACGATTAGAGAGCTGAATGCAGGGAGGCTGATCTCGGTACAGTTCTAACTTCTGTTTTGAGCTGTGTTCAAGGAATGAGCACAGAGAGGATTATCACATGGTGGGAGAGATGAGCAGAGGGAAAAGCCAGTGTTAGCCCCAGAGTTCGATGGCCGGGGGGTCACAGGAGGGGCATCACATCGGTGTCCTCCATTTATCTACTCACAACCAGCCAGTTGGCCATTCCTTCTGCAAACCGCCGAGCCGTCATGACTACAGCACACGCAGTGCAAAGGCCTCAGGCCATTTACGGCGCTGGGCCTGGATGGCAGCCAGCGGCTCTGCGAGGGCCACGTGGAAGGATTCCAGAAACAATTAGAGGATGGAGCTGCTCGCTGGGTGCTTTCAGCTGTTGTTGTTTCTTTTCCCCTTTATCTCTTACCTGTACTTAGGAATCGGTCCTCTGTTTACTTTGAGTTGGAACCCAAATTACCTCAGAGGTCGATGACTCACGCTATTGGCAGCCATGAACGGCACCGAGTGACCCTTACGTAAGGCATTTCCACCATCTGAGGGAAGGGATGATCTGGGTTACTCTTCAGTCACAAACACTCTGTGTGGCTTTGTTGGCAATTTAAAAACAGGTGTGTCCTGGGGGCTCAGGGTTCTAGAATCCCGGGAAGGAAGAAAACCAGTTGCTTTCATTCATGAGTTTTAAAAGATACCCCGAGTGGTAACTAAGCTTTAACAAAAAGGCCGGACAAAAAGGTTAAAACTGCCCCCACCACCCCCCCTACAGGGGGCCACACTCAAGGAGTGTCCCAGACCTGGGTCCTGTACCCTGGGGCCAAGCTCCTGTTACTTATTTGCTCCCATCGGCTTCTCTGTTTTAATCCATTCACACTGCGGTGGTCTGAAATTTGTGTCACCTTCAAATTTGTCATGTTGGAATCCTAACCCCTAAAGACAAAGGCATTTGGAGATGGGGCCTTTGGGAGGTGCTTAGGTCATGAGGGTGGAAACTTCATGCATGGGGTTAATGTTTTATGAAAGAAACTCCACAGAGGTCCCTTGCCCTTCCTCTACGTGAGGACAGTGAGAAGACGCTGTCCATGACCCAGGTAGAGGGTCCTCACCCAACCACACTGGCGCCTTGATCTTGGACTTCCCAGTACATCTGTGGTGTTTATGAGCTCCCCAGCGTGTGGTATATTGGTATAGCAGCCAGAATGGGCTAAGACACACAGAGGGGTCGCACAGACATTTCCCAGGGCAAGAAGGACCTCATAATAGGGGTGATCTCAGCCTGTATCTGACTTTCTTCTGGGACTCAGGCCTGGGCATTGCTAAATGCTCTGTCCTCGGCCCAGGCGGTGGGTGAGGCAGGCAGGCTTCCGTGGATGCTCTTGCGGTCTCCCAGTCCTCCCCTCCCACCCCCAAAACCTCCTCTTTCTCCTGGGGTCTCGTATGTGCCCTCTAATTCGTTCTGACCTCTCAACAGCCAGGTCTGGTAGACAATATTATCAGTCCTAGTTCGCAGATGAGGCAACTGAAACTCAGGCAGGTTAAGTCACTTGATCAAGATTCTGATTCTGTGGGGGGCACCGGGGTGGCTCAGTCGGTTAAGCGTCCGCCTCGGGATTCTGTGGAGCCCGCTTGGGATTCCCTCTCCCTTGCTCTCCACCCCTCCCCTGTGCTCACACATGCTCTCTCTCTCTCAAAATAAATAAACGTGAAAAAAAAAAGGAGTACGATTCTGTAAAATAGCTGGTCCGAGACTTCGATCTTGCTCCACAGCGTGTTACCTCCCACAGAGGCCCACCATATCTGCTGTTTATTTTTTTAAACGGTCAGGGACTTAGCTTGGCTGCCGGGGCGGTGTTGCTGTGGGAGACGGCCTGCCCTTTACAGAGGGCTCAAGGGGCGAGAGGGCTGAGCCCACCCTGTTTGGGAGGAACAACCGTAGCTGAGAGTGAATGATCCAGTGCCTAGAATCGGCAGAGGCTGTACGAGGTGGCCTCTGACCACCACAGAGGGGCGGGGGACTAGAGAGACGAGGGAGAAAAGGCATCCTAACCAAGCCATTGTCAAGTGTTCCGTGACTGGAAGGGGAGGGGCCAAATTAGAGATGATAACCACCTGATCCAAAGCCCCCCGTGGGGCTGCTATTGAAGAGGCCCCCGGACCCTTACTTTGTGCCCACCTAGAGGCTTGGATTCTCACACACGCACACACACACGCACACACATACACCCCATGCACGCACACCATTTTGTTTCGTTTTGCCGTGTTTTGCTTTTGCTGCCAACAGGAATTTATTCTTCCATTAAATAAGGCTATATAGAGCATGGTGAATTGTCTACCTACAGCTGCAATTCTGCCTAAGACGCTAGTTTGTACGAACTGTTTTTCTGATACCCCAACCGAGAAGGCTCTGAAAACTTCTCTCAAGGAAAATGCTTTTAAGGCTTTTGACAGTAATTTCAAGTCTCATCCTGAACTTCATTACCCTTCGTCACCCTTATCAGAGTTGGAGTGAATTAGTCATGTAATTATTTGTTTGATGTCTGCGTCTTCCACCGACTGTGAGCTTCATAAGGACTGGGACCAAGCCTGTCACTCCTTCATTTAACAGATACTTATCCAGAGCCGCTGTGCATCGGAGACTGTTCTGCATGTTGGAGATGCAAAAGTGAATGAACTACCGGGGGAAGTTGTGAACCTTCTCAGTTACTTCTGAGGCCCCGGCACCTGGGAATCCCTGGCATACAGCAGGCACTTAATGAATACGATCAACACACTTCTGGTGTGTTCTCCCCGCCCCCCCCTCCCCCCGCCCAGCATCTTCCCTTAATAAGAGATTTGGGTCCTCACTCTGTCCTCCTGGGCAAGCCTGCACTAGCCAGTGCCCCATGCACTGTCCTGTGGGCACACAGCTCTGTGCCTGCAGGGTGGGGTCAGGATCACCCTGCCTGCCCTAAGCATCGGCTGAGGACAGACAGGAAAAAGGGACACGGCCGTTCCAGCAGGATGAGGGGAGGGCTGACCCACTTTTCTTGTCTGTGAAGTTCCCAACTGTGCCCAGGGCTTTGCGGGGGGTGGGGGTGGGGGTGGAATCCTGGCTTGCCGCCCTGACCCCTGCTCTGTGCCGCATTATTTGCAGGACAGTGACGTGTATCACTGGGTGAGTCATCAACGAAGCTGCCAGAGAGATTCAGAGTCCCATGGGCTCAGCCTAGGGGACTGAGGTCAGTTTGTTCGTTGCTCTGGAAGGCACAAAGCTGTGGCACACATTGGTCTCCTCCTCCCTCGTCCTGGGGCTCTGGGCAGGTCCATCAACCCCCTCCCCACCCGCCACCCCGCGTCTGCACAGGTAGTGAAGAGAACTCGAACATTCACGAGGGAGAGATCTGTGCGTCAGCGTGGAAGCTGCCGCTGCCCAAACAAACGCGGAATCTTGGGCAGTGCCTCCAATTCTCCAAACCTCAGTTTTCTTATCTGGAGATGGGTGTCATTATATCTACCCCCAAGAAACTGTGGAAAGATTAGAACTGTTGTTTGTACAGCATGGGCACTTACAAAGCGGTGGGTGTCCTTTCTCAGGGCTCCTAATTGGAATCCGATCCAACCTCGTGCTCATGATCGCTGCATATCACAAATCACAATCTCTATCCATCTCTCTCCCGGCACGCCATGACTGGGAAGACCGAGGAATAAGCCACCCAGACTCTCCCTTTTTGGGAGGAAGGTGGCACAGTGTGTTTATCCGGTCCTGCTGGTGTCGGGACAAGAATCACAACCTGCAGATCAACTCCAGCATGAAATGCGTCTTCTGAGCCCAGCCAGCCCCGCCATGGCCTACGTCTATTCTCGGCCTTTCTTCACGTTCCTTGCTCTTAACTGAACTCCCGGAATTTCCTTTCCTGCCCTTGGGAAAGTCTCTGAATCTTTCCGCATGTTCCTCTTGGTGCTCGCCTTCTTCCCTCTTGGCTCAGGGGAATGGGGCGGGGTGGGGGGGGTCCCGTTTTCACACACTGAAGCCCTTCCTCTCCTCTCTTTCTCCTGTTGCCTGCCTGCCAGCTCTCCTGTCTCCTTCCTGTTTCTTCCAAAACGTCCTTTCCATCAGCAGCTCTGTCCTCCTGGGGGCCTTGCCCTGCAGCGCTTCCTAAGGAGGGTACTAGACCCCAGGGTTCTGGTCCAAAGGCAAATCCGCAGGCTGCTTTCCCACCCACTCCCATGGGATGGGGGCCTGGGAGTCTGCGTAATGTTCGAAAAATTCTCTTCTTCAAAAACATTTTCTTGGGGCCCCAGGGTGGCTCAGTTGGTTGAGCATCAGACTCTTGATTTCACCCCAGGTCATGATCCCAGGGTCATGAGATCGAGCCCTGAGTCGGGCTCCACGCTGAGTGTGGAGTCTGCTTAAGAGTCTCTCTCCCTCTGCCTCTCTCCTCTGCTCGCGTGCTCTCTCTCTCTCAAATTAAAAAAAAAAAAAACACTAACATTTTTTTTATAAATGTTCAGATCACACAAGTGACAGCACCTCAGCTCTCCATTCTCACACAAGCATATATGCACGTGTAAAGAGAAACGCATAGTGTGGATTTAAAAACAATTTCTTTTTAATGTTTATTTATTTTTGAGAGAGACAGAGGCAGAGCATGAGTGGGGGAGGGGCAGAGAGCGGGAGACACAGAATCGGAAGCAGGCGCCAGGCTCGGAACTGTCGGCGCAGAGCCGGACGCAGGGCTCGAACTCACAAACCGCGAGATCACGACCTGAGCCGAAGTCAGACGCTCAACGGACTGCGCCACCAGGTGCCCCTATCCTGTGGATTTTTAAAAATGGGATCATGCTGTATAAATTACCCTGCCAATTGCTTTCCTCTTGCTTCCACGCATCATGGACGTCCCTTCCGGAAGGTCAATATATGTGCTACCTCATTCTCTTTAAAGGTCATATAATATTTCAAAGTCGAGATGGACACCCTTGTACAACCATCCCTCTAAGCTGTAGGCACCAAAGCTGTTTCTGGTCTGTGCTTGCTGGTTTGCTGCCTTAGAGATACTATATTTAACATCCCCGTGTATATTCTTACTTACCAGTGCTTTCATTTTTGTAGAACAGCTACATACGAGCGAGGTGGATCTGTAAAAGGATATTTGTAGCTTTAGAAATCGGATACTGTTTCATGATTTTCCCAAATGGGAGGCACCCCCGCCTCCGGGCAGGGTACCCCACTGGCTCTTTTGTGTATTCTCGAAAGCAGCAGCTATCATTAGTTTTCAATGTTTTATTTATTTATTTATTTATTTATTTATTTATTTGAGAGAGAGAGAGAGAGAGAGAGAGAGAGAGAGAGAGAACGCATGCGCACGTGAGCAGGGGAGGGGGAAGAGAGGGAGGGAGGGACGGAATCCCAAGCAGGCTCCTGGCTGTCAGTGCAGAGCCCAACTTGGGGCTTGAACTCAGAGCCATGCAATCATGACCTGAGCTGAAATCAAGATGCTTAATCAAATGAAACACCGAGGAGGCCCTATTTTTCAATATTTGTCAACCACACGACGAGGGGATATTGGTACATGTCACTTTATTTTACATTTTCCTGACTATCAGTGGAATTGAGCGTCTTCTATGAATACTGACTCTTGAAATCTCTTCTGTGGGAAGTCTATTCATTTCCTTTCACTACTTAATGAGTTTGCCCTTTTCCTATAAATCTGTGGAAGTTCTTTGAATAGTAGGCATATTAAACCTTTATCTACTGTAAGTATTGAAAGTATCTTTTCCAAGTATATATATATATATATATATATATATATGTGTGTGTGTGTGTGTGTGTGTGTGTGTGTGTGTACATGTGTATACACACACACACACACACACACACACACATATATATATATATACTTGGAAAAGATACTTTCAATACTTATAGTAGATAAAGGTTTTTTTTGTTTGTTTGTTTTACTATTTTCTGAGTTTACTTTTTCTAACCTACAAAAACCTGCCAGTTTTATTTAATCAGATTTGTTGTCCGGTCTTTTCTTTAAGGCTTCTAGGTCTCCTGTCTGGCTTAGAAAGAGCACCCATACTGTAAGATTATACAGAGATTCTCCTCACTTAAACACTTTTGTTACGTGTATTTGATTTTTGATATTTGTTTTAAAATATCTTCGGAATTTATTGTATCTCTTTGGAATTTCCTTCGGGGCATAGCATGAGGCAGAAGTTTAACTATGTTTTTCTTCTAGATAAAGAGCTAATTATGCTAGCACCATTTATTATTAAAACAATTATTTTCTCCCTAAATTGAAACATCACCTTAGTTACATGTTAAGGGCTTGACGTCTCTTGAATTGATTTCTGGGCTCTAATCTCTTCCATCAGTCTACTCAACTATCTGTGCCAGGAGCAAGCTTCATTAAATTACGGGAACTTTGGGGGGCGCCTGGGTGGCTCTGTCGGTTAAGCGTCCAACTTTGTCTCAGGTCATGATTTCATGGTCCGTGAGTTCAAGCTCCGCATCGGGCTCTATGCTGACAGCTCAGAGCCTGGAACCCGCTTCAGATTCTGTGTCTCTCTCTCTCTCTCTGCCCCTTCCCTGCTCTCGCTCTCTCTCTCAAAAATAAATAAAGATTAAAAAATATCTTTAAATTACAGGAGCTTTGGGGTCATCTTACTATCTGGTTAAACAAGGAGAGACTCTTCCTCTTTTGTGAGCCGTTCTGGTGAGTCTCATTTGTTGATGGTGTGATTTGGGGCAAGATGGGTCCATTGCTTTATCTGGAAAATTCAAGACCACAACTCTGGCTTCCTCACAGCTTGGCTGTAGGATGCCATCAGCATGTCCCTTTCTTACCCCTCCCTCGGGCACCTAGCATTTCACCCTGGGGTCAGCACTGCCATCCTGGCAGTCCCCAGCTGTCTTTGTCCTCTTCTCAGTCTCTCATTTCTCTGCAATAACCCTTCCTTTTTTGTTGTTGTTTTTCATGTTTACTTTTGAAAGAGAGAGAGCGAGTGAGCGGGGGAGAGGCAGAGAGAGCGAGGGAGACACAGAATCTGAAGCCGGCTCCAGGCTCTGAGCTGTCAGCACACAGCCGGATACGGACCTCGAACCGTCAGATCATGACCTGAGCCGAAATCGAGAGTCCGACACGTAACCGACTGAGCCACCCAGGCGCCCCTCGACGGACAATTAGAACTGGCAGAAAGGCAATTAATAAAGTAAGTGAAAGGCAGAACCGAAACCACGGCACCTATTGAAGAATAACGGATAACAGGTGGAGATTAGCAAGGGCATGTTTCTATTAATAACACCACCTATTAATAGCGATGGCCACCGACTGAGTTCATTATCGCTGGGTCCTCTGCTAAACGTGAAAAGAGCATTATCTCATTTGATCGTCTCCACAGGCCAAGGTGGGGGGGGCACGGTTATGGGTCCCGTTTATCAGGGAAACTGTTCTGGGTGTGAACTAATCTGCACTGGTCCTCACGCTGGGGTGCAGGCTGTGCCCTCCCAGCACCTGTGCGTCGCCCGTGGTGTGAGGCTGCCTTTCTACAAAGCTGGAAAGACAGGCTTCAGTCCATGTGGAGATACTGCCTATGTGGAAGAAGAGAATATTTTTTCTAACCGCCCCAGAATTGGCAACACAGGAGCCGGGACCTGAGACAGTGGCACCGCCCGTCTCCCCTCCTTCTCATCACCTTTCCAACCTGCGGCTCCTGGGGTCTCCCAGGAGTGAGAAACCAGTCTTTTATGGAGCCCTACAATTCCTAAAGGCTTGTCCCTCAGCCGTACAAAGCCAGGGCGGCCAAAGCTTTGAAATGACCAGGTCACCGCCTGCAGGGACTCAATTCTGTTTTTTATTTCAAATTTTTAAAAAATGTTTATTCATTTTTGAAAGACAGACAGAGACAGAGTGTGAGTGGGGGGAAGGGCAGGGAGAGAGGGAGACCCAGAATCCGAAGCAGGCTCCAGGCTCCGAGCTGTCAGCACAGAGCCCGATGCGGGGCTCGAACCCGTGAGCCGTGAGGTCATGACCTGAGCCAAAGGGGGACGCTCAATCGACTCAGCCACCCAGGCGCCCCTTAATTATGTTTTCCACACAAGAAACACCTTCCTTCTGAACATTTCCAGCATCTCTTGTTACTTTTAGACTCTTGAAGCACCCATTGGCTGGAAAACACATGAAAGCTCTTAGTCATTGCTGTTGTAGCTACAGATACTCTTATTTTAATGAAACTGCACGTTCTTGGGAAGAGCATCTTGTTTCTGGATTTGTGTTAGCTGGCTCAGGCTCTGGTTGTATTTGGGCAAGCCTGGACAGATGGCTCTTTCTACAGATGCAAGGTGGCCTTGTTCACCTGGCCTGCAGGAATGGGGGGTGTGTGTGGCAGAAGTGAGCACATTGAGACAGGATTCAGATGACAGGAGGCTCACTTTCCTTCTTACAGAAGGTCTCCAGACACCTGCTCTCCGCCGGTGAAGCCTGCCTGTGGCCTCGATCCCTCCAGGCTAACCGATCAGTTGCGATTTCCTTCTCCGGGAATCTATTGCCTTCTTTGTAATTATCTTAAAAGCGCACCATTTCATCTCGCCCAGTCACCACGGTCTTTTAAAGATATGACCTCTGCTAAGAACTCAGAGGTGCGCACTGAGCAGTTTGGCTCATTTAGCTTGCAAAAATGAGTGCCTGAGATTTTACTGTTTATAGGTGTTTTGTAAATAGGAACTGTTTAAATGCTGCAGAGGAACTTTCTAGTTAAGTGAGCGCCTCTGGGAATCCCTTTGCAAGGCAAAGAACTCTTTTTTGATGTTGAAAACGTGAATTGATCTGTTTCAGAATGTGGTACGTAAGGTTTTCTCAGAGTGGCCCTGTGCACATGTGGGTAGAATTACAGTCACAATGCGAGATGACACCCGGCTGGCTGTCTCGGCTTCTTTCCCGCATTCTGCAGTAAAAAATGTCTTGTCTCCGCCCGGGTGGCAGGATTTGAATGTGAAGAAAAAAATTTGCCGTGACATCAGATACACAATTGTGACAGCCCCCTGCTAATGTAAAAGATCTCATGTTAGGCTTTTAAGTCCTTCCCGGGGTTCTTTTTATCCTCTTATACAAGGAATGCTGCTCTTGACTCAATTAATCTGGAGGCGAATTTAAAGATACAATTTTCCTACCAGGACGTCAGCCGTATGAGGACAACATGGGCTCTGGTGCTCGATGACATTTGATGCAACTTACATGGTAATCATGTATTTCCAAGAGGTGCTATTAAACCCAAGTGGATTAAAGACAGCTCCATATTTTATAACCCTTTCCTCATTTTGGATTTTCATACTTTGCTTCATCATGAGGAAAGCCGCAACTCTGCTGAGCCATTGTTAAAGTGATAATGAATCAAACCCTAAAGCCGTGTTTTTGTATCATTCCCCCCTTTGCCGTGTTCAGGCCTGACAACCCAAGACTCCGGCATCGGCTTGGCCGTATCCACATGTGTGTGACCGATGAAGCTCCTCACAGAGAGGGGCGGGTGAGGCGGCCCTGTGCGCACAACCTCCGGCACCCCTTCCCCGCACACGGCCACGCAGACCCACACTCACAGCCAAACCCATCTGCACACACGTACACACGCAGCCTCCCCACCCTCAACAGGCACACAAACCAACATATGTTCTCCAACACACGCTCACACGTGCACATAGCTCTCAACGCACACACCTTTCAACGGACCCTCACATACACATACCCCAATGCACAGACATACAGACTAACACGCATTTGTTCACAGCCCCCCCCCCCCCCCCATACGGGCTCACAGACCAAAACACATTCCCCGACACATACACGTACTCACAGGCACCTCCTGCCCTGGTGGCCTCCAGCCTACATAATCAAACTAAAATCTAAGCCTGTAGATGTCTCAACGTTTCAAAATTGACAGCTAAAGACAACCAATGACGAACAGCTACCTCGGCTTTAAGTCATAGCCATTCAAGTAAGGTCCTTTCTTTGCTTCTGAAACTTCTCTCCGCAAGTCTTTCTGCAGACTCCTGTTGGCGGAGTGCCCCTGGTCACTTCCGGTTTGGTGCTGTCCGAGGTAAATCGATTTTTCAATTAAATAAAAATTTTAATAGGCTTCAGTGTATCTTTTGATGATAGAGATGGACTAAGTGCGAGGCCCAGTCCTGGTGGGGTCAGGCCAACCCTGTCAGGTCATTTGCTGGGTCAAGAATGGTTCTAGGTCAAGGGTCTTCACATTTTTTGCTCATACGCTGTTTAATACCTTTTCCCCATAACATTAATGTGGTCTTCATATATTTTTGAGTTGGCATCTAAAATGCTTCACATACATTCACAACAGCCACAAAGAAGAATGTGTAACATATTGTAAGTATTGACATTTTAAAATAAAACTGCTATATCATCTTTTTTAAAGGACTCCAGTGGAATCGTAGTAATTTGCTAATTTCCAAAATCCACTTTCATGGATACTCGACACATTTACCTCAATAGTTGGAAGTTTTACATTGTTCCCTTTTCTCTTTGAGTAGCTATTTCCCAGTCATTCTTCCCAATCCTAATTTAATCCTAACCCTAAAACTCTAATCTAATTATAAAATCATTGTCTTTTGTTGGCCATCCCATCTTAGTTCCCAGACAAATAGATGTAAGTTGAAATCTAAAAATGTTAACATCCTCGTGACCACAAAGCTGTATTTATTTAAACTTTTTTTTTCTTTTCTGGATTGCATTCTCATTATAATTGATCAAAGCAATAATATAGAACACATTTAGATAAAAGATGAAACTAAAATTTGATTAAAACTCCTTCTCTTGGGGAGCCTGGGTGGCTTAGTTGGTAAAGCGTCCGGCTTCGACTCAGGTCATGATCTCGCAGTTTGTGGGTTCGAGCCCTGCGTGGGGCTCTGTGCTGACAGCTTGCTTAGAGCCTGGACCCTGCTCTGTCTCCCTTTCTCTCTGCCCCTCCCCCGCTCACACTCTGTCTGTCTCTCTCAAATATAAATAAACATTAAAAAAATTAAAAAAAAATACTTCTCTTGCGGCTCCTGGGTGGCTCAGTTGGTTAAGCATCTGACTCTTGATTTTGGCTCAGGTCATGATCTCAGGGTGGTGAGATTGAGCCCTGCATCGGGCTCCGCACTGGATGTGAAGCCTCCTTGGGATTCTCTTCCCCTCTCCCTTTGCCCCTCCCCCCTCTAAAAACATATTTTTTTTTCTTAATGAAAGAGTAGATCTAAAAAATTATTAGTACAGATAAATGATCCCTATGTCAGAATGAGACACAGTTCAGCATAAATTCTTTCCTCTTTGTCCTCTTTATACCGGTAAAAAGTAACAAACATTGGTCAAATGAATGGATGGGAATGAAACGAGTTGCAAATTTCCCTCAATTCTTTGAATTCTTTCTGAGTTCCATGCCAATGATTAAGTGATAATCCAACACATCAAAAATTTTTAATGCTCTATGAGCATACAGGAGAAGATCCTTTTTCAACTGTGTAGGGAAAAAGAGAATTGCATGCTCTGCCCCTCCCCCACCCTGGCAAAAGTGTTAGCCACTCAACTGTCACAGACATTCCCTTAAATGGTCTCTGAGGTGACTGGGAAGTTTACGTCCTTTGGAAACAATGCGCCAAAACAAGATGGTGGAAGGAGAGCTCTGTGTGGGGTGGTGAGAAAGGACAACCCGCTCTCACCCCCCTTCTACAGGCACATTCTCAGGCAAATCAATTTTAGGGAAGAGTACTTACGGAAATTGAGGCTCTGAAAACAGATCACCCTAAGATGATTACGAGTCCATGCCGTTCTCGGAAAGCCTTCCATTTCCTCTGGGAATATGCATACTGCTGTGCAAAGATTACTCCCATAGGTTTTCTGTTTGAAGCGAGTGGGGATTAGTCAGAAAATAAGAGTCTAAATCTCTAAAATTGTTAATATAGACATGATTCCACCGTGACCTGGTGTGCTGTTTAAAGCAATAAAAATAATAGCTGTAATCTATTTAGCATATATATGGCTTTGCAGATTCTCTCTGAACACGTGTATCTCATATTGAGATATTTAGTCTTCTGCTGAGGGTGAAATGAAATGAATCCAGAGCACGAGTTGCCTGATGAACTGGTGGGGTTCCTGAGCCAGTGAAATTTGCGTCTTAACACTGACGTGGTATTATTTATCGCCACAGACCAGTGAGGCCTGAGGACATTTGAATCACATTCACAACAGCCCTGCAAGAGGATGTTATGACTTCCTTTTTTTTTTTTTTTTTTTTTGATGAAAAAGCAGACGCTCAGAGAAGTCAAGTACTGCCCATAAGCACACAGCAAGTGAGTACTAAATTTGACATTTGGACTTCTAACGTCATAGGAGACGTTAGAAGACCCTCTGAGTGGTTGAGTCTGGGACTCACCGTTTGGGAGGTTACTTCACCCTGATTTGGCCACACTACTTCCTACTGCTGCTAAGCTAAGAGCTCACAACCACGTGAGGGAGTTCCGAATTTCAGTTTTACAACCCAGGGAGGACGGAACTGCAAAACAACTGATCTAAGATCACCTCACGACAGTCACAATAACGGTAACTTACAAAGTACTAATCGTTTACTCATTTTAGAGGTAGGACAGCATAGGGGCTAAGAATGGGAATCTGGTCATACGTCTAATGTTCAAACCTGAGACGCACCATTAACAAACTCTGTGACCTCGGATGAAGTATTTAACTTTTCCGTGTCTCAGTTTTCTTTTTAAAAAAAAATTTTTTTTAACGTTTATTTATTTTTGAGATGGAGAGAGACAGAGCATGAACAGGGGAGGGGCAGAGAGAGAGGGAGACACAGAATCTGAAACAGGCTCCAGGCTCTGAGCTGTCAGCACAGAGCCCGATGCGGGGCTCGAACCCACGGAGTGTGAGATCATGACCTGAGCTGAAGTCAGACGCTTAACCGACCAAGCCACCCAGGCGCCCCATCCGTGTCTCAGTTTTCTTATTTTGATAAGAACTGATAGAACTGATTTCATAAGACTATTGGGGAAATTAAATAAAGCAGGACAGGCGAAGTGCTTGGTAGAGTACCAGGAGGGCACATAGAAAGCGTTCAATAAATACAAGCAACTGCTAGGAACCATGTTGGAAGACCTTAAAAAATTACTGACTTTTTAAAAATCGTGGGAAAACGTACATGTAAAATTTTCTACTTTCGTTGTGTTTAAGGGTACAATTGAGCGGCGTTAAGTACAGTCACATTGTGATGCGTCCCTCAGCACCATCCGTCACCAGAATGTTTTCATCGTTCCAAACTGAAACTCCGTCCCCATGAAATAATAGTTCCCCATTCCCTCCTCCCCTGAACCCCTGGCAACCGCCATCCTACTTTCTGTTTCTGTGAATTTGCCTATTGAGTATTTGTTCTTTTGTGACTGGCTTACTTCCCTCAGCATAACGTCCTTAAGGTTCACCCATGTTATATAACATGTGTGAATTTCCTCTCTTTTTAAGATTGAATAATATATATATATGTGTGTGTGTGTGTGTGTGTGTGTGTATAGAAATAGAGAAGGACCATATATATATATATATATATATATATATATATATTCTTCTTTTATTTCCTTCTCTATTTCTCATAACCTTGATTTACAGTCTATTTTGTCTGATGTTAGTATAGCCCGTCCCTGCTCTTTTTTATTTCCTATTTCCATAGAATATCTTTTCCCATGCTTTCACTTTCAACTTATTCGCATATCTGAGTCTAAAGTGAGTTTCTTATAGACAACATATAGTGGGGTCATGTTTTTCAATCCATTCTAAAAATCTAACCAATCTCAGCTTTTGATTGGAGAGTTTAATCCATTTATACTTAAAGTAATTACTGATAAGCAGAAACTTCTGTCATTTTGCTATTTGTTTTCTATATACTTCATAGCTAATGTGTTGCTAATTTCTTTTTTTTATTTTTTAATTTTTTTATTAAAAATTTTTTTTAATGTTTATTTATTTTTGAGAGAGAGAGAGAGAGAGAGAGAGAGAGAGCATGAGCAGGGGAGGGTCAGAGAGAGAGGGAGACACAGAATCTGAAACAGGCTCCAGGCTCCGAGCTGTCAGCACAGAGCCCGATGCGGGGCTCGAACTCACAAACTGTGAAATCATGACCTGAGCCAAAGTCGGCCGCTCAACCAACTGAGCCACCCAGGCACCCCTCACTCATTTTTTGCATTAGTGTCTTTATTTGTGTTTAGTAATTTTTTGTATTAAAGCATTTTAATTCCCTTCTCATTCTGTTTATTTACAGCTATTTTTGTGTGTGCCTATGACTATCACGGTGATTGCATTTAACATCTTAAAATTATAACACTCTAATTTGAATTTATACCAGCTTAACTCAATAACATAAAAAAAAAACAACTCTGCTGCTAGACACCTCTGACTCTATTTCAGTTGTTGATGTCACAAAATTGCATCTTTATGCATTTTATGCGTTTCTGTCCAAAAAACAGACTAACCATTGTCTTTTTATGCATAGTCTCCTAAGTCATGTAGAAAACAAAAAGTGAAGTTACAAACCAAAGTTAAAGAAATAGTAGCTTTTATAATTGTCCATGTATTTACTTTTACCTGAGATCATTAAGCTTTGAGAACATCTACTGTCCTTCAGCCTGCAGAACTCCCTTTATCATCTTTTTTTCCAGGGCAGGTCTAGACATTATGAATTCTCGCAGTTTTAAGTTATC
Organism: Panthera onca; assembly: GCF_046562875.1. NCBI lineage: Eukaryota > Metazoa > Chordata > Mammalia > Carnivora > Felidae > Panthera > Panthera onca. The sequence goes on from NC_138349.1 coordinate 69,767,910, forward strand.
TGGGAATATCTTAACTCCTCTCCTTTTTTTGAAGGACAGTTTTGCTGAATATAGAGTTCTTGGCTGACAGTTTTTCTTTTCTTCAACACTTTGAATCCATCAACTCACTGTCTTCTGGCCTCCAAGATTTCTGATGAGAAATCTGGTGATAATATTACTAGGGATCCTTTGGATGTGATGAGTTGCTTCTCTCTTGCTGCTTTCAAGATCTTCTCTTTGTCTTTTGCTTTGGAAAGTCTGATTGCAATGTACCTCCACGTGGGTCTCTTTGAGTTTATCTTACTTGGAGTTCATTGTGCTTCTTGGGTGTTTATATGCATGGTTTTCATCAAATTTTGGATGTTTTGTTTATTTTTCAAATGAATACTCTGCCCTCTTTTCTCTGTGTGCTTTCTAGGACTACCACAATGCGTATGTTCATCAGCTTAATGGTGTCCCATAGGTGCCTAGGCTCTGTTCACTTCCTTCAATCTTTTCTTTTTGTCTCTCAGATTCAATAACTCCAATTGTCCTAACTTCAAGTTCATTGATTTTCTTATTCTGCCAGATCTGTTCCTGAATCACTCTAGTACATTTTTTAATTTTAGTTATTGTAGTTTTCAGTTCCAAGATGTTGTTTTGGTTTCTTTTCAATGTTCCTTATCTATTGATATTTCATTTTGTTCACATGTCATGTTCTTGACTTTGTCCACGTGTTGTCTTAGCTCTTCAAGTATTTTGAAGACAGTTTTTAGGGTTTTTGTCCAGTAAATTCACCATCTGATCTTTCTCAGGGACAGTTTCTGTTGATTTATTTTTTTCCCTTGAATGGTTCACACCTTTCTGTTTTTTGGTTTGCCTTGTGATTTTTTGTTGTTGCTGTTGTTGACAATGGGACACTTGAGTCTTACAATGTGGTAATTCTGAAGATTCAATTCTCCCCATTTCCCAGGCTTTGCTGGTTGTTGTTGTTGTAGGGTGTCTCTTTGCCATGGATATAAGCCTGAGGTGTAAATGTAAGGTCTCAGTTCTTCTGAGTTTATGTTTTCCCCTGCTATATGTTGTGGCTTTGAATATTCTGGTCCTTAAATGTCTGTCTCTCAAAAGGGAGAAAAAGTGAAAAATGAAGGGAAAATGGTACTCCAGTCCTTTAAGTCCCCAGGAAGTCACTTCAACAAGAGGGGGAGGGGCTTGCGACAATGGCTGCTCACCTATATGTCTGAACCTCCACAGTCAGAAGTAGCAATCAGGGATCAGAGCACAGATTCCTATTACTTGGAGAATAAGTTCCTTAGTGTCCAATATGGCTCTCACAAGCTGTGTGTGAGCTTCTCCTGGAATGTGGGCAGAGATGCTTGTCCTGGGGCTGGAGGTTGGAGGGTGGGTAGCTGCCACTTTTCTAAGAGCTGAAATTGACTGAAATTAATTACAGTTTACTGTCCGAGCCTTCTCCTGGAAGTTGCAAACCTTCAGTAGTCTCTTGATATGGACTGAATTATGTTCTCCCAAAATTCATATGTTGAAGTCCTAACCCTCTTTTTGATTGTCTTTGGAGAAAGGGTCTTTAGGGAAATAATTAAGGTTAAAAGACATTAAAAGTGTGTGGCCCTTATCCAAAGGGACTGGTGTCCTTCTAGCAAAGGAAAGAGATACCAGAGCACTCTCTCTGTCTCTCTTTCTCTCTCTCCCTCTATTCCTACCATCCCCCTCTGCCGTGTGACAACCCAGCAAGAAGACAACCATCTACTAACCAGGAAGAAAAGTCTCCCCAGAAACCAAACACAATGTCACCTGGATTTGGGGCTTCTAGTCTCTATAACTGTGAGAAAATAATGTCCTGTTGTTTAAGCCACCAAATCTGTGGCATTCTGTTATGGCAACCCAACTTACTAATTCATCTCCAGAGTCCCAAAACAGTCGCGTCAGACAGATTCTGCTGGTGCAATTTTTGTGCAGGTGGGGAGCTAGAGTCCTGGTGCTTCCTTCTCCACCATCTTTCCAAGAGTAAGAAGGAGAAGATTTTTCAGTGGAATAGAAAAATTGCTGCTTTTCTGCAGTGAGAAACTATAGGTTATATAGTTTCACAAGGGGCAGAGCCTTGTGAGTTTTCCAGTTCTAGGCAGTTGCACGTTTCATTGCCTTTGGGCTATTTTATGACTGTGAATTATAGACCATTGCAGCAAAGTAAATAATTCTTGTTTACTAGACATGCAAATAAATTCTGTTCAGTGAAGAGACAACCTGATTTCCCTTACCACCCCTACCTCCCTCTATATGTTCTCGGATCATTGTATGTGCATCTCAAATTTTTTCTTCTACAAAAATTATATTCATTCCTTACAAAGCAGACTTAACATACACTGAGCTTTTTGAAAAGAAGTTTAATCACTCTTCTTAAGAAATATTTTGTCTAAAAACGTCTTTTGGAACGGCACTATTTTCTTTGTTTTGCATGCAGAGGAGCAAGCACGTTTTTGTGTCAGATGCTTATCATTGGGAACTCTCATCTGACCTTCTATATTTCAAAGTCACAAGTAACACGTTAACAAGAGTCATTAAGTCTTTGTAATGTACGGAGAGTTTTTGTTAGTTCTAAAGCTTGCCTGAGGTTTTGTGATAAAGTACAGGCCAGAGATTATGTCTTCAACAAAGACCATCTCGGTGACTCATGGAAAAGAAGCGTACCAGGTAGTTCAGACTACTGACACTTCAAAGACTAGACTCTTGGGTACAGGCTTTTGAGCTGACATCACTTCAGCAACTTTTAGGCTACGCCGGTAGGCTGAGTCAGGATTTCCAGAATATTTTAGTTGAGACACATATGGCTTCATGAGAGTAATAGCCCAAGATTCAGCAGAACAACAGTGATTTCATGGGACTGAATGAATGGAGAGAAAAGTTTTTTTAAAAATTTTTTTTTAATGTTTATTTTTGAGAGAGAGAGAGAGAGAGAGAGTGTGAGCAGGAGAGGGGCAGAGACAGAGGGAGATACAGAATCGGAAGCAGGTCCCAGGCTCTGAGCTGTCAGCACAGAGCCTGACTCAGGGCTGGAACTCATGAACCTCAAGGTCATGGCCTGAGCCGAAGCTGATGCTTAACCGACTGAGCCACCCAAGCGCCCCTAGAGAGAAATTTTATTATGATTATCTATCTTCGTGTTTTGTGTATTTGTTTTACTTTCTGTTTTCTGCATATAAAAGGATGTTTTTTTCTCTTTCTTCTTAAGTGCTCTGTGTGATACACAACAATTTAGTAAATTCCGTTTTGGCAAAGCGAAATAAAACACTTAAAGCGATATTAAATTTTCGCTAATCTCACAGAATCCAGACCCTAAGTAAGTCTCCTTACTACTCTTGGAAATTCTAGATATTCTTACTGAGCACAGGCTCAGTAAGAAACTGTCTTCTTTTCAATCGTGATATAATTAAACAAATTGATGGTACAAAAAGGATGTATGTGGAGCATTGTATCTGAGAACAATGCTCGCTGAATCAGGTATGACAAACCACTTTTAAGGAGTCAAATTTGTGCTTTTCAAGACAATGTCTACAAAATCCTTTGAGAAAAACTGACCTAGTAGCTGGCTCCCAGGGGTCAGCCACATTGGTGTTCTGGAAGGTTACCTCCTGATGGGTTAGGAGGCTTAGGATATTTGGGAGACCTCCAGAAAAGAATTCAAATGCATAGGACTCTGCAGGAGAAAGCTGGTGGAGTCGTGGGTATGGTTTTCTAGCCTCAGAAGAGCAGATAAGAAAAGTTCTTAAAATCCAAGCTGGTCCCTAACGCAAAGTCCAGATGCAAGGCAATTTTGTGGCTAGTTCTAGATGTTTCAAAGCACTCGCAAGAGGGCTATGGAGCAGTTGGCACTGTGGAAATAATCAAGCCAAACTTGATGGAAGCCTTATTTTGTGCTCAAGAATAATCTTTCTTTGAGATTAGTATGATTGCAGGGGACAGACACTGTCGGGAAAAAAATGTGATAGAATTTGAAGTGGCCAAAAATATTCTCGGATGTCCTCAATGGAAAACTAGTGTTTCATGCGTAACCTTCTGAGCTATCTGATTCTCTCGACAACTTTCATCGTCTCTGGGCTAGTTTACAACTCTGTAAGTTGTTGGTAAATGATAGCAAAGTAAATGTCCCTTGCCTGCAGACATACTTATAAATTCCGTGTGGTAGAAGCCAATTTATTTCCACTCTCAAGGAAAAAGGCATACCTATTCGACTTGGAAATTCATTTCATGGCCTGTATTTCTGCTCCTGGAACTACTGTAACCTCTTACTTATTCCCAAATGAATTAAACCTTAAAAAAATTAGCCATGGCTTTACTACAACTTTTACTACTGCATTCATTTAGTGAACACTCTATAAGCATTTGCTATTTGCTGGGCTCTGGGAATACCCAGTCTACACGGTCTTCTTCTCCGGGAGCCCACCGCTTAGGAAGAGAGGGAAAAGCAAACCAGCGATGAGTGTCCAGTACTTAAGGTCTGTGATAGAAAAGGCTGCACCAAGGTCTAGGAGCACAGAGGAGGGCTGCATTCCACGTTGTCAGGGTGTGAGGGTGTGTGTCTGGAGAGGGGCAGGTGAGAAATGTCGTTGGGATACAGCCACCAGAATGTGGCATATTGATGGCTCCCATTAGCAACTTAGAGTGTTCATACCCTTTCTCCGGAGAGTCTTGGCTGCTATTGGAATTTGCAAGGACAGTACCTTTGTGCTACTCATTGACTGGTGCCCGGGGACATTGGCTGCTGTGATGGTCAGTTTCTTGTGTTAACTTGACTGGGCCTCGGGGTGCCCAAACCTTTGGTCAGACATTGTTCTGGGTGTGTCTTTGAGGGCGTTTGGGGATAAGATTAAAATTTGGATCTGTGGACTGAGTAAAGCAGATGGTTCTCCCCAATGTGGGTGGGTCTCATCCCATCCCTCGAAGGCCTGAATAGAACAAAAATGTTGACTCTTCTTCAAGAAGCGGGACCTCCTCCTGCCTGAGTGCTTTGAGCTGGGACTTGAGTTTTTTCCTGCTTTTGGGCTCATACCGAAACATCTCTCCTGGGTCCCTAGATTGCCAACAGCAGATCTTGGGACTTGTCAGTTTCCATAACTATGGGAGCCAACTCCTTATAATAAATCTCCTTCTGTATATACACTCTGCTCTGTTTCTCTGGAGAATTCTGAGTAATAGAGCTGCCTTGGTCCTGACTGGATCTCTCTCTTCTCTCCTTCCAGCCCCCACTCCCACCCCCAAATAGCCCTCCTCCTCTTCCATTTGACACTTTTTTCCCTGATACACCGTAGAATAAACCGCAGACTGGAGCTCCTTTGTCACTGAACAAACTCGTAATCCCAGTTTTCAAGTGTAATTTTTACAATATATAAACATTGCAATGAGGATGGGACAAAGCTACAGTCCACCTTAAGAGGAGCAGCTCTGGCTTCTAGACTTCCCTTGGACGTACTTTGGATCCTGGCTGATGTGTGTTGCAGCTTGCTCATTCACTGTTGTGTCACTCTGGGTCCTCTCGAGAGAGTCCTTCCCAACGCCAGCCCTGCCGGATTTGCATTGTCCTCCTACCAGGTCGGGGTGATTTCCAGGCCCTCCCGGGACTTGTTCATGGATGTCTGATGACCTAGACCCCCTCTCTGTGCCAGGCCACTCTGGGGTCCTGCTTCTGCCCTCTGCCTGGTGTGGCCCACTAGCCATGGCTCCTTGCTTAGGGCAACTTTGCCTTCTTTTCCTCTCTTGTTAAGGCTTGGTCGTTCTCAAAAGAGTTGTCCCCCAAGATGTTCACATCCTAATCCTCAGAACCTATGACTCTATAGGTTACCTGGCAAAGGAGGATTAAGGTGGCAGAGGGAATTAAGATTGCTGATCAGCTGACCCCTGGTGGGCCCAGTATAATCACAAGGATCTTAAATGTGATACCGGAGACAGGAGAGAGCAGAGAAGGAGATGTGAAGGATAACAAGGTGATGTGATCTGGGAAGGATGAGGTCTAAAGTTATTGGCTTTGAGCATGAGGGAAGGGGTCACAAGCCAAGGAACGTGGGCAGCCGGTAGAAGCTGGAAAAGGCAAAGAAATATGTTTCCCTGGAGTCTCCAGAAGGAGCACCTTGGTTTTAGTCCGGGGAGATTCGGTTCTGGCTGAATAGCAGAGTATAGCAAAGTCTGAGCTGGGTGCCAGAGAGCCCCGGGCGCCAGAGTACTTGAACTTAGCCCTGCTCTCTTGCTCTTGCCCCGTGTCTGCTGGAGCTCTGGGTGCCTCCCAGGTGTCCTTGCCTCCTCATGGTGCCACTGCTCTCCTGGCGCTCCCCACTCTCTGACGCTCAACTCTGCCCATCCTGGCCCGGGTCCTACGTCTACAGGTCCCCTGTAGTGAATAACCCGTTACCCCTACGAGGAGGAAGTGGCCAGGCAAAGTAGGGGAAAGGCGAATTTTGGACATAAGTGTGAAGTCTGCTCTAGGTCACATCTAATATTCATTCATCCACTTAATTAAAAACTAAGTCCTCTGTTGCACTAGCCGCCTTTCAAAGTCACATGTGGCCGGGGGTTACTGGGCTGGACAGTGCAGATCTAGGACCTTTCCCTCCCCACAGAAAGTTCTGTTGGATGGTGCTGCCTCACAGACCAACGGGTCCGTGGCTTTCTGAGTGGGGAAATTGAGGCACAGTGGACCAGGGCTTGGACTCCAGGCTCAGTGCTCTGAGCAGTTCATCGTTCGAAGCCTCTGGCAGGCAAGAATTCAGGCTGCACATTTCAGCGGCGAGAAGACGCCTAGAGTGAATAAATAATGAGATCGCCACAGTTTCGGAGGAAAAAGATCTCTAAATCCTTGAGATGATTGCAACGCAATCCTGAAAGCTGATGGAGAGGGGGTAAGTCGTTTGTTTTTAATTAGTCTTCTCTTCTCTCTTTTTCTTTTCTTTCTTTCTTTCTTTCTTTCTTTCTTTCTTTCTTTCTTTCTTTCTTTTTTTAACGTTTATTTATTTTTGAGACAGAGAGAGAGACAGAGCATGAACAGGGGAGGGTCAGAGAGAGAGGGAGACACAAAATCTGAAACGGGCTCCGGGCTCTGAGCTGTCAGCACAGAGCCCGATGCGGGGCTCGAACTCACAGACTGTGAGATCATGACCTGAGCTGAAGTCGGCGGCTTAACCGACTGAGCCACCCAGGCACCCCCCTTTTTTTTTTTAAGAGGAAGAGAACCAGTGTCTGAGGCACAGAACAAGTGCAGAGGGCTCCGTGGCTGGGTCTGCAGAGGGGCTGGTCAGAGGGTCTGAGCCAAAGGAGGCCAGGGCTTTGATGTGCTCTGATTTCCTCCTGGCAGCAAGCATGCTCTCTGACGGGTCTTCTGTTTGTTTGTCATGGCTGCACCGCACTGACCCTTCACTCTCCCGGTCACCCAGACACCTCCCGCCCCTCTCTGGCACGCACGCATTGCCCACAAGGTATGCATGCCCTCCCTGTGACTCCCCCGTTCCCGCTGCATGCTGGGTCCACTGGCTGCTCCCGGTGTCTGAGCCTCCAAAGCTGGGATACTCAGCCGGGATACAAAGCTGGGATTCGAAGCGGGCTCCGCAACCCTCCCTGCCCCCGCCTTCCCGGAGGCTTTCCCCGATGGTCAGGATTTCAGAGAAACAGTGGCTATAAGTTGTCTAAGTACTGGAAGAGCCAGAACGAGCGAGTGAAGCACACCTTTCCCTCGCGCCATGGGCCTGCCTGTGCCGGCACTAGAGTTGCAAAACTGGGTAAGGCTCTCCCCGTTCTCGAGGGCTTCATCTCCTAACACAGGAGAGAGGAGCATGGGCAGATGGTTACAGCTCACTGTGCTAAGGCTATGTTTATTTTCTTCTTTTTAGTTTTTTTTTTTTAACATCGATCGATTTTTTGAGAGACAGAGCATGAGTGGGGGGAGGGGAAGAGAGAGAGGGAGACACAGAATCCAAAGCAGGCTGCAGGCTCTGAGCTGTCAGCATAGAGCCCGACGTGAGGCTCGAACTCACGAACTGTGAGATGACGACCTGAGCCGAAGTCGGATGCTCAACCGACTGAGCCACCCAGGCGCCCCCCCAGGGCTACGTTTATTAATCAGCCACTCATTCCACCATCCAGCAGGTATCTTTGGAGCTCCCGCCATATGCTCAACACCCTGCTAGGGCCTGTCCGTTTTTAGAAAGGTCTGCTCCCCTCTTTGAAGAGCTCACGTTATGAGGGAAGCAGATAGCATCTAAGCAGCTACCCCACGGTGCCTTGACTTGGGTGAGCACAGGGGCTACAGGAACCACAGGGGCCAGGCACCTAACCTACTTGGGGGGCTCAAATGTGCACAAGACACAATGGTGTCTCAAAGGGGGATCAATACTGCCCGGGAAGGGCACCAGGAAGGCTTCCCCGAGGGAAGGGGACTAGAGCCGGATCCTGGAGTATGAGGCCAGGTTCTCCCGGCAGACAGATTTGGAAGGAACAGCACGCATAAAGACAAGCAAGGGAGAAGCAGTGCGAAAGATGTCTGGATGGGTGCAGTGGGGGGTGCTTTGGAGGGATAGGTTGGTATCAGATTGTGGAGGGCCTTATGTGCTGTTGTGGGCTGGATGTTTGTGTCTCTCCAAATTCACATGCTAAAGTCCTAACCCCCAGTGCAATGGTATTTGGAGGTGGCACTTTGGGGAGGTAATTAGGTTTAGATGAGGTCATGAGGGTGGGACCCCATGATGGGATTAGTGGCTTTATAAGAAGAGGAAGAGAGAGATATTCATTCTCTTTCTGCCATGTGAGGACATCTTTGAGACACGATGACAGCCCTCCCCAAGAACAGAATCTGTTGACCCCTTGATCTTGGACTCATAGCCTTTAGAACTGTGGGGAACAAATGTCTGTTGTTAAGCCCTCCAGCTTGTGGTATTTTCTTATGGCAGCCTGCGTAGAGTGAGTCATATACTTGATGGAAATTTTAATTTGAGTCAGGAGACAGAGATTTAAAGCATGAGAGTGGCACTAGGGACCTGCTCTTGGAACCACGCAGACATGGCTGGTGAAGAAGGGAGAGGGGCCTGGCTGTGGCAGGAACCCAGGAGAGCCTGGCTGCGGCTGGCCAAGGGCTGGGGATGCGTGGAAAGGGAGTTCTCCAGAAGCCCAGTCCCCAGGGCTAGGTGCCTTCTTGGACCTGGTGGTGAGAGAGAGGATCTGGGAGATGTTAGGATTCTTACAGGGGGCTGGTGTGGGATTAATAACACAGGAGAATGTCAAGGTCGTGGTTACAAAGTCATCCACGGAGGAAGGGGATCGTCTTTGGGCGCACTGAGCATTTCACTTTCATCTAGTGTAAGTTCTACGGGATGTTTATTCAATATTTTTGTTCTCCTTTCCCTTTGAACCTTAAGAGCCAGGGATTGAGTTACTCCTGCCTTGTTTGCTTCTTGATACTTCCCTTTTCTTGCTCCAGTCCACTTCTCCCATCCACTCCTTCCATGAGCAGCCATGTTTCTTTTTGTATGTATGGGTCTTGGGATTCTTTCTTTCTTTCTTTCTTTCTTTCTTTCTTTCTTTCTTTTAGTAGGTTCCACGCTGGGTGTGGAGCCCAATGCAAGAACTGAACTCACAACTCTGAGATCAAGGCTCGAGCTGAGACCAAGAGGTAGACGCTTAACCAACTGAGCCCCCCGCGTGCCCCTTCTCGCAGGCGTTTTAAAATTGATGTCCGGGACATCCCGTTAGCAAACTCACCTGTTTCCTGCCTTTCACCGATGCCCCCCGTCCGGGTTGCTCAGAATGTTTCTTGCCTGCGTGACTCCATGACACTCTCCCACGGGCGGCAGACGGCCCGTAGCTGTCTCCAGGGTTACCACAGACAGTGCTGCGGGAACATTCTGCCAGCTCCTCCTGGACGAGTGAGGGTTTTGGTGGGTGCAGACTCAGAATTACCCTTGCGGGGGGTCTCCAGTCCCCCCGCGTGCAGGAGGGAACTTTGCCCTCACAAGCGACATGGACTCAGAACCGTCCACCTTCTCAACTCGAATGGCGGTCCAATGACAGGCGTGGAGTGGACACACATGCGTTTGTGTTTTTCTAATAACTCGTGCGTCGGAACACTTTTCATATGCCGGTTATGATTCTGAGTTTTCTTCTCTGTACCTTACTGGGGTTCCTGTCTCTTTTTGTTTATTCAAACTTACAAGGCCTTTTGCGTATTCTAGATATTAGTCCCTTGCTGATTGTAGCCATTAGAAAAATCAATAACCTCTTAATCCGTCATCAACCTGTTTACGAGTGTCCTTTGTTGAACAAAGGGTTTAGTTTTCATGTAACTAATCTGCCTCTGTCTTTTTGCCTGTGATTTGTACTCTTAAAGCCTTATTTGAGAAGTCTTGCCTCACTGGTAGGTAACAAAGCCAAGAATGTATATAACTTGATAGTTTTCCTAATAGCTTTATAGTTTTACTGTTTCCATGAAGGTCTTTAATCCATTCGGAGTCCAGTCATTGTCATCAGGGCCAACAATTATAAAGTGTGTACCGTGTTTCAGGCCTTGTTTCATGTACTTTTAACTATCAACTCTCTTAAATTCCACAGCCACCATGGGGGAGGGACAACCTTTATTGTTATCATCTTTGTTGCAGATGAGGAAATGAAGTCCAGAGATGTTAAGCGTCCTTGGCCCAGGACCCACTGCGAGTAAGGTGCTCTGTAAACAGCACTGCCTTCCTCAAAGAGCTCAGCGGCCCTCGGAGGGAGAGCTTTTTACATGCTGTCCCTGGTCCTAGATGGGGAGACATGACCTGTGCCTCGGTGCCCCTTGCGGAGTGTTGAAATTGGGGCAGATATCAAATAATCAGGCATGCGGTCAAATACAGATTCACGAATTATGACATAGTCCGTGAGGAGAACTATAGGCAAATGTCAAAGCCCAGCCTTGCCTGGGAGGTTGGGGAAAGCTTCCTTAAAGGAAGCTGAATAGAAATCTGGAAGGTTAAGGGACGTTAACTGTGCCAGGGCACATAGTGGGGAGTTTGGGGGACGAAGAAGCTTCTAGAAGAGAGGACCCATGTATACAAAAGTCCTGGGGGTGGGAACGACATAAGCCCTGAAACGCAGCATTGTTGTGGGGCAAATTCCGTGAGGGTTGCAGGGCCTCACACGCTTGATAAGGAGTCTGGACTTTATTCCAGAAGCAGTGGAAGGGTCTGGCTACAGTTAGGAGCGTGGCAACAAAACAGCTGGGGTGCGCGGAAAGGCCAGGCGGAGACCATTGCAGAAGTTCCAGGGAGGGAAGATGGCGGCTTGGGCTCAAGATGAGCCTCCCCTGGAGTTGTTTTTCTAGTACCTGGTGCAGCTGATCCACTGGGTGGGTCCACGCAATGGCTGCGTTGCCGGTAGGGGGAATTCTCCTTGCCAAAGGAGATGGCGCACGGGCTCAGGCTGAGCTCAGGAAAGCACCCTCAGGTCAGCCTGAGGGGATTCTGTCCCTCAGAAGCAGCAATGAGACTGCCTTCCAGCCCTTCCAAGCGTGGATGGCTGACCCAGCAGCGTGCTTCAATGTCTCAGCCTCCTGGTGCTAACACAGCTCGGCATTGGTACGAGGTGGGGTTGGGGGGTCGATTGCACGGGAGTCACCTGTGTGGGCATAACATCTCAGCTGACGGTGTTCCGACCATAGTCCAGACGTTTCAACCTTTATTGACAACTTAGAAACAAACCAGGGGCTCAGATTTGGGGGCTAAACCCCAACAACCCCCTACATGCTCCGTGGGGCTGGGAAGATGATGAATGCAGACGAAAGTCACGTAACAATTCCGAAATCTACAACTGCTTCTCGTTTTTTTGGTTGGGCCGTTGGCTTTTCTTGACGACAGTCACGGAGTACTTGGTATGTGCCAGCCGCCGTCCTAAGAGTTTTCCCTGAATTGCCATGACGTCTCTTAGCCTCCTCTTGAAAGCTCAGTGTTTCCATAGTGCTTTTGATTTAATTTATCTTTTAACAGATTGAGAAACTGAGGCTCAGAGAATAACACTTACCTCCTGCCTATCTCACAGGGGTGTCGGGGAGGTGAAGACCACGGTGGTGACAGTGCCTCCATCTCCTCAAATGAAGCTCGTAGGTCCCGAGGTGGCCTGTGGAGGTGACGGCCCTGAGTGGAGCAGACTATTTCGATGGTGGCCCCAGTCAAAGGCCACTTTTAGGGCAGTTGCTTGGGGAAGCTCGCCAGAGGAAGACATTGCTCATGGCTCTGGATCTGAGAAAGGAGGTCAGAGTGGAATTGCAGAAAACAGCCAGAGAGGACCCTGCTTAATACTGCCCTCTACCCCCCAACCCTCTCGGGTTATCTGCATAGAGACTACCTGACAGGCTCCCGGCTCTCCCACTCTTCTAGGCCCTGTCAGGGAGCCAAAGGGGCATGCCACGGGTGACAATTAGAATAGTTCGCTTTCACAACCTTCCAACGAGTCATCTGGATCCTTGGGATCGCCCATGTCCCAGGTGCAGGTGGAGGTGACCTCTGGTCCGTACAGCTCTGGACCTTTCTCCCGCCCCTGCTCATCTTCCATTCTGGCTTCAGGTCAGTTGTGGAGGCCGAGGCCCTGTCTTCTCACTGCTGACAGCCCGTGTGAGCCAACATTTCAGTACTGATGCCCTTCCACTTCTTTCTTTTTTTATTTTCGTTTTTAATTTTTTTAAATGCGTATTTGTTTCCGAGACAGAGAGAGAGAGAGACAGAGCGTGAACGGGGGAGGGGCAGAGAGAGAGGGAGACACAGACTCGGAAGCAGGCTCCAGGCTCCGAGCTGTCAGCACAGAGCCCGACGCGGGGCTCGAACCCACGAACCCCGAGATCATGACCTGAGCCGAAGTTGGACGCTTAACCGACGGAGCCATGGCGCCCTTCAAAGAAGGCGAGAGGGGCCCCTGGTTTTGTTGTAAAAGTCACTCTTTCCGCCTGCCTAATCTCTAACCCAGACTGGTTTGATAAAGTACTTCACGTGGCAGGAAGAAAAGAACAGGAGGAGAGGAGAGAAACCGGAGGAAGGCGAGCCCTCCTCCCTCCCCAGGGGAAAACCTGTGCAAACATCTGGCAGTCTCTGGCTGCTCTGCTCAGAGCGTGCTAGGTGTTTATATTCGGCCAGAGCTGGACTCATGACAGATTATTTTGCCGGCAGGGTCTCAACAACATTTTGTAGGTGGTCTCGTAGAGGAAAGCAAATATTTAAGGTTTTTCTCCTTTCCTCCCCTTGATTGTTTACGTGGGGAGAGAGAGGTACCAGTTGTTCCTGATAACAGCGGCAATGGCAGCCAGGCAGCGGTCCCGCACATGGGCACACAGCCCCCGTGTGCACAGCTCTGACCCGCCGGCCGTGAGCGTGCCGGGCTCGCTGCCTCCCGGTCACAGGCCCCAGGCCGCAGGGAGCACTAACCCGGGACTGTCGAAGTAGATTGCTTCTAGACCCCAGCATTTGGGAGAAGCATCTATAAAGTCACGCACAGCTCAGACGTCTTTATGCGCCCTGCCTAGCGAATCAGGGTCTAACGGATGGCACAGATGTATACCCTTCTGGGTATCAAGGGATGCTTATCTCGTATCTGTATTCTATGCACCTCGAAAAAGAAAAACCCGCCAAGTAGAGGGTCCATGTTTTAAGTTTATGTATATGGCTGTTGTCATAAAAAGCATCTATGGAACACTTCTGGGGAGTTCAGTTGATCACTATACGAAGTACACGGCCCTCTTCAGGGATCTATGAGCCGGGGGAGAAACAGTGCTACGCGAAAGGGCATTAGGGACTATATGATCTGTAACACTTGAGATTTGTAAATGGTTTTGCGAGGTACTGAGTACTCTCGCAACATCCTATCCCACAGCACCAAATCCTATGAAGGTTAAGGGTCTGGCTCAAGACACTTAAGAGCAGAGGTGTATCTCAAGAGCAGAGGGGAGCCTCAGTCCCGTTCCTATGTCTTCAGGCACAGGACTGGGCCCCGTGCGGGCGCAGACTGGGGACTCTGGCAGTGGAGGTCGTGCCGTGAGTGATACGAGGGGCTCGTCGTCCTTTCTGTGCCATGAAAAATGACAAGCGTGGGATGGAATAGACCGAGGTGAGGGAGCGCTGAGGGGGAGGGGCGGGGGAGGGCTGGTCAGCATGACTGAGGGGCTCGTCTCCAGGCGTTTCTGCAGGGACGGCGACGCTGGACGGTCCCCTGTTGGGGCTGTGCCCGATGGGTGCGGTGGAGGAGGAGAGATGCTGGGGCGGTGGGCGAACAGTGCCAGCGATGACGCTAACTATGGTAACCGTGTGCCGGGGGCGCACCCCCAGCCCGGAGGAGACTATCACCTCCCCTCCCCTGTTCTTCATGAGAGCTTTTATTACCTGAGTCCACCACTGAGGGGACGGAGGGTCGGAGCGGCTGCAACCACGTCTGAGGTCCCACAGTTGGTAGGTCAGAGCCAGACTCCAGCCCTGTGTGCCTCTCTGAAGCCCGAGCTCCTATCCACGGTGAGGCTGCCTCCCACGGTCCAGGCACTTGGGACGTGAAGCCGGGGTGTGGGGGGAGCTCCGAGGTGGGGAACAGGGAAGAGCCCGCAGGTCTCGGAGGTTGAAATTCAGGTATGGCAAGATCCTAACACCGGGAAGCGATTTTAAAGCCTGTGAAAGATGGCATCAGTGGAGAAGCATGAAGGAAAAGGCGTCATCTCCACTGGTTTCCTTCAGTGGTCCTTAGGGCGTTCCCCTGCGAGAGGGGTTAGCGAGCGCTTTATGGTATTATAAAGAGAAAATCAAATCATGCGTCTTAAAGTATTCTGTTAACCGCAAACTGGAGGCCAGATGAAAAGTAGTTCTCTTATTTCAACCCTGAGAACTTACCTTCAGTATGAATGTAATTTAAGAATTTTTTTTTTTTATGTTTATCTTTACTTTTGAGACAGAGACCGAGCATGAGCAGGGGAGAGGCAGAGAGAGAGGGAGACACAGAATCCGAAGTGGGCTCCAGGACCTGAGCTGTCAGCACAGAGCCCGATGCGGGGCTCGAACTCGTCAACTACGAGATCATGACCCCAGCCGAAGTCGGAAACAGGAAACAGCCGTTTCCTGTGACGTACTTGCTGATCTTGGGCTCTGCTGTCACCGGGGTAGAGCTGGCCCTGGGACTCGATCTCTAAGTGAGACATACCTCACACTTGGGAGAGGGCCCATTTCAGTCCTCTGGCCGTTTTGTGCAGTTTTTGAAATCAGAGAGGGCCTCAAACCGACAGCTTCCTTTTTATTCTGGGACTGGCCCCCGTGTGAGGCATTCAAGGATACACTGAAGCTTTTCAGGAATAGCCATATTTTGTGCTCTTTATTTTATTAAAATTTTTTATCTTTTATTTTAGAGACAGAGAGTGCGAGCAGGGGAGAGGAACAGAGGGAGAGAGGGAGAGAGAGAATTTTAAGCAGGTGGAGCCTTTTTAAGTAGGTGGGCGGGGCTCCACCCAAAGACCCTGGGATCATGACTTGTGCCGAAATCACGAACGCTCAACCAACTCAGCCACCCAGGTGCCCCTAGTGCTCTTTAAAAAAATGCGTTGGGGGTGCCTGGGCGGCTCAGTTGGTGGAGCGTCTCACTTCGGCTCAGGTCACCATCTCACGGTTCGTGAGTTCGAGCCCGGCATTGGGCTCTGTGCTGACAGCTCGGAGCCTGGAGCCTGCTTCGGATTCTGTGTCTCCCTCTCTCTCTGCCCCCGCCCCAGCTCACACTCTGTCTCTCTCTCAAAAATAATTAAAGATAAAAAAAATGTTTTTTAAAGAATGCTTTGTGTGTAGAAAACGACAACCCAAGCTTTGGGGAAGAAATCATCTTTATGAGTATCAATTTCAGGCCCAAGTGGGGTCCTCGGCAGCTTTTCAGAGGATGTGAGGGTGTGCAGGGAGCCCCTAGAAATCTTTCCCACTAGGAAAAGTCTTGGGAAACCAAGCCAGCACCCCTGCAGTCAGTCCCCAAAGGCCCATGTGGTGGGGAAGGGGAGCAGGGCATCTGGGTCCTGAAGGAGAAGCTTCCTGAACCTGTCCAGGAACAGGCGGGGAAGATGGCATTTCTTTCTTTCTTTTTTTCTTTTTTTTTTAATAATTTTTTAAAATGTTTATTCTTGAGGGAGAGAGGCAGAGTGTGAGTGGGGGAGGGTCAGAGAGAGAGGGAAACACAGAATCCGAAGCAGGCTCCAGGCTCTGAGCTGTCAGCACAGAGCCCGACGTGGGGCTCGAACCCATTAGCCGTGAGATCATGACCTGAGCTGAAGTCGGACGCTTAACCGACAGAGCCACCCAGGCGCCCTGAAGATGGCATTTCTGAAGGTCAGCTTGGAAGTCTCGTCTGGAGGTGCTTCTGGAATACACAGCTCCAGAAAGCAAGTTCAGGTGACTCGCAGGGCTTGGGCATCGTGCCCCCTGGAAGGCCAGGGTTCGTAGAAAGGAGGGTGCATGAGGTGTAATCCTGTCCACCCCAGGGCCCTGCTGCTCACTTGGGCACATCCAGGCCACTCCTGAGCCTTCCCGGCCTCTGTCAAAGGAAAGCGGGAGTTCCTCTTTCCTGAAAGAACCTCCTCCCGAAAGCAGGAGGAACTCGCCTGCCTCTGCCTCACAAGATTTAGGGCCAACTGAGACACTGGCTAAGAAAGAGCTTTACAAGGCAAGTGCCCATCAGGTGCCAGGCAGGCATAGCATCATTGTTCTGAATAAGGGGACAACTTGCCCAGGGGACCCTGTAGGGTCGGGACCGCCCTAACGTGGGAACGAAGGGCAGCGAAGGGGAGAGTCGCCTGACAGCTCTGGCCTGTCAGAGAAATGCCACTTGCCTTCGTAGCCGACAAGCCCTGCTGGGGGTGGTGAGCCGAGACAGCGCACAGAGAAGAAACTCCTTGAGCCAAGTGTCTTGCGTCCTCTAAGATGGGCTCTTTGGGCAACGTGCTCCCCATCAGGCTTTGTTTTCTCTTGTCTGAAACTTCAAGCCCCTCTTCCTTACAAGGTCAGCCACGGTGGTCTTCGGCTGGCCCTGTGCTCACTCCAGGAGTTCTTTCAAGGCTGGTTTCGCGATGGCTCACGAAAGCAGTTTTGCTAAACCACACGCCGTAAATCAAGTGCATTTCTCTGACCGTGTGCATTGAAGCTGACTTTGGCATTTGGCCATGCGCTTTCTGGAAGGACACACTGGTTTGTCACCTGCGAGGAGGAGCGGAGTGAGGAGCCAGGGAGGACGAGGGAGCATGGATCGGGGTGGGCAGTATGGGAGGAGGGACACCCACGCTCAGGGAGGGGGCTGGATGAGCGGGGGAGGACAGTCGTCTTCGGATCCCCTCTGCAGAGACGTCAAGTTTATTCCACATGCTGAGATCACTGTCTCGAGGGGTGCTAGACTGCCCAGGGGTCCAGGGGGACAGGAGATGGCAGAGTAAACAAGAGCATAAGTCAACATACCTGCTCACAAGGAAATTCACCCAGGAAACCGGAAATGACCTGAACAAAACCGGGAATGAATAAACACGTAAAGTGTTTCCTTTTTCCCAGAGAAGACCCCATACTTGTAAAGGGCATTGACGTGTTCAACTATATGACTGATTTCATCTCAGCCTTTCGAGGAGCCCCTTCCAGAAGCTTTTACACACCAGAACAGTGAGGCTCGAGTTCACAGCACTGCAAACTGTGGGCGGGGACCAAGGTCTCACCTTGTAAATCCAGACCCTGTGGCAAGTGAGGGCTATGAACGAAGGCTCCGGAATCCAAGCTGCCATGGCTGATATGGACCTCGGGAGCAGTCTTTCCAGAGGTCTTTCCAGGGGCTCTCTGTCTCTCTGGTCGTAAGAATCTGGAGAAGGGGAGTCAGATAACACTGTTTTACAGGGAGCGGCACCCCTCATTCCACCGAATGTTCTGGGGACTCCGTCCCTGACCTCCATTTTCCACACTTACCTGCTGATTTATGCAGACATGGCCCCAGAAAAGGGCCATTCCAAAACCGTGGGTGAGGTCACTACAGGCAGGCCAGGTCAAGGAGGAGCTGGGTTGGGAGTGAGAAGGGAGGCAGCGGGCCCCTGAATGAGGTTTTCCTCTTCGTGGTGTCCAAGGCCCAGGCCAGGCGGGCTGCCGTGTCTCTCCCCGTCTGGCTCCCGGAAACTTCCCCCGCACCTGTGGCTCCTGGCACAGAGTCTCGAACTTGGGGCGGGCTTTGGTGGTCTCACTTTCCACATGGAACTGAGCTCGTGCTGTCCGTCCACTTTGCTCAGCCGTGCCCCATGATGCCAGCCCTAAGGGCCCCAGGGTGGCTCTGGAGAAGCAGTGGGCAGGTGTCTGTCCCGTAAACTGCAGAGGGACACAGGCGTGCTGTGCCCTCCGTGGCGGCTGGGAGGGGCCGGAGATTGTGCCTGCTTCTGCCTAGCTCACACTCTGCTCATGATGTTGTGTCTTCTTTACAAAGTAGGCCATTAGATTTCTTCAGAAATGAAAAAAAGAGTCCATGGCCCCAGGCAGTTCCCTTCAGGGCCCCAGGACTTTCTGAAGCCGGTGGGGAGCAGACAGTACATCCGGGATCCCTGGGAACTCAGGGAGGCCCAGAGAGGCAGAGGAAGAGGGTCATGTGCGGCAGTCAGGACGAGAGGCATAGCGGCCTGGAGGTGTGGGTCTGCCCGGGCCTCTCTCTGGTCCCTGGAGTGTCTCCTATACCATGTGGCATGTGGATAAGCACTTTTGAGAAGGGCTATTGGCTGAATTGTGCCCCTCTTCGAATTTGTATGTTTAAGTCCCAACCCTAATACCTCGGAATGTGACTGTGTTTGAAGAAAAGGTCTTTAAAGAAGTAACTAAGGTAAAAAAAAAAAAAAAAAAAAAGAGGTCACTGGGGTGGGCCCTAATCCAATATGACTGGTGTTCTTGTAAGAAGAGATTGGGACACAGACACAAAGACCATGTGAGGACACAGGGAGAAGGCGGCCATCTACAAGCCAAGGAGACAGGCCTCAGGAGGAGCGGACCCTTCCAACACCTTGATCGTGGACTTCCGGCATCCGGAACTTGAGAAAATAAATTTCTGGTTTTAAGCCACCCAGTTTGAGGCACTTTGTGATGGCAGCTCAAGCAGACTCATACAGGAGCCTTTCAGCTGGAAAGCACCCGGCCCATCTCCTGCTAAGCTCTGGTGTTTCCCCTGGGGTGGTGACGGTGGCCCTGCATAGACTCCGGGTTGGGCCCTGTGTCTCTCTGAGGCTGTGGCATTTTCCATAAAGATGCCATCCCTCTCTGAACACCACTTGTTTCCAAGCCATGCTTGGGGGCTCAGTATACGTGTTTTCAGGGCCCCCAGGAATGCAGAGGGGAGGCCCTGCAGGGCTGAAGGTGGGGAGTGGGGTGGGGACCAAGCAGGCTCTGACCTCTCCCCCACCTTAAGTTATGCTGTTGGAGTGCATTGGTTTTAGATATCGGGTTTTACATAAAATCTTATTGGAAGAAATAAGTGTTTTCCACCCCGGATCAATCTGCAAGAAGACTGACAAAAGAGACCATGTCTTAATATAATAGAATTTTGGCCCTATCAGCGTTCACGGTTAGTGATTTCTCTACGGAGCTGGCTTTAACGTCTTTATAAGTCGTGACAACTTTCATTCATATGACCTTATCCCCACGGCTGCTGTGACTGTCTCAGAAAAAGAATCCCCTTCGCTGGGATAAGAGTGACACGCCCTCGTCGCTCTTCCTTGGAGCCCGGGATGATGCAGTGACAGGCCCGACACACGCTTCCCGCCTCCTCTCCAGCCTCCGGGAACCTGCTGTCCGCCCTTTTCTCCAGCTTCCTTCCCACCTCTTTTCTAGTCTTTATCACTAACTGGGAAAGAAAGCTGTGCTGTCATTAGTCACTCATGGGAGCCAGGCTAGAGGGAAGCTGGCAAGGCTGGACATTTGTCTCCCAAAACTTTTTGGAGAAGATGGCATTCGTAGGCCAACTCTACCAGATAGGGCTGTGGGGTGGTGAGAGGGAGGACCCAGCCCGCGAGCTGTGTGGGAGCCTCCGCGAGGAGAGGGCGCGCCAGACCACCGCTGCTTAGAGTTGCCCTGGAAGGCTTCCAGAACGGCCAATGCTCTGCCTCCCCATGGTTTCTGACTCAATAGGTCTGCAGTGGGCCCCAGCATCTGCGTTTCTGACAGGGGCCTGGGTGCTGTCGCTGTTCCTGCTGCTGGCTGGGACCTCACTTTAGGGACCGCTGTCTGAGGCCAGGCGGAGGCAGGCAGGCAGTGGGCACAGTGAGGTACTCTACCAACCTCCTTGGGATCCGAGGTTCCCTGAGCGCTTCTGGTGAGTCTGTTTGTTGGATGCTTAAGCCCTCAAGGTGGATGGGGTGGGGAGTCAGACTTATGTGCTGCCCTGGCCATCCCTTAAGCTTTCCCTTCTTAACCTGGTGCACAGCAACTGCTCCGTGGGTATTTAGCAACTGGCCAGCTTGTCTAACACCCCGGAAGGCCTCCAACTCTTTTATTTATTTATTTATTTATTTATTTATTTATTTATTCATTCATTCATTTGTTTATTTATAATTTTTCTTTAGTATGGAAAGAGCGCAAGAGAGTGGGGGAGGGGTAGAGGGAGAGAGAGAGAATCCCAAGCAGGCTCCGCGCTCAGCATGGAGCCTGACGCGGGGCTTGATCTCACGGCCATGAGATCACAACCTGAGCCAAAGTCAAGAGGTGGATGCTTACCTGACCAAGCCCCCCAGGGGCCCCAAGGCCTCCAATCCTTCAGCCATAGGGACCCATAAGGACCCACAGTCCTGCTTGGACCTAGCCCTTGGCAGGGGGGTGTCCCTATCCTTGCCCATGGAGCCTCACTGTGCCAGAATAGGGTCTTTTACTGGGGTTTTAGAATGCTGGGATAAAACCTTGTGCCCCCTTGCTGAGTTCTGAGCCCGGAGTTCTGAGGACCAGGAGGCAGCAGGACTATAAGCAAGAACGTAAAAATGGCCCCTTCCACGAGAGATCCTTGGTCTCTGGACCAGGTCCTCGGCCAGCCCCCTCCTATTGACGCCCTCCAGATGACCCAGGTACAGAGGGAGGAGCTCTTGGAAGTGCAGGCCTCTGGTCCCAAAGGCCGTGTAAACTAGAAAAGCCCTTTACCGCAGGAGAGGTACTGCCCCGGGAGGGCCCTCTCAACCTTTCCAACTTATCACTGCCATCTTCTTCTTCTTCACAGTCATAGTATATCTGTACTTAGCACTCAGCACTTGACGTTTTTGTTTCATGTGTACGCACATATGCGAGTATGTGAATATGAAATCTGTCTCCCCCACTAGACAGTCAGCTTCACGAGAACCAAGTCTTTGTATGCTTAGCTCGTTACCGGTACCCTGTGCCTGGAACCATGTCTGGCCTCCTGAGGCTCCCGTAAATTGTTCTGAGGGAATAAATGAATGACAGCCATCCTCACTGACATTTCTTCCTGACTCTTTGTGAATCACCAACCATCAATGTTTCTTGCATCGTATACTTTCTTTTAATCTTTTTTTTTTTTTTTTCTGCTAAAAAGACAGAAGTTGCTAAAACGTTTGATAAGCAGTTGGGAATCTGCTTCTCTTTTTCTCTGCCAAGCAAACAAATGACAAGACCCTTCCTTGTTTTTGGCTTTGATAGGAGGAAGTGTTGGATTAGCTGTTCTCTCTAAATTTACTTTATAGCTCCAAAATATTAACATATAAATTCTAGATGATTGCAACTTTGACTATCTATGCCCAAAATTTCCTTTGCAAATTCTGATGACTTATTGAGTTTGTGTTAGTTATCACAGGTTTAAGAATGAGAGAAAACTGTGTTATTTATGAGCCTTCGGTTTAGAATCACAGCACAGTGAGGATGTGACTTTCTTAAAACCAATATGCTAGCACGGGCTTCATCTTGAAAGGAAGCCATTGCTAAGCTTAAATTGTGAGGAAAAATGGAAGGAAACAGAAATGGCATTTCTCGTGACCTTAGCACTTAGGAAAGACAGGGATTGTGCCTGGGACTGTCCCTTCTTTGGCTTTTCTGGGTTCTCACCACTCACCAAATATTGTAAGTTC
Source organism: Panthera onca (assembly GCF_046562875.1). Lineage (NCBI taxonomy): Eukaryota > Metazoa > Chordata > Mammalia > Carnivora > Felidae > Panthera > Panthera onca. Next base: position 69,789,955 of record NC_138349.1, read on the forward strand.
TGTCTTCACAAAGCCTCTTGCCTGCCTTGTCTGGTCTCAGTGATAACCATAAAGCCCCCCACCTAAAAGGTTACACAGTTTCCAGTCTCTGTCCCTTTCAATCCATCCTCTGTTCCACTACCTGGTTAGAAGATGCCTTGCCAATGTTGGTAGCCAACTGAAAAGTCTCCATGGCGTGCCATAGTCTCACAGGCTATGGTTCATTCTTTCGTGAGAATTTGCAGCTCAACACGGCACCATTTTTGTGTCTCACTATGGACATTTCCCTCTACTCCTCACCCAGCCAGTCTTTCACTCTTTATTCCGTAAATCCTCCGTGAACATTCCTACTCTCCTCAGTCCTAAGCCACGTCATTTCCGTTGCGATGAAAGCCGTCCTTCATTTATACAACAAATATTGGTCATTACAAAGTGATATATGTAATTAAACACAAATTACTCTATCTTCCTCTAGTGGCCTAAAATATCGGCTCCATAGTTAGAATGCTGCTTCCTGTCTAGTTCTAACAGTAGCTGAGTGATTTGGGGCAAGTGACTCGAACCTATTTTTGCCTCAATCTACCTTTCAGTAAGATGAGATAATAATAAACACTTATCAAATTCTTGTTCAGAATCGGACACCATTCCAAATGCTTTGGGATGTTAACACATTTAATCCTCACAGCCGTCAGGTGAGAAAGGTCCTGATGTGATTCCCATTTCATGGGTGAGGACCTTGAAGGTGGGAAGCACCTTGCTGAAGTGTCACATGAGGACACTTGCTGAAGATCACATGACTGGTAAGGAATGGAGTCAGGCATGTGACTCTGGTGGCCACAGTCCTCATCGCTAAAAGGCGCTGTCTCTGGAGGAAGAGGAAACCCTTACACAGTTGTTGGGGGTCCCAGAGAGCTACTGCATATAAAGACCATAGAACAACGCTCAGCACATGGCTTACCAGCATAGCACATAGCTGCCAGTAACCGTGAGCCATTTTTGGTTGGTCTCGTGCTCCTCTCAAGGCCTTGTTCCGGTTTGCCTGTTCCCTTGAAGCTGTCCCTTATCCCCAGACATCACATTTTCCAAATGTAGATTTTCTGAACTATTCATTTGCGTCTTGGGCTATTTTTTTTTTTTTTTAATACTTAGTTATGATACTCATGACTTACCTCTCCATCCGGGATTCGAGCTGCAGGTGTTTAAAAATATAGTTGTTAATAGGAAAACTGAGGCATCATAAGGCCAACAGGATGATTGACATTGATTGAAAGGAGAGCTTGTTACTCACAGTTCCCGAAAGGAGGGGGTGCATCATGGCACAGGAGGGCGGGGAAGGAGAGGGGCAGGTGAGAAAGCACCGGGGCTGGTCAGGAGGCAGAGAGAGAGAGAGGGAAAAGGGGGCAAGAGCCTTTGTTGTGACTTCTGCAAGGAGGAACAGGTGGAGCAGGGGTAGCAGGCTGAGGATTAACTAGTTTGAACAATTGCATAGCAGTTGTCCATAATCGTCTGGTACCTGACCCTGGGTGATTAGGGCAGAGGGAGAGTGGCCTCAAGGGTGGTTGGGTGAGGGCTCTGAATTCGCCACTTTGCATTTGAAAAACTGGCTTGACAGGTGAAATATTTACTATCTCTAGGAAATGACTAATGCTAGGAGGTCAATTCCTCCAGGATCAACAAGGTCCCGGATGTTAAAGCGTCGGAAGTACAGAAAATAAGATACGTTACTATGGCAGGTAACTAGGAAACACATGTAATATTTTGTTTGTTTGTTTGTTTGTTTGTTTTTATCTCTGATGCTAACTCAGTGTTTCTCAAAATGCAGCCTACGGAGCATTTATATCAGACTCACTTGAGAAGCTTGTTAACAGTGCAGGTCCCTGGGTCCGTGCATTACCCATAACACATCAACATCTCTGGAAATGGGGCCTAGTCATTTGTCTGCTTAACAAGTTCTTCGGGTGATTCCCAAATTCTCCGTGGTTTGAGAACTATTGTCCTGTACATCTTGTCTCTGTTCTGGGCTATCAGAGTCAGCTCTGAATGGCAAGAAAGGCCAAGCTGAACTCTTAGGAACACCAGCAATTTTCCCAAATGGAAAACACACCGGTCTCTCATTGCTACCTCCCTGGCTCAGCAAGAGAGAATTACCTCTGGAACTGCCGAGGGCTTCCCGGAAGACAGACAGAAAGGGTCGCCTATCTCGCTTAAGGAGGAGAGTGGAATAATGGAACAAGAGAGCTTCGGTCTGGATTGTGGTTGGAGCTGCAGGCAGCCAAGAAATGAAAGCAACCTGAGGATAAGTTATGTCCTGTCAGGTTGGGCCTGTCAGGCCCATGCAGCAATGGGCCGTGTGGCTGTACCTGTGCATCTGTGAAGCATGACCATGTGCCTAAAACCCATCTACTTACCGCTGGTTTGATCCCAAACTATTGCAGCCAAGTAGTTCTGAGCTCAAAAAGGTCGATGAAACATTTTTTAGGAAGTCAGATTATATTTGAGAGAAATATCAGTTAGGACCTATAGTCCTAAGCACAGGACTCTGGTTACCCACCTGGGCTTTGTCGAGAGGCAGGGACAATGTGAGCAGCCACATGGCCGGGAAATCTTGGTCTGGAGAGCAGCGGGGTCGTAGGATGTCAGAAGAGCACTCACAAACATTGTATATGAATCTGTGGCCAAGGTGAGGTTGGGAGATGCGACCAGGGATAACGATTCAGAAAAGATCAAGTCCCAGCAGGACGAGGGCGAGAGGCCAATTTGCGGGGTAGTTTGGACCCCAAATCAGTGGGGCCAATCAGCAGTCCGGATAGGAGCACTGGAGTAAGGAACGGGCACCGGGAATAATTTCCTCGGAAGAGTGCATCCTGTTTGTGTTGGCAGTCTCTATGAAAGTTGAATTGCTTACCTCCAAGGTTCAACCTGGTGTAATCCCCCTAAAGTCTCAGCAGAAACTTCAGTAGGGGGATTCTGTGCTGTGTTTGGAGCACTGTTTCTGGATGCATGGCCTTTTGGCACGACCCTCCTAGAGTTTCTGTGAGCTACTCACGAACATTTGATACATCTGTCCTACAAAGAACCCAGGCTGATACTCATCCCATCAGCTGGCCGCCGAGATTATTGAGTAGATTCCAAATTATACACGGCCCACCCAAGTGTGTCTTCTGTTGTGACTTTGCACACGGCTCCTATCCCTCTCCATGCCTTGATTTCCCCCCCCCCCCTTCACTCCCTTGAAGAAGGGCCCTACACTGCTTTTGAGGAGTCCTACCCAAGATGTGAGAATGGAAGTTGCTGAGAAAGCTTGATGTGGACTATGTTGAGTAGGGAAGACAATGGGACTTATCACTGGCTCATTGGCAATCTCCCCAGCTCTTCCTAATTGTTTTGAAGTCCTGTTCTTTGTGGTGCTGGCCTGGGTGTGTCTAATTTAGGCCACGCTGCTGCCCAGCCCCACCATTCATGCACAAATGACGCAAATGACGGGTTTGGGAAGTTGGAGATATTTGGGTCTGTTAAGAACAAAGTTAGAAGACAATGGGGGAAGAAGCCTTCTGATCACTGCAGCCCCAGGGCAGTCCTGCTAGGGACCCCTCCGTGTGTCGTGCCAGATGCCCGCCCTTCCCAGTCCTTTGCAGTCTCAACTTCAAATTTTAATATTACAATCAGCAGCTCGGCTTATTTTAAACTTGAGAAGCCTGTGGGGGTTTTTTGGTCCTGTTCAAAGTAAATGAGCCTTTTCCTTTTAGTCTTGTTTAGACAGTGGTATAAATGGATCTGTCAGTTAGATGGAACAAAACACACAGCCCCTTTTCCTCTAGATGATGATAAAGATTGTAAGAATGATAATGATGATTGATGGTCATGGAGCCGCCTCGTCTTGGCGGCTCCTGCCAAGGGTTGCTGGGGGTTTTGCCGAGGAACATTCCTTCTCCTTAGTGAAGGGAGGAGCTGGGCGCGGCAGGTAGGAGGGAGGCGAGTTTTGAGATCTTGATGCATTCTCCTTGATCTCTCGAAATGCCACCTAGAAAAAGCTGGAATTGATGATGCTGGCACAGAAATCTCTACTCCATCCACATTCTTGGGGAAACCGTGGTGAATCCTGCCATTTGGCATCAGGGCTGCTGAGGAGGACGATCCAGGGCTGGTGAGACAAAGAACCACATGGTGACGTGGGCATGATGGCGGTGCCCAGGAGTCCTGAGGTGCACGTCACCCTAAACCACAGCCTGCCTGCCTTGTAAGGTATTTCTTCCCCATCCTGCCCGCTCATGGCACTTGCAACAAAGGAAAACATGATCAGAAAATACCAGGTGACGATGAGAATGTTAAGTATTTAAAGTTTTTTCTAGAAATGAAGTTCAGTATTTTCTCATCAACAACCGATTCTAAGAGGCACTGGATGACCCAAGTTGTTGGGGGTGGCCAGGCAGAAGGTGAGTCCTCTCTCTCTCTCCAGGTCTCTGTTAGAAAGCATTCCCAGTGCCATGATTTGGACCTTGATGGCTAAGTGGCCTTCTCCCTGAACTTGCCCTGACTGCTGTTTTCTTGAACTTCTCTCCCTCTCCCTGGAGAGCCCTTATGGTCTGTGACCGCTCCCCCGACCCCACTTTGTGCCAACTGCCCTGCCCCACTATTTCACACGCGTGCTGTCTTTTTCTTTCCAGTTAAATCATAAAGCCACGCGGAGGACGCGGTGTCTGTCTTAGTGTCTGCACATTTGGCCTCTCAGGAAATGCTGCTGTTGCTGGAGACCAGGCTCCGAGGGTCTGGCAGAAGGGCCCTTGGAAACCTTGAGTAAAGTCCAGCAAGTTCGTTTTACAGTGGAAGAAAATTCATTGAAGAAAATCTGAGAGTTCATGGTATGTGATGACGTTGTTGAGCTGCTTCTTAGCGTCGGAAGACTTTAATTATTGGATTGTGGGGCTCGGCATCTTTTTCAGGGGTTGGGAGTCGGCCGCGATAAAAGAAAAGGCATATTTTCTAGGACAGGGCGTCTCAAACTTTGCGGTGCGTCATTGCTTGGGGGCTTGTCGTATGGGTTGGGTTTTCTTCAGGGGGTTAACTTCAGGACGTGGCTAAGCGCGAGAGTGAACTACACCTGCTAACCACCCCTCAGAATTAGGCAGCGTCCTTGGCCAGACACAGACAGCACGAGGACGAACCAGGCTTCCCTACATGGAGGGGGCTGTCCTAGCAAGACTCAGGCCATAGAACAGCAGAGAAGGCATGTTCCCTGCAGGCGACCTTGACCCATGAGGAGGGATTCTCTTTAGGAGGTCTCTTTGGGAGCTTCTTAAGGCCACAGAAGTCAGGCCACACTTCATAAGCTATGATCTGGTGGATTGGGGACAGGGGGATAGTTCAGAGGGCATAGTTCAGAGGTGGATAGTTCAGAGGGCAGACACTGCAGTCAGATTTATTGGGTTCAAATGTCAGCTCTACTCATTTCTAGAACCGTACTAGCTAACTCGAGCTGCTATAACCAGGTACCACAGACTGGGCTGCTTAAAAACGGAAATTTATTTCCTCACAGTTCTGGAAAGCAGACGTCAGGGATCAAGGTGTTTGTGGGGTCAGTTTCCTGTGAGGCGTCTCGTTGGCTCGTAGATGGCTGTCTTCTCCTTCTGTGTTCACCCAGTCTTCCCTGTGTGTATGTGTCCTCGTCTCTTCTTAGAAGGACACCAGTCAGATGGGATTCCAGTCCACCTCAAGGACCTCATCTTACCTTAACTGCCTCTCTAAAGCTCCTACCTCCTACCCGTCACATCCTGAGGTACTGAGCTTGGGACAAACATACGAATCTTGAAGGCGGAGGACATAATTCAGCCCATGACAAGTACCGTCTCTAGGCCTGCGTTCCCCTCTGGAAAATGCAGATCACACAGTGCAAGCCTCAAGAGGCTGCCCCACTTCCTAACAGAATATTAGGTGTCTATCATGACACTTGGCCCTGCCCCGGAGTGCCCGTGGGGCTGGTGGCAGAGGCAGTCACCCCCTTTCTCTGAAGCGCTGCCTCGTGAGCAGGATGCTCTGGAGAATTCTCTGAGATTCTTCACATTGAGTGTAGCCACGGCTCTGGGAGGCAGGTCTGTGCTATTATTTCACTATGGATTTGATTGATTGATTGATTGATTGATTGATTTTTGGTGCTAAGGGAAACTCAGAGAGATTGTATTTGCCCTCCTGAGGTTAAGGGTTATTACTCTAAGGGTCCGCCTTCCTGTTGCCAACGCATCCCTGCAGGACCACTGCCTCAATCTGATCCACAAGGGCGGGTGGGGGGAGTGAACCATTTTCCTGCTGGTGACTGTGACTCTGGCTCTTTCTTTTTTCCCCACACGCCCTTATCTCTAAGCCTGAAGGGATTTGCGAAGTTGAAGGAAAGCAGCCTGCCGGAGAAAAGGGATAATCCCACCTTATCTGTCAGGCACTAAGAGTGCAGTTTCAAAAGAGGAGACGCAGAATGTGGGACACGGGGGGCCCTGGGGGTGAGCTCAGAGATGCTGGTCAGGACCCGGTCCTGGACGAATGAGAATATCAGGCTGAGAAGTTTTGATCCCACGGTGGAGGTAGGGACAGCGGATGTACATTCCTCAGTGGGGTCCCCCAAATGGTGCTTCCCTTCTAGGGGCGTTAGCCTGGTAGTGAGCTGTAGGATGACAGCGGCAGGTCAAGATTAAGGATGGGGTCTACAGCGGTATTTTAGGCAAGATGGAGGGATGCCCTGCACCAGGGACCGACATAATGCAGAAGCATGGTCAGAATAACCTTTTGGAAAAAACAGCTATTCTAATAAAGCCTAGCCCATAAACCAGCTGCCTTGCACACTCTTTCTCTCTCGTCCACTTTTGCTACAGCCCGGAAGGCCATGTGTTGGGGATGGTGGTTCCCCGGGAATGGAGGGAGACAGATCTTTGAGCAACTGTGTGTGGCAGAGTCCTTCCCAACCTCCAACTATATTAGTTTTGAGATAAGCTGCTGCTTATATAATTTTATATAAGCTTATAGCTGCTGCGTGTGTGCTTTGTAAAGACTACGTTTTTTCGAGTTAAGAAATAAAAATATGATAAAAATAATATATTCCCACCACCCAGATATCACACTTTTAAGAGATTAGGCATATCCTCCTGAGTCTTTTTCTATATATGCATGTGTGTGTGTGTGTGTGTGTGTGTGTGTGTATAATTTTTTAACCAAAATAAGATAATACTGTATATACAACAAATATGTATGTATGTATTAAGCAGGTAAAGTTATATGTGTATATACATAATACTTATTATTTTTTTTACCAAAATGAGATTTTACTGCATTACTGTCTGTGTATATATGTATATGGATACATGTATATACATATACATATATATACATGTGTATATATATGTATATGTATGTATATGTATTCTGAATTACTGTATACATACGTATATATACGTATATACGTATATATACGTATGTATACGTATGTATATGTACATACGTATATATACGTATGTACATATATACTGTATATCTGTATATATATACATATACATACACATATATGTGTATGTATATGTGTATGTATACATATATGTATACGGATATGTGTATGTATATGTATATATATGTATGTATATATGTATATATGTATATGTGTATATTATACATGTATATATATGTGTATATATATATCTTCACTCACATACACACATAACACATGTATATATACATATCTTTAATGAAAATGAGATCAAATTGCACATACTGCATTGTATTTTTTTCAGTCAATGATCTTCACTCTGCCATGTCAATAAACTTTGAACTCCTAGAATAACCAGACCATGTTCAAATTTTGCCAATTAGCCAAAACTTTTCATTTACTGCTACTTTATCTAAACAGTATTAAATCCAGGATGGCCACTTGTTTTTATGTCGCTTAAGACTCCTTTATTCTAGAAAAATCCCTTCTAAAAGTACATGGATTTCTCAAAGGGACTAAGCCAGCTGCCTGCAGGGTATCCTATTTTCTGGCGACTGTCTCCTATATCTCATGGAGCTTATATCTACACATTATTAGCTAGAATAGGTCATAGCTGGTCAGAAGACCCATAATACCTGTTTGACCCATGACTGGATTAGAGTAATCAAAGTCTGATCTTTCTATGTTACAGGTATATTGTCCCTTATGACTACATTCCATAATATTCTTGAATGTACAGTTAGTTCTCCATTAACTTATTTGCATCACAGTTTTAACATCAACCGATAAATCTAAAGTTTATGAAATGATTTTTAAATAATTCTATAATTCATTCTATATATTTATTAGTTGGCATTCTTTTTTTTAAATAAAAGTTTATTTATTTTGAGAAGAAGAAGAGAGAGAGAGAGAAAGAGAGAGAGAGAACACAAGTGGGTGAGGAGCAGAGAGAGGAAGAGAGAGAGAATCCCAAGTAGGCTCTGTGCTCATAGTGCTGAGCCTGATGTGGGGTTCGAACTCATGAACTATGAGATCATGACCTGAGCCACCCAGGTGCCCCTTGGTTGGCATTCTCATGTAAAGTATCATTTTATCTCATCCACTGGAACTACTTGAATATTCCAAAATCAATTTCCTTAAAGACAGGAAAATGCTTGTCTCTTTCTCTTTAATTAATGTTTTCAAAGTGAAGCATTATTTTATTTTATTTATTTTTTTATGTCTTTCTATTTTTTTTTTACTTTTTAATTTACATCCAAGTTAGCATATAGTGCAACAATGATTTTAGGAGTAGATTCCTTAATGCCCCTTACCCATTTAGCCCATTCCCCCTCCCACAACCCCTCCAGTAACCCTCTGTTTGTTCTCCATATTTAAGAGTCTCTTATGTTTTGTCCCCCTCCCTGCTTTTATATTATTTTTGTTTCCCTTTCCTTGTGTTCATCTGTTCTGTGTCTTAAAGTCCTCATATGAGTGAAGTCATATGATATTTGTCTTTCTCTGACTAATTTCACTTAGCATAATACCCTCCAGTTCCATCCACATAGTTGCAAATGCCAAGATTTCATTCTTTTTGACTGCCGAGTAATACTCCATTGTATGTATATATACCACATCTTCTTTATCCATTCATCCATCGATGGACATTTGGGCTCTTTCCATACTTTGGCTATTGTTGATAGTGCTGCTATAAAAATTACATGTGTCCCTTCGGAACAGCACACCTGTATCCCGTGGATAAATGCCTAGTAGTGCAATTGCTGCGTCGTAGGGTAGTTCTATTTTTAGTTTTTTGAGGAAGCTTCATACTGTTTTCCAGAGTGGCTGCACCAGTTTGCATTCCTATCATTTTAATAGCTACTTCAAATGGTGATAAATTAGTTTTCCTTTATGTTTTTTTATAAAAAAATATTGTAAATTAACATATTTTAATTGATTCAATATATTTCAATCATCGTAGTTACTATGATTTTGATGTTTAAATTGTCACGATTTGGCAAATGGTCCCTTTTCAAGTGGTCTCTTACGTCCTTTTGCTATGACCCCATTAATATTTGAAAGTTTCCTTACTTTCTAGTGAAACAAGGTGTCCCAGGTTCATCTTGGCCCCGAATCAGATAAAAATCAGCCATTTCTCCAAGGACTTCTGATTCCTTCAGGGGAAATGGTGATAGAGAGCATGTTCTTGGTCTTTTAAAATTACCTTTATTGATGATATAATGTACATACTATAAAGTTCATCCATCCATTTTTTTTTTTTTTTTTTTTTTTTTTTTATTTTTTTTTTTTATTTTTTTTTTATTTTTGGGACAGAGAGAGACAGAGCATGAAAGGGGGAGGGGCAGAGAGAGAGGGAGACACAGAATCGGAAACAGGCTCCAGGCTCTGAGCCATCAGCCCAGAGCCCGACGCGGGGCTCGAACTCACGGACCGCGAGATCGTGACCTGGCTGAAGTCGGAGGCTTAACCGACTGCGCCACCCAGGCGCCCCACATCCATCCATTTTTAATGAATGCATATGCCTGTATACATCACCAGAATCGGTACATAGAACATTTCCATCACCCCAAAAGTTTCCTCTTGCCACTTTGCAGTCAGTCTCCCATCCCTACCTGCAAGCAACCACTGCTCTGCTTCTGTCACTCTAGATGAGTTTTGAGTACATTCTAAAATATAATATAGCTAGAATCACAGAGTAGCTACTGTGTTTGTGTATAGCTGTTTCTCTCTCAGTAGAATTTTCCCTTGGGGTGGAGATCACTTTTTAAAAAAAACTCAGAAAAAAAGACTTACAGAAAAATCGTAAGTATAATCCAAAGAGCCATTTCAGATTGAGCTGCCCACATGACACCCCTCACTCCAAATACTTTTGTGTGCGGTTCCTATATTACAGTTACCAAAACCAGGATATTGGTATTGATACATTACTACCATCTAACCTCAGATCCCATTCAAATTCCAGCGATGGCTCACTGTCAGAAGAATACAAATCAGAATGACATGTCCCGTGTAGTTGGCATATCTTTTTAGCCTCCTTGATTTTGGGCGAGTTTCTGTCTTTGACTATAATATTTTAAGATGACAGGCTATTTCTTTTCTTCAGTAACCCTCAGGGTGCATTTGTCTGAATCCACCTTTGGATTCAGATTGCACGGCTCTGGCAAGAATAGCACAGAAGCAATGCTGGGTTCTTCTCATTGTATCACATCAGGTAGATGTCACAGGATTTCCATTGAATCCATTACTGATGAATTTTGTGTTGCTTACCCGAAGAACGTGGGCTCTCCTACGTTTTTCCACCGAGAAATCATTTGCCACAGACTGGTAATGAAAACACAACATATCAAAATTGGTGGCAAGCAGCTAAAGTTTGTTGGGAAATTTGTAGCTTTAGGTGCTTATATTTGAAAAATAAAAAGGTCTGAATCACTGAGCTCAAGAAGCTGAAAAAAAAAAAAGGGGGGGGGTTGGTGGTGGTGGAATTACACCCAAAGTAAGTACAAGAAAGTAATAAGTAGTCAACAAAATAGAAAAAAGACAACGAAGATAATGAGTGAAACCAAACTGTCGGTTCTTGAAAATGACTGGTAAATCTGTAGTCGGTTGGATTAAGAAGAAAGAAGACGCGTTACCAATAACAAGAGTGAAGGATGGGACTTCACACCTGATGTTATTAAAGACATTAAAAGGATACTACGAGAATAATATAAATAACTTTATGGCATTTAATTCAACCACTTAGGTGGCAAAAAAACCCCAAATTCCTTGAAAGACATTATTGCCAAAACTGTCACAAGAAAAAAACCGGAAATTCTTACTACACCTGTGTCTATTAAAGAAATCGAATTAAATTAAAAACCTTCCCCATAAGGAAAACTCCAGACCCAGAAGGCTTCCACATTGAATTTCACTGAACATTTAAGGAAAAAGTAATACCAAGCCTACACAAATTCGTTCTAAAAAACAAAGGAGGAGAGACCATTGCCAGGCTAGCATCACCCAATACCAAAACTTGATGAAGACATTGCGTGAATAAAGCCCTACAAAACCATTTTGCCTCATGAATATCGATGTAAAAAACCTTACCAACATATTAACACCGCATTATGTGGAGGACCGTGGAATTACCTCAGTAGACGCAGAAACAGCATGCAAAAAAGACTCAGCCTTTTGGGATTTAGCAGTGTGTACCAAGTCTCTCTACTTTTCTCTGGCTGGGGCTGGAATATGTCCTTGCCCTGCCTGAGTTCAGCTTCCCGCACCCTTATAGTTCCTCTGACGTGGTCAGAAGTGAGATTCTCGGCAAGGGGTTTTGAAGGTAGAATCACAGTAACAATTGAATCAGCTTTCATGAGAACTCAGTTATTGGTGCCTTCAGAGCACAGAAGAAATAAACTATCCCCTAAAAATAAAGGAACGAGGGATGCTTGGGTGGCTCGGTTAAGCGTCCGACTTTGGCTCAGGTCATGATCTCCTGGTTCGTGGGTTCAAGCCCCGCGTCAGGCTCTGTGCTGACAGCTCAGCGCCTGGAGCCTGCTTCGGATTCTGTGTCTCCCTCTCCCTCTGCCCCTCCCCCACTCATGCTCTGTCTCTCTCTCAAAAATAAATAAACATTTTTTTAAAAAGGAGAATAAAGTAAAGAGAGGTACGTTTAAAAGTAGCTCGGAAGAGAAGCGCAGGAGAGTGATGGAGGGATGTACAAGAAATGTTCAAATGGTCAGAGATGCAGCCCTCTGACTCGGGAAGGTATTCAGGACATAGAGCTCCACTTGGGTTGGGCGCACAGCCATGAGATGAGAAGCTGTTGGCGTGCATGAAATCGCCAAGGAGACAGGAGACAGAGGGCAAAAGGAAAAGAGGGCCAGGGCCAGGATCTTGTGAAGGACTTAGGCTATACTGAGAGGGGGAAGAGCCAGCAAAGACACAGAGGACAGAATTTCATGGGGAAGTTAAGGAGCTTTCAAGGAATGAGCGTTAAATTCGCACCTGGCAACGAAAAGGTCATCTGTGGCTGTGGAAAGCCTTCCCGTAAATGGTGGGGGTATGACCTTGACTGCAATGGGTTAATGAGGAGGGGGCGTTGAGGAAGTGGAGGTGGGGTAAGAGCAGGTGAAAGGAAGAGAGCTCAGGGCAGCTGGAGGGCGGTGAGTAGGTGTCCTTCAGTTAGGGGAGACCTAAGTGAGATTTTAGCAAAGGGAATCATCTTTCCCAAAGTCCTGCTCTAAATCTAACTTGGTGGTGGTGTGGGTGTTTGGATAATAGAAATTCCATTTTCATCTATTCATGTGTGTATCTGTTTACCACCTGTCTTGTTCCAGGGGATCCCAGTTGGCTTGGCTTTCCTTGTGCCCTGGAACCCCTAGGCCCAGCCTCCCGTATGTGCCCATGTTTCATTGTGCTTTAGAGGATGGCACAGGTCTGTGCGTAAATCGCCAGTTTCCAAGGTTGATGTGGGCTATCAGAGCACAGAAGAAAGAGGGATTGTAACAGGAACACATAGACTCCATTTTTCCCTCCTTGGGGACCATAATCTTAGCAGACAGCGCAATCTTGTCTGGCTCAGCTGCTCCTACAGATTGCTGGCTGCCAGACCAACACAAGGTTCTTCCCTTGGGTCTCTAAGGAGCCTCAAACGGACTGGTCAATGCCATGTCCTGGCTCCCGTGATATCCCCCCTCCTGCTGCATTGCCCTGGACCAGGGTCCCTGCAAGGCTGAGAGACCCCTTCCCCCCAAGTATGGCTCCCTCCGTTTCTGGCTTCAGAGCTTTGTGGCCTCACTGTCCTGTGGGCCCTTATGTCAGATGTGATATCTGGACAGTGTCCATGGACGAGGCACAGGGCTATCTGAAGACACTGTTACCTCAGCAGACCCCATGTCTCTTGAAAACACGCTACCCGTTAGGGCTTTTTGACCCAGGAGATCCACTCACAAAACCACCTTCCTTCCTGGACCTACCAAGACAGCTTTAGCCCTGCTTTTAAAACACCTTCTCTTAAAAATGCAGGCAGTTGCTGAAAACTCCTTTGTCCCCATCTGGTCAAACTCCCCTCCCTGCCCATTTCCATTGTCAGACGTCTAAGCACAACTCTTGAGAGGTCAGAGGTCATGTCCAGAGTCACACAGATGCACTGTGATGGAGGAAGGCCTGGCTTCTCACTGAATCCAATGGTCTTGTAAAGGATCTGTGTCTTGCTATGAGATGGCAGGGTTTTCTAAGTCACCAAAGTACTATAAATGAACACCCAGTATAACCCAAGCCTATCCTCACAGCCTCAGAGGCGATTAGGGGAGTTCTGTACCTTCGAAGAGATCAAGCGGTTGATCGTCAAGTCCAAGGACATCACTGGGCTGGGAACTCTGAGCTTACCCTTGGTGTCACTGGGCTTTTTAATTCGCAGAGACTGTACAAAGGGACCGAGTGTCCGGGGCTGTACCCAAGTGTTGCAAAACAGATACTTTTCTATTTCAGAATTGTTCATGGTCCATGCTTTGTGGATCTCAGGGCTCTTGGTCAGCATCTGCTAATCATCCCTCATTGTCTTTTTGTTAGTGGGTTAGGATTATTGCCCCTTATCTGAGAAATGGAAAAAGCCAGCAGCCTGTTCCAAGGGAGCGGAAAATTGGCCCAAGTGGCAAAGGACTCAAGCCTGTTGACTCTGGGCCAGGGACACCCATGGGCAGTGCTGACTTTTCTCCATCTCGGAGAAGCCTTTCAAGGCCAACCTCAGAATGTCATTTTAGACCCAAAGCCGTCTGGAATGAGGATAACCCTTTTTAATAGAAGTGAACGTTGGGGCGCCTGGGTGGCTCAGTTGGTTAAGCGTCCGACTTCGGCTCAGGTCATGAACTCATGGTCCGTGAGTTCAAGCCCCACGTCAGGCTCTCTGCTGACAGCTCAGAGCCTGGAGCCTGTTTCTGATTCTGTGTCTCCCTCTCTCTCTGACCCTCCCCCGTTCATGCTCTGTCTCTCTCTGTCTCAAAAATAAACATTAAAAAAAAAAAAAAAAAAAAAGAAGTGAACGCCTTCATTTCCCAAGCACTCCCTTCACCCAGCGGGTCTGGCCAGTCACCCTCTCTGCCTGTCCCACCCTGTTGGACACACAAAGATATCATCCGTTCCCTCCTCTGAACATCCTGAAAATAACAGGACCTATTACAGACCAAATGCTTGAGTCCCCCCCCCCAATTCATATGTTAAAACCCTAACGCCCAACGTGACTGTACTTGGAGATGAGAAGAAGGTGACAAAGGTTAAATGACATCATAAGGATGGGGCCCAGATACGATGGAGCAGGTGCCCAGATACGAAGAGGAATCGACACCAGAGCTCTCTCTCTCGGCCGCATGAAGACACAGCAAGAAGGCCGTCGTTTACAAGCCAGGAAGAGAGCTCTCCCCAGGAACCAACCCAAGCCGATCCTTGATTCAGACTTCCGGCCTCCGGAAGGTGATAAAATAAATTTCTGTTGTCTAAGTCACCCAGTCTGAGGTGTTTGGTTATGGTGGCCCAGGCTGACTAATACAGCATTGTAAAGTTAAAGGAGACCTCAGAGAGTGTTTGTTTAAAATCCCTATTTTGAAAATGAGGAAATTGAGGCCCCGAGATGTGATTTGGTGGCTGTCGTGTTGCTTTTAAGTGACAGAGCCAAACCCAGAACAGGGTGTCTGATTTATAAGCCAGGTCATTTCTTACTATGCTGTATCACGCATGTCTTGTGATTCCAGCTCCTGCACCTATACCCTTGATAGGCTACGCTACTCCTTTTACGTCAGTGAGCCTCTGTTATCCTCCTGAACACGTCACAGGATAAGAGACGAATGATCCGAAACATTCGTCAAAAAGTGATTTCGATCCACAGCTTTTTAGGCCTCAAAACCCAAGTGTTTCATGGAGGTAGGCAAGTAAATGTGCCAAGTGGCTGGGTACAAAGCAATAGGGGGTGGTGGGGATTGTGGCAAATGAGCAAGCATATAGTCTAGGGCCTTTAAATTCCAATGAAAAAAATTTTCACTGTCCAAAACACATCTGGCCCATGGGCTTCGTGTTTGGCTGCCTGTGGGCCAAGCTAGGCCACCAAAATAAAGAAATTCTGAAATCCCGGTGGCTCAAAGCAGTAAAAGTGTATTTCTTACTCATGTCACATCCTGATGTGGCTGGAGATGGGGAAGGACTCCGTTATACTCAGTTGTTTAAAGATCTGGCTCCTTCCATATTGGGGAACCACCAGCCCAACACATGGCCTTCCAGGTTATAGCAGAAGGAAGAGGGAGAGTGTACAGGAAGCTGATTTATGGGCCGGGCTTAGAGATAGTGTCCCTCATTTCAGCCCTCGTGGCACTGGTGAGAGCCATCCCACGGCTCCCGCTACAAGCAGGCAAGCCGCACACGTAACCTTATGAGCCCAGGGCGAACATGAAGCGGTTTGTGAGCACGTGGCACTGTTTCCGTCTTAGTCACTCACAGGTGCTGTGCTCCAACACATGTGAGTCTATCGACTCATTCTGGGAGGCAGGCATGGTGACCTCACCTCGCTGATGACCGACACTGAGGACCAGAGAAGTCAATCCACCTCTCCCCATCACACAGCCACTAAGAGAAGGACAGAACTCCTGCTCTCCAGCCCCTCCCCCCTGCCACGCTGTAACCCAGTTCCCAGAACGGGCAGAGGAGATTTCTAGCTTGTGGCCGTTCTGCTGAGAAGGGCGCTCATAATGGTGGCAATCCCATTCCTCCGAGGACAGAGCACCCTTTCTGGCCGGAAAGGCCTAAAAGCCATGGCTTCTCCTCTATAAACAGAGGGTGACTAGATGGGGAGGGAGGGGCAAGGAGCCAGGGCTGGGGACTGGAAAGGCTGTGAATGCCATGGGGGGCCATGCGGGGCACCCACCGATGATTGAGAAGAGTTAACTTAGCGTCTACCAGTGCGGCACCCAGGGTGCTGGGGAGTCTCAGGGGGCAGAGGTCCAGGTTTGCACATCGGGATGCGGGATCCACACCAGGCCAGCTACAAGGTGGCAGAGAGCACGGCCGGCGGAGCTAGGGTTCTGGAATGAGAAGCCCAGTCAAGATGTAAGCACTGATTTGTAGGATTTGGGAAACAGGGACGCTACTCCAAAAGAATGAAACTGGAGACGGCAAACAGATCGCTAGTTTCGTTTTTTTATTTTTGTATTCAAAAAAAATTTTTTTAATGTTTTTATTTATTTTTGAGAGAGAGAGAGAGAGAGAGAGCAAGCAGGGGAGGGGCAGAGAGAGAGGGAGACACAGAATCCGAAGCAGGCTCCAGGCTCTGAGCTGTCAGCACAGAGCCTGCCGTGGGGCTCGAACCCATAAACCGTGAGATCATGACCTGAGCTGAAGTCGGACACTTAACTGACTGAGCCACCCAGGCGCCCCTATTTTTGTGTTTGGTTTTATTTGTCTTGACCTCTTTCCGCTAGGAATCTCAAAGACCCACCTCCAGTAAAGTTCTCCTCAGAGGCTGAAAGCCACAGAGGGCTGAGCGCTCTGTGAGCCCGGGACGTCGGCTGGGACAGTGGGCAGCGAGGGGTGTGGGTCGGTCCCGGGGGCAGCTCTGCCCAGGGGACTCTCCCCTCCGCCAAGGAGACGCTCCCTGCCAGCGGCCCCCGCAGAGGTGGGATCCCGGCAGAGGGCTCTTCAGACTCTGCCTGTTGAGGGGAACCAAGGCTCATTCGGGTCGTCTCAGCTCAGGGGATGGAAGATGTTACTTTAAGGACACGTGTGACCTCACGGGAATGCCGCCACAACAAACAAGCAGGCCAGTCACAAGCGCTGGTTTGTGGTAACTGGCAGGCCTCATAGGCCGGCCTGGAAGCTTCTTCTGCTCCTGTAGGCCGCGTTCTCTGTGATGCCTCTACCTACCTCCTCCCGCCCATTTTGCGGGGGACGGGGGCACACAGAGGGGACCGTCGCCACCTCGTTCTACAGGAACAGGGGGGACATTCCCTCAGTGAGAAACAGAGGTCGTGGTAGGCGCTGTGCCTGATGCGATCAACATAAAGGCAGGAATGTCATTTCTGTGACATCTGCAACAATCCTGAAGTGTCTTTGGGGGACAGGGGTGACATACGGTGAAAAAACGTCACTGATCCAGACCCAGGGTTCTTTTTTTTTTTTTAACGTTTATTTATTTTTGAGACAGAGAGAGACAGAACATGAATGGGGGAGGGTCAGAGAGAGGTAGACACAGAATCTGAAACAGGCTCCGGGCTCTGAGCTGTCAGCACAGGGGCCCGATGCGGGGCTCGAACTTACGGACCGCGAGATCGTGACCTGAGCCAAAGTCGGCGCTCAACCGACTGAGCCACCCAGGCGCCCCCAGACCCAGGGTTCTTAATTAGAGGGACACGAGGTTCTGGGACCTTCCTGAAGGCGTGGAAGAAATGAGTGTATAGGAATGAGTACGTTTTGTCCCCCCTGGGGAGAATATCCACAGTTTTTTTGTTTTTTGTTTTTTTGTTTTTTTATTACATCCTCAAAGGGCTCTACGCCTAACCAGGGTCAGGGACTCCTACCTCCAGGCACAAGAGCGCTCTCCCCAAGGAGACTGTGAAATCTGTGTTTCACTGATCTTTTTGTTGTGGTTGTTGTTTTCTGATTTGAGAAGCAGTCGATGCTTCTGCGAAGACAGGGAAACATTGCAACAGAGGGCTGGATAGAAAAGCAGAGAACACAATTGCGTCTTTACTCGACACTGCACGTCCCGGGTGCTGAGGGTACAGCAATGGTGAGGAACACAGACCCCGATGTCTTCCCTCACGGGGACCGCGGTCGGGCGGGCTGGGGGCTTGGGGGGGGGGGGGCGCGGTCAGACAGAAATGCGCAAGAATGACACGAATGAGTGAACTCGGAGGATGTTGGGTGGCGGTGAGTGCTACAGAGAAACATGAAATAAGGGGGCCGCGGGAAGGCCTCGCGGCTGAGGCGACATCTGCAGGGAGCCCGCAGCCGGGAGGGCCGGCTCTCCGGGGAGGGCTGTCCAGGCAGAGGAAGGAGGCCAGGGGCAAGTGCAAAGGCCCTGAGGCAGGAGGCCCCAGGGTGGGGGGAGGGGGCGGTGAACGCTCGTGACAGAGCTGACCTGCAACCAGAAAGCAGCGGCTTCCAGATGTTCCGCCGCGGAGCCTGATGCACAACTCCCACAGGCCCACCGACTCGGTCGGTACGTGCCCTCTGTCCCCACGGGGCGGCCCACTCTAGGGTCCCCAGCAGCCTCACCTCCACACGGCCCAGAACGTGGGCAGAGTCGGGGGTGAAGGGAAAAGTAAGGCGTGGTTGTGATGGAAGATTTAGAAAACGCACACGAGTGAAAACAAAGAACACGGATCTTGGGCGCACAGGCTCACGTTTCTGTTTGGCCACGGGGGCAGGTGGCAGATTCATTATCTGGGGCTGCTGGCAGCGAGCCCTGAGTATGAGCCCATCTTCTCGCTGCTTTCGAAACAGCTGCATTGCATGGCTCTCGGGCTCCTGAGCTATTAAATGCAACCAGACGTGTGATTTAAAAGAGGCTCTGCCGTCGCGATTCCGTGGTGTCATCAAAAATGTGCCGGGGTGGCTCCGGTGGGTGTGGGAGGCTCATTTGCACAAAGCCCGTGGCCTCCACGGGCTCTGTCCGCTCGCAGCCCTCCTGGGTCTGCTGGGGGCTCAGGCTGCGTGTGGGGTGGGGATTTGCCTCAGAAAAGCAGCCGGTCTGTTTTTACTTAAGTTACACGAGATCATTATTTAACAGCATGGCCACAGGGGAGAGAGCGTTTTCCCGGTTCCCGGGTCTTTCCCGTGATGAAAGACCCCTTTCTTGAGGAGTAACAAGTTAGAATAAAAGGGCTGCTTGGCTGTCACTGCAAAGTACAATTCCAGGCAGCACATAACAGAGCTCCCCCACCCCCAAAATAGTTCTAGGTATGTAGAACTAAAAGCGTGTGGAGAAGAGAGAACGTTCTGGCAATCTAGAACGAGGCTTCTTTGACTTTAAAGGTAATTTTGTGTGGCCTGAAATAATAGTTGATTTTTTTCCCCTTCCTAACACAAATGTGCAATAGCTTTATTTTTTTTTTAAATTTTTTTTTTAACGTTTATTTATTTTTGGGACAGAGAGAGACAGAGCATGAACGGGGGAGGGGCAGAGAGAGAGGGAGACACAGAATCAGAAGCAGGCTCCAGGCTCTGAGCCATCAGCCCAGAGCCCGACGTGGGGCTCGAACTCACGGACCGCGAGATCGAGACCTGAGCTGAAGTCAGACGCTTAACCGGCTGAGCCACCCAGGCGCCCCTGTGCAATAGCTTTAAAGAGGCCCAAGCATCAAGACCACTTACACCATCTATTGAAATGAAACGATGGGCTGGTTTAGGTGGATACGAAAACTTTGTGCCTAAGGCAGCCCTCCCCATACTCTCCCTCCAGAAAAAATCCTTGAAAACTCAAAGCAGTCAGGGTTGAGTGTTACTCCTTGAAGGACAATGCCAAGTGGAGAGGGTTCTTTTGCAAGTTCTAGACTTGGGCTTGGAAAACAGAATCATGGGGCTTTATCCAAAGTGTAGGTCACTAGCTCTTCGTGACTTTGGGCCCAGTCTCCGAGTGGCCACACGGAACAAACAGCAGAAGCCAACCAAAAGGACTCGAGAGATGTTTGCTTAAACATTCTGTGTGTTTTTCCTGACCGTTGGCACTAAGAGTTTACTCGCGGCTGGCAGTTTGTCGCATTTAGAAAGCATCTTCCATTCCACGCGGGCCTGTTGTTAAGGTTTTGCTGCCACGGGGCAGCTTGAACCCTCTCGACTTCGTGGCCAACAGGGTGTAGATGGAGCGTGGGTGGAACCAGATCCACGGGTTGGGTCCGGAGAGCTGTGCACGCGAGGACGGTTTGGTCTGTCCTGGGTCCCTGCCAGTGACCAGAACAGGACATATTATGGCAACTCCATCAGATGTAGACTGTTTCCTGGGTTCGTGTACTCAGACCACACTTGGAACTTATGCTGGGCCCTGTAGTCGACTCCACCTTCCAGAAAAATACGAAAACCCAAATGGCCAAAGCAAATATTTCTATCTGCATCCTGCCTTTCCTTCCCCGTCCTCTCGTCGAGAAAATACCTGGAAGGAGACTGCACTCAACCGTCTGTAAACACTGCTCAGGGTCAGCGTCTCCTGGGCTGGTCCCTTCCTCCCGGCTGAAGTGGGGGGAAACTGGTCCTGGAAATACTCCTGACCTGCCTGGGTCTGCGGCCGAGCTCAGAGTCTGTACCCCCGAGCCGCCGTCTGCCACGGTCTCGGGACCAGACGCGGGTCTCCTCTGGCCTTTAGAACAGAACGGAGGAGTGTGGCAATGTCGTCTGGCAGGGTTGCAGACTGAACGTAGCAGCCTAAGGCGAGCTCCTCCGCCAGCCCCTCCACACCTGCTCCTTGCCAGCTCCCCCAGCCTGCCCGGAGTCTCTGACCTTGTAGGGTCCTCCCTCCGAGCACATGGCGGGGCCTCTGGCTCAGCCTGACCTGTGCTTTCCGGCTCCACGGACAGAGCCCCCTTGCGCACACACCTGCAGGTGACAGGCCGGAGGAGCCCTGGCAGAGAGGGGCTCGGGGACACACCCGGCTGAACGCTCACGTGGGGCGGGGGCCCAGACGGAGCCGTGGCGGAGAGGGGCCGCAGGCAGAGTGGAGTGGGTCGCTTTCAGGAAGCTCTTTGAATGACTCTGGGAGCACGCCACCTTGCTTCGGGGCTCGGATGAGAAGGCGTTGCAGACTCGGGAAAAGCGGCACTCCGCTTCTGCACGGGACACTGTCCACCGCTGGGGGAGGGACACGGCCGCGGCGTCCCTGCGAGGCCCCCGATGCCTCCGGCAGCTTCTGAGCGGAAGCTCCTACAAGGAGCCAGAGGGAGAGGGAGAGTCCTGGCAGGGAGCGTGAGTGTGATCGTTCGGACTCCCCGGGCAACAGGTGCTGTGATATCTTCGCATCTTGATGTCTGTCTGTCACCGTCGTCATCATCTCCCTTTGTCAGATCTCTATCGCACCCGTCTAGATCTATCATCCATTAGCTCTCTGTATCTATCGTCTCTATCATCTAGGCTTTGATCCGGGTCAGGCGAGGTCGGCTGCGGGCTTGCTGTCGCACGTGCGGAACGCCCGTGTGCCTTCTCTCGTTGGTACTGACCACGCGGTGACCGGTTGGGGAACACCTGTGCAACACGGCAACTAGGCCTTAGCCCTGACCGACGGAGGAAGCCCGTACCTCACAGGTGACCCTCCACCCAAGGAGGCCGTTAGAAAAGCAACCAAGGGAAGGTCGTCTCTAAAAAAGCCCGCATCGTCGCACCCTGGGAGATAATGGCAGCTCAGCTGGCGGCAGGGAAGGGCAGGGCGCCCGCAGCTGGGCTTTTCCCAGCCTCTTTTTTTCATGTGCCACAGGAGACTCTTTGCTAGAAGAGGCCCTCAGTCGGCACCCCTCCACTGTTTACGTTTGGTCATTAATTCCCAATTCCCACGAGTCAACCGGAGAGCTCTGCCGGAGGTGGCCATTCTGCTGTGCTGTTTTGTCTGGATGAAATCCATGGACTCTATGCTGATATATTTTCCCTCAAGGAAAAAAAGGAAAAGATAGCCATACGCAGGCAAAATATGTACGTAGATCGTCGGGGCCACCGCGAAGCCGGAAAAAGTGAACTGGTTCAGCTAAGACAGGAGCCAACCCAAACACCAGGCCAACGCGAGCTTAGGAAATGTTGCTAAAAAGGAAAGATGTAACGCAGAAACAGAGGACTTTGCAGGCTGATGATTCTGATGGTCGTCATGAAGGGGGATCGCCTCCCGTGGAGGTCCTCCCGAGGCTTCCGGTACTGAATCTGGTCCACCCCGTCACTGATGGTGACGATCGGCGCCATGGGCTAATGACGCCCCATCGCTCCCAACGCTCTCCTGGGAGCTCTCCTTCAGCCCTGCCTTCTCCCGGCCTGGCCTCCAGATGAGGTGGGGTTCTGCCGAGCCACTTCCCTCCGGGAACACCTGACTTCGGAGCTGAGCTAAGTGAGGCGGGAGGCTGGACACGAGGCCCCTGGCGTGGGGATGTGAGATTACAGTGGCCAAGATCGCGGTTCTACGTTCGGCAGCTGTGGCACAGCTTCTTGATTTCGTGGAGGCGGCTTCCTCGTGACACTTCCGGAGCCTGCAGCTCTGGTGGCGGATTCCCGGCCCAGGGAGCGGTCCCCCAGGGGCCGCAGCAGCTGCAGCAACTTTGGTGGCCAGTTCTGCAGTCTGGCTTTGGGTGTCGGGCCTAGAAGCTTGGCTCCTGGTCTGTTTCCTCGGCTCTCCCGCTGATCCTGTAAACCGCTAGAAACCCTAAACAGATAGATCCTTCTTTGCTTAAACTGGCAGAAGCCTATCGTCTTCTCTGCGACTCTGCCCTGCTTAATGCAGAGTACAAAACACGGGTGCCATGTTCCCTCCACAATGGATAGGGGGGCATGGACACATCTTGGGCAAGTTGCTCAATCTGAGCAGAATTGGAAGGCTAAAGGAGAGCTTGTCAACTTTTCAACCTTTCCAGTTTCAAAGAGTCTCTCCAGTCCTAATATGGATCCCCTTTGAGAACTCTCCGCCTTTTAAACCGTATTGGGAGTATGAGGCTGTGCCGGCGCATCTGCTGGCGACAGCGACATCCTTGGGGAGCAAGAGGGTCTGGACACGCTTGTCACAAATTTAGGTCACTGCAGCGACAAGCCAACTCTTGCCGCTAATGGGTCCTTGATGTTCAGCAGAGACACCCTGAGGATTCTGTCATAGCTCTTTCCTCTGTGTGTGCTTGGGTCGGGTGGATGCTCTCCTTCTTCTTGGTCCTCGATCTTCTGGATAACACTTCTCACGTTATCCAGACTGAGGGAAGCAGAATGACACCCCACCCCCCCACCCCACCGCCCGTGATAGCCACATCCTAATCTCCAGAGCCTGTGAATGCATTCTGTTTCGTGGAAGAAACTGCTAATAAACTGACCTTCAGATAGGGGGATTGTCTTGCCCTGTCTAGTTGGACGCAAGGTGAGCGTCCCTGAAAGTGGAGGAGAGTCACAAGGGGCTGTAACTGTGGAAGATGATCAGAGATACAACATTGCTGGCTTTGAAGAAGGCTGAAAGGGGTGGTGGGCAAAGAAGTACAGAGACCTTTAGAATCTGGAAAAGGCAGGGAAATCGATTTCTCCCTAGCGCCTCCAGAACAAACGCGCCCCCGTCATCACCTTGATTTTAGCCCGGTAAGAACTGTGTCAGGCTTCTGGCCATCAGAAACGTAAGGTAGTACATTTGTGTTGTTTAAGCCACCAGGTTTGAGGTGAGGTGTTACAGCAAGAGCAAAAAAACTAAAATATCGACCTTAAATCATTCGTTCATGTGACTCCGTCAAACCCCAAATGAGTTCATGGCTGAGAAAATGGCCTCGGGCTTGTGGCAGCCGGAGAGGGAGATCTTGCAAACAAATGTTCTGTTTCTGAAAAGACTGGCCCATGGAAAAACCATGCTTCTGTCGACTCAGTTATGAATGTGAGAAACAATGCATAAGTCATACGTAAGAGCAAATTTCTGAACATTTATGATAGACGTTTTACATAATTCTACACAAAGCAGTCTTGTCCAGGATCCTATTTCCATGGGGTCTGTAATAATATGAGAAGGTAACTGTCCTATGTAGAAAATTGAAGCTTGGGGGGTGCCTGGGTGGCTCAGTTGGTTAAGCGGCCGACTTCGTCTCAGGTCATGATCTCGCGGTTCACGAGTTCGAGCCCCTCGTCAGACTCTGTGCTGATAGCTCAGAGCCTGGAGCCTGCTTCAGATTCTGTGTTTCCCTCTTTCTCTGCCCCTCCCCTGCTCAGGCGCTGTGTCTCTTTCTCTCTCTCTCTCTCTCTCAAAAATAAATTAAAAAAAACATTAAAAAAAAAAATTAAAGCCTGAATCAGTTGTAAGAGGAGAAAAAATACACTTGAAGTGCCATTATGTATTGTTTCTATAAGATCTACCAAACACATTATTAAAATTTGAATGTGCTATTTCCAGCACTGTCCAAGGACTTTGAAAGCCCATTAAAGCCATCGTGCACGGTACTCACTGTCGGGGGTGCATTCTGCTGAACATTCCTAGAAGACCGGGACCAGGCGATTCAGCTCTGGAGGGTCTCTTTAGATGCTCTGCACACAGGGCCCGAGCGCAGAAATTTAAGAAATATTTGTTGGCCGATAGCCACTCGGTTCCTGACTGCCACTTGATACAATGCTCATCTATGCGTCAACTCTTCAGCACTAAGGAGCTAGCGAAGCTTCACAAGGTATTCAACTGACAAGTACCTGAGGGGGGCCTGGCGCCTGGAGGAGTCTGAGTGCCTCCTGGCACCCAGATGTGTGCCAACACGGGCCGACTCACGGGGACCCGGGGAAGGTACTGGCTTGGGTTAGGAGGCATGACTGCTGACGGAGAAAATGGAAAGTGAGCATCGTCTACTGGGAGTAAGAGGATAAGGCTCAGGCAGTGGCAACAGCAGGGAGCCCAGATGGCTGGGAGCCAAGACAAGAGGAGCAGGAGGGGAGATGGGGAGAGTAAGGAGGGGGGAGTGAGGAGGGGGCGGGATGGCGGGGTTTCTACCGCACAGCTGGGCACAGCTTCTCCTCATCGAGAACCCAGAGCACTTGAACCTCAGCCCAGGCCCCGAGGAAGAGCGGAGGAGGTGAGAACGGGGAGGAGGGGGTCATAAGACAAAAGGGTCTCAAAGGCCCACCGACCGGCTGCAGTAGAGTAGGAGACACCAGAAATTCACGAGCAGGTCCTCATCTACCATATTTTATCCACTTTAGGATCCATGGGTTTTTTTTTTTTTTTCTTCCCATTTTAACATCCTGACATAGGATTGTGTGTTACAGTTGATGGTGTTTAGTCACTGCCACTAGGTGTGAACGTGGTTGTTACTCGTGGTGGCACCGACTGGACCACCGCAAGTCTTTAATGTTCCAATCAACAAAAAAGGACAGTCTGAGGAAGGAGGAAATATGAGTCCCAGGCATCGTCTAAAGTCTTTCCATGGAACTGAATTTCAATGGAAAATACTTTACACACTGATTGTTTCTGGTAAGGTCACAAAAGCACCAGAGTCACAACTTGCAGAATGGGTCGTAAGGGCTTGGGAGCAGATCCTGTAAATGATCACGGGGCACTTTCTAAGAAATGCTGTATCATAAGCTTGAGAAAAACAGTCAAAAACTGAGTTAAAATGACCCAGAAGAATCAGACTGTGGCTGCAGAGAATTCCTAGGAACATTTTTAACCAGCTTCGTTCAACCATGTTTTCCTTTTTATGCTTGCACGAATATGATATTTCAGTATAGGGTTTTTTTTTTTTAAATGTCTAAGCTCTTTCAGCAAATGTAAATTAAAAATTCAGAGAGAAGAAAAGATTATGAGATAGTTTAATTGCAGACATTGTTTTTATTTCTTAATGTTCATGACACAATGATGTATCTTATTGTGTCTTAGATTTTATGAAAATCTAACCTAGTCTCTTCAGTTGTATTAATCTGCTATTAAACCTACCAAAGGGATTTAAATTTTTGGACATCGTTTTGTATTGCTAGAAGTCGCAATATGCTGGGTCAGTTTTTATAGATTCTTGCTGACTGCAGATGTTTGCAAGCCTATTTTATTTCTTTAAACACAGGGAGCATAGTTGTCTGATAATCTTTGCCTGACAATTCCAGTATCTAAATATTGAAGGCCTATTGGTTCTGTTTATTGTTTTGATTGTTTTTCGTGTATGATGTTTTGTTTTGTTTTTATGGTGTTTTGTTTCCTTGTGTGCTTGGTTATTTTTGACTGTGTACTGCTCATTGTCCCTATAAAAGTGTTTATGGACCTATGTTGAGAAAACATTTATCCATGAAAGGATTTGTGGTTGATTCTCCCAGGGAGGCACCCCAGGCACTCCCACTGTGGGACCATATTAAAATAAACTCATGGTATGAGGTTTTCTGTACCACCCAGGCAACATGAAGCCATCATGCACATCCTTATAAGAGTCAGCTTGCAACCACCACTTCTTAAGACAGTTATTGTTTTCCTTTTCTTTTTTCCTCCGCTCTGCTTAGCACCAAGGCAACCTTACCTGCAGTTTTTGAGAGGTGGAAAATGGAACTAGTTTTATTTCTGGTTTCTCTTTATCCAGGGGCTGTAGGCATTTAAAGTCCCAACTTCTGTGGAGAAAGTATCCTTAGATTCTGGTAAAATTTTAGTAATTCTAATACCAGAAGGTATTCGACTTCCCACTTTGGGTCAGCACAGGGGGTCTTGACTTGTGGATCCCGGTCCCACAAAGCTGCCAAAGCTGAAGCCCAGGCATGCCCAGTTTGGTAAAGGACCTAGGGCAGAAGAAGCTTCAACCCTCCTGTTTGTTTCTGAGTTTCCCTTTTGCCGTAGGCTTTGGCCTGGTACTTCCTTACTATTTTGTTAGTTATGTTGTTAAGGAGCTACTTTTATTTTGTTTATTTTTTTAAATGTTTTTATTTATTTTTGAGACAGAGGGAGACAGAGCATGAGCAGGGGAGGGGCAGGGAGAGAGGGAGACACAGAATCCCAAGCAGGCTCTGGGTTCTGAGCTGTCAGCACAGAGCCCAATGCGGGGCTTGAACTCACGGACCGTGAGATCATGACCCGAGCTGAAGTCGGACGCTTAACTGACTGAGCCACCCAGGCGACCCAAGGAGATGCTTTCAATATTTAATCTAGAATGTCGGTTGTTTTCATGGGGAGAGTTGATTCAAATGACTCAACTGAAATTTCTGTAAGAAGAAATCTCTGTTACTATTATTATTTTTTCAATTTCCTTAGTCTATAGGTACTTTGGCCTTCTACATGTGGGGTGAGAATCAAAATCAGAGAAAAAGAAGGAAAGGGTCAGCCCCTTTGGGGCTTAGAGAGTTGATATTACAAAAGAGCAGGGCTTGAAATGATTCAAATTTCCACCAGTGGTAGAATGAAAAAATAAGAGGTGTGGTCATTCACTGGAATACTATATTATACCCATGAAAATAGACAAACTACTGTTACATGCAAATCATGCAGGAATCTCATAAAAAATGTGAGTAAAAAAAAAAAAATGTGAGTGAAATACACCAAATATAAGAGAATTCACACCACATGGATCCATTTAAATTTAAAATTTAAATTTTTTAATGTTTATTTATTTATTGAGAGAGAGAGAGAGAGAGAGAGAGAGCATGAGCAGGGGAGGGGCAGAGACAGAGGGAGACACAGAATCCAAAGCAGGCTCCAGGCTCTGAGCTGTCAGCACAGAGCCGGACGTGGGGCTCGACCTCACGAACTACAGGATCATGACCTGAGCCGAAGTCGGACACTCAACCAACGGAGCCACCCAGGCGCCCCAACACGTGGATTCATTTAGATAAAATTTAAAAAGAGGCAAAACGAGTCTGTGATATTAGGATCATGGTTACCTTGGGTGGTACGGAGGGAGGAAGTGAGTAGGAAAGGGCCTGGGGGAAGAGTTCTGGGTGCTCTTCCTTGGTTGCATTTCTGTATACTAGCCTGGTTTCTTTGGTGTATGAATTTTGTGAATACCTATCAAACTGTATATTGATGACTTGTGCCTGTTATGTATCTTATATTTTAATTAAACATTTCAAAGTTATAAAACATAGTTGAGTGTTGTTGGTTTTTTTCCTCTGAAAGACCGTATCTGTTTAATTTGGGGGATGGCTGGGTACGGTGCACTTTATTGATGGTACATGACAAAGTAGGGCCCTCTAAGCTCCTCCCCTTTTCCAGGGAGTCTTCGACGGGGAAGTGTGTAGAGATCAGGAGATTCTGATTTGAGGGACGAGTTGGGGCAAGGGGCCCCTTTCTTCCTCCTCATATCTGTTCAACTTTTGGATACAGAGAAGTACAAAGTCCTTTTCCAGATGGCTTTTGGGCTCTCTGGGAGTTGACCCTAGGGTGATACAACCCTAACTCTGAAAATCAGCACCAGAGCTTCGTATCACTGGGGTAACTCAGAGCAATTTCAGAGAGCAGTGTGAGAGAAGAGCCTCACTTTACAAACCCACTCGTTATTTCCTCTTTCCCAAGTGAATCTGGTCGTGTTTTATTCATTGAAAATACAGATTTTTATTGTTTGCCTTTCTTCCTCTCTGAAGGTGGTGGTTACAGTGATCCGTCACCAAAATCCAGCCTTCGCCGCCTGGGGTGGCAAGGAGAGGTGGCTTTCTGTGCCTCCCCTGCCTGTCCTAGCACTTGACCCCCCTCCCCCCCCCCACCAGCTGCTCTCCGCACTGGCTCCTTAAGAGCCCCACTGCTGGGAGGCAGCTAACAGGGCCAAGAGGAAAGGAGCTTTTGTTTCCCATTGTTCCAAGGATGGGAGGGTGTCTGGGTAGAAGGGTGGTGTTAAAAGGGAGAAAAGGACATTAAAAATTCACGTGGATGATCCATTGTCTGGCTGCTCAGGACCCAATTTCTCTCTGCACAGAATGCTTTGATTTATCCTTCTGTGCATGGATTGAGAGCAGCACGCGTGTGGCCCCTGCCAGGGTGATGCATGCACGCGTGCAAAGGATGAGGCTGAGAGCGGGCACCGGGGCTGACTCCCAACCCGGTTTCCCAGGCCAGGGCAGGAGGACGACCAGAATTGAGGTGATTTTAGGAAAAAGGGAGCTAAATTGAAAAATCCAACAACAGAGTCACGGTGGTTTTTCATTTTTGCTGAGCAAATCTCTTTTCAAAAATGGTCTATAAACAGTGGGAAAGATTTGGAAAGGGAAATGGGAGTGTAGAGGGTGTGTTCCCGGTGGGGGGGGCGGTGGCAGGGGGAGGTGGTAGGAGATAGAACCACTGACTTGATGGCAAATGTTTTCCCCATGTGTCAGATGGAAAACACTTTTGAAATCTTTGAGAAAAGGTGTCTCAGGCTCTTGGCTTTCCAGCCCGGTCCTGACTCATAGACAGGGCAAGTCCAGCTTTTGAAGGGTATAAAGTTTATAAAAGCTGGACACCCTCATTGAAAATAATAATAATACAACACCGCTAGGGCCTCTTTTGGGACGTTGGAAAGGGCTCGAGTAAGTGAGGAACCCTGAAGATGCAGCTTCATTGGCTTTGCAGTCAAGCCTCCGTCCGCAGAACACTTTCTTTATAAAAGCTGAAAATTCTCTGCTGTGTTGTACTGCGAATAATTGTGTATGAAGTAAGCGGGGAATCCTGATGAATTTGAAGACAGGAAGTAACGTGTCATATACAGAACAGAGAATCACTACCGTAAGCACCTGACAGAACAGAGAATCACTACCGTAAGCACCTGACACTCAGGTCTCTCTATCTGGTAATTTCTACCCATTGTGCAAACCGGAGAAACATCAAGTAGGAAATACCACGGAGAAAAAGTCTTAGACGCTCAGCAGCCCAAATGAAAGCCGCAAAATCGAGTTCTTTGATTTTATCCAGAAGCCCTAGGATCAATATGCTCTATGGAGCATATACTTAGTTTAGAGGCTTATGGGGACCCTGCTTAATCCTCTTTCTACTCACTTGGAATCAACTAGGATGTCTGGTTCCTTATGCCCACAGACGAGCCATGTGGGATTCTGCCCTCTTCCCCATTTCCACACTCAGCTAACTGCCCGATCTTCAAATTCCTCTCACATCAGCCCCGCCCCTCCTGTCTCAGTCATGCACATCCTTGGCCAGACTTTTCTCACATCTCAATTATTTGAAGACCTTCCAAGAGGGGCGCCTGGGTGGCCCGGTCGGTTAAGTGTCTGGCCCTTGGTTGCAGCTCAGAGCCTGATCTCATGGTTTGTGGGTTCGAGCCCCACATCAGGCTCCACGCTGTCAGCTTGGAATTCTGCCTGTCTCTCTCTCTCTCTCAAAATAAATAAACAAACTTAGAAAGAAAAAAAAAAACCAAACTTCCCAATGGGTCTGTAGGTTTTAGTCTTGTATTAAGTGCTATTGGAACAAAAGGAACCAAATTTTCATTTGAAAGGAAATAAAGCCAATGGGAAATACCTGATTTAAAATTGCAAGAGAAGGGGCACCTGAGTGGCTCAGTCAGTTAAGCGTCTGACTCTTGATTTTGGCTCAGGTCACGATCTCATAGTTGTGGAATTGAGCCCCATGTTGGGCTCTGTGCTGACAGCTTGGAGCCTGCTTGGGATTCTCTCTCCCTCTCTCTCTGTCTCTGCCCTGTTCGCTCTCTCTGTCTCTCTCTTAAAATAAAGAAATAGGGGCACCTGGGTGGCTCGGTCGGTTAGGTGTCTTGACTACGGCTCAGGTCATGATCTCACGGTTCGTGGGTTTCAGCCCTGCATTGGGCTCTGTGCTGACAGTTGGGAGTCTGCTTCAGATTCTCTGTCTCTCTCTCTCTCTCTCTGCCCCTCCCCTGCTCATACTCTCCCTCTCTCTCTCTCTCAAAAATAAATAAACATTAAAAAAATAAATAAAATTGCAAGAGAAGCAACACAAATGTCTATCAATATATGAATGTGGTATATCCATACAATGGAATACTATTTAGCCTTAAAGGGAAAGAAATTCTGACACAGGCTACCATATGGAAGCACCTGGAAAACATTGCGTTAAGTGAAACAAGCCGATTGCGAAAGAACAGACACTGTGCGATTTGACTCATACAGGGTACCCGGAGGAGTCCAATTCATAGGGACTGAATGCCAGGGTCAGGGAGGAATGGGGAGTTGGAGTCGAATGGGGACGAAGCTTCAGTTTGGCAGGATGGAAGAGTTCCGGAGATAGATGGCACCAGCAGTTGCATGACGATGTGACCGCCACTGAACAACTAAAATGCTTAAAGCGGTGAATTTCATGTTACATACATTTTACCGCGATTTCAACACTCGCAAGAGAGACTTGTAGCCACAGTCCCTACGGCCTCCTGGCTGGGAGACGTTTTCCAAAAAAAAAAGAACTCCTCGCGGGCTCAGAAACTCCCAAATAAAACATCCTCGAACGTGCAAAATCTCAGAGACACGCCATTACTGTCTGCTCTGGGGACCTCAAAATGTGGTTGACCTTGTTTCGATTCTGAAAGATCAAAAGACTTTTTGTCTCAGATGATTGGGAAGTCACACGACACTAGAATCTGAGGTAGCCTCAGAGGCACGGGGTCCTGAGTAGGGGGCTCCAGTTCTGCATGAATAATCCAAGTGGGCAGCAGGGGAAGCCTGGTGGCTTCCAGGACCCGGCTGTGGGCCCTGATATTTGAAAGGCCGGCAGAAGAGTCCTTTCTTTGCTGCTAATGGTGACAGAGTGATGGTCCCTTCCTTCTCCCCCAACTATAAATCCCGGTCTGGGCTAATTGCACTCTGCCTCTCCAGCTACTTCACGGGGTTTGGAGAGGATTCCTGAGAAATGAGGTGAGAAACCCCGTGAGCCTGTTGGTAGCAGGCGCGATTCAAAAGGAGGTGCCTCTGTGGCACCCACCGACCTGGTCTCTCGTAGTCCCGTCCCACCCCTCTGAATCCGGCCAGCACAAAAGAACCGCAAAAAAGACTGAGCAGAGCGAGATCCAAAAGAGTGAAGATTCAAAACCTGAGTCCTTAAGGAACTGGTTGCTCTCTGCTAAGGCTTCTGGTGGGGGCGGGGACTGGGGGGTTAGGGATGGAACGTCCTGGGGAAGTCTGCTCATAGGGCACCAGCTCTTCGGAATGGATCACCTCCTGGGAAATGGGTCCAGGGTTTTGATGATACTCAGAGTTAGAATTTCTATGTATTTATTATTAAAATTTTCTTAATGTTTATTTATTTTTGAGAGAGAGAGAGACAGAGACAGTGTGAGTGGCGGAGGGGCAGATAGAGAGGGAGACAAAATGTCTGAGCTGTCAGCACAGAGCCGGATGGGGGGCTCGAACCCACAAACCATGAGATCAGGACCTGAGCTGAGGTCGGACGTGAAACCAACTGAGCCACCCAGGCACACCTAGGATTTCCATTTATTTTTATGTATTCATTTTTTTTTAACGTTTATTTATTTTTGAGACAGAGAGAGACAGAACATGAACAGGGGAGGGGCAGAGAGAGAGGGAGACACAGAATCTGAAACAGGCTCCAGGCTCTGAGCTGTCAGCACAGAGCTCGACGCGGGGCTGGAACTCACGGACCGTGAGATCATGACCTGAGCCGAAGTCGGACGCTTAACCGACCAAGCCACCCAGGCACCCCTAGGATTTCCATTTAAAATGATGTACTCGTGAGAAACCATCACGGAAACCGTTATGTATACATATTTATGACACATATAACTATGCATATATATTTATATATGCGAAATATGATAAAAATGGCGTACATATTTTTATTATAAAAATAAGAATAACTTTGTAAATAATGTGAAAATACTTCTTAGTCCAGGTCAAGGTGGGTTTTGGTTTGTTTTGGGTGTTCTTTCCTTTCTTTAAAAAAAGTTTGGGGGCACCTGGGTGACTCAGTCGGTTGAGCGTCCGACTTCGGCTCGGGTCACGATCTCACGGTTTGTGAGTTCGAGCCCCACGTCAGGCTCTGTGCTGCTAGCCCAGAGCCTGGAGCCTGAAGAAACTTTCGAAGACACAACATACATGGGGTTATGGAGCAGGGATTAAAAGGGGAGCTCCAACCTGGGTCTTTCTTATCTCATTCTGTGTCCTGTTCTACACAGTCTCTACAGTTCAGGGACGGACCAAACAGCTTTTCCATTATTCTGAATCTGTTTTTACTTTCACCCTCACACCCCGCCTCCCCCCCCCCCCCCCATCCCACTTTTGGTCATTTCACCATTGGAGAAAAGTGGGAGGTGAGGGCACACTCTGGTTTGAAAAAAACAATTACGGAAATGATCCGCAAATGAGCCTTATATTTTTAAGGTAACATTACTGTACCCCTACTCATATGTGAAGGCGTCAAAGTAGGCTCACTTAAGTCTCACTTGTCCCTCTAAGACAAAGACAGTTAACATCCGCTGAACACTTATTAGGTGCCAGTTCCAGACACGGACTTAAGTGCTTTATGTATACAGGTATACCCTGGAGATACTGCAGATTCGGTTCCAGACCACCGCAATAAGGAGAATATCGCAATAAAGTGAGTCTAATGAATTTTTTTGTTTTTTTTAGTGCATGTATAAGTTACGTTTACACTATACTGTGGCCTATTAAGTGTGCAAAAGCATTATGTCTAAAAACTAATGCATATAAGTTGGGGCACCTGGCCGGCTCAGTCAGTGGAACGTGCAACTCTTGTGAGGTCGAGCCCCATGCTGGGTGTGGAGATTGCTTAAAAATAAAATCCTTAAAAAATGTTTTTTAAATGTATATACCTTAATTAAAAAATGCTTTATTGCTAAAAAATGCTACCCATCATCCGAGCTTTCCACAAGATCACCGATCACCACGCCAAACCTAATAAATAATAATGAAAAAGTTTGAAATATTCTGAGCATTGCCAAAACGTGACCCAGAGCCACGCAGTGAGCCAGTGCTGTTGGAAAAAATGGCGCCGAGAGACGTGCTCAAGGCAGGGTTGCCACAGGCCTCCGATTTGTAAAAAACGCAATATCTAAAAGAGCGGTAAACTGAGACGTGCCTGTATTAACCCCTTTAACTCTGGTAACCTTCTCCATGACATGGGCATGGTATTGTCCTCACCACACCTGCTTTACCCCTGTGGAAACAGAGGCACAGAGGGGTTAAGTCACTCTTTACTACCCCACGTCCCTTCACACACACATAACACTGATGGTTATGGTTTTCTCTGTCTCCGACCACAGGCGCAATACATGGCAATTGAGGTAAGGTATTCGGTGCGCGGAGGAAAGGCTCTAGGGATGTAGGGTAACCAAGACAGCTCATGCAGCCTAGCGGAAGAGACGGCGGCACATGTACCATAACAGAGATGGACTGAGAGGGCCTAGGAGCATGGACAAGTCCTTAGGGGCCCCAGTGACCGGCTGGGGGCTAGGCAGGGAAGGCCGTCTCACACAGACGGTACGTTTTAGCTGGGTATGAAAACGGAATAGGGCTTGCACAGTCAAGAGGGGCCAGGCCAGTCAAGATGTGAAAAAGGGCATGCCTGGCAGAGAACACAGCGTGTGCAAAAGTTTGGAGGTCTGAGAATAGCATACATTTTCACCCAGGTCCCCTGATATTCCCGTGACAGCGATGGCTGCTTCCACAGTGACTCTGACGAGAAGGAGGAGGAGGATTTGTGGGTTGTTCTTTCTAAATGCAATGTCCCCCAGCCACCCTGGGCCTCCTTTGGATGGGGAAACCACAGGGGGTGGACTGGGGATTATGGATCAAAGGACGACAAGTGAATGATTTGATCTCCAAATGCCTCCCGGAAAACACACGGTGGTGGAGAGTAGTTCTATGCTAAGCTGAGCATCAAAACTGGGTTATGTTTAGGCGCAGGTGTGGTTACCTGAGACAGCCCAGCTCCCGGTGGGGAACATCTGTGCTAGGCCCCCTTGGGCGCCCTTTCTCTTCACGTTCACCACGTCTGTGCTTCTCTCCATCGGGATGTACTTCCTGCATCTGTGTTTATCCACAGATGTTTCCAATGTTGCCGCTGAAATTCTTACATTCCCATGAACTTGTTTGTCAGAGGAAGCAGTTTAATCATCACACCTAGGGACACCGGGATTAATCAAAGAACAGAATGGGTTGAGGTTTGCTCGCAGCGGGGGATGGCTGATAATGGGAGGACATCCATCAGGGCCCATCTGGCACCCACTGGGAGGGGCTGGGGAGGGTGGGGGGAGACGAAATGATGGCCTGTTTTTCTCTGGAGCGGACAAGGGCCTCTACGATCTTTCCAGCAGCACAGTGGGGAAGGCGATGCCTTCCCTAAGCATTCCCCAGACCCCCCTCCGATGGGCCTCATTCTGCGGGCACCCACATTCGCTCCCAGCCCCCTGCTAGTGCAGGCCGGATGGCACAGCACTGCTCCTGGGTCCAGCTCAGGCTGCGGTGCTGAATTTTCATTGTCACCTCTGCCGGCCAAGTGAGGCCGACCCAGGCACAGCTCTGCCATTGGATTCTGGCATCAGCAGATAAGACAGGATTTCCACGCGAGCCACGAGGCCAACAAAAGCCCACTTCAGGGTTTTCCTAGCCTTCCCCACCACCGGATGTCTGCGTGCTAGGGAGAGATGAAAGGAAAGGGTAAGCGAGAGAAATGAAAATTGTCCCGTGAAAAAGCAGGCGAACCGAGGGCTTTCAGTAAGGTTTTGATCAGCTTGTATTTGATTTCAGAGGCTTCCTCAGAGTACCTGCCTCTCTGTGGCAACCACGCCTTCTGTTTCCTATAGTCTGATGCTTTGACTTCTTGGGGACATGCTAATCCTGGAGCCGCTGCCCTTGCCTGCGTTAGCCAGTTCCTAGTGAGAGTAAGCAACTCACCTGAGAGCATACCTTTCATATTCAAACCAGCCAATCCAGAGCCCCTTACCACCCCCCTCACTGGGCTCTTATACTCTTATCGCCTTGTCCTCATCACTGCTGAGCCAGGTACCAGACAGCAAGGGACAGCCCCTAGGGCCCAGAGGCCTGAGATTGCTCAGATTAGCCAGGCTTGAGCCTGCATGCCGTGCCTCATTCTTTCCTTCCCACACAGCTGCCAGCAAAGGCTGTTGCCCACATTTTCTCCTTACTCCCTCTGCCTCCTGCCTGCCCCTGGTGCCTCCCCACGGGGACCTCTCTCACGGCATGGTAAGCCCCCTCTTCTAGGGAACTGTGACATTGCCTTTTCAATGACAATCATCTGCTGGTCTGTTGGTCTTACCACACCCGAATAATAATAAAGCCTATGCTTAACACACTCTGTCCCGGTATGCTGACCCGGCCAAGGGCACAGGGGACTGAGACCTGGCGCCCCTGCCATGTGGAGGCCACCCTTCTCCCCCCCCCCCCCCCCCCCCACTCCCACCCCTGGTCCATATTCTCTCCCGGCAGCCGTTTGAAAATGAGAGCAAGCAGTTCTTTCCCATCCGCTAAGAAACCCAGATGAAAAGCTGAGAGAAACATAGCCTTTCTCTGCTCCCCTGTTCGGGTCACTTTGTACACCCACCTGGAGGGACCTGACGGGTCAGCCTCGTTTCAGAGCACTTGGATGGAGAAGGTGGGGCATAGACCAAACTGTATTGCAGGCCCCCCTGGGGAACTTCTGTCTTCTGGTAACCCGGTTAATGCTCAGGTGGCCTGCTCCTTCAACAGGCCCTGAGTGACAATGAAGGATGTGATCGCATTAAAAAAATCCCTACTATCTTTTTGAAAACCTCTCTGTTAATTCCCTATTTTCTCCCATTCATCTTGAAATCCTTTGGTCAGAGCAGAACCACCCCCTTTGCGTGTGTGAGATACACACTCTTCTCTCCAACACAAGGAGGCAAGGGAGGCTGGAGGGCATGACTTAATGGGTCAAGGAACAGAATAAGAACACCAATGATGCTGTGGAGGAGTTGGTCGCATT
Organism: Panthera onca; assembly: GCF_046562875.1. NCBI lineage: Eukaryota > Metazoa > Chordata > Mammalia > Carnivora > Felidae > Panthera > Panthera onca. The sequence goes on from NC_138349.1 coordinate 69,826,902, forward strand.
CCCGTGAGGCTGGTGATTGGTCATGAGCCATCTGAGCTGCCACTGGCCTTGAGCTCTCACTTTAGAAAGGAGGCGGAGGGACTCCTATGGCCATGGGGTTGTTTGGCCCTGGCAGGTGGATGGTGGTGGGGGGCTTTCCTCAGGGGCCCACTGGGCAGTGAGTGAAATGGAAACTTCTTAATGCTCAGTCTCAGGGAGAGTGAAGGGGTTTCTAGTGAGAAGCAGCCCAGGGGCAAATGGAAAGTGTCATTTGCTGTGCCTCTCCACCCTCATTGCCCTGCATCTGCGGCATTTCCCCTCCTCCTATCATCCTCCTTGTGTCCCTTGACCGTCTTTGTCTTTTTCATATTTTACCTTCAGGTGACGATGCTGTTGAACTCTGGAAAGCCAGTTTGAAAAACCATAGCCCTTACCTCAGTCGTAGAGACAGTCCTAATGACAGCCCCATTGCCACTCAGCCCAACACAAGCGTTTCTGAGAGCCTGCCATATGCCGCACCTGCGCTCAATGCCAGAAATGTGGGGATGGTCAAGATGCTGCTGTCACTCTACCTGTGCTTGTGTTGGGGCAAAGAAGCTGGTGCCCAGGGAATGATCAGATCAGCAAGGGTCCTGGAGCCAGGCCATATGTAGAATGAATGGTCAAAGGGAGTGGAGAGTTTTCCTGTGGAGGTGACATGGGGCTATATCTTCAAACATTTGAGGGCCAAGAAGGATACGAGGGACTTGACTTGCCCTTTGTGACCTCAAAGTTGAAGACTGAGCGAAGAGGGGAGCCTTGGGAGATGCCTTTGGCAAAGAGAAGGGGCTAGGCTTTCCTGGTTAGCATGAATTCCCTGACCCTAGAGACCTCTGGAACAGAATTAGCTCAAACACTGGCTGTTCAGACTGTGCTTTATTGAGGAAGAGGTTAAAAATAACTGATCAGTGAAAGATATGGGATCTGTTTTATGAATCCAATACTGAAAGGGAACTTAAAAATATATTTCCATATCTTAGAAAAGTAGTGGTGTGTGTGTGTGTGTGTGTGTGTGTGTGTGTGTGAGATAGAGAGAGAGAGAGAGAGAGAGAGATCACAACTTTTTAGGTGGATTCTAAGGATAGACTGAAATAACTATAAACTCATATACTAATGGGCTGACTTACAGTGATGCTCTGGGTGAATTTACTCCTTGACACAGTCATAAGAAATGAATCAAGATAATCAAAATTTTAAGTCTTGACCTGTAGTAAACGCTTGGTGAATTGAAATGCATTGGCTTATCCCATCTTACGGTTCAGGAAACTGATAATGAGGCACCTACAGCTTGAAGAGAATGGGCTATCTCCTGGACATGGCTGTCCTGACTTGACTCTGGGCAAACTCATGAACCTGAGATCAAGAGTCACATGCTCTATGATCTTCACAAGCCAGGTGCCCCATTTGAAGACATAGTTCTGATAAATGGTGGAGCAGGAAGAGAAAGGGAAGAAGGAGGTATGGCCAGGCAGCACCACAGAGAGACTTTTGCATTAGTCAGGCGTGGGTTTGCATCCTGGCTTTTTGAAATCTGTGTGACTCTGGGTGAGCTATTGAAACTCCTTGTTGTGCATTGTGTGATTGCTAAAATACTTGCTGCCCTTTCTTATAGAGTCATCCCTGGGGAAAGAATATCCTCCTTGTCCTGTTGACATTAGGTTTGTCGGGTGACTGAGTTTGGCCAATGAGGTGGAAGAGGAAGTCATAGGAGTCCCTTATGGACAAAAGCTTGGTCCCCCTCGTCTTTCTTTATCCTCTGCGCTGGGAATGGTGACATCTCAGAGAAGGGCTGCTCCTTAAGCCCGGATTTCAGATGGAATCCACCATAGCCAGATGTAACATGAGTGGGCATGTTACAACTACTTGGGTAGTTGTCAGCCACTTGAACTTGGTGGGGGGGGGGGGGTGTTTGTTACTCCAGCATAACAGAACCACAGCTGACTGGTGTGCTCCTGACCTCAGTTCCCTCATCTGCAAAAATGCATGTAAATGAATCCGTTTGGGACGAGACATGGTGGTGGTGATGATGACGATGACGCTGCCAGTCCTCGTGATGAAAGCAAATGCGTAGTAAGCTGGTTTGGTCCTGCTGTGCCTGGTTCTAGGTGCTCTAAGTGTAGTAGCTCATTTGTTCCTCATGCACACAAACAAACACATATTAAGGGGATACTACTGTCCACATTTTGCCGCGGAAGAAACAGGCACAGAGAGACTCACGTATGTGAAGGAGGCTGGATTGTGGCAGGAAATTAATAAGTATTAGCTTTCCTCCCCTTGTTTTGATGGTGACGGTAGCTTTGATGCTTTTCCCCACCTCCCCCCTCATCCCCTACTCCCTGATTTCCTGCTCAAGAGAGACTCTGAGAGGCCTCAGGGTGATCCATGAAATTGCTAAATGATACACTCCCTCTGGAGGTCCATCAACTGTGGGACATGGGCAGATGTCACATTCTGTGGGTCTTCCCACCCAGCCCCAGGCCTCACTGGACCTTGCCAGGGGCTGTTTGGCTATGGCCAGGTGTTACGTCTTCTGTCACAGGACTAACTTCTGCATAGCAAGGAGTTACAATCCATGACCTCATGATTGGCTTCAGCTACCACGGTCCCACCACCTCCTACGTGGCCTGATTGCCCTGGGGTGTGTTTTAGTTGAATGAAATGAACTCACCTTAGTGGGACATTCAAATCATTTGCAAAAGACACAGCTTGGGAATTTTGATTTTGGAAGGTGAGTTGTGGAGTTGTGAGTTGTAGAAACTAAATATGATGATAACAAATCACGTGAGGCCGGTTGGAAGGGGCCTTCAGGGTCCCCTGCTCAAATCTGAGCCGGGATGAGCCCCCCCAGATGTGCTCCTCTCGTCTCTAGCATGTTCTAGAAGATGACACCTCCTTTCGCCCATCTGAAACCTGGGACCCCTTCTTGACATCATTTTCTAGCCCTCTACATGCAAGCCACCACCACGTGCTAGTCCTATTCATTCTACCTCAGATATTTTGTCCTTCTGTCTCATTGGGTCTAAGCTCTGCTCTCTCCTCACTTCCTATAATAGCTTCCTGAGGCTTCCTGGCATTCAGACCATCCTCCCACCAGCAGCAGACATGATCCAGAAGGCCTATCATAGTCCAGAAGGCTCAGTGTGGCCTAACCTCTGAGCCTCGCTCCAGTCTACCTTGTGCCTTTGTCCCTTTGTCCCTTGAGTGACCACACTCCTACCACCCAGGTTTCTGTAATTCCCTCCAAATGCCAAGGTGTCCTCACCTGGGGGCTTTGCACATCTCTTCCTTTAGCCCTTCCCTCTTCTTCCCCCACATGTCAGGTCGAATGTCCCTTCCTCAAAAATGTCTTCCCTAACCCTACCCGCTGTCAAAACCCGGTTCTCCTGTCCAAGCTTTCACTGCACCCTTTGTCAACTTCCTTGAAGTCACGAGGCGCATGTCTTTCCTTACTGGATGACCGTGTATATACTGGTGTCCTGACACAGAAGCCGTGGCTCATGGCGTATGACGATTTGCACAGGGAAAGGATGGTTCTCAGGGAGCAGTATGTGTGAGAGAACACTGATGTGGAAGAATAATCAGGATACCCCATCCTTCAAGTAATGGCTGTGAGCAGGGTCATACAGAGATTACATAGGTGAGCTGTGTGGACGTAATTGCAAGGAGACATAGACCAGTTAGGAACCTGTTGTAGTTTGGGTAAGTGGCAGAGAAGACCTGGGGGGGGGGGGCATCAGGGGACATGCCAAGAAAGGGCATGTTTCCTATGGGTTGAGTGAAATAGCAGTGAGAGATTCAAGGGGAAATAGCCCCCGGGCACAGGAGGAAGGAGAAGCTGGGCATGGAAAACAGGACAGAACGGAAGCCTAGGATTGAAAGGACTTTTAAAAATCACTCTAAGGTTAAATTTGTTCATGAGCTTAGAAACTTTCTCACTACATCATTTGCAACTTTTTCTTTACTTTGGGCTTTTTTTTTTTTTTAAGTTTATTTATTTATTTTGAGAGAGAGAGAGAGAGAGCGTGCAAGCAGGGTAGAGGCAGAGAAGAGAAGGAGAGAGAGAGAATCCCAAACAGGCCCTGTGCTGACAGCTCGGAGCCTGGAACCTGCTTCAGATTCTGTGTCTCCCTCTCTCTCTGCTCTTTCCCCCTCACGCTCTGTCTCTGTCTCTGTCTCAAAAATAAACATTAAAAAAAAGAAAAAAAGAGAAGAAAAATTCACTTTGTAACTCATCAAATGGTGGTACGCCAGTGAAAATACGTGGCCGGGAGAAAGAACCAGGGTGGGCTCACAGGCCCAGAGAGCAGCTTCCCAAGATCTCAAACAGATCTGCCCTCAGCAGCCCTCCTTCAACTTGGAGATTCTTCTCCCTAGTTTGTGTGTCTCATGAATTCCTCCTTCTCGAAGTCACCCTTCTCTGAGAAATCTTCCCGCCCCCTTTGGGCACACAGGTGTCCCCTCCTCTGTGCTAGGGCCCAGCCCAAATGCCTCCAGTGAAGCATCTACCTGACTCCTTTGTAATGTCCCCTTGTCCACAGACATACCTGTGCCTACGTGTATTGTCTCCATTTATTAGCTTGGTGGTCTCAGTGGGAATTCTTCTGGTTCCCAGCCCCGCATCCACCTGTTCAAGCTGGTCACCGTGCTGGCTGCATTTATTCATTCATTCGACAAATATACAGTGAGCTCCTACTATGTGCCAGGCACTGTTCTAAGGGCTGAGAACATAGCTGTAGACAAAACAGGCAGAGTGCCTGCCTTCATGGGGTTTTCCTGGGGAGAGGCAGGCACTGAGTATGTCTACAGACATACGATCTATCAGGCCCCGGGTGGGGGAGTAGACAAGGGGCCGTTCTGCCCTCCTCAGAAGTGGGGGTCAAGCAGAAACCTCACTGCTGGTACCTCCAGGAAGGGCTATTTGAGAGAAAATGGTGGGTTCTTTTTTAATCGGGGGGAAAACTCTCTAAGGTAACACATAACCAAAAACATTGGTCTTTTCCCGCAAAGAGGTAGAAGAACCCTCTAGCGGGTATTGCCAGGCAGCTGATCCTCCTTGACATCAGCTGAAAGGAACAGCTGCTGTATCAGGGGCAGCTAAGGAAGACTTTGCCTTCAAGACCGTAACTGTGATGTCCTTTCTGATGCTGCGTACGATTTGCCTGATGTGTTGGCGTGGGTCAGAGAGGAGAGGGGAAACAGAGAAGGAGCCAAGGACCGGAAGCAAGAAACAAAGAAGACCCGGAAATGCCCGGACAGGGAGATTTCCTTCAGCCCACTTGGCGAAGAGTGGCACCAGTGCCGTTAGGGAGGGATTAAACGTAATGCTTGTGCGTGCTATTCGCAACTTTTGCATGGATAATTTATACTTACGATAACAGTGCATATTTCGTTTTCTAGCGTGGTTTGGCTATCCCCAATAAGCCTCTTGTTTATATTTGATACGGAATCAAATGTAACACATGTATCTAACAAAGGAGTTGGATCTGAGCTGTATCAAGAACGCTTACAATTTCAATTACAAGAAGACAAATGATCCATTATTTATTTATTTATATATATATTTTTTAAAATTTATTTTTGAATAAGTGGGGGAGGAGCAGGGGGGTTGGACACAGAGTCTGAAGCAGGCTCCAGGCTCTGAGCTGTCAGCACAGAATCTGACGCGGGGCTCGACCTCCCGGATCCCGAGATCATGACCTGAGCCGAAGTTGGATGCCTAACCGACTGAGCCACCCAGGCGCCCCATGATCCTTTTTTTTTTTTTTAAACGGGCAAAGATTTGAACACATTTTACCAAAGAAGACTCACGGGTGGCAAAAGAAGGCAAAGATATTCAAAGATATTCAAAGATACTAGTCATTTGGAAAACGCAAACTAAGATCACGATAAGAAATCACGACACATGTGTGAGAGCAGCTAACACTTCAAAAATGAATCATACCAAACGCTGGCAAGGATGTGGGGAAACATGAATTCTCCCACACTGCTGGTAGGAACGTAAAATGGTACCACTACTTTAGAAAATAGCCCGACGGTTTCTTAAAAGTTAACTATACACCCACTATATGATCTGGCCATTTCACTTCTAGGTATCTGTATACTCAAGAGGAATGAAAGACTCCACTCAAAGTGGAGTCTCCCCTCAAAGGCTTGAATGTGAATATTCATAGCGGCTTCATTGTACTAGCCCCAAACTGGAAACAACCCAAATGTCCTTTAACAGATGACCGGTTCAACAAATTATGGTATATCAAACGCAATTGAACACCACTCACAAATCAAAGGAATAAGCTATTGATATTTCCAATACGATGGATGGATTTCAAAGTAATTATGCAGAATGGAAGAAGCCAGACCAAAGGAGGGCCGATGACATTTCCCCTTTGGAAAAATGCAAACTAATGTGTAGTGACAAAAACAGATCAATGATTGCATGGGGAGGGGTGGGAGGGGGGCAGGAAGGAGGGATTACAAAGGGCACGAGGAAACTTGAAAGTCATGGTTATGTTCACTATCTTGATTGCAGTGAGAGTTCTGGAAGTGTACACACAGGTCAAAATTCATCAAATCGTACGCCTCAAATATGTGCGGGTTATTTTATACAATCAAAAAGCCATTTTTTTAAAATCATGTGTAAAACGTGGGGGTGGGGTGAGGAATAATAGCACTTGAATGGAAGGAAGCAAGCCATATTTATCTTTAAAGTTCCAACACCCCAAGGTGTCGGCTGGGCGTCCAACTTCGGCTCAGGTCATGATCTCACGGTCCATGAGTTCGAGCCCCGCATCGGGCTCTGTGCTGACAGCTCGGAGCCTGGAGCCTGCTTCGGATTCTGTGTCTCCCTCTCTCTCTCTGCCCCTCCCCCGCTCACGCTCTGTCTTTCTATCAAACAATGAATAAACGTTCAAAAAATTTTTTTAAATAAAAAATAAAGTTCCGACACCCCAGAATGACTGGGTGGCCCTGTTAAGTGGCACCCTGCAGGGTGATGTCTAGGCAGCCCTGTTTCTTCTGGGGATGCCTTCAGGAACTTGAACACTCCCATTAATCGTCCCACACTTGGACTTCAGTGCATGATGTAGCTTTGATGTTCCTGGCTGTCCGCAGAGTGAGCAGGGCTGGAGGCTTCGACACCTTGTCTTTATGAATGCGTGTTCTACATGTTCACTTCTGTCACTGTGAAGATTTATAGCTGAGATGCAGGTTTAGAAGCAGCGAGAGGTACGAATTCAGGCAACAGTGTTATGGAATAAGAAGTAATGAGGCATCCAACTCTTGCAGGATGTTTCCATGAACGTCCCATGCGCAAGAGTGACATATGGAGAGAACAGATGCCCAGGAGTTTTACACTGAAGCAGATCGCTTCAAAAAAGGGAGTTGATAGGATAATGCTAGCGGGGGGAAGCGTGAGGGCTGGCTCGGGTCCCTCAGTTTGGCTGGGTTTTTTTTTTTTTTTGCTGCACAAGAAGTAAATGCCATTACTCTCTCTCTCTCTCTCTCTCTCTCTCAATGTTTATTTATTTATTTTGAGAGAGAAGGAGCACAGAAGAGGGGCAGAGAGAGAGAATCCCAAGCAGGTTCTGTGCTGTCAGCATGGAGCCCTCCCTGTGTGGGGCTCTATCCCACCAACCCGTGAGATCACAACCTGAGCCGAAATCGAGACTTGGACGCTCAACCAACTGAGCCACTCAGGTGCCCCGAATACTATTACTCTCTTAAACCTCAGTTCTCCCATCTGTAAAATGGCCGTGATATCTGCCTGGGTGGCTTAAGCAACAGGATTTATTGTCTCACAGCCCTGGAGGCTGGACATCCAAGAGGAAGGTGCCATCAGGGTTGGTTTCCTTCAAGGGCCTCTCTCCTTGGCTTGCAGATGGCCGTCTTCTCCCTGCTCCCTTACATGGTCGCCCCTCTCTGTGTCTGTGTCCTAATCTCCTCTTCTTATAAGGACACCAGTCATTTTGGATGAGGGCCCACCCCAATGACCTCATGTTAACTTAACTGCTTCTTTAAAGGCCTTGTCTCCAAATATAGTCACATCTGGCGGTACTGGGGGTTTAGGGCTTCGACATATGAATGTGAGAGGACACAACCGAGACCATAGTGGACAGACAGGCAACAGTGATGAGAATCTAATCACAAGGTCGTTTCAGCCCAACTTGTATTGGAAAATGGATAGTATCAAGCACAGCAGAGCCAGTACAAGGGGCCAAGGGTCACGAGAGTCCACGAATAAAGCCATCCATCATCAGGTACGTCTCCCTGATTTGCATTTCTCTTTTTCCCCTCTTTTCTGTGGTGAGCCACCAAGTCAATGGTAGAGTGTAGAAGTCTGGGACACCACCCATGAGAACACTTATTAACCAAGTGGACCTCAGTTCCTGGAGACTTGTCTCTTCCTGGCGCCCTCCCCTTCCCCGAAGCGGGCCGCGGCAGTCTGCGGGGGGGGGGGGGGAGGGTGTGACACTGAGACGGATGGGCAGAATGGAAACTCAAGGGCAGGGCTGTGAACATTGTCTTGGGGAAATTTGTGTGATGCAGGCCAGGGGGTGACTTTATTCTTTGGGTTTTAGTTATAAGCGGCGATGAGTGATTTAGGAGGGGGTTGTTCCAGTGCGGTCCTTGTTTCAATAAAGAGACGCCTTTGAATATTGTTGCCTGTGTTGTGGCCCTAGTGCATCATCTCCAGATGCAGTGGGGGTGGAGGAAGGTTGGACCGGGGCCAGGCAAGTGACCCCTCTGGGGCCAATGCTTCTGATCTGATCTCCAGTTTGTAAAGTGACTGTTTGAGGCCCACCAGGGAGCTGGGTGACAGGGTTTTCTGGAACCTGCCTTTCGTTCTCGGAGCAGAAGTGCCCCGAGCAGTAAGATAGCAGCACTATGTGCTTCAGGAGCCCATGAGGCAGCTTCCTCTCCACGCCGCTCACGCGGCGCCAGCAGGGAGCTCATGCCACTGGGGGACAAGACAAAGGACAGCAGGCACCTGTGGGTCAGCTCAGACACACCCGGGTGACCTGGCAGGGACACCTGCCTTGCACGGTAACCAAGGCAGGGCCAAGGGCACAGGATACATGGGCCTGCGGGCAGGTGCATCAGTAGCCTGAGTCAGGACAGGCATCAATTTCCTCTGGGCACATCCTCAATCACCAACGATAACTTCCTGCGTCGCTCATCACAAAGGCCTGTGGCCAGAGTGCCTCAGACAGGTCGGAGGTCTTCGAGATTACAATGGACCCCTGTTGGCTTTCACTTTCAAGATTTTGCCGGTATATCACACAGTCAGTTGTTGCTTTATTTATTTTCCCCTCACTCTTTATGCTAGGGTCCAGCCACAAGGGCCCCTGAAATTCATGCAGAAGTTTGCATGTGTGTTGAATATGTGGGGAGGCATTTTTCTGGGAAGCCAGTGTGCACTGAGGTACCAATGACTCCCCACCGTGTCCTACACAGAACAGAACCAACACAGGTTGATGGGAGGGGTGGGAAATCATGTTAGTCATCCCAGGAACCAACAGTAGCATCTATTTCTGAACCTTCATAATTTACACTTATCACCAACTTAGATCAAGCTGTCGGTAGGGTTGGTTTCTTCTGAGGGACGGGAGGGAGAATTTGTTCCAGGCCCTTCTCGTAGCTCCTCCTAGCCCCAGGCGTTCCTTGGCTTATAGATGGCATTCTTCCTGTTTCTTCATATTGCTTGTTCTTGTATGCATCGGTCTCTGTGCCTGAATTTTCCCTTCTTAGGAGGAAACCAGTCACACCAGAGTAGGGTCCTCCCTACTGGTCTCATCTTAAATCTGTCATCTGTAAAGACCCATCTCCAAATAAGGTCACAATCTCAGGTATTGAGCATAGAGTTCAACATCTTTTGGGGGGACACAATTCAACCATAAGAGCCCCTCTCTATGTCACTACCATCATCACCGTGTCTATTCACGAGCCAGCGATGTTGAATACTGACGCCTGAGTTGTCTGTCTGGCCCTGTGTAGCCTCTCCTATGCATTTTGAAGGCATCCCTGCCTGGCCTGTTTGTGTTGATCCAATCACGTGATCTATCACTGGGCACCCCAAACTGACCTGATCTTGAAGACGCACAGGGAGATCTGCTAAGGAAGTCAAGGCTCTTCACAAGCTGCTACCAGCCTTTATGAGAAAAATATCTGGCTGTTCCAGAAGGAGACTGGGAATTCATCTCTCCTATCTTGTTCATGTGCTTCTACTAATACTATTCCCTCACTCTTCTGGAACACCCTTCCTTCTCTGTTCCTTTTCTGTCTATGCCCCACACCAGCCCAATCTGTCCCAGTACCTCAAAACTCACTTAGTCTGTCCCTCTCTGTGGATTCTTTTTGGGTCCACAAACTGGATGTGACTCTGAGTCTTTCACTGGACCTTGGACCTCTTGCTTGGAATATGCATTTGAACTTTAGCTCATGTCTTTCAGTCCCAGTCCAGCAGAGGATAAGGTTGGTGCCTCTGGGACCTTTCCTCGCCCGCATTGTCTGGTGGGGTGCTCTGAAGCGGAAGGACCACACATCCTGGTAAGTGGGCCTGATGCTTCACATGGTGGCCTGGACTTGATTCTGCGATCCCAGGGATCTTCCTACAATCAGCCGAGGGTCCCGATTCTCTATAGGGAATCACAGACACCTTGAGCAAGAGTTCTTAGCTTCCAGCCCACCCCAAGGCAAACCTTCTGGGGGGATGAAAAGCTTCTTTCAACGTAGCTGAGTTGCCTGGTTCGGCCTCAAACCTCCACTGCTCTATGACACTTGTGGCCCGGTCATTTGCATGGTGCATGGTGCTCCGGACTGGTTTCCAGCAGCGAATAGGTACGAGCAGCATTAGGGTTACAGGCTCCGTGGACAGCATGTTTATGGGCAGAATCTTCACCATACTTCACTTTTAAGAAAATGGTCTTGTTGAAAGGATGATACAGACATATTTTCCCAGAGTTCCTGGAATTGTCAAGCTTTGTGCCACTGGTTGCTCTGTCCCTTTGCCTAGAGTGTCCCTTCCCCTCCACTTAGCCTGGCAGATCCCTCATCCTTCGAGGACCATCTCATCGTTTCTTCTACAAGCGGACTCTCCTGGTTCGCCTTCATGCACACCACACACCATCTCCTACAACTCCAGCCAGAGGAATTCTTTCCACCAATGGGTTCCCGCACTGCTTTGTGAGAACCTCTGTTAATACACCTGTGTGGCTTATCTGTGTGTCTGTCCCCAGCTCGAGGACAGAGACCACACGGCTTCGCTTTTGTCCCCACCTCTCTGGGCAGGTTCTGGTGCTCAAGGCTGTTCTATTTACTTTAAATAATCCCAGCTCTCCTTCGTTCGCAAACTCAAGACAGAGGTATCACGTTTTATTGAAGTACAAGCAGGACTTTGGACCAAATGCGGAGACATCACAGTGATCAGTGCCGGTGAAGGGACAACACTCGTGGCCAGTTGCCCTCGGGATCCAGGTCAGACACGTCACAACCAGGACGCCTGAGAACTCTCTGGAGGCCAGACCTGGAGGGCCCCACAGTTGAAAGATAAGCCTCAGGCCGCACTAACTGGAGAGGACAGGCAGATGGCAAAGTGAAACAAGGGACACGAAATGGCTCCGGAGGTGATTTTCCAGTGCTGGGTCACTTTTTTATGGCTCAAATGTCTTTTCCCTGAAGAACTGGAGGTGACTGTAGCAGTGAAAATTGTCTTTTTTAACACCTGTCTTGGCAAAACAGAACGACGACTGCCCAAGAATTCCAGAAATCTGGGGAGGCCTGTGGCAGACAATCCCTGTCATATAAACTTATCCGGTATCCCCAGTATTTACTGCTACTCCTACTGTTGTTATTATTATTATTATTATATTATCATCTCCCACTATCAGGCATAGCCCAGAACCTGTGAGTAGGGTGTCAGGCTGGGCTCTCAGCACCCATGAACTCGAAGACAGCCCCTACCTGTAAGGACTTACGGTTTAATGGGGGACATAAGCCCATGTAGGCCTGGAGGAGCTCACCGTACGGAGTGGCATGTGCTCACGTTCAAGGATACCCACAACACGCGTCCTATGAAGATACGAGAAAATTCACCCTACGGGAACCTCTGGTGACCAGCCCCGGGGTCCCTGCTCTCACCATACCGGTTGGTTCCACTTTGTCATTTTTATAGACTGGGGCTCTGCGTATTGTTTATTTTAAAGAAAAGCCTCTGCTTTTACAACAAAAAGTGAAAAAGCAAACAAAAGCTCTAGAATCCATTGGGCCCAAGCTCCTTATTTCCCAGGTGAAGAAACATAAGTTCCGAGAGGTCTAATGGGCCGTCCTGTATCACATAGCTGCTTATCTAGAAGGTGGCAAACCCAGGCCAGACCTAGGTCTCCTCATAGTTTTTATTTGTTTCTCTACATTTGTGTCATATGTGTCCTTTCCTTTTGGCTGGGGGACTTACGCTGTCTTTTCACCTGTGTTGAACACCTGGGTAGAGAAATGTTCATTCTCCTCTGCGCAGCAGGCAGCATGGTCTCTGCCTCGAACTTTCAGGAACCTAATCTTTAGTCATCAAATGAACATCTGCAGTGCACCCAGCCCAGTGCCTCCAGGTAGCAGAAATACCTGACACATGTAGGAAAGGGCAGGGATGCTATCTGAATCTTCACCGTCTGCATTCAGTGTTCTTATTGGACTCCCAAAACACTGTTTCTATAATTTGTATTCCACTAAGCCCCAAGCCGGTTAAATACGGTTGGGAAATACTTCTTACCTTGCCCCCCTCTTGGAAGTCCTGCCATAAAGGATCATGTTGGATGGTTGATCTGGAGATACTCAATACTTCCGCTTGCCCCTGCTCTTATTGTTAGGGAGCCAGCCTTGCCCTCTTGCAAGACAATCCCTCCCACTACCTCTGCGCAGTATGAAGGGGGTCCCGTGGTTGCCTCCCCCCCAGCTGATTAGTCCCAGGTACTCAAGCGGAGCCAATCAGTTTCAACCTTCTGCCACTGTTTTTTTTTTTTTTTTTTAATGTTTATTTACTTTTGAAGGAGAGAGAGACAGAGCATGAGCAAGGGAGGGGCAGAGAGGGAGGGAGACACAGAATCCGAAGCAGGGTCCAGACTCTGAGCTGTCAGCACAGAGCCCGACGCGGGGCTCGAACCCACGAACCGTGAGATCATGATCTGAGCAGAAGTGGGATGCCCAACAGTCTGAGCCACCCAGGCGCCCCGACACTGTTTTTTGTTTTGTTTTGTGTTTTAGATTTAGAAAACCTGACTGACTTAGTTTGGGTCCTGGAGCTATAAAGTAACAGTGCCCTGGGAACTGAAGCTTCCACGTTGAGCAGCCATTTTGGAGCTATTTGCAATAATGAGCAAGAAGAAAGATTTGGCCTCTAGGGAGAAAAAGAGAATGGAGGAAATTTGCAGAGAAAATACAAGGCAAGAAACCACATGAGGATTGTGACATCACAAAATGGTGACTTAGGTAACTTCAAACCATCAGACCACCACAGAAACATCAAAAACAAGCAGAAACTGCCAGAACCACCTCTGTCAGAACTCCGGAAAACAGTCAAAAGTCTACAGCAACCGAGTAAGTGCTGAATCAAGAAAAAAGCAGCTCCAAGATAGTAGGAAAGATTTATGGCATTTTACTTGCCCTTGTCTGACTTCTCCCTGCCTGGCAGGGGGGTCTTGAAGATGTTGGCCATGTTCCCAGTGTGGGACCTTGGTCCCTGGCTCTGGAGGGAGCTGAGCAGACTATATTTGCAAATTATTGTGGATGTCTGTTCTAACCCGTCTGGGGATACCTGGAGAACAGACACAAGAGAAATAACCTGTTTCACCTACACCAAACTTTAGCCCAGAAAAGCAGCAGGCATTGCCTGAAAACACTGCAAGATGAACTAACAACCCACGGATGCTTGGGCAAAAGATTACAGTGGAAACATACAATAGACTGCTTGATACATAACCTAGACTGACTCAGACCCGGGAGCGAAACAGCTCCTAGCGTTTAAGGAAATCTCTGAAAATACTAGTTGCATGAAACTAAGGAACAGAGACTCCAGTGGCCACACATGGCAAGGAATACGGAATCAGAGTCTGCAAAACTAGTTGGGGAAAGTTTCTAAACAAATGGACTACTATCGTCTTCAAAATGAAAAACAAACCAACCAACCGAAACCAGAAAACCTTAGGGAACTGAGAGAATCGGATTTCCATATTTACTACTTTATACGATTCAAGGGTCCAGATTTCAGCAAAAAAATCATAAGGCATTTGAAGAAACAGGAACATATGGCACATAAGGTAACAAAATAAATTGACAGGGACCCCGAATAGCCAAAACGATCTTGAAAAAGAACAAAGTCTTTTACCACCTGATTTTAAAGCAAATGACAAAGCTATAATAATGAAAACAGGGTGGTACCGACACAAAAACAGACACAGAGACCAATGGAACAGAATAGAAAGCCCAGAAATGAACCCTTACAGATATGCTCCATTGATTTTTGACAAGTGTGCCAAAACCATTCAGTGGGGAGAGGAAATTTTTTCAGCAAATGATACTAGGAAAAATGGGTATTCACATGCAAGAGAATGAATTTGGACACTGACCTCAAACCATTTGCAAAAATTAACTCAAGGGCGCCCGAGTGGCTCAGTCAGTTGAGCATCCAACTTTGGCTCAGGTCACGATCCCATGGCTTCTGAGTTCGAGCCCCGCGTCGGGCTCTGTGCTGACGGCTCAGAGGCCGGAGCCTGCTTCCGATTCTGTGCCTCCCTCTCTCTCTGCCCCTCTCCCACTCGCGCTCTATCTCTCTCTCTCTCTCCCAAAAATAAATGAACATTAAAAAATTGAAAAAAAAAAACCAAAAATTAACTAAAAATGGTTAATGGATCTAAATGCATATACGAGCTGAAGCCCCAAAACTCTTAAAAGAAAACAGGGAGAGATCTTCATGACTTTGGATTTGGCAATGGATTCTTAGATATGACACCAAAACCACAAACAACAAAGAAAAAAAAAAGAGATAAATTGAATTTCATCAAAATTAAAGCTTTTTTTTTTTGCATCAAAGGATATAAGAAAGTGGAAAAACAACATACAGAAAGGTAAAAATATTTGGAAAACACCTATCTGATAAAGGTTTAATATCCAGAACATCCCACAACTCAACAACAAGAACAAAAACAAACAATGGACGTTAAAAACAAATGTAAAGGGCTAAATAGCCATTTTTACCAGAGGATAAATATGTATGGCCACTAAGCACATGAGAAAGTACTCAGAATTACTAGCCACAGCCAATCAGCATATGAAAAGGTACTCAGCATTTCTAACCATTAGGAAAATGGAAGTCAAAACCACAATGATATGCCGCTTCATACCTACTAGGTTGGCTCTATTTAAAAACAATAAAAAATAAAAAAATAAAAAAATTTAAAAAAAAGGCAGAAACAGAAAACAGGTGTTAGCCAGGCTGTGGGGCAATTTGAACCTCTGTCCATTACTGGTGTGGATACAAAATGGTATGCTCACTGTGGAAAACAGTATGACCGTTCCTCAAAAAGCTGCATGTAGCATTCCACTGCTGGGTATCTACCTCAAAGAATTGAAAACAAGGATTTGGACATACTTGTGCCAGTGGTCGTAGAGTATTCTGCACAGTAGCTGTGGGGTTACTGCATAGGGGTAGAGTGTTTCTGCTCAGGGTAACGAAAAGGTTTGGTGAAAACATGGCGGTAATCGTTGCACAACACAGTGAATGTAACTAACGCCACTGGACCGTGTGCTTACTAACGTGACAAATAGTGCGCTCTCTCTATATTTTAGCTCAATAAAAAATTCTGAAGAAGCAGTCCCGCAGACAACTAGTATGGTAAATAGCATTAAATTTAAAAAACAATGACCACATGGCCTCTGAGAAGGTGAGTTCTCAGTTCTGGAAAACTTTCAGTTCCTACTTCCAGTCCCTCACGGGCTTGTCGCTACTTCCAGGGTCTACAAGACACCCCCATTGCTCAACTGATGTTAGTTTGTACTTGAGCTTCCTGCAACAGGTTCCTGTTTTTGTGACCACATGATCCCTGATTTGGAGTGACTTCCATTAATCTGGTGGCCTCTATAAGCATTTGTCCGCGGGGTCCCTGACACCTGCTAACACTCACTGGCTCCCCAGAAACATCTGGAAGAGGTACTGCCTGGTTGTGTATTATGTTTCAAGATACAGCTTATCATCACAATGTTGTAGAACAGGGGTGCCTGGGTGGCTCGGTCGGTTAAGTGTCCGACTTCAGCTCAGGTCATGATCTCGCGTTAGTTCGAGCCCCACGTCCAGCTCTGTGCTGACAGCTCAGAGCCTGGAGCCTGCTTCCGATTCTGTGTCTCCCCCTCTCTCTGCCCCTCCCCTGCTCATGCTCTGTCTCTCCCTGTTTCAAAAATAAATAAAAGCATTAAAAAAAAATTAAAAAAAAAGAATGTTGTAGAACATAGTATTGACGTCTCACCTGGAAGTTGTTAAAAAGCTTTTTTAAAACTAATTCTGCAAATTAACTATAAATTATACATTAAAATTTCTTCTAGAGCCATAAACCTCTAAGAGTACTGAATTCTGGGTTTATGTATGTCTATTTTTTTTTTTTTTTTTTTTTTTTTTTTACCGGCTGTATACTGCATTTTATTTCAAGCTTTCTCAGAAATCAGCTTAATTTTAAGCACCCTAAACGGTCCACTCTCAAGCACAACACATGTAGCATTTTTCACGGCATGACACCTCCTTTTTTTTTTTGGTTTATATTTTGTTTAATTTTATTTTTTAAAATTTACATCCAAATTAGTTAGCATATAGTGAAACAATGATTTCAGGAGCAGATTCCTTAGTGCCCCTTACCCATTTAGCCCATCCCCTCTCCCACACCCCCTCCTGTAACCCTCAGTTTGTTCTCCATATTTATGAGTCTCTTCTGTTTTGTCCCCCTCCCTGTTTTTATATTCTTTTTGCTTCCCTTCCCTTATGTTCATCTGTTTTGTATATTAAAGTCCTCATATGAGTGAAGTCATGTGATTTTTGTCTTTCTCTGACTGACTAATTTCACTTAGCATAATACCCTCCAGTTCCATCCATGTAGTTGCAAATGGCAAGATTTCACTCTTCTTGATTGCCAAGTAATACTCCATTGTATATATATACCACATCTTCTTTATCCATTCATCCATCGATGGACATTTGGGCTCTTTCCATTCTTTGGCTATTGTCGATAGCGCTGCTATAAACATTGGGGTGCATGTGCCCCTTTGAAACAGCACCCCTGTATCCCCTGAATAAATACCTAGTAGTGCAATTGCTGGGGTGTAGGATAGTTCTATTTTTAGTTTTTTGAGGAACCTCCATACTGTTTTCCAGAGTGGCTGCACCAGCTTGCATTCCCAAGCATGACACCTTCTTTAATTTAATTTTATTTATTAATTAATTTATTTTTTAAAATTTCCTTGTTTGACATATGCTGCCCACCCCAAGCCAGAGTGTAAGCCTCAGGAGGCCAGGAGCCCTGTGATCTCATTCACCTTGATATTATTCCCAGCTCCTGGGCACCAGGCCCTCATAAATATCTGTTGAATGAGTGAATGACACCTCCCTGATCTGTCCCTCCTATCAGCTTTCCCAAAGTCTAGCAACCTACAAGTCCTCTAAGGTAATTTCCAAACCACAGACGTGGCTCTGTTTCTTGGCTCTGTCACAGACCTGGCTGCGGGATAGTTTTATGGCCACACTTTTTCTCTCTTTCTTTGAACCGCTTGGCCCCGCACTTCGGAGGCCATCTCTCACATTTAGCCCATCCGGCGAACGGCTCCTTTTGTTGTCCCTCAGAAAAACATGCTCTGCTCAGGGATGGCAACCAAACCTCTGCCTGCTAGGCCTTCAGAACTTTTTGTGCCCGTGGGGATGAGGAGGGAGGCATGGCGACCTGCTCCATTTGGTGTCACGCTTTGCGCTCGGAAGGTCATCCGGCATGGTGCAGAGATGCAGGGGTGGGTGAGGGAAGGAGCGCAACGAGCTGGCGTGCCTTTGCTGCCTCCATTGAACGGTATGTGGGGTCTTGGCGAAGGGAGGCGCTAAGACACCATTTGCTAGGAAAACTGTGGATGCCTGATGTTATAGGTTCTACTCTCAGCGGCACCACTTGCTAGGTGTGCTAACTTAGAAAAGTCGCCCTCGGCCCAGCATGCTCATCTGTACACAGCGGAGGGCCGGGGATACTGTGGTCCACACTCACCCAACACCTTCTCCGCACCGGGCCCTTCCTCTGCACCGGGTTCATTTGCTCTCATTTGGTCCTCCCAGTAACGGTGACGTAGCTGGTGCTCTCAGGAGCAAGGAGGGCTCCAACAGAGCACGTGACCCCAGAGGGCCCATTTTGGCTTTTGAGGCAGAGAAGACTTATCTGCAGCCTGGCCTTTCTCTGTGTGGTTCGTATTGCAGTTCAATGTCAAAGGCTGAAGCCAAAGCCCAGGACACGCCAGTCACCCTGGCCTCAAAACCGCAAATGACTGGACACAGCTGGCAGAAGAAGCCACATTCCAGGCATTTTGTACCTCATCAAATGAATCCAAAGATCCCGGCCTTCACTTTGTGTCTAAACCGCAGGTTCCCTTCCTTTCTGTCCAAACAAACTGGGAGGGAATTCCAGACAGATTACAAAGAATTATGCATGGTGTGTGATCCCTATCCCTCCTGCCTTCGTTGTCCGGACAGCAGGTCTAGCTGGAAAGCTAGTATGTCTGTGTGTCCATTTCCTTCTTTCTTTGCTTATGTTAGATTATAGTATTAGAAAGAGGATAATAATAATAATAATAATAGTGTTATAGGGCACCTGGGTGGCTCAGTCGGTTGAGCGTCCAACTTCGGCTCAGGTCATGATTTCACGGCTCGTGAGTTCGAGCCCCGTGTCAGGCTCTGTGCTGACAGCTCAGAGCCTGGAACCTACTTCGGATTCTGTGTCTCCCTCTCTCTCTGCTCCCCACCCCCACCACCACTTGTGCTCTGTCTCTTTCTCTCCTTCTCAAAAATAAGTAAAAACATTTACAAAACTAAAAAAAAAAATAATAATAGTGTTATTTTCTGCTGTGTACCAGACATTGCTTGCTGGGGCATTTTAAGTTCTTTATGGCACATACACAGGTAGCTCGTGTCACCCTCATTTATGGTAAGGGAGAATTAGACATTCCAGAAGGCCAAGTTGCACGCTGGCAGGGAAGAGACCCAGTTTTGATCCTGTTGGCTTGCTTCTTTTCATGGCTCAGAGCTGAAACCTCCCTGAACTCCCGCCCCACAGCTGCAGAGCTTGCACCCATTCTAGCCCCGCAACCCCCAGGCTCTGAGGACAGAAAGTGGAGGTCTGAGTTCTCACCTTTCTTCTGGCTGCAGAGAGGTGTGAGGTTGGGGAACAGCCCCAAGTAGAACCATAGAGACCTGTTCTAAGTGTAGGAGCTGGGCAGCAAAGAGAACAGATTCCTCTGAACTGAACAGCACAGGGCAAAAGCAAATAGTCTGGAAACCAGTCTTTCATCTCCCCGCTGCCCTAAAAAGTGGGGTCAGCGCCAGATTCACACCATAAACAAGTGTTCACGGACAGGTTATTCCTGGGCTCCATGGTCTTTGTTGGAAGACATAGGTTCTGGTAAGTCTGTGACTTGGTTGTTTCCTACCCAACGTTCAGCACACGGAGCCTGTGTTGGACTAAATGTAAAATGTTAGGAGTCAAGGAAGAAACTTTGGAGGAGGGATTGGCCACCCGGATGGACTGATGCCATTTGATCCTTCCCACTGGCTGTTGGTGAAAAGTGGGGGCCATGAGGTCACAGAGCCAAGCCACCTCCCTCAACCTTCAGGGGACTCAGAAAGCTGAGAAGGACAGTAATGCATCAAGACTCACATTTCTATGCACATGAGCTGAGCTAAGCTCCACCTACTTGAGCAAAGCTCCACCTCCTTGCAAGCATCACCGTTTAGAAAAAAATTTTTTTTCCAAAAGATTTGCTCTGTGGGGTTTATTCCTACACAGACGGAAAGTCATGAAAACAATTCAGTTAACTCATAATTAGCTTCTATATTCTTTACAGTTCTCGAAATGCTGTGTGTACCTTCACTTTCTTGAGCGTCACAGCATCCCTGGGAGTTAGGTAATCCTGTTTTTGTTACTGAGGATGCACAGGCAGTAAACACTACAGCTGGACCTCACACTTGGATGTGCTGATCTATAGCCCCTGGTTTGCCCCTCATCTCACACCAAAAGCCATGATATGAAAAAAAAAAAAAAAAGAAAAGAAAAAGAAAAAGAAAGAAACACTCTAAGAGCCCACACCCTCTACCTGATTGAGTCAGCTGTGAGCCATCAGCAGATCTTGCTGTCTGTGGAGGTACAACCTGTTCTACCTGTTTGTTGATGAAAATCATAGTGAGAAGGGTGGTGTCATGGGGGGGTTCTAGAAGGTTGAGATGAGACTGGCTATCCGTGGGCAGTTTTCTGTGTGGGAACGGGGTCCTTTCTGACCGTGGGACAACAAACCACCACTATACCACACTATACCACACTAAACCACACTATACCACAGGAAGTGGTACCCAGCACGGCCAACTACTTTGGAGCAGTGGGGTGGCAACTCTGAAGTCTGTAGGGCCACCTGGCAGGCTGGAAACTCAGGCAGGAGTTGATTTTGCAGTCTTGAGGAAGAATTTCTTCTTCCCTAGGAAACCTCGGTTTTCACTCTTAAGGCCTTCAAATGATTAGATGAGTCCCACCCACCTGATTGTGGTTGATCTTAAAGTCAACTGCATGTAGATATTCACCACATCCAAAAAACGTGTTCACAGAAATGCCTAGATTAGTGTTTAGTTAAATAACCGGATACTGTAGCCTGGTCGAGCTGACACATGGACCCAATTAACACAACCCTTGAATGCACCTGTGGCTTCCTAAGATGCTGTGGTACCCCGTGTGGGGGTTGTCCTCCAAAGTCAAGTCTCCAAAACCAAACAGCTGGGCCAATTTTTGTTGGTGTCTGTGTCCCAGCTCTCCTTCTGTGACGTGTGCAACTATGGATTCTTGTTACACGGATGGTTGTAGGATAGAAGAAAAGGAAGGTGAGCGGCTCTGACATTTGAGGGTGTGCCACTCACCAATGCTTCACCAAGACAGCTGGCTACCACGGTGAAAGGATCACACCCAACTCCCCCCTACAGTGCCGTGTGAAACAGCCACAGTTCTGCCACAGGGAGATTGCAGCGTCCGAAGGCCGTGGACAACACGATGCACAACTCAGGGCTTTCAGCAGAAGTCTTTGTGGGCTCTTGTCTCCAGGGGTGGAAGGAATGATCCTGACTCCATTGGTTTAGTTCGTTGCTTGTGTTAGGATGATGATGATAATGGATTCCTTCCCTAATTTGGTTGGGTAATGCTCACACCTGTCTGGGCAATGCTCACATGTGTCTGGGAGATACACATGTCTGGGTGATGTTCTGCTGTGTGCTGATCCCTTACCTACCCCGTGGGGATGAGTGCATAGAAATGGTGTAGAGAAACACCAATAATACGAGAAAGCCTAGTTAGAATTAGTGACTTAAGATTCTTGGGTATTCATTATTGAGCACTTTGTGTTTGGTGCTAAGTGTTTCTCATGCGTTATTCCATTCAGTTCTCCCAGGAACCCTTGTGAGGTAAGAACTGTCATTACTCTTCTTCTGCAAGTGGAAAATGAGGCTTGGTGATGGTAGGTCATTCGCTTGGCAGTGGCTGGGCCAGAGTGCTAGCTAGTCCAGGGCAGACAGGCTCCAGAGTCTCATGCAGGGAGCTGTCTTCTTTTATTAAAGGACAAGTTTTCACCTAGGAAATCCCATTTTCTTACTGTTAGTGGTCAGGGAATCGGATTGGTCTCTGTGGATGGAGCAGAGACGTCAAGTGTGTAACCAGCCCTGGGAACACTCAGTGCTCATCTGTGGCTCTGGTTGAGACCGCCTTCCTTCCTCCTTCCTTCTTCAGTCCCTCTTCTGTGTACAAAGCACTTTCTTCTACCTGAAGGCGCTGGTGAGATGTTGAAATGTGGCCCATGCTCATAAGACCTAAAGAAATTCCAGATGGAAGGTTAAAGGTTAACATAGGAGACGGTCTCATCAAGGTCGTTGTGACAAAGCAGCTCAGGGAATAAAAAATGCTGGGTGGAACACCACCAATCAGGTTAGAAAAATAAGGTGCTGGGGGAAAGGGGAGGGTACCCTGAAGCTTTGTGTACATGGCAGAAGAGAAGTCGGAGGTTTGGATAATCAATGAGACCCCGTGACATCTGGCTAGACAATTGGGAAAGAATCCTAAGGGAATATTCCAGGTCAGTGGCTGATAGAGTTCAACACACAGGCAGGGTTTGGGAAGCGTGATTAGAGCCTCTTCAGTCTGGAATGATTTTCTTAAAAAGCAATTGCTTATGTTGGTTGATTTGAAGTCCTGGGCTCATTGATGCTGGTCCTTTTCCTAAGTACATACATGGTGGCTTTCATGGGGATTTTAGGGCAGGAGCCCTTCTCCTACTTTAGTAATTCATATTTTGGAATGTGGTAAAAATTCATCATTTGAAAATTTCAGGCTGTGACCCAAATCAGCAGTGTCTTCCCAGAGTACAGGCCAAGTTGAATTGACACAAGGCTTCCATGACTTCTCAGCTGTGGTTCTCAAAGCTCGACCTGGTACTTGGTGAGAAAGACACCAGGGCACTGGGGAGGCAGAGCATGTGCCTCTCACTTCACAGGGCCCAGTGATTGCTCCCGAGAGGGACCTTATTGCCATTTCCCTCAGGATGGCTCATCACTTTTAATGCTAGTTTAATAAATAATGATGAGGGGTACTTAACATGCTAATGGGTCATTAATTATTGCTGAAAGTCTGAGGGATTCTGGGGGAAACAAACAGCAAAGCGCACAGATATGGAGTGAATGTCTTCAAAATTACCACAATCACCATGAAGTAGATAATGAAGGGATGCTTGAAATTACTCTTGCCTATTGAATTTATTAGGCTCGTGTCCTGCCTTTGGTGCCTTTTGTGTGACTTTGAAGGATGAGAGTTGAGGCAGGGACAACTGAGTCACGTATTTGGAGAAAAACCTCATTGTCTTGTGTTGTCTGCTTTTGTCCCTGCAGGGAGGTCAATCTCCATGTAAGAGAGATTTAAAGTGTTTCTATGAAGAGTCATTTCCTCAGGGAACCCACCAAAGGCTCCCAGAGAATGTTTTAATCTTGTTCTTGCATTTTGATGTTTTTAAGTGTAACTGCTAAGGAAAGTCAAATGAAATGATTAACAGTCACCACTGTATGTTAGCAAGTGTTCTGTTTTCCCTTCCTCTAGACTGTTCAGGTTGCACACCCTACCCACCCTTTGGAGTTAGGTCACGTGATTTGTTTTGGCCAATACATTGTGTGACACGTGTCACTTCTAGACTGAGGCTTTATTGATAGGGTGAGATTTGCTGTAGACTCCTCCTGGTTTGGCAATCATGGAAGTTTGTTTATGTTGAGACAGAGCCTCCATCGTCTTTAGTCCCTGATCTGTGACAATGACTAGAGCCCCTATCCTAGCCCATGTTATAGCAAGAGTGAGAAAATTTTAAGAGTGTTGAGCTACTCAGATTTGAGGGCGATTTGTTTCAACAGCCCATCTTGACTAAAACAACCTCAGAAACAGTGGCTCCCGGTAAGTCTGAGGCACAGGACCTACCCCAATCCTGGCTAATAGTGGGATGGTGGTTTTAAAATATGTCCCCAAATTCCTTTGTACTCATCCTTTAAAAGGTAGCGCAAAATTTTCCTCCTCTGAGTATGTCCTGGATTTAGTGACTTGCTTCTAACTATGGAGAACAAGGCTAATGCCATAGCGTAAGGTCACTGAGGCGTCGGGCTTCCTCTTTGTTCTCTCTCCAAGTTCACTTGCTCTGGGGAAAGCCACTGACATATCATGGAGACATTCAGGCAACCCATGGAGAACTCATGTGGTGAGGAACTGAGGCCTCCTTCCAGCATCCACGTGAGTGTGCCATCTTGGAAATGGCTCCTCCATTGGAAGAGGTCCAAACTTGAGATGATGCAGCCCTCCCAACATCTTGGCTGCAACCTGACGAGAGAGCATGAGCTAAGCCATTCCCAAATTCTTGACCCAAAGAAGCCGTGAGATAATAAATGTTTGTCATGCAAGCTGCTAAGTATTGGGGTAATTTATCATGAAGCAATAGATAACTAACAAAGTGGGAAAAGGAATAGACCCCCAAATTTAGAAATTAAAAAATTTACTTCTAGTGGTGGTGAAGTAACTACATATGAATTACATGTTAAGTAACTACATATTATCTTGCTTATCAAGGTCTTTAGACCTCTTTCTCCCAGAATCTCCAATGCCTCCCAAAGCTAGACCAAATAAACATGAAATATAAATTTAAAAAGCAATGAACTTGATATGCGATCACAGCTTTAAGACAAATCCCTTAATGTCCCAGATAAACACTAGGGTTTATTCCAATCTAAGATTCCATGCTTCTGAGATTCTCTCACATTTTATTTTATTTTATTATTTTTTTCTCTTTCACATTTTAGAGTTTCTTTTCATGTAGGTAACACTACCAATAGCTGTTACTTACTGAGCCATCTACGATGGGCCAGAGGGTAGTGACTGCTTCATGTGCATTATCTTGGTGATAACAGAATAAAGGAAGACATGATTATCCTCATTTTATGAATGAGAAATCAAAATGCCAAAAGTTCAAGCCACCTGGTTAGGTCACAGAGCTCGGATGTGGTAAGGACAGGGCCTGAACCTACTCTCTAGGCCATCAAATCTGCCCTCGTCAGTGCTAACATTCTGTCCTGTAAATAGTTTCTTTTCCCCACCCTGTCTCATAGCTCAGCCTCTCTCTGCTGTGAAAGTGGCAGGAGCATTTCGAGAAGCAAGCACTTCTCCGTCAGGACCGCTAGGAGGAAAGGCCACTTGATCCTCTCAGCCTAAGGCAGGACCACTCTTGGGTGATGCCCCCAGCAGTCTCGGGATCTCTGGGAACTTCCTTCCCCCTTCTAGAAACAAGAGATCTGCTCATGTGCTCTGCAGGTGACCTTTATCTGCTTCACCCCAAATGCATTTGCCAAGGTGTCTGAGAAAATGCCAGTGAAGTCTGGAGTTCTGTTTCTTTAGCCCCATGTCTTGACAGCCTGCCCTTGGGTAGGCTTCCCCGGTGGCCTATAATGCAAAAATGGGTGCATGTCACCAAGGCATAGGGGAGGACTCATTAGGTCCCACTGGGCAGTGGGAAGTGAGAAATCACTCCATTCTGGACTTGAGGGAAGTTCTGAAAGTGGCTTTCTTGTAAACAATAAGACCCAACAGGGAATGAATTTCTGGCCCATTATCCATGACTTCAGTTGATGTTCTAAGACATGAGGCCAAAGTCCCTAGCAGCACAATAATCCCCAAGGAATGCACTGCCCAGAATGCCTTATTGCACTTTAAAAAAGGAATTTGTAACCAAGACTGGGAGAAGGACCAACGCCAGAGCCTGTGCTGGGAAGAGCAAGTGTTATTGCGAATCATGATCAATAATGAAATCTCTATACAGCTGTGCTTACTGGAAGTTATCTAGTGATACCACTGGCAGTCAGCAAGAAAGGTCCAGCGCCGCTGCCCTGCTCCCTCCCACAGAAGAGAAGGGTACAATTCATTGGCTCTAATAAGACGCCCTTTGCCTCTTTCTCCCTTCTTCCACAGAGACTTGCTTCTCTGCCTTTGAGCTAGAATCTGCTTCATTCTGTCTACAGAATAAAGTCTCTGGTGGATGCTGGCTCTTTGAATCCCTGTGCTGCTTAAACTCAAGAAACACAAAGGACAGAAATCCCTCCCCCAAATTTGATGGTTTAGTATATGTGAATTGGCTTCTGTTTTTCTTCTTAGAGTTTTAGTTTTAGTATTCACTCATTTCAACCTGGTCTTACCAGGGATCACTAAAGGTATGGGGATGGGGAAGAGGGGCCACGAGATAAGAAAGAGATTCGGAAGAAGGTGGGTTAGGGAACAGGTTCCTACAGTGAAGTTTGTGAAGGTAGGAAATAGAGCACAGTAGGGTCTGCCTGACAGGAGGGAGTAGGCTTGGCCAGGCTTTGGGGTAAAGAGATCACAGGGAGCCCTCGAGCTGGACAGCCCTCCACCCCTGTGTGCTGGGAGGGACCCTGAGAAGTAACCTTACCTCCGTTTAGCAGATTGGGTAACAGTCAGGTCAAGCTCATTAGACCCTGGCACCGTGGGGGTCCGAATGAGTCAGGAGTTAACAACTTAGCCCAAAATCAGAGTACAGCACTTGGGATAGGGGACACACACAGTTAAAAACAATATAAAAACAGGGAGGGGGACAAGCCATAAGAGACCGTTAAATATAGAAAAAACAAACAAACAAACAAACAACAGCGTTGCTGGAAGAATTGTGGTGGGGGGATGGGCTAAACGGGCAAGGGGCATTGAGGAGAACACTTGTTGAGATGAACACTGGGTATTGTGTGTAGGGGATGAATCACAGGATTCTACTCCTGAAATCGTTATTGCACTATATGCTAACTAACTTGGATATAAATTGAAAAAAAAAAAATCCTTCCATTGTTGAATTACACAAACTAGTCCCTGAAAAGTTAATAGTTTTTTTCAGCGCGAGTATTCAAACTTCAGAACTTTGTGACCAATCAGGATAGAAATGGAATCCAAATGCATTTCTATCATGCATTGAGTTCAACAGAGAAAAGCTTTTGACACATGGAGAGAAATCAAATTCATCCCAGTTGAGACCCATAAAGACAATGTCTGAAGGTGTTTCCTCTGGTGATTTACCTAAGTCGTGAACTACTTGAGCAGACACAGCTGGGAGAGAAATTAAGTATCAGAAGGGAATTTTCCCTAAATGTTTTATTCATGAATTTATTTACTCAAGTTCAACTACCTCCTGTTACAAAACTGGATTAAATGCCGACTTCATAATTAAGGAAGGAAGGAAGAAAGAAAGAAAGAAAAGAAAAGAAAAGAAAAGAAAAGAAAAGAAAAGAAAGAGGGAGGGAGAGAGAAAGAAAGAAAGAAAGAAAGAAAGATGGAGAGTGGTGGAGAGGGAGGGAGAGAGGAAGGAAGGAATCTACTAACATGCAGTTATCTGGAACAAGAAAAAAAATTAATACATAGACATGTTGAAATTTTAAAAAAGGAAATTAAAAAAATTAAAAATAGGGTGATGGGTATTGAGGAGGGCATCTTTTGGGATGAGCACTGGGTGTTGTATGGAAACCAATTTGACAATAAACTTCATATATTGAAAAAAAATTAAAAATAAATTTAAAAAAAGGAAGAGACTGAAATTTTTTAGTAAGTAAAACATGATAAACGGAACAAAGATAAATGGAAATTATTATAAAGTATTTCTTATAACAATTTAAAGTATATTAAACATTATTGGTAGCCTTTATTTCCTGTGATGTGTGTGTGTGTGTGTGTGTGTGTGTGTGTGTTAATTTCAGTGAATGTTAAAAAAGAAAACATATTCACTTTCTGCCTCAGGTCCAAAGCCCTCTGTCGTCAGCAGCTCAAGTGTGGCAGGTTAGGAGAACAGTGAGTTGAAAAAGGCCTGGTCCCTGTCCTCACGGAGCCCACAGGCCAGTGAGGCAAGAGTGGGGCCAGCTGTGGTCTGAGGACTGAGTTATATTCAAATTATTTGGGGACCCAGAGACCTTTCTCTTAAGTTGCTTCTGTGTTTCCGTGGAACTTTCCCTCGATTTTCTACCCGCCAGTTGTGTGAGGTGCTGTCTTCTTGAGGACTTTCAGGATGCCTCGTCACACCTCACTGGTGCAAACTGACCTTGGCTCCCCAATAGCAGAACTGAGCAGGCCAGATACCTCGGTGCGTATGGATGACGTGAAGGGTTTGGGTGATGTTCTGTGAAAGAAGGGGGCTTGCCATGTCACTCGGAAAATATGGAGCTCTCATCAAAAGATTTCAGCAGATATCTGAGTCTTTTCACTAGAGGGGATGCCCTTGAACTTTATGGGATGCCTTTATCCTTCCACTAGGGGCCCCATGTGGTTGGTCTAGTAAGGCCTGGGCCTGGCTGGGGCAGGGATCAGAGATATGGAGAGGGAGCCCTAAGTCATGGCTAGACGGGCCTCACCACAAGAAGATGCCAGGCTCAGCAATAAATTTAGTGTTTGTGGAGCATGGGTAATTCATCTGGAACTTTCACATGTGGTTTTATCTCTTTTAATCCCGTTAGGAGGCCAAATTAGGCTGACGGAGTTAGGGTAGGACAGAGTCAAATGCCAACCTATGCTCCTGACTTGGGGGTCCATGTTTTTTCAGGGACCTGAGGATTTTTCAAGCCCCTGGGAGTTCAGAGGCATATTCTCAGGGAGTCTGTTTTAAAAATGTACCCAGGATTTGTTTTCCTCGGGTATGGTAAGACATGAGATACAGAAATGACTCCTGAAAGAAGCTTTTATGGTCATAGTAAACTGGGAGGCATGCCATGCAGGGCCACCTGGAGAAGCATAGGGGTTGGTCAGGAGGCCGAGGCAAAGGAGGAAGTGGAGGCAAGAGCCTTTACTGTGATTTCCATGGGAAGGAACAGAGGAGACAGGGTTACCAGGCTCCGAATTGCCCACTTGAATAACTTTCAGTGAGCTCTGGGGCACAGGGGCTGTCCCGAGCTGTCTGGTTCCTGGTCCTGGGTGTTCAGGGAAGGGGGATAGTGGCCCAGAGTATGCAAGTCTCATAGAGGGGGTGATTGGCATGTGGGCTCCAGACTGGCTGGTTTGCATTGGAAAAACTCAGTCTCTGGTGATTTGTTGACTACAATCTCTAGGAATTGGCTAAACCTGGGAGGGGCATTCACTCCAGGGTCAGCAGGACCCCAGATGTCAGAGCATCAGAATGCAGGAAATAAGAAACTGTAGTTAATACGGGGTCTGATTGTTCTCAGCAAAAATATTTAAGCTATAGTTTAATTTCAAAGATAAACTTTATATAAATATAAATACATGTGCGTGTGTATTTTTCTTTTTCTGGATCACCAGGGTGACGTTCTTGGAAGTGAAAATTGCCACAGAAACTGTATTTCTTTTTTTTTTTTTTAAGTTTTTTTTAATGTTTATTTATTTTTGAGAGACAGAGCATGAGCAGGGGAGGGGAAGAGAGAGAGGGAGACACAGAATCCGAAGCAGGCTCCCAGGCTCTGAGCTGTCAGCACAGAGCTCAACGCGGGGCTCAAACCCACGAACCATCAGATCATGACCTGAGTCGAAGTCGGATGCCCAACCACCTCAGCCACCCAGGTGCCCCTCTTTTTTTTTTTTTAATGTTTTTTAAATTTAATTTTGAAAGAGAGAGAGAGTGTGTGTGTATGTGTGTCTGTGCATGCAAGCAGGGGAGGGGCAGAGGGACAGGGAGACAGTGGACCCAAAGGCTGCTCCACACCGGCAGCAAGGAGCCGATGCGGGTCTCGAACTCATGAACTGCTAGATTATGACCTGAGCTGAAATTGGACGCTTAACCAACTGAGCCACCCAGGTGCCCCGTAGAAAGTGTATTTCTAATCCTTAGCCCCACTGGGGAGACTTACTGATCACCAGTTCATAACAAAATGACAGAAGCAGATGTAAGAAGGCCAGCTGAAGGCCAAGTGACATCCCCACGTCCTCTGCAGGTGGAAAGTGGGCAGTCATTCGGGCCGAGAGACGGGTGGGAGAACTGAGGGTAGGGCAGGGTGGGCACACCGAATCGAAAAGAGCCTGCAAAGCTGGGACCGCATTCACTCGGCGAAGATCTATGTAGCGTCTTCAAAACAACATCTGACATATTAGCATTCTTGGCTTTGGTTTTATAGATACTTTTAGTTTTTTAGCTTTTAAAATGTTCATGTATTTGCTAGGCTTTATAGTCGTATAAGATCTGTATATAGAACACAAACCTAGATTTATACGTGTACTTTTAAGATAAAATACGCACACATAAAGACAAAACAAATCAACGCCAGGGAACTGTCAGCATTTTTTTTTCACAATAATAACAACAACAAAAAAAGAAATCGGCGTGTTCCTCATTTCTGCAGTAAACAGATTACAACGCCTCCTTTAGGCCAGTACAATTCTCCCCTGGGGTTTTTTGGCTCAGTGGGAACACAATCCCCAGTCACGTGGAACAGCCCGTATTGACAATGTGCACAGACACACGTTTGACTTTCCCCTGTGTGTGGCACATGTGAGTCCTGCGGTGGCTGCAGGGGGACAAGTCCATGGGACACACAGTCCATGGGACAAGGATTATTGTGGTAAGATATACACGGATCATTTTCACCAGGCTTGAGTTTACACGAATACATTAACATCGTGGTGTAAAAATCACCATTACCTATACTCAAAACCTTCCCACATCTCTAACAAAAAGTCCGTACCCATAGGGCACCTGGGCGGCTCCGTCGGTTAAGCAACCGACCCTTGATTTCGGCTTGGGTCATGACCTCAGTCGAGAGACTCACGATCTCACAGTATGGAGCCCACTTGGGATTCTCTCTCTCCCTCCCTCTGTCCCTCCCTGCGTACTCTCTCTCTCCAAATAAGTAAATAAACTTAAAAAAAAAAAAAAAGTCCGTACCCAATACACTCGCCCCTCTCCTCCCCCCAGCTTCTGGTTACCTCCATTTTTCCTGTGTCTACACATTTGCCTATTACAGGGACCTCATATACATGGAAACACACAATATTTGTCTGTCTGTGTCTGATTTATTTCACTCTGCATAATGTCCACAAGGTTCATCCACGTTGTAGCACGTGTCAGAATTTTCTTCCTTTTTAAGGCTGAATAATATTCCGTTGTTCACTTCTCATACTTCTGGTCACCAAATCTGTGGAGGTTCCCCCCGCCCCAAACCAAGCAGTTCTCCACACCACCAGCGGGGCGTCCTACAGTTTAACTCAATTCTGACACTACATGGAGACGGAGTCAGATCCCACAGGTTAAAGGGCTCAGTCCCACAAGACCGCCCCTCGCTTCAGATGCCAGTTGCAAGTTCTGAGTCCCCAGGGTCCCCACAACTTCTTTCTTACTTGGCTACAATCTGAAGGTTTCTGCGACCCCCTCCTCAGGTTTGATTAATTTGCTAGAGTGGCTCGCAGAACTCAGGGAAACACTTACTTACGTTTACCCATTAATTAAAGGATAGGACGAAGGATACGCATGAATGGCCAGAAGAAGAGATATATAGGGTGAGGTCCGGGAGGCCCCCAAGAAGGTTCTACCCTGTGGAGTTGGGGTGTGTCACCCTCCCAGGGTGGATGAGTTCACCAGCCTGGAAGCTCCTCAAGTCCTCTACTGCTTAGGATTTTACGGAGGCTTCCTCACGTAGGCATGACCAATCATTAATTCCATTTCCAGCCCCTCTCCCCTCGCTGGACAATGGGGGATAGAGCTGAAAATTTTCAAGCTTCTAATCATGGTCTTTCCGGTGACCAGCCCCCATCCAAGAGCCCAGCCACAGTCGCCTCATTAGAACAAAAGAGGCTTCGAGTGCTCTTATCACTTAGGGAATTACACGGGTTTTAGGAGCTCTAGGCTAGAAACTGGGGGGCAGAGGCCAATATATACATTTGCTATTATCTCACAATACCACCTTTTGTGTATCCATTCCTCTGTCAGCGAACAGATGTTTCCTCCTTTTGGCCATTGTGAATAATGCTGCTGTGAACTTGGGGGTGCAAGTATATCTGGGTCCCTGATTGCTATGTTTTTTGCATGTACACGTAGGAGTGGAATTGCTGGGTCTGTGGCAATTCTATGCTTAACCTTTTGAGAAACTACCGAACCGTTTTCCATGACACGGTCACCATTTTCTATCCGCACCAGCGATAGACGAAGGTTCCAATTGTTCTCCCTCTTTACCAACACTTGTTATTTTCCTTTTGCTTTTGTTTTTTTTCTGCTTTGTTTTTTTTCTGCTTTGTTTTTTAAATCATAGCCATCTTAACGGCTGTTCCGTGGTATCTCACTGTGGTTTGGTCTTGCTTTAAGGACTTTTTTTCTGTCCTCCCTTAGTGACTTTTCCTCCTGAAAGGAAAATAAAAATGCCCATCTGCCAAAGATTGAGCTGTGGAATTTCTGCAAGAGACTGAGAGCAAGGCTCTCCAAGCAAAGATCTGTTTGGAAACTTCACCCACCCTGCGTTCCTTTAGCGCGAACCACTTTCAAAATATTCTAGCACATATTTTGCAAGCTGTTTTCATCATTTGGGACTCTGCTATCTCACCTAAAAGGAATGTGGGTTGATTCCGTTCGGAGGTTTCAAATGTGATAGGAGGAAGGCATGAACTGAACTCTGAGAGACGAAGAAATCTGCCCAAGGGGCCCTCGGAAAGATCTTCAAGCTTGCGATTGTGGGGGGGGATCCTTCAGAGTCGACCATGGAGTGCTTAAAACAAAAGAAGAAAGATGACTGCGACCCCCCAAGGAGTGCCTCCCTGAAGTGTTTGCTCAACCCTTCTGGGGTGGAGGGGCTGGAGAGAAGTACAGGACGGGTTCCCTAGCTCGGAGTGGCCAAGTGCCCCCTTCTCTGGTTATGTCATGTACCAAGGGACAGCCGTGAAGGCTGCATCCTGTTATCTGTAAACTTGGCTGTTGTGTGAAACTTATCATCTTTCCCGGGGAAGGGGGCACCTGGGGAGAGCCTCCAGCTCCATAGCCCGAGGCAGTTGGAGAGACAGAAAATGCCCGGAGGAGGGGAGGGGGAAAGAGCCAGGCTTGGGTCTGTGCGGGGACCTGGAGGGTCACCGAACCTCCAGTTTACTCCACATTGAAATGGTAAGGACAGCGCTCTGCTCACGTGCTCTGTAAGCAGTAAATAAGACATTTCTGCAGAGATGTCATTGGCGATGGGGCTGAGCTGAGTGAGGGGAGGAAGGGGCATCACACTTTGACATTTAATTGTATTTCCAAATGAGATCATCCACGAAATCACAGTGCTTTGTGTGTGTGTGTGTGTGTGTAGGGGGGAGGGGGTGACATGAGGAACGGGTATTAAACGTATGAATTTGTTAAACGTGAACATTAAAATACACTACTGATTTTATTTGGATCCTAAAGGTCTCCTCTTCCTTTTTTTAAAAAATAAACTTTCATTGACGTATGACAGGCACACCGAAAAATGCACAAACTGTAAGTGTACAGCCCATGTTTATGCAGTGAACACACCCGCGTCATTGCACCCAGATGAAGGCAA
Organism: Panthera onca; assembly: GCF_046562875.1. NCBI lineage: Eukaryota > Metazoa > Chordata > Mammalia > Carnivora > Felidae > Panthera > Panthera onca. The sequence goes on from NC_138349.1 coordinate 69,860,230, forward strand.
ACACATGCCAGAGCCTTCCTTGTGCCCCTGCCCCGGTCAGGACCAGTTCTTGCCGAAAGTAACTGCTCTCCTCACTTCTAACATCTTGGGTTGCTTTTGCATGTTTTTAACCTTTATGCAAATGAATCATTTCACTCAACGTTATGTATATATGATTCATTCATGTTATTGCACACAGCATATTTTCATTGCTGCATATGATTCCATTGCACGAATACACCGCAATTTATTTGATCTGTGGAGGGACATCTGCATTGTTTCTGGGTTTAACTATTGTAAACAATGCTGATAGAAACATTTCTCACTTGTGCATTTCAGGGAGGAGGCAGATATATGCAGGAGTAGAATTGCAAGGTCATAGGGTGAACGTGTGTCCGGTTTCTGAGAAACAGTTACCCAGGATGGGTGAACGAGATGTGACTCCTGCCAGCAGTATGCGAACGTCCTCGCTGCTTCATATCGTCACCAATTTGGGATATTGTCAGTCTTTAAAAAAAATTTTTTTTAACATTTATTCATTTTTGAAAGGCTGAGAGAGACAGAGCACGAATGAGGGAGGGGAAGAGAGAGAGGGAGACACAGAAGCAAGCTCCAGGCTCTGAGCCATCAGTACAGAGCCCGACGCAGGGCTCAAACTCACAGACCACGAGACCATGACCTGAGCTGAAGTCAGCTGCTTAACTGACTGAGCCACCCAGGTGCCTGGGATATTGTCAGTCTTTTAAATGCTAACTGTTCTGGTGGTTGTGAGGTGGTATCTTGTTTCAAACTATTCAATTTGAATTTCCCTGTGGTTAATAAGGTTGACTACGTTTTCACGCCTTTTAAAACTTTTTACTTACTTACTTACTTACTTATTGAGAGAGTGAGCCAGGGAGAGGCAGAGAGAGAGAGGAAGAGAGAGAATCCCAAAAGGCTCTTCAGTGCAGAGCCGGATGCAGAGCTCAATCTCACAAACCATGAGATCATGACCTGAGCAGAAATCAAGAGTCGGACGCTTACCTGACTGAGTCACCCAGGTGCCCCTACCTTTTCATATCCTAGTAGGTATTTCGTTTGTGAAGTGCTTATTCATATTTTGGCCAGTTTTGCTGTGGGGTTGTCTCTCCGTTTCACATTGATGTGTAGGAGTACTTTACATATTCTTGATATGAGCTTTTTTATTATATGCTGCAGATACCTTCTTTTTCTTCTTTTCTGGTGTGTTGTTTGTGAACGGAAGTCACAAATGTTAATATAGTCCAATATGTAAATCCCTTCTATTATGGTCAGTGTTTTTGTGTTCTTCTCTTCCTCAAAGTCATGGAGGCATTCTCCCATGTCCTATTCTATGAGCTCTGTTATATACCTTTTATCTCTTGATCTATAGTCCACTGATACTGCTTTCTATGTGAGATAGAGATCAAGATTATTACTTTGGGGATATTCAGATGGATATCCAATTGACCCAGCATCACTTATTTCTTTAAAAATTCTCTTCCCATTGTTCCGTGTGCCACTTTTATCGCTAGTCACATGTCTGTATAATATGGGTCTATTTCTAGACTCTCTGATCTGTTCCACTCACCTATCTGCATATTCCTGTCGCAGCTCTGCACGGTCTTATTGTCACATTATGATAAGTCTTAATATCTAGTTGTGTTTGTTCTCCAACTTTCTTTTTTTTTAAGTTTGTCTTAGCAATTCTTAGCCCTTGACATTTCAACATAAGTGAGAGAATCAGCTTATGACTTTCTACAAATGCTTCCAGCACATATTAAAATTTCATTACATTTGTATAGACCACTTTGGGGTTCTGTTTGTTTGTTTTTTAAAGTTTATTTATTTTTGAGAGAGAGAGTGAGACAGACAGGAGTGGGAGAGGGGCAGAGAGAGAGGGAGACACGGAATCCGAAGCAGGCTCCAGACTCTGAGCTATCAGCACAGAGCCCAATTCAGGGCTTGAACCCCCGGACCAGGAGATCATGACCGGAGCCAAAGTCAGGCGCTCAACAGACTGAGCCACCCAGGCGCCCCTGTATAGACCACTTTGGAAAGAATCACCAACTCCAAGTATTTAGCCTTTCAACTCATGAATGTGGTATACTGTTTCATTTGTTTAATTTTCTAGTTCCTCTCAGGAATGTTTTACAGTTTTCTGTGTAGGAGTTTCACACGTCTTTTGTTAAATTTATTCCTAGCTATTTGATCTAAATAAAAAATTTCTTACTTCATTTAAGAATTGGTTATATTATGAAGAAATAGAATTGACTTTTGTGTATTAGCCTCGTATCTAGAAACCTTGGTAAATTTATTGATTAATTCTAATAGTTTATGTATAGATCTTTTTGGATTTTCTACATATAATATCATGTCATTTGGGAATATGACAGTTTTATTTCTTCCATTCCAACTTTTATACATTTATTTGTGTTCTTTATATTCTTTATCTCACTGGCTGAAATCTCCAGTATCATGTTTAACAGAAATTCAGGTGGTGAGCAGATTTGTCTGATTCTTGACCTCAGAGAATAAAACTTAATTTTTATATAATTTTTGCTCTATTTTTAATCAGATAAAGAAATTTTCATTCTACTGTTAAGAGCTTTTTTTTTTTTTTTTTTTTTTTAATTTTTTTTTTCAACGTTTTTTATTTATTTTTGGGACAGAGAGAGACAGAGCATGAACGGGGGAGGGGCAGAGAGAGAGGGAGACACAGAATCGGAAACAGGCTCCAGGCTCCGAGCCATCAGCCCAGAGCCTGACGCGGGGCTCGAGCTCACGGACCGCGAGATCGTGACCTGGCTGAAGTCGGACGCTTAACCGACTGCGCCACCCAGGCGCCCAGTTAAGAGCTTTTTTAATGGGGTGCCTGGGTGGCTCAGTCGGTTGAGCATCCAACTTCCGCTCAGGTCATGATCTCAAGGTCCGTGGGTTCGAGCCCCGCGTCGGGCTCTGTGCTGATAGCTCAGAGCCTGGAGCCTGCTTCAGATTCTGTGTCTCCCTCTCTCTCTGACCCTCCTCCATTCATGCTCTGTCTTTCTCTTTCTCAAAAATAAATAAAACATTAAAAAAAACATTATGGGGGTGCCTGGGTGGCTCAGTCGGTTAAGCATCTGGCTTCGGCTCAGGTCATGATCTCGTGGTTTGTGGGTTTGAGCCCCGCAGCATCGGACTCTGTGCTAACAGCTCAGAGCCTGGAGCCTGTTTTGGATTCTATGTCTCCTCCTCTCTCTGCCCGCCCCCGCCCTCCTCCCATGCTCATGCTCTGTTTCTGTCTCTCCATAATAAATAAAATCAAAAAAATTTTTTTTTAAATAATAAAAAAAAATTATGAATAAGCATTGAATTTTGTAAAGTGGTTTTTCTTGTTCTGTGGAGATGATTATATGACTTTTCTTCATTAGCTAAATGTGTTAAATCAGTTAATGTGATAAATTACCTTAATTGATTTTTAAATGTGTTAAATTAGTTAATGTGATAAATTAGCTTAGTTGATTTTTAAACATCACACTAACCTTGAAACTTGATCTTGACGGGTTATCTTTTATATATATTGCTGGGTTCAGTTTGCTAAAATTTTGCGTTGGGTTTTTGAATCATTGTTCGTGAGAGAGAATGGTGTGTAATTTTTCCTTCTCATAGTAAAAACAAGGAGGATCGCGCTGACTGAATCGGGTCATCGATTGTGAGGGTCACCAACCCCCAGTTCAGTCTTCATTCCCTCACCGCCATCTTGGGACTCCACTTCAGCTGGGAATGTTTGTCAGGCACCTTCTTCCTTGGCTTGTTCTGTGTCCGTTTCTGTCCCGCTGTCTCATGAGAGTGCCCAGAGTTCTGCCGAGCTTCTTCAGCTCGGAGCCTATGTTTTGTTCTGGAATTGTCTGTCGCCTTGCAGGGAACGTGAGCCTAAGTGCTGGCCTCACCTCGCTCAGGCCTTGCCCATTCTCACTGCCTCAGTCCTGGTCCTCTGCCTGCAAACATGTTTTGTTTTTGTCTTTTTCTGTTTTGTCCAGCTCTTCTAATTTTTCTCAATGGAAAAATTAGCGCAAACAATGGTCAGTCATTGCTCTCATTTCCTTTTACTTCCAGACCCCCTCTGCCTCCAGACTTCTGCCCCTCCCATTGAGACTGGTAATTTCTACCTGCTCCTAGGCTATGTCCCAGACCCGCCCTCTATGCCACTGATGGACTATGCTGTGTAAAGCATGGCCACCCACAGGTCACCCTCCTACTTAAAAGCCTGCCTTGATTTCCAGAAGCCTGCAGGACAAAGCCTTCTTGCCAAGCCCCCACCTCAAGGACTTCAAACAGATGGTTCCCCTTCACTGCAGTGTGCCACTTACCCCTCCCTTGCCACATGTCCCCTAAGCCACCCTCCATTCCAGCTCACGCATTTACTTACCATTCTTGGAGTACATTAGATGGGTTTCTGTCTCTCAGCCTTTCCCCTCTGCTCTCCTGCCTAGAACACTCTTCCTCCTGCTTACAGTTGCCCTGTTTCTGCCTTTCCTTTACATCTGATTGAAGTCCCCTTGCCTACGAAGTTGTCCTGTCTTCCATACCCTGTGATACTCTACCTCTTAAGGGTGTCCAGAATGCTTTCTTGCCTTTCAGGTGGCAAAACAGCAACTCTGTGTCATTCATTAACTTATCTGTGTGTTATCCCCAGTGAGCTGGCTGATCCCAGCCCTTCAACCCTTTCGTAGGCCTGACAGCTGGCACAGACAGATGCTCAACGGATATAGAGGCTTCGGATGACGATGCCCATGGTTCCCATTGGAGTTGCTCATCAAACGTGTCTGGCTCTCGGCTGGCCAAGTGCTGGGGGGTGCACTCCCATCCTTTCCCAAATATAGTGGGGCCATGTTACTGGATTTGGCCTGCGAAATGCGGGTAGGAAACCTATGTATCTCTTCCAGGGAGAGAAAGCCAGTGCACAGACTGCCTCCTGTCTTGGCAAAACAGAAGCCCTGCCCGCCCACCCACCTTGGTGGCTGAAAACGAGTGAAAGATAGACTTTTCTTCTCATAAGCCTCTGAGAGCTTGATCTTGTCTATAACCATGGATGGCCTCACGTCTCCTGACTGGTGTAATGATGCCAGGAATGGTGATGGTGAGGTTGCCGCTACGGATGATGAGAGAGATGATGAAGAAAAGTAAATGAAGATAGGGATTTTTCTATCTTTCTATCATGTCACTCAAGCATCCTTCTTTCAGTCGGCCGGAAGAAAAGACCTTGTCCCTGAAGTGTCATAAAAACCCGCCTAAATAAAGATGACAACACTTAAGGCAGTCTTCAAAGTTGTTCCAGTAGCGTTCCCCTTTCGCTAACTCCATGAGACAGTAACGATGAAAGCTCCCTTGAACACTTGCTCACGTTCTGGCACCTTCCTCATCATCTTCACCTTCCTAACCACTTGGCAAGACGGACCCCATTCGTCCCTTTTCAGTTCACAGACTGAAGTTTCGAGAGGCAAAGTGATTTTCACGGAGCCACACGGCAGGCAGTCTCTGGTGAGGCTGGGTCCCTGATGGTGATCCGTCACCTCCGAAGCCACATTCCTTCCCCGTCAGTGTGCTGCCCTCCCCATTCTGATAGTTCCAATTTCAGTACATGAAGGAGGAATAAACGTACTAACAGAGTGCATCCCTCTATTCTAAGTATCTTCTATAAAATGATAAGCAGACGAGCACATAAAAAATAAGCTATTAAAGCCAGTAACATCCGCTGTTTATGGTTGTGTCCATGTATTCATTTCATCCTGTTTCCATCTGTTTTTTTTCTCTGCTACCTCTTAGCGGACAAGTGGCAGGAGGCATTAAAGTTTCGAGAAAACTTTACCGGAGGAATTTGAAAATAGAGAATGTTCTCTCTGTTCATTGAATTTTAGTTTAATTGGGGGAAAAAAAATCCCTCTATTATTTCATTCTAGCTAGCTCAGGGAACCCTGGGTTGAGGCCAGCGCTATGGGAGTGCCATTTAAGAAGTACTAGGTGGTGCCTTTGCTATTCTGCCCCGCGGTTGACCTTGCTCCCTCCCCTCCAGCTCCAAGAGAAGACAATTCTGTCAGTGGGTGGGAGTCAGCCCTTGGCTTCCTGGAGAATGTCCACATGGATGGGCAGCTTGAATTGAGCCTTTTTTGTGATGTTAAACCCTGGGGATCTACTGGGTTGGGGCCATTACCTCATTTCGCAAATACCGTAAGGGTCAGAGAATCTCTAAGCTTCTTACCCAAGGGGAGAGCTGATATCCTGGTCTCTTTACTGCCTTGCCCTTAGCTCTTCAAATAATCTTATTTTACGCGTCTATCCATTATGCCACACTCTGCGGCAGTATTCATACCAGTTTTCATAGACATCAAGCTTTGAATTCAGATAGGCATCCGCATTCCGGCCTCGCCTCTTACTAGCTCTGTCCCTGGGCAAGTTAAAGGGCCTTGTCAAGCCCCAATCATCTGGGTTTTTTTCGTTTTGTCTTGTTTTAATAATCTGTTGGTTTAAATGGGGGATCATAACGCATAGGGTTACTTTAAATATTGAATGAAATAATACTCGGTACCTAATAAATATTCAGTGACTGTTAACTGCTATTTTAACACTGTAAACTCTTTCAGAAACTGGGGAGTGACAAGTTTAAAGGGCTCACTCTACTCTAATTGTGCATGTAACAAGGTTGATTTCAAATATTCTTCATCCATTCATTCAATAAAGGCACAGTGAGCACCCACCCTATGCCACCGTGTGGCCCACGTACCTACACGGGTATACTGACGAGCCATAGATTATTGGGGTTCATCTGTGTGCCACAGACCCAACACTGGGGGAGGTGAGGACAGCAGGGACATATTGGCTTCAAATGCGGGCTGGTTTCTGCCTACCACGTCAAGGGCAACAATGGAAAGTTTTACTAAATTCCTCCGGTGGAATAGGACAGAAGAAGGTTAAATCCAGGGTGAAAGTCCTTCAAAACCGAAACCTGGTGCTACCTCATTGAAGTCTTCGAGGGTCTTGCTAATATCCTTGCTTCAGTATTTATCTTGAATAACTTAATAAGTAATGGTATTGAAATATCCTCAGTGATATTTTAAAGATAGTAGAGAAAACACGAAGGGAAGATTTACTCAGTAGGTGTAATGGTTCTCCACCTTCTTGACCTGTGAGGTGCGTGTGTGCTTGACCTGTGGCGTGTGGGCTCAATGACGCGTGACCTGAGTCCTCACTACCTGTGACACATGTGCTTGGCTTCCCTGGGACTCTCCACCACCCCATTAGAAACGCCTCTACTTCATTCCCCCGCATTCCTTCCTACCTAGATGGCTCATTGCAATCCCAGATTTCCACTAAATGTCCCAGGGCAAGGGATGCCTTGGTGGCCCTGTCCGTTAAGTGTCTGACTTCAGCTCAGGTCATGATCTCATGGTTCGTGGGTTCGAGCCCCGCATCGGGCTCTGTGCTGATGGCTCAGAGCCTGGAGCCTGCTTCGGATTCTGTGTCTCCCTCTCCCTCTGCCCTTCCCCCACTTGTGCTCTGTCTCCTTCTGTCTCAAAAATAAATAAACATTAAATAAATAAATAAGTAAATAAATAAATAAAGTAAAATGAAATAAATGTCCCAGGCCATGACCTTGAGTCTTTGGTCTTCCTAGTCCTAGACACAGCCCTCCGGGGCATTTAGTCTATGTCCAGACTACTCTTTATTGAACTGAATTTACTCATTCAGAAGCACTTGTTAACTTTTTTAGAGATAAAACCCAAAGAAGAAACTAGGTAGAGGCAATATCAAGCCCTAGTTCTCAATAATACCCCTGGGCCCCTGGACTTATCTTCTTCCCTCCCTCCCACCGCCCCAGTGCAGATCTCACTCCCTGCTGGGGTGGACCTGGGAGCTGTGTGCTTTGTTCTGATGTCTACCTGACCCCGTGTCTCTCCTCTCTCTGGGCAGGCCAACACGAGGTGGCTGTGGATGGTTTTCTCCAGAGATCTCTCTTCCCACCTAGGGCTCCTTCAGGCTGAGCAGACGGTCCCCAGCCCTGGTCAGGCACCCACACCAAAGCTCGCACCTCCCAGGCCCCACCCTGCCCACAACCCCAGGCACTCTGAGCAGTGAGATAGAACTCAGAACAAAGATGCAAGAAAGACAAGGAGGTCATCGATGGGCACGGAGGCTGCCTTAGCTCAAGGAATAATGGGTTTGGAGCCAAGTTGAGCAGGACCGGGGTAGAGAAAACGAAGGGGGAAACAACTCTCAGAAAAAGCCTGGGCAGAAGTCACTTGAGGACCTCATGTTACCTTATTAATATTTGCCAACACCTGATGAAAATGTGCCAGGGAAGAGGGGTGGTGAGCGTGGGCTTCATTTTGGATCCTCGTGGAAAAGAAGAAGGACACCATATATATCCCAATGACCTTGGTCAACTCTCACTCTACAGAGAGAATCTCAAGGAAAGAGAAGGTAGGGAAGGGACCCAGTGGAGGATGAAAGGTGTCCATGAGGAGACAGTTTGGAAAACACAAAAGTTGAAGTGCAGGAGTCTTCTACTTGAGGAAGGATTCCTGGACACTTTGCACTGGCCCAGCGGTTAGTTCTTCGGGTTTCCTGTCTTCCCTCTGGCTGGGTCTCTGCTTCCTTTCCCCTCCTTGAAGCTTCCAGTGAAGTCTTAGAGGCACAGAAGCTCCAACGAGGGGCTGAGTCGTTATAATCCGAGCCTCTGCTTTCCTGAGAGCCCCAGGATCACCAGTCCTTCTAGAACACAACTCAACTTCTACAGCAGCCATGACTTGTCCAGCTTCTCAGGTCACGTCCTTGCTCTGCCCTGAGTTTCCTGTGCTTACTTCCTTACTGATTGTCCTATTGCAGCCCTATCCCAGGGACCAGAAGCGGAGACCTTGTTGGGTTTGGGGCTGCCCACTCTCAATGGTCTGCACACGGTTACCCCATTAGGGGGAAGTTTGCGCTGTGGGTCCTGGTGGGGGGCACCTGCTCTCCCTGCCTCCCACCTGGCCTCCCACCTTTTCCTTCTCTTCTGCCACCCCTTTCCTCTCTTTGGTCTGCTTCACACACGGCACCCCCAAAGCAATTTTCGTGTCTGCCAAACTCCCATACAATCTGCACTGTTCACAGTCTAATTCTGCTTCGGGGCTTCATTACTTGCCTATCAGCCACGGAAGGAAAGAGAGAGCAATGGAATCCCCATTCTGGTTTTGTGCGGGGCATTCAGTGATTGCTTTCATAAGTGAACTAATAAATATTTACCTCATGAGATTAAAGAATTAGATCATTCATCGTTCTTTCATCCATTCCCAAGAGCCCCCTCTGTCGTGTGTCTTCCTCTGCGTCCTGTGGCAGAGACTTGCCCAGGACAGTGTAGGAAGTTTGTGTGCCAGTTGCCCTGTGGAAGACGCGTGCGGCATCTAAAATGCAGAGTGTGTGGGTCGGTTGGATGTTGGTTAAACACCCGGCTTCAGCTTAGGGCACGCTCTCGCAGTTCATGAGTTCGAGCCCCGTGTGGGGCTCCGTGCCGACACCCAGAGCCTGGAGGCTGCTTCGGATTCTGTGTCTCCCTCTCTCTCTCTCTCTCTGCCCCTCTCCTGCTCACACTCCATCTCAAAATTAATAAACATTAAAAAGAAACTTAAAAAAAAAAGACTTTTAAAATGTGGAGTTTGGAGGTGAGTGGGTAGCCTAAATAATAGCAGCCTTGAAAGTGTCACATTGGGAAGTGTATTTCAGTTGCCCAGGCTGAAATGACATGCTTTTTTCTTTTTTTTTTTTAATGTTTATTTTGAGAGAGAGAGAGAGAGCACCCCTGCGAGTAGGGGTGGGGTCAGAGAGAGGGAGAGAATCCTAAGCAGGCTCCAGGCTCCACACCGTCAGTGCAGAGCCTGACTCAAGTCTCGAACCCACAGCCCATGAGATCATGGCCTGAGCCCAAGTCAGACGCTTAACCAGCCGGGCCACCCAGGCGCCCCTGAAACGGCACCCTTCTGAGAGATGATCTTGATGTGCTTCCTGCAGGCGGGAAGACTCCCTCCCGCGACTGGGGAGGCCACGCAGGCTATGCTGGGGTCCAGACGTAGCAGCTGGCTCTTCTCACATGGAAGGCACTGCCGGGCTCACTGCCACCTCCGGGGTCTCTGTCCCCTGTGCTCTCCCCGCTGGCAGGGTCTGGCATCCGCGCAGCGGCTCTGGGAGCTGACAGCTCCTCAAGCCACGCTGGCTTTAGCCGGTGCTCTATTAATAGAGCATCACTTGGGAGCACGGTTGGGGAAGACCGTAAACAATCACTTTCTCTAAACTTGATGTCCGGTTGCTGGCGCCATTTTCCCAAACAAAGCCTGGTCCCATGAGTACCCCTGACTATGCCTCTCTAGCCTCCCCCCAAGCGCCCACTCACAAGGGCCCGGATTGCAGACTGCTTGGAGGCCGAGAACAGGGAAAATGGAAATAAGTCCTGGAAAATGACTCGTGTGGTCCCAGGAGAGTCCTCTCTCCCCTTGGGCTCAGGATCCCCATCCCATCACTGTGATCCTCCTGTCTACCTAGAAGCATAGGAAGAGCTTCATTTGGGAGAACCTGAAGCCTGCTTCTGAGTCCCATGGTTAGGGGCTCCTGATCCCTGGTTCTGCGCTCCCTCCGGGCAGGTGCGGGCTCCTGGAGCGTGATCCCTAGTTCAGTACTCCCTCCGGGCAGGTGCGCGCTCCAGGAGCGTGATCCCTGGTTCTGTGCTCCCTCCAGGCAGGTGCCCGCTCCAGGTGGCTCGAACACGTGCCTCCTGGGTCAGGTATTCGTTCACTCTGAATCTAAGCGCCGCTAGAAAACCCACCCACAAACTCGCAGTGGAAAGCTGGCTCTTCATTTCCGTCATTTTCCGAAAGGCTGCAGCAGATTTTGTGCAGAAAAATAATGTGCCTTTTCTTCCCCGGGGTGGCTGAGTTGGTTACGCGCAGACTTCGGCTCAGGTCACGATCTCACGGTTCGTGGGTTCGAGCCCCGGGTCGGACTCTGCGCTGACCTCTCAGAGCCTGGAGCCTGCTTCGGGTTCTGTGTCTCCCTCTCTCTGTCTGCCCCTCCGCCTCTCGCACGCGGTCTCTCTCTGCTTCTCAAAAATAAATAAACATTAAAAAATAAATAAAATAAAATAAAATAAAATAAAATAATGCCCCTTTTCTATTAAACCCCATTCTCTTTAAGGGTGGGATGGCAGGATCTGCTCCTCACCATGTGAACTAACGCCATAGCGATTTGCAAGATGTAGGCTCGGATTACTGTCACCTCAATTTCTGATCTGTAGGGCTGCACCCCGGTGGAAGGGGGTCCGGGCAGGTGAACAAGGAGAGGGGGGTGGGGAAGGAGAATTCTCACATGCACCCCTCCTGGGGCCCTTGGCCTGCTTCCTCATTTGCATCCGCTCTCTTCTTAGCCCTCCTATAAGCAAGCTTCTAGGAAAAGGTTGGCAAACACTCATTCTCGGTTATGAAAGATAAGACTTTGTGTGCAACTCCCCAAAGGTTTTTTAAAAGGGTCAAGGCCTCCATTTAAAAGAAAGTTCCACTGATTATGGAGTTTCAGGCTTTGGAACATAATGAGAGTATATGAGTGTGTGTGTGGTATTTCCATGTGGTGTGCGTGTGTGTGTGGTGTGGGATGTGTGTCTATGGTGTGTGTGTGTGTGTGTGTGTATGGTGGGTGTGTGTCAGTGGGACAGGGTGGGGGTAGGAGATGGAAGTAAGAAAGAAGAAGGAAACTTTCTTCGAAGTTTCTGGAAACTAAAATGTGCTCATTCATTAAACATTTATTTGTGCTTACGTGCCAAGCGTTGTGTAAGCACTGGGGATTTGGAAACGAAGGCCAGAATCCCTAGACTCATTTTGCTCCCAATTAATTAGACCACTGTAACTTCTTGGAACAATTTATGTTTTTCATCTGTTTGTTTTTAATTTATGTCTTAATTGCTTTCCTTTACGAGACATATTTATTCTGATTTTCTGGAATCGACAGACCATTTACATGTTCTGCTTCCTAAAGATACGTTAGAAGGCCGTTCATTCGATTAACGATCACTTATTATACGCCATCTGAATGCCCGACGTGCACTAGACCTGTGCACACCGAATGCGAGAAGCATAGTAGACATCGTACGGGAAACCTCATCTATACCTTCTGGAAAATCAGAAGTATCTTAGTAGTCCCAAGGATAGCGCATTGACCAGCCCTACCTGTTGTTTCCTGTGACCAGTGTGTGTTCCCAAAGCGTTCTTTCCTCTCTTGCTAAATAGCTGTCAAGCCAGGGTACCCTCCACCCCTTCCCTCAGTGAGGGAAGCTCTCTCGGAGACCCTGGGGACGACTGGCCCAGCCAGAGGCCAGTTTCTTCCAGGCCGCGGTCACTTTGCTCCGCGGGTTTGCTGATACAGCACATCGGGAGTGAGTCTGGCTCGGGGCCTAATCTCAGGTCAAATGTTTGGCACTGGTTCAATACCCAAAGGCTCTCGGAGTGAAAATCATGTGATAAATGGGACCAATCAAAGTGGGAGCGTTTTCTCCGGAGGGAAGCTTGGGGAGACTTTCAGGAAGGGGCCGGACCAGCGCCATTCAACACGCCATCGGAGTTTCCACCCAGAGAAGCTGAGACTTCGCCGAATGCCTAACATCTTTCACTTTGAGCTGGATAACTGTAGTGTCTTTCCAAAGTCACTGCCTCGAAACACCAGCTTGTCAGACTCTGGACTATCTCCCAGCAAAGCACTGGTCTTCACAGAGCCCCGCAAGAGCAGGTAGCTGGCAAAGGAAGGACAGTGAGGCTCAGGCCTGTCTGCCTGTGGTCGCATCGGACGATTTCCCTTATCGGTGCAGGTGGGGAGCAGGGGGGTGCTAGTTCCCAGCTTAGGTACTGGCGCCGATAGGCCCCCACAGCACTGCAGGGGGCGGGGGGGCGGGGGGTGGAGGCAGGCTTCGGCTTCAGCAAATGCCATCATCTCTCACAAATGTGATGGCAGTGTGTGAATGCAAGTCACAGGAGGAGGCCCCGTCCTGCAGCTCTGCCTAGCTATCGATTTAACTCTTTGTTGGCAGACGAATTCATGTATTAATTCAACAAACGTTTACGGGGGTCACTCTGTAGGCACCGAGGGAAACAAAAATGGGTAAGAAAATGCCAGGCCTCTAGCTCAGGGCTTTGAAACAGTTTTTAAATCATAATCCACAGTAAAATGTAAAAAAAAAAAAAAAAGATATTTTACATTGTGATCCAGTGTATGCGTGCACACACACACACACACACACACAGAAGAAATAAAAGTTCTACAAAACGAACCGATCCGTACTATGTGTGATACCTCCTGATATGTTGTACTCTTTTATTTTAATACCCAGCTCACTACATGGATTTCATGGTTGGCTAAGAGGCCAGGAGGAGAAGTTTGAAGAATGCCGCAGCCCACGGTTCAATTGCTGAGAGCCGAGTGAACAACCAGTCACAATTCCAAATTCTACAGCAGAGGTGTCTGAGCTGGGCGCTGGGGCAGGGCTCAGAGGAGGGAGACAGGCTAACCCGGGGCATCTGAGGAGACACGCAGCCAGGGAGGGGGAGTGGAGTCCAGAAAGCAAGTTTGAGACGCCCTAAGAGGAGTGTGTTTGTGTGCCGAGGAGAAGACGTGGCAAAAAGGTCCCTGTGTGTCTTTACTACTGAATTTCTGGAATGCCCAGTGATCTTCTGGTCCTAGAGCTTCAGCATTTGGTCTCCCGTGGGACGTTTGTTGTTTGGGCTGCATTTAGACGGAGTTAGCTGTTCTCACAAGTATTGTTATACGTAGGATCGTATTCTACCTATCGAGCTGTACTGCATAGACGGTTCACATTGTATGTCGCGGTGGGTCCTGTGTGGTATATTCTGTGCTGGGTGATGAGCACACGGAGGAACGATACTTTACCTGCTCAAACGCAATAACACGACGTGACGTCACGTCACGTCATCCCATGGCGACCGTGGGAGAATGGGGCAGAGTCTAGACAGGGTGCCGTGGACACCGTAGACCTGTGGTGACGCGCCTCCACGATCAGGCGTGTTTGTCGAGCCTGCTCTCCTCCTTGGGTCTCGTATCTTGCCGTGGATGGCTTCTCCTCCCGCCCCACCCCACCCCAGGCCATCTCTCCCTCCACTGGGCCCATCCACCCCCCACCCGCCGCTGACAACACTCCATATCTCCATGCCACCCTCTGCCACTGCTCATAGGACATATTCTTAACTTAAAAAAAAAAAAAATGTTAAGACCTATAGCATCAACGGGACCGTGAGCTTCTTTCGGGCCAAGCAGCGATTTTTACGTCTCTCTTGATTCAGACACGTGCCCCCAGCACAAGATGGCTCCTCGCACGTTCTCTTAATCTGTAACTTAGAGCAATCACCGCGCACCAGGCCCAGTGGTGTTTTGTGGCGGTAGGTAGAAGGCGAAGCAAAACAACTACAACAAAAGCAAACGCGCCTATTCCAGACAAGAAAAAAATACCAAGGGCACAGCAAAAGATTAACATCACCTGTAAGGTGCTGCCTGAAGACGGCCTGGAGCTGGAACCGGGTCGGGTGCGACAGGCCTGACAGGGGGGGATCCCGGTGAATCCACCCAGAGACGCGTCTGCTCTCCTCGGGGCAACTCCTGACACGGGCCCCACGTGGTCACTTCCCTTCCAACATCCCGATGCTATCTGTTTCATTCCCAAACATGCCGGCTCTTCTCTCCCTTACTCACTTAGTGAATTAAAAAAGAAATAATGAGCTCTTCTGCGACAGATACCGAAGGGGAAGCTACAGAAGTGTGTGTGTGTGTGTGTGTGTGTGTGTGAGACTCTGGCTTTTCAAAGTAAATTGGGAAGAAAGAGCACTACGATTCAGAGCGATAGCTGCCAGTGAGACCTGCCACAAAATCTTAAAACAGCCCCGCAGGGGAGACGTCGTGATCCCTAGGGACAGGCGAGGACGCGCCAGCTCAGGGAAGCCACCCTCGCAGGCGGCTGGACGTCCACACCCGGAGGTTCGTGCCTCACTTACGAAGCAGCGGGGATAGAGCTGCCGGGGCAGACGCGGAGCCAGCAGGTGGAAGCAACAGGCAGCTGTCCCCGAACACTCGAGGGCCTGGGGACGGGGGAGCCCAGCCTCTGCTCTATCCCACTAGCCTCCAGGATCTAGAAGCATCAAGAATGAGCAGGAAGTCTGAGGGCCGTGGGGACTCAGGGCAAAGTGGCTGGGAAGCCTCCACAGGTCAGGGGCGGACCAGGCTCCCCCAGAGGGGTGGGGACAGTCTCCTCCTGCTTCACTGAGAGAGGGGGGTAGGACCGAGTGACTGGAGAGGAGGAGGAGGAAATGTGGCTGCCTCGGACCCTGCCCGGGAATGAGAGAGCCTTCTGTGCATGAGGCTGGAAAAGCACAGAAGGTGGGGGCTTGGCTTCTACTGTGTCCCCTCCTGGGGACTCAGGGCTCAGGCTAGAGTGCACGAGCGCTGGTGTCTCCCCGGGCCTGCACCAGGTGTCGGGAGCCCTCCAAGAGTTTGGAATCCAGACAAGCATGTGACTAGCCAGGGTCCAGAGTCCCCACTCTCAAAAGGGACTGTGGGTGATGGAGCTGGGGACAGAGGTTACCAAGGACCCGCCTTGAGGTCAGTTTACAGCTGGACATGGGTGTCACTGCCCAGGGCAGACAGCACAGGGATGCGTGGTGACACCGAGAGGAGGGTCTGGGGAACCATCGGCAGGCGAGGCCGTGCTGCTAAGGTGCGGTCTGTGGATCACCTGCTTCAGACTCCCGGCCCCCACCTCAGCCTCTGACTCGGAACAGGACTCTGCATTTCATTTATTTACTTATTTTTAAGGTTTTGCTTATTGATTTTGAGAGAGAGAGCAAGCACGAGGAGGGGAGGGGCAGAGAGAGGAGAGAGCGAGAGTCCCAAGCGGGCTCTGCGCACGGGGTTCGAACCCACAAACCGCGACATCATGACCTGAGCCCAAGTCAGATGCTTCACTGACTGGGCCACCCAGGTGCCCCAGGAATCTGCATTTTAACTGGCTTCCCAGAAGCTCTCGTAGTCAGCCTGGAGATCAGTTGGGAGGAGTGGAGAGAGGAGGAAGAGGAGGAGGAGGAGGAAAAGAAGGAAGAGGAGGAACTCAGGAAGGCATGAAGGAGACAGAGAAAACGTTGATCTTTCACCAGTGTTTCTTACGCAAGCCCCCCAGTTGCACCTCCGGGTGTGGGAAGCCCCGTCTCACTGTCCCCACCTGCTCCTGTAACGCCTGGAGTATGGTGGGTGGAGAACCCCTGAATCCTGCCTGGCTCACAGTCAAACTGTCCCCCGTCTGCTCCGTGGCCAAGCTGCGTCCTGTGCCAACCACGTTGAATCTATGCCCGGCGTTGGCAGCTCCCTGGGAATCCGACTTCTGGAGGAAACGTTAAACAGTGGCCTGCCTGCCCTGGGGGTGGAGGGCTCGTGAGGGACCAAGCTTATGGCCCTTTCCAGAAATTTAATGAGCACGATATTACAATTAGTCAAGGTCCGCATGTCCCCTGACCAGCCCCGTCGCCTGCAGTCCTTTAATTAAGCTGTAGCGATGCTCCCCCCAGAGCGACCAGCACATGAGTTCATTCGCCCTGAGCCATGAACCCAAGAGGGCATTCGTTCTCTGGGAAGTGGCCTTCATGGGAATTGATCTTCCTTGGTTGCCATCAAGCTTGGGTGGGGATTCTCAGCTCCCCCTGAGTCGGAGGATGGCCGGCCTTGAATCGAATGGCCGTTTTGTAAAGCAGAGGGTGGAAAGACGGAAAAGGAAGAGAAGTTCACACGCACCCTAACCGGTTCTTCCTCTCTTGAAACACCGCTGGGCCCTCACAGCCATTCTCACCCCCTACTGACACATACCAATGCATATACACTCACATGTGAGCTCTCTGTCTCACACCACACACCCACACCCAGCTTCTGGAGGCCGGCGCAGTAGACATTCCCTTCTCATAGTGGATGAATCATGGGACCTGTTGCCACACCGACAGTCTCCCTCGCTGAGGTCTGCTAGCCCAGATTCGTGATCCTTCCGTCCGGCCGAGAGCTATGTTCGGCTGCCATTTGCTTTTAAGTTACTTCGGAAGAGAGCGTTAAAAAGCTCGTTCATGGTCTACGCGAGACTGGGACAGATTCAACTTATTAGACCAGGCTCGCCTGTTCCGGGCCAGTGGGGTTTGCTACGGATTACGAGGGAACCGACGCGTTTCAAGCCATGCTCCCCGTGTCTGCTTCGAAATGTTCTACAGACGCAAACCCGTTGACTGTCATTTGAACGGATGACCAACACAGGCTTGAACTGCGCGGGTCCACTTATGCGTAGATCTTTTTTTTTTTGTTTTTTTTCACTAAATACAGTACAGTACTGTAAATGTATTTTCTCTTCCCTATGATTTTCTTCACAGCATTTTTTTCCTCTAGCTTACTTTATCGTAAGAATACAATATATAATACGCCTAGCACACATTTGTGTCAGTCAATTATTTATGCTATGTTATTGGTGATAACACATTGGCAATAACATATAAATGATCGGTTATTTGTGCTATCGGTAATGCTTCTGGTCAACAGTAGGCTGTTGGCAGTTAAGTCTTCGAGGAGGCAAGAGTTACACCCGGATTTTCCACTGTGCTGAGGGTCGGCGTGCCTTATCCCTGTATTGTCCAAAGGTCAACTGTAGGGATATCATATGAACTAACTTAAAGGCCAAAAATGTGCGAGGCACTGTAGTGACAGAGGCTCCTGATGTAGCTGTAGGTGACTGCCCGGCATTGTGGAGGGAGCCCCAGGAAGCACAGGGGGCAGAGAACTTCCTTTTTTTTTTTTTTCTGGGTTCCATCCACATTTTATTTATTTATTTTTTATTTTTTATTATTTTTTTTAATTTACATCCAAATTAGTTAGCATATAGTGCAACAATGATTTCAGGAGTAGATTCCTTAGTGCCCCTTACCCATTTAGCCCATTCCCCCCCACAACCCCTCCAGTAACCCTCAGTTTGTTCTCCATATTTATGAGTCTCTTCTGTTGGGTCCCCCTCCCTGTTTTTTTATTATTTTTGTTTCCCTTCCCTTATGTTCATCTGTTTTGTCTCTTAAAGTCCTCAGATGAGTGAAGTCATATGATTTTTGTCTTTCTCTGACTGACGAATTTCACTCAGCCTAATACCCTCCAGTTCCACCCACGTAGTTGCAAATGGCAAGATTTCATTCTTTTCGATTGCCGAGTCATACTCCATTGTATACATGTACCACATCTTCTTTATCCATTCATCTGCCGATGGACATTTGGGCTCTTTCCATGCTCTGGTTACTGTTGATAGTGCTGCTAGAAACATGGGGGTGCATGTGTCCCTTCGAAACAGCACCCCTGTATCCCTTGGATAAATGCCTAGTAGTGCCATTGCTGGGTCGTAAGGTAGTTCTATTTTTAGTTTTTTGAGGAAACTCCGTACTGTTTTCCAGAGTGGCTGCACCAGCTTGCATCCCAGGGGGCAGAGAACTTTCTATCCAGGGTGGGAGTCAGCAAACTCCTCCCGGACAGGGGCAGATAATAAAATATTTTAGGCTGTGGGGCCACGCGGTCTTTGTCTCCACGTGAGAATGTCGTAGCATGATGGAGCCCATTGGATGGGTGTGGCTGTGTGCCAGTAAAACTTTATTCATAAAAATTTGTACTTGGTTTCATCTATTCTCAGGAAATTTTAAAGGTAAATTGTTATTACTAGCCTTCTCGTTTTTCTTCTGATGGCATTAATCTACGGCAATGTTTTTTCATAATTTCATTGTTAGTCACAATTGTTTTTTAGAACATTATGAAAGAAATACGTGATCAGTATAAAGTGATTAGAAAATAGAAGTAAGCAAAGAAAAAAAGGTGATATTACTGGGCTGCTCTTCACCTTGTCTCTTCCTCTGCTTTACTCACAAACGTCCCTCACCTTCCCAACGCCACCCACAAGGAGGGTTGTCCAGCTGGCAGGAAGGGAGGGAGAGGGCGGTGACCTCCGCTGAGGCCATAAGCATGAGCTACTGATCCAAAAGCTCGGACTGAGCCTCACCCATGGGCTCCGAGGTCTCTGCTGACATCCAGTGTCACCTGCCTCCAGCAGGAGGGACATTCATGCCTCAGCCTGCCCCGGTGACCTTGGGATTCTTGTGGGGTGAGTTGTTCTTCTCCAAATGGTGGAAATTCCTTTTTTTGTTTGTTTGTTTTTGTTTAGTTATCTTTTATTTATTTACGGCTTTCATGCCATTTACTTTCATTGGTTTTTACTATCTTTTTTTTTTAGCGGTGAGAATTCCTACTGAGGCGAGGTGACGTCTGAAAGCAGAACCCAGTGGTCAACGTCAAGTCACCGGACCTCACTGAGTCGACAAATATTTGTTGGGCATCTAGCGTGTGCCGCTGCAGTCAACGAGAAAGTCCGGGGAGCTTTCGTTCTTGTAGGGGAGCTTAACGTAAACACTAATAAAAACCATAAAAATGATCATTTACATTTTGGGTAGTAACGGCAGCAAATAATAAACTGGGAAGCATTTGGCAGAAGGATGGGTATGGAGGGGACAGTCCTCCCTTGGGTGGTCAGGGAACCATCTCTGGGATGGTGATAAGGACAGCTGATCCCAGGGACATGGGAGCAGAGTGTTCCAGGGAGAACAAAGAACAAATGCAAAAGCCCTGTGGAGGGGCGGGGAGTGTGGGCTCAGAAAGACACAGGAAGAAGCCCTTCGGGCTGGAACAAACAGACTCTGATCAAGAATGATAACAAAGGGAGTCAAGGAGGGAGGCAGGGCATTCAGACTGCCGTAAGGCCTTGGGAATTTACTCAGGAGCACTGGGAAGCCAGCGCAGGATTTCAGGCAGAAAAGTTATATAATCCGACTTACATTTTTGACACCCGGCGCCTGCTGTGTTTGGAGAACAGGCTGTAAGGGAAGAGAGGGGAAACAAGGCGGGGCCGCTGCAGGGGGCAGGTGCTGAGAGCCAAGGGTCTCGGGTTCTGCTGCCTCTGGAGAAGGGGAGCTGTGGGACCCGCTGACCTGTGGCCGG
The DNA here is from genome assembly GCF_046562875.1 of Panthera onca. Classification (NCBI taxonomy): domain Eukaryota; kingdom Metazoa; phylum Chordata; class Mammalia; order Carnivora; family Felidae; genus Panthera; species Panthera onca. Next base: position 69,880,303 of record NC_138349.1, read on the forward strand.
TCGGAGCAGTGTGAGAGAAGGTGTCCCTCAGAAATGCCCTCTCAGGGGCTCCTGGGTGGCTCAGTCGGTTAAGCGTCCGACTCTTAATTTCGGCCCAGGTCATGATCTCACGGTTTGTGAGTTCGAGCCCTGTGTCCAGCTGGGCACTGTCTGTGAGGAGCCTGAATAAATAAAAATAAAATTAAAAAAAAAAAAGCCCTCTCAGCTGAGAGAGAAAGCTAAGAGAGAGAGAGAGAGAGAGAGAGCTTGGGACAGCTGGGGCAGAAAGCAAGCATGGCTTCTGGACAGGATAAGATAGAGACTCTTTCAGTGTCCTAGGTGTTGACTAAGGTGCTTCGGGTGAGTCAGGAACTCTGGCAAGAGGAAGTTTGAACTGGTCTTGACTGGACACCCTCCGGGTGCCGGTCCCAGGCCTGCGGTGATTGCCTCTGATGACCTGTGCCCTCCCTTCCTTCCTCCTAGGTGCAGCCTGGCCCAGGCCACCTGCTGGCCCTAGACCCTCAGGCCAAGGGAATCGAGAAGAGGGAGAGGTAGGGGGCTCTCCCCTGGGCTCTTGGGTTCCTACACGGCCCTCACGGACCCAGCCGTCTTTTTGGAAAGAAGCCACAGGCACGCTTGGGGGAACAGATGTGAGCAGTGACACCGCAGCCTGACTCCCCCGCGCTTGCAAAACAAGTAAAGCTTCTACAGCTCTCTGTCTTCTGTGTGCGAGTGTGTGTTTTTAATCAACTTGCCTCGGTTGCAAGAGCATCCGCTTAGGCTTGTAAAATGTGGAATGGCCTCTGCAGGAACGGTCCTCCGCAGCTCTGACCCGAGACCGCTCATGGGACATCCTCAGAGGGGGGATCTGGAGCCCCCCGCTTGGGGGGAAGAGCTGGGCTGGGGGCGGGGGCTAGTGCTGGGAGGGGGCTGGCTGGTGTCCTGTGCCAAGTGCACCCGCCCTGACGTCCCAGGCTTCCCGTGCACAATAGAGGTCGCGGTAGTGGTAACGCAGGGGGCCTGGGTGATCGGGTGCCCCGCACACAGAACACTGGCAGGGGAAGTGGGCCAGGGGCTTCCTGTATCTCGGCCCGCAGATGAGGAGGCAGTTGGAGCTTGGCCCTGCCTGTCCAACAGCTCCTTCCTTCCAGGCAGGCTTGCCCTTTCTCCACATTTGGCTCCGACTCTGGGTTTATGGGGCCACATGGCAGGAAGTTCACAATTGCTGCGCTGACGGAAACCAGAAAAGAGGCTGTTTTTTCCAGAGGCGTGGCCTGAACAAGTCTGACAAGAGGTAGGGGGAGGGGGCCCTTTAGGGGACCTTGGCCATGCGGACACTGGGACTCCCTGCTCCGTGAAGATACATATATATATACCATAAATTCAAAGAACTCCAGAGCTGGAGAGAATTATAAAAACCATGTTCGGTCTCTTCACTTTACTATGAAGAAGACCCAGGAAACTAAGGCAACTTCCCCAGAATAGTGACAAAGGCAGCACTAGAACCAATTTCCTGATTCCTCCGTCCCGGGATGAGGGCACAGAGCACTCTATCCCCTTCTGGAAAGACTCCCAAGCAGGACTTCCCAGACCTCCTCAGGCCACGGCACCCAGAATAAAGAATACGTTTGCACAGCCCCCTGTGATAAAAGGATAAGGCTGCTCCCGGGAGAAGGCAACCTGCCTGGGGACTCCTGTCACCTCTGTCAGGCGTCAGCATTCCCATCAGGGATTTCTGTACATGTGTGCATGTGTACGTGCATGTGTGTGTGCACGTGTGTGCGTGCACATGTGTGCGTGTCTAAGTGTGTCTGTGTGATTACAGACAGTCTATGTGGTTCTGCAGCTCTTCTGCCTTAGTCTGAGTGGTTTCTAGGAATCCGTTATTTTTTTTTTAACGTTTTTATTTTTGAGAGACAGAGACAGAGCGTGAGCAGGGGAGGGGCAGAGAAAGAGGGAGACACAGAATCAGAAGCAGGCTCCAGGCTCTGAACTGTCAGCACAGAGCCCGACACGGGGCTCGAACCCACAATCCGTGAGATCATGACCTGAGCCGAAGCCGGATGCTTAACCGACTGAGCCACCCAGGCGCCCCTCTAGGAATCCATTATTGACTGAGGGGCTCCGAAAAGGACAAAAGTCATTTGCCCCACCACAAAACTCTTTACACTTTCTTATTATAGGAGATCAGTGCACATGACTTTTCTGAGGTGGAAGGAAAGAAAACTATAAACAGATCAAATAATTTTCTTAGGTCATTCAGACCTAAGTTTGTGATGAGCCAGACCCACCTCCCCAAAACCCCATTAAAAAAAAAAGGTAGCCAGCACTATTAGATCTCAGACAATGTATTAGGTAAATAGAAATTAAGCCCCAAAGTATCCCATTGTATTTTATAGGTACCTTGACCACTCTCATCAGACACCCAACTGCTGTCGTATTAGTTCTGAAAAGCAGTCCCATATACTAGACCTGAAATTCACCTTTAAGGGTGGTGTAGTGTATTGGGAGAAGCACTAACCAAGGGTATTAAACGGATTTTTAAAAAGCAGTTATATGGGAAAATATGTTTAGGAAATCCTGAGTAAGGAAAAGTAAGCAAGATTTTTATAGCAGGACTTCTCTCAGAACCTTGAAAATGCTAGCATGCATTGGGAGTCCCCAAGGATGAGATAGAGCAAAAAAAAAAAAAAATTCTGAATTTGTTTGATCATAGAATATTTTTCACCAACAACCTAGTTGGTCAGGTGTTTTGCCAAAATACCTTTATGGAGAGAAAAGTGTGTTAATATGACTTTCCAGTGCAACAAAATACTGATGCTCCTGTTTAATAATGGAAGAGGGGCAGGACTTACAAAATGGCATAGTTAGGACCTCTGTGAATCTGTTCCCCCATAAAAACAAAGACACTGGGGAAATGGTCAAAATAATCTTTTTCAGAACTCTAGAAATTAACCAAAGACTCGCAACCATCAGAGGAGCATCTGTTCAAGAAAAACTGCTAAGCCTCAGTAAAAGCAACAGGGTTGTGGCATTTGAATACGCATCCCCTTCTATTCAGTTCCATGTCAGCCTTGATAACCAGCAGCCTGGCAAAATCCAAGTATCTGTGAAAACCATGAACCTTGCAGCCACAAGGGGAAACAGACTGGGTCTGAGACTCCTCAACATGTCCCATCTTCTGAGCGTTGTCATTATTTACTTGTCTCACAGACTCTTAGCCAAAACGCATTTATGGGGCATTGTTGATATTTGGTCTGAGAGCTCACTCTGCAGGAAAATCTCTGCCCCAGGGGATTTGTCAAAAACTATCAGCAGCAATTGTTAAACACTGCAGCTGCCTGACAGCAGTTAGAACAAGTGTCTGAGCAAAATGTAAAAGGAATATCTGCGGGCTGAAATGCTTACGGCAGTCATCAGCTGACCACAAAACTAACTGAGCAAAACTTCAATGGTTGCACAAGATAGGAAAAACGGACTTATAAAATTAGTTCAACTTTATAGTGATAGAACAAACTGAACAAACTAACTGAAACTAACCAGCAACTAAAACAAACAAAACAAAACAAAACCCAACAAATCCTGGGATACGTGGGTCTTATTTTGAAAGTTGCCACATTCTATTATCAAAACGTTCAGGTTTCAACAAAAAATGTATGTTACAGGAAAACAAGCACATTTATGGCCCCTATATGGAAAAACAAGCTCTGAGCAAGCTCAGATGTTGGACTTACTAGACAAAGATTTTAATTCAGCTATTATAAATATGTTAAAAGAACTGAAGAAAGTGATGTCTAAAGAATTAAAGAAAACTGTAACAGTGATGTCTTACCAAATGAAGAATCTCAATAAAGGTATTAAACTTACTAAAAAGAATAGAAATTCTAGAGTTCAAAAGTACAATAGCTGCAACGAAAAATTCACTACAATTTGAAATTTGAACTATCAGAAGGAAGAAGTAATGACCTTGAAAATAAATCAATTGAGATTATCCAGTTCGAGGAACAGAAAGAGAAATGAATGCGGAAAAAGGAATAGGACCTTAGAGGCCTGTGGGACCTTATCAATCATACTGACATACACAGAGCAGGAGTCGCAGGAGAAGAGAAAGAGAAAAAGGCAGAAAGGACATTTGAAGAAATAATGTCAAGAACTATCCAAATTTGATTGCAAACATTAATCTCCATAACCAAGAAGCTCAATGAAGTCCAAGTATGATAAGCACCTAGATTCATACCTAGACACATCAGAGTTAAATCGTTGAAAGCCAACAAAAAAGAGAAACTTGAAGGCCGTAAGAGAAAATAAGCTATCATGTACAAGGAACCTCAATAAGTTCAACAACTGATTTCCCATCAGAAACCATGGAGGCCACTGGACAACATATTGAAAGCTCTGAAAGACAGTCAGCCAAGAATTCCATATTCAGTAAAGCTATCGTTCAAAAATAAAAGAAGAATAAAAAGATTCCCAGGTAAACAAAAACTAAGAGAATTCATCACTCACAGAACTGCCCCACAAGAAATACTAAAAGGGGTCCTGCTCACCGAAATAAAAAGACCCTAGGCTCAAATCCATATGAAGAAATAAAGAGCACTGGTGAAGGTAACCTTATAGATACTTATAGAAGACAGCATAAATGCATTTTATACTTCTTTTCTTCTCCTATCTGATTTAAAAGGCAACTGCCTAGAGCAATAATTATAAAGCTGTGTTGATTGATTTATAATATACAAAGATAAAATTCCTATGACAATAACAGGCAATAAGGGAGTGAGGAGGGCTGGAGCTACATACTAATGAAATTAAGTTAGTGTCAATCCAAATTAGATTGTATTAAATTAACAATTGTAATCCCCAGAACCACCACTAAGAAAATAACTACAAATCATATAGTATAAGAATATAAAAGGGAATTAAAACGATACCTGGAAAATATATATTTAACAGAAAAGAAATTAGTGATGAAAGAATAGAGAAGCAAAGACATAAAGCACAGAAAACAAATCTCAAATGGCAGATGTATATCCTGCCTAATCAGCAATTATAATAACTATAAATGGAATAAAAAATTTTAATCAAAGTCTGAGACTGACAGAATAGATACCAAAGAACAATCTATGTACTCTTTATAAGAAACACACTTTATATTTAAAAGATATAAATAACAGACAAAATATATTATATTATATTATATATTATATTGTATTATATTATATTATATACTAATATCAGACAAAATAGATGACTTAAAGTTAAAGATTACTAATAGAGAAAAAAAATCTTATAACGATAAAAAGCCCACTTACCAGAAAGATACAATGATTACATATATATGTATGCAGTTAACAACAGAACCCCAAAATTCATGAAGCAAAAACTGACAGTATTGAAAGGAAACACAGATAATTCAAAAATGATTGGAGATTTTAATACTCCACTTTCAGTGATGAATAGGATAACTAGGCAGGAGATTAACAAGAAAATAGAATACTAGAATAGTATAAATAATATACTAGTATATTATAGTATACTAGTATAAACTATATATTATAGTATATATATTATATATATTATAGTATAATAGTATAAACTAACTATAGAAAATTCTACCTAACAGTAGCAAAATACAAATTATTCTTAATTACATGTGGAACACTCTCCAGAATAAGCAATATGCTAGACCATAAAACAAGCCTAAATAAATTTAAAAGGACCGAAGTTTTACAAAGTATTGTCTCCAACCACAAATAGAAATAAAGTAAAAATCAATAACAGAACATCTGAGAAATCCACAAATATATGAGTAAACAACACATTCTTAAATAACCAATGGATCAAAGTAGAAATCACAAGAGAAATTAGAAAATATTTTGAGATTAATGAAACGGAAATGAAAACGTATCAACACTTCTAAGATAGAGCAAAGCAGTACTGACAGTGAAATTTATAGCTGTAAACACCTACAGCAAAAAAGAATCAATTCAATTTCAAATCAATAACAAACTTCTGACTCAAGAAACTAGCAAAAGAAGACCAAACTCAACCCAAAGAGAGCAGAGGGAAATAGTAAAAGCTATAGTGAAAATAAATAAAATAGACAATAGAAAAAAAACCAAAGAGAATATCAAAAAACCAACAGTTTGAAAAGAACAGCAAAGTTGTCAAACCTTTACAAGAGAAAAAGCAAAAAGATGCAAACCACTAAAATCAAGAATGAAAGAGGGGTATAACTATTGACCTTATATAAATAAGAAGGAGTATGGTACAATCTGGATGCCAATATATTAGACAACCTAGATAAAACAGATTCCTGAAAAAAACTTACTCAAAATGAAATAGCAAATATAAATAGATCTATGAAACAAGCAAAAATATTTAAATAATAATTTTTAAGCTCCCCACAAAGAAAAGCTCATACCCAATTCCAGCAAACATTTGAAGAATTAATACTACTCCTTCACAAGCCTCTAAAAAAAATAGAAGAGAAGAATACATCCCAACTTGTTCTATGAGGCCAACATTACCTGGATAGCACAACCAGACAAAGAAATCACAAGAAAAGAAAAACACCTGGCTTATATCTCTCATGAATATAGACACAAAAGTCATTAATAAAATACTAGTAAGCTAAATCCAACATATCCACTATGACCAAGTGGGGCTTATTTCAGGAAGGCAAAATTGGTGTAATATTGTAATACCTGAAAATCAATTAATGTAATACACCACATTACTAAAATAAACAACAAAGACTTTGACCTATGATGATCTTGATGTAGAAAAGAATTTGATAAGATCCAACATCTTTTCATGATAATAACACTCCACAAATTAAAAATTAGAAAGGAACTTCTTCAATATATTAAAAGGGCATCTATTCAAAGCCCACAGCTAGTAGCATATTTAATAATGAAAGACTGAAGGTTTTCCCCCCTAACATCATGAACAAGACATGTGCACTCCTGTACTTCTATACAACAATGTGTTTGAGGGTCTAGCCAAGGCAATAAGGCAAGAAAAAGAAACAAAAGGTTGGATGAGAAGTCATTGTCTTTATTTGCAGGTTGCATAATCTTACAAATATAAAAAATCCTAAAGAATGCACCAAAAAACTATTAGAGCTAATAAAATATTAAGCCAATTATCATCAACATTGCAGGAAAAAAATCTATATACAGATATCAATTATATTTCTTGATACTGGCAATAAACCAAAAAATGAAAATTAATTCTAAAAATAAAAAATTAAATTAAATTTACAATAGTATCAAAAAATAAAATTCTTAGGAATATATTTAACCAAAAAACCCAAGATGCATACACTGAAAACTATAAAACATTGAGACAAATTAAATACCTAAATAAACAGAAAGACTCCCTAAAGTTATGGTAAGAAGACTTACTATTGTTTTTTTCTTAAATATTTTTTATTGTTTAATTTTAAGAGGTGGGGGAGGGGCAGAGAGGGAGGGAGACACAGAATCTGAAGCAGGATCCAGGCTCCGAACTGTCAGCACAGAACCCGACATGGGGCTCAGACTCATGAGCCTCAAGATCGTGACCTGAACCAAAGTCAGATGCTTAACTGGCTAAGCCACCCAGGTGCCCCTAAGACTTACTATTGTTAAGGTGACAACCCTCCCCAAACTGGCCTATAGATTCAATCTAATCCTTACCAAAATCTCAACCAGCTATTTTGCAAAAATTGATAAGCTGATTCTAAAGTTCATATGGAAATTCTAGGTACCCCAAATAGCCAAAACAGTCTTTAAAGAGAACAAAGTTGGAGGTCTCCCACTTTCTGATCTCAAAACTTACTATAAAGCTGTCATAATCAAGACAGCATGGTACTGGGATAAGGAAATGAGATCAGTGAACTAGAACTGAGTGTCCAGAAATAAACCATTATATTTAGAGTCAATTGAATTTTCACAAGGTTGCCAAGGTAATTGAATGAAAGAAACAACAGACTTTTCAACCAACATTACTAGACAGCTGGGTATCTACAAGTAAAAAATATAAAGTTGGACCCTCTACCACACACCATACCCCAAAATTAACTCAAAATGGTCATGGACATAAATGTAAGGGCTAAAATCATAAACCCTCAGAAGAAGACATATGTGGGGTGCCGGGGTGGTTCAGTTGGTTAAGCGTCTGACTTGGGCTCAGGTCATGATCTCACGGTCCGTGAGTTCAAGCCCCACGTCGGGCTCTGTGCTGACAGCTCGGAGCCTGGAGCCTGTTTCAGATTCTGTGTCTCCCTCTCTCTCTGACCCTTGCCCGTTCATGCTGTCTCTCTCTGTCTCAAAAATAAATAAACATTAAAAAAAAAGAAGAAGAAGACATATGGGTGAAGCTTCATGACCTAGGGTTAGGCAGTGGTTTGTTAGATATGATGGCAAAAGCACAAGAAACAAAAGAAAAATTAGATAAATTGGACTTCATCAAAATTAAGATTTGTGTGTGTGTGTGTGTTGCAAATGATACTATCGAGAAAGGGGACAGTAACCCACAGAATGGGGGAAAATATTAGCAAACTGTATGTCTGATAAGGGAATTGTATCCAGAATATGTAAAGAACTTACACAACTTCAATAATAATAAGACAAGTAGCCGAATTAAAAATGGGCAAAAGAATTTGAATAGGTATTTCTCCAAAGACGATATACAAATGGCCAATAAGCACGTGAAAAGATGTTCTATATTATTAGTCGTCAAGGAAATGCAAATCAAAATCCCAATAAGATCGCACTTCCCAACCTCTAGGGTGGCCATAGTAAAAGTCCAGACAATTACAAGTATTGGCAAGGATTTGGAGCAACTAGAAACCTCACACACTGCTCATGGGAATCGGTGCTGAGTAGAATCTACCTTCTACTCCCAGGTATATGTCCGAGAGAAATGAAAACGTCCGTCGATACAAAACGTGGACACGACTATTCACAGCAGTATTATTCATAGTAGCTGAAATGCAAACAACTCAAATATCCAGCAACCGACAGACAGACAAACAAAATGTGGTATATCCGTACAGTGGACTATTGGTCTGGACTAAAAAGGAACGAGGGAATGAAAAGTCCGGTACAGGCGAATCTAGAGAAACAGAAGTAAATCCCTGGTTCACGTAGGGTTGGGATTGGGGTTGGGGAGAGGGCGTGACTAATAATGGCTACGGTGTTTCTTTTGGGGGTGATGGAAACGTTCTAAAATTAGATTGTGCTGACAGTTGCACAACTTTTGTGAATGAACCAACCATCCAATGAGTTGGGCATTTTAAATGGGTAATTGTACGGTACGTGTATTATGGACCAATAAAGCTTTTTTTTTAAGAAAGTATTTGGAAGAGGTCAAACCAACCCATATTTTTCTTCTGTCGTGCACAGACGCTTTGTATCCTACTGTGGGAGAAGAAAACCTCTTCCCTCGTTTCCCCACACATGCTGAAATCATCCTGTACTTATTACCAGAGAATTGATTAGATGATGGTCCTGGAGCCCAACGGGAGAATCAGCAGACAAAAATCACCCTTTTTCCCTGGTGGTACTTACACTGGGACTTTACTTTTTTCTCCTCTAGCAAGCCAGAGCTCTTTTCTCTTTTTATCTCAAGCACATAATAACTCTATTAATTCACACTAAGGACTTCCAAGTGTAAGTCCTGCTGGGCTTGCTTTAACGAAAAGAGTGGATTTGTTTGTAATTAGCCGCATTCGCCTGAAATAAATATTTTTCTTGTGGCCTTTAAAACCTGACTGAAATAAACCTTCTAGGAAAATGTCTCTCTTAATACCCCCCTAAGAAGGCGATCTGAATTGTAATCATTTATTTATGCTTCATAAATGTTCACATGCACACCTTATTCCGTATTAATTTATACTTACTGTCGGGGTTCAAATCCCCCCCTCCCCGCACACACATATCAATAATAATTGTTACAGAGCTCCAGCCAATGGTCTGTAACAGTGGCATTCAATTGATTATAATGCAGCGAAATTCTGTGTGTCAAATCATTTGATATAAGAAGGTATCTTTGTTTGGGGAGCCTGGGTGGCTCAGTCCGTTAAGCGTCTGACTTCAGCTCAGGTCACGATCTCACGGTCTGTGAGTTCGAGCCCCGCGTCGAGCCCCGCATCGAGCTCTGTGCTGATGGCTCAGAGCCTGGAGCCTGCTTCGGATTCTGTGTCTCCCTCTCTCTGCCCCTTCCCTGCTCACGCTCTGTCTCTCTTTCTCTCAAAAATAAATAAACACTAAAAAAAAAAAAAAAAAATTAAAAAAAAGAAGGCATCTTTGTTTTCCACAGCTATTGACTATAAAGAAAAAAATCCAAAACATTGGCATGAATCTTATTTCACAATCTTATTAATCCTTTATATGTGATATTTTACTGCTTGGGGCACAAAAAGAGTCTGTGGTGGTTTTAATATAGAGCTGTGCAAATTTTGATGTTATTCCTTGAAAGGCAGGGGGTCTGTGGTCCCCTCTTTGAAAGTGGATGGGCTTGTTGATGCTTTGCCTAATGGTGTGGAAGTGACTCTGTGGGACTTCCGAGGCCAGATCCTAAAAAGTCAGGTGGCTTCTACCTTGTTCTCTTAGAGCTCTGAGCCCCACACAAGAAGTGTGACTTCCTTGAGGCTGCCATGCTGTGAAGGCCCCAAGCCTCGTGAAGAGACCACACGGAAACGCACCAAAAAGGAAGCCTTGCTCAGCTCAGCCTCTGAGTGTCATCCCAGCCCAAGCACCAGCCCTATGGGCCGTCAGACGATTCCAGCCCTCGGCCATTGGAGTGCTCTCAGCTGAGGCCCAGACAAGACAGATCGGCTCTGGCCTGTCCAGATTCCCATACGACAGCATGCATGAGGGTAATACAAATGGTTATCGAATTAGGCCACTAAGTTGTGGGGCGTTTTGCTACGCAGCAGTAAATTGCTGAGGGCACCGTGGACGGAACTCCAGTTGAACGTTCCGCAGATGAGGCCACCAATAGAACGAATGGGCTGGTGACTCTCCTTGACGACCCCGAAGGCCCACTTAAAGAAGCTACCTTTGTTAACGGAATCCAGGTCCGTGTGCCACAAGGAAAGAATCCGGGTTCTTCCTAAAGTTTTTTAGAATTGGATGTGACTTTTAACTTGTCGAGCATTCCTAAATTATTTGTGGGCGCCTGTCCAATTTTTCCAACTACATTGCAAGTGCCTGAAAGCTGAGGGATGTCTTCTGTTTCCTTTGTTCTCTAATCTTTTTACAGCAACTAAAACAAAACGTGGCTTCCCAGGGGGCCTTGCTGAGTGTCACCTGACTGACCTGGCTCCTTCCGGAGTAAATGGCCTTAAGATGTGGGAAGGTTGCTTTTCAGGTTGGGCTTCTATGCCCACTGCTGGGTTTTTTTTTTTGTTTGTTTGTTTTTAATCTTCCCAGTTTCATATAAACAAAAAAGAATGTTTCCTCAAAGAACCTTGTTTTTTATAAGAACAGAGATTTTCAAGAGAAGGTCGTGAATAAATGCGAACCTTTTGCCCGTATAGGAAAAGGGGAATGGGAAAAGGACAGGGTTGGCAGCCGGGAGACCCGAGTTGAATCAGGTTTCTTGCACTTAACCGCTTCTGCAATCTCATCAAGTAGCGACGTCTTGGAGGCTTGTTTCCTTGTCTAAACAATTCAGATAGGGGCGCCTGGGTGGCCCAGTGGGTGAAGCGTCTGACTCTTGGTTTCAGCTCAGGTCATGACCTCACCGTTCCTGAGTTCGAGCCCCAAGTGGGGCAGCGCGGAGCCTGCTTGGGATCGTGTCTCTCCCTCTGTCTGCCCCGCCCCTGCTTGTGTTCTCTCTCTCTCTCTCTCAATAAATGAATAAACTTAAAAAAATTCAGATGATAATTCATCTTGGAGTGGTTCTAGAGTTCAAAGAAAGTGATATAGGTAAAAAGGCTTTTCAAATTGAAATCGCTATGCAAATAAAAGTAAAGCATTATTATTATCTTTTGTATACATTTGCATAAATTACATCTTCTCTGGGCCTCCGTGAAATGGGGATAATAATAGTTATTACCTCCTGCCAGGATTACGGCAATACCCTCCTAACTGGTCTTCCTATTTCTATTTTTGCACTCTTAAAAGACATTCTTCACACAGCAGCTGGGCAATCTTTTTAATATGCAAATTAGGCCATGTGCCTCTCCTGTTTAAAATCCTCCAATGGCTTCATATTGCTCTGAAAATAAAATCCAGGGGCGTCTGGGTGGCTCAGTCGGTTGAGCGGCCGACTTCGGCTCAGGTCACGATCTCCAGGTTTGTGGGTTTGAGCCCCGCATCGGGCTCTGTGCTGACAGCCCAGAGCCTGGAGCCCACTTCAGATTCTGGGTCTCCCTCTCTCTCTCTGCCCCTCCCCTGCTCACACTCTGTCTCTCAAAAATAAATAAACAGTAAAATACAATTCCGTATCACCGTATCGGAGTCTACAAGGCCCTGCACTATCTGCCCCTTGCCTACAGCTCTGACCTTGGCTCATCTCCCTCCACTACAAACTCCCTGTGTTCTAGCCACACGGCCTTCTCTAAGTTCTTCTAAGCTCTTCACAATCCCAGGACATTTGCACTTACGTGGCTTATGGTTCCGGTCTCCGTTTGCGTGCCAGCCCCTGGCAGAGGTCTTCTCTGACCACTCTTCCTGAAGTGGTCCTCAACTCGTTATTCACATCACCCAATTCTAATGTATGGGCGGTGCTAATTATTTTCTGAAGTGATATCGTTTCGGGTTAACTTAGGCGTTCTCAGTCTCCCGCCACTAAAACGCAAGTGGCCGGAGAGCGGGGGCCTTGAATGCCCAGCATCGCACCTGACTCGCGCTTGGCCTCAATAAATAGCTGTTGAGGAACGGGTGAGTAAATGAGAATTTCCGAGCCCCCTCCACCCGCCCCCGCCATGGCCTAGAAAGTTCACATCTGCTTATTGTTCTGTGGAGAAAACCCCGCGGGAGAAGGGAGTGTGGCGATGATTGCCTGAGATAGCGTTATCTGAACCAGATGTGAGAGCTTCCGGCCTAAACGCCACCCCCACGCTCTGTGGCAGGACCGCTCTCGTTGGCCGGGAGCACCCTTATCAGTGATCACGGCATCTAGCAGAAGTTTTTCAGCAACGCCCGAGCCTTCTCGGGGCTTCGGTGGCGATGGCCAATCTGCCACCGGCTTGTGAGTGGAACATGTGGCCGACTTAACGTTCTGGCTTCTGCCCAAGGCCAGAATTTCTTGCCCTTGTTCTAGCGCAGCGTACCCCTCAGAGTAATCTCTCCCGTGGATTTTTCCATGACATCCTTACAGTGGGGACAGGGCCCTGCTCCTCAGGACTTTGCTCGCCAAGGAGAAAATGGGTCAGAGAGGGAAGCGAATGTGCGTGGAGGGAGCGGGAGACTTTAATGCTCACACCCACCTGTAACTTCGGATACTCGTCAGCCTACACAGCTCAGGTGTCCAAAAACACATGGCCCGGAGCAGGGGTAATGCTACTTATCCGGGGGCCTGGTTCCCTTGTACAAAACCCTCGAGTATTGTCCTCAATCTCATGAAGCAGGTGGGGGAGGTGAAGGGCTAGCGTGTCCCTTTAAGGACATAACTCAGAAATTGCTCTCCATTGGGGCACCTGGGTGGCTCAGTCGGTTAAGCTTCCGATTTTAGCTCATGATCTCAGGGTCCGTGAGTTCGAGCCCCGCGTCAGGCTCTGAGCTGACAGCTCAGAGCCTGGAGCCTGCTTCGGATTCTGTGTCTCCCTCTCTTGCTCTCTCTGCCCCTCCCCTGCTCGCGCTCTGTCTCTGTCTCAAAAATAAATAAACGTTAAAAAAAAAAACATTTTTAAAAAAAGAAATGGCTCTATATCCTCTCTGTTCTCATCCCTTTCGTGCAAACGTTATCAAAGGGCCGTACGTCATTGCAAGGAAGGTAGAGAAATGCCATCTCTAGATCGAGGGCTCTGAGCCCTGACAATGCCCAGGGGACTCCATCATCAAGAGAAGGGCATGACTGTCGAAGGTTGATTACAGTCCCTACCGCACTCTCAGACGGTAGCTGCCCAGCCTTACAACGCCAAACTTCGAAGTCCCTGGTGCTGTTTTCAAACATACAGAGACTTTCATGAGTCAAGAAACCAAAGAAAAAGATAGGAGCGGCTTTTAGAAAACAGAGACAGTCAAGGTTTTTCGATGAAACTTCTCAAGACCACACAATACTTTTAAATACATATATATTTTCCTACCATGACAATTTCATTTCTCACTGCAATCCAGTCCATGCACAGGACCACAACCTTTTAAAAGGTTATCCTTTTTGGATTGAATTCTTACATTTTGGATTTTAGTCCCGAGGCATTTCTTTCTTTTTTTTTTTTTTTTTCTTTTTTTTTGTTAAGATAGAAAGTTTGAACAAGCGCCATTTGGCAGTTTCTAAAGCAGAGAAATAAAAATCTCTCTTACGTAACCATATTTTGGGATTTCTCCGGTTAACTCAAGAGCCGCCGCGTTGTTATGAATGTTTGAGACACGGGGATGGGCGTGAGAGCGTGTGGCTCATGTTATGCAAACCCTCCCTACTAAGAATTTCTGAACAAAAGCCCCATCATTCTAAGAAACAACCGGGCATCATTTCAAACAGGATGTCTCGCTGTTTCATTTAGCAGATGGGAGGGTGGCACGAAATGCCGGGAGCGTGCATCTGCATATGCCATGCCGTGTGCCATGTCCCATGTAAACCGCAGTCTGCTCACACTTGGGGTGCTTTGCCCTCCCCTTTTTGGGGCCTCGGTTTCTGACTCTGTGCAATAAGGTTAGTAGCAACCAGTCCGGATGGCATAAACAGCTGCTGCTTGCATGACCTGGCAGAGCTCATTTTTCACCTTCGTAGTAGTGAGGGGAGGTCAGGCTGCATCAGAGGCTGCCGGACTGTACTTTGGGGGTCCCCAGAGTTCCGTGGAGGTCCCCCAGTTCCGTCTGGTTAGCTGCGGGTCTGGGCCGGGGTGGGGGGGAAGGAGGATGGGGGCTCGAGCTTCACCTGAAACGGTTTGGCTTGTTGCCTCCTTAAGATCGTTTCCAATTCTGAAATTACAAGAGTCAGAAGGGTCAGGGAGGTGAGCCCGGCAAAGGTGATGTCTGCCGACAGCTCTGAAGTTCTCAAGGTGAGCAGGGAAAGTAACAGGCTGGGGACGGAGGGTGTGGGTGACGTGTGGATGGGAAGGTGGTGTCCTACAAGGAGCCGGGGGAGAGCAAATCATACGAGGCGGCCCTCCGGGCTCGTTTGAGAAGACACGGGCCCGGCATTAGAAGAACCTAGCCGGTCTTCCATGTGCCACGTGATCCTCAGTGAGCAGCTCGCTCCCTCGGTCTGGATTTCTCCCTCTGTGAGAGTTGAAGTCTGGAGACAGGGCTACTAGACGAGTCTGTCATACCCTATGCAGAGTTCTGAAATCCCCGAAACCAAGCCTTTCTCCATTTAGCACAAACTCATTTGGTGGTGAAATCTGACCTGAGCACACTTGAGGTTTTATATATATATATATATATATATATATATATATATACACACACACACACACACGTATGTATATATATATGCATACGTATATATATATACGTATGCATATATATATACACGTATATATATGTACGTATATATGTACGTACGTGTGTGTATATATATACATACATATATATACGTGTATATATGTACGTATATATGTACATACGTATATATTTGTATACGTATATATATATATGTACATAATATGTACATATATATATACACGTACGTATATGTACGTACGTGTATATATATATTCTTTCTTTACTCCTCTTAATGCAAATACGTATCTCTATTGAGGTATCCAGCTGCTTACGTACGCTGTTCTGTTTCATTTCAGAAATGTTTGATGATGGGAGCTATCGCGGCCCTCTGGGTGTGTTAGATAGCATGTATATTCTTTTCAAAGCCTGAGGAATTCTGAAGTCCAAATGCATCTGTCCCCAGTAGTTAGGAAAAGGGACTACGTGCCTGGGACACTTCCCGATCTTCCCTTTACGATCATGTGGGCCCCTAGCCAGAGTGCATTTTGTGACCTGTGACCCTTCGCTGGCACAAAGGGCGGCCCTCCCCGGGCCTGCCGTGGTCGCTGTACCACGGCGAGTACCACAGACTGCACGGTTTAAGCCACAGAATTTTCTGGAAGCGCAAGTCTGAGATCAAGGCATTGGCAGGGCTGGTTCCTCCTGAGGCCTGTCCTCGCCGTGCGGATGGCCGCCTTCTCCCTGCATCCTCGCATGGTCTTCCTCCTGTGGGTCTTTGTCCGATTTGTCTCTTTTTATACGGACCAAGTCAGATCAGAGCCCACCTTCATGATCTCGTTTAACCTTGGTCACCGTTTTAAAGGCCCCCAGCTTCAAGGGCACCCGGGTGGTTCAGTCGGTTAAGCGCCTGACTCTTGGTTCCAGCTCAGGTCATGGTCTCACTGCTAGTGGGTATGAGCCCCGAATCAGGCTCTGTGCTGATGGTGTGGAACCTGCTTGGGATTCTCTCCCTCCCTCTCTCTCTCCTCTCTGCCCCTCCTCTGCTCATGCTTTTTCTCAAAAATAAACAAATAAACTTAAAAAAAAATGTATTAAAGGCCCTCGCTTCAAATATTGTCACGTTCTGAGGTCTTGGGGTGAGGACTTCGACGTAGGAATTTGGGACACGGGGGACACGACTCGGCCCGTCACGGTCACCCTTTAGGCCATCTCAGCAGCCAGTGCGCTCCTGGCCTGTGTCTGAATCTGTGACTTTCCCCATTTCACGCGTAAAAACACACCCGAATCCGAGACTGAGTTATAAACAGAGATGGGGATGCCCGCGTGGCCTGTCCCCCCTTCTCCTCACCCTACTTGTGCGATTGACCTGCCGGCGAGCTTCTGGACGTTTGCAGTGTCTCATCAGAAGAACTGGCTCCCGGTGAGAGAAGTTCTAGTAAATAATTAGAAGCACATCTGTTGACTCTGTGAAACTGTAGCCTGGGCCCCCTGCCAGGCCAGCGTGAAACTGGAGGCCAATAATCCGACACCCACATGGCGTTTCCCTTTGTCCATCCTGCCTCGGGTCAGGGGAGGGAGAGGGGAGAGGAGGGGAGCCCCGTCCCTGTTGCCCCGGCAGCCTGTTGGAGGCCGCTTACCCTGTCCCGCACCTTCAGTGAAGGCACAGCTGGGAAGGGGCCGACCACATGGAGGGTGCTGTCGCTCCCCGGACAGACCATCCGTCTCCATTTATTGTCTCATGTTTTCTGACGGGGCCACGGGGGGGAGGGGAGGGCTCACCAGCAGGGACAGGCCTCCAAGGGTTTCTGTAATAAATAAGGCAAGAGTGGAGGCTGTCCATCGACAACTATCTATTGACCTCCTGCGGCCACAGGGCCCTGGGCCGTACTCCGGAGGAGATACTCTGCGGCACTCACTGTTCATCATGACGAACACCGAGATGGGGGAGGCCCTCGAGAAGTCCTTCCCTCACCTCCATCCAGGACGGGCGACGAGGCAGAACCACATCACAAGGTGGCTCCTTTCTTGGGCCTTCCGGGGGCTTCAGCTGTGCTGGGGCAGAAACCATGACTGATGAGTCACTTTAACATGTGTCTGGGGGCCTGGCACGGACCCTGGTTTGCCACCGCTATGCAAGAAACGAGCCAGCGCTTGTCAGCTGGCGGACGCCCCCTCTGCCTCTAAACCAGCCTTCGAGTCAGCAGATATTTCAAATGCTATACCCTCTCTTGGGGGCATGGGGCTTGTTAACAGCATCAAAACGCCCTGCTGGGGGGGCGGGGGGTCACGGCCAGAGCTCTTCGCGGGATCTCGGGCATGAGCACGAGGAATACTTTTCCCCCCGTCAGGGTTTTGCAGGCCCCGAGACACTATCACAGGCACTTAGATTGTTTTTCTTCCTAAGGTGTGGACTTCAGCGGTGCATTAGGGGAAGAAAGGATCTCTCAGCCCTGAGATAATTGCACACCGCCAGCTGCTTTCGGGGTGGCCGAGAGAGATAAGGAAGGCCTGGGGGAGAACAAGTCGCCTTCCCTTCACCTCGGCCACCCACCGCCCGGAATCGCGGCTTCTGGTTCCCCGAGCGATGCACTTTCCAGACAAAGGAAGGTGCTCTGTGAACGGACAGCTGGATACTCTTGGCTGCTCTGTGTCCTCACCCAGCCACCCTGGGAAAGTGAGCAGCTGTGGGGTTGTTGAAGACAAGCTCGGGAGGAAAGAAGAGCAACTTTCTGCCTTCCGAGAGTTTGGAGCCAGGGATGGAAAACTCGTGGCAGGTTTCAAGCTCTCGTCCCAAGGATCCAGCAGGAGACAGGGGAGCTTAGCAGCCCTGAAGCAGCACCACCCTGCCTTGTTGGGGCTCCTCTGGTTTCCTTAGTGCTGGGAGTACAGTCTCCAGGCCCCAGCTCCTGGGCAGCACGGCCACTGTCCTTCAGGTTGCTTTGTTGACTGGGATACCTCCTGTCTTCTCTTTGTCTGCGGGGACTTCCTTGTCCTGGGGAATAAGCACCACTGTCAGCTTCCCTGGGAGGACACCCGCTCTTCCCCCGGGGTTTCCAGGGAGCAGGAGTCAACCGTATAGACGGGAGGCGTGCGTGGCAGGATAAGAGGGAGGCTTGTGGCTGGGACCCAGACCCCACACCAGACAACTGGGCTTAAAGGGGAACTCCACAGTGTCCCAGCAGCGGCCCCACCCTGTATTGTCTCAGCGTCCCTTGGGACATAGACCACCTCCACAGTCCCTCAACCATTACACAAAGCGGCCACTCGGGGACGGACGCCTCTCGGGACTCATTTTCCTACTCAGGTCCTTACCATCCTGCCCGCCTTGCTTTATAATTCAAAGTCCAGCAGTAAACCCTAAACCAGGAAGTGCACATTCCATCCAACGGTTCTCACTCCAGCGATTGCTGATTAGTTTCCTGAGCTTTGGCCAAGCCCCAGATCTCACCTGCAGAAGTACGAGCAGCTCGTCCTAACTCAACGGAGATCATACAGGCAAAACTACTTCTTGACTATAAAAATCCCTGGTCAGGTGTAACGTCAGAAGACCAACGTTAGCTCTCACTGCGGTCTCCCTAGCCTAACTCAGAAGTTGGGGAAAGCGTGAAAAGTCAAATGAGTTGTAAATCTCCCAAGAGGCATAATTCAGGTAAGAAACAAAGGGCAGACAAATTTCCCTGTCCTCAGGAACTTAAAACCTCAATAAGGACATTAGACACACACAGAGGAAAGATTTCCAGGAATGCCTGCGAAGCGTGGGTGGAGACAGCAGGCTACGACATACCCAGAGGAAAAGAGGACATTTAGAACCCAAGTGGTCAGCCGCGCTACCTGACGGAGGTTGGTGTTTGAAAGGGACCTTGAAGCATGAGACATCAGTGCCCAGGAGTCCCTATTTCTTTTAACTCTTAACTCTTAAGGTTCCAACACGTTTCCCATTTTTTGCGGGGGTGGATTCCGTTTCTTAGGCCAAAGCCCAAAGTATAAAACCACAAATTGATGTTTTAGGGGCATACACTTATGCTACTTGAAATTTATTAATTCCAGGGGCGCCTGGGTGGCTCAGTCGGTTAAGTGGCCGACTTCGGCTCAGGTCATGATCTCGCGGTTCGTGAGTTCGAGCCCCGCGTCGGGCTCTGGGCTGACAGCTCAGAGCCTGGAGCCTGTTTTGGATTCTGTGTCTCCCTCTCTCTCTGACCCTCCCCCATTCATGCTCTATCTCTCTCTGTCTCAAAAATAAATAAACGTTAAAAAAAAATTTTTTTTTTTAATTTATTAATTCCAGATTCAATCGGCAAGTATCGTTAGGATCATTTTATTTAACAAATAGTTCAGAAATACTAAAAAAAAAAAAAAAAGTCCAGAAATGCTAATAACAGCCCCACCAACTGATATATTACTATATATTGTTTTTAGTTTCAGAACATTGAGAAAGTTTTAAAGTTTGTTTGTTTTTGACAGAGAGAGAGAGAGAGAGAGAGAGAGCACGCGCGTGCGCGAGCAAGTGGGGGAGGGGCAGAGAAAGAGGGAGACACAGAATCCAAAGCAGCCTCCAGGCTCTGAGCTGTCAGCACAGAGCCTGACACGGGGCTCGAACTTGTGAACCGTGAGATCATGACCTGGGCCGAAGTCAGATACCCAACCAACTGAGCCACCCAGGCACCCCTCATTTTTAAATAATTTATTTTGCAGCTTCAGAGTGTTCTTTCATCAAATTCATGTAGATTGGAGGTTGGTAGAATTTTTGTAAAATTCTGAACAGTAAATAATTTGGGATTTCTGGGCCATCCGACCTCTGTTACAACCACTTTGCTCTGCTCTGTATCTCAAAAGCAGCTATAGGCCACGTGTAAATATTTATCGACATGGAAATTTTCATTTCACATAATTTTCACGTCACAAGATAGTATTCTTCTTTTGATTTTTTTCCAGTCATTTAGAAAAGGAAAAACCCTCTTAGCTGATGAGCCATACAAAATGGGTGATTTGGCCTGCTGTCTGCTAACCTCTGATGTAGATACTCAAGAGAATAATAGAACGTTTTTGTTCCAGAGTTGAATCGCCAATCAAAAAAAAGTTCTAGCTGACTGTTTCAAATCATTAAACTAGTAAATATACAATTTCAGGAAATCAAAGAATATTTTTCCAAGTCTTACGAAAATATTTTTCTAACGATCCTTGAAACGTTTTGAATATTATACAGCGTCCTTTAAAAAAAAAAGTCTTCGATACCCCAATACCCATCTCTGGGAAATATTTAAGCAACGTTTTAAAAGAGTCGAATTTATTTAATTTTGCAGATTGAGTTCAGACTTTTCTTTGTTTCCTCATTGCCAACAATTTTCTGCAGTTGGAATCATCATAATGTTGTAACCCTCATGGCCTGAACTGAATTTTTTCCATTTCTTAAAAATATCAGCAAAACATGCAAACTAGAGCAACCACGTTATATTTGGCAGTGTTTAGCTGCGTAGAGTTTCTACATCAGTAAAAACAACACAGTTTATGTATATACGTATACACACACATATACACATATATATGTGATTTTGTGTCTCATTTAAATATTCAGTATCATATCCTCTCTAGAGATAGACTTCAAACTTCATTAAGAAAAGTCAAGTTTTAGGGGCGCCTGGGTGGCTCAGTCGGTTGAGCGTCCGACTTCAGCTCAGGTCATGATCTCGAGGTCCGTGAGTTCGAGCCCCGCGTCGGGCTCTGGGCTGATGGCTCAGAGCCTGGAGCCTGCTTCCGATTCTGTGTCTCCCTCTCTCTCTGCCCCTCCCCCGTTCATGCTCTGTCTCTCTCTGTCTCAAAAATAAATAAATGTTTAAAAAAAAAAAAAAAAAAAGAAAAGTCAAGTTTTGGAGTGCCTGGGTGGCTTAGTCAGTTAAGTATCTGGCTCTTGATTTCAGCTCAGCCTATGATCTCACGGAGCCTGTTTGGGATTCTCTGTCTCTGCCCCTCCCCTACTCGCTCGTGCACACTCGAGTAGGCTGTCTCAAAATAAACAAGTAAACTTAAAAAAAAAAAAAAAGGCAAGTTCTTATATACCATTACAAATAACTGTTAGTAAAACTGACAACTTCTACATCATCATTCAATACCAGTTTGAAAGATCCCAGCAGAGTGTTTATCTACGCAACTTACTTATGTCTGCAACACATTTCACCAAATCAGAGGTGCGTGAAATGTAAGCTAATGCCGTTGTCTTAAGCGCCACCAAGAAAGGAAAAACACTGCCACACAAAGACACAATGCTTTCTTATCTCTTGTAATTTAACTTTATAATTGTTAGTATTCTTTTTAACTTATTCATATTTTCATTTTTTTGAGAGAGAGAGAGAGAGAGAGAGAGAGAGAGCAAGTGAGCAAGGGGCAGAGAGAGAGAGAGAGAGAGAGAGAGAAGTGGGGCTTGTGGGTTTTTTTTTTTTTACCTGAATTAGGGCTCTAAGCTAACCCGAAGTGAGGTTCACACTCACGGAACTGTGAGCCGAAGTCAGATGCTTAGTGACTGAGCCACCCAGGTGCCCGCTTATTCATATGTTTAAAAAACACATAACACTCTTGCAGAAAACAAAAAGTATAAGTGGAACAAAATTGGTTATGATGACTCAGCCACCCAGGCGCCCGCTTATTCATACATTTAAAAAACACATAACATTCTGTCAGAAAACAAAAAATATAAGTGGAACAAAATTGGTTGTGATGACTGAGCCACCCAGGCGCCCGCTTATTCATATGTTTAAAAAACACATAACATTCTTTCAGAAAACAAAAAATATAAGTGGAACAAAATTGGCTATGATGTGTATGAAGATTCACAAAGTTAGACCCCTCATTGTGTTTCTTGCAGAACGTTTTCGGAGCTGCCTGGATATGGGCGACTCAGCTCCGAAAAGGATGCTCCTCTCCTGTCCTCGAGATGTGGCAACACTGAGCTTTGTTGTGTAAGGGTGAGCAATGACAACTACCACCGGGCAGCAACCTGGCCCATGGGGATGGTAAAGTGCAAGCCCGCTTCACAGGTCTTAAAATGCGGAGAGGACACACAACCCGAGCCAGTAAAATACAAGATGGCCATTTGGCTCCTCCTGGCATGCCACACTGTGGTCACAGATGTCGCTGCGTGTTTTCTAATTTACCTCATGGTGTATTAAAAGCCTACCTGAACGAGGGGTGCCTGGGTGGCTCAGTCAGTTGGGCCCCCGACTTCAGTTCAGGTTTACGGGTTTACGAGTTCGAGCCCCTGGTCGGGCTCTGTGCCGACAGCTGGGAGCCTGAAGCCTGCTTCGGATTCTGTGTCTCCCTCTCTCTCTGCCCCTCCCCCCATCACGCTCTGTCTTCCTCTCCTTCAAAAATAAGTAACAAAACATCAAAAAAAAAAAAAATTAAAAACCTACCTGAACGGAATGGTTTCTTTGTGGCAGTTGTAAATGTGAGGTTTTACCTAAGACAACCCTTGCAAATGTAAGTAAAATGAAGAAACCCGGAATGTGGGCACTCTTACCCAGCTGGTTGCACAATGCCCCTGACCTCACACTTTGTCCTCAGCCATCGAGTCAGGGCAAAGCTTCCCGGATCTGTCTCTGGGCTCTGTTACCAGATGGTGGCACGAATCCCGTTTCCCAAAGCCTGTTCGTTTTACACGCTTTATGTCAAGTGTCCCCTTATGAGGAATGGTTTCCTCGCCTATTTTATCACTTCAGTCTCTTACGAGGAATAGAGGTAACTTCTTCTGCACATCCCTATATGTGTATTTTATCTTCTCATTTCATTTGTTTTTATATTTTTTTCAGTAACATTCAACTTGCACTGAAATAAGATGAAAACCATAGTTTCTCGTTTATCCTTCTCTATTTTCAGAAGATCTTAATTTGGCAGGAACAGCGTGAGCATACTAAGGGCACGAGAAGATCTTGTCGCAATAAGCGATGAAACTTGACAGCGGCTCCTTAGGACATCACCTTCTGAAACTGACTTCACCCTTCACCCTTCCTGACCTCCAGAGTTGTCAGTGTGGGTGGCACGGGGTGAGACACTGATTGGGAGATTGCCATGATGCCATTTTACCACAGGCGTAGCCGATCTCTTTGCCCGTACCATGAAGTTCTTTTCTTAAGTTTTCATTTTTAACGAGTAGTCAAGTTCTGGTTTTTCTACTTGGCCTAAGGGGGGGGGGGGGGGGGGGAAGAAGCATTTATAGATGAAAAGGTAACACAAAACACATGCAAAACTCACAATAACCACAAAAACCACAGCCACGCCTTAACAGGACCATGTGCCTGGCAGACACATACTACAACGACAATAGCTGACAGTAATCACAGTCATTGCTTCCTGGGCCTTACTACGGGCCAACGCTGCCCGAAGTCTTTGCACGAACCGGCCCAGCTAGCCCTCACAACTACGCTACCTGGTGTCCATTTCACAGGCCAAGAAACCGAGGCAAGAAAGGTGAAGCCAGGTTGCAGAGAAAGGGGATAAAAGCACTGGGACCCACCCAATGACCTGGGCTTGGAGTCCAGGACTCTTGCTGTCACTGCCACCTTTGTCCAATGCTACAGACACCTTGAGTAGTTGTCCCAGACAGAGCCTTCCTCACCGTAGGCTCCTGTGGAGTGAGCCCAAGTAAGCATGCAGAGGAGAGAGCTTAACTTAGAAGCTGGCACAATGGGGTGCCTGGGTGGTGCAGTCGGTTAAGCGTCCGACTTCAGCCAGGTCACGATCTCGCGGTCCGTGAGTTCGAGCCCCGCGTCGGGCTCTGGGCTGATGGCTCGGAGCCTGGAGCCTGTTTCCGATTCTGTGTCTCCCTCTCTCTCTGCCCCTCCCCCGTTCATGCTCTGTCTCTCTCTGTCCCAAAAATAAATTAAAAACGTTGAAAAAAAAAAAATTAAAAAAAAAAAAAAAAAAAAGAAGCTGGCACAGAACTAATCTACTAAGTGTGTGTACATTTTGTATATAGCCGGCCTGGGTGTGTGCTCCTTTTCATAATTAAAATACATATTAAATATATATATATATATATATATATATATATATGTATATGTGTGTATATGTGTGCGTGTAAACCTGTGTGTGTATTTTTTTTTTAAGTTTATTTCTTTTGAGAGAGAACAGGGGGAGGAAGAGAGAATCCCAAGCAGGCTCCACGCCGGTGACTGGTGACTCGGGGCTCGATCTCACAAACCATCATGATTATGACCTGAGCCAAAATCAAGAGTGGGACGAGGGGCGCCTGGGTGGCTCAGTCGGTTGAGCGCCTGACTTCAGCTCAGGTCATGATCTCACGGTTGGTGGGATGGAGCCCCGCATCGGGCTCTGCCCTGACAGCTCGGAGCCTGGAGCCTGCTTCGGATTCTGAGTCTCCTTCTCTCTCTCTGCCCCTCCTCCGCTCGCACTCTGTGTCTCTCTCTGTCTCTTGAAAATAAATAAATGTTAAAAAAAAATTTAAAAAAAAGAGTGGGACGATTAACCAACTGAACTGCCCACACGCCCCACCTGTGTGCTATTTATCTGGATCCACACGTTGAAATCTAAAGTTCTCTGAAATCAACATTTATAAAATCTGTTTGATGGATACGTGAATGTTTGCTGTATTTGTACTTTGCTATCTGGTTGAAATATTTTCTTTAAAGATATCTTATAAAACACGAAATGCAAGGGGCGCGTGGGTGGCTCAATCAGTCGAGCGTCTGACTTCAGCTCAAGTCGTGATCTCGCGGTCCGTGAGTTCGAGCCCCGCGTCAGGCTCTGCGCTGACAGCTCGGAGCCTGGAGCCTGCTTCGGAGTCTGTGTCTCCCTCTCTCTCTGCCCGTCCCCTGCTTGCACTCTGTCTGTCTCTTTCCCTTAAAAATAAATAAACATTAAAAAAAAAAAAAAGAAATGCAAATCCCATGCTGGCAGGACCTGGGAAACCCTGCAGGGCCTGAGGTCACTCCCCCAGGAGCCCGGGATCCAGATGTGGGGAGCAAAATGGACTGCCTGGAGGCCCCCTTTCCCTGGGCATCTCCCCACATCACTTCCTGGTGAGCTTCTCAACCCCAGGCCCCAGCTCCTGAAAGGCTCTGCCCACTGTGTTTCCTCCTTCCCTCCCGACCATGGTCCTCAACGTGTCCCATGTTTATTTACTCATCCACTGTGCTCTCCTCCGTGACAGGCCCCTGTGAGCCCACATCCGGCCTGACAGCAGGGACCCATTCCATACAAGCTTAGTGAATAAACCAATAAACGCGAACACAGCTGTCCCATCTTGGGGGCGTTCCTTCAGGTTCTGACAGGGGTCTCTGATTTCCCTTGACTTGCTCCTAAACCTTTGAGAATAGCTCGGCCAAGCTTGTTTTCTCCCCTCATGGTAAGAGGCTCTCGCTGAGGAGCGCCTGCTGGAGGTTCCCAGAGGACATGGTGATGTGGCACGGTGAGGCCCCTCCTGTTTGACTGAAGACCTAATTCTACCGGGCTCAGCACCAGGCAGGCGTGTGAACCAGTACTCAAGAGAGCAAGACACCCAGACCCAACCAACAAAGGGCAGGGCCTCAGCAGGGCAGTGATAAGGCCAGTGAAAGTGCTTAGAAAAGATAAGAAGGAAGCTTGTCACTTAAGGGACAAATAGTATCACGGTAGTGAACACATTCATGCCAAGAAGACAGAAGTTACAAAGAGCAGGGTTATGAAAGTGAATGTGGCCAAATGATTCTCAAGGCACCGGGAGAGTAGAAATAGGGTGACCAGGGGGGTCACCTGAGTACAGTGGAGGCCAGGCTAGGAGTGGTCTGTTCTAGATCATTGAGACTCTAATACCTTAACATTTGAAAAGCACAAAGTATTTCCATGTTGCCTTATTTAATCCTGGCAATGACCTTGTGGGGAGCGTCACTGCCCCCATTTTACAGATACTAAGGTCTAGAGAAGCTAAGCTCAAATTCACATGAATCTGAATGGAAGATAAATATTTTAACTCCAGGACCACTAGAGAAACATTCCTTCTCCTTTTGGTCTCAAATGACATTTTATAGCCCATCCCTTTCTCCTGTGAGGAGGGAATTCACTTTTGGACTTGGGTTGGGTACAGTCTTGATTCAACACAGTGATAAACTGTGACTCGGGAATCGGAGACTCTCTCAAATCAGAGACTCAAGAGTTGGCTCTGGCCATCGGACAGCTGGGGATGCCAGCCAGGTCGCCATTCAGCCTGAGACGATACTTATGGGAAGTGCAGTCTGCTGAAAGTTTACATGCCCCCGGGTCCCACGGCAAGCAAAATGTAAGTGTGAGCTGGGACAGAGTGTTTGTACCCCTCACAGTCTCCTCAGCCTTCTCCATCTGTCTGTGCTTGTCTCCCCCCACCCCCACCTTGGGGAGCACTGACCCCGACAGCGCTCATCCCTGATGGACAGTCAGAGGTCATGGCTCACCACCACATGAACTCTGCCTCTTTGGGGGGTGCCCCTGGTCAAGAGAGGTGCTGTGTATCAATACCGTTTAGTTTGGAAGTAAGGAGCCCTGGGCTGTGAATTCGCAGCCTCCACATGTGTGTACTTGGAAGGCATCTGACCCCCAAGATGTCGAGCTGTGCCTGGACAAAGTTAGTGGAGTCTGGAGGACCTGCCCCCATCATTCTCTCTGGTCCAGGAGAGCCTCAACATTCGCACAAGGAGGAGCTTACAAAGAATGAGGCCATGTTTAAGGAGCCAGTTCAGGTGGGGGCTGATGGCGGCCATCTTTTGCTTCCAGGCCGGAAGACCCTTAAGATGGCATACGAGGCGGAAGGGAGAAATGATGCCAGTTCTACACAGGCATTCAGAAGGGGGTCTTTTCCTGCAGCCTCTGAAGAGACAGGTGCAAAGACCCCAGCAGTTGGGACGACATCGGAACTGTTGGGAGTGGTCACGCCTTGACACTTCTGCTGCTCTTGGACTCAGCAAGCACTGCAAGACTTCTCTATGGGATCCCAGTCAAGTGAACACCCTTCAGTTGAAAAATGGGGCAGGAGAATTGGGCTCAACTTCCTTCTTGCCTCATGACCTTTGCCGTGTCATTGTATGGCTTTCTATTTATAAAAAGGTAATTCACGGTGTCTTCTCGCTGTCTCCCATGCCTTCACTGGAGGCGAAGGCCTCCCCTCCTCCCCGAGTCGCCCCTTCCCTCACAGACCAGAGACCTCAGGGCGGGCAGAGGTTTCAGCAGACCCTTGCAGGATTTGGGCAGGGGGGTGGGAACCCACACCACTAGCTGGGAAGATTGGGGGTGTTGCACCACGGATCTCTAGTCATACATTTAAACATGTCTGAGGCTCCTTTTGAACAACCAATTTGCTGTCTCTACTCCTCACTGCCTATACCTTCCAAAACTTACCTTCCCCAATTTTAATCTTATGTGAAAAACATACCATTTTAAGACTTTTGGAATCGTCCTCCTTTAGTTAAACAAGAGGAATATCTTCCTAGCTATCCACAAATGCAATTCTGGCGATTAATATATTTATATGAATTGTTTGCAAATATTACTCAACATTCAGTCCTTAGAAATCCCTACGTACCTGTTTTTTTTTCCTTTCTTTTTTTCTTTCTTTCTTTTTTTTTTTGTTTCCTACCCACTTTCCTTTTGTTTTCAAACAGAGTTGAAAGTTTCAAGGACTTTTCCACTCTAACTCCTAAATCCCTTTTCCTGCTTATCTTAAGTAGGATTTAGATAATGTGTGGCTAAGTAGACCCAAATACTTAGAAAAGAAAGGGGGAGGGGAGAGGAGGGAGAAAGGAGCAGGGAAGGTAAGGAACAAATCTACTGGACGTGAAAAACACCAATGCCCATCGTAAGAAAGTGAAGACACACATGCGCCCACAGAGCTCTCTTCCAAGGGTGGAAGGTGACATGTGTTCTGTGTGTCTCTGAAAGATTCATCCAAGTCAAGCTCTCTCACAGGAATCTGAAGAGGGAGATCTCAGCCCCGGCATTTTACAGGACCCCTCTTTGAAGCAGGCTGGCTGCTGTCGTTAATCTCCACACACTTTGCCGAGAATACATAGTTTTTAGAAATAATGAAATTTTTGACGTCATGGTGAGTGAGTGATTGGGACTTCACCAGCTAACACTTTTTTTTTTTTTCATATAAACACTTAATAAAGCCATAAGAAACAAACCGTCCTCTCCAGAAGTTGTCACGCTTCTTCCCAGCTAGCCCCATCATGCCACCTTTCTATATGCAAGGCTCCTGGCAGGGTCTGTGGGAGCTTACCCAGGATGAGAAGGATCCAAGTAAGCAGTAGTACCCAAGGGTCTGCTTGACTCATTGAGTGGGGATGGGTAGGACTTTGTCCAAGTCCCCAGGTTCTGGGGCGAGCTCAAAGATCCCCTCGTCCCAAGAGTCTCCCTTCCCTTGTTGTCCACATTAGAATTCATTGCTTCCTCGGAGGGATTGCCATAGACCTATTTGTAATCTTTTTATTACACCTTCCTCTTTTTTTTAATATTTATTTATTTTTGAGACACAGAGAGAGACATGGCATGAGTGGGGGAGGGGCAGAGCCAGAGGGAGACACAGAATCCGAAGCAGCTCCAGGCTCTGAGCTGTCAGCACAGAGCCCGACGCGGGGCTCGAACTCACCTGAGCCGAAGTGGGATGCTCAGCCGACTGAGCCAGCCAGGCGCCCCCTCTTCTTCCTCTTTCCGACTGCTTAGGATTGTGTACAGAGCAGACACCTAATACATATTTGCTGTATTGCAAAGCCTATGTCTAACTTCTTCAATATCATAGGAATCTGAACTTGGCATTAGACGTGGGCAATTCCTACTAGCTACAGGGGTGGCCCTCCCACCAACCTGTTCTTAGCCTGCGACCTTTCTACAGCACTGCTGGCACCCGGGGCCCTGTGCTTAGAAGGGCCCCACTCTTGGTTTGATGCTCTGCTGTCACCACTTGAAACCCTTAATATTTCATGAACAAGAGACCCACAGCTTCATTTTGCATTTCTGTCTACAAACTATGTAGCCTGTCCTGATGTCTCCATTTATAAGTGGAAGGGTGTGCCGACTTCCCTAATTGTACTAATGGCAGGAAAGGACACATTTCAGCATAGGAGACTTTTTTAAAAAGATGTGGCCATGTTAAAAAGATCATTTGTACTCTTAAGGAAGTGATTCCAAAGAGAGGTCCTTAGGAAGCTGGTCATAATAGATTAAAAAGAAGGCTTGGCAGGGCGCCTGGGTGGCTCAGTTGAACGTCTGACTCTTGATTTGGGCTCAGGTTATGATCTCACAGTTCGTGAATTTGAGCCCCACATCCAGCTCTGTGCTGACAGCTGAGAGCCAGCTTGGGATTCTCTCTCTCCCTCTCTCTGCTCCTCCCCGGCTTGTGATCATGAGCGCAGTTTCTTTCTCTCTCTGTCTCTCTCTCTCTCTCTCTCTGTCTTTCTCTCTCCCAAAATAAATAAAACATTAATAAAACGGAGGGTTGGCAATAACAAGAAGATAGAACGCTCACAGAGCGTGGTGGTGTTATATTGAATATTTTATTTTTCCTGCTTGCACGCCTATGATACACTGCTTATAAACAATGCTATTTTTATTTGCATAACTTTGCAGTTTACAAAGGTTGTTTACTTTCATGGTTTTGCTGCATCCTTACACCTTTGAGAAGCATGCACCTTCTATGATTTCCACTTAACAGATGAGAAAAGCAGAGTTAAGAAACCAGTGGCCTCAGGGGCACCTGGGTGGCTCAGTAGGTTAAGCATCTGACTTCAAGTTAGGTCATGATCTTCTGGTTTGTGGGTTCAAGCTCCACATCGGGCTCTATGCTGACAGCTCAGCGCCTGAAACCTGCTTTAGATTCCGTGTCTCCCTCTCTCTCTCTCTCCCTCTCTCTCTCTGCCCCTCCCCCACTTGCATTGTATCTCTCTCTCCCTCCCTCCCTCAAAAATAAGCATTTAAAAAAACAGAAAAGAAACCAGTGGCCTCAGGGGAAAACGTCTTGATATAACCAAGAGGTGAACCTACCCACTTTGGGTTCTAAATTTGGGACTCTTCCCCATTTCACGGTATTCACCAATGTACAGTTTGCCAAGGATCAGAGACATCAATCCGAGTCCTGTACGAGTTACATTTCAAACTGTTTAAATAAACATCAATAAGATCTGACTATCATTAACTTGCGAGCAAAAGCGCAAACTCACTTGAGGGGAACAAGCCGTGAGTCCCACCTACAGTCGGTCCTGTTTCGTGGAGGGAAAAGGAAAAAAGGGCTCAAAGTTGCTCTGAGTTAGGTGCCTTGTGCAGTAAGCCTAGATAACCCGGAGAGGAAACAAAGCTCTGAAACCACTCTCAAATGAGCTCAGGCTGTTTCACTCGTGTGATCGCACCACATACGTAAGCTGGCCGCCTTATTTATGTGATAACCCACCAAACAAATGAAAGAGAGCTGTCCAGCGTGCTCGGTCAGAGCAAAGGGAAAGTGCGAGGTGCCTCGTTCCCACTAGCGAGGTCTGAACTTTCCCACATCCAACGCGGCCCCCTCCGTAGAAGGAAGACTGAAGCGCATTCATCGAACTGACCCAGTTGGAGCGGCCAGTTCAGGCAGAGTGTAAGAGAATACCGTGTCAGGGACTGAACACCCCGTTTCTGTCTGCACGAAGGCCAAGCCCGGACGTTGTCCGCAGTGGCCACAGATACCTGTGAGAATCCTGTGGGCATCTAAGGACAAGACCGGGATCTTGGCAGTCGGAGGTGTGAGGTGCTGGTCTGAGCTGCTGATTAAGACAAAAGCCTAAGCAATGATATGGCAGGATTCTCTTTGCGTTTATTTTATTGAACAAACACATGGCGCTTTCTACAGCCACCACACCGTGCCTGTAGGGGCTTCCTGGGAGGCAGCCCCCTAGGCCCCACTGCGAAGAGTGCCATGACTCTGCCTTCGTGCCAGTTCTCCCTCTGAAGAGGCACGCTGAGACACTAGCCAGGCTCGTTGGGTCTTTCCTCACAGGTACGCAGGACAATTCTCTTTGCTTTTGCCTGACTCTGGTTTTACACGTAAGGTCTAAGTTTTGAGGGGCGCCCGGGCAGCTCCCTCGGGGACGCGTCCGACTTCGGCTCAGGTCGTGATCTCATGGCTCGTGAGTTCGATCCCCGCATAGGGTTCTGTGCTGACGGCTCAGAGCCTGGAGCCCGTTTTGGATTCTGCGTCTCCTTCGCTCTCTCTGCCCCTCCCCCACTCACGCTCTGTCTCTCTGTCTCTCTGTCTCTCAAAAATAAATAAATAAATAAATAAATAAACCTTAAAAAGAATTAAAGAGACAGAGATAAGAAGTAAAAGGGGCCCAGTGGTCAATCTACAAAAAAGATGAGCTATCCGAAGTTCTGGAATTATCCATCCCTCTGCATGGTTTTTATACCGTAAATGTGCACTTCATACGTATACACTCATCGATACTCTTATTTGCATGGCTTTAAACTTTAAGTAAACAATATCATATTTCATTTATCCTTTTATAACTTGATTGCCTATGTAAAATCATGTTTTGCAATTTATCCCTGTTCATGCAATCGAGTTCTTTTTAATGCCACAATATAATTTAATATAATTTAATGCCACAATAACAGTTTCTAGTATCCACATAGAAAAGAAGAAACGAGTAATAATAAGTTTAATGACATTTTATGTAACCCAGTATAGCCAAAATATTATTTCCACATTTAAGCAATATACAATTGTTAATGAGCTAGTTTACATTCTTCTTCTGCTAGGAGTCTTTGGAGCTCAGTGTGTGTGTCCTCTGTATAGCACATTTCAGTTCAGGCTGGCCCTAGCTCAAATGCTCAAAAGCCTCAGGGTCTCATGGCTCTGCATGGGACCGCACAGCCGTGAACTATTCTATTGCCTAAATCCACCAGAATTCGTATCAAAGGGAAACGTTGACGGGCTAAAGTTAAAGAGGTTGTTTATTTTTACAGCAGGACTTGTCAGAGCTCTTAATGGCATAAAGTGCATTATGAATCTCCAGGACAGTGGGGAGATGCACACAGAATTCAACAAATTTATTCGGTCACGGAACACTTCTTCATGGAGCGCTTTGCAAGATGGGGGTTCCCCAAACTATACTTCTGGAGTGGAAAGAGCCTGAGTTTTAACATTACATCCAGCTAAGCCAGAGCCTGCTCTCACACTTACTAAACACTTGGACATTCAGGGCCTTCCTTTCCACGTCACTAAGTGGATACCACAATGCTGCCCGTTTGGGATCTTATTTTAAAAAGAATGTGTTTCAAACATCCAGTACATAGCAGGTGCTTAACAAATGTTAGGTTCCTCTGGCTCTTCTCTTTTCTTTGCCCCCTCTCTCCTAATTCAAGAAAACTATCCCTTAATTGGGAAAGACGTGATTGGCCAATTCACATAAAATTAGCAATTACCGAATGAATAGATAGGAAACTGTATGCTAAATCAGTGAGTTGTAAACAAACAAACAAACAAAAATACGTCTCTACCCGAAAGATGAGGCCATAGTTGAAACCCCCTCTCCTCGGGGTTGGTGTCTTCAAGTACCATCTACAGGCAGGTCCCCCTCATTGTCTACACCACGGTGCCCAACTGCCTTTTGCAGCAACTCCTAAAGGCTGTAGTTGTCTGTTGCCTTTGTGTTTACTTGTGTGTTGTCCTTCTCGGCCCTGGACACATCCTCTCCAGGGGCAGGGCCAGGTCTGGTGTTGGCCACCCCACACCCAGTGATCAAGACAGTGTCCCGTGCATAGCAGGTGCTCAGCAAGTATTTGCTGAATGAAAATGATTGAACGAACCTTGTGTACACAAATGGATAAGAACTGGAAGAAGCTGAGACAAAACAAAAATAGCTGGATGCGTGCCTCGCTGTGAAAAAAAATGTCGTGCTATGCCATATAGTTGCATAAAAAATGAAAATTGTTCTTTAAAGTCATGTACCTCTGAGAAGGACCACAAATTCGGTGCTCTTAGTCATTAATAACTTGGCGGAAATTACTCAGCAAGAGTTTTCCAGTGGCACAGCTGGTGGAGAGCCAGCTCCAGTCGGTGGCAGAGGGGAGGCTGTGGGGTGTTGATGGAGGGAAGGGGGAGAGGGTGGCCCGTTTCAAGGGAGAGCTTGGCTCCCTCGGGCTCTGCTTTGCACCTAGCTTGCCTGGCCCCGGGTTGATCTGCCTCCAGCTCGAATTTACTAGTTAGCTACACTGAGCTGTGCTTCGGGCTCTGACACAGTGTGCCCATAGCCAAGGCCTTCCACCGTGACCTTGTGGGGATAGTGCTGTCACCCCTCAATGGACATTGGACCACATCTCTTGGATGCAGGATATGCCACTTAACCCAAATCCCCAGAGAAGGCTCTTGGTGGGGCTTCAATTCCCAACTGACTCCGAGGGCTCCTGTCCCCAGTGGTAAGCTTCCTTCTTCTGAAAGTTTGGTTGTATTAGTGCGACTTTCTTTTGAGGGCCTAAAAGTGGGTTCACATCTAGATCTTGCTAGAGCCCATTAGCTTTCTGATAAAGTGGTAGCAGGAGCTCAGACAGGGGCCTCTGGCTCCCACCGGGGGGACCAGTGTGAGTAAAGCCGCAGAAGAGAGAAAATCTCTAACTTATACGTGATCACTAGAAAGAGGCTCAAGGTGGGTACCAGCCTCCTTAATGGCAGAAGAGCCAACATCCTGTCCCTGCAGGTGGATGGAGATGGAGAGACAACTTTTCTCCATGAAGATTGTTCTCTGTGATTTAACGCAACTTTTATTTATCACCTTCAAAAACCTTTATTGCTGTGGTCAACACTGATACTGCAGGCCAGGGAGCAATGACCCTTTCAGTTCATTGGTTTCTCTCAACTGGCTTTGTCTGAAAGAAATTTGCAATACACTGAGGGCTTCCCAAGAACTTTTACCTGCGTTTCCTCATCAAACTTGACATCCACCCTCCCAAGTGGGTGTTACCGGCTTTCTTTATAACATTGATGGAGATGAAGGGTTTGATTACGAAGAAACTTTTCCTTGTTTGTTAAGAAAGTACCGAGGAAAATAAGAACCGTTTTCAAGCAAGAGGAAAATCTGAAGTTCCAGAAATTTTATCCAATGCCTGGCGACTGGTGACAGGAGGAATGGCGGGGGGCGGCGGTTATCCTTCTTCTGCTTCTGGAGCCCGCCTTCTCTCCCCAACACCTCACTGCCTCCCACATCCTTGCCTAGAAACAGCAATCACCTCGATGATCACAGCCACGCAGGGAGGTGCCAGGAAAAGTAGAAATACACAGAGTCTTCTAAACGTCTTTTAAGTAAAACTTCTCTAATAATGATAGTAGCCACTACTCGATGCACTTAATTTTCAGACACCTAGAAATAAAACTTGGCCAGAGGTATCACTTCCCCCATTTCACAGATGAAGCAAATAAATGATTTGCCCAAGGGTTCAAGTCAGTAAGAAGCAAAAGCTGGGATGCAAATCTAGGCCTTCAGTGCCCGACGCCAGCCCCTTGAGACCTGGGACACTCTAGTCGTTGGCTCTCGTCTGGAGCTGTCACTAGCCTACCTGGAGGAACTGGTGAGAAGGGGTCCTCTCCCAGCACCACCACTGGCGAGGTGGGGATCTTACCCACTCCTGCCCTGAGGGCTAGGAAGTCTAAGGGCCAGAGAGGTCATTCCAGGGGTAAGGGCCAGAGGCAGCAAGAAAAGGACACGCAGGGCCTGCCTAGACACTTCTCACCCAGCACGCTGACTCTCCCACCTCCCCCCTACCTCCACCACCCCCACCCCCCTACCTCCCCGCCACCTTCCCGCTCCCTCCTGCTCTTCCCCCCACCTTTGCCCTTGGCAGTCTGGTGCTCTTAGCTCCTGCCATCTTTTTCAGTTTTCCTGGCGATCTGGTTTGTCAGGTGGCAGCGCTTTGCTGAGACCCTTAGGCGATCCCAGATCTTGAGGAGTCTGTTTCATGAAGACCTGGCCTCGCCAGCCCAGCCAGCCGGGCAGGAAGGTGGGCAGCGCTGCACTGCGCCCTGAATCCTGTATCAGCTTACAGGTTGTCGGGAGCAGTTGCAGGGCCAAGGACCCGAGTCCAGGCTTGTTCAGAGTCGGCTTCCCACTCATGATCCATGACCCCTCTCTTGCATTGTCACACCTTTTTTATCCTTGTAATTTCTGCACCAGCCTCTCATTATCTTCGCCTCAATGCTTTTGGAAGAGGTGTCTCGAACATCGCCATCCCCTAAGTTCTGAAACTACGTGAATTTCTCAATTTGTGAAAATGCCTCTCGTAGACTGCCCCGGTGCTGGTAGTTCCTTTCCATTGCTTTCTTTGTTACCTTCAAAATGTCCTTTCCCCTCTGATCGGTCTCCAGTGAGCCCCAGCCACTTAAGTCTGGCTGTCCCACCCAGTAAAGCTCACGGAGGGTCAAGAATGCCAGAGCAAGCTCGGCTTCTGCAGGGCTGAATCCAGACCGAAAGTTTTCCACCCTCTTCTCAGGCCACCTATCAGGAATGGAGCCCTGAGAGTGTGCCCTTGTTTCTTTTCTTTTTTTAACTTGTTATTATACAAACATATATACAATTTTATTTTATTTTATTTTTTTTAAACATATATAAAATTTTAATGGTCAATAACCCAATCTATCCATTACCGGGCATCAACAATTATCAACATGTTTCCATCTATGCACTCGGCCACTGCTGCCTACACTCATATCATTTGGAAGCAAATACCAGATAGTATAATATTGGATGTGTATTTCAATCATTATAGTTGGCCTTTGAACAACATGGGGGTGAGGGGTGCTAACCACCACCCCCCCCCTCCCAGTCGAAAATCCACATGTAACTTTTGGTTTTGCTTTGTTTTTTATCATTTAAATCTTTTTTTTTTTTTTTTTTAAGTTTATTCGGAGAAAGAGAGAGGGCAGGCGGGAAAGTGCGAGTGGAGGAGGGGCAGAGCGAGAGAGGGAGAGAGAGAATCCCAAGCAGGCTCCGTGCTGTCAGCTCGGAGCCAGACACAAGGCTCAAACTGACGAACCGCAAGATCACGACCTGAGCCAAAATCAACCAACTGAACCACCCAGACACCCCTACATATAACTTCTGACTCATAAAAACTTGACCACTAACAGCCTACTGTTGACCAGAAGCCTTACTGATATCGCATTCAGTTAACACATATTTTGTATGTTATGTGTATTCTATACTGTATTCTTACAATAAAGGAAGCTAGAGAAAAGAAAATATTAGTAAGAAAATTGTAAGGAAGAGAAAATACATTTACATACTGTACTGGATTTACTGAAAAAACAAAACAAAACAAAAAAACCCTCTGCGTGTAAGTGAACCAATGCAGTTGAAACCCATGTTGTTCAAGGTCAACTGTATATCTATCTAAAAGATAAAGACTGTTCTGAAAAGTATATGATCATAGTAACATGACCATTACATCTTTGAAAAATTAAAGTGAATCCTTAATTTCATCATACATCCAGCCAGTGTTTACATTGGCCTATCATTTCTTTATACTTCATTTACTTGACCTAGGTTTCAAAAAAAAAAAAAAAAAAGATCCATATGCTGAGATTGGTTGATATGTATCTGAAGTCTTTCTTTTTTTTAATTTTTTTAATGTTTATTTATTTATTTTGAGACAGAAAGAGACAGAGTATGAGCAGGGGAGGGGCAGAGAGAGAGGGAGACACAGAATCTGAAACGGGCTCCAGGCTCTGAGGTGTCAGCACAGAGCCCGATGTGGGGCTCGAACTCACAGACTGTGAGATCATGACCTGAGCTGAAGTCGGACACTTAGCCGACTGAACCACCCAGGTGCCCCTGAAGTCTTTTCTAATCAGTACCTTCTACCCTCCCCATTTCCGTCCATTTTCTGTGCACATTGCCGTTGTTGAAGAATAAACCAGACCATTTGTCTTGTAGAGTTTCCCATAGTCTGGATTTCCTGGTGATTCTCATGGTGTCGTTTAACATGTTCCTCTGACCCTCGTTTGTTTAATGAAGTAAATAGATCCAGAGGGCCTAGATCACACTTAGGGTTGATTTTCTTTTTCTGAATATATATTTGCATCCATCCTAATCCTGAATCTTAAGACCCTTGAATGGAAAATAATCCAGATAACTACTGACTCCATTTGTAATGGGGTACTGGGTGGGAATTTTACCTCCAACTTAAAAAAAAATTTTTTTAATGTTTATTTATTTGTGAGAGAATGAGAGAGAGAGAGAGAGAGAGAGAGAGAGAGAGCATGAGTGGGGGAGGGGCAGAGAGCGAGGGAGACAGAATCCGAAGCAGGCTCCAGGCTCTGAGCTGTCAATACAGGGCCCGACTCGGGGCTCGAACTCATGGACCGCGAGATCATGACCTGGGCCAAAGTTGGATGCTTAACCGACTGAGCCACCCAGGTGCCCCTACCTCCAATTTTTAAAAGGTGAAGCCCCAGGGAAAAGGAGGACGATAGAAGGGGTATTAAAAGATTTAAATTCGGTCCATTTCTGATGCTGATTACTGTGACAATCACCATATCGGAGTCACCGTGAGGTCAATCACATAACGTACTTTAGCTTAAGGTACAAGATGGTTTTAGGACAGAAAAGCACTGTCTGTCCAGGCAACAGGAGGCCAGCTTCATCCATACGGTGACTTTGCTACAAAGCTAGCAATATGCCAGCCGAGATGCAAAGAACATAATGATTTGATTTATTTGAGGCCCATTCTATATGGGAATGTGACATTCACAGATACTCCAACAGGAATTGTCACCACCAACTGCTGGGGCAGGAGGTCCTCCCGGAGCCACGTTCTTCTAGAAAAACAACACTGTGGACCACCTACCAGGGATTCGGGAGGGGGTTATTTCTAAAAGTGTTGGAGTCGCCTAGATACGCTAAGTGGCAAATGTAATTACCACCAGGGGAATTGTCAAATCACTTCAAAAGACTAATTTTGTTCATTCAAAATCCTGCTTGAGTGGGGAAAAGTTGGGTCCTGGGAGAGAAGCCAGATGTCAAGGACAGGCCTCCAGGTCAGTGGAGGAATATTTTTGGAGTCCACTGCCTCTCCCGGGCTCTGGAACAAAACCTGCATTGTAGCTGCTGCCTGGGACCCCACTCCGGGAGGAGGAGGGGCTCCTGGGCTGGCTGATGATCTGATGATCGCTGGGAGAAGGAGGGAGGGGCCAGGGGGAAGCTTGGATAGCCTGGAACCAGGACTTGATCCATTCGTCCCGATGGAATCTTCCCTCCTGATAGGATTTCTTCGAGAAAAACAAAAGGAAAATTGAGAGCATCTTTGCCAAAGCATCCAGCGGAAGGAAAGCTGGAGCAAAGTTAATCATTATTTTCTTCCTGGCTCTCCAGGCCGGAGATAACCGGCGATGAGAACAGGAACACTTGCCATCGCCTGCTCGGTCTACCCAGAGATAGGAGCCCTTTCCTTGCAGACAAGCAACACAGAGACTCTGTCCAGCTGTGCCGAAGTGCCTGGGTACAGCCAGAGACCACGGCGTGCTCTTCTCCACAGACCCAGAGAGGCACCTAATCTTACCCTGACTCACCGACGTCCTCAAGCCCCAGCAACACCCCTACAAAGCCCCTCTTTGGGGGAAGGAAATGCCGGGGTGAGAGAATCCGCTGCAAATACAGTGGGTTAGTCCAGGGAGAGGCCAGGAGTCCCCTGGAGAGGGACACATCGCCCTGCTCTTGAGAAGAAGGCCACACTGTGTTACACTTCCATATTACTGAGGCAGGATTTCTAGGCGGCTGGTCTGTTCCACCGGCAGGAAATGATCCACGAGCTACGACTTTTGGTTTGGAATCTGCTACTTCCAACCGATCAGAAGCTGGTCCATTCCCTGACCCTCCGGAAGCTTCGGTTTTCTCGTGTGTGAGGTGGGGAGAATCACAGGGTGGTGGCGGGCACGGGAGCCGAGGGAAGGGTCTTCCGCCACCTTTGGCAAGATCGCAGGCCATCCTAAGTCCGTATCTCAGCGGTCTGGTCCGCTCCCTAGAACATTCCGGTGAACACAGCTTTCTAGCAGCGACAGCTTCAGAAAGAGACGGCCAGGGCCAGTCACCGGCCTTCAGCAGGGAGGGCAGCTGACAACGTTGGAGCGCTACGACGGCCACGGGTACAGATGCACGGCCAGCCGGGGCCACGCGGGCTCTGATATCGTGGGAGGCTGATACGGCATCCAGGCAGCCTGGTCCTCCAGGAGGACAACAGAGGATTCCTGGTATCTCTTTCTCAAAAGGGCAGAGTGTGCACGCTGGGTCTGTGGCTTCTCTCACATCCTGGTGACGCCGGGGCCAGTCCTGGGACCAGGGGCCACCGTCAGTGTCTGTATGTACGTAAGAAATGCAGGGCTGGGCCAAGAGAAACACCACAGGGCCGGGAGGCATGCCTCTCAGGCTCACTTCCTGCTGGGATACATGAAGGCACATTCGAGAAGAGAAGAAAACCCAAGACTGAGTAACCATGGCTGAAGGGAAGCAAGTAAAAACGAGCTAAGATGCCATGGCTGACTTCTCAAAGCTTCTCTCTCATCCCTGCTTTCGATGGCTTGTCCCCCGGGACTTTGGCGGAAGAAATGGTGTCGGGCTTTTTTCTGTGAATAATTGCCTGCCACCGCGAGCAACGATAGGCACATAACTCCTCACCCACTGGGCTGTTTCTTTGTTGTTTTCTGAAACCAAAGCCGCCCAGAGAATCTTCGGGATGTCTCATCCCCACCCCCCACCCCCACCCCCACCCCCGTCTGAAAATAATGGCGTTTTCCCCAAGAAAGATGCTTTTTAAAATTTCCCCTTTGATGGGAACAGGTTAGCCCAAAATAACTGACCCTTCACCTGGGCCAGCCTTGGAGGAAGAGGTTGCAGCCATCCGAAATGGCAATTAACTCGTTAGCCTGTTAGATCCTTGTTTATTTGCACAGAAATAGCCCGACCTGTACAATCTCAACACCAGCTCTAGGAAACTGGCGGGCCTGCTTTTATTTTTAAACTTCAAAGTTTGTCTTGGAGATAAAGTCCTGTTTCCCCCTGACTTTCCCAGGGTTCTGCACGGGTGTGAAGGAATCACGGAGGTCGCGGACAATTACTTGCAACCTTCGAGGCACTGGAGCGCCTGATGGCCTTGTCTTTGTTCTTCTTGAGACAAGCTGCTTCCTTCCACAGGGCGACATATCAACCAGGATTTATTTCACCCTTCTGTTTGTTTGTTTATTTTTTGCAAAGGTACCCCACTTTGTGATCTAGTTGAGTTCAATAATATAATATTTATATTATATTATTTATATTATATTGACTACTAGGCTCTTGGACGAATGTGACATATAAAAGAGGAGTTAAGACAGGTCCTTTAGAAAGTGAAATAGAGGGGCGCCTGGGTGGCTCAGTCGGTTAAGCGGCCGACTTCGGCTCAGGTCACGATCTCACAGTCTGTGAGTTCGAGCCCCGCGTCGGGCTCTGGGCTGATGGCTCAGAGCCTGGAGCCTGCTTCCGATTCTGTGTCTCCCTCTCTTTCTGCCCCTCCCCCCTTCATGCTCTGTCTCTCTCTGTCTCAAAAATAAATAAAAACGTCAAAAAAATAAAAAATAAAAAAAAAAAAAAAAGAAAGTGAAATAGAAAGGTCATCTGCAAAGCTTGTTTGGGGCTGAAGGAAAGCTGCCCACTGTGTGTTTACGCTAGCTTGGTCTGAATTTTCCAGAACCATCTGTCCATTGCCATCCTCCACCTCCTCCCCCCCCCCCCAGAGTCCCTCACTCATTCAGGCTGGGGAGCCAAGTGCCCACTGGGGTCCAGCCCCTGTGCTTGGACTTGGGGTAGACTCTCCGGCATGCATCGCCACCCACCTCCCTCCCTCCCTCCCTCCCCCCCCCCCACTCTTTTCTTTTTGTTTCCTTTTTTTTTTTTTTTTAACATTTATCTATTAAGAGACAGAGAGACAGAGCATGAGCAGGGGAGGGGCAGAGAGAAGAGGAAGACACAGAACCCGAAGCAGGCTCCAGGCTCCGAGAAGCGAGCACAGAGCCCGACGCCGGGCTTGAACTCACAAACTGCGAGATCGCGACTTGAGTCGAAGTCGGACACTCAACCGACAGAGCCACCCAGGCGCCTCCCCCACCCCCACTGTCTTTTCTGTCACAGCCCGCAATTCCCTTTCCAAGTCCTCCGGCCTGCCCCCCTCCCCTCACCCCAGATCCTGTCCTGGCCCTCTTGCAGAGAGCTCTGTTTGCCTGATGGATACTCCACTCCCTGTAAGTTATTATGTTTCTGGATCCAAACACACGGGGGACTCTACTTCTAGGAGCATGTGCTACATCAGAATGGCTTTCAAACTTTCATGCTGGTGACCTACAACTTGGTGCACGCGCGCGCACACACACACACACACACACACGCCTGAGTCAAAAATCTCGCAAAGCAACACTTCCTGTTACTACATACCGTGCCTTCTGTTATTTTCCTATTCTATTCTCTCTACCCTACCCCACCCCCACATTTACAACATCCTGGTTGAAATCCACTAAAGTGGTTTCCCAATCCCCTAATGGTTTATGGTCAGCGGTTTGGAAAACACTGGCTGAAATCCGAATGAAAGGGCATCGAGGGTGTCCCGCAACTCAGTGTTCCCACGGACACTTCTTCTCCTGCCCTTTGCCCCACATCCCACCTGCCCCTTGTGATGAAATAACAGTTTAACATCTCTAAATGCCCCTTTCACTCAAGGACTAACTCAATTAGGACTGAGCTAGTGGGAGCCTGAAGCCGATTAAGGGAAAACAAAGGAAGTTTTGGGGTTTACCTTCAGCTTTTATGTTTCCAGGAGTTTTTCTCTCTTCCCAAGCTTAGTCCTAGGCATCAAAGGGAAGGAGGGAGAGGGGAGGGAGGTGGAGAGGTAGGGAAGGGGGAGGGAGACAGGGAGGGAAGTAGTGGGGGGAGGGAGGGAGAGAGTGAAGGAGGGAAAGGGAAGGGAGGGGTGGAGGGAGGAAGGAAGGGGGGAAGTAGGGAGGGAGGGAGGAGGACCCCACCACACACATGCCCCTTCACCTGCTGAGGGCAACCAGTGCCAGGACTGGTCGCCCACACCTCGCCCGGTCCATCTGTCCAAGGAGAGCCGCAGCTCTCCAGGGGGAGCTGTGCAACTTTGTTCCCTCCCCACTCCCTCCCGTTTCTCTTCCTCCCCTCTCACAATTCTCTATCAGACTGTCTATCCGGTCAGCAAATGACCGTGGGATTTCTGCTATGTGCTGTCTCTCCCAACAGAGGAGGACGACCCAGAAGAAGACAGACAGGTCCCTGAAATCTTGGAGCTCTCTGGGCCTGCCAGTCACCGCATGGGAACGATGAGGGTGTTCAGTGGAGGAGAAAGGAGGGCGCGGTGCTCTCGGGGCTTATGGTCAGAGCTGATCCCCGACTTGGTCCACGGGCTTCTGTGACATGTCCACAAATGTTGCGGGTGCCTTGGATGCCCCCCGTCATGCCATTTCTAGGGCACAGCCCACGAGCGGACATTCTTAAGAAGATGTTGGTGGCATGGATGCTGCTCTCCAAGCCCCTAACCACAGGGCGGGGCAGCTCCCTGCTCTGACAGTCAGAGCTCGTCACCTCCCTTCCCATCCTCCCCCCGCAGCTCAGCCAAGGCATCCGTGGGGCCAAAAGAGCTGAGTGGCCCTTCGGCTTCCCCGCCTTGCCTGACACAGACACGCAGAGCATGCTTGGTGGACATTTGCCGAATCCACTGAAGTGGTCCATTTAGGCCTCTCTACAAATCTGGTCCCTCCTAGACCAGGGCCATCCGACAGAATGTCAATGTGGGCCACACCAAAGCGAAAAGGAGCAGGTGAAATTAGTTTTAGTACGACTGCATGTTTCACGTGACTCCATATACCACAAACATTAGCATCTCAACATACGATTATTAAACTTATCGATAAGATACGCGTAAGGGGTGCCTGGGTGACCTAGACCTATTTCGGCCTAGGTCATGATCTCGCAGTTCGTGAGCTCGAGCCCCGCCTCGGGCTCTGGTGCTGATAGTTTGGAGCCTGGAGCCTGCTTCGGATCTGTGTCTCCCATTCTCTCTCTCTCTCTCTCTCTGCCCCTCCCCTGCTCACACTGTTCCTCTCTGTCTCAAAAACCAAACGTGAAAACGATTTTTAATAAGATGTATGTGAATTATTATATAAAGCTGTTAGTTAGAGTTCATGTTCTTTTTGTTTGCTTTTGGTACTGGATCTTTGAAATCCAATATGTGTTTTACGTCGCTGCACATGTCAATTTGGAACTGCCACATCTAAAGTGCTCCATAGCCACATGTGGCTTGTGGCTGCTGTCCTGAGCAGCAGCTCTAGACTCCCCCGCCCCCAGACCTCGGGGTGTCTAGGGTAGAGGTCGGACGCGGTTCAGAAGGAAGGCAGTGAGTAGAGCCGTGGTATCACAGGCTACAAAGCAAGCTGCTTCCAGAAACCTTACCCCCGCAGCCCCGCGACGACCCCCGTCCCCCCTTCCCTACAATCCTCCTCATTTGCCTTCCCCACCCAGCCCCGTCTCTTGGGTGGGGACAATGGCAGCGGAAGAAATAAAAGGACTTGATGTGTGAACAGCTGTCAC
Organism: Panthera onca; assembly: GCF_046562875.1. Taxonomy (NCBI): domain Eukaryota; kingdom Metazoa; phylum Chordata; class Mammalia; order Carnivora; family Felidae; genus Panthera; species Panthera onca. The sequence continues at coordinate 69,924,416 of NC_138349.1, forward strand.
GGACCATCTGGCTGCCCCTGGTGAGGAGCCTCAGCTGACCCCACACCCGGCCTAACCCCGTTACCTGGAGAGAGCCAGCCCAGAAGCACTCCCCAGCAACACGCACATCTCTGCTGGCTGCATTTGGCTCAAGGGTAGTGACAGCTGAGTTCGATGACCGTGTCCGTGGTGTGGCTTCTGAAGACTCGTAGCCTCCAATCAATTTAGGTCGCCTTTTCTGGGATGGTGGAGGCCCGCACAGACTGGCAATTCGACGTGAGCTCCTTTTATTAGAAATAATCAACCAGATGGCCCTTTGCGACACGTCGATGTGCCCTTTGTATAGTCAGCGCTGTTCAGCCTGCTTGGTTTTGAGCCGGATCCCGGCGCTGTTCTCCCCGACAAGAATCCATTTCCCTCCCGTAAGTGCGTCAGCCTTTCCATAAGGGACAACTTGGAGCAGAGCACAACACCAGCTTGTCATATGCTAGACTGCTAGCACCTCGGTTCCAGAACGTTGCAGCTGGGATGGTCTTACTTCTCCCCTGGGCCTGGGGATTTGAATGTTCCCTTGTAAGTACAACACTTTCTTTCAGATGAAAGCTTATGGGGGCCCTTGTTGAAGATAGATTCTTCTGCAGGAGCCAGCAGATGGGCACAGAGCCTCCCCCCTTCCTCCTCCCCTGCCATTCCTCGAGGATCTCTGTGTGACCAGAGCTGGCTAGAAAACCGATGATTCTAGGCAAGCCACTCATCGTACCCATCAGATAAGCAAGGCCCAGGGGCGCCTGGGTGGCTCTGTCAGTTGAGCGTCCGACATCAGCTCGGGTCCTGATCTTGTGGCTCATGAGTTCGAGCCCCACCTCGGGCTCACTGCTGTCGGCGCGGAGCCTGTCTCAGATCCTCTGTGCCCCTCTCTCTGCCCCTCCTCCGCTTGAGCTCTCTCAAAAAAGAAATGAAACATTTCAAAAAATTAAAAAAAAGAAAAAAAAGATAAGCAAGGCCCAGAGCAGTTGTGGGCGCCACGGTCGCACCATGCTGTGACAGATCAGAACCCGCCCTAAATTCCAAGACCTCTATTTTAGTGCTAGTGCTCTGTGTTTCCAGAAGGTTCTGTGGAAGATCTTTCTCAACAGAGAAGTGAGCTCTTTCTTAGAAATAAATTATGGAGACGAAGGTTAGGATTTATAGTATCGAGAGCTGTATGGGAGGCTTTGTGCAGTGGATTTCACGTACATTTTCTTGGCTCCTCACGACAACTTAAGTATTTGATTATTGTCTTCATTTTACAGAAGAGGGGACTGAGGTTTGGCTATGCCACCCACGCAAGGCCATGAAGCCCGCTGGCAATAATGGTTGGGTTTGAACTTGGCCTGTTCCAAATCCAAGCCTTAACAGCTCAGATACTGCCTCCCACACATCCCAGGGCTCTGGGCATGGGTCACGTGAATGGAACACATAGCATATTTCCTCCCAGAAAAGGCATCATCAGTGGTAGTTAGGTTCCACGCCAGCCCACAGATTCAAAATCAAAATGGCTCTCCTGCCTTAGTCCAAACATGGTCACCCCCACCGGTCCTCGGGACCTGGGAGCTGCTGGGACCGGAGTCCTACGTCCCCAGAAGCACGGGCACCGTGGGCTGCCAGCTGCCTTGAGTCCCTCGCCCCTCTGAGGCCCTGAGTCTGTGGAGCCTGGCCCTTGGAGAAGATTGGCTAGAAAAGAAACTGGACCTCAGCCACTGTGAGGTTGGAGGAAGCTTTGATGCAAACAGGAAAGGGGAAGCCCCATGAGGGCTCTGGAGGTAACTTAGAAAGAGAACAGGAGGCTTCTAGATAGGGGTGCGGATGTCAGTAAAGACTCGGCCTGGGGTAGGAAGGCCAAATCCAGCAGATGAGAGTGGAGACAGCTCTCATGGGTCAGGTCCATGGGTCAGGGTGGCCTTTCTGTGTCTGACTGTATCTGGAGGACTGTACGTGACAGGTGAGGAACGGGCCGTTCGGCTGGTCCACGGGCAAAAGCCTGGAGTCAGGCCCTGGATGCAGGCATGACATCTGCTCAGGGAGACCCTCAGGGATGTGCCCACTCCCCAGTCTGCCCCGTGACCTGCTCAGAATGTCTCTGACCAGCTGCCACCACTGTCCTAGTCCACCAAGAGCAATGGCCAACGTCAAAGACCACAGAGGTGCCAAGAGGTCTGACAGGGGATCTGCAGGGACTCACTGAGGTCCTGAGGAAGGTGCCGGAGCTCCCCAGGAGGCTGGCCTTGCCTTTAACAAGAGCTCCGGACTGGACTGTCGCTGTCGCTCTAATCAGGAGACCCACCCTGAGAGCCTGTTGGACCAGGCGGCCGAAGCCCAGACAAACACTGCATGAGCTCACTGGTCTGCGATTGCAGCTTGGATGTGTTATCTGACATGTGGACTTTGGACCGAGGTTTTAACCAGAAAAAAATACGCATGAAATCTCGAAACAAAAGAAAATGTTAACTTGAAACATTCCACTTTATCTTACAGCTGTTCGGATCCAAACACCACTTAATGGCAAAGCCAAATTCTGTAATGGGCCCTCTGGGAAAGAAGTAGAATGAGGGGATTTCCAGAAATGGATAAGGAGGTTAGAGTCTGCAGGACACGAAAATTTTAAAAAGAAGGTGAAAGACCAGCCCCAGAGTTTGGTGGGAACTTTGACACAGGGCATCAGAGCACACAGCCCACCTTCCCTTCCACTGCCTCAGTTTTCCAGGACAAGGTTCGGGCCTTGTTTTGTGGGTGGATGTATATAATCACCTGCAGATCTGTGGATGCTTTAAAGCACGAGGGAGACGAGATCTCCACGCGGGAGCTTCGTGGATGCTCTTCCACGGACGTGGGTGGAATTAAAGCTGTGGACGGAGATGCGCCTGCTTAGGCGAGACGGTAGGGACACGAGGGGGTCTAAAATGGAGCCTTCATGTTAACCTTTAAAAGTTGGATAGAGAAAGAAGACCCAGCAAGCAAAACCGAGGAAGCCTATGGCGTGTGACCCATTAACTACTGTATTCCCCAGAACCAAACCCCGTGCGTTGCACAGAGTGAGTAATCAATAAGTAAGTATTTATTAAATTAATCAATATGTTACCTTAGCTCTCTTTTCCTAGGGAGGGAAACCAGGCTTGTGTTGATCAGCCATTGCTGTCATGGTTCTGTGTAACAAATGACCCCAAAGCTCAGTGACTCTCCAGCGTCATACCCAGTTCCAGTCTGTTCCACGTGTCCCATTTTGAGGCTGAGGCCGAGGGACAGTGGCTTCCTTAGGCAGATGCCCTCACGGCAAGCACTTTCAGAGCCATTGCCCACAACACACCCACACCAATTCTCTCAGCAAGTCACGGCCATGTCTGAAACCCAGAGGCAGGTAGTAGATGAGAAAGGGCATAAGCGTTAAGTTTTAGAGACTGAGGGATCTGGGTTCTGGGTTCAAATCCCAGTGGTGCCACTAGTAAATACATGAACTCAGCCAAATTAACCTATCCAAGCCTCGCTCTCCTCACCTTTAAAATGGGTAAAATAGTAGATACTTTCAGGAGCTTTGGAGAATAAACATTATACGCACAAAGCACCCAACGCATTACCTGGCACATAGTAGGTACCCAATGGTCAGTCGCTACCGTGGTCTGTGACCTCATATCCTAACCTTAGTACGGAATATTAAAAGCTCAGCCGTGTTGATCAGAGCTACATGCTCACATCTCAGGCACAGCTGTGCCTCTATCCCCCAGCAGCCCTGTGGTAAAGCCCACTCTAACGGCAGCCTCTGGGATGTGCCCAGAGATAGGGGAAAAGGCAGGGAAGATAATCCACAAGTCTAAGGCAGACTGAAGCTAGTATCTTTCAAGTTTCCAACCCAGCCCCTGATCAAACGCCTCCCAGGTTTACTGGAGCCGCTGCTTAGTTTTCATCCAGTCCGGGCCCACACTTTTGCCTAGAGACATTCGTACAAGAACTCCTCCTGCTTCCTAGGCCCAGGCTTGAATTCTGCCTGTGTCTTGAGTAAAAGACCAAAATGTTAATGAGGAATAGTATTCTGCAGGCAGATAGCTTTTCCAAATGATACTTTTCCCAGATTGCCTCTGAACTAGACCTTGGCCTGAAATGTAATATCCAGAGCTTTTTTTTTTTTTTTTTTTTTTTATAGCTTGTGAGGCTTTTTTTTCCATGAATGCTCATGTAAAGATGAAGAATTCATACGATCCAATGAAACGTCTGGCATCGGTCCCAGGTTTATTCACTGAAGGCGATACTCTGTTGTTCTCATCCACTATTTGGTAAATTACCAGCAACGCTATCAGAGAAATTGATGAGTAAAGCTGGTGTTGTCACCCTGATCACATTGACCATTTAGTACGCTTGTCTTTATAGCTCTTAAGAAATGTATTTCCGTAACTCAGCATTCTTTCTCAAATCTTCAGCAACAGATTGTATTCGACATTAATGCATTCACTCCACAGTATTTATTGAGCACCTATACGTGTCCCATGCTAGGGGCTGGGAATTTATAGTAAATAAATACTCAGCCACTGCCTTTGGGGAAAAAAATTAGATGAAGGAACACAAACCCAAAGAGTATAAAATTTGGCTAAAACCACACCGCACATTTGAGCCGAGATGGGGAGTCGTATATCCTAACAGGACCAGCTACATCATTTGCAAACGTAGTAAATGACATTAGGAGGCCCCTGTCCAAAAATTGTTAAGAATCTCAAGACACCGACAGCAGAGAACTAAGCCAAATGCAGCATCCTTCTGTCTTCCGCCCATGCAACCGGCCCTCTTCTCTGGGTCATATTTTTTAAATCAGTTTCTACGAATTCCATAATTAAATGAGTACGAAAGAAAGAGGGAGTGCTGTCGAATATAGATGGAACCACCCATGAGGCCGAAGATAAAAAACAAAACAAGCAGGAAATTCACATACGGTATTTCTGTTTGCTGGCCTGTTGTCAAAGTGAAGTGTTTAGTTAGAGTCTTGCCTTGATAAGTTCCTAGCAGAACACCACAGTTTGAATTTCTGAGTGCTTTCATCCCACACAAAGGAGTTAGAATTTTCCAACACGCTTATCTGTGCACAGACTCTGAGGAAAAAGATCTTACGTACACGGCCAAGCCGGCCACTGTACTGTGTGCGTTGGAATACAGAGCAAGCTACGTCTGTGGCGTTTCTGGTTTCTCTCTTTTCAAAGGGAAACATCGGCTGCCAAAGGAAGGGAGGTCAGAACAACCATACCCTTCAGTAGGGGAGACCAGTTGTCCCAGGAGATTTCCTTCCCTTCTTCTGATCCCCTGTGGGGCTGGGTCCCCCAAGGTGCAGAAGTCCTGCCAGAAGCCCCCGGGCCAGGCTTCAGCATCAGCTGGGGACATGGGATCTGGCGGCACTGGGAGTCGTTCCCCACTGGGCCCAGATGTCCTCTTAATGGTTTACACACCCTCTCTGTATCTGTTTCTAATTTTCAGGCCACAGAGCCAAGTGTGACATCAAACATCCCTCGAACTCGTCGTCTTGCAGAGCCAGGTTGGGGGAAAAGGAGTCAGCTGTGAAGAGCGGTCTTCTTCTCTTGCCCCTTCTTCTGTCTCATGTTCTCGTCGCAATTCTTCAGTCTAAAATTCATTTTCAGGGGCGCCTGCGTGGCTCTGTTGGTTAAGCGTCCGGCTTCGGCTCAGGTCATGATCTCACGGTTCGTGGGTTCGAGGCCCGCGTCAGGCTCTGTGCTGATGGCTCGGAGCCTGGAGCCTGCTTCCGATTCTGGGTCTCCCTCTCTCTCCACCCCTCTCCCGCTCGCACCGTCTGTCTGTCTCTCTCTGTCTCTCAAAAGTAAACATTAAAAAAAATTCTTTTAAATAAAAAAATAAAAATAAAATAAAATAAAATTCATGTTCAAAAGCCCCCAAGTCGTTTCTCAGCAGCAGACTGGGCACTGAAAAGAGGGATGATGGGAAGGTGGGGCCCACCTGCCTGGCTTCCCCTCCACGCCTCCATTGCCACATTCTCAGAATTCCGTGCCCAAGTGTTAAAGAGGAGGGCCCTGAACACCATCCTGGGCCACAGCAAGAGTTTAAGTAGCTTGGACTCAGGTAGCCCTGGAACAAACAGGAATCCCCCAAGCTCTGTTCTTCCTCCAGCTTTGCTATTAATTGGCTGTCCAATCCCAAGCAGAGAGTTAACTCCAGAGCCAACAAAGGGATGGGTGGGTATGGGATGGCCTGCTCCACAGGGGGTTGTAAAGGGTTTCAGAAGGAATTCATCAAATTTGAAGCTCCTTGGAAGGAATAATGAGGCCAGGTCCCTGAATGTATTACAGTAGGAGGTAAAGGGGGTGGCTCCTTTGAAGGGAAGAGAGGTAGACACTTCTGTGCCACTTTAGGGAAAGAAAAAGAATCAATCTCCCTCTGCCTTCTCTGTAGCACGTGCACACACACACACACACACACACACAGGTAAAACAAAATAAAATAAAATTAATAGTAATAACAATAAAATAGAAATTTCCATCACATTGATAAGTTAGCTGTAGAGGATTTAAAATGGCTTTGGGTAAAGTTTCCCAGGAAAAGGAGAAGCATCCTTCACCATAGTTTGTTCATTGTTGTTTTCTAGAAGCACTCTGGGCCCCTTTACAACCACCCTCCTTACGCATCTCAATGAAGGCCTCAGCATGAAGTCTGGTCAGGCACTCAATCCGGAGGACACGGCCCTTGCAGAAAGTCTCAGGATGCGTGGCAACCTGCCCAAGGGCTCATGTGTTTATTCTCTGCATCCCATGGTAAATTGAAGAGGTTTCAACTGAAATAAAGACGATAGAATGTTAACACATCATGAAGGATTTTGTTAATATGATACAATTCATGTTAAAGTTTAAGGAGCCCCAGATAGCCAAACAATCTAGAAAAAGAACAAATGTGGAGCTCTCCTACTTCCTGATTGCAAAACTTCCTGCAAAGCTCTAACAAGTGCAAGACAGTATGGCACTAACCTAGGGACAGACATATAGGTCAATGGAGTAGAACAGAGAGCCCAGAAATAAGCCCTTGCCTATACGGTCAGTGGATTCTCAGCAAAGTTTCCAAGGTCATTCAAATAATTCTAACTTGGTCAAAGACCTAAACGTGAACGCCAAAACTATAAAACACTTTCTAAAAACTTTTTCAAGTTTGGGGCGCCTTCAGCTCACAGTCACAGCTCACAGTCTGTGAGTTCGAGCCCTGCATCAGGCTCTGTGCTGACAGCTCGGAGCCTGGAGCCTGCTTCAGATTCTGTCTCCCTCTCTCTCTGCCCCTCCGCCACTCATGCACCCACATGCGTGTGCGCTCGCTCTCGCTCTCTCTCAAGAATAAATAAACATTAAAATTAAAAAATTTTTTTTCAAGTTTATTTTCAGAGAGAGCCAGAGAGAGAGAGAGCGTGAGCAGGGAAGAGGCAGAGAGAGAGGGAGAGGGAGAGAGAATCCCAAAATCCCAAGCAGGCTCCTCGCCACCAGCGCAGAGCCCGACGTGAGGTTCCATCTCATCAATTATCAAACTGATAATGACCTGAACCAAAATCAAGAGTCAGACACTTAACTGGCTGAGCCACCCAGGCACCCCTAAAACTATAACACTCTTAGAAGGGAACATAGAAGGCAATCTTCATGACATTGGTTTTGGCAATGATTTCTTAGAAACGACATAAAAAGCACAAGCTTCAAAAGAAAACATATAAAAATAAGACTTCCTCAAAACTTTTGCAACAAAGGACACTATCACGAGAGGGAAACAAAAGCCCAAAGAATGGGAGAAAACGTTTGGAAATCATGTATCTGATAAGGGATTACTATCCAGAATATATAAAGAAGTCTTGGGACTCGACAGCAAACAACCCAATCTAAAAATGGGTGAAGGACTTGAACAAACATTTCTCCAGTAAGCCTGTGAAAAGATACTCAACATCACTAGCCATTAGGAAAGTGCAAATCAAACCACAATGAAATACCCGCTCACATTTGTTAGGATGGCCATTATGTAAAAAGAAAAGATGGGAAGGGAGGGGAGGGGAGGGGAGGGGAGGGGAGGGGAGGGGAGGGAAGGGAAGGGAAGGGAAGGGAAGGGAAGAAAAATAACAAGTGATACATGATACCTGTTGATGAGCATGTGGAGAAAATGGAACCCTCTTGCATTGCTTATGGGAATGCAAAATGGTGCAGCCCCTGTGGAAACCAGTTGGGCAGTTCCTGGAAAAGGTGAACATAAACCTTCCATGTGATCCAGCACTTCGACTCCTAAAATTCAAAAGAATCGAAAGCAGGGGCTCAAACAGCTATTTGTCCATCCATGTTCACAGCAACGTAATTCACGGTAGCCCAAAGGTGGAAATGACCCAATTGCCCATCGAGCAATGGAATGGATGAACAAAATGTGATATACACACCGGGTGGGGCATTATTCAGCTTTAAGAAAAAAGGAGACCCTGACACGTGCCTCAACACGGAAGAACCTTGAAGACATTACGCCGAGCGAAGTAAGCCGGCCACAAAAGGACAAATACGGCAATAATTACACCCGCACGAGGTACCCCGAATAGTCAATTCCATAGAAACGGAAGGTAGAACGGAGCTTACCCGAGTCTGGGTGGGGGGAGAATGGAAAGTTCTAGTCTAATGTGTGCAGAAGGACACCCTACTCTTATCTCACCAGATCGTGAACATTTTAAGTTAATTCTACCTAAAAGTCAGCCTCTTCCATCGCGACTGCTGACAGGGCTGGACAGCCCAGCACAGGCCCACCGGGTGCCGACGTCACATGCTCCCTTTGTGCGTGTTTCACAGGGGGGCCTCCCGAGCCCACCCAGCCCCTAACGGAAGGCAGGCCAGGGGTTTCCAGGCCAAGGTTGCACACAAGGTCCAGATGCCGGCCTCTGCACCCCGGTTGCTGGCTGCCATTTCTGCCTGGGGTCTGGCTGGCTCCGGGCTGGACTTCAGAGAGAAGGGGTTCTCGGGGGCCCCAAACTCTCTTGTCCTTCCTCCTCCTTTTTTCTCCTCTTCTTCTTTCTCTTGGTGCTCCTCTTCCTCTCCCTGGTCTTCCTCGCCCCCCCAAAGCCCAGGGGTAGCTGTCCAGGGTGAGGGACCCCACTGTCCCTCTCCATTTTTACCAGCCATGTTTTGTTTATACCCACGGATCCTCTCCCTTTCTGAGGCCTCGGTGTTCGGAAAGAAGAATCAGAAGGCTTTAAGCCCGCGTCTTCTTCCTCCCCTTCGGTGCCGCACTGAGGGCACGGGGCTCGCAGCCCGGTCGTTCCTGGAGTCGGGGGTGGGGGGAGGGGATGGGGGGAGGAACCTTCGCGCAAGTCGGGATCTGAAAATGTCACCCGTGCGCCACAGCCGCCTCGCACCGGTGGTAAACTGACACCTGGCGAGGTTGAACGATGCGCCCAGGCCCATCAGCCGGTCGGGGTCACTGTGCAAGGCTGCCCATCTGTCGGTGCCAAGGCTGGGTGCCTTCCACCGCAGCCACGAGGACGGTCTGCCTGGGACCCATCCTGGTCTTCGTCCCCATGCTTCAAGCCTGGGAACGCACAGCACTCCCTCCCCTGCCTTTCCAGCCCCTCGGGCTGCTGTCCTGCAGCTGTGTGGGGTGGGCCTGCCCAGCCCTGCTAATTGGACACAGCTGTCCCACCAGCATCCCTGGACTTGGCCGTGAGGCTGTTCCAGCAACACATGTGGTTTCCCGCTGAACTTAGAGTGAAAGTCTCTCCAGCTGGGGGGCCGGATCATCAGGTGGCACAGTGGGGCGGGTTCCTGCCCCCCTCCCGGGGGGCAGAGGTTCCGGTTTGCTGCTTCTCATAGAGACCAAAGCCGGCAGAGATGGTCCCGGCAGAGCACGCACCCTCCCGTCGTTTCGTCTTGCCTCTGCAGAGACCGAGGCCACCTGAAAAACAAGCAGAAACAGAACCAAGCCTTCCCCCCATCATCCAAGTACAGCGTGTTCCCCGTTGACCTTCGGAAAAGATGGGTACGTAGAAAGAAGCAGAAAAGATCGCCCGGCCCTGCCGGGCGGCCCTCTGGCAGCATCTGTGTGTGCTCCCTGCTGACTTCTGCACATGTTTTCTGCTCCCTCCCACCGCCTGCTCGGGCCAGGCCCAGGCCTTCTTTGAGATACAGTAAGGCCAACAGATCAGGAGATGACCGCCAGGGAGAGGAGAGTTTGGGGCTCACGGGACGGGTTTCGGGAGAAAGGGGCACATCGCGTCATGGGCGGCGGAGCACGCAGGGAGGCATCAGGGTGGGTCGGGAGGGAGATGGAACCAGAGGACATGTGGGCAAGAGCCTTTCCTGTGGTTTCTGCAGAAACAGGGCACACAGGCTGAGGGCTGGCTAGCTCGAAGGCTTTCAGGGTCCTACGGCATGTCCCCTGTTGGACAGAACGTCCCTTGTTGTCCGGTACCTGGCCCTAGGCAGGGAGGGCAGGTGGATAGTGGTCCAGAGCAAGGGAGGGATCTAGGGGGGTGGGTCTGGGATGAGCTCTGCATTGGTCGCTCTGCATTTGAAGAGCAGGAGCTCTGGGTCAGGTGTTGACCATCTTTGGGAATCGGTGAGCCCTGAGAGGCGTAGTCTTTCCGGGGTCCACAAGGGCCCCAGATGTCAAAGCATCAGAAAACAAAAAATAACAGCCACAGTTATTTCAGGACAGAAGCCACCTAGATGGGGGACAGTACTCCCCAGGACAGTGCTGGTCCCATTAGGTGCCCTGCCCTTCTTCCTGGAGCCCTCTGCAGGAGAGGGCAAAGTAGGGGGGCCCACCTGCTCCCTTCTCGTCTGTGCTCGGATGGACACGCACTTGGCCCATCCCACCCACCACCCCATGGAGCTCCGAGTGCAAAGCTCTCTCCTGGGTGTTCCCAGCTGGCACTCTCAGGACACAGATGGAAATCCACGAGGACAGGGCCAAAGCAAAGGTCCACACCCCTTCCTCCAGGCCCTTGTCACTGGCCATGCACAGCTCTCTTCCTTTGGGCCGACTGCCCTCCCAGGATGCTTTTCAGTGCTCAGTCCGCCCACAAGGTCACCAGACTCTCAGAGACAAATGCGATCCCAACACTGGACACCCCGTACCTCCCCCCCACCCCCCACACACACCCAGGACCGTTGTGGCCACAGAGTTCACGTCTTAAACATTTCCTATGTCATTAAGAAGTCTTCACAAAACCATTTACCTATTTGCATAATTGTCCACCTTTGATCATGTCCTCATTTCCTGCAAGGCTCCCCACCCCTCACCAGACCTGGGAGGGAAAAGAGGCTTCTGTCAAGGGCTCCTAATGCTTGCTCCCTCCTTCCTGACGCTACGCATGCTCACACACAGTGACAACGGAAGAAATTAATGAGGAGGCACCTTGTAACCACGCCAGGCTGATCGTGCAAGCCTCTCGCCCTTTCCAAGGCTGGCTCTCAGCCAAGACTGTGTCCTGTTGCTCAGCGGAATGGGCAAGGGCACAAAGCTATCCTTTGTGTCTTGTTTTCTTCTGTGGAAATGAAGCCGAGTTCTCTGAACCAGCCTCCCAGTATGCCAGGGCTGGTATTATTACTCCCAGAACGCCAGGGATCTCGTTACTTTTGTGTCCTGCCAGGTGCCCCGCTCAGGGCCAGGCAGGCACCTCGCTGCATCTCCTTGAGAGAAGACTGCATTTTACGGGGACGTAAACTCAAATATCAAGAATAAAATCTGCTTAGTGAGAGCCAAGCAGAAAAGCCTAGAGCAAGGACCTGCCCGGATCCACACCCTCATTGCCCTGGGCTCATGCAAGAAGGGCGAGCGTTTAAGGTCTCCGACCTACCTGAAACAGAATCCAGACAGAGCCCCTGGGGTTAATTTGAACGTGGGGATCTCAACTTGGTAGAGAAGGGTAGAAGATGTTAAGTTCCACGAGTAGTTAAATAAACAAGCTTTGGCTTACCGAACACTGCCAAGTAATTCTTACTGCGCATCAAATTCATCTTATGGGCAGTGAATGAGGAAAGGGGACTGAAGGAAGAGGAAGAGAGATTCAGGGAGAGGAAGCCTCAGACGGGACAGAAAGAGAAATGCAGAGCAGAGAGAGCTGGTGAGAGGCGAGCAGAGGCAACCTTGAGGAGGAAGCCAGGAGGCGGAGGCCCGGAGAAAGAGGCCAGTGATCCCGACTTCTGTTCTCTCTATCATTGAGAAAGCCGAAGGCTGCCAAAGTGACTCAAAATGGGTAGGCTCAGCTGACCCCAGAGAGGAAGGCATCTTCAGGGCAGGTGGTGACAGAGCAAACCAGAGGTCAGCTCTGAGGTGCAGGCCAGGTCGGAGTTGTCAGCCCTACAGGGTGTCAGAAACACCTTGGGCCTCCTGAAAACTGAGATGCCAGGGGCTCCCTGGCTCAACCAAATGTATTCTGCCTTCATATTATTAGTAATTCCATATCCAAGGGCTTGGGATTAAACCTGATTGGGTCCCTTCGCGCATCACCCCTACTCCTGATCCGGGCCCCACATCCCCTACATATTCTGTATCTCCCACCTCCAGGGCCCTCCCCGCCTACTGAAGAAGGCATACCTGAATAAATCATTGTTAACACCCAGCAAAGGGCATAACTATCACATATGGGGCATTTGAGGTGTCAAAAAGTCTACCAGAGACCTTGGGTTGAGGCCCTAAAAATCCCTACGCAACTATAAACGGGGAAGCAGCCTAGTACCTGGGGTTTGATTTGCCCTCCACAGCTTTCTGAGCATGCTTCCCTGGTCACCCCACGATCCAATGCGTCACAGCGGAAAAGGCAGGTGCGAGTCAGAGATCTGGGTTTGATGCCTGACCCTGCCCTTTATGAGCTCCGTGGACTTGGGCAGTTCATTCAACCTCTCCCAGCTTCTGTGTTGAGTTTTAAAATGGTACCAAACCACTGCCTAAGCCAAGCAGTATGACAGGGATAAAGGGCTTTAAGCTATAATTCTCTATAAATGTACTAGAAATCTCAGTTGAGAGGGCACCTCTCCCTAAGGATGGTCAGGATAGATACGATTATTTCAGCTGAGTGGTCAGCGGTGATCCTTGAGGTCAGTCATGTTGGAAGGGCAGTTACCGGGCTGACCAATGACACGAAGAGCTGGGAAGCAGAGAAGGGAACCATGGCCCAGCCACGAGGCTTTGGGCATGGGGCCGTGGAGAAGAAACACAGGGACCACCGGGGATTCTGCCGGGACCCTGAGGATGAAAGAGTGAGAGAGCATCAAGGCCCTGGGTGAGGCTGGCGTCTGTGATAGCAGGAGGACTTCCTCCAAATGCTGATGGCTTTCTGTGGGACACCCAACTCCACGAGGGCCAGGCTAGACCACGCAGCCCATCTCATTTATCACCTCACCTTTCGGCACGAGCAAGGCATGTGTGTGACACATGGTCGTTTCTTCGAGTGATTCAATGCATCAGTCAATGAATCCACAGAAGAAGGCCGTTCCAGGATACCTTTTCTTTCCTCTTCCCTTTCCAAATTACACAAAACCTGGAAGTAAATTTGATGTGGACCCACACGTAGAAGAGACGGTGTTTTCAGTATTTTAAGTGTGCTAAATAAAGAGGCTTAGAAAAAGGAAAACAGAGAGAAAGGGATTTTTAAAGACTGTGTGTGTATGTGGGTGCGTGTATGTGTGAGAGATGGACAGACAGACAAGCCAACTGGCAGACTGACAGAAGCACCCAGATAGGTGTTCCCAAGGATCCTGGCTCCATAAGGGGCAGGGAATTTAAAATCTGGGAGTTGGCCTTTTTCTGCCTCTCCTCTGGCATCTCTTCGTGATTTTCTAGAGAGATCGGCTTAGCGAGCACCGGCTGGCCGCAAAGTGCCATGCGAGACGAGCCTGTGGGAAGCCGTGATGAATGGAGTCCACACTTCATCTGTCACCGGGAAATTGATTTCAGCAAGGCCACTGCTGTTTGAGACCTGGCTATGGCCTATGGGTCTTGAGTTTCTTCTGCCAGCCCTAAAGCGGATGTACTCGAAGGGTGAGACAGAAGCCTGGGAGCCCCCCGAGGGCTTGCAAAGCCGAGGACCAACGACCCAGCGGGTTCAGTCTTAAGTGGTAATTGGGTAAATGTCCGTGAGAAGACTTGTGAGCATCCAACAACCGGAGGGACACCACCACCCCACACCCAGCCACACTCTTTCCTTGGCTCACAAGCCCTCTTCGTGAAAAGAACGTCGAAAGTGAGGCTGGGTTGGGGGAAGTGGTGCTCTGTGGGGTGTGCAGACTTGCTTTTGACATCATTTTGCAACATTGGAGGCATGCCACGGGCCTGACCATCCAGATCTTGTGACCTCACCCTTAGGCCATCCAGCCTTCGCTCCGTAACAAAGCCACTGGGTGCTCACGGCGTTCTCACCTGGTGCTGGGGCCCCACCTAATCTCGCTGCCCTTCAGATGGGGTGGAGGGGAGGGGAAAGGCCACCACATTCCTCTAATCTGTGTCATAGTAGGAGACTGTCTTGTCCCTGCTGCACCCAGTTTGTGGCCTCACTGTGTGCCTTATCTTCTAAGTCTTCCTTGGAAGAACACGATCTTCAGCATGTCTCTGCTTTCTCCGAGCTGAACCCTACTGTGACCATGTTCTTCAAGGCAGAAAGACCCAGAGCGATGGTCTGACAACACTGAGCCTGTTGTCATGGGAGCCTGGAGGGGGTGGCCCTGCGTTCTGACTCACTTTCATAAACACACGTACGAGACACACGTGCACAGAGCGGGCAAGCCTTACCTACCTCTTCTTTTGTTTACTTTTTTATTTTATTTTATTTTTCTTTTAATGTTTTTTAATGTTTATTTGTTTTTGAGACAGAGAGAGACAGAGCATGAGTGGGGGAAGGGCACAGAGAGAGGGAGACACAGAATCTGAAGCAGGCTCCAGGCTCTGAGCCATCAGCACAGAGCCTGATGCGGGGCTCGAACCCACAAGCTATGAGATCACGACCTGAGCCAACTGGGCCACCCAGGCGCCCCCCCCCCTTTTTTTTTAAATTTTTAATGTTTATTTAATTTTGAGAGAGACAGAGTGTGAGCAGAGGAGGGGCAGAGAGAAAAGGAGACACAGAATCTGAAGCAGAGTCCAGGCTCTGAGCTGTCAGCACAGAGCCCGACGCGGGGCTGTGAGATCATGACCTGAGCCACAAGTCGGCCGCTTAACCGACTGAGCCACCCAGGCACCCCCTTGCCTACCTCCTTAATGCCACAGAAAGACTCGAGAATTTCTTACATAGATAAGTATAGTTTCGATCACAACCCTTTCCAATCAACAGCTGCAGTACCAAATAGGAGTCTGGTGGCACTTGTGGTCAGAACTCCGAAAGACGGATTTGGTGGAGATGTTGGCCCAAGGCTTCTGGCAAGGACTTATGTTAGACTTCCTGTGCTTTCCCAGTGCTTCTGTTTGGAGATTTCTTTCTCGGCAAAACGGTCCTCAGCCACAGGTCGGCTCTGCCTTAACCGAGTCTGCTCTGGCTGGTGGGATCGAAGGACACCCACCTCTTCCAAATCCCCTATCCGGGCAGAGATTCTCTCCCGTGGGTCACCAGCCTCGTCCCCACAACCGTCCTGAAGGCCGGTAGTGCATGGCCTCCGTCACTTGCCGGAGGTAGCGAAGTGACCCTAGCACTTTTCATCTCTTAAGAGTTTGATGATTTACATTCAAAGATTTTTTTTTTTTTTTGACATAGGCATCAGGAGCAAAACCTCAGAATGTTTTGGATTTTTGGAAACATATGGTTTCGTGTTATGTTTGTTTTTAGTTGTGTGTGGGTGATGGGGGTGGGCGTGCTTAGGACTCCCAGCATGCCGCTCTTAAGAGTCCAAGCGTCACGGTGAGACGCCCCCAGCTCTCCCTGCACCAGGTCTGCTCCCACGCTCTGCCCACGATGCCTTTTCAGTCCATGCATAAGGAAAGGGGGGCCCCCCCCTAGAGGTTTAGGAACCGACTCTCAGACCCCGCAACAGGTGAGCGGCAGAGCCAGGTTTCAGGCCGTGGCAGGCAAGCGGGAGAGGCCAGATACCCTGACCTCCCTTTCTGAGAGCGTCCCTTGGGCACCGTCCCCGTCCGTCCTCCTGCGAGTCATGCACAGTTGCACCCGTGTGCACGGGACCCTGCACTGGCTTCCCCACCGCGCCCCAGCAGGACAGTGGCAGGATTTACGCCACGGCCCAGTACACCACCCTACCAGGACATGCCGCACCCCTTCGGCCAGCCTGGGCCCCATAAGAGACCAGCTTCAGTTCTCTGAGGTTCCAATTCCCCGGTTACGAAACAGGGATATCGTACCGATCCCGCCTACTGTCAGAACTTCAATTAGGCTTTAATGAAAGGGAGGAGAAAACACTGGCGAACTCACTCCCGGGTCTAGAATGTTCCACCAGGTCCTTATTAAGGTGGTCCGGTCAGCCCATTTTGGAGCTCTAGTGGGCAGGAGATCCCAGAGCAGCAGGCGGGAAACTGTGGCCCATTCTCCTCCACCCCCTGGATTAACAGATCCAAAGAGCTCTCACCACGTGAAAGCTCACCTCTAGGGAGGCAGTGACTTCCAGGCAGTGAATGGGTTTTCCCGCGTGCACAGGCCGAGGCCTCAGTCCTGGGGGCCTGCACGGGGCCTGGAACGTCATGGCCTCTACACGTGGCATTTTCACCGGGAGCGGCCTCACCCTTTTATAAATAATGCCATCTTCTGTGGGTCCTGTGGCCTGAAAGATTGCGAGTAGGAGCTCTGGGCAGAGGCTGGACTTCAACGCAGAGCAGAAGCCAGAACCTCGGGGCTGGCATTCTGCAGAGTCAAATCCTGGGCCTAGAGGCGAGCGTCTAGACCATCGCGGCACAAACTGGTAGCTTAGGGAAACTGTCTGGTCCTCTCCCTGCCACGTCCTCATTCTCTCACCCACCCAGACGTCCCCAGATACAGATAGTATTTGAAATGTGCACAGGATGTATTCTCAAGTCTATGTAAACATTGTTAGCGACATTGCTGTGTCATTGTTAGGGGTGGGCACGCTTTTCCTGCCATAAGTATTTTTAGGCTGATGTATACAGGTCACAGTCTCTGTCACAACTACTCAAATCTGCCCCTGTCGCCCCAAAGCAGCTATAAACAATAGGTAAATGGATGGGCATGGGGCCGTGTTCCAATAAAACTTTATTTACAAAGGCACGTGGTGGGCCAGATTTGGCTCAGTGTCAGGTTTGTTGCCTCGATGCTCTAGAATATAGCATCTGAGTAAAAGCAGGGTGGTTGGTCTACAGACACAGGTGTAGGACAATTCTAGTACCTTCCCCCCTTCCCCACCCCCCCCACCCCCGCCCCACCACGACAAATTCCTGTCTCTAAGTCCCTTTTATGCAAAATTCCTGGGGCTACCCTTAGTGCTGCGGAACCTTTTTCCTGATACGAGTCAAGGCCTCTGTACACGATACTAATTCAGCAAACCCACCTGCCCGTGGGGCGGAAGGAGCCAGAAGTCTAAATTAGTCCTAAAGATCGTCAACAAAGCAGAGAGGAGCTCAGCACTCTTTGCTGTTCAGATAGGAAATGATTTTTCTGGGCTTTCTCCAAAGAACCACGCTGATAATAAACAGATTGATGCCAATTAAAACAAGAAGAGAACACTGACTGTTACCAGGGAGAGAGCCGATGGCAGGCATGTCCCGACTGGAAAACGCTTTGCTGCTTTCTTCTTCCTGCCAGGCAGTGAGGAGAGAGGCGGGAAGTGAGGCCACCAGGACTGAGCAGACAGGCTAGGGACTCACGCGTGGCAGGGAAAGAGGGCTGGTCCCCTCACGTGCCAGGAAGGGCTGCCTCCAGGACAGGACGCCGGGTTCAAAACACAATCGGAGGGATTTAGTTGAAAGATGCTGGGTTTCTGGAAAAGGTCTGTACAATCTCGCTTCCTTGAGATTTCTAAGAAAAGAGGAAGTTTTTTTACTGCTTAGAAGAGGTGGAGACAAGATTTCCTAAGGACAGAGAAGACAAGACTTCTTACAGTTTCTCCCAGTACTATGGTGATAATCATCACGGTGTGGATAAAGGTTATTTTTCTTTAAAAAAATTTTTTTAATGTTTATTTTATTTTTGAGACAGAGAGAGACAGAACATGAGCTGGGGAGGGGCAGAGAGAGAGGGAGACGGAGAATCCGAAGCAGGCTCCAGGCTCCGAGCTGTCAGCACAGAGCCCGATGTGGGGCTCGAACCCACAAACAGTGAGATCATGACCTGAGCTGAAGTCGGACGCTCAACTGACTGAGCCACCCAGGCGCCCCAAGGTTATTTTTCTAATTTATTAAGAGTTTCCTAAGTAGTGCCAGGCACTGTGCTAAATGCGTAATCTCCACTTTACAGAGAAGGAAGCAAAGGTTTGGGATATCTTGTCAAAATCTCACAGTGAGAGAGAGGGAGAGAGATTATCTTAAGGAATTGGCTGACATGGCTGTGGAGACTTGGTAAAGTCCAAAATCTGCAGGGCAGGCCAGTAGCTAGAGACCCAGGAAAGAGTTGCAGTTCGAGTCCAAAGGCCATGCTGGCAGAAATCCCTCTTTTTAGGGGGAGGTCAGTTTTTGTTCTCTTAAGGCCTTCAACTGATTGGATCAGGCCCACCTACACTATGGAGCGGCATCTGCTTTTCTCAAAGTCTACCGATTTAAATAGCAATCTCATCTGAAAAATGCCCTCGCGGAAACATCCAGGGTAGTGTTTGACCCACTACCTGAGTACAGGGCCCAGCCAAGTTGGCACATAAAATCACAGATCCCATCACAGCGTGTACAGCCCCGAGAGCTTGTTAGAAATCCCACATTAGGCTCCATCAGACCTAGTGAGTCAGAATCTGCATGGCGAGTTTGAGAAGCATCGAGGAAGACCACTACTCTAAGACTTCCTACTCGCTCCCCTTTAACACCTACAACAGTTCACTTACTGACTTCTCCTCACTACCTCTCCCAGTGCCCTGCCTGCACCACAGGGAGGGAGAGTACAATCTGGATGTCCCAGGGAGGGCCGAGCCGGAATTCCTGTCCCCTGTTGTAGATCTCACTGCTCCCCTCCTCCCAAGCCCCCTGAGCTCCTCCAGGCCCGACGCCCTGGGATCCTGGGACAGGGCCCCTCTCCTGGTCCACAGGTGCTCAGACACCTACCCCTTCCCCTCCTCCCCCATTGGGACAGACGTCACTGTGAGATGGGAAGACCCCTGGGCTGTGACTCGGGAGAGCTGGACTCTGTTTCTGAGACTTCCAACCCCCTGTGTGACTCCAGCTCCGTTGGAGTCTTTTGGATTCTTTTTGGTAAGTGAACTATGCATTAAGAGAAAACTGGAGTCTCTGAGAATAAAGGGGAGGGGAGGGGCAGCCTCGGCTGAGCCCTACAGCACCCCCCCTTCCCCCCGTCACACCTGCAGGCAGCTCCGGAACGCAAGGCGGTAGACAGCACCCTGGGACCTTGCCAGGACCGAGGAGCCTGAGGTCTCTTTCGGCCCCTCCGTTCTGCTACCGAGTCTGAGGCCCTCGCCCGGCCCAGGCAGCATGCAGGGTCGGGGAGCGCGCACTTGACAAGCGAGCAGTGGGAACTCCTACCCCCGGTTACCCAAACTCAAGTACAGTCTCATTCTGATGTGTCGGTGTTAGGACTTCGGCACAGGAACTGGGGAGGGGGGTGGGGGGCACATGTCACAACAGCCCCCTCCGGCACCGGCAGAGGAGTGAAGGGGACAGAGTGCTTCAGGGCTCAGGGCTCAGGGCTCACCTCCAGCCCGCTCCCTCAGGTACTTCTCCTTTGTTACCTTCCACCACCCCCCCCCCCCCCCCGCCTCGAGGTTCCCCATCGCCTGTGCCCATCTGAGGAGGGGCAGAGGGAGAAGGACTGAGCCTGACCTGCAGGGAGGGGGTGGACAATGACAGGTGGGCGGGGGACGGGGTTCTGTGGCCTCTGAAGACTCAGGCTGCTTGAGCAGGGCCACCCCTGCAGGTGCCCGGCAGGGCCAAAGCCGCTGATCCTCGAAGCTCAGGCGGGTGGTCGGCAGCCGGGAGGAGCGTCCACAGCTCTACTAGGCCATCTGGAATAGAAGCCAAGGTAGAAGGCCAGTCCCCCGACTCGGGATGTGTGGGGACAAGGGGCTAATGCAGACTCAGTAGCTGGAAGACACGAGCACCGGAAACAGCGCAGGAGCCCAGGACTCGATGTTCTGGGCTCGTTGTTCGCCTCATCCCAGGAGGACTGCTGTGGCGAAGACTGCCGGCTATCTCCCAGTACCCATTCTCGTATTCTTTCTTTCGGCCGGGGTTTGAGCAGGGCACAGGGCTGCCCAGCTACAGACTAGATTTCCTGGTCTCCCTAGAGTCGGCGTGTGGCAGTGTCGCCTAAGCCCCGGTCACTGGGTTGTGAGCAGGAGTGCTACGTGCAACTCCTCGGTGACATGGCTTCAAAGAGAAGCTGGTGGCCTTGCTGCCCCGCCCCCCCCCCCCCCCCCCGCCCAACCCCTCTTCTCACAGGCTACAATGCAGATGTGACCCTGTGGCCAGATGTGACCACAGCCAGGGGACAGCAGAGCAGCAAGAGAAGGAACCCGGGTCTAGGGATGGCCTCAGCAAGCGAGCCCGCTCGCCCGGACACTCCCACCTCTGGACTGCTACGTGAGAGAGAAACCGAAGTCCATTCTGCCTTGCCTCCTGGGTCCGGCTAATTCCGAGGACAGGAAAGAAGGATGGGCTTAAGACTGTTTCCACACTTCCTTCCTGCCTGACTAGCTGGGACAGGAGCTGGAGATTCAGGAGGGGAAGGCAGGGGAGGGAGAGAGAGGAAGGGAGGACCGTCCCGCTCGTCAGCACCCCACAGATGCTCTAAGATGCCCACGAGCCCTCGGGGAGCCCCCTGGCTTCATTCCTCCTGGAGGCCTCTGTCCCCACGGGCCTGTCCTATTCCTGTCCCCCTCCCCTCTCCCACTGACACTTTCCGGACCCCAGACTCCCAAAGGCTTCAAGGTGTCCAACATCTGGTTCGATAAACTCATCCGTGCCAATGACAAAGGGTCCAGGGAAAGAAGGTCCTTTCTATTTCAAGTTTGCCAATAATTATTCACAAGGCACTGATGTTGAATGTTGTCTATTGTTTCTGTGTATGTTAAGAAAATGATTTATTTTTCTACTTCCATCTATTAATAAAATAAATAATATAAATTCATTTTTATGAATATCAAAGTTACTTTCTTTTCCTTGGTCTCAAGCTATTTAAGAAAAAAGGAGGGGAGAGGCGCCTGGGTGGCGCAGTCGGTTAAGCGTCCGACTTCAGCCAGGTCACGATCTCACGGTCCGTGAGTTCGAGCCCCGAGTCAGGCTCTGGGCTGATGGCTCGGAGCCTGGAGCCTGCTTCCGATTCTGTGTCTCCCTCTCTCTCTGCCCCTCCCCCGTTCATGCTCTGTCTCTCTCTGTCCCAAAAATAAATAAAAAACGTTGGGAAAACAAAAAAAAAGAAAAAAAAAAAGAAAAAAGGAGGGGAGTGGGGGGATGGGGAAGGCCCAAGGCCAAAGCTCAGATCTTCAACCCTGGGCAGTGGAGTTTCTACGCTCTGATAGCACGAAAGGCCAAGAGGAAGGCTGTAGGCATATTAAGAATGAATTTTTATACAGTTGGGGCTAGTTAACAATTTTCCAAGATAGATCACCTGGATCCAAGAGGTAGTTTCCTCAAGGGCAAGCAAAATCCTATCTGATAAGATTCTGTGCTGTCCCCTTTGTGTGAGAATTTGTTGTTTACCACGGGGGCTTTTGTGAGCAAGAAACACATCGTTTACTGGGGTGAGACACAGGAGACGGTTCAGTTTACAAAAATAAAAAAGAAGCCAAGGTCTTAGCTGATTTTTTTCTGGACAGGAGGGCATAACAAAATGCCCAGAGACCTGTGTCTCCAGAACACGAACAAGTCGGGAGACAATGCTTCTGGGCAAGGGCGGTCCGTAAATGTGTGCCTGTCTCTATCTGAGGATCTCTGCTCTTTTAATCGGAGGACTCCACGAAGCCTTGAAATAGAGGTCAGGGTCATCTGTTTCTATGTTTAAGTCAAGGGTGGGCGTGGGAGGGTGTCCAGAGAATGTGGTGTGGCCCAGCTGAAAGACACTCGTCCCCGTGTCATCCCTCTTCCTGGCCGGAAGAGCCCAGGAGTGAGGAAGAGGAGGCTGGCTGGCCTTCACCCCTTCCCTGATGCCAATGCCTGGCCAGGCTGAGCCAGGAAGGGCAGGAGGCAGCAGAGCCGGGCCTCAGGGGCCCACATGAGCCCACGGGGGTGGGGAACAGCCAGACGCAGTGAAAGCAGAAATAAGGCCGCCGTGGAGGCCGCAGCACGTCTGAAAACAGCTTTGGATGGACCGTGGGGAGAGGCGATACACAGAACATTCTGGGGTTCGGCTCTGCCTTTTTTGCTGCCACCCAAGCTACGCAGCATATGGAAGAAATTTTATTTCTTCTCAAATGTTGATGCTAATTTTGAAATCTTTCTATTCTAACAAGACATCAAACTATATAATGGGAGAACACACAGATTGCTACCCATGTGACAGCTCTCCAAAGAAAAGCCCACATGCTCTGTGTTATGTTGTTCCAGACCCTGTGCGGGGTGGGATTACAGAGCTGCTCGGCTCGGCCCGCACCCTCGGCTCTGACAGTGAGGGAGGCTGCCGCACCTTGACCCTCCCCCGGCCCGACTTGTTCCCAAATGTTTTGTGTGGTGAAATGTCATTCTGCGGGGGTGGGGGTGGGGGGGGGTGGAGCGGGGAAAACACCCACCAGCAGCGCCTTCTGAGAAGCAGGACCCTAATAAGGTTGTTCCTTGGCTGGCTCTCCAGAGAAATGCCCGTAAGAGTGCTGAGCCGCCGAACAGCAGTGCGAGAAGTGTTTAGCAAATGGGTCTTTAGAAAGAGTAAACACGAATTGAACTAGTATTTATACGAAGCATGTCAAAAGTCTAGCAGTTGAGGAGCGGCTCCGGCCTCCCGATCTCCCTCCTTCTCGGCTCCCTTCTCTCTTCCTTCCTCCTCCTAAGCATTATCTTAGTGGTCCTGAACTGCCAAGTTCAGCAGACACGGCTTCCAAATTTTCACCCACAAAAATGAGGTTTGTCCTTCAGGTCCAAGGTAGCTGTCTCACGGATCATAAAATGGTCCCCCTGGCCCCGGCCAGCCTGCACTTGCCGTGTGCCACGGGTGGCCCTGAATGTTCCGGCCCACGGCGTGACCACAGAGCAGACAGCACTTCTCCCTGTGGCCAGGCCTCCAGCCCCACACTTCCCTTTCCAGTCAAACGTTCCCGCTGGGGCGTCCCCCACATGCCTGGTGCTCTGTGCCCAACTTGGGTAACTTCCTGTTGAGTTATTGGACAGGAGCGGCTTGATAGCAGTGGACATCCTCAAGAGAGTCATTCCGGAGGCGCCTGGGTTGGCATCCGACTCTTGATCTCAGCTCGGGTCTTGATCTCAGGGTCTGGGGTTCAAGCCCCGAGCTGGGCTCTACACTGGGCGTGGAGCCTCCTTAAAAAAGAAAAAAAGAGATAATCATCCTGGAAAAGGAGTTTTTGAAAGGATGGGAAACTTGCACGTCTGGACTCCAGGGGCTGAGCTAGGCGATCACTCTCCAGCCCCTGCCTCTTGGAGACACAGACTTACTCTGGGACGGACGCAAGCAGAGGAGACACCCTTCCCGGCTTCAGGCAGACGAAGCTTCTCTTGGTCTTGAGGGCGGGAGGTGGTTTCATATTTTCCTCACCCGTATTTTGTGCAGGCAGAAACTCACATCTTTCCAGCTTCTACTGATTGTCTAAGTAAGAACAATAATGATTATTAGAACTAAGGTTTGCTGATCCCTTACCATGTGCCTTGCCCTGTCCTGAGCGTTTTACGTGCCTTACCTGATGAAATACTCACCGCCAATGCGATGACGTGGTTATGAATGTCCCCATCATATACAGGAGGAACTGAAGAACTTAAATAGAAGAAACTTCAAGAACTTGGATAAGACTGGGAAGGCCATAAGAAGTATTCCAAAGCCAAAGTCCTAGATCATTATACAATCCAGTTTCCTGAACTCTACATTGACAGCCACCCTCTAATGGAGAACCTATTAGCCTCCTGAGTTTCTGGGACTCCTGACCTCAAGGACATGTTCTTGGGTTTCCCTGGTGATGTTTTCGGCCACAAGGTGGGCCCTGGATGAAGAGGGTTCCAGAAGATCTTCCCTAAACCAGAGAGACTGTTGTCTTTGTCTTCAGCCTCCTTCTGCTTTCTTGTCTGCTTTCTTGCCCGGGTCTCCGTCCTTGGCCATTTCTGCCACCTGGGCGCCCACCCAGTCGGTTCTGTAAATCTCTCTTCTGCACATCCCCGACCCAACCCTCTTCCTCGTCGCTCTTGACTCCAAGGCTTTGCATGGGGTTTCTCTAGGTCCTACCCCAGTCTCAGCCTCAGAACAGTGGCCCCCCCTCTGGTCTCATGTCTGCTCTGAGCCCAGCCTGGCCTTTGATGAACCGGGTTTGATGAAGCCTGACAGTCACTGGATTGTGGGAAGTGCTTTCTAATTTAGAGCACATTCATATCCAGGATCATTGTCCTTTCCTCCTCCCAACGGTCCTTTACGATTCTCCTTTATGGTGAAGACACAAAAGCTCAGAGAAACTGAGTACCTTGCACTGGTCTTAGAGCTCCCAGATGTCAGAGTTTGTCCTTGAGACCAGGTCCTCTGGTTCAGTTGCGTTGTCCCCTTTGCCTAAACACTGGCCTCTTCGCTAGAAGTCAGGGTGAGGACAGGTGTTAAGAACCCACCGAGGCAAATTCAGAGAGATGCACCCTCAGTAATGACACTGCCATATGCTCTGGGGTCCAAGAGATCAGACAGAGAAGCTCCTCATAGAGGTAAGTTGTACGCCAAGTGCTAGCACAACGGGGGACAAGGTGCATCAGAAAGAGGGGCGGGGGGAGCATGCATGCGGAAGAGGGGAGATGGGCAGGGAGGAGAGCCAGCCTCCAGGAAGCAGAAAGCACAGTAGCCTGGCTGAAGGGGGCAATTCCATCGGGTAGGGAGGAGTGAAGGGAGCACACGGCCCCCAAAGATCTGGAGATCAGGGAGGCCACCATTTGGGGCTGACCTTAAAGGCAGGAGGGAGGCAGGGGAAGGCTTTTGAGGAAGGAGACAGAGGAATGAGAATGTGTCAGAGGAACATTATGTGGCCGGTTGTATAAATAAACGCTGCAGAGGAGAAAAGCCTGGGGAAGGGAGAGCAGCCAGGAGGGAATTCATTCTAATAATTCAGCCTCCGCCTACGCCAAAGCTTTGGCCAGGTGGGTAAACACTCGCAAATCTTCTCTCTAGTTTGCCAACCCAAAGGGCAGGGCCCTAGGGGTGGGAGAAGCCAAAACCTCTTGCGTTGCCCCCCAGGCCAGTGTACTTAGCCCACTCCAGCTGCCGGGGTGGGGGTGGGGGTGGCTATTGCCTGCGGAGGGAACCTCAAGCTGCCGAGCTCTGTCTGCCTCTGCCAGCTGTTGCCAGGCGCTGGGAGGTTTTGCTCCTCTGAGGCTGACCCACAGACCAGTGACGTCAGGGTGTGGGGAACAGTTTTCTATTTTTAATTTTTATTACTTTCTTATATTAAATATAATTTATTGTCAACTTCGTTTCTACAACACCCAGTGCTCATCCCCACAGGTGCCCCCCTCAATGCCCACCA
Source organism: Panthera onca (assembly GCF_046562875.1). Lineage (NCBI taxonomy): Eukaryota > Metazoa > Chordata > Mammalia > Carnivora > Felidae > Panthera > Panthera onca. The sequence continues at coordinate 69,950,131 of NC_138349.1, forward strand.
CCCACTTTCCCCTCTCCCCCAGCCCCCATCAACCCTCAGTTTGTTCTCAGTATTTAAGAGTCTCTTATGGTTTGCCTCCTTCCCTCTCTCTAACTTTATTTTTTCCCCTTCCCCTCCCCCTGGTCTTCTGTTGAGTTTCTCAGGATCCACATATGAATGAAAACATATGGTATCTGTCTTTCTCTGCCTGACTTACTTCACTTGGCAGAACACCCTCCAGTTCCATCCACGTGGCTACAAATGGCCAGATTTCATTCTTTCTCCTTGCCAAGTAGTATTCCATTGTATATAGAAACCTCATTATCTTTATCCATTTGTCCGTTGATGGGCATTTAGGCTCTTTCCATCATTTAGCTATTGTTGAAAATGCTGCTATAAACATCGGGGTACGAGTCCCCTGTGCATCAGCACTCCTGTATCCCTTGGGTAAATTTCTAGCAGTGCTGTTGCTGGGTCATAGGATGCATGTGGATTCCCAGGCCCAGCTCCAGCACTGCTGAATCAGAATCCCTTCGGGTGGGTAAGTGAATGAGCTGTTTTGTTTATAGACTCCATTTTTCTAGAGCTGTTTGGGGTTCACAGCAAAACTGAGTGGAAAGTCAGAGCTCCCATTTGACCTCTTTCCCCCCTACATGCCCAGCCTCCCCTCCTCCATCAACATCCCCACCAACAGGGGACAGTTGTTAGAGTTGCCAGCTTTTGAATCTCACCATTCTCATAGGTGTGTGTAATCTGAACTTTTTTTTTAAGTTTATTTATTTTGAGAGAGAAAGAGAGCAAGCATGAGTGGGGGAGGGGCAGAGAGAGAGGGCGAGAGAGAATCCCAAGCAGACCCTGCACTGTTGACGCGGGGCTCAAACTCACAGACCAGGAGATCATGACCTGAGCTGAAATCAAGAGTCAGACGCTTAACTGACTTAGCCACCCAGGAGCCCCTAGATAATCTAAACTTTTAACAAGCTCCCCCAGGTATGTCTCATGCTTTCTAAGACTGACAGTGACTCTCCAGAGGTATGTCCACTGCCTGAGAAGTTGGGGGTGGCCATACTGCAGAAGGAGATAGAACTTCAGAAAAGCACCCCCAGGATCTCTGGGATGTCAGCTGAGACCCCAAGTACCCAGAAAGAACTGACGGGTCTGCACTCAGCGTTCCTGCACAGGATTAACAACCGCTGAGTAATGCATCAGCCTGGGAGTTTTAGAAGCTCCTAGAACCTACCGGAAGTTTTGTGAAGAATCCTCAGGTAATGGTGCGGTTTTGCTGTTTTTGATTGGCTTTGTTTTTGAAGGGGCCAGATTCAAGCCTCCAGATGTGTATTCCAAGTGTTCCGATCCCCCAGTAGGCTGATTCTGGCTTGAGTCCCTGTTAGTCATTGCTGGTACACAGAGAAGCGATCATCCATGACAGTAGCATCCTCCAGCGCTCTGAGCTTGCCAGGACCAGGATCCCTGGACCACCCCCAGGGCTCAATGACGCACAAGGCTCATGTCAACAGTCTCCAGCACTGATGAGGCATCAGCCCTTGAGTTAACCCAGGGACGCCTGGTGGTCAGGCTACCCCCTGGGACACACCCCTCAGGGCCTCCTGCTTATCGTCCCAGGCTTTCCTGCCACCAGGATTTGTTTTATGAACCTTGCTGAGCGCGCTGAGCGCCCAGCTTCCTCAGCGAGGACAGAGGAAGTTGAAGCAACTTCAAGTCAGCAGCCCCAGGATGTCTCGATGTTCACATCAACTGCTCTCCATGACAAGGGCCCTTTGTTGGGTGGGTTTAGGAAACGGGGCATCTAGGGCAAGGTGGCTTCATTTCAGAATGAATCCCTGCAGCCCCAGCCTGCATCCACTTTCTGCTGGGGAGGTAGATCACCCCTGGGTACTCTGGAGAACAAGGTCAAACCAATCCCTCTCCTTTGGGTTCAACTTTCTTATTCTTGGGGACTCAGCACACCTCTATGGATTTGTAGGGTCACCTTTGCCACAAATCTTCGCTCATCAGATTTAATCCAAGGCAAAGCCTTAATGGGGAACGAGGTTTGAAGGAGAGCCACTAAACTACCCCTGAAGCATGGGGAAGAAGAAGCTTTTTCAAAGAATAGACTGCAAAATAGCATCGATAAGACTCATAGACCATCCCCAGATGTGAGCAGCAGAGTTGGAGGCTGGGCTTTGCCGAGGGTAGGGCATGCTTTGGTGAATTCATTACCTTGAATTCATCCTTCTGCCTTCTGCAAAGAATAATTGGGGCAGCCAAAATCCAACCAGGAGGTGTATACTCCTCTATAAAATGTGAGAGAACCTCTTAGGATCATGGCCATGGGGCTGTTGCTTTCATGGCTTAGGTCAGCTGGATGCGAAAAGAGCAGGGCCTTTGTAACGCAATCATGAGGTAACTTCAAGGTTTGTCTCGCCCTCTCCTGCAAACCCACCAATGGGGCTGGCTCTTCCAGGGCCTGGGCAAAGGGGAAAGGCCATAGCTCATGTCTTCACCCGTGAACAAGGAGTTTGCTGATAATCTGAGTTCCATGAATGACCGTAGTTCAGTTATTAACACATCCTTTGTGAATCTCATTCAAAGTGAAAACTCAGGCCTGTTGTAGGCAGGAAGCCTGCAGAGAGAGCAAGGACATGGTTTACTAGTCAGCTTGGGTGGCCATAACAAAGAACCATAGGCTGAGTGGCTTAAATAATGGAAGTCTATTGTTTCATGGTTCTGGAAGCTGGAAGTCCACAATCAAGGTGCTGGCAGGGTTGGTTCTTTCTGAGGCCTCTCTCCTTGGCTTGTGGTCAGCTGCTGTCCCTGGTCTTCCCTTAATCTAATGCCTTTTTATCAACATACCAGGTTGGATTAGAGCCCACCCTAATGGACCCATTTTAACTCCATTGCCTCTTTAAAGACCCTATCCCCATCGATCTATGTGTCTATTTTTATGCCAGTACAATACTGTTTTGATGACTACAGCTTTGCAACCGTGATGCCTCCAGCTTTGTTTCTCCTTTTCAAGATTGCTTTGGCTATTCGGGGCCTTTTGTGGTTCCATACAAATTTTAGGATTGTTTGTTCTAGCTCCGTAAAAAATGCTGGTGGTATGTTGATAGGGGTTTCATTAAATGTTGTAGATTGCTTTGGGTAGTATAGACATTTTAGCAATGTTTGTTTTTCCAATCCATGAGCATGGGATGTCTTTCCATTTCTTTACGTTGCCTTCAATTTCTTTCATCAGTGTTTTATAGTTTTCAAAGTACAGATCTTTTACCTCCTTGGTTATGTTTATTCCCAGATACTTTGTTGTTTTTGGTGCAATTATAAACGGGATTGTTTTCTTAATTTCTCTTTCTGAGGCTTCATTATTAGTGGTAGGAATGCAACAGATTTCTGTATGTTGATTTTGTGTCTAGTGACTTTAATGAACTCATTAATCAGCTCTAGTAGTTTTTTGGTGGAGATGTTAGGGTTTTCTATATACAGTATCAGGTCATCTGCAAATAGTGAAAGTTTTACTTCTTCCTTACCAATTTAGATGCCTTTTATCTCTTTTCATCTGATATCAGCCATAGCAATATTTTTCTAGATATGTCTCTTGAGGCAAGGGAAATAAAGGCAAAAATAAACTATTGGGATTACATCAAAATAAAAAGTTTCTGCATAGCAAAGAAAACAATCAACAAAACTAAAAGGCAACCCATGGAAAGGGAAGAGATATTTGCAAATGACATACCTAATAAAGCATTAGTATCAAAAATATATAAAGAACGGATACAACTCAACACCCAAAAAACACAATGCAATTTAAAAATGGGCAGAAGACATGAACAGACATTTCTCCAAAGAAGACATACAGATGGTCAACAGACACATGATAATGTGCTCAACATCATTCATCGTGAGGGAAAGGCAAATCAAAACTTATAGAAGTGAGATATTACCTCACACCTGTCAGAATGGCTAACATCAAAAATACAAGAAACAGCAAGTATTGGCAAGGAATGCAAACCGGAACAACAGCATGGAGGTTCCTTGAAAAGTTAGAACTTCCTTATGATCCAGTAATTGCACTACTGAGTATATACCCCCCAAAAACAGAATCACTAATTCAAAAACGATACATGCACCCCTGTGTTTATCGCAGTATAATTTACAATAGCCAAATTATGGAAGCAGCCCACGTGTCCACTGATAGACAAATGGATAAAGAAGATGTGCATACACAAAGGAATATTATTCCACCACAGAAAAAGAATGAAATCTTGCTACTTGCAACAATAAGGGTGGAGAAAAATAAGTTAGAGAAAGACAAATACCGTATGATTTCACTCATAGGTGGAATTTAAGAAACAAAACAAATGAGCAAAAGGGAAAAAAAGAGAGAGATAACCAAGAAACAGACTCTTAGATATAGAGAACAAATTGATGGTCACCAGAGGGGAGGTGGGTGGGAGGGGTTGGGTGAAGTAGGTGAGGTGATAAGAGGGCCCTTATCATGATGAGCACAGTAATGTATAGAATTGTTGAATCACTATATTGTACAGCTGAAACTAATAGAACACTGTATGTTCAGTGTTCTGGAATTAAAATTAAAAATTTAATTAAAGGGCACCTGGGTGGCTCAGTCGGTTAGGCGTCCGACTTCAGCTCAGGTCATGATCTCACAGTTCATGAGTTCGAGCCCCGCGTCGGGCTCTGTGCTGACAGCCCAGAGCCTGGAGCCTGCTTCGGATTCTGTGTCTCCTTCTCTCTCTGCCCCTTCCCTACTCACACTCTGTCTCTTTCTCTCTCTCTCGAAAATAAATAAACATTAAAAAATTTTTTTTTTAATTTAATTAAAAAAAAAAAGCTTTAAAAAAGATCCTATCTCCAAATACAGCCATCTTCTGAGGTGCTGGGGTTAGGACCTCAGCATATGCAACGTGACCAACACCACCTGCCAGGCCTTCTCTCTTCTCTCCAGTGTTCCTACCCCCCGACCTCTCCCTAGTTTTGACCTCTCCAGAGCTGAAGCTCGGGATAGAGGAGAGACAGAGCCTTAGCAGGGGGAGAAGGACTCTGTCTGTCTGGATGTGGAGCCCTGTGGCCACAACAGATATAAAAACCAGGCTTTCTCTTGGGAATGTCTTTTTGGGTCCTCTGGGGACCCAGTCCTGAGATTTCTGAGGACCTTTCACCTCCAGTTCTCTGGACGAGGGTGATACACTGCCCAGTTGGCCACGACAATTCCCTTCCAGTCCCCGGTTTTTGGAGGTTCATCTTCACAGACAGAGGCATTTTATTCTGGGGTATCAAGGGCAAAGAAGCCCAGGGCCTGGTCTCTCAGGTGAGAGACCCCTTCCATTGCACCCCTTGTCAGGACTAGCAACTTCCCACCTGCAGTCCTGGTCTCACCTCCTCCAGCCAGTTCGGCTAAGTGTCCCCACTACATTCTCAGGCCATTGTCAGACCTGGATCCCCTGGCCTGTGCCCAAATGTATCTACTCAAAGCCCCTCTCCCTAAACTGGGGGTGAGGGGGCACACCCCTACTCTTTCCCCACAGGAGGGGAAGGACTCACTGTATGCCCACAACGTAAGTTCTGTCTTTTGGACCCCTCACCTCTCTCCAACCTCTTTTATAGGCAGCAAGACACCATGTGCAGAGGCCTCCTTTGAAAGCCCTGCTGGGTGGGCTGGCTCCCATCTTTGGAATGTGAGCATCCTGGCCACAGGAGAAACTGAGGCAGAGTCCAGTCTTAACGTTGCTTTGCAAAGTATAACACTAATTGGGGTGGCAGTTGGGTGGTTATGGAAAAGAAAGTAAGAGGGACATCCACCATCAGCTAAAAGTAGAATGAGCAGCTGGCAGGCCAGAGGCAGGGCTCTAGATCCAAGCAAGCCAACCCCTGGGGGCTTAGGGCTTCGTAGTCTAAATAACTTACTTCCAATAGGCCGTTAAACTGAGTTGTGTTTTTCTATGACATGTGCTCACCCTATTCAAAGACAGATCGATAAGACAGCAAAACATAATCATAACATGAATATAAAAATATTTTTAAAAATATAACAATTTAGGTACAGTTCAAAGAAACACAAACAGGTCTGAAGGCAGGAGAGAGCAGGGTGGAGGGAGGCATAGGAAGACGGTGGCATCCCGGCCCCCGGGTCGGTGGGAGCTGGGTGCCCCTGTGCCCTGGTAAGGGCTCCACAGTCAGGAGTTGGGGATTTAGCCTTAGGGGTCAATGGTTGGATATTTATATCACCGACCTCAAAGGGCCATGAATCTTTTTTGACCTTGCCTTCACAATACCAAATCTAAGTCTCACACAGCCGTGACGTTAAACGCTACTCAGTTTATGTAAACATTCCTGATGTTTGGAGCTAAAGATCCCTTGTAGGCTTGTTTGTTCTATTATAGGGGACACGTCTGTATATCTTTTCTAGTGCCAGAAAAAAATATCTTAGACTCTTTTCCCTGCACCACGGCTCAGAGTTTCTGGTTTCTTTTTTCCTTCCCTCTGAGGACAGAGGTACCACGAAACAGAAGTTCCAGGGAGCACATGCGCACATCGCTCACACCTGGGTGCCTGCCCCTGGACTTTCTCTTGGCCATCTTCTCTTTTCCCTTGACTCTGCGCCCTGTCCACCTCAAAGCTGCCTCTATGTGTAATGCACCTTGAGTTGTGTGCTCTTCCTTTGGGGGGCTGAATTTGAATAAATTCAAGTTACTATGTCCTTAGTTGATGGCAGAGTACTGCAGGCCGGCTGATACATGCAGACATCCATTTCTGCTCCTGGCCCCACCCTCCCATAACACAATCTCATATAATTACTGCATCCTCCCAGCCCTCCTCCCACACTTGATTTGTGAGTGTGTGTGTGTGTTACATTCATAAAAGGTATAGTATTGTTTTATATAATATTTGATTTACATAACTCATGTACTGTATGCTTCATTCTCAAACTTTCTTCATTCAGCATCATGGTTTGGAGTCCAATCCGTGTTGACAAATGGAAATCTAATTCATTCCTTTTATCACCCCCAAGACAAGTTAGACCTGAGACGTCCTTGGACCACACTCTGGGGGAGCTGGTGTGCAGGGACCACAACATTTTGGTAGAGCCAATGAGAGAGAGGGAGGCACTCCAGGCAGAGAATGACAAAAACAAGTGATCGGCTGGGGGGGGGGGGGTCATAGCAGGGTACAGAGAAGAAAAAATAGCTCAGATTGTAGCACGAGAGACCAAGATTACCTATAAGAAAAAACTTCTTGGCATCAGGGTTGTGAAATTCTAGACTGTTGCTGAAAGCAGCTATGGAATTTTGTCTGAATGCATTTAAACAAAGAGCAGTCTTTCCTGAAGGTAGGAGACTAATTAGATGACTTTCGAGTTTTTCTACATCCCATGATTTTCTGACTAATTTTCTTTTCTTTTCTTTTCTTTTCTTTTCTTTTCTTTTCTTTTCTTTTTCTTTCTTCCTTCCTTCCTTCCTTTCTTTCTTCCTTCCTTTCTTTTTCTTTCTTTCTTTCTTCCTTCCTTTCTTTCTTCTTTCTTTCTAATTTTCCATCACAGACAGTGAGAGAAAAAATTCAATGGGTCCAGCGTGAAGGAACAAATTCTGTGAGTGAAATAGTAGGAGAAATAGAAAGCACCTAGGTCTCCTTTGGCTGTCCCTGGGAGCCCAGCAGAGCAGGGTCTCCCTTGCAGATGCCAGTGGGTGGGTTTCCACAGTCTCAGGGTACTCACCACCCCATGTGTTTTGACAGTTTCTCTCTGTGTCCGTCTCTATGACACGGTCTGTGCTTCAGAACCTGCCACAGAGCATGTCCTCAATGCACGTGCACTGAATAAACCTTGGATGGACTCTGTCTCCCATCCCATTTTTAGAGCCTAGACGTATTATCAGCCAGTATTTTTTTTTTTGCCTTTTGGTTATTCATTTACCTATTCATTCCCTCAACAAGGATTGACTGGGTCTGCCCAAGCTAGGAGCTGTGATAAGCCCAATGGATAGGACAGGTGCCTGCTCTTAGATGATTTATATATTATAAAGAAGACAGGCAATTAAATATGCAAGTAAAATATGGTCAGATGAGTAAAGTGACAGAGGAAATACACTGGTGTGCAGGGCACTAATCTGATGGAGGGGGTCAGGGAAAACATCTCAGCAAGGGTGACATCCAAGCTGAAATAAGGAATGATAATGAGCAGGTCAAACAAAAGGGGATTGAAGAGAAAGTATCCAGGCAGAGGGAACAACAAATGTGGAGGCTTGAAAAGAGCTGGGGGAAGGATCTAAATGAAGGTGAGAATTACTCCCAGCTCTTAGTGGCCATGGTGGAGGGTAATGTAAGAAGAGACCAAGGCCTGTCAGAAGCCTTGTCAAGCACTGGATTTTATGTCAAGCACGATGAGAAGCTATTGCAAAGTTTTCAGCAGGAAAGTGACATCATGATCAGATACGTGTTCTTACTGTAGCAAGGAGAAGGGTTGGAGAATGGCAAAAGCAGGAGACCATTAGGGAGCTGATCCAACAATCTGTTAAATCTGCAAATGTTTATGAAGGGTCTCGTATATGCCAGGCTCTCTAGAGATACTGGAAATAAAATGGGGAGCAGAAAGCAAGTCTTGCTTTCATGGAGCTTAAGGTCAAAAAGAGGGAATCAGAAAACCATCCATGGATGTGTAATTACAGAGATGTTTTCTAACGGAAAAGAATAGGGCTCTTTGCAAACAAGCAACAAGGGAAACTGTCCTCCAAATGACAAGTAAGGGTGGTCTGTACTGAGGAAGTTACAGAAGGGGAAAGAGGAGTGGCGGGTCTACAGCATACGTGGATGTGGAAGGGGGAAGAAGAGTGAAGAAAGAGACACCTAGCTTATGCACCCGGGGACAGTGGTGCCATTCTCAGAGGAGATCACAGATCACAGGAGGAAGAGCCAGCTTCGGTGCTGGACACATTTGTGTAAGCCCCTGTGGACATCCAAAAGGAGCTGTCCCATTGGCAGGTAGATATGGTTCCAAAGTTCAGGTGTTGTGGGCTCACAGGCGGTCTTTATTTGAGCTCATTATGAGATCCTTAAAGGGGTGTTAAGCCCTATGGATATAAGGTTTTAGCAGCAAACACAGAAGTGGACCATTAAGCCCCGGTGTGTTGGCTGAACAGTTGACTTGTTTTCATTCGAGTGTGGCAGAGACTGGTCAATGCTATTCCCTCTTAGTATTGCACAGTGAGGTAGGAGGTGGGGTTTCAAGATCGATGGGAAGCAATGTCAGCTTGTCTCTAAAAAAATTCCACATTGATACCCATGACTGGTGGAGCTTGTATTTGTTCTTCTAGTATCCTCCACAATACCCAGAAACATGAAACCACTTCATCACTACAGAAACAGACAATTTGGGGGGGCTCCTGGGTGGCTCAGTCGGTTGAGTGTCTGACTTCAGCTCAGGTCATGACCTCGCAGTTCGTGGGCTTGAGCCCCGCATCAGGCTCTGTGCTGACAGCTCAGAGCCTGGAGCCTGCTTTAGATTCTGTGTCTCCCTCTCTCTCTCTCACTGCCCTTCCCCTGCTCATGCTCTGTCTCTCAAAAATGAATAAACATTAGGGGCGCCTGGGTGGCTCAGTCAGTTAAGCCTCCGACTTCAGCTCAGGTCACGATCTCACGGTCCGTGAGTTCGAGCCCCGCGTCGGGCTCTGGGCTGATGGCTCAGAGCCTGGAGCCTGCTTCCGAATCTGTGTCTCCCTCTCCTTCTGTCCCTCCCCCATTCATGCTCTGTCTCTCTCTGTCTCAAAAACAAATAAACGTTAAAAAAAATGAATAAACATTAAAAAAATTTTCTTTTAAAAAAGAAAAAAGAAACAGACAATTTGGAGTAGAGTAATATAGGAAACTCTCACTCACCTGGACCCCAGGCTAGGCTCCCCAAGGAGCTTGGAATTTGCATTTGAATTGTCTATGAAAGAAAAGTTTTGCTAAAGACGTAGTAGGTCAAATTACACCACAAGGCTAAGGTTTACCTGATTAAAAGATTCAAGATTCTCTCTCTGCCCATCCATCATTTATGTGCACATGCACGTGCTCTCAATAAACTTAAAACTTTTTATGGGTTCTTCAGCTTTCTTCTCTGCAGAGTTTATGGTTTTGTGGTCCAGTGGTTTGCCATTGAAAGGTTCTTCTCTGATCAGGCAGAGTGTAGATAAATACCTTTAGGAACAGCCCATATTGTCAAAATGAGTTACTGACTCCTTGGCCAATCAACATGGCCATTCCTCAGGCCCTCCCTGTGTGCCATTTCTTCATCCTATCTCCCTCACCATTCTGATTTAGGCATCTGTTCAATTTGCTTGACTTCAAGCCACCTGCTTTCCTTACTATTTTTTAAATTAGCACACTTTAATTTTTAGGGTAGGTTAAGTTCACAGAAAAATTCATCAGAAAATAGAGTTCCCATATACTTCCTCAGCCTTGCCCCCTCCCTGCCAAGTTTCCTTTATTGTTAATGTGGTGCATTTGTGTGATGCATTTGTTATAATTGATGAGCCAATATTGATACATTTTTAACAATCACTCTGCGTTTTACATTCTCTGGGTTTCGTGGAGTCTGTACCACCTCCTAGGAGTGTCACAATGGAATTGTAAGACATCTAGTTGGTGTCCAGAGATTGGAATTGGTTAGTGTGGGAAAACCCCCATACTTTGGGGTCAGAAGCATTGTGAGTAGAGGGAAAAAAGAGTATAATGACATGTGTCCGCCATTAGAGTATCACACAAAGTTCTTTGCTGCCCTAAAGACCCTCTGTGCTCCACCAATCCATCCCTCTCCACTTCACCAGCCCCTGGCAACTACTGGCCTTCTTACTGTCTCCATAGTTTTGCCTTTTCCAGAATGCGATACAGCTGGAATCATACAATATGAGTAAAGCCTTTTCAGGTTGGCTTCTTTCACTTAGTAAGATGAATTGCAGTTTCCTCCATGTCTTTTCATGGCGGATAAGCTCACTGATACCCCATTTCTTTTCAGGACCGAATAACATTCCCTTGTCTGTGTGCCAAAGTTTATTTATCCATTCATCTACCAAAAGACATGTTGGTTGCTTCCCAATGTTGGCAATTATGAATAAAAGTGCTATATATATCTGTGTGCAGGCTTTTGTGTGGACATAAGCCTTCAGCTCCTTTGGGTAGATACCAAGGAGGAGGACTGCTTGGATCATAGAGTGAAAGTATATGTAGTTTTGTGAGAAACTACCAAAGTGTCTTCTGAAATGGCTGTATCATTTTTCATTCCTACCAGCAATGAATAAGAGTTCCTGTTCTCCACATCCTTGTTACCATTAGATGTTGTTGTTCTGGATTTTGGCCACTCTGATAGATGTGTGGTGGTATCTCATCATTGTTTTAATTTTCTTTTCCCTGATGACATATGATGGGTTGCATCTTTTCATATGCTGATTTCCCTCTGTATATCTTTAGTGAGATGTCTGTTCAGGTATTTTGTCCATGTTTAAATCAGGTTGTCTGTTTACTTATGTTGACTTTCAGGAGTTCTTCGGGTTGTTTTTTTTTTTTTTTTTACATATTTTGAATGCCAGATCTTTATCAGATGCGTGTTTTGCAAAGATTTTTTTCCCCAGTCTGTGGCTTAGCTTTTCATTCTCTTCATAGTGTTTCTTACAGAGAAGAAGTTTTTAATTTTAACAAACTTCAGCTACCAATTTTTTCTCGTGGAGGGTACTTTCGGTTTTAAATTTAAAAAGTCATCACCAAATCCAAAGTCATCTAGATTTTCTCCTATGTTATCTTCCAGGAGTTTTATTGCATTTTACATCTAGATTTATAATCCAGTTTGAGTTTCTTTTTGTGAAAGACGTAAGATCTGTATTTAGATTCGTATTCTTGCATTTGGATGCCCAATTGTTCTAGCACTATTATGTGAAGGACTAGTATCCTTTCTCCACTCAATTGCCTTTGATCTTTTGCCAAAGATGGATTGACTACATTTGTGTGGATCTATTTCTGGGCTCTCTTTTCTGTTCCATTGATCTATTTGTCTATTCCTTCACCAATATCACACTGTCTTGATTATTATAGTTTATAGTAAGTCTTGAAGCTGGGTAGTGTCAGTCCTCTGACTTTGTTCTTCTCCTTCAATACTACGTTAGCTATTCTGGATTTTTTTACCTTTCCACATAAACTTTAGAGTCAGTTTTTCTATATCCACAAAGTAACTTGCTGAGATTTTGAGTGACTGCATTGAATATATAGACAAAATTGAGAAGAACTGACATCCTGAGAACATTGACTCTCTCTTTTTTGTGTCCTTTCTAAAATGCACACGTTGAAGCCCTAACCCCCAGTATCTTAGAATGTCTTGCATACCTGGAATAAATCCCATTTTGTCAGGGTGTGTAATTCTATTTATTCATTGTTAGATACAATTTGCTAGTAATTTGTCGAGGATTTTTGCATCTGTGTTCATAAGAGATGTTGATCTGTGGTTTTCCTTTCTTGTAATGTTTTTTCTCTGGTTTTGGTATTAGGTAATGTTGACCTCATAAAATAAGTTAAGAAGTATTCCTATTGCTTCTGTTTTCTGGAAAAGATTATAAAGAACTGGTATAGTTTCTTCCTGTAATATTTGGTAAAATTCATCAGTGAACCCAACTGGACTGGTGTTTTCTATTTTGGAAGGTTATTCATTATTAGTTCAATTTCTTTAATAAATATGGGTCTGTTCGGGATACGTATTTTTCCTTCTGTGAGTTTTGTACGCATTTCAGTAAGTTGCAACTTTCAAGGAATGAATCCATTTAATCTAGGTTATCAAATTTGTGGGCATAGACTTGTGCACAGAATTCCCTTGTGATCCTTTTCATGCCCATAGGATCAGTAGCGTTGACCCCGCTTTCACTTCTGAGATTAGCGATTTGTGTCTTCGCCCTTCTTTTTCTTAGTTAACCTGGCTAGATGTTTATCAATTATATTGATCTTCTCAGAGAACCAGCTTTTGTTTCATTGCTTTTCTCTATTAATTCCCTGGTTTAAATTTCATTGATTTTTGCTCTAATTTGTATTATTTCTTTTCTTCTGCTTACCTGGGATTTGCTCTTCTTTCTCTAGTTTCCCAGGGTGGAGGCTTGGAAAATTGATTTGGGTCTTTTTTTCTTTTCTAATGCATGCACTCAATGCTATAGATTTCCCTGTAAGCACTGCTTTCACTGCATTCCACAAACTTTGTGGGTTATATTTTCTTTTTCATTTAGTTTAAGACACAAAATTTCTCCTGAGACTCTTTTTGTGACTCCTGTGTTATTTGGAAGTCTGTTGCTTAATCTCCAAGTCTTTGGGGATTTTCCCGTGATCTTTCTGTCAGGATTTTCTAGTTTAATTCTATTAATATCTGAAAGCAAATCTCATATGATTTCTATTCTTTTAAATTTGTTAAGGTGTACTTTATGACCCAAAATGTGGTCTATCTTGGTGAATGTCCTGTGTGAGCTTGCAAAGAATGTGTATTCTGCTGTTTTTGGCTCAAGTAGTCTGTAAATGACAATTACATACAGTTGGTGGTGGTTAATGGTGGTGTTTAGTTCAACTATATCCAACTGATGTTCTGCCTGTTGTATCTGTCCATTTCTGATAGAGGGGTGTTGAAGTTTCCAACTTTAATACTGCGTTTATCTATTTTTCCTTGCATTTCTATCAATTTTTTAAGTTTATTGATTTATGTTGAGAGAGAGAGAGAGCGCGCACGCAGGGGAGTAACAGAGAGAGAATTCCAAGCAGGCTCCATAGTCAGTGTGGAGCCCAATACAGGGCTTGAACTCACGAACTGTGAGATCATGACCTTAGCTGAAATCAAGAGTTGGAGGCTAAACCGGCTGAGATTAACAGGCACCCCATTTCTATCCATTTTTGTCTTGTATTTTGATGCTCTGTTCTTAGGTGCATACACGTTAAGGATTGGTATGTTTTCTTGGAGAATTAACCCCTTTTTCATTATCTACACTTCTCTTTATCTCTGATAACTTTCCTTGCTCTGAATTTTGCTTTGTTTGAAATTAACATAGCTCTTTCAGCTCTCATTTGATTAGTGTTAGTATGGTAAATCTTTCTGCACCCATTTACTTTTAATCTGTGCCTTTTATTCAAAGTGGGTTTCTTATAAACAACACACGGTTGGGTCTTTGGTTTTTTAAACCTACTCTGATCGCCTGTCTTTTAATTGGCACATTTAGACAATTGACATTTAAAGTGATTATTGATATAGTCAGATTAATGTCCACCATATTTGTTACATTTTCTAGCTATTGCTTTTGCTTTTCGTTTGATTGTTTTTGTCTTATATTCTTTTTTTTTCCACCTCTGGCTTTGAGAATATTATATGATACCATTTTCTCTTCTCTCTTAGCATATCAATTGTGACGGTTGATTTTATGTGTCAACTTGATTGGGTCTTGGGGAGCTCAGATATTTTCTTAAAGAATATTCTGAGTCTGTCTGTGAGAGCGTTTCTGGATGAAATTAACAGTTAAATCAGTGGGTTGAGTAAAGCAGATTGTCCTCCACAATGTGGGCAGGCTTCATCCAATCTGGCCTGAATAGAACAAAAGGCCAAACCAGAGAGAATTCTCTCTGTTGGACTGATGATGTTGACCTGGGACATTGGTCTTCTCCTGCCTTTGGAGGAGACCTGGACTGAAACTTACACCATTGGCTCTCCTGGGTCTCCAGATTGCAGACCTTGGGACTTCTCAGGTGTTGCATGAGCCAATTTCTTACACACACACACACACACACACACACACACCCCTATCACCCTATTTCTTGGAGAATCCTGATTAACACATCAATTACAATCTATAAAACTTTCTTAGTGGTTGCCCTAGAGTTTGCAGTATACATTTATATCTAATCCACTTCCAATAACACTATACTGTTTCGTGAGTATTACAAGTAACTTATAACAGAGTATTCCAAGTTTCTCTCTCCTGTTTCTTATAACATTGATGTCATTGGCCTCAGTTATCTGTAAACTATAATCACTGAGGGCATTGTCATTGTTTTGAGCAAACTGTTTCTGTTAAATCACGTAAGAATAAGAAAATAAAATGTTTTATTTATACTTTCTTTCATGCTCTTCTTTTCTTTATGTAGATCCAGGTTTCTGGCTTACATCATTTTCCTTCTCTCTAAAGACCTTTTAATACTTCTTGCAAGGCAGATCTAATGGCGACAAATTCCCTTAATTTTTGCTTGTTTGAGAAACTCTTTATTTCTCCTTCACTATTAAAGGATTTCACTGGATACAAAACTCTAGGTTGGTGGTTTTTCTCTTTCAACACTAAATAATTTATTCCACTCTTTCCTTATTGCCCAGTTTTTGAAGAGAAACCCTATGTGATTCTTATTCTTGTTCTTCTATAGGTAAGGTGTTTTCTTCTCTGGCCACTGTCAAGATTTTTCTCCCGTCTTTGATGTTCTGCAGTTTGAATATGATATGCATAGGTATAGATTTTTCAGTATTTATCATTCCTAGTGTTCTCTGAGCCTCCTGGATCTATGGTTTGGTGTCTGTCATTCATTTTGGAAAATTCTCAGTCATGATTACTTCTAATATTTCTTCTGTTCTTTATCTCTTTTTTCTCCTCCGCTATTCCCGATACATGTATATGACACACTTTATGATTGTCCTGCAGTGCTTGGACTATTCCATCTTTTTAAATCTTTTATCTTCGCGTTTCAGTTTAGGAAGTTTCTACTGACACTTCTTCAAGCTCACTGATTCTTTTCTTGGCCATGTCCAGCCTTCTGATGAGCCCCTCACAGGCATTCCTCATCCATTTCTGTTAGAGTGGTTTTAGAATTTGTTTTTATTATTCTTAGCATTTCCATCTCTCTGCTTACATAACCTATCTGTCCTTGCATATTGTCTACTTTTTCTATTAGAGGCCTTAGCAGATTAACCACAGTTGCTTTCGATTTCTGGTCTGCTAATTCCAACATCTCTGCCATATCTGATTGTGGTTCCAATGCTTGCTCCGTCTTTTCAAACTGTGCTTTCAGTCTTTCAGTAAGGCTTCTAAGTTTTTGGTGAAAAACAAACCCGATGTACTAAGTAAAAGGAACCCGATGTGCTACACCTTTAGTGTGAGGTTTTAGGTTTGCGTGGCTAGGAGTTAGGCTGTGCTTACTGTTTATTATCACTTAGGTGTCATAGGCTAAACTTGCCTCGGGTGTCTTGGCTTTTGCTTCCACTGTATGTTTATGCTTGAGTTTCCCTAAAGTCTTCTCAAATAAGATCTGTCACGTGCCAGTCCTACAGCTGTTTTCCCCTGATATTATACAGGAGCACTACTGATGTGGTGGTGTGGTATAGGGAGGGAGAGGTCTATAGTTTTATGATGAGGTCTCAGTCTTTTAATGAGCCCGAGCCATGGACCGTGATCTTTACAAGTGCTTCTCAGTACCCCCCAGCACCTACTTGCATGGAATAAGGCGGCCAGAGGGAGCTGGAGTTGGGTGTTTTCTTTCCTCCAAATTGGTTAGGCTCCGATGAAACCCCAGTAGGCTAGCTCTTTCTCTTGAAGGCAAGCCCTGTTAAGAAGAACAGAATGCTCTGGCACGTTTCAGAATAGTTCCTTCTCCCCTCCCCCTACCAGCAGTCTGAAGGTATTTCTCTCCAATCTGCATTGTGAGAACCTGATAGGGCTCATGGAAGTAAAACTCAAAAAATAATGGGGGGGGGGGGCTTCCAAACCTTGAGTCCCCTCAGGAGTTTTTAGCTTTCAGACTTGGCCAAGTCTTAGACTGGAGCTTCTAGCGACCCGTCCATTAAAGTTTGGCTTTTCCTACACCACTACTGGTTCCCACCAAGATTTCTGTTCCTAAGCTCCTTCTCCGGTAAGTCGTGATCCTCTCTGCCAATAAGCTGTGATTCTCTCTGCCTGCTCATCTCTCCAATTTGGGGGGCAGCCGATTGCCCTGTGATGTCAGTACTGTCATGGATCTAGGAAGAGTGGCCGATTTTCATTTTGTTCAGCTTTCTCTTTGTCATGAGCACAGGAGTGACGACATCCAAACATACTGGATCAGCGTCTTTTCTTACCATTTTATCACCTAAATCCCGTCCTCAGGCAGAGCCTTTTCTCAGGGGGTAGTTCTAACATTGGAGCCTACCTGGCGCTTTTTCTGCAACCCCAAATAGATGAACTGCTTTTACATTTATAGTGTGGCTTTGCACCTTGGGTGCCAGCCTCTTCCTGCTCTCCACCCTAAAGGGCTTGACCAGGCCATGGGGTTGCCAAAGCAAGCCCACTTCCCCTCGTTTCGTATGCCCTTGAAAACTAAGTAACTTGCATGTTTGATCCCTTGCAACTCAGTCATCACTAATTCAGCCTGGCCCGTCTCATTCTTAGTCTGAATTTGAGAAATGTCACTCGCCTCCCATTTCTAGCATGCCTTTACTCAGGGAGCTCCAGGAACAAAGTGAAGGCAGTGTGGCCCACATATCTAAGTATAGGGAAGTTCTTGCCATGTTTGAGACCCATTATTCTCAATGGGTTTATCTGAGAAATAAATCTCAATGGGATTTATTTCTTCTTTAGTTTATCTCTTTAAGATAGGCATAAATTTTGCTAACTGGTTTTATCCCCAGTTTGCCCCAAACTACCATAATAGGTTATTATCGTTGAGTTGACACCATGGGGGTAAGAGGCAAAAGCGTGTTCCGTGGAGTAACTTACTGCTACTTCTTGAGTTTTAACCTTGTAATAATCCCCTGTTCTAACTGCTCAGGGGAGTGGAAAAATACGAAACAGGTTAGTAAACTACATACGTCAATTTGTACTTGGTCATCAGGAAAATGGAAATTAACATCATGAGGCACTAGCTTACATCATCAGCGACAGAGGGTGTAGGTGCCTGCGGGGAAGAGAAGCAGTAGGGTTAGTTCATACAATGCCTTCGGGTGACACTTGGGGGGAGTATCTATTAATATGGGACAGGAGTACAAGCACAACCCCAGGGCCAGCGATTCTGCTTGTTACACATGAGCATGGAGACTTAGAACATCACAACACTGTGTGTGACACGTTGAGTGATGGGTGAATAACTTGTGGAGAACATTACAAGGAGTTTCCATCCACAGTGGCAGTAGGTGAGCTAGAACCCCTTGTACTGACATGGATAATTTTAAAGACAAAGTAAGTTCGAAAAGCAAGGTATATGCATCCACATACAAAAATTGATTCAAAATTAATTAAGGACCTAAACATAAGACCTGAAACTATAAAACTCCTAGAAGAAAACAGGGAGGAAGATTTCATGACGTTGGAGTCAATAAAGATTTCTTGGAAACGACACCAAAAACACAGGCAACAAAGGCAAACATAGGCAAACGGAACCCCATCGAGCTTAAAATTTTCTGTGAACAACAACAAAATCAACAGAGTGAGAACACAATCCTATAGAGAAAAGATGTGCAAACCATTTATCTGGTAAAGCGTTAATATCCAGAATGTAAAAAGAACTCCTATAACTCAATAACAACAACAACAACAACAAAAGCAAATAACCCAATGAAGAAATGGGCAAACAATTTGAAGAGACAGTTCTGCAAAGGTACACAAATGTCCAACAAGCACACGAAAAGATGCTCAGCATCACTAATCATCAGGGAAATGCAAACCACAACCCCAATGAGATATCACCTCACACCCATTAGTGTGGTCACTGCCAAAAACAGAGAAAATAACAACTGTTAGCTAGGAAGAGGAGAAACTGGAACCTTGATGCACTGTTGGCGGTAACGTAAAATGGTACGGCCACTAGGGGAAATAGCATGGCGCTTTCTCAAAAACTTAAAAAAAAAGAATTATCGTATGATCCAACAATCCCACTTCTGGGTGTATTTCCAAAGGAACACACAAAAAAATTCAACCGAGACCTCAGAAAGATGTTCGCATACCCGTGTTCACGGCAGCATCGTTCATAATAGTCAGCAACTTAAAGGCCCATGAATGGATCAGTGGGCAAGCAAAGAGCAGCATATATATGCTATGAAATATTATTCAGCCATAAAAGGAAACAATTTCACATACACTACAACATGGATGAACCTTGAGGACGTTATGCAAGTGAAATAAGGCAGTCACAAAAAGACAAATACTCTATGACTCCACTTATATAAGGTATCTAAAGTAGTTCAATTTGTAGAAAGCAGAATGGTAACTTCCAGGGACTGGGAAAGGGGAAGGTGGGGAGTTGTGGGCGGGTGTAGATTCATCACACAGGATGGGTTCGTGTGGTTGACGAATACTACAGCATACATCGGAAATTGTTGGGAGGGTGAATTTTCATGTGTTTTTTTTTTTCTTTTTGCTATAATTTTTCTAAACAAGCAAGTGGCAGAATCGTATGTAGAGTAGAAAATCATTTAAAGGAAGTTTAAAAACAAAAGAAAATCACATCCAGTTGTGTGTGTGTGTATCATGAAACTATTAAAACAAGCATGGGAAAGGTAAACACAGATTGAGGGTAGCAATGACCTCTGGGGAGAGAATTGTAGAGTATGGTCAGGTTTCTAGTGGAACATAATGTTTTATTTTTATTTCTTAAGATCTGAAATAAACTGGGCAACATTACTTAAAATTTGTTTTTTAAATCGCTCCATCTTTCCATTTGTTTGAAAACTTGAACATTTCAAATAAAAATCTAGCCCTTCCTTCCCGCTTCCTTTCTCTAGAATCCCAGTCTGGCAATCCCTGACAATCCGGTTGGCTTCCCTACGGCCAGTGGCCTTTCTGGGCAGGCTGTACTGATTTCTTTCTGCTTTTGTCGAGAGTGCACTCGAGAGCTGGCACGCACTTGTGATTACTGGAACGAGTTCCTGGATTTATTTATGCCATGGGCAAAAATAATTCTTCCTTTCTGAGAGACATGTCATGGTTCTGGAATGTACTGGGACGAACAAGCCGGAGGATAAGGCTTTTGGAAGCTGAGGCCCGCACATAGGTCCCTGCTCCCTTGGGCGGTACCTGGGCACCCAGCCCTCTTTGAGGAGGACAAGGCACCGCGGAATGCTTCATCCCTGGGGGCCACTCCTCCTATCAGCCTGCTTGTTACTATGGCCAGGAGGGTGACAGAGAAAGGCAACACCCCTTTCCTTGAGAGCCAGCTCTAAGCTGGGATATATTTTGGTCAGAGGCCAAATAAAGCCCAAATATACGTCAATCCTATCCATCTGTTTCCCCCAAGGACCCAAGTGAGTTGAGGTAACTCCAGGGAAAGCCCAGGATTTGGATTTTTTTTTCCAGGAGAGCCCAGGATTTGGATTTTTTTCCCCATTATTTCTTTATTTATTTTTGAGAGACAGAGAGAGAGAGAGAAAGAGAGAGAGAGAGAACACAGGAGAGGCAGAGAGAAAGGGAAAGAGAGAAAATCCTAAGCAGGCTCTGCACTGTCAGCGCAGAGCCTGATGTGGGGCTCTAACTTACGAACCTTGAGATCATGACCTTAGCCAAAACCAAGAGCTGGACGCTTAACCGACTGAACCAAGAGTTGGACACTTAACCAGCTGAACCACCCCCCGCGCCCCCAGGACTTGGAGTTTAATTTAAGGGAAAAACATCTTCAGTGCTGGAACCAGCCCCCCTCATGTTTCATTTCTTCTCAGCATTCCCCAAAGCAGAGCCTCAGTTAGGGAGTGATCTGCCTAGAGGCTCAATGATTCAATCAACTATGCCATGCAATGAAGCCTCCATGAAAACCCAAAGTGATTGGTTTGGAGAGCTTCCCTGTTGGTGAACTCGTGAAGATTCGGGGAGGGTGGCATGCTCAGAGAGGGCATGGAAGCTCCACCTTCTTTCCCCAGACCTTGCCCGGGCTGCTCCTGAGTTATACCTGTTTATTATAAACCAGTGCTCTGGTAAATAAGGTGTTTCTCTGAGTTCTGTGAACCGCTCTAGCGAATTACTTGAACCCACGGAGGGATTAGTTGGAAACTCCAATCAGTAGCTGGCAGAGCAGAAGCACAGGTGATGACAACTTGGACTTGGGATTTGTGTCTGGGGGGCGGGGGGGGGGGGCGAGGGGACTTGTGGGACTGAGCCCTTAACCTGTGGGATCCGATGCTGTCTCCAGGTAGACGGTGTCCGAATTGAGGTGGTTCTGGAGAATTGCTCGCAGTGCAGGAAACCTCCAGCCATACATACTTGGAATTGCGCGTGCATAAACTTATTGCATAAACTATTACTTAAGCAAACTTAAAACAATCTTTATAATATGTTGTGTATATGTTGTAATTCCCACAAATCATGTATTAAAAATATTTAAGACACGGGATAAAGCGATATACGCCAAATTCATGATAGTGGTTGCCTCTGAGGAGGAGAGAAGAGAGGAATCAAATTAAGGAATGGGTAACAGGGGACTTGAACGCTCTTTGCTCTGTGTCTTTGTTTCGAAGGCTCAGGAGACACCTTGACCTGCCGGAGGAAGACGCTGCTTCTCGCAAGGCTTCGGAGGAGTCCACGAGGAGGGATACTCACATCTCCTTGTGAGCCTGCCGTGCCCAGCAAGTGGAGAATTCCAGAGTGCATCCCATGAGTACTTGATGAATCCATTTACTCACTCGACAAGTATCTAGCCAACTTTGACCATGACCCAGGCCCCTTCTAAGACACTTGAGACATGACCAATAAACCAAACAGATGGACAAAACTCCCTTGCATTCCAGAGATAAATGTGGGATTCCCTTGTGTTCCCCTTGGTGGGAAGACGGAGATCCTCCCCAGGGGAGGGCACGTGGGCCTCTCTAGAGCACAGTTCCCTCTCGGCTCTCTGACCAGGGCCTTCCGCAAGCCCAGCCACAGAGGTCATCCCTGGGCGGCTCCAGCCTGGGTCCCACCCAGCGGGAAGGCACCGAACACTCTGCAGGTCCTGGCACACAGACATCTCCTCTCCACCCTCCCCCTTCCTTCCCCTTGGCATCTGGGCAGAGCTCCTTTCTGTCATCTACGTCCAGTTCATTATCTTCAGTTAACCCTTCTACCCATCTGTAGGGTTTGCTTCAGAGTTTGCGCAAACAATATCTGAAAATCCAATGGTTGAATTTCCCCCCAGAAGCCCTGGCCCCTAGACTGCTGGTTCCTCCTTCTCCCTCCTGGTGCAGATAACTGAGTCTGACCAGTTCCTGCACAGCCAATGCCTGCCTTTCCCTTGGAGCCCACAGCTGTCCTCCTGTGAGTGCCATGGGCTCTCCCTTCTATTGGAGGCTGGTCCCAACCACCCCTTTCTGATCCCCATCCCTCCCCACACATGCCAGACTCTCCATATCCAAAGCACATTACTTTCTAACACAATATTTACTTACTGATCGTGTTTGTCATCACCTGCCCCTCCGCACTAGAATGTAAGCTCCATAAAGGCAGGGTTTTATCTAGTTTGTCCCCGTTGCATCCACAAGCACGTAGAGAAATGCCTGGCACGTAGTGGTCCCTCAAGGACCACATGTTGAGTAGACAAATGGGAAAGAACCGTGTTCATCAGAAGCGATCAGAATCTGAACGTGTGGACATAGAGGTCTGGGCAGTGGGCGGATGGGGCCAGGACAGAGATGCACACGGGTGTATAAAGATGAAGGGTGCCCCAAAAGCCTCACACATCCTGTAGGCGAGTTGCATAAAGCAGAGCACGGCCCCCACCGTGGGCCCTCTGAGGGGTAAAGAGTCCGTGCTGTACCTGGACAGCCTGGGGAGGGCAAGCCAGGTTTTTGTAAGTCCTCACAGCTAAAACCAAGGCTGACCCTGCCAAGCTCACAAGTCCCAAACTCCCAAGCACTGTTTCTGCAGCTCTGGGGATTATCCAGGCCTGTGTTTCTAAAGGTGGGGCATGGGCGGGCCATAAAACTAAAATGAATGCAAGGAAGGCTTTGGGATGAAAACTACCTCTTCCTAAGGTCTCGCTGCACCGATTATACAGAATTCAAGATATACATAAGAAGACATCTGAGCACAGCCTTTGGAGGGGGGGGATCACTCAAGAAACCAACCTTTTTTTTTTTTTTTTAACGTTTATTTATTTTTGAGAGAGAGCGCGCGCGCGCACAAGCGGGGTAGGGCAGAAAGAAGGGGAAACAGAATCCAAAGCAGGCTCCAGGCTCTGAGCTGTCAGCACGGAGTCCGATGCGGGTCTCAAACCCACGAACGGTGAGATCATGACCTGGGCTGAAGTCAGATGCTGAACCGACTGAGCCACCCAGGCGCCCCCAGAAACTAGCTTTTAAAGGCAATTCTATACAAATATTTATTGAGCACCTCTGGTGGACCAGGGTCTCTCTGGGGCTGTGGGCTCTGAACCAGAGTAAGTTGGGGGCATGGAACCATCAGAGGGTTAGAGCTGCCTCTGACAGCCCTCCCCAAGGGGAGCCTAGGAGAGGCCTCAATCCATTTAACATGCAAATGGGAACAGTATTGCTCTCCAGGCAAAACTTCATTGCTCGTGTTTTCTTCTTTCCCGGGGAACGAAGCTTCCCAAGAGCAAATCTACATGTTCAATCTGCGCTGTGGGTTTTTCATGGTCTCCCCACCCCCACTGTGCCCCTCCTTCACCAGACTCAATGGTAAGAGCGAATGATTTCTCCCTCGATCCGCAGGATTTCATATGGTTCACCTCCCAGCTTCATTTCATTTTATAGTCACGATTTTTTCAGCATTCCCTAGCAGCAGATGTGGCTGAAGCAGAGATTTCTCAGGTTGCGTTATCAGGAAGGATCTTGGGCAATAACAAAGGGCTATTTGTTCCCTTCAACCCCGCACATTCGGGGTTCGCTCCAAGCCCTTATATTTTATTCATCAAGTCGGTCCTTAAAAAATCCTGAGGACAGTTCCGACAGTATGTCAGAGAAGGTATGACTGTGTTTTCCACCTGGGAGCTGGAGTTTCACACGCTCGGCTTTAAACTAGACAGATGGCACTGTTAGGACCGAGGGGGAAAATTCTGCCAATTCCAGAGCCTAATATTAAATTGTTCCTAAAGGCCATAGCCAATATTTCATTAAAAAGACCCTCGGAAAATGGACAATGTCTGTAGCCAGTTTGAAATTTTTGGTTTTAGCATTTGAAAAACTTACAGTTTTATCTATAATACCTCATTTATTATACTTAGATTAAAAAAAAACAACAACACAAGCATCGCATGTAAAGCTAAAAGAAAGAATCCAGGTGGGAGGATTCGAAGCCAGCTGTGGGAGTAATTCCCTTCTGAGCTCCCTCCCCTTTTAAACTATTTCAATCACTTGAAACAAAACAAAACTAAGCAACACGGTTGGCTCATTATTCGGGCTCTGGAACTGCCCGACTCCCGAGCCTGAGTCCCTTCCCTTTGCTCTGCCGGTGCCCCCCTGCAGAATTTTGCCCCAGCCGGGTGGGCATGGCAGCAAAAGCCCAGGACGATTGCGGACCACTGGGGGTGCTAGAAGCCGGGCACCGGAAGCAGCTCGCGCCTGAACTCAGACCTGAGATCTGGCCCAACGCGTGTCCTCGGGGGCCCCCCTGCAAGCTGTTCCTCACCCTCCTGGCCTGGCCTCCCCAGCGGCGTCCCCCTTCAGCCCCGCAAGCAGGGGTTCTAGATTCCCTTCCAGACATCAGCCCTTGACTCCCCTCCTCCGTCGTAACCCCTGTGACAGGGCGCCCAGGGGAACAAGTGCAGCCGTCAGAGGCTCTGCCTGCTGGGGGTTGACCGTGCCTGGTGCTGTCACAGGCGTGGGCGAGTGCATGGATGCTGTGCACAGTTGCACCTAAGAGCTAAGTGTGCCTGGTGACAGAGCAAGGAGGCCTCCCTCTCTTCCAGGAAATCTAGTATACCCACAAGGGAAACTTCAGGAGCAGAGAGAGTGGGTAGTGGGAGTGGGTGCAAAGAAGGATAATAATCCACCTCCCAAAAACGTCCAAGTGAGCTTCGTGTACTCGGCCAGTCTGCCGCTTTTCCGGCACAATTCAATTTGTCAAAACTTCACTTACTCACGACCTTACTAGAATAGATCTATTCACGTGAGGCATAGCTGCACACACATGTAGATAAGACCTAAATGGAAGCAATTAATCGGTGGACTTTGTGATCCTCAAGAGGAGCCCGTGGGCCTCATTTCATAGAGACTGTGGCCAGAACTGCCAGAAGACTGGAGCTTTTTCCGGAACCCTGCTTCCTGGGAGGTGTTACAAGAAGCTCCATGTTATCACCCTGCTACGTCACCAGTCAGGTGAATAGGCACGTCTGAGTCCGCCAAACCTCCTGTTCATGATATATATATATAATATATAAGTGTATAAATATAAATATATAGAAGTTTTATATATATATATATATATATATATATATGGCCTGTTTCTCTCATTTGAAAGTATCCTAGTACTTTTTGGATGTCACTGATTCTTTTTCTATAACGACAGCTTTAACTTTTTAAATTTTTAAATGCTTATTTATTTTTGAGAGAGAGAGAGAGAGACAGAGCGCTATCGGGACAGGGGCAGAGAGCGAGAGGGAGACACAGAATCCGAAGCAGGCCCCAGGCTCTGAGCCATCAGCACAGAACCCAACTAGGGCTAAAAGTCACAGACAGTGAGATCGTGACCTGAGCTGAAGTCAGATGTTTAACCAGCTGAGCCACCCAGGCGCCCCAACGCCTTTAACTTTTATAGCTTACTCCATCATTTAAGAGCTATGGGACCATATTAGAGTCCTAGGGCCGCTATAACAATTACAAACTGGGTGGCTTAAAACAACAAAATGCATTCTCTCAGTTGTGGAGATCAGAAGTTCAAATTCAAGGTGTCGGTAGGGCCCGCGCTCCTTCTGAGCCTTGAGGGGAGGATCCTTCTTGGCCTCTTCCAGCATCTGGTGGTTCCAGGGGTTCCTTGGCTCTGGGCCGCATTATTCCTGTCTGTGCCTCCACCTTGACCTTCTCCTGTTCTGTGTCTTCTCTTCTGTTATACGAACAACTGTCATTGAATTTGGGGTCTACCTTGACAATCCAGGATGCTCTCATCTCAGAGTCCTTAATTATGTCTGCAAAAACGTAATTTTAAAATCAGATCACATCGGGGCCTCTGGGTGGCTCAGTCGGTTGAGCGTACGAATTCGGCTCAGGTCATGATCTCACAATTTGTGAGTTCGAGCCCCACGTCGGGCTCTGTACTGACAGCTCAGAGCCTGGAGCCTGCTTCAGATTCTGTGTCTCCTTTTCTCTCTTCCCCTCCCCCACTTGTGCTCTGTCTCTCTCTGTCTATCAAAAATAAATAAAATATAAAAAATAAAATAAAATAAAATAAAATAAAATAAAATAAAATAAAATCTGAGCACATCTTTTCAAAAATAAGATCACATTCAGGGCCCTTGCGTGGCTCAGTTGGTTAAGCATCCAACTCTTGAATTTCGGTCCAGGTCATGATCTCACGGTTGTGAGTTTCAGCCCTGTGCCAGGCTCGGTGCTGGGCATGAGGCCTGCTTAAGATTCTCTCTCCATCTCCCTCTACCCTTCCCCCATGCATTTGTGCATGTTCCCTCACTTTCTCTCTTTCAAAAAAAAAAAAAAATTAATAAGATCACATTGACAGGTCTCAGGGATTCAGTCATGGGCGGGGGGTTGGGGGAACCATTCAAACCACTACAGCGATTTTGGGGCAAGTCATTGAACCTAAATCTCAATGTCCTCGTCTGCAAAATGGGAGCTCAGTAACCGCCCTCTCAGAGAACTGTGACAACTGAGTGGATTGTTCTACATGAAGTCCCTGGCACATGCCTCCTACGTGGTAAGCACTTCGTGATGGTTAACTGTATTCGTAATGGCTGTTACTGTTCACGAATAACTTCCACTCCTCATAGTAGTGCTGCGAGTAGGGAGAGTTCAAGGCCTTGAGAGAAAATTACTGGCACCAGTTGTTAATAGACACCCACAGGAGAGATCTGGCCTGAGCTTGGGTCCCCGAATGTCCGCGCTTGCCTGAGTGATAATTGTTCAAAGTTTTCCCACTCCATCCTGGAAACCCGGCTTGGGAGAGAGAGGGCGGGCTGGGGGTGGGTAGGTGGGGTGACTAGGCTGTTCCCAAGCCTATCTATTTGTTCCACTCTATTTTCTGCAAACTTTTAACCGCCTACCCTGGGAAGCAATAGCTAGTGCATTGCACAGCTCATGAGTTTTGATCAGAGAAAGTGTAGCCTCCAACTGAGAAGGAGCCAGACTTGGGAAATGAGTCTCAGAGAGGGAAAGCAGGGGGCAAGAATGCCAGATCCTGCCAGAAAGGGAAAGCAGGAGGAAGAACCAAAAGTCAAGAAGGGGTCCTGATAGAGCCCAAAGCTCTATCCCCTCTGGTCAAGTGATCTGCGGGGCAACTCCCTGTTCCATCCATTTCTTTATGAAAATCATCCTTCACACTGGCCCTTTTCAGAGGCCATTGCAACAGACCCTGGTTTTATCTCACAAGAGACGAGAATCAGTGAGCCCGCCCTGGGAGAGTTTGAGCCTCCGAGCCTTCCTGCGTGCTCCAGCGTCATTTCTGTGAGCTTGTCTTCTTGGCAAAGCCCAGGCTGCCATTCACATTGGCCTGACTCTGAATTCCACCCCCACCCCCATCCCCACATATATCTGAGAGGAAATGTAATCCATGTGTCTGGGACAGATTTCCTCCTGACTCATCACAATGTGGCTTTGTCACGGGGGACCAAGTTGGCTTCTCTTCACACCCCCTCTGACTTGGGAAGTCCTGGGCCAGCCCCAGGGCTCAGAGGAGTTGGGGGGAGCCCGTCGATTCTGACCTTGCAAAAGCCCCAGCTCTGGGTCCACCCACTTTTTGGTGCTACTCTCTGGTTTTAACTCATCTCCCTCCCTCTGGGCCCTCGGCGCTGCAACACCTTCTCCATACCATTCCCCTGCTTCAAAATCTTCAACGACTCCCTCATGGCCAGAGTTTTAAATTCTAAACACCCTTCGCATATATATCAATGCTACCCATTGACCAGGAAATATAGGAGTGGCTTTCCGCCACTTTGTTACTGTTGATTTTTTAAATGTTTATCTATTTTTGAGAGAGAGAGAGGAAGTGAAGGCAAGTGGGAGAGGGGCAGAGAGAGAGGGAGACAGAGGTTCTAAAGTGGGCTCCGCACTGATAGCAGAGAGCCCAATGCAGGGCTCGAACCCACAAACCATGAAATCATGACCCGAGCCAAAGTCGGACACTTAACCAACTGAGCCACCCAGGTGCCCCTTTTATTATTTTTATTTTTTTAAAATTTTTTTTAATGTCTGCCACTTTGAATGTTACAGTAAGCACAACATGCAGATGAGATGGTTATCCGCAGGCATAAAAACAGTCCTTCTACCTGGTCCTGTTAACCTTGGTCTCTGTCACTGTAGGCTCCAGCAAGCATCCTGCAGGCAAGGGCCATTCTGGGGCAGATACTGTAAGAGTTCTACCACCCAACCTTCTACTGGGTCAGGTGAGATGTCCCCCCCTCACCCCAGGAAGGGTAGTTAAGGCCCGAGGACCCATCAGAATTCTCTACAGAAAGCTCTACTGGAAGGGAGGGAAACTGAGCACGCTGTGTCCTCACATCTCATCATGCAGGTGCTCGTGTAAACTTTCCAGCTAAGCACACATCCTGAGTGCTACTTGTTTCACCAATGAAAAGTTATTTCTAATATCTTATATGCTAAATAATGGGCTCTCTGTGCACATTTATACGATGACATTCAAAGCACTTGCTAAAGCCCTTGTCAAGTTCTTGACTGCTTACGAACCACTCCTAAGGGATAAAGTTAACTTCACACATTTATAAACTTAATAGGGCTCATACTGAAGTATTCTGAAGTATATGGCAAAAATATTATACAGTGATCTGGTTCCAACCAAGTTCTTCCTGTTTCTCTCTGATTACTCCTCTATATAGACCTCCAAACTCAATTTAAATTACCCATAGTACCCTTCAAAGAATCAGGGTCCATTGAAGAGACAGCAAAACACATACAAAAAGTTTAATACAAACGTAATTACAAATACAAATAGATAATACAAGTAAAGCCCAGATAATAGAAGAGATGTCACGGCCCCCATACAGTGAACTTGAATATATAGCTCAACCCACATCTCCCATGGGAAGGAGGGACGCTCAGTGCCTTTCAGAAATTCCTGGTACTGCCACACGACCACCTTCCCACTCCCATTCACTCCAAATTTTGGCTCTTACCTAACTCCCAACTCCTCCCCCTTTCATCCGCAGACCTGCCCTTCCCTCTCTATTCCTTTCTTCCCCTTCATTCTCCAAACATAACAAGTTATTGGGTCCAACGGTCTGTTACTGATGATTTGGGAGTAGGAATATCTGAGATTGAATGTTGGATTCACTATTCCTTGAGTTCATCGGTTATTTTCTCTCCCAGGGAACCCTCGCCTCCTTTCCTTGGTGTCAGCCTGTGGCCATATTGCTGGGGCTCATTCTTGCCCTCTGTAGGGAACACGTTCCCCTTCACAGTTCACAGGTCCCAGAGCCAGACCCTCTGTCTTCCCAGCCAAAGAAAGCAGAACGTAGGCAAAGAAATGTCTGCTTTAACCTCACCCTGTAACTCAGACAACACCCTATAACCAACAAGCCATTAAGGTGCTTCACAGACCCAAGAGAGATTTCCTCCCCTAGAGGTATTTTGCTATTGTCCTTGACCAGAATATCTCCTTTACCCCATATGTTTCTAGGGCTCTGTGTGCATATTCTCATGGATTTGCTAGGTAAAGACACTTCTTTTTTTTTTTTTTTTTTTTTTTTAGTTTATTTATTTGGGGAGGGAAAGAGAGTGTGTCCTTGTGTGAGTGGGGGAGGGGCAGAAAGAGAGGGAGAGAGAATCCCAAGCAGGCTCTGTGCTGTCAGGGCTCGATCCCACAAAACGCAAGATCATGACCTGAGCCAATATCTAGAGTCAGACACTTCACTGACTGAGCCACCCAGGCACCCCATTTCCTAATTATTTTGTTTTCATTGCAATAATCTAAAAATTCAATATAAATGTATTCTGGATCATTTGGGTGATCTAGAAAATTTTAGTAGCTGTGTTCATGTTTTATATTTATATTGTATTTATATTTATTTACTTGTGACCAGGTTGGCACAAGTGATTGCCTAATTCCCTTAAATAACAATTCAGTGTTCCATACACTTGACCTGAAGACTCCTGAAGGTTTGAGGGACTAGTCCCAGGATCTAAAAGAATTTGTCTTCTTGAAAGGCTCTGTGCCTTTCAAGCTAATAGGCTATACCTATTAGCAAACAAAATCCAACAATACATTAAAAAAATCTTTCACCATCATCAAATGGCATTTATTCCAGGGGTGCAAGGATGGTTCAATATTTGCAAATAAATCAATGTGATACATCACATTCATAAGAGAAGGGATAAAAACCCTTATGATCATTTCAATAGATGCAGAAAAAAACATTTGACAAAGTGCAACATCCATTCATGATAAAAACTGTTAACAAAATAGGTTTAGAAGGAACATACCTCAACATAATAAAGGCCTTCTATGAAAAACCCACAGCTAACATCATTTTCAGTGTGAAAAACTGAAGAGTTTTCCTCTAAGATCAGGAACAAGATAAGAACATCCACTCTTACCACTTTTATTCAACATAGTACAGGAAGTCTTAGCCAGGGCAATCAGACAACAGAAATGAAGAAAAGGCATCCAAATTGGTAAGAAAGAAGTAACACTTTCACTCTCTGCAGATGATGTGATACCATATACAGAAAACCCTAAAGACCCCATAAAAAAAACCCCATTAGAACTGACACATGAATTCAGCAAAGTCACAGGATCCAAAATTAATATACGGAAAACTGCACTATTTCTATACAATAATAATGAAGCAGCAGAAAGAGAAATTAAGAAAACAATCCCATTTACAATTGCACCCAGTAGAATAAAATACCTAGGAATAAACTTCACCAAGGAGGTGAAAGGACTGCACTCTGAAAACTATAAAAGATTGATGAAAGAAATTGGAGGTGACCCAAATGCTCATGGAGTAGAAGAACCAATATTATTAAAGTGTCCATGCTACCCAAAGCAATCTACAGATTTAATGCACTCTCTATTAAAATATCAATAGTATTTTTCACGTAACTAGAACAAATAATACTAAAATTTGTATGAACAACCAAAGCAATCTCGAGAAAGAACAAAACCGGAGGTATCGCCATCCCAGACATCAAAATCTACTACAAAGTTGTAATAATCAAAACAGCATGGTACTGACATAAAAATGGACACGTAGATCAATGGAACAGAATCGCGAGTCCGGAAATGAACTCACAATGTTAGGGTCAATTAATCCACAACAAAGGAAGCAAGAATGTGTAATGGGGAAAAGACAGTTTCTTCAACGAATGGTTTTGGGAAAACTGGACAGCTACATGCAAAAGAATGAAACTGGACCGCTTTCTTACACCATACAAAAAAAAAAATAAACTCAAAATAGACGAAGACCTAAATGTGAGAACTGAAACCATAAAAGTACTAGAAGAAAACATCGGTAGTAATTTCTGTGACATCAGATCGGCTCTAGCAACATTTTTTTAGATATGTCTCTTAAGGCAAGGGAGACAAAAGCAAACATAAGTTTCTGTGACCACATCAAAATAAAAGGCTTTTGCACAGCAAAGGAAACCATCAACAAAACCACGAGGCAGCCTACCGAACGGGAGAAGATACTTGCAAATGATATATCTGATAAGGGGTTAATATCCAAAATGTATAAAGGACTCCTATAACTCAAGACCAGAACCCCCCCCCAAAGAAAAAAAAAACAGAGAAAGCAAAAAGAAGAAACCCACACATAATTCGATTAAAAATGGACAGAAGTCACAAACACACATTTCTCCAGAGAAGACATCAGCTGGCCAACAGACAGATGAAAAGATGCTCAACACCATTCATCATCAGGAAAATGCAAATCAGAACCACAATGAGATACCACCTCACACCTGTTAGAATGGCTAAAATCAAAAAGACAAGAAATACCAGGTGCTGGAGGATGTAGAGAGAAGAGAACCCTCGTGCGTGGTTTGTGGGTTGCAAATCAGCACAACCACTGTGGCAAACAGTATGGAGTTTCCTTTAAAAAGTTCAAAATAGAACTACCATATGATTTAAGAATCCTACTACCACTTGGTAGTTACCCAAAGAAAATGAAAACACTAATTCAAAAAGAGAACGTTTATTGCAGCATTATTTACAACAGTCAAGACACGGAAGGAAGTGTCCATCCATAGACAAATGGGTAAAGAACTGGTATATATCTTTGTAAGGGACTATCACTCAGCCAGAAAAAAGAATGAGATCTTGCCATTCGCAACAACATGACGCGACCTAGAGGCTACGATGTTAAGTGAAATAAGGCAGAGAAAGAGAAATACCAGACGATTTTACTCAGATGTGGAATTTAAGAAACAAAACAAATGAACAAAGGAAAAAAGAGGACCCCCCCCAATTTTTTTTTAAACACCCAGACTCTTAAATACAGAGAATAAACCTGTGGTTACCAGAGGGGAGGTGGCTGGCGGGGGGCCGGGGGCAGGGGTGAAATAGATAAAGGGAATTAAGAGTACACTAAATGTGATGAGCCCTGAGTAATGTATTGAACTGTCGACTCATTATATTGTACACCTGAAACCAATAGAACTCTGTATGCTAATTATACTTCCATAAAAATAATAAGTAAATAAAAGGATTGTACTTAATGGTAGAGTATATACGCTATTTAATAAAAGTCTACAAAGGGCATGTATCTGATTGTTTCTGGGCAGATAAAAAGTCCTCTATTTTCTACTTACACTTTGGATACTTTCACTCACCTCCGATGGGATGATGCTGGAGCAGGGCTGCTGAAGGTGAGTAAGTGTGTCAGTAGGCGGACAGCAGGCAGAAAGGGCTGGAACTTCGTAAAAGGAACAGCATGAAAGGCACACGGTCTGGAGATGGTGTGTTTGCTTTATGCCATGTGGCCAGATAAGGGGCAGCAGGTGGACAGGGTGAAGGAATAGAGCTGGGAGGGGAAGCAGGGCCTAGATTGTACAAGGATATTGACCAGGCAAAGTTCTGACTCTTACCACAGACAGAGCCTGTGAAGGATCTTAAGCAAGGGACTGTGTGTTCATCTTCTTTGGTGCCAGCAGAAACAGGGTTGGGAAGTGCACAGGAATGGAGACAGGGACCTGGACAGGAGATTCTGGTTCTTTGTCTGTCACCTGGGAACGCCTGTTCTACTCCGCATTGACCTGGATTTAACTGGTTTTGACATGTGTGGTTAGCTCACTTTCATGTGTGTGGGGGGCCCGTCCCCCGTACAAGAGTCCAAACCCCTTGAGGACAAGGACTGCTCCTTCAGCTTCCATGGATCCCTTCTCTGGGCCCAACAGCTGGTGTTCAGTGAATGCTTTGGCTCTTTTTTTCATTGTTTTGTTTTTTAATGAATCACAAGTCGGCTGAAAGTAACTTTGACAAGGGTTTGGATTCTTATCTTAGATTTTCTACCCTCACTCTGTGCATTTCCACACAAACAGGATGACCAGTCATAAACCCAGTACCAGCATGGGTGTGCTAGGTGACCTTGGAACATCACTAATCTCTTCTGGTCACCATTTCCTCCCTTCAGTGCCATTGTGGAATCAGATGGACAGAAGTATGGATTAGAAGGACATGGCAATCCAATCCAGTTCTGAAACCATTGATTCCTTTCTCAAGAGAGGTATTTTCCCACTACCCCCACCCTGCCCACCATCCCTAGGCCCCCAGGAAGAGGCCAGCCCTTTCCAGAACTCTCGGCCCCTCTTCACCACATCCCAAGTGTCACCAGCTTCTTGACAGCCAAACAAAGCAGGGTGGAGGTTGTCATCCATCACGCAGGAATGTCATCCATCATGCAGGAATGTGTCATAAAGGTCCTTCTCCTACCTGGCCCCCCCATTCTCCAACCCTGGTTCCTTTTGCGTTGCCCACCCGGGCTCGGGGGGCCTTCCAACGCCTGCTGTATGATGTCAGCTCTTGCAGGTTGACCTGCAGCGAGTTCTGCAAGGTCAAGACTGCTGCCCATCGAGTTCCCATCTGCATGAAGAGCAGTGAGCTCACTGTGGGAACACAGCCAGGGGGCTGATCCAGAACCCCAAATAACCCCAGGCTCAGGCGCTGAGGAAGAGAGCACGGGGGTCTGCCCTGCCCAGCTGGGTTTCCGTATGCACCCAAGATTCCCACCTAATGCCCATGGCTTTGTGATAAATGAGAGGGACACACTGTATCCGCCTACCGCTCCCTCCCCAGCACCACCACCCCCCCGGGCACCCATACCACCTGGCACTCACAGGTTGTTCAACAAATATTTCTGAAACCAGTGACTGCTGACCTATTGGCAGTCTTCCCCCCTCCCTCTTCGTGCTTCGTGCTAGTGGGTGTTGAGATCACCCACTAGGCTTGGCTTTGAGAGAGAATTGGTAATAAATAACAAACATGCTCCGTGTAAATGAAACTGGCAAACATGATTTCTCCACTGGAAGAGCTGGCTTTCTGTAATCACATTAGTGTTGTATTACCAATGAAGTGTTGCACTCTAGGTAGGACTGGAAAAACATTAAAATCACTGCTGGCCCAGAATTTTTCCATTTCTGTTGTCAGGCCTTCACTGTTAACCTCCGAACTTCCCCCAATCCTACGGAACTTTACGTTCTTAAGCAAAAAGATCTTTCAACCAGCCAACTAGTGTTTGGAAAACTACCTAAGCTGATTGGGGAGTTAATCTCTTTTGCCCCTGTTTGAACAGCAGAACTATGAATTTGCTGACTGATTATTATTTAGACTAATAATGCATACATATTTTGGTTATCTTGGCTGGTTACGCATCCCGCAAAATTTACAGTAAGGCATGGAATTATGTTCTAAAGAAGGGACAGAGAAATAAAAAACATACTTTCAATACTTAATGGCCTATAAAGAGTTAATTTTGGAAATCAGTCAACAAATAACTATTTTAAATTTTTTTTTAACGTTTGTTCATTTTTTGGAGAGACAGAGAGAGACAGAGCGTGGGGGGGGGGGGGAGGGGCAGAGAGAGAAGGAAACACAGAATCTGAAGCAGGCTCCTGGCTCTGAACTGACAGCACAGAGCCCGATGCGGGGCTCGAACTCGCAAACTGCGAGATCGTGACCTGAGCCGAAGCCAGACGCTCAACGGACGGAGCCACCCAGGCACCCCATCAGTCAACAAATATCTATTAAGCATTTGTACCCAATACAAAAGAAATACAAGATAAGGTCCCTGTCCTCAAATCTCCTGGCCTACAGATGATTCAGAACAATAATGCTCTGAGCCATCGGCATTATTTCAAGACTTAAAACCTGATCTCGTGATTCTCCGGCCCCAAACACCATACACATTTGGTTGATGCTGGTGGATCAACGAGAGATCTAATCAAGTAGACAGAGGGGTGATTACCGAGAACAATCAGTGGTCAATGTCCACCCTCCCTAGCTCGTGATCAACTCAGAAATGTTCTGTATTGAGCGCTTGGGTTATCAACTGGTTCGTTATGAAAAAGTAGCTAACGGTGAGCATATGTGTGTATATTCCAGGTTGTGCTTCCTTCTCTGTAGCTATCGCAGCACGACATGGCTTTAGCTGGGGCTGCCAGGTGTCCTGCAGGGCCAGGACGTGTCGTGTCCTGTGTCTAATGACGCCGTCAGCATCTGCCCTATTGACTCTGTCGGGATTTCTTAAATGTCCTGTATTCGGCTTGTTTCAATAAACTACAAAAAGCTGGCAGGTAGAGCCATGCTTCAAATTTACCTGGGCATCCGGTACCGTCCTTTGCCAAATCTGCCAACCCTTTAGTCTCCATGACCAAAACAGGCCACACCATGGCCTCCTTTGCTTGGCCTCCCCTCTCGGCACTGACACAGCCAGAACGCCGGCCACGGGAGCGTGAGGGTCAGCGAGCCATGAGCCCTGCTTCATACAGCTTCTTGAATGGACAGCACCCTAGTAACCTACCCTCTTCGGCCAGGCTTACTTTAAAACAAATCAGCTTTCATTCCTCCCCACTCTCTGTGTATGTCTGCTTTTTGAACACGTGAGTTGATTGATTTTCAGTAGTGACCATCAGGCTACATTTATGGAGCCCTTCGTGTTCACCATGGCAATCCCTAGACCCAGATGATCATGTTTGACTCTCAGAACAACTTAACGAGAAGCAACTATTGTTGTCCCCATTTTTCAGACCATGAAACTGAGGCTCTAATTGAAACCGAGGTACAGAACCTGCTCAAGCTAGCAAGTGGCAGACTGAGAAAATGCAATCAGAGGGTCTGTCTAGAAATCTGTGGCTTACCTTCTGCATCTTCTAACACGGTTGCCTGATTGGTGGGCCCGGCTGAGCCTAAGTGACCACCCAGTAAGGGATGAAGAGCCCCAGAAGAGTCTCTTTGCACTACTAATTCACTTGGGGACTTCTGGATTTTACCTGAAGCAGGAATGGCTCATGCCAATGGGGAATGGAGGGGACTTTGTGCCCGGCTCCCAACTTGGGTCTCTTGAGATAAGAGGTCAACCAAAGAGAGGGAGGCCTTGAGTCCAGCCATGGGGTTCTCAGGAGGGACTCCGTGAGGCAGCGCTCGTTCGAGCAGTGCTCATGCTGAGCCCACAGGACCACGTGAGCACATGGTTGGAGGAGGGTCTACCCCACCATCTTCTGCCTGAGTCCCTGGCATGTAGGTGTCCAGAAGCTCCCTGTGGGAAAGCAGCAGTTCAGTGGGGGCGGGGTGGGCAGGGACCAACTTACCGATGAGCACAGCTGGGGCCCCTCTGGGGTCTCCAAGGAGTGACTGGAAGGATCTGAAGAGAGGCCAGACCCTCCACTTGACTATTACTGTAGAAGTGATTCTCCAGGCCTTCCAGCTGGTCAGAGCTGGTGACGCCTGGGAATATTCAGATTATGATCAGAAAACTGGTAGCTATAGTTGATAACACAGTCTAATTGAAATGTGCTAAGAGGGGGAAACTTAAATGTTCACACACACACACACACACAAAGATAAATGAGCAAAAAAAAAAAAAAAAATAGTTAGGTCAGTGGCCTGGTCCACCAACCTGCTGAGGTTATAGAAGGAAAAGTGGTCTTTTGATTGGTCAGTTTCGGAAGTGGTTTGGCTACAAAACAGGCCACGGTCCCACG
This sequence comes from Panthera onca, assembly GCF_046562875.1. Taxonomy (NCBI): domain Eukaryota; kingdom Metazoa; phylum Chordata; class Mammalia; order Carnivora; family Felidae; genus Panthera; species Panthera onca. Next base: position 69,987,359 of record NC_138349.1, read on the forward strand.
CCACCCGCCTTTTCCGTGTTGTAAGATGACTTTGCTGTGTCTGTATTTCGGCCTCTGTTGTCAGAGCCGGCCAGTCAAGGGCCAGGAAGCCCCTGGGGCTGAGCCAGTTGAGTTGATGGATGTTGGCAGTGAGGGGGGACATGCAGCAGGGACCCGCGGGTATCTGAGTACAGGGGTCAGAAAGGACCTGACGGTCTAGAGCCTTGCTGGGGGATGAGGGGACAGGCTTCAAGACAGGGGCTTGTATTGGATGCTGCGAGGGAGCAGGGCAATTTTATGACTAGGCATCTTAGTAAATCTCCCATAGAAGGCAGGACAGCAAGGTCCAGGCCCAAGCCGGGAACTGGGGAAGTAACAGTGGCTGCTGGTGTCGTGGGGACAAGAGAGGGGGGCATGTTTGGTGTTTTGTGGCTGGACAGTGTGCATGCTGAGTTCAGACTGGTCTTTGTCTGGTTCCATTGCAGAGGGACAGTGGTTTCGTCCAATGTCGTTGTTCTGTGGAAACGTTTCTGTTGGACAGGAGGACAGCACTGGCCAGCAGTGAGTGCCTGGCCAAGAGGACCAGACCAGCCACTGGTGCTTCAGATAGGCAGAGATCACGATCTGCATTGTTTGACCACTCTTGTTACCTGAGCTTTCCGTGAGCCCTCAGGGTGTTTGCTGTTGGACAGGACTCTCCTCTCTTTCGCCAACGTTCTCACACCAAACGACAGCTTCAGACGGGGTTGCAGGAACTTATCTCTTATTTTTTTAATTATTTTTTTAATGCTTATTTATTTTTGAGACAGACAGAGCACCAGCGGGGAGGGGCAGAGAGAGAGAGAGAGAAAGAGAGAGGGAGACGCCCAGGATCCGAAGCAGGCTCCAGGCTCTGAGCTGTCAGCACAGAACCCGGCGCAGGACTCAAACTCACGAACCATGAGATCATGACCTGAGCTGAAATCGGACTTATCTTTTAATACCTGAGGGATTTGCAAGGGACTGGCTCAGAGGAGAGGGGCTGGGTAGCTGAGGGCGGGGCGGGGGAGGGGGGTGCACACGTATAGAAAAAGCCCTCAGCGGTACCGGGCACCTGAATCTGTTGCAATGAACAGAAGTGGCCTGGGCAGTGGAGTGAGGCCTGGTCCTTTGGCAGAGGGTTGTGGGCTCTCTTATTCCCCACGCTGTGAGCAGAGGGGATGTCGATTTTACATCACGTTTGCCCAGGCGCGGTGAATCGGATAGCCCTGGCCACCCTCCCCGGTCGAGTCTGTTTCCCATCAGATGGAGCACCCTTCACTTTGTGCTACAGGAATTGACTGGTAAGTGGCCCTCCTGGGATGGGGTGGTGAGGGCGGGGGATACAGGATGTCCCATGAAATTCTAAAGGGCTGGCCGAAAGGGGCATCCAAGCATCTCACAAACCCAGAGCCTCCTACTCCCTGGGCCTCAACAGAGGGCTGGACACTGCCCAGTGACCGCCCCCTCCCTACCCAGTGATGCCCCCAGGTGCTGAGTATGAAGATACCCCCCGGGACTTATTAAAATACTGATTCCTAGGTCCTGCCCCAGGGGCTCCAAATGAGTGGGTCTGAGGAGAGGCCCAGGAGTCTGAATTCTTAACCAGTCTAACGTGAAGAATTCTTATAAACAGCCAGGAGCTTAGGAATCACTAATCTCGTCCAGTGTTTCACAGCTAAGGGAGAGGATAGTCAGACTAGGGATCTTTTTTCTCTCCAAAAATAGAAAAAATACATGTGGGCACGCATGTGTCCGTGTGTGTGTGTGTGTGTGTGTGTGTGCGCGCCCTTTCTTCTTCCTCCTTACGTTGACATGCCCTCTAGAAAGAGGGACAACATGACAATTTTTTAAAAGCCCCAGTGATTCTGATACCTTCCCTCCACCCTCCCTGTTATGGAAACCAGCGAATGGGGAGAATACAACACCCCAAAATACGCCTCCTTGGCAGAGGGATTACCTTGAATTGATTAAAAACAACAGACACAGGAGGAAGTCTGAAAACCTAGCAGAACTTATTCTTTTGTAAGGGATATGCACATTTATAAAGGAAATCTCCATTTGTAAGGGTGTCTCCCCCTCTGTGCCAGGAAACTCTTACCAAGGCAGAAGGACTTCAATCTGCATAACAGCCTTCCCCGGTTTCCTGGGCTTTCCTGGTGACCTTCCAATAACAGGCTTTCCTACCTGTCTCCCCAACATCTTTTTTTGTCTTGAGCTGAAGACGGTACTTAAGGCAACAGCTTCAGCCGTTTCTGGGACTTATTCTGTTTTCCCGAATATCTCCCATGTATATAGGAGATACACACGTTATTAAACTTCTGCCACTTTGTTCCCGTTAATCCGCCTTTTTGCTATAGGATCTCAGCCAAGAACCTAGAAGGGTAGAGAGAAATTGTCTTTCCTCCCCGACACCACAGATCAAGAGCAAGTTTGCAGACACAGCCCTGAGGCCTGAGGAGAGTGGTTTCCTGCTCAGGGGCTCAGCTAAACGAGGGAGCCAGGCTGACCAGCCCCCCCACCCCCCACCTGGTCCCTCACGGGCCCAGGGCCCTCACTCCGTGTTCTCATCACTGAAATTGGGCCTGAGCTTCTGGGGTGTTCATGGTCCAGCAGGCTGCAGTGCAGCCAGTGAGCTAGGGAGAGGCAGGCCCTGGGGCCTGGCGAGGCAGAGGGGCAAAGGCCAGCAGGGACGCGGCACCACAGTCATCCGGTCAAGGGCAGCAGCAGGGAACGGTGATGTGCATTTGGGGCCCGGCTGGTCCGGGAGGCTGGGATCTCCCAGAGCAATGACCAGAGACGGAGACGCGGAACGGTGGACGAGTCCTGGAAGAGGCCAGAGGGGCCCCTTCTTTACAGGAGTGGGAGGGTGTAAGGAGCCTGAAAGGGTTAAAAGCCAGCTGGGCTCTGCGGGAGCCCCGCCTCTGGGAGTGGAAATTCAAAGTGCTGCAAAGCTGCATAGAAGACAGAGCCCTGGGAGGCTCACCGAGCTCATTAACTTTTAAAGCGGTTCCTACCCCTTATCTCTCCCCAGCACCTTTCTAGAGGCAGCCTGGCGAGCAGGGATCTCTGCTCCAGAAGCAGTTGCTACTGCTTCAGTGACTCAGGCCCCCTGAGAAGTGCCTCTCCACCCGCCGCCCCCCCCCCCCACCGCCACAGACCGCCAATTGACCCATCAGAGCTTCCCAGCACTTACTGGTCCCCAAAGCCTGCAAGATGGAACGCAGCTCCAAAAGGTCCCAGGCCCACTGCCAGGGTAATAATGCTTCAGACGTTGAAGCCTGAAGTTAAACCCACGTAAAGAGAAAACTCAAGGGATCTAATTACACCTTCCAGGTAAACATGCTACAATGGATACTGTTAGAAAATCCGAGGGCTGTGGAGTGTGGTCCTCTGCGAGGCCCGAGGCCCAGACGCTAGACAGCGCGTTCCTGACCCCATGCCCGTCCACCGAGAGGTCAGGTTCTGCACATGCACAGCTGGCTGTGTTGAGAGCAGAGGAAATTTGTGCCGGGCCCTCTTGGGATATAAGCCGTTTACAAGCAGGCAATTTGACGGTTACGCAGCTTCGTTGGGAGGCTGGTAGACAAGGTTTAAGTCCGGTTATCAGGCTTGCCTGTTCCACTTTGCTTCTCTGCTCAGCTGGCCTTGGGCAGCTTGGGTCAGTGGAAGCAACCCTGCTCTCCAGGGGTTGAGTCCCGCTTAGCCTCTAAGTGATGCGATTTGAGCATCTCGGTCTCTCTCCGTTACATGGGGACATTTCCACTGTGAAACTTGTTGTCCCTTCTAATTCTAACATTCGGTAACTGAGCACAAGAAAAACAGATTCGAGGGTACGCGTGGGTTTTAGGCAACTGGAATCGATGCCAGCTGGTTAAGATGGAAAGAGGTCTAGATGGTTCACAGAATTATCAGGAGGGCTAAAAGCAAACCCAGCTATGGGCAAAGCTTCCGGAAGATGGCTCCCCTCCCAGCATCGCCAGGACGCCACCCCCCACTGCAGTTACATTCAGGGGGTGGCACTTTCACAAGAACAGACGCATTTCTCTCACACAACATCATTCCTTGAGGCTTTATGCCCTTGCAGCTGAAGGCATTCCAACCTGATTAACAGCATATTTGACTTCATCTGAAACCCAAATAACTGATTTCTTCTCATTCTCCCTGGGAAGTCAGCTTCCTCACGCGTTCGGTGTACATCGACCGAATGCCTTCTCTGAGCGTTGCTCTATGCGCCTCGATCAGCAACACCCCACCGCACCCTCGAGCAGCAATCAGTCTAAGGAAAGCCCTAGGGAAGAATCAGGACACTCAGATCAGTTCTGAGATCCCCTGGGTGAGGGGTTATCCCTGGAAGTACATAGCCGAGCCCCTTGCCCAGCCGAGCAAGGGATACGAAGGGTTTCCCAAAGAAGTCCGCTCCAAATTCAGTCCTAAAAGAAAAGAGGGAGGGGCGCCTGGGTGGCTCAGTCGGTTGAGCGTCCGACTTCGGCTCAGGTCATGATTTCAAGGTCCGTGAGTTCGAGCCCCGCATCAGGCTCTGTGCTGACAGCTTGGAGCTGGCAGTCACATCCCTGAGAGGACAGGCCGGTTGGTCAGCATGGGAGTCCACACGTTTATGAGTGAGAGCTTGGGGGTCCCTCTGATACATTCACTTCGCTGTCCGGAGTTGAGAGCAGCTGCCGGGGGTCCCCAGAGCCTTTAGCTTACTTATGGGTCTTGGTCGATTACAAGATCCCCGCTGTCTGGGTCAGAGATGTGCCCCTGAGTTATGTTTTCGTGGTTTGAAAAACATTTGACTCGTTGTCTAAATAGCGATTCCCACCGAAGACAGGGTGAGATTAAAATCCTGGCCAACTGGAGTTGGCTGGCACGGCCCTTTTGCTCACCCCCCTGATCTCGGGTGGGGGCAGGGCAGGCCACCCAGACCCAACAGCCGCAGATCGGAGCAGGATCCTGGTCCCACTTGATCTGCCTCCAGCCACATCCCCAGGGACAGGCATTCTCTTCCGGGAAGAGAAAATTCACTTGTGTTATTGCCATGCTATTAGAAGTATGAGGATCCAGGGGCAGGGTTTGAAAGGACAATGGCACAGCTTAGAAGGTCTTTCAAGTTCTCTGGGCCAGGAGAACGTCGCAAATGTGGGGAACCACTCTCTCTGCTACGCTTTCCTGGCCTCTTTCTCTCCACCACTCTCACCAAGTCCAGGCTAAGGGCTCCTTCCTTACCCTCCCACAGCACCCTCCGGGAATCTTCTATCAAAACAGCTACTGATAGAGAAAAATTATGTTATAAGATGGCCAACAGGACTGATAGGGGAATTTCGGTCCCGGCCCAAAGGCTCCCCTTCCAGGTTCTTCCTGCCCCGCTTGCCACACGCTAAATTACTAATGCGGAAGTAACAGACTAAAATTGTCCCCCACGCTTACGCTCGGGACTCAGACCTCTGGAGGGTGATCTCTTCTGAGCCCGCCGGTGTGAAATAAACCTCCTGACTTCCAAGATCTCCGAGCGCTGCTTGCTTCGTCCATCGGGTGATCCAAACCAGGCTCCGTAACATTACCACGCTGCCCTACATGAAGTCCTACCCGTCTGTCTTTCCCTGAGGGCTGAGACCTATTGCGGCTCACTTTTTATCCCCATTGCTTACCACGTACCTAGTACAAAAAAAGTTATTAAATAAATGTTGTAGAATACATGCATTGTAGAATAGCCTGGTCTCCATGTATGGTTGCACAGGTTGTGCACTGGGAGGCCTGCACAACCACGTATGACAGCACTGAGAAAAGACAGGACTTTATTGGCTAAATTTTACAAATGGCTCAGAAAAATCATTTGGCCATCGTACACTTTGTACCCAGGCAAATCACCCGTTCCGACAAGTTGTGAAGCATTCCGCGCTGCTCTTACGAAGTAACATCCAAAGTTCCTCCAGCAAAGGTTGTGGTATTTAGGGGCTCCTGGGTGGCTCAGTCGGTTGAGCAACCGACTTCGGCTCAGGTCATGATCTCACGGTTTGTGAGTTCGAGCCCCGCGTCGGGCTCTGTGCTGACAGCTCAGAGCCCGGAGCTTGCTTTGGATTCTGTGTCTCCTTCTCTCTCTGCCCCTCCCCCGCTTGTGCTCTGTCTCTCTCTGTCTCAGAAATAAATAAACATAAAAAATTAAAAAGGTTGTAGTATTTACAGTGCCACTCCTTCCTTGCCCATCACCAATCTATTCTTTTTTTTTTTCTTTTAATGTTTATTTATTTTTGAGACCAATCTATTCTTAACTTGACCCAGGCAATCTCTCTTATTGCCTTCCAAAGATCCTTCTGCTCAGGGGATGTGGTTTCCGGAGGGTGATGTACTCCCTTCGGAAGGCAGGACCCGGCAAGCTCCCTCTCCTGAACCGTCAGGAATGGGGCCAGTTAAACCTGTGCCTGGCGAGAGCCCCAGACTTCAAGCATCCCACGGAATGCCTAACATTCACCCTCTGCCTTGTCTCAGAGTAACTGAGGCCAGCCAGGAGGAGGGAAGAGCCCCTGTCACGAGCACAGAGCAAGGCGTGCCCTGAATCACCCTGAACAATCCAGCAGGACAACGTTTATCGGAGACTAAGGGCTTTCTCTCGGGTAACTGGTTTTCCACCATTACTGGGCTGCTCGTGAAAGAATCTTAGGACAGGGCTGGACGTGAGCTTAGAGACCGTCTGGCCCATCTCCCCTCATCAGGATTCAGAAGCTCAGGGACAGAGCCGAAGCTCAGTCGTCCACACCACGGTGGCTGCGGGAAGGCCAAGAGAGAAAAATTCATGGGAACCTGTCACCACCTGCTTTTCCCACCGAACCTGCTAAGAGGATCCTAACTTAGATGTTACTCGTTTCTCTTGGAGACCGGCTCTCACGTATCCACCCCTCTCCACGGGCCCTGCCCATGACGCTGTCAGGCTGCTTGCTGCTAGAACACGACGTTCTCACACCTTGCGGCCTTTGCATCTGCAGCCCCACCGCCAGGCATGCCCTCTCCTTCCCTGGCCACACACCCTGGTTCCTTTGGGGACCAGCTCCGATGCCACCTCTGGCAGGGACCTCCCCACCCAGCCCTGTCCACAGACGGAGCCAATCCCTCCTTCGCGCTCCCCTGCAGGCTAGACTTCCTTTAGAGATCCGATCCGGCCAGTTTCCTGCCTGCCACGCCCCCGTGGCCACCCCCTCCGATTTCAACCCCAGCTCCCCTCTTGGCCTTCCGGTACCAGCCCCAGTGGCTCCTGGGAGCGCTACTCTCTCCCAGGGAGCCCTCACTATCTCCAGCTCCAATTGTACACTTGGGTTTTGGCTTATTTAATTTATTCAAAAATCGCTATCGCCCTCCCGCTACGTGCCAGGCACTTGGGATGGCGGGATAACAAGAGCTGTGCACTGTCACGATGTCACGTCCTGGGAGTATGGGGGCAAGACACAGGAACCAGTCACATAGCCAGGGCATGGGGTGGAGACCGTTCTGACGGTGACAGGTGACAGATGAGGCAGGAAATCCAAGTGAGGCATTGAGAGCCGCTTGCCCGAGATCTGTCCCCACCCTCAGACTCTGCAAGGTAGGCTCTGTAGCAGTGGGGACTCTATACCTGGGCTGCTACAGCCCTGAGAGCCAGAGGCAAGCCATACGTGTTTGCTGATTGAATCAATGAACGCGGCTTTCTGAGCCACCCGTCACCGGCCCCTGAACTCCCTGAGGGCAGAGGCTACTTACTACTCAGCTCTATGTCTCCAGCACCTGCCACACGACAGCCCGGGAGTCTCCCTCCAAGGTGCCTCATCCGGCTCGTCTTCAGTAAGCCGGAGAAGGTAGACTGCCCGCCAGCTCTCACCTAAGGTGAGAAATGCTTCCTGGCTGCTGGCTCTACGGAGCTGGAATAAATGATCTCATAGTTTCGTCACTCGGCCGACCTCCTAGTGCTTTATAAACTGCGACGTGCGCTTCATTTGTTCATCAAACACAGCTTTACGGGGTACAGACGGATGCCTGTGACACTCGGGATCACTACTACTCCCCGGAAGAGAACGTGTCCCAGCCTTCGTCCAAAACCCGTGCTCCCTCCCAGACATCTGACCCGGAAGCAGGCATCTCCCTTCGTGCCCCTGTGTGACCTCACAATGACAGGGACATTGCCCGCCTGGGACACCACTGAATCTCCAGCGACCGACATGGTGCCCAGCTTACAGCAGGAACCTAGTCAGTATTTTGCAAAGAAGTGATGCTTTGCTCAGGGACCCAAGGCCAGATTGGTGGAAAAGGCGGGGACCTCTGAGTCTATCCAGACCTGAGCTCCAACCTTCAGGCTTTGGGCAGTCACTTTAGCTGCTCTCTGCCCTGGCCTGTAAAACAGCACGGTAACACGGTGCTGCTTCCCACACGGGGCCCGTCCACGGAATGAAACCCCACGTGGGAAAGCTTAGGAAAATCCTATAAGATATAAGGTGGGACTGGAAGAAACTCTAGGGGTTCCCAGGTTTCCCGGGGAGGGGCTCTCACTCATGGTTTAAGGCTCAAAATCAGTGTCACCTCCCTGAGCAGCCCCTGCCTCCTGTCCCCCCAGACCCCTGGCCCCTGACCGAGTTGTTTCATCACTGCCATTACTCGCTGGCTCGCCTGACTCCCCCGCTGCCCCGGGGTCCCTCAGGGCCAGGACTATGTCTGGTTTATTCTGAGTCCCCCGCGCAGAACAGAAGATCCTGGCACGGAAGCTGCTCTGCAAACTTGCTGAATCGAATCCTTATCCAACCTTCCCTCACCTTTATTAAAGACGACAAAGACACATCTGCAGCCTGGGGACAATGTGGGCTCCTCATCCAGCCCGTGGTCAATCTCAGGGTGCCCGGGCAGACCAGCGACGGTGTCCCAGAGACGCCCAGGGTTCCCGGACTCTGGGCGGCTGGTGCCCACGGCCGGCACAGATCCCTCGCGAAGCCCTCCTCCTACGCTGCTGAAACGCACAGCCTCCGGAGCCAGACGCCAGACCAAAGCCTGGTGGCCTGAGGGGTCACAGCGGGGCTTGATGCCAGAACTCTCCGTGCCTTGGTTTCTCTTCGACGAAATGGAGTTAGGTAATGAGGCCTGGCTTGCAGGGTCGCTTGGAGAATCAAACGAGCCATTCCTCGCACATCTCGGAGAAAGCACTGGCTTTGTAAATGTCCGTGCCGTGTAAATGTCCACCCTGTTCTCACAGAGACAGGATACGCGCCAGCCCAAGGGTGGGTTTCAGAGGTGGGATGGAAAACCTCCCTGCTCTGCTCCTAGATGCGCCTTCCACGTCCACCTTGGAGGCTTAAGTGACTGGATGACTCACGTCTCTGAGATTAAAATAAGAGAGGGCAGTAGATGTGGAGCTGGCTTCCTGTGTCATTCCTACCATTGTTGGTCCTTTGGCGGCACGGTGCTCGTCGCAAATGAGCAGTACCCGTCTCTCCCTAACTAGGCTGCCACCCCTGGGTGACCAGCCCCGAGCCTCCTACCCGGTAAGTACTTAGAATACGGTAGCAGGTGCACTGCCCCTCGGTTACTACACTGTCTGAGACCCTATGTTCTGCATAGAAGAGCTCTCCGTGTTCAAGGCACTGATATGCGCCGCGGCAGGTGGGGCCAGCAGCCTCCACACTGGCCCTTCCTCTCTCCTGCTCGTGTCTGATGCCCGCCTCCCTCTGCCGGGTGGATCTGGATTATTCCGAGGGACCAGCGAGTGCCAGTGGCTGGTTTAAGAGTAGGCCCATGGCCCAGCTCCGCTCGGTGTGAGGGAAGAGGTGGGGGTCTCCGGAGAGGCTTCTGGGGAAGCTCTCTCTGCTGGAAAAATTTAAAAATACACGGAAGGGAAAAGCATTGCCTTCTCCCACCTCGATGACCCTGAGGCTGTGGCGTCTACCCTGAAGCAAAGGAGCAAGATACACCGTGACTGGGAAAAAGAAGCTCCTTGAGGCTGCCTTTTCGGTCACGAGGTCGGGTCAGAGGTATTCGGCTGAAAACAATCAAAACCCCAACTGGCCAACGATTTGGATCAGGAACGAGCAAACTTTTGCTTCCGAGGGTCAGATAGTCAGTATTTGAGGCTTTGTGGGCACATGCCTGCCCACAGGCTTTTCACGGGCTCATGCCTGCCCTTGCCACTCCAAAGCCCCACCAACAATGAGCACACAGATGAGGCTGCCTGTGTGCCAGCAAAACGCAATTTACAAGACCAGGCAGCAGACTGGATGTGGCCATATGGTTTAAACCGGAGAGGAATCCGTCGTTTACTGAATAACAGAACAGGAGGAAGGTTCTGGGGCTGGTTCGGGACCTGTGACATGGTGTCTCTTCGTTCTTCCCTCCCAAGGCTCCAAGAAGGCTGTCCTAGACCGGGGTGTCCCCACCGCACAGGGCACCACCCAAGGCAGAGTGGGGACCCCGGTGTCTCCCACACGGCCCACACACCTGCCCTTGTGTGTCCCCATGTCCGGCTGCAAGGCAAGTGAGAAGTGGGTGAGCGAGAAAACGGTTGGCGATGACTCTGGGGAGTCCCTCCCCCCCTCCCCGCCCCAAGAAATGTCAGCCCCGAGGAGTCGTCACCAAAAGGAAAGGGACTGACCAGCTGACCAGCTGACCAGCTTCCCTGGGCTGCGACAGCGGCTCCAGGGCACATAAAAAAAAAAAAAAAAAAAAAGCCTAAAACTTCTTTTTTAAATACTAAATACTACTATTAACAACGAATTAAATGACTTAAAATTACAGTTATATTGAAATCTTAAAACCGTAATTGCAGAGGCAAGAGGAACCCCGGGGAAATTACTAGAAGGCGGCGCCAGAAAGGAGATTTCTAAACGAATCTGTATAATGTTTTGCAAAGCGCACTCACGTACTCTTGATACTCTTGGGAAGAGGCCTGGGTCCCTGGTTTACGGGCTAACCTGACAGAACTGGGGTCTCCTGCAGGCCCAGGATGGCTTCTCTCTACAACACCTGTTATATGACACAGGGCTCTCAGGAGACTGGCGCAAAGGACTGAGGGCTGAGGAGCCAAGCTGTTGGGTCTGGAAACGCAGGCGGGAGAGAGCCAAAGACTGTGTCCGAGAAGATGCCACACTTGTTCCGTTGGGCCCTGTGACGACACAGAGCTCAGCTCCAGGCATCAAGCCTCGGGGTCCAAGCCTAGGTCCTTCCTAGGGGAGCCCTTGGAAGGCACCTGTGGCCCAGAGTCCGAGTACAGATTGGACTCGATGACCCTGAGTCCCCAGGGCCCTTTTCACCCCCAGATTTGAGAAGTTTGGCAAAGGAGCATCGGGGAGGACGAGGGGAAGCTGAGGAACCGCGGAGGTGTGACAGCAGGACCTGTGGGTCAGAGCTGGACCAGGGCTGGGAGGAATGGCATGGGGGATGGGAGAGGCCACACAGTCAGGGAAGCTGCTTCGTCACTTCTGAGAGACCTGGGGCACCCTGGGCAGGAGGAGACGCTGCCTGTCGCTCTACCTTCTTGCCCCCAGGCTCTAAGAGATCAAAGACTGACCCACACTCAGCCCTGCAGGAGGTTCAGAACAGGAAGGAACCTCAGAAATGACCCTCACCAGCTTCCTCCCCCACCCCCACCCCCTCACCATGGGCGCGCGCGCGCGCACACACACACACACACACGCACAACCACACACAGTATCTCACACACACAGTGCATGTAACATCAATATTGGATATTTTACAGATGAGAAAACCAAGACGGAGTGACATGGGGTTGCGGGGGGGGGCGGTGTGCTCGTGTCCGCCTGACGCACACATAGAGCGGGGACCTGGATCCCGCACCGGACGCCACCTTCCCCTCCCTTCTCCCCCCACTGCTCTCCCGGTCACGGATGGTTCTGCCTAGCTGGCAAGTGGAGTCGGGGAGGACAATGGCCAGGATGGCCACCATGGCCTTGAGACCCCACCGCCAACAACCGGCCCTCCCGGGACGCAGCCTTTTCTTCGTTCTTCATCCAGTGCTCAGCCCGGCACAGTGGGACCTTTGTGAGAGGCTTAGATGTAGACAGAGAAGAGAGATGGGGACAGGGGCTTGGAGGCATGGAGCAAACAGCCTGTTTCGTCTCCAGGGCAGTGGCAATGAGCTGGCCCAACTCCTGTCCAGTGTCCTCCAGGGAGAATGGAGGAGGGGTGTTAAAAATGAAACGCAGGGGGCGCCTGGGTGACTCAGTCGGTTAAGCATCCGACTTCGGCTCAGGTCATGATCTCGCGGTTCTCGGGCTCTGTGCTGACAGCTCGGAGCCTGGAGCCTGCTTCGGATTCTGTGTCTCCCTCTCTCGCTGCCCCTCCCCTGCTCATGCTCTGTCTCTCTCTGTCTCAAAAATAAATAAAAACATTAAAAAAAAATTGAAAAAAAAAATGAAACCCAGGCAGACAGAACGCATCCCCCAGGGTGTGGACGGAGACTCAGCTGAGGCTGTATGCAAATGGCCGGCTGCCTCCCAGTCTGGTGTCCCTGCTGCCTGGCACCTCCTGGCTAGAGACAGAGGCATGCATAATGTTGGGGACCCCAGGCATTCCTTCTCCAGCTACCATATGGAATCTATGTCTGCCAGGGGTCACCTCAGGTCCCCCTGGCTTTGTCTCCAGGTGGGGAGGCCTTCCCGGGGGACCAGGCATGTCCCGGCCCGCCCTTGGGCCCCGGCTGCCCTTCTGCAGGGGAAACTGAGGTTTCTGAGCCTCCCACAGCTGAGAGGGAGAAGGGATAGCAGGCAAGGCCACCTATATTCTGAGGAGAGAAGGGAAATCTTTTTGAGGGGAGGGCGCAGAACCGGGGGACTCCAAAGCAGAAATAACGAACATTTCTGTCTGGATTTTGGAAAGAGATTGCCTCTCTGTCCGGGGCAGGCTTTCCATCCGGGAGACCCAGGTTGGCTGGGGCGTGCTAGCCAGGTCGGCCTCGGACTTGTCGGGTCTAAGGACGGCTCAGATGTGTCCAGTGAGCCAGTTAAGCCCTCGCAAATACCTGTCCCCTTCTCTCTGGAACTTAGGAGGGCAGTCGAGGGAAGGAGGATCAATTCTTCGAGAGGTATACAAATGGATTGTTTTTAATTCCTACATACTGCAAACCGAGCTAAACTCTGCCAGACGTGTTCAGAGAAAGGATTTGTAAAGTCAAACCAAACCAGGAACGGGGCCTCCAGAGCATCCCGAGGAAACCTTCCCATTTAATAGAAATCACATGCAAATCCTTTCCCTCTGATGGTGCCCACAGCAGACCGTACCTTAAAGCCACACAGGCCTGTTGTGCGTCTTGTTTTTGTTTTTGTTTTTGTTTTTTTATCACTGAGGAAGATCGTTCTTGCTTTTCTATGTAAAAATTCCCTCAAATTTCCAAGGCTTTGTTCCGAAAGATGATGCGTCACTTGAGGTGATTATTACCTCTCCCGGGTCAGGCACCTCAGATGCTGGGGGCCATCCTTGGCAACCGAGGGAGGAACATTCCAGGTGAGGCAGCAGCTTGTGCTGTCAGGTGGCCCCAGGCTACGCTGTCACCTCAGGTCTTGCCACAACAGAGCCAGCCCTAGACAAAGCCCTCGCAGGCTCTGAGACCCCAGGGCAGAGCCCATCCCTCCAGACCTTCCCACACAGTCTCCTGTTCACCCCCCGCAGACCCCTGCTCCCCGTGAAGCTGTGCAAACATCCCTGTAAGATATTATGCCTTTGTCACCTCCCTCAGATGGCTCTTTCAATGGAAACTTTCCCAATGTTTTGACTGATTTCCACACACCTGAATTGCGGCCTACTCTGCCACGATCATCATCATGATGGACGAGGCCGAGTTTCTCTCCTAGAAGAGAATGTCTCATCCTTGACATTCGCCTTTCCCGCCAGGGCACCTAGCCCGGGCACCTAGGGGGCTCCCCTGCAAGCCTGGAGACCTGACCCCACACCCGGTCTCACCAGCCCAGAGGGAGCACCTGTGCGGAAGCTCCAAGGCCAGCCTGGATCTTTCTTTCACTCTCTCAGCCGGTGCCCCGGGGTCAGGTTCCCAGGCCTGGCTGTCACTTCAGTCATCTTGTCCGTTTGTATAACTGAGCACTACTCGCCCGCCAGGCCGCCCACCATCCGCCAAGCCCCAAAGGGGCGCTCCCTTCGTGCTTTTGTCACTCCTGACGACAGAAGTGGCCGTGTCCTGAGAGAGTCTCTCAAGCGCGTCCATTCCCAGCACAGCGGGCTTTGTGGCAGGAGCGCCGAGTTCCCCTTGGCAAAGGGACTGGGAGCCTTCGGCCAAACTTTAACCTTGATGGGGGGAGGCGGTGTTCTCGTCACCTCAGCCGCTCGTAGGCTGTAGAGATGTGAAGGAAAAGGTTGGAGAAGAACCTATTTTTAGCCCACCTAAGAAGCGTCCCCAGTCGTCACCAGGCCCGTGCCCGATGGCATGCGAGGTCTCAGTCACCCCCACTATCAGGAGGGCCAATAAAGCAGAACCTCTGTCTCCACAGAAGAGACTCTGGCCTCATTCCCAACTTCCCCTTCCTGTGCTCGAGTAGGTAAACACTCGGTTCCATGAAAGCAGCTGGGATAAAGGCCAAGCTTCTCACGCATATTACTTCACCCCTGCTTCCCGCCTTGGGTGATGCCCTAGTTTATAAGGACTCGGGTGGATCGAGGCAGCCAGGCTGGGCTCCTGCCCCCTTCGGTGAAGCCCTGACTTTTGGGCCCTTGCCCTCTCTTTGGAGTCCCCTTTGCTTCTGGAGTCAGCTTCCGGCCCAGACCAGAGGCAGCCTCCACGGGCAGTGCGTGGGCCCCTGAGACTTGTTGAGCCGCTGTGCTTGGCACCCCTCGCTCCCCTAAAGGTTCACCTTCCACTCCTCGGCCTCTTCTTTCCTCTGGCTTCTGCCATTGCGCTTCCCCCTTGCACCCCTCTGTCCCCCTTCTCTTTTTATCTCCCCAATTGCTTATGCCCGAGCGAGGCCCCCCGACCACCCCGCTTGGCTCTTGGTATCTCGAGTCCAAAGGGCTTATCTGTGCTCTAGGAAGGGAAACTCCTCTGTGCTTATCCAAACCCGTGGATGAGCAAAGAGCCACAGGTCAACCAAGAAGATAGTGTAGTTTGGGGACGCCTGGGTGGCTCCGTCGGTTAAACGTCCGACTTCGGCTCAGGTCATGATCTGGCGGTTTGTGAGTTCGAGCCCCGTGACAGGCTCTGTGCTGACAGCTCGGAGCCTGGAGCCTGCTTCAGATTCTGTGTCTCTCTCTCTCTCTGCCCTTCCCCTGCTCATGCTCTGTCTCTCTCTGTCTCAAAAATAAATAAAACATTGAAAACAAATTTTTTTTTTTTAAAGAATATAGTGTAGTTTATAAGCTACAAAAAAGGGAGGGGAGTAAACCCCTGTATTAAAAACTCCAACCTTTAAAAAACACTGCAATTTAGAAGCAGAAAGGAACAATTGAAAGATCCTCATTGGGGCGCCTGGGTGGCTCAGCCGGTTAAGCGTCTGACTTTGGCTCAGGTCATGATCTCACGGCTCGGCTCGTGGGTTCGAGCCCCGCGTTGGGCTCTGTGCTGACAGCTCAGAGCCTGGAACCTGCTTTGGATTCTGTCTCTCCCTCTCTCTCTTGCTCTCAAAAATAAATAAACATTAAAAAATAAAAAAAATTAAAAAAGATCCTCATTACTCCCTGAAAAATATTGCCATTGTCCCATCACTGCCTGGAAAGAGTCACCACATCAGTAGAGGAGTTCCAAGCAAATGTCCTCCTGGGGCCTTAACGGGCATCTGTCAGGAGGCCCAGACTTCACCTGTGAGAGAGCTGGGGCACCGGCCAGAAATGGGGCAGCAAAGCGAGGCAGGCAGATGACGGGCGACCTTTGAGCCCTGTCATGACGGTCAGCACTTGCTTCAGTCACAAAATACCACAGAGTGGGCGGCTGAGACAACCAGAATTTATTTCGCACAGTTCTGAGGCTGCAAGACCAAGATCAAGGTGCCAGCTGGCTCAGTTCCTGGTGAGGGCCCACCTCCTGGCTCACAGACGGCTGCCTTCTTGCTGTGTCCTCCCACGGCAGAGAGAGACAGCCCTGGTGTCTCTTCCTCTTCTTATGAAGACACTTAACCCCATCCTGGGGCCACCCTCCTGACCTCATCTAAGCCCAGTTGTCTCCCAAAGGCTCCACCTCCAAATGGCAGCCCCTCGGGGGTTAGGACTTCCTCGTGTGAATCTGGGGTAGGGGGGCACAAAATTCAGTCTATAGCTCCCTTATCACCGGGGGAGAAGTTCCTTGAGCATATGGATACCCCAGAGCAGAGGCCTGTGGGCTGCATTATTCCTAATTATATTCCCCACGTGACAGAGCTGTATGTTTGGAATTCAGAATCCCGCCAGTCTGCCGGTTAGAAAGGCCAGGGCAGCCCCTACGGAAACATGGAAGGCATTCAATCTCTCTAGAATCCAACTGTTATTCTCCACATGGTCCCCGGGAAGCCAGGGGCCCCAAGGCTCCTCGAATCTCTGAGGGGAATGACTATGCTTCAGAAAGAAATAACAGCAAAGCAGTTGTCTTGTGACGATAGGGCCGATACAACACAAGAATGGGGGGCGGGGGTGGTAAGGGCTGAATGCGGACCCCACTGAATCATCTTCACTTGAGCACAGCGTTGGCAGGGTAGTTTGATAAAGCCTGGCTAATGTGAAATCACGGTAAGGATCTGGTTCGTTAATAATTCATTGCAGTCCTATTTGCCACTCTGTTACCCAAGATAACATTTTGTAGGTCAGCCTCCTTTCCAGTTCCATTAAGAAATCATTAGTATTTGGGACGCCTGGGTGGTTCAGTCGGTGGAATGTCTGACTCTGGCTCGGGTCATGATCTCGCGGCTCCTGGGTTCGAGCCCCGCGTCGGGCTCTGCGCTGACGGCTCGGAGCCCGGAGCCCCCTTCGGATTCTGTGTCTCCCTCTCTCTCTGCCCCAATCCACTCGCATTCTGTCTCTGTCTCTCTCAAAAATACACCAACATTAAAAAAAAAAACACGTTTTTTTAAAGAAATTATTAATATTTGTGATTTAGTGAACTATTATGAATAAGTTCGTAAAGAAAGTAGAGAAAACTGACCTAAAGTATTGTGGTCCTCGGCAACAGAATTGTACATAGAGCCGTAATTATTTTTATAATCAGTTACAGAGATAGCATACCCATGTTTTCGTTTTTAAGTAAAATACATATCGTTATAGAATAGGCACATGATAGTCATAGGATTTTGAATCTCACAGATAGGCTTTCTCCCATTAATTCCTCAACTCTCCAAATTAACCCTTCCTCTGTCGCTTTCTTGAGCTCTCGTGCCACTCTGCCTTCTTTTGTGCCCTCGGAAGGATATGATCTTGTCCCTCACGACATCTTGGTGGTTATGTTCTTTTTGAAACATAATGATGTAGGAGCTTATCCCAGCCTGTCACCAAATCGTTACTCCCTGCGTGGCACAAGGACTAGGGCCTCGATACCTTGTGTTAAACGTTACAGTTTATCCACAGCCCACACTTTATAAATGTATGAAATGACTAATCAAGATTTAAAACATGACGGAAAACCGGTCCACAAAGAAGCCACACAGAACATCTGAGACCTGGGGGCAGACTTTTACTCCTCTGTTTTATCCAAGCTATAAAGCTGGGAAGATTTAACTTCTCTGCCATAGAAGCGAAGTTTTCCTTCACTGCCGTGTGCCCCGAGTTGTGAGAACCCCCACTCTTTTTGTGGGAATAGGGGAAGACTCATAGATGCTTTTTGCCAAACCTATGGTCAGAGTCTGAAAGTGGGGTTCCCTGTACCCCTATGTACTGCTCATCCTTTAAGCCAGCTTGCCCCCCCCCAAATGGATGACCCCCTTGAGAGCCCACGTTTTCATGTTTCTGGGGATTATTTTCATGATAAACAGAACTGGGAGACCGGGGAGATGAGGAACAGACACGGGCTAGATAGAGAATCAGTGTGACTATAAAAAAAAAAAAAAAATCAAATAAGGAAAAAAAGCAGTTGGTGTTTTTAAAGATGAAGAAATGTATTCCATCTGCGATTTGGCTCTGTGTGTCGCAACCAGAGACGAAGGAATTTTTGCAGGAGACTGAAAAGCGATTTTCGGGTTTTTTGGTTTTTTTTTCAGATCCATTACTTCACTAGATGGTATTTCAAGCAAGCATGGGAAGGTCTGAGAAGGCCAGGTTTCTTCGTAAATCAGATGTAAAATGAGAAGGCCAGCCAACTCACAGGAACCCAAGGATCCCTTGACTAAAAGCGGTCCAGGAGAAAGAAGGAAGTGGGGATATACCTAAAGGAAGTTAGCAGAGGAGTGGGAAATAAGGGGAAAAAATTTTTTCGACTGAAGAACATACACGGGGCAAGGAACTTAAAGACACGCTATGTGTTTGCTAAACAGGTCAGGCAGGTGACAAAGAGAAAAGTCTGCGTGAAGCTAATTCCAACAAACATAATTCTCAGTGACAGACACCAGAGCTTAGGAGTTTTCAAAACGGGGGCGGGGGTGGAACAAGTGATCAGACCTTTGCATTTTTTTTTTTTTAATTAAAAGTTGTTTTAATGTTTATTTTGAGGGAGACAGAGACGGAGTGAGAGTGGGGAGGGGCAGAGAGAGAAGGAGACCCAGAATCTGAAGCGGGCTCCAGGTTCCGAGCCGTCAACACAGAGCCCGACGCGGGGCTCGAACTCACGAACCGTGAGATCGTGACCCGAGCCGAAGTCGGAGCTTAACCGACTGAGCCACCCATTCTTAACATGGGGATTGACCAGCCCAAGGAACAGATGCGGCCAGCACCAGCTTTCTGTGGGACAGCATGTTGGGAGCCACAAAGGGGTCCCTGGGGAAAAGGTGGGGGAGCGGGGTATCCCCACAGGAGCCTGGGGCCAGCCCTCCGACCCAAGCCCAGAGCCCCACACACCGTGGAAGCTGACTGTTGCTGGGGTCTTCAAAGCCATGTGGGAGAGATCCGATTCTCACGCCTACACCCATCTGAAAATGTTGGTTGGATCTTCTCGATGAACCCTAAGGCAAACTTTTGGTGATTAAGAAAGACTGCAAAGTCTCCTGGAAAAGAGACTTCTTGAACTTCCATTCCGCACAAACTTCATGTTGTGGGTAAGTTGAGTCGAAGACTGTTGACGGAAGAGATGAATTAAGTTTATTCCGACGAATTCCAAAATACCTCATCCTAGAGACCATATTTGAAGTGATTGTAGATCCAGAAGTTGAGGAAACATTTGTGGAAGAGAGTTTGAGGGACAAACATGTAGTTCCTCCCCCCTTCTATACCTCTCCATAGTTTTGTTCTCGGAGGCCTGGCGTACAAAACTTTGAAGGATCCCCCAACCTTTAGTGTTTCGGGGGCTACGTAATCATTTAGGCAAAGCGGATTCTCCTTTCTTCTGATGAACCAAGGAGAACTTATTATACCCAACTTCGACCCTATGAGATTGCTTCTAGCCTGATGATGAGCCCCTCTTCATGGCCCAGAAGTCCTCTATCCCAAGGAAGACTCCATATGTAAATGTTCAACAGAAAGAAAACCTACCCTGAGAGTCCTAGACCTGCTTGTTGCTGGCCCTTTTGTGGAGGTCTGTGCATGGTGAGAGGACATCAATCCCAGTACAAGGCAAGGAAAGAGACAGAGGCTCGTCCTCCCCACGTCCCTTTATTTTTTTTTTTATTTATTTTTTTTAACGTTTATTTATTTTTCAGACAGAGAGAGACACAGCCTGAACGGGGGAGGGACAGAGAGAGAGGGAAACACAGAATCTGAAGCAGGCTCCAGGCTCTGAGCCATCAGCCCAGAGCCCGACGCGGGGCTCGAACCCGCGGACCGTGAGATCGTGACCTGAGCCGAAGTCGGACGCTTAACCGACTGAGCCATCCAAGCGCCCCTCCCCACATCCCTTTAAATGAGCCTGGCTCTTACCTTCCTCAGCGGCTCCCCTAAACCACTCAGATCTCCTCTTACCCTCTGTCAGGCCAGTAAGCCTTAAGGGACAAGGCCCACTGGGTTTGCTTCTTACAAACTTCCTTGCTCTAGAGCCAGTTCTGTATTATTTTGTTCATGGTGTTTTACTATTTGTCCCTTTTACAGACGAAAACACTGAGGCGAACTACAATAAGAGTTTTATAAAGAGCCCTTAATAAGTATCATGAACCAACCAAATCGTTATAGATTCATTATCTTATTTCAATTTCTAACAGCGCAGTGAGCTGGAGACTGTTCCTATTACCAATCTCCAGAGGAGGAAACTGAAGCTCAGAGAGGTTTAGTTGCTTCTCCAAGGCCACACAGCTAATGAGTGGTGAGCCCGGATTCAAAGCTGCCGGGTCTAACTCTAAAGCCTCCTCCCTCTTTCTCCACCTGGTGCCCTCTCCGCCCTCCGCCTTAACCACTAGGAGAAGTTAATTATCCAAACGTACAAACAGCCTTTGTAACATGTATGTTTGCTCTTATAGTAAACAAAGCATGGAAAATTAGAAACATAAAAGCATCGACCCACCCTTGGATTGTTCTGGAAAATCAACGTCAGAGAAATCGGAAAGGCTTTCAAGGAACAGGATAGCTAAAAATACACCAGAGACAGTGACAATGCCTTAGCTCTGGGCAGGAGAGGGATCAGAGCAGCAGAAGCAGAGAAAGCCCGCGTCTGGAGAAACTCCTTACCCATGCACAGAGCCCAGAGGTACAGTGTCCCCTCTCAGGTTTTCTTCCCCTTCCATCTCAGCCACTGCCCCTTCCGGGTTGGACGTGAGCAACCGGGTTCCAGAGGGGAAGAGAAGTAAGGCATACAGCAGAAGGTCAAGGACCCAGCCAGCCACATCAGTCCCTGTGACATGGTGGCCGGGATCGCAACACGAAGTCGCCCCTGAATGCGGGCCAGGCTCCTCACAGCTGCCTTTCGGACCAGGGTTCTCTTGGGAGTCAGGCAGGACTCGGCTGCAGGGAACCTCATCTGTCTGAAAGCAGAACAGGACGGCCTGTAAGGGAACAAAAGGCTCACAGAATCTGTGGGACAGCTCACGCAGGCCAGGCTGGGTCTCAGGTTCAACTCCCCAAGCCACACCACAGGACCAGGTGACAAACGACCCATCCCCGCTCCCCTGCCACGATCAGGAGCTTGCCGGCCATCAAGCCACAGTGCTTCCTCTAAAAGCACTCCCGCCCTGCCTCTGTCTCCCCACATGACTCCACCGCGAAGTAGTTTCCTCCGGTGCCCTTGGCCGGCAGAGCCTGCGTCCCATGCAGAACCCGCGTCCCGTCCAGAACCTGCGCGCAGAGGATCTGCGAGGTGCGGGCTTAGCTTTCCAGTGTTTGCGGGTGGGGAGGACACAGGAGGAAGCTGACCGACCAGCCGCATCTTCGCAAATAAAAGTAAAAGAAAGGAAAGGAAAGGAAACGTGGCCAAAAGATTCCGGTGCTGAAGAAGGGACCGCCCTGGATGCCTACACCTTCCTCCCTGCTCCACAGACCTGCAGTGAGTGCCCGCCCTTGCACAGAAGTGTAGACAGGGGCCTGCCCCTGAGGGGCTTTCAAAGAGAAGCTAGAGTCAAGGAGGGAGTGGGCAGAGCCCTTTAGTTTTGTAGCTGGGTAAGCTGAGGCCCCAGGAGGCCACCAGCCCTGCCCAGCAGGCCTCTGGGTAAAGCCCAGGCGCAGACCCCTGCCCTTCCAGGCGGGGCGTCTCCGGCTAGCAGTGAGCTCCCACAGTGACCCAAGCCACAGAGGAGCTCAGATTCCGGGGAGCCCCCAAGCCCCACATGCAGATTCCAGGAAAGAACAATTTCACTAGAATTTTCAATGAAAGATCAAGTCAATTCATACTTAGATTTCAAGATGACGTCGGGGGGTGGCGTTTCATGCACAGGAGACTTTTCTGAAGTCCTCTTTTTCCTTTCTCTCCCACTGACCCTCCGTAACTTTTCTCTCACCCTGCCCCCTCCCCGCCACCCCTCCTTGCAAAGCCCTTCCCCTCCCAGTCCCCAGTGGACAGCTGTCTTTCCTTGTCTGCTTCCTTCATTTCACCTCCACTACGGATTCTCTCCCGTCGGGAAATTTCTGACTCTCCTGCCACGGCCATTCCTCAGCACGTGCCTCCAGGAGTCTCCAGTCCTTTCTCTCCCCGCCTGGCCCTGACTCCACAACGGAAGAGCTCAGGAAGGCAGCTGGCAAAGACAGAGTCCACTGTGGTTGGCGGAGGGCAAGGGGAAGGCTGTAGAGGCTCCTTTGCAAACCGCAGGGTCCCTGTTCACTCCCGTGGCGGAGAGGGAAAGCGAACCTCTTCTTCTTTCTGGAAGGTGGCTTGGCATCTAGAATTCCTCTCGGGAGCTCTCTACAAACTTCCCACCCCCCTCACCCCATCACTGTCCTTGAACAGTTGGGTAAATCTTTAGAACATGTCACAACTTGCCCAGGTTCACAGCAAAAGCAGAAACACATTAAAGACACCTGGCTCCCGGCCTGACTTCCCTACCTCCACCCTGGCTTTTCCACCATCAAACTCCTTTGAGTGGTTTAAGCACGAAATGTGGCAATTGCGGGTGCTGACCAAGCTGGAAAGCAGCAGGTACCCACACCTTAGGTCACCACTGCCCACCATGATGGCTCAAATACTTGAAGTTAATTAAATCCATTTACTACCTACTCTGTGCCTTCGCACAAGCATTAATTCATGCCCCGTATGGAGATCAAACCCAGGAAGCATTTACATATGATCTCCTGCCCAGCATGGCACACGAATCATTTCCATCATGGAAAAAATCCAGGCAGGAAAACAATAGCCCATTGAAACGAGTTATGCAACGGAGCCTGCATGGTCAAAGTCCTCCTGGCTTTCGGTTAACACAGGGAGTTCAGGTTAAGAGGGCCGCCTGCTTATTGATGGGTTGATTGTTTATGAGAAGAAGAAACGTCTCTTTTCCCTATATTCCCCCGCTGGCTGGAAGCCCAGATGCTGCCTCCAGCACCATCCTGCAAAGGCAGAGAACATTCTGTCGGCTTCTCCTGACCTCCTGGGTGCCACTGCCCCCACGTTTCCCAAGCTAGACCCCTCAGGAACCCCCTGGGTCCCTCCTTGCCCTTGCCTCCTCATGTGACTGATCCCCACGGCCTCTGACACCCCTCCCCTCCTTTCCTCCTGTCTCTGCCTTGGCCTTCTATCACCTGGACAGTAATTTGTTTCCCTAAATCTCAGATTGGGTCACGGTCATCCCTCGACAGAAGCCCGTCTTTTGGCCAATGAAAAGGGATGGAAGTGAGAAGGCATAATAAGGGCCCACGCCTGATTGGAGACGCTCTTTCTCCCCCCTCTGCCACGGCAGCCGGCCGTGTTCTAATGAAGTTCTCCGTGAACCTGGGGCCCAGTAGGAAGCCCCTGAGGGACAGAGCGGCACCAACCTGCAAGGGCCAGACCGCACAAGTGAACAGCAGTGTTTTGTTTCCAGTGATCTTGAAGCTCCTGTTATCAGAATGTTATCTGTGCTGAGTTGAGGGATCGCTCCAGTTCCCTTCTATAGAGAATGTCATGACTTCCTCAAGCTCACAGCCAACACATGAGTCAGAATCTGGAAAATAAAACCAGAAGGCTAAAAGCTAGTATCATACAATAAAGAATCTGACTGGCCTCTGTCCCTGGTTCCTGGGAGAGAGACTCTAGGTCCTCGGAGTTTCCCAAGTAATAGGAGTGTCTTCGTTATTCACGAGCCCCTGGATTGTATCTGAGTTTATGCTAATGAGCTGACTCACGTGGGCCCCAGGTTAGTTTCAGGGTGCTCTGATCGTGCTGGAAAGACCGACCATGTGATTGATTAGCGAGTTAAGGCCACTGGCATCAGCCTGACCTCCCAACCTCCAGGGAAGGGTGGGGGGCTGATGGTTGAGCCACATGTCACATGGCCAATGTTAAGCCGCATGTCACATGGCCAATAGTTCGATCAACCATGCCGTTATAAAGAAATCTCAAAACAAACTCTGGACACTGAAGCTTGGTGGAGACTTCTGGTTGGGGAACACGTCACTGTGCTGGGAAGGTGACGTGCCTTGATTCCACAGAGACAGAACACAGAAGCTCTGCGTCTGCAACCCTCCAGAACTTGCCGTACGTACCTCTTCATTTGGCTGTTTCTGACTTGCATCCTTTACAATAAAACGGTAACCGTAGCATGGCACTTTCCTGCGTTCTTTGAACCACTCTAGTGAGTTATCAAACCTGAGGGGGATCGTGGGAACCTCCCAGATTTGCAGCTAGTCAGTCAGAAATGAGAACAGTCTTATTGTGGGCCACACCCTTTGATTTATGGGGTCTGCTCTAACTCCGTGTAGTTAGTGCCAGAATTGAATCCCAGCATACTGGTTGGTGTCCGAATCAATAGACAAATAGGTCCAATGGTGGATCAAGCTGGGAGATCCAGGCAGGAGACCCAGGGGACTTAGCACAACGGGGTAGAGATAAAAGGCTGTGCATCGTTGGTTGTTGAAACCCCACCTAAGTCAACTTCTTCAACCTCTCACGTTCCCATCTTTTTTTTTTTTTTTCTTACATTTATTTATTTTTGAGAGACAGAGGGAGACAAAGTGAGAGTAGGGGAGGGGCAGAGAGAGAGGGAGCCACAGGATCGGAAGCAGGCTCCAGGCTCTGAGTTGTCAGCCCAGAGCCCGACGCGGGGCTTGAACTCACGAGTGGTGAGATCATGACCTGAGCCGAAGTCGGACGCTCAACTGACTGAGCCACCCAGGCGCCCCTTCACGTTCCCATCTCTTTGCAGACAAATGAAACCATCTCTTGCTGAGACACTGGATTCAGCCTGGCGTCACTTGGCCTAACAGGGAAGGCTACCAACCATCTCCTGTCCCAGAGAGTGTGGTGCTCATGCAGGGATGAGAAGAGGACCCCACCCTTCATTCCAGCCCACTCTGTTTCACCCCCATTCTTATTCTGTACACACATTCCTCAGGGGTTAGGCCACCATTTACAGTTCCCAGGGATGGCTGGTCCCTTGAGTCTGCTCCTAATTTGCCTTCTAGCAATTTCTAAAAGCTCACTTGAACATCAAGACGTGAAGGAAAAGTACACACGCCCCTTTGGATGGCCCAGATCTCTCACATAAGCTTCAAAACCTGTCTACCTAAAAGGTGGCTCAAAAATATACCACTTCAAAAACAAATGTTAAAATAACAGATGACCTTCATCATTCCAGGCCTGTGTGTAGCGAGCATTTAAACGGAGTCTGGCAAAGCTCTAGGGAAGGGGTGGCAGGGTCGGGGGTGGGGGGGTGATCAAAAGAAGTGTGACACAGCTCTGGGCCTCAAGGCCTTGACCGTCTACTTGCAGAGACAAAGTTTATAAACGGAAAAAATACTGCAAGGCAGGCCAGGATTACATTTCCAACTGAGTTGGGCAGATTGAGAGTCAGTCTGGGGAAGAATTTAGAGAAAGAATTGAGCCTCAGGGAAATGTCACAAATGATGTGGGTCCCTGGTTCCTGGGAGAGAGACTCTAAGTCCTTGGCGTTTTCCAAGTAATAGCAGTGTCTTCATTATTCATGAGCCCCTGGATTATATCTGAGTTTCTGGGTTTATTAGCATAAACTCAGATATAATCCAGGGGCTCATGAATAATGAAGCTAATGTTATTTTTATTTTTATTCTGATGCTAATGAACTCAGATATAATCCAGCAGACAGGCTGAGTCTTCATGACTTTCCAAAGAGGAAAAGGCTGCCCCTCCACTACTCAGCTCCTTTCCTTTCTGTTCCCTGAGAATCTGGCTTTGCCTCTTGTGTGTGGCACTTGGTTGTTGTTGGTTTTTTTTTTTTTTTAATGTTTATTTGTTTTTGAGAGAGAGAAAGTGCGAGCAGGGGAGGGGCAGAGAGAGGGAGACACAGAATCCGTAGCAGGCTATAGGCTCCAGGCTCGGAGCTGTCAGCACAGAGCCCCACGCGGGGCTCAAACTCACGAACCGCGAGATCATGACCTGAGCCGAAGTCAGACGCTTAACTGACTGAGCCGCCCAGGCGCCACTTGTGTGTGGCACTTTGAAGGGTACACAAGGTAACCCAAAACCAGCTCACTGAAGGTCAAGGGCAGAATTCTTTGGCTGTACTGAGAATGGAAGTCAATGTACTATCCACCAAAGATCTTGCCTTCACTCAGATTAGCTCAGAAGGACAGCAAGGATCTCAGCCGGGTTACTAGGGAAAGACCTCTCCCCCGCCCCCAAATAGAGTGCAAATCACCGTCTGGGACTGGATCCCAAAGAAATGACTGAGTGTGGGGAACCCATGTGGGGCCCAGCTGGTGACTGTGGCTGGGGTTTTGGTACATGGGGCAGATAAGGCACCAGGAGTCCTCAGGTAATGCGATACTTAAGGGCAGCGATGGGGTGTCCTAGGTTCAGGTGGACTCTGACCTAGAGCAGAACCCAGCCATATGCAGCAGAGGTTTAAAATCAGGGCTCCAGTCCCAGGCGTGGGGTGGGAGTATTCTACTTCCTTTGGGAAATCTTCCCTAGATTAGTCTCCTTTACCCAGTCTAGGTTAGGGGTCCCTGCGGAAGGCTCCTGTGGTATTCTGTTCTTACCTCTCTTTTATTACCTTGTGTTAGAATCTTCCATTTCTATCTCCCCAGCTAGAATGGCACGCCTTGGGGACAGCCTCCCTCTTTGTAGCCATCAATGTCCTACATGCAACGAAGGCTCAGAAAACGTTGGTTGCTGCTCTCTATGGAGATTGCAAATGAAGGAGTCGGGACAGAACCCTGCATTTAGGGGAGCCCGTGGTCCTGAGACCATGTGTGAGGTCAGAGTTTCCACAAGCAGATGAGACCTCGGACTGCTACGGAGACTTAGAGTCCATCTGCTAATGGGAGTGGCTCAGAAACTTGAAGGGGCTGAGCCTATGGTTGGAAGGTCAGTGAGGTCCCAGAGACATCAGAGCCCGTGGCTAGTTGGGGCTGGGGAATGTGACAAGAGCGTTCATGAGAACACTCACTGTTAGGCTTTCGTAGGAAAACCTACTCTGAGTAGCAAAGTTTACACTAGTCACGCTCAAGCCATAAAATCCAAAATCAACGACACAACCCAAGAATGACTTTGCCTTTCTCCACTCTCTAGGGGGAAGGAAAAAAACCTGTGCTCAAAATGTAGCTTCAGTTTCTGTCTTGATTTAGAGATGGTGTTTTTGAGCACATACGTTTCTAACCCCTCCAAATAACCACCCAGCCTTCCTCCCAAACACCCAGAGCAACTGACTGGTGCACCTGCTCTAGGCAGGTCCAATAAATGTTTACTATGCAGAAGCGTGCCAGCAATGAAAGAAATCTTTATCGTAAATCACTACACCTTGCCAGAATCGAAATAAACCTAAAATTACACCTGAAATGGGATGGGAAGGGAACTTGCCTCCAAGTAAGGTCAGAGAAATAGTGGGGAGAGAGAGGGTCTAAGCAACATCTTTGAGGCTCAGAACGAGGCTCTTCCTATCGGCCCCTAGTTCTAATAAATAGCCCCAGGTTGACAGAGGCCAATGTGGGCCCTTCCTTGCAGCATTCCAGGCACTGGGCAGGGAGACAGCCGTCAGCCCAGGGCCGGTTCCATGGTGAAGGCCAGCACTTGCACAGCAAGGTCTTGGTCACCACCATCAATCAACCTTCAGAGGAACTTGATCCATGGTAGCATACCCCTCACATTCTAAAGAAGTTTCTGCCAGTCAGTGTCTGTTAACTGCCCTGCCACTAGGGACAGAGGTTGGCTACACGAAAGGCTGCCCTCCCCTTTCAGCTCCTCTGGGGACATAGTCACTTCGTTGCCCTTTCTGTTGCGGAAAGTCAGGGGCAAACGTGTCCTTCCCCACTTTAGGGCTGGGGAGAAGAACAGGGCACGTGTTTTTCTTTGAACAGTTCCTGTCTTCCGGGCCACATTCTACGTGACTTACCCATCTCATGTCAGTGCACAGAACAACCCTGTGAGGTCGACTGTTGTCCCCATTTCACAGGTGAGGAAGCCAAGAGAAGTGATAGAGTCAGGCTTAAAGGCAGGTAGACTCCAGGGTCCACATCTACTGCCCTCCCTGGGAATCTGGAGGTAAGAGGTCACAAAAGGCCTGGCATGTTGCCTCACTAGCCCTGATTCAGTGGGAGAGATGACAGAGGGCACAGTGGGGTGCACAGTGCCCCCACTGCATCATGAGAGGGTTCAAAATATCTTCCAATAATACACTTCGAAGTCAGACCGTGGCTCAGCAAACCAGAAGGGCTGGGTTTACCCTTCAAAACTTGTCCTGGCCCAGCGGCAGGGTTGACCTCTGCCTTTGTTGCATTTCTTTTTTTTAGGATTATTTAAATTCAAGTTAGTTAACATTGGGTTTCGGGAGTAGAATTTAGTGATTTATCACTTACATATAACACCGAGTGCTCATCCCAGCAAGTGCCCTCCTGAATGCATTTCTTTAAAGCCAGGCAATGTGTTAACCGAGCTGAGGAATTCAGGGGTGGAGCCAGACAGTTTCTAATACGTCACTGGCCCCTAAGATGTCAGCCATGTCCCCTGGGTCCTAGAACCACCTGAAGCAGACAATCTCCAAGGATGAAGAGAGAGAGACTTGGGGGGCAGGGGGGAGGGAGGGCACAGAGAGACCACAAGCATCAGAGAACACGTGAGTAAGAGGAGAAATGAAAACAAGAGAGAAGAGAGAAAATAGAAGAGACTAAGAACACAGGGATATTTTTGCAGTAAGACCTGTCTGCACGTGCATGAGTCTGCTGGGGCTGTCGTAACAAAGTACCACAGACGGGGTGGCTTAAACAACAGAAATCTATTGTCTCACAGCTCTGGAGGCTGGAAGTCCCAGACCCAGGTGTTGACAGGGGTTGCTTCCTTCAGAGGGCTGTAAGATTTGTTCCAGGCCTCTCCCTTACCTTCTGGTAGTTTGCTGGCAAACTTTGGTGTTATTTATCTTGTAGAAGCTTCACCTCAATCTCTGCCATATCTTCACATGGTGCTTGCTCTCCTTGTGTTTGTCTGTGTCCAGATTTCCCCTCTCTATGTGGATGCCAGACATATTGGATTAGGCCACCCTAATGGCCTCATGTTAACTTGGTTGCCTCTGTAAAGACTCTCTCCAAACAAATTCACATTCGAAGGTACTGAGGGTTAGGACTCAAACATCGTTTTGGAGGGACACAAGTCAGCCCATAACAGCATGCATTTTCCTCACTTTTGAGAAGGGGTCTAAGCCTGTGACTTTTGAAGGACTTTAAAAAAAAAAAAAAATCCTTCTATACAAAAGGCCATACAGAGAAAGACAGATACCATATGTTTTCACTCTTATGTGGATCCTGAGAAACTTAACAGAAGACCATGGGGGAGGGGAAGGAAAAAAAAAAGTTAGAGAGGGAGGGAGCCAAACCATAAAAGACTCTTAAAGACCGAGAATAATCTGAGGGTTGATGGGGGGTGGGAGGGAGGGGAGGGGGGGTGATGGGCATTGAGGAGGGCACCTGTGGGGATGAGCACTGGGTGTTGTATGGAAACCACTTTGACAATAAATTTCATATTAAAAAAAAATCCCTTGTGGGGCACCTGGGTGGCTGAGTCGGTTGAGCGTCCGACTTCAGCTCAGGTCACGATCTCGCGGTCCGTGAGTTCAAGCCCCGCGTCGGGCTCTGGGCTGACAGCTCAGAGCCTGGAGCCTCCTTCCGATTCTGTGTCTCCCTCTCTCTCTGCCCCTCCCCCGTTCATGCTCTGTCTCTCTCTGTCTCAAAAATAAATAAATGTTAAAAAAAATTTTTTTTTTTTAAAATCCCTTGAAATCAATCAATCAGCTAATTGCCAACTGCTATCTATGGGATGTGTGTTTGAGTAGAAAGCAGTGAGGGTGTTGACCCTTTCACATGAAACCCAAATTTCTTGTGTGCTCCATTGCAAGACCCATACTCACAGAGACAGACGCCTTGGAACATCCCTTCTATTATCTGGCCAAGACCCATATTATAAAAACATTCTCTTCTCTCTCTCTCTCTCTCTCTCTCTCTCTCTCTCGCCTGCTTCTTCCACTGAGAGATGATGATGCTCCTATTCACTGAAGACTCAATGTCAGCAACAGCTGAAAGGAAAGAAAATTCTTTTACTTGGTGATATAAAATTCGGCTCCTTTTGAAGGGCAGTGTCAGGTGGTACTCGAGAGCACGGACGCTGGTGCAGGACTTTCTGGGTTCAGGTCCCAGCTCCGCCATTTAGTAGTTATGGGATCTAGAGGAAATTCTCAAACTCAATAGCTCAGTTTCCCCACCTGTGATAAGGGGTGAAAATAGCACCTCCCTCCTAGATTTGTGAGAATTATGTGATGTGGTATGAATACATAATATTAAATAGAGCCTGAAGCCTAGTAAGACCCACGTAAATACTTGCCGTTAGTTAATAGTTAATGGTTACACTGTTTTGTTTGAAGTCAAATATAAACTTTCCCCCAGATACATTTTTAACCGTCTAAAGCCCACTGAAGATCGATCGGAAAGTACAGAAGAAGACAATATACAGAGGCAACAGATCTAGAGGTTTAGATTCAGATTCAGTAGAGGCTGGAAAAAGACAATAATCATGATTAGAAGGAGTCATCGCCAGCAACCAGTTCATGAGAAGGAAGCGGCAGCTCCCGTGTAAGCTTCATCAGGGACTGTGGGAAGGATGCCAAGGCACATAACAAAAGACTGCCAACTAAGAAGCACTTGGAGGTGTGCATAAAGGTAAAAAAAAAGATCATGGTCATCAAGGAGGAGGATTGGGTGCTGGGAAGTACACTCAGGAAAAACACAGGGGCAGTCACAAGGGCCAAGGGGTTAATTTGCTTACCAGGCCCCCATCACCTCGTACCTGGGTTACTGCAATGGCCTCCTCTGTGGCCTCCCTGCTCTGCCTTTATCACTGCCACCTCTGCCCCCATTCTCCACACAACAGCCAGAGCGATCTTGTTAAAGCATAAGTCAAATCAGGGGCGCCTGGGTGGCCTAGTCAGTTGAGCATTCGACTCTTGGTTTCAGCTCAGGTCACGATCTCATGGTTCGTGAGCTCGAGTCCCACATCAGGCTCTGCGCTGACAGGGGCAGAGCCTGCTTGGGATTCTCTCTTTCCCTCTCTCTCTGCCCCTCCCCCACTCACACTGTGTCTGTCTCTCTCAAACAAATAAATAAACTTAAAAATATATATATTGGGGCACCTGGGTGGCTCAGTCGGTTAAGCGTCCGACTTCGGCTCAGGTCATGATCTCGCAGTCCGTGAGTTCGAGCCCCGCGTCGGGCTGTGTGCTGACAGCTCAGAGCCTGGAGCCTGTTTCAGATTCTGTGTCTCCTTCTCTCTCTGACCCTCCCCCCGTTCATGCTCTGTCTCTGTCTCAAAAATTAATAAACGGTAAAAAAATTAATATATATATATATATTAAAAAAAATACATAAGTCAAATCACCTCACTCAGTAAAAACCAAAGTCCCTATAACGTCCTGCAAGGACCTCAGATGACCTCTCCACTCCTTACCTCTCAAACACATCAAGCATGATCATGCCTTATACGAGTTTACTATTTCTGTGTAACAAATTACCACAAACTTAGTGGCTTGAAATAACAAAAGTTTGTCCTACAGCTCTGGAGGTCAAAAATCTAAATCGTTCTCGCTGGGCTAAATCAAAAAGTTACCAGAGCCAAGTTCCTCCTGAAGGTTGTAGGGGAGAATCCATTTCCTTGCCTAGGCCAAGTTCTAGAGGCCGCCGGCATTCCTTGGCGCATGGCCCTTTCTGTCATCTTCAAAACCAGTGGCGCGATGTTCTCACACCTCCTTCACAGACTGACCCTCTTTCCTTCCTCTTGCAAAGGCTCTTGTGATCACATTGGGCCCACCTGGATAATTCAGGATAATCTCTCCGTCTCAGAATTATAAACTTAGTCACATCCACTAAGACTCTTTTGCCATTAATGTAGCATTTTCCGTTTTCTGGGATTAGGGCGCGGACATTTTTGAGAGGCCATTATTCAGCCTACACACGCCTCAAGGCCTTAGCACTTGGAATATTCTCCATCCAGATATCCACCTGGCTTACTTCCCTTAGGTATTACTCAAAAGGTACTTTCTTAATGAGGTCTGAACTGACTCTCTTTTTGAAATTTCTATACACATACTCTTACTCCTTCTCTCCCTTTTCTGATGTCGTTTCTCTTTAGTCTATATTTTAGGAGTATATTTTATTATGTGAATCTATTATGTGAAATTCTATACGAGGTCAAGTTTTTGTTTGTTTTGTTTTGTTTCTTTTTTTTGATATAACATGGACATACACATCTATACCAAAAAAAAAAAAAAAAAAAAAAATAGCACTGAAAATGGCAACTACATGAGTAAATATATAAGATCATTTCTTCTATTTTGAATCTCTCTAAAATCTAAGTAACCACTTAAACATGAAAGATGCAATGTATTTTAGCACTTACTTACATGTATTAGTAAAATATAAAATATATGACAACAATAGCATAGAGTCTGTGTCGGGGGATGAAAATATGTTATTGTAGTGTATTTATACTGCACATAAAATCGTATAATATCACATGACGGTAGGCTATAATAAGTTGAAGATATATGTTATAAACTTTAAGGCAACAACTTAAAAAGTTATAGGTAATAAGCCAACAGAAGAGTTAAAATGGAATTACAAAAAATATTCAATTAATCTAAAAGAAATCAAAATAGAAAAAAGAAATATAGAACAGATGGGACAAATAGAAAACAGCAAAACGATAGACTTACACTTTATAAAAATATAAAAATATGCCTGGGTGTCTCAGTTGGTTGAGCATCTAACTTCAGACTAGGTCACGATCTCACAGTTCACAAGTTCGAGCCCCATGTAGGGCTCTGTGCTGATAGCTCAGAGCCTGCAGTCTGTTTCAGAGTCTATGTCTCCCTCTCTCTCTGCCCCTCCCCAGCTTGTGCACTCTCTCTCTCAAAAATAAATAAAAGCAGTTAAAAAATTTTTAATTAAAAAATATGTATAGATAGATATATCGTATGTATAGGGGTATCTCTGTGGCTCAGTTGGTTGACTGTTCAACTTTGATTCACATCACAGTCTCAAAGTTCCTGAGTTCGAGGGCCACATCAGGCTCTCTGCTAACAGTGTAGAGCCTCCTTCAGATCTTCTGTCCTCCTCTCTCTCTCTGTCCCTTCCCTGCTTGTGCTTGCTCTCTCTGTCTCAAAAATAAATAGACATTTAAAAAAAATAAATCATATATATAAAAAATAAAATTACATGTAATGGTCCAAACATCCCAATTAAAAGGCAGAGATTGTCAGATTGAATAAAAAAGTAAGACCCAGGGGCGCCTGGGTGGCTTGGTCGGTTAAGCGTCCGACTTCGGCTCAGGTCATGATCTCACGGTCCGTGAGTTCGAGCCCCGTGTCGGGCTCTGTGCTGACAGCTCAGAGCCTGGAGCCTGTTTTGGATTCTGTGTCTCCCTCTCTCTCTGCCCCTCCCCTGTTCATGCTCTGTCTCTCTCTGTCTCAAAAATAAATAAACGTTAAAAAAAAATTAAAAAAAAAAAAAAAAAGTAAGACCCAACTACATATACAACTTACAGGAACATTCTTTAAAGACGTAAGTCAGTTAAAAGAAAAAAATATAAAAATATATAGCATTCTAATACTGGTCAAATGAAAGTTGAAATGATTAAATTAATATCAGACAAAATAGGCTTCAGGGAAATTACCAGGAATAAAGAAGGTCATTTCCCAAGCATAAAGGGATCAATTTATCAAAAAGACATAACAATCTTAAACATTTATGTACCTAATAACAGAGCTTCAAAACACATGATAGTATTGCAAAAACTCAAAAGAGGTACAAGGAGAAATAAACAAGTCTGCAATTATAACCAAAGATTTTAGTATTCTTCTTCCCAAAATAGATAGAACAAGCAGACAAAATCACTAGGATATAAGGACTTGAAAAACATTATCACCCAACTCGAGATAATTGATATTTATAGAACACTCAACAAGAATAAAAATTCTTTTAAGTACAGTTATCAAGAGAGATCTGGGCCATAAAAGAAGCCTCAATAAATTGGAGAAGGATTCGAATCGCACATTATATGTTCTATTCCCAGAATGGAATTAAACTGGCAAACAATCATAGTAAGATCTCTGGAAAATCCCCAAATATTTAGAAACTAAAAATTATACTTTTGAATAACCCACATGTCAAGAAGAAATCAAATAGATACTTATAAATTACTTAAAACGGAATGGAAATGAAAACATGGCACTTCAAAATTTGTGGGATGCTACCAGAGTAATATTTAGAAATAGCACTAAATGCCTTAATCAGAAGGGAAGAAAGGTCTCAAATCAATGGCCATAGCTTTAAACTTTAAAAACTAGGGGGAAAGAAAATCAGATAAAACCAAAACTAAAGACAGGATAGAACAACATAAATTACAGTAGAAATCAACAAAACAGAAAACAGAAAAATAATAGTGAAAATCGATGAAATAAAAGCTGTTTCTTTGAGAGGACAATAAAACTGACAAAACTCTAGCTCAACAGATCAAGCAAAAGGGAAGGAAGACGCCATTTACTATTACCAGAAATGAGACAGGGACTATCTCTACAAATTCTACAGATATTCAAATGTCGACATTTTGTTAACAACTTTATGCCGATAAATTTGAACACTAACACGAAATGGATAAATTCTTTGAAATACACAAACTACCAAATCTCACTCAAGGAAAACTAATTATGCTGAATAGTCCCATTACTATCAAATAAATTGCATTTGTAGGTAAAAGCCTTCTCACAAAGAAATCTCCAGGCCCAGATAACTTCAGTAGTAACTTCTACCAAACATTTAATAAAGAAATAATACCAAATCTTACACAAGTTCTTTCAGAAAATCGAAGAGACTACTTCCCAGTGCATTCTAGGACAGCTATTATCCTGAAAATAAAACCAGACACAGGCATTACAAGAAGAGAAATCTACAGATCACTGCCTTTCATAAACATAGAATTAGAAATTATAAACAAAGTTTGGGGTGCCTGGGTGGCTCTGTCGGTTAAGCGTCCAACCTCGGCTCAGGTCATGATCCCGCTGTTTGTGAGTTCGAGCCCTGCCAGGGCTCCGTGCTGACAGCTCAGAGCCTGGCACCTTCCTCGGATTCTGTGTCTCCCCGTCTCTCAGCCCCTCCCCTGCTCATGCTCTGTCTCTCTCTCTCTCAATAATAAATAAATGTTTTAAAAAATTAAAAAAAAGAAATTATAAACAAAATTTTAACACATAAAATCCAATAATACGGAAAATGACCAAAAATAGAAAACCCTATATGATCTCAGTTGACATTGGAAAAAGCATTTGACAAAAATCCAACATCCATTCCTGATGATAACTCTTCATAAACTAGGAATGGATGGGTATTTCCAACCTGGTAAAGGTTATCTACAAAAAACTCCTACAACTAATATCACACTTAATGGTGAAAGACTGAATGCTTTTATCTGTGGGTAACTGGAATGAGGGACAAGTAGAAGACAAGCTATTGTCTTGGTACTAGATGCTAGAATGGTACGTGGAGGAAGTTGACTGTAGCTGCATTGAAAACCTTTTTAATAAGAGGAAATAATAAGCTCAGGGCAGTCATCTGCCAACTCAAATACGGTGGCCTTAAGGAGACTCTAGCCTCCGGCAGTCACAGGGCAGGCTAGGCTGAAAATCAGGCTCGGGATCAAACTGTAAACACAGCAGAGCCATAATGGTTACAGAGGAGACTGAATCCAGAGTCTGGGTAGGTGTTCTAGGTCAAAGTCAAGACCCCGATGAGAAAAAATAAATAAAAGTGGGACTCTGAGATCTGTAACAAGATTATTTGAATGGATGGGACTGAGAATTTGGAGCCTTTAGACTGTCCTGAATCCAGTGAACCATCAGAGGCAGCCCAAATCTCCTCCCTAGAAAACAATATTCCTTTGCCTGGAAATTGAGCAGCAAAAGACCTTCCTGAAGCACATGACTTGCATGATGATACTTGTTCTCCTCTAGATTTGCTCCCAGCTACCCTGATTGATTCCAGGACAAAAGTCACCTAAATGGGAAAATATAGCCCATGTTCCAGGATAAAGTTTACATACCAAAGGAATTGCAGTCCTGGATCATCAGTACTGTCAAAAACTGGGAAGCATGTGGGAACAATGTTGAGGATAATGTGGAGTGAGGAGGCATAGGCTGGGTAAGGGAGAATTTATCTGACACGCGAGTTGGGACTCAGTGTTCAGACAAGGACGCCTGGAGCCAGTCCCAAGAGTTTATTGAGATGCCTCTTTGATGATTTGACATAAAGAAAATCTACATAGAAGGAGGCAATGATACCAATTTCCTTTTCACACGATCGAGGAAAGGGTCAGTTAGCTCAAGGAGGTAAGACGGTTAGAGCGGCTTTACCCTACCAAGGAAGACCTGCGAAGACCTGAGATCAAGCTATTAATGCTCCCCTAGTTAGAGTGGGGAAATATGGAGACCGGGTGACAAAGAAAATTTTCCAAAGCCAATACTCCTGCAAATACTGTCCACAGTAGAGGACAAATTGTTGCAACTTGCACTAACAAAGGAGGAACAGTGCTTGGTAGGGAGGGCGCTTCAGGTTTTAGAGGACGCAAACATAGCACATGGGAACACTTCTCTGACCCATTTGTCAGGTGACGCAGAAGGCTCCCAGTCTTGAGTGGGTCACTGAGCAAGAAGGAACCCCTGCAGCAGGTTCAGGCTGCTTGGACCATATAACTCACCAGATCCCGGAAGATTCCTTGATGCTGGAGTTATCTTTGATGGATTAAAAATTGTGACCGGGGTGGGGGGCGGCGGGGGTTAGGAGATCCACAAGAGGGAAGTCATAGCACAGACCCCTAGGGCTCTGGAACAAGGCCTCTGCCTACTTTTTGTTGAAAATAGGCAGGAACGCCCACCTGGGGGCCTCTCTCTTCTCCTTTCTTTATCTCCATCCTCCTCATTCTTCAAGGACCAGCCACTTTCCATTCTTTATAAAGCCTCCTCTGATGACTCCAGTTCCAAGAAGCTTTTCACGCCTGTGAATTCCCATCATCCTTACATCCCAAACCACCTAGTCTTGAATTTGCTAATGGTTCTCTGTGGGAATCACAACTGGTGTGATTTAAGCATGTGTAGCAAAGGGGGGCGCCCAGGTGGCTCAGTCGGTTAAGAGTCCGACTTCGGCCCAGGTCATGATCTCGCGGTCCATGAGTTCGAGCCCCGCGTCAGGCTCTGTGCTGACCGCTCAGAGCCTGGAGCCTGTTTCAGATTCTGTGTCTCCCTCTCTCTGACCCTCCCCCGTTCATGCTCTGTCTCTCTCTGTCTCTCAAAAATAAATGGGGGCGCCTGGGTGGCTCAGTTGGTTAAGCGTCCGACTTCAGCTCGGGTCACGATCTCGCGGTCCGTGAGTTCGAGCCCCGCGTCGGGCTCTGGGCTGAGGGCTCAGAGCCTGGAGCCTGCTTCCGATTCTGTGTCTCCCTCTCTCTCTGCCCCTCCCCCGTTCATGCTCTGTCTCTCTCTGTCTCAAAAATAAATAAACGTTAAAAAAAAAAAATTTTTTTTTTTTTAAAAGCATCTGGAGCAGAGCAGAGGAGAGAGAGGCCTTCGGGCAGCCCTGATCAAAGCCCTCTGCCTGTATTAGTCTGCTGGGTCCGCGTAACAAAGTACCACAGACCGCGGGGCTTAAACCACAGGAATGTATCTTCTCACACTTCTGGAGGCTGCAAGGCCGAGATCAAGCTGTCGGCAGGGTCGGTTCCTGCTGAGGTCTCGCTCCTTGCCGTGCAGAAGACCATCTTCTCCCCGTGTCTCCACGCGGCCTTCCCTCTGCTTGTGTACTCCTAATCTCCTCTTTTTTTTTTTTTTTTTTTGATTGTTTAGTTATTTATTTTTGAGAGAGAGAGGGACACACAGAATTCAAAGCAGGCCCCAGGCTCTGAGCCGTCAGCGCAGAGCCTGACGCGGAGCCTGAATCCACGACCCGTGACCTCATGACCTGAGCCGAAGTCGGACGCTCAACCGACTGTCACCCGGACGCTCAACTCAGCCACCTGGGTGTCCCTCTCCTCTTTCTAGGAGGACCACCGTCACGGTGGATTAGCACCCACCCTAATAAGCTCGTTGTAACCCAACCCCCTGTTTAAAGGACCCGTCTCCAAATCCTGTCACAGTCTGAGGTACTGGAGATTAGGACTTCAACATGGGGACTCGGGGGACGGGAGACACACACTTCAGGCCCTCCTGGTCTGACTCAGAACCACTCAAAGGTCATCGAAGGTCAGGAACGAGAAGAACCTTCGGGAGTGGAGCTGACCTACCTGCTCAACAGGGTCCCTTTTGTCCTTCTGGCCCAGGCTCCTGTCTCATGGGCGGTGCCTTGAGGCAGACATGGTGTCGAATCCTGGCTCCTCCTCTTCTTAGGGTGGACACTTGCGAGTTTACTCAAGCTTCCTGGGCCTCAGTTTCCCCTCCAATGAAGTGAAGATGAGGCCATCTATGTCCCAGAGCCCCAAAGACAGCTAGTACACAGAACCCAGCTCACAGGCAGTGCATGCTGTTCCCCGGCTGTTTCTTCGTCCCCAGGGCTGACTCCCCAGCCGACAAATGGCTGCTCATGACATTTGTGATGCTTACAAATATTTACATAGGATTTGGTTAACCTGCAAAATTTGACTTCAGCCTCAATAGGATTTTAACCTCCCAGGGGCAGCGCTCCCATCTGTCTGATTGTCCTCGTAATTCCCCTGAGGACAGGACATCGAGCAGATAGGCCTGGGGACTGGCTTGTGAAGGGGCATGCAGACTCCGAGGTCCCGCACTTCTGTCCCCTTGTCACCAGGCATTAACTTCTGTCCCCTTGTCACCAGGCATTATCTCAGCCGCTACAGACCCATCAGGGAAATCCGCCCTCCACCCCCTCCACCCCGTGGTGCCAGGCGGTCCTGCCTCAGACTTTCAAATCAGGCCATTACTAGCCTAGAAGCTTCATTGCTATTCACCGGGCTTCAGTTTCTCCGCCCTTATCTAATCAACACACAAACCCAATTATTCAGCCAGTATTTACATAACCCTTCCCTCCAGAGCCTTCCGTCCTCCAGCTGCTCCCCTGGGCACAGAGCTCTGGTTTTACTTAATCAAGTGTCCCAGGTAACAAGCCGTCCGCCCGTTTGTGTTGGCAGTTTTCAAAGGTGAGGGCCGGATAAACACGGAGCCTCTCTGCCGGAGCTGGGGCTCGGAGAACGGGGTGTCCTGAGCCGGCCAGAGAGAGCCTGTTACACAAAGTCACTCCCTCCGTGTCCAGGACTCGCATGATTAGATCCCTGGCCGCAGCCCAGTCTTCCCTGAGGAAGCAACGCACGACGGACGAACAGGTCACTGGGTCACCTTCCCCCACGGGACAGCTCCCAGCACATAACACCCGGGGCCCAAATTTCACACTGAGCTCTTCACACACAGTCTCTATCATTCTGGTGCACTAAGTTTGAGAACCACTAGGCTTCACCATCCCCAGGGTTGCCTTCCATCCTTGGACGTTCCCTGGCTTCGAGAGATTTTAATAAGAAGCGACACATTAGAGCCCCCCCCGCCCCGGGCTCCTCCCTCTTCCCTCGGTGACCATCCCTGTGTGCTCTCCGGGGCATCTCCCCATCAAGTCAGATGGGAGGACACCAGTCACCGCTGGGTAAGGCAGGCCCTAGACCAGCGCCTAGCTTCCTGCTGGAGCTGCGGGCCCTCAGACGGCCTGAGGGTCAGGGACCGCATTCTGCCTCCAGAAGACTGAGGTGACAGGGCGGGTGATGGCAGAGGTGGGGCAGGGCTCATCCCATCACATGCATTTTGGCACTTACCCACAATATCCTCCAGGCCTAAAAGCGGGGAGAAGACATTTCTGCTCTGCTCCAGGTCAACAACCCACCAGACTTCATTCCAACAGCCTGGGCTGACCTCTGACACCTATCTAAAGTGAAATCTGAAGATGAGAACAGGAGCTTTGGCGGGTGACTTTACAGGAGGCCCCCTCCTGCAGCACATCCCCATGAGGAGTGCCCTCGGCCCTTCCCCCGTCTGAAAGGGTGTGTGCGAGTTCCAGAGGTGGCAGGTGTCCCGGCAGGGAGGACTCTGGGGACCCTGGGCACTGGGAGAACTTGTGAGAGCAGCTAGGAGGTCCTGGGAGCTCTCCGTCCAAAAGCCCCGGGGGGACACACAGCAGGTGTAGCAATGCCCCGACAGCCACAGCTCCTGATCTGGGTCAGGCCATGGGCCCATGGTCAGCCACACCCCTGAGGTGAAGACAAGAAATCCCAGGGGAGTCCACGTGGGCCAGATATGTAGAGAGGGAGACACAGAATCGGAAGCAGGCTCCAGGCTCCGAGCTGTCAGCACAGAGCTGGACGCGGGGCTTGAACTCACAAGCTGCGGGATCATGACCTGAAGTCGAAGCCGGACTGCTCCGCGGGATATACAGCAAAGTTCCAGAGAATGGCAACGGAGGCCAGGGTCAAAGTGTTCTTTTGCCTGGAACGGTTCTCCGGGTTCATCTCCCGCAGGAAGCTCGTGGAGACCGAGGTCGAGGATACGATTCTGGATCCTGTGCAACAGGCACAGTTCCAAGCAACAGTCGCTCTAATTTCCCAACACACATGAAGCAATTTCTTTTAACTCATGAATTTGCAAAGCGACAACATAATAAGGTGAATAGAATTGAATTCATGCTATGGCATAAGTTATCGGTAGGTTATTAAACAATTACGTTAACCGTAAGTATAGAAAGCTATAGATGTACATCAACTTCAAACCCTGCACGCACGTAACTGCATTGCGAGACCATTACTAACGTCCATGGCCCTGGTCCTCAGCCAGTGGCCTGGCCCCAATTTGTCTGAGCGCTTCACTCTAGTCACCGGGCTCTGTATGTCACCACCTCTATGTCCCAAGCTAGTCCAGACTAGCCTGAGTCAGGCTTGTCTCCTCCCTGAGTCAGCAGGGACAGGTGACTGCAGAGACACTCCATCACCCTTGCTCAGAGTTTAGCTGGAGAAGTATAGAACCTTCCTACAAAAGGTAGGACTGCATCCTCAAAGCTGGATTGCTCTCTGGCCTCTGGCGGTCCCCTGTGCCTTTGCAAAGGATAAAAGCCTGGACGTTATGTGTCTTTGTACTTCCTGAGTGTTCCATGAACCCCTGTGACATGCTCACTGCTGGAGAAAAGCCTGTGATAGGAGGTGGTAGAAAGAGATTTCCAGACCTTGTGGGCACCCAGAAGGGGAAGTTGCTCCTTTCACTGAGGGATCCCTGGACACCCCTTGTGCCCATGATAAGCCTTCCTCTCCATGATGATTTCCTGTCTGTCTCTCAGTATCAAATCCCTCCACCCACCACCCCCAGGTATGAAGCCCGGAGCTAAAAAGCAACCACGAGGGACAAATTGCTGCCTCACCGAGGTTATGGGTTTACCATTTCCATGTTGAATGTGAAGTGTCTGAGATACACAAAAGAATAAAATGGCTAGCCAGACTGCTCGAGGAATAATCCTAGAGAACCATACGTACCTATTAACTGGGTTTTAATAAGAAGTCCCCTTTGTTTTGTTTTGGCTGGTACTGTTTTCCTCTAATCTTTCTAAAATGTAAGCAAGCAGCATGGTATACAGGAAAATAAATGAGGTGGTTGGATGGGCACCGGGAGACCTGATGTTTTGTCCAGGTTCTATAATTATCTAACCATGTCTCCCAGGACAAGAGTGCTCCAGGCCTGAGTCTCCTTGACTATAAAGCCAGGGAGCTGGATTAGATGATTTTCAACGCCCCTCCCACAGGTGTGAATCTGTAGTTCACTTTCCTAGTGGATTAAGTCTAGGATAGAGGACCTTTGGTCATTGAGAGTGGTGCCACATGGCCCAGGAGCCCTGGGTGGGTGAAGGGGTGGGCAATGGGTTTCCCGCCATGCCCAGAGGAAGTTGCCAGCTAGAGGGAGTTGGAGGTGGGGAAAGGGTGTCTAGTCCCAGGGGGTAGGGCTCTGGATTCTACCTCCCTTCAACCAGGGCCACCCCACTGACACTGTTTTATATTTTAAAATAGTAGATTAGCTCCTGTTTAACCAAGAAGTTATACTACAAGAGGCACCTGGGTGACTCAGTCAGTTGAGCATCTGACTCTTGATTTCAGCTCAGGTCATGATCTCACAGTTTTCTTTGTGGGTTCAAGCCTCACATTGGGCTTGGAATTCTCTCTCTCTCTCTCTCTGCTTCTTCTCCACTTGCTCTCTCTCAAAAATAACAACAACAATAATAATAATAATACAACTTAAAGAAAAGAAGTTACACTACAAAAAAATGGTGCGTAAAGGACACTGATGTTGGAGATCTTATTCGAACAACTGAGAACCTGGAAATCACTCTTCCTTTCTTTGTTTACTAAATGCCTAATATGAGCTGGTTTTCTTATCAATTGCCCTTCTCTGCAGAAACAAACAAACATATAAGTATAGTGTAAAAAAGATTTCAACCAATTGGGAGAATCTGCTCAGTTGTGATTCTAGCAGCTAGGGCCTTCTCTGTCAAGGCTAGCAGCCTTGAGCATATTAAGGAGAGGCTGGGTTGCTTTCCACAGCAGCCTCTGGTTGCCCCATGGAAAAATGACATACCCCAATGCAAGTAGAGATTTCTTTCAGCGGGGATTGCCTCCTGCTCCTGTTTTTTTTCTCCAACAAAAACTAGGAGAAAACAATTTGTGCTTCTGCATGAAACTCTGACATGCCTCCCTCGATAATCATGCACTTCCTGAACTACACAGCACCTACCCCAGTGGCAATACCAGATAAAATGAGAAATATTCACCGGACGTCTGAATGAAGATTTTGCTGATGCCCTGAAGACTTCCCTGTGTTATTT
This sequence comes from Panthera onca, assembly GCF_046562875.1. Taxonomy (NCBI): domain Eukaryota; kingdom Metazoa; phylum Chordata; class Mammalia; order Carnivora; family Felidae; genus Panthera; species Panthera onca. The sequence goes on from NC_138349.1 coordinate 70,030,325, forward strand.
CTTTTCATTTCTCTCCTCTTCCTCCCTCTGGCCTCCCATCACCTCTCACTGGAAACTGCTGCAAGGACCTGACCTGAGTCTTTAGAAATTCAGTCTCGGCAGCCTTTGTGCAAAGGCTTCTGGTAGAATCTTTTCTCTCAAAGAGCTTTAAAGCCATTTGACTTAAAACCTAGAAAAAATGTTCCTTTCCTCTCCTCTCCAGTTCTTTCCAACTCTCTTGCACCCTGAAGCTGCCCTAAAGCCTCCCCACTCTCTGGATGTCTCATCCTTCACCCTGCTATCTCAATTACAGCCCCAAAACATGAGCCTGCCCAGATTTTCCATGAATCAACTCTTGATTATATACATGGACTTAACCTCTTGATCAGTCACCTTAAGCTTACACTTCCCTAGCAGATACCTCTAGAAGTTTAGTGGCTTCTAACATCCAAGGCTTAATTCTCATTCATGTCAGAGCCAAAAGGGTTGGCTTCAGCTTCAGCCTGCCCCAGGTTGCCAGGAATCCAGGATTGAAGGCGAAGGAGCAGCCCCTCCCTGGCACATGCTGGTCTTACAGCAGAGGGAAAAGAGAGATGGTGTACCCACGAATGGCTCTTAAGTCTTCTACTCAGAGATGGCTCCATATTGATCATCCCATTCCAGAGCATTCCACAGGTAGGAGCCAGCAATGATCTCCAGATTCACTCTATGATGCAGTGGAAGGCTCATGGCAAAGGATCTGGGGATCGGTGACTGAAGACAGTCGCTTGGCCCAGAGGACTCAAGTTGTCCATGTGGGCACTCTGCCCCAACCCACCCCATTCATCCATCTACCTGGGGTCTGGCTCGTTGTCAGAGAGTAAATCTGAGAGCGAACCAGACTCAACAACTCTTCATGTTACCAAGAAGACACGCACCCTTCTCTCAATAACTGAAATCCCATTTGCCCGAAACTAGTGGTGGGGACATTCTTTTACAGGCCAAGTTCTAGAAGCAGAGCAGGCTACTTAAGTGTTTGGCTGATCTACAGTCCAACTTTCACTGGATTTTATGGGAAGCTGCTTTCATGGAGACGAAATAGAACAGTGGTCTGCAGTAAGCCAAGGAAGAGTTCCTTCAAAGCAATTGATTTATCCATTTTTGTCTCCATGCCACAGTTTTGTCATCCTTTACTCAGGAAAAAACATGCTAAGCAGTTCCATGAGACAGTTTAAGGGAAAAATGATTGTGCAGCATTTTGGGGAAATGTATCAACAAGTGAAAATATCAGCAGATTTGCTGAAGAAGCAGGGAGGGCTGCCCTCTTCAGTTGAGGAGACAAGTCCTTGACAAAAGAGTTTGAAACTCCCTGATAAGCATTTTGTTGAAGAGGTTAAGTCTTTATCCTCTCCTGCCAAAATTAGAACCCCCCCCCCCACTTTTTTTGTCTGTAATAACAACTCTGGTGCTTAATCAGCAGTTGTGTAGGGAAAAAAAATTTGTGTACTTGAAGTCTGGTAGTCCTCCATATAAAGGACAGCTGAAAATTTCCAGAACGTCCCTGTCTAGGAAACACTTTCCTTTTTCCCTCTGACCTGATATCCTGAGTGGATCATCTGATCTTCACAGAAGGAAGAAAATGATACAAAGGAAGAGATTCCTTCCAATAAGGAAGCTTTGCCCAGGAGGTCACTTCAAGTGAGGTAGATGGAAAAGTAAATCACTCCTGTGCCATCCATGTTGCTGCAAATGGCCAGATTTCATTCTTTCTCATTGCCAAGTAGTATTCCATTGTGTATATAAATCACATCTTCTTCATCCATTCGTCAGTTGATGGACATTTAGGCTCTTTCCATCAGTTGGCTATTGTTGTAAGTGCTGCTATAAGCAGAGAAAGACAGATACCATATTTTTTCACTCATATGTGAATCCTGAGAAACTTAACAGAAGACCATGGAGGAGGGGAAGGGGAAAAAAAGAAGTTACAGAGAGGGAGGGAGACAAACCATAAGAGACTCTTAAATACTGAGAACAAACTGAGGGTTGATGGGGGTTGGGGAGAGGGGAAAGTGGGTGATGGGCATTGAAGAGGGCACCTGTTGGGATGAGCACTGGGTGTTGTATGGAAACCAATTTGACAATAAATTATATTTCAAAAATAATAAATAAATAAATAATACTGTTAAACTCTAAAAAAATAAAATAAAATGTTTGTTTTATATCAACAAAAAAAGGACAAGTAGATCACTCATGAGATGGAAAAGAGAGAGACAGAGAGAGACAAAGACACACACACACACACACACACACACACGGAGGGAAGAGACAGAGAGAGGGAGAGAGAAAGAGGCTTGTTAACCCTGCCCGGCTCTGCTTCTCAGAGATGCTCCCAGTGTCCACACAAGTTGAGCTCATACTCCACTGCCTGATACCTTCAGTAATGGCCGTCTCCAACGTAGCTGAATTTCTCCTCCCACTCTAGGACTGTGTAAGTTAAGATCATGGACAGGGGCACCTGTGTGGCTCAGTCGGTTGAGCGTCCGACTTCGGCTCAGGTCACGTTCTCACACTTTGTGAGTTCGAGCCCCGTGTCAGGCTCTGTGCTGACAGCTCAGAGCCTGGAGCCTGCTTCAGGTTCTGTGTTTCCCCCTCTCTCTGCCCCTCCCCTGCTCAGGCTCTGTCTCTCTCTGTCTCAAAAACAAATAGAAACATTTTTTAAAAATTGTTTAAAAAAAGATCGTGGACAGCTTATGGGCCTTCCCATATTCATCATGCAAGGTAACAGATAAACAAGGAGTAACATACGTGGTTTCCAGTCCCTCTGCCTGGCTGCCTGGGGATGCTAATTATCACAACCTCACCTTCTAGCAGCAGTATGTTAATCAGAATCACAGCCTTCAGATGCTAATTCTATGACCTCCCACTTTTTCTAGGAACAAGCGAAATGAATGAGCCCAATTTGTAGCATGAAAATGTGAGGCAACTTCCGTAGATGGAGGCGCTTGGGAGGTGGATGGGAGCATTACTGCAAACGTGAAGCAGGAAAGACATCGTTTCTTGGGCAATGAACTTCAATGAAGCCTTATTATTAGGAAGGTTGTGTTTATGCCCCAGTGTCGATGCAGGTGGAGACAGGCCTGCAATAGGAGCAATGCTCCAATATGGAAGGATATGAATACTCAATCTAATTTGATATAAAATCTCAAGTTGTTTTTGTCTTTCTTTTCCCACCTTACATGTGACACATTCTGGGATGGGCAGGAGGGAGAACAATCTTTCCCAGAAAGTGCACAACAAGCAGCTGTGTTTCTGAGTAGAGTCTCTTGACAGCAAAGAAGGGAGGAGTGATTTCTTCTGTGGCTAATGACTCATAATCTTGTTTTAAAGGCTCTTTCTGATTTGGTCATCATGGTGTTTTGTGAAAGAAAATCCTGGAAGATGGCTTTAGTGTGCAGGAGAACAAAGGATCCAGGCAGAAGGTGAGGAAGGGACTGAGAAGTAGAGAGAGACTCCAAGGGACTCTGTGACCTTGGCAAGAAAGAGGTCAGAGCACGACACTAACTCAGCATGTGCAGCAAGGGAAGGCCCATCTGGAGGAGTGCAGTTTGAATGCCCAGGAGCTCCTTCAACTCAGGGGTCTACACAAAGAGACCCAGACTTCACCTTGCCATCACAGTGCACCCCACCCAGCCTCATATCATGATCCTGGCTCCACACACCCCACACACAGGTTCGTGCATGCACGCACACACCGTGATGCAAAAGAGTCTTCTGGCATCATGCAGGGTGGTGGACAGCAGTTCAACCTGTGCTAGGTTGAGTTGAACAACATGTAGAATAGTAAGATATCAACACACCCCAGGAATAAGAATTCCCTAAAAAAACAAAGGGATTTTGTGATTATCTGTGGTAAAGCAAGTTTGAGGAAAACTACGTACCGTGATCTCTACCTAAGATCGTGTAATGTCATGGGAACCAGCCGCCAGATGGCTCCCAAAGATCACCTTCTTGTCTGGGAGATTGTCTGGGAGAAGGTGGCCCCCATGCCATGAGGACACACAAACAGCGCTGTGGGGACACACACCTAGAGAAAAACTGAGAGCTCCCACCAATAACCAGCACCAACTTGCCAGTCAGGTGAGTGAGGCATCTTGGAAGTGGCTCCTCCATCCCCAGTCGAGCCTGCAGATGATGTTGCCCCACCCAACATCTTAACTGCCACTTCATGACAGACCCTGAGCTAGAACCACCCAGCCAAGTTGCCCACAAACTCCTGACCCACAGAAATTTTGGGCACCATTCGACATTTGCTGTTCTTAGTCACTAAGTTTTAAGGCAATTTGGTACATAGTGATAGACAATTACTACAAAAATGTATTAACATATTTTAATCTCAGAAGCTGTCCTGCATGTTTTTAACTGTATTTTACTTTGTTTGACTCAGTATTTTCTGAATGCTTTAGTTATAAAACAGTTTCTTCAAAGAATGCTTTGTTAACATCTCAGGATATTAGAGTTTCACAGAGCATAGTTTGGGAAGATCCAGGCTAGCTGTGGTTGTTTTTATTAAATAAATTAACTCACATACACTTCATGCAATAGTTTAATGCCAGATAAATTATCTCTAATGAAAAATATTTGGGGGCGCCTGGGTGGCTCAGTCAGTTAAGCATCTGACTTCAGCTCAGGTCATGATCTCACAGTTTGTGGGCCCACATAGGGCTCTGTGCTGACAGCTCGGAGCTTGGAGCCCACTTTGGATAGTGCGCCTCTCTCCCACTCATGCTCTGTCTCTCTCTCTCTCTCTCAAAAATAATAAACATTTAAAAAATTTAGAAAAACATAGTTGAAGAAAAACTTAATTCTAATTTTAGAAACAAAATATATGTATTTAGGTAGATCACCAATTAAAGGAATGCTAAAGAAAAATTTTGTCCAGTTAGCACTTTGAAAATAGAAAGGGTCTTCCAACTTCATCATTTTTTCATGTATTGGTATGTGTAAAATTGAATTTTATTTTTGTGGCTCTAAATTATCTATAAGATGTGAAAAATCCCTGGCCATTAAAATGTTAACCCCAGTTACTGGTCAAAATAGGGCAACTGAGCTATTTGCTGTCTTAAATAATTTGGTGGTCTTAGAGGATGACCTTCATCCTGGAGAAGAGAGGCTAAAGAAAAAGTGACTTGCCAGAGCCCCCAGGTATTGGGAAAGTTAGGAGAGAAACACTGAACTCCCATTTTTCTCCACCATTCTGCACGACCACAGTGGAACCACCCAGAAAAACTGCATCTCATGACAACCCATCTCCTTTCTTAAGAATAAGGGGGCTTAACCCTGAGATTAGTTTCAAAGAACTGCAGGTAAGAGTGGCTTCAAAACCCAGAGCCTAAATCACTTGCCCAGGTTGCTTCCCATTGAAAAGCTGAGGCACCAGAGGACCGTGAGCTCTGGGAGGTCCCTCTGAGCCAGGTGGTGAAGTGCCCTTGGACTGGGTTCTGGCCCTGCCCGTGCCTGCCTACAACTTTGATCGTGGACCCCTCCTGAGCCTCACTTTCTCCCTTTCTAAATATGGACAATAACACCAGCTCACAGGACTCTGAATGGATTATGTGAGAGTGGGAACACCGGGTGCTCTGTTCACCTCCGATCTCCCTTCTTCTCCACCACACTGCTCTGCCCACATGTGTGGTCTTCAAGAGCCATTCAGACATGAGCTAATTCTAGTACATTAGTGACTATATACAGCAAGATAAATGCCATTTATTAGATCAATTGGGGGGAGATTTTTCCTCACTAAAATGGGATTTTGTGCTTTACAAAAGGATTCACTTAAAATAGCTTATTGCTTTAAACAGAGAGCCCCTCCTTCACACATTTATGGACAATTTACCACTTAGGAAACGAAAAAATGAAGTATTTGGGGTATTTGATGATCAATTAGAAATGCAACAATTCTGTCAGCCAAAGGTGAAATATTTATAAAAAATACATACACATCATTTTTTAGGAATATTCCTACTACAAGCAGCCAGTCCAACACAGATGCACCTCCATGGTGCTCAGCATCAAAGACAGCCTCAGTCCAGTGCAGAAAGGCAGAGGCAGGGCCCTGTTCCCTTATGTTCACCAATGTAGGGCCAGTGCCTTGCTAACCAATCTTAATTTAGTGGTGAAAAATAGTCTATAATAACCTTGTCAAGAAGTTGGTTCCCATAATCTCCCTAGCTTGCTTCTCAAAGTCTTCTCATTCAATAGAACTCATGACTGTTTCATGTAAAAACCCTTCTTCCAATTTCAATATGTTGCCCATGAAGATTCCACAGGGTGTACAAAGCAGGAGACTCACTGGCCCCTGGGGACCATAGCCATGAAGCTGCTGGGCATGTAGGCCCTTGCCCAACCCCTCCACTGGCCACAGGCCAACTCTGTTCAAACCCAGGCTTGATGTCTTCCCAGGTTGCAGCAAGGAGGGAGCCCCAGCTGAAATTGCATGCGGGTTACAGGCTCATTGTAGCCTAGATTCAGAAGACGTGGACTTACAGTGGATGCAGAAACCACCCCATGTTTCCCTTAGCTCTGAACAGAAGATTCCACAAGTGCTGTGGACAGACAAAGGGCATATGAAGAAAAACCACCGTCCGTGTCCTCAAAAGTGTGCAGTCTAGTGTGGAAGGTATGTCTAATACATCCACCACGTGGAAAAAAATTCAGGGTCAAATTTGGTGCCCACGTTGCACTAGGACTTGATTGTTATGCAGCTAGAGAAGTCAAAGAAGCTTTGTGAAGAAGGTAGATCGGGGATGGACTTTAAAGAACGGTTGGTAACAATGACCATAACCATGAGTCCTTCGCATTTGCCTGTGCAAGGTGCTTTGCATGTGACTCTCCACCATGTCACTCTTCTGTCAACACATGGAAATTTATATTAATATTTTCATATTATGTGAGGTAACTCTGACTTTCAAGGTTAAAAAAAAGTCACACACAGCCAGCCAAGTGGTAATTACATAACTTTAACACAGATCTCTTTAACCTTGAAGCTCAAAATTACAATTTTACACATTAGGGTAGGCAGGAGGAAGGAGGAACTGTGTTTTTCAAAAAGGCAAAAGGGAAGATGGGGTTGAACAAACCTATGATCTGTGTAGGGGACAGAGGGAAGGGCACCCTTGTTAGTCAGCAGGAGTCTACTTGCAGAGGAAAGGATATGAGGTCAAATATGTTGGGAAGGGTGATTATGGACCATCTTGAAGACCTACCATGGGAGACTGGCCTTGGAAAATATGGCAGTAGGGCCTCACAATAGGTTCTGTAGTAGAGGCCAGGCTGTGACCATAAAGACAGGACCAGGGGCCAGCAAGAAGGTCATGGAAGAAATCCAAGCGAGGACACTATGTGTCTGAAGTCCAGTTGTGGAAGGAAGGAAGGAAGGAAGGAAGGGGAAAAGGGAAGGGCAGGGCAGGGAAGGGAAGGGAAGGAAAAGGAAGGGGAGGGGAAGGGAGGCAAGGAAAGGAAGAGAGAGGGAGGGATGGAGAAAGGAAGGGGAAAGTGGAGAAGCATTCCACAGGGAAGGACAAGAAGGCATGGTAGAAGGAGAAGGCAAGAGTCAAGATAAAGTTACTATGGACCTACAGAACATCTGAGCCCAGGGCAGCGGCCACTGAGCTGCCCACCCAGGGGCCAGATTTTCCATGGTGTGGCCGTCTCCCCAGCTAGTGCGAAACTTCCATCAGAGCAGGTCTTCATTTCATTCACTGATATATCACTAAGGGTATCTCCCTTCCATTCCAATCCTTTCTCCCCACCCGATGTTCACATGAACTTACAGTCTTATTGCTCTTTCTTGTTACTCTAGATCTCAAGAGAAGAAAAAGAAGGACAGAGGGAAGGAAGAATCCTTAGTTGCTCTGTGATACTGGTACATTTCATCATTTCTCTGGGCCTCAGTTTCCATATCAGTTAAATTAAGATTGTAACCTCCTGCAGTTGTTACGAGAATTAAATCAGATAGCAAAGTGCAATCATCTATTAAATGTAGCAGAGGTTAAGTTATATATGCAAATTATAATTTATATGAAATTCTACATGTAAAATCCGTTGGAAGTAACAACTATCACACTAAGTATTGTGCCTTCTATCTCTCTGGAATCTATTGTGAGTAGAATAATTGGGCAATGAGAAAATCTTGAAGCAGTGAGAACACGTGACTCCTCATATACAAAGCGTCCCAGGAAGATTAACAGCTGACTTTGCATGAGAAACCGTGGAGGCCAGGTGCAGTTGGACGCCATATTTAAAGTGTTGCAGGTGGAGGGGAAGAGTGATCAAGGATTCTATATCCAGCAAAACTATTTTTCAAAAACCAAAGATGAAATAAGGACATTCCCAGATAAATGGAAACAGAGGATCCATCGCTAGGAAACCCACCTTACTAGAAATACTAAAGGAAGTTCCTTAGGTTGAAAGCAAGGGACTCCAGATGGTAATTCAAATCCTCATGAAAAAGAAAGCGTACCAATAAAGGTAATTACATAATCATAAGACATATTTTAAATGCACATTCTATTTTCTTCTCTGAACTGATTATAGAAACAGTTGTGTATGTATATGTAATACATATAATGTACTGTGAAACCTGTAACATACAGAAATGTAATATATTTGAAAATAACATCACAAAGGAGGTGGGTGGGGACAAACTTGTAGTCGAGTAAGGAAATGGCACCAGGCGGTAACACAAGTCCTCAAGATCAAATGAACAGAAGGATATGGTAAAGAGGATTAATATAACCAACTCCATAAATATGTACTATATAATTCCTTTTATTTCTTTTGCTAACTTCTCTAAAAGCTATAAAGTACATAAAGTAGTAATTGTAACAATGTATTATTAGGTTTGTAACATATATAGATTAATGTGTATCACAATAGTAGTATAGAAATGGGAATGAGAAATAGACTTGTTTTTAAGTTTATTTACTTATTTTGAGAAAGAGAGAGACAGAGCATGGGAAGGGGCAGAGAAAGAGGGAGAGAGAGAGAATCCCAAGCAAGCTCCATACCGACAGCACGGACACCGATGCAGGGGCTCAAACTCACAAACTGTGAGATCACAACGTGAGCTGAAATCAAGAGTCGGACGCTTAACCAACTGAACCACTCAGGCGCCCCGAGACAATAGAATTATACAGGAGTAGTGTTTCTATATCTCACTAGGATCAAGTTAGTAAGTCATACGTAGTTAATAGATCCAAAATACATTCTGATGAGTAAAGAGCTATGTGCTAGGCCCTAGGGTGACCACTAAAAACAACAAACAAAAACTCCAAGAAAATCATTAACATTTAACAATCATTAACAACGTTACAATATTATCCTAAGAAAATTATTATAAGTATGCCCATTTACTAGTGACCAAAAAGCTCGTTGCAGAATAAACTGTGAAAAATAATTTAATTTTTTAACACAGAGAATTAGCCATATATTTAATGTTTATCCATATAGTGGTTTAAGTTAATGATTACAGTCATCTAAAATTATGTTGTAGAATTGCATTAAGGGAAAAGAGAGGTGGCTACAATACAAATTTTAAGTGTTATAAAATAGTAGGTACAGTATGGTTCCACTTCGGGAATGACATTTATATTTTCACAATTTAAAAATGTGCTTTTATCGCATTTTATTATTTCTGAAATGGATTCATCTTTCCACTGAAAGTACTTCTTTTAGTTTGCAAAAGGCTATTAATTGGGCAAGATGTATCTTAGAATTGATATCTTAGAATCAAGAAAACACACACACACACACACACACACACACACACACACCGGCCCCAAAATGCTGGGCTTGAATGTGACACTTGCCAATGAAATGAGAATGTGCACGACCATACCGTGCCAAGACCAGGCAAAGCTTCGAACGTTCCCAAGGGTTTGCTTGGCCCCTGCCCAGACCACTGGGAGGAGGCCAGTCGTCTTCACCCAGGAGTCCCCGGACTTGACCTGACCTGGAGCAAAGCCACGCTGCTGCCCTGCCAACCACGTGGAAGAGAAGAAAATCACTGAGCGATGTGGGGCTTTTGTTATTTCGGCAAAAAACTAATACCTTCTCCCGAAAGTTGAACGCAGGAAGGAAAACCTCATTCACCTCAAGGGTCTAGTCCGTTGAGTTCTGGTTAGCCAAGGATCTACAACGTGCTTCATCGAGGTTAATATCAAAGTAGATGAGTAGCAAACTTCCTGGGACTGTTTGGTCTAATCTATGAGTCGCTGTGTACTCATAACTCCAAACAGACTGTGTTCACACCTCATGGTAGCTTACTCAACATTACCTCTAAGATCTCTGTGCTCATTACTTCAGACAATGCTCTATGTCACTGTGACCTCATGGGGTCAATGGTGATAGGAACTGTATGGCCCGTCAGTACCCCCTGAGGTCTGCTCATCCCCCACTCATTCAGCACGCACCCATTCATTCAGCACGTCACTCTCATGTGGTGTGTTAGCCACTCTGGTTTCCCCTGGAAACACAAATGTGAGGATGACGAGATCCAGCCCTAAAGAAGCTCATGGCCTAGCGAGCCTATAAATACCATTCTGTTGGGTTTTTTTAAAAAAAGAAAAGGGCTCACTATAATCTCCAAGTTACTTGTCCAATGGTGAAAGGAATAGGGATAACAAATCCCGTGTCCCGATCTGTGGTTTGACGCAAGGAGACTTTGCGGTTCAAGGCCACTTTGGGGAGGGCTAAAGCGTCAGAGGAAATGCAGAAAGACCCTCAGAGAAAGGTAATTGTGTGTGTGGATGGATGAGCACGTGGTGTGTAGAAGGAGCACGCGCGTGAGCATACATTCAGTCCTCCAAAGCCAACTGAGGAACAAAGTGAGGACGTTTCTCCTTGGCCCCTCTGCCTCGCTCAGGGCCCCCCGCTCTGCGCAAATTGACCTGGTATAAGTAGAAAGAGCCTCAGAGGGGAGTCGGGCCGCCACCAAGCTGTCATTCTTGAGCGAGTTTCAATTCTCTTCACCTAGGGTCCTTGTCCAAAAAGTGAGAACTGTAGAGGGTTTACGGAATTGTGTGGGAACATTTTTGGCGGACACCACGGATGGGGAAGGAGCTCCTCGCCTTCCCAGGCACAAGCGACTTTCCAGGTCAGCAGAGCTGGTAAACCACTCAGCTAGATGGTGCCCTGCATGGCATTTGATGATTCTAGGAATATTCCAAACGGAGTATCTTAGTAAAATTACCAAAAGACACCCCTGATGTCCCCCCACACTTCTGATATCTGTGACTCTGGACCTGCGGATTAATATTTCCAGGTTGTGTCAGCTTCATATACTTATTAACTGCCTTTCTTTTTTCTTCTCAGTCCTAAACTATGTCCTTCAAGCTTCAGTGGCGCCCACTGGCTCCACTGTGGAGGTCACACCATCCATACACTGACCCCGCACCAGCTTCATCCAGCATCTCGTGTCATGGGGGCTGACACCCACATACCAGGAGGGAGCACCTTGTCCATGGATGGCTGAAACGGGCTTTAAATTATAGGCTCAGCTTTAATACAGAGGAAAACAGAGGACTTCAGGGCTGCTTTCAAAAAAAAGAGACAGGGTACCTGGATGGCTCAGTCGGTTAAGTGTCCAACTTTGGCTCAGGTCATGATCTCACGGTTTGTGGGTTCGAGCCCCGTGTCGGGCTCTGTGCCGACAGCTCAGAGCCTGGAGCCTGCTTCGGATTCTGTCTTCCTCTCTCTCTGCCCCTCCCCCGCTCACGCTCTGTCTCCCTCTCTCAAAAAATAAATAAACATTAAAAAGAAAATTAAAACACACACACACACACACACACACACACACACACACACACACACAAAGAGCCAAGGACATGCTCCGTGGATGAAATGAAAGCTCATTTACTAATTGAGGAAGAAGCATGCAAATCCAATCAGGAAGTAATTGGATTGGAGGCTTAAGGCCCTATGTTGGATGTGGGTAGAGGAAATCCCTTAAACTTATACATCAAGAAAAATAAAGCCTGCAGCTTCAAGAGAGAAAATGCTCTTAAAGCAGTGCTGCGGCAAACAAGCAGATGAATCAAAGACAATTCCACCTTTGTTTTGCATCTGGGGGGCTTTTTACAAGCCCGCCGTATTGAACTTGCTAGCTGGCAAGACAAAGTCAGTGATCAAACATCTGCTCACATGTGAATCCAGCTGATGAACAAGAAATGACAGAAACCTACTGGGAATGGGGGTAAAGGGGGAGAGACAGGGACAGAAAGGGAGGGGGGAGGAAGGGAGGATAAAAGGGGAGGAGAGAGGGAAACCATGGGGGTAGGGGAGTTGGTGGGGGGGGGGGGTAGAGGGAGCCAGATCAGAGTTCAAACCCATAGGTTCAGCATTTTCCTATATTCTCATATATTATTAGGCTCCCACCTTTGTGGAGAATTGGGAAAAAAGCATCAAACCTCTATTGGGGGTAAAGACAGATACGGACATTTTAGTGACTCCTTTGCACGAGAACCATACGTGACAAATGCCTTCCAAGGAGAAAACGGGAAGAATGGAGGGTTGACCTGCCTTCTCCTCCAGGCTGAGCAGATTTGCACGGGGCAGGGCCGGGGGAGGTGAGGAGGGGTGCACGTGTTGTTTTGTCTGTCCAGCCTCCTCTGCTCACCACACACAGTCTTCTCCTCACAGCACCCCCTTCCATTGGAGAAGTACTCCTCCCTCTCACCAAATGCTTCCACCCATTACAATATCCCACCCCTAGACTTGCCCCCGCCCGGCCCATCCTAATAACTTCGGCTTGGACACCATGACTGGCCCAGGGACGGCCGTGTGGCCTGGTGTTTGCAATGTGCACAATAAAAAGTCTTTCTTTTGTTGTGGCGTTGCTAACACTCTTACACAGATGTGATCTGTGGGTCCCTCTTCTGCTGTACGAGGAACAGGCCCCTCTGTACAAGGAGCCCGAGTCCCCTCGCTGGTACCCCAGAGCTGAGAAAGGACAAGAGGAGAGAGAGATGTCCCGACCTCTCTCTTCGAGTCCTTAGATCCAATCATGCCCAAGGAATGCCACTCCATCTCTGCCTGTCCCAACTGAGACAAATAAGTCCCTCTTTTCCTTAAGCTAGTTTGAGAGAGTTAGGTTTTTCCTGGCATCAGAAAGTGTCCTCATGGGGTCTGGTTTGTCACAGCACCACCCTTAGACCTGAGCCACTCCAGTGCCCCTGGGTGTCCCACTTGCAAGGGCTCTCGTCCACTCAGGCTCTCATGTGGCTACTCCCCTCCCCGTGGTGCAAAGAGTCTGGGGCCAAGGGACCACCTCCCCTTCTAGGCCAGGCTCCAGAAGCTCCTGCCTCAACCTGGGTCATCTCCCAGAGCCACACAGACCTCTCCCCTGGGTCTATCTTCCAAAGGACAGAACACCCTGTAGGTTTGTGAGCTCCCGGGCTCGAACTGCCGTCTGCAGGAGCATGAAATTAAGGTGTTCGTCACGTGGACCTAAGGCCATCACGATGCAAAGTAGAGTCAGGTCAGGGCTGGGGGAAAGGAGACTTTTTTGGTTTTTTGAGAGAGCACAAGCAGGGGAGAGGAAGAGAGAGACAGACAGACAGACAGAGGATCCAAAGCGGGCTTTATGCTGACAGCAGTGAGCCCAGTGTGGGGCTTGAACTCACAAACCACGAGATCATGACCTGAGCCAAAGTCGGATGCTCAATTGACTGAGTCACCCAAGTGCCCCGGGAGAGGAGACTTTCATCCACACTCTTTCCTGGGTGCATAAGTATGGGGTGAGGGTGCATTTAACCTCTCAACAACCCATGAAGTCAGTACCATGACCCCATCAGATAGATCAGCCAACAGAGTAGTCAAAAACATGAGAGAGAACACAGTGTGGCCAGAAGTAGGGCTTTCACGAATTGGTGACATTCTCTCACCTTTTGTGCCTAAATCACAGGGCAAATGCCCCGTGCCAGCACAGACATCAGGGCTTGTGCCTGAGCCGTACCAGCCAAATGGTGACCCAAACTCTGCCTCTGTCCCCATCTGACTCCGCTCAGAAGGCAAGTCCCTAAGTCCTTTGATTGGTCACCGAAGCTCCAGCTTCACAAAGCTCAGGGAGGCGTCAAACTGTTCACTCTTCAGGGACAAAGAGTGGGCACAAGAACACCAGGCTTTAGTCAGTTTGCTTCAAGGACTTAAGGAGGCCAAGCGCACAAGGCCCCGGGCACCCAGCGGTACGGAGCTCCTCACCCCAGCCTCCGGAGGTCAGTGCTCCCGATGTGCTTTCAGATCAAACCTCAGGAGCAAAGGAGTGATTAATCAGCCTTTCCAGCTGTGTCCAATCATTCTCGAACGCCAGCCCAATCTAAGTGGCTACAGGTTAGGGGCACAAAGAGGAACTCAAGACATGAAGCAAATTCCAAGAACCATCAATAAACCAGCTCCTCTCCGGATGATTAATGTTCATAAAATACCGGGGCGCCTGGGTGGCTCAGTCAGTTTAGCATCTGACTTCGGCTCAGGTCAGGATCTCACGGTTCGTGGGTTCGAACCCCGCGTCGGGCTCTGTGCTGACAGCCTGGAGTCTGCTTCGGATTCTATGTCCGCCTCTCCCCTGCCTGCACTCTCTCTCTCTCTCTCTCTCTCTCTCTCTCTCTCTGTCTCAAAAATAAACAATCAAAAAATTTTTTAAAAGGAAAGAAAAAAAAACCTGCATCACTGGGCTGGGACAAAAGAATTTTTAACAGATCAGTTTAAACCAGAGTCGGGAGGAATGGGAAGAGACCAAGGCTGATTTTTTTTCACCTTTTAAATGTGGGGGGAAATCAAAGGTTCCCAGAGGTGACCATGTATCCCAGGTCACCCCAGGATAGGCGAGAGCCCAGAGAGCATCGTTTAGGCTCTGCAGTGAACCTTCCTTCCTCCTCTCCGGCCTCTTCATCCAGGACTGGGATCCTGCTGCGAATAAACATCAACCGGTGTCTGGGTGGGAGCATCGCTGACTCCAGCTCAACTCCGACTTCTCTGGCTTGGGAGGCCCACGGCTGAGAGACGAGGCCTTTAGTTTCCGTGTGACTCCAGAAAACCACACCACCAGACAAGCTCTGCAGCCAGGGAGATAGAAAGACAGGAGGAGAGAGAGAGAGAGAGCAGGGCAGGTCCGCCCTCAGAGAAAGTCCCTGCTGCCCTAAATAATCTCTGCTTCACAGGTACCATAGACTCTCCACTTAAAGAGCACCCAATGCAAACGTCCTCACCTTTAAAACACAGTCATTGGGAACTGAAAACGAAAAGTTTTTTTTTTTTTTTTTTTTTTTTTTTTTTTCAAAAGAAAGGATGAAAATAAAAGGTGGGAAAAGATATACCAGGCAAATGGGAGTCAAATCCAAACACCAGGACAACAATCTCAACAATTTGCCAAAAATAGAATCCGGGGGCACCTCGGTGGCTCAGTTGGTTGAGCATCAACCTCTTGAATTCGGCTCAGGTCGTGATCCCAGGGTCGTGGGCTCTGTGGTGTCTAAATTTTTTTTTTTTTAATGTTTATTTTTGAGACAGAGAGAGACAGAGCATGAATGGGGGAGGGGCAGAGAGAGAGGGGGACACAGAATCGGAAGCAGGCTCCAGGCTCTGAGCCATCAGCCCAGAGCCTAACGCGGGGCTCGAACTCACGAACCGTGAGATCGTGACCTGAGCTGAAGTCGGACGCTCAACCGACTGAGCCACCCAGGCGTCCCCTCTGTGGTGTCTATAAAGAGTGACCATGTACCTTGTTGGGTTTTAAGGAATATGTATATTTAATAACTAATAAATATATATTTACATATATAAAAGGAATATAAAAGAATATATAAATAGAATATATTATGTTAAATAATAGAATTGATTAACATAATTTAAAATCCTATTATATTAAAATGTATTTAAAATACATACTTATATACAATATATTTTCTGATCATGTAACAATAAAATTAGAAATCAATATCAAATGAGTATGTCTTAAAATCCCATATACTAGGGTCACCCGGGTGGCTCAGTCGGTTAGGCATCAGACTTGGGCTCAGGTCATGATCTCACAGTTCGTGGGTTCGAGCCCCGCGTTGGGCTCCGTGCTGACAGCTCGGAGCCCGGAGCCTGCTTCAGATTCTGTGTCTCCCTCTCTCTCTCTTCCTCCCCTGCTCACACTCTGTCTGTCTCTCTCTCTCTCAAAAAGAAAGATTAAAAAATAAAATAAAATCCCATATACTAAAAAATAACGAGATTAAAAATAAAATTAAAAGAGAAATTGTAAAATACTCAGCAGTGAACTAACAATGAAAACACCGCATATCAAAATCTATAAAGCCGTCACAGACTGCTTTAGAGTAAGTTCTACCAAGTTTTCAAGGAGTAGATAATATGTTTCAAAATCTAACTGATTCAAGCAGCATATTAAGAAAAATTATAACTAATTAGGATGTATCTGTGGAAGCCATTAAATGGTTCAACGTTAAAAAAAAAAAAGACCTGTCAATGTAGCTTTTTTTAAATTATTATTTAAATTCTAGTTAGTTAACATGTAGTGCAATATTGGTTTCAGGAGTAGAATTCAGTGATTCATCACTTACATGTAACACCCAGTGCTCATCCCAAAAAGTGCCCCTCTCAGTACCCATACCCCATCCACCCCATTCCCATCCACCTCCTTCCATCAACCCTTAGTTTAACTTTACTAGAACAAAAAGAACAATTCTATGATTATCTCAATTTTTGCAGAAACAGTTGATAAAGTTCGATCCATATATTTTTTTAAAGAGCCCTTAACAAACTGAACAAATTACAAATTGAAAGGAAATGCCTTAGCTTTAGAAAAAGTTATATACCAGAAAACTTATAGCAAATCTTATGCTGAAGGGAAAAGCTTTATCCTTGCTCCCATTAAGATTGAAAGTAAGACAATGCTTTCCCATCACCACCATTCTTTAATACAGTCCTAGAGGTCTCAGCCAACAGGAAATCTTTTTTAATTTTTTTTCTTTAATGCTTACTTATTTTTGAGACAGAGCATGAGCAGGGGAGGGGCAGTGAGAGAGAGAGAGACAACAGAATCCGAAGCAGGCTCCAGGCTCTGAGCCGTCAGCACAGAGCCCGACGCGGGGCTCGAACTCACGGACTGTGAGATCACGACCTGAGCTGAAGTTGGACGCTTAACAGACTGAGCCACCCAGGTGCCCCAGGAATTTTTTTTTTTTTTTTTTTTTAAAGAGAAAGAACAAAGGGGCACCTAGGTGGCTCAGTCCATTAAGCATCTGACTCCTGATTTCGGCTCGGGTCATGATCTCACAGTTTGTGGATTCGAATCCCATGTCAGGCTCTGCACAGAGAGTGTGGAGCTTACTTGAGATCCTCTGTCTCCCTTTCTCTGCCCCTCTCCTACTCACACTCTATTTTTCTCAAAAATAAATAAGCATTAAAAAAATAAAAGAGGAAGCACATAAAATTTGGAAGGGAAAAGATTAAAAAATACCATTATTTACCAACAATGGAATCATCTATATTCAGAAACCAAACGGGGGGCACCTGGGTGGCTCATTCAGTTAAGCGTCTGACTTCGGCTCAGGTCATGATCTCGTGGTTTGTGAGTTCAAGCCCTGCCTTAGGTTCTGTGCTGACAGCTCAGAGCCTGGAGCCTGCTTCAGATTCTGTGTCTCCGTCTCTCTCTGCCCCTCCCCTACTTGTGTTCTGTCTCTCTATCAAAAATATATAAAATGCAAAAAAAAAAAAAAAAAAGAAACCAGAGTTCATAAAAATTGCCCTCCGTGGAAAACAAACTAACTCTTTTAAAGGACATTTTAAAAGAGCTGACTAAATAGGGTGACATTCCATGATCTCAGGTAGGTTCCCATCATATTTTAAAGGTACCTGTTTTCTCCCAAATAAACGTATAAATTCAAGGCTATGCCAATGAAAATGATAGCTGATCCTCTTGAGAATTTAATAAACACATTCTAAAATGTTTATGAAAGAATAAGATCTAGACACAGCTAAATCTGTATTGGAAGAGAAGAGTGGAGTGGGGGGGAACAGAATCTACTAGACATAACCACCTTCTCTAAAGCTCCGCTGATAAATCTGCGCGCTAACAGCTCAACAGCAGTAATGACAACAAACGTGACAGAGTGTGTTTGAGGCTACGATAAAGGACGACCGCACCCACGGAGACCAGGACATCCCGGGATGGGCTTAGGAAAACTGACTCCCAGCATGCCATGCTTTCCTAAACCCATAGGAAATGGCGGAAGCCAGACGGCCCGACACCCCAACGTGGAAGGTAAGACTGTAAGTTTTAGAGAAGATGATGTAGGAGAAAAACCTGGCATGCTAGGAAGGGAGAATAACTTACACAGAATCCCGAAAGCACAAAACATAAATTCAAATATTACCGAATACGATTGTATCGCAGTTAAGGAGCTCTGGTCAACCAAGAACTCCGGAACAAAGGAAATATTTTGTGCTTATGTAGCAAATACTCATACACTGCACACCGTGTGCCTCGGTGCTTTAAAATACTGACTGAGTCAATGTTCTTAGCTGCCCTATGAAGTGGGTACTGTTATTATCCCCATTTTGCAGACAAGATGCTGAGCTGTGCAGACGTTAACTGGCCCAGGATCACATAGGTTAATGAGCATGGCCAGGAGGCAAACCCAGGCCGTCTAGATGCAAACATCTGGAGTCACATTCTTTTCCTTTTTTAAGTAAGCCCTATACCCAACATGGGCCTTGAACTCACGACCCCAGATCAAGAGTCACACACTCCACCCACACTCTACCAGGCACCCCTAGAGCCACATTTCTTAACTACTATGCCGCACAGACACTCCACAGAGTGGAGACAGATTGGGACAAGATACTTGTGAGGGTGTGTCTAAACCATGTTCCAAAACAAAGGACTAACGCTTGGAATACGTAAGGAGCTCCCGCAAATCGGCAAGCCTAGGACAACGAAGTCCGACAGAAAAATGATGTGCGTGCCAAGGCTAGAAGAGGAGATCTAAAAGGACTGACAAGCATATGGATGGGATATTCAAATGCATTACTATCAGAAAAATGGAAATTAAACAAGAAAATATCACATCACACCTGTTGGACTGGGAAAAACTGAAAAGCCAGACGGGAGGCTGCAGGGGGTTAACTGTTTACTGTAAACCGGCTCGGCCATGTGGCAAACAACCTGATCGTTGTTATTCCGCGTATGTGTATGGATACTTTATGACCCAACAAGGCAGCCCCTGAGTGGTTCTGTCTTAGTCCATTGCACTGCTATAACAGAGCACCATAAACTGGGTGGCTTATAAACAACAAAAATCTATTTCTCACAGCTCAGGAGGCTGGGAAGTCCAAGATCAAGGCGCTAGCTGGTTCAGTGCCTGGGGAGAGCCCACTTCCTGGTTCATGGATGGCTGTCTTCTCCCTGTGTCCTCACAAGGCAGAAGGGTTCTGTGGGGTCTCTTTCATAAGGGCACTTATTCCATTCATAAGGGCTCTGCTCTCGTGATCTAATCACCCCCCTCTGGAGGTGGATGTGATTAGATCATGACCAGGTCGGATCCTAGCCCCTAATCACATTGGGATTAGGATCTGAACATGTAAATTTCAGAACACAAACCTTCCGTCTATAGCACCTTCTCATAGATGTCCCAGAACGGGATGAATATGCGGACATTCATCTCAGTTTGTTACGGAGTCCGGGAAGTGGGGCGATCTAGGCATCCGTTTCCAGATGAAGCAACATACACCGTAAGACGGATATGCACTGTGGAATCCTGTGCAGCTGTGAGGGACCCACACGCCAGATGTACACACAGCAGTAGGAACAGACCTCAAAAACATCGTGTTGAGTAAAAAAAGGAAACAGAATTAGATGTAAAGCACATTACCATTTATGTAAATTTTAAAAAGGCATCCATGCAAACTACACCACATGTTTTATAAATCACACTTATACATAGTTTACGCATGAACTATATATTTTATAAATTATATGTTTGTTTACAAACAAAAAGACAGATACAGATACAGATCCAAAACAGGCAACGATTGCCTTTGAAGGAAGGAACTGGAAGTGGGAAACGCCTACCAAAAGGAATGAATAATGAAAATTAGAAACCAGCGTGGGATCTTGCACAAACAATGATGATAAAGTGCCCTGAGCCACGAAGTGTGATTAATTCAGCCCTCCTTGTCTGGGGTTAAAAAATAAATTCCAAAATTATGAAACACAGTTAGGGACTGACCATTGGTTTTACACAATGGATTCATCCTCCATAGGGTCACAAGCTTCCCTTACCTACTTAGATTATTTTGTTGTAAAATTTAGGTTTCCAATAAGACTATTAAATAATGCATTTGTCAAACAGGGCTACAGGGCATGCCTTTAGGGAGCTTTCAGTTTTTTCTTTTTGAACAACAAATATATATCAGACCTGTTTGCTATCTTTGTCCTAAAAAGTTACTTTGGTCTCATGTTTAGAGCAGTTGGTCTCCAAAGTAGGGTACAGGTAACTTAAAACTAGTTACAACAATCTACTAAGGGATGGAAAGAAATGTTAGAAATTCAATGTTTATCTTGCAAAATGAAGACATTGTTTTAGGCTATTTGCTCCACGATTAAAGTTGCAACTCTGGCTTTTTCAACACATCAGACTGTCCTAGGTTGGAAGCAATGCACGGGTATTGTGAGCGACCCTGGAAGAGGTGACATGGCGTTCTCATTCACTCATTTCTTCCTGCGTGTGATGCAGTGACATATGCCTGACTAGACTGTCTAGCTTGAACTGGAGCCACTCTTACAAAATGACCTTAAAAGATTCCTGCAAGGAAACTATAGAGTGAAGAGAAAGCTAATCATGCAAGCCCAGTGAACAACCAGAAAATGGCAGAGATGACCCTTTTCCCGTCCTTGAGACAAAACCTCCATCAGCCACGTCCACAAGAAAAACAGGGACAATCTAATCAGACCTGATGGATAATCAGTCACAAATACTGAAATAATCAAGGAGATGATTTGAAGAATGGATTTACAGCCACTCTTAATCTCCCCGAAGTGTGTATTATGCTGAGATATTGGCTAATGATAGCATAAAACCATCATGATGAGTCAGACATTTCAAATCTAAACAAGATTATAGAGGCGAGGACAGACCTCTATCCGTTCTTCAGCAGTGTTTAAAGTAAGAAAATATTTAAGCCACCACTTTTGGCTATTTTTAAAATATTTTTTAGAGGGACCTGGGTGGCTCAGTCGGTTAAGCATCCAACTTCAGCTCAGGTCATGATCTCACAGTCCGTGGGTTCGAGCCCCACGTCGGGCTCTGTGCTGACAGCTCAGAGCCCAGAGCCTGCTTCGGATTCTCTGTCTCCCTGTCTCTCTGACCCTCTCCCACTCACACTCTGTCTCTCTGTCTCTCTCTCTGTCAAAAATAATTAAACATTAAAATTTTTTAAAATATTTTTTAAACCTTATTTATTTATTTTGAGAGAGAGAGAGAGAGAGAGCAGGAGGGGCAGAGAGAGAGGAAGAAAGAGAGAATCCCAAGAAGGCTCCACCATCAGCTATCAGGGCAGAGCCCAACGAGGGGCTGGAACTCACCAACCATGAGATCATGACCTGAGCCAAAGTTGGACGCTTAACCGACTGAGCCACCCAGGCGCCCACCCACCACTTTTGAAAAGCTCACTGAACCCAATGATAAATTTGAAAACTTCTTTCAAGGCTTCTCTTTCATAGCAATGGACTAACAAATGCACTTACTTGGGAAACACATTGTTTTGTTCCTGCTGGGGAAAAAAAGTGACTGAAATAAACTATGAAAAACAATAGCAACAAACTAGAACGTAATCCTTTGTTAGCAGATCCTGCTGAAAGACACAAATTCAAATCTCGGTGAGCATTTGAAAGAGGAGGCATCAAAGCAAATTACTTGAGGAAGTTTGTTATACAATCAGATGAAAGTACAGATGTCCCTAACGTGTCTTGGCTTATAGTATGTACTAGATTCTGTATTAATAATGCAGTGTGCTTTCAAAAGTCTTTTTTTTTTATGAGCTTCTGACAGATGCCCTGGAGATGTGCTCACCATTAAATGATATCCTTAATAAAAATAAAGTCTTAACAGGAAGACATGTTCCTCCATGTGGCCATGGAGGGAGCTACTCCTTTAACCAGAATTCTCTCTCTTTTTTTTTAATGTAAGGAATTCTGGGCTTAGGTTTATGAATAAAGCACCTCCCTTGAATTTCATTTGCAATAAGTTACTGTGCCATAGAAGTGGATGTCACAATGCAACAGTAAGTGACACTGGATGTCTCTGATGTTGGCTTTATAAAAACAAGACCTTTAAACTTTCACTGGGAGTGATCATTCAACTTTATACCACAATGGTTGCCTCATGGCAAGATACTTAAGAGACTTATCAACTCAACCCTTCTTCTTGTACAAGGTGTTCCAAGTCGGCTGACATTTTCTGTGATGACAAGAGGCACTCAACAGTTTGCCTGCCAGCAGATTTTATTAAGATATGTAAATGAATTTTTATAACACTCTGGGTCTTCAAGGTAAAAGTAAACTTGTAACTAAGAGTGAAGAAAGAACTCTTTCAGAAACAAAGTTGTGTATTGGAGAAGGCATTTTTTAAAACCAAAGTCGGGAAAGGTTTGCATCATTATGTGACTTCATTCCTGAAAATTACCGAAGTGTGACACCTACAGAAACCCTGGTATCTACACACTTTCAAAACTTAGAAACATCAAGAAAATGAAAAGGCAACCCAAAGGATGGGGCAAAAATATTTGCAAGTCATATATCTGATATCATATAATATACTAAGAACACTTACAACTCAAGAGTAAAAAGGCAAACAGCCCAACTTAAAAATGGGCAAGAGATTTGAACAGACATCTCTCCGGAGAACACACAAAATGCCCAATAAGCACATGAAGACATGTTCAACATCATTAGTAATTAAGGAAACAGAAATCAAAACCACAAGGAGGTACCCTTCACACCAACTAGGGAGGCTATAATAAAAAAGACAGATAGTAACAAGAGTTGGCAAAAAAAAAAAAAAAGTAGAGAAATTGGAACCCTCAAATGTTGTTGATAGGAATGAAAAATGGTGCAGCCACTTTGGAAAACAACCTTCCAGTTACTCAGAAAGTAAACACGGGAGCACCTGGGTGGCTCAGTCGGTTGAGCATCGGACTTTAGCTCAGGTCGTGATCTCACGGCTCGTGGGTTTGAGCCCCACGTTGGGCTGTGTGCTGACAGCTTCAGAGCCTGGAGCCTGCTTCGGATTCTGTGTCTCTGTCTCTCTCTCTCTGACTCTCCCCCAATCATGCTCTCTCTCTCTCTCTCTCTCTCTCAAAAATACACATTAAAAAAAAATTTTTTTTAAAGAAAGTAAACACAAAGATACCATATGACCCCATAGTTCCACTGCTAAGTATGTGTTGATAAGAACTGAAAACATATGGGGGTGCCTGGATGGCTCAGTCAGTTAAGGTCCGACTGTGGTTCAGGTCATGATCTCCCAGTCTGCGGGTTCAAGCCCGTGTCAGGCTTTGTGCTGACAGCTCAGAGCCTGGGGCCTGCTTCCGATTCTGTCTCTCCCTCTCTCTCTCTCTGCTCCCTCCCCCCACCAGCACCACTCATGTGCTGTCTCTCTCTCTCTCTCTCAAAAATAAATAAACACTAAAAAATAAAATTAAAAAAAGAATTGAAAACATACGTTCACACAAAAGTTTGTACGTGAATGTTTGTAGTAGAACTAATCATAATTACCAGAAGTGAAAACAACCTAGATGCTCATTAGCTGATAATGGATTTTAAAAATGCAAGGTATCAAGATAGTGGGATATTATTTGGCCATGAAAGGGAATAAAGTATAATACATGTCACAACATGGATGAACCTTGAAAACAGTACGCTAAGCGAAAGAAACCAGTCACAGAAGACCACGTGTTGTATGATTCCATTTATATGGAATATCCAGAAAAGGTAACTCCCTAGGGATCAAAAGTAGATTACGGAGGACCTAGTGGTCGTCAAGGGCTAAGGGGAAGGGAGAAAGGAAGGGTGACTGTACTGGGGATAGGATTTCTTCTTGTGGCGATGAAAATGTTCTAAAATTGCCGATAGCGATAGTTGCACAACTCTGTGAATATACTAAAAGCCATGAAATTGGGGGTTTAAACGGGTAAATCGTGCGGTATGTGAACTATTAACTCAATAAAGCTGATACGAAAAAAATCCTTAAAAACAGACCCTTCCGACATGCTTCTAAAATTTCCAGACAACCCATAAAGGCAACCCCATTCGTTTTAAGAACCTCGCTGATTAAGGCAAGGAACGCAGAAATGTAGTTACTACGTTTTGTTTTGTTTTGTTTTTTTAATTTTTTTTTTTAACATTTATTTATTTTTGAGACAGAGAGAGACAGAGCATGAACGGGGGAGGGGCAGAAAGAGAGGGAGACACAGAATCAGAAGCAGGCTCCAAGCTCTGAGCCATCAGCCCAGAGCCCGACGCGGGGCTCGAACTCACGGACCGCGAGATCGTGACCCGGGCTGAAGTCGGCCGCTTAACCGACTGAGCCACCCAGGCGCCCCGGTAGTTACTATGTTTTGAAAAAGAAAGTGGCGTAATCAATAGATAGAACTGGAAAAGAGTAACGAAGCTCAGCAAAGGCCTAGCAAGTGCCACCAACCACGGGTGGCTTCCACCTAGACCCACTGTGTCTTCTTTGGGGGCAGCTGCCATTAATCCAAGTATCCAAACTGGACCTAACACAAGCCTTAGAATCACCACATCACACAGAGTGGAGCCAAGATGTCAAAAGAAAATAAAGCCTCTTCAAACAATTTTCCTCACTGAGAGAAAACAATTTTTGCACGTTTTTTTTTTTTCAAATTTTTTTTGATGTTTATTTATTTTTGAGAGAGACAGAGACAGAATGCGAGTAGGTTGGGGGAGAGAGAGAGAGAGGGAGGCACAGGATCCAAAGCAGGCTCCCGGCTCTGAGCTGTCAGCGTGGAGCCCCATGCGGGGCTCGAACTCACGAGCTGCGAGACCATGGCCTGAGCCAAAGTTGGACACTCAACAGACTGAGCCACCCATGTTTGCACACTTTACTAAGTAACACATAAATGTTAACTCGCAATATTTATTGCATCACTTTGACCTTTGTGTGTAGGTATAGTATACAAATTATATTAACACAGTTGTATAGTGGATAAAATAAAATAAATACCCCCACTGAGGCTGCAAGCCCAAAATCTTGTCGCAGACATGATCAGAAAATCTAAGAACCTAGGCTGGAGGAGGAAGTTGAAGTTGGAAGGCTGGGATATTCTACGTTCCGCCAACTCTCTGCGCGAGTCTGAGCGAAGGGTGCAGTTGTGAGTAACTGAGCCACAGTCGGCCACCCCATGAAGAAGGAAGTTTCTGCAAGGCTCCAAGGAGCCCGAACCTGGAACAGAAGCCGAGGAAGGGCAGGATGGGCTCCCATTTGCCCCCAGGGCTCTCCCGGCTCCTGCTGTGACTACTGCTCTGTCCCGGTCTGCCTGTTCCCTGCCAGCTGGTCAGTCCTCCTGTCTCCCCGGTTCGTGTGATGCAGGGCTAGACTGCTTAGTGTGGTTGCCTGCCCCTGGTCCCCTGGGCAGAACCCGAAAGCCGGTCTCCGGGTCAGGTATGCATGCGTGTGCTCACACACACACACACACACACACACACACACAGCCTGGACCACCAGGGATGGAGCAGGGAGGAGGGGTGGAACTGATTATAGCAGGCACTGTGCCTGATAGGGCTCCTACAGGGGACGTAACAAGAAATGCTAAGACTGGCAGGGACCCGCGAACAGACCACCTTCTCCATCCCGCTTTCTGCAGTCCAGGGATACCACCCTCGCCCTTTTAGGGGCCACAGGGTCCCACGAAGTGGGAGTCAGAGGCCTGGGTTCTCGTCCAGCTCTGCACAAGGAGCCTGGCCTCTGCACCCCCCGTTCTGCGTGCAGGGCACACGGGCGCTTTGCAGGTCCTTGCAGGGATGCGGAGACAGTGTCATGAGGTGAATCTGGATTTTCCCAAAAGGATTGTGCCAGTACACTTGGGTACATCAGGTGACGAGCTCAACGGTCACGCTGAGGTTTCTAAGTGGTCTTCCCGACAAGTCTCTTTTGCCTGGGCCGCAACAGAAGAGCATCCAGGAGCACCCCGTGCCTTCCTGAGCCAGCGGCATCCTCTGCTGCTGTGTCCAATATCACAGACAGGTATTTCGGACACGCTGGGGACACACACGACATAGACTCACTATCAGAGCCAGGAGGAAACCCAGCCACTACCCAGGGCTAACTCCCGTTTTACGTGTAAGGGAAGTGGGGCCCAGGATGGGAGAGGGACATTCTCAGTTCACACAGATACACAGACACAATAGACATTTCTCACGATACAAGCCAGTGCTCCTGGGATGGCCCGTAGTTAAGAATTGTGGAAAAATAATAATAGCTCCCCCAGCAAGTCCTTTCCGCTTGCCACGCATTATCTAAAGCAATGTTTCCAAACTGTAAGTCATGACTTGATATTCTCGGGAAATCTCTTTAGAAAATTGAACCCGGGACGAAGTACAGACTAGAATAGGATCTATCAAAGTATGTCACTTGGTACGCCTGGGTGGCTCAGTCAGTGAAGCGTCTGACTCTTGATTTCTGCTTAGGTCATGATCTCACGGTTTGCGAGATCGAGCCCCCAGTTGGGTTCGGCACTGATATCTCAGAGCCTGCCTGGGATTCTCTCTCTCTCCCTCTCCCTCTGGCCCTTCCACGCTTGTGCCTTCTCTCTCAAAACAAATAAACATTAAACACACACACACACACACACACACACACCCCAAATTCATCACTTAAGAGTAGAGGTAAGTATTGTTGTCACAAACCGTTGTTTCATTTTTATAGACACACAAACACATGCAGATACATACATGTCTATAAGCGCTGAGTATTTATCTACTGGGTTACTAAAAAATGCCTTTCTTCCTGAGGTCCTCTTCAAAAAGGCATGAAGGCCCGTGACCTGAGGACGAAGTGTGCAGAAAGCAACACTGATGGGAAGAGAAGCTCTTTGTGCACACACATAAGGGGATACAGCTGAGGAGCAGCCCGGCAGGGGTGGTCACTGCCACCGGTGAGGTGATTGGAAGCCACGGGGTAGGCTCTAGGCAGCTGCAAAACCAGCTGGTCCACTTTTGTCACACTCCAGGCCACACCTGGCTGCCTCAGGTAAGGACATGGCAGGAGTTCCACCCAGGATGGGCTCAGGCCCACCCGACCCAGCTCCCATCCCTCGGCCCAGGATGCTCCCGTGCTGTTCAGCCTCACCAGAATCAGGAGGACATTAGGGGGCCTCACTCCCCTGTGCCTCTCAACAGTAGAGAATGTATCTCCTGGACACTGGCCAGGGCCTGCTACTCTTCCAAAGGTCACGATTGCTACACGAGGTAGAGGAGAAGCATGCCCGGTGTTGAAATTGGGTTTCCAGTGTCCTCCTGTCTGAGAGCAGCGGGCCGTGGGCAGCAAGGGTGCTCAGCAATGCTGTGGATCACACCCCGTCACACAAACTGCAAAGGAGCTTCTCTAAAGGGAACTGGGATTGGTACAAACATTTCTTGAAGCAAATGGTCCACTGGCAAGGGCTTGACAGATAATCAGGGAATTTAAGAACTGCCCTTACAATTCAGAGTACAAACCTGGGTGAAGCCCTTCCAGGTCCCCTAGTCCAAGGGTCACAAACACTGTCTGTAGAGAGCCAGAGAGTCAGTGTATCAGCTTTGCAGACCACACAGTCCCTGTCACAACTCCGCTCCTCTGTGGTACAGCAGGAGCCCCACAGACAGGAGGAAATGAGAGGGTGTGGCTGTACCCATAGAGCCACATCCACAGGGACAGGTAGGGGCCACGTGATCTGCTAGCCAGAGTTGGCTGACCCCACTCTAGTCCAATCTCCCCTTTTTATGATTTGGAAACTGCTATCCGGAAGAGGGAAGCACGGTCAAGTGTCCTGGGGAATGACTGCTGGCCAGATAAGGACTCCTGCTGCCTGGAGACAGCCTACCCAGTTCTCTATCAAATAACGTCCCGCTACTGAGACATAGACTTTCTAGCTCTGTCTTGCCCAAGAGGAAATTCAGTTTAAAGGTTAAATCGTTGGGACCAGAAGTCAGGCAGATCTAAGTTCCAAATCAGGCATTGCCCTGAATTGCCTAAGTTCTGTAAACATTGGTCCTTTTCACTGGAAAATAAACGATAAAATTGCATTAGGCTAAAACTGTCCTGAAGTATATACAGGTAAAGACGAACAAGGTGAACATTTGGGGCAAATGTGGGCAGGCTAAGCATGTTGAGGTGAGGGTGAACAAGGCGAAGCTACATCGCACACAAGGCAAAGGGAACAAGGAGGGGTATGTGAAGGGCCTAGATGTAATGAGCGCTCAGTAAATTCCGGCTGTCTTTCCCCACCCCTCAGACCTGAACTCTCACACCTCCTGTCAAGCTCCACCCTACTCTTACTTGAAAGGATGGAAGATAACATAGGTGGACTTTGAAAACCATAAAATACTGAGATGGCATCACACCCTCCTAGACCTCATCCACTCCTTTTTGTCCATTGAGATGTCTCCTTCCATGAACATGGTATACTCGTCCCCACCTACACATTTGTCACACATTTATGGAGCGTCTTTGGGCCAAAAACTACTAAGCAGAGTGTCATACGTGTGATCTACTCACACGGTTCCACTCACTTGCAAAGGCATCATCTATTCTCTTTATATACTCAAACCCTATCTCTGCTTCCTGACTTGAGTATTATTTTCCCCAGGATGCCACCATTCTCCTACTGTCTTCTGATCCTCAGCAGTATTCTTACCTCTGATCATTCCTGTATCTCAGGGGCTGAAACTCTTATTCTCTCATCCCAGGAAGTTTCTGGCCTAGCTTAGGCCATTGAGAGGCACTGGCACATGAAACGTGGAAGACGGAAGAGAAAGAGTAAAGTAATATTCTTCTCTAATAGCAGTGGGTATGTGTATAGTTAGACAGCAGACACAGGGTTCATGGTGTCTAGGCAAGCTCCCAGAAATCGCTTACTTCAATTCAGCAAGCAGCTGACTTCCAAGTGGTGACTTCCTACAATTCTGAGCACTTCTTAATTTTCTTAAATCCCGGAGCACTGCTCCTGACCCTTGTAACCTCAATTTGATAAGCATGTAAGTCCTTATATTACATCTTTTACTACTAAAATACAGAGTAGTTTTAGACCAAACCCTGACTGTTATGGTCATTGGAGCGCTGAAATGAGTTTCCACCATGAAAACTAAATATGGCATTATCTTAACAGTTTTGTGGCAGGCATGAGGAAACCAGGATCAGAGTCTGGGAAGATGGCACCGCATGTCATGTGGTGGTAAAACACTTGGTAAAACTTCCCCTTGCGATAATTTGGAAACCATTTGCCTCTCAAGCAGGGTCTCTAAGGGAAATCATTGGAAAGAACCAGTATGATAGTATGCATTGGCCACTACTGGCTTCTTGGGGCTAGGTTTATAAGTAAAAGAAGAGATCAAAAGAGACCTGGCCAATGAGTAAGCAGAATAAAGAGAAATACAGTCTAGAAATTTGGGTGTTGAAGGGTTGGAAAATCCAACTATTTCTAAAGTCAAAAGTTCAATAGATTTCTCAGCTGAATAAAATAACTCGGCCCTCCATCGATGATCAAATTAACATTATTTTTCTAAAAATTTTCTTGAATAATATGAAAATGGCCACCATTAAGCTGACAAAGAAAGAGCAATGACAGTCCGGCAGAAAAAATAATTATTAAGAAAAATAATAATGGGGGGGCACCTGGGTGGTTCTGTCAGTCAAGTGTCAGACTTCAGTTCAGGTCATGATCTCACTGTCAATGAGTTCAAACCCCGCATCAGGCTCTGTGCTGACATCTCAGAGCCTGGAGCCTGTTTCAGATTCTGTGTCTCCCTCTCTCTCTCCCCCTCCCCTGCTCACTCTCTCTCTCTCTCTCTCTCAAAAATAAATAAACATTAAAAATTATTTGAAAAAAAGGAAAATAATCATGGGAGTTATGTCTAGGAAAAATGCTTTGAGTATTACTAACAGTTACTAACACAGAACTATACAGAAACAACGGACGTGGGGGGGTCTTCCAGAAGGCAGAATCATTGTTGTGATGGTTTTAAAATATGTCTCTAAAGTTTCTTCTAACAAACAGAACCAGGTAAAGGGACAATGTATGACTTTTGAAATTAAGATTTTTAAAAAGGTATTGTGGCTTCCTCCTTTCCCTCTTAGATAGTTCACTCGGGGAAGCTAACTGCCACACCATGAGAACACCGAAGTAGTCCTATAGACAGGTCCATTGGCGAGCAACTGAGATTTCTTGCCAACAGCCAGAGAGGAACCGAGGCCTCCAGCCCACCGTTGTGTGGGTTAGCAGCTCCTCCGACACCAGTCAAGCCTTCGGATGACAACAGCCCCAGCCAACGTAGTGACTGAAACCTCAGGAGAGACTGAGCCAGAACCACTCAGGAAAGACACTTTCAGACTCCTGACCCTCAGAAACTGTAAGATAAATAAGCATTTATTGCTTTTGGCTGCTAAGTTTTAAGATATTTTGCTATGCCACAATAGACAGCTAGTACAATGGCTGAATCCAGAGGTGGGAGGGGAGGGGCTCTTCACAATGTCTGCCCAGCAGGAGCTTGAAACTACCACATGCCTACCGCTTTTCAATTTGTGTCCAGTACTAGATGAACCTGGAAAATATGGACTTGTACTGTGGCTATCCTGTTCTTCTTTCACCATTTATATTCAGTTTATGAGGACGTGGGAAGACACACACATTTTAGTTCTTAGGGCGTTACACCATAAGCAACCACATGTAGACTGGTGGGACGAATTGCACATCATTTGAGTGTGACCATTAAACCGGATGCAGAGACTAGATGGGATTAAGGGATGTGTTTCTCTTGGGGAGGGATGAATGTAGGAGAAAGATAAAAACAGGTACTCGATGCGGTGCCTGGGTGGCTCAGTCGGTTGAACGTCCTGCTTCCGCTTAGGTGATGATCTCACGGTTCATGGGTTTGAGCCCTGCATCGGGCTCTGTGCTGACAGCTCAGAGCCTGGAGCCTGCTTCGATTTCTGCGTCTCCCTCTCTCTGTCTCTGTCTCTGTCTCTGTCTCTGTCTCTCTCTCAAAAATAAACATTAAAAAAATTTAAAACAAAACCAAAAACAGTTATTTGATGACCAGAAGGATGGACCTTGGCAAAGACAATACTATTCCCAAATAGTATTCTCCACATCCCATTTTTCTTCTCCTCCTGGACACACAGCTAGGTTCTATTTCCCAGTCTCTCTGTGGTTGGCGAGGCTGTGTGAGCTCTGTAAGGGAATGTGGGCAAAAGTGTCCACGGCACTTCCAGGCCCGGCCCCTAAAAAGCCTTCTGAGCCCTTCTTCGTGCCCTCTATTCCCTCACTGGCTGCCCATAGGCAGTGTATCCAGTGGGGGGCCCAGGGGCTCAGGGAATTGCTGCTTCTAGAGCGAAGCAACCTAGGTCCCTGCAAACATCATGCACGTGATGCACACACACACATTCACACACACGCTGGCCTACCGAGTAAGACAGAAATATGTTTTTATTTGAAGACATTTGTTATAGCA
Organism: Panthera onca; assembly: GCF_046562875.1. Lineage (NCBI taxonomy): Eukaryota > Metazoa > Chordata > Mammalia > Carnivora > Felidae > Panthera > Panthera onca. The sequence continues at coordinate 70,062,063 of NC_138349.1, forward strand.
GTTACCTGCCACAACTAAAACAATTTAGCTCCTCTGCTCTGCGTTGCAATTTTACTGAGAGCTGGTGCCACACTATCTCACAATTATATGCAGGCAACCCGTGAATTATAGCAATCCACATTTACAATCCTCTGACAACCGCCTCGTGACATTAGTTATGGTATTTCAAAACCAGAAGAATACAAAACCATATCTCCCCGGAGGGCTTTGGCCTTGGCCTGGCACCACAAGCCTCCTTTAGTGGTGAAGAGCGTAGACGCTGGAACTCATGTTACTCAATTTGGTTCTCATATCGGCCATGTAAGAAATGTGTTTTTATCAACAGTTTGCTATGCCTGAGAAAGTCAAGGCCCTAGGAGGCTTGGAGCCTTGCCCAAAGTCATACATCTGATAACTTTAGAGCTAGTGTTCCTGTCGAGCTCTTCTGACTTCAAGCCCCACGGTGTCTTCCTCATCACGACGCAAGGGGGAAAGTCCATCTGTGGCCTTGAGGTTGTCTCTCTCTCTGCATGACTTACTGCCAAATGCCTTCAAACATGCGAAAATAACAGAGAGGACAAGTACACATAATGCTTCTTCCCGGTTCTGACAAAGCCCTTCCCAGACAAAGATGATTCCATTCCCAGTTGGGAATATTTTCCTGAAGCAGGAATGTGCATTCCCCATTGAGGACAGAGGCCCCTACCCCATCCTATGTGTAGAGTCCACAGGGCTTTTCCCTTCTCTGTTGGGCCAAAGAGAGGTAGCCCTACGACATTCCCCTGGGAAGAAGGCCAACTTGAAACCGGTAGTCTGGACCCCAACTGCTTTGAGAGGTTAATATATCCCTAACCTCCAGTCACTAAGCAAATGAGCCAACTGTTAAAATTGTCTTTCCCCAGTTCCTGATCCGACGGGACATATCTGTCCTGTGGTGACTCTAGAAGTACCACAATAGGTGGAACAGGGTTCTTGGGGAAACCCAACTACACAAAGCACGAGCCACGGTGTTCATCACAGTCCATCGCGGTTCTCAGTGGCCGTAACACAGCATCCCTCAGCTGGGTACAAGGAAGACCACGTATGTGCCTTCTGAAGCAGACGGATGCTCGGAGCTGGATAAACCAACGAAAAGGTGTTTTTACACATGCCAGCAGCTTGGGGTTGGAGCTCAGAGGCCGGGCAACCAATGAGCTCTTGCCTCCATGATGCAATGCTTCCAATATGGAATCTGGGTGGGTGAAGGACTTATCACTCACTCACCAAAGTTTACAGGGATGAAATCTGTGTAATCCAGGGCTTTCTCCCATAAGGAGAGGCTCAGGGAAGCTCTGGTCGAACTCCGTTGCTGTCTTCCTCTCCTACAATTCACTTCTGAGGGTTTCTTGGGCTTTTATGCCTTCTAATATCATTAGCGTAAAAAGCCCTTCAGTTAAGAGACTTTCCGAAGCAGTAAATATTTTCGGGAGATTGATGCTCCACACTCTTCAGAGTCCTGCTGTTATTTTTATCACTTCCATTTTATCCATGGAAACAGAGAGCCGGCAGCAGAAAAACTTCCCAATTGCGCGGATTCGCGGGGTGAGGACTGCTGGCCCCCGGATACGGATTTTAAAAGCAGAAAGGACAGAAAGGAGCCACAAATCCAAGCGTGGCTCTGGCAGCATTTTCTGGGCTTTCAGTCCAACCACTCCCACCTGCACGCATCCTCTCTCTCATTGTGCTGCCAGGGGGCCTGTGTGCAGGGCAGCGAGGTGGGAGACTGGGCCAGCTGAGCTGGTCTCTGATCCCAGAGGCCATGTGACCTTGAGCGAGTCCATAGGCCAGTGTGAGCTTCAGCTCCGACACTGTAAAGTGAGCCGACCAATGTCCCCCTGGCAGAGTGGTGGTCAGGATTAGAGGAGGGTATGCGCGAGTCCCTGGCACGAAGCTGGTGCTCGGGGAAACCTGAGCCAGGAGACTGGCTTCAAACGGTGTCCGTTCCAGGCAATGCGGTCCAGGAAGATGGGGGCGGGGTGCAGGGGGGTGGTTCAGCTCAAGTGGTCAGCGACATGGCTTCAGGAGCATCTGCAGGAGGCTGGGACGAGCCAATCTGCTGGTGCCCACCAGGGTCAGGTGCCCGAGGTAGCCTCACGCCAGAGCGAAGACCACTTTTCCAGGAACGCGGACTCGGCATTGCCCGTGTGGACTTCCACAGCGTCCCCAAAACAGAGGAGCCTCGCCAGCATGGCAGTCACACTTCCCACAAAGGTTGCGCGGGGAACACACTGGTCTTCACCCAGGAATGTGCCAACAGGAACTTCACTCAGCCAGATTGCCTTGGGCGCCTGAGACATCTTCCTGGCACATGTAGGGGCCGCTGTGCTTTGAGAAAAGTAGGAAAGGAGTAAAGGGAGAAAATGCTCCCGATCCCTTATGACCAAAAATCACACTTCTTTGGTTGAGTGTGGTTTTAGATCCGGCTACTCAAAAACATCAGGCAGAGGGGGGCCGGACGTCTGTCTTCCCTACCGTTTGAGGACAAAGGAGGCAATGGCCTCAAGAGAAGCTGTGTGTAAGCCAGACAAGCTCCAGTCAAGGCCTCTGGGAGAGGGAGGGACCAGTGACAGGAGGGCACGTGTCCAGAGGAGGGGGAAGGGGACCTGAGATCAAAGACTGGCGTTCTCCGCCCTCCCCCATCCCCCTCCCTCTGCCCTCCCTCCACACCTCCTCCCCAGCCACCAAGACGGCTGCCCTGCCAGCCCCGTACCAGTTCGTGCAAAGGGAACAAAACACGTCACAATCACAGAACCACCTCCGAAACAGAAAACGCTGCCAGCTTTTTTGCCCAGGGTGAAGCAGGACTTGGGTAGGGAGCTCAGCCCCGGCCACCATCAGTGAGCTTGCAAATACTGCAGTGCCACACCTCGGGGAACACAAACCGTTGAGGATGGGGTCCTGGCATGTCACGCTTGGCATCAGAAGCTCATCTGAAATTTCCAAGATGTTCTCTTTAATACCGTCATCTGGATGACACGGAGGAGCTTCGATAACTTCCCCGAGTGATAAAATTAGTCATGCTATGCTGCAAAGCTGTTTCCAATTTACGCCGCTGCTTACACTCAAGTTCTCCCAGCATTTGGCACATGCATATTTCAGTGCCTTCTGCCTTTAACAATGTTTCTCTTAGAGGCTTACTACTTGGGAGACTGAATTTCTTGCTCGGAAGGGACACAAAGACACAGGATCGGGAGCTCTCCTCCATCACAAAAGCCACAGTTGACTCCCTGCCATTCTGAGCATGCGGGCTCCCCGGTGGCCACCATCTTGAGCCACGGAATTTTTTTTTCTTTCACAAATGGGGATCCTGATACTGGGAGAGGACTTTCTCACGGCTGCACAAAAGTGAGGGAACCTGGATTAAGGTCCAACCTGCCTGGATGCACCCCCGGAGTGTTTTTCTCCTAGGCGGTCGCAAAATTAGGGGCAGGGCCGTCGTTGGGTACTTGACATTGTGTCCGTCAGCCTCCGTGTACAGCTAGAGTCCCATTTCCAGGTGAGGTCAGTCCTGAGGACACTAAGCCACTGAGTCCCTGTCGCTTTGCAGTGATGATGGGCAAACCACAAATTGCAAATTGGCTGCCCCTGCGTGCTTCAGCATTGTTGCTAGGTCGGTGGCGGCCAGGCACCAAAAACAGAGCCAGCTAGGTGAGTTAGCGGGTGGCTGATACATCCTCTCCCCTCTGCTTCAGCATTAGGCAAGGAGCCCTTTAGATGGTCCAAAATGCCTGTCCTCTTCCTTTTCCTTCCAAACCTCCTCCTTGCCATCTTTTGGTTGAATCTTCTTGAGGTCTCCGGATTCATCCACTGTAAGCAAGCCTCCTCCGGCTGTCTCCCGCAGTGTTCAATGTGGCCAGGCTCTTAACTGAGTCTTAAACCCAGTTCTGAATTCCCTAACTCAAAGACGGGCGGATAACCTGAGAAAAGCCTTCCTCGGCCCTTCGTGGCAGAGGTAAGTGCCCACGTTCTTCCCCTCCACTTGGATGGACTGAGGAGGGACAGGGAAACAGCTCACCGCACCTAGAGACAGAACATAAGAGGACTCCCACAGGTCAGACCCCAGCCGCAGGGCAGATTTCTTCTGGGGGCGTCTGGCCCCTACCCTGTCTGGACCCTGACTGAGCAGCGATCCCCTGAACAATTTCCAGGAACGATCCCTGTGGATTCCGGAAAAAGGTCATAGAGTCTCAAACAACAAAACTTTACCCCCCTGCTAAGTATCAATCATGTACTAAATGTTGCACAGGACGTACACTGACCCTCAGCTGGCCCGGTATCTGAAATTCAGATGTCGCCCCCGAGAACACGCGGACTGCTAATCACACGTGGTAGGGTGCTCTGCAGGCTCTCGACAGGTGGGCTTCCGAGGGGTCTGGAAGAGGTGTCACTGCAGATCTTAGTGAACAGCGTGTCTCCTCTGACATCGGGCTGCAATCCTGCTCCTCTCTCCAGGCCAGGGAGGATAGTGTTCTAGAAGTGGACATTAGTCTCTGTTACAGAAACAGTAGGAGATCGCTCCCAGGGCAGGAGGTTGCTCACTCTGCACCATAAAAGAACCGTCTTTCCCTTCCCATCGATGACAGCACCCATCTTGCCCTCTCTTCTACTCAGTGAATTAGGTTCTGTTTTCAAAGGAGTTTTATTGCTGATGGTCAGGTCAGTCCAGCAGGTACTTGTGGTGTCAAAGAGTCTAGGGCAGGATTTTTTTTTTCCTATGGAGGGGCTGCAACAATTTATTCCTGCTCAGATTCCTACTAAACCAGAGAAAAATCACTGCTGCCTTCAAGGTATCAGATTGTAAACGGCACTCTTGTAAAGGTATTTTTGCTGTATTTTATACAGTTCTGCATACAAGAATTCTTTTTAAAAAATTTTTCTAACGTTTATTTATTGTTGAGAGACAGAGAGACACAGAGCGTGAGCAGTGGAGGGGCAGAGAGAGAGGGAGACACAGAATCCGAAGCAGGCTCCAGGCGCTGAGCTGTCAGCACAGAGCCTGACACGGGGCTCGAACTCATGAACCGCAAGATCATGACCTGAGCTAAAGTCGGTCGCTTAACCAACTGAGCCACCCAGGTGCCCCAGGAAGTCTAATTTAATAGCCTCTTGACTCCCCAGCAACAGAGGTGGCACACGACTACCCAGGGACAATGCAAATTGAAGGCAAAGTTCAAAGAATATCTAAAGATCCCACCACTTCATGAGCGAGTCCTTTCTAAAGACTTTTTCTTAAGTAAGATTTCTCTAGCACTTTCCAAATCTCTTGATTGTGTCCCAAAGATGAACTCGGCCCTTTCTTATTAAGGGAGGGAAGAGAAGAGGGAGGGAGACTGAATGATATTCTCCCTTTTCAGCAGCATGAGTATGAACCACTCCTGGACATCATCAACTCCTCACTGTGACTTAGGGACTTAGTGGCTTCTTGAATGGCTGTTTTAGAGATAGGTAAGAAAAGACCAGGATGGGGGTTGCGTGACTATTCCAAGATCAGAAAGAAAGACAATTGGTGAATTCAGAAATAGGTCCCGGAGTCCTAGTTCAGGCCAAGGCACCTGCCTTTCCATCCCAGATGGATTTACTTAAAGAGCTGAGTTTGCCGAACACCCCCAGGAATAGGCAGAGACCGCAGGCAGTACTCAGGGCTGAGGCCCTTCACAGGGAAGCTCCAAAGAGGATCTCTAGGTCTCTGATGTCATAGGGAGCACCGAGTTCTTGATCGCTGCCACCTTATAAGAGTTTAAGAGTCGATCTGGGGGCTCCTTATCCCAATTCTCAGCTCTTATCCCCTCAGTTCCTCCTCTTTGTGGTCCCAAGGCTCCTACCGAGGCAAGATTAGTATAGACGCTGCCCTCCAAGCAGCTTCGGGGTTATCTTTTCCCAGGAAGCGGTGGTTCAAGTGTGCTTGGGGTCTGACCTTATGGCTTGAAGGTAAAACCACAATAAAGGAAGTGAAGGAAGGGGCGCTGGCTTCCGCTCTCAGCTGTAATTACACTGGAAACAATAGAGAGTTTTTATAATGAACTGGGTCATTTCTTGGCCTGGTGACCCCGAGGTCTGGCAAGAAACCTGTCGGTCAGGAAAAGCAACTATGCAACTTACAGCTTATTGGGTCTAACACGCTCTTGTCCTCAGATCCCAGCTCTCTCACCTGAACCGAGCACCCTGCTTGAAATGTTTTGCTAAGTGAATCCACTTAGCAAGTCTAAGGGTCATCTAGGCAGAGGGGCCCCTAAGTAATGTATTTCTGTAACAAACCTTGACCTAGCACTTACTAACTTCCACATCTCATCTAAGCACTTTACATACACCAGTCCCTTAAGCCTCAAAAGAGTCCTACTGGGGGAGGAGGCTGGGAGATGGCAGAGTAGGAGGACCCCAAGCTTACCTCATCCCATGGATACAGCTAGATAACACCCACATAAGCGTAAATAACCCGAAAAGCGACCTGAAAACTGGCAGAACAAACTCCACAACCAAAGATGGGGAAGAGGCCACGTCGAAGAAGGTAGGAAGGGCAAAGACGCAGTTTGGAAGTGAAACAGACCATGGCAGGAGGGAGCAGGGGTCATGGAGAAGGGCAAGAAACAGGCTATCACACTGGGGAGCCCACACGGGTTAGATGAGTCCCCGTAACATTTGGCTTTGAAAGCGAGAGGGGCCGACCTTCGTGAGTTCTTACAACCATCTGGACTTAAAGCCTGGAATTTTAAAAATCAGCACGCTTGGCCCCGGAAGAGCCGGTTAGGAAGCTGAGTCCCCGCCCTTAAAGAGACAGCAGACAAACAGCCGGTGAGATACAGCCTGGAAGCAGCAGTTTGAAAAACGCCAGGGACAGATGGGAGGGAGAGTTCTTTACTTATCTCAGAGCATGGCCTGGAAAGTCTGGGATCATGGGGAGACCCCTTCGGGAACAAAGTAGCTGGCATATGCCATTTTCCTCCCCCATCCCTCAGTATAAACAAATGGCCACCTGCAGGAACCAGCACTGTGCCAACACTCACTAAATAACTTGCTTACAGCAAGCCCCACTTCCTGCACTTCCGCGGATCCACCCTTTCCAGTCAAGGCTTACTTTAGTCCCTGTGCTACAGGGCCCCTCCCCCAGAAGAACAGCCCTGCATCTCCCGGCCCACACCTTTTGTGCGGCCTCAGTTTTGGCAGCAGTGGTGGCAGGTCTCATTTCACAAGCAGACTAGTGCACACCTTGTTAAAAAGGAACCAAACGCTGCCAACAATAGGCAAGAAGAGCCTTGGCAGACAACTGGACTAAAGGAAGAAGAGGCCAGGACTCAGCAGGAGGGCACACACAACACACATAGGAGATGCTCCCTGATGTGCCAGGTCCTGGGGAACAGGGGACGTTACAGTGCAGGACACTACAGGACCTCTTTCTTGTTCATAAGGCCATTACCTTCAAGGCCAAGAGACATAGTTGACTTTCCTAACATGCAGAAACAGACACAGAGAGTTAGACAAATTGAGGAGACAGAGGAATGTGTCCCAAATGAAAGAATAGGACCAAACCAGAGAGAAATGGATATAAGTAATTTGCCTGATAGAGAACTTATTATTTTTTTAAGTAGACTCAACAACAGAGTCCAATTCAGGGCCTGAACTCACCACCCTGAGATCAAGACCTGAGCTGAGATCAAGAGTCAGATGCTTAACCAACTGAGTCACCAAGGTGCCCTGCCTGATAGAGAATTTAAAGAAATAATTATAAAGATATTTATTGAACTTAAGAAAAGAGTGGAGGACATCAGTGAGACCCTTAACAAAGAGATAAAAAAGAGCCAATCGTCAAAAACAGTTCTTGAGGTAACTCAAGAAGCAAGAAAAATCTCAAATAAACAGCCTAATCTTACACCTAAAGAAGCTAAAAAAGAAAAAAAAAAAAAAAAAAAAAAAAAAAAAGAACAGATCAGTGAAACCAGGAGCTAGTTCTCTGAAAAGATCAACAAAATTGATAAACCTCTAGCCATATTCATATAAAGAGAGAGACAGAGAGAGGACCCAAGTAAAATCACAAATGAAAAAGGAGAAACACCAACACCATAGAAATACAAACAGTTGTAAGAGAATATAACGAAAAAGTATATGCCAACAAAGTGGACAACCTAGGAGAAATGGATAAATGCCTAGAAAGAGATAACCTACCAAAATTGAAGCACAAAAAACAGAAAATTTGAACAGACGTGCTGCCAGGAAATTAACTGAATGAGTTATGAAAAAACTCCCAACAAACAAAAGGCCAGGACCAGATGGCTTCACAGGCAAATTCCACCAAACATTTTTTTTTTAAGTTTTTATTTATTTATTTTGAGAGAGACAGAGACACTGTGAGTGGGGGAGGGTCAGAGAGAGAGGGAGACAGAGAATCCCAAGCTGACAGTGTGGAGCCTGACACAGGACTTGAACTCACAAAACTGTAATCATGACCTGAGCAGAAATCAAGATTCAGGTGCTCAACTGAGCCACCCAGGCACCCCCCACCAAACATTTAAAGAAGAGTTAATACTTATTCTTCTCAAACCATTACAAAAAATAGAAGAGGAAAGAAAACTTCCAAATTCATTCTATGAGGTCACTATCACCTTGATACCAAAACCAGATAACGACACCTCAAAAAAGGAGAACTACAGGCCAATAGCTCCGATGAACATAGATGAAAAATTCCTCAACAAAATATTAGCAAACCAAATCCAATAATACATTAAAAAAATCATTCACCATGATCAAATGGGTTTATTCCTGGGATGCAAGGGTGGTTCAATATTTGCAAATCAATCAACATGATATACCACATCAATAAGAGAAAAGATAAAAACCATATGACCATTTCAATAGATGCAGAAAAAGTATTCAATAAAGTATAACATCCGTTCATGATAAAAACCCTCAACAAAGTAAGTCTAGAGGGCACATACTTCAACATAATTAAGGCCTTATATGAAAAACCCACAGTTAACATCATCCTCAATGGGGAAAAACTGAGTGTTTTTTCCCTAAAGTCAGTAACAAGACACGGACATCCACTCTCACCACTTTTATTCAACATAGTACTGAAGTCTTAGCCACAGCAAGCAGAAAACAAAAAGAAATAAAAGGTATCCAAATTGGTAAGGAAGAGGTTAAACTTTCACTATTTTCAGATGGCATGATTCTATATATAGAACACCTTAAAGAGTCCACACACATACACACACACACACACACACACACACACACACACAACTAGAATTGATTAATGAATTCAGCAAAGTCACAGGAAATCACTGTACAGAAATCTGTTGCATTCCTACATAATAATGAAGCAGCAGAAAGAGAAATTAAGAAAACAATCCCATTTACAATTGTACCAAAAACACAAAATATCTAGGAATAAACTTAACCAAGGTGGAGAAAGACCTGTATTCTGAAAACTATAAAACATTGATGAAAGAAATTGAAGATGACCCAAAGAAGTGGAAAGACATTCCATGTTCATGGATTGGAAGAATAAATATTATTAAATGTCTACATTACCCAAAGCAATCTACAGATTTAATGCAATCCCTATCAAAATACCAACAGCATTTTTTCACAGAATTATAACGAACAATCCTAAAATTTCTGTGGAACCACAAAAGACCTTGAATAGCCAAAGCAATCTTGAAAAAGCAAAGCAAAGCTGGATGCATCACGATTCCAGACTTCAAGTTATATTACAAAGCCGTAGTAATCAAAAGATTTTGGTACTGGCACAAAAATAGACACATAGATCAATAGAACTGAATAGAAAGCCCAAAAAGAAACCCACAACTAAATGGTCAATTAATCTTCAACAAAGCAGGAAAGAATATCCAATGGGAAAAAAACAGTCCCTTCAACAAACGGTGTTGGGAAAACTGGACAGCAACATGCGAATAATCAAGCTGGACTCCTTTCTTATATCACATACAAAAATGAATTCAAAATGGGCTAAAGACCTAAATGTGAGACCTGAAACCATAAAAATCCTAGAAGAATGCACAGGCAGTAATTTCTCTGACATTGGCTGCAGCAACATTTTTCTAGATATGTCTCCTGAGGCAAGGAAAATAAAAACAAAAATAAACTCTGGGGACTATATAAAAATAAAAGGCTTTGGCACAGCAAAGGAAAAAATCAATAAAACCGCAAGGCAACCTACTGAGTGGGAGAAGATATTTGCTAATGACATAATCTGATAAAGGGTTAGTATCCAAACTATATAGAACTGATACAACTCAATACCCAAAACACCAATAGCCCAATTTTAAAATGGTAGAAGGAGGGGCGCCTGGGTGGCTCAGTCGGTTGGGCGTCTGACTTCAGCTCAGATCACGATCTCGCAGTCCGTGAGTTCGAGCCCCGCGTCGGGCTCTGGGCTGATGGCTCAGAGCCTGGGGCCTGCTTCCGATTCTGTCTCCCTCTCTCTCTGCCCCTCCCCCGTTCATGCTCTGTCTCTCTCTGTCTCAAAAAATAAATAAACGTTAAAAAAAAAAAATTAAAATGGTAGAAGGAGCGCCTGGGTGGCTCAGTTGGTTGAGTGTCCAACTCTTGATTTCGGCTTAGCTCATGATCCCAAGGTCATGTGATTGAGCGCCACATAAGGCTCCACGCTGAACATGGAGCCTGCATAAGACACTCTCTCTCTCCCTCCCTACCCCTCTCCCCACTAATTTAAACAGAAAATCTAAAATAAATAAATATATATATGTATAATGGGCAGAAGACATGAACAGACAATTCTCCAAAGAAGACACACAGATGGCCAACAGACACATGAAAAGATGTTCAACATTACTCGTCATCAAGGAAATGCAAATCAAAACTACAATGACACATCACCTCCCACCTGTCAGAATGGCTTGAATAAAAAACACAAGAAGCAACGGGTGTTGGTGAGGATGTGGAGAAAAAGGAACCCTCTCGCACTGTTGATGGGAACGCAAACTGGTGCAGCCACTGTGGAAAGCAGTGCAGAGGTTCCTCAAAAAGTTAAAAATAGGGGCGCCTGGGTGGCTCAGTCGGTTGGGCGTCCGACTTCAGCTCAGGTCATGATCTCACGGTCCGTGAGTTTGAGCCCCGCATCGGGCTCTGTGCTGACAGCTCAGAGCCTGGAGCCTGTTTCGGATTCTGTGTCTCCCTCTCTCTCTGACCCTCCCCCGTTCATGTTCTGTCTCTCTCTGTCTCAAAAATAAATAAATAAATGTTAAAAAAAAATTTTTTTTAAAAAGTTAAAAATAGAATTACCTTGGGGCCCCCCGAGTGGCTCAGTCGGTTAAGCGTCCAACTCCTGATCTCGGCTCAGGTCATGACCTCATGGTTTGTGAGTTTGAGCCCTGCATCAGGCTCTGCACTGAGGGTGGGGAGCCTGTTTGGGATTCTGTCTCCCTCTCTCTCTGTCCCTCCCCAGCTCCCTCTCTCTCTCTCTCTCAAAATAAATAAAAATAAACTTTAAAATAAATAAATAAATAAATAAATAAATAAATAAAACTACCTTATGATCCAGTCATTTCACTACCAGGTATCTACTTCAAAAATACAAAAACATTAATTCAAAAGGACACCCCTATGTTTATTGCAACATTATTTACAATGGCCAAATCATGGAAGTAGCCCAAGTGTCCTTCGATAGATGAATGAATAAAGAAGAAATGGTGTATATATATATATATATATATATATATATATATATATATATAGAATATGGAATATTACTCAGCCACAAAAAAGAATGAAATCTTGCCATTTGCAAGGACATGGATGGAGCTAGAGCGTACAATGCTAAGCGAAATAATTCAGCCTGAGAAAGACAAATATCAAATGATTTCACTCATATGTGAAATTTAAGAAACAAAACCAATGAGCACAGGAAAAAGAGGGAGAAGAAAGAACGACAATCCAAGAAACAGCCTCTTAACTCTAGAGAACAAACGTGGCTACCAGAGTGGAAGTGGGGGGAGGCATAGCTGAAATAGCGATGGGAATTGAAGAGTACACTTAACATGATGAGTTCTGAGTGATGCATAGAATTCTTGAACCACTATATTGTATAACTGAAACCAACATAACACTGTATGTTAACTATACTGGCATTAAAGCAAAAACTTAATTTTAAAAAAGAATCCTACTGAATAGATCCCACTGTTGTCTCCATTTAAAAAATAATGGAGGGGAGGGGAGGTGATGGGCATTGAAGAGGGCATCTTTTGGGATGAGCACTGGGTGTTGTATGGAAACCAATTTGACAATAAATTTCATATATTAAAAAAATAAAATAAATAAATAAATAAATAAAAAATAATGGATCCCCTCCCACTGCTCCTTTTCAATATTGTACTGGAAGTCCTAGCTAATGCAATAAGAGAAGAAACAGAAATACAAGGTGTAAGATTAAGAAGGAAGAAATAAAACTATCTATGTTCACAGATGGTGTGATTGTCTATATAGAAGTCTGAAAGACTCAAAAAAGGACGCCTGGAACTAATAAGCAGTTACAGCAAGGTTACGAGATACAAGGTTAACATACAAAAGTCAATTGTCATCGTATATACCGAAAATGAACAAGTCGAAATTGCCATTTGCGTTGACACCGCCTAAAACGAAATACGGTAAAACCTTGGATTGCAAGTAACTCGTTCTGCAAGTGTTCCGCAAGATGAACAAACATTTCTAATCAATTTTAACTTGATAAATGAGTAATGTCTTATAACACAAGTAGTACGTGACACTGAATGTCACATGATCACCACTGAGTCCATGGTTCTTCTCTCACGCGCGTGTGCACACGGAATTGTGGGTGATCATCTCCCATGCTCAGATGCTAGGTCTCGGGCCACGGTATTCGGCAGAAATCAGTGATTTTTCAGAACATTGGAAGGTGCCCACGACTGGCACTTGTGTATTTTCTGTCACTTCAAAGCCCCCGTGGACAGTCCTTTGCTTTTCCGTGCAAGGGTGAGCTTAGGAATGCTTTGCGTCCTTTTAGGTCAGGCTGCCTGCAGATACAGAGCCTTTCCTCTGCTGCCTTATTGCCAGTTACATTAAATACAGTATATGACAAGAGTTTATTAATACTTTCTGTAGCAGTGATTCTGTTAGTGATAGTGAAAGTCGCCTTACGCGATAACCCTCCTCTCTCTTGTCCCCCTCACACAGCCGCAAAGGTTCTCAGAGGTAAGTGCAGGTTAATTTATTTTTCTTTGTATCTTGTATTTTCTTTATTCTTTTGTATTATATTACAGCATTGTAATCATTTTTCTAGGAATATTTTGGGGTTATGGAACGAATCATCTGAGTTTCCATTATTTCTTATGGGGAAATTCGCTTTGATACACAAATGTTTTGGATTACAAGCATGTTTCCGGCATGAATTATGCTCGTCAACCAAGGTTTTACTATACTTTAGGTATAAAGCTAACAAAATATGCCTAAGGTCTGTATGAGGAAAATTATAAAACATGATGTAAAATCGAGGCACAGAGAGGTTAAGTAACCTGTGTGCCTAAGTTTGTACAGCTTGTACAGGGGAGGGTGGGCTCTGAAAAGAGGGAGCCTGGCTCTGATGTCCATGTTATAACCCCCACGCTATGCTATCTTGCTGCTGAGTTTTAAGGACATCTGGCCCTGAGGTACCAAGGACTTACACGTATGCACTGCCCTCTACTGAATCTAAGCCACTGAATAGGAGACCTGGGAGAGACATTGGGGTGCGTTGAGCTCTACACTCAACTTAATAGATGAGAATGCTCAGGCCCCAGGGAGGAACTTCTTAAGGTTACTAACTAAGCCTCAGATCTAATCTTGAACCTAGAAAGAGCATATGTGTTTGCAGAATGACTGCCGTGTTCACTAAGCCCTTACACTCATTGGTGAGGGTGGGCTTGCCCATTCTGTACAGACCCTTGAAATCTCAATGGCTTGGCACAATAACAGTCTACTTCTTGATCTACTATAGTCTGAGGTGGGCTGGACGTGCGGCAGAGCTCCTCCATGCAGAGGCACAGGCTGCTCTCAGGGGCACACGTCCCCCTAACATCTCAAGGCAGGACCCCGTTGTTTCAGAGGAAGGGAAAGAGCCTGGAGATAGTGTTCATCCTTTCTGCCCGCCTCTAATTGGCCAGAACCCAGTCAACATGGCTCCCACTTAGCTGCAAGGGAGGCTGGGAAATGTAGGCTAGGAAGAGTGAAGGGAAACAAGATTTGACAGACACATAACACCGTCTCTAACATTTACCTTTGCATATATCACCTCATTAAACTTTCCCAGCAGCAGTACAAGAGGAGCATTATTATCCCCACTGAAGGAGATTAAGTAAATTGCACCGGATTCACCCTGTTAGTGGATGGCCGGATCAAGATTAAAACTGGAGTCTTTCAGGGGCACCAGGGTGGCTCGGTCAGTTGAGCCTCCGACTTCCGCTCAGGACACGAGCTCACAGTTCGGGGGTTCGAGCCCTGCGTCGGACTCTGTGCTGACTGCTCAGAGCCTGGAGCCTGCTTCGGATTCTGTGTCTCCCTCTCTCTTTGCCCCTCTCCTGCTCACGCTCTCGCTCTCTCTCTCTCTCTCTCTCTCAAAAATAAATAAAATAAGTTTTAAAAATTAAAAAAACAAACAAACCCTGAAGTCTTCCTGACTCCAAAACTCTCTGATTTCTGTACTACACCAAACTAGCTCTACAAGATCGTCTTGAGTCCCACCTCCAAGCTCTTTCACGACTCTACACAGCAGTGTGAGAATATAGAGAGGTGGAAAGATATCTTCTCCCCAGCTTTGTAGCCAAGGATGTAGCTCTTCTCCCAAATGCTGTAGGTGAGAGTATAAATTAGCACAACCTTTTTGGAGAGCAACTTGGTAACACTTATCCAAGTGATAAATATGTGTATTTTTGACCCAGCAATTATACTGGAAGTCCAGGAATTTCTCTGCTACAGATAAAGTTTCAACAGTGTACAATGATATACTTGCCTAAAAATCTTTATTGCAGCCTTGTCTTTAATAGCAAAAGAACTGGGGGAAAAGAAAACAAAAGTCTAAAAGGAAGGGATGGCTAAAATAAATATTGGAACATCCATTTGGCAAAATACCCTGCATCCACTAAAGAACAACGTGAGTTATCTCTACACGCCGACAGGAAGAATGGCTGACATATGGACAAGTGGAAATAAAACAATAATATATATGAGCTAATCTCATTTGTGAAAGAAAACATGGGTATGCATATTATATATAATGTATATGTTATAATATATGTCATGTGCAAGGTACTGAAAGTATTCCCAACAAAGTAGTATAAGTGGGCAAATTCAGAAGAACCTTTTATGTGATAACATTTGACTACTAATTTTTATAATAACTATAAATTATGTATATAAATAAAAGAATTACATTTTGAGAAAAATGCTGCTACAGTTCTGTACTTGAATGCAATGTTCCGACTAAACCTGAACTCTGATAATGTCCTACAGTTCCGAGGTGAAAAATATATTATATTTGAATTCACTCTGTTGATTCCTAAATGCAACAGTCCCTCTCTTGGTCAGCCTGGGATTGCCACAAAGGACAGGCTTCGATGGGTTAGCACAGCCTCATATCAGCCGGGTAAGAGCTCACTTTACTGTCCCCCAGATTAGCCATACCTAGCTCATGCTTGTTCCGTGGGCTTTTTAAGGGGAACTGCATCTCTTTCCACTCTGCTTGGCTCCTACATGCTCGCGGTCAGCCATAGGGTTGGCAGTGAGATATTTGTGGGAGCCAGCCCACACCACAACACCAACAATAACTGATTACACACAGAAGTGACTGCAAACCGCTAAACCCTAACTGAAAAGAGTCCCCCGCTCTCATCAGGGTCCCAGAAATGCTCTATTCAAGCCCCACAACACAAGTAAACAATGTTTTAAGGAGTCTAAAATACATTTTCAAATACAGGGAAGAGAGCCCAGAATACAAACAAAATGCAAATGTTTGTTACAAGCTGGGGCGCCTGGGTGGCTCAGTCGGTTAAGCGTCCAACTCTTGGTTTTCGGCTCAGGTCATGATCTCATGGTTCGTGAGTTCACGGAGCCTGCTTGGGATTCTCTCCCTCCTTCTCGCCCTCTGCCCCTCCCGCACTCGTTCTCTTTCTCAAAATAAATAAATGTTTGTTTTTTTTTTTTAAAGCTCATTAAAGCATAAAAACGCCATTATAACTGCCACCGAAAGATATTGTGGAACATAGGTACAGATTCCTTTTCTGGACATACATGAAAGGGATTTTCTTTTCTCATCTTTCAATTTATCTGTTAAAAAACTGAGAGAAAATCCATATATAAATTAACGGAATATGAAACAAAAGCGACAAATGGAAGCAGAGACACTGATAGAAATTGTTCTGATATCAAGAAGCGTATTGTAACCAAAGAAATTCAGACCACGCCAAAAGCAATAATTCGTTAAATAAGAAATCGATTTCTAGTCGAAGTAACGGATTATGATGACTAGGCTCTTGTACTGGCTGGTAACTCAACTAGTGAAGAGAAGTGAATCATACAATTCATTGAGAACACCAATTTTTTTTACTGATTTGGCCCCCAAAAAATGGCATCAACATAAATAACATAAAATTCCTAAGAAACCAGTACCACTGGAAGATTATCCCTGGCAAATTAATGAGTTCTTTCAAAGTAAAGAATACTCAACATCAGTCATTTGCACAAGAAAACTTGAACTGACCAGTGACAGAGAAAGAATTTATTCTGTGAATAAATATTAAAGGGAAGAGGCGAAAAGCTAATTTCTATTGACTGATACTCCCACTCTGTGTTTCTTACAAACTATAAGAAAATTCAGTAATAATATAAAATGATTAACTCAATATCTTTCAGCATACACTTAACCACAACCAGTTAGAAGATATATTAAAGAGTAATTTACAACAGAGAAAAGAAAACAGCTACTTAGAAATAAAGCCAACAAGAATTCAGGGAAAATCTATATAAAAAAATTAAAATGTTACTGTAGGACACATTAAAAATATTCTGAGCAAATAAAAAGATTCATTATACTCCTGGATTGGGAAATAACACAGTGTCATTTCTCCCTTACTTACTGTATCAAGAGCCTATAAAGAAGCAATCCAAATAAAATGCCAATAAGAGTGTTGTACTAGATAATGAGATCCTAAAGATTATATATAGAAATAAGCAAACAAAGTGGTCAGGACATTTCTGAAAAAGAAAAGTAATAATGAGGCAGCACAGGCAAATACTGACATATTCTCATTAATGACTGAAATAGTGGGATAACGATGAAAACCAGACAGGCAGATAAATGAGACAGAACTAAAAGTCCACAAAGAAACCCAAGCGCAAACGAAAATTTAGTGTATGGAAAGGACAGCACATGAAATCAGTACAGAAAATATGATGTCGGAACAGTTGGATAACCACCTGTGGAAAAAAGGAAGTTGAATTCACACTTCACATCTTACACCAGGGTAGATGTAATGTGGGTTTAAAATGTTTGTATAAAAATTAAGTCATGGGAGAGTTAGAAGATTCCATGAGATAATCTCTACGTTAATCTTGGCATAAAGAATATCTTTTTAACTGCAAAGCAAAACAGAAGCCATTTAAGAAAAGACTGATCCATTCGACTACATACAATATTTCAGGGTCTGCGTGGCTAATATATAAACAGCTCTTTTTCAATATAAACATAACCCAATAGAAAAAAAACAATGGATATGGGTAGGGGGTGGGGAGGGGCAGGGGAATACTTCCAAAATAAAATGAAAATAGATTTTAAACATGAAAAGATGTTCAGATCCACTTATTCTAAGAAGAATGTAAATTAAAATTTCAGTGGAGCACATTTTTTTTCACATATAAAATTGCAAATGTCAAAAAAATTGACAATCTATTATGGCGACAAGTATGTGGTAAAATAGGCACTTACAGGTGATTAGTGGCCATGTCAACTGGTACCTCAATAGAAGGAAATCTGGCCATATGCATCAAAACTACCAAAGCTCGGGGCACCTGGGTAGCTCAGTCGGTTAAGCGTCTGACTTCGGCTCAGGTCATGATCTCACAGTTTGTGAGTTCAAGCCCCGCGTCGGGCTCTGTGCTGATAGCTCAGAGCCTGGAGCCTGCTTCAGATTCTGTGTCTCCCCCTCTCTCTGTCCCTCCCATGCTCATGCTCTGTCTCTCTCTATCTCTCAATAATAAACGTTAAAAAAATTTTTTTTTAAATTACCAAAGCTCATATCTTTTGACTCAACAATTCTACCTTTAGAAATTTAGCCTGCATTATACTCACAAGTGTATTAAAATGGGAAGTTTGGAAACAACCTAAATGGCCATCGGTTGGGAACCAATTAACTAAACCACAGGTCATATACACAATGGAATATTACACAGTCACGGAAAGAGTGGGGCATCTTCTCAGGGACTGATGGGGCATGATCTCCTAGATATATTTTTAAATAGGTAAAAGAAGGAAAGTACAAAACAGAATTTGCTCTTAAAATAAAGACAAATCTGTTCCTTAGTATAGAGAGACTATCTCCGGAAAGATAAGAGAGATGTGTGCCCTTGGGAGGGCTGGTGAGGCAGGTGCTATTTATGTATTCTTCATACGTTTTCTTTTTCAGCTCTGTGTTTTGCTTACTCAGTAAATAAATGCTAAATAAAACTAAGTAAATAAGAAACAAGTACACCTCCTTCTGGAGAGAAGAGGGAGGTAGTTGAGATCGTACCTACTCGGAGCTGCGAGGGGCAGCTTGGAGGTGACAGCAATAGGGAATCACTCACGTAGCCAAAGAGACGGACCACCATGGGACAGAAGAGGAGAAGGGTCTACCTGTTCTGGAAACTGATTCCAAAAGCCACTGGTAAGAGCTTGAGACAAGAGTTGGGAATTTTTTAATAATTATTATTATCGGGACACACAGTCTGATATTTATCTGTCAGACCTGTTGGGACCTGCAGAAAAATGGGCTCCCTGATACCCAGGAGCTGCCTTCTCACCCCCCCCCCACCCCGTCATCTGGTGTCACCTTTTCTTAGCAGTATTATCCCCCCTCTTTCCCTTCACGAAGGCCTTATTTCAGATCAGGGCTAGCCTTCCCGCTCTCCCGGCTCCTCATGAGATCTAGCCCTGGTCTGAGCTTCACGACAGAAAAGTGGGCTGTATCTGTCATTGCACTCAGTGAGACTATCTTTGTCTGGGTTCCTGGGCGGATTGAATGACTCTGAGACTGTCCCCCGGGACACCGTGTCTACTGTGTTAGCAAAGAGACACAGGGATGAGCTGAGGTCCAGGGGACACGAGACCACCGCTGGCTTAGGGTGGGTGGCTTCATCCTAAACCAGCCCCAGCTCCCGCCTCAACGAACTTGGCACATTGTAGGCACAACGAGCCATCGAGAATGAAGGCAGGCCAAGGAGGGGCTCTGACAAGGCTCACCTGTCCTTCTGCCCACTGGGTTGTCAGCACATCTTCCCGGAAGAGGAAGTGTTTCTGAAAGTGGCAATTGTTGGCCGCCTGGACCAGAATCCTCTGGGATGCTTGCGGAAAATACACATGTTCAGGCTCTCCCGAACCTGCTGGAACAGAGGTCTGTGGGTGGAACCCCTGAATCTGCACCTTAAATACCCCATGGAATTCTAACATAGACGACTGGGAAACACTCTGAAGGACATGGTCCTAAGAACTCCATAAGCTCTGCTTTTTTATTTTGTAACTTTTTGGTGTGAAATAATTTCAAACTTTAGAGAATTCAGGAATAGTACAGAGAACCCCCTTATACCTTTGTTTCGCTACATCTGTGCACTCTCTCCATATATACGTACACACATACGTACGTATGATTACATATATAATTAGTATTTTCTGAACTATTTGAAAGTGAGTTACAGAGACAACATTGCCTTTCACCCCTGAATATTTCAGCATTTTTATCCTGAGATTTTACATAGCAACCGTATAATATTCAAATTCAGGAAATTTAAAACCGATGCAATTATCTGTCCTATAATCCGTGTACCAACTTCTTCAATTGCCCGATGGCGTCCTTTACAGCCATCCTCCCTGACCCAGGCTCCAATCCAGGCTACACGTGGCACTGAGACATCACGTCCTGTACCCAGGAATATTTCCCCAGTCTGTCTCCATTCTGCTCCTGGGGACCCCTGCTTTGGGGTCCGTCTGCTGTCTGTCCTCTCCCCACGCACCGGTCCTGCACTTCCGGGGACAGATGACGATGCACAGAAGACAGCAGGAAGACGAGACGCTGACCTTCGGGACACCTGGTTGTTCGGGTCGTTGCTGCTCTCTGAGTGTGCGCTGCGGCCCCAGGAGACCGAGGGCTGCTTCCCGGGCTCCGGGGAAGACGCGGACCTTGGGGCCCAGAATAATGGGCTGGCTGCACCCGCATAGTTCAGCCCACTTAAACCACGCCTTTGCTCTCTCCCTCGCCTCTGCTCTCCCTCCCCTGCCACTGCATCAAGACCAAAGCATTTGGATTCGCTCCTTAAACATGCTTTCCCTGGCCTTTGAGTAGGCCCATAAAGATGGGGAAGGTCCAGGGGCCCGGAGTCAGGATCAAGTTCCAGCCGCTAGTTACCATGACCCATGTTTCCTCCCCGCTAGAGCTCAAACACAACCCCCCCACCAGTAGGAGATAATGGCGTGCCCTTCAGGGAGCCTCTAAAGGGGGGAGACCTCACAGGGGCTCTCACAGGAAGCCAACCGAAACTCGGGCTTCAGCCAGCACCTGGGAGGGGTTAACACACTTGTGTTTCTGGAAAATTCTGCAAAGATCATTTGTATTTTTTTTTTCTTTAAAAAGGCCACCCGAAATTTTATAAGCTACTGCCTTACGAAACTGGTATCCAATCCTGTGTCTATAGATATTACCTGTGTGTATGCGCAATAGATAGGTACATAGATACGTAGATATGATATGTAACAATGAAGAATACTCCAGTGAATTCTTTCAGGGAGACTCAAAATGGAAATTAAAGCTATTTACATTTAGATTAGTTTTTTTAATTATTTATTTTTTAATTTACATCCAAGTTAGTTAGCATATAGTAGATCAGTTTTTAAACTGAGAGGTAAGGAACTATATCAACCAGATGGAAACATGACTATTAAAAACTTGCCTTGGGGGACGGGGGTGGAGAACTTGCCCTGGATTTTTTAAGCGAAATTCCAGACCAAAAAATTTTTCTATCCTTTTCTTTTTCTCTTTTTTTCTTTCTTTCTTTTTTTTTAAGTTCCTTTTGAGAGACAGAGAGAGCAAGTAGGGAGGAACAGAGAGAGGGAGGGAGAGAGAGAATCCCAAACAGGCTCCACACTGTCAGCTCGGAGCCCGACTTGCTGCTTGAACCCACCAACTGTGAGATCATGACCTGAGCCGAAACCAAGAGCCAGATGCTTAACTGACTAAGCCACCCACATACCTCTCTCTCTCTTTTTTTTTAATGTTTATTTATTTTTGAGAGAGAGAGAGAGAGCACAAGCTGGGGAGGAGCAGAGAGAGGGAGACACAGAATCCAAAACAGGCTCTAGGCTCCAACCTGCCAGCATAGAGCCCAACATGGGGCTCAAACTCACGAACTGTGAGATCATGACTTGAGCCGAAGTCGGACGCTTCACTGACTGAGCCACCCAGGTGCCCTTCTTCTTCTTCTTCTTCTTCTTCTTCTTCTTCTTCTTTTTTGTTTTTTTGTTTTTTAAACATTACTGGCCTCTTACTGGATTCTTCCTGGTTTTCTAATCCAAAAATCACTTCTCTGGCTTTCTCTTTACCAGAAAGTATAAACCCATATGGCCAATGAGGTACAGAAATCTGCAGCCTTTTGCTGAAGGAGGAGAGGACAGAGCCCAACATCTGGCTGAGAAATAGTGTATACACAGAGCATGTCTCTTACCCTCGTTTGGAATGTTCTAACCATAGAATAAATGCTATTGCCGTCAACTGTCTTCCTACCTTAGACCATGTTCATTTTGTCCTTTTTTTCCCCCTTGACATGCAGACTCATTCTAGAAAATAAAGACCATTTTTCATCTTGCTAGTTAATCCATTTCAAATAATCTCTTGCTAACTGAATGATCCAGTGGGAATAAAGTTGTTTTCCAACGTTTCCATAATCAATCAAAGAAACACCTTGTGTTTTGTCGCCATCCCCTTTTCCGGAAGACTCCGTGGGACGTGGCAAGATATTCTCATTTGCTCCTCTCTCTATACAGATCTTGTGTCTACTAGGCCAGGCAGTAAAAACAAGTGAGGACCCAGGCAAGAAAAGACTCTAAGAGGTCACACAGAAAGGACTCCCCATCCAGGAATACCCCTTAAAGCCACACTGTTCCCCTCAAAAATCTCAAAGCTTTGCATCACCCCAAGCCATAGAGGGCCTCTCCAGAGGATACCTGCTAAGCGCTTTCCATACATTCTGCCATCTAACCCTCAAAAACAAAATCCTGGAGGGCTGTTATAAACAAAGAGCATCTTTAACAGAAAATAACAAGTGTGACGGAAGATGTGGACCCGGAATGCGTGTACGTGGCTGCTAGGAAGGTAAAATGGTGTAGCTGCTGTGGAAAACAGTGTAAGGATTTCTCAAAAAAATTAAAAATAGAATTACCATGCCACCTAGGAATTCGACTCCTGGGTATACACCCACGTGAACGGAAAGCAGAGACTTTAACAGGTCTTTGTCCCCCCATGTTTATAGCAGCATCGCTTACTATACCCAAAAGGTGGGAACAACCCAGTTGTGTCTCCATCGATGGCTGAATGGATAAGCGAAACAGGTGCACGCGGTGGGATCCTGTTCAGCCTTGACAAGGAAGGAAACCCCGACGTACGCTGCGGACACGGATGAACCTCGAGGACGCTCGGCTACGTAAAACAAGAAAGTCCCCAAAACACAAATGAGTGCATGATTCCACTCGTATGAGGTACCCAGAGTTGTCAAATGCATAGAGACCGAAAGTAGGACAGTGGTTTCCTTCAGCTCAAGTCTCGAGCTCAGGGTTCGTGATGGGGCCCTCTGCTGTGGGCGCAGAGCCCGCGTTAGATCCTCGGTCTCCCTCTCTCTCTCTGCCCCTCCCCGCCCTCAGAAACAAATAAACGTTTAAAAATAACAGTCGGGGCGCCCGGATGGCTCAGTCGGTTGAGTGTCTGACGTCAGCTCAGGTCGTGATCTCACGGTTTGTGGGTTCAAGCCCTGCCTCGGGCTCCGTGCTGACAGTTCAGAGCCTGGAGCCTGCTTCGGATTCTGCGTGTGTGTCTCTCTCTGCCCCTCCCCCACTCGGGATTCTCAGTGGGTAGGCGGACCTCAAGGTCTGGGATCCGGCCGCTATCGTCCACCACTGTCGACCCCTGACCATCCACACCCGCCATCTACCGTCTACCATCGATCATCTACTTGGTGGGAAACAAAAGACAACCAGAAGATAAGAAGTAAAAATAATAAAAATATCCACCCTGGCTCTGGGCACTCAGGCATCCCAAGCGCCTAAAAGAGTTGACGTGGCCTTCTCGTCATAGCTAATTACAGACGCTAACCCTCTATCCCGAGCCAGTTGTAAATTGACCACAAATCAGTAGTCATCTTGCTCTATAACGTGACATGGGATTTGAAGCCAGGCCTCACAAAACCAGAGTGAATTCTAATAATTCCCTGATTTCCCAGATTTCGGTTCCCCCCCCCCCCGCCCCCCGCCAATGTGCCAACAGGAACTGCCATCCTGTCATTCCCAACTTGGTCTCTCCATCCAGCCCATCTGTGTCAGCCCCCCTCAGTGGTCATGGAAGGGGTCACGTGAGCAACCAACCAAAGGAAACAGAATTGTCCAAAAGCAACAGAAAGCCTCTCTTTCCACCCTCGGTGAAACAGAGTCAACTGAGGGCTACCTGCAAATTGGTCGTCTTCATGAGGTCACCGGGGACTGGACGACCTAGTCGATTTACCCGGATTGCACAGCAGTCCACATGTGTCTTGGTGGCAGCAGTGGCTGAGACCCCCGCCCGACGCCCACCCACACAACAGCCATGCTTCTGTATCTCCAGGTTCCGGATACAAGCTCCACCACTCACACTTCTGAGGGAGGAAGGGGCTGGGGGAGCCACGTGCCTGTCAGAGCAACCCCCCACGGGGGGGTCACAGCGCTAAAACAGCTCATTTAAACCGCGCGGTATTGAAAACCAAATGAAAGAGACAAAGAGTCAAGTAGAGAACACTGAAAAGTAAACATTACAAAACCTTCCAAACCAGAAGCCCAGAGGCACATTTTCTTTGGGGAGAGACCAGCTATTTGTTCTTCCTTCCAGGAGTGTGATGTTTATTTAACTGGAAAAGACAGCTTGACTTAATTGAGTGTGTGTGTGTGTGTGTGTGTGTGTGTGTGTGTGTGCGTGCGCACACGGAAGAGGGGGGCTTCTCTAGCTAGGCAGAATTTCTGCTCTCTGGGGCAGAAACAGGTCACACTCTAAGGTCCGTGACTGAACATGGGCACAATTTGGGTTTCTAGAAAAGAAGGAAGGGGATACATAACCATTGTTAAATGCCTACTTTCACTGGACAGATCTATGCCACACATTTAGGCTTTAAACATTTTACGCAACAATCCACAGGAAGAAGCACATTTTACCGTAGCCCAATGCACGCACGAGTGCACAAACACACACACACATTGACACATGTATTTCATAAAACTCATGCTTGCCCTTCTACATGTGAGGTACTCTGATCTTTTCTACGCCATTGTTTATATTTAATTTTTAATTGAGGTCTAGCATACCACAATAAAGCGCACAGA
Organism: Panthera onca; assembly: GCF_046562875.1. Classification (NCBI taxonomy): domain Eukaryota; kingdom Metazoa; phylum Chordata; class Mammalia; order Carnivora; family Felidae; genus Panthera; species Panthera onca. The sequence continues at coordinate 70,086,901 of NC_138349.1, forward strand.
TCTCAAACATACAGCTTGATGGATTTTTTTTCAGGGTTCCTAATTTTTTTTTTATAAATCGTTTTATTGCTATATATATATATATATATATATATATATATAACATATATATATAACATATATATATAACATATATATATTCACCCATTTCAAGTATACACCTCAAGAGGTCTTAGTGTATTTCCCGAGCTGGGCAGTCATCCCACAAACTAATCTTGGAACATCTAGCATTTTCATCAGCACAAAGAAAACCCACTATATGTTCTATTTTTTAGTTACTTATTTTTTTAATGCTGGTCACAACCTATCAAATTTATGTCACCAGTGGGTCACAGCTGCAGGTGAGAAAAGCTGTATCAGACGTTTTACGATAATATCCCACTTACTTTTCAAAACGAGTCCTGATAGGCCAAAGTATGTCCAAGTAGCTGCAGGGCCAAGGGGCAGGTGTCACAGTAATTCCAAGCTCACAGCACTCAGAAGTGATAGAGGCTGGTCGGGAGGACAAGCCAGACCCACACAGAAACCTCCCTCGTGGGGAGATGCTGACCTTGGTGACTCATTGCACGGAACAGATTACATCCAGAAGTGTTGCCAGACAAACTGAACTCAAACCTCGTTACGCAGAGCTCAGCAATGACATTCATAACCTGGGTGGAGCTGGGGGGACGTGTGCCCTAGCAGGATTTAGGAGAGGAGTCTGAGACGCAAACAAATAACCTACGAAAGCCGTCAGAGATATTGCTGCCTCAAACTCTTTCAACGTGGAGCAGTTGGTCCACATACATGGGAAGAATCCCACAGGGTAATTGGGGGAGAGAATGTGGTGATTAAATACAGATAAAAATGTCCTGTCTTCTCTCTTAGCCCGACTCAACCCGGGGGAGGCAGTGGGGAGAGGTGAGAGTAGGTGGATGTTTGTGTCTTTGTGTGTGTGTGTGTACGTGTGTGTGTTGGGGGAAAGGGAGGGCTCAACTCTCACCCTCACCCTAAACGATCTAGATGTGGCACAACAGGCAGACATTCCAGCCCAAGGTGCCACGAATTATGTGGACACAGATGCCACGCACTTGCCCACTGGGGCTCCAGGAGGGGTTCAGTCAAACACCGGAGGAAAGGAAAACCCAGAGGGCCTGGGTTCTGGATCTCCGACAAACTGAGCCATCCTGAGGTGATTGGCATCTTGAGGGTCAAAAGGTAGGGTGCAGGGCACGCAGAAGGTTCTGGCAAGCCTTCCGCCGTACACAGGAGTGCAACTGAATAAGTGCACCGTATTCCTCCACCCGTGGGTTTGATGGGTAGTCAAAGAGCGAAGATCATTGCGGGGAGGAAAGTAGATAAAAATTTTCCCCTTCCGATCTAGCCCCGTCCTCTGTCTAGACACCTGTAAGTAACAAAACCAGGCTCCCCTTCAAGATCCCAGTTTCCTGTTCCATAAGCCACCTTGATTCATGCAATTAGCAAGCATTTATTGAACACCTCTTAAGGGACGCCAGTCGGGATAGAGAGCACAAAGCCGTTTCATTTTCCCCTCGAAACCGTTGGTCTGAAGTTGAGGGTAAGTGTCTAAGAGGGTGCCGCATAAAAATCACCAATTTGGATACTGGGGAAGAACCAAGTTCAGTTAATGCCAAAAAGCTATGCCTGAGAGCCTGCAAACCCTATGCTAATCTGAACACATCCGCACCTTGGGCTCAGATAAGCTCACCCGTGCTCCACCCCCCAACTGCAACAAAGGGTCCCCACAAAAGAGCAGAAGCATGATGGGAGCAAAGCCGTGGAGGCAGCCTCTGAACGGAGCAGGGCTGACCGACTCACCAGCAGTGCGTTTGGCTTTATCACGCGCTTGCTCTAGGATGGGCTTGACATCTGTTCCGTGACCTGCTCCGTGGCCATGAGGGCTCCCGCTGCAAAATGCAGGGCAGGGTTAAAGAGCACAGCCTGATCCCATAAAACAGAGCAGAGCTGGCCATGGTGGGTTTGGGCCTCCCTTCCCCTGGAGCCTGGGACACTGACACTGACAAGCAGTAAAAGGTGGGGGGGAGGGGGGGGTTGCCCAGAGCCCTCAGTCCCCTCAGATCCAGGTGCCTGTGCTGCCAGATCTCCCTAGGATATGGGCTCCTTTGAACTTTTCAAAGGTATGGAAGAAAGCCTGGCTTTTTATGAGTTGTGCCTCGGGCAGAGGAAATGGCTGTGTGCAGAAATGGGGGCCAATTAGAGGCAAAGGTCCGGGAGTCGCTCTCCAGAAGGGCTTGCTGCAGCCTTGCCTCGGGGGTCCCGGGGCCAAGGCTCCAGTGCCCCGCTCCTGAGGGCTCCTGGACAAGGGGCTGCTGGACAGAGGCAGGTGACCATTCCAAGGTGTCCACTTTTGAAAAAAAAATTTTTTTTTAACGTTTATTCGTTTTTGAGAGACAGAGACAGAGCATGAGCGGGGGAGGGGCAGAGAGAGAAGGAGACACAGAATCCGAAGCAGGCTCCAGGCTCCGAGCTGTCAGCACGGAGCCCGATGCGGGGCTCGAACTCACGAAGTGCGAGATCATGACCTGAGCCGAAGTCGGACGCTCAACTGACTGAGCCACCCAGGCGCCCCTCAAGGTGTCTTCTTTTGGATTGAGGTCCACCTTTGACCCCTCTCACTGCCAAATTCTGGAAGATAGCAGCTTGGCCCGCATCCCCCATTCATCAGGTGCTGCGAGAAATGCCTGCGTGCGGCCAACATCGGTTCTGGTGGTGGGAGGAAATGGCACATTTTTTTTCTCGAGCGAAACTGTCTTCCCTGGGACTCTTACGGCCACAGAGCTCTCTTTCAGGGCTACCCCACCTGAGACCACTTACATGCTCTGTCCCACGGGGTGGCCGGCCCCACCTGGGACTGACGGTTTTGCAGGGACACAGGACTTCCAGGGCCAAAACAAGTTAGTCATTCCGCGCACAGAGCTTTTATCCGTCCGCTAAGAGACGCAGCGTTTCAAATGGAAACAAAGGAAACCTATCCCTGAGGACAGAGAGCATTGAGACTGGCCCTCCAGTTGCAGAACAAAGGCAGCCTCGTTTGAGATTCGGAGGACAGAATGCATGGAGACTTCCACATGTGCCCCAACCCAAACTACCCGGGTCAACCCAGACCTGAACAGGTGCCCAAGTGGAGCTGAGGCTGTGAAATGAACAAATCAGGAGACGCTAGATGCTGGCGAGGATGCGGAGAAACGGGAACCCTCTTGCGCTGTTGGTGGGAATGCAAACTGGTGCAGCCGCTCTGGAAAACGGTGTGGAGGCTCCTCAAAACATTAAAAATAGAGCTAGCCTATGACCCAGCAACAGCACTGCTAGGAATTTACCCAAGGGATACAGGAGTGCTGATGCGTAGGGGACTCACACCCCAATGTTTATAGCAGCACTTTCAACAATAGCCAAACGATGGAAAGAGCCTAAATGTCCATCAACGGATGAATGGATACAGAAATTGTGGTTTATATACACAGTGGAATACTACTTGGCAGTGAGAAAGAATGAAATATGGCCTTTTGTGGCAACGTGGATGGAACTGGAGAGGGTTATGCTAAATGAAATAAGTCAGGCAGAGAAAGACAGATACCATATGTTTTCACTCATATGCGGATCCTGAGAAACTTCACAGAAGACCGGGGGGAGGGGAAAGGGGGAAAAAAGTTAGAGAGAGGGAAGGAGGCAAACCATAACAGACTCTTAAATACTGAGAACAAGCTGAGGGTTGATGGGAGGCGGGGGAGAGGGGAAAGTGGGTGACGGCCATTGAGGAGGGCACCTGTGGGGATGAGCACTGGGTGTTGAAATGGAAACCAATTTGACAATAAATTGTATTTAATTAAAAAAAAAAAAGTGAAGCTGAGGGCTGGACCCTTAGAAACCCCACATCCTCGGGCCCAGCTGGGGCCGTGCCTGTCATCACAGCCACCACCACTACCACCAGGCTCCCAGACCCTGGAGTAGCCCTGCTCACACCTACCCAGGTATCCAGGAACGGGGAGGATAGACGCCGCCCAGGATGAGGTCCACAGCGTGGGTTCCAGGCCTCAGCTACAGGCAGGAAGGGCAGGGAGAGATGCAGAGCTGAAGGGAGAGAAAAGGAGGCCATCGGGCCAGGAGAGAGAAAAGAGCCGAGAGAGAGAATTCCGGTCGGGGTGCTTCGAAATTGGCTCAGCCTTCACTGAGCAATGATACCTAGCATTCCCCGAATGCCTCCGTGGCTGAGATCTCTATTAGCCACACAGAGACTCTTCCAGCATCCCCCTGAGGGCAGCTTGGATTCTCCAGTTTTTCGTGTGAAGAAACCGTGCCTGGAGGAGTTTAAGCCACTCGCTGGAGGTAAGGTAGCTAAGCAATCTCATCACAGGGATGTCTGACGGCAAAGCTCTCGACAGCTAGAACATCCAGCTTTCTGTCTCCTAAGGTTCTATCTGCAGAAGTACCCAGTGAATCTCCGTGCCATGCCCAGGACTGTTTCTATCTTCCCTAAAACGTTAAGATCCACAGGTACTGTCCTTAGGACTCCTTAGGAGAAGCCCTGGCCGGTCACAAAGCCCCGCCTGGGGCTCGGAAACGGCCGCGTAGCTCCCCCTGCTGGCCACTCCGAGAGCACAGAAAGGGCGTTGGGATGGCAACGCGACCGGCAACGAGGACGCTTCACATTGACAAAGAAACCGGAACGCGGCAGCCATGCTGGGGACTGCTCTGTACTTGGCGTAGGTCATTCCGGAGCCCAGAGGAAAGCGGGGAGCGGTGCCCCGCGGCTGGGTTCCCAGAGGAATCCTGAGAGGGTCGTCCCGAAAATGGAAATGATCTTTCGGATGGAGGGATCTCCAAGGCAGGCAGATTGCGCTCGCACAGCCTGAATCCAAACACAAAGAAAAGACGAGAAATGAGAGCTGATGCTTGACTAAAAGAAAAATCACAAAGGCCATACATAGACCTACGGCAAATGTTTACATGTTTGAGCCCTTACTGTGTGCCCACCACTGTTCTAAGAGCTTTCCCATTGTTATCTCATTTAGTCTTCACAGCAATCCTATGAGATAATATTATGATTAATTTTATCGGATGTGGAAAATGGGGCACAGAGACGTAAAGTAATCCGTACAAGGTCACACAGCCAGAAAGTAGCAGAGCAAGGGCAGATACATAAAGCAAAAGCCCCAAGTGCCTGGCCGGCCTAGTTGGTGAAGCGTCCAATTCTCGATTTCTGCCCAGGTCACGATCTCACAGTTCGTTGGATCGGGGCCCGCGATCGGCTTTGTGCTGACAGCGCAGAGCCTGTTTGGGATTCTCCCTCTCCCTCGACCCCTCCCCAGCTCGCACTTGCTCTCTCTCTCTCTCTCTCTCAAAATAAACATTTTTTTTTTTTTTTTTTTTTAAGGCAAAAGCCCTGTGGGAGACAGATTTTATGCTTCAGGAACAAGTAAATTCTGCCCTCCTGTGTGTACAGAAACAGTGTCTCCAGGTATTCGGTCTGTCTGTTGCTCGCTCCTTCTTCATTCTTCTATCCCTGGTAACAAGCAAACAAACAACAGAGCATTTGTGAGTCCGAAAGTTAAGGTGGTTCACGTTGGCCACAGTGAAGAGGGAGCCCCATACACTTCCCCTCCCAGAAATAGACACTCTGCTCCTGCACCGTGAAAAGATCACCTCACCCCCTGAGCGGAGCAGCCCACAGAGACAAAGGGGGCAAGCCTGGGTGCCCGGAACCCTAGCCCAGGGCAACGGCAATATAGTAAGTTACCGCTCATGGTTCGTTACAGGGCTGTGGCATTCCCGGGAAGAAAAGAAGGCACATTGGCCGAGGCGCAGACAGACATCTGAATCTTATTCCCCAGTTCTTACGAGCCGCTTAGAGGTCATGTTTCCCCCACTCCGTTTTCTACTAAAGAGATGACGTCGCGCCCTACTTGCTTACCAGGAGAGGTAAGTGAGGGCAGGGGGCAGAGGTGACTACAGCCGACCTCAGCGCGATACTTGGTTCTTCCGTAAAATACTAAGCCTGCTGGAGCTCAGAACTGAGACTAAAGAGAAAGAACGTGGCGCCTGGTGTCCCTGGCTGGGTGCTCTTGCTTTACAGACGGACGCCCAAGACACCCTGGACCCCCAGAACTCTACCCTCGCGAGAGGGAGGAGTTGGCGGGCTGGCGCGGAAGTGGGAGGCCGGCTGCGGGGAATGAGCTTAAACCTTAAAACTGGAAACGTCCCCGGGATCTTGGCAGGGTTTTAGCGCTTCCCTGCGCCTTTAGATGAGGGACTTAAGCTGACCTTCCGACAGCGTCCCCCAGTATTGTGCAAGGACAGAGCTAAGCTTTTAGCAGCACGCTGGAGCACAGATGTGCCAGGGACGTTCTGTTAACAAAGCACAAAGGCTGGAAGGCAGGAACAGACCATTCTTGTCCACCGTTGGGAGAGAGCTCCGTTGTGTTTCTCCAACAGGGCAGAATTTGTGTCATTAAAGACTCCGTCATCGCCACCACTGTCAAAGGCAAATCCCTCCCAAGGCCGGCATCTGAATCCGACCACTGGAGCAAGGATTCTGAGGTTTCGACGTCAAAGCCTACAGCTCCAGAGAAAACCCAGGCGCTCGGATCCCCCGGGTAGGGGGAGGGCGGGCCACGCTGCGGCATCCCACCCACTCAGGAATCCCTTCTTTCCACTTGTCTGAGCAGACTGGGAAGGAGGGCCTCCGGCAACCAGCTGGAAGAGAGTTGGCTGGGGCTCCGCTGTCACTGATTTATGAAGGCCTTTCGGGGCCAGAATGACACCATCCACCCTCCATCTACCTCCTGCTAATTTATATTCTCAGAGCTTTAAATCACAGCGACAGCCCCGCAGGCCCTTTGACCAGTCAAGGGCTTCCGGGGCCCCGCACGCTGCTCTCCTGTCCACACAGTGGGTCCTACAGTTCCCCATCCTCCCCAACCTGCTCCAAACCGTACTCCCTCCCAGCTCCTGGGGCTCTCAGGCCCTCTGCTCAATCAGATAAACAGCAGAGCAGTGACTTTCTCTTCGCTGACTTGGAAGCTCCCTTGTCTGAAAAACATTGCCAACGTTAGAAAAAAAACAAAAACAAAAAACCTTATTGATGTTATGACTCACCCTCACCTGGTATTATTGCTAAGCTGCAAAGCAAACATCTGCTCCCACCAACAAAATAAATGCGAAATTACTAAGGTACCTAAGTTCGTTTTCTTTTTCCTTTTTTAATGTTTTTATTTATTTTTGAGATAGAGAGACAGAGTGAGAATGGAGGACGGGCAGAGGGAGAGGGAGACACAGACTCCAAAGCAGGCCCCAGGCTCCGAGCTGTCAGCACAGAGCCCGACGCGGGGCTCGAACTCACGACTGAGCCACCCAGACGCCACCCTAAGTTCGTTTCCTAAACACATTCTACCACACCACTTACATCTTGCTAGGCTAGAGGTATTTTCCAGTTGCCCGAGGCATCTGAATGCCCATTATTTCCACCCCACTTTTATTATTTTTTTTATTATTAAAAAAAAAATCTTTTTAATGTTTTTATTTATTTTTGAGACAGAGAGAGACAGAGCACGAGCAGGGGAGGGGCAGAGAGAGGGGGAGACACAGAATCCGAAGCAGGCGCCAGGCTCCGAGCTGTCAGCGCAGAGCCGGACACGGGGCTCGAACTCGCAGACTGTGAGATCATGACCTGAGCCAAAGTTGGACGCTTAACCGACTGAGCCACCCAGGTGCCCCTACCCTCCTTTTAAATGCTAGTCCAAACCTTTGAAGTCTACTGCCTCTTGCAAAATAATAATAATAATAATATAATAATAATAATATAAAAACCACAGCACACTGGAAAGCCTTATTATTTTTGAGGGTACCGCAGTAGCTTGCTCTCCAAATGGTGGCTATAGTCAAGCACACGAAACACAAAGCAGGTAGAAGCAGAAAGTAGGCAGGAAATGAAAACCAGGCTGGCTAGAAATTGGAGAAAGGCTTTAGGAAGCAAATATGACAAGGAAAAGAGAAAGTTGTGGGTGATTTCGTCCCTGAGATCAGAGCTCCAGCCCACCGCTAAGGGTTCCGGGAGCCATTCTTTCAGTGGGCAGACAGCCAGTAAGCATTTATTATGCTCCCACTGTGTTGCCACTGTGTTGGAATTAGAAGTCGTCCCTGAGTTTAGCCAGGCTCTTCTAGAGAAAGAAATCCACCCTTACACAGTTAAATCGCCCAGATTGCCTCTGTGGCCTTTCCTGTCCTGCTGCTTCTGTCAGAGGGATTCCGTTTCTGACACAGGGAGACCAGGGATAGACTGTCATCTGTTGATTCAACTCAAGGGCAAAACTCAGGAGCCTGTGAACTTGGCCGGGGTGCTCTCCTACTCACTTTATGTACGGGGAGCCATCACAGCACTGTTTTCCTCCAAACTCCAAACAGGAAGCGAGGGTTGTGATTTACTTCAAAGGGCACAGGGGGGCCCTAAGATGGCCTGAAAGTGAAGGCGTAAAACATTCAGAGTGAATAAGTGCTGTGGCAACTCGATTGCCCCCAGTGGACTTTCACCTTGCGTTTTATTCTAATACGATCAAAGCAGTGGTGGGGGGAGGGCACCTTGGAAGAAAGGGGGTCTGATTAAGACTGTTTGAGTTTATAATCTAGTTGGAGTAAAAAACCTCTGAATCATCGGCAACCCCAAAGTTCTGACAGCTCTGAGAACTAGGGGAATTCGCAAGAGACACATCACACCAAGAATAATTAAACGACCAGCTGCAGGTGGAATGGGAACCTCAGACAAAGCAGAGGTCAGAGGGAGCAGGGCATGGCCTCCTCCCTGTGGGGACTGAGCCAACTTTGGAGAGGAAAAGCAAAAGGAAAAGGCACCACAGTCAGGAGGCCCTATGAGCAAAGTCATGAAGAAATGGAGCAAACAGGTTTCTGAGGACGGTGGTCATTAACCCAGTAGGTGAGGAAAGTTCACTTAAGGCAGATGGCAGATGAGGTCAGAGAAGCTTATAAATAATATAGGGGTCATTAGACATCTATGCAGGGAAATCAAAATACTGGAACAACTATTTTACAAAGATTAATCTAGTATCAAAATATAGAAAGGGGGGGGCGCCTGGGTGGCTCAGTCGGTTAAGCGTCCGACTTCAGCTCAGGTCACGATCTCACGGTCCGTGAGTTCGAGCCCCGCGTCGGGCTCTGGGCTGATGGCTCAGAGCCTGGAGCCTGCTTCCGATTCTGTGTCTCCTTCTCTCTCTGCCCCTCCCCCGTTCATGCTCTGTCTCTCTCTGTCTCAAAAATAAATAAACTTTAAAAATATATATATATAGAAAGGGGACGTCGGCCTCTGTGCTGACAGCGTGGAGCCTGCTTGGGAGTCTCTGTCTCTCTCTCTCTCTCTCTCTCTCTGCCCCTCCCCCGATCTCTCTCCGTCTCTCCCTCTCTTAAAATAAATAAATACACATTTTAAAAATATAGAGAGAGAAAGGAGGGGGAACACAGAAAGAAGAAAGAGAAAAATTCTGGGAAGCCCCTAATGTCACCCAAACCCAAAGCCCTGGAGAACTGGAGACAGGAAGGAGCGGGGAGCGTAAGAGTGACATCAGAAGAGGAAAGATTCGGGGTCCGGGTGACTATAGAAGACAGAAGGAGAAGTAAAGACGATGTGGAGACTTTGAGCCTCTGTATTTCTAACTAACATGGTGGGACTTCCCATCAAAGCTCCCCCAGCCGCCACTATTGTTAGCATCCAAATCCTGCCTTCAAATCAGCCGGATCTTAGGAGTTGACTGAGCTCTGAGGCAGAGCCTGGGGGCAACCGGGCCTCGCTGGTGGCTGTTTTCATTGGGATACATTTCAAGCGTTCTAACGGAGACCAAAAACAATCGGGACTTAAAGCAGACATTGATTTCTCTCTCCCGTAATAGTTTGCACCTGTGAGAGCCCAAGGCTTGTACGGCAGCCTCCTGTGTCTAAGACCAGGTTTCTCCTTTCCAGTCGCTCTGTCATCCTTAAGGTGGTGTCCTTCCTGGCGTTCTCCCAGCTGGCCTGCTCCACCCCCTCCATAGTCTAGGCAGCAGGATGGAGGAAGGAGTAGAAGGAAATCACTCTCCTTCCCTTTAAGGATATGACCTCGACGTTGCACAGCCCTTTGGCCACACCTTAGTATGTCCACACCCAGGGCCAAAGGAATCTAAATGAAAATCGAGGGGCGCCTGGCTGGCGCTGTCAGTTAAACATCTGATTTCGGGTCAGGGCGTGATCTCACGGTTCATGGGTTCGAGCCCCACCTCAGGCTCTCTGCTGTCAGCACAGAGCCTGCTTCAGATCTTCTGCCCCCCTCTCTCTCTGCCCCTCCACTGCTGGTCACAAATAAATGAATAGACAGATAGATAGATAAAAATGGAGTCTTGATCCCGGACAACCCTGGTGAAAATCCTATTGCTGTGAAAGAAGAAATGAATGCATATTGGAGCTTCACCTGCAGGTACCGTTACAGAAACACTTCACCTAAAGCAATAAATCACACCTGTTTTTGAGCAGTGTGGGAAGAATTGCCCAAGAAAATGGTGGTACCATTCACGGAAATAAGAGAAACGAGGAGGAATCCCAGCAGGGGAAGTAAGATGATTAATTCATCTTGGGATGTTTTCATGGGCGCCCCAACGAGTACTGGATTGGGGCCACGAGAGACCTGACACCATAGCTCAGGGGAGAGACGGGGGTTGGAAACTCAGGTGACAGCCATGATGGCAGAGACCAGGAATGCCTTCCAAAGAGACTAAGAAGGATGTGTCTTATCCGGGACTATTTAATGGGCTTCAGTTACAGTACTGGATGTTCCTAAATGGCTTCCAGAAAGAAACTAAATCCTTCTCTCCACGGGGATTCTTTGTTCCAAATGGCACAGTGCTTAACCTTGGGAAGAAAAAGGGTTCCTTTTTTCTATTGAGTCTGTATTTGAACCCTTGATGGACAATGACTTCTTAGTAAGCAAGCCGGCACCTTCTTGATGTCGGTCCCTCTTAGCCTGCACTGCTGGGAGGGAGGGCTCAACACAAGAAGGGAAGTGTTGAGCATTTCCAAGGCGCCTACCATCAGATAAGCTGCCCTTTTTCTGGCAGTCATCAGCATTTTTGAGCATCCTGAATTTTTCATCCTCCATTGCATAGCCGTCCATTTTTAAAGTGTTTGCAAATAAGTAGGATCGGGGGTCAAGTGGATTGGGAACCAGCACCTTCACCTGGCGACAGAGATGGATGGATCTCCAGTCAGTGGGCATGAAGTTGGCTCCAGAATATAGAGTGGCCCCCTCTTCCAATCTACTCGGCAACGTTCTAGCTAAGCTGGGGAGCCAGCCACCCTCCCCTCTAGAAGATAGATATAAATGTCAAGCGCTGAAAGAATGTGCACAAAATGTGGCAAAAAGAAAGAGAGAGAGAGAGAGAGAGAGAGAGAGAGAGACAGTATTCCAACCCACAAATCTGTGGAAGTCTCTCACAATCACGGCTGCAAGATCACTATTTTGTCCGATGACTTTCTGAGCATCAAAAGATCGGGTTTTATATCGAGTTATTCCTGTCCTGAAGCAAGATCAGAAACGTCGCACAGGGGGTTTAGATTCGTCTGGGGTGCAGGGTAAAGCAAGAGTGCAGTGAAGTCAAGGCAATGCTTAATGGTTTGGGTTTCTTGCCAACCAGCTAGGTACAGTTGGAAGCTAAGTAAGGCCATGCCTATTTTTAATAGCTTTGTGAACTAATGAGGCAAGAGTCCTTAAGAGGCACCTGATGTCTTTGCCTCCAGCACAGAAGGAAACTAATATTTACTGAGTATGTATTACATGTTAGACACTTTACATATGCTATCTCGTTTATCGTCCCAACAAGCCTAAGAGACGGGTTTTATTACTCCTACTCCACAGGTGGGGAACCCAGAGTTCTGAGAGATTAAGTAACTTGCCCAGGGTCACACAGCCAATTAGTTGTGTGGCCAGGATATGAGCCCAAGTCAGTCTTGATTTATGGATACATAAAGGGGAGCAAATTATCGTAAAGGAAATATACACAGAATTTTTTATTAGAAAATGTTATATAAAATCTTGACAGTAGGGTGGTTCTACAAAATGTTGTCTCTGTAGATTAGAGAGATTATAAATCTATGTTAAAACTGAACTAAATGAAAATGGACAAAGTAGGGGCGCCTGGGTGGCTCAGTCGGTTAAGCGTCCGACTTTGGCTCAGGTCATGATCTCACGGCTCATGGGTTCAAGCCCCGCATCAGACTCTGTGCTGACAGCTCAGAGCCTGGAGCCTGCTTCAGATTCTGTGTCTCCCTCGCTCTCTGCCCCTCCCCCACTCACGCATATATATGTGTGTGTGTGTGTGTGTGTGTGTGTGTGTGTGTGTGTGTGCGCGCGCTCCCTCTGTCTCAAAAATCAACCTTAAAAAAAATAAAAAGAAGGAAAATGAACAAAGTAAAAATATAAATTACGTGTGACACCACATGAGCTTATTAAAAGAAATATGAAGCCTTATAAATAAGGTTAGAAATCTAAAAATATCAAAAGTCAGTGAAACTTTAAAGCATGTAAAATTCTCACCCACTGTTTGATTGGAGTGTAAGTTCAGGTGTTTTTCTGTTTTGTTTTGTTTTGTCTGGAAACTGTTTAACATTAGCTACTAAAGCTAAATATAGACCAGCCCTCTGACCCATCAGTCCTACCTAAATACCCCAAGCAAAATAGGTGTATGTGCCCACCAGATACCTGAGCATTTATAGCAAGTTTATTTGCCACAACAAAAAACTGGAAACAACCCAAATGTCTGTTCAGAGCAGATGGCTATTTCTTGCCTTTAAGGCCTTTCATGAGTCCCTGTTTTACTGATCCGACTTCATTCTCCATTCCTATTATTTAAAAGATCACAGTTCCAAACTGGTAAGCTTTGCACTCGGTCCTGGTGGGAATGAATCTGTCGGTGATTCTGAACATGTGAATCTGGCGGTGATTCTGAACATCGGGGCAGCCCGGGTCAGAGGCTGAGGGAATGAGAGCAAGACTTGGGAGGTAATTAACTACCCTGGGAGGGTTTGTGCATGTTTACATTTCAAAGACTAATAAAACCCGGATCCTTTCCTCCTGTTCCAAAGGGTTGTAACAATCCCAAAACACCAATGTCGTGGTGTAAAGAGGAAAGGAGTCAATTCACAAAAGGGCTCATAAACATGTAATCATGTACAACCTCACCGATACTCAAAAAACAAAAAAAATGCAACCAAATCCAATACGACTTTCTTCTGTTCGTCAATTTAGCAGGGGGTTTTTAAATTTTTAAATATCAAGTGTTAGAAAGGTGAAGGTAAGTTTCTCCCAAACTGGGGATAGAAGATACTTTGATAATAAGTTATTAAATGTCTTAACTCACACGTACCCTTTGTCCCCTTTTAGAATTATCCAAAGGAAAAACTAGTGGACCCATGTGACAATCACAATGCCAAGGGCCTCATCACGGGGTTGTCTTTGATAGAAAAGCCTAATAGTTCAACAGTAGAAAGTTGGTTAAATACATGATGGTATGTCCATCCACTTTGAAATGCTGCAGGAAAATATTCAATGACATGAACAATATTCACGATATACTGTTAAATGACGAGCAAGTTATAAATGTTATCCAAAGTATAAGAATATATACATATATGTGTATTTATATAAATATAAATAAATATATATATATATACACATTTATAGAAGAACACTGGAAGTCTCCATACTGAATAATATTATAATAATATTCCATATTATTAATATAGAAATAGAAATATATATACACATTTATAGAAAAACACTGGAAGTCTCCATACTGAATAATATTATAATAATATTCCATATTATTAATATAGAAATAGAAATATATATACACATTTATAGAAAAACACTGGAAGTCTCCATACTGAATAATATTATAATAATATTCCATATTATTAATATAGAAATAGAAATATATATATACACATTTATAGAAAAACTCTGGAAGTCTCCATACTAAATTGATGACAATATGGAATATTTAAATTTCCTTCCTTCTGCTTATCTACATTTTCTAAGTTTTCTAAAACGAATTCTCATTACTGCTGGATTAAGAAAACCAATAAACATTAATATATTTAATAACATAAGGGAGTCAGCTGAGAACTGGATGCAGCCTAGTGGCTCCTGGGTAGGAGGACCATTGTCCTCCAGCTGCCCGACCTGCTTCCCTGGGGCCCAGAAACAGCCTTGCCTCCCCGCCTCCCCCACCGCCTCCGACCATTGAGCCTCTCAGGGCTTGAAACCCACAGCTAGTCTCCGCAACGGTGGGCGGGGCAAGAAGGGAGGGAGCTTCTGATGCTCCCGGGGGCTGGGATGAATGTGATCCCACCAGTATCTGCTGGTCCCCCAATGCTCCCTATACACACTGGGCAGGTTTGGCAGTATTAATAGACCAGTTCACTATGGGTTACATAGGTGTAAGCAAGCTGGCGACCACCTCACCACAATGCACGACATCGTTTCTATGAGAGTACCTTCCAGGTCCCAAACACCTGACTTCTTGGCAACCTTTGGCTCCTAACACGCCTGTAAACTGACCACTTAGAATTTACTGCTTTCGGTAACTCGGAACGGTTCAATCACAGGCAGCAATGAGGATTCCTCCAAGAAGAGCTGCTCTCAAAGGTCTTGCTGCCCACAGCCACCTCTTGCTACGGCCCTCAGTACCAGCCCTCCGAGGGAAACCCACAACCTGTAAAGAAGATCCAGAGCTTCATTACAACAGGATCAATGAGTGCTCACTGACCTTTCAGCCTCTGAGTCTAGTGGACATAAGGGCCATTTACTCTGCCCTAGCCACCACCTTGTCAGTGACCATTAATGCAACGATGACACCACGTGACTCCATTGGGGTTGTTGTCTCGGGAGGCTTCGTGCATCGACTGGCAAAGCCATGCTAAGGTCAGCACCATAACTAGGAGCAGAGGGAGCCTAGTTTGAGCTAAACTTTGCTGTCAGCTCCCACTCATTCTCGCAGAGTTGCGATATTTACCTCCAATTACTGGATCTCCGACGCCACCCTTCCGCCTCCCTCGAGTGGCTCTTGCAGGGCCACTCACCCACATAAAAACAGAGACGTTTTTCTTTTTTCCCCCAAGGAGGGAACTATGGAAATGAGGTGGGCAGCTGTGTCAAAGTGAAAGGGACAGGCGACAGGAGGCCTGCACAGTGGGGTTTTCTGCCCACTGCAAGTGTTGGGCATGGCCTTGTAAACCAGTCCCTTAGATTTTTTTTCCTAGTGACTGTCAGTTGACTGGTCAATGCTTCAGATCTTAATTTCCTTAATTGTCAGATAATGAATAGATCTATACCGACCCATCAGCATCCTAAGAAAGCCCCATTTTATCAAAAGAGGGAAGGGAAGGGAGTTATTATTTAGACTCTGAGGAAGGAATCCCTGAGGCCTCCTTTAAGTGTTAACATGTCTCCTACACCTGGTTTAGAATGGCTTATTGAGAGGAAGGCCCAGGTTAAATCAGGGCCCTCAAACAGCCCTCTAGACTAGAACGCCAGCAAACTATGACCCAAGGGCCTTTTTGTAAATAAAGTTTTATTGAAACACAAACGCCCTCATTTGTTAACTGTTGTCTATGGTTGCTTTTGTGCTACAAAGGCAGAATTGAGTAGTAGCAACAGAGGCCACGTGGCCTGCAAAGTCTAAAGTAGTTATTCTCTGGCCCTTGGTAGAAAAAGTTTGCCGACCCTGGTCTAGACAGTGGAGAGCTGCTGGACCCCATCCTGTTGCCCCAGGGCATGGCCCCTAATAGATACCCCAACGCCCACATCACAAAAGCAGCCCACTGCTTTTGGAGGAGAGGTGCACAGAGGTTGGGACATAGGGAGTTTAGGGGAGAAAAAAGGGGGAGAGAGGGAAAGACAATTTAAGATCTTCAGAAACACAGAAGGCATCTCAAAAAAAAAAAACATAAATTCTTAAGAATATATAACTAAATGTACAAAATTACGATCCCAACCTAAAGTTTTAGCTAGTGCCTAAATCTGAGCACATCTGTTACAAGCCAGCAGGCATAATAAAAATCATAATAAGAATAATGAACCACCTTGTATTTCTAGAGTGACTTTGTTCTAGCAAGTTCAAAGCATTTCCTTCTCACCTTTCACCTGCCTTCGTAACATTTATGAGAAGTGTTGTTGGACTCACTGAACAGATGAGAAAATGAATGAAGCTGTAACAAAACTGGATTTGAAGTCTCTTCACTTCAGATGACCATATAGCTTTTTGTCTGATAAGCCCTTTTGTGAGTGAATGGGGGTGCAATTAATAATTACTCTTAGACAACAGGTGTGAACCAGAACTGTCCTGGGCACCCATTGATTCTCACTTTGAAAACTATATTCCAGGGGCACCTGGGTGGCTTAGTTGGTTTACTGTTCAGCTCTTGATTCAGGCTCTTGATTTTTGTGAGGTCCCACTAGGTGTGAAACCTGCTTGAGATTCTTTCTCTCCCTCCCCCTCCACCCTTCCCTTGCTCATTCTCTCTCTCTCAAAAACAAACAAACAAAAAACAAAAAACAAAAAAAAAGCAAAAAACACAACCCTGATATTCTAGAGAAAAACTGGAATGAGAAAACTTCAATTTATATGATTTTTAGCAAATCAAATACCACCAAACTTATTTCTTGGGACTTTGGAATATAGAAGACAGAGAAAAGGAACCTCATAAGCCTCCTAGAATCACAACCTTCTAGAATCCTAGGAAGTGGCTGAACGGCTCAGTTCCAGGCCTGGGACCACAAAGTGATTCATCCATCACCCTGTCATTTGGACTTCCAAAGCAAGAAGCATTCTGAAGAGAGACGGAAGTAGAGGCAGGAAAGCAATACCTGTAGCCAAAGGAGCTTTGAAACCCACGAGCAATCTTGACCTTCATGGCGGCCCAGGCCCAAAGCCGAAAGCTTGTATTCTTAGACGAGTGGGTGAAGTGTTGGCAACTAATTCTTTCAATTCTTCTTGTGTGTTGGTCAAGAGAGAGGAAGGAGAGAGATATGGGGAGGGGTGGGTGTTACCAACCTTTGTTGGCTATTCATCTTTGTCCCTTCATGTCACACAGGAGACATCCCATACATGTTTGATGAGGGAATGAAGATATAATGCCCAAGAATTTTTTCTGCGATGAAAAGTCACAGATCCAAGAAGTTCAGAGAACCCCAAACAGGCCCAACACACACACACACACACACACACACACACACACACACACACACAACCACCTGCCATGTCATAATCAAACTACTGAACACTCAAAGATAAAGAGAGAAATTATCAAGGCAGCCAGGAAAAAAATGACTTATATAAGGTGAGAAATGATAATAATTATAGCTACTGCTTGACCAAAACCATGGAAGCCAAAAGACAATGCAGATATATCTTTACAGTAGTGAAAGGAAAAAACCTGTCAACCTAGAATTCTATTTCAAGCAAAAATGTCTTTCAACAACAAAAGCAAAATAAAGATTTTTCAAACAAGCAAAAGCTGAAATGATGTATTGAGGCATACCAGGTCTGTAAGAAATGTTAAATTTCTTCAGCCAGCAGGAAAATGATGTCAAATGAAATTCACAATCTCAATAAAGGGAGGAGTGGAGAAGAGTAACAGATATGGTAATATGGGCTCAATGTTTTAAAAACATTCTGTTCCTTAATATATAATTTTTTATTATTTAAAGCAGAGTTCACAAACTATAGCCCACAGGTCAAATCGTGCCTGCTGCCTGTTTTTGTAAATAAGATTTACTGAGGGGCACCTGGGAGGCTCAGTCAGTTGAGTGTCCAACTCGTGATTTTGGTTCAGGTCACGATCTCCCTGTTCATGAGTTCAAGCCCCATGTCAGGCTCTCTCTCTCTTCCCTCCCCCATGCTCTCTCTCCCAAAATAAATAAATAAACTTTTTAAAAAAATTTTAAAAAATAGAGGCGCCTGAGTGGCTCAGTCAGTTAAGTGTCCAACTTTGGCTCAGGTCATAAATAGGCCTAGATGGATTAAAATAAAAGTAAAAGCCTGGGAAAATACATGGTGTATAGACAACACTAATTTTAAAAGCTCAAGAGTTTCTATTTATAGCAGACAGAACAGACTTCAGGACAAAGAATATTATCAGGGATAAATACGAATGTTAAGGTGTATGGGGGAGGAAGAATTGAGAAAAGGGTGGTCAAAAGGTACAAACTTCCAGTTACAAGATAAGTAAGCCCTAGGGATATAACGTACAACATGGTAACTATAGGTAACATTACTGATTGATGTAAAGGAAAGTTGTTAAGAGAGTAGATCCTGAGAGTTCTCATCACAAGGAGACATTTTTGTTATTTCCTTGCTATCGTATCCACATGAGGTAACAGATGCTAACTAAATCTGTCATGGTAATCATTTCACAGTATATGTACATTAAACAATCATGCTATCCACCTTAAACACATACAGTGATATATGTCAAATATTTGTCCGTAAAACTGGAAAAAAAGAAGATGTTCTATTATGACAAATGGATCAATGCTTCAAGAAGCTATAAGAAAGCCGATACAGTTGCCCATAATAATAGAGCTTTCAAAACACAGAAAGCAAAAGCTGATAAAAAGAATAAATAGGGGCAGCCGGGTGGCTCAGTCAGTTAAGCGTCTGACTTCAGTTCAGGTCATGATCTCACAGCTCACGGGTGTGAGCCCCGCATTGGGCTCTGTGCTGACAGCTCCGAGCCTGGAGCCTGCTTTAGATTCTGTATCTCCCTCTCTCTCTCTGCCCCTGCCCTGCTCATGTTCATTCTCTCAAAAATAAATAATAAACTTTTTTTAATTGTAAAAAAAAAAAGAAAGAAAAAATTGACAAATGCAGATTTATAGGAGATTCCAACATTTTTCTCTTAGTAATTGCTAGAACAAGTAGACAGGAAAATCAGCAAAGATGTAGAAGACTTCAACAACACTACCAACCAACTTGACCCAATTGATATAGAACACGCCATCTAAAAAGAGAAGAATACACATTCTTTTCAAGCATACGTGGAACATTCACCAAGATAGCATTCTAAGCCGTAAAACAAATCTCAATAAATTTTAAAGAATTGAATTCATACAAAGTATATTTTTCTGATCACAATAGAATCAAACCAAAAATTGACAGACAAAAAAATGGACTATAGTCGACATTGCCTACAGTGTAGAAAAACAGCATTCTCATACATGGTTGACAAGACTGGAAATTAGCATAACCCTTCTAGAAGTTAATTTGGCTCCATTAGAAGTTAATTTGGTACCAGGAACTTACAATGTGCATCCATTTAATCCAACTGTTTAGGAATTACGAGGAATTTTAGGAATTATGCTAAGGAAATAACCATGGATGTGGATAAAACTTAAATGCCAGAAGGTTCAACACAGTATTATTGTTAATAGGCAAAAAAAAAAAAAAAAAAAAGTGTGCATAGGGGAGGGGCAAGGTATCTTAAATGTCCAAAAATAATAGATTAAATAAACTTTTATGTAGTCATATAGTAGAGTACTATGCAGTACTTAAAAATATTTTTATAGTGGGGCACCTGGGTGGCTCCATTGGTTAAAGGTCAGACTCTTGATTGTGGCTCAGGTCATGGTCTCACAGTTTGTGAGATCAAGTCCTGCATCGGGCTCTGTGCTGTCAGCCTGCTTGGGATTCTCTCTTTCCTTCTCTCTATTCCCCATTCATGTTCTCTGTCTCTCTCTCTCTCTCTCTCCCAAAATAAATAAACATTAAACATTTTTTTTTAATGTTTATTTATTTTGGGAGAGAGAGAGCATGAGCAGGGGAGGAGCAGAGAGAGAGGGAAAGAGAGGATCCTAAGCAGGCTCCAGGCTCCAGACTCCAAGCTGTCAACACAGAGCCCGACGCGGGGCTCGAACCCACGAAACACGAGATCATGACCTGAGCCGAAGTCGGACGCTTAACCGACTGAACCACCCAGGCGCCCCTAAATAAACGTTTTAAAATAAATAAATTAATAAAATATTTTATAGAAAAATACTAGCATGGGAAAATGTTCCCCCTAACATATTAATGTGAAAAAGGTAAATATATTATGAAACAGTATATACAGCATATCCCCAAAGTGTGTGTGTGGGTTCATGTATGTAAAAAGCTAAAGGACATACATCATAATGTTAACCTCAATTATCTCTGATCACAGAGTAACCGACAACTATAAACGTCTCCTTTGTGCCTCTCTATATAAAATCCAAAATCTTTGGAATTAATACGTATTGCTTTCAGAATCGGGAAAACAAGTTTTATTTAAGAAACACTTTTCTGTTATACCCGGTTAGAAATGCAACGTATTTAAACTCAAGTCTGCTGCTACATTAGGCAGAGGCGCAGAAGTTTCGTTTCCTTTTTATTTGAATGAAACAAGTCTGCTAATAATACAAGTCTGTTACGGAACAAAGCCTGCTAATAATAACATCTGGGGTAGGCGTGGGTAGGAAGTTAGAGAGAGAAAAAGAGAAAAGAGCTACTAAGAATCGGGAGAGGTGCAAACAGTGCAAAGGGGGCGGGTTGAAATGCCAGTTTAAGCCACAAAGATACACGCACACACACACACACACACACACACACACACACGGGGGAGGGGGAGACAGGAGACAGAGAGAGAAACAGAAAGAACAAAGAGAGAGAGCACTTTGGCCAGCAGGTCTGAGGAAGGCCTTCCTCCTACGTGTTCATGGCTCCCTCCAGCAGAATCGCCTTGCGACATCGTGGGACTAGCCTAGCTCTGCCCAGACACACACCACACTTACCGCTACCAGCAGAGTCTCTCCGTTAGGTTCAAGAGGCACTTCCTAAAGAGAGAATTCGCCTTGTCCCTTTTAAAAATGGGAAGCCACTTGGACCAGTGAGCTGATAAGCCCTCTACACTTTCATGTGAATTAGTCGCATCAATATATTTCGGTGTGCTGTAGAAGAGACATGGAGTTATAAGAAAAAACCAAAAAACAAAACGGTATCGGGATTCCTGGGCCTGAGAGAATCTACAGGAAGCTTACACTTCCCCTAGAATGAGCTAACTTATGAGACAGCCGACTTGGAGGCAGGGGGATTCGCTGACTTACGAGACAAGGACCAAAGTGGAAAGATGCAGAAACATGGCGGGGGGGTGGGGGGAGTGGAGGGACTCGGACAGAGGGCTGTGGTAGTGAAAATATTTCTGCGAAATCTTTGAGACTCCTCCCTTCACAAGACGGAGGGTTGACTGCCTGCCTCTTGGGTGGGGGCAGGATGCAGTTACTTGCTTCCGAGGAATAGGATCAGGCAAAAGTGGCAGGGGGTTTCAGGGAGCAGGTTGCAAAAGGCACAGTGGCGTCCTTCCTCCCCTCCCCTCTTGCTCTCTCTCTCCCTCTTCCTCTGTGCCCTGCCCCACTCACTCTCTTGTCTCTGGTCACTTGCTCTGACGACAGCCAGCTATCATGTCATAAGGACACTCGAGCAGTCCTCAGAGAGGCCCACATGGCAAGCCAACCGCATGTCAGTGAGACTTTTTGGAAGCAGTCTCCCACCCCGGTCAAGCCTTCGGATGACTGTAGCCCCGGTCGACAAACGGACCCTGTGAAAGAACCTGAGCCAGGATCACACCACAGGCCATGCCTAGGTTCCCAAGCCTTGGAAACTCTGTGGTCGCTTATTTGTTGTTTCAAACAGCTACCGCCCGGGATGTATTTTTGCACAGCTAGATAACGAATACAAGAGAAAGAAGGGAGAAAACACAAAGACTGGGTAGGCACTGGACTGTATGCTTTTAGCTTGATTTCAGGTTCACTTCCTCCCCCCACCCCCCAACATCTTTTGCCTGTGTTTGAGGAAAAGAAAGACCATGAACTGGGGCACCTGGGTGGCTCAGTCAGTTAAGCGTCTGACTTCTTCGGCTCAGGTCATGATCTCACGGGTCGTGGGTTCGAGCCTGATATTGGGCTCTCAGCTGTCAGCATAGAGCCTGCTTTGGATCCTCTGTCTCCCTCACTTGTGCTCGCTCTCTTTCTTTCTATCAAAGATAAATAAACATTTTTTTTAAAAATACAGTGTGGGGCGCCTGGGTGGCTCAGTCATTTGGGCGTCCGACTTTGGCTCAGATCATGATCTCTCAGTCTGTGAGTTCAAGCCCCGCGTCAGGCTCTGTGCTGACGGCTCGGAGCCTGGAGCCTGCTTCGGATTCTGTGTCTCCCTCTCTCTCTGCCCCTCCCCTGCTCATGGTCTGTCTCTCTCTGTCTCAAAAATAAAAAACAGTGAGCTGTCACAGGGAGGCACAGGGAGGCGTGAGGAATGCACTCCTTGCTTCAAAAAGGTCTCCATAGCAGTCGAAAGGCAAGCATGTTTTATTTTCTAGGTCAGAAGTCAAATGTGGTGTCTCTTTGGAGACAGAGACACTCCCAGGACACTGGGGAGAGAAAACTCACAGAAGAACCCAGCATCCAGCCTGCTGGTGACCACTCTTCCTACCACAGCACAGTTGAGGCACCCACAGCCCCACCCATTCATCTCCTGGATCTCAGACACTCTCCCGACCCAGCCCTGCTCAGGCCTACATACCCCATCGTGTGTATTTCAGTTCAAGATGCTACCGAGGAGTAACGAGGAAGATGAACGTGAACGCCAGCAGGGAATCCAGCCAGCATATGACTGCCCACCCCAGCACAGTACATCAAGACTGGTCCTTCTGCCTGTCAGTCCCAGATCGAGTGTCCGTAAGTCCTAGACGTAATCATCTGCAACAGACATGCAAGGACCTGTGCTATTACCCCTTATGCTACAACAAAGCTTCCCTAAAGACCAGCTCCCTTGTTCTAACAGCCCTGTCGCTTTCACAAACGACTACAGTCTGCATCCCTCTGCTCTTTTCCTTCAAGCTTCAGAAACTAAATTAGGACCCAGCTTCAATAGCTAGTGCATTTAGGTAATCAAAATGATCTGGCAAGCCCATTGATTTCTGACAGTTCAGATTTTACGAACAGAAAGTCCAGAGACATTGTGCTCTAGGAGTTCAGGGTAAGAGCCTGGAAATTGGTGAGTACGTGGGGCTCCCTAGCCTCCGTTTGTGAAGAGGGCAGAAACCAAACCCCGGGGGGTTTGGGGACAACGCTGTCCTCCTGTCCAGGCTGTGGGGCTTCCTTCCTTCTCCACGGTGGAAATCAGTCCTGCCTGATCAACCACTCAGGCAAGTCTAGAAGCAAGATCCAGGAAATGGGAGCGGAAACTAAATCTACACCAAAGAGCATTGTTAAAGTTTTAGTATATCCATTCCAAAGACAGGAAAAAAATGTAGTGATTACCTATACTGTGCCCGGCATTGCTGGGTGTTGGGGCTGCCGAAAAAGCACCTGGGGTTTCTGCCCTTAAGGAACTGGCTGTCAGCTCATGATAAACCATACAGGAATACAAAAAGCACTGAAAAGAGTGACTGCAACCACCCGCTTTGTAGAGCAGACACGTTTGAAGGATGAGTAGGAGTTTGCCAGGAGTCAAAAAAGGGCTTTGAAGGATGAGTAGGAGTTTGCCAGGAGTCAAAAAAGGGCTTTGAAGGATGAGTAGGAGTTTACCAGGAGTCAAAAAAGGGCTTTGAAGGATGAGTAGGAGTTTGCCCGGAATCAAAAGGGGAACAAAACCATGGAGAGGCCAACAGGTGTAGCATGTTTAGGGGATTTTGGAGCAGAGTGACCAGAATATAGTGAGATATGACGAGGTTGGAAAGGAAAGGGTCAGAGTTTGAAAGCTTTTATGTACCATACTAAGTTTATGTTTTACCCTTTTTGACAGCCTGGCATTTAGTCTGCTCATAAAATAAAGATCTTAACTAAAGCCTTGGTTCTAAGCTTTATCAGATCCCTTAAGGATGAAAAGTGGCTTTCTTATTTCTTTCCCTTCCTTTCTCTTATTTTTAACCTTTAGTGAATACTTTACCCACCATGATTTCTTGTTCTCTCTTACCCTGACATGCAGCTGCCTAACAATAGAACAATTCATTTCTTTATTTCTCAATATTGACCTTTGGAAGGTTTTTAGGTTTTTTAAAAATCTGAATACTTTCGGCTATTGTGATTCAGGGAAAGCCTGAGGGCACTCCAAGCACAGCAGAGAGGTCAGCTTCCGGAAGACAAAGGGGGCTTGTTAGATCTAATCATGGGCTCCCCACCAAGAGCACTGGGCGCAAGAGAAAAAATGCAGAGGCAGAAACTGAACGGAATTCTATGTGCACAGGAGGAGTGAGTTCTAGGGCACGGTGTCCATGAACTATCTCCCACAATAAATAATGCAATGCTTCAGGATCTCCTTCCCCCTCTTCCTACTTGTTCCAGGTGGCTTCAAATACGAGCAATATCCTAAAGCCTCCAAATGTCATCTCCCCGACCCTAGCTGCCTTGACGCGTACATCCACCTGCCTGCTCAACAGCCCCACGCACACTTTACAAACCTTCCTCCCTCAGGTGGCAGATTGTATTTTCTGAAGAGAGAACCACAATATCTCCCAGCCCATACGCTCTTCTACCATGTGATGTGGACGCCTCCCCTTGAAACTAGACTGGTCTTTGTGACTCCCTCAAGCAATAGAGAACAGGAGAAGTGGGCTCTGAGACTCCCCAGGCTAGGGCGTAAAAAACGTCATGCACTTTCACCTTGTTTTTGGAAGGCTCACCCTTGGATCTCAGCCACCAGGCTGTGAGGAGACCACCAGCCACACGGAGAAGTGAGGTGTGGGAGTTCTGGCTGACGGTCCCAGCCGAGAGCCCAGCCCGGCCACACGGGATTGACGAGCCCCAGAGCGTTCCAGCCAGCATCTGGGTGCCCCCACTCACGCCACCTGCACCTACTAAGTCCCCACTGAGCTCTGTCCAAACTGCAGATTTGTGAGAACTAATGATGACCGATGTTTGAAGCCACGAAGCTTGGGATGGTTTGTCACTCGGCAATAGGCACGGTTAACTGGGCCTACTCCTCCCGCCGTCTTCCCTCTCTCAGATAGTACAGCCACTGTCTACCCCACTGCTCAGGTCAAAAAAACCCAGATTCATTTCTCTCTCACATCCCACATCTCATCTATCAGTAAATCCAGTCGATTCTGCCTTCAAAAGATATCCGGAAGCCATCCACTTCCATCGTCTTCCATCCAAGCCTCCATCATCTCTCAGGGTTGTTGCAACGGCTCCCCAACCCCTCCCCCTGCCACCAGGCCTTGCCCCGCTGTGGCCTAGTCTCCCCATAGCCATTAGCGGTCTCAGAGCCTCTTGGGGCTAATTCACTCAGAAGAGAGCCAGTCTCTCCTCAGTGGCCTACAAGAGCCCATACGCTGCCCTCACCCTTTGCTGACTCAGTGATGCGTGATCGTCACCGCCCCAGCCTCCTGCTGCTGTCCCCCAATATCCAGCACACTCCCACAGCAAGGTCTTTGCCTTTGCTCGTATCTCCTTACGGAGGGCTCCTGCCACATATCCAAAGGCTTGCTCCTTTCCTCTCCCTTCAGATCTCTGCTCAGAATGTCTCCTTATCAAAACCAGCCATGATCACTCCCCCCCAAAATGGGGACCGCCACCTCCCTGGCCCCTCCCCAGCACTCTGGACTCTGGGCCACCACCTGTTCTTCCATGGCATCCATCACTCCTGACATAGCACATATTAATTTGCTCACGTTCCGTCTCCTCCCACGAGCAAGTCTGCTTCACGAGGCCAGGAACTTTGCTTCGTTTCCTGCCGCATTCCCAGGAACCACAACAGAACCTGGCATTAATCGGCATGCTGTGAAAATTTACTACTGAGATTTACTAATTTACTAATATTTACTAATCGGAATGCTATGAATATTTACTAATCATGCTATGAATATTTACTGATGGAGGAATGAATGAATGAATGAGTGAATGAATGATTTTGAAACTAGCCCCAACGGGCACCGTTGACACAGAGGTGAGTGAATTAGAAGAGCCTACCTTTGTGTCTGCTAATTTGCTCCCCTGGCTTAGATTTAAAAAAAAAAAAAAAAACAAACAGCACAACAGAATCTGACTTCTTTAAAAGAAAATCCACCAACAAGCTGACAGGGAAAATACCAACGGGTTGTCTTCACTGCTGGACATACTCAGCTATTGAGTAAAACATTTAGAAAGTACCCTGCATCATCCACCTCTGGGCTTCCTGACATTCTTTGAAGACATTAGAGCTAAATAATAATAATAATAATAAGCACCCAAGTCAACTATTTCACTGAACTGAACATTTATAAATATAAACCTTGATAGAAGATGCCTTCAAGGTAAAACGGTGCATACCAGAGTCGCCTGGACCTTCTGCTGCTCTAGAAACCATTTCCTATGTTAGGTGCAGACTATGTGTGATTTTATCTGTATTAAGAAAGAGAAGTCACAAATTACAATGAGACCTTACCTTATTGCAGTCATTATCATTTGGACACCTGGAAAAATTTTTAATTTTATTTTTTAACGTTTATTTATTTTTGAGACAGAGAGAGACAGAGCATGAACAGGGGAGGGGCAGAGAGAGAGGGAGACACAGAATCCGAAACAGGCTCCAGGCTCTGAGCCGTCAGCACAGAGCCCGACGCGGGGCTCGAACTCACGGACCGCGAGATCGTGACCTGAGCCGAAGTCAGATGTTCAACCGACCCAGCCACCCAGGCGCCCCTAGAAAAATGTTTAAATCACATAAGCGATTCATACACCTTACACAAAAATTGGAAAACGTAAATAAAAAGAGAAAAGAAAAACAGTTCAAAATCCCACTCCCCCCGGAAATCACAATTATTACCATGTTGATGCACCTTTTACCATATACATATTTGTACACACATATTTACATTTTTCTTGTTAAAATGGAACCATATCGAAACAACTGCTTGTTCCCTTAACATGCAGGCAGGTTCCCCAGATGAGTGGGGCCTTCACAAGTTCTCAAAGGGGGTTTTCACTTTTCCCATATGAAGCATAGTATGTTTCGGGAAAACAAGCCAGTACATGGGCTCAGGGCATCTGGATCCTGGTCGCCAGTCGGCAGAGTCTTAGATGATCGGACATCTGGTAAAGACACTGTAATTTTCGGAACCTCAGTCTCCCTTTTTGTTAAAAGGGGACAAATGGCTACCACCAGCAGGCAAAAGAAGCTTGGTGGCTTCTCCCTTTAGGCACTAAAATGTTACAAAAGAAGCAGCATCTCCCTGCCACCCCTGGCTTACTGGAGACATTCCAGAAACTGCTGACGCCCCAGGAACTGCTGAAGCTCCTGCCACGTGTATTCAAAAGCCAGGTGATTTACATGCTGATGTACGTTTCCTTGTGGAAAATGCCATTCATTCATCCACTCACTCATTCATTCCTTCTCTCCCTCAACGAATGCACATCAGGCAGCCATTCTGTGCCAAGTGCTGGGGAGAGAGAAAAAGGTTAGAGAGATGCCTGATACCCACCAAGGAATTGGTCTAGTGATAGCAGAGAGGCAAAGAGATTAGAAATCACAGCCCGGCCCAGTGATCATTGTGGAATGTGTCAAGGGCCACTAGGAAGGAATGGCTGGACTGCCGGCGTTGACTGGGACGTCCACAGAAAACTTCATGAAAGAAGCGACACCCTGAGTCTTAAAGAAAGAACAGGGTACCAGAGCACAATGATGATGGAGGAGGTTTGGAGAAGACAGACGGTGACAGGAGAGGAAAGAACTCTGAGGAAGGGAAAACTACCCCGTGCAGAAACCCACAGCATGTCTGGAAATTACCAGTCATTCGGAAGCACCAGAGTAAGGAGTGTGAAGTGTGTCCAGCCACAGACGGGACACAGAGTGGGGCAGTGAGGCTGACAGAGGGACACCTGCTTTAGAATCACAAGAAACTCAGTGGGGTCTTGGACCCTCTACATCTCATCTCTGAGACATTTCTTATCTCCAAAGTGTGAAGGATAAAACTCACTCCTTGCAGGGTTCTTCTAAGGATTAGAAAGAGTACGTAAAGTGCCTACCACCCAGGAGACACTCAATATGCTAATGTTGTGGTCACTGTTACTAAAAGTCAGCTGGAGTCAGATTGCCACACTGTAACCAATGTTTGATCCGGCAGGCAATAGGGGTCACGGAAAGATTTTAAACAGGGAGTTACATAATTATATTTGTGTTTTACAAAGATCTCTGTGGACCATGACCTTAGAACCTCTTGAAATTCGATCTAGGATAGTAGTCTGTGTAATTGTATGTGTGCTTTACTGGAGGAGGGTCCCCTAGTCCTCTTTAGAGCTCAGGGGGTCTGAGGCACAAAAAACGGTCAAGAACCACTGCTGAAGGGAAGAACGTGGTGAGGGGAGCAGGCGGGGGCGGGGGTTGGAGGAATGAGGAGATGGAATATCGTGAAAATACTCGAGGTGACCCATGGAGAGGACCACATGGTAAGTTAGGACTGAGGCCTCCTGCCAACAGCCAGATGAGAGCGCCATCTTGGAAGTGGGTCCCCTCCACCCCCGGTCCCAGCCAGCTTCTTGAGTGCATCCTCATAAAAAACCCCAAACCAGAAGCACCCAGTTAAATTGCTCCAGATTCTTGGCCCACAGGCCCTGTGTGAAATAATAAACATTCATTGTTTGGAGACAGTACACTTTGGGGTAATTTGTTACAGACTAACCATTTTCTGATCCCTCTAATGCATTCCAGCTCCATTCCTGGGCATCACTGCCTTTGGCTCATTTGAGAATCAAGTTTTCATGATATTCTCCTTCTTGATATTCTCTTTAAAAAAAAAAAAAAAAAAAAAAAAAAAAAATATATATATATATATATATATATATATATAATTTATTGTCAGATTGGCTTGCATTCAACACAGGGTGCTCATTCCAACAAGTGCCCTTCTCAATGCCCATCGCCCATTTCCCCCTCTCTCCCCACCCACCCTCAGTTTGTTCTCTGTATTTAAGAGTCATCCTTGACATTCTACATGTGGACCCAGGAAAACGAACTGCAGGGCCTAGATCTCAGCCACTGCACTATACTACCTCTTGCTACATAATAACATCACATTTTCACAGTGCTCTACCGTGAACAAAATGTGCTTACATACATGATCACCCTTCACCCTCACAGGAACCTTGGGGTAGGGGAACTCTTACTTTTGCATGTTTCCATTGGCGATTGATAAAATTGAGGCTCAGAGACACTGAAGTGATTTGTCCACGGTCACACAAGTTGTTAAGTGGTAGCTGGGGTCCTGACTCAGAATCCCAGACTCTCTCTGCATTAACTCGCTGAGGCCGTCATAACAACGAAGCACAAATAAATGTCAAACGGGCAGACACTTACTCTCCCACAGCTCTAGAGGCAAAATCAAAGTGTCCACCCAATTGGTTCCTTCCGGAAGCTCTGAGGGAGATCTGTTCCTTGTCCCTGCCCGAGCTTCTGGTGAGGCTGATAATCTTGCGTGTTCCTTGGCTCAGAGCTGCGTCACTTCAGTTTCTGCCTCCCTTCTCACGTAGCCTTCTCCTCCCCTGTGTCCCTCTCCTCTTATAGAAGGACAGCAGCCATATTGGATTTAAGAGCCCACTCTACTGGCCTGATCTTAACTTACTTCTTAATTATATGCGCAAAGACCCTGTTTTCAAATAAGCTCACGTCCACAGGTATCAGGGGTTAGGACTTCAACATATCTTTTCTGGGGAGGTCACAAATTAGCCCACACCACTGTCATAAATTACATTCTTGCCTAATAGACAATCCACAGAGAACCATCAGACTGGGCCTAAACCAGAAGTAATCCTTGCTGCTGCGGTCTTGCGTTGCCAGAGCCAAGGTTCCTGGAGAGTACATCGAAGTACCACAAGGGGGCACCACTTGACCAAGAAAGTAACAAAAATGCCTGCGCTCTTATTAAATCCCTCGCTGAATTTGTTCCTCAACTTTTTTTTTTTTCTAAGTTTATTTATTTTGAGAGTGTGTGCATGAGTGGGGAAAGGGCAGAGAGGTGGAGGCGGGGAGGAAATCCCAAGCAGGACCTGCGATCAACACGGAGCCCGCCACCAGATCATGACGCCAGCCGAAATCAAGAGTTGGACGCTCAACCAACTGAGCCACCCAGGCGCCCCATCTTCATTCTGTTCCTTAGATCAGGATCTTCAAATAGGACAGCCCAGAGAGATTCAAAGATTTCCTGATTTCCCAACGATGATTTCCAAGCAGCTTCAAAACTCACTGTTCCCGTCGTGTAGCAGTGGATCTGCCCTGTGCTGGTAGATTTTTCAGGAAGAGAGAAGTAGCTCCTCAGTGTCCTTACCACGGGGCACCCTCTGGGGATTCCAGAAAAGCTCAATTAGAGGGGCCAGAAGCTCCCAATGAATCCAAGATTCAAGTGAAATCACTCGTGAAAAAATAATTTGAAGAGTAAGATGGCCACCCTTCCAGGGATGGACCAACCTTGCATCTCTGAGCTAATTTTCAATGCTAAGCAAATCTGGCCAAGAAGAGTCTGCATTAGGCCACCACTTCCTTGTGGACCCCGTCACTCCACCCCTTCTTCCATTCAGACACATGCTCCAGCCACCTTGTTCCCACACCCCCATTGCATATTTGTTCCCACAGAGCCCCTCAAGTTCCGAAACCACTTCTCCTGCAAACAAAATTTCCATTCCTTTAAGCTCAGTAGTGAGGAAAGACGCCTCTTGACTCAAACACGGTGTGAAGCCTTCTAGGCTGAGCAAACAAAGGAGGCTGGAAGGAAAACCCATAGAAAGAGCCTCAGTAAAAACAATCTCTGATTCTTACCCCTAAGTGATTCACCTGTTCCTTGGTACTCTGGCACTTAGCCTCCACACAGCCTTAACATGGGCTCATCTGAAATCGTTTAAAGGCTCCATATATTCTCCACAGTCAGCTCTGCTGTTTACGGGTGGTAACAGCATTCATTTGTTCATTCATTCATTCATTCACTCATTCAATTCCACAAATACTTTGAGGCACCTAAAATGTGCCTGGCACTAGGGCAGGTGCTAGAGGGGGGAAAAGAGTGAGAACAATGAAGGTCAAGTCTCTGCACTCAGAGAGTTTACATTCTAGTGTCAGAGGCAAACTCCTTGCCCGGTGAATCCGGGACTCTTGCTAAATTATGGGGGCAAGCAGAGGAAAAGAAAGAAAGAAACCAGACTGTGCTCTTAAGGAGATTCACCACCTCAACAGAGGATCGAGGGTAAGTCTTTGAGTCAAGATCCTCCTTAGGAAGGATCAGTCGGTCAAGTGTCCAACTCTTGATCTTGGCTCAGGTCACGATCTCACGGTCCGTGAGTTCGAGCCCTGCGTCGGGCTCTATGCTGCCAGCTCAGAGCCTGGAGCTTGCTTCAGATTCTGTGTCTCCCTCTCTCTCTCTCTGCCCTTCCCCCTACTCATGCTCTGTCTCTGTCTCTGTCTCTCTCTCTCAGGAAGGAATAAACATTTTTTTTTTAATTTTTTTAAAAAAAGAAGAAGCAGCACACTTCACCCAGCTGTTGGTTGGAAATGGTATTGACTGCTGTTTGGGCTCAGAGAGCAGCAAACACAAAGGCGATTAAAAGAGGGAGAAGGACAGTCTGTCAAGATGTCTGCAGTCAGAGGAAACCGTGGTTAGTCTCTGCAATGGGAAATCCCTACCCAATCTCATACGACATATTTTCTCATGTGACAGCCAGTAATCCTCTATCAAAGCTTCCTACGTCAGCCCAGAAGGCATTGCAAAGGGACGTGGAAGAAGTTTGTGGGGGATATAAAGGTTCTATATCAAGGGGCGCCTGGGTGGCGCAGTCGGTTAAGCGGCCGACTTCGGCTCAGGTCACGATCTCGCGGTCCCTGAGTTCGAGCCCCGCGTCGGGCTCTGGGCTGATGGCTCAGACCCTGGAGCCTGCTTCCGATTCTGTGTCTCCCTCTCTCTCTGCCCCTCCCCCGTTCATGCTCTGTCTCTCTCTGTCTCAAAAATAAATAAAAAACATTAAAAAAAATAAATAAATAAAGGTTCTCTATCAAGATTGTGTTGTCTTTTGTCATACAACTACGTATAATTTGTCAAAACTTACGGAATTGCATAGTTAAAATTGTTGAATTTTACTGTATATAAATTATACCTCAATAAAGCTGATTAAAGTAAACAAATCAGCTCATAACATAAAGTTCTGGCTAAACGTATTTGGTAATCAGGAGGAAAATCCAAAAACAAAAACAAAAACCACTCATTTTGCAATCTTTTTTTGAAAAAAAAAATTTTAACATTTATTTCTTTTTGAGAGACAGAGCGAAACAGAGCATGGGTGGGGGAGGAGGGGGGGTGGGGGGTGGGGGACACAGAATCTGAAGCAGGCTCCAGGCTCTGAGCTGTCAGCATAGAGCCCAACGTGGGGCTTGAACTCACGGTCCACGAGATCATGACCTGAGCCGAAGTCGGATGCTTAACTGACTGGGCCACTCAGACGCCCCTACAATCTTTTTAACAAGAAACCAGACTGGAAATAGGCCAGTTGATTCAAAATGTGTAGAAAAGTTTAGATCTAAAGATTTAGAAAAGAAATGGAAAAATAAAACAAAGATAATTGTAGTTTTAACAGAAAATGGGAAGAAAACACATGTATTCTAGTATCCTCAGTCAGATAGTTAATCTGAGCTCTAAAACATGATTAAAAGAGGGGTGCCTGAGGGGAGCTGGGTGGCTCAGTCGGTTGAGCGTCCGACTTCGGCTCAGGTCACGATCTCGCGGTCCGTGAATTCGAGCCCCACATCGGGCCCCTGTCCTGACAGCTCAGAGCCCGGAGCCTGTTTCAGATTCTGTGTCTCCCTCTCTCTGACCCTCCCCCGTTCATGCTCTGTCTCGCTCTCTGTCTCAAAAATAAATTTAAAAAAATTTAAAAAAAAAAAAAAAGAGGGGTGCCTGGGTGGCTCAAGTCGGTTGAGCTCAGGTCATGATCTCACATTCCGTGAGTTCGAGTCCTGCTTTGGGCTCTGTGCTGGCAGCTCAGAGCCTGGAGCCTGCTTCCTATTCTGTGTCTCCCTCTCTCTGCCCCTCCCCTGCTCATGTGCTCGCTCTCTCTCTCTCTCTCTCTCTCTCTCTTTCTGTGTGTGTTAAAAACAAATAAACATTTAAAAAAGTTTTAAAATATGATTAAAAGAAAAGAAGAACCAGAAAACCCTCTTTACTGAATGCAGAACAAAAATCAAAAGGACTCAGAAAAAAAAATCTCTGAGTATCAATGTTGTTAAATGCAGAAATAAGCAGAGAAGCATTCCCATTAGAACTAAGAAGATTTGCTGGTAACTTTCAAATTAAAAGGTGAAGGTGAGGGACTATTACGTCACCGAACTAAGCACTGTGCCCACAGCTCTAGCCTCTACCTTTCATACTGTTACACGGAACATTTGCAGTATATTCTTGTTGGGTAAACACAAGTCTGTTTGCCTTTAGAAACAGGTTCAGAGACTTGAGTGGAGTACTGGAGAATTGGATGTGACCTTCAGGGTTCATGTTCTAGCTTAGAGCTAGCTTGAGCTTATGCTTAATTTATAGAGGTGCTCAGGGAATTTTTTTCTCCAGGAAACACTTTCCCACTCCTGTCTCCGTCTTTATTTAGCATCATAGTGCAGTAAAAAAAAAAAACAAAAAACAAAAAAAAAAAAAACCCTGGCCTGGAGCCATCCTCGACTATACAAGGAGGGTGAGGAAAACCACCTTGTCAGGAGACGGTCAGGGAAGTTACATAAAGCATCCAGTACAGGGCAAGACCCCAAGGGCACTATTTTCCATAGGTTCCCTTCCATTGAACAGTTTGATGCCTTGTGAAGTCACGCTTGTTTGGGATGTTTTTATACTGCATTTTCTTCCCTGTTACACACTATCGATGAACAGGAGAGGTGTCTAGTTCAGTGTGGTTTAGAGAAAACTCCAAACATTGACACACATTAGCCCTGAGAATTGGGGCAGACTATATAATGCACCCGCACCTTTGTTTCCTCATCTACAAAACAGGATAACATCTCATGAGCCTGTAGTAAGAAGCAGGTTTTGCAATAATACGTGTGAAGCAGGAGAATCTCAAGCAGGCTCCGTGCTGTCAGCACAGAATCCAACGTGGGGCTTGAACTCACGAAACTGAGATGGTGACCGGAGCTGAAATCAAGAGTTGGGTGCTTAACCAGCTGAGATATCCAGGTGCCCCACCAAAGGCTATTTTAGGCACGAGGACAGACCTGAGAATAAGAGAGATACAACCCCTTCTCTTATAGACCGTGCCATCTAGAGGTAGAGTAGACAACATACTAATAAATGATATATGTGTTAGGTGGTGGTAAATGCTATGAGGGGGCACCCGAAGTAAGGAGTGTATGAAATGCTGTGCGGGGGTGGGGGGGGGAGCAGGGGAAGAGGGATCACTGTTCTGAAAGGGAAGGCCTCACAGATGAAGTGCCATATAAGCAGAAAACATAAAGGCCACGAGGGCACAAGCCATGTAGAGATCTGGGACAAGAGCATTCCAGGCAAAGGAAAGGGCTCGTGCAAAGGCCCTGAGGCCAAAATCTTCTTGATGGGTTCAAAACACAAGAAGGCCTATGTGAGCAGAGATAAGAGACTAAGTGTGAAAGTGGAAGGAGAGAAGTTGGGAGACCATAGACGATCTTTCAAGCCAGGGTAGGTAAGATGAAGGGTTTTGAGCAGAGTGGCAGGATGGAACTTACATTTCCCTTCCCTCCTTCTCCACCCACCCACCTGCCCCCAACCCTGGCTGCCTTTAAAGCGGTATTGTTCTTCTTGCTTTTGTTTTTGTTTACTTACATTCACTGGGATCGCTCTGGCAGCTGCGTAGAGAACCGACTGCCAGGAGACAAGGACAGAAGCAGGAAGGCCAGTTAGGAGCATAATGCAGAGAGAGGTGACGCAGGCTTGGACCAAGAGGGAACGACACAGGGGTAAAGTGGCCGGGTTCTGGATGTCTTGAAGGCAGAAAACTTGCTAATGGACCAAACGTAGGCATTAGTGACAGTGAGGAGTCAAGGAGGAAATCAAGATTTTGTCCGGCACAAACTGCCACTTAACTGAGATGGGAAAGATTGCACAAGTTCGGTTGAGGAATTTGGATGTTTGCTTTTTATTCTTTTAGTGTGAAGAAGCCTAACAAACGTTCAAGTGGAGGTAGCAAATGAACAACTGTATGTAGGAGCCCAGGCAAGAGAGAACTTGGAAGCATCAACTTTAGACGGTATTTAAGGCCTTTGCAGCTGGATGAGATCCACTAATGAGTAAGTGAATTGGACACGGGAGGAGAAGGTAGCACTCCCTGAGCTCGGGAGACGGTGCTGGGAGGCCATGGAAGCTGAGAGGTAGCTAGGGTCCTCAGGGCCCAGTAAGGGAAGGAGGGAGCTGTGCAGAGACATAGCACCAGAGATTTGAAAGGGTTCCCTTCCAGCCCTCACCTACTGATGGGTGCAGGCACCTGGGGGAAGTACCCAGGGCCAGGTAGAATCACGTCTAAGGGCGCCTGGGTGGCTCAGTTGGTTAAGTGTCTGACTCTTGATTTCAGCTCAGGTCATGATCTAATGGTCTGTGAGGTGGGGCGCTGGGCTGACAGTACAGGGTCTGCTTGAGATTCTCTCTCCCTCTCTCTCTGCCCCTCCTGCACTTGCTCTTTCTTTCTTTCTTTCTTTCTTTCCCTCTGTCTCTCTCAAAATAAATAAAGATTAAAAAAAAAGGATCCCCTCTAATTTTTACATCAATCCCCAGCACACACACAAAGCCCAGAAGAATTCCTAAACCTTATATATTATACATACAATTAAACAAAGTAAGCTCCTCAACGTCTGGCATCTAATCAAAAATTACCTGGCACGTAAAGCAGGAAAACACCACCTACAACAATCAAGGGGAACTGTGTCAGAAATTCCTCAGATGATAACATTAGTAGAAAATGACGTTAAGAGCATTATTATAACACATTCTATACGCTCAAGAAGCTAAAGGAGAAAATGAGAATAAGTACTGAATATGATAGGCATATATGCAAATGGAACTTCTAAAAATGAAATTACAACGTCTGAAAGGGAAAACACACTGGATAGGATTAACAGAGTAAATATCGCAGAAAAGATTAGCGAACTTAAAGACATGGCAGTGGAAGTGATCTAAAATGACACAGAGAAAGAGAAAAGGTTGGCAAAAAATGAACAGAGCATCAGTTACCTGTGGGATAAATTCACATGGCCCGATACATGTACGATGGAGTCACCAAAAGAGAAGAGAGGGAGGGGCAGAAGAGACATTTGAAGAAATAATGGCTGAAAAAAAACAAACCAACTCCGATAAAAACTATAAATTCACAGACCAAAGGAGCTTAATGGAACGTGAGGACAAGAACTAGGAAGAAAACCACATGAAATCACATTGGAGCACCCCATACAAAAATGCAAACACTGGTAATAAAGACAGCATCTTTAGGGGCGCCTGGGTGGCTCCGTCGGTTAAGCGTCCGACTTCGGCTCAGGTCGCGATCTCGCGGTCCATGAGTTCGAGCCCCGCGTCAGGCTCTGTGCTGACAGCTCAGGGCCTGGAGCCTGCTTCCGATTCAGTGTCTCCCTCTCCCTCTGCGCCTCCCCTGCTCACGGTCTGTCTCTTTCTGTCTCTCAATAAGAAATAAATGTTAAAAATTAAAAAAAAAAAAGATAGCATCTTTCAAAAAGGCAGAGATTTAAAAAAAAAAACAAACCCAATGCATACAAAGGGATCAAGAATGGCCACAGACTTATCAGAAACAATATAAGCCAGAAAACACCGTGTTAGAAGGAAAAAAAGAAAAAAAAAACTTCTGAGAAATCTAAACTTAGGAAAAACATCACTCAAAATAGAAGTGAAATAAAGATATTTTTAGATATATGAAAGCAGAAACAATTCACTCCCAGCAGACCTGCCCTTCAGGATCTGCAAAGAGAATTACTTCCAGCAGAAAGGAAATGATACCACATGGAATCTGAATCCACACAAGGGATGGAAGAGTGCTACACATAGTAACTAGGTGGATACATGGAAGTATTTATTTAAATCGATTGAGGACAGAATTTTCTGGAAACTATTCCAGAATTTTCTGGAAACGCATATGTGTATGCGTGTTTTATAGATCTCATACACACACATAGAATGTACACACACACACACACAGGAACATTATTCATTCTCGAAAAGGAAGGAAATTCTGACACATGTACGACATGGATGAACCCTAAGGACATCATGTTAAGTGAAAGAAACCAGTCACAAAAGGACAGATACTGTTTGACTGCATTCATACGCGGTACCAGGTTCTTATACTCTGCATAAAATGGCATGGCACTTGAAGGTGGACTGTGACAAGTGAAAAACCTGTACCATGAACCCTAAAACAGCCACTAAGATAACCTTCCAAGAAGGTATTCCTAATCAGCAACAAAGAAGATAGAATGGAATCGTAGAAAATGTCTCCACTGAAAAGGCCCACAGTAGTGACATCCCAGTGGCACAAGCATGGGTAGACACCTATACCAAAAGTCATCACTTGTGTACTTCAAATACACTTCAACAAAGTTGTTTCAAACCAGAGCAGACCGAGCTGCCTCGACAGGTACAAAGCCCTGTGGTGGTCATCACATCTTTCCAAATACACCCTCTTCTCCTTTCCTTCTGGGACATACAATGTGGTACCCCCCACCCTCTTCGAAATCAGGTGTGGGCACGTCACTTGCTTTGGCCCATGAAACATAAATGGAAACGATTCTATCCATTCCCGATGGAATCTTCAGGAGCGGATGCACAATCGGTGCCGGTTCCTTCTCCTGCCTGGGTAATGGTGGGAGCGTGTGTTTATCCGAGACTTGGGTCAGCCTGGGTCTATGGGTGCTCACGCGGAGCTGAGTCTCTGCACCATGAGTGGGGCAGGTGGTCTGAGAGATGAACGCCATTGTGTCAGTCATAGGCATGTTGGGAGATCTTTGTCACTGCACATAATTTAGCCCATCCTGACTGCATATTCCCGAACAACAGGCGTGTCCAATGAGAGATGTGGTAGTCTTGTTCGGCCCTGGAGAGCAAACTGGTCTAGTGGCCTCTGAGGTCTCGTTCAACCTGAAGAGTTACAGGTCACAGGTGTCACCAGCCTGGGTGTTTAACTGAGGTCACCTTTTCAAGCCTCTACCTACCTGGGCAGAACCTGGGTCCTTCTTTTTGTTGTCGTTTTTTTTTTTTAATTTTATTTGAGAGAGCATGCAAGCAGGGGAGGCAGGCGAGAGGGGCAGAGGGAAAGAGAGAGAGAATCTTAAGCAGGCTCCATGCTCACCACGGAGCCTGACAAGGGGCTCGATCTCACGACCATGAGACCATGACTTGATCCAAAATCAAGAGTCAGACGCTTAACCGACTAAGCCACCCAGGTGCCCTTCTTAAAGTAACACCAAGATATTTCTGAGTCTGCAAGGACCCAGACATAAGTTGGCTCGTGTTCTTCAACTCCAGCCATCAAGTAAAGTCACCAAACCACATAGGCTGTAACCAATGCTCTCCACCAAGCCTAGCTCCACCAAGGATGCCATTTCCTTTCATTCCCAATGCCATTACTTTCTGGGCCAACAAGGCTATGCTGGATTCTCATTCCTAAGCCTTTTTAGGGCTCCACTCCATGGGACTGGACCACTGGTCTCGGTCCAACCCTTGCCTAGGAGTCTAAAAGGCCCCTTCAGTCATTGTCCATCTGTGCTCACTGTTCCCTACAGAGACCGCTGTCCCTACCCCTGTGGTCCTCTGCTGGTCCTGGAGAACATGAATCCTTGTGAGGCCGGCAGCCCCCTGAGATTCCTAATTGCTCATTTCATGTGAAGCATTGCCAGGGAGCAAGAAGGAAAGTAAAGGAGGCATTGGAGGAGTGGATCTTCTGGAAGAAATCCTTCTCCCTTCATTTCCTGTGGACACATCCCCAGTGTGCTGAGGCTTTTGGAAACTTACTTTTACTCCACCACAACCCCCCCCCCCGAAAAGAAAGGAGAAAATAACTGGAGAAAACACTAATTTTGCAATAAGTTTTCCTTCCACAATCAACAGCACCTCAAAATCAAAGGTGGTCTCGAAGAGATTTTAGGAGAAATTTGGTTTCTCTCAAAGATCCACAGTTACTGAGATGCAAAGAATCTTCCACACTGCTATTCCAAAAATGTGGCTCCTTCAAGCCTCAGCTCTTGCGTATTTCCTTTTCTAATTGTGATATGTGCCTCTGTATTTGCAAACTAGATTTCTTTGGGTAGTTTTTCCAAAACAAAGAGTTTTCCCCAAAGATCTAAGTTCATGGTCCACAGAATAGAAAACGTCTCTCAGCTTTGAAACAGCAGCTTAATTTTTTTATTTCTACCACTCTGTCCAGGTTTCAGAAATCTTGAGGTCCAGTTTTAATCAATAACCCAAGCAATCACTGTAACTCAGTGATTTCTTTCTTAGCCACAAAAGCTTCTGGCAGGCAGAAATCTTAGATTTAAAGAATGGGATCCCTGTCTTTCGTTGGAAATCGTTTCCATCAGATTAGCCTGCTATACTCAGGAGTGTAAATCAGAATTGACATGCAGAAAACCAAATTAAGAAAGCAACAAAGTATCTCAGCCACCGAACAAGAAATATATGCAAAATATTTCCAGATTATAGTCCTCACAATATTTCAGCATGGGGCTTCTCTGTGATT
Source organism: Panthera onca (assembly GCF_046562875.1). NCBI lineage: Eukaryota > Metazoa > Chordata > Mammalia > Carnivora > Felidae > Panthera > Panthera onca. The sequence continues at coordinate 70,126,670 of NC_138349.1, forward strand.
TAGAAGCAAGGATATCTATTTGCTGTTAAGATCAGAGAGAAGAGTAAAATGTAGAGCCAAATGGCCATTGGGGAAGAGGGGAAAGTTCTCAGTCAAAGTCTGATGCCAATTTATGAGGAGGATGGAGCCAAACGGACTCGAAAAAAACGTATTTACTAGCCTTTTCCCCACAGTGCATGTTACTTGCGAGCTTAGCCAAGGCATATTTTAGTATCTATACCTTTTGAATAAGGTTGGGCCTTAGGACATATGACGTGACTCTGGTCATGCTCAGACCAAGCAAACTCCCAGCCAAAATTCTCTTCCTAATAAACATTTACCTCTGCACTTCCAGCAGAAGGGGATTCTGAATTCAGCCTTGCGCCTTAAATCAGAATACCCAGCCACCGAATCCTAACCTAAGCTGAGGTCCGGGAGATGCTTCCTGCCCGTAAGCCAGATTCCCTTAACATGGGACGCAGAAGGGCCAATGTCTACAGTCTTCTGGGGACTCTCTCCAGCACCAGGGCACCTTAAGTTCTGACCGTTTTCTCCAGACACCAGCTTAGCCCTACAGGAGAGGGCCTGGCAGGTCTGCGTAAAGCTGTTTCCCGGCTAAGCCAGCCTCCTCGGCCACAGGGGCTGGTCTTCTAGCTGGACAACTGGGGCTACCGCCTCCTAGTTACCCATTAACCACGTTCCCCGGTTGACCATAATAGTTTAAAGAAGTCTTTTCCTGCCTGCGAGCCACTAACGACGACGACGACAAAGTCTTTACCGCGGAGGGCCAATCCGGCAGGACTGTCTTCCCACTGCAGGCATTTTGCCGTCCCTGCCCAAGAGCTAGACCCCACTGTCCCCAACACTCGGTCACCCCACAAGCCTGCGGATTGCAGGCCCCTCCCCACCCCTGCAACCCGACCTCGGCCAGCCGCAACCCTCCGTCCGCGTCCTGCCCCACCCCGGTGCTCCCACTCCAGCCCCCGCCTCCCGGCGCCGGGCGCCCCCCGCCCCCGCCTCCCGGCGCTCCCCGGCCCCGCCCCTGGCCCGGGCCAGCTGCCCCCCCACCCCCGCCGCGGTCTGCGTGCGCACGCGCGACCACGGAAGGGCCGGGCCTCGCGCCCCCTTTCCTCCTCCTCCTCCTCCTCCTCGTCCTCCTCCTCCTCCTCCTCCTCCCAGTCCCCGTCCGGGCCCGGCGGGGGGCGGAGGCCGTGCGCCTGCGCGGAGCCCGCAGTCCGGCAGGGCCGCAGCCGCGGGGTGGCCGGCCGTTGCCGTGGGGACCGCGGGCCCCTCCCTCCTCCGCTCCCCTGCCGCTCGCCGTTCCCACCGAGGCGCGGAGGACGACCCCGGCCCCCCACGCCCGCCGGCCCGGCCGGAGCTGCAGCCGGTGACCCGGCGAGAGGCGGTGCCGCTCCCAAGATGTCGCAGACGGCCATGTCCGAAACCTACGGTACGAGGCGGCCGGGCGAGGCGGGCGGGTGCGCGCGGGGCCGCGGGTCTCGGGGGCGCGTCCGGGCCGCGGGAGGTCGGGGGCGGCGGGGACGCGGGGGGCGCGGGCCCGGCCGTGCGCAGCCCGTTTACGTGATCTGCTTTCTCAAGTTTCCTCCGGCCTTTTCTACGCGCTCACGCGCGGAGGGTTTTCCAATTTTCAGTAGCTCCGGGTCTGGAAAGCCAGTTGAAGACTTTCCTCTGCGATGTTGTCCCCGGCGAGGGGCCGTGAAGGACTTAGGGCGACGCCTGTATTTCAGTGTGTTCTTCGAGTATTCCAGCATGACCTTTCCTGGGTTGGAATTCCTTTCTTTGCCCTGGGATTACAGTGAGAAGTAATCGATAGACTAACCCGTGTCTTCGTGCGGAGACCTCTTGCCTCATTTATTTCTTTCTCCGTCTCTCGGGTGTTTAGTCCTTTCTGGGTTGCATTATGGCTGTTTATAAATGTGCCTTTTTAAAATCATGAACACCCTGGAAGCAGAGCCCTATCTGCTTAATCTTTGCTGCCCCTGTAGCACCCACACCTGGATGCTATAAGGGAATCTTTTTTTTTTTTTTTTTTGAGTAATCGAAAGCCTTCCCAATTCATATACTGTGTTGTTGTGCTTTGTTTTAGTCCTGCGTGGTAAAAATCACTAATATCGTACACGTCTCCTTTGCATCAGGCTCGAGATGTTTACCAGTCTCTGATTCCTTGTTCGGAATTGTGCGTTCTCAGATTAAGACTTTGGGAGTTTTACAATCCCAGGGAGAGGTTCAAGTTCAAAAGTATGTACCCGGACTCAGATCACGTGTGGTGGCCCGCTGCTCCTTCAACAGACACGCGTGGAATGGCAGGGTGGAGGCAGCAGGATGCTGCAAATACCGCAGGCCACGCGACAGGCGTGGTTCTGGTCTCACGGAGCATGCAGTCTAGTGGCGGATACAGGGTTAATGCCATCAGGACACTAACGAATGAGTAGTTAAAACAGCGGGCAGGAGTTCTGGAGGATTGTGCCTTCGGAAAGTATGTTAGGAGGAACCCTGGCCCAGAGTGAGGAGCCTAGGCGGTAGTAACTGGTCAGGGCGGCAGAATGGCAGATGCCCAGGGCTGGAGAGAAATGGAGTTCCAATAAGGGGAGCCTAAACAGTGGTACAGAGGTGAGGGCGAGGTGGAGAGAGCCTATGGAAGGTTCCATCTTTCTCCTAAGAGGGGTGAGGTCACAGTGCATTTGCTTCACCTTCAGCCTCTCCTGTGACTTGTGATTGCCCTGTTCTTGGTGCCCCTTGGGGCATTACACCCATTCCTAGAAGGCTTAGGACATCCTCCAGGAACCCGATGGCTTTTGAAGTGTTGTCAGAGCCACAAATGGTCGCGTTCGTCCATGTGGTCGGGTCCTCCCTGTACAGAACCACAGTCGGGAGATTTTGCAAAGAAAATACGCTTGTCTAGCGATTTTTGGTTGTCCTTGTGCTTTTCTTTATTTTCGAGTGCTCCTTACCCACACTTTTTTTCTCTTACCTGGATAGGAGCGTTAGGGAGGGGTGGAAAGTCTGAATAAGAAAACCAGGTGGGGATTTTGAATGAGGAGGAAAGGACTGGAAGAGTTCGGGAGACGGAGCTTTTACATTTCATTTGTGTTATATGAACTAACCTTCATAAAATATCGCATATCTCTACTACACTTTGGATGCAGTTAATTGAACTTTTGAGCATCACAGATTAACTGATTAAATTATGATCATAAGGGGGCACCTGGGTGGCTCAGTTGTTTGGGCGTCCGACTTCAGCTGAGGTTATGCTCTTACAGTTCGTGGGTTCGAGCCCCACATCGGGCTCTGTGCTGACAGCTCAGAGCCTGGAGCCTGCTTCGGATTCTGTGTCCCCTCTCTCTCTGTACTCCCCTGCTCACGCTCGCTCTCTCTCAAAAATGAATAAATGTTAAAAGAATGTAATAAATAAATAAATAAATATCATAAGGCTTTAAGCAACAGTATTCTTTTGTCATGATTCCATCCAAATGTGTTTTTACTCACAATTTAATCTTTTTCTCTAATAGAGAAAGTTAGAAGAAACTAATGGAATAGAAAATTGGTTTTTAGGGGCACCTGTGTGGCTTCAGTTGGTTCGGCATCGGACTTCGGCTCAGGTCAGGATCTCGCGGTTTGTGAGTTCAAGCCCCGTGTCGGGCTCTGTGCTAACAGCTTGGAGCCTGGAGCCTGCTTCGGATTCTGTGTCTTCTCCTCTCTCTCTGTCCCTCCCATGCTCATGCTCTGCCTCTGTCTCTCAATAATAAATAAACGTTAAAAAAGAAAAGAAAAGAAAAAGAAAGTTGGTTTCAGAAACAGCAAATGTGGCAGTTGAAACAGCCAGCCAAAAGTCGTAAGCTGTCACCTTCATTTATCATTGACCATATTTGCACAGCATTGTTCCCCAAAAGTAAAACAATCAGGTTCCACCTTCCAGACGTGTGCCTCTTGGCTAGCTGGTAAAGGAATGTTTGCCTAACCTTTAAACTCCTTTGTGCTCTATACTTATTTTCTCTTCCAGAAAAGGAGGCTCTGTGTAGCTTAACAGCAATAGGGTGAAAAATAAAGAGCCAGTGCTTATAAAGTACTAGTGATGAGCTATATCTGCCTTTAATGCTTTTTAGCAAATTAAGGCAATATGTCTTCTTCCATAGACTGAGTAGTAAACATTTTGCCCGCCCTGAAACTAATAACCACATGAATACTGTATGTAAGATTGTAACACAAAGTTAAAATCTAAAACAGATCTGTTTCCGTTTGAAACCCTTGTCTAAGTATATCTAAACTGAAACAGTGTTTCCCCAGTGTAGATTTCAGAGCATTCTTAAAGCCAGTTAGTATGGCTGAAGAACTCCAGCCATCTGAGACTTCGGAGGTGACACAAATTGGCCTTAAGTAATTCCTGACACCAAGATTTGCGAGACAAAATTAACAAGTGGATTAGGTAGTCCCAAGCAATGATGGCCAAAAAGGGGCTAAAAAATATATAAGTGGTGCAGAAAATGCTAGGGGAAAAAAAAGTAAGGACTAAAGCAGGCTAAGACTGAGGAAAAAAATCTAAGCTCAGTCTCCACACTTTGGACTTTATGCTTTCTACAACGAACACGGTTTAATGAAACAAGAACGCAAATTGTTAGTCGTGTGCTGAGTTTATTACAATATAGTCTTCGTATTTTTATTTTGTGCCTTATTTGGAAAGCACAGTATTACAGTATTTACCACATCACTTGGAGAATTATCAAGATGTTTTCTTTTAGAAATATTTCATTGTAGGCCGTTGCGGGTTGAATTGGATCCCCCGAAAGATACGTTCAGGTCCTAACCCCAGGTACCTGCGAATTGTGACTTTATTTGGAAATAGGAATGATGTAATCCGGTTAAGATGAAGTCCTGTGGGATTCGGGGAGGCCCTAATCCAATGACTGCTACCCGAATAAGAGGGGAGAGATTTGGGTATAGACACGTACAGGGAGAATGTGATACGAAAGGCAGACTGAGACGGCAGTGGCCAAGGACCACAAAGGGGGTGGGCACCCACCAGAAGCTAGCAAGAGGCAGGGATGGGTCCTTCCCTAGAGCCTTCAGTGAAGGCATGGCCCTCCTGACATCTGATTTCAGACTTCTAGCCTCTAGAACTGGTGGACAATAAATTTCTCTAGTTTTAAGCCATCCGGCTTGTGGCATTTTGGTACGGCATCCCTGTGACACTAAAACATAGGCCTTGGTAGTCAGAATATGACTCATGGAGAAATTTGGGCTTAATAGGGGAAGTAGAGTAAGGATATTTGGGGTAAAGGAAGTAACATCTTCAAAGGTATGTGGTGCCAGTAAAGTATAAAATAACTTACTGTTAGAGAAATCACCAAACTAACCATCACCTGAATTTCATAAAAGACATAAACGTCAGTCAAGGAAGCGTCTAACAGCGGCATAAAGGACCTTTCTCCAAATCGAATCTATTTATCATTTCTAACGTTTGTGTTTTCCTTTCCTCACGTGCTGGAAACGGGTGACCATTTAAAGAACTAGAGTGTGGGGAACACTGCACCAGAGGTCCTCAAACTGCTGGGCCCCCGAGTCCCCTGGTGCGTAAAGTGGCAGTTCTGATTCAGTAGATGGGGGGTGGTGGCGGCTCCACGGCTGATCAGCTCGCAGCCCACGCAGGTGCTGTTGGTCCGGGAACCTGATAGAAGGTCGAGATCCTATGCTACATAATGGCTCCCGTGCCCAGACCTTTGAAAACTTGTTTGTTCGCTTTTTGGTGGTGTGTTTGTTTGTTTGTTTGTTTGGGGGCACTCTTGAGATCAAGGCTGCCCTTGATTTTTTTTTTAATTAATTAATTTATTTTCCAATGTATATCCAAGTTGGTTAGCATCTGATGCAACAGTGATTTCAGGAGGAAACCTTGTTCTTTAGAAAAGCAAAAGTGGACGATAATTTTCGCAGTCACTTGAACTATAAAGCATTCCGTCCCAGTCCTTGCCTGTGACTCCTGCCACTCCTGAATCTCTGTTTCCAGTCATATCAGTCCCTCAGGCTTAAGAGCCTGTTTTGAACTCCATACCTAACTATTCCATCTGGATGGCCTGGGGTAGCCTCACACACTGCATCCCAAACCCAACCAACCCATTCCTACTCCCCAGCCTTCTATTTGTCCCTGGTACCCATCCGCCTGAGAGAAAGTTGGAATCTTTAATTCTTCATCATCCCATCTCCCGAGTCCAGTTGGTTTCTGTCTCTTAAATAGACCCCTTAACGTAGTCCAAGTTACTGTTAACCCCAGGAGAGGCAAGGGAAGGCTGGGGGTGGGGGCAGATTAGTGGATTATAAAACAATGCCTGTCTCCAGGCACAGCAACCCAAGTAGTTGGACCAGTCGTTTGCTGCTGGTGGTATGGCGTCCTTGTAACTGGCGGTAAAGCAACCTCTGTAGCTCCCACATGCAGGAAGGGAAACCGACCGCCTGGGCAAGGGTGAGGTGGGTTCGGGTAGGGGTGAGTTAGAAGGGGTCCTGGTAAAATCTATTCGGGAACCCGGACTACTGGCAACTTAGGCCACAGCTTCACGGGAATATCATCATGATTTAAGTAAATGGTGTTTCCAAAGCTTCTTGTGCTCCTTGAAAAATAATTCCACGTAAGCCTAAAATGTGAACTTTCCTTCTTAACTTAGTAATAATAGTAATACCTCTTCTGTTAAGAACCACGTCACCAATGTGTTTTGAAAAGTATCTCACACTTTGGGCCCCGAGGCATGGAATTAGCCATAACACGATTCTTTCCACTTTTAGCATATCTAATCAGGGAAGCGTTTTGCTCTGAATATTTCTTTGAAATGAGGAGAAAGCTGATGTTGTTTCTTGAACGTCTTCTCATAATCCACCCTCTAGAGATTGGTTAGGCTAATGGAATAGATTTTCTTTTTTCCCCGTTCCTGAAAACTCCGTTAGGATACATGCCAGTGAAAATAGTTTGAGAGAAAAACCTTTGAATCCTCTGTGCTCTGTGTTCTCTGAATATCGCTGCTTTCTCTACCAGTCTGATCTTAGTAATGGACCATGCTCTGTATGTTTGAAGAATCCTTTTGTGCTTCTCTGTAGCCGTGAATGTAATTTAAAACCTAAAATGACATGCAGGGTACTGTGGTTTAAAGGGCGAATAAAGCTGGGTAAATGTGAAGAATAAACACCACTGTAACATATGAGTCAAATAAACGCCGTGTAACTACAAGTTCTCTCCCTTTGTAATCCCCCTCTGAGCTCCCCAAACCAGGGTAAATTAATGTGGAGAGGTTTGGCCAATACCAAGAAGTCCCTGATAATGATGGCTGTGACACCTGGACAAAGATGCTTTGTACTCTGCCACAGCCAAGTGCATTCCTGCGCTACTCAGAATGGCAGGCTCCTGTATGACAACGCAACGCGTAGTTATCTTGGTCTTTGTTTCTTTCTGTCTCTTCTGTGCTGTGTGTTTGGCACCTAAGTCCTTAAAAAAGCAGCTAACGATATTGAGGTGTGCAGGGTAGGGTACACCGTTCATCAAGGGCTAATAAATTATGGGCGAGTGGACGTATGTTAGAGGGAGGCTTGTAATTTTTCAAATATGAATTTTTAAGCATGCAGAAAAAATTTGGAACTTAAAAACAAAGTATCTCTCTCTTTTGTTATCATTTAAAATGTTACTGTATGTGGTGTGCTCCCTTAGTTATAAGACTGTTTCTCTTGTTCATTTGCTTATGCCCTGTTATTGCAGAAGTCCTCATAAAATATATACTATCTTTGCACTGGACTTTGCATGTCTTTTTTTTTTTTTTTTCTATGTTTATTTATTTTTGAGAGAGAGAGAGAGACAGAGCAGAGCATGAGCAGGGGAGGGGCAGAGAGAGAGGGAGACACAGAATCCGAAGCAGGCTCCAGGCTCTGAGCTGTCAGCACAGAGCCCGACGCGGGGCTTGAACTCAGGAACTGCAAGATCATGACCTGAGCCGAAGTCGGAGGCTTATCTGACTGAGCCACCCAGGCACCCTGCATATCTTTTTTTTTTTTTTTTTTAAGATTTTATTTGTTAACTAGTCTCTACACCCAGCGTGGGACTCGAATCCACAAGCCCAAGGTCAAGAGTTGCATGCTCTACTGACTGAGCCTGCCAGGTGCCCCAGGACTTTGCATATCTCTTTTATAATTTGCTCAAATCTCAATTGCCCCAAAGAGAATGTTTCTTTCAAGATGAGACCATGAGCTCTTTGAAAGCAGGGGTCTGCTGAGACGTCTCTGTGTCCCTGGTGCTCCTGGACACAGCCTTCTGGGACTGCTAAAAGCACCTTTGATTTGATTCCGTTTGAGAGGTGGCGTTTTTCTTCTGAGTTACAGAGTATGAAACAAAAGGCCAGGTTAATAGGAAAACCCACTTTAAGACATAGTTTTTTTTCTTTATGGTACAAACCAAGCAGTCTTTACATCGTGTGTAATATAAACGCAACACTAATTAAAACGTCTTCCACGGACCACGTTTGCTTGACTTAAAGAGGTCACACAGGGCATCCTTTAAAAAATAGATTTCCCTTCTGAGAACTCAGATCTGAAATCAGTTCACAGTCCACGGGGGGGCAGAGAGTTGTGGAGGTACTTTCACGGCTTCCTGGAGCTTCAGGGCCTCACGGCTGCCCAGTGGTGAATGTACCTAGGGAGAGAACAGGTCGACCAAGTGGAAGGAAGTTGGTCAACCGTGGAGGTGAACGAGCCGTGAGGGCAGGCTTTGGTGTATCCATCAGGCACGTCAGCGGGAGACTGGCACCCCGCTCAGCAGCCCGGGAGCACTTGGGGGCAGACATAACCCTGTTGTGATGGCAGATGTCTCAGATGATCTGAATGTGTGGTTCCTAAGCATTCAGATGCCTGGCACTTGGTAGTTGCCAAGTAGCCAGTGGTTGGGTGAACTCCCCTAGTCCTAAATCCCGGCTTACTTGACCGCCTTTTGATTTTAAACCGATTCCATATGACCAAAACTAAAAGAATTTTTGAAATTGTGCGTAACACAGTTTCTGTTTAGTCGATGATAGGTGATGAGCCCTTTGGGTCGTTTCATCAGGCGGAATGCTTCCAACTGCAGGGGGCAGAAAACCCCACTCAAAATGCTGGAGGTAATATGGAAAAGTATTTTTTTCAAATAACTGTCAGTGGGGAGGGTGTTCAGGGTTGGCTGAGTCAGGAGCTCAGCTGTGAGGGCAAGGACCTGTAGCACCGTCATCCTCACCCCTGCAGAGCCATAAAATGACTACTCTTTGTAATCCGAGTTTCTTTCTTTCTTTCTTTCTTTCTTTCTTTCTTTCTTTCTTTCTTCTTTCTTTCTTCTTTCTTTCTTTCTTTCTTTCTTTCTTTCTTTCTATTTATTTAGAGAGAGACAGAGAGTGCAAGCGGGGGAGGGGCAGAGAGAGAGAGAGAGAGAGAAAGAGAGAGAGAGAATCTCAATCAGGCTCTGCACTGTGAGCGCAAAGCCCCACTCCCGGGGCTCAAACTCGCGAAACTGAGATCATGACCTTAGCCGAAGTCAAGCGTCAGATGCTTAACTGACTGAACCACCCAGGCACCCTTCGGTCACTTTCTTCTTACGTCTGTAGGAAAGAGGAGCTCTTCCCTGCATTGATGGAGTAAAAGTTCTTCCTCTCCACCCGGTTGAGCCACATTGGGTCAAGTCCCTGTCCCTGGACCCATTATGTGGCCAGGGTAATAACACTTTGCACTGATTAGCTTAAGGCTGTATATTTTTCTTTTTAAAATTTTTTTTAAGTTTATTTTGAGAGAGAGAGAGAGAGCGAGCAGGTGAGGGGCAGAGAGAGAGGGAGAGAGAGAATCCCAAGCAGGCTCTGCACTGTCAGCACAGAGCCCAGTGTGGGGCTCAAACTCATGAACCTCAAGATGATGACCTGAGCCGAAACCAAGAGTCTGACGTTAACCAACTGGGCCACCCAGGCACCCCAAGGCTGTATGTTTTTCTAATCCAGTCTGGCAGGGAGGAGGGGGCTGGGAATGGCCATAATTGGCTTAAAATAACCAATGCCTGTCTCCAGCTTTGGGGTCACATTCACCTGTTCCTTTGGCTCCTTGGGGAGTAGCTGTTAGGCAGACAGTTATCTGCGACGACAGCATCTACCGCAGCCTCCAAAACATGTAAGCTGCAGTTCCCTTTCAACTGTTTGTTCCAAGTAAGGATCTTCCCGAAGAAGATGATGGGCTTAAACGTTCCTTCACGCCTCCCCTCCTCCGGTGAGGAAGCAGTCCGAGAAAGCACAGTAGTGGAAACAGCGTGGGCTTCCACATTGGCCGTATGCACACACGTTAGAATCCCTTGTCTTCTTAGAAAACAAGAAATTTCTCCTGTCGTTTTGCAAACGGGATACACTCGCACTCGTTCTTAGTTCTTACGGTCTTTGTGAATGCGCTAAAAATGTTTGGTGTTTTGAAGACTAACGTTCCTCTTCAGAGTCACTTTGACCATGGTAATATTTGGGGGGGAAATGGAAGTTGCTATTTGGTGGCCATCGCTATTTTCCCACTTGTCGTACATTAGCACCTTGAATAATTTTGTCATAAATATGTATATAACCTAGGATACTATATAAGAATGAAGTCCAGGGGCTCCTGGGTGGCTCAGTCGGTTGAGTGTCTGACTTCGGCTCAGGTCATGATCTCACAGTTCGTGAGCTCAAGCCCCACGTCGGGCTCTGTGCTGATGGCTCGGAGCCTGGAGCCTGCTTCAGATTCTGTGTCTCCCTCTCCCTCTGCCCCCCCCACTCCACCTCGCTCACGCTCTGTCTCTCTCTCAAAAATAAATAACCATTAAAAAAGAGAAGGAAGTCTATATTTTGGATTATCTTTTTTTCAATTTCATGGAGACCTCCATAAGTCTGGACATTGACTGGTAAAACTTTATTGGTAAAATTGATTTTGAAGTGTCTTCTGTTACCATGTAAACAAGTTCCTTTAAACGTTTACAAGTATAAAAACATTGTGAGTTAGAAGTGACCCATCTCTGTATTTCCTCTGGGACCTAGTATACAGTAATAATTTTCCTTATTACATTTTGCCAAGAACAGTGTTATTTCTAGCTATTGCATGACCAAAGAAGCTTTTAGGTCAGTATCTTTGAATATGTACTGATTGAAGATTCTTCTGGTATTAACGTGTTGCTCTGTTTCCATGGTTGTACAGGAAATTTTTCCTTACTGAAAAACCGATGGTGTGCCAAGCCTAAATTATAACTCTTACCTCTGGATAAAGATGAAGTTAGGGCACGTGGTTGGTTCAGTAATAGAGGACCTCTTTTTTTTTTTTTTTTTTTAACGTTTTATTTATTTTTGAGACAGAGAGAGACAGAGCATGAGCAGGGGAGGGTCAGAGAGACAGGGAGACACAGAATCTGAAACAGGCTCCAGGCTCCGAGCCTTCAGCCCAGAGCCCGACGCGGGGCTCGAACTCACGGACCGCGAGATCATGACCTAAGCCGAAGTCGGACGCCCAACCGACTGAGCCACCTAGGCGCCCCGAGGATGCACCTCTTGATCTCAAGGTTGTAAGTTGAAGCTCCACATTGGGTGTAGACATTGCTTTAAAAAAACAAAAAAGATGAAGTTCTAATAATCTACGCAGAATAATCTACTGGGCTTTGTGTCCAGTGTCTCTGACCCTTACAACAACAGTGTAAGGTAAACACTATGTCCCACTTACAGGTGAGGAAACTGAGAGGTTCGGTGCTCTGCCTGAGTCTCAGAGCTGGGAGTTGTAGAGCCAGAATCTGGGCTCAAATTTGCCTTGTGTCACATTCTCAAGGGTAGTTAGGTTTTTATTCTGCATATCTTATACAGAAATCTCTTCCATAAAATCTCCCCTCAGTGGTGACCCAGATTAAACATTGCCACTGGATGTCATTGCTCCCCTGCATGTTCTAAACAAACATGGACATTTAACATGAGTCAAAATCTATCTCTGAACTCAGGGTAAAACTGGGGGGTGGAGGGTAACGGGGACCAAAGCTTATACCTTCCAGACCAACGCGGAAGACCTTTAACATTCACAAGGGATGCTTTCACAGATCTTTGTAAATGTGCAAATATTGTTAACGGTATTCAGGTTTGCTCCAAAGTCGCAAGTCAGAAAGACAACATTTTGTGTATGTATCCTCCAATAAAAAATTAACTGTTCACGTTCTCTTTTTTAATTACACCAGTTGGAGTGTTCTCTGAGATATTTGACAAACGACTTGCCCTTACTTCTTAATATGATTTTATCTTCTCGTGTATCAGAATCAAATGGAACATCCTACTCTTGGAAGTATCCAAAACTGGGCACCTGGGTGGCTCAGTTGGTTGAGCTTCCGACTCTTGATTTCAGCTCAGGTCATGATCCCAGGGTCATGGGACTGAGCCCCTTGTCAGCTCCGTGCTGAGTGTGGAACCTACTTAAGATTCATTCTCTCTCTCTCTCTCTCTCTCTCTCTCTCTCTCTCTCTCTCTCCCCCCTCTCCCCTCCTCTCCCCCCCTCCCCCCTCTCTCTCTCTCTCCCTCAGTCACTCCGCCACCCCTCCCCCACTCGTGCATGGTCTCTGTAAAACAAATAAAATGAAAAAAAAAAATGCTTGAAGTATCCAAAACTTGTTCCCTGCTTAAAGATGATTGTTTTTATTAGGTCTCTTTGTCTCTGTGTACCACACTGGTCACTGATTTCCTTTTCGGGACAGTTTTGCATGTTGGGAGAATTCTTTCTGTTTTTATGTTATTACATCACGTAGAAAGCAACTAGGAACTCACAGCTTCAGTGCTGGTGGCTGACCAGGCTCATTCACCTGCTAACTACCTTGCATCCACACCCCCGGGCCCCACAGCGGATTTGATCCAAATGAGGTCTTCGGCAAAATCACAGAGCCCGTCACCGGACCTTGAGCAACCATCAGAGTCTGTGGTGCAAATGTTAAATCCACAGACATCATGGTTCCTCTCTGCCGGCATCTAACTCAGAGTACCAGAGTCGGGCTTTAGGCTTTGCCTTCTTTCCCACCTCCCTTGCCTTATTTTTACCTGTCCTTCACAGGTCACGTGTTCTTCCACCACCCGAACCATCTCTCTCTCCCAAGCCAACACTTCAAGCTTTTGCAGCTTAATTCCTGCCTGACCAGCGTTACCAGAACGTTTTTCTCTTTGAAGCTCGTGCCATCTTGCGTTCTGTGCCCTACTCGATCCTGCTCATCGCTGTGACGTGATGACCTCGGGGCTATGCCTCATTCTACGAGGTCCCCTGGTGTAGGGTCTCATGCCCCGCCCCTGCACCTCACCGCTCCTGGGTGACTGCAGCGTCCGTGCAGAGGGGTCAGTCCGCAGCTTAGTGTCCATTTCATCACTTCGTCTCTAGGCACCTTCTCTTCCCCGCCCCCCCCCCCCCCCAGGTACTCATTTCCCTGGCTGCTCATTGGACACAGTCGCATGGCACCTGCTCCCCTTCTGTCACGTGATGAGCTGCTCGCTCTCCACACGTGATGCTGTGATGCCGTCGCCTTTCCTTCCGCCCGTCCCTTCTTGGTCCTTCAACCGTGCAGATCCCCGGCCCTGGCTTCCCAACCCTCGTGACCTGCCACCATGCAGACAGAGCGCTCTTTAGATTAAGCTCACTGCGGATTTGTGGTCTGCTTCGAAGGGGCTCTCGGTAGTACTTGGCGATGCCCTCTCATCCTGGCCATCTTGCCCTTTGTCCCCACCTTCGCTAGACCCCTTGTCTCCTGTCCAGTAGAAGACAGGGGAGAACGTGCCATGCCCAGGAAACCACCTCTCCTCCCCTGCCCTTCTCCAACCCGTGAAGTGACTTACCTCCACACTCGCTCGTCCTCTACCCTTCTCTTGCAGTCGTGGAAGAAGGGAGGTCTCTCTTCCTGTCTGCGACCAAGCCCTCCCTCCCACCTTGGACTCACCCCTCGAGTCTTCAGACTCGCGCCACCGATCACCCTGGAAGTTCCACTTTGTTCGCCCTACACTCTGCAATCCCCCCGGACGCCCAGGCTCCTTGTGAGGCTGTCAGTACTTTTCATCCACCGCGTCCCACCTCTAAATCTTCAGCCGACTGACTTTGCCCCGTCTCAGGCGAGGATGAATTCACCTGGGGTGCTGGGGCCTCCTCCCTTGGGAGCACCGCTCCCCCCACATCTCCACCGTGTCGGCTCACCGGTATTTTAAGTTTCACCTCTCTGTATTTGCACTCATTATTTTGCCACGAAATGGATTCCTCTTCCAAACCTCTTCCCACACCAGCGGGTTGCCGAAGCCGGAAACCAAGGAATCCTCTCAGATGGCCCCACTGTCCCAGCACGCCACATTTCTTCTGCCGGGAAGTGAAACGTGGAACCAGTCCTGTGGCCCAGGCCACCAGCCCTTGCCTCCTTTCTGACCTTTGGAAATCTTAAATGCCAAACCATTGCTCATGGGAGAAACTAGGAAGGCAAAGGCCAGCTTGTCTGCTCACTATGACTTAATTTTCTGGAAGATTCAAGGTCATCGTTGGCAATCAATTGCTGAATAAGTGTGCTGTGCTCTTAGAGTCACTTCCTGGCTCATTTCCTGGTCCGTGGTTGCCTTTGCTGTGAGCACTTGATTGTCCTTGTACCTGAAGTTCACAGTCCTACTTAGTATATATGCTTCTAACCTGCTCTGGTCTGAGAAGTTAGAGGTTCTTGAAAGGAATGTAAAGACAAGTCAGCGAGTCCCCAATGAGTGAGGTTTCTTCCATAGAGTTAATCCTTTGGCTCTCTGTTAGCTATTTCACTTGGCATGGAGGCCATTTGTTCCTGATCTGTACTTTGTCCATGTTCCTGAATTGCTGACTTTTAAATAGGAACTGATTTTTATTTATGTGATACCTTTCCTATTATCACATTTAAATTTCTTGTGAAAAATTAAAAGTACATTGGTAGCATATATTCATTTAAAATTTTCTACTTTGGGATATGGTCTTTCCCCCACTTCTAGGCTAAATTCATGCCAAGGAAACCCTCATCAGGTGAATGTAATTATCATAGATTCGATGCAGAAAACTTCTTTGTGATTTTGAGCCCCCAAGTTAGCAACCATTATGATAAAACTACATCAGGTCTGCTTGAAGTAAACCTAATTATTTAACAAGTTCTCTTTAGGTTATCTTATACAACCCACCTGGGCATTTTTCCTTCCTTAATTACTCTGTAATATGGTTAGTTACCTGCTCCTAATTAAAGCCTTTTGTAGCCGTTAAGCACCGTCCGCTTGACATATAAAACGTATATGTACTTTATATTTGATGTGTATGTCCTTCAGTTTCAAAGACAAGAGAAAAAGAAAGTAAAACCCCACGGTGATAAAAACAAAATAAGTCAGTAAAATCAATTCACATTCTACCCTACCCACGCACATGGGGGCATGAGGCCATCAGACCTCAAATACTACCTCTCTGAAGAGAGAACATCAGGCTGTACTCCTGACCCCGGGGTTGAACATGAGCACACGGGGCTCCCGTCTCCTGGCGCTCAGTTACAAGAAGGTGTGTGAAATCCAGATCCCCTTGTAAACAGGAGGGGCATTAACTGAAACTCCTCACAGAGTTGGATTCTTCTCACCTACAAAGAATAACTCATTACCCATTGTGGTGCTTGGTTTTATCTGTGTTAGCCAAACACCTATATCTCCAGGCAGAAAATAACATACTGACTGCACTGCTTGGCTTTGTAGCTGCCCTGCTTCCTTCTGGGTACCATTTCCTTCTTGAAGCACATCCGTTGGTAACTCTTCCAGTTTAGGACTGTGCATAGTAAACTTATAGAATCATTATTTGATATGTTATCCTTTTTTTTTTTTTTAATTTTAATTTCTATTTATTTTGAGAGAAGGAGACAGAGAGAGAGCACATGCAAGCACAGGGAAGGGGCAGAGAGAGAGGGAGAGAGAGAATCCCAAGCAGGCCCCATGCAGTCAGCACACAGCCTGACATGGGGCTCGATCCCCCCAAACACAAGATCGTGACCCAAGCCAAAATCAAGAGTCAGATGCTTAACCAACTGAGCCACTCAGGCGTCCCTATTGTTTAATTTTTTGTAAAGCTTTTTATCTTGAGATAATTATAGATTCACGTGCAGTTTTAAGCAGAATTACAGAGATCTCATGTCCCCTTTGTGTTTTTCCCTGGTGGTAACATCTCGAAAAACTTGTAAGACACCACAACCAGGATATTGATGTGGCCACAGCTGCAGGTACAAAACATTCCTATCAGCACAAAGATCCTTTGCCCTTTATAGGCACACACTCTTCCTTCCTGCCCCCACCCCCTCTGGAGGCCCTGGCAACTACTAATCTGTTCTTTATTTCTATAATCTTGTCACTTCAACGATGCTGTATAAATGGAATCATGCATTGCATAATCTCTGGGGATTGACTTTTTCATTCAGTGTATTTCTCTGGCGATTCCTCCAGGTGACTGCATATGCCGACGGTTCATTCCTTTTTACTGCCCAGTAGGATTCCCTGGTATGAATGTACTAGAGTTTGTTCACCGGTTAAAGAGCATCGGAGTGTTTCCAGCTTGGGGCTATGACAAATAAAACTGCTGCAAACATTCATGTGCAGGGTTTTGTGTGAACATAAATCTTAATTTTTCTGGGATAGATGCCTAGGAGTGCAATTGCTGAGTGATACGGTAGTTGCACGTGTAGTTTTTAAAAACTGCTATTTTCCAAAGCAGCTACACCATTTTGTATTTCCACCAGCAGTGTGTGTGATCTGGGTTCCGAGCATTCTTGCCAGCATTTGGTGCTATCACTATTTTTTATTTTAGCCATTCTGATAGGTGTGTAGTGATACCTCACTATGGTTTTAATTTGCATTTCCCTGATGAATGGTTAATGATGAGAGACATATTTTCACATGCTTATTTGCCATTTCTCTATCTTTTCAGTGAAATATCTCTTCATATTATGTGCATTTTCTAATTGGATTATTTGAGTTTTTATTGTGGAGTTTTGAGAGTTGTTGTTTGTTTGTTTGTTTAACGCATATAACCTAGATGCTAGTCCTTTGTTGGATATATGTTTTGCAGTCTTTTCTTCCATCCTGTAGCTTATCTTTTCATTCTCCCAACAAAATTTTCTACAAAGCAAAAGTTTTCAGTCTTGAGGAAGACCATTTGATCAGTTTTTCCTTCTCTGGCTTGTTTTGGGTTTTTTGTTGTTGTTGTTTTTCTGAGTCAAGTCTAAAAACTCTTTGCTTTTTCCATAGATCATGAAGAATTTTCTCCTAATTTTTCCTAAAAGTTTTATAGTATGATGTTTTACCTTTAAGTCTGTGATCTGCTTTGAGTTAATTTTGCATAAGGCATGAGACTTAAGTCAAGTGTCATTTTTTCCCCTTATAGATGCCCAGTTGCCACAGCACTATGTGTTGAAAAGGCTAACTTTCTGGCACTGAATTACTTTTGCAGTTTTAACATCAGTTGGATGACTTCGTGTACGTCTATTTCTGGGTTCTCGATTCTGTTCCATTGATATGTGTCTCCTCATGTCAGTACCATTCAGTCATGATTACTGTAGCTACATAATAAATTTTCAAATCGGGTACAGTGGTTCCTTCCACTTCATTCTTCTTTTTCAAAGGTGTTTCATCTATTCTAGTTCCTTTGTCTTTCCATATAAATTCTAGAATAAGCTTGTCTGTATGTACCGAAAAGTCTTGCTAGATTTCTAGTAGAAACTATTAAACATATGTATCAATTTAGGGAGAATCGACATCTTTACTGTGTCCAGTCTTCTAATCCATGAACATGGTATATCTCTCCCTTTATTTAGATTTATTTTGGGTTTTTTTCCATTATCATTGTATACTTGTCAGTATAGAAGTCCTTTACATGTTTTCTTATATTGAGACCTAAGTATATTTTTTGAGTGATTGTGAGTGGCATTATATTTTTAATTTTGATGCCCACGTGTGTGCTGTTAGTATTAGAAATACAGTTGATTTTTATATTGTCTAATCTTCACCTTGATGAATTCACTTATTGATTGTAGGAGGTTGTTTTGTTTGAGAGTCCTTGGATTTTCTATGTATACCGCCATATCGTCTGCCAATAGGAACAGTTTTATTTCTTTTTGATCTGTGTGGCTTCATTTCCCTTTCATGTCTTATTGCCCTGGCTGGAACTTCCTGTATGATACTGAATAATAGTGGCGGGAGCAGATATCCTTACTGTGTTCCTCATCTTTGGGGTGGGGGGTGGGGAGTAATCTTTCATCATTGAGTATAAGGTTAGCTGTACAATTTTTGAAATGTTCTTGATCAATTTGAGGAAGTTCTATATTTATTTTTTTGAGGGTTTTATCACAAGTGAGCATGGACTCTTGTGAAATGCTTTTTCTGCACCAATTGGTATGATCGGCTGGCTGACTTTTCTTTTTAGCCTAAATAGAGTAGTGACATTGATTTTCAAATATTGAACCATCCTTTTATCCCTGAAATAAAGCCTACTTGGTCATAGTATATAATTTTATTTAAATTTGTAAATGTAAACATTACTGAATTCAGTTTCCTAGTATTTTGTTAAGGATTCGTGAGAGATATCGTTCTATAGTATGTTTTGTTTTAATACTGCCTTCTTCCAGTTTTGGTGTCACTGTAATATATGTAAATAAAAATTTTTAATATTTTTATAATATGCAATTATGTATTTAATAATACATACTTAATATATTTTTAAGCTTAAAATATGTATATGTATATAAAACATAACATATTTAATATATAACATTAAATATATAACATTAAAATATTTAAATAAAAATGTATAATAAATCAGGTAATAATAAATATCAGCTTCATAAAATGACTTGGGAAGGATTCCCTTTTCTATTTTCTCAAAGAGGTTATATGGAATTGTGTTCTTTTTTAAATATTTGGTAGAATTCTCTAGTGAAAGCATCTCAGCCTGAATATTCCTTTTTTGTGAGTTTTAAAATTACAGATTCAATTTCGTTAGTCACTGGAGGGCCATTCAAATTGTCTATTTTATGTCGGGTGAGTTGTGGTACTTTGTGTTCTCAAGGAATTGGTCCATCTCATCTAAGCTGTCGAATTAATGTGTATGGAGTTGTTCGTGTTATTCCTTTGTTATCTTTTTGATGTCTGCAGGGTCTCTGGCGACATGCCCTGTATCATCCCTGAGACTGACTATTTGTGTCGTCTTTTTTTCCTTGTTATAGAAATGGATTAAAGATGGCCCTGTATATTGGTCCCTCTGTTGTTTTCTTTCTCCTGGCAAGCTGGGACATCAGTTCAGAGTCTACCAGCACTAACCTCAAATTCTTACACACTCAGTTGCTTAAAATTCAGCCCAAATAAGCGTATTTTTAGCCATTTAGAGACTTCCTGCTTTGCATACCCTGTGAAATTACAGGCACCATCTGCTAACCTTTGACAAACTCAAGGGCTATGAAGGATCTCAAGCTGCTAGCTGCCCCACCAGACTGCTGGCGACATCATCCAGACACATAAATCCCCTCTCAAATCCCTTCCCCCCCAAAAGTCCCCTTGCCCTGTTCCCCTTCTGGGCATCTTGTCTGGAAGTTCTCCTGCTGAGAGGGATATCCCCTCCGATGCAGCCTGTCCAAGTGTGCCCAAAAAAGTTTATTGTGCCGTCTCACAGTCTTGCCTTTTTCCTTGCTCAGACCTCAATTCCTTGAACTCATTATGGTTTTGCCAGAAGCTTATCAATTTTATTGATCTTTTCAAGGAGCCAGCTTTTGTTCATGGGTTTTCTCTTTCGTTCTCCTATTTTCAGTTTCATTGATTTCTGCTCTTTATTATTTCCTTCCTCCCGCTTGCTTTATTTTGCTCTTCTTTTTCTAGGTTCTTGAGTTAGGAACGTAGATAATTGCTTGTGACTTTCTTTTTTTCCTGATGTATGCATTTAGCGCTCCAAGTTCACCTCTCGGCCCTGCTTTTGCTGTATCCCACAAAGTTTGATAGGATGTGTTTTTTTTCCATTCGGCCCAATATACTTTTTCGATTTCCCGCGAGACTGCTTTCAATCATAGATTATTTAGAAGTGAATTATTTAGGAGCACCTGGGTAGCCCAGTGGGTTGAGCATCCGACTCTTGATTTTGGCTCTGGTTACGATCCCGGAGTTGTGGGGATTGAGCTCCACATCAGGCTCTGTGCTCAGCATGGAGCCTGCTTAAGATTCTCTCTCTGTCTCCCTTTCTCTCTTTCTTTTCTCTTTCTCTGTCCCTCTTCCCCACTCGAATTCTCTCCTTCTTTCAAATAAAAATTAAATAAATGTTAAAAAATTTTTTAAAATAAGTGGATTATTTATAAGTATCCAAGTATTTGGAACTATTCCTACCGTCTTCATCTTATTGATTTCTAGTTTGATTACATTGGGGTTGTAGAACACATTGTATATGATTTCAGCTCGTTTAAATGTGTTGAGGTTTTACGGCCCAGGATATAGTCTAACTTGATGGGTCCCTGAAAAGAATGTGTGTGCTCCTGTTGGGTGGCATATTCTATAAATGTCAGCTGGGTCTGGTTGGTTTACTGTGTTTTTGTTCTTTATGCTTGCTGATTTTCTGTCTCGTTCTCTTGGTTGTGAAGAACTCTCAGTGGTGTTGAAGTCTCCAACCATAATTGTGGGTTTCTCTGTTTTTCCTTTAAGTTCTCTCAGTTTTTGCTTGATAAGCTTTTCAGCTCTGTTATATACACATTTAGGATTCCTAGTCTTTTTTTTTTTTTTTTTGAGATATAAATGACATAGCATTGTATTAGTTGAAGGTGTGGATTCCTGCACCTTACTGGTCGATTTATCCTTTTATCGTTATATAATAACCCTTTTGGTCGTAGGCAGTTTCTTTGCTATGAAGTCTGTTTTACCTGATAATAATATTGCTTTCCTTTGATTAATGTTTGCATGATACGGCTTTTTCTATCCTTTCACCTTCAGCCTGCCTGGGTCATTATAATCAAAGTGAGTTTCTTGTAGACAGCCAATAGTTATGGCATATTTTTAATCTAATCTGCCAATTTTTGTCTCTTAATTGCTACATGTATACATTACCCAATTATTGTAATTACTGATATATTAGGACTTATTTTTGCCATTTTTTTATTCTGTTTTTCATTTCTCTTTCCAGCGTTCCTGTGGTTTATGTGAACATTTTTAAGAATTCTTTTTTATTTATGTATACTATTTTTGAGCATCTCTCTTTGTATAGCGTGTTTAGTGGTCGCTCTAAGTATTACATTGTATATACATCTCAGTCTACTGGTGTCACCAGTGTATGCATTTGAGGGAAATATAAAAACTTTAACTTCTTTGACATCCCTTTACAGCAACGCACCTTTAACAAAATTGTCTGAAATGTTTTCTGCACTCATATTTAGAATCACATTGGACAGTGCTAATCATTGTTGCTTAAATAGCCAGACATAATTTAGAAAACTCAACAGGACAAGAAGAAAAAGCCTATTGTAGTTATACATGGTTTTGTGTCCCATGGTCCTCCTTCCTTTGAGGATAGGTCTGTTGCTGACAAATTCTGTAGTGTTCCTGCCCCCCTCCCCAAGAACGTCTCGATTCCCCCCTTCATTCCAGAAGGTCACTTTCACCATATATAAGATTCTGGGTAGAGAGTTCTTCTGTTCCAGCCCTTGAAAAATATTGTGCCACTTCTTTCTGGCCTCTCTGGTTTTTGATGAAAACTCTGCTGTCATTTGGATTACTTTTTTCCCTATTAGGTAAGCTGTGATTTTCTCTGGCCTGTCATTTTTCTCTGGCTGCTTTCAAGATTTTTTTTCTTTGTCTTTAGCTTGCAGAAGTTTAGTTATGATGTACATTGGCATGGATTTACTTGGATTCATCTTCTCTGTGATTTACTCAGCTTTTCAAATCTGGGTTTATGTCCCTTGCCAGATTGAGAAAGTTTTCAGCCATTGATTCGTTGAGTATCTCTGCAACCTTGTTGTCTTTTTCCTCTCCTTTTCTGACTCCAGTGACACAAATATTAGAGCTTTTTTTTTATAGTCTCAAAGGTCTGTGAGGCTCTACTTATATACTTTTAGTCTATTTTCTCTTTGTTGTTCAGAATTGGATATTTTCTATCATTTTGTCCAGTTCACCAATTGTTTCCCTGCCCCTTTCCATTTTGCTGTTGAGCCCATCTGCTGAACTATGTATTTCAGTTACTGTATTTTTCAATTCTAAAATTTCTACCTGATGGTTCTTCCTTATATGTTTTATTTCTTTGATAAGACCTTCTCTTCGCTGAAGATTTCTGTTTTTCATTTGTTTAAAGAGCAGTTAATGTGTAAAAGTTTTCTCTCTTGCTAGGTTGCCCTTGCCTAGTCCTATGGCCAGAAAGAGCTGACTTTTGTTTATGTTTTTTATTTAATGTTTATTTTTGAGAGAGAGAGGCAGAGCGTGAACAGGGAAGGAGCAGAGAGAGAGGGAGACACAGAATGTGAAGCAGGCTCCAGGCTTTTAAGTTCTACTGAGCAGGAGGAATAGGGAAAAGTCTCAAAGTCTCCTATCCTATTTCTTGGAAGCAAAAGTCTACCGTGGCATTGAGTATAATATTGCGTGCATTGAATTCTGCATTAGACAGTTTTTGGTTTTGTGCTCCTTCCTTCAATACTGTGAAGGTATTATCTCATTGCCTTCTCCTGTTTGGGGTAAGGAACTTAGTTTCTTTATAGGGAGTTTTTCCATTCTTTCTGATCGCCTTTATAGTGTTTGTCTATAGTTTCACTATGGTAATGAGGTGTTTAAGTGTGGATTTACTCTCCCTGACAGTCCCGTATCTGGGCCCCTACTGCTTTTTTTCTGTTTCTTCTCTGTTCCAAGCATCTAGAATTTTCCTTTCTTTCCTGAAAACTCCGCTGTGCATTTTTTTTTGGGGGGGGGGGGGGAGCGGGAATGTGATATATTTTATCCAGCATTTCTAGATGGTGACACAAAAGGGTTTTCCAGCAAAAGGGTTTTCCACTAAAGTATGAATACTTAACCTGTTTGAGCTACAAGACAGAGTATAAAGAGTTTTTGGAGGAGCTTTTACGTCTGGAGACGACATATCTTTTGTCCAGCAAGGTGCAGCTCAGTGGATATGTTACCCTTTTGCCTTTTGGAGCTATGGGACAATCCGGGTAGCAGTTACCATAGTAAAGTACATTTAGCAAAATTTCCAAAGGAGAAGAAAACAGTGGAACAAGAGTCAAGCCAAAGTCTATGTTTAGCTGTATGAGTTTTTGTTCCAGGAGCACGTAGATTTGTGATCCTCATTTTTCTGTGTAGACGTAAAACATAAACGTTTCAATTTGCGTGTACAAATTCTTTTCTTTTTCAGTACTTACTGTTGCCTGCATATTGGCAGCATCTTTATTTAGCCCTCACCCTTTTCTGTTTCTAACTTATAGGGTTGACTCTCGAACAACACAGGGGCAAAGGGTGCCAACCCTCTGGACAGTTGAAAACCTTCATATAAATTTGACCACTCAAAAACTTAACTGCTAATATCCTCCTATTGACGGGGAGCCTTATTAATAACATAAAATACCAGATGACACGTATTTTCTATACTGTATGTGTTATATATCACGTTCTTATGATGAGGCAAGCTAGAGAAAAGAAAATGCTACTAAGAATATCACAAGAAAGAGAAAATACGTTTACAGTACCGTACTGTTAAAAAGATCCACACGTAAGTGGACACACTCAGTTGTTCAAAGGTCAACTGCACGATGATCGGGCTTTATGTCTTAAGTAGAAGAAGATATTGAACAAGATTGAAAGATTCCAGTGTTTTCATTTTAACCTGGCAATCTTAACCATCTTCCCTTCGACGTCTTAGGTTATAGAAGCCGTTTGATGAAAATGATTAGATTTGGCGTGTTTTAGTGTGTGTGGGGGGGGGGGGTAGAATTACGTAAGATTTGCCATTCCCCCCATTTTTAAGTCTGCAGTTCATTTGCATTTAGCACATTCACATTGGTGTACAACCGTTACCACAGTCTGTCTCCAGAACTTTTTCATCTTTCCAAACTGATGCTCGTTTCCATTAAACAGCACCTCCTCGTTTCCCCTCTTCCCCAGCCGCTGGCAGCCACGGTTCTACTGTCTGTCTCGGAGTCTGATTACTCTAGGTACGTTATAGAAACAGAATCATACAGTATTTCTCCTGTCGTGACTGGATTGTTTCCCTTAGCATAATGTCTTTGAGGTCCATCCGTGTTGTGACATGTGTCAGAATTTCCTCACTTTCAAGCCTGAGTAATACCCCGCTGTTTGTATGCGCCATATTTTGTTTATCCATTTATTTATAAATAATGCTTCTTTTGGACTACTCCGGATAATGCTGCCGTGAACCTGAATGTGCATGCTTTCAAAACACACAATGAGAAGCATAAAACTTGTTATTTTTAAGCGCCGACAATTCTGATAGCACTATCCACTAAGCTCATTGCCTGTAACCTTGTGGAAATCGTGAGAGGTTGAATCGGCTTAATCTGGGAGTGATGATGAATATAGGTCTTAAGAAACAGGGCTAGGCTAAGCTTCAGCAAAGAAATGGGCTGTGTGAGCTTCCTTGGGGGAAAGAGAGAGCCAGGGCTCGGAGCGCTTGGTCTGGGTTTGGAAAAGATGTATGGAGGCAACACTTTCAGAGGTGCAAACCGGGGAACCCGCAGTACAGACTCATCAGGGCCACGCAATGAGTCCAGCAGCATGGGGGCTAGCGGTCGATGGGTTCTGATCAAAGTGGGAGGGGTCGGGGTGGGAGGGGTCCTCTGCAGCACCTGGGCTCCGCATAACTCAAGTTCTTTGCTAACAGCAAAAGCAAAATGGATTATTAAGGCATCGTGGGGCTACCGATGCTACATCATACTGATTAAATAACAAATTGCACTGGAGAGTCTTCATTTCCATTTCATGTAAAATAATGTCCCAAATTAAACATATTACTCTGTGTAAAGAAGAAATGAGAAATTCTTTCTACGCTGAATGAGACAAATTTCACATTTGGAATGCTGACTCAAACTTGGCTCAAGCTGTCCTTCCCACAAGTTACAGATAAGGGGATAGAAGCAAGACCACAAAAATCCGCAAGGGCGGGGGGAAGCGTACCTATTTTTTTTTATCTTTTTAAAAAATTTTTTTAATGTTTTTATTTTATTTTTGAGAGAGGGACAGAGTGAGAGTGGGGGAGGGACAGAGAGAGGAGGAGACAGAATCCGAAGCAGGCTCCACGCTCCGAGCTGTCAGCGCAAAGCCCGACACGGGGCTCGAACCCACAGAGTGCGAGATCACGACCTGAGCCGAAGTCGGACGCCCAACTGACTGAGCCACCCAGGCACCTCTGGAAAGCATACCTATTTTTAAAAGGAAAGGAGTGAACTTCTCAAAGTTTCCCAGGGTTTTCCTTTTGTACAGAAACACTTGAAATTTCTAGGCTATTTTTTCTTGTCACTGCTTATGCGTATTTCTTAGAATAGTGACTCGCAAAGGGACAAATTTTATACATTACAAGAACAGTCGCCAGACTTCCAACATGAAAGGAAGTTGTCCCAGGAGCACAGTTTGGGAAACCACTGAATTGGCATGTAAGCCAAATATCCAAGAGGTGAAAAGGTAAGTTGACACATGTATTGTTGTTTTCACAGGGTAGTTACCTCTCTTTTCTGTTAACAAGTCAGGTCTTACTTTTTTTTTTAATCATAGTCTAAGAATAAACATAGCACGTTTTAAAGGTTTTTTTCATAGTCTCTTTTTGTTTTTCAGATTTTTTGTTTAAGTTCTTGGTTATTGGAAATGCAGGAACTGGCAAGTCTTGCTTGCTTCATCAGTTTATAGAAAAAAAATGTAAGTGACATCAAATGGTCAGTGTTTCGTGCATGTCTTTTTCTGAGAGTGCTCCCTTGCTCAGATTTGTTTGTAGTAAAACTTGTGAATATATTTCAGCAAAGAGTTATAGTTTAAAATATGTTAAAATAACGTTAAAAGTTTATGTCGTATTAAGCTTTCAGCAAATGCCTGTGGTTTTCGTCAAGTTATTTCAGTTTCATGATGGCTCATCATTCAGTATATTATCATACCATCCATTTTCCCACATACTCAGATACATTCCAGATACTGAGATACAACATGGTGAAGTGGAAGGCAAAGGAGGAATGTCATTCCCTGACAGGGAGCCAGCCGCCCAAAAAGCCCTAGCGGCACATTGTAGATAAGACAGTCATGTGGGGTCCTCGGCAGCCTTGTACTACAGTGAAGGCAGCTGTTGTCCTCAGTTCCGTTTCGCAGGTAAAAGGCGCAGGTGTAGAGAAGTGGGTGTGTGGTCTTGGGACGGTCATCCCACCACCTTGGGAGGGTAGTTGATTAGACTCAAGCCCGGACCTTTTGACCACAGACCCATCTTTTTGCCATTGACTTGGCGCTCTTTTGGTAAGGGAGGTTGGATTTTTTACTCCGAGATACTGTAAAAGACTTGGTTAGACCTAGAGACCCTGAAAATAAACAGTGCTCTTAGAGCCATGGAAAGAATGGTGGGGAAAGACCTGTTTCGCGGCAGGTGGGTAAAGGCACGGAAGCAGAATTAACTGCCCTTGCTGAAGTCGGGGTGGGCAAAATGGGCAAAGAGACGGCAGAGGGTATCCAGGCAAAGAGCTTTGAGGAGTAAAACTGTAGAAGTGTATTCTGCTATTTCCATTTTCAATCTCCAAGGACTTGTTGGAACCTCTGTCGAGTGACACGGCCCCAGCATGGATTAGTCACAGAGCCAGTCCTTACCGAGTGGAACACATATTCCCCCCCTGGGGGCCCAGGTCCCCTCACAGGTTGCCAAGACTGCATTGTAGCATCTCAGAAGAGAAGGCCCCCAGGACATTGGGCCCAGTGCCCACCTGCTTATTAATCCTTGTGTCCTCTCTCTGTGGCGAGCTCTCCCTTGATCGTCCTTCCCTTAAGGCCTCGCCACAGAGACCGGTACCTGTGTGGTGTTGGTCCGCATGGTCTAGAGCATCACGGGAAAGGTTTCACTTTATTCCTCTTGTGGCCATGTTGTAATCAGAATGCCCTCCGACCTTAGCCATCACCCTTTGAGCCTTTTACTCCGAGGTTTCTCGGTAGCTTGAATTCTAGAACGTCCACACTAGCTCCACACTGTCTGGGACAGGCTTGTGTGGACAGTATGAACCTGTTTTGTGCACCCGCACGCGCGCGCGCGCGCACACACACACACACACACACACACACACACACACACCAGGAAGCTCAGCACCCCGTCACGTGGCATCCCTGACTTTGGCCCTACGGCTATAAAGTGGAAGCCAGTCACAGGCCGTGGAGCCACAAAGTGGAAGCCAGTCACGGGCCGTGGAGCCATCCTCGGTGTTCATCACCACAGCAGTGTTCCTTCACAGACCGCTTACTCGGGGTGGGCTTAGCAAGCTGCTTATTTTGCCCGCCTCCCGGCACAGAGAGTATTGACTTCTCCAACAAGTTCACTCCAAGTTATTGCCACACAGTACTAAAATCCACGATAATACACATAGAGGCTTTGGGTTTGGGGTTTGTTTGTTTTTGTTTTTGTTTTATCTTTTCCTCTTTTTCCCTTCATCTCTGGTGTCCATCAAGTTTCTTTTGGGGGCTACGGTGTTTTTCCTCCCCTTTGATTTCTTTGGAATATTTATCCATTCGAATAGTGGGAATTCTCACCTCTTCATTACTGACTGAGGTGCAGTGGGCTGTAAGCCCTTTCGGGGGGCACCCGGGTATTTTATGCAGTCACCATTTGTGAGTGCCCTCCCCGTGGACGGGTACATGTGGTTCTCATGTGGTGTAGCCATTTCCAAGCCTAGACTTTAAAATGTATGGTTTGTTTTGGGGGTCTTGCAAAAGAGCCTTATCGCCTCCTTCAGAAGAGGAAGTGTGTGTGTGTTCTGTTTAAAACAGTGAGTGCTTCGTATCAACCGACTGTTGGAAAAATGAAAGGCTACAGTAAATTACATTTCCGTTGACTTAAACCTTGATTTCACTTGTTTAAATCTGTAAGCCTGTTTCCCTAATGTTCTAAAATTAAATATCTTGTTCTTTTTCTTTTTCAGTCAAAGATGACTCAAATCATACAATAGGAGTGGAGTTTGGTTCAAAGATAATAAATGTTGGTGGTAAATATGTAAAGTTACAGATATGGGATACAGCAGGCCAAGAACGATTCAGGTAGCTTTCTCTCTAACTTAACAAAAATATTTGAAAATTGGATTTGAAATAACCAATTATAGCCTTTTAATATGTGTAGTTGTCTTCTCCCCTACACAGATTTCAGAACCTTCACCTCTGGAAGCTTAAAGAGCAGCTTCTTGTCTTAAAGGACTGTTTTCTCCAGGTGGCATTGACTTGCTAAAGAACGCGTTAGAATCTCTTTTGAGCGAACGCATCCTAATGTAGAGGCTGAGTTATTCTTTGGGACTAGCGAGTACATTTGGAGGATGTGACATTGTGTATTCTGCAGTATACTTTGAGATTAAAATTAAGGCAAAGTAATAGCACAACAATTTCTTCTCTATCTTCCACTTTTAAAGGAGAATTTTTAAAAACCTCTTTTGCGGTTTTATTTTGTTTTACATTAACTAGCACGTCCTGACGGCTGGTATACGTTCCACCAAATATTCTCTCCTGCACATTTTTATTACACTATAGTCATAACTGATGTTTGAAATTATGACCCCAGATCACTGCATAGGAGGTTACATGTTTAATAGTCTGTAACTACTAAAGCAAGAAAGTAGATTGATATTTTAGGTGTGTTTTTTGAACAGATACACAAAGTCAAAACAGAACGGATATTCACGGTCTTAAAATTCAGTTAAGTAAAACTCACTCTCACTATAAGCATTTCATTTCATTAAAGTCAGGAGTATATTATATTTTAAATGTTCAATAATTGTTTGCTTCAGAAATATCGAAACCATTTTTAATCACGATCATTCTTCTGGAACCACTGATCAAACACACAGACTTGTGTTTTCTCAGCCCCAAACCCTCACCGGAATGACTATAAAATAACAGAAATGGCATTAACTCGCAAACACCCAGAAAGGGAGGGTACGTGATTAGTGGATGGTGACTGACTAAAAGCTACATCTGAGTGCCCATAATGGGAGGGCAGGGAGCTGGAGGCCACGTCCTCCTGCTGAGTCCCAAGAAAGGTCAGGATTTGGAAGCTTCAGGTTCTACAGGAGGGAGGTTTAAAGTGTTTCTGTATGTGTGCACACACACACACACACGATGAGAAGTTCAGTCTCTGAGTTAAAGCAGGGTCTAGACGCGAAGTCATAAGGCGCAGCAGAGGACAGGGACGAGGGAAGGACTGAAAAGAAGGAAATCGGTGAAAGTCTGCGAACCCTCGCCCTCTTCTCCCACCTCTTCCCTGGCTGCTGGCCGCCAGGTGCGTATTCAGGAGAAACAATTTTTCTCTGCAGAAGAATGAGTAGCCCCAAAGGAAAGGCCTAAATATAATAACATGCTGGCGTCTCCAATGAAATAGCCCAATGTCTGTGATTTTTCTACTGAAGAAACGAGATTCCAGATGTATCGGGCCCGCCTTAGACCAAATGCAAATGAATGGGGCAAAAAATCCCAACTGGCGTGCATGTCGTGTGAAATTTCAGAGGACAAAGAGGCAGTGGAGACACAAAAAGATCCCCAGAAGAAAAACACAGTCACATTAAAGGAGCAGAAATGGGGATTGCATTTCACCATTCAACAGCAGCATGCAGAAGCCAGAAGATACGGAAGCCTCACCCTGCCAACTCAGCATGAAAAATCCCATTCCGACCTTCGAAACTTAGCCAAACTATCAACCAAGTGTGATAGATAATAAAGTCAGAAGACCTTCAGATATTCAAGAGTAGGGGAAACAAAGGTTATCTTTCACACACTCTTTCTTAGAAACTTCGGGAGGGTACGCTTCATCAATACAAAGAAGTAAACCCTGAAAGAGGACGGTGAAGCACCGCAGGCCGGTCGGTGGCAGGCAAGGGTGCTCCCCGGGAGGAAGAGGAGACGGAGGGAAGGGGGTGGGAGGTTATGAGTGTGCTAGATTCTTATCAAAGCAGGAAAGCAGTAAGCCCTGAAACTCACAAGTCAAATAGTTTCATAAGCATCTTACAGAAAGATGAAAGCAAATGCCGGAGAAAGGAAACGAAGATCCGTGAAAGTAGGGACGTTTGTGCGTTTCTTTGTTGCTTCTCCAAAGCCCTGGGGAGAAGATAGCACGTAGGTGTTCAACATGTATTCTGTTAGTGACTTCATTTAGGAAAAAAGTCAAGTGCAAGGGAAGGAACTCGCCTTGGGAGTGGGGCTCCCAGGAAGAGTGAGGCGGGAGACAGCGGAGTTTCATGTTGAGACTTTCAGCACTATTTCCTTTTCAAACTACGTACCTGTATTACTCTGCTTTAAATGACTTTTGAGAAACATTAACTGCCTCAAAAAAAGTACTCTTAAATGCTTATATTTGTATACTTGAATAATTTGTTAGACACCACATGTCAAAATACCGTGTTTTAAAGTGAATGACGCGGCCGATATAATTCAGTTTATCTTGAGGAAAACTCTTACCCCTTTCTCTGGATACTAGATGTCTGCTAGTTTCTGGAAACTAAAATAGAAAAGAGTTGCCTCCGCGTATGTGGAGAAGAGGCCTCCCTCCAGTCCGAGAGGCGGCCCCAGGAAGCACTCACAATGCGGCCCTTCCCACGCTGCACCTGTCCGCCAGGTCTCCAAGCATATGCCCTGCAGAGCGCGGTCGACGGGTAGAAAGGAGAAGCCTCAAGCTATCTGTGTGCCTTTGGAGTTTAAGAGCCGAAAAATACATTCAAAAATAGCTGCCCTTTTCAAAGTATCAAACTAATCATGAGTCATCTTGTTTGTTTTTGATAAGTTCCCCAGTTTCCTTTTTGCCCTAAAGATAGGCACTGTTCTGTGATGTGTATTTTCGGACACCAAACGGGGGGTTTTCCACACCTGTTCTCCAGTTTTCCGATACCAACTCGGTGTCCAACAATTCAACTCCAATTCTGACTCTCTCTGGAATCAGCATCCGACCCCACAGGCTAAGGGGTCCCACAGACCTGCTCCCACTTCATACACTAGTCCTAAATTAGGTGCCCAAGCCATCCTCCCTTCTGCCCAGCAAAATACAAATTCACAGGTTCCCACAACACATCCCCCAGGTTCAGTAATTTGTTAGAACAGCTCACAGAACTTAGGAAAGCACTGCATTCACTGTCACCAGTTTATTATAAAGGATACAACCCAGGAACAGCCAAGAGATGCATTGGGCAGTGTATGTGGGAATTGGGTGCTGAGCTCCCAGACCCTCTCCGGGTGCTCTGCCCTCTCTGCCCCTGCAAGTGATCATGAACTCAGAAGCGCTCTGAACCCTATCATTTAGGGGTTCTTACGGAGGTGTCGGTAGGTGAACACGGTTGATTCAATCATCGACCGTTGGCAGTTGAGGTCCATTTCCAGCGTCTGAGCACAGGAAGCCTTGTAGGTGTTGACGAGGAATTTGGTTGCTCAGGAAAATGGACCAAGGGGCACAAGTGGCAGTGGGGACACGCGTGGTAGTGGGTGACTGCAGGGATCCAGGCGGAGACCGGTGGTTTGGGTTAGGATGGCCCTGCTGAAGCTGGAAGAACATGGACGACACAGGAGACGTCAGTTAGCGAGCCAAGACCTGACTGGTGGGTCCAGTGTGGAGAAGGTTGAGGATAAACGCAGAGTTTTCTGGCTGATAAACAGAGGGGCGGTGGCGTTCCCCACCCCCCAAACCAGAATGGACGTGGCGGGTAGGAGCCAAGACGTCCTGTCTTGTAAATGTTAAGGGTGACGTGTTCATTAGGCAGTCACGAGGGGGCGTTGGGGCAGCAGCCGGATCTTCCAGAAGTAGCCCGAGCCGCAGATTACTCTCGGGTCAAGGTGTGACTAGAAGAGAGAACCCGGGACTGAGCCCCAGCTCCGAGGAACTCTGGTACAAACAGGGCAGGCTGGCTCGCGAGAGTGTGACCCCGAGCTGGAGGAGGAGAAGCGGCCAGTGAGGGAGGAGAGCGGGGCGGCTGGTTCAGGGAGGGGTGAGGCGGGTGGAGGGATAAGGACCCAGAAATGCCGCCGGACTCGGAGACGCGGAGGAGCGGACACGGACGCCAGAGCAGTGGTGAAGAGAAGGAAACAGCTGCTGGGGACAACTGCTTTGGAGGAATTGGGGTGCAGAGAGGAACAAACAGCGGGACGGTAGCCGAAAGGACTGCGCCGCATGTCTTGCTGTTCAAGATGGGACGTAGCGGAGCACATTTTATGTTGCTGATGGGGGGTGGAATCGAACAGAGAAGGAGAGGCTGATACTACTGGGGAGAAAGCGTGTTACTGAGAGAAAATAATCCTGAGGACCGTGAGAACGGATAAGATGTGTCAGAGGCACTCAGTTGGCATAGGCGAAGCGGCCTTTCCTTGTTAGGAGTGGGGAGGGGAAAAGAAGGTGAGTACGGGGGCGGTGGGGGCAGTGGCTTCCCGGTTGGAAGATGTAGTGGATTCCCACCCGAGGACTTCCCTTTTCCCGGGAAAAGAGGGGGGCAGCTACGCAGGGCCATGGAGAAGGCCTGAAACTCCCCAGAGGAAGCAGGGCAGGAGTGCTGGGTGCTGAGCGCCCGCCTAGGGGTTCTGATGGCTCCCTAAGACGCTTTGCCCCTCCTTGTAAGTTCAGAGCCGATCTTGGGTGCTGGGGGAGAGCTTCATCTACCTGTTAGGAAATGTCATCGTTGTCTCAGCCGCACGTCCCCCCACCTCCCCAGCGTTTCTGTGACGTGATTTCAGACAGGCGAGCCCGTCGTGCGCTCGCTCAGATGTCTGCATCATTTCTGTTTTAATGCAACACCTGTCCCTGCGTGGTGGTCTGCAAAGCAAAAATAGGTGACAGTGTTCAGTGGGAGAGGATCTTGATTGGCCAGAAGTAAGAGTAGTGTAACTCTTTCAGGTCTGTGACGAGAAGTTATTACAGAGGTGCCGCGGGAGCACTCCTCGTCTACGACATCACCAGGTAACGTGACCCCTCCCGCCCCAGTCCCCACCCCCGGTAGAAGAGGCAGCCCTGCTCCCCGGAGCCTGGTCTTGCCAAAGCGCACCTGCGTGCAGTGTGTGCTTTGTGCCTGGGCTTCTGGAATCCCCTCGGCCCCTTCATCCGGGGCTTTAGAGGTGTCTGAGCCAGCCACTGCTGCCCCTTTGCCATGTAAGGAAATGCATCGGTGAGGTTTTAGATAAAGCATCCCCAGCAGTTCATTATGTTTCTTAGCTTGATGCTTTGACACATTCCTCAAGGTTCCCAAAGTGAATGTTTAGGTGTGGTAAATTATTAGAAGTCATCGATGTCGACGAAGGGTGAGGGCCCAGGCTCTGGGCTCTGACCGCCTGGGTTCGCATGCAGCTCTGGGCGGCTAGCTGGGTGGTCCTCGGGGAGGGTGCCGTAGCGTCTGGACTTCAATGTCCTGGTCCGTTACAGGGAGCGCTGATAATTGTGTAAGACTTGGGAGGTTTGCAGCTGGTTAAATCGGTTGGTGTAAGGCTCTTGGCACATCATAAGGATCTGAGTGCACTGTCACCCACATATCACGAATTAAATTAGAAATTTGGTTCCTTGGTCTCACTTGCCCCATCTCGAGGGCTCAGTAGCCTCATGGGACTGGTGGCTGCTGAATTGGACGGTACGGATTATAGAACATTCTTGTCCTTGCAGAAGTCCCATCAGACAGCACTGATCTCAGTGTGTGCCGGCACCACCTTAACGTTTATTTATTTTTGACACAGAGAGAGACAGAGCATGAATGGGGGAGGGTCAGAGAGAGGGAGACACAGAATCTGAAACAGGCTCCAGGCTCCGAGCTGTCAGGACAGAGCCCGATGCGGGGCTCGAACTCACGAACCGCGAGATCATGACCTGAGCCGAAGTCGGCCGCTTAACCGACTGAGCCACCCAGGCGCCCCCGGCACCACCTTAAAAATGTCATCTATACCCTATCATCTGGCAGCTCTTTCCGGTAGGAACTTGCCCAAAGAGTGTCACCTTGCTGCTGTGACACCCAGTCTGTATGTTCGGAAGGAGGCACGCTGGCAATGAGGTGGCAGCTCCTGGCCCGGCCCTGCCGCACTCGCTCAGGCAGTGAAAGGCTCAGCTTGCCAACTGCAAAGTCATCAGGCTAAGTAATCTGCCCGCAGGGCAGATGTGTCCCTGAATGTATCCGGACAGAAGACAGCAGATGGCGGAGCTGGTCCTGGAGTCCAACGGACCCAGTCAAGTCCTGGCTCCGCCACTGGCTGCTTGTGTGACTTTGGGCAACTTAATTAATCTCTCCGGGCCTCAGGTTTCTCATGGAAAAGGGAGGTAGAGTTTATGCACAGAGTCTTTATAAAGAATGTGATAAATTCCTACAAAGTACGAGCATGCCGCACGGACCTGCTACATGATAGCAGCTACCTGTTAGAACTTGCTTCCCCACGTTGCACACAACTGAGCCTAGAGCTAAGAGCTCAATAAATATTAGCAAAATGAATAAAGGAACTTCTGTTTCCTTTTGCACCGATTGGGCAAAAACAAATAGCAAAGTATCTGACTTGCTGTCGCCATTTTTCTGGAAGAAAAACAAACCCTATGGCGTGGTGTGTAATTGAGCGTTCAGGTTACCTGAGTAACCTTAAAGGTTGTTGACCTTACCCTGACATGTTTAAAAGCAGTGTGAGTAGTGTGAATGATTGGAAAGAGTTGCTAGTTTTATAAAAAACATGTATTATTTTCACAATCTTATATTATGCAGCCGAGAAACCTACAATGCGCTTACTAATTGGTTAACAGATGCCAGAATGCTAGCGAGTCAGAACATTGTGATCATCCTCTGTGGGAACAAGAAGGACCTGGACGCAGATCGTGAAGTTACTTTCTTAGAAGCCTCCAGATTTGCTCAAGAAAATGGCAAGTGACCTTTTACTTGATACTACCGCTTTTCAAATGGGCGGATCTGGGGGTGACAACATTGCTTTGGGTTTACCGTATCTACTGAAATTTTAGGATTAAGCCGTACTTAAGAAATGTGAGATCTCCTGTGGTTTTTAGTAAATTTAGACTTACTTAACCTATCTTCACTGTATTCTGCCCGCCAGGTTACGATGAGGATAAAAGCAAATGTGCAAATACTGTGTAATGACCTTTCAGTCCAAGGTCTTTGAACAGCCCAGGCTTTGGTCTAAAGTGAAATTTATAATATTAATTTTTAAAGGCCCTAATCAGGTGATGTCCTGTCCTTTTTCTCCCCCCCCCCCCAATGTAATTTGGAGCTAAGTTGGTAAAATGTTAGATCTAAATAGAAGAGGAAGCAGTGGAAGAGATACTAGGCTTATTGGCTTTATTTTAGTTACATTAAATTAAAGTCATTTGGTTCTAGATGCCCTTGAAACCTCTATGATTTTCCCTACAGAACACCAGAGAGCGACACATAAAATTAATGGTTGCTTATAGATCACAAAACGATCAGAATTTAGACATTTTAAATAATTTTTAGAACCAGTCAAGAACTAAAATATCCTAGCGCCAATTGTCCCTTGGAGTCTAGGACTACCAAATTACACTCTTACAGATTGGTGTTGTGCTAAGAAAATAAGCATGGGAGAAGAACCTAAGCCATCGTGAGTTTGGAAAGAAACCATTTAGAAATACAGAAGCAAGGCGAGCCGGCCTCCCCACTGGGGTAGTAAGCGCCCCGGTGGATACGAAGAGTATTAATTCATAGAAGGCCTCTTCGCCGTCAGCATGACAAGCTGCCGTGTAGTCCCTTCCAAAATGAAAAACCTTTCGGTTGTATCCATGGTGACATGAAGAATATTTGGAGGATCTCCATCTCGTGTCGACAGCTGGGCCTTCTCTAGCAGCCTGCTTCCTTACCAAACGCTGGAGCTCGCACAGTCTCTCCAGTAGACTTGAGTGCTAACACAAGGTGTCTCCCGCTTTTCAGGAAAGCGTAGATGTCTTCTAACATTTAAAAAGCCGTATTTACATTTATTGATTTTATTTGCAGAAATATGTGGTTCCTAAGTAATAAATTCCTTTTTTGCCTGCTGTTCGAAGAGAATTCTGAACAGGCTGTTCGTTATTGAATTGTGATCGTCCTCTAAACATGGCTTCGTGTTTTGTTTGATGTCACTTTTAGAGCTGATGTTCTTGGAAACAAGTGCACTAACGGGGGAGAATGTGGAAGAGGCCTTTGTACAATGTGCAAGAAAAATACTTAACAAAATTGAATCAGGTAAAAAGTTTTCCATCAGTAAACTTTTCTTCAGCGTATTTTACTGTCTAGCCCAGCAGTATCACCTTTTAGTTTTCCAGGAGTGATTTAGTCCAGGAGTGTTCTCTCTACATCCGCCAACCTAAAATTGCCACTTACGGTTTTGAAGGCCTTGTGCACATGGCTGAGGTGAAACCCCACCCTTGTTCGTAGTGGCTTCCATGGCCCACTGGTGACAGAGGATGGGCAGTCGGGGCCTCAGTGGGTGTTGGCTTTCAGAACCCCGGCCTTTTTGGGATCCATCGCTTCGAGGAGGAAGATTGGAGCTCTGTTCGCTCTCTGACCACAGCTCACTAGCCCTGCTGGGCCACGGTCATGTGGCGTGATGGTGGACCGCCTGCGTGAGGTTAAGGAAGTTATGGGTACATGCACGATGTTGGTACTTGAAGCTTGTACCTCGTGGATAATTTATTTCTGAAGCTAACTGAGCGTGCTTCGGTAGTAACGTGTCTCATTATTTTGTTGTATTTGTCGCTTCAGTAAAAATGAGTTTAAAATAACCTGGGGCTCCGGGGTGGCTCTGCCAGTTGAGTGTCCGACTTTGGCTCAAGTCATGGTCTCACGGTTCGTGAATTCGAGCCCTGCTTGCGTTCTCTGCTCTCGGTGCAGAGCCTGCTTCAGATCCTCTGTCTCCCTCTCCTCGCCTGCTTGCACACACTCTCTCTCTTTCTCTCTCCCAAAAATAAACAGATTTTTAAAAAAACATAAAAAAATAAAATAATCCTTGTTTAGGCAGCAGACAAAATAGTATGTAGTTGTCATTATTAAAGTTGAGTTTTATTAAGATACCGAAATTATATGTAGATGTTCACTTTTTAATTGATTCACTCAAATATCTGAAGGTTGGTTCTTTGTCAGGTGCTAGGATACAAAAACGAATTAATCACAACCTTTGCCCTCAAGAAACTGTCTTTCATGAGACACATCAAAAGAATTACAATACGGTGTGGAGGATACAATAATTGGGAGGCGCATAGAATCCTGGGGTCGCACAGAGAAGGGGAACCTGCCCAGCCAGGTCGTGGAGGTGGTGTCCCTCCAAGAGGAGGTGATAACCGAGCCCAGTCTTTCAAAATGTAGGAATGAGCCAGCCTAGGGAGTGGAGAGGAGGGTAGTCCAGCAGAAGGGACAGCAGGAGTTGAGACTGGCAGAAAATGACCGCAAAGTTGAAATCACTAGAACAGAGAGACTACAGTGGGGGGGTCGCAGAGGAGAAGGTTGGAGAGAGGCACCCGCCAGGCCAGTGATTCTCATCAAGGATCTGGAACTTTGTCCTGTGGGTTACTGAGTCTCACCTCTGGCTGTCCACTAGAGTCACCTGGGACACGAAAATTCAGATCCCAGGCCCCACCTCTTGAGATGCTGATTAATTGGGCTGAAGCATAGTCTGGGCATCAGCATTCTAAAAGCCCTCGTATGTGATTGACTCTAGCGCTCCTCCAGGATTGAGAACCACGGCTGTACGGGATGGGAAGCTATTCAGGGATGGGAGCAGCGAGTGGTAAGGTCAGGTCGGGACCTGAGATACATCATGCATGTAGGCGGCCACGTCGAGGACAGAGTGAAAGAACAGGACTAGAGACCGGGAGAGCAATTAAGGCATTTTTGAGTAATCCAAGTAAAATATGACTGATTAAAGCTTTAAGGAGGATGTGGAAGTAACGATAAGGAGATATAGATGAATCTAAGAAATATTTTGGTAGCAGCGTCATGTGACTCCAACGCTAAATAGTAGGGCAGTTGGTTTTGGGGTGAGGGGGGCGGTGAGGCGGTGGGGTCGGGAAGGCATGAGGAGCCAAGGATAACTAGATGTCACACTTGGGTAACTCGGTAAAGAGATGTCATTAAGCCAGAGGATAAGCGGGCTCAAGGGAATGAAGGGGAGTCCGTTTCTGATGGGTTCCCTTTGCAGTGCCACTGGCACAACAAGCACGTGCAGTTACAAGCTCTGGGGAGAGGTCTGGGCTGCCGGTATCCATTTGGGAGTCATCAGTACGTAGGAGTAGTCGAAACTACGGAAGGAACGTGATCATCCGAGAGCAGTTGAGAGTGAGAAAAGCAGTGATCAAAAGCAGAGCCTTGGAGACCGAGAGAGAAAAGGAGGAACCTACAAAAGAGAAGGAAATGGTCAGAGATGTCTGGAAAGAACCAGGGGAAAGTGGGTATCATCTCAGCCCAAACACTAAGCGAGTCAAAGACTTGTTCGCGATCGAGTGAGATGGAGACCAGTCTGATAAGCTAAGAACTAAGCTAAGAAATAGCCACAGGGGTGGGTAATAGGAAGTCACTGATCATCTTCATCAAGAACAGCTCCAGCAGAATTATGAAAATAGAAGACAGCAAATGAGGAACAAAGAGGAAGTGAGAAAGCAGAGTGAGTTTTGATTCCTCTCTTGAGGAAGAAGGTACTGGTATGGCAGGGTACAAAGGGGTAAAGAGGTTTCGGTGATGGAAGACATTTTAGCATTTCTAAGTGCCGAGAGAACATGAGGTAGAAAGTAAAGGAGAGGAGGTAGGGAGAGGGCATGACAGGGAAAGTAGGGCACTGGGTGAGGTAGTGGGAGAGAGGGTCGAGGGCCCAGATACAAGAGAGGGACACTTCATCCTTCTGGGTTTTCTTGATCTGAAAACAGAATATTTTTTCTTTATGAAATTTGGCACAAAAACTGTTACTTTTAAAGACTCTGTAACATAGTTATTAAAATTGACTTGGTGTTGAGTGTTGCCAAGCTCAGCCTGAGGTTTCATTTAATTACCTTGCCGCCTTAATACTGCATCCATGAATATAGTACACATAAGTTGACTCATATAAAACTTTCAAGGTCTATTTCTTCTGAGATCCTCAAAATCATAATTATGTCTAGGTGAAAGAATATAAAGATATTAGTTAAAATTTTTCAGCAGTATTTTTTAAATATGGTTCAAAAGCCATCATTTCCTCCTCTTTTTTTTCTTTTTTTACACAAAAGTTAGCCTGCTATAAATTCTGCTGCATCTTGCTTTTTGTACTTAACTAGATCTATGGATGATTACAAATCAACATACAGAGACTTCCCTATACATACATATGCTAAGGTACACATGTACGTATTTTGTGTGCACGTGTAATATTCAGTTGTCTGTGTTGCCATAATGTATTTAACCAGTCTACTTTGGACATTTGCTGTCACAGATAATACTGCAGTAAATAACCTTTTATATTCTCGTTTCGCATGTGCGGAGTGCGTGTGTAGGATAAGTTCCCAGGAGTGGAATTGCCAGGTCAAAGAACCTAAGCATTTGGATATTAGGTTGAGGCTGTCACATTCCTGCTATATATGAGGAATGGAGCCCCACTCTAATGAATAGAAGTGCTTATTGCACTAAAGCCACGCCCACGGGGGATATTACCACACTTGGGTTCGTACCATTCTGGTAAGTAGGCAGTGGTCTCCTTGTAGTTTAACTGGAAATTAATTTAGTTTTGTGTACATACTGCGTTCACATAATTCCAAATTCAAAAAATACAAAAGAGGATACAGCGAAAGTCTCCCTCCACACCCCTCTCGTGGCCCCTAGCCATCTAAAACTCCTTCTTTTTTTTTTTAACGTTTATTTATTTTTGAGACAGAGAGAGACAAAGCATGAATGGGGAGGGTCAGAGAGAGGGAGACACAGAATCTGAAACAGGCTCCAGGCTCTGAGCCATCAGCACAGAGCCCGACGCGGGGCTCGAACTCACGGACCGCAAGATCATGACCTGAGCCGAAGTCGGCCGCTTAACCGACTGAGCCACCCAAGCGCCCCTAAAACTCCTCCTTAAAGCCAGCCGTTATTATCACTTCTTTATATATCCTTCCAAAGGTATTTTTATGCCCATGCAAGAAAATGTGTATATGGTTTTACTCCTTTATTCAAAACATTGGGGTTTTTTTTTAATGTTTATTTATTTATTTTGAGAGCGTGTGAATGGTGGAGGGACAGGGAGAGAGGGAGTGAGAATCCCAAGCAGGCTCCACACTGTCAGTGCAGAGCCCGGTGCAGGGCTCAAACTCATAAACCGTGAGATCATGACTGGAGCCAAAATCAAGAGTCAGATGGTCAACTGACTGAGCCACCCAGACCCCCCTCAAAACACTGTTTACACACAGTGTTCTGCACTTTGCTTTTTTCATTGAATATATTTGGGGCACCACAGAAACGTAAAAACTTCTTTTAAAGAAGACTTGCTTGGTCCTTAGGTGAGCTGGACCCAGAAAGAATGGGCTCTGGTATTCAGTACGGAGATGCTGCCTTGAGACAGCTGAGGTCACCACGTCGCGCACAGGCCCCAAGTGCTCAGGAGTGTGGTTGTTAAAAGCAGCACAGGAGTGCACAGGTAGGTGCTCACATCACGGATCTTGGCTGACACAACCTTGTACTCTTCGTTACTTGGGCGTTCTATACATGCTTAGCTGTAAAGGTTGCTGTCGCTTTTTGCAGCTACGTTGAAATGGAGAGGTGATTGTATCATTAAAATTAGGTGTTTTCAACAACAGCGTTGAAACATTCTTCTCAAGCTCACATGGAACATTCACCAAGATAGACAACATTCGGAGCTATAAAACACACCTTAACAAATTTAAAAGAATAGAAATTACACAGTGTCTTCTCTTAGACCACAATGGAATTGAACTAGAAATCAATAACAGAGAGATAACTGGAAAATCCAAAATCTGTGGAGGTTAAACAGCACAGTTTTAAATAACTCATGGGTCAAGGAAGAAATCTCAAGAGGAACTTAAACACATTTGGAATTAAATGAAAATCAAAACACTGCTTATCAAAATGTGGAATGTGGTGTAAGCATTGTTAGAGGGAAATTTAAAGCATTGAATGAATAATTAGAAAAGAAGAAAGATCTAAAAATCCGTCATCTAAGTGTCCACCATCAGCAACTAGAAAAAGAGCAAATTAAATTCAAAGTAGGCAGAAGAAATAATAAGAACTAGAGCAGAAATCAAGGAGATTCAAACCAAGAAATCAATAGAGAAAAATGAACAAAATCAAAGCTGATTTATTGAAAAAGATCAATACAATCAATAACCTTGTAGCCAGGCTAATTAAGAAAAAAGAGAGACATAAATTACTAATATCAGAGATGAAAGAGGGGAATCACTGCAGGTCCTATGGACATGAAAAGGATAGTAAAAGAACACTATGCCCACAAGTTTGATAATACAGATGAAACAGACCAATTCCTTGAAAGACCTATTTGCCAAAACCCAAGAAAAAAAATAGACAATTTGACTAAGTCTACATCTATTAAAGAAACTGAACCAATGATTAATAATCTTCGAAAATAGAAAACACCAGGCCCAGATGGGTTCACTGGTGAGTTCTACCATTTAAGGAAGAAATTACACCATTTCTCTACAATCTCTTCCACAGGACAGAAGCAGATGGAATACTTGCTACTCGTTCTACGAGACCAGCGTTACCCTAATTCCAAAACCAGACAACGACATGACAAGAAAGCTACAGACCAGTATCTCTCATGAATATAGATGCAAAAATCCTCAATAAAATTTTAGCAAATCAAAGCCAACACTGTACAAAAAGAATTCTATGCCACTTCCAAGTGGGATTTATCCCAGGTATGCCAGGCTGGTTCAACATTCCAAAATCAGTTAATGTAATCCTTCATATCCATGGGCTAAAGAAGAAAAATCACCCGATCACATCAAGAGAAAAATCATTTGACAAAATCCGACACCCATTCATGATGAAAATTCTCAGTAAACTACGAATAGAGGGGAATTTCCTCAACGTGGGGAAGAGTATCTATAGAAAACTGCTAACATCATTAAACTTGAAGCTTTCCAATTCATAACAAGACACAAGGAAGGATGTCTCCGCTCACCGCTCCTTTTCAGCATCATCCTGGAAGTTCTAGCTCATGCAGTAAGACAAAAAAGGAAATAAAAAGTACACAGATAGGGAAGGAAGAAATTAATGTCTTTGTCCACAGATAACATGGTTATCTATGTGGAAAATCCAAAAGAATCCACAAGCTCCTACGCAAGCGGTTATACGGCAAGGCTATATGGCAAGATACAAGGTTAATAGACAAAACTCAATCACTTCTCTATATACCAGCAATGAACAAGTGCAGTTTGAAATTAAAAACACAATACTGTGTATATTAGCATTCAAGAAAAGGAAATATTCGGGTCTAATTCTAACAAAATAATGTATAAGATCTATATTAGGAAAAACCAAAGTGATTCTAAAGTTGACACGGAGTGACAGAAGACCCAGAACAAGCAGCACTGTATTGAAGGAGAAGAACAAAGCTGGACGACCATAGATCCTGGACTTCAAGACACTATTCAGCTATGGTCGTCCAGACAGTTTGGTATTGATGAAAGCATGAACAAAGAGATCAGTGAACCAGAACAGAGAGCTCAGAAATACACCCACGTCAATATAGTCAGCTGCTCTTTGATGAAGGAGCAAAGATGGTCCTTTCAACAGACGGTGCTAGAACAAGTGGCTAGCCACGTGCAAAAAAAAAAAAAAAAAGACTCTAGACACCACACACACACACACACACACACACACACACACCCCTACCCCTTACCCCCCTTTTCGCAAAGATTAAATCAAAATGGATTACAAACCTAAATGTAAAACATAAAACTATAAAACTCCTACAGGATAACGTAGGGAAAAAACCTAGGTGATCTTCAGTGTAATGATGACTTTTTAGATACAGCACCAAAGGCACCATCCACGAAAGAACCAGTCAATAAGCTGGGTTTCATTACAAAACTTGTGCTCTAGGAAAGACACCAAGAGAGTGAGAAGACAAGCCACAGACTGGGAGAAAATATTTCTGAAAGACATCTAGTTAAGGATTGTTATCCAAATAATACAAAGAACCCTTAAAACTTAACAGAAAACAACCCAGTTTATAAGTGGGCCAAAGACCTTAGCAGACACCTCACCAAAGACGACGTACCATAGATGTCAGTGAGTATATGACAAGATCGTGCACATCATATGTCATCAGGGAAATGCAGATTAAAACAACGATGAGGTACCACCACAGCATACTTACTAGAATGGCCAAAATAAAAGACGCGCACAACACCAGA
The DNA here is from genome assembly GCF_046562875.1 of Panthera onca. NCBI lineage: Eukaryota > Metazoa > Chordata > Mammalia > Carnivora > Felidae > Panthera > Panthera onca. The sequence goes on from NC_138349.1 coordinate 70,170,188, forward strand.
TGCTAGCAAGGACGTGGAGCGGGAGAACTGTCATACGTCCCTACTGGGGATGCAAAATGGTCCGGCCGCTTTGGAAGACAGCGCGGCAGCTCTTAGAAGACTAAACATTCTCCTACGATGTGATCCGGCAGTCTCACTTCTTGGTATTTACCCAGAGGAGTTGAAAACACAAAAATCTGCACGTGAACGCTTAAAGCAGCTTTATTCATAATTACCAAAACTTGGAAACAAGTGAGATGTCCTTCAGCAAATGGATCACTGAACTATGGTACATCCAGGCAATGGACAATTCAGCGCTAAAGAAAAAACAAAACAAAACAAAAACTCTCAAACCATGAAAAGGCTACATATACTGTATGCTTCCAACAAGATGACATTCTGGAAAAGGCAAAACTATGAAGATAATTAAAAGATCAGGGGTTGGGGTTGGGAGGGACGAATAGGCAGGGCCTAGAGGATATTTGGGGCAGTGAACATACTCTTATGATACTGTAACGATGGATACGTTTCATTATATATTTGTCCAAACCCATACAATGTACAGCATCAAGAGTTAACCGTAGTGTAAATAATGGACTCGGGGGGATGACGATGTGTCAGTGCAGCTTCATCCCTGGTAACAAATGTTCCACTCTGGTCTGGGATGCTGATCACGGGTGAGGCTCTGCATGTATGAGGGGCAGCGGGTATTTGGGAAACTGGGAAATCTATGAACTTTCCCCTCACTTTTGTCGTGAACCTCAAACTGCTCCCAAAAAGTAAAATCTTAGTAAGAAGAAAGTCCTAAAGCAACCGCTACAATAACATGACGAAGAGTTTTGGCTCATTAACCAACATAGGAATGAGAAGGAAATAAACACATAATTAATCTAAATAACCAAAAAGAAGGCAGAAAGAGGAAAGGGAGAGTAAGGAACAGATCAGACAAACAGAAAACAAATAGGAAATGGTAGATTAAACTCTACAAATTAAAAAAAAAAATGTTCTGCTTAAAAGAATGTAAACTTTAGGCTCTTAGAAAGAAAGGAAGGGTGGTCGTTGATGGGAGTAATTGAGATAGAGATTCTTCTGCCTTTGTATCAATACGGAGACTTTTTTGGGTTAAGTGAAGTCTAAATGTGTCTGTTGCTAAAATAGGCTTTTTTTAAATAAAATTTGCAAGTAGAGATCGTAGCTTCGTAAAGCTTCCCTTTTCCCATTTGCCACAGTGGACTTTTTTATGCACCTGCAACATCATCTAACAGGTGTACGTGACGTTTAAGTGGAGTAGGAAGATCTGTCCACCAAGTCCCTATGGGACTTTAAGCTGTATTTGCCTGCACATTTATAGTTACGCGGATTTCTAAATTGTTCTTCATATTTTTTAGGTGTTCAGGTGTTATTTGGGGCACAGTTGTCGGAGCTTGAAGGAGAAGTTTTTTACCACCGTCTTTTTCTACTTTATACAGAAGTAGATATTCCTGCGAAGAAGAATTCATTTGGGGTGATATGCAAGCTAGTAGATGTGGCACAGCAAATGATATAATAAATCTCATTAAGTGGACAGTTACCGTTAGAGGTATACATGTATGTAAAAATTTTCTGGTCCATATTTTCCCTTTCATCTTTGGTTTAAATCCTCACTGTGTGCTGTATATAGACTCTTACTCAATACGTCTCCACGGCATGGTATCTGATGTAGGATCTGTTAGAACGTTGCTCCCAGTGCAGTCTAAAATTTTATTTTTCTTAATCGTCTGAACTAAAACCTGTCGATGGCGAGTGTACTTTGATCATCTTGTCAGCTACATTGCACAGTTGGTTATATTGATGACCCGGTATTCGAAGACTCTGGCATTGACGGCCAGTGAGATGCTTCTTTACTTCCCATTTGCCACGGTCCACAAAGTGTTTACGTAACCCACACTTGAAATACTAGACCAGTAGTTACTCAGACACGGAAATAAAATGGGAAATGGGAGTTTTTCCATGAACTTGATGCTTTCCAGCACTCTGTTGATTTTACAGCACCTTCGTCCAGATCGATTCAGGAAGCGTAGCCAGAGTACCTGCTGTGTTTTAGGCACTGTGACCAGCACTAAGGATTCTGTTACCTTTACCCAGACTTACCAGGAAATCGATTCTGCTTTCGGCTGTTGGTAAATGCGACGGACGGTATAACTGGGGCCGCTCACCTGTTCCCCGTTTGCTGCTCTGTCTGGTCTCCCTGCTGGAAAACACTGTTCGTTACTGTGCTTTTCCTAGGATTCGGTGTATGACGTCACTGCCTCTTTTTTAAGTCTTTTATTGTTTTGTGTTCATTTTAAGGAAACCCACTAAATCAAGTTAATATTAAAGGAATACCACTCATCAAGAAATTGCTGTATAGCTTTTGCTGAATACTGAAATGCCTTACTACGGTTATCAAGTTGACATGTTTTTAATTCACATAAGGTATATCGAAGTGTAAAATATATTGTATTACAAAGACTTGTTCTAATATTTTAAAATGTCGATGCAAAAAACATATAATAGAACTTTTCTTTAAAGTTGAAATACAGTATTATTTAAGGCCAAAAGGTTAAAAAGCATTCTTCACCTTATATATGTTCTTTCACTGTGACTTTTCGCTGCAGACTGATTGGTGGGTTTCACTGCCTTTCAGTTAGAAGCTGCCTACTGCTTTTGTTGTTTTATTTAATCAACAGAGCACAGTGGCACTAGAAACTCTGGGAGGTGACTTGGGTAAAAAGATCAGTATGTATCTGTTTTAGGCGTCTTAATTTTGCTTTTTTTTTTTTCATTATTGCCTGGAATATTTTTGTTTTGAAAAGTCAGAAAATGAAGTAAGTTTTCAGACTGAACTACTACTGGACCTCGCTGGAAGAATGTTCGATTCGGCATCTCATTTATGATAGTTCTGCAGGCTGCTCATTTTTGAACAGCTCTTTGCATGGGATAGGAGCATGTCTGTTCTGCCACATCGCTTGATTCAAAAGCAAGAATTTTTAAAATAAGATGTTAACTTGGTTTACAAATGAGCCTATTAATTAAACCACAGGTACTGCATATAATTCCACATCGTTTGACCAATAAAAGTTGCTGGAGAACCAAACCATGGTGGTTCTTAATAAAGGCCTTTCAGGAAAAATGAAGAAGGGAGATAATTTAGTATATTGGTCAGTGGAGTGTTTTCCAACGCCCTCAACCAGTTCTCTGATTCTCCAGAGGTGTGAGGGGGGCGGCCTACAATTCAGTTCCAATATTCTATACCTAGAGATAGCATCAGATCCCACAGGTTACGGGCTTCGTCTGCCCCACCCCAGCACACACACACACACACACACACACACACACACACACACACTTCAGATACCACTGGCAAAGGGATGTGTTCTTGTTCCCCAACCTGGAACCTCATCACATCTTGTTGTTCAAGAGTTCAATCTCCAGCCTGCACCCCACCCTTCCCGAGTTGAGGTGGTGGGCCTGGAAGTTCCAGCCCCTCTAATCGTTTGGTCTTTCTGGTGACCAGTCCCATCCTGAGGCGCACGGGACCCCACCCTAAGTCACCTCATTAGCATAAACTCCAATGTGCTCAAAAGTGACACTTGGTGATTAACAGCAGACACCCCCATCGTGGAAATTCCAAGGGTTTTAGGAGCTCTGTGCTGGGAATCAAGGACGAAGACCAAATACATGTTGTTACATCATACGCCGGTAAATGTTATGTGTACGCTTTCCACGACTCACTACGTTTTCAGGATGCTCTCAATTCACGTTTCTAGAGAAGCGTTTTTTCAGTCGTCCTCGAAAAATACTCTAAACTCCATTTAGATTTGAAATTGTTTATTTTACAAGCCCAGCATTTAGTGAAAATGAGAGCATCCCAGGGTGGGAATCTGTAATGGTTTTTTTTTTTTTTATAAAAAACATTTTTGGGGACTTATAAAAGAGTCTTTGAAGTCTCAAGGAACAGTGGTATTACTCAGAGTGAAGAATCTGATGTTAAAATAAAATTAAAAAAAAAAAAACTTAAATGATTAGCAATTCACACTGCAAGCCAGTAGGGGGTTCTTAATTTTCTGTGAAGTTTATCCGTTCTTGTTTTTTTGGGGGTTTGGGGGGGGTTTTTTGTTTGTTTTTTTGAGGAGAGGATTAGAAGGACTTTAAAACGCCTGTGAATTTTTTCATAATTTTTTTTCTGTGCCACTTGTAGAGTGAATCTCTTTAAATTTTTTTTTTTTTTTTCAACGTTTTTTTATTTATTTGTGGGACAGAGAGAGACAGAGCATGAACGGGGGAGGGACAGAGAGAGGGAGACACAGAATCGGAAACAGGCTCCAGGCTCTGAGCCATCAGCCCAGAGCCTGACGCGGGGCTCGAACTCACGGACCGTGAGATCGTGACCTGGCTGAAGTCGGACGTTTAACCGACTGCGCCACCCAGGCGCCCCACTGCGCCACCCAGGCGCCCCGTCTTTAAAGACTAATCATTCTGCCTGTTCATGGACAGTCACAATTTGTCCCAGCTAGCCGTTGCTTGGTTAATTCCCAGTTGTATGAAATTCTTCAAGGAGTTGTTGGTAGACTTTTAGATTTAGCCGAGAACACTCACCAGGCTCAGGAAGACCCGTGGCTGAGGAAATGACGGCCATCGCCCTCTCAGGTTAGAAAATACTGCTTCTTGTTGGAAAAGAACAGTGTGATCAGGGGATCACCTTTGTTTTATCGACCTTTGCCCCACATTTTAATGCTGTAGCATTTGGAAACACCCAAGGCATCTGTCGTTTCACCCGGAAATAGTTGAGTGTGCATCTCTGAAAAGAGTTTGTGATTTTATATAACACCAGAGCACTGGGGACTTCTCGAAAGATATTGATAACAAAGCCAAGAGTGGTTATGTTTATTGTTACCTTACACTTACGTAAAGTTTTCTGCCATGTGTGGAAAAAGCAAAATGCACGTCTTTCATACAGTATTATCAGAGCATGTGGCTGATTGTACCAGAAGCTCTGTCCCTCAGCAGGGACAGCAGGGCAGCGGGCCTGCTCCCCACGGCCAGCATAGCATCGGAGTGGTTGGTGACCTTGCCGTATCGGTTAAGTATTTTCAGTATCCCCTCTGCCGGTGCAGTAGCATGAGAAATACTTCATTGAAATCATCCTAATGTGCTTATATCCCATTATGAAGAATGCATTTGACTTCAACTTACGCCAGCCAACTATGAGGTGGGTTGAGCCACACCATAAACTTGCAATAATGTCAACGTCTTTGTGTTAGAGGACATCATCCCTAAACTTCTGTGTAGATAAGCCTCTGCTCTGACTACTCGTTTCTGTAACTTCTGGGTGATGTGTAAGTTTCATTTTAAAGAAAGCTGGTGTGAAGCACACACATTGCTAAGTTTCTGAGTATTTTGCAGCCCCAAATATGGAAAATATCCAAAACATGGAAATAATTGCGTTCACTAAATATTTAAGGACCAGCTAACAATGTATGAAAGTGAAATGCTGATTTCTTTATGTTGGGTGGAGGGCCCTCAAATCATTTTACACTGAATTGTTTTGGTAAGTCAGAGTAAGTCTCCCACATTATTCTCTTTTCCAGAAAAGTCATTGTAGTAGTTTCCATGGCCATAAATCTACATCACATACCCCATAGTACATGTTACGCCCATTTCCTGGGGAGAATGGTGCTTTTATATGACACTCGTGTTTTTCTGAATGCCCCCTGCTTTCTCATTGCCGGGGTGCCTTTGCATGGACTGCTTTCCCTCCCTTGGAATGCACCCCACTGGCTCTCCAAGTCAGGTTGTGGCCCTGTTGCCCGAAAGGGGGCAGCGTAGAACTTCTCCACTGGGAGCTTTCTCTAAGCCCCTCCCACCTCCCCCGACACCTGCAAACACGCTCTGCTCCTGTCATTCTCTGTCCTAACCTTTCTTCTGTCCTAACCTTTCATTTATCTATATATTATCCTTATTTGTCTTCTCTCCTGGGCTAAGACCTCCCCGGGACAGCGCTGCATTTGTGCGCCCGCTGCCTGGCACATAGGAGTGCTTGTGGGAAGGACACATGATGAGTCAGGTCTGTCCCCAAGGCTTTCAAAAGTACTTGAATGTCCAGTCTGTCCACTGCAAGATCCCCTTTTTCAGACTCTCCAAAAGGTGGTCATACGATCCTGCTTAAATTCCATTCTGTCTGGGAGGGAGTTTCATAACTCCTAGCTCGCCTTTCCAGATGAGAGCACCGAGACGGTGAAGTAGAAGTCCCCAGCCTCTGTCCCCCAACAAAGACCGACTTAGACAACGTTAGACAACTGTCCACAAAATCCATTCCAAGCGATCTCAGGAGTCCACGGAAAAACTCCAGCATAGTGGGACAAACAACCTGAGAATAACTACAAAAAAAGGGAAGGAAGAACTTCATTTGGCCTCTGTCACCTCATCCTCCAAGGATGAGTGCCTCCAGCACTGGCTCAGCACCGAGAGAACTCCCCAGCCTTTTGGGGCACCACACAAAGGACCCACTTCGGGTCCCCCCGCCCCCAGACACGAGCAACACTGAGACCTACCGCCATGGCTAAGAACGAGGAAGGGGGACAAGGGCTATAGTAGCAGCCACTCTGCAAGAGTAACCACGGTTGCCAGTGACCTGCTCTTACGGAGGACCCCGCGGCTTTCACCACTGAAGAAGTAAACAGCCCTCCCACCTGCACGGAGCCCCTACACATTTCGTCCTTTTTTGCCCCGGGGCCAGATGCCTGAGTCCCGCTCTGCTCCTTCCCAGTGCCCCCACCAGAGCCCCGGATCTGCACTGGCAGCCTGCCCAGGCCTAAGAGTGCAAGATGCCAGCCCGGATCCCCTACCCCCCCCCCCCCACCGGCCATAGCTGACTCCCACTGCCATGAGCACCCTCGTGGCTAGCCCCACCAGCGGTGCGTTTGCAGACTGCCAGCCTCTCATCACTGGCCGATCCTACCACCATGGAAGTGCACACCGACAGCCAGGGACCCCCAGCTGCTTGCTTATGGACCCGCAGTTGGCCCGAGCCCTTGCTGCTGGCTGCGGCCCCAGCCCCTGCCACCACACGGGCAGCTGCGGCTGGCTTCCACAGCCAAGCGTGTGCACACCACTAGCCTGGCCACCACCACTGCCTGCCCTGGTCCCTAGCTTCTCAACCTGGAGGCGGCACTGAGGATCCAAACAGCCCTGGAAGCCACTGCGGAACCCCCACGGCGTCCGCCGAGGCTCATGCGCTTGATGCTATGGACCTCGTAGCAATGCAACCCGAACCAGTGCAGCATCAGACCTGGAGCTGCCACATGCCCTTGCACTTGGTACCCTGCGCTGCTAGCCTTGGAGACACAGCCTGCTCCAGCGGCCCCCACTCGCAGGTGAAGGTCTTTCCTTACTGAAGCCGGTCCACAAAGTCTGGAAGAGGTGACTGCTTCCTCAAACGCCTACACAAGGTAACGGGGATCACAAAGAATAGGGGGATCATAACACCACCAAAGGAATACCATAAACTTCCAGCAACTGACCCCAAAGGAATGGAGATCTATGAGTCGCCTGATAAATTCAAAACAGTTGTTCTAAAGATGCTCAAGAGGATACAAACGGTTACAAAATCAGGAAAATACAGGAACAAAATGAGTCCAACAAAGAGAAAACCTAAAACCAAAAAAAAAAAAAAAAAAAAAAAAAAAAAAATTTGGAGCTGGAGAATACAATTATTACACCAAAGAATTCAGTAGAGAGCTTCAATAGCAGACCGGGCTGAACAGAAGACAGAATCCACGAGCCTGGAGGCAAGTGGTGTGAAATAACCCACTCAGAGAAGCAAAGGGAGAATGAAAAGGGATGAAGAAAGTCTACGGGACTTACAGGACGCCGTTAAGAAACAATCTACGCGTCACTGGAGTCCCAGACGGAGGGAGGGAGGAGGGGGAGAACGCTTATTTAAAGTAGTGGCTGAGAACTTCCCAAACCTGGAGAGACATTTGCACATCCAAGTTCATGAAGCTGATGAGTCACACCAAAATTTCTTCTCTAAGGCACATAAAAGTGTCTAGAATCGTATCTCCTGGTGCAGCCTACACCCTTTCCAAAAGTTGGGTAATGAACATAGGTACCCAGTTATTTTAAATTCTAGGGGCAAGAGCTTTGACTCTGGGGCAGCAGGTTTTGTTGTTTGGGCTAGCATTCTGTGTACCCTTGGCTGGCTTCTTGGCACCTCGCGGCACAGCCCGTGGGCAAGCAGGTGGCCAAGGTCCACGCACCGTCGTCACCAACCTGCTGCTGCAGTCACCGAGCTTTAGGCTTGAGGGCTGTGGGAAGCCATCGAGCGTATGATCACCCATAAGCCCCTGCTTTCAGGCCTAGGCATGCTCAGCTGTCTAAGGATTGGGGTCCTAAATGCTTGGGGCTGCAATGTGTCAAATCTCTCCACTTTGTTAATCACATAACCCTGTTAACAACAGACAAGTCCCCGTGTTGGAGGAGCCAGGGCTAGAGTCAGATCTTGAAAACTCAGTACCTGCAGCCTTGCCAAAGGGGTAGAGGAATGGCAACGTTCAAACTTTGCATTCTCCTTGAATTGTTTATACAGGTTTTTGCCTGGTTCTCCGCACCTTCACCCTGAGCGATGAGAACTGTACTTTTGCACTTGGAGAAATCCAGTTCCCGTTGCCGAGCGCTCGTTGGGTCGTTCACGGTCTCTCTGATCAAAGTGCAGCTGTCCCCCCATCACCCACGGGTGTGCATTCTAAGACCCCCCCAAGTAGGTGCCTGAACCTGCAGCTATAGGGCTGAGCCCTACATACTGCGTTTTCTCCTGCGCGTACATAGCTACGATGAGGTTTAATTTATAAATTAGGCACAGTAAGAGAATGTCCAAATTGCCAGCGTCACCACCCTTGTGCTTTGGGGCCATTATTAAATAAAATAGTACTCACTTGGACGCGAGAACCATGGTACAACAGCCGATCTGATCATCAAGTCAGCCAAGTGACTGATGGGCACGTAGCGTGCACAGCCCGGATATGCTGGAAAAACGGATGATTCACCTCTTGCGTAGGACAGAGCAGATTGGCACAAGATTTCATCATGCAGCTTAATTGAAAGCTAATGAATTATTTATATCTGAAGTTTTACGTTTGGTATTTTTGGACCAGGGTGACCACAGGTAACTGAAACCACAGATGGCTGGCAGGACAGGTGGTGGTGGTGGTGACCACTGATTGTTTAAAAAAGAGTTTATTGGGGGCGCCTGGGTGGCTCAGTTGGTTAAGCGTCCGACTTCGGCTCAGGTCATGATCTCGCGGTTCGTGAGTTCAGGCCCCGCGTCGGGCTCTGTGCTGACGGCTCAGAGCCTGGAGCCTGTTTCGGATTCTGTGTCTCCCTCTCTCTGACCCTCCCCCATTCATGCTCTGTCTCTCTCTGTCTCAAAAATAAATAAAAGTTAAAAAATTTTTTAAAAATAAAAAAAATAAATAAAGGTTAAAAAAAAAAAAAGAGTTTACTGGGGCACCTGGCTGGCTTAGTAGAGCACGTGACTCTTGATCGGAGGGTTGTGAGTTCAAGCCCCACGTTCGGTGTAGCGATTAAAATCTGTTAAAAAAAAAAAAAATTGTAAAATAAAAACGCTTACTCGTGAAATTACCAGAACACTTAGTTTAGCAAGCTCATTTTTAATACTGTCAATTAAAATGTCCATAACATTAAGCCCTGGAGAGAGCGCTGCGGTTTTTTGCAGCGTAAAAGTATTTTCACATTAACCCCTGATTTAGCCTTCAAAACAGCCCTTTGCAGTTAGGGCCCAAAGGGCAGAGGGTAGCAGCCGGCCACCCCTAGGAAGTGAACAGGAGGCCCCGGGTGCAGGCTGTGGACCCCACTGCACAGCAGTCGGAAAAGGCACTGGGATTTGTGTTGATTGGAATCCTTTCTTCCCTCAAAATTTCAAACACACATGTACTGGAGTTTTTAAGAACTTATAGTTTTTATTTTACATAGTAAAATTTTTTATTTTAAAAATAATCTTTAGTGGGGGGCCTGGGTGGCTTAGTTAAGTGTCCGACTTTGGCTCAGGTCATGATCTCTCAGTCCGTGAGTTCAAGCTCCGTGTCAGGCTCTGTGCTGACAGCTTGGAGCCTGGAGCCTGCTTTAGATTTTATCTCCCTCTCTCTCTCTCTCTCTCTCTCTCTCTCCCTCCCCCACTTGCACTCTGTCTCTCAAAAGTAAATACACATTAAAAAGAATAACCTTTAGTACTTGAGGCGCCTGGGTGGCTCGGTTAAGCAACCACCTTCGGGTCAGGTCCTGATCTCCCGGTTCGTGGGTTCGAGCCCCGCGTCAGGCTCTGTGCTGACAGCTCAGAGCCTGGAACCTGTTTCGGATTCTGTGTCTCCCCCTCTCTCTGCCCTCCTCCTCAGGCGCCCTCTCCCTCTCTCTCTCTCAAAAAATAAACATTTAAAAAATTTAAAAAAAAAACTTTAGTGCCAAATCGTTAGAGGTGGGGAAGATATTGATGTCATCCTTGTGACACCATGTTTTGATTTACAAAAAAAAAAAAAAAAAAAAAACTTACAAGTTTGATAACTTGCTTTTTGGCCCTGCCTTCAGTAAGTTGAAACTATTAGCAGGTGAAAAGTGCGTGACCGAAAGCGCATGCTAACTCTTTTCAGAATGCTTGTCACAATCTTCTCGTTGGCTCTTAAAGCTGTCCAGTCCTGAGGTTGTTTGCGAGTTAAATATTTCTTTGGCAAAGGTAAGAATGTGCCTGTGAGGCCTGTGCTAATGGCAGTCGCCCCCCTCATGAGAGTGTCCTCTACCTTATACCTGGGGCTTACATCCCTCACCGCAACATTTTGTGCATTTCCTGTGGCCACATTCCTGCGCCGTGTGTGTGTGTGTGTGTGTGTGTGTGCGCGCCCACAATAAACTCTGGACCCAGGCTAGTCGTAGCCTCTGCTGCTTCTCATCTCTATTTATTTCACTTAGTCTTCGAGCAAGAGTAAAAGATCGACTTACTTAGGATTTCACTTAATCTATACCTATCGGATTATTCTACTTTTCCCCTTTTTATTTCCAGAAGTAATTTTGGCGGGAGGTGCGAGCCTGTTGCTTCAAACTTTTACCAAATGTAGTTATATCTTGGGACCTGTCTAGTGGCCTCAACTGTAGCCCAAGTCTGGGATTTGCTCACAGGGCTCTCCCGTTGGCACGAGATTTTACCCCCATGTCGGGTCTGTTCTGTCACTGGGTGACACAGCAGAGTACTCGGCTGTGGGTAAAGTAAAAGTCCAGTCCAGCGGGTGTTGTAGAAAGCAGGAAGGGTGGCAGGAATCAGGCACCAGTGAGCAGGGTGCAAAAGCCCCGGGTGCTGAGCCGGCGTGCGGGGCCCGCCCAAGAAGCAGGTGGCCATCCGAGCGTGGTGAGCCACTCGAGGAGGCTCTTGGCAGGAAGCAAGCGTTTGATCCCAACTTCCCAGGGTTCCTCTCAATAGCAGGGCAGCACAAAGGCAAGGTAACGCCCCAGTTGTGAAATCCTCAAGCCATAAGAATGTGAGAGAGAAACCGATGCTGTCATCAGGGATATTAGTCAACACCTACGCCATAAAAACTAAAAGATAACTTAATGGCAAGGTCAATGGTTAGAAGTAGTTACTCTGGCCCGGGTCAGACTGTCATAGTTCAACACAAACTGAAACCATATACACATAGCAAGATTCCTGCCCCAGGCTACCCCGTACATCTGTGAACAGTTAGCAATGGTGCAGGGAGCCTGTATGCTTCAGGACTGCTGGGCACTTTCCTTTCTTCATCCCCGCACCACCACCACCCCCCCCCCCTCATTGGTCTAGTTCATGGCGAGAGGCAGGCAGTCTGCCCGCCGTGCTACCCTGGTGAATTCCCTCGGCCAGCACACCTGCACTCAGGGATATACCAGGAAGTGCTTAAGAGTGGACCTGCCACGTCAAAGATGTGTTCCGATAAGGCCAAATTGCCCTCCAGTGAACTTAACGCCAATTTATACTCCCGCTCCTAGAGCCAGAGGCCCAATCTTAAATCCACACTTTAGAAAACAACAACAAGGTTTATATTTTGTCATTATTAACCTAGAAAAGGTTAGTCCTTTTAGTGAAAATTCAGGATTTATATCTCACTATTCAAAAATCCCAGTGTAGGGGCGCCTGGGTGGCTCAGTCCATTACGCGTCCGACTTCGGCTCAGGTCATGAACTCGCAGTTTGTGAGTTCGAGCCCCGCATCGGGCTCTGTGCTGACAGCTCAGAGCCTGGAGCCTGCTTCAGATTTTGTGTCTCCCTCTCTCTCTGCCCTTCCCCTGCTCATGCTCTGTCGCTCTCTGTGTCTCAAAAATGAATAAATGTAAAAAAAAAAAATTTTTTTTTTAAATCTCAGTGTATACTTCGTAACAGTGCTGCTGGATAGACTGCTATTTGCGGAGTGGAAGTATACTTTCTTCGTGACTGCTACAGTATTTATGGAAAAGCTAAAATGTAACAAAGACGAATCTTCAGTGGGAGGACATGTCTTTGGAGAGGGGTATTTAGTTTGTGTTCTCTCTAGGACTTCTTTAAATACCGAATACGTTCTTATCGTTCAAAAATCAAAACGGTATGAAACGTAAACATTGGCCTCTCTCCCCAACCACCACTCCATTCCTTCCCTCACCTCTATAGGTAACCACTTGTTAGTTCGTGCCTCTTTCCAGTTTCTTGATGTAGAGACAGATATTTTTTATTCTTTTTTTTTTTTTTTCTTAAATAAAAGGTAACGTATGACCTACTCTCCATCTATACTGTATCCTGGAGCTCTTTGCCTAAACACTGAGAGCTTTCTTCTCACTAAAGCTTCCCTTGTGTGCATAGACCATGTTTCTTTAACCAGTTCCTAACTGATAAGCAATTGGGTCATTTCCAATTCCCTGGTTCTTTGGAGGTAATTCCAAAATACTCAATTCGACAGCATTGTTAATTTCTTAGTCCTCGCCTACGTTCTCCTTCCCTCATTTATCAAAAAAGTAATAGCGTTCTTTTCACTTTAACCCCTTTCCTATATATAGGAAGGAACCATTTAGAAAATTTGCTGGAAGGGGGTGGGGGAGATCCAGCAAGAAACGTGCAAGACATTTTTGCTGGAGACTCTTGAAATAAATATAAGAAGACTAACTTAAATGGAGACATACTATATTTGGGGATAGAAAGACCCAGTATTATTAAGATATGAATCCTTCAAAATTAGCAAATTTAATGCAGCCTTAATAAAACTCCCACATGGAGGCACCTGGGTGGCTCAGGTGTGATTGGGCATCTGACTTCGGCTCAGGTCATGATCTCACAGTTCGTGGGTTCAAGCCTCGCGGCCGGCTCTGTGCTGACAGCTCAGAGCCCGGAGCCTGCTTCGGATTCTGTGTGTGTGTCTCTCCCTCTCTCTGCTCCTACCCTGCTTTCACTCTGTCTCTGTCTCAAAAATGAATACACGTTAAAAAAAAAAAAAAAAAAAGTCTTTTTAAACCTCCCATATGGAATTTTAGAATTGGTAAGTTCATCCCAACGTTCGTATAAAAAAAAAAAAGAAGATTGCCAAGAAAAGCAAAGAACAAGATGGGCGTAGAGAGGCTTGCAACACCAGATACTAAAGTATACTGCAAAATTAAATTAAACCAGTGGCAGGAGCCCAGATGTAGACAGATTGATCCACAGAAGAGCAAGCATCTAGAAACCTCATGCATCCATGGCAATTTATGAAAAAATCTGATGTGACATTTTATATCAGTAAGGGCTCTTCACTGGGCAAAGTGCATACACAGGATATTCATCAAAGAAATAGATAATCAATAAACATGAAAAGATGCTAACCTCACTCTTATCAAGTAAACTGCAAATTAACCACATTTTATCCCTGATACTGGTAATACATGACTTGTTCTTTTCTGTCAGTCTGGCTAGATGTTCATCAACTTTCTCATTCTTTTTGCAAAACCTGCCATTTATTTTCTCGGTTTTTGTTTTCAATTTCATCGATTTCCACTCTTTGTCTTTCATTCTACTCATGTGGGTTCATTTGGCTCATTCTTTTCCAGTTGCTTAACAACTGGAAGCGTAGGTTACTGATCTGAGATCTTCTTTCCTAATATTAGTACTCAAGGCTCTAAATTCCCTTCTAGGCACTGTGCTGTTAGCTGTGCCCACAAATTATAATATGTTGTAATTTCATTTTTCTTTCATGTCAGTATTTTTTTATAATTTTTTAATGTTTATTTTTGTGGGGGGGAGAGAGAGAGAGAGAGAGAGAGAGAGAGAGAGAGAGAGAGACGGAGCATGAGCAGTGGAGGGGCAGAGAGAGAGAGAGAGAACACAGAATCCGAAGCAGGCTCCAGGCTCCGAGCTGTCAGCACGGAGCCCGACTCGGGGCTCGACCCCACCGACGGTGAGATCATGACCTGAGCGGATGTCGGTCGCCCAACCGACTGAGCCACCCGGGGGCAACCTCATTTGAAGTATTTTTAAATTGCTTTTGAGACTTCTTTGATGGATTTTTATGAGTATATGGTTTAACTTCCAACCGATGAGATTTTCCTGTTATCATCCTCTCACTGATTTCCAGTTTGATTCCATTAGAGTCAGAAATACACTTTACGTGGTTTCAATTATTTTGCATTTGGCAATGTTTATTTTATGAACTCGGATATGGCCTGTCTTGATGAACGTTCCATGTGCTCTTGAAAAATGTTTTTCTGTTGCTGGGTAGAGTGTTCTACAAACGCCAGTTATTTGATTAATGATGTTGTTTAGCTCTTCTAACATCTTCGCTTATTTTCTGTCTAGTTCTCTTACCGATAGCGTCGAACTCTCCAACTAGAACTAGAAATTTGCCTACTTCTCTTTTCGATGATCAGATTTGCCTTCATATATTTTACCCAAGCGTGATCTTCTTTGCACTTCTCACCTTTTTCTGGCAGCTCAACGCAGTCTGCCCCCCCACAGCCACTCTTTCCTGTCAGAGCCCCGCTTTCCCTGGCCTTACAGAGAGATTCCTCGTCTTCTTGCGTGCTGTCATTTTGTAGGGACGATGCTGGCCACATTTCTTACAGAGGTCCGCCGGGTTTTAGGAACATTCACTGTGTCCATGACAGCACTATTAGGACAGAAGCTCATGTATTTTAAAGCACTGTTGTTAGGTTCTCTTTTTTTTTTTAATTTTTTTTAATGTTTATTTATTATTGAGAGACAGAGGGACACAGAGCGTGAGCAGGGGAGGGGCAGAGAGAGGGGAGACACAGAACCCGAAGCAGGCGCCAGGCTCCGAGCTGTCGGCACAGAGCCTGATGCGGGGCTCGAGCTCACGAACCGCGAGATCGTGACCTGAGCCGAAGTCGGTCGCTTAACCCACTGAGCTGCCCAGGCGCCCCGCTGTTGTTAGGTGCTGAGGAAAAATTCCTAATATGTGTCTTCTCTACTCTCAGTACTCTAACCAGAGCACTAACGACTTCACTTCTGACACTAGATTTGGGGGTTTTCCGCACATCAGGCAGTTTTGTGACACCAGCGGTAGGCTACAATTCAACTCAATTCTGACACTATCTACCTGAAAATACCATCAGACCCCACGGGTTAAGGGCTCAGTCCCACGAGACAGCCCTTCTGTCTCCACTGCAGACGCTGATCACAACTCCAGATTATTTCCTGTTCTTCTGTCTGACCAACTATAAATTGGAGGGTCCCATGACACCCTCCCGGTTCTATGAAATTGCTAGAGTGTCAATATCACTAATCACCACAGAAACTCAAAACCACACTGAGATGTCTTACACCTGTCAGAATGGCTAGGATAAAAAAGACAAGAATAACAAGTGCTGGTGAAGATGTGGGAGAAAAAGGAACCTTCATGTACTGTTGATGGGAATGCAAATTGGTGCGACCGCTGTGGAAAACAGTATGGGGGTTCCTCAAAAATTGTGAAAAAGAAACACCATCCGACCCAGTAATTCCACTTCTGGGTATTCACCCCAAGGATACAAAACCACTAATTCAACAAGATATATACACCTTTATGTTTACTGTTTATTGTTACTCATAATAACCAAGACACGGAAGCAACCAAAGTTTCCATTGATAGATGAACGGGCAAAGAAGATGTGGTGTCTATTCACAGCGGAATATCACTCAGCCTTAAAAAAAAAAGGTGTAATCTCGCCACTGGCGACGACGTGGGTGGACCTAGAGTGTTACGCTAAGTGAAGTAAGGCAGAGAAAGACAAATAGCCTATGCTTTCACTTCTATGTGGAATATAACACACGCACACATGCGCGCACACACACACAAAGCAGAAAGAGTCCCATACATGCAGAGAACAGACCGGTAGTTGTCGGAGGAGAGGGGGCGGGAGGGAGCAAAATGGGTGAAGGGGAGTGGGAAGGACAGGCTCCCAGTTTACAGAATGACTAAGTCACAGGAATGAAAGGTACAACGTAGGGAAGAGAGTAAATGGTAATGTAACGGCGTTGTGTGATGACAGACGGTGGCCATACTCGTGGTGAGCACAGCATGATGTACAGACTTATTGAATCCCTGTGTCGTACCCCTGAAACCGATGTAACATGTCTTTCCTTTCTTTCTTTAGTATTTTAATGTAACTATATTTTAATTGTTTTTAAAAAAAGAGAGAGGCTTCTGGGGAAGATGGCAGAGGAGGACTCTAGGCCCACCTATCCCATGGATACAACTCAATGGGACCTCAGTGCGAATAACCCAGAAAAATAATCCAGAGATGGGCAGAGCAAACTTCACAACCGAAGGTAGAGAAGAGGCCACATAAAAGAGGGTAGGAAGGGTCAAGGCTTGAGAATTAAATGGACCCTCGGGGCTGTTCATGGGAGGGAGGGATGCCATGGGCATAGAGAGGGGAGAGAAACAGACCCCCACACTGGGGAGCCCACGCAAGGAAGATGAATCCCCACAGCGTTTGGCTTCGAAAACCAAAAGGGCCAAATTTCAGGAATCCTTACAACCAGTGGGACTTAAAACTATAATTAACAAAATTAGTGGGCTCCGCTCTGGGAGAGCAGGTGGGCAAGAAGAAGCGGAGTCCCCGCCCTGAATATGACAGCACAACAGGGACACCTGGGTGGCTCACGGGTTAAGCGTCTGACTCTTGGTTTTGGCTCAGGTCGTGATCTCACGGTTCCTGAGCTTAAGCCCCAAGGTTGGGCTCTGTGCTGACAGCTCAGGTCCTGCCTGGGATTCTCTCCCTCCTTCTCTCTCTCTCTCTCTCTCTAAATAAATAAATAAGCATTAAAAAAAAAAAAAAAAAGCACAACAAATAGCCCGCGGAGACCCTGTGGCAGTTTGAAAAACACCTGGGGCATATGGGAGGGAGAGTTATTTACTAACCTCAGAGCATGCCCCAGAGGGACAGAAAGCACTGGGGACTTCCTCCAGGAATAAAGGAACCAGAAGGCACCATTTCCCGCCCCTCCCCCCCGCCAGCAGAAACACACAGCCCCCCGTAGAACTTGCTAGCACCGCTGCTGTCCCCACCCACGCTGTGCCTCCCTCAATCCACCATCCTGGACAGCCTGCCTCAATCCAGGCCCCGCAGGGCTCCCCGTGCAGAGGGACAGCAGGGAGGCCAAACTTGCTGGCACCCACCACCCCCCCAGCCCACACGCACCCTCTACCCAACCCCCCAGCACTGCCCCTCTGTGCTATACTTTGGTGGACCCGCCCTCTCGGATGCACTCTTGACCAGGTCCACACACAGCACTATCACAGTCCTGGTGGGAGCGCGAGCAGTCCCTACAGTGGCCAGCACCACTCCACAGTGACCCCTGCCCCAGAGAGAGAAAGAACGACACACGCCAGTCAGACGGAGGCCCCAGCAGTGGAGTGGAGGCAGACAACTGGTCTGACTTCAGGCCCCACCCACCAACAAAAGCTTCCCCGGGGGACAACACAGGAAAAGTGCCGCCACAGTTTGGTGCAGGGTGCACACAGGACCCACAGGAGAAACCCCTGAAACGGCAGGTTCTAGCGAACAGGGGACCCTGCACAACAGGGGACTGCAGGACCCCTTCTTCAGAAGACCATTACTTTCAAGGGCAGGAGACGTAGCCGTCTTTCCTACCACACAGAAGCAGGTACAGAAAGCTAGACAAAATGAGGAGGCAGAGGAATATGTCCCAAACAAAAGAATGGGACAGAATTGGCGAGAGACCTAAACAAAATGGAGATAATACGCCTGAGAGAATTTAAGGTAATGATCATAAAGATATTCACTGGGGGGTGGGGGGGCTCAGTCGGTTGAGCGTCAGACCTTGGCTCAGGTCATGATCTCGCAGTTCATGAGCTCAAGCCCTACATTGGGCTCGCTGCTGTCAGCACAGAGCCTGCTTGGGATCCTCTGTCCCCCTCTCTCTGCCCCTCCCCCCACTTGCACTCTCAAAAATAAACATTAAAAAAAAAAAGATACTCACTGGACTTGGGAAAAGAGTGGAGGACATCAGCAAGACCCTTAACGATTGGATAAACACGAACCAATCAGAGATAAAGAACACAATAAAAAAAAAATTAAAAACATACCAGATGGAACAGTTTACTAGATGAAGCAGAAGAACGAATCAGCGACCTGGAGGAAAGAGTAATGGAAAGTAGGAAAGCTGAGCAGGTAAGAGAAAAAAAATTACGTAAAACGAGGATGGACTTAGGGCATTCAGTGACTCCGTCAAGCATAACAATATTCACATTATAGGCATCCCCGAAGGAGAAGAGAGGCAAAAGTGGGCAGAAAATGTATTTGAAGAAATAATAGCGGAAAACTTCCAGGGCACCTGGGTGGCTCAGGGGGTTGAGCATCCAACTCTTGATTTCAGCTTAGGTCCTGATCTCACAGGTCGCTCCATTATCCACAGGCTCCATTTTACCGTGGGGGAGGTGTCTGAGCAATTCGGTTTCCTCTCTGACCTCCCCTGACTCTTTTTAAATGAGGAGGTTGGATTATTCGAGCTCTAAGCCCTAACATGGATTCTCGCACCGTGAGAACGAAGTTCACTTCAAAGTCAGCAAAGGAGAGCAACATGAGGAGACCTCAGGGTATAAACACTATGTTCTCCAAAGGGACGATGAAAATGGCGGACACGTTTAAGGAATGTTTTTGGTGATAATAAATTGCTTCAGTGGCTCACAGAAATCAGGACAATTTACTCACTAGATTATTGGTTTATTGTGAGAGGCTAGAACTCAGGAAGAGCCAGATGGAAGAGGCGTGCAGGGCAAGGCATGGGGGACGGGGTGTGGCGTTACCACGCTCTCTGGGCACACCGCTTTTCCCACATCTCCCTGTGTTCACCAACCCAGAGGCTCTCTAAACCCTGTCCTGAGTTTTTGTGAAGGCCTCATGACACAGGCATGATTGAGGGTTGGTCCTCGGTGACTGAACTCAATCTCCAGCCCCCTCCCCTCCCCAGAGGTCAGGGCAGAGGTTGGCAGTTCCAACCCCCTAATCGCAGGAGTTCCTCGGGCAACCGGCCCCCGTCCTTGGGTACTTCCCAAAGTCACTTCATTAACCCAAATTCCAGGTGTGATTGAAACGGGCTTGTCATGAAGACAAGCCTTTAAGGTTCTGGAACTGTTTCGGGAACTGAGGGCCAAAGACCGAATATTATCATTGTTGCTTCTCCTTCACTCCCAATGGTCAAAGTTTCCTCTTCGGTCTGAAGAAACATCTTTTGGCTCTTCCTTTAAAGCAGATCTGCGAGCTATGACTTCTCTTAGCTATTCTCATCTGAAGATGTCTCCATTTTACCTTCCTTCCTGAGGGATATTCCACAGGATAGAGAATCCTGAGTTCTCAGTTATTTTCAGCACTTTAAGAAATGTGTCACTTTTTCTGGCCTCCTTAGTTTGTGATGAAAAAATGGACTGTCATTTGAACTATCCCCTATAGGTAACATTTCGTTTTCTCCGGCTGCTTTCAAGATGTCTTTTAGTTTTCGACTGTTTATGACGTGTCTGGCTTGGATTTCTTTGGGTTGAACCCGTTTCCCGTTCACTCAGCTTACTCGGGAGGTTGTCAGCCCCTCATTTCCGCAGATGTTTATAAAGCATTATGCTTGCTCTTCTCGTGCTGTGACTCCTACTGATGGGGTTTGGGGGTGATGGTGGGTTTCGTGGGGTCTGGAGCCGATGGCCAAGAAAGAACTCTTGAAGACGTCTTTGGTACAAAAGGTGATTTCATTAAAGCATGGGGACAGGACCCGTGGGCAGGAAGAGCTGCCCTGGGGTTGTGCAGAGTGACTGCTTACCTACTGTGGAGTTTGGGGGGGAGGTAAAGTCAAGAGTCAGTTTCTTAAAGGGATTTCCATATGCTAAAGAGGAGTTACAGATTACTGGAGGCCTAGCTATTGTCAAGCTAAGGTTGTTTTTCCCTCTAGCGAAGCATTATCATTAAGGTAGTGGGGAGTTCCTGGAGATCTATTGATGAGATATTTGTAAACTGATGGAGACTAGCAGTTTAACCATTTGCTTTCTGTCCTTTCCTTTGTTCTTGGGCAGCCGGGAGTGCCTGAGGAACATCACACTTATCCCACCTTGGTGGGGCGGGGGCGGGTGGGGTTGTGCTAGCTTGTGCTTGGCCCTCAACTTGCCTTATGGTCCCTCATCACTATGACCTGACCCTGAATTTTTTCCTTTCTTCTCTGTTGATCGGAATGGATGACTTGTGTTGAACTATACAGTAATCCTAGGCATTTTGAATGTTGCATGAGGAGGTGGGAGCCAATCCTATGGAGAACGCTGAGCTTTGTCTTGGCAAGTAATCAATCTGGTTAGGTTTGGGCCATAAGTTCTGTGAGTGCTGGTTCTCACGTCAGTGCGGTTTTCAAAGCCTTTGCAGTGCTATTTGGACCTGTCACCACCTTGGGACCACTGGGAGACCCGGGGAGGGAATCTTCCTATCAACTCAGGTCTCAGATGTGCTTGGTACGCCAGTTAGGATCAGCTCCTCGGGTGCACAGCATGAACAGGGCTGAGCCAGAGCTCGAGAATAACTCCGTGGAGTCACTTGTGTGAGCTCTTCCCTCGCTACTCTCTCCCCAGCACTTTCTGGGTCCTCTAGCCCACTACTTCCGGCCCACTCCTGTAACCGAGCCCCGTCCTTCAGAGAGGAGGGCGAGCACACGGGCTCAGCCTTACCTCCTTGGTGCCACAGCTCTACCAAATGGAAGAGAAATTCCCTTCCCTCAGACTCTTGGCTCCCGCAGGCCTCCTGTTGGCAGCCGAGAGAGGCCCCGCCTGAAACATGGAGACCGAGGAGGGGAAGAAAGTGGGCATTTCCCCCACTCTTTCTGGGCTCTAGCATTTGTGTTTGTTCCTCAAGCCCGGCTTCTCTAGGATCCCGGCACCACCGTGCCCACTGCTGCATCTGGGGCTGCGTTGCGTTCCGGCTGGGAGAACCAGAGGAACACGAAGCCGGCACACTCACCACCTCGGGGTGCTTGGAATTCTGGGGTTCTTCCCAACCTGCTTGGTGCTACTTACTTCTTCGTGTCGTCCAGTGGTGGTGCCATACATTCTGTCCGGGCTTCGCAGCCATGTTCAGCGAGAAGGAAAAGGAAGGCGTGTGTTAACTCCACGTAACCCGGAACAACAAACCTTCCCCGCGATATTGAGAGAAAGGTCTAGAAGGCGTATGGCACTATTGTGTATTTGTGCACCGAAGAAAGAGTCTGTGTGGCTCCACAGATAAGTGCCTATGGAAGAAGGTCTTCAAGCTTACCTACGCAACCTGACCCGGGGTTTCCTCGAAGAAGGAATTTCGGCGCAGGGGTGGTATCGAAAGAACTTCCACCTTTTACGCCGTACCTCTTTTTGAACGATTCTAAGCATGCACGCATTATTGCTTTTGTAATTTTCAAAATGGGAAGACGTGAGCGAAAAGACGACGAAACACTTATCGTTCAACTCAAAGCGGATATCCAGGAAGCATCTTTTCCTGGGTGTAATGTATCTTGGTAACATTTGTCGGAGGGAAAAAAAAACCCGTTCAGGAGTCAATGTGATCACGCATCGTACACACAGCCATTGATCTACTACTCAGTATTTCCCACAGAAGTTTCAGCCCATAATCCTAAGTTTATTCACATTTTTCCAAGCAATTGCGATATTACATAGAAGCTACAAGCAAATACGTAGTTCTTCGAAAAGACAACCCAGAATTCTCATCGCCTGAGCTTGGGGATTGTAAGCAGGCCTTATATTCCTTCAGAATGTTAAAGGGAAGGCACTACTCAAAATAACCATAAAACAACATGGCGGGGGGGGGGGGGGGGGCGAGGCGGGAGGGACTGTTCTTAAGTACAGTTTTGCAAATTGTAAAAGAAATCTCAAGAGAGGCTTCCAATGTCTTCATGCAGGTGTCCTGACTTTCAAAATGGAAATAAGTATTAAAGAAGTAACTTATTTCCCTTTTACGCTACTAGGCTTGAAGGGAGCAAATCTGGGCCAATAATCTCGACATAGCTCCTTGCCTAGAATTCGGGATTAAGTGTGTTCTTACACTGTATTACTCCCTATTCACTCTGCTGTCCAAAAACTCCACTTCAAAAGCATTTGAAATGATCAGGTCACATTTTTAGTATTGCTTCTTAACCAACTGAGCCACCCAGGCACCCCAGTATTGCTTTTTAAATGTTAACTTATCACCAAACTATATAGCAGGGGCCTTATGAGTCAGGCATTAGCATTTTAGTATCAAACCAAACACAGACTCAAGATAAAGAAACATTAGCACCATTTTGTATCTAATCCAGTGTAAAACTATTTTTTACTCAGAAAAGTTGTTTTCACTTCTAACATATGCTTCGCCTCTCTCCCTCCTTGCCAATAATACTTTTGAACATTTTAAATACCAAGTACGATAACATTCCATTTTTAAAGTTTATGCTCAGTACAGCATTTCAAGTCAAAGGAGGAAGGTTATCACTAGAATTTTTTTTTTTTTTTTTTTTTAAACTCTGCCAATTGCACAAAATTCTGTTTGGGGAGGAGAGGTTTTTTTTGGGGGGGGGGGGGTGGTGACGTCTAATAGCTCACGGACACCATTCTTCCGTGCAGTTTACAGAGTTTGAGTGACCTCACACACACACCTTTCAAGTTATTGGCAATTTTTATTTAATGAAACAATGACAAAGGTATTACATATGAAGTACCATAAATAGGTGCCTACTACATCATGAGCAATTAAGAGAATCTATACCCTATTATACCTTTAGTAAACTTTTAAAAAATGTATATATGTACTTAGAAATGTTACCACGGTGGAGTTTATATATATAGGAGTATATGTGTGTGTGTGTGTGCGTGTGTGTGTGTGTGTATAAAACCCAGAGGTACCAAGTATTTTGATACCTCCTAAATAAGAGCAGCCTTTTAGGTTTAAAATGAAAGAATAGGGGCGCCTGGGTGTTCAGTCGGTTAAGCGTCCGACTCTTTGAGTTTGGCTCAGGTCATGATCTCGTGGTTTGCGAGTTCGAGCCCCGCATCGGGCTCTGTGCTGGCAGTGCGGCGCCTGCTTGGGATTCTGTCTCCCTCTCTCTCTGTCCGTCCCCTGCTTGCTCTGTCTCTCAAAATAAATAAAGATACACTTAAAAAAGTATTTCAAACTATTTTTTCAAAAAAAGAAATAGATTTCTATTTACTTGTCATTTGCCTTGGTCCAGCAGAGTTGCTAGATGTTACGTAGTATCCGATTACTGCTTTTAATAAAAGTAACACAGAAACCATGTTTATGGCAAACTTTTAATTTTAAAACCAAAATTTAAAAAAGAGAATCTTAGGCAGCAATTATTTTATTCCATATTCTCACTGGATTTTCAGTTTCAGACTTTTCAACATGAAAGGTAATTTTAAACTAGCTTGCTGTCTTCCACGCTGTCCCAAGAATTAGGAACACGATTTATAAGAATTAGGAACATTAAGTTTCTAGAATGAAGGGAACAGTCAGACCATCAAATGGTTACCGCTTAAAAAACTTCATGGGCTCCAAAGGTGATTTTCACCCCTAAAAAGACACCCTCACCAACTAATGACTTGGACATGGGAAGGGGACTCACAGTTAATTCAGGCTGATGTACTCATTGTTCATGCACATGAAAAGTACTTTAAAAATCCTGCCCATTGGTCTTCTACTTAAAAAAGGGGTAAAACTGGCCAATATTGCCTTCTAGGTTTTGTCTCCATCTGGAGTTGCCAGTAGTAAGGAAGCACATTAAATACGAGTCTGTTCCCTAAAGGGGAGGGAGTCCGGCTTGGTAAAGCCGAGAGGAAGCTGGGTTTCTAAGGCAGCCCGTCAGTGTGGAACCTGACCTACACCCAAGGCCATCTTCCCGGAGATTGTCAGGTGCAACAGGAACGCTTGAGCTGGATGCCTAAACACAAACGTGCACGAAGGGCTTTGGAAGGAACAGTTTTCACAGCTGCACCATCACAATGCCCCGTTAATTTGATCGTTAGGTACCTGCAGTGTTTAAGGACTTTAATAATGACAGTAACGTTCACCAGGATTATTAGCAGGGTTGTTTTGGACCAACATATAGAACTTCCTGTTAAATAGCCATCTCAATGATTAGGAGAGCTCTCTATGTAAAAGGATTCACCTCAGAACGATGCAAGTATTTAAAAAGTCTTTTTTCTTTTTTTTAAAGCTCACGATTCTTGAGTTTTCAAAGCTTACACAGTTGTAAGAGGACATCGTGTGAAGATTTTATGTGGAATACAACATATTTGTGTTCTAAACATTGACTATGGGGGGCTTGGTTGGCTCAATTGGTAGAGCATACTCTTGGTCTCAGGGTCATGAGTTCTAGCCCCACACTGGGCCTGGAGCCTACTTTAAAAAAAAAAAAAAAAGAGTAAAAATTGACAACACTTCAAAGATCCAGAGTAAAAACAGCAAGGGAATGTTCAACCTCACACCTAATAGCAAATTTTATTCACCCATCTACAGGTGCTAACCTGGCCCAGGCAAAGGACCTTTTTTCCCTCTTCCAGAGAATTCGGCACGCTTCCTTCCTGTAGATTCCTGTATCGGCTGGGTGGAAACCAGCATTCCTTAAAACCATTTTGTTCTACCCCAAAGGAAATGTACCAGGGAAGGAGCGCTTTCTTTACATGCTCAACATCTGTGCCTAGACAAACACCACCATCGTCTCATTCCACTGGCTAGGAATCCGGGAGAAATGCATTTCAGCGGAAGTCTGAACAACGTACATCGTCAAGGCTTTGTTAGGAATGAGTTCTGTAGAGGAAAGAGTGGGGAAAGTAGGGGTAAGCCACATCTCTAACTGGTATCTGGATGTCATCCCCCCCCCACCCCCCGTGAGCAAGACCACCTCAACATCGCTAAGTGAAATTTCACACGGGAAGTTCTAAATGTCACGGCCAACTATTAAAGAAGAGGCAAGAGTCCGCGGCGCGTATATGCCAAAAGTCTGGACCGCAGCAAGGAGCTGCTTCCCCCGTTATGTGTTAAGAAAGTTGCAATAATAAAAAGAAAAGTTTCACAAAAGAAGTTCAGTACTCCTCTCGACACACCGCACTGGCACTTTACGTACGGGACTGCATTCGATCTATTAAAATCTGTATGAGATAGAAAGTGCCCAGATGACAATTTAAAGGGAAAAGAGGACCCTCACCCAGCCCAGATAATTCTTAAATATCACGGTCTGTGTAAAGTGGTGCCATAATTGAAAGACGAGTAAGTTTACTTTTTCAGGAACTGCGGGGGTTCTGGCGTCACTATACAAGGAATCGATGTTAGTGTCGAAACTCCCTTTCGATGAGCCGTTCTTTCACGCAGAAAACCACGCGTAAGGAAAATGAGTCTTAAGCTACAGGTCGGAATGATCTTCCTCACTATGGAATCTGGAAAGTTACTCGGGACAGGATGAAAATAGGCTCCGGCTACACTGACAGAGAATACTGAATGTTAAGCATCAATAGCCATTTAAAGGCATTCGGTGGCGGTATCTGAAAAGATTAAGATGCTTTAAAACAAAAACCCTTATAAGAATATCAAATATTAGGGACTGAGCTTCATAAATAACCAAATATCTATGGCTTCAACTGTCGCCCTACTGCTGAGGTAGGTGACCAGGGTTCACTGAAATAGAGCAATCTTTTGGACATTCCCTACGGAAAACCTTGCATAATCAGCTGGTTTCTTAAATCTACGTCTGTTTTCTTTTGTTTTGTTTCTTCTTTTTTTTTCATTTACACTCTTTTGAAGAGGCTGTCCCAGCAACTGTTTCGGCCTTTAAGCTCTTGCCGAATAGCATCTCATGTACTCTGTCATCCATGGGTTCTCCGAGGAGGAAGGCTTTATCTTTCGGTTTTTCTCCACGTCTACAGAGTGAGCGCGCTGCCTCTGAGTGACCAGTTTCCTTTTTTCCACCTGTCTTCTGTTCTTGGCTCGTAATGCTGATTCATGAATCTAAATTACTCAAAAATAAAAAGAGTATTGTTACTTCTAAAATAAAAGTATAACAACTTACGTGGCTTTTATACTCATTTTCAAGAATATTTGCGATGAATATTTACTTCCCCCAGGTCACCTGAAGCAGGGCAGAGGCCAGCCCGGCTTCATCATATCCCTTTCTCCTAGGTATAACAGCTCCTCCAGAAAAGCCATTCCCTTGCCCCTGGTCAGTGACCAAGACGCTAAACAATAAAAAACGGACATTAAATTTTAGGTATAAGTGGTAAGCAACTAATTTGCATGTGTCTCTAGAAACTGGCTCTGGAAAATTATTGAAGATGCTTAGCAGTAAGCCTGGATAAGTATTCCATTAAAGGACTTTTACCACTTAAGACGTTTCATGCTACAGACGAACTCTGTTGAACTTAATCCCATGCAATAGCCAGAGTCTTTTGTTAAACCACAGCTCCATTGTCTCAAATATCACTCCAAATAACACCATCTGCTAGGGTTCGTTGAGAAGTCTGTTCAGCAAAAATCTGATCGTGGTAATTCATCAGAATTCAAATTCTTTGTATTTTCTGCTTCTTTTCATTCGTTCTTTGCTTTAGGCCGACTTAGTCATGTCAGTGCTAACATATGTAATTGCTTTATGGCTGCACACATGAAGACCTCTGGTCAGACGTGTTCTCGGGACTGAGAGGACAACTGGGGGCACCTCGGTGGCTCAGTCGGTTAAGTGTCTGACTTCGGCTCAGGTCATGAGCTCACGGTTCGTGGGTTCAAGCCCCGGGTCGGGCTCTGTGCCGACAGCTGAGCCTGGAGCCTGCTTCGGATTCTGAGTTTCCCTCTCTCTCTCCCCAGCTTGTGCTCTCTCTCAAAAATAAGTAAATAAACATGAAAAAAAAAAAAAAAAAAAAGAGGACAACTAAGGCTCCAATGAGTAAAAGGCACTGGCTGTGGATGAGCAGGGGAAAACACAATCATCCGAATTGAACTCAAAGAGCCAAAGGGAATCTACAGTAGGTGCCAAGAACTACAGAATCAATCTAACAAAAGATAACAAGGGAGTCAAGGAATACTAGTTATCAAAGCCACAGGAACCAGAAACCTGTCAAGAGGCCCACGGCACATCTACACGGGCAGCCACCAGCCCCCCTGGGCTCCTCCTCTGCACCTGCGCCCCGCCCCCCCACCACCCCGGAACTTGAAAACCCTGACTCCAGCCACTTCTTCTCCTGGTTCCATGTTGGTAAATCTTCCGAATCCCAGCTAATTCCCAGCAACACCCCTCGATCTCCAGGGAGCTGACACCCTCAATCTGTTTGCCAATCAGATGCCCAAATTCCAGGCTTTCCTTGGCCCACCCTGCCATCTCCTAAGATCTACCATGACCCCAAAGCACCGCGGTGATCACAGAATAGGACACCCGCTGACGGGAACGCAGCCCAACCCCCAGCCTCCAAGGAAAAGCAGTGACGGCCAGGTGCCCACGAACCCACCTCATGCACGGGGGCAGACGCGCAGACGTTGTGAGTTTTTTGGCTTCCTGTATCGGTCTGTTTTTCTCCCCACCCATAAAGAGCAAACGGATGCTTCTTCTCCTTTATTTTAGTTGATGATCTTTGAGGACTTTTGGCTGCTTTCCTATTTCCTCTAGCAAATAAGGCACTTGGTTGCTGTCGAGGTTCAGTACTGCTGGGTAACTTGTCAGTCTCTTTTGCTCTGACCTGTTGTTCAGGTTTTTCTTTTATGTCTTTCACTGGCAGTGCTTTTGAAAAAAAAAAAAAAAAAAAAAGGAGATAAAACAAGACGAGAATGCTTTAAAATCACGTTTCTATATAATCACTTCAAAGAGCTGGGTTGTGAAATTCATAACGCTTCATGCCGTAACAGCTCAATTCACGAGTCCAAGTAAGGAAGAAATACAAAACCAAGCCAGGGTTATACCTTTCAAATGGTCTAACCCATTTTAAAATCAACAGCAAATCCACCAAGGCTGGGCCAAACCTATTCAAAAGCCACAACTCTCGCTCACAGTCCGATATCAAGCATCCCAATTAAATATTAAAACCTAAAAAGCACCACAGCCTAATGGCTTTCTCCACAACCCCAAGGGAAGTCCAATCATCAAGGCCTCACTTCAGAAACAGATCGGGATTTGCGGTAATCTCTCAGCAGATGTAAAAGGTTAGGTGTTAAGTCACTCAACTCAAGTTCCGGGATCCCGTTTCTTTCTGGTGCACCATGATTACGGAAACCTCCTTACGGCTCTTAACGGGCTCAATTTCATTTCTTTTTGAGGTGCCATGAATATGGAGAGCTCCCTGTGGCTCTCAACATGCTGTAAGAAAGAGCAAGCTGTCCACCTTAGTTTGAACAGTCCTCAGTCACAATAGGGAGCGGTTTCCATAGTTACTCACTATGGATTCCCAGCATGAAGAGCTGGAGGTGTGGGCTCCTGTTTTAAGAGGGCTTCCCCAACACGTGCGATAGAAATGACTGCATGAATCCGGGCCCAGGGTCTACACAGCCCTCGAGCCTGCCAGCAGAGCTGGAGCAATGCTGAAGGAAAATGGGACTGCCCTTTCTGAGGTGAACGTCAGACATGAAGGATGTACTCTAAAACATACCTACTTCCCTTAACAACATTTTATCATTTGGCCACTCATTACTTTCTATAGACCCTTTATCTGTGGTAAAAGTTATATGATGCTGTTTCAACGCTTCGTGATCCCATGTTTCATTTCGGCCCGAATTTCCATTTTTTTTGTTTGGTTGTTTTTACTGACATAAGATCGGCATATAACATCATATGAACTTTAGGTGCACGACACTATAATTTGGTATTTGTAGACACTACAGACTGATCACCACGCTAAGTCTGGTTACCATCCATCACCATGCAGTTGAGCCCCCTCGGCCACGCAGCCTTCCCCCAACTCCCTTCCCCTCTGGTAACCGCCAACTTGTTCTCTGGATCTAGGAGTTTGCTTTTGTTTTGTTCCTTTGTCTTGTTTTCTAGGTGAGATCACATGGCATCTGCCTTTCTCCGTCTGACTTCTTTCACTTGGTCTGAAACCTGCTAGACCCACCCGTGGTGTCCCAAATGGAAGATTTCCTTCTTCTTTTTGTGGCTGGGTAATGAACGCTCCAGTGTGTGTATATATGCCTTATCTTCTTTACCCACTCGTCAACGTCAACCGGTGGACACTTAGGGTTGTTTCTCTATCTTGCCTATTGTAACTCATGCTAGAATAAACACGGGGTGCCTATATCGTTTCGAATTAGTGTTTTTGTATTCCTCAGCTTAATACCCAGAAGGGAAATGGTTGGATAATATGGTTAGTTCTCCTCTTACCTTTTTGCGGAATCTCCCTCCATATTGTCTGCCATAGTGGCTGTACCAACTTACATCCCCACCAAGTATAGGAGGGTTCCCTTTCCTCCACATCCTCACAACACCTGTCATCTCTTGCCTTTTTGGTAATAGCAATTCTAACAGGTGTGAGGAGATATCTGATTGTGGTTTTGATTTGCGCTGCCCTGCTAATGACTGATGTTTAACATCCTGACACATGCCTACCGGCCATCTGTGGATCTTCTCTGGAAGAATGTCTATTCACACCCCGTGCACATGTTTTCACTTGGGTTGTTTGGTGCTTTGTTGTTGAGTTGTGTGAGTTCTTGATGTGTTTTGGATATTTAACCCCTTAGGCAAATATCTTCTCCCATTCAATGGGCTGCCTTTTTATTCCGTTGACGCTTTCCCTTGCTGCACGGTTTTTCAGCTTGTTGTAGTCCCATTTATTTTTGCTTTTGTTTCCTTTGCCTTTGGAATCAGATCCGGAAAAACAAAAAACATTGCTAAGACCAATTGCCAAGGAGCTCACTGCCCATGTTTTCTTCTAGGAATTTTATGGTTTCAGGTCTTACATCCGAGTCTTTAATCCACTTGAGTTAATTTGTGTGTATGATGCAATAGAGTGATTTAATTTCAGTCTTTTGAATAATGGCTCCTTATGCATCTACAACTCCATTTCACTTACCCGAGCTGTTTAGGTCTTAAGGATACCCCTCACTTCAAATGCTCCAGAATTTGGCTCTAGGTGATGATTTACAGATTGCTATTCTAAAACCTCATCACCTCTTTAGGACACATTCTTGTCCCTTCCTATTTCTGGTTGTGATTCTTTTCTTGCTTCTGCCTACATTCCCTTTATTTATTTATATTTATTTATTTATTTATTTATTGCCCACATTCCCTTTATTTATTTATCTATTTATTTATTTATTGCCCACATTCCCTTTAGAGTAAGCCCCTGAATAGGAAGTCAAGACACTGGGGCACAAGTGGGAAGTCTTGACAGATTGTCGTCTGTCATTTCTATCTTCTATCTTCAGCAATGACCTTGACTCTACCAAAGTTCCCTTCCTTCTCTTCCTCCCCTGGTCTGTATGTGTCTAACCCAGGTCTTCCAGAGAAGCCTGCCCAGAGAAGGGAATAATGATTTAGGTTAAAGGACAAACCAGTCAGGAAGAAAAGAGAAAAAGAGAGTCCCAACAAGAGGGAATGTCTTGTTCAAAGGCCCGGAAAGAAAAGGGAATATAAATAGTTCAAAATGACAGGTCCAGAGAGAGTCTGTGGATGAAGGCATGGGGCGGGTGGCAAAGGAGGAGACTTTCCACACCAAACTCAGGAGTTTCATTTTATCCTGAAAATGATGAAGAATCACTAAAGGATTGTAAGCTGAAAAAGCGACATGGCCCTATTTGCATTTTACGGATATGGCCTCCAGCTACCAACGTGAAGGATGAGTGAGAGAGGCGAGGACAGAAAGGCCAGCTAGCAAACAACGGCAGTCTGGGGGTGA
This sequence comes from Panthera onca, assembly GCF_046562875.1. NCBI lineage: Eukaryota > Metazoa > Chordata > Mammalia > Carnivora > Felidae > Panthera > Panthera onca. Next base: position 70,201,533 of record NC_138349.1, read on the forward strand.
GGTGGGAAGTGGGGGCCAGTGGGGCCCAGGAGTCACGGTAGGGGTGGAGAGGGGAGAGAAAGGACCAGAAGGGGGCCCACCGAGCCTGGCAGGTGCTCAGACTCACTGGGCATCTGTGAACCACACACTGACCAGAACAGCAAGCGGGTGGTACCGAGGCCTCTCCAGAGCAGACGGCCCAGCAACACTGCGACAGACCGGTGAAGACGACAGACACCCCGCGGCCCTGGGAGCAAAGAGGAGTCCACAGCTCCCACAGATGTTTAGTGGGGATGGTCCTGCTATCCTCTGACAGAGGTCCACCCAAGGATAAAGACAGGATACTTGCGGCGTCGGATGGGAGATACTTCTGGAACAACTCAGCCCATGAAGCCAGGAGACAAGGTAGTGAGCCAGCAGGTGGGAGCTGAGGTCTGGACGTGGAACAGATCATGCAGGAGCGGAGTCAGAGGAGGGGACAGTGAGTCAGGCCCCTAGGGCCACCATTATTTAAGGAGCAGCCAGGCTGAAGGAGGAGAGCCTAAGAGGGAGAAAGAATTGCTAGAAAAGGAGAAAAACTCACCAGGAGAGAAACTACGGGAAGAGCATTGGTAAAGGAGGCAGCCGTGAACAGTGTTCAACACCGTGGGGGGGGGGGGGTGGTCCGTCAGACGAGGGGGAAGAGACTCGGCATTGGGCAAGCAGGCCGCCTACTGCTGACAGAGGGGGACGCGGGGTCGGGGCACCAGGTCACGGTGGGCTGCATACTAGACAAGGTGGAGGCTAGTTCTGCTAACCGTGAGCTACCGGACCAGCCCTCCCCCCGACAGATAAACAAAGACTGATGTTCAAAATCCCGAGGGTCCACAGGCGCCCGGTACAAAGAAGTCAACTCTTCTCTAGAGACCCTGGGCCAAGTTATCCCTATAAATAATTTTGCAAACGCGCTTATGAATGTACTGCAAAAGATGGGCGGCCTCGTAAGGACAGAAGACAAGAAGGAAGGGCCAGCGGGAGCGATTTTCCATTTACAGGCTATCAAATCGTTGCGTTTACTCTCCGTAACACTTAAAAGAAAAAGACCGACCCAAGTACGTCTGCAGCAGCAGGAGACAAGGACGGAAAATGCAGAAGAGACAGAACCTATCAGCCCAATATTAATATTTATGAAACTCTTGCCTGCTGTCAGGTGAGTGCATGTGAACCTACGGGTCAAGATCTTACCTGGAGGGCTGAAGTTGAAACCAAAGACCTCAGAGGAACAAAAACAGCGGTCATCGCCATTGTGGGAGAGGATTAGAATGCCCCTTTCTCAGGAGCTGACAGGACAGTCAAAAATAAATTCAGTCTTGGTATAGGGCTGTGCTAGCCGATACGCGTGGCTATCAACTATAAGCGTAAAGGAAAATTAAATAAAAGTAAAGATTCGATTCCTCAGTTAAGCCGATCAGAGTTTAAGTGCTCAATAACCCCACGTGGCTAGGAACTACCGTGCCGGATGATACAAAGAGAGAACACGTCCACCGGGCCGCTCAGTTTTATTGGAGGGTCTGTTTTGAAGAATCTGAACAACAGAATTAACACATTTGACCGAATGGCTATACATACAACCCTGCAGCCCATAACTACAGAATATATAATGTGGTGAAGTGGAACATTTACAAGAATTTACGCATCTGAGTCTCTAAAGCAAATCTTAATACATTTACAAAATTGAAATCACACAGAATGTCCCCTCTATATAGTAGGTAATTATGGTGTAATTATAGTGTAAATCACCTTGATAAAACAACAAAAATAAGTAACTTTTTTTTTTAACTTTTTAAATGTTTTATTTATTTTTAAGACAGAGACAGCCACAGCATGAGTGGGGATGGGCAGAGAGAGAGGGAGACACAGAATCTGAAGCAGGCTCCAGGCTCTGAGCTGTCAGCACAGAGCCCGATGTGGGGCTTGAACTCACGAACCGTGAGATCGTGACCTGAGCCGAAGTCGGACGCTTAACCGACTGAGCCACCCAGGCGCCCCAGTCCTTTTTTTTTTTTTTTTTTTTAAAGATAAATACATTGGGGCGCCTGGGTGGCGCAGTCGATTAAGCGTCCGACTTCAGCCAGGTCACGATCTCACGGTCCGTGAGTTCGAGCCCCGCGTCAGGCTCTGGGCTGATGGCTCAGAGCCTGGAGCCTGTTTCCGATTCTGTGTCTCCCTCTCTCTCTGTCCCTCCCCCGTTCATGCTCTGTCTCTCTCTGTCCCAAAAATAAATAAACGTTGAAAAAAAAAAAAAAAAAAAAAAAAGATAAATACATTTCCTTATGTTTGTATTATATACATAAATGTTAAGGTTTATTAATTTTTTCACGTATTTTAAGAATCATAATGATTTTGCTTAAGTAAATAAAATACTATATAACAAAACTCGGGTCTTTCTCCTGCAGGGAGTTAAGATTCATCCTACTCAACTGACAGTATAGCTAAAGCAGTAACTGTGGGGAAATTTACAACCTGAAATCAACATATCCAAAAAGAAAGGCAGGGAAAAAAAAAAAAAAATCAATGCTAAGCACCCATCTTACAAAGCGTAAGGGAAGAAAAGATCATGGATCAATAAAGACATATTAATAAAGAAAATCCACAGAGTCTAGAGTTAGTTTGGGGGGGAAAAAACTAATAAAATTCACAAGTCTCTGGCAAGACTGATCAAGAAGGAAGTAAAAAATAAACCTAAGTGGGCGCCTGGGTGGTTCAGTCAGTTAAACGGTTAAGCGTCCGACTTTGGCTCAGGTCATGATCTCGCAGTTTGTGAGTTCGAGCCCCACGTTGGGCTCTGTGCTGACAGCCTAGAGCCTGAAGCCTGCTTCAGATTCTGTGTCCCTCTCTCTCTGACCCTCCCCCACCTGTTCTCTCTCTGTCTCTCTCTCTCTCAAAAATAAAGATTAAAAAAATTTTTTTTTAGTAAATCTAAGTAAAAATACAGCAAATGGAATTTAGGCTTAATACGCACTGATGACATGTGCATATAGTCCCTTCCTCCCAAAAGCCCACTAAAGTGAAGGAAAAAATGCATAACCCATAGGACAAAAAGCAAGGGAGACAATGACACCAGGCAGCAGGTGTCCATACAATTCTGGAAGCTGGAACATAGATGAGAACGTAGAAGTGACCTTGAGAACTGAGTAGGACGAATCCTAACTCCCTGTGGGAGAAAGTCCCACAGGAGACACACTGAACCCCAAAAGGAAATAGAAAATGAGGCAGAAGGCCAGTGTAATGGAATGCCTTTTCCAAAGGTCCAGCATTAATCAGTGTCCCAGCCCACATGCTCTTTTTTTTTTTTTTTTTAATGTATGTTTATTTTTGAGAGAGACAGAGAGAGAGACAGAGCGTGAACAGGGGAGGGGCAGAGAGAGAGGGAGACACAGAATCGGAAACAGGCTCCAGGCTCTCAGCTGTCAGCACATCCGATGCAGGACTCGAACCCACAGACCGTAAGATCACGACCTGAGCTGAAGCCGGGCGCTGAAACCACTAAGCCGCCCAGGCCCCCCAACCCACATGCTCTTCTGACAACATAATATGAACGTGCCTGTTGAGATGGGGGGGGGGGGGGGGGTGGATGCTTCCCTTTGAACCTGGGCAGACTTTCATAAGTGAGGAATGGGGTGAAAGAAGTGGTCCATGGCTTCTGGTGATAAGTCACAAAGGGCAGCCCAGCACGTGCCCTGCTCTCTCTCAGGAACAGTTGCCCTTGGAGGCCAGCCAGCACATTATGAGGAAGTCCAGGTGCATGAAGATGTCACAAGCGAGTGCCCTAGCAGCCAGCCCCCAGCCCTGGCACCTTCCAGCAGAGGCTGCAGACGGCACAGAGTGGAAACAAGGCATCCCCTGTGCCCAGGGCAAGTTCCAACCCACAGAAACCGTGGGCAGTAATAAATGGGCAGTGGAATTTTAAGCCACTAGTTTTCAGGGTCACTCGGTTATGTTGTTGTTGACACTTCCTGCAAAGTCTTTCCTCCAGTCGGTATGCCACATGATTGCCCCTCTCCTAGCTCAGAAGGCATGTGGGTTACTCCCCAGAGATGGAGAAGCAGAGTGGGTAGGGGCTTGAGATACGAGGCACAGGAAAAGTAAAGGGCGACACCTTCTTGAAAAACAGGTTTATGTGGTAAAGAACAAGGCCCCTCCTCCCTTTCCCCAACTCTTGTTCCCCGAATGCTGACAGCCAGGCTTGTACCCCGCCCCAGGCAGGAGACTGGAGGGTTGCCATCTGGGGAGGTGAACACAAGAAAAATGGGTACTTATTATGTTTAAGTCCCCCCCCCAGAGAAACAGCTCATCCTCATCCAATTAGTCAACAACCACCCCCACAGCCAGAGCTCCTGGAAAGCTCTTCAAGTCTCACTCTTACATGCGAGCAGACAGGCTAAGAGCAAACATCTGAGTACATCCTCTAAAAAGAGAAAGTCCAAAGTATACAAAAAGACTATGAAATATAACAGACCTCTCAATTATGGCTTTTTTTTTTTTTTTGAGTTAAAAGAAATCCAAGAACAGGATGTTATTTTTTTTTTATTTTTAATGTTTATTTTTGAGAGAGAGAGAGAGAGAGAGAGAGAGAGGTGAGCGAGTGGGGAAGGGGCAGAGAGAAAGAGGAAGACACAGAATCTGAAGCAGGCTCCAGGCTCCCAGCTGTCAGCACAGAGCCCGACTCAGGACTCGAACCCATGAACCATGAGATCATGACCTGAGCCAAAGTCAGATGCTCAACCCACTGAGTCACCCAGGTGCCCGCATTTTTTTTTTACTTTTTAAAAATAAAACTTGGGACAAAAGAAAAAAAAAGGTAATCTTTCCAAAATTAGATGGTAGAACTAAAATTTTCAATATAAAGATTGGAAGATACAATTAAAGAGTTCTTCCAGAAAACAGAACCCAAAATTCCAATATCAAAAAAGTTTTAAATAAAAATGTTAGAGGTTTGATCCAGGAGTTACACCATCCAACTAAAAGTAAATATAGAAAGAAAAAGTAAATAGAGCACAGGAAATTATTTAAACAGTACTAGAAAATATTACCGAACTAAACGAAAAGTTTCCAGACTAAAAAGGCCCACCAACTTGTCAGCCCAATAAATGATAAAAGACAGGGGTGCCTGGGTGGCTCAGTCGGTTAAACATCTGACTTCAGCTCAGGTCATGATCTCACACTTCATGAGTTCGAGCCCCGTGTCGGGCTCTGTGCTGACAGCTCGGAGCCTGGAGCCTGTGTCTCCCTCGCTCTCTGCCCCTCCCCCACTTGTGCTCTGTCTCTCTGTCTCTCTCTCTAAAATAAACATTAAAAAACTTTTTTTAAAAAAAGACATACACATAAAGGGCACCTGGCTGGCTCAGTTAGTAGAGCATGCGACTTTGATCTTGGTATTCAAGCCCCTTGGGTGTAGACCTTACTTAAAAAAAAAAAAAAACGAAGACATAGACTGTTAGAACACCTAGGATAAAGAGAATCTATTAAAAACTGCTCTCTCCGCCCCCCCAAAAAAGAGGTCACATACACAAGGTGTTGGAATGGCATGGTACTTCTAAAACGCAAGACCAAAAACTAGGATGCAATATAATAATACCTTTAAACGCTGAAATTTCTCATCTATAGTTCTCTACCTTGCAAAATATCAGTCCAGCCTTTGGATATAATACAGGCATTTTTGGTCATGCAAGGTCACAAAATTTCTATTCCCATGCAACATTTCTCAGGACTTACAGAGGACATGTTACCCCAGAAGGAAGGGATAAGCCACACGAACGAACACTTGAGATGTACAAGAGAGATCAGAGAAAGGATGTGAGCAAAAAAATACTGAAACAGTGAAGAGAAGTCCCAGACTGACAGCACAATGTCTAAATTGGAATAGGAGGATGGGGGTTAAAAAAAAAAAAAAAAAAAAAAAGTCTCCAAGGGAAAAAAGAAAAATAAATGAATAGAACACCTAATGTGTCTAGCATATGCCAAGTTTTAAAATACTACCGGACTATTTCAGGGTGAAGTAGTCATGGGAATATAAACACACACGCGCACACACGCGCACACACACACACACACACACACAAAGGTAAAACAATGATTAACTTCAGGAAAAACATAAATAAAAAGAAAATGTAGTCAGAATATACTACACGGCCCGCCTGTGCATACTTCTACATAGCCACAATAATTCAAACACAGAATCGTGCTTTAAGCAAAATAGTCACGTAGTTAATACTGTGGGACAAACTGGGTGCTGGTAAATGTCAGGGAGTGGGTGTGGCAGAGCCAAGATCTTAAGCTACATCATCTCCCATGATGGGAAGTCAATATATAATGTTTAAAATAAAATTTAAACAGCCAACGGAGGGGTGTCTGGGTGGCTCAGTCAGTTAAGCGTCTGACTTCGGCTCAGGGCATGACCTCCCGGTTCAGGAGTTCGAGCCCCGCATCGGGCTCTGTGCTGACAGCTCAGAACCCGGAGCCTGCTTTGGATTCTGTGTTTCCCTCTCTCTCCGCCCCTCCCCTGCTGGTGCTCTGTCTCTCAAAAATAAACAAACGTTAAAAAAAATAAGAAAATAAAATAAAAAGCCTCTAGATGAGAAGAGGGTGGGCATCGCTGAAAGGAAAGCTAAAAAGAGTTGGAAGGAGCATCTGCGGGAGCGAGGGGCATGGGTGGGAAATAGGTCAGATTTTTTTTTTTTCATTCTAAGCATATTTTTAAAAAATTATGCATATGTGTAAATTTGCTAAAAAATAAAATTTAAGTGAAAGGAGACATATGAAGGAATTAGAGACAGTTCAGAGGACTCTCCAAAGCATGCTTCAAGGCATACCACAGTGAACACTCCTGTAACACCCACCACATGCATAAAACGTCCTGACAGCTTTTTCATACCCATCTCTTAAATAAGAGTGAGAAGCCAAGGATCATCAGACATTTCAAAAAGGTCTCTAACATGAAATATAGGGTTAAAAGCAAAAAGAAACGCAAGTGGGGAGAGGGTGGGGAACCAGAAACTAGGCCGTAGAAATACAATGAGAAGAAAATACATAAAAAAAACTTCTAGGAATATCCTCAGCAAGATAATAAAAGACACTATATGCATGAATTGAGAAGAGAATACTATTTTTTACGAAGGAATAAAAAGAGGGACGCCTGGGTGGCTCAGCTGGTTAAGCGTAGGACTCTTGGTTTCTGCTCAGGGGTCGTGATCTCCTGTTTCCGTGAGTTCAAGCCTCACATCTCTCTGCCCCTCCCCCACTCACGCTCTCAAAATAAATAAATGAACTTTATAACAAAGGAATAAAAAGAGGAAGGGAGGGGGAAAGAAGGTAGGGAGGGAAGGTAGCAAGTCCAGAAAACAAAATTAACTTAAAAATAAATAGAATCCCACAGATAAAAAAAAAATAGATGAGTTGCGGGGGGCGGGGGGGGGGGGGGGGGACACCACACTGAGCATGCAGCCTGCTTAAGATTCTCTGTCTCTCTCCCACTGCCCCTTTCCCCTGCTCACGCTCACTGTCTCACTCTCTCTAAAATAAAAGAAAGAAAGAAAGAAAGAAAGAAAGAAAGAAAGAAAGAAAGAAAGAAAGAGTTGTAAGATAAGGTTGAGAATATCGCCCAGAAAAAAAAACAGAAGAAAAAGACAGATGAACATTCGAAAGGTAGAGGAGAAATTCATGAAGTCTAACATCCAACTAAGGAGTTCGAGAAGAAAGGAACAGGAACAGAAATAGAGGTGAAAAAAGAAAACCTACCAAAATGACAAAGCAGGAGTTTCACTGCAAGGGCTTGCAAGCACACTGGAGGAAGACAGACCTAGATCAAGGAGAAATTTCAGAACGCAAAGGACAAAGGGAAGACCCTAAAAGCTTCCTGAGGGTGGGGACACGTTATCAAGAATCAGGAGACCACAGGACCCTAGCGCAACACCGCAAGTTACAACACAACACAGCAAATGCCTCCAGACTCTTTAGAGACAGTACTTCCAACCTAGAATTCCAGGCTCAGCCACGAACTCACCAAATCACGAGGGCGGAAATACAAGCTATTGTTTGACACATAGTCTGACAAGCTATTGTTGACATCGTTTGACATGCCAGCTCTCAGAAAATTAACCTCGCACATACCCTTTCTCGGGAAGCTACTAGAAGATAAGTTCCAGCGGGAGGGGTAAACCAAGAAGGAAGATGATGTGAGAGCCACACAAGGGCTCCTACGTAAGAGAAGCCAAGGAGTCCCTGGGGTGGTAGCCAAGGGCCCGCCCAACATGGAACCAGGCAGGCAAGAGAGAGCAGCAACCAGGCCAGATGGAAGTAGGTCAGAGACGCTGGGAGGGATGTCTTAAGATGTCGAGAGCGAGAGCGAACCTGATGTGTTGGTTGTATTGTGAAAGAAAGAAAAAGGAGTCACGGCAGACAATACAGGGCGGCTTGGCACAACATTTTCCAGGCACAATATGGTAGATACAGTCGTAGGTGTAACAAACTCCATGACGACTGTTGAGCAGGTGCGGGGAGGGCCCGTGTGTATGGGTTAGGAGGGAGTTAAAAAGGAAAGCCAACAGATAATGCTAAAGACTGAAAGAAAAAAAATTAAGGAATGTCAACAAAAGCCTTGTCACCCGGAGAAAAATCAACACCAAAGGAAAAGCCAGAGGCGCTGGCAGTGGTCGTCTAAGGAACAGGGGGCTGGCCTGTGTGTCTGCTGGATCCTTGTAACAAGCCATACAGAACTATATGCTTCTATGTGTACATACGGCTTCAGTAAAAACAAGAACCAAAGGTTTGTTTCATAGAAACTCAAGGGTACTCATCATTCTAGTATATAAAACCGTCCACGTAAAAACAAGGATTTTCAGTCTTGCCAGACATAGGAATCAACAGGCAGGAGCAAAGCAAATGGTCCTGCCACCGAGAGGCCTGGCCACAACAAACATCCTTTCTTCTGCCCGATGCCTAAGCCAGAAATATCGGCAGATAAGAAATAACTGACCTCAGCCACCAGGAGGATTCCGTGTCTCTAAGGAAACCGAAACAATCACGAACTCGGGCAAACACAGGCACCTCAAGTACATCTCACAATTTAGCTGGTAGACCAGTGTCTGCAGGACTAAACCAGAAGGCATGTGCCCCTGCCCCCTCTGCCTTCTGTTATTCAGATTTCCACCAGGGATCATTGAAGCTAGGAAGCTACTAGAAGCTAGCTAGGGAAGCTACTACACGGCCACAAATCTTGGGGAATTTACAGGTTATGTGAGGGTGGAAAGGCAGCTCTAGGATGCACTGAGAATGGCTGAAGATGACAGAACAGCAACAAAGCAGGCTGGCTCTGTGACTAAAAGATTGAGTTTTCTCTCTTCCAGCCTCTTGCAGAGGGGCTGCGACGAGAGACTGAAAAGCTGATTAATCCCCGCTTCACAGTGCCGTAAACAAACAAAACTGAAGTCACTGATCATCTATCCCCAGCTTCCATTTCTTCATCTATGAAACGGAGATAAAAATTACACCCCTACCGCTTAGAATGGTTTTGAACGCTGAGCGAGAAAATACATATTCTACGATCAGCGACTGGAGGTATAATAAGCTCTCAATACATTTTGGTTACTTTTCTCGCCAAAGCCTCTTTAAAATCGAGTGACCCGGGACGGGGGTGGAGAATTGGGACTGGGGGAGGGGTGGGGGGAGTGTCTGGCCAACGCTAGAAAGTAGCAGGAAGGAACCCCTGGTTACTCCAGGCTGCATCCTGAGGCATTTAACCCGGCCCTAAGCACCAGCGACCGTCCATCCGGCCTCCCGCGCTGAGACCCCAACTCTGCCATCGTCTGGCCAGGAAAGGAGGTGGAGGAGGACCAGGGCAGAAACAGTAGACGCACAGCACCCGAGGGCCATCTTCCAGCTACGGCTCCACCTCTACCCCGCGGCAGCCTTTTGATGAGGGGTGCGCGCACGGGGGACGAGTGGGTGGGCAAGAAGCGGAGAGCACCTCGCACGAATATTCTCCCACCAACCAGGAGTTACGCAACCGCCTGCGTCAACAAATTCAAAATACTCTTTAGGGACAATGCAGCGAGGTCAGGGACTTAACACAGAAAAACAGCGGCCCCATTCATGAGACTGAAAGCTGGGCTCAGCGACCTTAACCTCTTGGGCTCGGTCCCCTCTGAGAATCTGATGGAAGCTGGGCTCCTCTACGGGGGGGGGAAAAAAAAGGTGCTTAGATATAAATAGATGGGATTTCGGAGCTCACTAAGGCAACCACCGCCCTCGGAGGAAGACCCGGAGTTCAGCGCCACTTCAACCCAGTTCACAGCGGGCTCAACCCAGAGCCACCCGATGACGGAAATAAGGGCGGGAGGGCGGAGGCGGAGCTGACACCACCCTTATTTCGGCCAGGGAGGCGCATTCTCCGTCTACCAGAAAACAAAACAAAAAATGAATAAATAGGAAGGGCTTGCCCTGAGCGCTGCGAGACACGGAGCTGGGCAGCTCGGACGCCAGGGGCAGCCCCCTCCCGGCCCCCTCGCGTCCCCCCTCCCGGCCCGGTACCTGGCAGAGCCCCGTCCGCCGCCTCCTCCGCGCTCGCCGCGTCCCGGGCCTCCCCGGCCTCCGGCGCCTCCGCGCCCTGCTCCTCCGCCGGCCCGCGCGCCCGCCGTTCCGGCCCCTCCCGCGCCGCGGGTTCCGCGGGCGGCGGCGGCGGCGAGGCGGGGGCGAACTGGGGCGCGGGGCCCCCGGCGCCCGACGACGCCGACGACGCCGAGTCGTCCGAGGCGCCGGCCGGGCCCCAGTCGTCCCAGAGCCAGGGCGCGTGCGCCTGCTCCAGCAGCCGGCGGCCCAGGCGGTAGTGCAGCAGCTCCCGGTAGCACGGCCCGTACTCTTCCCAGCGCGGCTCCCGGTAGCGCTTCATGTACTCGCTCTTCACCCCGCTCCCCGGGGACATGGTGCCTCCCGCGGGCTTGAGCGCGCGCGGCTCCGCTCCGCCGCCGCCGCCTACGGAGCCGGGGACACGACACAGAGACCCGCCCCGCCCCTCCCGCCGACCCGGCCCGCCGCGACGTTTAAACCCGGAGCCCCGCCCGGACGGGGCGGGCGGGGGCGGGGCGCGGGCGGAGGGGCGGGGCGCGGACAGAGGGGGCCGGGCCCGGGCGGGGGCGGAGGTGAGGGGGCGGAGGGAGCGGGCGGCCGGCCCCGGGAAGGGGCGGGGACCGGGAGGACCCGGCCAGGTAGCGCCTCGTCCCGTGACCCTGTCCTGACGGCCCCGGCGGGGTACCGCGCGGGAGGCTCCAGGAGGAGGGCGCAGCGGCCAGGACTGCGGGGGCTGGGGGGGTCACCCCGGGGGACGGCGGCCAGAGGCCGCGGGCTGGTGTGACAGGGCCGCGGGAGGCCGGGGACCGGCGGGGGCAGGAGTGAGGCAAAGCAAGGGCGGGGGGTCCTCGGGGCGCCCTCCGAGCTTACCTCCTCGGTCCCGCGCCGGCCTGGCCCTGCGTCCCCGGCCCGTCCTCCGCGCGCGTGGCGCAGCAGCTCCGAGCGGCCCGCTCTCCCCCGCGCTTTCCTGCCGAGCAAGATGTCGCCGACGGCGCGGCGGCCCGCGTCCCTGCGGCAGCCGGCAGGCGAAGGCGCCGCCTCAGTCCCCGGGAGCAGACGCCTCCCCCGCGCGCTCCCGGTCTCGGCCCCCGCCCGCTGCGTGGGGGCGGCCGCTTCGGTGCCGAGAGCGAGGCGCGGGGATGCAGCGCGCTGCCAGCCCGGGGCCCCAGGCCCACGTCCCCGGCCCACCCGGCCCAGGCGCCCGCGCCCCCGCGTCCCCAGTAGGCGCCGTCCCAGGCGCCCGCCACCGCCGGAGGCGTCAGCTAGGGGCTGGGGTTGCTGCCCCGTCCAGTGAACGGTGCAGCCCCCCCGGGGTCGCACCCTCTGCGCTCCCCTCCTGACACCCCTGCGCTGCTCTCCTCTCCCAGAAACGAGTCCCCGCGGTCGCTCTTGCTTCCTTCCTGTGTTCACACAGCACCTGTTACTGTGGTTTTAACCCCTTTCCACGTGTTAGTACGAATTCCTTTCTTCTCGGCACCCCAAACATTTTTTTCAACTTCATTAAACCCGCCAATCCACCCTCTCAGAGACGTCTGCACCAAAAGCCTGGACAGATTCAGTTGCCTCGTGCGGCAGTATACAATGTTGCTGCAGTCGTTACGGTTTCAAGTGTGGCCCCACGCAGATCCTTACCCTCCGTTAAAAGGAGCCTTGATACATTCGTAACAAAAATGATTTGAAAGCAGCTTTGGAAAATCAAAATACTTAAAACAGTTGAAAAGCAGGCCTAGGCCATCCATGAGTGAGTTACACCGGTCTGGCTTCCGTAGTGGGTTTTCCTCCATTCACCTATTTTTTTTTTTCATCTACTATTTAAAAAAAAATTCTTTTTAATGTTTACTTTTGAAAGATGCAGAGACAGTGCGAGTAGGGGAGGGGCAGAGAGAGAAAGGGAGGCGCAGAATCTGAAGCAGGCTCCAGGCTCCGAGCTGGCAGAGAGCCCTACGCGGGGCTTGAACTCGGGAGCCATGAGATCATGACCTGAGCGCAAGTCCGATGCATAACTGACTGAGCCACCCAGGCCCCCTTCATCTGCTATTTTTGCTTCTGTCTTCATTCGTATTCTGCCCCAGCCCCTCATGGAAGCTGACTGATCCAGAGGTCAACACTGCCCAAATGGGACAAGTCAGACTGTCCTGAGAACTTGAAATGAGCAGTCCAGGAGTCATTACCCCTGGATTGTTAAGGGCAGTTTTCCGGATGGACCACTGCATGAGCCCTGGCTGTTGACCTCCCCACAGCGGCCCTGACTTCTCTCTTCCCCAACTTTGCCTTTTGATCCTTGAGACACCCCCCAGGAACCTTCTAATGCATTTCACTTTTGTGGAAGTGGCCAGGGGTGGTTTGGGATGGTTGCGACCCAAAGAATGATAACAAATATATTAATAACCCGGGGGAAATGACAATGTGCAGTTGTATGAAAAATGCAGAACGCAAGCTGTCTCAGCCTTGGCTGCGTGATTAAGCACCCCAAAACTTAGTGGTTTAACATTACAAAGATTGCCTGTTCCTCACAACTCTGTGGGCTAGCCGGGCAGTTCTGGTTTCGCCTTGCTGGTCTAGACTCACTGTACAGTGGCCTTTAGCCGGAGGGAGAGTTGAGTTCATGAGGGCCTCACATGCCTGCTGGTGGGGCTGGCTGTGCACTGGCCTCATTTGGTCCCCTCCCTGTGGCCTCATCCTCAGGAGGCTAGACTGGCTTTTCCACTCGCCCCTGTCTTCTGAGAAGGTAATGGCAAGCTGGAAGGCCTGGGAAGGTCATATACATCTCTTCTCCTGCGTCTAATACTCAAATAAACCACAAGTCCAGCCCAGATTCAGAGAGAAATAAACTTCACCCCTGCATGAAAAGGGCAGCAGCTAACTTCCCTGAGTGCTGGGTAGAGAACTTTGCGGTCCTACTTTACAAGGTAATATACTGGGTTTTTTTTTTTTGTTTGTTTTTTGTATAGCTGAAAAATAGAACTAGGAATGATTTGTTTTATTTTTTTTTAAAGTGTATTATCTGAGAGTGAGAGCATGCCCAAGTGAGGGAGAGGCAGAGAGAGAGGGAGAGAGAGAATCCTATGCCTTGTCAGCATGCAGCCCAACGCACGGGGTCTGATCACATGGTTCGTGAAATCGAGAGCTGGACGCTTAACTGAGCCACGCAGGTGCCCCGATTTGTTTTCCTTTTTACCTATTGTGCACACTTAAGCGTGCTACTTTGATTCTAATTTTTTAAAGGTTATTATTCATCAGGGCTCGTCCACTTGGAAGTGATAAAAACCAATTCAGCCAGCTTAAACAGAAAGGACATTTACTGACTCTGGCCGAGCTAAACCCAGAGTCCCAGTCAATTTCATTGGGATTCTATTTCTTTCTGTCTTTGAGCTCTGCTTTCCTCCTGGGGCTGGCCTTTCCCACCCCCCCACCCCCAATGTAAATGGACTTCTTCCACATAGCTGAGGAAGAACCCCTTGTAGCCTTATGTTGTCTTAGCTGAGGACCACCAGCATAAGAGAACAAAGATTCTCTGGTCACATGCTTAGCCGTTGGCAGGTGTAGGAAGTGACATGATCGGCCAAGCCTGGGAAACGTGCCCATCTCTGTCGATGGGGATAGGGTGGCAGGCTGAGATTGACAGCCCAGGGAATAAGGATGGAGTGAGACTCCTCAGAAGGAGGAGTGATAGGCACACAAAACTGCGTGTGCCCACGTGGAGGTTTGTCTTTGTGTCTAAGAAGAACTAGATGAGAATGTTCTAATTTGACAGCCCGTGTGAGGGGTATAAAAACGGGGGATATAGTTGATCTTAAGTCTGGTACAGCTGTTAAGAATTTGAATACAATCGGGGCGCCTGGGTGGCTCAGTCGGTTGAGCGTCTGACCTCGGCTCGGGTCACGATCTCACAGTTTGTGAGTTCGAGCCCCGCGTCGGGCTCTGTGCTGACGGCTCGGAGCCTGGAGCCTGCTTCGGATTCTGTGTCTCCCTCTCTCTCTCCCTCCACCACTCACACTCTGTCTGTCTCCCTCTCTCTCAAAAATAAACATTAAAAAAATTAATAAAAAAAAAAAAGAATAGTCTGTTCATACAGCACAGAAAGCTGCTGATGTGGATGAGAGTGCCCATCATGTTTGCAGGTGGGGTTAGGACCCGTAAACAGTGATACAAGATACAACTGTGGCAAACGTTGTGGACTTGGAGCTGCTTTTTGTTTTTTGTAATACTTATTTATCGTTGAGAGAGAGAGCGCGCAAGCAGGGGAGGGGCAGGGAGAGAGGGAGCCACAGAATCCGAAGCAGGCTCCAGGCTCTGAGCTGGCAGAGAGCCTGACGCGGAGCTTGAACTCGTGAGCCATGAGATCATGACCTGAGCCGAAGTTGGACGCATAACCGCCTGAGCCACCCAGGTGCCCCTGGGAACTGGTTTCTTAAGCAAGAGGGAAATTTTAGGAATGGCCTAAGAAGCTCACAGAAGACACAGAGAAGGTGGAAAACAGGCAGGCCTCAAGGAGACCTCTGAGGCCAGGCTGCAGGGGCCTGGATGGACAAGAGGGGGAAGATCTTCCTCCTTGACTTTGGCAGAGGGAGGCTTCAGTGAGAGGCAGCCCTGGGAGAGCCTCTCCACCAGGGTGACTGGGGAACCAATAGAAAGCAATGCTGAACCCTGGGAGACTATAGGAAAATAATAGCTATTTGCTACATAGGCATACAGATTCGTTATGAAGACCTGCTAGTGACTCAGTCTGGTCACAAAAATGCATGGCTGATTCTCTGGGCTCCCTGCTTCCCAGAGCCCTCCCCAAGCATCTGGCACCATCTCCCCCTCAGGGTGCCACCCCATCCTGGGTCAATCACCTCGTCCTTCTTTAGCGCAGGGAGGCCGTCTTCCAAGAGCTCTCTCCACTTCACTTGTCCTTTCTTCTGAGAAGATGTTCTTTTCAGGTCATGGGCTCTGCTCCCAGTTCTCCCGAGCCCTCCCCTCCACCCCCTCTCCAAACACGAACATACTCAGAAGTCGCCCGTCCACCCTGCCCTTTTTACAACTCCACCTCCCAAGAAGAAGCTACAAACGCTAGATATTCTCCCAGACCCTCTCCTGCGGCTGGAGTGCAGTTATGAGACCCTAAACTCTGTTCGTCAGATACTCCTGTCCCGAGGCTTGCCATCAGGGTTTCCTGTTGCATCGGAAGCAGGGACCAGGAGGCTCTCTGGCCGCGGTGTCAGTTTCAAGACTGAGTTCCTGGGGCCGCAGTGGCCACAGCGCTCGGAGAAACCCCAGTGTCCAGAGCCAGCCGAGTCAGGGATGGGAGCCGCACACCCAGGGCTCCAGGGCAGTGGCGGTCTCCGTGGCTATTCTTCCTCTGAGAGCTCCACACCTGTGTTTTCCAGCCCGTCCAGAGCTTCTGGAAGCCACCCAGGCAAGTTTTTAAATATGTGTCTTTTCTTCTAAAATGAGCAGAGCGGATTTGTCTGCCGAGCAATTAGGCGCTTTGTTCAACACACCGGACGGTCCTGACTCCTCCTCTCGGATGGGTTTCCCAGTTTCCTTGGCAGCTTCCTGTTTCTCCGTCTCCCTTTTTAAGCCACGGATTCCCCCCATTCTTTCCCCTCCGCTCTCCTCATGCCACCCCCGCACGAGAGATCGCATAGCAGCGGTGACCCCTCTGCATCACGGCATCAATGCCCCGGTGCCCCGCCCCCACTCTGGGGGGCCACACCGCCTTCCAGGTCACCGTCCGATCTCCCCTCGCGCACAGCTGGCTACCACTTCGAGCTCAGTGTTCGTCGTATCTACCACCGTCCTCGCCCGCCCATCCCTTCTTCTGGAGTCCCAGTTCCTGCTAACGGCATGTCTGTTCTCCCAGTCCCAGTCAAAATGTCATCTTTGTGACCGGGTGCCCCACGCGCAATCACTCGCTGGTGTGATCACGTCTATCAGGCCGTATTTCCTGTGCCCGTCCTCTCACCCGCCACCTTATCAGCCCAGTTGGGGGCACGCTCACAAGCACCGACTCCCCTTAGCGGCCCTGCAGAGAGCAAGGACCTGATCAGATAAGGGGTCTATACAGTCAGGGGCAGGCCTAGCTGAGGTGCTACATCCACAAGGCTTCCCCCGATCCTCAGCTGAAGGGGAAGCTGGGCCCGTGGTGTGGGAAAGAGCTGTCAGAGCTGTGGGATCTTCCAGACTCTAAATAAGAGAGTCTAGAAAAATAACATTAAAAAAAAAAAAAATCCCCCAGGACACCTCAGGACTGTTTAACTGCCTTCCTTCCCTCCTTGTCTACAACGCACGTAGCCAGGAATTGTCATACACAAAAGTACACACAGAGAATTCCTTTCACAGGAACAAGATCTAGACCAAGCATTTGTTGGCCTGGATTGTTCCTGGTCGGCATAACCTTCTGTCTCAAGGCCCTACCAGCCACAGGAAGAATGAAAAGACGAAACACAGTGTGTAGCTTGAATTCCTACCGAGAATTCGGGCCTGCAGCCCCGTTAACAGGCAGAGGGTGGCCGTGCAGAGAACGCCAGCCATTTGCACGGTCTCTGCAGAAGAGAAGTTAGACTCCTTCCTGGCCAGCGGCTTCGGGAGTCCCACGAAGGGGGAGGGAAACCACCCAAAGTCCTTCACTTACCGAGAACAGGCCTAGAGCTTCTGCCCAGGACCCACTGACCACAGACCCTGAGCTTGACCGCTAGTTGAGCTCCTCTGAGTGGCTCCTCAGCCCTGGGGCGGGCTGTCAGGTGAGAGACCCCTGTCTCAGCCCATCCAGGGCTGAGGTGATTCCAGCCCCGAATCACCTCCCGGAGGCCCCATCTCCTAATACCAACTGGAAGGGTGGGAAGTAAGGAGCATAAGTGGGCGGGGGTTGGGGGGCATTGGTTTCGACATACAAATTTGAGAGGGACACAAACATTCATACTGTGGCCACCCCTATGTCCTCTGCCCTTCCTCCACCTCTGCTGCCTTTCACCGACTGTTCTAGTTCGTTCGCTGAACAGCCCTACAAGCTCTTCCTCCCTCTTCTCCCTCCCTCTCCCCGCCTCCTTCTCTCTCTCTTTGCTTGACTTCTAGCACAGAGCCTCTGGCCCCCTCCGGAGCAATCCCCTGTCCCTGATCTTCCTACGCTTGGTCCCATCTAGCAAAGAAACAAAAATACCCCCAATTACCTTGACTACTACATAATAAGCCATCACATCCAGAAACACAGTGTGATTACCATGGCAATTTGTCAGAACACAGTCTCATCTGGCTGCAATGGTAACGCCTGCTTTGAAAGAGTGCTCCACGATGTTGAACGCTGAGCCCCAGGTTGCTTATTTGTGTGTGTTTCTGAAGAAATCCTTGGCCCTACCTGCATATACTGTCAGCCCACCCCCGTGTAGACCAGGATGCCTTTTTTTTTTCCCCTGCGGCTTCATAATGTTCATGGAAGGATGGACATTCTACTGCCCACTTAGGTAAGCAGCATAGAAAATCTATATTCCAGGTCCCCACCCCTTCACCCCAGAGAATAGAGCCCCCAACTCTATTAGGCTTGGGAACAAGAACGTATTTTTCATGGAGGATTGCCTAATGGGTATGCACTCACTCCTCCGCTCTAAGTGATTATTTCCCCCCTCTAAATCTTTTCCTTGTTTTCTAGCCAACCCATGGGACGAGTGTGCTTCAAGAGCATTTCTCTGGTGTCTCACAGAGGCGTTATATGTGGTGTTAGAGCACTGGCTTCACGGGTGGATTCTCCAAGAAACAGCCAGATGCAACTTTCTTTTAAATCCATGCGAGGGAGTCGAAATGCCCTGTCTGCCCCTTTACCCATGATCCCCTTGTGAAATCTCACAGGAGAAATCTGTCTCGGTCCTCTGTTGACGCATTGACTTATTTTTACCATTTGGGCACTGAAACTTCTGTGGTTTTGCTTGGCTTCGAGTGTGTCAAGTTCAGAGACAGGGGCAAACGTGTGGCCCACTCTCGTGCACCAACCTCCCGTCACTTTGTTCTATTTTAATTTCCTTTTGGTCGCCTCTTTTACTGATCTTATCCTATCGCATGGTGTATTTTCGATGCTCACTTAAACCCATTATGAATCCTTCATGCATGAGTCCTTTTCGGTTTGAAAATCATTAATTCTTCCGAACTGATGTAACATGTAAACTTCTTTTTTTTTAATTCAGTGAGACTCGCAGGGGTATGTAACGTAAACCTCACAGATCTTACATAGGAAGGCAAGATATATTAAATATCTCAATGGGAAACCGATACCTAAGTACACTTGAGCCCTTTTTGAATTGAGGGTGGGCATAACAATCCCCAAGTAGGTGGATAAAAATAAGAATGAATAGCTTGTGTTTCCACTCTTTACATGGCAGCCGTTATTATGTCACGGTGTTTGAGTGAGGGAAGGGCAAAGAGGGCCAATACAGACTTGCCATGCACACAGCCACCCCCTCCACCCAGGTGGCACTCCGCCAACCATAGACGTCACAGCGTGATGTGATGTCACTAGAGTCCTTTTCCAATGCAACATTTGGAATAGTCCGCTTTGGATTACTGTTGTTGGACAAAAGAAGCGATCTGGGAAATCTTTTCACAGTGGGCATCTTTGTATGGAAGAAAACGGGTTGGCAACACAAGGGACCCCACCATCCAAGGCCTTGACATCCACTGCCGAACTGTAGTCGAATTCGGTTTCATGCACGTCATGGAGAGCCTGCTGTGTGTCCAGCACTGTGCTCGGGGGAAGAAACCTAAAAGACCCAGGTCTGGAAATGTGAAAGACTAAGGACTCAACTTCCAGGCCCACTAGCATTCAGTGGTTTCCAGTTGGCGGGGGTGGGGGTCGCATACTCTTCTGGGAATATAAATAAAGCTATAGGCTCTTTCCCCAGAAAAAAATAGATGTACACACAAGACATTTGCCTGCCTGTCATCCTGTCCCCATGCTAGCTAATGGATCCCAGGAAAAGAAGCCCCATCTCGTATTCGTGAGGCAAACTATACGCTCAGGTATCTAACAAATGCCTACTAATATCAGGCTTTCTGCTCACATTATCTCAATTAATTCTCAAAACAACTCTGTTAACTAGACTTATTACATCCACTTTAGAGATGGTAAAACTGGGGACTAGCCCTAATAAAAAAAACTTGACCAAGATTACGTGGGTAGTAAGTAGCCGATGAAACCAGAACCCGAGCACGCCCCTGACTCTAGAGTTAACGCGCGTGCGTTACTAGAAGGGATGATTAAGACAAAAGGAATTTGGCTGAGGAGCAGTTGGCCAGGTACCCTGAGGCAGAGAATAAAGAGGGTGGGGACAATGTGGTGTGGAGAGTAAGTATGCCAGGCACTGGGGCCAGATTGCCTGAGTTTGAATCTTGGCTTTGCCCCTATGTGACCTTGGTCAAGTACCTTAACCTCCTTGTGCGTCAGTGTCCGTAGGCACAAAATAGATGCAGTAGCAAGGTCTGGTGAGGGTTGGATACAATCACAGTGTGTGAAGTAATGGAAGTTGCATGTGCATTTAATAAGCAACCAGGAGGGGCGCCTGGGTGGCGCAGTCGGTTAAGCGTCCGACTTCAGCCAGGTCACGATCTCGCGGTCTGTGAGTTCGAGCCCCGCGTCAGGCTCTGGGCTGATGGCTCGGAGCCTGGAGCCTGTTTCTGATTCTGTGTCTCCCTCTCTCTCTGCCCCTCCCCCGTTCATGCTCTGTCTCTCTCTGTCCCAAAAATAAATAAAAAACGTTGAAAAAAAAAAAAATTAAAAAAAAAAAAAATAAGCAACCAGGAGACGGGAGCTCTTTTTTATCAGAAAGCAGCAGCCCAGGATGACCGTGTGCCGAGTAACTTAGGATAGTGACAGATGGAAAAAAAAAAAAAAAATCAGACTGGCAAGAGTTGAATGAGCTTCAGAAATGAAGTTTCAATGAAGAGACGAGATAAAAGCCAAATCTTAGAATTGTCAAATCACTTTTGTGCATCAGAAACTAATATAACATTGTATGTCACCTATACTTAAATAATATATATATATATATATATATATTTTTTTTTTTTTTTAAATAAATAGTGTGTGGGGTGCCTGGGTGGCTCAGTCAGTGAAGCGTCGAACTCTTGATTTCAGCTCAGGTCACCATCTCACGGTTTGTGAATTCGAGCCCCACGTCAGGCTCCAAGCTGACGGCGTGGAGCCTGCTTGGGATTCTCTGTCTCAAAATAAATAAATAACCTTAAAAAATAAATAAATAGTGGGGAGCCTGGGTGGCTCAGTCGGTTAAGCGGCCGACTTCGGCTCAGGTCACGATCTCGCGGTCCGTGAGTTCGAGCCCCGCGTCGGGCTCTGTGCTGACAACTCAGAGCCTGGAGCCTGCTTCGGATTCTGTGTCTCCCTCTCTCTGTGCCAGTCCCCTGCTCGCTCTCTATCTCTCTCTCTCTCTCAAAAATAAATAAAACATTTAAAAAAATAATAAATAAATAGTATGTGAGTCATGAGGAAATGAGCGTAGCCAACGTAAGCTGCTCATTTTAAAAGCCTGACAGAGGACAGCCTTCACCATCGTGCAGATCTCTCCCCTGAGAGTTTAAATGAACCTCTGAAACACGTTCTTTCTGAATTTGTAAGAGAGTCACATTGACCGCTTTGGGGGAATTCTACTGTCTGAGTTGGCTCAGGGGGGTTAGGGCTTCAACATAAGAATTTGGAGGGAACACGGTTCAGTCCACAGCATAGACTTCGCCGGTTCTGGAGATCCACTGGGATGGCAAAGTCCACTCAACTTTCAGAGACGATTAAGCTTTATCGCCCAAAAACGTGACTCAGGAGAGTCAGAGAGTTGCCCATTTTCTGAGCCTGCAGAGGAGAAAGCGCGTACGTGAAAGGGACTTGAGTGAACTACAAGTCAACTACTGATTGTGTGGCTGCTGACACTGTGGCACATCTCGTCGTGCCTTCTTTTCAGAACCCTGGGAGTTGGCAACATGACGAAAATGGCTGGTCAGAAGCCAGGTTAAAGCTTCAGCCCTATATGGTCAAGGGGCGATAACACCTCCATTGCCTCATCTAGCCTGGGCTGCTGGGGCGCGTAAACATGTCTGCCGATGGATGAGACAGGGCTCAGAATGGCAGGGTAAACTTTGTGGACAATTGGCACAGGATTTTCCAAGCACCATGGTGGATGTTCAAAATGCATTTGCTTTTTGATGATGCAGTGGACTCTGTTGAGTCTCAGACAGGAAACGAGATATTCTAGGGCCACCTGGATGGCTCAGGGGGTTAAGCATCTGACTCTTAGTTTCAGCTCAGCTCATGATCTCACAGTTGGTGAGTTCGAACCCCACGCCAGGTGCCAAGCTGACAGTGAGGAGCCTTCTTGAGATTCTCAATCTCTCTCTCTCTCTCTTTCTCTCTGCCCCAATCCACCTCAAAATAAATAAATAAACTTAAAAAAAAAAAAAGCCAAGATAGTTTGTAAACATTGGCCTTCACAAACTTCTCTAAAAGAAAACTTTTCCACAGGCATAGTAAGGACTTAACCTGGCCCAGAAGGAGGCCTGGCCTTTGCTCTCAGCCCCTGGTGGGTAATCTCCAAGCTCTTGGAATGTCCTGACCGCTGAGTGTCTTTGTTTGCTTGGGCGTCTTGGACCCTACCAGAATGTCTAACAATGTGATTTATGAGGGGCGCTTTTAAGTCCTGCAATACCAGCTCAACTTCCAAAAGATCTGGAAACTGAGACCAGCTACATACACAGCTGACGAAGGAGCCCCCATAGAGACTGAGGCGTGGGTGAACTTCCTTGGTTGGCAATATTCCACAAATAACGTCACCCATCATTGCTGGGAGCAGTTAGCACTGCCCGTGACACCATGGGGAGGGAACAACCAGAAGCCCTGCTTCTGGAACCCTCCCGGACTGCCCCACGCAACGCTTCCTTTTGCCGTTATATTGCAACCATTGGCTTTCAGTGAGTTCTGGGAGTTCTTCTAAGGAATTATCAAACCTGGGGCGTCCCAAACTTGGAGCTGGTGTCCAGAGCGAGGGTGATCTTGTGAACTGGGCATGCTACCTTCTCAATATTAGAGATTAATAAGCACAAGTACACAGTGGAGCAAAGGACTCTTGGTGGAAAAGTGTAGATAGTAGAGAAAAAGTGTTTGAACCTTCTGATCATTGCTACAAAGTTAAATTCAAATCCCTGTTGGCAGGAGTGGATGGGAGGAGATGAACACATCTCCTTTCATGGATCTCCTGACGTTGCTTAAATATTGGTTACTCCACATTCCTCTAGTCTTTAAAACCGAGAATACGTTTATAAGGTCACTTAGTGAAGGTGGCTCAGTCAGTTAAGTGTCGGACTTCGGCTCAGGTCATGATCTCCTGGTTCACAGGTTCAAGCCCCATGTCGGGCTCTGTGCTGACAGCTCGGAGCCCGGAGCCTGCTTCGGATTCTGTGTCCCTCTCTCTCCGCCCCTCCCCCCTCTCAAAAATAAACATTAAAAACATTTTGTATAAGGTCATTTAGTGAAGGTAAATAAGTTTTGCAAGATCATACACTTATTGTCAGAGCTGGGACCAGAATTTTCTCTTTCATTTTACTCATTAAATGAGTGTGTGTATATATATATATATATATATATATATATATATATATATATATATATATTCTGGGAGAGCCTACCTGACATAAACCCCAAAGATGAACCAGGAGAGCACTGTTGTTCATGATTCCCAATAAAGACGTTTCAGATACATAATTTAGAGATACAGGGTGTTAAAATAGCGATGAGGGGCGCCTGGGTGGCTCGGTCGGTTGGGCGACCGACTTCAGCTCAAGTCATGATCTCGCAGTTCGTGAGTTCGAGCCCCGCGTCGGGCTCTGTGCTGACAGCTCAGAGCCTGCAGCCTGATCCAGATCCTGTCTCCCTCTCTGCCCCTCCCCCACTCACCCTCCGTGTTTCTCTCTCGCTCGCTCTCAATCATGGATAAACATTTTTTAAAAATTTTAAAATAGCAATGAAAGTCCGGCACAGGGGGACTGCAGGGAAATCAGTAGCCAACACTGCACTTCCGTCCCTGCCATGATGTCGAAATACACGACTTTGTAATAAGCACCTCTCTCTGCAGTCAGTGATGGCTGGTTGGCAACTCTTCTTGAGCTCTTTCCTTTTCCCGTACAGATCCTTTGACTTCTTAAAATGGAAAGATGCATACATAATCTAGTGGTCCTAGTGTAGAACCGTGGTGGCCTGATTCATTAAGCATTTATCGGCGGCCTGGGAGGCAGTTTTCATCCCCGGATAAAGAAGAACTTTCTTACAAATTGAATTGGGCCCGAAATGTGACCGGCTGCTTAGGTGTGGACCACAGAAAACCCTTGCTGGGGATTCGGTTGTTTAGTGGAAGACTCAATTAGATCAGTGAGGTCACTTACCAGTTAGTATCTAGGGCCCTGCGGTTGGACAGAGCTGGGCTGAACACCCAGCTTCCCCACCTACTCCCAGCGTGCCCCTGGGCGAGGCGTCTGCCTCTCTGAGCCTAAGCTGCCAAACCCTGAGAGATGGGAATGATAACACTCGTGTCACAGAGACGTTGTGGAGGATTCAGTGAGACGCACACTGAGGGCTTCACAAGCACTCCATAAATGCTAGAAGCTGTGACATTTTACGCCTTAAAGAAAACACATGGAAATCTTTTGCTAAAGAAAGGCTGACCAAGGGAGCTTAAATGGGTGAAACAGATAGAAATAGAGTTTCCTTTAAAAAAATTTTTTTAATGTTTACTTATTTTGAGAGAGAGAGAGAGAGTCGCAGGGTGGGTGGGGGAGGGGCAGCGAGAAAGGGAGGCACAGAATCCGAAGCAGGCTCCAGGCTCCGAGCTGTCAGCACAGAGCCCGACGCGGGGCTCGAACTCATGAACCGCGAGATCATGACCTGGGCCGAAGTCGGATGCTCAACCGATTGAGCCACCCAGGAACCCCTAGGGTTTTGTTTTAGATGGAATCCTAGGTGTCAATCCTCGCCCTCTAGAAAAACAAGAATATTTGCTAAAGTTTTTACTCACTGTTCATCTCATCTGCAGAAGGGTAGTAGTTCCTTCGAGCATTTCCTACCTGGTCAGGCCAGCTTCTACAGCAGACAGATTCCAAAATCTCCATATTCGAAAACAATAGAAGCCTGTTTCTCACTCAAAGAGGGGGCTGTCCTCCCAGCAGTGAGTCAGGGACCCTGGATCTCCCCACCTTGTGACACAGCCGTCCCAAGGCCATCCCAACACATAGCTTCCAGGTCACAAGGAGAAGGGGAAGGGAGGGGACCAGTTGGAGAAAAACGCCCTGCGTGTTTCTCTTTTACTCTCACGTGACCACCACACTCAGAACTCTACTGACACCAACATGCATAGGTGTTTACACGCCAAGCAATTCTGTGACGCCAGCTGGGTGTCCTACAATTCAATTCTGATATTATCTACCTGGAGTCAGCCTCAGATCCCACAGGTTAAGGGCTCAGTCCCGTAAATGGCCCCCACTTCAGAGGCCAATTGCAGGTCACCACCTGTCCCCAAGTTACCTACAACTTCTGTGCCACCTGGCTGCAAATCAGAGGTTCCTGTGACCCCTCTCCTTGGATTTGATCATTTGCGGGACAGAATGGCTCACAGAGCTCAGGGCAACACGTACTAACATTTGATGGTCTGTTAAAAAGGGTATGATTAAGGATATCAATGAGCAGCCAGATGAAAAGACACATAAGGCAATATCCAGAAGGGTCTGGAGTCCAGGATCTTCTGTCCCCATGGAGCTGGAGTGTGCCTCTGCTGGCATATAGATGTGTTTATCAACCTAGAAACTCTCAGAACCCCATAGGTTTGGGATTTTTGTAGAGACTTTTTCATATAGGCAAGACAGATGATTAACTCAACCTCCAGCCTCTCTCCCCTTCCCAGAGGATGGCAGGCAGGGCTGAAAGTTGCAAGGTTCTAATCGTGGTCTTAGATTGGTCTTGCGGGTCACCAGCCTCCATCCTGAAGCCCACTCAGAGTCACCTCATTAGAACAACAGACACTCCAGGGGCACCTGGGTGTCCCAGAAAGTGAAGCATCCTCCTCTTGATTTCGGCCCAGGTCATGATTCCAGGGTTGTGGGATTGAGCCCTCCACTGGGCTCCACACTGAGTGTGGAGCCTGCTTGAGATATTCTCTCTCTCTTTGTCTCTTTCTCTCTGCCCCTCTCCCCCAGGCTCTCTCTCTCTAAAAAAAAAGAACAGACACATGTATCATCCAAGAAATTCCAAGGGATTTAAGAGCCCTGTGTCAGAAACCAAGGTCAAAGAGGGGCACCTGGGTGGCTCAATCAGGTAAGCATCCGACTTCGGGCTCAGGTCATGATCTCACGGTCCATGAGTTCGAGCCCCGCGTCGGGCTCTGTGCTGACAGCTCAGCCTGCTTCGGATTCTGTGTCTCCCTCTCTCTCCGTCCCTCCCCCACTCACGCTCTCTCAAAAAATGAATACGGCCCGAGCCTCCGATGTGGGGTCAGCACCGGTGTAGGAACAGATGTTACGACATGAACAAAGCCTGCCCTCCACGCAGACAAAGGGAACCCACAAGTGGCCGAGTTGACAGAATGATTCCTGGTGTGGGAGAAAATATAAAGTGGGAGGAAGGCTTCTCTGAAGAGGGGCGTTTGAGAAGAAACCGGAGCTGGACGAACATTTCGAGGACACAGGGTCAAGGCAGGGATGACAGTGAAAGCCTGAAGGAGCACAGGCCACTAGTGGCTGGGGAAGTGCCGGGAGGGGCTATGGGAACAGCTCTGAAGGGCCCCCTGCTTCTTTCCCAGCAGCCCGTGACTATGAGAACGGGGACCAAGCACGACCGCCTGATGCATCACTCTCCCTGCACTTCGTTCGGGAGTTCTTGCCTTCCAAGGCTGCAGCTGTGACAGCAATTTCAACGTAAATCACTTTTTTAAAAGTTTATTTGTGTATTTTTAAGAGAGCGAGGGAGCGAGCAGGGGAGGGGCAGAGAGAGAGAGGGAGACGGAGAAGCCCAAGCAGGCTCTGCACTGTCAGCACAGAGCCCGACGCGGGGCTCGAACTCAGGAACCAAACTGTGAGATGGTGACCTGAGCCGAAATCAGACGCTTGTCCCACTGAGCCACCCAGGCCGCCCCTAATGAATGTTTAATTAATAATAAACTATCCCGAGTTTTTAGTTTACCTGTCCTTATGATTCTAGTATTATCTTTGGGAACCTGGAAGTGTGTCGATCAATCTTGGATTACCTCCCAGCCCTTCAAGTGTTTAGGAGACAGTCCTGTCCTATCAGTAAGTCATTGGCGACATTAGAAGTGGCCTGAAGGGTCACCTAATCAAGCCCTTCATTTGGATAAGGAGGAAACTGAACCTCAGAAGCCAAGCCCTGACTCTCAACCAAGTGTCCCCCTCCGTCCACCCTGCTCCCCCTCCCCCTCTCCACAGGCCTCACCTTCTCCAGTATAAAAGCAACTCTTCCCTGGGGAGAAGACGAGTGTCTCTTCTCCACTGCTCCTTACTTTTCCCAATTTTTATAACACGTGTTTGTTTTTCTGCAGTAAAAAACTAAAACACATGTTTTAAAAATGAAAAAGTTTCCTTTGTTGGGGAGCCTGGGTGGCTCAGTCAGTTAAGCGTCCGACTTCAGTGCGGATCATGGTCTCACGGTTCATGAGTTCGAGCCCCGCGTCGGGCTCTGGGCTGATGGTGGGGAGCCCGCTTAGGGTTCTCTCTTTCCCTCTCTCCCTGCCCCTCTCCAGCCTGTGTGCACATAAGCACACACTCTCATGCTCTCTCTCTCTCAAAATAATAAATAAACCCTAAAAAAAGTTTCCTTCACTCTCCTTGGTATGGCATTCCACACGCCTCCTTATTCTGGTCACCCAGCTCAACGTTCCAGAATTCATCACTGTTCCCGGATCTTAAAATGCAGAGCCCAGACTTGAACTGAGATGCGGACTAACAGAAACTAGGTGAAAACTGATTTTCATGGATTATGGCTTGAACATGATCTTGACACGGATGCTTCAGGAAGGTAGTGCGGGATTGTGTATCTCTTTTAATCACGTAGCAATGTGTTCTACTTAACTCCCCAGTGATTCTTCTCATGAATTGCCAACGTGTTTCTCTCGCATTTAAAAATCTAAATCCAACCTTGGCATTCATCCTGGTTGGCATTTTACCCATTGATCTGAGCCCGCCATTTCAGGCTGTCAAGCTTGGATGTCAAGTTTGGTTGTCTGCCGACTAGTTGCCCTGTCGCTTTCGAAGTGTCTACGAATTTAGCAAGCAGGTTTTCCATTTCCAAACATTGAGAAGCTAGAACAGAATACTCCACCCCCTACTACGATATCGATCCAGTTTCCAAACATCATTGTTCAAGCAACCCATCTCTCACCTGTCCACGTGGGTCACTACCCACATTTCTCCATTTCATGCATAGGGTTTTATGTCGGATGCCATATGAAACAAACACCCTTGTGGGATCCCTCGGAGGTATTGACTGAGCACCACAATCTGAACAAGGGATGGCATCACTTTGGCATGACGTACCTGCTCTTTCTGAACGAGTGCAGACTCCCAGAAATCTCCTTATGCTTTTCCTCATAGTCGAAATCATATATTCAACAATGAATCCCAGCAGTTTTCTGGAAAGCAATGTCACACAGACCTACAGTTTCTCGGGATCTACTATATTTTCCTTTAAAAAAAAAAATGAGGGGCGCCTGGGTGGCTCAGTCGGTTGAGCGTCCGGCTTCGGCTCAGCTCATGATCTCACGGTTCGTGGGTTCGAGCCCCGCGTCGGGCTCTGTGCTGACAGCTCGGAGCCTGGAGCCTGCTCCGGATTCTGTGTCTCCCTCTCTCTCTGCCCCTCCTCTACTCATGCTCTGTCTCTGTCTCTCAAAAATGAATAAGCATTAAAAAAAATTTTTTTAAATGACATGCCAGCCTGGTTCCAGTCTTGTTTAATATTCCTATTATCTAGATCTAGGGTATCATCTGTGATTCTTTTAAAATCACCAAAAAGGGTTCCAGGGGTGCTCAGTCGATTGAGCGTTCGACTTTGGCTCAGGCCATGATCTCACATTTCCTGAGTCCGAGCCCCGTGTCAGGCTCTGTGTTATCAGTGCAGAACCCCCATGGGACCCTCTGTCCCCTCTCTCTCTGCCCCTCCCCTGCTAGCGCTCTCTCTCTCTCTCTCTCTCTCTCTTTCTCTCTCTCTCAAAAATAAATAAACATTTCAAAAATTTTAAATCACCACAAAGGGTTCCAAATTATATCCGGGGGCATCTTTAGAATGCAGTTATAGACTACCTGGGTCTGAAGTCTGAAACTCATAAAGCATCTTGCTCTGCCCTGGATTATGCTTTTGCCTAAAAGGACAATGCAGAGGACGGTGAGGCAAAGAGAAACTCCGGTTTTCATTATAATGCACGAGCGCTTCTCTGGGGGCATCACTCGACAAAGAAAACCGAGTGCTAGCGTCTTCTCCAACCCTCGTGCGTGTTATAGGTCCAGACGTTTCCAAACCGACCAGCTGGGGTCCTCAGGGACTGAACTTTCCCACGGAGCCCTGGATCCCTCAAGGGATCCGATGGCATTTCCCGGGCAGCGGGCCACCACGAACTAGAAGGTAAATGATATCATGGCCAGATTCGGACCGGGGTATGTTTCCTCCTCCCAAAACTTCAAGTTCTGTGTGATCCGCTTGCCAAGCCAGGCATCATCCTGTGTCACGTTTATAAATAGCTCCAAACATCTCCAGAGGGACTCAGGGGCCCCCTGGACATACAGGGGTCAGCGGAGACGAGAAATAGGAGAAATGTTTTAAGCTCTTCAGCGATTGCTTTGCACGAATGCTTTGCATTGAACCAAGCCCATGACAGAAACAGATCCGTGTATGTGGCGAGTAGGGGCTCGGGCCTCGGGCTCAGCACCTTCTCACTGACGGGGCTGATGGTCCAGATTTGGCTTCTCCAGAGAAACAGAAGAGGACTTGGCCGAGGAATTTATTTGAAGGGTGGCCAGCAGGATTAATCCTGACTGCGAAAATCCTTACCCGGTGGTATTCTGCGTAATCCCAGGTAGCGTGTAAAGCGGTGGTCTGAAAAGACCCAGCATGCACTTCGGAGATCAAGGGGATCAAAGAGACCAATTGGCCAACCGTCCACTAAGCCCTCTGCGTGCCTGGGCCTGTGCGCTAAGCAGGAGGCTGTTCGAAGAATTGATTTAACCCACGTGACACCACCACCCTGGTGGCCTTATTGTGATACTATTTATCACTGGCTATGTCCCCAGAGGTGGGGGGTGGAGGGCAAGACCCAACTGAAATGGGCAACAGAGTCAGCTTCTAGCCCCATCCCTCAGCTCTGTAAGAAGTGAGTGCGGGGCTGGGCCACAGCAATGGGGGGGCGGGGGGGGGGGGGGGAAGCAGGGCTCCGCCAGGCGTTTGCCGTCTACAAGGCCACCTATGTCCTGAAACAGTGTGCCCTGCGCCTGTCCCTGCCTGAGTCATGCGGGAGCCGTGCTGGGTGAGCGCAAGCCTGGGAGAAGGTTTCTGGTCCCCGGAGAAATGTAATGAGCCAGATCCTTCTCGGGGCGAGTATGCACTTGCTGCAGGAAGGATGTTGATTTCTAAATGAGTGCCCGAAATTGCTTTCCTGCCGGCAGCGCAGACAACGGGGTGATAGAACAAAGCCTCCTGCTCGAGAAGTGGCCGGCCATATACGAAGCAAATTGCATGGCTTCTGTCTCTTAGGTGACCCGAATTTCCACCCACCCACCCGCTCCTCAGCTACAATGTAAATCATGATCTCCATCCACTTGATGACCTTGGTTCCCAAACCCACTCCAGGAATCCAAGAAAAATACCTTCCCTGTGTCTGTCCTTCCCCACAAGGGTCTGGCTTCCACTCAGAGCTCAGGAACCCGAGCCTTCAGACTTCAGCAAGTCCTTTGAACAAACGTGCCGATTCCCCCATTTCCCCTTCCAACTGCCCCACTGGGAAAGTAGGAACAAAGGCCTGCTCTCATCGGCCGAGTTTTCAGGTGTGTGAGGACCCATCCCGGACAGAGACCCCAGAGCCGTGACTCCAAGGACCTCATATGAATAGGGTTCAACTTTCTAAGGGACCGAGCTTTCCTGACTCGGAGGCCACCTCCAGGGTCCCTGCTCATTTGGTGCCCTGGAAGACTTAGGAATCTAGCTTGGGACAAAATGCTGTGGGTCCTGCAGGTT
This sequence comes from Panthera onca, assembly GCF_046562875.1. Lineage (NCBI taxonomy): Eukaryota > Metazoa > Chordata > Mammalia > Carnivora > Felidae > Panthera > Panthera onca. The sequence goes on from NC_138349.1 coordinate 70,232,362, forward strand.
TGGGGCTCTGAACGAGAACCTGAGCTCCTCAGGGGCTGGCTTCATATCTGATGATGCTGATGCCCGTCCCGACCCGTGTGTGGTTCTTCCTCTCACCGCCAATAAGCGATTCTCAGACACCAGCTGGGTGTACTACAATTCGACTCAATTCTGACGCTCTCTACCTAGTGTAGATGGTGTCAGATCCCACAGGGTAAGGGCTCAGTCCCACAGGACTGCCCCCCACTTCAGATGCCTGTCGCAAGCCCAGGCTGTTACCTGTGCCTCTGACCAACTAGCTATAGATCAGAGGTTCCAGTGACCCCGTCCTTGGGTTTGACCAATTTGCTGGAGCCTCTCACAGAATTCAGAGAAAAACATCTCATGTACTAGATCACCGATTCATTATACAAGGAGCAATCAGATGGAAGAAACACGTAGGGCAAGGTATGGGGAAAGGGTGAGGAGGTCCCGTGCCCTCTCTGAGGATACCACTCTCCCCAAATTCCCATGTGTTCACAACCAGGAAGCTCTCCAAACTCTGTCCTTTTGGTTTTGTTTTTTTAATTGGAGAGAGAGAGAGAGAGAGAGACGGCGCCAGGGCGGGAGGGACAGAGAGAGAGGGAGACACAGAATCCGAAGCAGGCTCCAGGCTCCAAGCTGTCAGCACAGAGCCCGATGTGGGCCTCAAACTCATGAACCATGAGACCATGACCTGAGCTGAAGTCAGACGCTCAACCGACTGAGCCACCCAGGCGCCCCTCTAGCAACGTTTTTAGAAAGTCCTTGGTTTGGGCAAAATTTACAAGACTAAGTAATTTAACCGCAACCTTCCTTCCAGTGCACGTCCTTCATACGGAATGGGGCTGGCTGCGGGTAATTTGGGGACCTGGCAGGTAGGACGCTGAGATAGGGAGACGTGAGTTTGGGTTTGGTGGAGTTCCTTTCTGTGGTCACAGGCCCTCCGCGGGGACCGATGATGCGGTGACACTCTGCGAACCTGGCCCACGAAGGGCCACCTGCCACCCCACCTGCCCCAAACCACAGCTTGAGGCCAGCCTCAACCTGCTGTGGCATTGAGGACCGTGTCACTCGATGGGGCGAGGAGGCTTCGTAGACTAAGTTTTCAAACATAATTAGGAAAACATTCGTTGTAGAAAACTGCCAAATACAGGGAAAGGGGGAAATCGCATTAAAAGAATATCCTCATAATCTCCCCCATTTGGTTGTGTGCCCTTCTAACACTTATTTAAGTGTATGCTCATTTTAAACAATAAAATTGGGACCCTGCCGATTCTGTGGTTTAATATACTGGTTTTATGTGAGATGCCCCGTGGGCATTTCCCTCGATCGGTTCAAGGTCCTTCAGTACACACGTCTAGTGGTTGCTCAGTGGTCCATCCCACACCATGCAACATAGCTTATCAAACTGGGCTAGCCTCGGTCCATGACTTACCTCTTCCAATTTAGGCTTGTCATAAATAGCACTACGGTGTCCTTGTACATCCATCCCTGCAGCCTCGTTCATTATTCCCTTAAGATAGATTCCCGGAAGTAAAATCACAGACAGGGCACTGTTATGGCTTTGGGGTTTAATTGTCTAAATTGCTTTCGGAAAAGTTTCCCCGTTTCCCTCCCCCCCTCCCCCCCCCCCCCACCGGGATGGCTGGGAGGCTGCCCACACCACTAAGTCTTCTCAGTCCAGAGTTGCGTGTTAGCTCCTTAAATATCGCCAATTTGATACGCGAAGAGCGCCAACTCTCAGTGCCTACGTGGCCGTGACTTTGATCACGAACAGTGTTAAACACTTTTCACGTGTTTTGGTTTGTGTGTTTATTTTATGTCCTTTGTGCTTCTACAGAATATGTATCTTAAATCGTGATTTGTTTCGGGGGGGCCACCTGGGTGGCTTAGTTGACTGAGCATCTGACGCTTGATTTGGGCTCAGGTCGTGATCCCAGGGTCATGGGATCAAGCCCCGCATCAGACTCTGTGCTGACTGTGGAGCCTGCTTGGGATTCTCTGTTTCTCTCTCTCTCTCTCTCTCTCTCTGCCTCTCTCCCCCACTCACGCACTCTCTCTCTCTCTCTAAAATAAAACAATATGTATAATTATGATTTGTTTGTACATGTCCGTTGCCTGCTTTCCTATTGAGATTTTTTAAGGTCAGTTTTTTTTCTGTTTTCTTTAGTCATGACTATACTAACCATTTCTCTGACCGCGAGGAGTATTTTCCGTCAATTGTTTGCAAATGAACTGAGGGCTGGGCGCCACCACTGCTAACATTTCCCTCTTCGTGGTGGGTGGACGGCCTCTTTGTCCTCACTGAACAGATCTATCCGGGGCACCAATATCTTTTTTTCAAATGGGGTTTGAAGGGCAGTAAGAGAAAAACTGACCCGTGACGGGCACTTCAGTCTGCCAAAATCTCTACTAGTTCAAGTGCAGGACTAATTCACCAACACGGCCCTTCTTTCCAAGGCGGTCAGCCGTGCATGCTTTCTCCAGGATCTCCTCCTCACGGCCGCCGCCTCGGGGACCTCACGCAAGGCTCCCCTGCTGACGACCGGATGGGGGGCTCCTGCAAGAGGAAAAGCCAGCCTCCTTGGCAGGACTCAGAAAGCCTTTCCTGATCTGGCCCCTGCCTGCCTCTCTGGCCTCATCTTCCCCTAGCTCCCGCTCAGCCTAAGTGCCCCGGTGCCGTGCTGCTTACAGGTGGAAAGACCTTCCGCCTTAGAATATCAAACTGTCCAGCTTCCAGAGCTGACTCCGGGCAACTGCCGCTTCCAGCAGCCGCCTCCCCCTGCACCGCAGCACACAACCCCACCACCCTTGCTGCACTCATCACAGCGGATCTAGGAGCTTGCTCAGCTGTCTGTGTCGGCCCATACTCTGTGACCTCTGCTGGCTCTTCTCTCTTTAGTGCCCACTCAACATTTAGCAGCTGCGCCCCACATATTCCGGGGACGAAGGGGGAGAGGGAGAAGGCGGGGGGCGGGGCACCCAGCGTGGATGCAAAGCACCCAGCGTGGGTCCTGCTGGGGGCTGGGGCAGGGGCAGCGTGTGCCGGGCTGGCCTGCATTTCTGGGCAGTGCTTTATGGGGGACCCGCAGGGCTGGCCCAGCCCCCAAGGCTGCATCTCCTGTCGTCATCCGGACTCCGGCCTGCCGGCTGTGCACAGTTCCCATGGGTCCCCTGGCCTCCTTGCCTGCCCAGGTGGTTGCTCTGGGCCGAGTGCTGGAGGTACAGGGGAGGCTCCATGAAACAAAGCAGGGTGAGGGTCCTTCCCCATCCTGCCCCGGCTCCGATGCTCTCCTGAGTCATTTTTCCTTCAGGCCACAGTTCCCCCTAGGGCCTCTTTACACCCAGATCTGACCTTATTGGCTAATTACGGTAGCCATCCCACGAAGCAGATCTATTCTGGGGAGTCAGGAGGCCAAAACTTGGGGGCACAGAAGGAGCACACCATCGCACACGGCAGCGGCACAAGCCCATGGGCCATTGCAACCTCGGCTCTGCCACGAGTGACCGTGTTTCTCGTCCCTACAGCAGCTGCTCACCGGCATCCGTCTGCACCGGAGTCTTCTGGGGCTTTTACTGAACTGCGGGTGCCGGGGGGTCCTCCCCTAGATTCTGGCTGTAGGGGAGCCCAGGTGCTTCCAGGGACTCCGATGCAGACGGCCTGAGGACCACACATGGGGAGACACCGCCTTCCCTCCGTGGAACAGGCCGGCGGCCTCGCATCACCAGGGACCTGGTTATAAGCCAGAATCCCTGACCATCTCAGATCTACTGAATTCGAATCGGCATCTTGGTTAAAAACAAATGCTTATTTATTTATTCAATTTTTTTTTGAGAGAGAGAATCAGAGTGCAAGTGGGGGAGGAGCAGAGAGAGAGAGGGAGACACAGAATCGCAAGCAGGCTCCAGGCTCCGAGCTGTCAGCATAGAGCCTGACGCGGGGCTCAAACTCGCAGACCGTGAGATCGTGACCTGAGCCGAAGTCGGACACTTCACCAACTGAGCCACCCAGGTGCCCCTGGAAAGTGTTTATTTTTTATTTTTATTTTTTTTAACGTTTATTTATTTTTGAGACAGAGAGAGACAGAGCATGAATGGGGGAGGGGCAGAGAGAGAGGGAGACACAGAATCTGAAACAGGCTCCAGGCTCTGAGCCATCAGCCCAGAGCCCGACGCGGGGCTCGAACTCACGGACCGCGAGATCGTGACCTGAGCCGAAGTCAGACGCTTAACTGACCGAGCCACCGAGCCACCCAGGTGCCCCGGAAAGTGTTTATTTTTGAGAGAGAGCAGGCAAGCAGGGGAGGGGCAGAGAGAGGGGAACAGAGGATCCAAGTCAGGCGTACAAATGTGTTTATTTCTAGAGTAGAATTCTCAGTCGAGGGGACGGGGTATATTCCGTCTGCCAGAGACAAGGATTCCTGACTCACGCGGGCGAGGAAGGAACAGGTACCGTCTCTGGAATATCGAACACTTTTCCTCAAGCGCGAGCTCACTCAAAGACCAAAGGCCGTGGATCTGTAATGGGTGATATTCTCATGTAGCATAAAAAAGAAAACACAGGCTGGGGCGCCTGGGTGGTTCAGTCCGTTAAGCGTCTGACTTCGGCTCAGGTCATGATCCCACGGTCCGTGAGTTCGAGCCCCGCGTCAGGCTCTGTGCTGACAGCTCAGAGCCTGGAGCCTGCTTTGGATTCTGTGTCTCCCTCTCGCTCTACCCCTCCCCCGTGCTCTGTCTCTCTCTCTCTCAAAAATAAATAGACATTAAAAAAATTAAAAAAAAAAAAAAGATTCACTGACCAAGTCTAATCCCACCTCCCCACAGCCCTCCCCTGACCTGAGACACTGAGGTTTCTGATAAGGATTGGGAAACAGAGGAAGAAACAGTAGGAGTACATGCTCCAGGGGGAACCCCACTGAGGCTGTGTCTGTGGCCTTAAGGGTCGATCTGACAGGTGGCCCAACAGACCTCTGGCTCTACAATTTTGGGGGGCTCAGTCTACTGGCGACCTGGGGCCATTTTTGTAGCCGGACCTATGATGTCACTCCCATCGCATCCAAAAGGCACCAGATTAGGACGGGTCTGTTGGGGAGCGGGGCCTGGAAACACGCTTCACCCCACTCTCGTCTGTGCCCTGAAAACATTACCCGTAAGCGAGCTGGGAGTCAGGGAAGTGTTTCATGCCGTCCTGTGGGCCAGCGGGTTCCTCCCGGGCAGCCACGTGGCCAGGGATGGGGAAGGGTGTGGTAGACGAGGGCCAAGAGGACCAGGGATTTGTGGCCTGTGTTTCCCCTTCTCATAAAATAATAGGGTACGTTCTTTTCCTGTAGGAAAACTCAGAGCAAGTTTTTTTGCAAATGAACTCCAGGAGAATAGCTGGGCGGAGACGCAGCTACGCCTTCCACTTAGGATGATGCGCGAGAAATTGGCCACCCGCCCACCCACCCACCCACCAGTCTGCATCTAACAGGAATACTAACCATCCTTTTTCTTCACCACAAAAGCGCAGTGCCCCCAGATGCAATGACGTCATAACTTCCGGGAAGCATCTTTCTTGTTCGGGCTTGAAAATGTGCTTTTCTCCTTTCGTTAGATTTTCTGCGAGGAATTCTGACCTGCACAAGAGACAGATGCGGCAGCAAAAAAGCAGGGGGGAGAAGGCGGGGGTGGAGGGGGGGTCCTATCACCTCGCTGCCTCCTGGTGGAACAGATGAGACACCACCCTTCTCCCCCCCCCATTCAGGGACATGTGTGCCCCACCCCCCACCCGGTGCATTAAAGGAGGGTCCAGACCAGAGGGCTCAGAGAGCCCCAACTCACCCCAGGCCAGATGCCAAGCCCCTGAGTGAGATGAACCGGGATCCGTTTCCCCAGGGAGAGGCAGGCAGGGGGCTGGTTTTGTGTCTGTGGGATCGTGATGCTCCCTTACTCTTCATTTCCTGACCTGTTCCGCCGCCCCATCTGTACATGTGTTGTGCTGGCACACGGAGGGCACAGCTCTGGCCGCCGGCTGCAGCGCCCCAGGATTCAGGCCGGAGGCCCCAGTGGTGCCCAGGGCGCTGGCTGGTGGGTAGGGCGGCTGCGCTTCTGCTCTTGCCTCCTGACCCGCTAGACACCACTTTGGGGACAGGGACCAGGGACGGTGCTGCAGGGAAGGGGCCAGGGAGGGACCAGGAGCCAGGCTCGCCGGGGAGTGGGGGTGGGGGGGGTGATCCCCGTTGGCAAAGGAGGCTGAGGGTAGTGGCTCTCTCTCTGGGTGATGCTCTCTCTGGTGGGGCTGCTCTGTCCCTTCAGATCCCACCAGGGTCCTGCCTCTGGTCTGGCAGGCTCTCCCCTCCCCCCACCCCACCCCATCAAGGGAGCCTCACCCCATCCCTCACTCCACCCCATTCCCTCTGCTGGGACATGAAGGCGGGAGGTGGTATGACCGGCAGTTAGCACCCTGTCCCCTGGCAGGGGGCAGGGGAGAGGCCGGGGCACCTCTGAGACGGCCTCCCCCAGTGTGTCAGGGCCGGGCTGATCCCCAGCGCCCCGGGGCCTAACTTCAGCCCTTCCGTCCCACTCAAGAGAGGTCACTGGCATCCAAGTCATTATCCCTAGTAGAGGGATAATCCTGCCTCCATACACTCCATCACTTATGACTTGGGAGTGTCACTTCCAGGACAACAAGTCACAGGTGGGGGCCTCCCCGGGAGAGGTTGCGATGGGCAGGGTGCCGAGCCACCCTGGCCCTCCCCCTGCACCCAGCGGTAGCAAGCACTGGTACGCAAGGGCCGCAGGGGTGACACTGAGGCGGCTGGGAGGGAGGAGCAGGGAGAGGTGGGGGAGGGGCCCGGGGAGCAAGAGGATACAAATCCAAATCTGAGTTTTTCCTCATGCAGGGCTCAGAAATGCGCATCTGCAGAACTGGGACAGGTCACCTGGGGATTAAGGAACAGGATGAAGCGTCAGTTACGTCAGTCAGTTACGACCTCCTCCCCCAGCACTGCCTGGGTGACGCGTGACTGAGGCCTGGGATTGCCCAGCATGCTGCTCTCTGCCAGGAGCCATCTGTGGAGGGAGGCAGTGGGGGCTGGAGGGCCGCGAACCCCGGGCACCTGAGAGCCCCGGCAAGCTTCTGCCCGCCTCTGGGCTTGACGGGTCCTCCTGTGTCTACAGAGGGCTTCGGGCTCGGCGCTCCCTGAGACCCTTCTAGCTTTAAGAGTCTGTGACTCTGAGAGATTTAATACTGATTGATGATTCACCCTCAAGGCCTGGAGGTAATTTAAATGGAGGCTAGGGGATTCTTCATAAAGAATCAAAGCATCAGGCGGGTAAAACAGAATCACTTACCCATCAGAGTTCAACATTGCGTGGTAGGCCTAGCAGAAAAAAAAACAAAAAACTTTTGTTCTCATTATTTTTTAAATGTTTTATTTATTTTTGAGAGAGCGTGAGCAGGGGAGGGGCAGAGAGGGGGCGGGGACAGAGGATCTGAATTGGGCTCTGTGCCGACAGGAGGGAGCCCGATGCGGGGCTCGAACCGACAAACCATGAGATCATGCCCTGAGCTGAAGTCGGACAAACGCTCCACTGACAGCCACTCAGGGGCCCCGCAAAAAATAAATAAATAAATTAAAATATATATATTTTTTAATTCTATCTCTGCAAAGCCAAATCAGATCCGAAGGAGGAGAGGAAATGATTGCCTCATCAGAGGGAGCACAGCAAGGAGAGGATAAGGGCTCGCCAGGGAGGACACTTCCAGGACCTGTCCCGCCAGTACCTGGCTCCTAATAATTGCTCAATAAATGTTTGCTGAATTGGATAGACATAAATAAAGCATCCCTAAAGAACTGTGCCCGTTATCCGCCCCCCAAACCATTCTCCTTTCTTACACCTTTAAGGAATGCCCACATTTTAGTTGAGCACAGGGCCGCTCAGAATAAAAATGACTTTTCTGGGTTACCCTTGAAGCGATGCATTTTGGCCAAGTTTTGACCAATGAAGCACTAAATAGCAGCTTCCAGGAGCTTTCCATAAGACAGCTAGTCACGTCCTTTGCCTCCCTCCTTCCTGCTAGCTGGAATGTGTGTGTGACAACCGGACCTGTGCAGCCACATTGGACCACATTTGCATCATTGATGATGCAAATTAAAACCACGCGAAGCAAGAGAGATGGCCCTGGGTGTCTGAGAACTTTGTGGAGTAGAGCCACAATCCCAGTCCTGGATGGTCTATCCTCAGGCTTTCAGAGGAAAGAGAAAGCCATTTTATCTTATTTAAGCCACTGTTATTTCGTGTCTCTTACTCACAACTGAACCTGATCCAAACTGGGGCACAATGCTTTAGCTGTCTAGAAGTCCTCAATAGTGCTTATTGAATGAATAAATGCCATTGCAATAATGCTCATTATCGAACAATAACAAAATCAAGAAAATATAGACAAGCCAGAGAAAATTTGAGACTCATGTTAATAATCAGTAATAGCCAGCAACACCTGGGTGGGTTGGTTGGTTAAGCGTCTGACTTCAGTTCAGGTCATAATCTCTCAGTTCGTGAGTTCGAGCCCCACATCAGGCTGTCTGCTGTCAGCAAAGAGCTCACTTGGGATCCTCTGTCCCCCTCACTGTCCCTTCCCCCCACCCCCATGCTCTCTCTCTCTCTCAAAAATAAATAAACATTAAAAAAAGGTAATAATAACTGGGTATTATCTGGGAGTGAAACAACCGCTGAGATACTAAATACCAAAATACCCCACAGAGAGAGAGAGCGTTTCCCTAGAACTTGTCAGCTAGCTCGACTGTGCAAAACTGAAACCGTATTTTCTATAACCATGCTATACTTTTTCTTGAGTCCCTGTTTTCTCCCAAGAGCAAAAAGAATCTTGTTATTTCCAGGTAAATTTCGTTAATGACTGTGAAGTCAGTTTACGACTTAAAATCGGATGTTTCTGCCCTCCTCTCCCCTGGGGATGTGGCAAGGCCCTGGGGGGACTCAGGTGAGTGCTGATGAGGAGGTGCTGAGCTCAGTCCACCTGTGCCCACGTGGCCCTTCTGTGGGGACCTCATTCCCACAACTGTGCGTCCTTTCCAGCTCTGCAAGGAGCCACAACCTCCTCCCCAGGACCCCCAGCTCTCTCAGCACTTGTGGGGACCTCCCGGGGTCTCAGGACCTTTCCCGGATCCAGCCTGACCACCTCACCCCCCTGAAGACCCCACTTAGATCCTGCTCCACGCTCTGGTTCGTGCTGGCCACGTCCCAGGGCTCGGGGGTCATTATCAACATATCGAGGGGTCATGATCATGGCTCATTCAGCCTGGGTGTGCCTGCCACAGAGTTTCTTCTCTGAAACTGACGGCATAGGTGGCCTCCCCACTACCCTACCATCCGAAACTTGGAAAACCTCTTTTCCTGCAGCCCCAAAGAGCTTGCCTGTCCTCATTCTGTGGTGAAGAAAATAAGCTATAGGTAAGCGTTCTCCCAAATGTCACTTGCAAGCGTCTTCCTGTCATTTATAGGCAAACTTCAAACAGCTCTTCAGTTCTGAGACCTTTGATCTCCCTTAAAGCCCGGCTCTTGCCAATTGAAATCCTCAGTTTTCAAGACATTACTCCTCTCTGGTCCTCACAAGCCTATTTTCTTTAGTGTCAAGGCTAAGAATTTGATTGTTTTCTGACTCTGAACTTGGCCTCTAATGTTGGAAAGAAGGGCCATGGGATACAAAGGAATACCAAGAATAAAAATCAGCCTTTTAAAGGGGCACCTGGGTGGCTCAGTCGGTTAAGCGTCTGACTTTGGCTCAGGTCAGGCCCTCACGGTTCATGAGTTCGAGCCCCACCTATAGAGCCTGGAGCCCTCTCCGATTCTCGTCTCTCTCTGCCCCTCCCCCACTCATCCTCTGTCTCTCCCTCAAAAATAAACGTTAAAAAAAATTTTTTTTAAACGAGCAGCTAATATTTCGAAATGTTTTCCTACCACATTAAGATAAATGGAACTTTTCGTGTCTCAGAGAGCGCTCAGGGATGAAACAAACAAAACAAAAACAAAAACAAAAAAGAATCACAAAGAAACCAGCCTCTCCTGAGGCTCTAAATTCCATGGCACCGCTCTCACCTCTGAACTGTGGTCTTTAAGCCTATTTCAGCCAGTGTCCTTACTTGCCGCTGAAAGCCTCCTCTCAAATTATGCATTTGTCTTTGAGGACTTTGCTCAGTCCAGGACGCAACGTCCTCTTTAAGAGGGCTGCCGGAGACAACTGCCTTTGGCCTCGCTTTACTGAATAATTGCACTTCTCTTTCTCACTGGATACCACGGATACCCTGAGTCACTGCTGCAGAACCTGCCAGGGATTTGCTGTACGCGGGTGTGATAAGATACACAGACGTGGAAATATCTGTCACGAAGGAAGCAGTTTTTATACCCATGGCTTCCCTAGAAATGAGGGAACACCAGGTCAGTGAGGCGGTGGACGGAGTGCAGGTGACGTTTTGTCGCCCGGAGCCTTCCTGGTGGCTTCCACTGAGGCAGGGTAAGCAGGTTTGGGATTGGCTAGTTTGAATAATCTCGGCGGGTTTGGGGGCCTGGGGCAGGCAGGGCCTTCACTAGGTCATCGAGGCCCCAAGATGTGAAAACATCAGGATGAAGACGCGAGAGTCCTATACCTGCTCGCAGCTCCCTCTTCGCTTAAGCTGCTGGTGAGCTCAGAATTACACTTCTGGGGGCGCCTGGGTGGCTCAGTCGGTTGAGCGTCCGACTTTGGCTCAGGTCACGATCTCACGCTCTGTGAGTTCGAGCCCCGCGTCGGGCTCTGTGCTGACGACTCAGAGCCCGGAGCCTGCTTCGGATTCTGTGCCTCCCTCTCTCTCTGTCCCTCCCCCATTCATGCCTCTGTCTCTGTCTCAAAAATAAACATTAAAAAAAAAAAAAAGAATTATATTTCTGGTTCATCTGAACCTACCTGGCTAACTAATCTCACTCCTAGGTTTACCTTAGCTTCCCAACCCTCGATGCCCCAATTTCTTCACTCATTTCCATTTCATCTTTCAGAATCTTGCGGCAGCTATCACAAAGGCATAAATCCCTTTTAGAACAAGACACTGTCGGCATAAATAAGTGAAGGAACCCCTGACGCTTCCCACGAGGACTTGCACATAGTGAACTCCGGCATACGGTCATTTTGTGAGAGGCCATCACGAACGCTGCACAGCGTGTCCCGTGGCTCGGGAAAGGGGCTCCAGAGCTAGAGCAGAGACGCTGGCCCATCTTCCGGCCAAGGAGACAGGCTAGGGTGCCTCAGTGCCGGCCAGCTACCCATCTCGAGAAGCGGGACCAAGATCCGGACTGAGGAAGCCTAAAGCCGCAATCTGTGCCTTTGACCACCCGGGCAACTGCCTCAGGACGAGACTCTTGGCCCGGACTCTTTTGGTTGAAAGTGACAGAAACCCAACTCGAAGCGGTTCAAGCCAAACAAACACCAGTGGGGAGGCATCTGTAGACCCCAGCAGGGAGGACGCACATAGGCGTAGGAGCCCGGTCCCCAGATGGAGTCTGAGCATCGCCACTTGACTCTCCCTCCCCCAGCCCCCACCCCAGGGCCACAGCTTCCTGGATCCCCCCCCACCCCCCCACCACCTGTTCAGCATCCCCAGGCCCAGAAGAAGCGAGCCTCCCTCTCTGAACACCGCAGACCGGTCTAGGCAAGGACTCTCACTGGACGGGTTTGGATCACCGGCTCATCCAGGACCGGCCGCTGTTTCCAACTTGGCTCAAGCTGGCTCATGTGCCGGGTCCCTGTTTTGGGTGAGGGGGGAGGGAGGGGGACGGGTGACACACAGCAGTGTGACTGACAGCGCAGGGAGGAAAGGAGGAGTCTAATGGATAGACCAAAACACAGGTGGTTACCAGGTTACCAGAAAGCGTCCACACCACTAGCCGAGCAGCAGCTGCTTCACAGGAAAGACACCTCAGTCCGCACCTTCCCAAGCTGTGAGCAGCTCTTCTCCTTCCCCCGAGCCGAACGGAGCACATGTGGGCGATTTCAGCACTCGGGTTCTCACCCTGGAGGTGACACAGGGACACGGCGTGTGCTCTGCTAGTAAATCCTTCCATTGGGAAAAGGCTCTTTCAATTAAGGCAAAGACACGCCAGACGACCATGGGTGCCGAGGCAGGGCCCTTAGGAACCCGGGGCTTTGACAATGAACCAGAGACACACTGATGTGATGGCTTCCCACCGGAGCTAAGACGCCTCCCTGGACGGCTTCCTGGGTTTCCCATGCAGACTCTGCCAAATGTGGTCCCGGTATCAGGCCAGGCGTCTCAATATTTTCTCCCAAATACACGGTTGCCCTACAAGTGGCCCCAAGTGACGGATAGTGTGAAGGTCACCAAAGTCCCCCGGGACTCGCACAACACCTCCTTGCCTACCTACGGTCCCAGGGGTAGACGCTTCTTTGAGATTAAGCTCTACCTCGTGAAATACACAGGGACCGAGTGAGGCAGACCCACGATGCTCCCATCCTTCCAATGAGGCCATATCTGTCCCTCGGGCCTGGGCAGACAAGGACCCTGACACCAGTTCACGGGGAAGGAGAGTTCAGCCCAGGGATGCAGCCGTGGCAAAGCAGGCACCTGGGCCCTGGGGCCCCTCAGATGTTCTGTGTGGCTCCGCAAAGAGGGCCACGTTACCTGGCTTCTTGAAAACTGAAATCAGACTCCCGAATGGTATCTGTCAAGGGAAGGTTTAGAAACGAAAAGTGTTCCAAACGCAAAAAAAGAAGTTTTTAAAAAAATATTTATTTGTTAATTTTGAGAGAGAGAGAGAGGAGGAGGAGAGGAAGGGAGAGAGAGAGGGAGAGAGAGAGAATCTGCACTGTCAGCGCAGAGCCTGACGTAGGGCTCGATCTCACAAACCGTGGGATCGTGACCTGAGCCGAAACGAGGGCTTGGACGTTCAACCGACTGAGCTACCCAGGCGCCCCCCAAAAAGAAGTTTGTTTATGCAAAAGGGGCAAGGGAGTCAGACTTCAGCAACACAATCTCATCCAATAATAGAAAAACAACAAACAAGTATCTAACATTAAAGACGCCACAAGATGACCATGGTTATGTCTGTGTTTTTATGGTGGAAAAACTAAAACTCCGCACACAGTTACCATCCACACATTGTGTTACATCCTCAGACATCAACTCTGAAAGCCAGGGATGAGGTTATTTCTGCCCAGAGTCTAGACTTACAAGAAAGGCTCAAGATTTGGTTCTTTGGGGACCAAAACTCGACACAGTATCTGTATTATTTTTATTTTGCCTGAGGGTACAGAGTGTTTTTCCTCCCTGGCTGTGGAAAACGATCCGCACACACATTGATAACGGAGGCTGAGCCAAGTGCCGGATTCCACGGGATGAATCATTTGTTTACATTCCGGTCCATCTCTCAACCAGGCCCCTCAAAGACATGATCAAAATCAGTACCACTCCTAGGGGAGCGCTCTTTTCCTCTACTCCAATCAGGAAGGCCATAGGGCCATAAGGAAAAGTGGCTTCCACAAAAATGACACACGTAATCTTCCCTTAAAAAGATGAAATAGTTAGTGCTGAAGCTGGCTTAATTCTATTTCTTTCAGCTTTTTTCTTATTCTCTGCACGTCCTCTGAGATACATGAATCATTACATCTGTTGAACTGGGTTTTTTCTTTTTAATGTTTATTCATTTTTGAGAGAGAGACAGAGCATGAGCAGGGGAGGGGCAGAGAGAGAGAGAGGGAGACACAGAATCCGAAGCGGGCTCCAGGCTCCGAGCTGTCAGCACAGAGCCCGACGCGGGGCTGGAACTCACAGACCGTGAGATCATGACCCGAGCTGAAGTTGGACGCTTAACCGACTGAGTCACCCACACGCCCCTACATACGTTGATCTTCACGAAGGAGAAGAATGACTATCTTGAAATACTATTCTTGGTACTTCCTTCCCGCCCTATGACTCTTTCATCAATAAGTGGCTGAGTTTTGCTGCCTCAGGAGAGGCTGAACTGAGAGAGAATATTCTTGCCTTTGACTTCTAAACTGGGGTCTTGGAATCCATGCCAAGCTTGCACCCGCACACACACACAAGACCCACGCACACGTGCACAGGCGTGCACACACACGAACACACACTTGGAAGAGTCTGTTTTCCCACCACTCCAAGAGGACAGAACTTCCTGGGTTGGGAACTTGAGCCTGTTTTGCCAACAACACCCAATTTCTCTCTCTCTCTCTCTCTCTCTCTCTGTTCATGTAACATCTTTTTTTTTTTTTAAGTTTTTATTTTAATTCCATTTAGTTAACAATACAGTGTTATATGAGGTTCAGGTGTACAACACAGTGATTCAAAAATTCCATACATCACCCTGTGCTCATCACGACAAGTGCACTCCTTTTTTTTCTTTAATTTTTTTAAATGTTTATTTATTTTTGAGACAGAGACAGAGCATGAACAGGGAGGGGCAGAGAGAGAGGGAGACACAGAATCTGAAACAGGCTCCAGGCTCTGTGCTGTCAGCCCAGAGCCCGACGTGGGGCTCGAACTCACAGACCATGAGATCATGACCTGAGTCGAAGTCGGCTGCTTAACCGACGGAGCCATCCAGGCGCCCCACGACAAGTACACTCCTTAATCCCCATCCCCTATTCCCCTCATCCCCCTCCCACCTCCCCTCTTCAACCACCAGTTTGTTCTCCATAGTTAAGAGAACTGTTTCTTGGTTTGTCTCTCTCTTTTTCCCCTTGGCTCACTTGTTTTATTTCTTAAGTTCCACCTATGAATGAAATCATATGGTATTTGACTTTCTCTGACTGACTTACTTCACTTAGCATTATACTCTCTAGTTCCATCCATGTTGTTGCAAATGGCAAGGTTTCGTTCTTTTGATGGCTGAGTAATATTCCAGTGTGTGTGTGTGTGTGTGTGTGTGTGTGTGTGTGTGTGTACCATTTCTTCTTTATCCATTCATCAGTCAATGGACACTTGGGCTACTTTCATAGTTTGGCTATTGTAGATAATGCCACAATCAACATCAGGGTGCACGTATCCCTTTGAATTAATGTTTTTGTATACTGGGTATACCCAGTAATGTAACTGCTGGATAGTGGGGTAGTTCTATTTTTAATTTTTTTGAGGAACCTCCATACTGTTTTCCATAGTGGCTGCACCAGTTTGCATTCCCAACGACAATCCAGGAGATTTCCTTTTTTCACCACATCCTGTCCAACACCTGTTTTCTCTTGTGTTGTTGATTTTAGCCATTCTGACAGGTGTGAGGTGATATCTCACAGGAGTTTTGATTTGCATTTCTCTGATGAGCATCTTTTCATGTGTCTGTTGGCCATCTGGATGTCTTGTCTATTCATGTCTATTCGTGTCTTCTGCCCATTTTTAATTGGATTATTTGTTTTTTGAGTGTTGAGTTTTGTAAGTTCTTTACAAATTTTGGATACTAACCCTTTATCGGGTAAGTCATTAGCAAATATCTTCTCCCATTCCGTGGGCTGCCTTTTAGTTTTGTTGATGTTTCCTTCACTGTGCAGAAGCTTTTTATTGTGATGAGGTCCCAATAGCTTATTTCTGCTTTCATTTCCCTTGCCTCAGGAGACATATAGCTAGAAAAAAATTGCTTTGGCCAATATCAAAGAAGTTACTGTCTGTTCTCTCTGCTAGGATTTTTATGGTTTCAGGTCTCACATTTAGGTCTTTGATCCATTTTGAATTTATTTTTGTGCATGATGTAAGAAAGGGATCCAGTTTCTTTCTTTTGCATGTTGCTGTCCAGTTTTCCCAACACCGATTGTTGAACAGACTGTCCTTTTCCCATTGGCTACTCTTTCCTGCTTTGTCAAAGATTAACTGACCATATAGTTGTGGCTTTATTTCTGGGTTTTCTATTCTGTTCTATTGATCTATGGGTCTATTTTTGTGCCAGTACCATACTGCTTTGATTCCTACAGCTTTGTAATATAACTTGAAGTCTGGAATCGTGATGCATCCAGCTTTGCTTTTCTTTTTGGGGGGCACCCGGGTGACTTGGTTAAGCATCCGACTCTTGATTTCACATAGAGGTCATGATTTCACTGTTCGTGAGATCGAGCCCTGTGTTGGGATCTCCACTGACAGTGAGGAGCCTGCTTAGGATTCCCTCTCTCCCTCTCTCTCTGTCTTTCCCTACCTCTGGCTCCCTCTCTCTCAAAATAAATAAATAAACTTTAAAAAAAATGCATCAAGTTCCAGCCCCGCGTCTGTGCTGACAGCTCAGAGCCTGGAGCCTGCTTCGGATTCTGGGTCTTCCTCTCTCTCTGCCCCTCCCCCGCTCACGCTGTCTCTCTCTGTCTCTCAAAAATAAATAAACATTAAAAAAAAAAAGAATTGTGATAGATGAAAAAAAGCAGTGTTTGTATTTCTTTGTTTACTAGTGACATTGAACTTTACTTTTGGTGGAGTGTGTGTAGAATATGGTTACTTGCTAAATTTGTCCTCTTGGGACTAACCCTTTGCCCGTTTGTTGAACAGCACACCCACTTTTCCTACGAGCTTGCGAGAACCGTCTCCTTGCCCATTTCTGGGCTGGTTTCTCTGCTGTAATCACGTTTCACGGCCCCTCATTGCAGGGCAGCTCCTTTCTGAACCGCAAAGTTGAAGTGGATTTGAAGTTATTTACACATTATCAGTTAGCGTGCCGTAGTCCTTGGCTGGCGTCGGGTTTCGGGTTTCACGCTGGCAGGAAAAGCCTTGTCACCAGGGATGAGACACTTGCTTCCCTCAAGTGTCTTTCCGTGCACGGGGCCGAGAGAGAGCACTCGATGGGTTTCCGCAGCTCTTAGGGCACCCTTGCTGGTTGGGCGAGAAGGGAGAAGGGGCCGCAGAGCTCAGAGTGACGTGAACCTAGGCGGGAGGACGGAAGCAGTGAGATTTGGGCAAGTAGTGGAATTTCTCTGGGCCTCTGTGACCTCACCTTAAAAGTGAGGGGATGATACGAAGGGGGAGCACTGTACATTTACAGAGGTTAGCTGGGCAGAGAGAGTGGGGGTGGGGTCTATCACTAACATTTCACTCTACTTGCTTTATCAACTACCCATTCCGCTACCCACCCTTCAGTCCATCTGAGTTTTTTTTTTTTAATTAATTTTTTTTTATTTGAGAGAGAGAGAGAGAGAGACAGCACACAAGTGCATGAGCAGGGGGGAGGTGCAGAGGGAGACTAAGAGAGAGAAACTTAAGCAGTCTCCACACTCAGCATGAAGCCCAATGAGGGGTTCGATCCCATGACCCTGGGATCATGACCTGATCTGAAACCAAGAGTCGGACACTCAACTGAGTGAGCCACCCAGGTGCCCCCGATCCATCTGAGTTTTTGATACATTTTTTTTAACGTTTATTTTTTATTTTTGAGACAGAGAAAGAGCACGAACGGGGGAGTGGCAGAGAGAGATGCAGACACAGAATCTGAAACAGGGTCCAGGCTCTGAGCTGCCCGACTCGGGGCTCGAACTCACGGACCGCGAGATTGTGACCTGAGCCGAAATCAGCCGCTCAACCGACTGAGCCACCCAGGCGCCCTGCCTATCTCATTTCTAAAGAGAAAAGTGATCATAACCCCGGTGTGAGAGGGGCCCACACATCTCCACCTGCCCCTTCTCTTCACTTTTTTATTCTTTTCTTCCCTTCTGCAGCTAGGGGTTGGCCGCTTACCTGTCTTGAGTCCTCATTTCCTTCCCATCCCAGGAGACTCCACAGCCTAATTTGAAACCTCTACTTTGACGCCACAGCCAAAGGGAATTCGTCCACGTTTGGGGACATGCCAGCTGCACATTAGGCCAGTTTGGAGAATTATGTGGCCAGGGAGTTAATTCTACAGGAATTAGCACAAGCATTATTTCCCATTAGAAGGCTTGGTCTAGAAAATATTCAGCTGGAGACGACACGTCCCTTTAGTGAAAGTGCAACCTTCCCACAGTCTTGCCGTTTTCGCAGCAAAAAACGCCACTGGGAAAAAAAAAAAAAAAAAAGGAAAAGGAGCTGGTAGGAAAATAGGACAGGAGTGGCAGGTGTTCTGGCCTACCTTCATCCCATTCAGTCCCCCCCCCCCCCCCCATTGCTGAAGTCATGACTGGGAACATTTGTCAAAACATTCGGGAGATCTGACAGCATGTGGGGCAGGACAACATTTTGGAACAGTCAGCAACTGAGAGCAGTCCGTCCAATTAACAGAAAAAATTACAGGGGCGCCTGGGTGGCTCAGTCGGTTAAGCCTCCAACTCTTGATTTCGGCTCAGGTCATGATCTCGTGGTTCATGAGTTCAAGCCCCGCGTTGGGCTCCACGCTGACTGAATGGAGCCCGCTTGGGATTCTCTCTCTCTCTCCCTCCCTCTCTCTCTGCTCGTCCCCTGTTTGCACGCTATCTCTCTCTCTCAAAAAAAATACTTAAAGAGAAAATAATGAAAATAAATAGATAGATAGATAGATAGATAGATGGATGCACCGTTGGGGTATTAGCATAACAGACCTTAAAATTTCAGAGATTGCCCACACCCACACAATTTGATTCATGTATTCATTAATTCACTATTTATGGAGCATCTAAGTTTTACTTTATTTTAGTTATTTGATTCATTTGATTTGATTCATTTGATTTGAAATCTCTCGATTTCATAGAGAGAGAGGAGCGCGCGTGGGAGAGAGAAGCAGAAGGAGACAGAGAGAGTCTTACGCAGGCTCCGTGCTGGGATCGTGACCTGAGCGGAAATCACGAGTTGGACGCTCGACCAACTGGGCCACCCAGGTGGCCGGCATCTACTGAGTTTTAGCCACCGGGGATACTCGGGGAAAGAGAAGACAGACATGGCTCCTCCCCCACCAGAGCTTCCGTTTTAGCAAAGGAAACAGACCAAACCGGAAGAAAGGTAGGAAATATAATAAGCATTATCATCCTGGGAAGGCTTCCGTAGTAACCATGTCTTTTATTTTCTGTGCTCTGATGCTGTCACACCTGGGGCCTTGCGGACCTGGAGGGACTGCCCCTTCCAGGGTCACACAACCCCTACACACAGTAAACAACTTGCCCCAAGGGGGTGCTTTTCCGATGTGAACCTACTGACCCAGAGCCCACACCTCTGACCTCCTCCTCTATGGGGCTGTCACACTCAGGATCCCTGCCACCTGCCCTACTCCCTGGCAAGACAGCCAGGGACGCCCCCGCCCCGGAGTCCACAGACACCATTCAAATCAGCCACTTTCCTTCCCACAGAAACCGTAATAATGGCTCGTGCCCACATTTTCCCCTTTGCTCCCTCTGTGTCCTGTTAAAACCTGGTGCTTCCTGAGTGGCCCTGCAGTGGTTGGGGTGTCTATTTCTGGGAAACTGCCAGAATAAAACCCTTTTTTTCTCCACAGTCATCCCCATGTCTGCGTGCCTTACCACACCTGATTAACGCAAAGCCTCGGCCCCTTGAGACAGCCTCTCTGCAAGGTGGTGCTTCAGCCGCTCTCCCAAGGATGGGAAGGAGCCAACATTCCCAGACCTTGGGGAAGTTGGGTCCATAGAAAATAGAGACAGCAGGAGCCGAGGCCTCAAGGCGGGAAAGAGATGGGCTTATGTGAGGACCAGAAGTGACCCAGTGGCAGGAACATGGTGGTGGGGGGGGGGACCCGGAAGTGACCCAGTGGGAGAAAAATGGGGGGGGGACCCAGAAGTGACCCAGTGGCAGGAACATTGTGGGGGGGACCCGGAAGTGACCCAATGGCAGGAAAATGGGGGGGGGGGGGTCTGGAAGTGACCCAGTGGCAGGAACATGGTGGGGGTAGGAAGGTTCCATCCAGCAAGGTGCATCCCCCACATGTGCTTCCTGTACTGAGATACGGAAGCCTGTGCTACCCCGAGCTCCTTCTTAGAGTCTGTGATGACAGGAGCACAGTACAAATCCAAACAGAATGTCCTCCTGGGGCTATAGAGATCGCCACGAATTCCTCCCACACCACGGTGATGGGAGGGCTCTCTGTGCACGAACTCATGCTCACAAACAACCTGGCACAGGACTAGATTCTCTTAGAATTCTCTTAAGAATTTCCACGAAAATTCCTTTAGAGGATATTTTACAGCAGTTAGCATGGTGTTAATAACCAAGGGCAGAAGGAATCTTTCCAATATTAAACACTCATGTCCATTCTCCTTGCCATCTGTTTTCTTGTAAAATAGTCCCTCAGTAGTATTACCTGTTGCATTCTGCTTTAAGATTCGGCAGTTGAGTCGACTTTCGGAATTTAGATTTGACTTCTAAGGTCTCTGGTGTGAGCAATGGAACTTTCTTAAGACCAAATGGGCTACTGGTCACAACATTTCCAGCAATTCAGATGCCTCCAGAGTCCTCTTTCAAGCATTATATCCCCCAAGAAGAATGACTATCCTAATTTTTCTTTTTTTTCTCATTTTTCTTATTGAGATGAAATGAACATAACATAAATCAACCACCTTGTTGTATTATTTTTTAAATTTAAATTCAAGTTAGTTAACATACGACCTACAGTATAGTCTTGGCTTCAGGAGTAGAACCCAGTGATACATCTCTTACATAGGACACCCAGTGCTCATCTCAAAATGGGCCCTCCTTAGTGCCCATTCCCCCATTTAACCCACCCTCCCCTCCAGCAACCCTCCGTTTGTTCTATTTAAGAGTCTCTTATGGATTGCCCCCCTCTCTATTTTTATCTTAGTTTTCCTTCCCTTCCCCTATGTTCATCTGTTGTATTTCTCAAATTCCACATTCTTTCTCAAGAATTCTCAAAATTCTTTCTCTAATTTCTCTTAGCATAAAGCCCTCCATCCACGTTGTTGCAAATGGCAAGATTTCATTCTTTTTCATCCCCTAGTAGTATTCCATCGCATATATATACCACATCTTCTTTATCCATTCATCAGTCAATGGACATTTGGGCTCTTTCCACATTTGGGCTATTGTTGATAGTGCTGCTGTGAACATTGGGCTGTATGTGCCCCTTCAAATCAGCATTTTTGCACCCTTTGGATAAATACCTAGTAGTGCAATTGCTGGGTCACAGGGTGGTGCTGGTTTTAATTTTTGAGGAACCTCCATAAAAATCAACCTTTTTTAAAACAATTGTTAATGTTTATTTTTGAGGGAGAGAGACAGATCATGAGTGGGGGAGGGGCAGAGAGAGAGGGAGGCACAGAATCCAAAGCAGGCTCCAGGCTCTGAGCTGTCAGCGCGGAGCCTGATGTGGGGCTCGAACTCAAGAACCGTGAGATCATGACCTGAGCCCAAGTCGGACGCTTAACTGAGCCAGCCAGGCGCCCCCAGATCAACCGTTTTAGTGAACAATTTAGTGTGTGTGTGTGTGTAGTACACCCACAATGCTGTGCGGTCACCACCTCTATCTAGTTCCAAAACATTATCGTTACTCCAAAACCCCATACCTACTCCCCATTACTGTCCGTTACGCCCCAATACTCCTCTCCCCACCCCCCCCCACCCCCCAGCTCCTGGACTCCACCTACTTTCTGTTTTTATGGATTTATTCATCCTGGATATTTTTATATACATGGGATCATACAATATGTGACCTTTTGGGTCTGGCTTCTTTCGCTTAGAATAAGGTTTTCAAAGTTCAGGTACATTAGAGCATGTGTCCGTGCTACAGTCTTTTTTGTGGCTGAATAATATTCCACGTGTATGGATGGACTACACTTTGTTTATCCATTCATCTGTTAATAGCCAGTTGGGTTATTTTCACTCTTTGGCTGTTATGAATGGTGCTGCTATGACCATTCATGAGCACGTATTTGCTTAAGCGCCTGTTCTCAAGTCGTTTGGATGTAAATCAAGGAGCAGAATTTCCAGGTCATCGGACAATGCTACGTTTAACTTTCTGATGAGCTGCAAAACTGTTTTCCAAAGTGGCTACCCCATTTTACATTCCCACCGGCCACGCATGAGTTCCCATTTCCCCACGTCTGTGCCAATACTTGATATTGTCTGTCTTTATTCACATCCTAGTGGGTATGCAGTGGTATCTCATTGTGGTTTTGGTTTACATTTCCATAATGACAAACGATGTTGAGCGTCAAGTGCTTACTGGCCGTTGGATTTTGTGCTGTTTTGTTTTCGGGAGAAAAATCCATTCAAATCCTTTCCCCGTTTTTAATGAGGTGATTTATTTTTTATTGTTGAATGTTAAGTTATTTATCTATTTTGGATACAAGTCCCTGCAGCGCAAGCCCTACTTGTTTGTTTGTTTGCTTTTTCCCTTTTTTGTAATTCAAGTGCTTGACTTTCGCTTTCGTGGCTTAAGTATCCATTTCAAAGATGACTCTCTTGAATAAACATATTGCCAGCCTGATTAGATGATTAGATTAAAAGCCAGGTCACCTCCCTTCACTGAGGCTCCATTGTTTCAGACATCTTGGTTAATTTTGGTAACTGGCCATTTGAGTCACTTGTCTCTTCCCTTCCTGTACCTTACATGTCCACTCTTATGGTTTAAACTTACCAACAAACGGTGAGCCTGTGAAATCCTAGGCCCCCACCCTTGATCCCAATAAAAGCACAACTCCTGATTTGTGCACTCTCTCCCCCAACAACCTTTCTATGTGGCCCCAGGTATGCTGTGTAATTTCCAGGTGTTGGAAGTAATAAACTTCTATTTTTTAATCGCTTCCTGCTGGTTGTTGCTGAAGCGCATCTTGCAATATTATGAACCATAAAAGCCAGTCCAACCACAACACTGGTTATGGGTAAGCTGAGGCCAAAACTGTCCCTTATCAGATATATAATTGTAAATACTTTCTTCCATTCTGTGGGTTGTCTTTTTACTTTGTTGATGGTGTCGTTTGAGGCACACATTTTTAAATTTTGGACTTCCAGTTCAAGATGGCAACTCACTTCCTCTCATGAACACACTGCGTCTACAGCTATGAATGGAACAATGCCCTCTGGCAGGATGGGGACTAGCTGAGTGACCCTTACACAGCAGGTGGATGAGAAAAATCCACAAAGAAACTGGTAGTAGAGTTAATTTTTGTGTATGGTGTGAGGTAGGGGTCCAAATTCGTTCTTTCATACATGGATACCCAGTTGTCCCAGAACCATTGTTGAAAAGCCTGTTCTTTCCTCCATTGAATTGCCTTGGCCCTTTTGTTGAAAATCAACTGACCATTAGCCAAAGACTACAGATGACACAAGCTAATCCAACCACAGTTCTAGGCCCCAGAGTGAGGCAAATGATACACCTGACGTGGGTTTAGGACACACACCTGCTTCAAAGGGATGCTGTGAGGCCTTCCACCATGGGGGGCACCGTTCTAAGACCCTTACAAACATCATCTCATGTCAGTCTCATGGGAATCCCCTGAGGGCAAATACAGTTATTCTCTCCTACAGTGGAGGAAACTGAGCCACAGGGGCTAAGCAATGTGGGCAACGCCATTCAGCTGGTAAAGGGAGAGGGTAAAAGGGGGAAGCTAGGAGTCACATCCAGGGCTCCCAACCACTATACCAGGCAGGAAGCATAGCACAGCCCCTGCTGTGTCTCAAGCTCTCAGAAAAGACCAAAAGAGTAGCGATTATTTATAAAATGAAAATAATAGCATCTACATTACAGGTTTTCGATGATGTGTGCGAGTGCTGTTTTACAGACTCTAAAGTGCCATTTTCCCGGTGTAGGCGACATGTAGCTTTAGGCATTTCCACTGGTTACAACTGTGACATAACACAGGACTTTTTTTTTTAAATGTTTATTTATTTTTGAGAGAGAGAGAGAGAGAAAGCGAACACACGTGGGGGAGGGGCAGAGAGAGAGGGAGACACAGTGTCCGAAGCAGGCTCCAGGCTCTGAGCTGTCAGCACAGAGCCTTACACGGGGCTCGAACTCACAAACTGTGAGATCATGACCTGAGCCAGAGTCAGAGGCTTTACCGACTGAGCCACCCAGGTGCCCGCCCCAGACTTGTTTTTGTGGACGTTCTGCTGGCCGAGGAGCCTCATCTAAAGGGGTGTATTTCTGCTCCAATCTTAAACCAGCAATGATGCACAGAGAATAATGTAGGCTTGTTGTTTTGAAAGCTTCTTCAATCTCATGGAAAGTTTGGTTCATCTATTTCTGGAGAGGTTTCGAATACATGGAACCCACACCCTCACAGGCACGCGCACACACAGACCCGCATGCCCCGGTCGGGGAAGCCTTTCCCTTGAGACACTTTATTATTTAGAAAGGAAAAGCAACGCGTGAAAATAAGTCTTCAGGTTGCAGAGAATTTATCTGCCGACTACTGTTCTCATCCTGATATTCAGGAAATAAAGATGCCCTAAATAGCAAAGGCAGATAATTACTGCCTTCCAAAAAGAAGTTGGCAAGAACTTCAAAGAAAGGAAAGCAAGTTTGCTTCCATCAAGTACGGTTGCAGGTGATAAATTTGCTGTGGATGTGGAGGTGGTGGAAACCCAGCGTTAAGCGTCAATGTCAATTACCCTCGGCTGTTCCAGACTCCCGGGTCACCTGGACACAGTGCAGGTGTTTGTGATGCCGATCCTAAGGCAAATTTGCCTCCTTTACCACAGGGACTCTTGCTTTTGTGGCAAGTTGGCCTGTGCCAGGAAGAGGGAAGTCAGCCCCAGAAAGGATCACTTTTCTTGACCCTTGTAGTTTCCTATTGTGGCTGTCTAACGTTGTAGTGAGTCACCCTAAACTTAGTGGCTTGAACAATATGAACTTACCGCCTTGCATTTCTGGAGGTCAGAAGTCTGAAGTGGATCTCAAATCAAGGGGTTGGTGGGTCTGCGTTCCTTCTGGAGGCTGTAAGGGAAGATTCCATTTCCTCAGAGGCGTCTTTCCTTGGCTCTTGGTCCCCTTCTGCCCCTGTGGTACTCCCGTCTCTGCCCCCAACCATCACGTCTCCTTCTCTCACTCAGAACCCCTGCCTCCCTCTTGTAAGGACTCTTGTGACTATTTTGGATAATCCAGGATACCCTCCCCATCTCAAGATCCTTACCTGGCTCACATCTGCGAAGGCTCGTTTGGCCATAGAAGCTAACGGGGGGTACGGGTCCTGGGATTGCAAGATCTTTGGGGGCTGTTATTCTGTCCACCACCCCATGATAGGCTCTTGTGCTTCCAAGGGAACAGGTAAGGAGCCCAGTTTGCTACAAGTTGAGGCAAGAACACATGGGCACAAAGTTGTAGTTGCAGTCCTAAGGGAGCAGGCATCCTGGAAGATGACCCAAGGGCACGTGGGAGAGCAGCCAGAGCAGGTGGCCTTGGCCTTGGCATTCTCTTTTATTTTTTAAAGAAATTTTGAATTTTAGAGTATTTTTTAAGGTTTATTTATTTGAGAGACACTTGAAAGAGAGCACGCACAGGAGCTGGGGAGGGATGGAGAGATTAGAGAGAGAGAATCTCAAGCAGGCTCTGAGCTGTCAACGCAGAGTCTGATGTAAGGCTCGATCCCATGAACCGTGAGATCCCGACCGGAGCTGAAATCAAGAATTGGACGCTCAACCAACTAAGCCACCCAGGTGCCCTTAAAGTAGTTTTTGATTTACAGAGAAGTTATGAAGATAGTATAGAAGGTTCCCATATACTTTATACCCAATACCCGTTATTAGCATCTTAAATTAGTGTGGAACATTTGTTACAATGAACTAACACTGATACATTATTATTAACTAAAGTTCATTCTTTAGATTTCCCTAGTTTTTTGTTTTGTTTAAAATTTTTTCTAACGTTTATTCATTTTTGAGAGAGACAGAGCATGAGTGGGGGAGGGGCGGAGAGAGAGGGAGACACAGAATCCGAAAGAGGCTCCAGGCTCTGAGCCGTCAGCACAGAGCCCGACGTGGGGCTCGAACCCACGAACCCTGAGATCATGACCTGAGCCGAAGTCAGACGCTTAATCCATGGAGCCACCCAGGCGCCCCTAGATTTCCTTAGTTTTTATCCAGTGTCCCTGTTCTGTTCCAGGATCCCATATTTCCTTTAATTCTCGGGTCTTCTTGGGTTCCTCTTAGTTGTGACATTTTCTCAGACTTCCCTCGTTTTTGATAACCTTGACAGTCTTGAGAAGTGCTGGTCAGGTATTTAGTAGACTGCCCTTCGGGTGGGATTTCGTCTGACGTCTTTCTCGTAATTATACGGGGGTCGTGCATTTTTTGGAGGAAGAGCACAGATGGAAGGGGCCATTTTCATCACACCAAGGTTACGCACATCAGCATATTATCTTGGTCACTTGGCTGTTTGTCAGGTAATGTACTACAGCTGGAGACACGAACTCGTTTCACGCACGAACGCGTTAGGCAACGCGTTTAATATACGCGTTGCCGAATACAGCGATATTCACAGTTGTGTGTATACACAGGGTGTAGAGTGCATACTTTCTTGCTCTGCCAGCTGAGAGGCCCTCTAAGCAATGATACCCACGTAGCAATAAGCACAGCTAGCCCCAGAACTCTGCGTCCTAAGACCATTCTCCGATAAAAGGAACCCGAACTCCCTGGAGAAATGGCTGAGTCTAGGACTAGGACAGAAAATATACAAGGGCAGCCTGGAGAATCTCGTCGTGCCAGCAGGTAAAGGAGTGATCAAAAAATCCCAGTGAGGGCATAGATCAAACTGACACGGGAGCCAGTAGCCAAAACGGGGAGAATCTGGCCTTCTCTTTTAAATAGCGGGGATGGCTGCAACCAGGAACCGACTGGTATTTCACAACCAGCCAAGGCTACACAGACATCACCACGTCAGTCCTCACAATATCCTTGCAAATATTTTTCTGTTTATGGACAAGGAAGCGGAGGCTGGGGATGGGGAAGTGAACCCCCACCCCCCTGCCCCAAGATCACACATCTGGGAAGCGACCTCTAAGATTCATGGCTTCCAGATTCAGGGTCTGCTCCCAAATGTCACCCACTGCCTGCTCCCACAGCCTCCGGAGAGCCCACAGAGGTCTCATAGGCCAGGACTCCTACCTCTGGTGTGGTTTCTTGCGCATCTCACCTTCTCCAGGGGACAGTGGGCTTGTCGGGGCAAAACAGATGTCTCCCTTTCGCTTGTTCTCTCCCCCAGGCCTGGTGAGCCCTTCTCTAAGAGGTTTAAAGCAGAAGGCAGACTTATCATGCCTTTCTCTGTTTTACAAGTCACATCTCTAAAGACTCTCTGCGCTTCAGGGGGTGCCCAGGTGGCTCAGTTGGTTAAGTGTCTGACTTCGGCTCAGGTCACGATCTCACGGTTCATGAATTCGAGCCCCGTGTCGGGCGTATGCTGACAGCTCGGAGCCTGGAGCCTGCTTTGGATTCTGTGTCTCCCTGTCTCACTCTCTCTCTCTGCCCTTCCCCACTCGTGCTCTGTCTGTCTGTCTCTCTCTCTCTCTCTCAAAAATAAACATTAAAAAAAAAAAAAGGTGCTTGGTGCTTCAAGCCAAGATTCCTTTCCCTTTAATTTAGAAGCTTCCAGAACCTATGAGCCCTGCATGTCCCTCAGATAGGTCCTCTGTCCTGACTTAAAGAGGGAGACAAGAAGCTGGAGCCCTTCGTGCCCCTGCAGAGGAGGGGGAGCTGGTAAGGGGAGCGGGGCTCCTGCAGCCAGCTGTGCCCCACCACCTGCCACAAAGTCCCTTTAAACAGGTCATGGGCGGGGGGGGGGGGGGCTAGGTGGCTCAGTCCTGATGTTGGCTCAGGTCATGATCTCATGGTCCGTGGGTTCGAGCCCCCCATCAGGCTCTGCACTGACAGCACAGAGCCTGCTTAGGATTCCCTCCCTCCCTCTTTCTCTCTGCCCCTTCCTCTACACCCCCACCCAAAAATAAATGAATAAACATTAAAAAAAAAAAAAAAAAAAAAAACAACTAAACAGGTCATGGTGGCCGACAGCCAGTCACTGCCATCTGTCCCAAAGTTGAAGGCAGAGCTCAGCATAACGGTAAAGCCTGGGCCACCTTCAGACTGGGGAACCAGAAAGCCAACCTTGCCTGGTCTGGACTGGCTTTTGCCTAAAGGAGGGAAGACCAGGTTTCTTGTGATCCTTGTGGTGCTTCCCCACCCAGGCAAGGGGGTCTGTGGGCCCTAACGACCTGCCCAGGGTATCCAGAAGTTTCAGAGCAAGGATAGCTTGTCTGCTGAAGGTGCCGGAATCTAAGATTGTCAAGTCCTCCCCAGGCACAGTAGGGGGGAAAGACATGCCCAGAGGACCCACACCCAGCTGCTTGGACAGCACTGTCTTCCTATCCTTAATAGAGCTGGCTCTGGAAGGAGGGAACTTTTCACTTTCTTTACGTGAGGATGTGTCATTTCAGTCTATCTCCATCTGTCTCTATGCGATGGCAGACAACTGGCTGAAAAGTGAACAAAGCAATTAAATGTTCTCTCTGTCAGCTAGATGTCAGCTGGGCTTGTGTGGTCTCCTAAGATTGAAATAAGATAGGCTTGGGGCGCCTGGGTGGCTCAGTCAGTTGAGCGTCCGGCTTCGGCTCAGGTCATGATCTCACAGTCTGTGGGTTCGAGCCCCGCGTCGGGCTCTGTGCTGACAGCTCGGAGCCTGGAGCCGGCTTCAGATTCTGTGTCTTCCTCTCTCTCTGCCCCTCCCCTGCTCATGCTCTGTCTGTCTCTGTCTCAAAAATAAATAAAATCATTAAAAAAAATTAAAAAAAAAACACAGAAAGAAGGAAGATAGACTTGAAGCTTCATTCCATCCCGCGCAAAATCCAATATCCTCCCTCTACAGCTCAGGAATAGAGACTCTTGTTTTCATGTCCATACTTTTCTCTGAGCTAGCCAGCTTCATTCAAATCATGCATCATTTAAAACTCTGTTAGAGTCAGAGATACCAGTAAGAAGCCACGTTTAACCTAACACATATGTCACATAGATGCAAACGCACACGTGGAAACAGTTACAGATGTACGTATATGTGGGCTAACGTACACACACATCATTATTCCCGAGCGCTGCCTACCCAGAGGGCCTAGAAGCGAGAACAAACACCCCAGGAACAACGAGCACCCCAGCGCCAGATCTTGGTTTCTAAAGATCCAGGAAAAGGCACCAGGGCTCCTTGGCGAAGTGGTTGATTCTAGAGCCGGTAGGGGGGTGGGGGAGGGAATACACCACGTGGCTGGAGCAGATCACAGTAGGAGCAAGTAAGGAAGTGCTTGATGAACAGCAGTTTGTGATGCCAGAGGAACAGGGGAGCCAACCCGAAAGAGCACCTGACGGCCAAGGCCGGAATGATTTGACAGCGAAATAAATAACGTGGCATTGGATCATAGCCCAAAGCATAAAATATAGATGTCTCCACGCGGATGTAGATTATGACTGAATTCGTGAATAAGGAGTGAAGAGGGGCAGCCCCTCCTTACGAAAGATTCCAAGCAATATATGGGGAGACTCTCCACTCCGGGCTGTGGGTGGAGCTTCATCCCCTCCTCTAAGCTCTAAGCCTGGGTTCCGGAAAACACCGTAGGGAAAGTACAAAACAGCCACTTCGGGTGGAGAAAGCTGGCAGACACCCCCTTGGCCACGCGAGCAGGGTAAATGCCACCAAGGATGACATGTGGATCTCACGCGTCCCTCTCTAGGATGTGATGAAAAGGGCACTTGGCCTCTTTCATATTCTTTCCCCATAACGTGTGTCTGATCATGAGAAAAACATGAGAGAAACCCAAATTGAGAGCTCCCCTGTGGTGGCCCCTTGGGTGGCTCAGTCGGTTAAGCGTCCGACTTTGGCTCAGGTCATGATCTCACGGTTTGTGAGTTCGAGCCCTGCGACGGGCTCTGTGCTGATGGCTCGAAGCCTGGAGCCTGCTTCCTAGTCTGTGTCTCCTTTTCTCTCTGCCCTTCCCCTGCTCATGCTGTCTCTCTCTGTCTCTCAAAAATAAATAAACATTAAAAATTTTTTTCTAAAAAAGAAATCATGATAATTAGATGCACCAGGGCTCCCTGGGTGGGGTCCTGGAGCAGAAAGGATATTCATGGGGAAGCTGCTAAAACCCAAATAAAATTCTGGAGTTCAGTTAATAGTAACGCACTTTGTGGGCCTTTCCTAAAGATTTGGAGACATGGAGAGTTTTCCTGGTTCCAAGCTGAGTGTCAGAGGGCTCAACTCCCCCATGCAGAGCTCCTGCCACTGCCCCCTCTCCTCTTCTCCCCTTCCCTCCCACCCTAGTTCCTGGGCATAGCTCAGGCAGAGGAATTTAACCTCTCTTATTTACTGCCCACCACCCCCGCCCTCGTCTATGTGAGGGGAGTTTTTACAATTGGCCTTTTTTCCCCACAGTGCGCAGACTGGCCCGAGACTGGAGTTCTCAGTTGGCAGGGGAACAGCCCTGCACACAAGAAAAGCCCTGCATTAACTCATTTAGAGGTGGGGCAGTGCCAGCCAGGGAGGGCACCGAGCTTCTAGAGGGGAGGCGGACCTAGGATCTCCCAGGACTACCACGGGCCAAGATGGCATTCGGGAGCCCTATGTGTCCCAGAGCAGTAACTGTAGGCTGGCTTCAGAGCTTCAGGACGGAAAGGGACCCTGGAAGTGACTATTTTGTCCCTTGTTTTACAGATGCGGAAGATAAAGCCCAAGGTGGGAGCACTGAGTCATAGAGGAATTGTCCCAGAGTGAGGTCGGGGGAACCAGGATAACTCAGCCTGGAAGGAAGGAAGGAAGGAAGGAAGGAAGGAAGGAAGGAAGGAAGAAGGAAGGAGGGAAGGAGGGGAGGAAGGAAGGAAGGAGGGAAGGAAGGAAGGAAGGAAGGAAGGAAGTGAAGGAGGAAGGGAGGAAGGAGGGAAGGGAGGGAGGGAGGGAGGAAGGAAGGAAGAAAGGAGTGAAGGAAGGAAAGGAGGAAGGAAGGAAGGGAGGGAAGAAGGAGGAAGGAAGGAGGGAGGGAGGAAGGAAGGAAGGAGGGAAGGAAGGAACAAGGGGAGGAAAGAAGGAGGGAAGGAAGGAAGTGAGGGAGGAAGGGAGGAAGGAGGGAAGGGAGGGAGGGAGGAAGGAAGGAAGGAAGGAGGGGAGGAAGTGAGGGAGGAAGGGAGGGAGGAAGGGAGGAAGGAAGAAAGGAGGGAGGGAGGAAGGAGGGAAGGAAGGAGAGAGGGAGGAAGGAAGGAGGGAGGGAGGGAGGGAGGGAGGAAAGAAGGAGGGAAGGGAGAAAGTGAGGGAGGAAGGGAGCAAGGAGGGAAGGAAGGAAGGGAGAAAGGAAAGAAGGAGGGAAGGAAGGAGGGAGGGAGGAAGGGAAGAAGGAAGGGAGGGAGGAAGAAAGGAGGGAGGGAGGAAGGAAGGAGGGAGGGAGGGAGGGAGGAAAGAAGGAGGGAAGGGAGGAAGTGAGGGAGGAAGGAGGAAGGAAGAAAGGAGGGAGGGAGAAAGGAGGGAAGGAAGAAAGGAGGGAGGGAGGAAGGAGGGAAGGAAGAAAGGAGGGAGGGAGGGAAGGAAGGAGGGAGGGAGGAAGGGAAGAAGGAAGGGAGGGAGGAAGAAAGGAGGGAGGGAGGAAGGGAGGGAGGGAGGAAGGAAGGAGGGAAGAGAGGGAGGAAGGAAGGAAGGGAGGAAGTGAGGGAGGAAGGAGGGAAGGAAGAAAGGAGGGAGGGAGGAAGGAGGGAAGGAAGAAAGGAGGGAGGGAGGAGGGAGGGAAGGAGGAAGGAAAGAAGGAGGGAAGGAAGGAGGGAGGGAGGAAGGAAGGAACAAAGGGAGGAAAGAAGGAAGTGAGGGAGGAAGGGAGGGAAGAAGGAAGGAAGACAGAAAATCAAAGCGCCCTGCCCATGAGGCCCGACCTTGGCTGTAAGCCCCTGGAGAGGCAGAGGGCAGGCTTCTCTCCCGCTAAACGCAGCCAGTGAAAGGGGCGCGTATCCTCTCCTCCCGTCGCCTAAAGACGCCGGTCACTTCTGGTGGCAGAGGTACACAGCCTGTCTGCTGCCACCAGCCATTGTCAAATAGTTCGGGGGCTGGGGCAGGAAGCAAAACTGCGTGCATCCCTCCATCCCAAAGCTTGGCAGCTCAGGGACCCCCGAGCGGGGGGCCGGGTGGGCTCTGTGCCCTGGGAGGGGCCTCCTCCTGCACCCTCCGGGGCAGTACGGCCCCCATTTCCCAAATTAACTCTCCTTGTAGAGCCATGACATTAACCGCCCTAGTAAACATGCCCATATGTTACCAGAGAGAGAAAGCAATTAAGCCCAGATCAGCCACAAACTAGGTCAATTTATATTACAGAAACAAGCCCTAGGGTGGGTGGGGGCACAAGGGGGCAGTGGGGCCAGGCAGGCCCACGTGTGAGCTCGGGGGCAGGTGGGGGCACACAGCAAGGGAACAAGGAAAGGCACCTTCTTCATTTTGCCCGGAGGCGGCCCTGGGGACCCCCAACCAAGCTCAGGTTCAGGGATAAACTCCCTCCAGGACCAGATCGCGCTCCCCCCCCACCCCCCACCACCACTGAGGCTCACCCGTGGCCGCCGGAGTCCCTGGGACCTAATAATACACGCAAATCAGAAGGCAGGCTGCGGGCCCTGGCCATGCAAGGAGAGGAAGAAAGCTGATACCTGGCCCAGCCTGTCCCCACTGGCCTTGCCCTAAAGCAGCAGGGTGTCCGGCCCCAGAGCCAGAGGCCCCCTGCCTGGGTGTGCCAGAAGCGCCCTATATTGAGAGGATGAGCGCGCCAGGGGGAATGGCAGGCATGTGGCCCGTGGCAGGCATGTGGGGTGAGCTGTCACAGCGAGCCCAGCCCAGGAAGGCTGCCCGCTCCCCACACCCTCCTTCCTGCCCCCAGGCTCCCGAGCCAGCTCCCAAGCTCCCAGAGGATAACAAACCCCGCGACATGGAAAATCAGGGAGCGCAGGCCACCAGGAAGACTGAAAAATTAAAACCCTGCCTAAGGAAGGTGGGCGGCTGGGTCCTCAACACTGACTCTGATTGAAGCGATCTAAGAGAGAATGTGTCCTCTTGTCTCTTTCACCAGGAAGCGGCCTGATGGCTCCCTGTTTCCAGGGTTACCCTAGACTCCTCCACAATCTCCGCCAAGGCGTTCTGGGGGGGGAGGGGGCAGTCCCGTGGCTCAGGGGAAGTGACGGCCCGTGATGGAAGAAGAACAGCCTGGGACTGTGTGATCGACTCTGGACCTTGTCTTTCAAACCGGCAGAATGGGACTACGGCTAGCTTTCCTCTTGGGCAGGGTGCTCCTTGGCCACAAGAGAGGGTCCCCTCCCTCTAGTCCACGATGGACGAGACTCTGTAAGGCCTGCTGCTTGCCCGGCAGCCCCTCACTGAGCCAGCCCTGGAGGGAGGAACCACATGGCCCCTGGGGCCCCTTTCTGAGGGGGAGAGTGTCTCAGCCATTCCAGCCAGGCTGCGATGCCCCCTGGGGCCTGCACACTGCCATCTGCCTGGGGCCGCGAACTACACAGGAAAGGGAAAACGACCACACACAGGATGGGAAAGGGGGTGGGGGGGTTCTTGCGGTGGGGTGAGCATGTGGGAGCCAGGCCCCTGAGGCTGTGTCTGGGAGAATGGGGCCCTGGGCTCCTGCCACAGTGCTCAGATAGGTAGGGGAAGGGGGAGGGGAGGGCAGGGCAGGAGAGGACAGCGTGTGCATGGAGCCTGACTGGCAGCATCTGGATGCTCTGGACTGTTCCCCAGGGCCTACCAGGGCCACTCTTGGCCTTCAGGTTTGAGTTCAGGGCTGCCTGCATGGCTCAGTCGACTTCGGCTCAGGTCATGATCTCACAGTTTGTGGGTTCGAGCCCCGCGTCAGGCTCTGTGCTGACCGTTTGCTCAGAGCCTGGAGCCTGCTTCAGATTGTGTCTCCTTCTCTCTCTGCCCCTCCCCCGCTTTGTCTCACTCTGTTTCTCAAAATTAAATAAATGTAAAAAAAAAATTAAATAAAATAAAGTTTGAGTTTGAATCTGTGCCTAGTTGGACAAGAAGAAAGGGGGAGAAAACAGGCTCCTTGTCAGTGTCCCTGGGCTTCCTTCTAGGGTCAGGCAGTGTATGAAGGAGAGGGCAGCTGCCTTTCTGGGGGTCCCCTGAAAGGAGAAGACTGTGCCAGCGGCCAGGCACCTGCTCCTACAGGCATGACTCTCGGGGCACTGGAGCTGCACTGGGTCCGGGGCTCAGCCTACCTGGCCCGCAGCCTCAGGGCGCAGGCAGGTCCTCGGCCCCTGGGTCACCAGGATCTTGCTCTGAACGTGGGGATCCTTGCCATGGAGAGACCAGAAATGCTCACGCCTCTTCTCCACCAGGCCCAGGAGCCGGGAAAGAACCGTGGGACCGGCGTCGATCCTGGGGACACAAGGACACACGGACACATGTGAGTTCTAGCCGTGCATTCGGTGCAAAGCATGGCAAAAAGGACGCACAGGTCCCAGCTCCCCCAGTTCTTCCTGGCAAGAGCGAGCTCTAACTCTCCTCTGCCAAACACCTCTAAAGCACCAGGATTGACGTCATCAATATTCACCCCACGATCTGACGCAAGCAGGTGAACTTCAGAAGGCAGGGCTCAAACAGACGTC
The DNA here is from genome assembly GCF_046562875.1 of Panthera onca. Classification (NCBI taxonomy): domain Eukaryota; kingdom Metazoa; phylum Chordata; class Mammalia; order Carnivora; family Felidae; genus Panthera; species Panthera onca. The sequence goes on from NC_138349.1 coordinate 70,266,846, forward strand.
TCTGATCAGGATGCGTCACATAACGGAACGTCAGAGGAGGAATGTCACCCCGGAGAGTCTCCAAATGGAAGATAATCCAGAGAGGCTCAAAGACACATTGGCAGAGCGCCTCTTGCCCTTGACCCCTGCTCAGAAAGGCTGGCGTACCTACCCATCACAGATCCCAGAGAAAGCAGCACTCATTCTCTAGCAGGCGCGGGGGAGCAGAGCTCTTCTGCGGACACCGCCAGAGGAAGCCCCGGGCCCTGCAGCCCCCTGGGCACACCCGACTCGGACACGGGGTGTCCCTGCAATCCTCCAACCCCACGAGGCTGAGCGCACTAACCCCCCCCCCCCCCCCATTTCACAGCTGAGGGAACTGAGGCTCGGGGCCGCTGAATTACTTGTGCAAGGTGACCTGGCTTGCGGGCCGGTGGCCCCCTCCCCCATGTGACCGCCAGCCCCAGTCTCTCGCATTTGTCTGTGACCATCTGCGGTGCGCTCCCGCTGGCTTGCTGGGTGGGAGGGCACAGCCTTCCCGCTGGCTGCGGACGGGGCCTATTGTGCTGGGTGTCACCGGCAGGTGCGATGGGCGCACCTTCCCCAGCCCCTCCCGCAGCTGCCACCACCCTCTGGGGCCAGAGCCCCGGCTGCTGGGATCCTGGGATCATTCGTGTGGCCGCTGCCCAAGGCCTCCCAGGTCTCCCCTCCCCTGTGCGGCAGCAGCTTAAAGCGCCTGGTTGTTAAAAAGGCGAAGATCTCCTAATAAGAGAGAGGGATCGCTTTATAATTCCTATTTAGACTTCTACATTATTCCCTCGGTCCTCATTCTCTGCCATCAGATTCCCCTCCTCCAGTTGGGAGGCTTATTTAACGAGTCAGATATGAGCAGGCGCTGATATAAAAATAGAGGCAGGCGGTGGGAGCTGGCACCGTGACTCACCGGGTGGCAGGCGGTGGCGCTGGGCAGACAGCTGCGGCCCTCCTCCCCTCCCCTCCTCCTCCTCCTCCTCCTCCTCCTCCTCGGCCCCATCCCTTTTCCCCCTTTCCCTTCTCCCCTTCCTCCCTTTCCTCCTTCCCCCCCACCTCGCCTTTCCCTAACTTGCTCCGCCCCCTCCCTCCCCCTCTCCCCTCTCCCCTCTCCCCTCCCCAGTGCACAAAGCAACGTCCTCAGAGCAGACACTGGATAGAGCGGTGCTATTTGAGGCAGGTTCCCCCCAAGGCTCATTTACCATTTAAGATTCCTCTGCATTAGTGCCTGAGAAGGAAACGCCAAAATAGCACGAACTCTCGTTCTCCTGTGCTCTTTCCGGATTTTCTACGGAGAACATTCCAGTTCTAATGACCCTCTGTGCCAGCTGCAAGGTGGGGATAGACTGGGAGGAAGTGAAAAGGCTGCAGCCCAGGGGCACCCCACCTCAGGACCCAGGCCCCGCCCCCACTTCAGGAGCCAGGCCCCACCCCCACCTCAGGACCCAGGATGTACCCTCATCTCAGGACCCAGTCCCCGCCCCCACTTCAGGACCCAGTCCCCACCCCCACCTCAGGAGCCAGGCCCCACCCCCACCTCAGGACCCAGTCCCCGCCCCCACTTCAGGACCCAGTCCCCACCCCCACCTCAGGACCCAGGATGTACCCCCATCTCAGGACCCAGGCCTCATCCCCAACTCAGGACCCAGAATGTACCCGCATCTCAGGCCCCAGTCCCTACCCCCACCTCAGGACCCAGTCCCCGCCCCCACTTCAGGACCCAGTCCCCACCCCCACCTCAGGACCCAGGATGTACCCCCATCTCAGGACCCAGGCCCCATCCCCAACTCAGGACCCAGAATGTACCCGCATCTCAGGCCCCAGGCCCCGCCCCCACCTCAGGAGCCAGGCCCCACCCCCACCTCAGGCCCCAGTCCCCGCCCCCACCTCAGGCCCCAGGCCCGCCCTGCCCTCCCCACCTGCCGCTCCTGCTCCGGGACCGCCAACTGCCTGGCTGCCGCACCAGCCACAGCTCACACTGGCTCCCGTGTTCCCATGACTGTGGGTGAATGTGGGTCAGGGGCCCGAGAGCCGTCATGGCGTCTGTCCCGCCGCCTCCGGTGATGCCCGGTTTTCTCTCTGTCTCTGCCTAAAACACGTCAGTGGCTTTCCACTCTTAGATTAAGGAAAAACTACATCCTCTGCAAGGGAGGGTCTGCTCAAGCTGGGGGCGCCTCCCGCTGCACCCTCACCCCGCACCGCCCTACACCCCAGCCTGGTCTTGAATGAGCTGCTCCTTTGCCCTTCGCCTGCTAACTTCTCTCGACCCTTCAGACGTACCTCCACCTGCACTTGCTCATTGAACCCTTCTGTGTGGCCCTTGGCTCACTCTGTATTGTCACACGCCACACCTCTCTTTCGTCGCATGTGCCAGATTTACAGACTTACGTTGATTTGTGTTATGTAACTGACATGTCTCCCTTCACCCTGATCCTGTAAGGCCCCTGAGGACTGAGCCCCTGAGTCCTTTGGCTCACCCTTTTATCCCCTAGCACCGTGCCTGGCACACAGGAAGTGCTCAGTAAGTGTTTGTTGAATGAATCAGCACATTAATTGCTGACTGGTGGGTATGCCCCTAAGCAGGCAACAGTGACAGCACTCGGGATCCTTTCGGAAAATGAGCTAAAGAACGAGCAGGGGGCGCCTCGGTGGCTCAGTCAGTTAAGCGTCCGACTTCAGCTCAGGTCACCATCTCACAATTTGTGAGTTTGGGCCCCGCATGAGGCTCTGTGGTTTCAGCTCGGAGCCTGCTTTAGATCCTCTGTCCGGCGCCGCAGCACCCCCCCCCCCCCCTTCCCTCTGCGCCTCCCCTGTTCACACTCTCTGTCTCAAAAATAAATAAAACCTTTTGTAAAAAGGCAAGATGCAATTATAAAAAAAAAAAAAAAAAAAAAAAAGAATCAGGACTAGGTTGGGGATGTCTTGATTTCTCAGATTTATGAGGACAGCCCCCACGTCTGTGTCCTTGGACAACCAGGAAGTTGGGTGGAGGAAAAGGATACTTCCCTGGCAGTGGACCATGACCCTGTGTTCTCCCGTGGCCTGGGACACATCTGTTTGCCTCACAGTGGCCACATTGCCCTTTGGAAAAAATAGAGACATTCGGCTCAGGGCTGGGATGAGGGTGTGGCAAACACAATGCCCCGGGGCTCAGACACTTGAGGAAGAGCCCCCTCTGAGGACAGTCCTCCCCCTCATCCTGGCCCAGACCAGAGTGTCTTCCTCTATGAAGTCCCTTGAATTTGAGAGGCCCTGAGACCCTGGCTTTCAGATTCCTGGCCTCCAGTGCCCGTGCGGTGTGGGAAGAAACACGGGGCTCCCCTGAGGTGGCAGACCCAGGCCGGCGGATTCAAGCCTCAGTGTCCCTGGTGGTCTGAGCACACCTGACTCTACACCCACGCCCCCGCACCCCCACCCCGCCATCCTGCTCTCCACCTGTGTGCTCGGCACTACACTCTAGAGTCTAAAAAATTAGAGGCAAATCCAGGTTCCAGAGAAGCTTCCAGAGATAGATGTGAAGCATGTAAGGCATCCCTTTTAAGCGTTTGGAACCAGGACTAGAATTCAGTGTCTGGGACCCCAGGGACTCTTTCCTCACTGCTGTCTGCCAAGTTCACCCAGGACTGCTCTGGAGCTCAGCAAGTTTAGCTCCTTTCAGCAGGTGCCGCCTTGGGCTCTTGCATGACACGGTGGCCCTGTGATCCACTGCCCATCCCAAACCCCAAGGTTCCTCCATCTGTCTCAGGAGCCCAGCCTCTGGTCACCAGCCGGGTTGTGAATGGATCTGCCCAAACTTGTCCCTGCTGCCGGAAATACTAACCAGGGCTACTGGGCTATGGGGGCCTTTTCTCTTCTGTTTGTTTGTTTTGTTTTGTTTTTCATTTTCTTCTTGGCTATATTTAATATTGACATAATGCATTTCCTGAAGAAAAATAAAGTTGGAAGAAATATTGAGGCATAAAAAAGGCAGGGGAAAAAATCGCCCACCAACATCAACCTTGCAGAACCTGCTGTGATGACTTACCACTTTGACCTAGTTCCTTTGTCCCCGTCGCCCTTCATTCATTTTTGTTTTGTTTCTCGTGGTTCAGCTGATCCCTGGTGACACATGGCACGTTCTCATAGGGGCTGCAAGGGCTCCAGGCACCTCTGCCTCCCAGCTGGTACCCTGTCATCCTGGGGAATATTTCAGAGCCAGAGCACTTTTAGGTCTAAGGAAAAAATAACAGCCTTAAAATAAGGCAGCAGAACTTGAGGCAAAATTCCTGAAGCTTGTATATGAGGTTTGTGCTGTTTTTCAGAGGTGGCTAAAGCCAAGCCTGAGAAGTAAGAGACGTTGAGTTCTATTTTTAGAGAACATGGCAGGCTAAATTCTCAGAATCAACACTCCTGTTGAAAACAGCTTAAAAAAAAAAAAGCCAGATAAAGTATTTAAAAAATCTTACAGGCCCTGAAGAGTTGACAAGATAGTAAAGAATTACTAGGGCCAAAATCCAAGGGAAGCCAGAAACGCAGCAATTCTAGGAACAGCTCTTTCCTGGAGAGGGTTTATCTTGATTACCTTGCACTTGGGGTTTAACAGCTTTGTAAAGCTTGGGGCCCCTAAGGGCTACACCACAGGGTGGGAGTGAAGGAGTTACCCAGAAGTAAACCCTACCCCACACTGACACTCAAGTCCCCGGAGGGTAAGTGGCCTTGACACTGAGCATGTGGTGGTAGTGGTGTGGGGTGCGGATTTTGGAGAAATTGTGAACACAGCCGAGCCCTCACGTGTGTCTGTAGTCCCAATCCGTATCACCTGGGAGGACCAAAAGACCTCAGGCTGTGAATTTTACCATCATTGCAGATTACTAGTAGCCTAGGAGCTCTCTGGCAGAAGCAAATACAAATCGTTTCTGGAGAGAGTCACTTTTATTCTGTTTCCAAGTATTCTACAAGTAATTCTTTCAGGACGGTGACCATGGCATTGTTAACAAGAAAACACATGGAAACAAGGTAGTATGGACAAGAATCGAAACAAAGGATAACAGAAACAAACTCCAAGACTCCAGCTACCGGGATTATTAGGTACACGTTGTGAAAAACCAAAACCAAAAGCAAAACAAAACAAAATTATGCGTGCTCCATCAAGGAAGCAAGAGAAAAGCTAACAAATATCCCCTGGGAACAGAAAGTATAAAAACATGACCTCGTTGATTTGGAAAAGAACAAAGCAATTTCTAAAAATTTCTATCAGTGAGAAAGTTAATAACAGAGACTTGAAAGTGAACAAAGGAACTTCATGATAGATTAAGTAAGAGGAAGAATTAGTGGATTGGAAGATCAGTTGGAGGAATTACCCAAAATGCCCTTTGGAAAAAATACAGACACTCAGCCCAAGGCTGAGATGAGGGTATGGCAAACACAGTGCCCAGGGGGCAGGGACTTGAGGAAGAGCCCGCTCTGAGGACAGTGCTCACCCTCAATAATTAGAGCAAAATATATATAACATAAAATGTTTTATTTGAACCATCTGTCAGTGTACGGTTCTGTGGCATGAAGTTCATTCACTTTATTGTGCAACCCCCGCCACCATCCATCTCCAGAACTTTTTCATCTTCCCCAATTGAAACTTGGTGCCCATTAAACACTGACCCTCCCTTCCCTTCTCCCCCCAGTCTCTGGAAACCACCCTTTTACTTTCTTCCTCTATGCATTTGACTACACTAGGTACATCATATAAGTGGAATCATACGGTATTTGTCTTCACGGGACTGTTTTATTTCACTTAGTGTAATGCTCTCAGAGTTCCTCCATGTTGTAGAATGTGTGAGAATTTCCTTCCCTTTTAAGGGTGAATAATATCCCATTGTACGCATATACCATATTTTGTGTATCCAATCATCCATCAATGGACACGTGGGCTGCTTCTATCTTGCGACTCTTGTGAACCATGGCGCTATGAACGCGGTTGTGCAAATACGTCTTTGAGTCCCTGCTTGTATTGCTTTGGGGATGTGCCCAGAAATAGAAATTGCTGGATTCTATCTTTAATTTTTTTTTTAGGAATTGCCATAACGTTTTCCACAGAGGCTACACCATTTTGCAGTACTATCAGCAATGATCAAGAGTTCCAATTTCTCCACATTCTTACCAACACTTGTTATTCTGTTGTAGTTGGTTTTCTGTGTGTTTTTACTATAGCCATCCTAACAAGTATGATCATGCACTTATCTTAGCCATTTACAGATCTTCTTTTGTGAAGTGTCTATTCAAACTATTTTGCCCATTTTATTGCATTTTTATCTGTTTGTTATTGAAGTGTAGGGGTTCTTTCTATAGCCTGGATATCACACCTTTGTCAAATATGTTTTGCAGACGTTTCCTCCAGTATTAGGTTTGGCTATTCATTTTTTAAATGGTGTCCTTTGATGAACAAGCATTTAAATTTTGGTGAAGCCCAATTGATCAATTCTTCAGAACGAAAGGAGAGAAAAAATGGGACCGGAGCCAGTATTTGAAAAAAATAATGGTTGGTGACTTCCCACACCTGTTGAAAAGACACCAATCCACATATTCAAAAAGCTCATAAATTCTAAGGAAGTAAAAAAATAAATCCACAATTAGGTACATCATAGAGAAACTGCAGAATACCAAAGACAAGGAGAAATCTTAAAAAAAACGAAGCAAAACAAAATAAAAATACTGAGAGGCAGGGAGAGGGAAATGCAAATTGCCTCAAAGAAACCCCAGGATGACTGTTGACTTCTCGACAGCAAAAATGGCACTCAGAAGATAGAGAAATGTCATTTTCAATATGCTGAAAGAAGTAACTGTCAACCAGGAATTCTGTATTCAGAAAAAAAAATCTTTCAAGAATGAGGGAGAAACAAACAAAAAGTGAGATATATTGCAACCAACAGAGTCTCATGAAAGACATTGTAAAGACTTTGTGCTTCAGATAGAAAAAAACGATCCCACTTGGAAAGGATCCATAAAGAGGAAGAAATGGGCAAAGAAAATTATTAATATACAAGTAAATCTAAATTGACAATTATAATACTTTGAGGAAGTTAAAGCCATGACTGATGTATAACAAATGATAATGTCTGGGGGGTTATAATTTTTTTTAATCTTTATTTTTGAGAGAGACAGAGTGCAAGCAGGGGAGGAACAGAGAGAGAGGGAGACACAGATTCTGAAGCAGGCTCCAGGCTCCGAGCTGTCAGCACAGGGCTGGGTGTGGGGCTCGAACTCACAAAACACCGGGACATCATGACGTGAGGGAAAGTCTGACGCTTAATGGACTGAGCCATCCAGGCGCGCCTGCGAGTTTAAAAAGATAGAATGAAAATACATGACAAGTCAGGAGGAAGGTAAATTGTTGGAATGACAGTCCTCAGAGGGTCTCATATTGTACCAGGAGGGAGAAGTGATTAATTTTAGACTTTGAACAGCCGAATCTAATGGCACAAAATAAAATGGTAGACTTAACCCAAATATGTCAGCAATTACATCAGATACCACATGGGTCAAGTGTTTCAATTAAAAGACAAAATTGTCAAGCTGGAAAAACTACGTAACCATATGCTGTTTATAAGAAATACATATAAAACACCAGATTTTATATGTTGAAAATAAAAGAATAGAGTCGAGAGTTCCACGTTCAAGTCTTTACCACATTTCCTAATTTATTTATTTATTTATTTATTTATTTATTTATTCATTCATTCATTCATTCATTCATTTATCTATTTATTTATTGAGAGAATGACAGAGCAGGGGAGAGGGGCAGAGGGAAAGAGAGAGAGAGAGAGAGAGAGAGAGAGAGAGAGAGAGAGAATCCCAAGAAGGCTCCATACTCACTGCAGAGCCCAACTTGGGGCTGGATCCCATGACCCTGGGATCAGGACCTGAGCTGAAATCAAGAGTCGGACACTCAGTCAACTAAGCCACCCAGGCGCCCCTCCCTTTTCCTAATTTATAAACTTAGGCAAGTCATTCAATCTTGAAACCTCACCTTTATCATTTATGAAAGTGGAACCGTACTCTCTACTCTAGCTACCTTACAAACTCAAATGAGTTCATGCATTTGAAGGTGCTTCATATAGCATAAGACACAATATTAGCATAAGAGCTGCAGGACCTATTATAATGAATTACTAATGTAGGGGCACCTGGGGGGCTCCCTCCGTTAAGTGTCCGACTTCGACTCATGTAAGAATCTCCAGTTCATGAGTTCAAGCCCCGCGTCGGGCTCTGTGCCGACAGCTAAGAGCCTGGAGCCTGCTTCGGATTCTGTGTCTCCTTCTCTCCCTCCCCTTCCAATGGCTCTCACTCTGTCTCTCCCTCAAAAATAAACATTAGAAAATTAAAAAAAAATTAATTATTGATGTTAATATAACTTAATTGTTATAGGGCCTCTTAGGTACCATAGTGGGTCAAATTGTTGCTCCCTATTTTGGGCTGAATTGTGTATCCTCACTCATTCATATGCTGAAGTCCTAACACACCCAGTACCTCTGAATGTGACTATATTTGGAGATGGTGTCTTTATTTTTATTTTTTTTTAATGTTTATTTTTGAGAGAGAGAGATAGAATGTGAGCGGAGGAGGGGCAGAGAGCGAGGGAAACACAGAATCCGAAGCAGCCTCCAGGCTTCGAGCGGTCAGCACAGAGCCCGACGCGGGGCTCGAACCCATGAACCGTGAGATCATGACCTGAGCTGAAGTCAGACACTTAACGGACTGAGCCACGCAGGGGCCCCTGAAGATGGGGGTCTTTAAAGAGATAATTAAATTAAAATGAAGTCATTAGGGTGGACACTAAATCCAACATAACTGGTGTTCTCTAAGGAGGAAATTTGGACCCAGACATGGAAAGAGGGAGGATGAAATGAAGACACAGGAAGAAGATGGCCATCTACAAGCCAAGGAGAGAGAAACCAATCCCCACCGCCACCCTGACCTTGAACTTGTAGCTTCCAGAACCGTGAAGAAGGCAATTCCTGTTGTTCCAAGTCACCTACTTCGTGGTAATTTGTTACAGCAGCCACAAGAGCCCAACATAGGTACCGTGAAGGAACTGAGGACACGGTGTGATGAGGATCCAAGGGTGTCACAGCTGTCCCTTGACCCATGCTATAATCTGCCGTTCCTGAGGCCAGCTGTGGTGACCAGCAACTCTGCACAATGATGAGGCTTAAGAAACTCCAATCGTTATCACATAAAAGGCAATCCTGATTCTATTGACACATATGAGAACCACCAATGTCCTCTTTGCACCTTCCCCCGATCTTTTACTCGCTCACTAATCACCCCCAGGACCTGTTCAACGTCAGGATAAGCCATTAAGAAACTGATAATGGGGGAAGGGTCACTTAGAGGTCTCAGGGCTTATCATCGGCTTACGGTAATTACACAAAAGAACTATGACATCTCCATGGTGCTAAAATGGATGCCTTCCAAAGGACGGTGCAGGGCAGGAAGGAAATGAAAGTGACAGAAGCGAGACAAAGAGGAGAAGGAGGCAGTCAGGTAGGCAGGCTGACCACACAAATGCCCACATGGCCGTGCCGGTCTGTGACATGAGCCCCTCCCCACCTCCCGCCCTCGGGGCTGAGGCACCCCCAGGTAAGGGGCCATGCTACTCTGTGTCCCCAACACCACAGGCAGGACAACCTGCTTGAGCACCATGAGGGATGTGTATCCCCATAAGAACCATATTTGGAACCCATCGAGGCTTGTCGGAAAACAATGGGAGGGAAGCCGGCCTCATGGTGGCAATTGACTGAACAGGCAACAAAACAGCCACTGCGTCCACAGCATCTGATGGCTCCCAGTGCGGCGTGTGCCGGCCTCCCTCACAGCCTGCAGAGCGGCTCCAATAGCCTTCGTGGTGATCACAGTGAAGGCATAAGGTGCCTGGCGATCCTGGAGATCAGGGCCCCAAACGCGTAAGGATGGGACCATATCTTAGCCCTCTCTGTACCCCTTGCACATGGTACGTGGGCAATAAAATATTTTATTAACCTTTGGTGGGTTCTACCACATCTGGGGTGATGGGTCACGGGACAGATGCAGCTGGGAGGGACCCTGATATTCCCCGGTCTAATTCGAGCTTCCAAAGTTTTAAGTGATAGAGCCTAGCATGTGCCGTGGTACTGACTACTGTCAATTCTCCCTCTCAGCCTTAATCTTTTTTTTTTTAAGTTTATTTATTTATTTTGAGAGAGAGAGACAGAGACAGCGTGAACGGGTGAGGGGCAGGCAGAGAGGGAGACAGACAATCCCAAGCAGGCTCCACACTGTGGAGACTGACGGGGGGCTCGAACCCACAAAACCGTGCCATCGTGACCTGAGCTAAAATCCAGGGTCAGACGCTTAACTGACGGAGCCTCCCAGGCGCCCTCATCCCTCATTTCAATCCCGACACACTCTCTCTGCCCATTTTCTTCTCTATTCCTTCCTTCTTCGACAGAACACTGGTAACATAGATTCAGCGAAAACAAATTGGTGGCAATTTACCAAGGTTTGTAAGAAGGAAATAAGATCCCCGATAAGCCTACTGCCAAGTCTAGGGAAACACACCAAAAGCAATGGGGGGTGGGGTGGGGGGTGGATTCTTTGTTGCTTTCAATTCTCTCACTGCTCCAGCGATGGATTCCCCGAGATGGCTTTTCGGTGGGGAATCAGATGTAACATTATTCACTCTAGCGCTAAGGGTATTGCCACCACACAGGGACTTTTCGACTGTTACTACTACAGACACTCATAGAGCCGCTGGGAATAGTTCTTTCTCCCCTCACCCAGCACAGACATTTGTATACGCTCTAGACATATATTCTCAACAGACTCATTCTTTATTACACCACACCCACCACTCTCTTTCAGGACAAACATAGGTAATATGACCTGATAGGAAAGTACAGAACGCCAATAAAATGCCTGTTTTTTGTTTGTTTGTTTGTTTGTTAGAAGTGTCAGTAAAGGAAAGGTAATTTTTAGATTTGGCACATTCCCAGTGAAACCACACAATTGATAGTTTTTGCACGTTTTGTCCATAGAAATGTCAGAGGCAATGCATGAGGAAATGTTACCAGATTATATCGAAAACTTCTGTGAATCCTAAACGATCATGAGCTATGTAATGATTATGATCACCGGGAAAATGTGTTGTTACCCCCTTACACACCTTACTGAAGTCTTAATTAAGTGATGTTGGGTTTTGGTTAAAAAACACTTAACGTGAGCATCGGGCTCTCTGCTGTCAGCACAGAGCCCACTTTGGACCCTCTGTCTCCCTCTCTCTCTGCCTGTCTCCCACTCGTGCTCGCTCTCTCTCTCTCAGAAACAAATCTTTTTTAAATTAAAAAAACCAACAACACGACAATTAGCTAACTCGTGTAATTCTGACATTTTTTCCAGGCTGCTGGCTACATGATTATTCGGGCTGTGTGTGTGTTTTGTTTGATCATGTATGCCTATGTATATTTACTGTTATCAGTAAAACCTAGATTCCTCTGAGAGACTAGGATGTAGCCCATTTTAAACATCTATCCACCCTTGGTGGGCAATAACACATAGTATCATATGCTTGTTTTATTAACATTTTAAATTCTACCGAATTATTGATTTTCTTGATCTCTGCATTTGGCAGTCATTCCCACCTTCGAGGCCTCAAGGATTTCAGAACCTTTTCAAAAAGGAAAGGAGAGAATGAATAAACACATGGCTATGTGGCATATAACATTGCATATTGTTAATTCTACTTATAAGCCTATCTCCAAAAGAGTTTATTACCTGCCTTGAGTCAAAATCGTTTTTATTTAGGTACCACCGTCCTTGGTAATCTTGACTAGAAGCCATTAAGGTAGTTCTGTTTTTGTTTTAAAGAAGACGGCTGTGCTGTCCCATAGAAATTCCTACTCTGTTAGTATATTTCATGCCTTTTGGAACATTGCGAGTGCTGGGAAGGAGGGCGGTCGTCTTCCTTCTTCCTTGTTTACTCCTCTTCACTACTCCCGCTCCACTGGCACCAGTGCCAGTGCCAGTCTCAGCTCCACTCGCCGCAGACCCCTCCTTGCTGGGCTGCCCTCCGTGCCCGGCCCAGCCCTGCACGCGCCGCCCTTTCTGGAAAGCGCACGTGTCCCTTACCCTCCTCCCACCTCTGGGCGGCGCTTCTCCCCAGCCCCCACTCTGGAAGAGGCACTTCCGTCGCCTTGGCACCAAGCAAAGGACTTCCCAGTCGGGAAGAGAAGTGACCGCCTTCCCTTGCAGATGAAAACTGGTTCATTAAATGCAGCGCACCACTTTTTCAGTTAGATCTCCAGATGCAGTAGGGAAGGCCGATCCCTTAAGGTGGGACGGAAATGCGCTCTGAGGGGCGGCTCCCGGCGCCAGCACCGTGGACAGCGCCCGCCGCCGGCCGCTGGCCAGAGCCACCCGCCCGCCAGCGGCCACCCCAGAGCCTGCGGTGGGAGAGATGGCCTCGCCACCTACCAGAGGGGCGGGCCTGCCAGTGTTTGGGAACGGATCTGATCCAGAGGGGGAGACCGCGAGCAAGGGAAGACTTAACTAAGGCGTCGCAAGGAGCGCGCTCATTCCGAGTATTGTGAAAAGTCACGCAGGAAGGTGGGGGTCCCTCTTCCTCCCTTGCCCCCTGCGACTCCCCCCGCCCCGGCAAATAAACACAACGAACAACTTTACGCAACAGACAGAATGGCTGAGTTTAATGCTTCAAGTTTTCCATTTCCTTCCACAGGGCTTTGTTTTAAAAATAACAAAATGAGGTAAATAAGTTAATGTATGTACACGTTATAAACATTGTGTCGGATTGCGGCTGCGGCAACTCAAGTTGTTAGAGAGGAAGTTGCTGCGCGGTGACTCGAGGTCAGCCACCTGCAACCTGAGCAGATTTGTCGTCCTGAGGAGAATTCGCACGCTGTTGGTGGAATGGGGTCTAGAAGCATTTGCGGTGGACGATGGAGGGGCCAGCCTCGTCGTACTCCTGCTTGGTGATCCACATCTGCTGGAAGGTGGACAGCGAGGCCAGGATGGAGCCGCCGATCCACACCGAGTACTTGCGCTCAGGCGGGGCGATGATCTGTAAGACAGGGAGCGCGTCAGGCCGGCGAGGGCCGCACCCCGGGGCCCACCCGCGGGCAGGGGGCGCGGGCCGCCGCCAACCTTGATCTTCATGGTGCTGGGGGCCAGCGCCGTGATCTCCTTCTGCATGCGGTCAGCGATACCCGGGTACATGGTGGTGCCCCCCGACATGACGTTGTTGGCGTACAGGTCCTTCCTGATGTCGATGTCGCACTTCATGATGCTGTTGTAGGTGGTCTCGTGGATGCCCGCCGACTCCATGCCTGGGGGCCGCAGGGAGGAGCGTGAGCCGGCGGGTGCGAGCCGGGGACCGGGCGGGGCCCCGGGGCTCCTGGGGAGGCTGGCGAGCGGGACTCACCGATGAAGGAGGGCTGGAAGAGCGTCTCCGGGCAACGGAAGCGCTCGTTACCGATGGTGATGACCTGTCCGTCGGGCAGCTCGTAGCTCTTCTCCAGGGAGGAGGAGGAGGCGGCCGTCGCCATCTCGTTCTCGAAGTCCAGGGCCACGTAGCACAGCTTCTCCTTGATGTCGCGCACGATCTCGCGCTCAGCTGTGGGGGGGCAGGGGCAGGAGAGGCGCCCTCAGCGCAGGGCCCCGGGGCCCGCGCGCCACCCCGCCCGCCCGGGGAGCCCGGAGCGCCGCGCACCTGTGGTCACGAAGGAGTAGCCGCGCTCAGTGAGGATCTTCATCAGGTAGTCGGTGAGGTCGCGGCCGGCCAAGTCCAGGCGCATGATGGCGTGCGGCAGGGCGTAGCCCTCATAGATGGGCACGTTGTGGGTGACGCCGTCGCCGGAGTCGAGCACGATGCCTGCGCGGGGGGCGGGGCGGGGCACACGGCGGGGGTGAGCGCGCGCCCCCGAGGCCGGGCGCGGGCGCGCGCGGCGGGCGGGAGCGGGGGAGCGGGGCGGCCCCGCGCGCACTCACCGGTGGTACGGCCGGAGGCGTAGAGGGACAGCACGGCCTGGATGGCCACGTACATGGCGGGCACGTTGAAGGTCTCAAACATGATCTGGGTCATCTTCTCGCGGTTGGCCTTGGGGTTGAGGGGGGCCTCGGTGAGCAGGGTGGGGTGCTCCTCGGGGGCCACGCGGAGCTCGTTGTAGAAGGTGTGGTGCCAGATCTTCTCCATGTCGTCCCAGTTGGTGATGATGCCGTGCTCAATGGGGTACTTCAGGGTCAGGATGCCTCTCTTGCTCTGCGCCTCGTCGCCCACGTAGGAATCTTTCTGACCCATACCCACCATGACGCCCTGCGGAGCGGGGACACCACGCCCACGTTACGGCGACTCCCGCGACCGCGGCTGGCCTACGCGGGGGGTTGGGGGAGGACCCCCGCCCGGCTCCCTCCGCGGACGGGCAGCCTGACCTGGTGGCGAGGGCGGCCCACGATGGAAGGGAACACGGCCCTAGGGGCGTCGTCGCCGGCGAAGCCGGCTTTCACCAGGCCGGAGCCATTGTCGCACACGAGGGCGGTGGTCTCGTCTTCGTCACACATGGTGTCTGGTTTCTGTAAAGGACAAGAAGGCCGTGGAGACGCACGACGCGACAGCGCAGGAGTCCCCGACGGCCCGAGCGCCCTCCCTTCCCGGGGACCGACGGACGTCCCCAGCCCTGAGCCGCGCGCCGTCGGCCAGGGGAGCGGCCAAGGGCACCCTGGCGGGCTTCGCTCCCCGGGCTCAGGGCCGCGCTGCGGAGAATCTCGGAGAATTTCTCCACCCCGGGAACCCCGGACACCTCTGCCTTCGCTGCAGGCTACCTGACGCAGGAGCCGGGCGCTGGCGCCCCAGGCCTCGGCGCCTCGGCGGCCTCGTCTGGGCGGTCGAGGCGGGCGATACCTGCTCGCCGGGCGAGCGTGGGGGCCGAAGGAGATGCCCGTGGGAAGGGCTTTGGTGCTCCGTGCAGAGAGGAGTGGCCCATTCCGGACCCCCACGACATTCCAACCTCAGGACAGAGGCACCGTTTCGCCTGATGGCGACCCCAGAGAATTGCGGCCCTTGCTGTTCTCGGGCTCCGGCCTTCCTCGGGAAGGCATTGCCCTTGGGACGACTAAAGCAAAACCTCTAATCCACCCGGCACATACGGAACGCCAGGTAAAGGAGCCCAAAGGGGCTGGGGATAAATTTGGAGATGTTTCCCAAAGCTGATGGCCTCGGGCCTCCTCTATAAAGCGCGTGTGGCTCTGAGGACCCAGCCACGGGGTGGGCGGGCAGAAAGCAGGCCTTGGGGCTGATCGGGTGAGTCGGTTGGGTTCTACCCCGGAGTTCTCCAGGCTCCCCTCGGTGGTGCCCTGTCACCTTGTCCCCCTGTCCTATTGTTCTCCTGTCCCCGGCCCCCTCCCCCACTCCCGCCCTACCTGGGCGGGTGGCTACACCTGCTGCTCTCCGGCTCGGGCCCTGGTCGCCGCGGGAGGGAAGCGAGGCTTCTCTCGGCGCTGTCCGCTGCGGTGGCCGCTGGTCCTCGCGCTCAGGTTTTATATAGCCCGCGGGCGCTCCCCCCCGCGCCGCCCCGCAGGAATGTCGCTCCCCTTCTCGAGCCATATTTGGGTGTTGGGCACTGGAGCCCCGTCCCCCAGCCGGCTCGCGGCCTGGGTCCCCGCCCGGGTCCCCTGCGCTGACCAAAGAAGGAGCGGCCTGGCCCGAGCCCAGGTAACGCGGGCCGGGCCGTATATGGAGTGTCTCCCCGGCCGGTCGGCCCCTCCCGACCCGGCCCAGTTGCCCGCCCGAGGGGATGGGGTGGGGCGAGGGTCACCGCGAGCGCCAGTGGGTGCGCGTGTGCGCCTGCGCTCCCGTAGCTGCACCTGTCCGCAAGGCCTCCCCACCCTGTCCGCTCTGCTCGCACAGGGCGCTCCGGAGGGTGCCTCCCACATTTCATCCCTTCTTTGGGTTTACTCAGACCCTCAGAGCCCCACGTGCGGCTACAGGGAGGAGGGAGCCGTGTCCCAGTGGTGGGACAAGAGAGGATGGGAGAAGCGGTCACAGGAAGGGAAGGAAGGCGCCCCAGGAAGGGAAGGAAGGCGACCCCCGCTCCCCGGTGAACTTCGCCTCTCCCTTCCCACCCCTGAGCTCCCCGATTCGGAGGGCTGACCCGCCCCCACCGCGGAGAGGGCCACCGGCGGCGGGAGGGCGCGCAGCTGTCGCGGGCCAGACAGCTGGCGGCGGGAGGAGAGGGCGGAGAGGCGGGGAGGAGGAGGAGGAGGAGGGCTCCCGGGGACAGGCCCGGGCGGCGGCCCTGGCCGCGCCAGGCACAACGCCAGGGCAGCCGGAGCTGTTCCTCTCAGTGACACGCAGCGCACTCGGGTGTTCGTGAAGGGAGTGAATTTGGTGGTGCTGGTGGTGGGTGTTCTCTTCCTCCCGGACTGAACCTGCCCCAGGTTGGGTGGGCTGGGCTGAGCCCCCAAACCCCCACCTCCCTGGTGGGACTAAGAGTGTCCCTGTCCTGGGGCTGAAAGGCAGGGGTCACAACTCCCGACCCGGTGGTGGAATGGGCGAAGCGCCCTTACTAAATGAGACCTTGCTCGACCTTCCTCCCAGTAAAGAGGACAAGGACATTGCACTCTAGGATGGGTAGCAATTTTTCCTTCTGCAAAGGCTGAACAAACTCATCTTTCTATTTAGAGGGTGCAGCCTTGCCAAGGCCAGGCCGCTTCCCAGTCCACTTTGGAGCAACTCACCCTCTACCAGAGCCTGCTGAAGCGGTTCTATTTATACCACTGATACATGGGGATATGCCTTTCAGATTTTCTAGAAGGATTTGGATCTACTTATGGTAAGGTGGAGCGAGGGTCAGAAGAGGTTATCCAGTCGGTGCCGGACTCGCATTTTCGGCAGGGGTGGGGGTGGGGGTGAGGGTGGGGGTTGGGGAACAAGCGCAGTCCTAACCCTGCCATCGAAGGCAGAAGGAGAGACCGTTTTCTGTGATGAACTCAGTGACATGCTTGGAGAGGGTACATCGGTGCTGTGGTGCCAGCGCGAATGGAACCATTCATTTTTCTGATGTGCTTAAGTGTTCCCAAAATAGTTGCAGTTCGCATTTGGTCGTGGAGCTGGGCAAGGGGGACAGGTGTGGATTCCCCGGAGGACGGATATAAAGGCACATGTAACCCTCCCTGGTAGCCCACATCATGGCAGCTCTTCCTAAACCATCAAAGTCCATTAAAAAATGAAGTTTGTTTAGCAGGGGGCCTATGTCGGGAGTATGAAGAGTCAGCTAAAAGCTGCTGTAGTTTCTTTCACATGTGGCTTTTTCAGTTGTTGCAGAGAACGAGTGAGTAACAGACAGAGCTACGTGTCCTTTTTAATACCTTCTGTCCTGCTGTCAGTGGGTAGTGAAGATGTTAGGAAGGAAACAAACAAAAAGACGCCCCCCCCCCCAAAAAAAACAAAACAAAAATCCAAAAAAACCCTGCAAATGCACTGTATGCACAATTTTGAGGGGTAAAGCTTAAATTCTGGCCTGAAAGTAGCAAGGATACCTAAGAACTTGTTGCTTTTTTAAAAAGGGGAACTGGGCTGCCAGTATCTTCCAAACCTCTTGCTCGGTGTGGTTCCTCTCTCTCCTACAGCAAGCTTTTCTGAGCCCGGAGTCTATCGGTGTCAAAGACACGTGAAAAGCTATGAAGAAAACCCAAGGGAAGGAAACCTCGGGAGCCGGGGCCCGAGAACACAGGGCCGGACATCTGCTCTCCGTCCACGGTTGGGGCTGTTTAAATGGTCTCTTGACGGGTCACCACGGGGCCACCCAATCCCATCCTGGTCTTGTTGAGTTCTCATTGGCCTAGGGAATAGACCTAATGGGTGAGTGGAAAGGCCACCTCCATACATGTACGGTTTTGGGGAACACAGCAGTGCTCTGCTGTCGCCTAGTAAGCGGGTGGCTGCCCGCGTAGCCTTTTGAGAACTATCGCCAAGTAAAGCTCAGCCACGGAGGGAATGCTTGACAGAGAGCGTCGGCTTCTAAGTTTTCCCCGGCTCTTGACACTCTGACGGGGCCTTGGGCTGCCGCTCAGCTGTCTTCTCCAGAGCCCTGTCCCCTCAGTTCCTCACTCACCTGTGAGCCACCTTGCTGCGTCTCAGCCTCCCATTGTTATTTCCTACTGATTCAAATACGAATTCATAGAACGCTTTACGTGCTTTCACATGGTTCCCTTGGATGCTTGTAACTATTCTGAGGGAAATAAGACCCATACTAGTCATGCCATTCAATGTGAAAAGTCAGTTAAAACTCAGAAAAGTAAGGCTCGGTGAGTCAGACCACAGGGCCCCCGGGGTCCCACAGCTGGGGCTTGGGCGACTCCCCCTCCCACCAGGAGCACCTTTCTCCCTTCCTTCAATCCTCCCCAAAACTTGGTTTCCTTCTGGAAATATAAAAGATCCTCAAGGGATCTTTTCCAACAGGAGCCAAGGACATCCAGAAATGAAGTCACGGCTCCTGCCCTGGAAGTGACGGCTTCCGTCACCTCTCGTTCTGCCCCCACTACCTCCTAATATCTGGCATAAGAACCTGGTGAAAAATCTGCACTTGGCATTTCTGGGTATGCCCCTCACCCCTTCTGAATGGCTCTGTGGCCTTGGGCAGGTCATTTCAAGAAAGACTCTGTATTCTCAACTGAGGGTACTACCTACTCCTTAAGACTGACTTGGACAGAAGTGCCTGGGACAGAAGTGCTCAATAAATAGTACAATATCTTTCTTCTGAGTGTCTGGAGGAGGTGGGGGGGGGGGGTGGTGAGGTGGGTAGGTGAGCAAAGGACATTCAAAATGATTATAACTGTTCACTAAACGTGTATAAGCATCATCACAAACTGAGCAGGAAAAGTCATGTAATTTTAAAGGAACTTGGAGCGCACAAAGATTTTTATAGAAAGATTTATTCTATTATACAGTCCCACATAGTCTAAGATACATTTCTTTTTTTTTTTTTTTTTTTTAAGTTTATTTAAGTAATCTCTACACCCAACATGGAGCTCGAACTCATGACGCCGAGATCCAGAGATGCACGCTCTTCCAACAGAGCCAGCCAGGTGCCTCTAAAATGCATTCTAAGCTGGTAACTGAAATGATTTCTGGCTGGTGGTATTACAGGGGTTTATGTTCTTCCACAAACTTTAAAAAAAAAAATAGGTTTTACATTTTCTACAGCTTTTCATAATTTTAGAATTACACAAAATTATTTTTTAAAATTGCATTTTTGTATTTAATGAGTGGATTTTACATAGGAGTACGTAATACTACTTTCTCTTCAGGCATTCTCCAATAAAAGGTCCAGGGATAAAAAGGTGGGACTACCTTTTTCTGTAGTTATCAGCCTCAAGATGTACAAGTGTGATGGATCACAAGAGATCAAGGGGGAGCCTGACGACATTGTGACGTGGCTTTCCGTCTGTTCCCGCTACTAGAGAGAGCGATCCACCTCGAAGGGGAAATGTGCCGTGTGCCCTTCGCGCGGGCCTCGTGCGCTTGGCGGGTGACAGACTTCAGCACTTTGATTCGGACCCCGAAGTCAAAGAAAGAATCCGATTTCGAGGGCTTCTTCAAAAACAAAATCCCTGTGACAGAGGGTGTCTGTAGCCTTTTACTTCGCTAAGGGTTTCAGCAAGTCCCTTACGTGTATCTCAGGTTCTACCTTCACCCTTGATACATTCACAAAGTCTTAAAACGAAACATACCAGAGCACGAAGCTGGCTGCTATCAAAAACTGCGTTGCTTCATGTAATTGAGGCTGCAAACTGTGACTTTCAGAAGAGCAAAGACAGGAGTGAAAAAAACCCCTTCCCAAGGCAGTAATGTTCTCTTTCCTTAGAAAACATGCTCACCTTTATAATGTGCCTTTATTACTCAATTTATACAAAAATCAGTAATTCTTTGATAAAGACTACACTGTGAAACAACTTTTTAAAATTTAGAAAAGTTACTTAAAACCTTCGACCTTAATTTTATTAATTTTAAAAAACCCAACCATTTTGGTGCCAGGCTAAGAGACAGAGCTAGAAGAGTGAGGCTTCTCCTCCCTCAACATAAGACAACTACGCATTACACCGTGAGAGCAGTAATCTGACATCAGGCAATCAATGGGGCCAGGGTCACCGTCAGACTGGCTTTCCTGTCACATTAGGGATACTTAGATTTGTGGTAGCATGTGAAGGGGGCACCATCTTGTGTTCCCAGAGCACACGAGTATCTAAAAAGGATCATACGGGCAAGAACTGTTAATGTCTATGTAAAAGCAAAGCCTCGGCTTAGAACACAAGAGTTCAACCATCTCTTCCCTGCCACCTGACAAGTTCTTCCGACCTTCCCTTAGCACCGCACCCTTCCATATACTCCTAACCGGGACCCTCATGCTGTCCCAGCACACAAGCTGCAAACAGAAAAAGACAAGACTGCTAGTGTCTTTCCTCTGGTTATTAATGTAACGAGCTCCATTAACCTGTTCTTGCCAACATGTTCAAAGGCTGGATTTGAAGCCTAGAGGGGAAGAGGGCACGGGAAGAGAGGCACGGTGGCCGCACTTTGTGAAACCAGGCACCGGACTCTTTACCATATTTAACTTCTGACCTTTTCAGCTGTTGGAGCGAGTTGTTTAGTGAGCATTCAACTGGGCCAGAATCTGAATACGCCAGCAACACCCTGTGCAACCTCTAGTCTTTATTTAAAGCTGAGAAAAACTGAGTAATGACACTAGTCAGAACAATGAAGCTCTGAGAGCCACTACTTTTCAGTAAATCAGATGCCGTGTTAAGAAAACCCATAACGGCTTCTAGCGTAACACATGCTCTATGTTAGCCAGACTGTGGCAAAGCAGGAATTCAGTGTAAATCACCTTGAAAATAGAGCTTGAATCCCCATACTGAAAGGCCATAACTAACTTTAATACTACAAATTTACCATATGGTAACTTGCAGGCAGGTTACCACTTAAGTGTTTTACTCACTACTCTAATACTCTATTTACATGGAAATGTATAGTATTTTCCCAGTGAATTAAGCAGTTCTCAAACTCACAGGAATTATGCCCACTTGTTTTGTCTTTCGGTCCTACAGCAAGTCACCAAATCTGACATCTGTCTTCCTGGACATTTTGCAGCAGCCCTAACCCAAACGGATACCAGACTCCCAATTCTCCTCAGTGCACAGTCTCCAGAGTGACAGCAATCTCAGAGACAATCAGTGCAATCCTGTCATGTTCAGAGTTATAGGGACTGAGGCCTAGAAGTGCTTTGTGCAAACAAATAGCCACAACTAGAACAAGAACTCCAGAGCCCTTGATGGAATGAGAAGGGTAGCCAGCAGGGAAATAACAGGTGATGAATCGATGGCAAAAGGAGAAAAGATCTTGTAACTAAAAAACAAAAAACTACAGTCACACGGCCGTTTCCAAATAAAGTACAAAAAATTCAGTAATTCATGTTATAAAACTGTACAAACTTTTAGATATTTAAGGTCTACGATTTTTCTAAGGACGAGCCTGTACAAATTGTTAGCAGCAGTGACCATTTTCAGAAGTTACACTTGTCCGCGGACATAATATTCATAGTTCGCTTTCAAAACAAACTCAAAGTAAGGATTGGACTTGAGGCTCCCAAGCTGGTCTGCCTGTAGGAGGTCTTTCACCTCTGGCAGGTATTCACTGAGCTGAATGCCTATAAACACAAACACAGAAAGTCCTTTTTTACTTTGATAAAACTCTCAAATGAATTAAGATGATTGATGATAACAGCATCTGTGCTTCTATTTAAAATATAATGTCACTCCACTATTGGGAAATACTCTGTTCTAAATTCCTTCCACGGTCAAACATACTTGCAGATCTAACAACACGACATGCTTTACTTAGAAGAGGTTGCTTGAGTGTTTTTTTCCCCCTAGTGGTCAAAACAGCCAATCTAATTAAAGTCTTTAATAAGACCTGAAATATTTTCATTTTTCTCTACAGTTTAAGTCATTTATTTCTTCAACGTGGGAGTTTTTAACTAACAATCACCTGAGAACAAATACTTCAAACAATTATATATTCCAACAATTATGTATTCAGGTATTTCAAGTATCTTATAATTACATATTCCAATATTTCGACAGTTATATATATTAAATATGTATCCAATTATATGTATAGGGAAATAATTCAGTAAATGCAATCTCATGAAAGCTAGCTACAGTCTCTCAAAATATATATTATAGTTAAAAGTGAGATAGGTGAAGAACCATTTCATTAGTCCTCTAAAAGCCAGAAAGCCAATGAGCACTGATGAGACAGAACTGCTGAAATCAAGATCTGTGTAGTTACAAAAAGGCATGTACAGTTTTCTCGCCTGATAAAGAAAACTGGAAAAAAAATTTTCATATAAGACAGTATTTTATAATCCGTTACATTAGCATAAGGGTCTCAAAATCAAAGGCCCTCAAAGTGCCTAGCACCGTTTTTTGTACTTAATTGTAATATAATAAAAATCTGGTTAATGAATGTTATGAGGCTAAATTCAAAATATTTATACATCATTTATTATAATTAAAATACTTTCAATAAAGACTTTTTATCTGTAAAACAGTATTAAACTTGTGAAAATACATTAGTTTCTAAAAGATCAATTCTCTAAAAAAATGTAACATCTTATTTGGCTTCTATTTTTACGGGGCACGCCCTCTGTTTAGAACTAATATTTGGTGGGTTTCTTTTCGTTTCAGCTGGGGCCAAAAACTCCGGCAGGTGGTTATGAGGAAGGTGGCCTCGGGGACGTTGGTAAACTTAGAGCCAATGCCTCATCCAAAGGGGGCAGTGCTCATCAGATCCAGTTTACTGTTGCCAGATAAATAGATCAGTTCAGTTTAGGCAAACAGTTTGATTCTTAAGAGAATTAAGAAAATAAGACTTTTGTGGGGCGCCTGGGTGGCTCAGTCGGTTGAGTGTCCGACTTCGGCTCAGGTCATGATCTCACAGCTCGTGAGTTCGAGCCCCACGTCAGGCTCTGTGCTGACAGCTCGGAGCCTGGAGGCGGCTTTGGATTCTGTGTCTCCCTCTCTCTCTCTGCCCCTCCCCCGCTCGTGCTCTGTCTCCCTCTCTCTGTCAAAAAAACAAATATTAAAAAAAATTAAAAAAAGAAAAGAAAAGAAGACTTTTGTAAGAACTCTTCTCAACTATTAAATACTGGTGACTAATTAGAAAAAAATTTAAACTCCATATATAATGATACGTGCATTTTATTTTGTGTGGATAATGCACTTCAATAATATATAAAAACAAACTGAAGTGATGGGTATTGAGGAGGGCACCTTTTGGGATGAGCACTGGGTGTTGTATGGAAACCAATTTGACAATAAATTTCATATATTAAAAAAAAAAAAAAAACAAACTGAAAAGCTCTGTATGGGTAAGTTAAATATATCTGTAGGATGAATACATTTCCACAAGCAAAAGTAATTGTTGGTTGTCAGAGTTTATGAAATATGAGGCTATCTATAACTCTCTATCTTCAGGATCTGTCTTTAAAAATATTTACCATTGTATATAGTAACTATATTATTAAAAAGGTTCCAAAAATAAATGTCTTTGGCTTCTTGTTATATATAATAAATATATATACCTTTAATTTGTACATGTATGTATGTAAATGTGTCTGAATGTATTATATATATTATATATATTTATATATACTTATATATATTTCTATAATATAATATTTCTATTTGTTTTTGTCCTTTGGTCACAATGTAATAATTCTTCACAACTTTACATTCCTGTTGTCCTTATGAGTAAGATCTAAGAATAACAAAAACAGCAAAGTCACCTTTAAAGAGCACCACTTATTTAGCCACAATTCAATTCTGTGGCACTTTTTTTTTTTTTTTGAGAGAGAGAGAAAGAGACAGCTTGAGCGGGGGAGGGACAGAGAGAGAGAGAAGCCAAGCAGGCTCCATGCTACCAGCTGCAGAGCCCGGAGTGGAGCTTGAACCCACGAACCGCGAGATCATGACCTGAGCCAAAACCAAGAGTCAGATGCTCAACCGACGGCCACCCAGGTGCCCCTCTGTGGCACTTTTAGAAGAACAAATTTCATGGACAGCATTGGATTTGGGTCCAAATGGTTTCCAACTCTTCAACCATACATAGAAGTCAGCCATATCATTTCTTCATTTCCAAATACAGAAAAGAGAAAGCCTTTTGGTGCGTTTTAGCTCTTTTGGAATTTCAAGCATTTCAAATACTTTCAAGCAAAAAAATAGGTTCTTTTGCTAGATTCCTTCCTTATTTCATTTTTAGTTTTTATTTATTTTGTGACAATGTAAAGTCTTAATTAACCTTTGTATTACTTGCTCATTTTTGAAAATGAATGAATTAAATCTGTCAATATGGAGCAATCAAGTATTCCTCTTTCATGAAGAAAAGTTCAAATCATTTCTGAGCAAGTTCCAAGTGATCTAGTCACAGAATTACATTTTCTTTGGATCACTTATAAAAGGAGACTAAAAATCTGAAAACTAATGCTAGGAGACCCATACAGATGGGCTATAAAAAGAACAAAAAACCAAAAAAAAGCCTTCTGAAACACAAACACTGAGAGTTTGCTTCTCTTTAACCTCAGAATACTGGTTGGTGTGGTTAATTCCATAGAACTTTTCTACGGGTCCTCCTTCATTTCACTTGGTTAAGCCAGTGATTTTTTAAAATAGAGGACTGTAAGGGCGCCTGGGTGGTTCAGTCAGTTAAGCGACCGACTTCGGCTCGGGTCATGATCTCACAGTTTGTGAGTTTGAGCCCCACGTCAGGTTCTGTGCTGACAGCTCGGAGCCTGGAGCCTGCTTCGGATTCGGTGTCTCCCTCTCTCTTTGTCCCTCCCCTGCTCACGCTCTGTCTCTCTCAAAAATAAATAAACGTTAAAAAAAAATTAAAACACAGGACTGCAGAATACAATCTATCGCAGAGGAGTTGGGGCTATGAGTCCTATGAATCTGCAAAATACTTCCAGGCATTCAAAGGACAAATGTCTATTGAGTGACTACTATGTATCAGGGACTGGATTTGGCATGTTTTCGTAGATTAAAGAATGTATCTTGCATATGTATATATAGAAACCTTTCAAATGTGTGTAAATGTCAGTATGATGGATAGAAGTCCCATCCATTTAGAAGGACTGCTGAATTTACAACTTTTTATCACTGTGTATTTTTTCCATTTGATATAAAAGAGAGTGTGTCCTTATATTTGAAAAGATTGGTGAACACTAAGTTAGCCTATTTTGCACATTGCCTGAATTTAGTAGCATACGTTTTGATACAATTCTATAATACGAGTCACATAGGTATAAAATGTGCAAAATTGCTCATCTCTACCTAATATTCTCCATATATTAAGCTCCCAGTAATATAAAAAATGGTAAAAGTAAAAATACAGCTGACCCCTGACAACACAGGTTTGAACTGCAAGGGTCCACTTACCTGCGAATTTTTTTTTTTTTTTTTAATACAGTACAGTACTATGACTGTATTTTCTCTTTCTTATGATTTTCTTAAGAACGTTTTCATTTCTCTAAGCTTACTTTATGATAAGAATACAGTACATAACACACACATAAAATATGTGTTAACTGTGTTACTGGTAAGGCTTCTGGTCAATAGCAGACCATCAGCAGTTAGGTTTTTAGGGAGTCAAATGTTATACGTAGATTTTCAACTGTGCTGGGGATCAGTGCCCCTCATCCACACACTGTTCAAGGGTCAACTGCATCCTCTAATTCATACACCTCCCTAAGAACAGCATTTTGTCCATAAAAGCTTCTTTACCTAATTTGTGTCTCAATCAGCAAATGGAATTTTGCTCACTGCTTTAGTATGGGAGCATGTGCAGAACACATTCCCTTCTTGTTTCTTTTTATTTTGTTCCTAAAATGAATTTTAGAGTATTAACATCCAAAATGGATTTGAAAAAGCATTTGTAATTTATTCTTAAGCATAGTATGGTCAGTTATATAACAAAAAGTTACATCTCATTTATCATATACATTTTTGGTATCACAACCAACACTTGAATCTATTCCTTGTCCAATCAGCATGGAGACTTTGCCCACTGGAGTCCCCCAGGATCCATGTGGATGGAGACTTCACCTTGACACATGCTCCCCCAATTGGAGAGGAAAGAAAAAAACCCTTCATTTTAATATTTGTGTATTTTTGAGAGAGAGCGCGTGAGCAGGGGAGGGGCAGGGAGAGAGGGAGACATAGAATTCAAAGCAGGCTCCAGGCTCCGAGGCGTCAGCACAGAGTCTGACGCGGGGCTTGAACTCATGAGCCGTGAGATCATGACCTGAGGAGAGGTCGGACGCTTAACCGACTGAGCCACTCAGGCACCCCAACCCTTCCTTCATTTTAAACAAATCGAATTCTGAGTACGGTACTGTTTAATCTTAAACTGCCCTCGCATTGACACCTTGGCAAATCCCATTCTCAGATTTCTAAAACTGAGGAGCGATACCAGAATTTCTAGTGTCAACAAACTACTTACCATCTTTTAAAAGTTTCTGTAAGATTTTCACAAATATACTGCCTTTAGATACTTCAATTGGATCATCCTTACCATCTGAACTGGACCAACTAGAAAACAAAAGTGCAATGGGAAGAAAATGAAATCGTGAACATATCTGAAATAAAGGACTTCTGTTTGCTACCATAGTCTTGTTCTAATGGTTGTGCTGGGGAGGGGTTGGGGGGTCAGGTGGAGAATCTTAAGTTTTTGTGATACTGTTTCAAATTATTAAAATAAGGGAGCTTTAAATGTTGAACACACTTATCGAGTCTTTAGAGTAGATACAAGATGTTACACTCAAGTAGCTACCTGCCCAACGTAACCATACCTATGTGATGTCAAAACCAAGTAGTGAGGTATCTGTTCCCAAAAAATGCTATAAATATATAACAAATCTAGTAAGGACTCCAAAGTATGATCTTCGGAGCACAATAGTTACAGTATATTGTAACAGATTCTGCTTTTCATAAAAGTAAAAGGGTAACTGGTGTCTAATACAATGTAAGTTTTATCTAGATGAGATTATCTACCGCTGAAATACACACACACAGAGCCACTACTCTGTATCATCAATGGATATATCCCACGATACCTTAAAGTTTTTAAACATAAAGCCGTGAAAAGAATTCCAGCCAAATGATGGCATACTTTTTTTTAGATTAGGAAGGAGAATCAAGTGGCAGAGCTAGATGCTTCAGAGCGTGACCTCCAAGACCAAGCAGAACAATGTGAACCATTTGGGAGTGATCAGAGGAAGAAATGCTTTCGTAAAAATAGTTCTACTGTAATTTCTCAGCACGATATAAAAAGGAAAGTTGTGGGTAGGGAAGGACGTTAACACTCAAGTCACGTTCTCTTTAAAATTCTTTTTCCCCGAAGCAATTTGATTTTCAGTCTTTCACAGCCACCACCTTTCTTTGCCACCATTTCCAGCAGAAATCTCCCCCCTTAAGAAGGAGATAATGTGAGAGGTCTCAATAACTTACAAGACAGTACTGATACTCTAATAAACTTCTTATTTAAAACAACAGCAGCTTGTTTGGCAGAATTGGCCCAACTTGTGTGAAAATCAGGAACACAGGCATTTCTGTGCAAACTGACAGTCTAAATTTTAAAATCGAAAGTAGAGACGTATTAACCTAGTGGTCCTAAGTCCTTAAACTCTCCCTTAATTATTGAATGAAAAATTTAGATTACTAATGCAACCATTACAATTTTCATAGTATATGTTATAAAACAATTAGGCTACAAGACCGTTTGATGTATGGTATCATAATCTTCCTAAAGAATCCTTTCCCAAAACCGTACCTTAGATTCATGCTATGAGAACTTACTTATCTCTCTGAAGAGCTTTGCAAAGGATTTCCAGTTTTAGATCATTTATATTTACATCTTCCTCCTTTATGGTGAAACAAAAAAATTCTCATTAAGTCCTGATTTTAAGAAATACATGCTTACATTTGAGTTGTATCAGTTTCTAATTCTACATAAATATTGTTTTACTTTTGATTCATAATTTAAAAAAATTTCCTTATAAGACATTAATACGCAGAAGAGTAAGCCAATTAATAACTCTGTGTGAATCAGTTTCTGATTATTCTGTGATAATCTGATGTTATCAGGAACCCTGAAAAGGTTAAGATTTTAAACAAGGTAACATAAAAGCCAATCCATTACATTTTTTAAGTCTACCAAACTACTTTCAATTGCAAGGCCAATTCTTATCCTACAGAATTATCATCATAATCTTTTTTTTCCCCCCAAAGAAGGCTGAGAAACAGCTCCTCTTAGGGTGAATACTATGAAAAATATATTGATAAAGCAACGTATCAGAATGAAGAACTAATAATGACTTAATAAATGAAAGAAAAAAAAATACCTCAGGACTCTGAAAAGCCGTGTTTTTTATTCGTGCACAGAAAAAGACAGGGAACATGTGAGAATTATCAGGAAAGGGACTCTCCTGACAACTTTTCTAAAGAGCTACACATTCCAAGAGTTAGGAATAGCTGAACCAGAGAGTCTTTTTTAAAATTTAAAAAAAAAAACCATTTATTTATTTTTGAGAGAGAGAAAGACTGAGAGAGAGAGACTGAGAGAGAGAGAGAGAACAAGTGGGGGAGGGGCAGAGAGAGAGGGCAACAGAATCTGAAGCCGGCTCCAGGCTCTGAGCTGTGAGCACAGAGCCTGATGTGGGGCTCGAACTCATGAACTGTGAGATCACGACCTGAGCCAGAGTCGGACGCTTTAACCGACTGAGCCACCCAGGCACCCGAGAGTCTTTTTTATTTTTTTTTATTTAAAAAAAAAAAAATAAAATAAATTTTTTTTAATGTTTATTCATTTTTGGATAGAGAGAGACAGAGTGTGAGGGGGGAGAGGCAAAGAGAGAGGGAGACACAGAATCTGAAGCAAGCTCCAGGCTCTGAACTGACAGCATAGAGTCTGACGCGGGGCTCGAACTCACAGACCGCGAGATCGTGACCTGAGCCGAAGTCAGACGCTTAACAGACTGAGCCACCCAAGCGCCCCACTGGGAGTCTTTTTTAATTAACACACTGTCATGATTGGCTAAAAGAAGTTACCTTTTCTTTTTTAATACGTTTTCAATTCTACAGCAAACCAAATATATAATTGTGATACTTGCCTTTGATCGTCTCCAGTGATTTTCCTTACCTCATCGATATATTCCAGCAAGTCCAAAGCTTTCTTGAAATCATATTCATTAGCTCTTCTGTTTTCTTCACAGATATATAGCTATGGGAAATTCAAATAAGGTTGAGGATTATTTTAAGTGATCATATAACTAAGACTAGAGAAACTTAGGGAGAAAATAAGTCATTATGTCTTCCAAGTAAGTCACAGGTATTTGTATTTTATACGAAGAAGACTGTCACATTTGGAAATCACATTCCATCTATCCTCACGATCAACTTTCTTTTAAAACATGCCTATACTCAACAGTACTTCATTTGTGTAACTTGGTATATATACTTTAAAAACGTCAGTAAATTCATATTCTTAGGTTCAATATAATGTAACATACTTCAGTATTGTTTTGGGCATATTCTTTGCGATATGCTATATAAAGAGAGGCTGTTGTGGGCTCAATTACAGGAAATCTGTTACCAATAATGACTAAAATACTGAAGTTTTGGAATTGTCTTCTGTTACTATAATTAGAGTGATTTCAAAGTGATCCTACATCACTCTTGTATTGGGATGCTCTGTTGAAGGGCAAAGAGCGAAGCAGAGTTAAGGCTACAAGTACAGTACGTAACAATGAGACTGTCTCATGGAGGCTGCAGCCCATAATCTAGGGAATTGTTGTGTTCCTGCCCTCAGGAATGTGTTGTGTTCCAGACAAAAGCAGGAGGACAGTACTCACAGGCTATGTAAATCTAGTTCCTTAAACTATTTTTCTTATGGAAGAGCCTGAACTGTACCTCATGGTATGTTTATGTCCTATGCTAGAAAAGAAAATCCAAGTACTTCCTTCTGGTCACCTGGATAAGCATCTCTAGGAACAGCTGGAGATCTATGGGAGGCAGAGGCTGATCCGCTTCCTGCCAACTGGCATCCTGTTCTCAAGCAGCTTCTAACAACTTATTTTAGAGGAAGGGGAAAGTTACCGGAAAAATGGAAACGGAAAGAGGACTACTCTTAGGAACTGTCCATCTGACTCAAGAAACACTGACGTCGTTTTGAGACTGAGGAATGGCGCAAGGATTCGCAAAGACGTACGCTGATGAGCTGTGGTGCAGTCAGCACCGGCATCGCACTGAGACTCAGCTCTTTCTCTGCCAGCAGTTGCTCCGGCAGGGTCTCCTGGTGCAGCAGAAAGCGCTCCTGCTCAGCCATTTCTAGAATTCAAAATGAGAGGCAGGGAGGGGAGTAAACTTCTGCTCTGTCATAAAACAAATCTGAATTAAAAAAAAAAAAAAAAAAAAAAAAAAGGAACACCTCTAACGGTAATCTCATCGTTATTTGATGATCTTAAAATGTTATTAATTCTGCTTGCCTTTGATTCCTGATTATGTTAAAACATATTCATGATTTGATCCAAGTCATATAAACAGTCACAGTAACCAGACAGAGTTAGGAGAGAAGAGAAGAGCTATGAAAATACACCTACTGCCTGGAGAACAGATGGCTATTTCACAAGACACAAGTCCCCCAAATCTGGGGCCACCCGGTCCCATTTTATGTTAACTCAAGGAGGTGCTTCTTCCCACCAGTTTCTAGTAGAATCTTGCACTAAGGGAAATGATCTATTTAAAAGCCGCCATGAGTTATTACAAGAAAAAAAGCCTGGAAGATTATGCACCAAACCTATTAATTAGCAATGGTGAGCTCTACTGGATGAGGTGACATCAGCCATCCAGGCTGCAGCCCATTACCTGGTTTTGCCCAGGAAGATGTGGACTGCAGGAGACAAGGACTGAGAACTGCTATGTATTCTCATAAACACAGTTGTCACCGCCAGGTACAATGACCAAAGCATAAATATGCTCATTCAAATACTGACATCCCTCGTGATCCTAATTTTGTAAAAATTAAATAATTTTTGTGCGATTTCCATACATAGAGAAGCAGACTGGGAGGGTACACGAAACAGTGACCATAGTTCTCTCTGGGGCAGTGAGATTATATAGACTATCTGTTTGTTATGTTTTTTCCCGGTAATTTACAAATTTCAGTAAGGAATTATTTATATAACCAGAAAATTAAAAAAAAAATCTACTCCCTAGGATTAGATACACTGTGATGATGGTCTGCAGGTAATTACTGACACCCAAAAACATTCCCATTGTGTTAAGAAAGCAAAAGTTAAGAAGTGATCAAATGTAAAAAAAAAAAAAAAAAAAGAAGTGATCAAATGTAAAATGGTGACCACAGTTCCAATGATTTCTGGTGAGTGGGTTGTGGGGGGGGGAGCAAGAAATAAAACCTTGATTTGAGGGACACTTGGGTGGCTCAGTCAGTTAAGCGTCCGACTCTTGATTTCAGCTCAGGTCATCTCACGGTTTGTGGGATTGAGCCCCGTGTCAGGCTCTGAGCTGACCACAAAGCCTGCTTAAGATTCTTTTGCTCTTTCCCTCTGCCCCTCTCCCCAGCTTGTACGAGCACGCTCTCTCTCTCTCTCTCTCTCTCTCTCTCTAATATAAATAAATAGATAAAACAACCATCTGGATTTGAATAACACGGTCTATCTCTGGTGACTAGGTAAAATATGGCTTCCCATGTCAGACTATCAGCCAACCTTGCAGAATATATACACACTTCTCTAGAACAATAAACACTACTAGTGCTTAAAAATAAGATTGAAAATCTCCTTTATAAACAGTGAAAAATAGTTTTAATAATAAAAGTTAAATGCTAACCCTACACTTTATTGGGGACTTAATATGTATAAGACATTTTTTTCAAGGAACACAGTGTCTCCACTCCTTACAACTACCCATTTTATAGCTGAGGAAACGGAGGCTCAGAGGGTATCCAAGGTCACAAAGCTAGTAAGCCAGAGAAAACATATGAAACCAGATCTGTCCAATTTCTGTCAAGATTCTTTCTACTGTTTCCATTCCTTGAAGAAAAAAAGACGGTAGTATAAATAGAATCCATACCTCAAAGGCTGGCCTCTGTGGATAAGCCCTGCAACCAAATACAAGTATCTATGTTTGTATACCCTTCACCCCTGATCACAGAGTTAAGATCCCCTTCCAATTTTTACTTTGAGAAATTCCAAACTTGGGGCACCTGGGTGCTCAGTTGGTTAAGTGTATGACTCTTGATCTATGGGTCATGAGTTCGAGTCCACAATGGGCTCCATGCTGGGCATGCAGCCGATTTAGAAAAGAATTCTAGGGGGGCCTGGGTGGCTCAATTGGTTAAGCAGCCTACTTCAGCTCAGGTCATGATCCTGTGGTTTGTGAGTCTGAGCCCTGAGTCAGGCTCTGCTTTGGATTCTGTGTCTCCCCCTCCCCTGCTTGTACTCTGTCTCTCTCTCTCAAAAATAAATAAAGCATTAAAAAAAATTTTTTTTAAATAAACATTAGAAAAATAAAAATAAATTCTAACACCACAGAAAATTAAAAAAAATTTTTCTTAACATTTTTTTATTTTTGAGAGAAAAAGAGACAGCGTGCGAGCAGGGGAGGGACAGAGAGACAGGGAGACAGAATCCAAAGCAGGCTCCAGGCTCCGAGCTGTCAGCACAGAGCCCGATGCGGGGCCTGAACTCATGAACCGTGAGATCATGACCTGAGCCGAAGTCAGACGCTCAGGCGCCCCTAGAGAAACTATTAAAGAAGAATACAGTGCACCCTGTATACCTACAGTTACCTGTTAGCATTCTGCCATCTTGGCTTTATCTACCTGTTTACCAATCTACCTATTTGCTTTTCCTCCTAAATCAAATGAAAGCTGCAAACATCATGACATTTCTAAATACTTTAGGATGTACCTCCTAAGGGCATTCAATCACAATATCATTAGCAGATCTGAAAAATTTAACACAAATACAGAAATACCATCTAATGTTAATTATGTTCACATCCCCTCAGTTGTCCCCAAAACGTGCGTCATGGTTGGTTATTTGGGGGATGATCGAGGAGCTGAGCCAGCCTCTCTCCCTACATTTGGTTGTCATGGCTCTCAGGTTACTTTAATCTAAAACAGCCTCCTGTTTTTTTTTTTTTTTTTTTTTTTAAACAATAAGAGCCTGTGATTACTTAACCATTAAGGCAATCCACAGACTCTTTTTTTTTTTTTTAATTTTTTTATTTATTTTTGGGACAGAGAGAGACAGAGCATGAACGGGGGAGGGACAGAGAAAGAGGGAGACACAGAATCGGAAACAGGCTCCAGGCTCTGAGCCATCAGCCCAGAGCCCGACGCGGGGCTTGAACTCACGGACCGTGAGATCGTGACCTGGCTGAAGTCGGACGCTCAACCGACTGCGCCACCCAGGCGCCCCATAAAACAGCCTCCTGTTTTGTTGTTTTTTTAAGTTTTTTGTCTTTCATGCTGCTGAATTTGGGAGTCGGAGCCAATTATATTGTAAAATGCCCCAAAACAGGATCTATCTAATCACTTCCCTGGGGTTAGATTCAGGTCGAACATTTCTGACACGACAATAGCACAAGGTGGTATTCCACACTGCTACGTGACATCACCCTGGGAAGTATTTACGGTGAGCCTGTCTCAGTGCTGATGATGGTACCTGTCAGGTCCATGTCACGATACTCTGAAAGCATGAGGCCATCCTTTTCCCCTAACCCCTAAACTCAATGGCTTTAGCGTCCTTGGATGACACATTAGTCACCATGGTTGCCGGTGGTGATCTGCCAAGTCCCATTCTACACTTATCAGTTGGTATTCTTTTTTTTCCTAAAGGAAACTCTCACTGACCCCTCCCCTTGTGGGTCTCACTGTAGATTTATGGATTTTTTTTTGTTTTTAAACTGTGAAATAAAATGTTTTACTATCATTCTTTTTGGTGTTTAGATTATCCCCAAACTTGGCCAGTGGTGGCTGTCGTATTGACATCTCTACATTAAGCTTGCTTTCTGGCCCAACAAGACTCCCCAGGATCATTCCCTCAATAACCCTCATCTCCTTTTACTGAGAAATAGTTAGAAGCCATGATACAGGACTAGGTACGCTCCTGTCACTGGGGTGTCACTGCTTTTAGGCCTTTTCAGTGGACAGAGCCCAAGAAATACTTTAATTTTGAACAATCGTGATTCCATCTGAAATCTCCAATTCAAGTACAGTCCAGGGCCCTTCCTCATCCTCCTCCTAGATTTCTATCTCCCTCTTCCCCTTGGTTCTCAAAAATAAGAGTGTATCCAAACATATTCTTAACTGACAACATAACAAAAGTCTCACAATTATGACACCAAAAAGCTTTGAATTCTGAAACCAGTAGCTTTAACAAACTACTATCTACAACAAACCCACTGAATAAAGATTTCTTTGCAGTTCTTCCTGTTCTTAGAATGTGAGTCACTAAGGGTGTAATCAAAGCACTGGGTCAAATCATTTACTTTTATTCTTTAGGAATTCTTATTTAACATACAAACTTTCTCTAAAAAATAGAATCCCAAATATGTACTTATGTAATTGTCTAAAGCCACTGAATAGAAAGCATTCCTCTTAAAGAAGAGATGGGTCCTGTGTCTAATGAATACCACTGAACAATACTAGGAGTGCATTATAAAAGTTCACTGATAGCATGCTTGATGCTCAAATTCTTTCTTTTACCTTCAATTTTTTCTTGCAGTACATCCTCTGAAAAGTCTGAAGCCAAGGCAGCCAATTTGCTCAAGCCAAGAAGGGTTTTTTTCTTTGCAAAGTAATGTGTTTCCATGTTTGCCAGACCCAGAAGTGTTGCATGAGCCTACAACAAAACACGAAAACTGCTAAGACCCCGCGTACTAATTCAAGTTGAAATACAGGCTAATGCACAACCTAAACTTGTTTTCCCCCCTAATTTATATCAATGAAAGATCAAGTCAGTACTAGCAAACCTAAAAACTAATTGGTTCTATACACCAAGAGTAATTACACAATAAAATACCAACCAGCGACACTAATTATTGGGAAAAGAAACATGTATAAGACATTTGCTCTGTAACAATTACAGAGTCACTTCAACGACCTGTCAAGGACAAATTTTAAAATTAATTCGTGTATTGTTTTTACTCATAATTTGAACATTTTAATACTCATTGCAAATAAAGGTCAATGGTTATTTACATGTTAATACAATTTTTGTGCTTTATTTTACTCTAATAGTAGTCAAAACACAACAGGCTACATTTTTTTGAGACATTAAAAATAAGAGCAATGCCATCATAAATAAACAAGAATACTTTATTCAAATTATGTCAGAGAAAGGAGACATATGCTTAAAATAATTTCTAAATAGCATTTTAATCACTATAAACTAAACTAATTAAAACTAAAGGGGCACCTGAGTGGCTCAGTCAGTCATTTGAGCGTCTGACTCCTGATTTCAACTCAGGTCATGATCCCAGGGTCATGGGATGGAGCCCCACATTGGGCTCTGTGCTAAGCATGGAGCCTGTTTGGGATTCTCTCTCTCTCTCTCTCTCTCTCTCTCTCTCAACTTCTGCCCCTCTCCCCTGCTTGTGCTCTTTCTCTATAAAATAAAAACTAGTTTAAAAAAAAAAAAAAAAAAACAACTAAGTAAAAAACTGCCTAAACCTGCTCCATGTAACTCAATTCTTACCTTTTCTAATTCTTGGCTGTTAATTTCATGTAACCAGCTGAGATGTTCATGAGCTTGCAAAAAATTTGCCAACTCTCCATGCTGAGAAATGGGTTGAGATAATAATTTGCCTCGCTTTCCTTTCTCCAGATACCAACGGAAGAGAAAGTCTGAAAAATTCTACAAATAAAAGAGCAAAGAATCCAATAATATTTATTAATACAGTTTTAAAAAGTATATTTCTGATAATAAAACGTTAATATTTTTTTCAAAGGTCTTAGATTCCAGAACAGAGATCCTGTTTAAACATTTATTTTCTATATACTAGGATCCTCAAAAAAAAACCCTTAACTTAGTTTAACAAAAGAGGAATGCAGATTCTGAAAGGGGATCTTGTTTAAGATCATGTAAACTCTAGATGTGCGTGGTATGGTTTGACAGCCATTAGCTATGTACAGCTGTTTAACCTAGTTAAAATGTTAAAATTCAGTTCCTCGGTCACACTAATCACATCAGGTGCTCAACGTGCCCCATGTCCTATCTTAGAAAACACACAGGAAAGTTCTATGCAACAGTGCAGAATGAAAGATTCCCAGGGGTCAAATTCTTTTTTTAATGTTTATTCATTTTTTTTTTTTTTGAGAGAGAAAAAGAGACAGAGCATGAGCAGGGGAGGGGCAGAAAAAGAGGGAGACACAGAATCCGAAGCAGGCTCCAGGCTCTGAGCTGTCAGCATAGAACCCGACGCAGGGCTCAAACCCACGAACTTGTGAGATCATGACCTGAGCCCAAGTTGGACGTTTAACTGACTGAGCCACCCAGGCGCTGCCTCCACACCTCCAGGGGTTCAATTCTGTGCCAGAAGGCCATGTGCACTGGAATGATAAACAGGATTCTAGAGAGGGTCTAAATGCCTAGCCAGTTTTCCCCACCTGATGTTTGCCGGATGCTGGGGTAGCATGGAAGGCTAGGCTGGAAGGGAAGATTAAAATGTCCTACAGTCACACAGTATTTAAGAGGTATTTCCACTAAAGGAAATTCTGCCATGAACACACCAGTCCCACAAGACTTTGAAACCAGAAATGAAATGAATGTAACAAAAGCCTCAACCAAATCTTGGCCCACCTCTGTTCTTGATGAACTGAGTGACCTACCTCTCACTTTATCTGCCTCTCAGGAGAAAAAAAACCAAACATTATTTTCATCTTTAAGGTTCCTTTACACACAATATCCAAAATACAACCAGAAATTCA
This sequence comes from Panthera onca, assembly GCF_046562875.1. Lineage (NCBI taxonomy): Eukaryota > Metazoa > Chordata > Mammalia > Carnivora > Felidae > Panthera > Panthera onca. The sequence goes on from NC_138349.1 coordinate 70,303,942, forward strand.
TAAGACATAATAAGCAGAAAAATATGACCAAGAAGTAGGCAAGAGAAACAAATCTGAGGATGATCAGATTTTAGAGGTAGTACAGAAGGATTTTTTAAAGAACTACTGAACACATTAAAGAAAATAAAAGAAAGAAAAAATGGATGAAAAATGTCAACAAAGAACTAGAATCCACAAAAGAATAGAAATCACGATGGACGCAGAAATATTTACTTTAGTGCTATCGTGAAATACTAAATAAGCCATGTCAAACAATCAGGCCCTGATCAAATAAAGCAAGTTACATCCAGGCCATGAAATACCACAATACCATCAAAACATTATGAAATATTTAATGATATCAGGACAAATGTTTGTGATTAGCAACTGGCAAAACATATTTGTCCACAATAATATAGCGTGAAAAGATTAGAACAACATAAACCAAATGTTACAAAGGGTTCTTCCTCTCTGGGTAGTGAAATTTTGAATGATTCTTAAAATCTTTCTGGTTTATAGGGGCTTTCTGAATTTTATACTATGTTCACTTTTAAAAATTTTTTTTTTTTTAATGTTTTATTTATTTTTGAGACAGAGAGAGACAGAGCATGAACGGGGGAGGGGCAGAGAGAGAGGGAGACACAGAATCGGAAGCAGGCTCCAGGCTCTGAGCTATCAGCCCAGAGCCCGACGCGGGGCTCGAACTCACGGACCGCGAGATCGTGACCTGAGCCGAAGTCGGCCGCTTAACTGACTGAGCCACCCAGGCGCCCCTATGTTCACTTTTATAGTAAGAAAAAAGTCAGTGCTTACTTGACAATCAACTAGCTTAAATTCACCTAGAGAGTGTCATAGTGAAAAGTTTTTTGAAAAATAAAAAGCATGTGGGTCCACGTGGGTGGCTCAGTCGGTTAAGCATCCGACTTCGGCTCAGGTCATGATCTCATGGTTCGGGAGTTCAAGCCCCGCATCAGGCTGTGTGCTGACAGCTCAGAGCCTGAAGCCTGCTTCAGATTCTGTGTCTCCTTCTCTCTGCCCCTTCTCTGCTCACGCTCTTTCTCTCTCTCCCTCAAAAATAAATAAACATTTAAAAAAAAAATTAGAAAAAAAATAAGAAGCATGATGTCAAAGAAGGAGAGCACAAATCTTTGGTGTATGGAAAGCTGAGCTCTCTAAAAGCTGCAGCATCCTGTGCTCCTAAGATCTTCTTTTCAAATTTTAAAAATTCTCTCAATTTTCATATACCTAAGTACTTTTAATTATGACTGGAAATATATGAATAGAAATGAAAATTTTAACTTATTTGTCAAAGGTCACAGAACCTTTCAACAATATTTGGAATCATCTGCCAATTTACAAAGAAACCTAATGCACAAATTAGTACATAAGGTAACTACAAAACGACTATATATCATCTTCCAACAAAACACCCAAGTAAGATTTGAAACGAGGGCGCCTGGGTGGCTCAGTCAGTTAAGCGTCTGACTCTTGATTTCTGCTCATGTCATGATCTCGCGGTTCATGAATTCAAGCCCTGCCCGCATCAGGCTCTGCACTGACAGTTCCGAGCCTGCTTGGACTTCTCTCTCTCCTTCTCTCTCTACCCCTCCTCTCCCCACACGTGCTCTCTCTCTCTCTCTCTTGAATAAGCATAAAAAAAAAAAAAAAAGATTTGAAATGGTAAAACCTTACAACAGCATCAATTTCCTACGTCCCCAACACTCGTTACCTGATCAGCAAACTGGGTCACGTAGCGCTGGAGTCTGGTCTGGTTGTCAGTCTGCTCACACATTTGCACTAAGATATCAAAGTCACAGTACTTTTCTGCTAATGAAGCAGCCCACGGGTACTGGCCTAGTGTGACTGTAGAAATGAGAACAGATGGAAAAATTTCTGTTAGTGAAAACTTATTATGTGATAGAAAGTATTACTTGAAACTTTAATTCATATTATATTCTAAAAAATAACGGAATAGAAACCTTTCCACTTACTGGCATTTAGTTTCATAATCCTTATAAACTCATTAGAGAGGCAAATTTAATCCCCTGCTTCATCACTGCCTACCCATGATGCTAGTCCCTTCCTTGGTATACTAGCAAAACGAGCTACTTCTCCTAACTCTAGCTATGAAAATAACGTGTCCTTTGCCGAACAGCCACACTGTCCCGTCTGTACCCTCTAACCGCCCTCATCGTGCTCTACTGTGCAGTCGACTTATTCATGTAAAAGTCTGAGATAAGCTCTTTGAGCACAGTCTCCAGTTGTTTTTAATTTATTCATTTTCAAATCATCTTCAGCACCATCTATGGTACTTGTACCTGGAAAGGTGTGAAGACAAGGTCGAACAAATGAATGAATGCAGAAAGCTGTACATACATGCTTTGCTTTACGTTCTTGGTTACAGTTGGATTAATGATATTACACTGAATATGCTACATTAATGATTGGACTCCGTCACCCGCTCCGCAACGTCAAAGACCCATAGCCATTGCTAAATATCATGCACTTACGAAGTGGAGATAGGAGATCTGATCTTTTCTGTAGGTATTCCATTTCCAGACTGCTGTATCTTTCTTGATCACCAGATTTGTCCAGAGACTTAAGCTGGGAAACGTAACCATCCAGGAAGCAATCAATCAGTGCTACCAGCTGCTCTGTCAGAATGTTTCGGAGGTTGCTGTCTGCCTGAGGATATACCACTTTCAGGACAATCCCATGCTGGCGCACGATTACTGTTCGGATGCCCCCAGGACCACTCGTTGCTATGAGATCACATAAAGTAATATGGTAAGTAAGGGTTCTACAATGGCTAGGGGAAAGACCAACTGCCTAAGAACTATCATGTCACCGCTGCTGGAAAAAATAAACAAATAGGGGTTCAGCTGATCCCTCTCTATGTCCTGCTTAAATCCCATCTTCTCTATGGAGACTTCAACACAGCCAGGTGAACATGATCCTCTCCCTTCTAAATTCCTTCAGTGCTAACTCCACTTACTTTCTTGTATTAAATCAACATTAACTATTGTCAATACCTCTAGGGCCAGGACCTCCTTCTTTGAATAACCATATGCACTAAAATCTAGTAGACAAAGGGCACCTGGCTGGCTTAGTAGAGCATGTGACTCTTGATCTCAGGATCGTGAATTCAAGCACCACGTCAGGGGTAGAGATTACTTACAAATTTTTTTTTTAAATCTAGTGGACGCATAATAAGTATCAGTTACATAAATTACAGGCAAATCTACAAATTATTCTAAGAGAATAAAGCAATTTTCACAAGAATTACTCATTCTGGAGGTGGCACTTATTTTTCATTTCGCTCACAAACCCACACTAATGGAATAATACAGCTTCCAGAAACGATAGGCCATTAGAAATATATCTTGAACGACTGCTAATAATAAACCAGTACATTTGCGCTCAGAGCTTGCAATCTCACCTGTCCAAGGAACATACTCAGGTTCTTGTTCTATCGGCTCTTTTCTATATAAGGAGTTTCTATTCTGTCGATAATGACAGGCAGCTTGTAGCATGTCCTAGAAAAAAATGCATCAGCATATGCAGAAAGTGATGAGTCCCAGTATTCTTAAAGATAATTTGAAACATCAAAGTCTATTAATACTAAAAAAATACTCAGCTCAAGTCTGTAAGAATTACTCTTTTGGTTCTTCTGCATTTGAAATTTGTTTTACTCCATAACTTAACTTTAATTTTGGAAAACTTACTAACCAAAGTAGGAAAACCATTGCTATGAAGAACATTATCTAAGATTAAATGGAACATTTTAATCAATAATGTAACTATTAAGTTCTTGAGTAATTAAGACACTTAGTTACTATAACATTAATACATTTGCCATGATATATGTATCTTTCTCCAGATAAAAGGTTATTATTTTATTATAATCCAGAACCCAGGATTATAGAAACTTTTAATACGCATAAGACATTCAAAATGCTTGATAAATAAAACGACTGTACTTTTCTACATTTTTTGAATTAAATGCTAAACACTTTTAAATTACTGGCAATACAGAGTTGGAATATGGAAACCACTTTCTCTTCCAGCCACACTCTGGTCTTTGATTTGCTGAAATCTTCACCGTGGTTTTGTACCTTGAGAATACTGTTCACATTGATCACCACTTCAGCCCATTCAACAGATTCCAAAGATGTTTCCTTTAAGACCTGCTCCTCATGCTCCAGTAAACACTCGCAAATGGTGTCTACCTGCGACACCTGAGGGAGTACAGAGAAGGCAACTACTTTTAACAAAAACCATGGCGGTGGGTAATAATCACAACTGCCCAGAATCTACTCAACGGGCTTTTCTCAGAAAGTCATATTCTTAGCTCATTACTCAGAATAAAACAGTTGATGGCAAAAAATACATTTAAAAAGAAGTAGGGAGAGAAAATACTGTGCAAGGGATCCTCGAGCAACACAGGTTTGAAATGCGTGGGTCTGCTTACATGTAGATGTTTTTCGATACCTTACAGTACTGTGAATTTATTTTCTCTTCTTCAGGATTTTTTTAAAAACATTTTGACTACATGGGGGCTCGGGCACCCTTAACCCTCACATTGTTCAAGGGTCAATTATATAATTTCTAACTGTTCTTTTCTAATTTTTGTCATTACTAACACACGGAGGTAACGGTGCAAAACTGTTCTTAAAGCACTGAAACCCTTGTTTCCAGTTTCAGCCCCCAGTTAAACTTTCCCTACCTTACTACTTAATACACCAGAGTCTGCATAGCATTGGGCACTCAGAGAGAAGGAAAAACAGAAATCAGGTTTGCTGCCCTTAAGGATACAAACTAGTTGAAGGAGCAAGACCTATACACAAACCGTGGCCCAAACAGAATCACTGTCTTTTAAACCCTGTTCTGCCTTCTCAGATGTTAGTCAAAGGCACATTAACAGCCCTAGCAAGAGACTTCTGGCTCATTTCATTTAAAAGATTAAGTGTAAGAATTTTTTTATAGGGTGCAATATTGACTTATTTAATTCATGTTTGTTTGCTTATTTATTTTGAGAGAGAGAGAGAGATCGAGCAAGCAGGACAGAGAGAGAATCCCAAGTAAGCTCTGCACTGCCAGGGCAGAGCCCGATGAGGAGCTTGAACTCACGAACTATGAGATCATGACCTGAGCCGAAATCAAGAGTCAGATGCTTAACTGACTAAGTCACCCACGTGCCCCAAACTTAAGAATTTTTTTTAATACTGTTAACGTGAAAACGATAGGGAAAGCATATGTGATATATGATATGATATATGATATGATAGCAGAAAATTATTGTCAAAACATTTGCTCAACACCTTTATGATAGGAGTTACATACTCAGCGGTCTCAAATTCTGTTCATATGCTATCCTGAAAGTCTGACCCTTAAACAGTTACCTCTGCTTTAATGGAACCCTGGGATTCAGAACTACACCCAAAGGAAGCTTAAGGCCAGTAAACATCATAGTCTTAAACATTACCATTTCCCATATGGAGTGTTCTTTTGAAAAACCTATCACATTTTTGGTTTTGTCCTATGCTATTCCTAAGGTACTATTCCTGAATTATGTATCCAACTGATAATCATTTCTCATTTCCAAATCACTCCTTTTTTTTCCAGTTATCTGGAAAATATATACTGAATTAACTAGTATGCTTTCCACTTTGATCCGAATGCAGAAAAAAAGAACACGACTCTTAATTCTTTCAAATAATTTGTGAATTTTTTTAAAAAAACTTTGTTTTGCTGTATAAAATTAAGTATGAACAAAGACAAAAAAAAAAGACACAAAAGTTACAACAAACACTTTGATTGTGAAAGCAACCTATATGCCTTAAGGGTCCTATCTTTTTCCCTTCAAAACCCCAACATCCTCTCAAAGCTGAGGCCTTGCGAGGCTTACGACCCATTTCCGAATTTCCTTCCTCAAATGTATTAAAACGTACTAACTCTCCTTACAATACTCCAGTCCCTCCATTCCAAAAGCCAGATGGTTCTTATAGACTAGTTCGGGATCTCAGAATTACCTGAGGCCGTTGGCCCCAATCCATATACCCTCCTCTCCGCCACGCCACCCTCCACCATGTACTTCACGGACTTGGATCTTAAGAACACATTCTTCACTAGTCCCATCTCCTCAGAATTCCAAGACCTTTTCACCTCCACCTAGACTGACCCCAACACCCAACACTACCAACAGTTAACTTGGACAGCTCTCCAGCAGGGTTTTAGGGATAGACCCCAACTCTTTGGACAAGCTCTGGCATCAGATCTAACCTCTCCCTCCCAAAAAGTACTTATTTCACAATGGCCAGCTGACCAGCATCTTCCTCTTTTCTCCCTCCAAAGTTTACAGCAGGTTTTTCTTTTCCTTTGAAAATAAATTGATTTTAACAGCAAGGTAGATAGTAGGATCCTAGCAGGTGCCTGAGAAGAGTTTAGTGAAGGGATGGTTGGCAGAGTAAGGGGATCTGCAGAGGAAGGGGCGGCACCCAGGGCTAGCGACAGGGAAGCCACCACTAAGCCCAGGTGTGAAGGGGCACTGGGAAGCAGCAGTTACCGGGAACGCGGAGAGCAGCCAGAGGGAAGCCGCAGTCTCTGACAGAAGGCACAGCAAACTGCAGTGGAAGCAGGGAGGGAATGAGGCTGGGGGGAGGGGGGCATGACAGAACAGAGAATAACAGTGCCTCACCTCTGTTAAAGGCAACAAGAAGCCACAGGGCAAAGGAACCCACTGGCGAAGGTGCCCTCTGAGGCAGAGTCAAGAGTGGATTTGGAGAGACAAAGGAAAACACCCAGCAGACAGTAGGGAAGACTTCTTAGTCAAGTTTGCAAGCTCTAATTTGTAGGGAAAGTGACGAATAAATATGGAGTCCTGTTTAAAATTTCAATGAGATTTTTTTTTGGCCTCAAGCTTTTTCTCTGTTGGGGGCATGGTCGGCCAAGGGCCCAGCTCTACAAAGCCACATTAAGGGCAAAATAACAACTCTTACTTCTCTAAAAAAGACGTCTGCGGGGGTCAGGTTGGATGGGATTTCGCAGTCCCTCTTATTTAAAGCAATCATTATTGCTGTGTTCACGAGCTCAGAGAGCCTCGAGTGGTAGTTCTTGAGAACGATGGCGGCTGATAACTTTTCGGCATGCTCACAGAGCAACAGGCGAGTTGCCATGGGCATCCCTCGAACTGCAAAAGTGCCAAGACGTCCAAATAAGCCAACCTGGTGAAAACACAAACACATGTTCTTAGAAAGCATTTACAGTAACGTACAAAGTAATGCCGTCTTATCTGCCCCAGGAGCACACTGGGTACAGAGCCACTGGCCTCATCTGCCCCCAAAAAAGTACCTCAGCTACCTCTCCTTTTTGCTGTTTTGAACACGAACACGAACACACACACACACACACACACACACACACACACCCTTCAGCCAGAGCTGTGAGCACCTATAAGAAAGGGGAGATGGTTCCTCTTCTGAGATTAGGGCCATTCCATCACTCCATCTTATTTCTTACTTACGGTTATGAAAATCGTAAAATTGCTCTTTTCTACGTAACTTCCCTACATTCAAGATCCTCAGGAACTAGACACTCAGCAGTTTCCATCTTCAGCACCTGATTCCCAGAACCTTAAAGCCATGGGGAGGGTGGGAGAGTCTTTAATCCTTTGCACTATCTACCTCTGGTCTGCCTGATGCCTGTTTCAGGCGTTGCTAGGTTCCAGGACTTCTAAGCTTTCTCATTTGATGAAGCATTACATCCCAACTAGGAAGCCAAGAGACATCTAAATACTGAATACTCTTCCACATTTTAAGTGTGATCTATTTCATTAACAAAGTGACTTGGTTTTTATATGCTGAGGTTTATTTTAAATAAAGTACAGAGAAAACAAAAATAAACAGTAACCCAAATCCCCAGGGAATTCCTATGGACAGACGTGATGAATGCACATGGTTAAGAAAAAAAAATTTTGGGGGGTGCCTGGGTGGCTCAGTCGGTTAAGCGTCCAACTTCGGTTCAGGTCATGATCTCACGGCTTGTGAGTTCGAGCCCCGTGTCGGGCTCTGTGCTGACAGCTCAGAGCCTGGAGCCTCTTCAGATTCTGTGTTTTTCTCTCTCTCTCTGCCCCTCCCCCACTCACACTCTGCCTCTCAAAAATAAACATTAAAAAAAAATTTTGTTTTAAGAAAAGAAAAAAAATTAAGAAAAAAAATTTTTTTCTGAATTAGATTTATTACAACGAGCTCAAAAAAACAATGAGGAATCTACCTTTTGCTAAATGGTTTTCTGCAAATACCCCATGAGGTTAGTCTTCTTCTTTTTTTTTTTTTTTAAAGTATAAAGACAGCCCTGCAGTGTGTAAAAGGAAACCCAGGGCGGAAGGCTGCTTCCCACAAAATAGAATCATTTAGGAGCATTAGCAGTCAAGACAAGAAGAACAAGAGGTAATTACAGTGAAAAGCCAAAACAACTTGTGTCTTGGCAAGACTTGGTTTTGTAAACAAACTTGGTTTACAAGTGCATGTCAAGGGGTGCCTGGGTGGCTCAGTCAGTTAAGCATCGGACTTCAGTTCAGGTCATGATCTCGCCGATCTGGAGTTTGAGCCCCGCATCAGGCTCTGTGCTGAGAGCTCAGAGCCTGGAGCCTGTTTCAGATTCTATGCCTCTCTCTGTCCGCCCCTCCCCTGCTTGCACTCTGTCTCTGTCTCTCTCTCTCTCAAAAATAAACATTAAAAAATTTTTTTAAAAACACAAAAACAAGCACATGTCAAGAACAAACACTCCAACATCAGCCAACTGAAAACAAAAGACAAAAGATGACATTCATGCATCTTTTTCCTTTTTCTCTGTGTAAAAATGCTCTTTCCTCCCTTTTTCTAAATGGGAGAAGATGGTTTCTACACTGGGAATGACCATGGAAATGCTGTGTGTCCAGGGTGCTGCCGGCACCTCTCACTGCCTGCCTCTGCGAGCAGAGAACCTGGGCAACGAGAGGACGAACATGACCTCTCTTGGCTGGAGAACCATTTCTTGCCACTTTGCTGCCAAATTCACTCATTAAACTGCTTAAAGAAAAGCCACACCCTGACTTCTGAGAACGTACAGCAATCATACATAAAGACACATCGACTAAGAGGACAGCGCCCAAGAACCCTTCCTTCAGAGAATACAACCAAAAGAGAGTGGGTGTGATAAACCAGGGCCATAAGGAAGGATAATACTGTAGGTTGGACCTCAAGGCTCTCAGGAACATTCTCTACCATCCCAAATGAATAGCAAAGTCAGGAAAGACGGCGTGAAGCTCTAACCCATGGAAGAGAACAATACAAAATATAGAACAAAGGGTTCTCTTCCCAACACGCTCCTCCCCTTAAGGCTCAACTAACAGCGCAGGTGTGGGTCACCGCTCCGGAAATCTCTCCACCACACTGTCCACGGTGAACGCAGAGAGCCTGACTTGCACATGGTTAGGAAACTTAACAGCGTGGAGAGGTACAAGTTCCCCGCCCATTCCCTACTGGACCTGCAGTTGTCTCCTTCATATCTTTATATGCTTTTGTGGCATTTCTACTCTGGAAGACATTTTGGTTTCTGTAACACAAAGGAGTCACGTTATATATGTTGTTCAGCACCTGGTTTTGCTTTTTAGTTTTTTTTAAATGTTTATTTTTGAGAGATACACACAAGAGTACAAGTGGGGGAGGGGCAGACAGAGAGGGAGACACAGAATCTGAAGCAGGCTCCCGGCTCTGAGCTGTCGGTACAGAGCCCAATGTGGGGCTCGAACCTACGAATGGGGAGATCGTGACGTGAGCTGAAGTCGGACGCTTAACCAACCGAGCCACCCAGGGGCCCCTGTACCTTGTTTTGACAGCATCTTATTTTTCACAACACACTTAGATATTCATTTTTCTTCTTTTTACCCATTATTTTTAGTGACCGTGGAACAGGTCACTGAATCAATCTGTCTTAATTTATTCAACCTGTTCACCTGGCTATTTTAAAATAAGAGTTCCATTGTCCTTTCTGATTTGAATTCCCTTCTTGGCTCCCTCACAAATACCGCAAATGTAGTTTTTACATGAGGGCGTTCTGCTCGTCTGCTTCTATTTGCCTCAGTGCGGCAGCACGGCCAGTGAAGTGGTAACGACACAGTAACGTCACTCAAGCCACACAGCAAAGAGGAGCACATTAACTCCCCGCTTCCAAGGTTCTCTGCACTATGTGTGAGGATATATGCTTCCCTCAACACCGGAAACCCAGAGGCAAAGATACTGTCCCGAGGCCCGGATACTAATTCTCCTCCCCTTTGGGATGAGATATGGCCTTGTTGGTGTTGAATCTGGCCCGAGAAGGAGAGCCTTATGTTCAGAATTATTTCCTTAGATACAAGTATCTGGTTACACGTTTTTCCTGATTATTCATGTAAATTAATAATAAGCGTTAATAAGGTAACGCAAGTATAAACACATAGCCGGAATGGGATTTTTAGATCCAGCTAGACACTACCTTGCAATGCACACTGCTTCCAAGAGCGCAGTGACTCCAGCAGGAGTCTGAAGCCCAGGGAGGCTGTGCCAAAAGAGGCGGTAACTGCTCCTGCCCCCTGGCTCCCTCCCCCTCTGATCAGTCAGTGTGTCCTCGGTGTGGCATGTTAAGGCATGAACTCCTTCCATCCCAGTATGACACCTTCCTGCCACGTGACCGCCACTCCTCCCGTCAAGAGGTATGATCCACTTCTCAATCCTTTTCATCTGGGCTGGCCTGGTGACTTGCTTTGACCAATGTCACTTTGGTGGAAGTAACACGATGTGACATCTAAGGTAAGACCTGAGCAAGACCACAGCTTCTAAGTTCATCCCCGGTGAGTGCTGCCCCAAGACCACAGGAAGCCAGTCCAGGCGAAAGGAGGACTGGAGACTAAGTGGAGAAGAACCAAGTGGCCCAACTGACGGCCAATTGTCCGTCAGGCGAGAGAAGCCTGGGGACCTTCCACTTCCAGCCCAGCCTACCCTAAATGCAGTTCAAGGCGTGGTACCGGCCAAAATCAACAGAAATGTCGCCCAGGTACCCTAAAGAACTGCTTTAATCCACCACCTTTTGAGGATTTGGGGGTGGTTTGTTAGGTACTAATAGTTAACTAATAGTTAATTAGTACACTTGACTAAACAATTATATCAGGAGAAAATGTTGTATTTTCCCCATTAATCTGCAGTCCACCTAAACCCCTAAAAAAAAAAAAGAGAGAGAGACAGAGAGAGAGAGCGACTTAAATGGAGTTCTCTTGCCAAGACAATAAAAGTAGTCAGGAGCCAAACCATGCATTATAATGAAGCAGAATGTGGAATTAAGAACAATCAAGCTATTTCTGGAATCATAAGAGAGCCACTCTCCACCAAATGGTGATTTAAATTTAAGTTAATTAAAATTAAATTAAAGACAAATGTAGTTCCTCAGCTGTATCAGTCATATTTCAAGTGCTCGGCAGCTGCCTGTGACTAGTGACTACCGAAGACCACAGATACAGAACGTTCCCGTCACCACAGGAAGTTCTACTGAGACAGCATCAGAATCTCTTTAATGTCAAGGCATTACTGATTTTGGAAAAAGTGAGCAAAAGTGGGATTGAATTTCTTCATGTGGATATACAATATGCATGGAAGCCACTACTGATCAACAAAGCAGAGGTGGATGATTCTGCATAACAATTCTGTCTAGCAGCAAATTTTAATATTGTAATTTTAGACCCAATATAAACGGGAATACTCCTGAAAGAAAACACTTTAAACAGGGAATTGATTCTAATGGCACTTCAAAATTAAAAGCCCATGTATCAAAATCTGTCATCACCTTAATATGGTTCACTCTTTTTAATAATACAAAGTCAATTCGTGAAACCTAAGTTTACATAAAAGCACACAACAGATCTGAATGAAAGGCGGGACATCACAGAGAGTGATAAGAAAAACTGAAACATTTCTGCTGAAAGACACTATTTTTCTTCTTTTCACCCTGTTTTCAATGCACTATTTATACTTGAATACCTCGCCCCCGTCACCCCCCCCAGCCCTGGAATTACTTACTTTTAAGTCAGCAAAGATAATGAGAACACTGGTCATGTCCCCACCCAATGAAACATCTCACAATAAGCAAGGATCTCCCATTGCCTTAGAGCTGACAAAAGACACAGGGTCCTGGCCATCCCTGTTCACAGCGACTAGATGCTTACTTGGTGAATAAAGTCCATAAGGAAAGAATGGGCTTTCATTTTGTCTTCTAGCTGGTGAAGAATAATCAGCGACGTATTGCTAAACCCAGGTGCTTCTGTTGAAACACAGTAACAAAATTTAAACACATAATATACTGGGTTTACAATAACTACTGCTATTAAAATAAAATCTATACAAAATAAACTTATACAAAATCTATACAAAAAAATCTATACAAAATAAAACCAAAAAAAATCTATACAAAAGGAAACCACCAACCTTTCAATGCAATTATTTGTAACATTACCCAAGAATTTAAAAAATTTAGAGGGAAATTTTGGGAGTTTGATACATTTCATAGTGTATTTATTCAAAACACAAAAACATTAAGCTAACAATAGCTTAATCATTTATATCATTCTAAGCTCGACAGATCAAAATAAAGTCAAAGAAAAAAGGTAAGCACTGACGTTTCCTTCCTAAACCTCTAATAAGGCTTAGCAAACTTGCTAAGTAAGAAATAAGGGAGAGAAATGGAGGTTTGAGACAGTTTGCTGGGACGCGGCAGTAGAAGTCTAAGAGGGACAGTCCCCCAGGGCAGGGAGGAAAACCCTGGGCCGAATGTCAAACACGCCCACTTCTATACACTGAGATTTGCTCAATGCAGCTCTTAGGAAAATGTATACCTTCTATTAGGCAAATACAGTGATTATGCCAGAATTATCATTTAATTTGGGGGCTAACACGCAGGTGTCAAAGGGGCACCTGCATGGCTCAGTCGGTTAAGTGTCCAACTTCAGGTCAGGTCACGATCTGGCAGTTCGTGAGTCTGAGCCCCGCATCAGGCTCTGCACTGACAGAGTGAAGCCTGCTCGGAATTCTCTCTCTGCCCCGTCCTGCTTGCGCACGCTCTTTCAAAATAAATGAATAAACTTTAAAAAACATATACGTATATATAAAAAATATATATGTATACAAAATATACATATACGTGTATATATATACACATATATACATGTATATACACATACACACACACACACACACACACGCCAAATGCTTACCTATGCTACCAATTTTTTAGAAATAAAATGTGAGAGGAAGCTAAGTAGGGCTAATCTGCTTCAGGTAGAACAAGCAAGATTTGCTCTGATATTCCTTCAGTTTTTATTAGGCAGATCTGTTCTGAGCCCTTTCCAAAATCTACTATAAGGTAAATTACAACCTTTTAAAACGTAATAAATTAATAACTGTTTTAAAAACTAAAAAAGACATGCTTCAAGAGATGCTTAACATAGGAACCAGAATATTCTCAAAACAGATCACTCATAATATGAAAAGAAGCTGTCACCCTCAGGGACAGACTCAGCCCATCGCGGGTCTGAGGCCGGGTAGTCATCCACCAGGTCCACGCTGATTTGGGTAACAGCTCTGTCTAGTTCACAGTCGGAATCCAAGTCAGAGTGGGAGGAAAAGAGCTCATCAACCATCATTTGAGCATGACTCAGATCTTTTCTGAAATAAAATGGGAACACAGAAGTATTAAAGGAGGCAAACATTTTCAAAATTCACCACATAAACATTAATTGGGAAACTCCCGTATTTTAGCCCAAAGTTAATAACATTATTAAAACATTAAAACAACATTATTAAAAGTTAACAACATTTGTTTAAAAGGGACACGAGGGGCGCCTGGCTGGCTCTGTCGGTTATATGTCTGACTCTTGATTTTGGCTCAGGTCATGGCCTCGTGGGTCGTGAGTTTGAGCCCCACGTCTGGCTCTGCCCTGGCAGTGCAGAGCCTGCTTGAGATTCTCTGTCTCCCTCTCTCTCTCCTCCTCCCCGCTTGCTCTCTCTTTCTCTCTCTAAACAAACATTAAAAACATAAAGAGAGACACCTATTATGCATTTATTAGTTCAACAAATATATGTTGAGTACTTACAACACACCAGGGACTGGAGGCAGAAGGACAAGACACTGAGAACACACTCCAAGGCTTCACAGAGGATACGGTGTCGCAAGGAGCCGGAGAGTTAAACAAGCAGTCATACGTACCCCGTGACAAAGAAAGGGGAGCGCTACAGAACACACCGAAGGGAAACCAAAACCGTCCAAGAGGCAGGGAAAACCTCCCGGAGGAAGGCATGGATAAGCAGAGGCCTGTAGCCAAGGAAGAAGAGCAGCGAGGCCGAGGGACTATGAGGAAGGGCACACGGGGGCAAAGAGAGCACACCTCACCCCCATGAGCAGGAATGTCTGCATCTTAGGAGAGAACTGAGGCCACGGGGAGGAGGAGAACACCCAGAGGGGAGAGCCTGCTAGATGATGAGGGGGCACACGAGCAGAGACATGACCAGCCAGAGACCCCAAAATGTGGGCAAGTCTAGCCTGGGTGGCTGGCAGCTGATCACAGACAGCGAGTCCACATGAGCCCAACCCCTGAACAGCCAGACTGCAGAATCATGAGCTATGTTAAATAAGCTGCTAAGTTCTCGGGTGATTTTGTACAGAACAAAACCCAATGAATAGGCCAAGTCTCACTTCTTTATAACATCGCTAAACCTCTGTATGCAACTTATTTGCCTTCACAGTATACATAAAACATGTTTGCAAGAGGTCTTCCATGATCACCATTTTTTAAAAAATTTTTTTCTAAATATTTATTTAGTTTTGAGAGTGAGAGAGACAGAGCATGAGCAGGGGAGGGGCAGAGAGAGAGGGAGACACAGAACCCGAAGCATGCTCCAGGCTCTGAGCTGTCAGAACAGAGCCCGACGTGGGGCTCCAACTCACAAACCGCGAGATCATGACCTGAGCTGAAGTCACTCAACCGACTGAGCCACCCAGGCGCCCCCCACGATCACCATTTTTAACAGCACGTTGTTATCCATTAAGCGGAGAGGGTATGTCACACCACGTTTTTTCCTAGACCAGCTGGAAGCCTCTTGTGCCTACCAAGTGCACGGTAAGTTTGGTAAAGCACCGAAGCTCAGAAAAACATCCGCTCCTTGGTGGCAGCATTCTTCCAACTTGCTCACCAGTCAACAAATAAGGAACACACGTCAGTAAAATGTGTGCTCAGACATCAACTAAGCCACAATTTAAAAAACTTTTCATACCTGCAGTATTGCAGAAAAGCAGCTTTTAACACTTTAGTTTTATCTTCCTGGGCTATGGTTTCATTCTTTGTAGAAGCCTCAAAAACCATACTCTGTCAAATAAAAAACTGTAATTTAGAGGTGAAGGTATCAGAATATTCTAAATTACTGGAATTTAGAATAGAAACTGGACCCACCTATGACAGCAACAACACAGATGCACAAACTGTTTACCATACACTTTATACCAGTGGTTTATATACTTAAGACATTGAAACAAGATAAAATGGGCCAAATGGTCAACAAAAACCTTATCAAAATGGTATATATAACCAAAGCAGTCTTGGAAAAGAAAAAATTGGAAGTATCACAATCCTAGTTATCATGTTATGCTACAAAGCTGTAGTAATCAGGGGCGCCTGGGTGGCTCAGTCGGTTGAGTGTCCGACTTTAGCTCAGGCCACGATCTCACAGTTTGTGGCTTCAAGCCCTGCATCGGGCTCTGTGCTGACAGCTCGAAGCCTGGAGCCTGGAGCCTGCTTCAGATTCTGTGTCCCCCCCACCCCTCTCTCTCTGCCCCTCCCCTGCTCACACTTTGTCTCTCTCTCTCTCAAAAATAAACATTTAAAAAAAAAGTTACAAAGCTGTAGTAATCAAAACAGTATGGTACTGGCACAAAAACAGGCACACAGATCTATGGAACAGAATAGACAGCCCAGAAGTAAATGCACAATTATATGATCAATTTATCTTTGACAAAGGAGGCAAGAATATGCATGGGAAAAAGCCTCTCTAACAAATGGTGATGGGAAAACTGGACAGCTACATGCAAAAGAATGAAACTGGACTACTTTCTTATACTAAACACAAAAAGGAACTCAAAATTTGATTAAGGACCTAAACGTGAGACCTGAAACAATAAAAATCCTAGAAGAGAGCACAGGCAGTAATTTCTCTGACATCCACATTTCTCTAGATATGTACGCTGAGGCCAAGGTAACAAAAGCAAAAATAAACTATTGGGACTAACTCAAAAAGCTTCTGCACAACAAATGAAACAATAAAACTAAAAGACAACCTACTAAATGGAAGACATTTGCAAATGACGTATCTGACAAAGGGTTACTATTCACAATATATAAAGAACTGATATAACATCCAAAACCAAACAACTCAATTAAAAAATGAGCAGAAGACATGAACAGGCATTTCTTCAAAGACACACAGATGGCCAACAGACGCATGAAAAGATGCTCAACATCACTCATCATCAGAGAAATACTAACCAAAACCACACTGAGATATAACCTCACACCTGTCAGAATGGCTAAAATCAAAAACAAGAAACGACAAGTGTTGGCAAGGATGTGGACAAAAAAGGGACCCCCGTGCCCTGTTGGTAGGGATGCAAACTGGTGCAGCCACTGTACAAAATAGTATGGAGATTCCTCAAAAAGTTAAAAGTACAACTACCCTGGAGTGCCTGGCTGGCTCAGTTAAGTGTCTGACTCTCAATTTCGGCTCAGTCATGATCTCACGGTTCGTGGGATGGAGCCCTGAGTCTGGCTCTGCACTGGGTGTGGAGCCTGTTGAAGATCTGCCTCTCCTGCTGCCCCTCTCCCACTCACACGCACACTTGGAGATCTACCCTTCAACCCAGCAATCACACTACTGGATATTTACCAAAAGAATACAAAATACTAATTCAAAAACGTATATGAACTCCTATGTTTAGTTCAGCATTACTTAAAAGAGCCAAATTATGGGAGCAGCCCAAGTGTCCATCCACAGATGAATGGATAAAGAAGATGTATACACACACACACACACACACACACACACACACACACACTGGGATATTACTCAGCCATGAAAATGAATGAATATTTGCAATTTACAACAACATGGATGGATCTAGGAAGTATAATGCTAAATGAAGTCAGTCAGAGAAAAACAAATACCATATGATTTCACTCACGTGGAGGAAACAAAACAAACGAACAAAGAAAAAAAAGAGACAAAGTGAAAAATAGACTCAAACTGGTGGTAACCAGAGGAGAGGTGAGTGGGGGGACGGGTAAAACAGGTGAAGGGGATTAAGAGCACATTTATCATAAGGAGCACTGAGTAATGTATAGAATTACTGAATCACTACATTGTATACCTGGAACTAATGTAACACTTTATGTTAACTATCCTGGAATAAAAATAAAAATAAAGAATATGAATCGACTCATACAATTTTTTTTTTTAAAAAGATATATATAACTCAGGGACTATATTGTGAGTAAAACTATCTGGGGGTTTCATCATAAGCCACACAACCTTTCATAGGTTTGCTCTTACACAGTTCACCACAATGTATATTACTAACAATAACGGTTGATTTCAGGCTTAAACAGGGATTTAGAAAAATTTTAAAGAAGTAGAATGCTCTAAGATAGCTTCAGAACATAAGGAAGTATTACAAAACCACAAGGCTACAAAAGAATAAAAGTAAAAAAATTGTTACTTCCCGTTGAAACTACCAAGTCATTCCAATTTCGAATTACAGAAATAGTCTATATATTTCACATTCTATTCAAATGGAAATTGCCCCACATGATATTAATTTAGTCTTCTGTAAAAGAATGATACAAATCTACAGATCAGGGTATTCCGTGTTTCAAGACAGAAAAAAAACTGATGATTTGTATCCCACTCTCCCTTTCAATATAATCCCACAATAGCAGGAAGCACAACCACCCAAACATCTGTGATTCCAACTACAACGCATGGCGATGGAAAAACCAGAAGGAAAGGCAGATGACAGAGCAGAGAGGACACAAAGCAAATCGGTGTGGGTGGTGCAGGGACAGATCCTGGTGGGGATCTGTGGACAATGAAAAGAAAAATTCCAAGGTGATCATAGACATAGAATTTCTAGAGATTTGACTATGGGGAAAACCATACTGAAAGGCACTTAAACCGCTGCTGGAGGCTGTTAGAAGATGGGCCAGATACTAAAGAATGAAAGCAAATACAAAATTAGTCCATTAAAAACTCCAAGAATCACATAAAATTGAATAACGAAGGAAATGTAACAGTACATTACTTGACTCAGTGAACCATAAATATTCACATTGTCATTAAAGGAAAAAAATTTATACTGGGACAATATAGGCAGAGGAAGGAGTGTAAGTTACCCTAAATCCTTACCTTCCGTAATAGGAAATCAAGAGGTGTCTAAAACCGGTAAATTAAGAGATAGCAACATACGATGTTACTTAGAAATATGGAAAAAAACACCAGAAGACACGGCTCAAAGACCTAAAGGGAGTTGCTTCTGGAAAGGAGGACAGAGGAGATGAGGGAGATAAAAGAATTATGTTTCATCACAACTCTTTTAAGCTGTTCAACTAAAACATTTGTGGGAAATACCCAGGGGCACCTGGGTGACTCAGCCGGTTAAGCGTCTGACTTCAGCTCAGGTCATGATCTCGTGGTTCATGAGTTTGAGCCCCGCGTCTGGCTCTGTGCTGACAGCTCAGAGCCTGGAGCTTGCTTCGGATTCTGTCTCTCCCTCTCTCTCTGCCCCTTCCCCGCTCACGCTCTCTCAAAAATAAACATTAAAAAATTTTTTTAAAAGGAATACTCTAATAAAAACTAAAGAGTCTTATAGAACTGCATTACCTCATTGCTGGGTCCAGCAACTGAAGATGCTAGGGATTCTTCAAGGTCTTCTGCTAATATAGATGCATTTTCCTTTGATGTAATAGACACCAACCCACTGTTTCTAGAAAAAAGAATGGGAAGACCACCACAGGAACCAGCTCCTAAAATACTATCTCCTAAAAGAAAGAAAAATATACAAAAATACGTAACAAAACAAAAAAAATGTTTTCTAAAATCTACCACTCTAGGGGCACCTGGATGGCTCAGTCGAGTATCTGACTCTTATTTTCAGCTCAGGTCATGATCCCAGGGGTGTGGGATTGAGCCCTGACAGCGCAGAGCCTGCTTGAGATTCACTCTCCCTCTGCCCCTCCCCTGCACACACACTCTCTCTCTAAAAAAATAAAATACAAATATAATCTACCACCTTAAGCAAAAAAAAATTTTGCTACGATAAAAACATTTTTTTCCTTTACAATATTCCTACTCAGAACTCAGCTTTTTAAAAACTTCATTTGAGAGAGCGAGCGAATGAGCAGGGGGAAAGGGCAGAGGGAGAGAGAGAATCCCAGACGGGCTCCACACCCAGTGTGGAGCCTGATGTAGGGCTCGATCCCACAACTGAGAGATCATGACCTGAGCCAATATCAAGAGTCAGATGCTCAACTGACTGAGCCACCTAGGTGCCCTGTATTTTTACTTACTAAGTAAGCCAAAGGAGAGGGAAAAAAAAGTCTACGCTTGCTCAATGCCTTAATAACAATCTCCCAACCCAAAGTCAAGGCTCTTGTGTTTAAACTAGAAAATCTATGTTCCATCTTACTGCCCAACTTGGATTTTGCACTATGTCCAATCTCTTTAGATTAAAATTTCTAATTAGACCTACTTGGCTGTTTTTTTTTTTTCCACTCTTGCCTGGCTCCCCTCGCCCCCATTCCAGTCCCCCCGCATGAGTCCAGCACCTGGGATTCTTCTTATCCAGAGATCTGGACAAACTTCCTTGAAGAACAGCAACTCAGGATAAGTTATTATAACTAGGAATAAGCAATTACTTCTCTTACCATTGGTTCTTTCCTTCCTGGCTTCTTCTGGAGAAAATGTTACTATTTTTTGCCCAAAACAGTTTGGGAATTTACTACCCTTTTGGTTTTTCGGTAGGGTTAGGACTTCAGCTACCACTGGTATCATACAGAATGAATGTCTCAATAACACCTGGAGGTATCATGCTTAAAATAACACTTATGGAAAGACAATAAAGACTGCTAGGAATGACTAATGAGTCGTTAATCATCCTGTCTAAAGCTGATACTATACCTTGTGTATTAAAGACAATTTTCTCCCGAGGAAGAGAAAACTTCCCAGTTCCAGTGGAGCACACATAGACGGCACTCTCAGTATACAGATAAGCAGTCTGGTTTGAAAAGTTTGGGACCATCAGCCGACACATAATCAAGTCTTCAGACTGAAAATTAAAGATTATATTTAATGAGAATTAAATATAATATAAATTAATGAGAGAGAGAGACAGCATGAGCGGGGGAGGGGCAGAGAGAGAGGGAGACACAGAATCCGAAGCAGGCTCCAGGCGCTGAGCTGTCAGCACAGAGCCTGACACGGGGCTCAAACCCATGAACCTGAGCCGAAGTTGGATGCTCAACCACCAGAGCCATCCCTGTTAAGGCATCATTATTTTTTTTTTTCATTTTCTTATTTTTTTTTCAATATATGAAATTTATTGTCAAATTGGTTTCCATACAACACCCAGTGCTCATCCCAAAAGGTGCCCTCCTCAATACCCATCAACCACCCTCCCCTCCCTCCCACCCCCCATCAACCCTCAGTTTGTTCTCAGTTTTTAAGAGTCTCTTATACTTTGGCTCTCTCCCACTCTAACCTCTTTTTTTTTTTTTTTCCTTCCCCTCCCCCATGGGTTTCTGTTAAGTTTCTCAGGATCCACATAAGAGTGAAACCATATGGTATCTGTCTTTCTCTGTATGGCTTATTTCACTTAACATCACACTCTCCAGTTCCATCCACGTTGCTACAAAGGGTCATATTTCATTCTTTCTCATTGCCACGTAGTACTCCATTGTGCATATAAACCACAATTTCTTTATCCATTCATCAGTTGATGGACCTTTAGGCTCTTTCCATAATTTGGCTATTGTTGAGAGTGCTGCTATAAACACTGGGGTACAAGTGCCCCTGTGCCTCAGTACTCCTGTATCCCTTGGGTAAAATCCTAGCAGTGCTACTGCTGGGTCATAGGGTAGGTCTATTTTTAATTTTCTGAGGAACCTCCACACTGTTTTCCAGAGTGGCTGCACCAATTTGCATTCCCACCAACAGGGCAAGAGGGTTCCCGTTTCTCCACATCCTCTCCAGCATCTATAGTCTCCTGATTTAAGACACCATTATTAAACAATACTTACAATATTAAACAACTTCTTCCTGTCAGCTGCTTCCACTCTCATTTAGCTAAGGTTGCACAAAGGAACAAATCTAAGATGGCAAACAAAATGCAATGTCTAAACACTGGCTATTTAAAAATATTTCCAAGCCCCACAGATCAATCTCCTAAAAAGATTTGACCCTGCAATGGTTAAGACAAACAACTCGTATGAGTTGAGTTACTCATGAGTATGTTACTGTCATCTGTAATTTACGATAGAAATCTTACCTGAAAAGGTGGGTTATACTGAGTGACTTCTACAGTTACTACATCAGACATTTGGTGGCCATTATCTTCTACTGTTATCAGAGAGTAATAGATGAGACATGGATTGTCCGCTGGGTGCCATGCAGCTGCCAAAATCAGGAGCCCATCACTAATCAATGAGAAAGAAAGATCTATAGCTCTCTGGAAAACAGCTTGTCTTCTCATATAGTTACATATACACTGACCATATGACCTAGCAATCCCACTCCTAGATATTTACCCAAGACAAACAGAAACTTAAGTTCACACAAAAACCTGTGTGCCAATAGGTAGAGTAGCTTTATTCGTAACTGCCTAAAACTAGAAGCTCAAGATCCTTCAGCTGCTGAACTGATGAGCCCTGGTAATTCTACACAGTGTGCCACTACTCAGCAGTAAAAAGGAAGAAACTACTGAATGAATGTCAAATGCATTATGCCAGTCTCAAAAGGCTCGAATACTATATAATCCCACTTATATGGCATTCTGAAAAGGTAAAACTCCAGGGACTGAAAACATATCAATAGTTGCCAGGGGCTGAAAGAAGAGGAGGGGTTGATTACAAAGGGGCATGAAGGAATTCTTGGGGTGACAGAACTATTCCTCTTCTTGACTATATCCCAAATGAGTGTGCATTTGTCAAAACTCATTGAATTATACACTAAAATAGATGAATTTTACTGTATATAAAATAAGCTCAATAAATCTGACTTAAAAAAACATCAAATTGGGGCATCTGGGTGGGTCAGTCAGTTAAGTGTCTGACTTCATCTCAGGTCATGATCTCGCGGTCTTTGAGTTCGAGCCCCATGTCGGGCTCTGTGCTGACCGCTCAGAGCCTGGAGCCTGCTTCGGATTCTGTGTCTCCCTCTCTTTCTGCCCCTCCCCCGCTTACGCTGTCTCTCTCTCTCTCCCTTTCTCAAAAATAAACATTACAAAAAAATTAAAAAATCAAATCATCAAATTCAGGGGTTGGCAAAGCATAACCCTCAAGCCGCACTGTGCCCAAGTGAGTTTTTATAAATGAAGTTTTACCGGAATACAGCCACGTCCACCTATTTCTATACTGTCCATGGATGCTTTTGTGCTATCGCTGATTGAGTACAATAATTGCAGCGAAGGCCACAATGGCCCCCAAAGCCTAAAACAGCCAGTCTGGGGCCGTTCACAGAAAAGGTTGCCAAACCCTGGCCTAATCTGTTCTTTGAAGTTTACTTTGGTCCAGAAGAACATTTTGTTTTTAATTGTAATAGTCAGTTACAGAAACCTCCATGTGAAGACAAACCTTTTTCTCTCTTAAAGCTTCTATGTTCCTCTCAAGTCTATCAAAATTGTTGCCCTCAAAAAGAATTAAATGGTCTCTACCCTTAACCCCTCCGGAACTTTCAGTAGTGTTATTAGCCACTTCCATTCAAGTCTCAGAAACATTAACAGGGGGGTAAGCGCCCTCTACTGACAACTAAAAACAAGAAACGGGGGGTGGGGAACCAAACAAAAAAACCAAGAAAGTGGCAGCCAGGGACTCAGTGACACACCACTCCAAACCAAGCAGTCCTAACGTGGCTCTGACTCCTTTTCCACTGTTTTCTTCACCCAATTCCTGAACCTTTATCACTTCTACTTGGACTCTTGAAAGAAATTTAAAAATATTGGTCTAAATTTGTAACATACGGGCAATGACCTGAAGAGCTAATACAGGACATGGAAGAATGTTACACATAAAAAGGAACTAATGGATTAACGACCTAAATGTGAGACCTGAAATCATAAAACTCCTAAAAGAAAACACAGGCAGTAATCTCTGGGGCAGCAGCTTTAGCAACATATTTATGAGTATGCCTCTTCAGGGAAGGGAAACAAAAGCAAAATAAAGTTATTGGGGCTACAACAAAATAAAAAGCTTTTGCATGAGAAAAGAAACAATCAACAAAACAAAAAAGGCAACTCACTGAATGGAATTTTGCAAATAATGTATCTGATAAACGGTCAGTATCTAAAATATGTGAAGACATACAACTCAACACCAAAAAACCCAAAAACCCAATTTAAAAATGGGCAGAGGGCCTGAATAGACATTTTTTTTTAATGTTTATTATTTATTTTTGAGGAAGACACAGTGTGGGAGGGAGAGAGGCAGAGAGAGAGGGAGACACAGAATCCGAAGCAGGCTCTAGGCTCCAAGCTTTCAGCACAGAGCCCAACACAGGTTGGAACCCACGAACCATGAGATCATGACGTGAGCCAAAGATGGATACTTAACCAACTGAGCCACCCAAGTGTCCCTGAATAGACATTTTTCTAAAGAAGACACACAGATGGCCAACAGCCATATAAAAAGATGCTCAACATTAGTAATCATCAGGGAAATGCATATCAAAACCACAATGAGATAATACCTTACACCTATTAGAATGGCTAAAATCAAAAAGACAAGCATTAACAAGTGTTGGTGAGGATGTGGAGAAAAAGGAGCCCTCATACTCTGTTGGTGGTAATGCAAACCTGGTGCAGCCACTATGGAAAATAGTATAGAAGTTTCCTGAAAAATTAAAAATTGAAATACTATATGATCCAATAATTCCACTATTGGGTATTTATCCAAACAAAACGAAACCCTAATTCAAAAAGATATATGCACCCCTATGTTTATTTTATTTTGAGACAGAGAGAGAGAGAGAGAGAGAGAGAGAGCAAGCAGGGGAGGGGCAGAGAGAAAGGAGGACAAAGGATCTGAAGCGGGCTCTGTGCTGACAGCAGCGAGCCCGATGTGGGGCTCGAACCCACGAACCGTGAGATCACGACCTAAGCCAAAGTCAGATGCTTAACTGACTGAGCCACCTAGGCGCCCCACCCATATGTTTAATTCAGCATTGTTTACAACAGCTGAGATATGGAATCAACCTCAGTGTCCATTAACAAATGAATGGATAAAGACTACGGAATATTACCCAGCCATAAAAAAGAATGAGATCCTGCCATCTGTGACAACATGAATGGAACTAGAGGGTATTATGCTAAGTGAAATAAGTCAGACACAGAAAGACAAATACCATACAATTTCACTTACATGTGGAATCTTAAAAACAAAACAAATGAACAAAAACAAAAGAAGACTCCCCAGAAGGGAGGGGGGTGAGGGAATGGGTGAAATAAAGCGGGCTGAGAAGTACAAACTTTCAGTTATACAATAAACAAGTCACAGAGATGAAAAGTATTGCCAAAACACAACACAAAAAAGGAACCGAGCGAGCTCCTGGAGAATGCAGTCTTAAAAATACCAAGGACGGAGGTACAGTTGGTTACACCGATGATAAGACTCTACGTTGAAGTTACTTTAAAGACTGCCTCAGGGGGCCTCAGTGGCTCAGTCAGTTAAGTGTCGAACTCTTGGTTTCTGCTCATGTCATGATCTCACAGTTCATGAGTTCGAGCCCCGTGTTGGGCTCTGCACTGACAGTGTGGAACCTGCTTGAGATTCTCTCTCTCCCTCTCTCTCCACCTCTCCTTCTCTCTAAAAATTAACATTAAAAAATAAATAAATAGAAATAAAATAAAGACTACATCACTGGGTGATAAGGAGCGCCGAGTCATGGAGACACATCTAACAGAACTCCTTAGAGAGTGGTGCTAGGCCAGGTTTGACATCTTTAGAAAAACATTGTCACATTCTAAAAACCATGAAGCTGTTTTAGGTAGTAGAGATGACAGAACAATAGATAATGAAAATTTTGCAAACCAGCAAAAATTTAACAAATTTTTATGTGAGTACATACATAATACATTTATGATTTAAAAAACCCAACTTCATATCTAGAATGAAGCTATCTGAGGGGCGCCTGGGTGGCTCAGTCAGTTAAGCGTCCGACTTTGGCTGAAATCACGATCTTGTGGTTCGGTTCATGAGTTTGAGCCCCACGTTGGGCTCTGGGCTGACAGCTCAGGGCCTGGAGCCTGCTTTGATTCTGTGTCTCCCTCTCTCTGCTACTCTCCCACTCGCACTCTGTCTCTCTCTCTCTCTCAAAGATAAACATTAAAAAAAAAAAAATTAAAATGAATGGAATGGAATGGAATGGAATGGAATGGAATGAAATTATCTGAGGGGAGCCTAGGTGGCTCAATCAGTTAAGGGTCCAACTTCGGCTCAGGTCATGATCTCATGGTTTATGAGTTCGAGCCCCGCACCGGACTCTGTGCTGACAGCTCAGAGCCTGAAGCCTGTTTCAGATTCTGTGTCTCCCTCTCTCTCTGCCCCTCCCCGACTTGTGCCTCTCTCTCAAAAATAAATTAGCTTAAAAAATATAAAATAAAATAAAATACAATAAAATAAAATAAAATAAAATGAATCTGAGTTTTGTCAGTAATAATCTAGTAAAAGAACTTATAAGCCTGCTCACTGAAAATATAAGCCTTGGTTGTAAACCTGGCCAAAACGAACAAGGAGCATCCATAAGCACTGGGAAGGCAAACACTATTCTTTCTTTTTTTTTTTTTTTAAGTTTTTTTGATGTTTTTATTTATTTTTGAGAGAGAAAAAGAGAGTGTGAGTTGGGGGGGGGGGGGGCAGAGAGAGGGAGACACAGAATCCGAAGCAGTCTCCAGGCTCTGAGCTGTCAGCACAGAGCCCGACAGGGGGCTCGAACTCACAAACCGTGAGATCATGACCTGAGCCGAAGTCAGACACTTAACCGACTGAGCCACCCAGGCGCCTCAACAAACACTATTCTTAAATGAAGAAACATATGCAGACACGGATACTCCATACGGATCACTAGAGGGTCCAGAAGGAGAACAAGAGCCGTGTCTTACAAACCCCACAAGCATCTTGTTAGCATGACAAAAATGGGGGAAAGGAGCTTGGGGTTTGGCCCAGTACAGCAATTCCTAAGTACGTTTCTCTTTTCTGTTTTCAGCCCACGTCTCCATTCTGAAAAGTGTATGTGGAAAAATGTCTGCATCGTATGCCCACGTGGGTTGCGTCCTACCAGCAGTTCTAAATCTCTGAAAGTCTGGTAAAGATAAAGGGAAACAGATAAACTATATTTAATTAAACCATACATGAGAATTCAGTATATACTATTGTTTATACCTCTTTGATAGTTTATATAAGGTTTTCAGAAACTATAAAGGATCTTACTGACATTCTCAAGAGCCTGAGAGAAAAAAATTATACAGCAAAACTATAATATCCTTCCAAGAAATAAGAATTTGTTCTACTAAATTAAATTACCCTAAAACACATAAAAACTGCCCTTAACTTCTGGTAAATTGTGTTTTGAAGGATTCCAAGTCATACATTGGCACTGATTACGAACTTTCTCATGGACGCCATGTTACGAATGATTTTTAAGTTCCATATGACCTTTGGTATTAAAACTAAGTAAGACAGGATATATTAACTTTATCAGACTAACCTGGGATCTTAAGTACCACTTAGAGCCTTGTTTCTAAGAGGAAATTCACTGGGACTATAAACTCTGAGTTCTAACGTGTATTGCCAAGACAAAACCTCACCCCACCTTCCTTTCTCCAATACAGCCACAAACACAGGCTTACTAAAGCAAAAGATGTGGACAAATATGCCTGGTATCTCCACTGAGAAGAGAAGGAGGACAACACGGAGCACCCACAGCAGCAGGGAGGGCATTTCTTAGCACGAAGAAAGAGAAGCTCCAGCCATGAGAGCAGGAAAGATGAGTCTTGAACTAGGGCAGGCAAGTAATATAAGAATACACAGCTGAAGGCTGAGAACTGCCTACATTTGTCAAATGAACCAGCATCTCTAGATAAAGAACATAAAATCATTGAGTGAGGTATAACAGTATGAAAGGATTAGCATTAGAAGAACAGATAGCAAGACTGCTCATCATTTTATAATAAACATTATTTTCCCAAACAACGATCTATATTCTTTATGAGACAAACTAACTGCTTACCAGTTCTGCTTCAAATCCAAATACCGAATGTTGACCCCTTCTTTAATAGCTTCGTAGTTACTCTCAGATCCCTACGTGAAAACATCAATAACGTAAGCTCCTGGAGTGTAAGGATTTCTTTTCAACTTTGTATTCCCAGCACCTACTAAACGGTTCAAATAGTTATTAAATAAATAAAAATCATGGATGCATTTTAAAAATTATTAGGTAAATCAGTGAGTTCCACTATTTCTAGAGATTGAATGCGCCCTCTCTGTTTATCTGATGGCTAAAAACAGTGCATTGCAATGTCATCTAAATAATGAGAGAAACTAGCATTCTCATATAACCATAAATGTGAATTACAGAAATGAATATTATTGTTCCTTACCCAAATAGCATCAGTAATGTTTTCCTTCAGAGCTCTGTTTATATCCCAACTATGTGCTTGTTTTTCTGAAGAATCATCTAATTCCCATTTACTGATGTTTGAACTTGTCAGGCTATAAAAACTTGCTCTGTCTCTATCCCAAAGGACACTTGAAAGCTGTATGGAGAGAAGAAAAAGGTTAAGTTTATAGATTTTTTTTAGTTCTAATGTTAATGAACTATTTTTCTGAAATCTAAATTTTATATATTTTGTGAGTATTCTATTAGTAATCTTAGCAGAATTCTTCATTTAGGATTCAAAGAAAGGAGTGATCCTCAAATGGACCTTGAAAGCCAGGTCAGATTTTCATAGGCAGAAATATGAAAGCAGACAGCCCACAAAGAGCACAGTTGGGAGTTAGGAAAGTTGTAAGGTCTTTCAAAGAGCAACCAGCACATTGGAAATAATGCTCAATGTTACAAGTAGAAATAATGCTTAAATGAAACATGAGGGACACACAGCAGAGAGTCGGGAATATGAGTTTGTAAACCTAGTAAGCAAGGGAGATATTCTCAATGGCTTTTGAACTCAAGAGCTGTGTTACAGGAAAGTGAATGTGGCAGGGATGTGTATAGTTAGTTACATGTAGGCAGATTATTTTGCCTTTTCAAGTATACACTTGGTTATGAAGTACAGACGTGTTTTTTTTTAAGATGGGCACACGACTGTTTTGAGCTGAAGCCCTAATTTTCTCCGTTTCTCTTGTCACCATGATTCTGGCCACTAATGGGTAAGGAGGCCGACGGTGAGTGAACGGAACTGGCACCAAGAGCTTAGGGGAAATTTAGCAAGAGTACAGATTAGGGCATAACAATGGAAGCAAAAGACAGGGATGAAAATGAGACATGACAGAAATCAAATCTACAGTATCTGGTAAGTAAGAAGGAGACAGAGACACACACACACACAATCAAGGTTTATACCTGGGTCACTGAAAAAACAGGGTCATGGACAGAAATAAACAGGTCAAAAGAGAAGTTTTATATACACTTTTGGTGTAGAAAATGGGAGAGAAAAAGGAATATGGTCCATTTGTTTTCAGACAGGTCAGGTTTTAGGTTCAAAGAGCATCAAGAAAGCAGATGATGAGAGCAACCTGAAATTAGAAGGGAAGAGCACAGTAGAAAGAAAATGTGCTTTCCATTCTAACGTGCCTGGGCACGGAGTCGTTCCATAACCTCAGGCAGCTTACATGACATCCCTGAGGCCGTATTCTCATTGGCAAACTGGGGAGAAAGCTCTCTACATCATAGGTGATTGTAATTGTTACTCGAGATAACAACTACAGAGCACCCACCATGCTCCATAAATGTGAGCTCCCATCCGCCTCCCTTCACTAGTCCGGAGCCTGAGGCACAAGCCCAGCCAACAGACCCAGATTTGAGTCATCCACACAAACAGCTGCAGTAATGGGAGTGAACACACTTTTGGTTAAGTCTAAAAAGCAAAACTGGTCCTTAAGCACATATATAATTTTACAAAACAGTTTTAATTCGAAGATTCAAAAGAATCCATATGATTTATTTAAGAATATTACAGTTACAGTGTGAGAGGGTTAGTATGGCATCTCATTTGATCACAATAAATATGCATCATTGAAAAGATCAAAGGTTTTATTTCATATACACTAGTGTTCATACGGAGGCAATATCAACTTCATAGGAAACTTCCAACTTAATGATTTCATGAAGAAACAGGCTCATAAAACAACGTCATTTCATCAACTTACGATGAGATCAGTACTTGGAGATAAAATCCCCAAGAGAGAAGAAACCTTCCGACCAATTCCTGAAAGCATGCCTTGTCCTTGAGGCAGGATATGTTGATGAATCTTTCCTAAACTTTCAGGTATCAGTCGAATCAGCTGGCTTCCCGATGAGGACAAAATAAAACTTTCTCCCTATGAACAAATATTGTGAAATTCGTTAAGTAAGCTTCTATAACTAAGATGAAGAACATTAACAAAAAATGCTTTGATACAGAGATAAATGATCTAGCATCTCCCTTAAAACAGATTTAAAAGAATAAAAAAAGAAAACTTTATTAAAATGATTTACTTATGAATCCATTCACATAATACTACTAATTCTACATAGGAAACCTTCAGTTGCAATTCTGTTTTTTTCATTGAGTGTCTGAATTCTGATTTTTAAATTACAGGTTCATCACATTACAGGTTCAACAAATCAAGTACCACATTTTATTCTTTGGTCGACCTACAGAGTGTATTTTAGCCAACCAGACTTCATAACGTCTAAGGGCTTCAAAGCCACCATCAGAAAATATTTCTGAAAGAAATGAATACCGCTGGCTACTATCCGGATACTGGTATTTCAGAGTCCTAGGAGAAGGGCTTTCCTTTGCCCAACTGTTCAAATCCTAGACCCTTACATTCTTCTCTTGGCTCCTGAATTCCTCTCTGGCCTGTATGGTCTATTCAAAACCCTGTATTTTTAGTTGTTCACATCTCACTTCCAAGTCAAATCACAGCTTTCCAATAAATATAAAAGAATATCTATTGTATACCTGCACTGCTGTTAGGAAACTGTAAGTCTTATCACCTCCTAAATCCACGAAGGTCTCTGTGTAGATGTCTTCACTGGCAAGGCTTGGCCAATAGCGGATGGATCCTTCTCTGGTGGCAACCATGACAGCAACAGCCTTGAAACAAGATCATAACGCTCAGCAATCACAGTAAAAAGAAGTACCCTAAAACTAGCAATCTGGTGACACTGATAAAAAGAAAACAGGGCAATTTATTATTTAAGAGAAATTAGGGGGAAAAAAACCACCTCTTTTTTTGTATTTTAAAAATTATCACATTATAAAATTGACTTTCTTTTCCTTTTGCTGTGCAGTTCTGTAAATGTTAACACACGCAAAGATCCATGTAACTACCACCACAATAAGAATACAGCACAGTTCCATTAACATCCAAAACTCCCTAGTGCTATGTATCCCTTTATGATCAGACCTTTCCCCTATCCTAACCCTGGCGACCACTATTTCCATCATCATAGTTTCATCTTTCTGAGAATGTCAAGCAAATGAAACCATACAGAATGTAACCTTTAAGCACTGTTGATCTCACTCAGCATGTCTCTGAGATACATCCAGGTTGTCACTTGTATCAAGAGCTCATTCCTTTTTACTGCTGAGTACTATTCCATTCTATGGATGAAACCATTCGTTTATTCATTCACTCGCTAAAGGACATTTGGGTTGTTTCCACCTTTGGCTATCATAAACAATGTGATATGAATGCTGTAACATTCATGTACTGTTTTTTGTGTAAACATAAGTTTTAATTTCTCTGAGGTAAACAGCCAAGAATGGAATTGCTCGGTCAAAACAGCAAGTGTATTTTAACTACTAGAAAGTGAAAGTCAAGTAGCTGTACCACTTTGCATTCCCACCAGCAATGCACAATTTCCAGTTGCTCTACATCCTTGTCAGCACTTGCCAGTTCAAGTACTTTGTATTTCAGCCACTGTAATACGTAGTACTGTGATATCTCACTCTAGTTTTGATTTACATTTCTCTAATGACTAATGATGTGAACATCTCTGTGACATCCTTACATCCTCTTTGATAAAGTGTCTGTTCAAGCCCTGTCCCCTGTTTTTAAATTGGGTTGTTTGTTTTCTTATTAAGCTTTCAGAGTTTGTTTTACATTCTAGATATAAGTCCTCTGTTGGATATATAACTTGGAAAGATTCTCTCCCAGTCTGTAGCTTGTCTCTTCATTTTCTTGTCAGTGTCTCTGACACCAAGTTTCTAATTTTGATGAAGTCTGCCTTATCTATTTTTTTCTTTTATGAATCATGCTTTCGGTGATTTCCCAAAACTCTTTGTCTAACGCCACGTCATGATGATTTTCTCCTGTTTTCTTCTAAACATTTTACATCTAGACCTACGATCCATTTTGAGTTAACCTCTGTATACGGTATGAGGTGTTTTTTTGTTTTGTTTTTTGCCTAAGGATGCCCAATGGTCCCAGCACCATTTGCCGCAAAGACTACCCTTACTTCACTGACTTGCTACTGCAGCTCTGTTAAAGACCAAAGGGACACCTCTTTGTTGATCTGTATCTGCACTCTCTATTCTGTTCAGTTGCCCTTAGGTGTCTACCTCTTTGCCAATACTAGTATCTTGATTCTTGTAGCTTTACAGTTATGTCTCTGAATCAACTTGGATAATGTTGATTGGATAATTCCTCCAATGTCACAACTTCCCTTATTTAAATTAAAAAAAAAAAAAAATACACACACACACACACACACACACACACACACACACATCAAGCATTTAAGTCACCTACCTGAGTAGAATGTGCTTCACCTGAGGTAGCAGAATAAGAGAGAGCCACCAAGTCAGCACTCCAGTGGAAGTCACTTGGTGGCAGCTGAAGCTCTTTGCAAACAGATAACTAAAGAACAAACCCAAACAAAAAAAAATCTTTCACATCAAATCCGATTCTTTGCATATGCACCCCGACTTCATGATTTCCCTTCCTTGTACATTTCAGAATCTGAGTCATTGCTGGAAATATCATTCTACAAACGTACTTTTTTCTCACATCTTTTTGATCAGCTTTTCATCAGGCCCTTCAGTCATTTTAAAGCAAAATATTTTAAGAGATATAGAATCAGAAAAACTTAAGAGCTAGACCAGACTCTGAACATCAACTAGCCCAGTATCTTTCTAGACTAAAAAAAGTCTGCAAGACTTAAGAGAAGTCATACTTCCCGTAAAGAAGTATGTAGGCTTCCTATGGAATTTTCCCAGTCTAGTCTTGATTTATTTGACATCTAAAATCAGCATGACTACAGAGCAATTAATTATACCAAGGTGTCTAGAAAATATTTCTTAGCCTCAGCCAAATATCAGGCTCCTGCTGCTAACTCTTCATGGCCCCCAGAACTTTCCCTCACCTATGCTCTTAACTACAAATACTATCTTCTCGGCAGAAGTACAGAGGCCAGCAGACATGAAGAGTTTAAGTAAGCAAGAATCCCCAGGTCCAACAGAACGATGGCCCAGTAACAGTGACCAGTGAGTGGTTGCAAGAGACTATGCCTCATCTGGAACAGACAGGAAAATAGGTTGCTGAGGATAAGTTCCTAGAAACGCAAATGATAATCCCATGTGAGAAACCGACAACTGAAAGTTAAACTAGCAATTGCTAAAATTGGTATCATTTTTTTCCCATTAAACACCATTCAGTAGACTCAGTGAATCATAGTCCTATCTTAGAAATATATAACCTCAGGGGCGCCTGGATGGCCCAGTCAGTTAAGCATCCGACTCTTGATATCAGCGCAGATCATGACACCAGGTTCATGGGATTGAGCCCAGCATCAATCACGTGGGATTGAGCTCTGCATTCAGCATGGAGCCTGCTTAAGATTCTCCCTCACTCTCTCTCTCAAAAGAAAAAAATTAAAAAAAGAAATAAGCTCAGTTCATTAGCTAATGTGGGCAGTATTTATTCTTAAACTTCATTAGGCAGACTGGCATGGCATTCATAACACTCACTAAAAATTTTAATAACATGGATCCTATTTAAAATTATGAAAGGGGAGAAACTTTTTTTCCCAACATAAAAATGTGAATGTATGCTCTGTAATTCATACCACTACGAAAATGCAAATCTAATGAGTAAATTCAGATTGTGTCCTCCAACAACTCTAAAAATTTAGAGTAAAAATTAAGAGCCAACTGGTAATCCTTTCCTCTTCTCCTTCTAGCTTTCTCAAGAGCCATTACCTTAGTAATAGGTGACAGAGCAATCTTCCAAATAATGAGTTTCTCTTTGCAGACCAGACAAGCCCATCCACCTTCATCTATGTGAACAGTCAGCTGATCATCAACTAAAAAAAAAAAGTACATAACTTACATATTTAACCTCAAAGAACGAGTAAGAAAAACTGTAACAAAAAAAAAAAAGAAACAGAAAAGAAAAACTGTTAAAATTCCTTATACCAAGATCTTCTTTATGGATACATTCTTTATTGAAAAAAAAAAAAGTAATTACCACAGATAAAAAAGATTCATTCATATGAAAAAAATGCCCTTGAGTAATTCAAGAGTTAGAGTTATTAATATCCAAAACAAGAGAGCCATTTAACTTTGATAACCACTTTTAGCCTTTTAGCCTTTTATATTTTGGCCTTAGGTTTACTATCTTTTAATATTGGCCATAAACAAGTATCTTACTTTCTACAATATTTAGTAACATTCATAATTTTATTTTGATACAGCAATGCAAATAATAATCTCTCTCATTAAATATATAAAGAATTTCAAGAAAAAATTATTCCTTCAAAAGAACATGACTTTCAAATACCTTCTTTAAAAGTTTGATAAATCACTTCATTATACGTAGACATCAAGGGTTGCATTCCATAGTAAGTGACAAAACTAAATTAGTATATTGCTGTCATAAGCACTGGCGGTAAACCTCAGTTAAGTGTGTTAGCCCTGGAAACTTAATTAATTTGAGCTCTGCTCTTTGCCTAAAGCAGGGTAGAAGGGCAAAATAAAAGGCATCAATAATCTACAAGCTAAAATACTAAATCATGCCTAGGCTAAGTGTGGGCTTTTGCTGAATTAGAGTATCTGTTCAATATTTTCATTTCCTGAAAGCAATATAGCAGCTCCAAAGACTCTACTGGCAAACCTGTGGGGTCCCTGACTTAACACACAGCACTTGGTAGGTTTCCATATTCAGAAAAGTTCTTCAAGTTTACACACCCTTAAGTTTACACATCTTGATTTTGAGGGACTCTCTCCTCTGAGGCTGTGTACTATTTGTTATTAACAGTCTGGTGGCATGAACCAGGAGTATGTTAAAAGGTTTAAATACTATTTGAGCTGAAATTTTTAGAGGACTAAAGAAAAATATAATACATGCTATATATAATTAAAACAAGAAAAGTACATGATGGAGGTTACAGTGGAAGTTTAGTTGTCTGAAAACCTCTGTACCTGGGTTCCCAAGGTCTCACAGGCAAGATACGTAGTTCAAGTTGATGAGAAATATTCCTTCTAGAATGGAGTACTTTAAACTTATTTGACCATCATTCACAATATGAAATATATTTTATATCATGATGCATTCACATGTAATTTAAGTAAAACACACAAAACTTATGTAACATTATGACATAAAACGCACTCTGATGTTTTGCTTTCAATTTTTTTAAGTGCTGGCCATGACCACTAAACTGATTTCAGTCACTACCTACAGTCTGAAAAACACTGTTCCAAAAAAATCACAGAAATCTAGAATTGAATCATAAATAAAAATGACTTGGGCAGATCATGGAGGATGCTGTGAACTTTGTTCTGCCAGTCACCCAACCCCTTATCCTTACTGTTGCCTTTCTGACGCTTGCGTGACTGCATCTTCCAAACTCCCACTCTAATTCTCTGCCAACAGAATCTCCTGAAGGTACTTTACGCTGATAACATAAATGTGTACATATAGCCTCTGGGATACTACAAAGGATCCAGAAATGGAGGTAAGACTTGATCTTACAATAACGTTATTATACCCATACTCATAACATGACAGAGTGGTTATTATACCCATACTCATAACATGACACTCGCAATCAAATTTTGCAATTGGACTGAGTTTTGCATATGCAGTGTTTACGACCACTGAAGAAGTAATCTGTGCTAAAAATGGACTCACTCTGCTTCTCAAATTTATTACATTTTGCAATTCATGGAAAACCAAATGTTACCTGTTTCTACCCCATTTAAGTGAAGGTATACCAGAAAAAGCACAAATTTCAATCTCGGACCCAGGGACAGGCTTCATTCTGAATTGCTAATATAGGCAAATGGAAATGACACTCACCTTCAGCCAATGTTAGGGCTTCCATTACTTTAACAGGGAGAGAAGATCCAAATGTTTTCACATCATAGTTCATAGACTCAGTTACACAGTGGTGTGGCAGTATTCGTGTAGGTGTTCCTCTAAAGAATAGAGACCATTCAACTTGCATCATATTTAAAATTTTCCGTTATGCTTACTTTTATGTACTATTTTCATATAAAGAAAAGATCTTTGATAAACAAGAAAAAAAATGAGCTGTAGCAGTAAAAGAAAACTCTGGCTCATGTGTACTGTGTAAATATATTTTACATTAAAAAAAGACTGACAGGATATAGGAAAATTTGGCTTCTGACTCTTATGCTCTAGTAATCAGATGCATGCTCCGTTCACTTAAACTCTTTATATGACTGTATCCTTCGCTATGTAATACAAAGGTTGGACTAGATCAGCATTTTCCAAATTGTGGGTCACTGTGAGGGTCTCAATTAACATTTCTGAAAAATAAAATAGGATATAAACTAGAATTTATCCTACACTGTGGCCAAAAAGTTTTACAAACATTGGATTAGATTATCTTTCAGCTCTCATCAGCTCTGGAATTTTTTTTTTTAATGTTTATTTATTTTTGAGAGAGAGAGAGAGAGAGAGAGAGAGAGACAGAGCACAAGTGGGGGAGGGTGGAGAGAGAGGGAGACACAGAATCCAAAGCAGGCTCCAAGCTCCGAGCTGTCAGCACAGAGCCTGACGCAGGGCTTGAACTCACAGACCATGAGATCGTGACCTGAGCCGAAGTCAGATGCTTAACCACCTGAGCCACCCAGGTGCCCCTAGAATTTTTTTTAATTGAAGTATAACTGACACACGTTACTTTAGTTTCAGATGTACAACATGGTGATTCGAAACTCTATGCTATGCTCACAAGGACAGTTACCATCTGTCACCACGCAACCCTATTACAGTACTGTTGACTATATTCCCTAGGCTGTACTTTTCATCACCATTATTTACCCATTTCCTAACTGGAAGCCTGTACCTCTCACTCCCCTTCACCCATTTTGCCCTCATCAGCTCTAGGATTACATGAAATCTACCAGATTTCTATAACTAAGAAATTAAATAGGGTCATGAGTATCTGCTGTTACCTGTTCTTTAATAGCAGATACAGTGTAGAAATTAGATCTTTTCACCTTGTCAACATTCAAAAAATAATGTAAAGTTACCAGTATAAAATTTATTCCATCTCTTATCATGAGGATTAAGTGAGCTTTGTTTCTTGAGAGTATTACAACAAAGATTTTTCTTTAAATGATCACTGGAAGGTAAAAAGAGATTTGAAACAAAACGCATTAAATAAAGTACAGCTTTACTTTTCTCAAAGGTAGTAAAAAAAAAACACTGAAAGATCACCACTTTGAAGAGCACTTTCGAGATGTAAAAGTCAAAGACGCAGTGAATTCTTTAAAAATCATGTCTCCTTGGAGCACCCGGGTGGCTCAGTGGGTTAAACAACCAAATCCTCTTTTCTGCTCAGGTCATCATCTCACGGTTGGTGAGTTTGAGCCCCACATCGCGCTCCGAGATGACAGTGTGGAGCCTTAGGATTCTCTCTCTCTCTGCCCCTCCTGTGTACACTCTCTCTCAAAGTAAAATAAACTTAAAAAAATTAAAAATCATTTCTCCTTTAAAGTATTGCAAGCATCTATAGATAAATTTTAACTATAAGCTCAAGACCCAATATTACACTTTTCTTGCAAAGGAAAATTCTTTTTTCGTAGATGAATTCGGAGGAAACTACTCAGAAACATGTTACCTTCTAAAGTTCTAGATTAATTATGAAAGCGGGATGCAGAGTATGGTTTAAGGAATGATGTGGACTGATGTGCCACACTTTTATTTGGGAACAAAACTACTGTTCTTATCTCACTGCTAGGAAAGACTTTCCCCTATTAATTTAGCTGCAAAGATAACTTCTCTTGCTAAAGGTCATGTAATTATCAGTCAGCAGATATTAATGGCAGTAACTATGTTAGGCATAACATCACTTTCCAGAATTGGAGATCCTCATTCCCACCGTCGTCGAGGGTTTTCGTATTGATTCATTTGGCCTTAAGAGAAGCAGGCTCAGGTCGCCTATTATTGCCATTTCACCAAATGAATCATGACTGACTTACAATGGAAGACGGGGGTAGTAAGGAGGCAGGTAACCACTGACTGAAATCCAATTTGTTCACTTATACACAGAGGTAATTCCATGAAAAGTGCAAAGTGAAGGCTTAAGAGATGAATTAAACTGAGGCTCGCAAAGATTGGCGAAGGTCTAGTTCCCCCAGCCTTGGCATTGCCTCCCCGCCCCCTCCTCCGCGTTCCGAAGGCGTCTGGAGACACTACCCCATCAGGCCCACTAACTCTATTGTTCACCAGACCCAACCGGGGACGATCACCTACCGCGAGCTCAGCGAGCTACGCCGGCCGACCGGCGAAAAGAGCGCCGGGGAGCTGACTGCAGACCCCAGGGATAGACCTTTCCTGCTTGTCGCCCGGGGCGTGGAGCCCGGCCCGACTCCGGCCAGCGGGCCCCTTCGAGTCCCGGGCCCCGGTGTCCGCGGAGAGGAGACGGCCGGGAACATGACGGAAAGGAGAGGCGACGGACACTCCGCCTGTGGGGCTGAAACACCGCTCGCGCGCGGAGCTTGAACACCCGCGAGCGGGAGGGCGCGCGCTGATGACGTTAAAAGCACGGCGCCGAGCCGCGGGGCGTGGTCGAGGTGGCGGGGGAGAGCGCGCGGTCAGACGTCAAAGGGCAGCGCCGAGGCGCGGGGCGTGGTGGGGGCGGTTTGGAAGGGGGCGCGTCGTAATGACGTCAGAGGGTAGTGTCCCGCCGCGAGGCGTGATCGCAGCGGTGGCTAGTGTGGAGGGTTCTAGGCAGCTGGCGGGTGTCTCTAGCCTCCGGAGAAGTGAAACTGGAAAGCCAGGTGCTCTTCTCGACTCCGGTGGGTGGGGCTGGCCCGCTAGCACCCTGAAGGCAAAGCCTCTCTGCACGCTGGTCTTTTCTGAGCCTCTTGGGGAACTGGAAAGTGTCCGTCGCTGAGAAGGGAGAAAAACCGAAAAGCTGTCACTGGTTTCACTCTTAGCGTTGTATTTGTTGGTCTCTAGGTTTGTCATTCCCCATTCAGCCCCGCACTGTCTCATCCACGCTAGTAACACCCCAAGTCCACCTCTATCCCGGATCTTGGTCAAAAACTGAGGGCTCCTAACACTTTGCCCTGCATGTCCTTGCAGACTCCTCACAATACACCTGCTAAATTCTTGTTTTCCTTTTGGACCCCTCTCTTACCACCTCTGCCCTACTTGGTAAAATTGGCCGATCACCCAAGTCAAAAATAAGGGCGCTACCCTAGAGTCATTCTTCACACTTCCCGCCACTGCAACAGGCTGGGACACTGTGGCTCCTGAGTACAGTCCATGGATGTCAGCCTCCCGCAGTGTATGGTGGGGAGGGCGAGTGAAACAGTAGATACTCAGGACTATGCCTTGGGGGCAGCGGAGTGCTTCTTTATCACTACCGAGGATGCGACATTTTCCTAGTGGCTGCCATTTCCTAATTTAAAAAAAAAAATTCATTTCCTTACTTTGGGCCTCATTTTAAATAGTATAGTCTCTCATACGGGGAAATCAAGAAGGAGGGGATAGCGTAGTGCGGTGGCTCTCACACTCAAGGGTGCTTCATCACCTGGAGGGCTTGTTAAGCCGCATTGCTGCCTACCCACAGCGTCTGAGTCCTAGGTCTGGGCTAAGGCTTGCGTGTTTACATTTCTAACAAGTTTCCAGGTGTTGGTGATGCTGCCATCTGGGGACGTTTTGATAACGACTGGTGTAGTAATTGAGTGCATAGACTCGAATCAAATGGGACTTGCTTCAAATCACCTCTGCTATTTGCTATCTGTGTCACCTTTTTGAGCCTTTATTAGATTACGAATAGTACTCACTTGTGAGAATTACATAATATAGATATGACTATATTTGTGGATGTCAAAAAACACGAACATAGTGAGGGCAAACCAGCTGAAAACCAGCATTTCCAATAAATAATACTCTTTAAAGAAAATCAGTAAGAGAAAGCAAGCTACCCCAATAGGAAAAGATGGAAATGTACGAAGGGCATGAGCTAGCATTAAGTCAAAGACTACAAATGACCAAAAACAATGAAAAGGTCTTCAACTTCACTAGTAATTATTAAGAGATGCAAATCAAACCATCCATCAGTATTATTTGCCAGTTGAATTAGCTGGAAGGTTTTATTTATTTATTTTTTAAATTTTTTTTAACATTTATTTATTTTTGAGACAGAGAGAGACAGAGCATGAACAGGGGAGGGGCAGAGAGAGAGAGAGGGAGACACAGAATCGGAAGCAGGCTCCAGGCTCTGAGCCATCAGCCCAGAGCCCGACGCGGGGCTCGAACTCACGGACCGTGAGATCGTGACCTGAGCTGAAGTTGGATGCTTAACCGACTGAGCCACCCAGGCGCCCCTAGCTGGAAGGTTTTAAAAAATGAAAATAGCTCATGTTGAAAGGCTGCGGGGGGGAAGAGGTGCTGATGTATACACTTCTGGGGAGATTTTTATACGTTAGTACAGTCTTTTAAGCAGACAATCTATCAAAAAGCCTTATAACTTGTATGTGTTCCTTAAACTTGGCAATTAGAAATGTATCTGAAGTTTTAGAAGTTTATCTGAACAAATCACATCGTAACAAAGATAGTATTGTTTATAATAGCAAGGAATATAGAAGGATACCCAATGATAGATTTATAGTATATTCACATTATAGAATTCTATATGGTTAAAAAGACTACATGTAGATACGTGTAATGAATACTTAAAGGATATAGGAAAATATCAAACTTTAAAAAGCAGATTGGTCAAAAAATAGTATGTCCAATACGAGCCCATTTTTTTTAACTGAAATAAAGTACCTCCTAAGTATAGACATGTAAGTACAAGTGTGAGATGCTCAACCTCAACCCGTGCCTCCCTTCTGTACACCCTTCCTAAAGTACTACCCTTCCAGTTAAGACCAAACTTTGATTTATGTGGTAGTAATCACTGCAATGAACAAGAGGATAGTAGCCAGAACTACATCCCGTGACTGTGGCGGAATTGTTAGACTTCCATGATCACCAACATAACGGTGATAATATTAAAATGGAAAGGCAGGGAAACAATGGAGAACTCATCATGGAAATCATCCATGCCCCAGCCAGTGTCCAAGGTATTCACTTAATTGCCCTCTAATGCCAGTGGAACTTCTTGAGAGAATGCTAAATTTCGTTGCAGCTTTCCAAGTCCTTCCAGCGGGGAAGCACGCATATTGTTTCCATTAGTTCTGCAGTCAGCAAGCTGTCAAGGGCCAGAGAGCACCTGCTTGCAGGCCGTACGGTCTGTTGCAACTGCTCACAAGTTGGCTGTGGTCCAATAAAACTCTGTTTATGGACACTGAAGTTTGAACTTCAGAGAACTTTGATGTGTTATGAGATGTTTTTCTTTTGATTTTTTAAAAACCATTTAAAACTGTAAAAACCATCCTTAGCTTGCAGGCCGTACGAATCAGGCAGCAGGCTGCACTTTGGTGACCCACAGGTTAGTTTCAGGAGGGAGGCACTGGTCCTTTATTAGCATAGGACCTAACAAAATAGAGGATGATCGATGTTTCTCGAATGAGTTGAATGAATAGATTACCATGATACCATGATGTATAGATCACAGAGAACACCCCCAAAGGAACATTTACAAGGTAGTTGTCCTATACTCCTTTCATTAATATACTTAATGTTTTATAACATTTACGTTTGTTTTATTTTCTAGCCACTTTGGCATTTTTATGGAATAAAATGGATTTCCCAAAACAGAGCCCTAATTTATAAAACTGTATTTGCAAGGGTTTAGCCTATAATGGTTTATTTAGCTTGTGATTATTCCCTGAGAAACAGTCAGGTCCGCGGTCAGAGAAGGCCTTGCACATAGAGATGAGCCTGGGAGGGCGAACAACAAAATGTTAAGCTCATTAACGTGATATTTTATCTTCACGTGTAAAATTTCAGGTGATTAAAATGTCCTTTTTTGCTTATTTTCTAAATTGCCCCTATGAATATACACATCCTTCAATGGCTCTCCATACATGTAGGATGAAAACTAAGATTTTCAGCATGATATTGAAGGTTCCCCCCCCCCCCGCCCCGCCCCCGCCATGATCCGGCTCCTATTTCTCTAATTTTTTCTTGTATATGGCATCAACGCTGAATTAATTACAACTTGCCTATTCTTATTTCCTCTTCTGTGAAAAGGGAATGATAGGTATTTATTTAAATTACAGGACCGTCGAAGTATCAAACGTGGTAACTCGTGCAAACACTCAGGAGACAAAGCGGTAGGAACCACCACGGTATGGGCAGCGACACCTCTGTGATATTTAGCTAGCTTCTTGTAATTAATTTTTATCTGCCTCATCTCTCCTTCTGAACAGAAGCCCCTTGAGGGCAGGTGCTAATCTGTCCACTCCATAGCACAGTTCCTTGTCCGTGGTAGGGGCAGGGGATACTTATTTCTTGCACGGAAGCAACTAATTACAATATTTCTGTGGGACTACTGACAATACTGATTCCCCCTTTAGCCCTCCATCTTGTTCGTGTTTGCTCAATGACCTCCCTTGTGTTCCAGGCCCCTTGAAGATTGACATACATACCTTAGAAATGACTGCCAAGGCTGGGAGGGATGGAGGCTTGCTTTGGGCTCCCATAAATCTTGTAGAGATACCATAGTCTTTCCCCTGCGCGATGCCCGGATGGTGCCACAAGATCTAATTACAGGTTCAAGGTCAGGTGCATGCAAGCCCTTTGATCTCACTATAGTGCCTTATAAAATCTCTAGACTAAGGTCTCAACTTTGCAGAGAATATTTGTGCAGCTGCCTGGATGGTCGTCCACCCGAACTCCCATCAGTAAGTTACCTTGAATAAAACTGTGTGTAAACTGAATGGAGTCACCTGCTTCGTTTTCCAGTCTCTCAATGCTGTCTCAGTTTGGGGGATACTTTACTATCCCTCCCTCACCTTCTAACAGTTTATAAATAGAAAATAAAAAAGACAGTAACAATCTTAGGTAAAGAGGAAATGAAGGGAACTTGTAATTACTACTTACTTTATTTGTAATGTCAGTTTTTTTCCTTATTTCTGAATCTCCAAAGCCAAATTCTAGTGAGAAACTGAATGTAATAAAGTTCTATAAGAAGTGACAGACACAGATAAAGTTCACTATAAATTTTAA
Organism: Panthera onca; assembly: GCF_046562875.1. Lineage (NCBI taxonomy): Eukaryota > Metazoa > Chordata > Mammalia > Carnivora > Felidae > Panthera > Panthera onca. The sequence goes on from NC_138349.1 coordinate 70,347,095, forward strand.
TCCAGGATATAAAATGTTCCCTAAAGACACAATTGAACATTTTTGTATTAGAGAATAAAATGTAATGATCAAATTCAATTTTGTCAATACTTCTATGGCACAAAGAGATCCACCCTTGTCGTTGTGTTTTGCCTGCTTTCTGAGAACCACACCCTAACAGCAAATTGTATAAAGAATGCAAGTAAAGGTTGTGAAAATGATTGTCACAGATGTACTGCTTCCTAATTCAAAGAACATAGAGTTCGTTCATTCACTGAGTTCACTTTATTCAATAATAAACTCCTTTATGTAGAATGAAATCTAATACTCTGTGCTTGTCATAAAGTAGTGATTTCTCCTTCCAGTATAATCAGTGAACTAATAAATATGTAGAACAAGGGAAAACCTCTATTTTCATTACATCAACATAGTTATTTCTTAGATTCTGGCATTGTCGATGTAAAAAAAAACCACTTTTTCTTGAGGCAACAGCAAATTAACAGCACTGGCTTGAAATATGGCAAATCTAACGGCTCTCAGCATTGCTTTATGAGTTCCGAGGCATTTGGGTGCATAAAACTATAACCATAAATAAAAATGACTATTGTCCTCTTTTTAGAAGAGTGACAAGTTCTTAACATTTCATGACATTGTACAGAATAGAAAGAACTAAGCTTTTTTCAAATGTTTTAGGGTTGAAAATTATTTAGGTTTTTGCCTCATTGAGTGAAATTTCAAATGTATTTAACTGATGAAAAGTAACATTTGGTTAGGAATTATACATTTTTTAAAGATAATTGTCAAAAGACATGCCTTTGGGTGACTTCAAGGTAGAATTCATTTTTACCTCTTAATAATACCTGGCAGTTCATGCCTCACTTCCCACAGTAACAAATGCGTGAATAATGAAAATAGAAGTTTTCTTATTCAAAGGATAGGCTTCTTAACCCTTTTTAAAACTCGTCAGGCTTTCGCGTGCTAAGGATTTTGAAAGCCACACACATTCAAACAGTCTCATCCCAGAGGAACACATATTCCTAAACTCTCATACCTCTGAAAATACAGGAAGTATGGAATGTAAACGTTCCCATCTTGTCATGTGATGTTTATGATTTCTGTAGGTCTGTATGTGAGGTTCACTTCATGAGATTATCAGAATTAAAAAAAGGGAAGATTTTAATCTTCTAGTAAAATTAGACACAAAGGAGGTAGAATACTACCGAGAGGATTACACAGTGATTGGAAAACTCACCTAAAATGATTAAGCCTTTTATTTAAAATCCCCTTTTAAAAATTGTCATGTGACAATAGTTTCAATCTGTAATGGCAGGTAAGAAAAAACAAATGAGGTGCCACGTTATATTAACTAAAGTATTCCAAGATAAAAGAAAGTAAAACACCTGAAAATAATCTCAGTGCTAGAGACATTTAGAAAGTTACCGTGATTAAAACTCTGAATAAAAAGGTCTTGAGAACAGGTGCATCTCAAAACAATATTTTACCCACCCTGGGAACAAATCGGCATACTTAAGATAACTTGCAGTGTGACTCCCAGATTTCACATCCTCTCTCTAAGTTCGTTTATTCCTGTGACCATGTTTCGCTCTAAAGTCTCTCGCGTTCACTTCATCGGGAACCACTTCTTTATGCGGACTCAACTTTGCTTGTTCATTAATCTTCTGTATATCCCGTTGGGTTTTGAAAGAAGTTCTTCATGTCTCCCACGTTCTGTGATCTTTCCTTGGTCAAGAACAGCCACCGTATTAGCATTCTTAATGGTGGACAGACGGTGGGCAATAATCAACACCGTCCTACCTTCCATGAGTCGGTCTAGAGCTTCTTGAACGAGGTACTCATTTTCAGCATCCAGGGCACTTAAACAGGAAACCCACATGAGAAAGCAAAGCTGTCAGTGCCACCCATACTGCGTATTTACGTGTTTCCTGTTGCACACACAGCTGTCCTGAACCGGCAGTGAATTTTCACTGCGATCAAAATGACAACCTCTTGGGTCTACTATCTACTTCTTATAGTGTAAAGATACTACAAAGGAAGCTCGGAACCCTTGATTTCCACACAACTTGCGGGACCGCTGCTGAGTAGAGTGACTCGGGGCTCGTCACAAGCATGTCTAGGTTGAGACTAGAACACTCAACTTACGACTCAGCCTGTCCACTGGCCTTGTTAAGTCACACTCGGTCACTTTAAAGTGGAAGGGGGGGAAACGGCATTTTTCAGCTGTATCACTTTGAAGTAAGGAGTAATATTTGGTAAAGGAAGAATGTGGCTTTTACAATCACACATACGATTAAGATATCCTCACCTGGTTGCTTCGTCTAGGAGAAGGATTTTGGGATTCTGAAGAAAGAAAAACGTTAAAAAGAAAAGGAACACAATTTTACTAGGAAAACACAAACTCTCAGGAATAAAAAAAAAAAAAAAGTACTGATATACGACACAACGGGGATGAACCTTGAAAACATTCTGCCAAGTGAAAGAAGCCAAACCCAAAATTCTACAAACTGTAGGACTCCATTGATCTCAAATGTCCAGCAAGGCAATAGAAATTACAGTGGTGATGGCCTGGGACTAGAGGTGGGGAGAAGAAAATCTACAAGTGTGTATAAGGGAATCTGGGGTGATAGAAATGTTCTAAAATTGGACCATGTGACAGTTGAACAATTGTAAATTTCCTAAAGGTCACTGAAATGTACATTTAAAACTGGTGAATTTTATGGTATGCTTCAATATAGCTGTTTTTTAAAACCTTACCTATGAGGGTGCCAGGGTGGCTCAGTCGGTTAAGTGTCTGACTCGATTTTGGCTCAGGTCATGACCTCACGACTCGTGGGATCGAGCCCCACATCAGGTTCTGAGCTCACAGCTGGAGCCCGCTTGTGATTCTCTCTCTCCCTCTCTCTGCCCCTCCCTCACTCTCTTTCTCTCTGTCTCCACCCCTCCCTCACTCACACACACTCTCTCTCTCTCTCAAAATAAGTAACCATTTAAAAAAAAGTTTTAGGGGCACCTGGGTGGCTCAGTTGGTTAGATGTCGGACTCTTGATTTTGGCTCAGGTCATCTCATGGTTTGTGAGTTCAAGCCCTGCATCGAGCTCACTGCTGTCAGCACAGAGCCCTCTTACAAATCTCTCTCTTTCCCTCAGTCTTTGCCCCCTCCCTCATTCATGCACTCTCACTCTCTCTCAAAAAATAAATGATAAGTAAACTTAAAATTTTTTTTCATAAAAAAAGTTTTAAAGTAAAACCTCACCTATAACCCTGAGGAAAACAGTTATACAACAAAGGGGAAGGCTATCATTTGCTAAGAAATACAATGTCTGGGGCCTTAAGCTAAAATGGCTTTCCCTCTCTTCTTAGGAGTCCTGTATAAGTATTTCCAGTCTGTACTACTATTAAGTTGAACAGGTGACTATAGACGATACAAGGAATCATACTTGTATTGTTTGATATTTTGAATTAATCACTGTTTCACTCATGAGACTGTATACTTCAGGATGGAAGGTTCATGTGCCAAACTTCTCTCCCTCCAACAACTCTAGCTTAGTCCTGGGCTCCTCATACCCAAGAAATACTTGTTAAATTGGGACGAGACGTACCGGGTGGAACACTCCCCACCCATCTTTCACCAGAACTCTCAACCACATACCTCGCCTCCCCCTCCAAAAAAACAAAAGGAAGAAGAGTAGTAAATTACAAATGGTAAGCTCTCTAATTAAAAATGATAACAAGAACAACAAAAAATCCCGGCCAAGTGGCTTGAAGCTTACCTTAAGCAGAGCACGGGCAATTGCAATCCGCTGTTTCTGTCCACCTGACAATGACAATGTTTTTTTTTTTTTTAAATTTGAAAGCCTTAACAAAAATTCTTGGTAATAGGATTTTCTGATCAGCTACGCGGCAGTTTGAAGACAGCTTCTTCCAGTTAGTCACAGCTGAGGTGGGTCGGGGGACAGAGACCTCTGTTTAAAATATACTGTCGCCTCACCAACCTCAAAATTAGTAACAAACATTATTATCATAGCTAACATTTACTGAGGAGTTCCGATGTGCCGGGAACTGTCTGAATGTGTTACGATGTTATCTCGTTCAATCTTGAAAAAACCCTATGAAGTAGATTCTGTAATCATTCCCTTTTCACGGATGAAAAACCAAGGCAGAAAATAATCAGTCTGAGGTCTATAGTTGGTAGGTGGCAGAGCGGAGGTGTGAACCAACAGCGAAGGCCTATGCTCTTAACCTACGCACCGCTTCCCTTGCAGAACATCCCGTGTGGCAAGGAAACCAGAAACTCAAGACATCAAGGGGTCTCTGAACAGTATGTGAAGGGGATGGGAGCCGATACGGGCGCAGAGGGCATCCGTGGTGCTGGGGCCTGTCATTCTGCTGTTCTACCTCAGGGCGCTACTCCCGACACCTTCCGTCCTCATGCTGTCCTCTTGTCTTTCCTTTCCTGGGGGACAACAGGCACAGGGAGCAGTCTGTGTGTGTGCACAGAACAGGAGAAAACCAAAAGAATAAACCACCGGGGCGCCTGGGTGGCTCAGTCGGTTAAATGTCCGGCTTCAGCTCAGGTCATGATTTCACAGTTTGTGAGTTCGAGCCCTGCATCAGGCTCTGTGCTGATGGCTCAGAGCCTGGAGCCTGCTTCGGATTCTGTGTCTCCCTCTCTCTCTCTCTGCTCCTCCCCCATTTGCACTTTGTCTCTCTCTCTCTCTCTCTCTCTCTCTCTCCGTCCAAATTAAATAAACATTAAAAAATCTTTTTAAAAAATATTTACTCTCTGGCCCTTTAATGAAACTCCTGGTCTAACGGGCAAAGTACAAAGTGGGGAATAAAGAATTCTTCAATTTCAGTTCTGTTCCTGATTCACAGCCTCTGCCTCCCTGGACAGATCATCTTGCTACCCTGTGTTTGTCTTCTTTTCTGCAAAATTCAAGGATTTCAAGTTGCAAAACACATTTTTTCTCAGGTGAGAAAAAAACTGCTGTGGCTATTACTCAGTGGGACACTGCGTGGGAATCTGGGAACACCTTTGGGGTGGAAAGTGAAGGACACTGGGGAGCAGTCCACATACAGAAGAAATTTTAGAAAATGGAAAGGCAAATTGCATAAACTCTAAGGACAAGAGCCTAATTAGAAATTAATACTGCCATACGAAATGCTGGAGAGTTCTTTGGAACAGCAAGTTTTCGCTACAAAGCAGTAACAAAAAGGTACCTGAGAGGAGAACGCCCTTTTCTCCGACCACAGTGTTGAATCCTTGGGGGAAATTCCGGATGAAAGCACCTGCATTGGCTACATCAGCCACTTTTTCTATCTGCTCGGCAGTCACCGAGGAGGGGTTGTCCGCACCGTAAGCAATGTTCTCGGCAATTGAGCAAGAAAACAAAACTGGTTCCTGCAAATTGGAAATACAACATATGTATTGCAAATTTCAACACAGACTTCAAACATATCTAGTAAATATAGTGAAGCTTAATACAGTACTTATATCTAAGAAACTATTAAGTTGCTCCCCAAGAACACACAGTCGGCCGCTGAGTAACATGAGGGTTAGACGGGTGCTGATCCCCGTGCAGTCAAAAATCTGAGTATAACTTTCGACTCCCCAAAGACTTAGCCACTAATAGTCTACTGCTGACTGGAAGCCTTACTGATAACATAAAGCAGGTGATTACTATGTATCTTGTATGTTCTATGTATTCCATACCGTATTCTTCCAATAAAGCAAGCTAAAGAAAATGTTATTAGGAAATCATAAGGAAGAGAAAGCACATTCACAGTCCTGCACTATAAAAATCCACATATGAGTGGTCCCATGCAGTTCAAACCCATGTTGTTCAAGGGTCAGCTGCATACTGTTTTCTCAATTCTACTCCCTCGTTCTCCATAAATTCGCCCAGCCGACTTCTAAAAAATTCATGTTGTTCCACGAACAGGACTGATTTCATCATTATACTGCAGGAAATGAGATTCCACAGCAGGTGCCTGGCACACGGTAGATACTTCATAAATGCAAGCTCCTCCCCTTAGGAATTGTCAGGTATGGAAGATGCCGAGTCCACCTGAATTTTCCAGCTGGGGGCTTCCCACTGAGAATCAAGGGGGGAATCCATCTCTCTTCATTACTTTTAGAAATATACACAAACCAGGGTGGGGACATGACATTTTCACAGAACCCTGTGGAACAGTCCTGAGAAGCAAATAAACCTCCAGCTTCTTTTCTTCATCCCTAAACAATATGCACTGCTGGTATACTTATACAACCAAGCAACCCCCCGCCCCTGCTCCTCGCCTAGGGGAGTGGGGGCAGGGGTAAGATCTGAGGGGAGGCTCAGATATGCCTGCTGTGCACATAGCCTGGTAATAAAAATATAAACAACTGCGTCAAAAATTCCCCGCGCCAAAGGGTCTCGGGAAAACAGCCCCATCAAAGTCGCCGTATTACACTAACAATTTTGCCTCGAAATCCGCGACCTCTTTGCAAGGAGACGCCGGCTCTCGCCCGAACCTTGGCTTGCTTACTATCCCTGAAGCCCATTGTGGGAAACCGTAGACTGTGCTGGTGACAAAGACGGGAACTGTGGAGGAGTCAGTAAAACGTAGAAAAGTTCTATTGTTTTCTCCTCACCCTCTAGACTATCTGCTCTACAAAGTAACATTAGTCCCCAGCTTTTGATAAAAATCGGTTTCGATTGGATCAAGTGTTTAAGGTCTGCAGGATACAGCTCTGTTTCCAAATCTACAAAACCCGTGGGTGAGCTCAGTTCGGTACATCTGGAAAACTTCCTTCTCCTTTGGGAGGGTCAGTCTAAGGCAAAAATAAATAATAAAAGCAAAGTGAAAGGACAAGTACAATAAAAATAGAAACCTCTCTTCCTACCTGACTCACTGTCCCAATCTTGGATCTCAGCCAGACTGGATTTAGCTGACGGATATCATGGCCATCGAGACTGATAGTTCCTTGTAGAGAGGAGAGGAAAGTCACGGAGTGTCACGGGGCCAATGACTCATGACAACAGAGAAAGGATCTGGTGGAAAAATTCCACACTCGGTTCTTTTAAAGATTACAAGTACATTCAAAATCTCCAAACGGAATCTAAAATCAACATGTTTCATGGAACTTCCGTGTCTCCCGTCTCCCTGCGGCGGGTAGCTGACCGGCCCATCTCCTCGCTCAACCACGCAGCTCACTTTGCTGCAATAGCTTCCTTTCTGGAGTGACTCAGGGCCCCGCAAGAAGATGCACCTGTGCGAAACTGACTCAGGAGAGAGTTACATGGAAGGGGGCAAGCAGCGAGGTGCCCGCTGGCTGTCACAGACGCTGGTGGTGGTGGCACGGCTCTGAAGCTGGCACCTGTGACGGTGGCTGCCTCATCCTGGAGCTTGCGGGCCACGTCAGCGTCAGCAACCACCTCGAAGGCCTGGTTCTGCAGTGAAGTTACGAGACGTGTCCTGGGAGTTTAACCCCGCCAGTGATTTTTTTTTTTTGGCTCTTTTATTCTTCCTTAAAATATCTCTTCCTGCATAAACGCAGTTGGAGGAGAATCATTATCCGCCACCGAGAATCTGATACCAGAGCAGAACATCTAAATAATCAGATGTAACCCTGCGACCCTCGCTAACAGAATTAATTCTACGACGCTCAGTAATGCTTGGTGGTGACGGTGATGGTGACTCAGAAATGCCATTCCTTCTCAGTGGTGTGGGATTCTACAAGCCAGCTGTAAACGTTCGCCAACTGGCAAACATCTGAGGTCTTTGGCTTAAAAAGTACAAGTGTATATATATTTATATATAGTCTACCCAAGGCTGGGATTTATGATAAGGCAGTTTATGATAAAGAATCCACAGGCTTAATGTTCTGACTTGCTTTGCATTCACTTCACTAGGATTTTTCTCATTTCAGAATTTTATAGCAAGTAGAGTGACTCAAAACGGGGATTCCAGAGGCAAACAGTGGAGCTAACACCCATTTTAATGCAGTTGGCTATTCTGTGGGTCAGGATCCGCAAGTCAAATACTTATCTGGCACACAGCCAGCTCTCTCGTTGTTTTAACCAAAAAGCACAGCTACAAAAGCCACGAGACGTATTCATTTTAAATTAATGATGTGTTTTTTTTTACTAACAAGCGGTTGTTTTCTTGTTGAGAAACATCCTTGTTGTCTCAATCCAGAATGAAAGCCATACATAAGGACTATCTACTTCAGGCTCTGATGTAAAGAAGGATATAGACTTTATAATTATGTGTGGTGATGGATGTTAACTAGACCTTCCATAAGATATACATACAGCAAATCAGGTTGTACACCCGGAACTAATATAATATTATATGTCAATTACATCTTAATTGACAAAGAACATAAGGAAGTAAAATAACATGTTCTCTGCTCTAAAAGATGCTATGATCCAGTTAAAAACAAAATAAAAACCAGAGCGAGAAAAATCCATTAAAAAAATTCCTACTACCTCAAAATGACTTCAAGAAAGCAGTCACAAACTAGAAGTGAACCACGGACTGCCAAATCACCCGTCTGCACGCTGGCCACGGGGCAGTTCACAGGCGGATGCAGCCCGAAGGCTTCCAGAGAAGCTTTACAAGCTGAGTGGCTGGCACAGAGAGGCACTTACTCCGAGGCTGCTGGGCAGTGATGCTCTGCCACACGTGGGGCACCTTCCCGTAGCTGCGGGGCAGCCCTGCCTGTCCTCTCCCAGGATGGGGGCGTCAGAAGGAGACACCGGCACGGGAGAGGAGGCAGAATTCAGGAAGTCGCTCGGGACTTGAAGAGGCCAGACAGGAACTCTACAAACTGCCTGACGGGGCTTCTGTGTACTCTTAAGAGGGACCCCCTTGTATAGGGGCTTCCTTTCCTGGGAACAAACCCTCTGGCATCCAGAAGTCTCACACTACAAGTCGTTGCATAATTTGGTCCTCTCCCAGAACACAGGGGTAGGGGGGCTCTGGAGAGGCCTCCCACCGTACCAGGCGATGACCCACTCACCAGAAATGGGGTCATACAACCTCAGCAGGAGGGACAGCACCGTTGATTTGCCAGAACCACTTGGGCCAACCAGCGCCGTGACCGACGCTGATGGGATACAAAGGCTGAAATCCTGGAATATAGGCACCTCCGGGCGAGTGGGGTAGGCGAAATGCACGTTCCGAAACTCCAGAGTGCCCTGGAAACTTTCCTGGTTTAAAACGACCCCTTCTGAAACAAGACAGAATACGAGTTACTTAACGCAAAGATCGAACGGACAGCGGAACTCCATTCTCCCACTCGTCTGACTCCAGGCGGTGCCGGGCCACGGCCACCACACTCCCCCGGACTGTGAGCCCTTCCCGGGCAAGCCAGGAAGAGGCCTCCGTCTAACGCTCACCCGGAGCCTGCTCTGCACGCACTCTGTGCGAGGCACGATACCTCTGCGTTCGTCTGAGCCTCATGGCCCTTGATGGGCAGAGCTGACTGTCCCAGTTTTACTGACGGGACACGGAGTCTCAGAGACAACCACCTGCCCAAGCCAACGGGCAGCGGGGCTACCGTCCACCCATAGGGCAGTCTGGTTTCGAACCCAATTGCCTTCCCCCTCTGTGCCGCCACCTCGAGTTCCTCGGGTGCAGGGTTTATCTTCTCTTCTCTAAATGTCTTGAGAGAAGGATGACAGAGGGCTGAGCATTGTACACCAGCCGCAGAGCCAGAGGGATCCGAGGGCTGCTCTGTCCTCGTATTCCTCACCCTGCCGATGACTCGGGAGAAGCCACTCCATCTCCCTCAGCCGGGCTTACTTCCTCCAGCCTGTCACACTGGAGAATACTGGGACTGAGCAGCAATCAGTGTCCTGGGAGTCAGCGAGTGACGGAGTGGCCACTGCTTCTGTGTCACGTAGCTCCCCGGAGCACTAGCTTCTAGAGAAGGAGTTGACGAAGGAGATGGCTCTAGCCAATTAACACCAGCATCCGCCAGCCCTACCCCCCTCCCCAAGCCAAGAAATTTGGAGGCTTTTAATGTGTGACCTGCCTCCCTTTCCCCCCCGCCCCGCCCTCGCCCCAACACAAACATCAAAAGCCCTACAGAAGACAAATCTGGCGGACTGGCCAGGACCCTTCCCATCTGTACCCCCGGGTGGTACTCGCTTCCTTCCTGCTGCTGGTGGTAACAAATCACCGGCAGGACTGACACACTGCATGGTCAGCCCCCACGCTTCCTTTGTCCTTCCCCTCCCACTACCTGCCCCTCTGATCACCCTTTCCGTAACGTGGCAAGGACAACATCCTTGTCATGCTCAGCCTTCATAGGTAGAGCTGGTCTAACTGTCCCAAGCCACATTTTTTTTTTTTAACTGTTTAGTTATTTATTTTGAGAGAGAGAAAGAGAGAGAGAGCAAGCGAGCAAGGGAGAAGCAGAGAATCCCAAGCAGGCTCTGAGCCGCCAGCACAGAGGGGAAGGGAGGGGGTTCAAACTCGTGAACTGCGAGATCATGACCTGAGCTGAAATCAAAAGTTGGATGCTCAGCCAACCGAGCCACCCAGGCACCCCCAAAGCAACATTTGTCTAATCCCAGCAAAGAACAAACCCGTGGGATACCCACCGTCAAAAGGCAGCTCAGGCTTTCTCTCGAGGAGCTCCCAAAGGCGTCCCCCGGCACCCAGCCCTTTCATCAGCTCCGAGTAGAAAGAGCTCAGACCTAAGGACAAGAAGCAAACATACTCATCACCAATGCCAGGAAACAACCATCTGCTACAGCCCTCTGCAAACAGTAACGGTAACTTGCTTTTAATATAACATCTGTTCACTTTCAAACAGGATTTGAGGCAACTGCCTGGGAATCTGTACTCAAAATTCCCTCTATCTCATACCCTTGTTTGCCTTCAGCTTCTCCTCCTCCGATTTCACTGATTTCTAATACAGATTTCATGTTTGATTGGGAATTTACAAATGCATATAGCCACAGTAATCAACCACTGAATTAAAATCACAACGTTACAGAGAAAAGCTACCTAGTGAAAAAACAGAGCAATACAAATAGAATATAATGCTTACTTAAAAGGAATATAAAACATCCCAATATTCATTTTAAATTCATATCTGCAAAATCAAACCCCATTTCAAGCACTTGACAAATACAACTTTTACTAGGCTAAAAACTGAAAAGGAATTTGGAAAAGTTAAATTTTCCAACAATCTCTTTTTAAAGTCACCTTTGTTTTTGTTTGTTTTAATGTTTATTTATTTTTGAGAGAGAGAGAGAGACAGAGCATGAATGGGGGAGGGTCAGAGAGAGAGGGAGACACAGAATCTGAAGCAGGCTCCAGGCTTTGAGGAGCCAGCACAGAGCCCGATGCGGGGCTCGAACTCACGGACCGTGAGACCATGACCTGACCCGAGGTCGGACGCTTAACCGACTGAGCCACCCAGGCGCCCCGTGTTTGTTTGTTTTTTAAATAAGCTCCCCATGCAGCGTGGAACCCAACACGGGGCCTGAACTCAGACCCTGAGATCAATACCTGAGCTGAGATCAAGAACCGGATGCTTTACCGACTGAGACACCTAGGTACCCCAAAGTCACCTTTGAACTGTGAATGAATTAATGACTTAAAGCAAACAAACTCCAAGTACACCAGGCCATGCCAACCGCAAGAACATATACTTGTAACATGCAGTAAGGATGCCACAAAAATGCAATTCAACTATTCTTTCTAAGGTATTTTGGTGCATTTTTTGTGGAAATGTGTGCAAGATACAGTGGATTAAATTCTTCGTGTTGAATTAAAAATGCACCGGGCAGAAACAGATCCAGATAAATATAGTCCACTGATCTTTGACAAATGAGCAAAGGCAATTCAATAAAGAAAGGATGGTCTTCTCAACAAGTGGTGCTGGAAACACTGGACATCCACATGCAAAAAAAAAAGAATCTAGACACAGACCTCATGCCCTTCACAAAAATTACTCAAAATGGATCACAGACTTCAACGTAAAAAACAAAACTATAAAATTCTTAGAAGCTAACATAGGACAAATCCTAGATGACTCTGGGCTTGGTGATGACTTTGTAGACACAACACCAAACACATGATCCATGAAAGAAAGAACTGACAAATTAGACTTCATTAAAATCAAAAACTTGTGCTCTCCAGAGGGAATGAGAAGGCAAGCCACAGACTGGGAGAAAATATTTGTAAAAGACCTAGCTGACAAAGGTATCCACGATATACAAAGAACTCTTAATACTCAACAGTAAGAAAACCACCCGATCACAAAATGGGCAGAAGACCTGAACACAAAGACCTCACTAAAGATCTACAGGTGACATCACATGTCATCGGGGGGAACGCAAATAAAACGAGATACTTCTGCACACCTAGCGGAAGGATGAAAATCCAAGAGTCTGACAACACCTGAAGCTGGTGAGGACGAAGAGCATTGGGAACTCTCATTCACTGCTGGTGGGAATGCGAGATGGCACAGCCACCTTGGAAGGCAGTTCCTTACACCGAACATACTCTTGCCTACGACCCAGCAATCTCATTCCTTTGGGTTTACCCAGAGAGGGGGAAAACTCACGTCGGCACAAAAACCTGCCTGTGGATCTTTGGAGCGTCTTTATTCATAATTGCCAAAACCTGGAAGCAATCGAGATGCCGTTCAGTAGGCGGGTGGGTAAAGAAACCGTGGTACGTCGGACGATGCAATATTAGTCCGTGCTAAAACGAAACGAGCGATCAAGTCCTGAAAGGGCACAGAGGAACACTAAATGCCACCTACGAAATGAAAGATGCCTATCTGAACTAGATGACGCTCTGGAAGAGGTGAAAGTATGGAGACAGTAAAAAGATCAGTGGTCACCAGGGGTTAAGGGAAGGGAGGAATAGGCAGAACACAGAGGACTTTTAGGGCAGTGAAAGTATTCTGTATGATACCGTAATGATAGATGCATGTTCCAACCCATGGGATATACAACACCAGTGAACGTAATGTAAACGATGGACTTTGGACTTTGGGTGATAATCACCTGTCAGTGTTGCTTTGTCAATGATAACAAATGTGCCGCTCTGGTGGGGGATGCTGATGGGGAGGCTGTGCTCGCGTAGAGGCAGGGAACACGTGGGAACTCCCTATACTCTCTGCTTAATCTTGTTGTGAACCTAAAATTCCTCTAACAAATCTTCTATTAACAAAAAAGAAAAAAAAAAGAAAAAAGGAGGGAAGGAGTTGGAGGTAGTTCAACATAGTGAACATAAAAACAAAGCAAAATGGCCCCGGATACACAACACGTGGTCCACCCATACAACGGAGTATTATTCAGCCGTGAAAAGGAAGGAAGGACCAAAGCACGCTACAATGTGAGCGAATTGTGAAAACGTGCTGAGTGAAACAAGCCAAACATACAAGGCCGCATATTACGTGATTCCTTTTATGCGAACTCCAGTAAAGACGGGAAGACACAAAGCAAACTGTGGTTGCCAGGGGCTGGGGGAGGGAGGGATATGGAAACCGACTGCTTAACGAGTATGGGATTTTCTTTTTGGGCTGGGGGTGGGGGGTGACGAAGATATTTCGGAACCAAGGGGAGGCGGTGGTTGCACAACCCTGTGAATGTACAAAATACCACCGGACTGTAGACTTTAAAACGGTTCACGTTACTTTAGGTGAATTTCACCTCAATAGAAATAAATAAGAAACGAGATATTGGGGTTCGCTAGGTAGATGTAAGGGCATTCTCTGGCACAAAACAAACAAGCATGCTTTTCTTCAAACAGCCCTTCTGATCCTCTCTCGAATATACGTAGAATTGGTTGTATTTGTTTTTCAGTATGCTATTCTAAGCAGAAAACATCTAAATAAACATTCTTTAACATTTAATTATTAAATACATTCTAATCAACAAAATAGAATTTCTTGCTTACAGATTCATCATGCGATTATTTTCAACAGTGAGCTTCACAAAAACATTTAAAATCTGTTTCAGCTTCTTGAATCAAGTTCCTATAGCCTTAAGTACCTATCTAGTTTGTAAATGTGGGGAAACCGTGTGGTCACAGATCCCCACCCATCTACCCGCACCTTTTCTCCTCCCTCCGGCCCCAGATGGCAGGTACTGTACCAGGCAGTGACCAGAGTCATGGGACAGCCTGTGGTTCAGAAAGCAAAGTTACCCTCAAACCTCGAGCACAGACAAAGCCTCAGCAGCAGCTTCCGTAACTGGGGGAGGGAATTAACTCCCGGTCAGTCACCCGGTACACCGTGTTTCCCACCTACTCCTGTACAAGACACAGCTGCGAACTTGTCAGGACAAAAAGTAAGGCAGTGAACACCCCAAAACAGAGGTAGCTTCTGTCGGGTCAAGAATTTTGGAGAAAAGCAGGTGCGAGGAGCGGAGGGACTAAGAAAGATCAAAGCAGCTTGTGGCAGAAAACAGAAGATTGGGGGAGGCTGGGGAGGACAGCAGACTGCGGTCAAGCGTGGGATGTGAAAGAAAGGCCGAAGAGAGGGTAAGTGGTAGAAGGTAAATCCACCGTCGGGCAGGACAGAAGACTGAAGGAACACGACCACGCAGGTGTGAGACCCTGTGGCCCAGCAGGCTCATCCCAGGGGTGGAGAGGAGAGCAACCCCACCTCACCGGGTCCTCGCGAACTGACCCTCTCACTTCCCAAGTCACTTAGCACCCTGACCAGTCTGAATCAGGTTTTTCTTCCAGAGCAGCCCGCAGAACTAACATGCTCTTTTCAGGGATCTCTCAAAATCTCAGTCCAGAAAATATCCTCACTTGACTGCCAACGTCTAAGGAAAAGCCTTTAGCTTTAACCCTGAAAATAAAAGTCTTGGGCTGAGATGCCACGGTGGGATACCAGAGTTCCGCTGGCCAGACCTCAAGCTATTTATCTAACCTTTCTATCTCAGTTTTCAGGGAAGGAGGAAAACAAAAGGCAGGAGATCATTTGTCCCCTGTTGGCTGGGCATGCAGGCGAGGTACAGGAAAGAAAACTTTCATAGACTTCACACAGCTCTGTCTCCAAGAACTTGCTTCCCTTTGGCCAGGATTCAACAACAGAAGCTGAACTTCGAGAGATTCTTGACCAAGGCAAGCGACTCTGCTTCACGCACTTTCTGATTTATACTTACGACTATCAGTTTTGAATGTGGTTGACTTGGTACAAAAGGAATTTTATTTCACGGTGATTTGTCAGTCGGGTAACTACCAGAGCCACAGGAACCGTGGGTTTTGTGTGCACACCTGTTCAGTACTGTCCTTCCTTCCACCTCCTAGGTCCCAGAGCCCCCACCTGCTGGTCCCACCTCCTAGGACCAGAGCCAGCAAGCTGTGTTAACATACAAGTTGGAAAATACGGCTCCAGTATGACCCTGAGCTCAATGAGCCACAAGAGGCCTATGAAAATCCTCACCTTCCCAGCCAAGGAGCTGCTCACCTACATGGCAAGATCGCACCCATATCTTTACATCTTCTTTCAGAGGCAATTTGGACTAACATTCTAGGAAATGTTTTTTTCAGTTGAAGTTAACTGACGAGAGGTGGTGTAATGGCAAAGTTAAATTATTACTGCAGAGACAATAAGCTGAGTTTTAATTTGTAACTCCCAAGCCTATTTAAATTATATACCTCCAATGCTTAATCCAACCCAGAAAGCATACATTAGGAAGGAAGAGAGTTCACCCACGGTCATGTGGGCACTGCCCATCAGCAGCCCTCCTTTGTACAGGACAGAAAGCACAATCAGGTTCCCGGAGAGCCCCGTCTGTCAAATGAAGAAAATGAAGACACCTCAGGTAGGAGCCAGAAACCTAAATGCAAAAAGCGTAAATATGGCCTATAGTCTCTTTTTTGCATTTAACTATCACAACAAGGTTTTCCCAGAACACTAAGTTTTAATCTGAATTTCAAATAAAAAACTACTTTGGAAAGATCACAGTATTGAAGGAAATGATCTCATCAACGTGAAAACCTAGAAGCTAAGTCACCCATCAGATTCCTATTTTACTCAACGGACTCGGTTTGCAAAGGAAAACACGATATTAAGGCCTCCCTGCCTAACAACAAGACGAATGCACAGCAAGCATATGCATTTATGTATCTTAATGTGATGCCCTGAGCAAAGGCTAGACAAGAAGTTGGAGTCCTGTCTCTGATCTGCCTTGAGCTTTGTTAGGTACATGGTCTTTGGTAATGCTGCCTCATCTGGGCCTGTTTCCTCTGTGTCCCTAAATCATGACCATTACTGAATCACCTCTGAAGTTCTTTCCCATTTGAACATGGTATAGATTTCCCGCTCGTGGTGATTTTCTAGTTCAGTGTTGTATTTGAGTTCATTGCGATCAATGAGATCATTTTTGTCATACTTTTTTCTTGAAACACACTGAAGTTATTTCGGTTAATCCCCAGTGGGTCTCAAACTGCCTGCATCAGAAGCGACCTGGGGGCCTGTTAAAACAGATTGTGGCTGGGCGCAGCCCCAGAGCATTGGATTTGTAGGCCTGGGGTGCAGCTGAGGGTCTACACTTCTAGACAGTTCCCCGGTGAGGCGGACGTGGCTGGTCTGGGCCATGTTGGGGATCTGCCTGCCCCCACGCGTGTTGGTCTCATCGCCCACCGCCGCTTAGTCCCATGTAGTGGTTTCCTCTTCTTTCACAAAAATGAACTCTCAGAACTAATCTTGAAGTGGAACAGAATTATTTTCTATTTACGGCAAAGTCAAGGGAATACAAATCTGTTTCAGTCGTGACATCTGTCCTTTGCACTCTTTTCAAAATGATCTACTTACTGCTCCAAAGAAGCCAGCCCGAGCAAACGCCTCTTTCCTTGCCAACCGCATCACGTGGTCCACTTTGCTGGTGTATTTCTCTATTTCTGTTATTTCTTTCCCAAAAGCTCGAACAGTTCTTATATTTCCAATACTTTCCTCAGCTAGCTGGGAGAATAATAAATACATTTCAGGGGAGGAAAGTCACATTCCAAGATTTCTAGAGCTAAGTTAAAATGGGGCTCTCATTTTTAAGACATTAAAAATAGATTACAAAGCAGAGTATATGAACAATTTTATTTTT
The DNA here is from genome assembly GCF_046562875.1 of Panthera onca. Classification (NCBI taxonomy): domain Eukaryota; kingdom Metazoa; phylum Chordata; class Mammalia; order Carnivora; family Felidae; genus Panthera; species Panthera onca. The sequence continues at coordinate 70,364,161 of NC_138349.1, forward strand.
GGAAGCAAATATATTTTTGTTATATTTACACATTTACACGCCATATATATGTAGATAGAAAGGCAAATGGGGGCTAATAGATACTGAAGTATATATATATTTTTAAAGTTGACTTATTTTGAGAGAGACAGAGAGAGTACGAGCAGGGTAGGGGCAGAGAGAGAGAGAAAGAGAGAGAGAGAGAGAGAGAGAGAGAGAGAGAGAGAGAGGAGATACAGAAAGAATCCCAAGTAGGCTCTGTGTGGTCAGTGCAGAGAGCAGCGCGGGGCTCGAACTCACAAAACTGTGAGATTGTGAGTCGAAATCAAGAGTTGGATGCTTAACCGACTGAGCCACCCAGGTGCCCTGTGAAATATATTTTTATACAGAGAAAAAGATAGATAAAAAGGATAGACTCCAAAAATGTTAATACCATTCATTCTGAGAGGTAGAGTTATATGTGTTATTTTTTCTCTTGATATTTTCAAGTTCTCAATTATAAACACCCATGTTTTTTGTAACATGAAAATGTAACAGCTATGTTTAGTTTTTAAAAAATGCAATACTGGATAGCATTGCAAAGCTTCACTTATCAATTAACGAAGGACAGAATGTCACACAGACACTATTTTCAAAATATAATGAGCTTTTCGATCCTATAAGAAACAGTGATGGTAAAGAACTAGAGAGTTCACACAATGTTTAGTCAAGTGGGATGTACTTCAAGGTGTGGGTAGTAATCTAGTCTAGAAGGCAGGGTATTTTAGGTTTCTAGGATTCTAGCCTATTCTAGAAGGATAGAATCTATAGGATTCTAGCCTATAGAAACCTAGTCTGGGTTTCTAGCCTTCTTGAGGGCTCCCTTAAGGAAAAGTTCAGTACTTTTTTGAAAAGCAGAAGCACATCTCCTCCAAGCGGAGACCACGTAAGGGAGGGGCTTTTACCTGAGTGGTCTGTGCCAGGGAATCCTGCATAACTTTGGTTAGCTTCTGTAGGTAACGTCCATAAATCACAGCAAGGATGGATATTGGAGGCACCACACTCAAAACAAAAGTGGCCAGTTGAGGTGAGACATAAAACTGTCAAAAACAAAAGCCAAAAGGTGTTAGGTGTTTGTTACATAGAGCAGCAAGACACTTTCATTACCTACTACAGGTGTGTGTGTGTGTGTGTGTGTGTGTGTGTGTTATTCAGACACCTTCAAGCTTCATAAAACCCCCTGAGTACTGAGCACACCACACAGGGGTAATACGGACAAAGCTGCTGAAGAAAGGATGGAAATATTTTACCGTCCAGTGCTGGACCACAGCCGGTACAGTGCTGTGTGCACATTAGACCATGCTGTCCAACGAGAGAGGGGGGGGAAGGCAGGACAGGAATGAAGGAAGGAGGCCCAGGCTGCTCCACGCTGGCCAGACCACACCAGGAATTCTGTATTCAAGTCTGGATCCCCTCTAAGGCACTGAATGACCAGAGCAACGTCGCACTGAAATGGCCAAGACGGCAAAGACACCACAAAACCCCGTATCAATTGACGATCAGGTGAAAGTAGGACTAACAAGTGGAAGAAGAGCTGGAGCTGTTTCCAGGGCTCAGAGGACTGAAGTCTCGGCAGGAGGGATGTGGACTCAACCTAAGAAGTTTCTAGCAACTGGAGCTGCTCAAGGAGGAAATAATCAACTTCTATAGACATAACATAATGGGGTTCCTGCCAACCCTGCAGTTCGGTGATTGGATTTTCAATGGTACCAGCGTCTCTTCAACAAATGGTTAAAATCCGCCAAATCTCATCTGCACGGGAAATAGTATAGTCGGCATGAGGCTTTCTTAAAACGCTGAGGAAAAGTCGCAGACCGAAACGTACAGTGATAAATGGATCAGCCAATCGTTCATTCAACAGCCCGTTACTGAACGCCTACAGACAGCTCACACTATTCCAGGCCCCTGCGAGACAGCTGATCCATGTGGAGTTTTATCAGAGTGACAGCTAGATAGCAGATGGGTAAAAGAGAGAGACACACAGAGGATAACTGCAGGTGTAATAGGGTCTTACAAGGGCAAGTGCCCAAAGGCCCTGAGGCAGGAAGGTGGTTGGCACCTTTGACCACTTATGGACCGATCCACCCTGAGCACACAGGCCGTGCAGTCCAGCAGGTCACCTGCAGGCCATGTGCAGGGGCAGGGATGCAATCAAGGCAGGCCTCACAGTTCCGGGGCCTGAATCCGACAGAGCTCAAGCAAACCAACTGCATGGGGCGTCCTCTGCGGTGGGGCCGGAATAGCCATCAGAATGTCTCGGCACCACCCACCTCTCTCTGCTCTGGTTCCGTGCTTGGTAGTAAGTCTTTGAAGCCTAACGCAGGGTCCTGTCACCAAAAAAGGAGCATTTGGAAGAGCAGGAACACACATTTTTTTTTTTTAACGTTTATTCATTTTTGAGAGACGGAGAGATACAGAGCACGAGTGGGGAAGGGGCAGAGAGAGGGAGACACAGACTCTGAAGCAGGCTCCAGGCTCTCAGCTGTCGGCACAGAGCCCGACACGGGGCTCGAACTCACAAACTGCAAGGCCCTGACCTGAACCGAAGTCGGACACTCAACCGACCGAGCCACCCAGGCGCCCCAGGAACACACATCTTACTGTAGGAAGGAAGATCCCGTAATGTAAATTACTGAACTTGCAGTCTGGTATAGACATTACTAGGTTCTTGTCAGCAGACTTATCAGAGGTCAGGTCCAGGGAGCTTGTGAGAAACTAAGGCTACTCTTGTTCCTCCAGGGCTAAAGACCAGGTCCCAGGTGATGCCAACTCATGAGGCTGAATGTTGGTGCCCTCCCCAAATTTATATGCTGAATTCTTAACCCTAGTGTGGCTATATTTGGAGATGGGGCTTCTAAGGAAGTAATTAAAGTGAAATGAGGTCATAAGGGTGGGGCCCTGATGAGATCAGGGTCCTTAAGAAAAGAGACCCCTAAGAACCTGCACGCAAGCACTGAGGAAAGGCCATGTGACCACCCGTCAAGATGGCGGCCACCTACAAGCCAAGCCAATAGAAGAGACTCACAACGAACCAACTTGGCCAGCACCTTGACCTTCGACTCCAACCTCTAGAATTGTAAGAAGTAAATCTCTATCGGTTATGTCACCCGCTCTGTGGTACTTTGTTAAGACAGCCTGAGCAGACTAAGGCCCCTTCTGATTAGCCATCGGACTTATTCTGAACTGTCTGAAACTGTTACAGGAAGAGGTTCCCAACTTTTCCTGAGCCCCAGAACTATCGATATTTAGGAATGATGCTTTAGTGCAGGATGGGTCTTCTTGAGAAAACACGGGATTTCACAGCGGCTTTTCATTTCATAAATCAGATCTTACCGGCTCAGGTTGGCAGTACGTCCTTCTGCTCTGGACTGAGCGCTGCGTGGCCGCAAAGAGGACAAAAACCCAAGCTGCTCCACCTGGGAGATGGGATCAATTAGAATCTTTACTCTGGGGATCTAGGACTGCACTGCTCACAATGATAGGGCCACATGGCCACTGATCACTGCAAATGGAGCCAGTGTGACTGAGAAACTGAATCCCTAAATTTGTTTAGCTTTCACTAAAATTTAAACTTAAAAACCAATATTTCATTTCTATTCAGTTATTGGTCAAGTTTAGGTCAAGTTCTGGCATGTCAATCTACCTTTTCAATGGCAAATGTTATGACATCTAAATACAGCTGAAATATTTCCAATGAAAATTTAGCATCCGGATTGAGATGCTCCATGAGTATAAAATACACATTGGATTTTGAAATCTTAACATGAAAAAATAATATTAAATATCAGATTAATAATTGTTACAAAAATTACATGTGGAACTGATGCTTTGTTATGCTGGATTAAGTAAAATACATTATTAAAATTAATCTCATCTTGGGGCATCTGGGTGGCCCAGTCAGTTAAGTATCTGACTTCGGCGCACAGTTTTTGAGTTCGAACCCCACGTCAGGTTCTGCGCGGACAGTGGAAACTCTGCTTCCGATTCTCTGTCTCTCTCTCTCTCTGCCCCTCCCCTGCTCGCTCTCACTCTCGCTCTCTCTTAAGAATAACAAATAAACATTTAAAAAATCATTTCTTTCTGCTTTTTAAATTGTGTCTACTAGAGGGGCGCCTGGGTGGCTCGATCAGTTAAGTGTCAGAGTCTTGACTTCAGCTCGGGTCAGGATCTCACGGTGCGTGAGATCGAGCCCTGCTTTGGGGTCTGCGCTGACAGCACAGAGCCTGCTTGGGATTCTCTCTCCCTCTCTCTCTCTGCCTCTCCCCTGCTCACACTCTCTCTCTTTCTCTCAAAATAAATAAATAACATTTAAAAATAATAATAAAATGTGGCTACTAGAAAGTTTAAAATGACCTATGTAGTTTGCATTACATTCTAGTGGCCAGCAGCACAGGTCTGAACAGAAACAGGGTTTGAAGAGGCGAGGCAAACAGACGACGGTGCTCAAGCCACCCGGTTAAGGCAGGAAAAGGGGCTGCGGGAGTAGAGAGGGCTCACTTCAGTGGAGTACAGACCCACTCGTGTACAGGATAGAATTTATCGTCTTCCTTCTGAAGAGGAAAGGAAACCATCCCTTGGTCTTGTCAAGACAGCAATAGCAGCTTTACTGCATTTTTTGGTGTGGGCCGGGGGGAGGCGGGTGGAATGCAACTTACTTACCTTTCCTCTAACACACAGCTTGGCGCTCAAAGCGCTCCTTCCACCTGTTGCTTTTTTCAGCAACATTCTTTCACACATTCTTAGAAAACCCAGGCAATAATGCAATCTTTCCTAAATGTTAATGGTGCACGCTCCAGATAAGAAGTCATCCTGGAGAAATGAAGGGTGCAGGAGGCCGCACAGGAGGATGCAAGCCCCACATCCCCCGTGCCTCTGTGGCAGCACTCTTGGCTAAGTGGCTTACGGGGCGATGAGAACAGCTCAGCTAGAGCTCATCCCCTGACTGAGAGGCCTGGCACAGGCCAAAGCCCTGACCAGAAGGCGCCGATGCCAGCCAGGCCGACGTACCATCATGCCAATGCCAATGGAAGCCTGGGCCCCGGCCCTGAGCCCATCCGACAGGTTTTCTGTAATTGAGCGCCCCAGGAGTGCGGTGTCCGAGGAGAGGCGGTTAATCAATTCTCCAGTGCGAGTCTTGTCGAAGAAAGCAACCTCCTGCCTCAGAAGAGAGGAGAATAACGAAGCCCTCAACCTATTCACAATGCGCTGACCTGCAAAAGCAAACAAGAACGGCATCAGCTTGGGTCGAGCCAGCTAACAGGCAGCGGCTCGGGCCGCTGTTGTCAACCTCCTCCCAGCACGTCTGGGGCCCTGCGTCCACCTGCCGGCAACAGGCCCCTCTGAGCCCCAGCACACTGACACGCACACACTGGTAACGAGCACTCTTTCTGCCTCAGGAACCGTGTGGAGACCGTGGATGCGCAGGAGGGGATCTGGGGATAAAACAGAGGATCGCTGATCGCTGAGAGACATTTAAAACAGTGCTATTTACAAATAAGGCTTCCTACGCTAACTTCCCCAAAGCTGATTCTGTTCCCCCTTGGCAATCCTTTTCTGTACTGAGCTCGGCAACGGCAAGGGCCGGTTAATCATCCGCAGAGCGTTTTATGAGCTAAGTGGCGAGCAGCCGACGGAAGAGTCGGGCACCCCGGGCTCTGTGATTTCTGTGGTTGTCACCGGCCTGTTAACAGCCAGGCCTCGTCACGGAAAGGCTGTAAAACACCATCGCCCCAGTGCCCACTGGAGGGGAAACACAAACACGGAGCATGCGAGATTTCCACAGCTCCCTGGAGAAGGCTCAGAACTCCAGCCTCCTGTCCACGGGCCGCGCCCGCGAACCTCCCGTAAGACAGGCGGCTTCCCTCCCTTCCACCCACGTACCAGGGGAGCTGAGAAGTGAGTGCCGGATCGAAAAATATTCGTAGCTCCCACGTCTGGCCAGACATGGGGCTTTGTCCCCGCTGGATGGGACTGTGGGAAAAGAGGAACAGGGGGCCCGGAGTGCACGAAACCCCACGTGAGCCCCAGTGCGAATCCTCTGGAACGCCTCGCTCGGCAAGATGAGGGCCCTTTTACCTGAAGTCTGCATGAGGTAGACGCGAACAGTGTTTGCAGCAGCACCGCACAGGAACACGCCGCTGAGCGCCAGGCAGAGGCGGGTCAGGGTATAGCTGTAGTCCACGGTGGGGTTTGTGTAAATGACATCGATGATCTTCCCGAGGAAGAAGGGAGCGGACATGGTGATGACACTGGACATGGCCAGAAACCCAACTGCGGCTAGAAAACACAGGAAGTTCTCAGGCCCCGGGGTGCTTCGGCGAGGGGCGGGGCGCCGAATTCACCAAGCGCCTTGCCCACAGCAGCTGTTCAGAGCGTGCGCTGCTCAGAGCTTGCGCAGAGCAGGTGCTGCGGGTTTCCTTCTTTCAGCTCCCGGACCCCAGACTAAAGGCAAGAACCGAGAAGCTTCCAGGGACAGAGTGAGGAGGGTGACCGAGCATACCCAAGTAGCCAGAGAAGATGACTTTTGCTTTTACCCAGGTTTGATCGTGTCTTCCTTGCCAGGAATATCCAAGAGCTGACTGTGGAAAATCTGAAAATCCATTCTGGCCTCCCTCCCTGCCGCTTGATCTTGGTGTTTATCTCAGATGAGATTTTTCCTACATTCATGCTACACGTGGTTATTCCCTGGCATCTGAACTGTATCTTTGCTTGAAGATCAAGCAACGCAGGTAAATCTCTGAATTATGTATAGAATTTCAAAACTTTAAATAACCTTTGGAAAGCAGTTGCTGTCATCCATGACACATGTGGTATGTTCCCTCTTAATCTTACTGCTTTGGGGAATAAAGCACCAGAGTACTGGCATGATAGGACAATAGATAATAACACAATTGTTCATCCGTCTAAAAAACAGTGGGATAGAGTCTTAACAGAAAGGAAGATACTGAGAAAACCCAATCAGGAACAACACATAAAACAGGTAAGTGCATTCATAATAAGGGAGTGCAAATCTACACTACAAAGGTATTCCAGTTTTCATCTACTGGATTGGCAAAAATCAGAGATCGATAACACACTGTGCTGGAAGAAGCTGTAGGAAAAGGGGCATTTGCACTGTTAGTGGGTGTGCAAAGTGGTACAAATGCAACGGAGAGTGATGCGATCATACCGGTTAAAATGTGAATGTACATTCCCTTTGATCCAGCAATTCTGCCTCTAAGATTCTAACTTCTATGTGTACTCCCCTAAGTGTATGCAAAACATGTACCCTCACGGATGTTCGTTACAGCATCACTTATACCAGCGGAACATCCACAAATGGGGAACAAGTTAGATCAATAAAGGAGCATTTATTTTCTGAGTGTTACACAGTTATTAAAAAGAATGGGGCAACTCTATAGGTATTGACGTCACCAAGCTACAATGTTAGTGAAAGCAGCCCAGGACCCGGATGTTAACATTTTCTTGTTGGTTTCGAAGTTTGCATACACACAGGACAACTCCAGGAGAGTAATCAGACGCAGGCAACAAAAGTTCCTTCTTAAGACCAGGGTGACTGGGGGACAGGGTATGTGCTACTGCGTACTTTTGAGCTTGGTCCTATTAGGAACCCACCTAGTACCACCACTATAAAGTCAATGGCGAGGCTCCTAGATGAACACAACATGGACTGAACCCCAGGAGATGGGAGCTCTCACACCCTGCAAGTAGCAATTGCTTCTCTTGGTGTTTTGTCTAATGCTAACACTGCAGTTAAAGGTATTACTTTCACGTAACCTCAATAAAAAGAATACAGATTGTATTATTTACAATACCAAGTGTCCATCCACAGATGAATGGGTAGTGTGGTACACGCGCGTGCGTGTGCGCGTGCGCGCACACACACACACACACACACACACACACAGTGGAATATTACTCAGCCATAAAAAAGCACGAGGGCTTGCCATTTGCTCTAATATGGATGGACTGAGTGGGTAGTAGGCTGAGTAAGTTTAAGTCAGACAAAGAAAGACAAACAGCACGTGATTTCACTTACATTTGGAGCATAAAAAACAAAACAAATGGACAAACAAAATATTTTAGACTCTTAAATACAGAGAACTGGAGATTACCAGAGGAAAGGTGGGAGAGAGTATTAAGAGACAGATACAGGGGTGCCTGGGTGGCACAGTCGGTCTTCGGCTCAGGTCACGATCTCGCAGTTCGTGAGTTCGAGCCCCGTGTCAGGCTCTGTGCTGACAGCTCAGAGCCTGGAGCCTGCTTCAGATTCTGTGTCCTCTCTCTCTGCCCCTTCCCCGCTCATATTCTGTCTCTGTCTGTCTCTCAAAAATGAATAAACGTTAAACAAAAAATTAAAAAAAAAAGAGAGAGAGATAGATTTAGGAGATGAACTGGAACAAGCTTCCAGTTATAAAATAAATAAGCCACAGAGATGCAGAGTACAGTCTGGGGAATACAGTCAATAATACAGTACTAAATGCTGTTTGGTGACAGATGGCAACTACATTTATCGTGGTGGGCACGGAGTAAAGGGCAGAATTGATGATTCAATATATTACACCTGGAACGAATATAACTTTGCACATCAACTAGACTTCAATCAAAAATATTTGTTTAGACTTAAAAAAGAGCAAAGAGCAGACTCAGTGCCAACGGTTATTTGGCTGGCAGAGCGCTAGGAGAAAGGGGAGGCGTTCATGGAAGGAACATTTCCCACAATGGCTCTCTTCCTTCCTCGAGGCCTCCTGACATCCTGTTCTGGAGAAGACCTTAGCGGACAACCTTCTGACAACCTTTGTGAAACTATAAATACCCAAACACTGCCTGCATCACTCCCCCTTCCTTCTTCTCCTAGCACTTGCCACCTTCTGGCATTCTAAATGAAAAGTGTCACTTGTTTACTGTCTACTCTCCACTAGGACCTAAAAGATTTTTGTCTGTTTCGTTCACTGCTATCCCCCCACCACCTAGGGGACAGAGACACAGGAGAAGTTCAATAAACATCTGCTGGATGAATAAACAAATAAACTGAACTGGGGCAAAGAAGGCACAAAAGTCTATCATGCCGAAGCGCCTCAGTGAGCCTAACTAGGAACGGAATATCTGGCGCCTCGGAAAGTCCACATGGAAATGATTCCTTGCACAGAGCCAGAAAGTTCCTGTGTCTGGCTTCCTACCACACAACCACAGTTTAACTGAATAATGTGAACCTGGTCAAGGGCCGTTTCATTTTGATGCAAGACCTGGGGTCTTGTTTCAAAATGCCACGCTCCTGACGACAAGAGCCCAGAGGGACTGAAAGCCCACCAGGCACAGAGAACGTTTACTCGGGATTCCGCCCAGCACAACCTCAGGGAGCTGGTGGGCTCCAGAGAGAGGCGTCCTGAGGAACGAGGGATTAACCCGAGAGGCCTTTCTGTTTCATCTGTCATCAGTAGCTAGCTAGTCTCTCCAGTCTGCTCTTTCGCTTTGGCAAACGCCTCCACGGGTGCAATGCATGTGAAGTGCCAGACGGGTCCATTTCCCCCTCCCTCCTCCCGTCTTTTCATTCAAATTGATGATTCCAAATCAGGATCTGGAGTTCGTGAATGAAATGCCCCATGATTTAGATTCTGAACCCGAGTTCTGACACAGTCATAATAATGATTACGAAGAGGAAAGAATTTAGTTGAATCCAAACTCATTCCAGGATATCCCCTTTTTCCTTTTAATTAAAAAAAAAAAAAAGATTATCAGCCTGTTTTATTGCCATTTATGTCCTTCTCCTACAATGCAGGACACAAAAGTAAAATAAAATAGACAAAAGTAAATGAACGTAGACAAAAGTAAAATAAAAGATTTTTTCAGCTTTCAGTTAGATGGATTCTTTTTAATGGACGTCTTCCCTACATACCACTGTCTTTGACATTAGTGAATAATTTAGATTTGAACCAGAACTATCATTCCAGATTCCTCCCTAAACCCAACATGCCAAGGACACCGCAACCCTTCTGAAATTCTTCAACTGCTTTCCATGGTTAAGCCTCTTGCCTGATGGGACCCAGCAACTGTTATGTATCTCTTGACAGATTTCTTCAGGTATCTTCCTATTATCCTCGTTCTACTGAACCACGGCATCCAAAAAGTGCAAGAAATATTCTTCAAAGGGAGGAGGGAAGAAATCCTAAAATGCAGAGTTTACTCATGAAAGCACAGAGGTTTTGGGGTGGGTGGAAGAAGCTGTACAGCATGACCCCCAGCTGCTGGACATAGAACCAATCTTTTAGTGACGCATCTGACCATCAGGCCGGTACAGCTATCCCCAGTGTCGTTCCAGGACTAAAGACGAAGCACAAAAACGAGCCCCCACCACGATCTGAAGCCTCTGATAGGCATTATCTCCTTGAATCTTCCCAGCGCCCCTCTTACCCTCATTATTTTAGAGGCAACTCCAGCAAAGAGGTGAGGGCGCTTGCCCAAGGTCACCCAGTTCATATAGTACAGAACCCTGTTCTGACACAAAGCCTTCCTCTTCTTCCTACATTCCAAGCAGAGAAATCGGCATGAGCCTGGGGTTGGGGCAGGCCAGGAAGCACCAGAAGGGCTGCAGGACAGAGCTGGAATAGGGACCTCGTGACACAAAAGCAGCCCTGAGAAATAAAGTGGAGAGGTGGGGGGCTCCAGATTATGAAGTGGAACAGGGAATTTGCAGTATGGCAGGCTGTCAGAGGGCTTTAGGCTGGCGAGTGCTACAGGCAGCTTTGCATTTTAAATGTCCCGCTCTGGCTGCAGAGTGAAAGGAGAGAACTGGAGGCCAGCATGACCGCAGACGGAGACTGCTTAGGGCGTGGTGTTCCAGGGTTTCAGGCAAGGGGGACTGGGGGAACTAGGGTGGGGACAGAGGGGACAAGGAAGGTGACAAGGACTGGAGATGTTTTTAGGAACGAGGCTCCAGAGGACCCGAGAATTGACCGGATTTGGGAAGCGTGTTAGGCGGGTAGGTTCTAAACTGAGACCTAGCTCTGCCATCTAGCTGTTGGACCTTCAGTGAGTCACTCAACCTCTCTGTGCCTCAGTTTCTTCATCTGTAAAATGGCAATAAAAATAATACCTCTTTCATAGAGATACCACAAGGAGAAAATTCAGTACATACATGTAAAGCATCTGGTACGGTGCCCGATATCTAGCAAACAATACATAGTAGATATCACTTCCGTTGTCCTCATCACAAGGAGTCAAGAATGTCTCTGGCTTTGGCAAAGGGGTTCACACAGCAGCCCACTCTCTGAGAGAAGTGGCAGCAGAAAAGGCAGTTTGGGGGAGGAAGGCAACTTTGGATTTTGGCCATGTTGAGTTTTCAGGCATCTGGGAGACATTTCCGTGGATGCAAGGTGGGTACCATGGGGAACAAAGGAGTAGAAGATACTCCAGGTTCGAGGGTGAGGTGAAGAAGCCTGGCATCTAAACTGGATAGGGAAGGAAGTGAAGACGCGAGGGGCTGGCAGACTAGCAGGAAGCAGAGCATTTAGGAAACTTCTTAGGTTCATGCAGAACAAAGACCTTCCAGACTGTCAGCACGCGCTGAAGACTGAGGCATCTGGGTCATATTTGCAATGGGGGGGGGGGGGGCTGCCTTTGCCTCCAGTACTCTCTGCTCAGTGGACATGACGGCCACCTATGTAATTTTATTATTTTTTTTGTTTATTTATTTTTGAGAGAGAGAGACAGAGAGACAGAGACAGAGCACCAGTGGGGGAGGGGCAGAGAGAGAGGGAGACCCAGAATCCGAAGCAGGTGCTCCAGGCTCCGAGCTGTCAGCACAAAGCCCGACGTGGGGCTCGAACTCGTGGACCGCGAGATCACGACCTGAGCTGAAGTCGGACGCTTAACCGACTGAGCCACCTATGTCATTTTAAATCTTCTAATCGCCACATTAAAAGAGTAAAAGGGAGTGGGTAGGATTAATTTTAACAACACACTTGATCCAATATATCCAAGTTATTCAACAACATGTAATCTACATAAAAATAATAGCGAACCCTACAATGATACTTCACTTTTTTTTTCTTCATACCAAGTTCTTTTAAAATCTGGTATGCATTTTCCACTTAAATCAATGCTAACACGTTTCATAGCACAGCTACAGAACGTTAAGGCGTTCTCTGATATATGGTGTCTCCAGAGCAAACAAACATCCCCCGCTTTCTGGAGCAATCCCCATTTCAAAGGTACAGCCTCATGTGCCAGTTAGTACTGTCCTTGTCAGAGCCTCTGTCCTGACTGGGGACTTCAGGGAATAGTCGCTCTCAGCACGGCTCATCCGCTCCTTGTTTACCGTATTCACTGGCTTTATCACTTCATTGTTTTTGGTCACTTCATAAAATATAACTTATACATTCAGCAAAAGCTCCCGGTGGGCATGGGGTTCTCAGAATGGCCCTAATCTCAAAGCACACAGCCCTTATCAGTATTTTAAGTGAGAGGCACCCTCCCAGGTCCTCCACAGAGGCCTCAACTGAACGGTGTGGGTGGAGGGGTGTGGTGTATCTTGCACAGTGTAACCGGGAACCTGCCTGGCAAGGTGTCTCTGTGTGCACCTCCAGGTTGGCACTGTGGTCACGACCCCACAGGACCCCAACGGCCCACACACCTCACGGCTGAGATCAGCTCGCGCAGTGCTCCCTGCCCCTAACTCAATGGGATGGTCAGAGCCCTCCACCGCCCCCCTCTATCTGCCAGGCGCAGCAAGGGGCTCTGACAAATGACTTCTTATCCCAGCAGTCCACTGGGGGCTCCTCAGTGAGCTCCTGTATCTCTGAAGACTCCTTCTGGCCAAGGGGATAAGAGGAAGAGTTATCAGTGAGACCCGAGAGCACCGCTGTGGGCCACAGCTGTAGGAAGATGGGCTGCGGATTCCTCTAGCAAGTGGGTAGCAGGGGAGGGGGCACAGGGGCGGGTGAGGGGCTGCAGTGCCTCTAGAAGACCTGGGGGCGGGGGGGAGAGGTGGGTGACGCTACGACCGCTCTCTGCACACACACATCTGGAAACAGTTCAAATGGCAGACCCTGATGTTACAGTTTCTGACACAAATTACTTAAGATCCAACTTTCCCGGTCACGCACTTCAGGTGGCATACTCAGCAAATTGCTGAAGACAGAGGAAAATGTCGTTAATCAGATGTACGGCTGAATTGTTAAAAAAGGACGTTTGCGTTTGTGTTCCTAAAAACCAGCATGTTAACATTGGAATTCCTTCTCTGCAGCTCGGGTTTTTTTTTTGGTCTCTTGATTATAACACACACATGCGCGCGCACACACGCACACAGCTCTTTATCTGTAGCATTTCGAAGAGCTGTGCCAACATCTGAGGCTGCCCTTATGATGATAAGTTACAAATTAATGACGACAGGACACCCCACTTCCTTTTAATCCCACAAATGCCAACATCCAGATTGGCTTCAATATATCATACACAATGGCTTTTGAGGAAACCGTATGTCCTAGTAAGGGTTTTTCATCAGATTTCCTTATAAGGTACAACACGTGCTGATTGTCTGTTTAGAAGAATTAGTGAACCAACCTCAGCCTTTCTCGGATTAAATGTTCACAATTATTCAGCGAGGCAGATCAAACCAGCTCTTCTTATAATAAAAGGCGGTGCAGCCCTTGCTTTACTTCTCCACATACCAGCGCGGTGGGACATGTGGGAACAGAGTAAGAAGGTACAGGGATGATGGGCACGCGAGATGCGGGGCGAGGCTACCCATGGTGCCGAGCCCACGTGGGCACCAGCAAAGCCTGACACCTAAAAAACCTTCTCAGCGCCTCATATCTCAGAAAGAAAACAAAACTGGGCACCCGGGTGGCTCAGCCGGTTACGTGTCCGACTCTTGGTTCCGGCGCAGGTCGTCTCACGGTTTGTGAGATCGAGCCCCACGTGGGGCTCTGTGCTGACAGCGTGGAGCCTGCTGGGGCTTCTCTCTCTCCCTCGCTCTCTGCCCTTCCCCCACTCACTCGCACGCTCTCTCTCTCTCTCTTAATAAATAAATAAACTTTAAAAAACCCTGGTTTTCCTGGCACTTACTTTGAGTTGCATATGGGAATGGCAGACACACCCTGTAGGGTTCAGGGTCTCTACATTTGGGCCTCAATCTGGGCCTGGTTGTACCATTATTTACTCTTCCACCTCAGGCACTCGGAGCCCCTGCTCTAGGCAGCACACATGCTAAGAACTAGACAGAATTAGACCCAGCGCCATTCTCAAGCAGCTCACAGTCCAGTGGGATCTTCCAGTCTCAAAATGTTCTTTTTTAAAAAAAAATTTTTTTTTTAACGTTTATTTATTTTTGAGACAGAGAGAGACAGAGCATGAACAGGGGAGGGTCAGAGAGAGGGAGACACAGAATCTGAAACAGGCTCCAGACTCTGAGCTGTCAGCACAGAGCCTGACGTGGGGCTTGAACTCACGGACCGCGAGATCATGACCTGAGCTGAAGTCGGCCGCTTAACCAACTGAGCCACCCAGGCGCCCCTCAAAATGTTCTTTTAATAGAATAAAAGATCTTTATTTCCATCAAAATCTACATACAATCAACTGAGCCATGACATAAATTCTGTCTACCTCCGTGATACCAAGAATTCCCCTAAGCTTCAACAGTAAGAAGAGAAACATTCCCTCCCTAGCTGCCCTCCTCCGTAGCACCAACCTGCCCTACATTGCAAATGACTCTCTTGGAAAATCTTTTCTAAAGCAGTGGATTTGCGGCAAAGTGTGTGGGATTCTCACTGTTTCAAGGGCTGCATCTGACAACCTCACAGGCCTCGATCCCAAGCCCTCATCACGGTTGCAGTTTTCTCTCCAGTCATATGATTATTTCATTTATGTTTCTTCCCCACTAAGCTGAAAGCCCTAGGAGGAACAGGAACTGTGTTTCTTTCTGCTCACCCACGCAACCCCATGGCCCACCAGACACTGAGGGGGCTCAATAAATATTTATTAAAGAAATGAAGATTTAGGGAAATCTCAGAAACTTTTAAATCTTAAAAGGCCAACATTTCCCGAATTATGGTGAAAAACGAGGAGCTATAGAAAATTGTTCTGAAACATTCATTTTGGGGCGCCTGGGTGGCTCAGTCGGCTGAGTGCCTGCCTTTGGCTCAGGTCGTGATCCCTCGATTAGTGGGTTCAGCCCCAAGTCAGGCTCTGTGCAGACAGCAAGAAGCCTGCTTCAGATCTTCTGCCCCCTCTCTGTCCCTCCCCCGGCTCACGCTCTCTCTCTCAAAAAAATACACATTTAAAAACATTCACTTTTATTTCTTTAAAAAATTACTCAATTATGATTTAGTTGGGGTTTGGTCTATAGTTTGCTCAAAGTTTCTGGAGTTTACAGATCACTGATGGTAGGCAGTGTTTGATTTTTTTTTGAAGAGCTAGTAACTTCCTGCTCACCATTGAGGGAGGCAAAAAGCACATGAGACAAATCTGAAAGGCTTAGATTGTTTTACTTCACATAGCAAAAAAAAAAAAAAAAAAAAAAAATGCTGTTTAATAAACTTGTCTAAGGCAAAAAATGTTTTTAAGTACTATCAGTGTATAATACAAAATAGGTATATTTTTGGCTAGAATAAATTTCACAATGAAGGGGGCGGGGGACGCGGCCCATTCTGAGAATACTGGCAAATGCCAAAGCAGAACAGACCCAAAGTTTCCAATAATGAAATACTGCTCCACTCGTATCATGTGTCAAGCTGAGAAACATAAAACACAACTCGGCCAACCTGAACGCTCGACAGTGCTACCGGGAGGTGAGCGCTCCACCCAGCCCTTCTTGGTGGAGATCCCCAGGTAAGAGGCCAGCCCGTCCCTACAGCCAGTGTTACAAGTGGCCCAGGGTCTCTCTGCAGCCCCCGCGGTGTCCCCTCTCGGCGGTCGCGGGACCACGCGCTTTGTAAGGGGTGCTGACCAGCGTTGGGAAGAGAACGGACGGAGAAAAAGCCCTACCTGCCAGCCTCCCGCGCTCCGGATACGCCAGCCCCAGAAGTTTCCGGGCATCCGAACGCCTGGCCGCCGCGGAGCGCATTCGCGAGTCGTCTCTGGGAGTCGCCGTGGCCGCAGGCAAAGCCGGCCCGCGCTGCCTGGCCTCGTCCCCGACCCGGGCGGCCACTGCTGGGCCGCCCGGGAGCCCGGCGCGCGGGAGCCGCGCAGCGCCGGGCCCGGCGAGCCCCCAGCACCTGCAGGCGCCGGGGGGCCGCGCCCACAGCCCCAGGAGCCGCGCGAGGCCTGCTCCGCCCCCGGGGCCGCGGGGACCCCCGCTCGGGTAGCCGCTAGTCCAGCGGCGCGGGCCTCGCGCGGCTCCGGCATCCCCGAGGAGCCGCGGCCTCGCGCCCCAAGGCCGCGCCGGCCAAAGGCCCGTCAACTGCGGCCGGGGCCCCGGGACACGGGCGCCCGGGGCCCACGTTCTGGCGGCCGGGCTTCGCCACACGAGCAGCCGCAGCGGCCAAGCAGGGGGGCCGTGCATGGCGCCGCGTCCGCCCCGTGCGCCTCAGCCTTCCCGGCCCGGTGCGCACAGAGGCCGAGGACCCTCCCGGCCCGGCCGAGCAGAGGGCGTGAACGCGGCGCCGCCCGCAGCCCCGCCCGTTGTCACCCGCCGTCACCCTTCTCCTCGGGCCCCCGGCCCCCGCGCACGCCCCGGGTCGCGCCCGCCCCATGCCCGTCCTAGCCGCGGCCCTCCGCCCGCACGGGTCCCCGCCCCCGAGGGCGGCGACCCGGGCGCCGCACCACACCCCCTCCAAGGAGCCCCCTCCCGCCTCGGGGGTCCTTCCCCGCAGCGCCCCCCACCGGGCTGCCGAGCGCGGGGCGCGGAGCCGGCGGCGCCAAAGACCAGGCTGAAGAAAGCGTCGGGCGCTGCTGCGCCTGCGCACTATCGTGCGGGGAGCTTTTTCGCGCTTCTCAGTCCCTTCCCGTAAAAGCCTGCGAGCCCTTTCTCACGCCGGACGACTCGGCGGAGCGCGCAGACCGGATCACACGATGACCGGTGAAGGGATGCGGCGGCCCGACAGCGAGCTGGTCTGGGCTCGGGGAGGGTCCGCGGCCCCGGCGACCCTGGCTGGGGCCGGTCCTGTCACCCTACGTCCCAGGGCCGAGCACGGACTGAGACGCAGAACGTTGCTGGAGAGGACACCGCTGCGGGTCAGCGCGGTTATGGAAGGCGTCGTGGTTGGAGGAGGTGGTTGGCGAGCCGTGAAATTGGGTAACTTTGAGCAAAGGAAGAGATCATTTCCTAACCTGAGCCGCAGTGCAAAAACACATGGTCGAGACACCCCGGCTGCTGAGAGTGCAGAAGACCAATCTAAATGCAATGTAGTATTTTAATGCACGTGCAAGGAAAGCCAGAGGAGAGGATCTTAAAACCCACCGGGACGCAAGGAGACTTAAAGGTGCAGGCATCTGTACGCTGGGGGATTAGGGATGGGACCAGCCTGATTCTCTAACATGTATGAGGCGTGGCTGAAGAAGGTGGATTGAGTTTTTGTTGACTCGTAATTTTACAAAGCCGATACGAGGGTAAGGCTAGTGAGAGACACGTGCTTCAATCGCAAAATGTATGGATTCGAGAAAAAAAACCCTAAACCCCCATAATCAAGATAAATATTTTAATGCAATATTTTTCAAAATCAAAATTAATGCAAAAAAATCCATCATGAGCAATGTATCAAAATTTCAAATGCATTTCTGCATTTGCACAATCCTGCCTCTCTCCTCCCACGTTAATCCCACCCCTAAAAACCTTATTCACACAATTAGGCAGTTAGCAGCTGGCCTACTTTGCCAATTATTCTATTTTTGCATGAAAGTGTTATTTATCTTGATTACGGACACTTTTTAGGCCCCTTTAAGTTTCACCCCCAGGAGAGTGCCTCACTTACCTCACCCTACTTGGGGCCCGGGGTAGGTAAGGAGTGTAGGACTTTTGAGAGGAAGTACTGATCATAGAAAGGTGGTGTGGAATTAAATAGTGCTTCAAATGCCCTGATGAGCAGGAAGTGAGCAGGAAGCATGCCTTCCTCTAAATTCCAACCTCTTAGACCCAGGGGAGCATGGAATCCCCACCCAAGTTAACCATGACTTAGGTTAGCCTCTCATCGGTGTCTAAATTCTAGGATGCAGGGTATAGTATAAAACACCATAGAAAAGCAAGAAAAGCCTGTGCATTAATCCTGAGACAACACAAGTCCAAATCCTGACCAATGACAGACAGAAAGGGCTCTTGGTAGAGGTGTGGTTGAACCAAGCAGTAAAATCTGGCCTTCCATGAATAGACTCTTAATAGGTTTAGTGGGTAACAGGTGTTGAATTCAAAAAGGATGTCTTTTGACGGAAACTTGAGAGCAGTGGAATTACTTCGAGAACAGTTCCACCTGTGGGTTCCTGTACCTCTCAAAGGGCGAATAGGGAGCTCATGTGGACAGCAGGACCCCTGCCCTGCCCCGCCCCATGGGCAGCACAAGAAGCAAACAAAAATCTTCCTGGTGTGAGGTCTCTGATCTGATAAGGATGGAGGTGGGGCTGTCATTTGACCTTTCTTTGTACATTTCTTTTTCTCTTAATTCAAGCTTGCAGGTTATCCAGTCAAGGACCGGAGTGGCGAGGCAACGGCTGAAAGATGAGCCTACAGTTCCCTCAAGCATGAACCAGGAAGGGGTGCAATCTACATGGGGCAGAAGTGTTTTGTAAATTCCTCTGAAGTCCAGATTGAAGTTTTTGGTAACTCATCTGCATTGTGTGCTTAGAGTGAAGGCTGAGGCTGTAACTATCTCAGCAATAGGACTCAGGCAGGCTGAATGCAGTGTAAGCAGGTTTCGGCATCTTTCGCTTTTACGTTCTCTCTCACCCCCTCCCCAAAGACTCTAGAGGAAGGTTGTTATGGGTTGAATTGTGTTCCTCCAAAAAAGATATGTTGAAATCCTAACTCCTGGTATCTCAGAATGTGACCTTATTTGGAAACAGAGTGGTCGCAGATATAGTAAATTAAAGTAAGATGAAGCCATATTGGAGTAGGAGTAGGGTATCAATTTTTAAAAAATATTTATTTTTGAGAGAGAGAGAGAGAGAGAGCACACGAGCAGGGGAGGGGCAGAGAGAGAGGGAGACACAGAATCCGAAGCAGGCTCCAGACTCTGAGCTGTCAGCCCAGAGCCGACACGGGGCTTGAACTCATCAACCCTGAGATCGTGACCTGAGCTGAAACCCAAGAGTTGGACGCTTAACCAACTCAGCCACCCAGGTGTCCCTATCTGATGTATAATAGAAGACATGAAAACTAAAATGACAAGCAGATACCATGATTCTCCTCAATCATTTGAATAAAGATCAAAAAGTTTTACTGCATTGCCTTGATGAGGGTGAGGTGTCCACATGTTGGTGAAAAATGTCAATTGCTGCACGAAAGCACTTGCTATATCTATTAACAATGTAAATACATATATCCTTTGATCGCACAATGTCACTTCCAGGATTTTTAAAAATAGACTATTTTTCAGAGCAGTTTTAGGTTCACAACAAAATTGAAAGGAAGATACAGAATTTCCCACCTGCCCCGTGCCTTGACACAAGCACAGCCTCCCCCCACCCCCCCACTAACAACACCCTCACCCGAGTCCACTGATGGATGTCCATAGTTAACATTAGGGTTCACTCTTGGTGTTGTACATTTGGATGAATGTATATGGACACGTATCCACCATTACAACATCATACAGAATTGTTTCACTGCCTAAAAATCCTCTGCTTTGCCTATCCATCCCTCCTTCCCCCTCGCCCCAGGAACCACTGATCTTTTTTACTGTCTTCATAGTTTTGCCTTTTTCCAGAATGTCCTATGTACAGTATGTAGCCTTTCAGATTGGCTCCTTTCAGTTAGTAATGGCCTTTGAGTTTCTTCCATGTCATTCCATGGCTTGATAGCTTATTTCTTTCCAGCCCTGAATAATAATCCCTCGTCTGTACTGAAGTTTATCCAGTTACCTACAGAAGGAAGTCTTGGTTCCTTCCAAGTTTTGGCAATTATGAAGAAAGATGCTATAAACATCCACATGCAGGTTTTTATACGAACAAAAGTTTTTACCTCTTCTTGGTAAACACAAAGGAGAGAGATCGCTGGATTGTACGTTCGGTGTTGTAAGAAACTGCCAAACTGTCTTCCAAAGTGGCTGCATTGTTTCACATCCCCACCAGCAATGAATGAGAGCTTCTGTTCCTCCACATCCTTGCCAGAATTTGGTGTTATCACTGTTTGGGATTTTAGCCATTCCAATGGGTGTGTCACTTCTAGGAATTTAAATTCTATATACATTCTCACATGTATGGAATGATAAATTTATACAAAGATTCATTGCAGTATTGTTTATAATAGAAAAAGACTGGAAAAGTAATTTAAAGAAGGGGGGGGGGGCGCCTGGGTGGCTCAATGGGTTAAGCTTCCGACTTCAACTCAGGTCGTGATCTTATAGCTCATGGGTTCAAGCCCCACATCGGGCTCTGTGTTGACAGCTCAGAGCCTGGAGCCTGCTTCAGATTCTGTGTCTCCCTCTCTCTCTTTCCCTCTCCCCTATTTTCTCCCTCTCTCTCTCTCAAAAAAATAAACATTAAAAAATTTTTAAAAAAAAAGCCTGGAAACTATAGTCTAGCATTAGGCATCAGTTAAATAAATTGGGGTACATTCAGGCAGTGGAAGGCCATGCAATCTTTAGAAAGGATGAGGCAACTCTACACGTGCCAATTTGGAACCATACCGTAAGACATACAATGAAAAAAACAAGGTGCAGAGCTGCATGTATAGTATGCTCTATTTGAGTAAAAAATAAAAATATATATACTCACACACACACTCATATATTAACAGAGTATCTTTGCAAGGATACACAAGGAACAGTGGTTTTCTCTATGGAGAAGTGAATGGCCAGGGTATTAGGGTATGTGTCTTTTTGGATTTTCCAATGTCTATTAAAAAATATGCCACCTGGGTGGCTCAGTCGCATAAGCATCCAGCTTTGGCTCAGGTCATGATCTCACGGTCTGTGGGTTTGAGTCCTGAATCAGGCTCTGTGCTGACAGGTCAGAGCCTGGAGCCAGCTTTGTATTCTGTGTCTCCTCTCTCTCTGCCCCTCCCCTGCTGACGCTCTCTCTCTCTCAAAAAAAAAAAAAAAAAAAAAAAAACAACAAAAAAACAAAAAAACAAAAAACATTCAAAGCTTTTTTAAAAATATGCTAAAAGTATTTATTAAAAAATTAAGAAAACAATAAAAGATAGCCTCCTATGTAGAAAAAAGAGGAAAAATTTAAAATTTATTTTTCTTATCTTTACAAACTCTTGTGTTGAGGGCTATTTATTTTTATTTTTTATTTTTGCTTAGTTTTACAAATACTTGTGTCGAGGGCTTCTTTCAAATTTTTCAAGAATAAATGGTTCCCCTGGTATATAAACTATTCCGAAGCATAAGAAAAAGATAGACTTCTTAATCCATTTTATGAAATTCATTAGCCTTAATATTTACATCTAACAAAGATCACCACCAAAAGCAAAACACAGGAAAATATCAACATATAAATCCTTAATAAAACCACAGCAAATCATATCCGACAGAATATTAAAAGACTTAGAAAAAACACATTATTACTAAACTAACATGATAAGAATAGAACTGCCACGTTGCACAATCAGTGCCCTGAGAAAAAGCATCTCGATCAAGCCATTAGGTAACATCATACTTACTAGTGAACCAACAGAGACCATCTTATCTAAACCAGAAATAAAGCATAGATGCCAGTTATCACCGCTCTTGTGAAACGTGGTGCTGGAGGTCCTACCCCAATGCAAGAGACAAAAATAAGCGAGGTGTAGTTACGGACAAGAAAAAGACGAAATTGTCATTACAGGCAAATTATATCCTTCTTTACTTAAAAAAACCAAAGAGAGTCAACTGAAAATATAATGAAGCGATAAGAGAATTCTACCAGACCGTTGAACCCAACATTGGCAAAAAATAGGTTTTCCTGGGTATGAAGGTAGAGAATTCACTACCAAAAAATGGCATTCATAATTGCAATAAAAAGGTACAACACCTAAGAAATTAAAAAGAATGTACAAGACAAATGTGAAGACAATAATAAAGCTGTGCTTAGGTAGAAATAAGACTTAAAT
Organism: Panthera onca; assembly: GCF_046562875.1. Classification (NCBI taxonomy): domain Eukaryota; kingdom Metazoa; phylum Chordata; class Mammalia; order Carnivora; family Felidae; genus Panthera; species Panthera onca. The sequence goes on from NC_138349.1 coordinate 70,386,359, forward strand.
AAAATGAAGAAATGCAATATTTTCCTGGATATGTAGACTGAATACTACTCGATATGTACCAGGTTCTATGTTAAGCAATTTATACACATAATCGCACTACATTTTTAGGGGGTGGGTCTTTTTTTTTTTTTTTTTTTTTTTTAATGTTTGCTTATTTAGTTTAAGGGAAAGGGGATGAGAGAGAGGAAGAGCGAATCCCAAGCAGGCTCCCTGCAATGCAGAGCCCAACACGGGGCTCGAGCTCATGATCCATGAGATCCTGACCTGAGCCGAAATCAGGAGTTGGATGCTTAACCGACTGAGCCACCCAGGCATCCCTTGTTTTGTTTTCTTTTGTTTTTAAACAAATGAAGAAGCTCTGGCCCCCAGAGGCGAGGCATTTTGCCCAAAATCACACAAATAGTAGATGGCAGAGCAGGATTTGAATTCTGGCAATCAGTTTCCAAAGCACATGCCTAGCAGCCAAGTTGGTTTTCTCACGTTAATTTATAGATCTAACATAATTCCAACTAAACCCATGAAAAGCAATTTCTAAACTTGCTGAAGTGAATCTAGGATATAAAAAAAATAAAGCAGTCAGGGGAAATGTCTGGTAATTGAAGCCGATTAAATATGAAGCTTCTCATACCTGCTCCCCAAAACTCTATTGAGTAACAAAAAGAACAAATAAAGACACACAAATCTCTTACCTATAATGTAATTACAGACCTCATATTGCCATTACATAGAAAAATCAACACCAGTTTCTACCAGAGCTATCTGTCCAGGTCTGTCACAAGGCTTTGAACATACCTGGGGCAGGAGGACTCCTAAAAAACTGTGAAAACAAGAGAAGAGGGTGATGTAAGGGTCTCAAATTGGCCTAAGGTCATGAGAGCGAAGGAGAATTTAAAGCTGAAAATATGGAGCAGGGCAGCGGGGTGGGGAGAAAGTTCTTGTGGGCCAAACCACTGACCAAAAGAAAAGAACTAAAAAATGAGCCAGATTCTGGGGCACCTGGGTGGTTCAGTTGGTTAAGCGTCTGACTTCAGTTCAGGTCGTTGTCTCACATTTCGTTGAGTTCAAGCCCTGTGTTGGGCTCTCTACTGTCAGCACAGAGCCCACTTTTGATCCTCTTCCCCGTCCCCCATCTCTGCCCCTCCCTGGAGCTGTCTTAAATATTTATTATTTATTTATTTTTAAGTATTTTTTAATGTTTATTTATTTTTGAGAGAGCGCGCCAGTGGGGGAAGGACAGAGAGAGAGAGGGAGACACAGAATCTGAAGCAGGCTCTAGACTCTGAGCTGTCAGCACAGAGCCTGACGCGGGGCTCGAACTCATGAACCACAAGATCATGACCTGAGCTGCACTCAGATGCTTCACTGACTGAGCCACCCAGGCGGCTCTCAAAAATAAATATTAAAAAATAAATTTTATGAAGGGGGCGCCTGGGTGGCTCAGTCGGTTAAGCGTCCAATTCTTGGTTTTGGCTCAGGTCACGAACTCATGGTTCATGAGTTTGAGCCCCACATCAGGCTCCCCACTGACAGCACAGATCCTGCTTGGGATTCTCTCTCTTCCTCTGTCTGCGCCTCCCCTTTTCATCCTGTCTCTTAAAATAAATAAAACTTAAAAAAATTTTTTTTAATTAAAAAAAAAAAGAATTGACTAAATGGTTAAGTACCCAAGGAAAAATGTTTTAAATAAAAAATTTAAAGAGCAGCATTGGAAAGAAGCAGCAAAACAATAAAAGAAAAGGGAACAAATAGCTGAGAAGGTCCAAGATTCTTATAATGGAGAAGCAAATCAAAACAATAGACCAGAACTAACATTAAAACCTATAATCTAAGAACACATTCCAAAAATAAAAATAATCTGAGTCTACTGTTTAAAAAGCCCACAGCCACTGGAGAAAATGGACACTGAACAATCAATTCTCAGACATAGGATAGCAAAACGGTTAAACGTTAAAAATAAAAACATGTTTTCAAAGCTTCCAGGCAAAAGGATCCAATGACTTGTAAGGGCAAGAGAATGAGACAGCTTTCAGCCTCCAGACTCTTCAAAAGTAATATGCAAAGTAGGCAGCTATGGAGCAGCGTTTTTTTTTTTTTTTTTTTTTTTTTTTTTTTAATTTTTTTTTAACGTTTTTTATTTATTTTTGAGACAGAGAGAGACAGAGCATGAACGGGGGAGGAGCAGAGAGAGAGGGAGACACAGAATTGGAAGCAGGCTCCAGGCTCTGAGCCATCAGCCCAGAGCCCGACGCGGGGCTTGAACTCACGGACCGCGAGATCGTGACCTGAGCTGAAGTCGGCTGCTTAACCGACTGAGCCACCCGACTGAGCCACCCAGGCGCCCCAGGAGCAGCGTTTTTATTTTTATTTTTTTTTAAATTTTTTTTTCAACGTTTTTTATTTATTTTTGGGACAGAGAGAGACAGAGCATGCACGGGGGAGGGGCAGAGAGAGAGGGAGACACAGAATCGGAAACAGGCTCCAGGCTCCGAGCCATCAGCCCAGAGCCTGACGCGGGGCTCGAACTCACGGACCGCGAGATCGTGACCTGGCTGAAGTCGGACGCTTAACCGACTGCGCCACCCAGGCGCCCCAGGAGCAGCGTTTTTAAAAGAAAGAAAGGAAACTCGAGGGAAGAAAGCATGAACTAGAGATTTTATAACCAGCCAAGCTGTCTATGTTCTCTTCGCAGGGCTATCATAATGAATTACCAGGAATTTGGTGGCTTAAAACAAATGGACATCTATTCTTTCAGAGTTCTGGAGGCCAGAAATCTGAACTCAAGGTGATGGCAGCATTGGTGTTTCTGGTGGCTCTGAGGGATAATCTGTCCCATGGCTGGCCTTGAACTGTTGGTGGCTTCTGACAAAACTGGCATCCCTTGCCTTGGGGGCTGTGTAACTCCAGTCTTTATCTTTGTCTTCACATGGCATTCCCCTAGGTTCCTCTGTGTTTTAAATTTCACCTTCTTTCCTCTATAAGGGCACCAGTCATTGGACCTCGGGCCTATGCCAAATCCAGGAGAGTCTCATCCCTAGATCCTTGATTGTATCTGCAAATATACTTGAGTACCAAGAGTATAGGAAAATCGTTTTGAACATGGAAAAGCTTGGGAAATATGGAACTTATGAATCTTTCTTGAGGAGTCTATGAGAGGGTGACCTTCAACTAAGAGATGATTGAGAGATTGTTAGCAAACGAGCTGATGATGAGCATGTAATAAAAATTAAATTTAAGGCCAAAACAAAGTTGGGAATGAGAATAAAATAGTAATATATAAATGTGATATGTTCTAAGTAAAAACTTAAGCAACTAAAATAGGAGGGGAAGGAAGAGAGAAAGAAAAAGCAAAACAAACTCATCGTCTAGACAACAGATGGGAACGGTGGATATGAATACGAATGGACAAATCAGAAAGTAAAAGGGGACGGGCATCAGAAAAGAGAGAATTCCATGGATGGAACTGGAGGGTATTATGCTAAGCGAAATTAGTCGGAGAAAGGCAAATATCATATGACTTCACTCATATGTGTAATTTAAGATACAAAATAGATGAACATAAATGAAGGGAAGCAAAAATCATATAAGAACAGGGAGGGTACAAAACATAAGAAACTCTTAAATACAGAGAACAGACGGAGGGTTGCTGGGGGGCTCTGGGATGGGGGAATGGGTTGATTGGATACGGGGCATGGAGGAGGGTACTGGTCGGGATGAGCACTGGGTGTTATATGCAGGGGATGAAACACTAGATTCTACTCCTGAAATCATGCTTGCATTAAATGCCAACTCACTTGCATGTAAATTAAAAAATAATAATAAAGTAAAAACAAGAACATAAAGGAGAGAATTCCAAAACTAAGCATTAGTATAAAATTACAAAGTTTCCTAAATATCAAAAGAAAATTTAAGGGCACCTGGGTGGCTCAGTCAGTTAAGCATCTGACTCTTGATTTCGGCTCAGGTCATGATCTCATGTTTCAAGAGATCAAGCCTCGTGTCTGACTCTGCACTGACAGCTTGGAGCCTGATTGAGTCTCTCTCTCTCTCTCTCTCTCTCTCTCTCTCTGCACCCCTCCCCTGCTCTCTCTCTTTCAAAATAAATAAACAAGCATGAAAACATTTTAAGTAAAAAAAGAAAATTAAAAAATAAAACAGCGGGGGTGCCTGGGTGGCTCAGTCATCAGCTTAGATCATGTCTCACGGTTTGTGGGTTTAAGCCCTGCATCAGGCTCTGTGCTGACAGCTCGGAGTCTGGAGCCTGCTTCAGATTCTGTGTCTCCCTCTCTCTCTCTGCCCCTTAGCCACTCACACTCTGTCTTTCTCTCTTTCTCAAAGATGAGTAAACATTAAAAAAATAATAAAAATAAAAATAAAACAGCAAAGAAAACACATGTAGAGAAGCATTTCAACTAATTATATGTATACAAAGCAATTTTAACGCAAGATGGATAAATAAATGTGAATGGATAAGGTTGATCTATGAAACAGAAAGGTTTCCAATGTGTCCAATAAAGCAAGATCAACTGTAGTCTGTATATAAAAGAAAGGTGAAAAAAAGGGGACAGAAAAATGGAAACAAACAAAAAAGCAAGTTCTGTGATCTTGATGGCAGACAAAATAGAATTCAAGCCAAAAAAAGCACTGACTGTGAAGAAGGATACATTTTCTTTTCTTTTCTTTCTTTCTTTCTTTCTTTCTTTCTTTCTTTCTTTTTTTTTAAGTTTGTTTAATTATTTAGAGAGAACCTCGCGTTGCACAAGCAGGGGAGGGGCAGACAAAGAGGGAGAGAGAGAAAGAATCCCAAGCAGGCTGCGTGCTGCCAGCGCAGAGTCTGGTGTAGGGATCAAACTCACGAACCGTGAGATTGTGACCCGATCTCGTGACCTGACCTGAAGTCAAGAGTCAGACACCTAACTGGCTGAGCCACCCAGGTACCCCCCAACATCTTTCTTAAAGAGGAATCACGAGGGGCATTTCTGTTAAAATCAGGTACCAGAAAGCATGCCCACTACCTACGTGATTTCACTTTCTACTAGAGGTTTTAGTCAATGCAAACTCTGAAAAGAAATCTATTAGGAGAATTGGTAACAGAAGTAAAACGATCTCTATTGCAGAAGATATGATAGTATCCCTAGAAAGTCTCAGAGAATCAATGATAAAGCTAACTGAAACAACAGAGTTTCATTATGATAGCAAAATATAATATCCACATACAAAAATTAAAAGCCTTCAGATACGCAACAATTATACAATATAGAAAATGCATTTAGGAATAAACATAAACATATATGTTCAAAGTTTATAGGAGGATACTTTAAAACACTTCTGAAAGATTAAAACAAATGGAAATATATCCAGTATTCTTAGGTAAAACATCTCAGTATCATAAATTCTCTGGTCAGTTTCTAAATTTAACACAATCTCGATAAAAATACCAAAAATCTTTTCCATAGAACTAAAATTCCTAGGAAAAATAAACACACACCTAGAAAAACAGGGCCAAAAAATATGAACAAGTATTGACCTTACTAATAATTAAGTGCTAATCAGAACCATGAGATTCTAATCTCTCTATTAAATTAACCAATTATATTAACCAATGTAATAAATGGATCAATATATTTAAAAATATGGTGCCCACTATTGTGGAGAATGTAAGGGACAGCACACTCATACACCTGTTAGTGGTATTATTTTTTTTTTTTAATTTTTTTTTAACGTTTTGTTTATTTTTGAGACAGAGACAGAGCATGAGCAGGGGAGGGGCAGAGAGAGAGGGAGACACAGAATCCGAAGCAGGCTCCAGGCTCTGAGCTGTCAGCACAGAGCCCGACGTGGGGCTCGAACTCACGGACCGTGAGATCGCGACCTGAGCCAAAGTTGGACTCTTAACCGACTGAGTCACCCAGGCGCCCCAGTGGTATTCTTAATTGTACAATCTTTTGGAGGACTATTTGGCAATAATGTCCAACCCCCCCCCCCCAAAAAAAAAAAAAAAAAGAAAAAGAAAATACACTTCCTTTTAGTGTTTCACTTTTAGGAAGTTAGCCTAAAGAAAACACTAGGGATGGGCAGCAAGAGATTAGAAAACAACAACAGCAACAAAAACCATTGGTGTTCCTGCAACTAAGTAACTTTTGGAAACAGTTGTTAAAGTACAATTTCCAATAACTTATGAAGCATGACTACCTCTTACAAATATAGAATCAAAATGTGTCAAAGATCTATTAACTACATTGTTGATGAGGGACTAGCAGGATGGTAAAACTAGTTCCAGAAGTATTGAAGAACAAGGAAAAAAGTTTTTTTTAAAAAAATGTAGAATAAGATTACTATGTTAACATGGTTAATTTCCCACAAGGCAATACGTGGTATTTTTGGAGGTCATCTTTACTCTAATAAGACAAATATTGTTTGCTGTACCATCAATTGTCTTCAAGTTAATCTCCTTCAGAGTTGCAAATATCCTAATCAAAGGTGAGTAGCAAGTCAAACAAAGGCTCTTCCAGCAAGCTTGCTACCAACTTTGAGTGGGACCTTTTGCCTGTTTCCAAATTTTGGATCATTTTTCTTAGGAGCAAGTTAAACCAAAGCTAAACAGGTTTCTTTCCCACTGGATGTCTTCAGTTAATATGTTAATGTGCATATAACTGGTATGTCAAACAAGCAGTATTTTAACATGCCAAAAATTCTATCTATCTATCATCTATCTGTCCGTCCATCCATCCATCCATCCAACTGAAATGTAGTTGACACACACACCACCTTAGCCTCAGGTGTATAATGTAGTGATGCGACAAGCCTATACATTCTGCTGTGCTCACCACAAGTGCAGCGACCATCTGTCACCATACAATGCTGTCACAGTACTATTGACTGTATTCCCTATGCTGTACCTTTTATCCCTGTGACTTCTACATTCCTTAACTGGAAGCCTGTACATCCCACTCCCCTTCACTCATTTGTGCCCACCCCATTCCCTCTGGCAACCATCCGTTTGTTCTCTGTATCTATGGATCTGTTTCGATTTTGCAATAGTCTCCCACAACACTTATAAAGTCTGCTGAGAAAAAGTAAATTTCCTTGTTCCTGGAAGAAAAGTCAGCACTTTTCTCAGGTAACAGACAGCTCTAGTTTGGCACCAAATCTCCTTCCTTCTAACCTCTGGGATTATCTTTTCTACCTGACAGAGATATCTATGTAGTAAAATGCTTCAAAGACTCTGGGCTGTAAGGAAATAATAAACAATGAAATCAGACAATGGATTCCTCTAGACGACTAACTTAATCCTCTGTGTAAACTGAATTGGGTGGCCAATTCACCCACCTTTTTCCCTTCTGTGTCACTTGGGGCCTCTGAGAAGCAGACACTGAGTACAGCAGATTATTGGGAGGTGCATGGGTTGAAATGTGTCCCTCAACCCCCAAAGAGCACAGAGGAGGAGAGATGGGAAGCACAAAGATCCCCCCTGGGTCAAAGAGATGATAAGGGGGCCACTCTCACTTCTGTCCTTTGGTTCTTTGACCCTTGCATTCTTTCTATCGGATATAACGCAGTACAGAGACCTCAGATTCAGCGTGTATGACCTGGAAGACAGCATCCTTGTTTCCATACTGACTTAGCAGCAATGCCAGAGCAGGCCTTCTGGTGCCCTGTTGTGCCTGCTCTGGGATGGGTTTGGTGAAGTGGGCCTCCTGGTTGGATGCTCCATGGATCAGGTACTTCCTCATTCCCTGGTTGTGGTGCTGGCTGAGCCTCTGTGGGCAGAAAAGGCCATCCTGGCTGGAATAAGTGTTTACTCCTGTGAGGACAAACTGTGGACCCTTCCGGGATAGAAAAGGCCCAATGCTGGAAACTTCCCAAGTGGGTGGTTGATTGCATCAAAAATAGTGCCATATTGGGGGATCAGAGATGCTTTCAATCACTGGTAGGTTGGGCGTTTAGAAGCAATGGTAGCTAGAACAGCCTTCGTAAGTGACAATCCATGCAATTGGGCCCACGTCGGGCATCCATCTCTGGCACTATGCCCCTCTGCTCTGGGGTGGCTGATTAGCCTGGTTAACGTCAACTGGCCGAGTCATTTTGTCTGCGTAGTTGAATGGCCCTTCTTCTGAGGTGGATACTTTTGCTGAGCCTAGCATGTACTTCAGAGATCTTCCCACCTTGTGTCCACTCCCTCATGGCCGTCCACATTCCTCCATCCAAGACCTCCTCGTCGTGGGCTTCCAGGTTCCTGACACGATCATCCAGGTCATTCAACACCACCTATAAGCCCATGTGTATTTTCATCTTGTGCTTTTCTTCCTTCCACACACCACACATAAGCAGGTGCACTGCTCGATGTTCTGCCCATAGGGAAGATTTCCCCTGTCTACTTTCAAGGTCACCCCTGAGTGTGGCTACAATGTAGCTGCCATTTTTGGCTTGAACTTACTCACTGAGGCAACCATCATAAATCACGTTTTGGGTATTTTCCCCCGTCTCACCTGATCATAGGGGACCCTCTACCTCAATGGCTATTCATGTAAATTGAGGGAGGGGTACAGGTGCAACTGTGGTGAGTGGCAGGGGTCTGGCTACTTGCTCATGTGGTTTACTTATACTCCCTTGTCCTGTTTGGGCTCGATTTGGATGTACCATTTCCATCTTATGATGGATTGTCTCTGGGCTCACCTGATCCTGTGAGTTAATGAGTCTGACAGAAGCCAGGTTATGATAGGCAGTTCTGAATGCATGGCCACTTGGTGTCCATGGTCAAACATCTGATCTCTTCCAGAGCCCTGTAGCACATCAGGAGCTATTTTTTTTTAATGTTTTATTTATTTATTTTTAGAGAGAGAGAGCATGTGTGTGTGTGTGTGTGTGTGTGTGTGTGTGTGCGTGCAGGGGAGGGGCAGAGGGAGGAGAGAGAGAATCCAAAGCACGCTCCACACTGTCAGTGCAGAGCCCGGTTCGAATTCACGAACCATGATACCATGACCTGAAGGTGTCAGACACCCAACTGACTTGCGCCACCCAGGTGCCCCAAGAACAATTTTTTTTTTAAGTAGCAGATTGGACAGCCTCGTTCCAGACCCTGAGCCTGCTTTGTGACTCTCCCTCTGGAGCTTGCCATCACTTTCTTACTGTATCTTCTCTACCACTGATGCCTGCAGTAGCTTCAGGCCTGTTGGGATCACGTGGCTTAAACAGCCTCCAGCACAGTAGCAATCTCTTGCTTATCCAGTTCACATTGTAGCAACACTCAGGGACAACCTGGAAAGTAGACAGGGGAAATCTTCCCTATGGGCAGAACATCGAGCAGTGCACCTGCCTAAGCTTATCCGGCACGATGTCAGCATTGTACACGGTTACATACCTAGAAAGGTCGGCTACCTTCCCATGTGTTGGGCCAGGCACATAAAGTGGTAGAAAACCATGATATAGACCTCCAATATAAAAATACGTGGTCTTAAAGCAATAAAAGAATGATTAAGGAAGACATTTTGCCCTGCCAATTTTCTGGCTTTGTTTGAGACCAAATCATCAGATCAGGTAATATATAACACAGTAAAAATAGCCTTAAGTTTTAGACAAAGTGTTGAAATTTGCCATAAAACTGGATTTTGAGGCTTTTTTTTTTTATTAAAAAAATATTTTTTTTTTTTTGAGTAGGCTTCATGCCCAGCTCAATGTGGGGCTTGAACTCACAACATGAGACCTGAGCTGAGATCAGGAGTTGGATGCTTAACCAAACCACCCTGGATTTTGAGCATTGTTTTATTTAAAAAACTTTTTTTCTTAATATTTATTTTTGAGAGAGAGAGACAGAGACAGAGACAGAGTGTGAGTGGGAGAGGAGCAGAGAGAGAGGGCGACACAGAATCGGAAACAGGCTCCAGCTCTGAGCTGTCAGCACAGAGCCCGACGCGGGGCTCAAACCCATGAACTGTGAGATCATGACCTGAGCCGAAGTTGGACGCTTAACCGACTGAGCCACCCAGGCACCTCTTGAGCACTGGTTTAATAAATTGAACTTAAAAAAGGAAAAAATTTGATTTTTCCTTAATAGGCTAGATCTAGGGCATTAATGTGCATAGGAATTTCCTGACATGTTGGGCACACTCACCAAGAACAAAACAAAACATTAACGGGCAGGCTCAGCACACATTGTTAGTATTCAACTTAGAGGCAAACATTTCCTGTGTCTGAGCACTTATAAGAAGCCTGGCCTCTCTGTTACCTGAAAACTGGAGGTAACCAGTTGAACAAACCCGGAAGTGTAAAATCTTCACCCTACATCCAACAGTCCTGACGACTTCTAGAAGTGGGTCCTACCTATGACTGCTTAGAGGGCACAGTTGAAGTAGGGCTCAGTATCATGAAATATTGTATATGATCTTAAAATTCCTGGGCCACACTTAACATCACCTTCTTTGAACTTGCAGAATATCGCATCAGTGGACGGGGCGCCATGCTGTGTCACCCCACCTGACCGGGGAGAAGTAATTTAGGTTATTGTCATTTGCTCATAGGCTAGATCCATGGCATTACTGTTCTCAGGAACTTCTTGAGGGGCTGTGCACACTTACGAGAAGCTGGGCAGATCTTAAGCGGCAATGCTGACGTTCAACCTACAGGCAAACATTTCAGATCAATGATGTCTGAGCACCCACTGTGAGCAAGGCCTCCCTGTTAACTGAAAAATGAAGGAGCATCTCTATCTAGTTTCTCACGGAGTTTCTGGCATCTAGCACCATTCCTGGCACACGGTATATATTCTGTAAGTGACACCTGTGCTTATTATCCTCTATTATTATTCTATTAGGCTTCTAGCCACCCCCCCTTCCCCTCCCCACCTCCAAATGTCCCAGAGACCAAAAGAAGAACACTGCCCCCAAAGAGTCTCTGAATCCTGCTGCTACACTGGGGGGGGGGGTCCCACAGAAAAGAAACAGCTGGCCGAGAGAGGGAGAAGCTACTTCCTGCTCCTCAAGGGATTCACTTTTCACGTTCTTCATTATTCACAAAGAAGGTCAGAGAATGGGGGAGTGAGGGAAGATCTATGGGACCTTCAGAACGAATGTACGAACCACTGGCTGTAAGAACGATGTCATCAGAACAAGAAGCCCTGAGAGACAAGTCCAAAAATAGAGCGAAGGAGAGGGGAAATTAACTCATGGCCTGCCTCTAATTCATGTAAATATCGCTCAGCGCCCAGCAGAGGGAGACGAGGGATGCGGACAGTAAGCTGTCTGCTGCAGTTGATGGGAGACTCCCAGGTGGCCTCGTCGTGGCACGCTTTCGGACCGCAGCTCAGATGGGCACCGCGCACAGATAGAAGGCCATTTCAGGACTCCCCAGCGGCAGTCGGCAGGCCCTCTGTGTGCTCTGACTGTGGCTGGGAGGAAGCCCGAGCAGCTCTGTCCTCACTGTTCAGGACGCACAGGGCACTGTGCTGTGAGGCAGAGTGCTGAGGACGAGATGTCTTCAGAGCCCCGGCTGTGAGCCACATGCCTGATCCTGGCCCTGCTGTGTGCTCAGGTGGTGGGATCTGACTGGTCATACAGTCTCGAGTCAGAGTCAAAGTGACGGTCATAGTTTGGGAACTCTTAGCAAGTCTAGAAAAGAGACAAGGCTTGGAACCCACATGGGAGAAGGGGTGCCTGGGTGGCTCAGTCGGTTAAGCGTCCGACTTCAGCTCAGGTCATGATCTCACGGTTTGTGAGTTCGAGCCCCACGTCAGGCTCTGTGCTGACCGCTGGGAGCCTCGAGCCTGCTTCGGATTCTATGTCTCCCTCACTCTCTGCCCCCCCCCCCCAACTCTGTCTCTCTCTCTCTCAAAAGCAACAAACATTAAAAAAATAATAATAATAACCAATGTGGGAAAACTGGCTAACAGAGAAAGATGAGATAAGCTAAGATGGGAGAAGGTTCTCCAAAGAGTGAGCAAAATGTTGGGGGTGACAGATTCTTAGTAGCACTGAAATCTAGGGATCGGATTCTTTTGGCAGGGGGGATTTAAAAAGAGTTTACAATTAAAGAGAAAGGTCTCTAATTATGGAAATACTAGTTTTCTGTCCTTTAAGAGGTGGGTTTGTCAATTTCTCTGTTTTCTAGGACTAGCCCTTAACAAAGACTATGATTAGGAGGTAGATTAAGTGCACAGCAGAGTATGGTGCATTTCTGGGCACTGAATTCTAGCTTGATATCACTGCAAATCACTTTACTTTATTCTTCTGAAGTAAAAGTTGCTTTTGGTATACTTACCTGTGGTTTTATTCTCATTGATAAACCTAGGGATATTAGCTGAGCCAAGAAATACATTTCCAATCAATTTTAGAGACACTTTTAGGAAGCATAAATCTTGTGTTTTGGAAATAGCAAAAGAAACTAGAACAATTCAAAATATAAAACTTGAAGCCTCGAGTTGATATTTGTGACTCTGCTCCAGTGAAGACGTGAGCCTAAAAAATCCTGTAGGCAGTTGTATTGAAGTCTTGTCAAGGGCCAAAGGAGCCATGTTTTCTCCCATGATTGTGTAGCTATCATTTGCTATGTATTCACTTACTGATTCATTTAGTAAACGTTTGAGTGCCAATTATAGGCCAGTTACCTCGTATCTTTTGAAAAAAAAAATTTGGTAACAATTGAGATTTAATTCACCCACCATACAATGTACCCATTTAGAGTGCACAGATCAATGGTTTTTAGTGTATTCAGAGTTGTGCAATCATCATGATCGAGTTTCATCAACCCTTGTTACCTTTTGATTTTATCTTTGATTTCCCTAGGCAAACTGGTTGGCTTTTCCATATTTTTGGTAACATATTTTACCAAATTAGATTTTTCGGTTAGTATTACTAAGTTTATATCATGACACCATTTGATTATGAAATTTTAACTATCTTAAATTCCAATTCAATTCTTTTTTTCCATATTCAAGGATGGAAACAAGCTCCGAGAAGCCAAGTAACTTACCCATGCCCATGGCATACCTCACTGCAGCTGGGAATCAACAGCACCCTCACCTCTTCAGGCCACAGTGTTCCACATTCTGCAAATAAACCCTGGGCTCCCTCCTTTGCACCAGCTCAAACTAAGCAAGCCAATTAAAATACCCTCTCCCCTCCTCCCATCCCCCAATAAAAGCCCAGATTGCTTTCTGACAGGTATGTGCATTTCGTAGCATCTGAATTCGGTGTCTACACTGCTGGAGGGAGTAAGCTGTACATCCTACTGCCTCTCCAGGAAGCTAGACTGAGCAGCACCGCTGGGCTAGGGGAAGATCAGGTCTAGGTGCTGGGATTGCACCCAGACAAAATAGCCAGCATTCACTGAACTCTCCGGGTTTTTTGTTTGTTTGTTTTTCCTTCTTCATGTTTTCAAAATCAATCTCAAGTTCAAAGAGGCTAAGCAGCTTGCTCTGGTTATCATATCTCTGTCAAAGCTGAGTGTTGTGGACAAAACCTAATGCAAAAATACAAACCCGAGTGAACCAAAAAAATCATATTGGTTCATAAGCTCATTCTTTTATTTATAACCTCCCTCCTCTTCCTCCTTTTCCTTTCTTTCCTCCTGCTTGTAAGCACTGGGGAAGGGCCTGGAGCCAGGACTTCTGATCCCAGCCCTCCTACCTACTCATCTCCATGGGCAACACCCCTTGCCTCCACCACCCCCAATCTGGGCTCCCCTCCCCAGCATTCAGAGGGGCCCTGGGTAGTGCTGTCCTGTTTCTATGTACTGGCCTCATTAGTGGGCCATGAAATTAACCAGTAGGTTGTGACCAATACTAACAATTATATATCACGGTACAACACACATAGAAAGTTGTTACGCACTACACTGTTGAGTCTAAGATTTAATTAAGACAATTGTTTTTGAACATTTCTGGAATCAAGAGAGGATGGGACTTACAGCCGGATGACACTATAGCTGTTCTTGGCCAGGTGGCACTTGTGACGCATGAAGTCAGTCCCGGTGTCAGGACGGTCTCGTCTCACCGCGACCGCCCATTATTTCCATCAGCAGACTATTTAAGGACAGTTTAAGGAAGGGATGCGAAGCCTGGGTGTTTTCTGGAAGCCTTCTGTTGACACCTAAGAGAAAGAAGGGGCCAACCTCAAACCTTGCAGAATAGCTTGGAAGGAAATCCTGGGGACAAGGGTGCCCGCCCTCTTCTAGGATGCCTTATCCAACATTTATTCAGGGGCACAGAAGGGAAAACTTCAATCCTGATGGCTGACTCAAAAAGTTGAACCGAAGCTCAAGTTTCCAGAACACAATCGCAACGCATTTCACTCAAGGGAGAGGAACCATGCAAGTCTCAAAGTTTTTAAATGAACATAACGTTTGAAATAGACAAAACTTCTAAGTGACAAGAAAGCATTGTTCAACATTTGATGGCAGTGAAAATAAATGGTGTATGAAAGAATGGTGCCTCTTATAGTCAATGGAGTCTTAATTTAATAAAACCCAGTATATGTGCATACTAGGTCACAGTGTAAAATAAAATATATATTTATTTAATAAATAAATATATATCATATATGTATATATTATGTCATTATATAATTATTATATATATATGTATGTATATATGTACATATATATGTATATCTGTCTATATACATACGTATGTACATATATACATTATTATACATGTATATAACATATATTGTATATACATTGTATATATGATATTTTATTTTATTTATTTGCTTATTTATTCATTTATTTATTTATTTAGAGGGGGTACAAGTGAGTGAGGGGCAGAGAAAGAATACCATGAGGGGCAGAGAGAGAGAGAGGGAGAGAAGGGGGGAAGAAAGGAGGGAGGGAGGAAGGGAGGGGAGGGAGGAGAGAGGGAGAGAGGGAGAGAGGGAGAGAGAGAGAGAGAGAGAGAGAGAGAGAGAAGTGGATCTCACCCAGGGCTCATTTTTTATCCAAAGAGGGGCACTAGCTCACCCAAAACGGGGTTCGTGTTCACCTGAAGCAGGTTTATTTTTATTTTAGAAAGAGCTCAAGCGGGGAGAGGGGCAGAGGGAGACAGAGAGAGAGAGTCTTAAGCAGCCCCCATGCTCTGCAAGGAGACTGATGAGGGGCTTGATCCCACAACCCTGGGATCATGACCTGAGCCGAAATCCAGAGTTGCATGCTCAACCGACTTGGCCACTCAGGAGCCCCAAAATACATTTTTACTGTCTGTTGAGGTCTCAACATTTGAAAGCCCCTGCTTGAGGAACTTCCATTAGAGACCGAACCAAAGCAAACCGGCAAACAGGTCTCACTCTCTGCCCCTTCTCAAGTGTCTCACGCTATCTGCACCCCGCACTCCACTTTCTCATCTACTTTTTACTCTTTCAGAAACGTTTTAATTATAATGAAATAAAATTGTACCACATAATGAAGAGTTCTTAAGTGCACGCTGGGGTAACCACCACCTAAGTCAAGAAGTAGAACATTCCTGGCCCTCCAGCGCCTCCTCCTGATCAGGACCCTTCCCCCTTTACAGAGCATCTTTGAACACACACTAACATCTATGCAGTTAGCTTGGTTTGAACACACACTAACATCTATGCAGTTAGCTTGGTCTGATTTCAGACCTATGTAAATGCAATCATTCTATAGGAATGATGTGTCTTTCCCTTCAAATTGTTTTTTAATGTTTATTTATTTTTGAGACAGAGAGAGACAGAGCATGAATGGGGGAGGGTTAGAGAAAGGGAGACACAGAATCCGTAGCAGGCTCCAGGCTCCGAGCTGTCAGCACAGAGCCCGAAGCGGGGCTCAAACTCACGGAGTGTGAGATCATGACCTGAGCCGCAGTCAGATGCTTAACCGACTGAGCTACGCAGGCGCCCCCTAGCTCTAGTGTTTTCTTAGAGTCAAGGTTGTTGTTGCATGACTATGCAATAATGTATTTATCCCTTCTATTCATGGGCATTTAGTTTGTTTCCAGCTTTGGGAAATGATAGACAATGTTGCCATGGACATTTTCATATATGTATCCTGGCGGCTGAAACGAATGCCGGGAATAACAGAGTTCATTCACCTCTCTTCAGCTTAGTTGCACAATACCATATAGCTTCTCAAGTAGGTTACAAATTTACATTCTCACCAGTGTAGGCAGGTCAGATGCACCAACACGTGGCACTGTTAGGCTTTTACATTGTTGCTAGTCTTAGTCGGAGGGGTGTTTAACAGTATCTCATTGTTTTACATTTGCATTTCCCTGAGTAACACAAGGTTGAGTAATTTTTAAACATGCTTTTTTTAAGTTTATTTACTTATTTTGAGAGAGAGAGAGAGAGAGAGAGAGAGAGAGATCATGAGCAGGGGAGGGGCAGAGAGAGAGGGGGAGACACAGAGTCCGAAGCAGGCTCCAGGCTCTGAGCTGTCAGCACAGAGCCCGACGTGGGGCCCGAACCCATGAACCGTAAAATCATGACCTGAGCTGAAGTCAGACGCTTAGCCGACTGAGCCACCCAGGTGCCCCTAAAGATTTCATTTTTTTTTTTTTAATTTTTTTTTAATGTTTATTTATTTTTCACAGAGAGAGAGAGAGAGAGAGAGAGACAGAGAGACAGAGCATGAGCAGGGGAGGGGCAGAGAAAGAGAGAGAGACACAGAATCTGAAACAGGCTCCAGGCTCTGAGCTGTCAGCACAGAGCCCGACGCGGGGCTCGATCTCATGAACCTCGAGACCATGACCTGAGCCAAGTCAGATGCTTAACCAACTGAGCCACCCAGGCGCCCCAAAGATTTCATTTTTAAGTGATCTCTACACCCAACTTACAACCCCAAGATCAAGAGTGAGTCGTACGCTCCACCAACGGAGCCAGCCAGGCCCCCCTGTTTCCATCGTGAAGTACTCTCTTCTCTTGGTTCCTGAGACAGGGCCCTCTATTTTCCTTCCTTTGTTGGCTGCTGCTCCTTTCTGAAACTGTACATGTTGGGGAACGTCAAGACGTAGTTGTAGGCCCTCATCTCTTCTTACTCTATGCTCTTAACCTTGGTAATCACATCTGTTCGGGAGCTTTCAAATTCCAACTACATGCTAATGACTCTTGCCCTCATCAGGGACAGGTTCCATGATTAGCAGGCCTAATGCAAATCGGAGAGGTTTGCTGGAGCTTCCAGATACATTTTCCTTGCTCTTAAAAGCGAGGAATGGAAAGTGAGCTCACATCCCCACTTGACATGACTGAGGATGAGCCTGGCCTTCATTGTTGTTGGCGGCTCTCTCACAACCATGGGAAAAGCCAGGCTGTGAACAAGCCAACCACGGAAGAGAACACAGAGGAGTCGCAGCACACAGGCGGGGCCCTTAATGAGTTGCACGCGAAACCCACCTGACCTGTACACTTTGTTACGGGAACCAATAAAATGCCTTATTTGTAAACCACTTGGAGTCAGATTTCTGCCCGTGGCAGAAAGTCCTCTAATGAACAGAAGTCCCAAACTAGCACGTCAGGGCCAGACCTCTGCTCTAAGCCCCACGTGTCTCTATCTCAATGCCTATCCGGTATCGTCACTTGGTTTTCTCGTACACACCTCAAACTTTAGAGGTACAAAACGACCTCTCGACCTTTTGCCCCAAACTTCCTCTTCCTCTAGGATTTTCATCACGATAAATGGCAACTCTACCCACCAAACTGCTCGTGCCAGAAACATGTGGGTCATCTATTTCTGTCTCTTCCCCCCATACAACCCAATAAAGTCTAGTCAATCCACCTCTGTAACATTCACTCGATTTGTCCACGTTTCCCCATTTCCCCCATAGCTACTTTAGCCCATGCCACCCCCATCTCTCCCCTGGACATCTGCAATGATCTTAACTGGCCTCCTCGCTCACTCTCATACCCTCAATCCATGCTCCTTACACCTGCCAGTGATTTTTTTTTAATCAGTAACGATCTCATTTTCTACAGCGTAGCAGTTAAAAGGATGGACTATGGAGTGGGACTGATAGGTTAGTTATCGACTCTACAGAAGTAATCACCCCAAACCTTAGTGGCTTAATATCTCACGGTTTCTGTGAGTTGGGAAACCAGGCAGACTTACCTGGACGTCTCTGTCTCAAGGTCGATCAGGCGGCTGCAGTCTTATCTGAAGGCTCGAACGGGACAGCATCTGCATCGGAGCTCATTTGTGTGGTAGTTGGCAGGATTCGGGTCCTCACAGGCTGTCGGTTAGAGGCTGCTTTCGGTTCATTGCCCCACAGGTCATGCCACGTAGGGCTGCCTGGCACACGGTCGCTGGCTTCCATCATTCAGCTGCCCTGCAGTGCTCGGTACAGACAGGTCCAGTAAATGTTGCTTAGTTATCCTGATGCTGAAGTGCAAGTCCACTGCAAATGTGTCTATGTCCTCTTGCTGGCAGTGACATCAAGGTGGAACTTGGACTTCGTCACTTGGCTGAGGTACACCGTTCAATGGTTTCCATCCCACCTAGGATAAAAGCCAACCTCCCGACAGTGCCCCAAAACTCTGCCAATTATCCAAACTCATGTCGAGCTGTTGTGCTCCTTACTCACCTTGCCTCAGCTCCAGTGGACTTCTTTGAGTGTACCAGGTTCTTCCCCAGTTGGGGGTCTGGACCATTCTTTCCCGAGCTCTGCCTGGCTAACTCCTGCTTCCCCTCCAGGTCTCAGCTTCACTGTTACTTCTTCAGGGAGGCCTTCCTTGAATGCTTAGTGTAAATTAGATTCCTGGGCATATTCTTTCATTGCACCCAGTATAGCACTCCCTACTGCTTGAAATTATGTATTTATTTATGGTATTGTATGATCAATATTCGCCTCCCTCTTTAAACTATAAACTCAAGTCAGGGTCTATATCAGTTTGCTTACTGCTGCATTTTTGCCCACTAACACATTATCTGATCATAACAGACATTCACATATTTAACATAAAAATCTTTCTTATAGAAATTTCAGCCAATCATGGGAAAGTATCTTAAGTTGTCCTTCGATGGGCCAAACTGACAAGGAACATTTGCATTCCTCAAATTCTACAGTGAAGATTTTCTGTTTACCATAAAGCAGTTTCGGAATTAATTGGCTGCCATGTGGGGCTCGATAACATGAATCCTTGCTGTGGGCCGGGCATAGATATAATGAACACTTTTCTAAAACATGCAACCGAAAGACAAGTTGATGTATAGACTAATCTTTTTTTTTTTTTTAACGTTTATTTATTATGAGAAAGAAAGCACGCACATGAGCAGGGGAGGAGCAGAGATGGGGAAAGAGAATCCCAAGCAGGCTCTCTGCTGTCAGCATGGAATGTGACTCAAGGCTCCATCCCATGAACCGTGAGATCTTGACCTGAGCCGAGATCAAGAGCCAGATACTCAACCAACTGAGCCACCCAGGCGCCCACAGACTAATCTTTTAATCCATATACTTAAATATCAATCTGGGCAATAGCAAACTTAGAAGCCTACATACTCAATGGATTTTTTTTATACATCCACATTTTTAATATCTGAATAAAACAAGGGAAAAGCTAATCACAGCTATACTTAGAAGCTAAGGACACACACACACACACACACACACACATAAACTTCAAATTGTTTCCCGTTTCATCTCAATTTATTACTTTCCTTTATCTTAACTTTCTCTTTCTTTTGGCCTGTCTACTGCTAAATTGAAATTACAGTCAGGTTTTCTGAGCCTCTCAATCTAAGAAATCTCAAGCTGTTTTTTCCCCTACCTGACACACATTACAGAGATTTATCATCGTGGCTCAAAATAATTGGAAGATTCTCAAGTTTCTTTTAGAAACTGGTACATATTGTTTGTTTGTAGTTAGTGTCAGTTCGATCTGCTTGCTGCTGATTTCTCTGGCAAAGGGAAGCATGAGTCTAACAACTATTGGCAAGAATATTTAATTTCTAGTAACCTCAGGTCACTCTTTACCTGGCAATGCGGGAATGAAGGAAGACAAGAGTCTGGGGAAGGACATGCACTTTGGAGCCAGACTGCCCAGGTTCAAATTCTGGTTACTAGCTGTGTGACTCTATGGTAAGTGACTTAATCCAACAGGGCCTCAAAATCCTCAACATAAAATGTGGATAAAAATGGCACTTAGCTCCCAGAGTTGTTATGGAGATCATAGAATGATTTCTGAGAGACAGTAAGCACTGCATATACATACATATATATTTAATATGCATATTTCTTTCCTGAAGGTTTTTTTTTTTTTTTTTAAAGGTTTTTCTATCTTCAAGGCTATATCCTCCAGCTAGAACTTGAGGATACTAAATAGAGATCCTCTCTGTAAAACATCCAAGACATGTGATCATT
This sequence comes from Panthera onca, assembly GCF_046562875.1. Taxonomy (NCBI): domain Eukaryota; kingdom Metazoa; phylum Chordata; class Mammalia; order Carnivora; family Felidae; genus Panthera; species Panthera onca. The sequence goes on from NC_138349.1 coordinate 70,406,652, forward strand.
CCCTGTTGGGTGTAGATAATATAGCTTCTCTGGGCTTTAGGTATTTCATGTACCAAGTGGTGATATCACCAGTCCTGTGTGCCGAACAAAACTGCTCTGAAGAGAAAAATAAAACAATGCAGGAGAGCAACCTTAAGAGTAGAACTATGTTCATATGCACCCTCGTGGCCATAATCACACATATGATGTTTCTAAGAATCTGGGGGATGTTGTGAGGAGGGTTCTATTAAGTTAAATTACTCCACATTAAAATTAGTTCAAAACAGCAAAAAGAGGCCAAACATACGGATCATTAAGAGCTTCAACTGAAATTACAAAGCATATACATGATCGGTAATTTTAAGACTGACCAACCTAATACATTTTTTGTGTTTAATCACAGAAATATTGCATTCAAAAACAAACACAAACCGTTTCCAAATCATCCCTAATCAGTGGTATTTTCACTTCTGGAAAATGATTCAGCTCAATTTAGGGATTATTGTTTCTGGCAATATAGCGTACAATCTAACTTGAGAGTTCACTTCTTACATATAAGAATACATCTGAATTCTATCTAGGCTCTTCCACAGACGATGTGGAAGGTGACGCTGGCTAAGTTGCCATAGGATCCTTCTTACTGTATCTCAAATATACAGATTTTTATGATTAAGAAACATTTCCTATTATTATTAGCATCTTAGGCTCAAGTAAAAACAGAATTTTCACACATAATGCTAGAATCTTCCTATTTGGTTTCCTGAGAGCTTTTGATGTTTCACCAGTACATTTAAAAAATTCTCACATCATTTAAATTTTTGCACAAGACCTTTATCCGGAATTGTTCAATACATGGTTTAAATTAATGAAACAACACAGCTCTTATGCCCCTTAGAAATTTGATCAGTCTTTTCTTTTTTTTTTTTTTGGAGAGACAGAGAGAGACAGAGTGTGAGTGGAGGAGGGGTAGACAGAGAGGGAGACACAGAACGTGAAGCAGGTTCCAGGTTCTGAGCCATCAGCACAGAGCCCGACGCGGGGCTCGAACTCACAAACCGCGAGATCATGACCTGAGCTGATGTTGGACGCTTAACCGACTGAGCCACCCAGGAGCCCCAGAAATGTGATCAGTCTTAAGTGCGACCAATAATTCCTGTGAATGGGAAGAGGAATCACGATTCACAGTAAGCTGCACAGGACATAGGGGCAGAGAAGAGTACACCTGCATCGGGGCTGGCCTGGCCTACATCCCTGGCTGCCATCCCCGGGAGAGGCGGGCTGTGCGCCACCCCGGGACAGGCCGCACGCCCACCTGTCCTCACAGTTTCAATGAGATACGACACTTTTTTTTTTTTTTTGAAACTAAATACATTTTAATAGAAAACAAAATACAAAATAACTCTTTTCAGAAAACAGAAATATTTAATCCTTTTTCCACGAATTCGAACTTGCTTTATCCTCAAAGCACAGTTGGCTATGCGTGCGGGCGTACTCAACGATTTGTTCCGCAAACTGTTCATTAAACCGCTGTTGCAGTGCAGGTGGGAGCAACCGATCGCAGGAGAAAAGGACGCTGAGAGAGCCACGCCTCTGAAGAGGCGGGCGTTTGGAAATTTAACATTTTCTAATTCTATCTTTTGCCTTATCGCTTCGATTTATTTTCATCTCTTTGCCGCAATCTGTCCTTTCGGGGGGAGAGAACTGTTCACAGAAGGGCAGCCGCGAGGAGACTCTCTCCCACCATCACCGCCAGAGCCCAGGACTTGCTCACACGCACCCCCCACCCCCCCCCACCCCCACCGCCCGCTTCGAGAAACATGTCAGCCGGAGTGATCAGTCCGTCACCCCAGAAATTTTCCCTTTCTCCCAAAACACTGTGCTACCAAATTCTCTGAATTCCCTGAACCTCAAGATTCCAAGTATCACAGCCAGTGCCAGGAGTAAAACCTGAAAGATGAGAGCAGAGAAAGCCCCTCTGCCAGTGCTAGGTTTCCTCTTCTCAATAATAATAATAATTATAATTATAATAATAAAAAACAAATCCTGGTTCTCTGTAATCACGGAAAAGGAAAGACTTTTTGCCAGGATTATCCCCGCCCCGTTCCTAGTTCCCACCCCCTCATTCCTACCCCAGTAAAGCCCCCTTCCACCCAGGCGACCGAGAACACGTGACCCTGGGGCACTGTCCTGAGCGCGCCCTGCGGCCATCCTCGGGCCCAACGCAGCACCCCGGCGGTGGCGGCGGCAGCGACGAGGGAAGCAGCATCTCGGGTTTACACGCGGGGAAAGCGAGACACACACCGGAAGGTGCTCAGGCGAGGATGCGGGGGGATCTTTGTAAGAACTTGCAATCCGACCTCCAGAGCCTCTTGATTCTCCATCTCATGTCCAATGACAGCACCTCTCCCGCCCCCAGTCCTTCGACCCTGGGGGGGATGGAGGGAGGGAAGGGGTGACGCGCTCGCGCTCGGGACGTCTGCACGGGAGAAGCGGGGGGGAAGCGGGGAGTCTTTCACAGTCAGTCAGTGATTCAATCTCAATTCGTCCTAAGACTTGCAACCTGGAGCCTTTCCACTACTGCCCCAGTCCGTTACAACAAAGATTAAAAAAAAAAAAAAAAAAAAAGGAAGAAAGAAATTAATGTTCCTGATTTTCTTGTGTGATTCCAGTCACTAGAAGAAGGTTGCAGGCCATGAACTGCACGCTCAGTACATTGCTCATCTGCCCGGTGTACACGCCCACGAGTTCGCCAGAGGAGCCGTCGGCTGGGGCGCTGCAGTACGTGTTCCTAATGTCCCAGACGCGTACCGAGTTGTCCATGGACGCAGAGGCGATCAGACTACTGTCCGGACTGAAGGTGAGGCTGGTGATGTTGTCCGTATGGCCCCTCAGTTCTTTATAAAGGGTCCCAGAGGCCAAGTCCCACAGCTTCAGCCGCTGGTCCTCGCCGGCCGATGCCAAGTACTTACCGTTGGGAGAAAAGGCGAGAGAGAGCACGGGGCCGCGGTGGCCGGTGAAGAGCCTCACCGAGTTCCCCTGTTGGGCACTCCACAGCCGGACAGTCTTGTCGGTCGAGCCTGTGGCTAAGTAGTTCGAATTAGGGTGGAATTTGACACAGTCCACATCTGCCAGGTGCCCGGCATATATCCTCAGCGGGTACGTCCGATCAAATGACCACAGCCTTGCGGTGCGGTCATGGGACCCGCTGGCAAAGTACAGGCTATATGGGCTAATGTCCAGGTCCCACACGGGGTAGGCATGTCCTTGGTATAACACAGTGTTGGTGAAACTCCCGAGGTCCCAGTACCTAATGGACATGTCTTCAGAACAAGAGAGCAACCCTGAGCTGTCTGCGAGGAACCTTGTGCTGTATACCGGTCCACAGTGTCCCCGTAGTATCTTCATCTCTGTGCCCGCATTATCATCCTCATCATCCTGGGAACAGTGGGGGTGGGGGTGGGGGTGGGGGATGGCAAAGAGACACACAAGAAAAAAAATGTTTAGTGGTCTGCCATGAAAACCAAAGAGTCCAGCAAAAACAGAGCATCTGCCCAGTGTCAGTGGCCTCGCGCTTAAGGGTGAGCCCAGGAAAACATCGCATGACTGCATAAAAAGTCTCCTACAACTTACAAATTGGCTTCCTGACATTCGTCCTGCAGCTAAGACTATATTAAAAGTATACAGATGCGAGGCTATTATTATAATACTGTGGACCTTTCCGTTAGGCTGGGGATAAGAGATTTCAAAAGCTGATCAAAAAACAAGTCAATGGTAATTTCCACTGTTAATTTGGATGGGCATCATTTGGAAAGATTTACTTCTGAATTCACATTACGTTCTTAGGTTCTTTTCTTCTGTGGGCAGGTCTTCATCGGTCAGTTTTAGCTGCTTTATAAACCACATCGCTCCCTGTTTCTACCCTGCTAAGAAAATTCCTGGCATTCCCATGACTGGGGTCAATGACGAAGGCAGACGTGGTCTTGATTCGAAATTAATCCAAAACCACCGTAGGGGCTGTCCACAATAAAGCTTAGACATATCAGAACGAATAGTAAACCAGAAAGGTGCAGTTACCAATAAATGACACTCACACCTTGCGACCAGGCATAAACCATAAACTGCTGGTGTCCAAAAAGAAATAAAGATGAAGGGTTTTTTTTTGTTCTTCTTCTTCTTCTTTTTTTTTTTTTTTGAGAGAGAGAGAGAGAGAGAGAAATCCATGCTGAGCACGGAGCCCAACTCGGGGCTGGATCCCACGACCCTGGGATCATGACCTGAGCTGAAATCAAGAGTCAGATGCTCAACTAATTGAGCCACCCAGGTGTCCCTAGATGGGATTTTTTTTTTTTTTTGATGTGTATTTATTTCTGAGACAAAGAGAGAGACAGAAAGAGAGAGAGGAGAGATGGGCAGAGAGAGAGGGATACACAGAATCTGAAGCAGGCTCCAGGCTCCGAGCTGAGCTGTCAGCACAGAGCCCGACGCGGGGCTTGAACTCACGAACCATGAGATCATGACCTGAGCTGAAGTCAGATGCTTAACTGACTGAGCCACCCAGGCGCCCCCCTAAGATGAAATGTTAAACTGAGACTTTCTGGAGGGTCTCAAACATTTTCCCAAACAAAGCATGGGTTTAGAATAGCTTTAAACAAAGCCAAGAGACTCATGGGATTCTTGGAAATAAATTCCTGTGTGTGGGGACAGAAAAGAAGATAGCCGCTCATAGTACTGAGGGAAGTCCCCTTCCTCACCCTCTTCCCCCCAAGGACACTATCTCTGTTCAAAATCCCGGTTCCCTTCATTCTCTCGTAGACAAGCACCTCACTTAGCACTACAGCTCTCTGTCCAGGAATTCATAAATTAACACGGGTTTTAATTAAACCCCAGGTGAACGGGGAGTAAGAAGATTTTTGAACCAACTGGCTTTGCTGCCTTAGAAATAAAAAGGTCTACGAGCCTTAGGTTCTGGTACAGGAAAAGGGCATCTTTCTCATTTCCATTTGAACACGATGAAAATCAAAATAAGACAAATGCCTTCAATGTGTACATATTTGAGGAAAAGGTAAGAGAAAATAAATACTGACGTCCATGAATATTCAGAATGGCTATTCCAGACATTCAACATTAAAAATACATAAGCATTCGGGAGCCCAACGTTCTACCGAGCGTTACCAAGAATATTAGTAATTTTCCTTTCAAAAGAGGTTACAACAACACTTTAAAATTTCAAGAATGACTCACTGCTGTACACCAGAAAGTTTATATAAAAACCGTGGGAACAAAAAACGACCCCGGATGAATTACACAGAGACCCTTTGAAGGTAATCCACAGGGCACGTTACCATCTCTGAGGCTTAAGTGGTCTTCATTTGGAGCAAGAAGTTAGGGAAGTGGGTCTTCGCCTCCTAGGTGGGGACCCTAAAATCAGGCTGGCACTTCCAGGGGTCCTGACGACTGTCCCGAGCACATGGAAAAGTGCCTGGTTGACTGTATAGACCAAGAGATGGGGAAACCAGAGCATTCCTGCTGGCTATCACTATCAGCCCTATGCCAGGACCACAGCTTAAAATAACCCAGCCACATTTTCTTCTGTGGCTCAACCCAGTCCCACAAGGGCCTCAGCATAGTCAAGCTGAAACTCTGAACAAGCAGCTGATTCACACATGCCCAGCCCAATTCTCCCTCTCCTTCCTTTCATGCCAACAGGACAAAACCCCAAACTCCCTACAATCGGCTGAACCGACAGCAAATGCGCATTGGTCCCAAATAGGAATTTTTAATTTGTAAAGTGTATTCGTGTAATACTAGATGACACCGTGTACATTATAAAACATGCGTAAGAAATTTAAAAATAAGAAAAGGAAGTATAAAAAGGTCTTCGAATGTTGTGTTTCGTACCCCTGTGCCATAGTTTGCTAAACCCTGCTTTAGGTCACGGAGGCCCTACAAATCTCGGACTTCTTATGCATGTCTGCTCCTGGACTAGGAGGTTCGATGTGCCTCAGCTCACACTCCAGACTTTCTTAGCTCAAGGGTACTCTTTGGGGTCTGAGATTTGGCCTTGGGCTGTTCTCCCATCATCAGGTGCCAATGGAACTGGAAGAGATTAAATATGGCGGGCCTGGGAGTTGGTTAAGACTTGGGAGCGAGAGAAGGCGGCTCTCGGCTCGTGGAGCTGAACACGTTGTTGTAAGTGTAAAACACACCAGATTTCCAAGACTTAGGACAAAAAAGGAGAATATAACAGATTTCGGTAATAATTTTTTTAATATTGCTTACATGTTGAAATGATAATACTTTAGCCACACTGGATTAAATAAGATACATTATTAATTTGATTTTTTCATGTGGCTACTAGAAAAATAAAAAGTACAAACAAGGCTCACGTTACACTCTTACAGGCCGGCAAAGACCTAAACGACCATTTTATACACAAATCACAGAACTGAGTGTCATTCACAACACTGACTGCTTTCCTTTTCAGACTGAAAGACTGCTGGACTGGGGCAAGGCTCGCTAGACAGTGCGTGAACGGATGCTGTACTGCAGGGCTGCTAGGAGGGTGGGAGGCTGGCAGGGATGGGGTGATCGTGTACACATACCTGAAACACAGAGAAAATCCTTGATCTGGTATCTGTGGTTTGGCCATGTTGCTCGAATGTTAAAAAGACATAGTTACCAATCAACAAGGGTAAACGCCGGACCTCATTGCTAACTTACAGAGGATGGAGGGTCTCAGACAGGAGGCGGGGGTTGGGGGGGGGGGGCGCTGCTACCTTTGGGAAGAAGGGCACTGCCGTGCCAGTTAACAGCTTTTCAGAGGTCAATCCAGAATATCTTCCAAGTTGAAGATATCGGGGCAGTGCCGTACATCCAGTTTTACTTGACTTAATAGAGAACATTTTATGCCCTCATTGGAGCTTTTGTTTTCTGATTTTTTAAAACTGAGACAGAATTCACATACTCTAAAATTCACTCTCTTTAAAAAGTATAACTCGGGCCACCTGGGTGGCTCAGTTGGTGAAGTGTCCCATTTCAGCTCAGGTCATGATCTTGTGGTTCATGGGTTTGAGCCCCACGTTGGGCTCTGTGCTGACGGCTCAGAGCCTGGAGCCCACTTCGGATTGTGCGTCTCCCTCTCTCCCTGTCCCTCCCCTGCTAACGCTCTGTCTCTGTCTCAAAAAATAAGCATTAAAAAAATTTTTTTTTACAGCATAACTCGATGGCTTTTAGTATACTCACAGAATTGTGCAACTATGACCACTTACCTAGTACAGAACATTTTCATCACCTCAAAAAAGAACCCCTTTCCCCATTAGCAATCGCTGCCCAGTTCCCTGTCCCCAGCCTCTGGCCTGGGGAAACAGTCTACTTTGTTTCTACAGATATGCCTATTCTGGATATTTCCTATAATGAAATCCTATAGTATGTGGTCCTTCGTGGCTGGCTTCTTTTACTTAGCAAAATGTTTATTTACGAGGCTCATCTACATTACAGCAGGTCTCATATGTATCTTTATAACTTTTTATGGCTGAACAGTATTCCATCACACAGATATACCACATTTTGTGTATCTGTTAATCTGCTGATTGACATTTGGGCTGTTCACACTTTGGGGCAATTATGAATAATGATATTATGAACATGTACAATTTTTTGAACATGTACAAATTTTTTTTTGAACATGTACAAATTTTTGTGTGGACATGTCTTTTCAATTCTCTTGGGCATATATCTGGAAATGGAATTGCTGGGTCTGATCAATATTTTAAATACCTACTATTAAAACATTTTATCCACTAACTTGTGCAACAGCTGTTGCTTCACAAAGATTAAGGCAGAGGTTGCAAAGTGGAGTTTTGATTGGGTTTTCGTGTCCTTTCGTACTTCCTACCAGCTCTTTGATCCAGGTAGCTTTACCATTTACTTTTACCTGCTTGGCCTCTACAAGCATGTGAGTTTGTGATCTTTGCATTAAGAGCTTCTATTTTAGGGGCGCCTGGGTGGCTCAGTCAGTTGAGTGTCCGACTTCAGCTCAGGTCATTGATGATCTCACGGTTTGTGGGTTCGAGCCCCGTGTCAGGCTCTGTGCTGACAGCTCAGAGCCTGGGGCCTGCTTCGGACTCTGTATCTCCTTCTCTCTCTGCCCCTCCCCCACTCGTGCACTGTCTCACTCTGTCTCTCAAAAATAAATCAATGTGAAAAAAAAAAAGAGTTTCTATTTTAGGGGTGCCTGGGTGGCTCAGTCGGGTAAGCATCTGACTTCGGCTCAGGTCATGATCTTGTGGTTTGTGAGTTTGAGCCCCATGTCGGGCTCTGGGCTGACAGCTCAGAGCTTGGAGCCTGCTTCGTATCCCATGTCTCCCTCTCTCTCTCTCTCTCTGCCCCTCCCCCACTTGCACTCTCTCTCTCTCTCAAAAATAAACATTAAGAAAATTTTTTTAAGAGTTTCCATTTTAATTGTGAATTCTACAAGAAGTCCAAGTTCTCATTCAAGAAACATTAAAACCTATCAGAACTGATTTATACCTTGCTTTCCCCCAAAATGTGCCTCGTCAGAAACCAAAAAACCAAAAACCACCCCCCTCCCCACCATAACGACAAAAACTTCCCTAAACTGCTATGACAAAATGGGTGGGGGGGGTGGGGGGTAGAAATCCCAAACAGGAAACCCCTCACAACATAATGGGACGATCTCAACTTTAGTTCTAAAGGTAAAAGAAAGTTTGTTCACAAGGAAAGCAGTACCTTCCTACTGTAGCAGAATCTATGGTACTTTCCATGTGGATAATGGCGAATAAATCAGGAAGATACCTAAACAAAACAAGCGCTCCCCTGACATCACCTCTTCTGAGTCGAATAGCATGTCCCACCATCCACCCAGGTGGTCAAGTCTGAGACACAGATGTCCTCCTCGACTCTTCCTTTGCCTCCAGCCCCTCCACTGAATCCAGTGCTGGAGCCCTCATCTAACCTGTCCACTGTGCTCCCTTCCTGCCGCCACTCCCCTTGCTCAGGCCACCGTAATCCCTCACGCAGCCTGTGGCGCCATACTGCTTCCTGTCTTACCACTCCCAACGGTAGCTACATTTAATTTCTATCACTTCCTGGAATTCATCATGTTATTCTTCGCTTCTGGGTCTTCAAATGCACGCCTTCCAAAGCCTGGAAATCTCTACAGAATAGGTCACAAAGCTAATTCTCAGTGGTAGCCCAGGTAGAATCTTAAAACGTTTTTTGAACCTAATGTTCTTTCCTTCTTCGTATTTATCTTTCTCTTTGCTGTCTTCCTTTATGTTAACTTGTAATGCCTAGAATAATCTCCAAACAATATCATCAAGCTGATAAGGTCAGCAGGAATAATTTCTCTCCTTGTATTTACAGAAGGTTGTAACTCAACGAAGGCAACATCCTTCAGTTGTATGTGAAGAATGCTCAACAGGCTAGAATTGTCTCCTAGGAAAAGAAATCTAAAAATTCAAATACATGAGCAATAAAAAATATCTCGGGGGTGCCTTGGTGGCTCAGTTGGTTGAGTGTCTGACTCTTGGTTTCAGTTCAGGTCATGATCTCATGGTTGGGGGATCGAGCCCCGCACTGGGCTCTGCTCTGACAGGGTAGAGCCTGCTTGGGATTCTCCCTCCCTCTCTCTCTGACCCTCCCTCACTTGTACTCTCTCTCTCAAAATAAATAAATAAAGTTAAAAAGGTATTTTGGAGGGTACTGTAAGATTCTAGAAATCAAAGGGTGTGTATTGGAATTTAGACCTTTTACTCATCACAACAAACTCCTCTGTATCATCTCAGTCACAAGAAAGAAAAATTCAAAGATCATATTAACTGGAAGTTGATTAAGAAAACAAGAATTGGAAAAAAGGGCTTATTTTGTGCATCCAATATTCTTGATATCCTTATCACCTATGGAAATTACGTTGAACTTTTCTAAACTCCTTAATTTTTCAACCCCATGCAAAGAATTTTCCATCGAAACTAACTTGAGCCACAGCTCCCTGAATTTCAGTGGTGAGATGACGAAAATATTCTAGCCCCCAGCTGTTGTGGGGCCACTTTCAGGGAAGGCGAACTCTATGAAATTTCTCTCTTTGCCCACATGTTTTCTAAGACAGTAACTCTCAGGGACTTGAAACTCGGGCCACTCGGCCTGCCTTTTCGGTAACCATCCCTAAACAAACCGAACAAGATCATTACCCCGACTGATGGGTGAAATGTCAACTATACTTCCTGTGTACTTTTCAAAATGGGGTTTGGGAACGCCCCGGGGGGACATGAAGCCAGAGGACGTGCACTGGCCCCAGGAAGGCCAGTAACATCCAGTGTTGGTGAGGGTGAAGGGAGACCAGAGTTCTCATTTACCGTTGATGTGACCGGAAAATGAGAATATTTATCATAATTTAAAGTGCAGACCCTCTGACCCAGCAATCCTACTTCTAAATGTTTATGTTTGCACAAGTGTACACCCTGGCTGCCACCGCTGTCACCGCCACCCACACCCACACCCACACTTACTGTAAATCTCAATATTAGCTAAAGGTCTTTAATTAGGCTTAGCAATGTTGTCCACATTCAGACAGTAACAAACACTGATCGATCATTAATGATGTTCAGTTAATGTTGTTAAGAATAGTTTTCATGTCTTCCAAGGTTAGGCATGAGCAGGAATTCAATGGCTACAGGTTACATGGGCATTAGTCTGGCTGCGGCTATACGGTGAAGGAAATAACGAAGTCCATTCTCCATAAGATCTGTCATGTTTGGTAAGAACTCTAAGCAAATTAGTAAGGCAGGTGTAGGCAAGAAAACTGATATTCATACCTCCTCCTCCAGAATGTCACAAGCCAAGTGGATGCGGGACACGTCTACTTGATGGGGTTCTGACTTTAACTTCCTGGCTCGTAAACTCCACAGTTTTATGCAGGAGTTGTCAAACCCCGCAGCAAGCAGCTTGCTGTCTGGGGAGATTTCCGCAGTGTTCAACAGCTGCTCTGTGTTATAGAAGGCATAGAAACAGATGGTAGTGAGGGAGGGAGGGCCATCCTTGACGCGCTTAATGCTCTCCTGCAAGACCTCCAGGGCAGCCTCGTTCTGCAGGATAGGGGCGGGCATGTCGGCGGGCTCTAAGCCGTTGCCCTCGCTCCGGGAGGAGCCGCCGCTGGCGTAGAGCTGGTAATCTGTTCTCTTGGCAGGCTGCACGTCAAGATGGATATGCAAGGTGAGGACTTTGCACAGGGCGGTGTTGTTGTCACTTTGGAGGTAGCGGATAAGGTAGTTGTAGCTGTCTTCCTGCAGACGGACCACGTACTTGTTATCTAGGAATGCTCGAAGCTTGAAGTTAGACAGGATGTCCTGGATGGTTTGAGTGGTCTGTAGCTGCTCAATGACATCCTTCTGGCTAGCGTTCTGCAGAAACATCCCATGGAAGCGGCTGTAAAAACTTTCCACTGTGCTCTTAGGACTGTTCTGGACCAGGTTGAGATGGAGGTAGACAAAGAGAGGATAGAGGAGAGGCATCACTTCGTGGCTATGCTGGGAATCAGAATCTACAATGAAAAAAACAAAAAACAAAAAACAAAAAACGAGGGCTTTATAATCAGTATAATTTCAAGGAATAATGGGACTCTCCCGGGGAGCCCACCATCACAGAACACTTTCTGGTCAGGACTATCGACTGAAATAGAAGCCCAACGTGGAATTGTGGAAATTCAAAGCCTTCTGACTGAAGAAGAAAGAGCAGGGACTCTGAAGTCCAGCAAAACTGGGTCTGAAGTCGGCCACAAATCAGGACTTTGATGCCCAGAGAGGTTAAGTGACTTGCCTAAGTCCTCACGACACGTCAGGGGCTTGTGCCCAGGTCTTCGAGGTTCAGTACTTTCCCTTCAATATGTTTCTCAAAACTGGGGAGCGCAGACCTCTGAGGGTCCTTAGATATATTCTTGGGAGACTGTGACTTCTTCACAGACACTTTTTAACTCGATGATGATTAAAAAAACAAAAAACAAAAAAAAACGAACACAAGTGTATTCAGAATGTCTGGATGGCCATTAAGCAAGTACTGACATACGATTTTAGTGCTCGATTTAATTTTGTGATTACTTCTGGCAGCCGTCACCTAAAGTGATATCAGGGAGTACTTATTTTTGTGAGTTCATTACCGTGTCTCCCTACCCAGGCTGGCACGCCCTAACACTAAGATGACAACATCCATCCCTTGTTGTCCCGTATCTGCCAGTGTGATCATTTTGATTATGTTGACTACAAAATAAAACTTCTCTTTTGCAGTGATAATTTACAGATGAGACATTTTCATGTCATTAAGGCTAAACCATTTACTAATTTGAGACTTTAACATCAGGAAGCTATGTGACAAAGGATGTTCAAAAACGTGTCCGGCTTTAAATGTCACAGGCGAACGAGAAAAGCCCTGAGGTGTATCTGACACCTACGTTGAGTGAGGGCAGAGTGAGCCATGAAGGCACAAAGGTCGTTCAGCCAGAGGCCAGTGGGGGTGGCAGGACCTTACGCGGGGTGCAAGGGCCTCCGGGAAGCTGAGTGCAGGCTAGCCTGTGTCACAGCCAGCAGCACCGTCCCCAACTCCACCTGGAGCAGCAAGTTAGTTCCGGCAAAATCCATCCGATATATTCACTTGCTGTTAATTGGAACTTTAATGCTTTTGTGGTTTTGCTTGCACTTGATTTGTGAGTTTCGGTTTCATTTGGAAATACGGCAGCCATAAGGGTTTTATATCGAGTGTAATGTTTGCACATAAACAAACAAGTACCCAAATGCTTTCAGTCAGCATTTGCTGCTTCTGCTGGCATCTTTTTTTCCCCTTCGTGAAAAAGAATCCATTCATGGCTCAAAAGCAGGAACATCGGAGAATCTTGCCTCCCTAATTTGATGACAAATGATACCCGCATGGTATCTCTACCCAACACCCTACTTCACTTTATCACAGGTGAATTAATTGTACAATACGTACAGTTTAGAATAAAGGCGTCCCTACTGCAAGACATGTTTAGAAAATGAACTGAAATTACGACTGTCACCGGGCCGCTCTGGGCTCCTCCTGTCTCCAGCAGGCAAAGAAGGGAGTTGCAGTGCTGGCTGGGCCGACTGATCCTGACTACCAAGGGGACACTGGACGGTCACTCCACAGTGGAGGAAAGGAAGGGTATGTCTGGACTACAGGAGATCCCTTAGGGCATCTCTTGGTCTCATTCTGTCCCTTGGTTAAGGGTAACGGAAAACTACAAAACTCTAATCGAGGCAGGTCCAGTAACGGCCCAAGGCTCTTCAGAAATGAAGGTATGGATCATCCCATCAGGTAAAGACCCAGGACCAGCTGAGGGGTTCGCTGAAGGGAAAGAAAATACAGAACGGGTAGAAGAAGGTAGTTACCCACCAAGAATGAAATATGTGACCAGTTACAGAAATGAAGATTATTTATGTAACCCTCCCTATTTTGTTGTGAATAAGTGTGTGTGTGTGTGTATCTATAGGCAAATATCTTTGTTTTCTTTCCTCTCTTATTCCCTTATCATGTACACAAGTTACTCTGATTTTGTATCAGAGTATTTAAGTATTGTTAACTTTATGCCATAGTATTTAAGTTTCAGGATATCAAGGAAAAGAGTAAATCACCTAAGGACTTTGTTTTTTCTTCTGGGGGAAGGATTAGTGCATTTTTCACTGTCCTCAGGAGAGCTGTATCATGTTGGGTGGAATAATGACCTTGTTAATAACCTTTATTTGGAGAGTAAGTACGCTTTCAGGAGATGGGTACGGGTGCCAAGTTGACAGGGGGTGGACTTGTGGTGGTTAATTTCGTGTCAACTTGGCTCGGTCATAATGCCCAGATACTTAAACATTATTCTGGATGGTTCTGTGAAGGTATTTTGTTTTTTAGATGCGACTAATGTTTAAGTCAGTAGACTTTGAGTAAAGCAGATTATCCTCCATAATGTGGGTGAGCCTCGTCCAATCAATTGAAGGCCTTATAAGAACAAACACTGATCTCCCCGGAAGAGGGAATTCTGCCAGGAGAAGAGGGAATTCTTTGTATTTGAACTGCAACGCTTCCCAGGGTATCCAGCCTGCCTGCCGGTTCTGTGGATTTTGGACTTGCTAGCCTCCAGAACTGCATGCACTGACTCCTTGAAACGTATCTCTCTGCACATATACCCTATCAGTTGTGTTTCTATGGAGGGCCCAGATACAGACTTTGGTCTTTAATTCTTTTTTTTTTTTTTTTTAATGTTTATTCATTTTTGAGACACTGAAAGAGACAGAGCAGGAGCGGGGGAGGAGCAGAGAGAGAGAGAGACACACACACACAATCCGAAGCAGGCTCCAGGCTCTGAGCTGTCAGCACAGAGCTCGGTGTGGGGCCCTGAACTCACGAACTGTGATATCATGACCTGAGCTGAAGTCGGATGCCTAACCGACTGAGCCACCCAGGCACCCCAATTCTTTAAATGTTTCTTCTGTAAATGCTGTAATTCTTTAGAAGAGCTCCCGAAAATTTTTTCTTTAGAAGCTGTAATTTTTTTTTTAAATTCTTGTAGGTCTATTTACTTTCGAGAGAGCAAGCGAGTGCGAGCGGGGAAGGGGCGGAGAGCGCAGGAGACACAGACTCCAAAGCAGGCTCCAGGCTCTGAGCTGTCAGCACAGAGCCCGACGCGGGGCTCGAACACACAAACTGTGGATCATGACCTGAGCCGAAGCCAGACACTTAAGCAACTAAGCCACCCAGGTGCCCCTAAATGCTGTAGTTCTTTAGAAGAGCTCTGGAAAATTTTTTTCCCCAAAATACTAATGAAAAAACCAAAACCAAAACAGCTCAATCCTTATCAACTGGATTTCCGATATACGATGGGGATGAATTGTTTGCAATTCCTTAAAATCTTAGTTTCAGGCTTCCTTTTCAAAATGAGAGGCATTTTAGTTTAATAAGTTTATAGAAAGAACCTAGCCAGCAAGAAACAGGGCTGCACTGCTTCAAAACTGACTGAAATTCACTGCTGTTTCAGCTCAGTTTCAAAATTGCTTAGCTGTTCTCTCTTGTCTGAAGAGAACTGGTCAGGTATAAAATAACATTTTGATCAACGTACTCATTATGTGGAACAAGGTGAGACCCACATGATTCATCTTGTTTCCTTGCAATCATAACACGCACTTTGGATTCTGCTCAAAGGGGACCCACTTAAAATAGATTTTTTCTAATTTCAAAAGGAGCATATCCTCCGAAAAGCGCGATTTTCTTTCCTCCCATCCATCTACCCGCCGGCTACGTAACAAATGCCTACTTGGAGCCACACTCCTCTGGTGGGAAAGAAGAGGAAGCTTTTCATGGAGTTTGCAGACATCAGCAGCGAAAAGGACACGAGGTTAGGTGAAAACCGAGCTTGTCAGTCCGTGTCCTCCTGCCTGTCTCTGTGTGGTCTGACCCCACTACGTGGCACCCCGGCCTCTACTCTGAAACACCACACTGCCCAGCTTGACTTCTTACCTCCCTCCCTCCTGGGCTCCGCTTCTCCCTCGTGTTCCTCAAATGCTCATTTCACTTTCAGGAGTGAACACGGAGTGTGTGTTTCCTGTGACCCAGGCACCTGACATCCGTCATTGTGTCTAAGGGTCACGGCTGGCCCCAGATTCACACCTGGACCGAATGGTTCCAAAGCCTCTGCTCTTCCTACTGTGCCTCCTGAAGAAAAGGGCCCACAGCAGTAGGTGAGCTCCCAGAATCTCTCGCCCACAGGTAACTTACGGAGGAAAAAAACACTCCGGGTGCTCCAGCCTGAGATGCTCTTATTTTCCTACTATCTTCGAGATTGATCATCTCCTAAAACTGGAATTTGCACCTCCGTGAAGCTGATGCTGAGTTCTTTATCACGAGGCTGTATCTTCTCTTAAATACTAGCCTCGGTTTCCTACTGCAGTCTATACCATGGGAGGCTACCATCATCATGATGTACAAGACACAACGTGACTTATTTCTGCCCAATGTAGCTTAAGCCCCGGTTTGTCACAGAGCCCGAGTCATCCTCCTTTGATCTTGAGCCTTGGAGAGTCTACCTTGGAAATTTAATTATGAGATCCAGACCCTGTTTTCCATTTTCACACCTCCGCTGAGTTCTGGTCCTTACTCACCTCCCTTCGCAAGCAACTACTGCAGCGGACTTCAGGCTGGCCTCTGTGCCATCCCACTTGCAAACCCTGTCACAAACTGCCCTTAGACTAACATTCCTGTTGGTTGTCTCCGCCAGGAGACAGGAAGAGGCTCACGCTTCCAGGCCCAGTGGTCAGGTCTCTCCTCAGCCTGGCTCCAGGGTATCTGGCTTTCTCTGCAATCGGAAAGCCCTGTTCTCAACCAAGCTCGTTTTCTCCCTGCTCCTAGAGGGGAAAATTGCCATCTGTACCCTCTCGTTCCTATCTTTTCCCCATACCCCGAATCCTCCTCCTTCTCCTCTCCCACCATTTACTGAAATCCACCCCACCTTCCAAATGCTAACTTCAATTCTACCCCCTACTCAGGAAGGCTTTCTCGACTACCCCATCCAACGTTCACCTTTCTTTCAGAATGCGATTCCTAGACGTACAAAATTCAACACTGGTTTCACACTGCTTGTGAAAATTCTTCCACTATGTTTGAACTTTATTTAAAAACTTTTAGTTTTAGACTTCTGTGGTTTGGATTGCTTCTCACTTAGATTAATTACTATAAGTTATACTTTATTTTGGTGCTCAGGAAACACTTGTTCGTTTGACTTGGTTGACTACTCTTCAGAGGCCTGAGGGTATGCAAAAATGTTTCGGGAAAAGCAGTCTGTAAAAACACACGACAAAACATATATTCACCCCCTCCAAATAACCTGTGCCCAGTGGATTAAGGAATTATAGGTAAAATAACAGACAACTTCCTCAGTTTTGAAACAAGACAAAGGAGAGGGTTAGTAGATTACAATTTACTGCAATGTAAAGTTCTGGCTGAAGGACATTATGAGATGAGAATAAAGAAGATACCACATATTAGGAAAAAACCAGCATCCTCAAATACAAGGAGTCAACATTTACTCCATGTTAAGAGTTTGAGCAGGTATATACATATTTTTTTAATCTTTATTTTTGAGAGAGAGACAGCATGTAAGCAGGGGAGGAGCAGAGAGAGAGGGAGACACAGAATCTGAAGCAGGCTCCAGGCTCTGAACTAGCTGTCAGCACAGAGCCTGACGCGGGGCTCGAACTCACGAACTATGAGATCATGACCTGAGCCAAAGTCGGACACTCAACCGACTGAGCCACCCAGGCGCCCCGCAAATATTTAAGAATAACATCAAGAGCCCAAAGAAATAAATTGAAGCAGAAAACTTAGCACCAGGGTAAATCACATCAGTGAGCAATTAAATGTATTCATAATTCTCCATTGCAAGAAGTAACCACAGTTCTGTATCATGAAATTATTCCAATGAGCCTATCATATCTATGCTTCATTGATTTAAAAACGTAAACAAAAATCTATACAGTATCACTACAGTCACGAGTGTCATGCATAATAGAAATAAGTCGTATCTATGACAAGAGTCATCTCATGAGGTGAGTACAGGGAAGGCATCACTATTGTAATGATACATTGGGGCTTTATGCTTTTGTCTGTCTCCCTCATTAGACAGTGGGCTCCACACCAATACTCTCTATTGCAATACCACTGCTTAACATAAATATCGGCTGAATGGATGAAAGACAAAGGCTGAGAAGAGTTAGGCATTCCTTTCCAAACCAGCTTCCCCATCAATAGCACAGAGAGACAAATCTATCGTGGAGAGAGAAATAGAGCCCTATTTTAAAAACAGAGTAAAATGGCTTTCTAAAGACTGAATTAAAAATTTTGAAATACTGCTTTAAGCCTCCAAAGCGAATGCCAATGATTAAATTATCTCCAAGTTCTTGCTTACCTCTGAATGAAATCCTTCTTATAAATTCAATTTTTTTTTTTTTTTTTTAATCCTTACTGGAGATGGAGAGCAGCTGATCACTGTTCTGAGATATTTAACATTCATATGATATGAGGATCTTAATGGAATTTCTTTCTTTTCAGTTTAAACTTAATAGACTCTTTTTACTAAACCTTTAAGTTTCATGATTTTTTCATTTTTGTAACCATTTAAAAGACTATACTTCTGAATTCCAGCAATCAACAACTCTGAGGCTGATAAGATAACCCTCTCTAAGGTTTTATTTCGTAACGTTTATTCCCTGTAACATTTTGGCCATTTTCCCCAACCGCAGGACACAGGAAATATGGAATCTCTCCTTTAAAATACAAACTATTAAAGGTCAAGTAAAATCAGGACAACCCTAAGTGAAATAAAACTAGATGTATTATTTTGGTTTATAACTGATTGCATTATATGCACCTTTACCATTAAAGATTATTATTGAGGATTTTTCAAATAAAAAAAAAGAAAACAACCTCAAAGAGTTTTAACTATAATTTACTACTAACCATTTTATCTGCCAGTTACTCTCAATCCTTTGAGGGCAGAGAGTTTTGTATGTCTTGTACTTCAAGGTATCGTGTATGAAGAAAGTACTCAAGAAAGTTTGATTAATAACCTGAATCAAGCTGGTCTCCCTCACTGCAATAATCTTTCCAACATTAAAATTATAATCAGTCATCTTGGGACTGGATGGATGAGAACACTTGGTTATACTTTTGAATCGGTTTTTCTTTAAAAAAAAATTTTTTTTTAATGTTTATTTTTGAGAGAGAGAGAGAGAGAGAGAGAGACAGAGCATGAGTCGGGGAGGAGCAGAGAAGAGAGGGAGACACAGAGTCCGAAGCAGGCTCCAGGCTCCGAGCTGTCAGCACAGAGCCCGGCGCAGGGCTCAAACCCACGAACTGTGAGATCATGACCTGACTCGAAGTTGGACGCTTAACCGACTGAGCCACCCAGGCACCCCTTGAATCGCCTTTTCTATTTCAAATACAAGGAAACCAGAGCCCCAGAGAGGCCAAGCAACTCCATTTTTTTTTAAGTGATGAATTTAAAAAGTCATACAGGGAGTTAACAGAACTGATTGGAACTCGTATCTACTGATTTTGCATTCTAGTGGTCATTACACCACCCATGAATGGTCTAAATTACTTCTAATTTTTTATCTTGCCGATTCATGAGAACAACAGCCTTGCACTTGGGGAAATAAGGGGAAAAGCTCATCCTGAGATGTGCTATATTAGTAACAGCAATTTCAACGTACATTTCAAATTCTCTACATTTAAGTATGTTTCTCTACACGGCTGATTGAGCTTTCGCTGTTTCAACCCAAGTTCTAGTCAGTCTGCTGACAGCCACAGGTAAAACGGTGAACAAAACATCTGGAGCCCTGGTTCTGGCACACTTTAACCTTGTGATTTAACCCTCTTACGAATTCCAATAGATTGTAATACTGAGTACAAGGGCTGTGCGAAACCACCTTGGAATCTCTACTATGTACACCATACCTGGAATATACTAGGTTCTGAGGGACATTTGCATGATTCTTTCTTGATAAGAAGTAGCTCCTGGGGCTGAGTACTTACCAGTGAGAAAATTCCGTAGTCGTCCAAACTGTACTTCATATTGCTGGGGCTCTGCCTGGCAAGGGGCTGCGGACACGATGTTGGCACAACCGGATTCGGATTGGACTGAGGCGGAAAAGATACACGAGATGGGGATGGGAAACACAATTATTAATCCAATCTGTGGCAGGATGGATGGACGAGGGTGTTGAGTACGCATCAGCAGCAATGGACTTTTCAGTACATTTTCAAAGTATGCTGGGACTTCTGGGTAAATATGACCACGTGATGACACCTATGTATCTCCTCTCCTTCCCGATACCCAAAAGAAAATGACAGTGGAGGAATGAAAAGGTATAAAGCACAGAGAAAAGTGAGTGAGAGGACAGGTCCATAAATTCATGAGAGACCTATCTGAAAGCATCTGACCCCACGTTCTGACATCCTACAAGAAGGTACCTTGGTGTGGGTCTACTTTCAACCATCGTAATGAACACTTAGTGGGCCCTTTCAATTGAAATTCATGTCTCTTGGTTCTTTTTTCTTTTTTTTTAATGTTTATTTATTTTTGAAAGAAAGAGAGCAAGCAGGGGTGGGGCACAGAGAGGAGAGGGACAGAGGATCTGAAGCAGGATCTGTGCTAACAGCAGAGAGCCCGACGCGGGGCTTGAACCGTGAGATTATGATCTGAGCTAAAGTCAGACACTTAACCGAATGAGCCATCCAGGTGCCCCCTCATGTCTCTTGGTTCTGAGAAATTTTGTGATTCCGTTTTCTTTCTGGGACCCCTACTATTTCTTTCTTCTTCCACCCCCCCCTCCTTTTAGGTAAGCACTAGGCCCAATGTGGGGCTCAAACGAACGACCCCGAGATCAAGAGTCACATGCTGTACCGACTGAGCCAACTAAGCACCCCTGGAAACCCTACGATTTCAACGTTAGATCTCGCTTCCTCAACTTTCAGCCTTCCTACTGATTTTTCATTTTTACTACCCTGTAGTTAAATTTATCCAATTTCTTGCTGTTCTCTGAATGTTCTTTGTTTTTTAAAAGTAGCATTCTCTTCTTGTTTCGAGGCGATCATTGAAGGTATTTTTGAAGTTTTCTTCTCTCAGCTGTCTGCTTCATCCAAACTGCTTCTCACGGTTTCTTTCCACATCTCCTTTTCACAGAGGGTATGGTAGGTTCTTTCATGGCTGAAAGTGAGGCCCTATAGAGCTGACAGAAACTTCGTATGCTTATCACCCAGCATGACTTGGATGGGCTATTTCCCAATGTCAATGCCTTTGTAGGTCTTCTGTCTTGGGCAGGTCAGATTCACCAGGGAAGAATCTGTAATCACCTTCCTGAAGGATATGTGACTGGTTACTAGTATTCTGGGCAACAGAATGTGGGCAAGAAGGCTGGAGTCTTAAATTCTTTTTTTTTTTTTTTTAACGTTTATTTATTTTTGAGAAAGAGAGAAACGGAGCATGAGTGGGGGAGGGGCAGAGTGAGGGACACAGAATCGGAAGCAGGCTCCAGGCTCTGAGCTGTCAGCACAGAGCCCGATGCGGGGCTCGAACCCATGAACCACGACATCATGCCCCGAGCCAAAGTCGGATGCTTAAAACCGACTGAGCCATCCAGGCGCCCCAAGAAGGCTGGAGTCTTAATATTCAGTACGTAGACACGCACTTAGTCTCCATGCTATGAATTTATGCTTTCTAAGAAGAAAAACGACATTCCCTCACCCTTTCTGTGGGAGGAGGGAGACACTGGGGAAAGGTGGCTGGGGGCTGCGGGAGCCATCTTTAATAATCTGGATGAAACATTAACAGATTTCAGAAGATGGAAGATAATGTAGGAGTGGAATCTAATGCAGCAGGTCTGAGGCGGCCACAACATAAAATGTACAGGGAGGGGGTACAGATGAGAAGTCAGTGTGCCCCACTGGAAGTCAGAGCGACAGCCTAAAGCAGGAGACTATGCTGCACATGGAAGAAGGGGACTCCTTTCTGTCCTCCATGAGGCTCCCAACTTGAGTTAACCAGTCACCAAGTCCTATAGGTTCCTCAAATCTTTCCTCTCCTCTCCACTGTTACAGCGTCCTTAACTCAGGTCGTCCTCACTTTTCACTGGATTATTCTGTGGCCTTGTAAGTGGTTTCCCTGGTTCTGCTCTGGGCCTTCCCCAAACACCACAGCCACCACAGTGATCTTTCCATAATTCACATTTGAGAATTTAGATACCCTCCTTCCACTGGCCCCTGGTGAGCTCCTAATGGTTCTTTTGAAACCTAGCTCATCCCTTCTATTTACTAACCCCTGACTGTATGCTAGGAACCACGAGACCTTTTTCTTTTTAATTTTTAAGGGAGAGAGAGGGGGAGAGAGAGAGCGCGCGCGCGAGTGCACATATGTGAGTGGGGGAGGGGCAGGGGAAGAGGGAGAAAGAGAATCTTAAGTAGGCTCCATGTCTGGTGTGGAGCCTGATGCGGGGCTTGATCTCATGACGGTGAGACCATGACCTGAGCTGAAATCGAGAGTCAGATGCTCAACTGAGCCGCTCAGGAGCCCCAACCACGAGACCTTTGGGAAGCAATCCTTGACCTGCTAGGCTAATTGAGACGACCATCGTCTTTGTCCCTACAGAACCTGAGGCATTCTCCCTTTGCGGAACTTACTACATCATACCCTATCATCTCATAGGGTAAGATGTAGTACTCTATGTATCTCATAGGGTATCATACTGATACCCTATCATCAGTGATTTATCTGCCTCATTTCCTGGCTACAATGTTAAGCTCTTTAGGAGCTAGGATCAAACCTTAGCTATCTCTAGGACTTTTCAGTACCTGGCAATAGCAGATATTCAATAGGTGGTCTGCTGAATGAAGACATAATATTATTCAGATTGCTCAACTGACAGAAAGACCTTGGACAACGTCTTAGGATGATCACATTTCATGTTTCTCACATTTCCTGGTGGTTTTCCAGGGACAACAGAGACCTTCCTAGGAAGCCATTATGTCTTGACTAAGGCAACTAAGAGTCATGTTCTGGAAGTCTGTGTAATAGTTCTTGCTTCTACCTTCTACCAACAACTGCAGAGAATTACTGTTCCCAGGTTCTAATGAATACAGGGCAGCCGGAGATGATTAATGCACACCAAGGGCTATGATGGCAAGTTTACAAGGAATTACTCTGGCGCTATAAACTGGCCATCCTACTAGAAATAATAAGGCATTTAGTAATTTATTCCACGTCTGTCATCTGGCTCCGTTCTTGTCGAGGGTAACCCAGTCCGAAAGAAAGGAAGAACGGAGTGGATTTGATGCTGAGGAACAGGAAGGCAAATGCCTGACTGGGCTACTTCTACGGTCTCGGGGGGGAGTCAGGAACCACCCCTTTGAGGACACCCTCAGGGTTTTACTGTCCCATCGTTCTTCCTCTACAGCAATGGCAACATACCCTCAGAGCACGCAGGGTCTGGCTTCATGATTTTGGAGGTAATACAGGGAGGCAGAGGGAGCTGCTGCTACCAGTATGGAGGCTGGAACCATTAAGGGAAGGAGGAGGTGGAGGCAGACACTCAGAAGAGCAGAACGAAATGCAAGAATAAAAAAGAGAAGAGTCCAGTCTGAGCAGATAAGAGGAATCAGGGCTGAGCTGGAGAAGTCACTGCAATGTCGAACTCCACCTGCAGCCGTTAAAGGGCACAGTCACCCTAAAAACACTGCAGCCATTCGTTTTTTCCCCCCAAATCTCCAGTACACGGATCCAATAGAAGAAAATTCTATTACATAAAAACCGAACTGACAGCACAGCTAAGTAATAAGTGTTTGTTATTCTGGACAGATTTAAGACACTCCCCCCCCCCCCCCCCCCGAAAAAGCATCTGATTTCAAAACAAGAAACAACACCCAAACTTAGAACCTCAGGAACATATCTAGGATGCCAATCTTTCCAACCACTGGTCCCAAAGTATTCGTTCACCCAGCAAACCTGACTCCCGTGGGCCAGGCTCCGGGCTACAGCAGAGGGATGAGTGCAGGAAGGGGACAGAGACCCTGGCCCTCCGGGTCCTGTAGCATAGGAGTTCACAGAAGGACAGGTCGCACGTAACATCAGATACAGACAAAACCACTTAGAATTCCGAGGCGGGATGGATTACGACAGGAGGCTTCTAGGAGCGGCTTTGAAGGATAGATAGCATCTCTGAAGGCCAGCACCATCATCTGGTGGTGCCCACTGAGGCCTCCGGAGAAGTGTGACCTGTCACGGACACTCTGGCCCACCCCCAGAGCGGGCCCGCGGGTACCTGTGAGGTTGGCTGCCATCTCCTCAGCAGTCTGTGACAGCCGCAGTCCTTGCTTTAGGGGACCATCGGAGTCCACATACTGCCGGCGTTTGAGGTAGCAGGACACTGCCATCTGAATCTGCTCGGTGCGCACTCGTTTCATGACCTTCAGAGGGAACCACAGAACACTGAGGCATTTGCGAGATCGTCCAACCCAACGAGGACATCACATGGGTAAAATAGGGAGACAGACTAGCCACGTGGCTAAGCAAGTGACCTAGTTGAGACAAAACAAAGTTCCTTCATTACTAACCTGGGGCACTCTCCATTTTATCCATTTTCTCGATAGTCATACGGTCACCTTCAATTATGGACAACAGGAATGTCACTGAGAATAACACCCCATAGATCCCCCCCCCCCCCAACCTTCATTTTATACTATGATTTCACTCTTTCTGGTGGAGCTTTTCATCAGGGTTGCTAACAGGGGACCAGGTCAATTCCAGAGTCTTTTATTTCTCCTGCCTATTGGGGAGAGAGGTGTTAATTGGCAGTGAACCAGCTAATAAAGCGGGCTGGAGGCAATGCAAAATCGAAGATCTGAGAAATTCAGAAACTGGATGAATAGATGTCGAGGAAGTGAGAAATTAATAGGGAGGAAAGGAAGGCTGTGTTTTTCCAAATAGGAGAAGGCTGGCAGCACCACATCCAAGATTTGAGTAATGTGTTTTCGTTGTAATCACATTATTGACCTCTCTTACTCTTTATTTATAACCTCGGGCACAGAAAGGCATCAACATGGTGAGAGGGCATGTATACGCGGTAAATGTCTCACGAATTCATGCAAGAAAGGAAAGGAAATGAAGTGCACCAAAGAGGGGTAAATGACTTTTGATAATTCAAGCCAATTTGAGGGTTCCCCTCCAAAGGACTATTTTCCTTGACTACCAAATTGATTATAACGAGTAACAGGACGTGCCATGGTCTCAGATGCTACTTTGCCAGGAGTACACGGCACTGTAGTCCATGTGGCCAATGACCCCGATGAGTTCTGCATGTTCCCTTCGGTCATGTAAAAATGGAGTGCATGTAACATCAGCCACACACATGGGACTGTCCCTATCACCGCGATCTTCTCTAAACCAAGGGCTCCCAATGTTTTCTGTGGAAAATCCGCTTTTGGTAACTCATTTGGGTGTGTTTGAGTTTTTTTGTTTCAATGACACGCACTGGCCTTCTTTGTGATTTCCTCCGTTCTCTTTTAGGATTTGAAATTCCTCCCGTTCCAGAAATTTGCCTTTTTTTTCCCCCTTTAAACATTTCAAAATATTTTATTTGCATCTAATTTTATCTGTCTGCAATTTTAGTGTATAATGTGTGGTGAATAACCAAACATTTACACAGATACCGTAGCAACAAACTGTTCTAAAGTCATTTGCAAAAATATTTCTTTCTTTCCGAACTGATTTGTGGTGGCCCTTTTAAAATAAACTCTGAAGGTCTGCTTTTCTTTTTTTTTTTTTTTTTAATGCTTATTTATTTTTGAGACAGAGAGAGACAGAGCATGAACGGGGAAGGGTCAGAGAGAGAGGGAGACACAGAATCTGAAGCAGGCTCCAGGCTCTGAGCTGTCCGCACAGAGCCTGACGCGGGGCTCGAACTCACGGACCGTGAGATCATGACCTGAGCCGAAGTCGGACACTCAACCGACCGAGCCACCCAGGAGCCCCAGAAGGTCTGCTTTTCAATTCCGGAAAAGTCAGACAACAGAGCAAACAGGGAAGGCTGGGGATACATGCACTAAAACATATACATCTATACAAAAAATATAAATGTTAGGACATCATAAATATGTATAAACTATAAATATGTTTCACTCCATTTATTGTAAAATTATATCCCCCATGCATTTCAGTTTTGGATTACCAAAGACAGTACAGTATCACTCGCTAAAAAGGAAGGGCAAAGGAATGTCAACCAGGAATACTGCTCTAAGCATTCATCTGTCCATCAATGAAAGTAGATAATTGTTTTTTGGAGATTACTAATAGGCATTACTGTATCATTTTGACTGTATCAGGGATTCTCTCTGGTTCTCTAACCTGGCCATACCTAGAACCTCTTGTGACTGTGTGTGTAAATAATTTCAGCCCTGGAGATTCTGATTCGATGTTATATTTAGGGAAAAACAATGAAATGCACACAGAGACTGTGACGATACTGCCCTTTCCCAGTCTGGCCCAAAGTCGGGACTAGTCAAATCCAACCAGCTCCCAATTTCCCAGCCCGTGCCACGCCCCCATCCCCCAGGATGCTTGCTAAAGCTGCTTTCAATCTAACTTCAAGAGCTCAGAGTCCCCAAACTCTTCGAAAGCAGCCCGATTCCTTGTGTTTTAGCTGAGACCAACATTTTCAGATTTCCTACTGCCAATCTCTTGTCACCACGGGAATGCATGCGTATATCAATGGGTGTCCCTTAGTGCTCCAAACAAGGTGGGAGTAAGAGATCACCTCTCTAATGGGAAGAAACCATGCGTGTGGAAGACACAGAAAAACCGACAGAGAGAACAGACCCTGCAATGACACATGTCCTCACAGCGGGGCCATGCTTATGCACATCTGAGGAGGAGGGGACAAAATATGAAAGGTATGGAAGAGCAAATAGGAGAATGAACAATAGCAAAAAAAAAATGGCCATATTTGGGAATTGCTAGAAACTAGTTTATAGATATTGATTCTAATGAATCTATCTCAATTAGCTGCCCCAAATGGCAGTTTCTCTGAACCCAAACCACTATGTATGACAAGGGACCTTTCCTGAGGGTGGGCGGTGAGCCAACTGTAGGGCCAAGGACCTTAACAGCAAGAATGCTGGCATTGACTCTCTTTTACAACTGCACTCAACAGAAATACCAGAGACATGATCCAATCGACTTAACTGAATTTGATTCCAATGCACACATATTTCAGATGAAATAGATAAATAATGAAGAGTTCTGTGGAGAAACCAGTTCCCCTCCCCCGACTGATTTCCGTAATACCAATACCCATACATGGACACATGAGAGAGAGAGAGAGAGAGAGAGAGAGAGAGAGAAAACTCCTTAAAATAGACCTGTCTTTTGAGAGACTCAGACATGAGACGAACACTGCAATTTCAAGTTACTTGCTTAGCTATTCCCAGAATTATACAATCTTTTAAATTTAAAGTAAATTTGGATACAATTACATCTTTGTTAAAACTTCAAGATTTCCCACAACATTCTGTTTTACATAATATCTTAACTTTTAAAGGCAAAAACAGATGACCGCATACCTTTCTTTTCACGCCATATTCGTATTTCTAGAAACTAAAATGGGGATTCTGACACAATATGTATCTGTTTCTCGTATGTCAATAGTTGCCTACTGTTTAACTAATACTTTAACAAAGTTGCTACATAAAATCAAGACGCGCCCATCTTCCTGTCTCGAAGTAGCAACAGCGCAGGAAAAACCACAGCCACACTCTTGATATTTAACTTCAGAAATAGGGAGAGGCAAAGACACCTGGAAGCCAGGCACACTCTTAAGAAGATGGGGCTGCAGCCAAGTACATTTCTTATTGGTTGCAGACTGCAACCTAACCCCATCCACCTATGTTCAAACATACATGTTGGTGAGGGGTGCTTGCCAAGTCAAGGGCTAGGTGGGCGAAGGACTCACAATTCCATGAAAGGCCAACAGACTACTGCTTGCACAGCACCTCCTGGGTAAGGTGGCAGCTCTGAGAGAGTTCAAAATAAACCCAGGCAGGGGCGCCTGGGTGGCTCAGCCGGTTGAGCGTCTGACTTCAGTTCAGGTCACGATCTCACGCTCCGTGAGTTCGAGCCCCGCATTGGGCTCTGGGCTGACAGCTCAGAGCCTGGAGCCCGCTTCAGATTCTGTGTCTCCCCCTCTCTTTGCCCTCCCCTGCTCATGCTGTCTCTCTCTGTCTCAAAAATAAAAAGTAAAAAACAAAAAAACATCCAAATAAATCCAGGCAAACTCACCACCACCATTCTCCAATCAGCTCCCTAAATGAGCCCACTGGCAGGTGGCTAGGGGTGTGTGTGAGTGTGCTTTGAAGCAAAAGTATTCCAATTATACATTTAGGCTTCAAACAGGTAAAAATCATTGTGTATTTTTTGTTAAATGGCATGTGAAGCGCCTACGGGGTACTCAAATATATTAGTTCTTTTTTCTTTACTTGGCAGCAGTATAGATGCAGTATCTATCAAAAAGTCATTCGAAGGAGGATTTAGAAAGCTAGCTTTTGCATTAATCATCATGGTAAAGTGTATTCAATTACCTTCGTGAAAATATAAAGCACAGATGACAAGTGAGCCACAGTACACTCAGTTTTAGTTAATACCTCATATAATGTTAACATTACGATGGCCTTTCATATTCGACCTGTGCTCCCAGACTGACATGAATATACTTGAACGAGAAGCTGTGCTCTTTCTTATGGTGCCCCGAGAAACAGACGGCACGAAGATAAGGCTCAGTGCTGAGGGCTCAGGATGCAGTGTGGCACCTGGAGGTTCTTTGGGGCTGGGGTGGGGGATGGGGAGCAGAACTCACACAACTAGGTGGACAGATGCCCCCAGGAATTGCTTTTCTCCAACATCAGCTGGGACCTCTACGATGTTCCAGATGTTTTTTCTCACCAACTAGTTTCTTTCCCTATAGCTTCTCACCCAGCCATTCCAAAACGGCACCAGCCTCCTTATCCAACCAACTGACCCTGCTTCCCACCTCAGCAGGCTATTTACCAAGACTTGAGATTCCTCAACTCTTGCCAAATCAAACAGTCCCTTTCCACACTACCCCACAAGGTCTCTTGGCTGCTGAACGCGCCTCCTCCCTTGAAGCTCCCTCTCCCTTGGTCGCTCCCCCTCCCCCATTCTTGGTCTGCTTCTCATTCTTCACATTCCCTACATCATGACTCTACTTAGACAAGACTCACACCGTCTCTAGTCGGACCACCTTCCTGAGCTCCAGTCTGAGGGACATCTCCGCCTAGATGCTGCAAACATCTAAGTTCAACATGCTCAAATTTACTGTCTTCCTTCAAACCCTCTTCCTTCTCCTACTGCTCCTAGCCAGCTTGGTGATGCCATCATCTACCACCGAAGCAAAAAACCCAGCCATCGTCTTGAGATTTTTCTTCTCCCTCTCATTTCTAACAGGCCACCAGCTCCTACTGTATATAGAATTCTTTCTTGCAGCCACTGCTGCTACCCCATCCACTGCAATGTGACAGCACAAATCACTTCTCAACTGGAATGTTCCAATATCCCCTCCACCTCTGGCCCTACCTCAAACCACCCTCTAGAATGCAGCCAGAGTAGAAGACAGATCTGATTATGCTACTCCCAGGTTTAAAACTGCTATCCCTCTGCCCTAGTGCAGGTTGTCCAATCCTGCCATCACTGTTCCTTAGCTCGCCCAGACAGACGGGAGACTTCCCGGAGGATGGAGCTTTTCTTATCTTTGAAACTTACATGAAGAATAAAGTGAGTGCTGTCTTGCTTCTGTTTGTTGGAATTCGTGACAGTTTACTGTAGGTTCGTGATTTTTCTGAGTTTTTATGAGCCACAAATATTTGCCTCCTGCTTTAAAACTGTTTTACAGCACAGAAAAACTATTTCTATCAAAACTTCACTAACACGGAAGAGTATGGAACATGAATGGATATCTACATTTACTACGACTTCAGAACGAAAACTTTCATACGTGCTCTGTTCGCAAACACTATTGTAGACAGGAAAAAAAAAGAATGGTTTACTCTCAGAGAATAGGGGGAATATGTCAGGAACAATTTAACGACATTAAAACATTTATGTGTCTCAAGTGGAATGATATCCATTTTTCATTCTAGAGCAGTACAGGACTTTCTGCAATAATAAAAATGCTCTAAGTCTGCACTGTTCAGTACGGTAGCCACCAGTCACAAAGGGCTAATGAGCAATTAAACTGTGACTAGTGCTGAACTTTTATTTTAATTAAATTTAAGTAACCACACGTGGCCGATGTTAACTGTAGTGGACAACACGGTTCTAGAGCATGGCGTTACTTTGCGAAACTCATGTATCAGCATCTAAAAACGCTGATTCACAAAGTTGGGCACAACACTTCTGATTACTAAATTACCAAATAGCCAAAAGTTAGTACAGTTGACCCTTGAACAACATAACTGACCCTGCCCAGCCCCCACTCAAAAATTTGCATATAACTTTTGCCTCTCCCAAAACTTCACTGCTAATATCCTGTAGACTGAAAACCTTACCAATAACAAATACAGTCGATCAGCACGTATTTCGTATGAGAATTACATACTGTATTCTCACAATAAAGTAAGCCAGAGAAAAGAAAATGTGATGACAACCACAAGGAAAATATTTATAGTACTGTACTATCTTTATGGGAAAAAAAATCTGTGTATAAGTGGATCCGCACAGTTAAACCTGTGTTGTTCAAAGGTCAGCTGTATTTTGCTAGTAAGACACAACTACCTTTTACTATAACCAAACACTGCAAGGTGACTAAGATACATTTCAATACATTTTACCAGAAGAGTAGCTTATTTGACTGCTCAACAAAGAATTATGAATGGAAGTTCTCCATGATATTTTCTGAACCCTGCCAGTACACAATGTTCTTTAAACCTTCTAAAAGTTAAAAAATGAGAAAAGGGAATCTGTTTTAGAGAAAAAGATCAACAATTTCTGTGAAATGTCCAAATAGGAGCTTAAGTTCAAACCTAAGACAATGATACCCTTGCAATGAGAAAATTAAGAAGAAATTGTGAGGATTAATTTAAATAAAACCTTGGAGGGCTGTAGATGAAATACGCAAATGTCTGCTTATAATCTTTAACTTATTAACCTATGTGTATTTAAAAATACGTTATAAAAGGCAATATGTTAATTCATGAAACAATTTTATTCTATTTCACTTTCGTCTTCCACATATCAGTGTCTCTGTGGTCACTTAAGCCCCTCTGAACGATTGAATTCCGTTTTCCAGAGCACATCACCTTCACGTTTGCCAAATCAGCTGCGAAAGAATGCTTTTTGAATCCACACACGATGCTCTCATTGGAAATCTCAACCAACCGAAGCCATCAATACGTATTCAGGAGGGCGGAACATTTTTCAGTCATCACTGACTGTACTGATTCACTGTATAAACATACCAAATTAGCAGCAACTGAGGTTTTGTAGTGCACTATGTATTTCCCAAACAGCATCCTGTTGTTCAAAAACAGAGTAATTGAGAGTGCCCTGTAATAAATAGGAAAGACTTGAACACGTGGTGACACCCTCTTTACAGACAGATGTTTGCGGGGAGCCTGGCCTCGTAGTCAGGTATGTACAGTATATCCTTGAAAACAACTTTTAAGAGGTAAGGCTGCCTGGGATGATCTAAAGGTTTCTTCGTGCCTTTTGCGAATGCTCTCTAAGCTTCCAGATTTGGAAAGAAATGCCTGTCTGCTAAGCAGTCATTTTCCTTTTTGAGTCACAGGCAGACAAAAAGCTGCCAGGACAAGTGGATGGATGGGCCTTCCCTACTTTTAATCCAACCCCGTGCTACTGCAGGCACAATCTTTCCAAAAAGCTAATCTGATGGCAACTGTGCTCGACTTAAAACCTTTCTGCTGCCTCCACCAGCGTGGAGGATAAAAAAAAAAAAAAAAAAAAAAAAATCATCAATCTCCATCGTGTCATCTCTAGGTTACTCTGATCCACCTTTGTTTACCCAACTGGTGGGTACCAACCTCGCTTGCTCATGTCAGGGGCTCTGGCCAAGACTCCTCCATTGACGGGAGGCACCCCCCCACCGCACTGGCACTCCGACCTGGTTAAGGCCTACTCCTCCACACAGCTCAGCTCAGCCCGGTCCACTGCCAAACCCAGGACCAACCTGTTTCACTGCTCACCACACTGGTTCCTACACTACCACTGCTAACACCTAATACTTATTTGAGCGAATGCCACTGGCAAGACGCTATTTTAAGGGCCGCACGTAGATCATCTCCCGTACGCTTCAACAGCCCCGGAAACTAAGTAACATTCCTTGGATAGGAAAGCTGAGGCCCAGAGAAGTTAGACACTACCCTAGGGTTTCACAGTGCCAGGATGGAAACTCAGGTCACCTGGCTTCAGGGCCTGGGCCCCGACCCTTTACAATGTCCTGCTGCCCAAGAAGGTTCCACATGAAAACAGAGGCTTCTTGACAACAGTGAAGGCTTCCCAGTTGCTCGTTGAGAGAATGGTCAGAACTGCTACCTGGGAAGCTGCCCCTCACACGCAAGGAGGCTGGAAACGACTTCCAGTAGCATCCACTGGGTGATGTTGGTTTAACAGAGGACCGCTAGGGCTCCCTTCCAGCTAAGACCAATCATCCAAACCAGAACCCCTTCCCTTTCTCCTGGGATGTCCTTCACAGGTGTTACGAAGGACATTTGTTTGTAAGAACAAAACCCCCCAAACCAGTTACTGAGCAGTTGAGGCCTTCACCTAGCTTCACAGGGACAGAAGCACATGTAAACCTCACATTTATAGGCAGGAGCAACAAAATCATTCCAAGACACAAGAACCTGATTTATTGTCTGATGATGAAGAAAAAGCACTCAAAGCAAGCCCACCCATTGGCTTCCTAGTTTAACACTGCATTTTCAGAGGCAAGAAGGATTTGTAACTGGCAAAGCAAATCAAAGTTAGCAGGCTTCACATTTTACACGAAGAATTTAGGCCCACAAGGAATCTAAAAGGTATTCTCCCCAAAAGGAAATGACAATAGCTACTACTTAGTGCTTTCTATATGTCAGGCATTTTCACATTCCTTATTCCTTTTTTGGGGGGGGGGGCACCCTTTAAGAGACCTACTTTTAAGTTATCAGTCCTCACCTCGTTTTACAGAAGAGGAAGCTAAGGCTCAAAGAGGTTACATGGTTTCAACCTTAGGTCTACAGGGTCATCAAGCGCCATCCACTGCTTGAAGTTTCTCGGAAGTTTAAAGATGTGGCACAAACTCCCTTTCCTACTCTCACTTTCAAGCAGGGCTGTGAGCATGGGGAACGGCCGCCGTGTCCTCCCACCCCACAACTCAGGTAGGTCACGCACTTGTATCACCTAAGAGCAGACAAACTCCACCCTCCCTGCTCCTCCGGACACGGCACCCAACTGCTTGTTCGCGGGAGTCCCCATTCCAAGATTTCAATCTGCAAGGTCAGAGTTTAGGTAATTGAAGACGAACGCCGCATGGGATTGGCAGACTTACCTTCTGATCCCAGAACCACACAAGCTGCGAGATCCGCAGTATAACGACACTTTCACAACTGATGGGAGAACTGCATGAAGCTTTCAAGTCCTCCACTTCCGCTAAGTCTAAAATGACACCCACTATTTCTAACCATCAACTGACTTCGGACCGACGCCTCCCCTGATACATTTTCAAAAAGCCCTGGCTGGAGCTTCGCGAGTACCGCCTAAGCGCACAAACCTCTTGCTGTCATGAGTTAAGCAACCTCAAAGGCAGCCTTGCAGGTCGGTATCCTCCAGCAGCAACTAGTCTAACTCGAGATCGCCCCCCTGTCACACGCAGAGGTCGATTTCACACCCGGCCACCCGCAAGCACCATGTGCGAAGTTTAATCGTGAGTTCGGCCAAAAGGCATTTCCTTTTTCCTTAAATGAAAAGGAGATGCGGACCTGTGCTCCTGCCCCGGCTGCCCAGCGCTCAGGACCCCTTCCCGGCGGGTGCCCGGCAGCCGCCCCGGCGGGACCCACCCCGAGCAGGAACGCGGAGCCCTCCAGGTGTAGCTGCCGACTGCAGGCCACGCCGCCCGCGGCCGCCTGGGACTCGCAGGCCGAGGGCGGAGGCGCGGCCGCCGCGCCCGCGCACAGCCGGCCCCGCCCGCCCGCCCCGCCCCCACCGCCCCGCCGGCGGGAGCTGCGGGCGCGCGCCCCGCCTAGGCCTCGCCGCGCGCCGCCGCGCCGCCGCCCGCGCGCCCTCCCTCCCGGCCCCCGCCCGCCCGCGCGCGCGCTCGGCTCGCGACCCCCTCCCCCGGCCCTCCCCGCCCGCGCGCCCCGCACTCACTGAACATCCCAGGCGGCTCCGGCTCCTCCCGCCGCCGCCGCCTCCGGGATCGGGTTGCTTCCGCCTCCGTCGTCTCTGCCGCAGGGTCTCGCTCCGACGGCCGGCTCAGCCGGGCCCCCGCGCCCCGCGCCCTGCCGCCCCCGCGGCGGCGGCTATGGGCGGCCGCTCCATGACTGACTGACACGGAGCGGGCCGCGGGCTGGGCCGCTCGGGCCTCCAACGCGCAACCGTCTCCACCAATGGGCGAGGCGCCTCGGCGCTCTGCTGGCGATGCCTGGCGTGCGCGCCGCCCCGCCCCGCCGCGCCGCCGGCGTCGGGCGGAAGGAGCGCGGGGGCCGGTCCCACGTGGTGGGCCAGTCCGGGAGTCCGTACCTGTGGCCGCCTCCACGGTGCTGCGCCCCGGCCCGCTGTCCCTAAACGGGGCTGGCCGCCAGGTGAGCTCCTTAACCTGGGGACTGCCCTCCGGCCGCGCCGCCGCCCTGCTCGGGGCGGGGCGGGAGGTGAGCTTCCCTGGGGGCGTCCTCCAGGTGTGCCCCTCACCGAGGGCCGGCCCCGAGGTGAGCCTCCCCCGCGGGGCGGGCGCTACGCCCCGGCCCGCCGTCCCTATCCGGGGTTGGCCTCGAGGTGGGCTCCTTAAGCGGGGAGGGTCCTCCGCCCCGGGTCCGTCCCCGCGCCGCGGACAGCGAGCGCTGCGGAGAGCCGCCGGGGCTCGCTCCTCCGGCAGCCCCTTACGGCGCTCCTCGCTGCTCTCTGGGTCTCGTTGCTTGCTTTCATGATGCGCCGCGGGGTTCCGAGTGTGGCCGCGCTTAAGCTCCCTTTGCGTGGGTACTAACACGGTTTCGCGTGCGGCCTGGTGGTCTTCACGCCCCCTCGCGTAGGCCGCCGGATGGCACCGGGAGCGGAAAGTTGGTAGCCTCCGGGAGGGTCTTTGTAACCAATTCTGCCAACACTTTTTAAGTACTTTGTAGCTGGTACGTTGTCTTTCTGACACACTGAAGTTACAAGTAAGTTCTTCTTTGAATGGGCACGTGTGGACCTCTTGACAGTTTGGGAAAACTGACAGCGCTTGACTCTTCTGTTCTCTAATAGAGGGAAGGATGCTGTGCTGATATTAGTGTCCTTCCCGTGGTGGTCGCTCATTCCTTGTATAATTCTGAAGGTAGGTCTGTAGGATTTCAGGCTCCGTAGATTGAAGAAATACAAGTGATCCAGCCCTTGGCATAGCAAATTCTTTCCCTTTGGTAGTATGTCAGAATCATGAAACTGCGATTGTTTTTGTTTTTGTTTTTGTTTTTTGGTATTGTCCTATTTTGATTTTATTTACAATATCTTAATTTCAGTACCGAGTAGGAAAATGGTTCACTTTTGAGGAACTTGTTTTCTTGTGTATAATGAATATGACTTAATGTGATAGGTTTCCGCCTTTTTTTTTTTTTTTTTTTTTTTTATGACGTTTAGGAAACTCAAAGCTATATTTACTTCAGGCTTATGGAGTTATAGCTGGTCAGTATGCTTGCTTTCCCTTATAATTTTCTTATATCTCATTTTTATAGTTTCAATTGTGTAACTGTATCGAGTCTTTGGAAGCAGAGCATGTCTATAAGCTTACATGTATATACACAGGATAAAGTTACAGTGGAAAGTTACTGTTGCAGCTGAAATAACAGTACATCTGTTGGGACTGGTTTTATACTATATTTCTTTTCTACTTGGTGAAATATTTTCTCCAAAGATTGCTTATTTCTCTCTCTAAACTAGTGGAGCTTGTCATATAGGTGATAGTCATATCGATGATACATAGTTGCAGGTGATTTATGCAGACATTTTCAGTCTAAAACCTCACGTGAATCTCCTTTCACAAATAATTTGAATACTTTGGGTTTTGCCCGGTTGTATTCCTGCACATTCACATCGGAGGATATGATGTTTGATCACAGCAGGAATACTGGTACATGTGTGAGTGTAATTCTTTTTATGCCTGCTTTTGTCAGAATTTCCCCCAGAAAATTCATGGGCTAAAGCATTTTATGTATAGCTTTATGCCCAATAACTCTGTTGATATATTTTAGTTCATTAAAATTTTTTTTCAAGGAATATGTATTATGTAGATAATAAGATACATGATGTTCTTTTTTTGGTGCCTATTGAGTTTGGCCTTAATATAGTATTTTTTTCCATTTTAAATTTTAGATAAAGTGTAGCAATGGCTGCTATTTATTCTGGCATTTCCTTTAAGCTCAAAAGCAAGACAACTTCTTGGGAAGATAAACTAAAACTAGCTCATTTTGCTTGGATTTCCCACCAGTGCGTTCTTCCAAATAAAGAGCAAGTAAGTTTAATGTGAAATTTACCTTTTTGTTTACTACTAAAAAGAACAGTCACTTATATAAATTATGTGTTGAAATTTAACTAAAATTTAAAAAGAAAAAAGGTCGGAAAATAAAACGTGGTTAGAGGTTAAAAGTAATATCGGTAAAAAAAATGAATGAGTCAAATATTTCATTAACAGAGATTTTCTGTTACAAAGTCAGTATTTTTTTGTGTGTGTTTAGAAACTCCTCTTAGAGAGGGAAAGAGCCAAACCATAAGAGCCTCTTAAAAACTGAGAATAAACTGAGGGTTGATGGGGGGTGG
The DNA here is from genome assembly GCF_046562875.1 of Panthera onca. NCBI lineage: Eukaryota > Metazoa > Chordata > Mammalia > Carnivora > Felidae > Panthera > Panthera onca. The sequence continues at coordinate 70,443,247 of NC_138349.1, forward strand.
GAGGGCGGGGAAAATGGGTGATGGGCATTGAGGAGGGCACCTGTTGGGATGAGCACTGGGTGTTGTATGGAAACCAGTTTGACAATAAATTTCATATTTAAAAAAAAAAAAAAGAAACACCTCTCATATTTCAAATCAACTATATGCATCAGTGAACGAATTGGGAACTGGGTTACAAAAATTAGGATCCGAGTCTGTAGGTAGCTGCATTTGTTTGTGAATCCAAGGTAATGCTCCATAAGCAACTGCTTTTTGGTGATTTGTTAAACAGCTTTGGAATTTGACCCGGTGGGAAGTAGAGAAGCTTTAGTATCTGTAGTAAGCCATTCTAGAAGTAGATTAGGAACCAAGAAAGGCATGTCTTGTTAACATTTTTCAAGCTTATTTGGCAAGAAACAAACAAAAAAAAATCCTGTTAATATACTAGAGACACCAGGATGTTGAACTCATGAAATTGTGTTAACACACACCCGTGTGCTAGTATTAAAGAAGACAGAACAAAATGCATCAAAGATGGGTTACATCTATTAAGATGATGATGAGGTCCAGGAGGTAGAGCGCTCTCACATCCGGTGGGTTCTAAATTTGGCTGCACCTGAGAATCATCTTAGCAGCTTGATAGTCACCTGGCAGGTGCTACCCAGGGTGAGCCGAAGGCGGAAGTAGCAGTGGCGGTTGGATCAAGGTCTCCGTAGTCTTATGCTGAGAACTATTTTCTCCTTTAGCATCTGTCACTGTTCATACTGTTACAACATTTCTCCTCTCATGACCTGAGGCCTCACCCCTTTGATGAACGTGTTACAGTAATGGAAACTATGCATGTCTGACCCCCCCCCCCCCCCCTTTCATAAAGCACCCCGTGCATTATTTCGCAGAAGACCGTCTCCGTCTTCTGGATGAGGTAAATAGACCTAGAGGTTTTACAGGTAACGTGGGAAAGCCAGGACACAAACCTCTGCCTTTTGACTCTGTTTTTGCTTCTGGGTGTGATTCATTTTGAGTGGCCATTCTGAGCAATTGTTGTGCTTCTAACTTTTGAAATTTAGCATAACTCGAGAAGAGTTAGAAGAAACTGTTTAGAGTTTCACTTGAAACTTTTTATTGGCCTCAAATGAAGACAAAATTAGTTTTTTCTGTTTTTATTATTTTATTTATTTGTTTATTTATTTATTTACTTATTTTTTTTTTTTGAGAGAGAGTGAGCAAGCAGGGGAGAGGGGCAGAAGGGGAGAGAGAGAATCCCAAGCAGGCTCCCTTCTCAGCACGGAGCCCGACCCTGGGATCATGACCTGGGCTGAAATCTAGAGTTGGACGCTCAACCAACTGAGCCACCCAGGTGCCCTTAGTTTTTCTTTTTATTGTTTTTTGTAATAATAAGCATTTTAAGTTACTAGGACATTCTATTATATATAAAATAGTATTACTAAAGGTAGGTTTTATTTTATTTTTTTTAATTTTTTATTTTTTTTCAATACATGGAGTTTATTGTCAAATTGGTTTCCATACAACACCCAGTGCTCATCCCAAAAGGTGCCCTCCTCAATACTAAAGGTAGGTTTTAAAAGACAGCTTTTTCTCTGGCAATTGGATTTGGTTATACGTGGAACATCCTTATAAATGTTCAGCATCTTTCTTGGTAAGAAAATATATATTTTCAGAGCATATTTCTTCCAAATTCAGGTATTACTTGATTGGGCAAGACAGTCATTGGTTGCATTTTATAAGAAAAAACTTGAACTGAAGGAAGACATTGTTGAAAGGCTTTGGATCTATATAGATAATATTCTACACAGCAGAAAACTGCAGAATCTCCTCAAGAATGGAAAGACAATTAACCTTCAGATTTCCCTAGTCAAGGTGATTATTTGTTTCCTGTGTTATCTTGTGTGTGTTAACGTGCATCTCTTGATTTCTGTTAATGCTGTAGGCTCATTTATTTTGGGGTTAATTATTCAAGATATAGGAAGTATCAAGGTAGAGAAAGACGAGAAGGAAATAATATTACTAGAATTTTAGTATACTTATACTAAATATACTTATCGAATGCGTTTTCTATGCTCTACACTGTGCTAAGCACTTTGTGTTATTTAATGTTAAAGGGAAGCTTAGAACTATTTCAGGGTAGTGGTCGATTACCTTTTCTTAATTAATTTTAAAGAGTGAGCAAGCAAGCGGGGGAGAGTGATGGTGGTGGCGGGAAGGGGAGGGGGATGAATCTTAAGCAGGCTCCACACTCAGCACAGAACCTGACGTAGGGCTTGATTCCACGACCCTGGGATTGTGACGTGAGCCGAAATCAAGAGTCAGACACTCAACCCACTGAACCACCCAGGGGCCCTGATGACCTTTTTTTTTTTTTTTTTTTTTTTTTTTAAACTTTTTTTCATGTTTATTTTTGAGAGAGAGAGAGAGTGAGTGCGAGCATGGGAGGGGCAGAAAGAGAGGGAGACACAGAATCCGAAGCAGGCTCCAGGCTCCAGGCTCCGAGCTGTCTGCAAAGAGCCCGACGCGGGGCTTGAACTCAAAAACCGTGAGATTATGACCTGAGCCGAAGTTGGATGCTTAACCAACTGAGCCAGGCACCCCTCTGCTTTGCAAAAGAGTACCTTTTGCTTTTTTTTTTTTTTTTTTTTTTAATATAAAGTGTAATTGTAAAAACGTATTTCGGACCATAGGATCATAGCCCAAAGCCACTGTCCATCCACATATAACTTCTAAGCTGAATTTCAGGCTTAGGATATAAGGAAAAGTAATCTCTGGAGTTCAAGTCTTATGGAAAACAAGCTCTTTAGAAGGGACAGCAGAATTACAAAGGCACCGATCCCTTTTCTGAATTTATATTGGTAGGAGATGGCTGTGTGAAGGACTTAAAACAGGTACTCTGCCGTCCTTTGGCGCAGTAAGCGAATGTCAAGTTGATTTAGATACGGTGATCTGGGGATTTCCTCCTCCTCAAGATAAGGACAGAGAGTGAGTCCACTGATTCAGTTGTCTTCTTCTTGTGTGTGGGTGGGTGTCGTAATGAGTTTTCTTGCTTTTTTAACGCTCAGATCATAAACGAGAGGATAGCTGACTTCTCTCCTTTGGGATCCCGAAGAAGTATGTGTGCCGTGCTGAGCTGTTGCCAGGGCATCCTCTCGACACCCGCCCTCGCCGTCATCTACACGGCTAGACAGGAGCTGTTAGTGGCGCTGCTAAGCCAGCTGTGCTGGTTGGCCTGTAGGCAGCCAGAAGGAGCCGGGGTCGCCCAGTTATTCGAAGTCATTCACCTGGCGCTTGGTCGCTACCTCTTGATCCAGCAGCAGCAAGTCAACCCACGACGAGCCTTTGGCGAGGTGACCGGGCACTTGCTCCAGCCCTGCCTGGTCCTGAGGCACTTACTCTCGGGGGGCCCGTGGGCACAGGCCGGCCAGGGCCAGCTGCGGCAGGCGCTGAGCCGGGATGTGAAGAGTCAGATTGAGGCCGTGCTTCGAGGTGGGGCCTTTCAGCCCGAGTTGCTCTCGTCCTACAAAGAGGAGCTCTTGGACCAGCAGCGAGGCGACGCGAAGATAGGGGCCCTGAAGAATGTTCTCGCTCCTACGGACACTGTGATTGCCAGGCTGGTGGAGACGGGCTACTGTGAACCGTCACTGCATGCTGCCGTTGTAGCCAACTCAGTGGCCTTGCTGTATAAGCTCTTTCTGGACTCTTACTTCAGGGAGGGGAATCAGCTTCTCTGCTTCCAGGTGCTCCCCAGGCTGTTCGGCTGCTTGAGGATCGCACAGCTGCAGGAGGAGCACCTGGCCGCCCTGGCCGCGTCGGATTGGACCTCAGAACTGCTGGTTGTGGAACAGCTGCTGACCTCGGTGGCCCACAGCGGTATCTACAACATCGCCGCCGACAGGATCCGGCACGGAGAGGCTCAGTTCCGCTTTTACCGCCGTCTGGCCGAGCTGCTGACAAACCATTCCCAAGCGTCCGTGCCGGCCTGGTTCCGCTGCCTCAAGGCTTTGACGTCTCTGAATCATCTGGTTTTGGAGCCGGACCTCGACGACCTGTTGGCTTCAGCTTGGATCGATGCAGAAGTGACAGACTCTCGAACGAAAAAAGCACAGGAGGCGCTTCTTCACACCCTCTTCCAGACTTACGCGAAGCTCCGACAAGTGCCACGGCTGTTTGAGGAGGTTTTGGGGGTGATCTGCCGCCCGGCCGCCGAGGCCCTGAGGCAGCCCGTGCTGGCCGCGGGCCCCTCCCGGGTGCTCTGCGAGTGCCTCCTGGAGTTGCCTCCGAGTCAGATCTTGGACACGTGGTCGCTCGTGCTGGAGAAGTTCCAGTCTTTGGTCTTGCCTTATTTGCGGGGCGATGCCGACATGGCCTTGAAGTCGCTGTCCCTGAGCTCACTGCTGCACTGCATCATGTTCAACATGAGGAGCCTGGACGGCAGCACGCCTCTGCCCGTCATCAGGCGGATGCAGCGCACCATGGAGAGGATGCTCCGGGAGCTCGTGAAGCCCCTGCTGGACCTTCTCCTGGACCCCCCGGGCCCGGAGCTTGAGCTCTGGCTGCAGAAGGTCAGTGACTCTGCACTCCTGCTCTCTTACACTTGGGCCCAGGTCGACACCATGCTCAGCATGAACTGCAGCCAGTATCGCTCTGTGTCTGGGGCTCTTACGGACGTTGCTGTGGAGACCACAGACCTCCCCTCGTTGCTCCCCGGTGTAGAAACGCACCACTGGAAGAAGATAGAAAAGTTTGTGGCTCGGTTTGACTCTCTCAGCAGGTATTGCTTAGAACAGCTCTACCTGCAGAAAATGAAAAGGACTTTAATGCAAACTAGTTTCCGGTCTGAGGAAGCTCTCTGCACTCTGAGGCGTGATGCTGCCTACATTCTTGGGTCTGGCAGAGAAAGCTTGAATCGGAGGACGACCGCCTCCTGGGATGGCCAGGTGGGGACAGTGAGTGCACTCACGTACCCCGTAGCGCACTGGCACTTGATCGTGTCGAATCTCACAATTTTAATATCCTATCTTTGTCTGGATGATGTGCGATCCCTGGCCAGTGTGCTGCTGAGAACTTTACCGACGAGCAAAGCCCAGGAGGTCTCAGCAGAAGAAGAGGCAGACCTCACACTTGAAAGAATATCCAGTGCCGTCCTTCACAGCCCTCTCTTTCCGGAAATGCAGCCCCTCCATTCTGCTTTCTTAATGCGCCTGTCCGAAGGCTGTGCGGGCATCCTGTGTTCTGGGGCCCAGGGTGACCCGAGTCTTCTCGGTCAGCAGCTGCCCTGGCTCTTTGAAAAGGAGCACATGGGTGTGGCTCTTTGGGAAAACAGATTTGCAAAAGTTGGACCCGAAGGTGTAGAACCAAAAGGAGAAACTGCCCAAAACTTACTATCCTTGGTCCAGAGTGGCTTCCCAATTCAGCTGGAGGGAGAACAATTAGAGAGCATCCTGGGATTGTTGGAAGTTATTTCTGCTCTGCAACTGGACAGCCTCTCGACTCCCTATCACGTGCATTACTTTCTTCTGTTACTGTCCGTGGCCGTCACCAGGCTGGGGAGCTCCTGCCCCTCCTCACTGACCCTCAGGTTTCTGAAGACTTGCTACCGGCTTCTTGGCCACCTGCAGAGAGGGAAAGGTGCCCGCTCAGTCCTCAAGACCATGTACGCCAGTGAGATTTTCGAGATCATGCTGACCTCCTCGTTCAGAGCCAGTAGTAGATTTTCTGTTGCTGCGGATGACCCCTCCTGGTTGGAATTCCTCCAACTGACAGGGACATTGTTGGAACAGCTACTGCAGATGCTTATCCAGATGAAGCTCAGCCTGGTGCTCAATTTTGGGAAAATCATTGCATTCCTCTGCAAACTGTCCACCGAAGCACCGTCAGGCAAGCAGGTGGAAAACCAGAATCCTCTGGGCCAGCAGCTCCTTCTGGTGTCTCTAACCAAGTTGTGCCAAGTCCTGGGGCCTTTGGTCAAAGAGCGGAGGCAGCACCATGAGGCCTCAGAAGCGCTGCCTGAGCTGCTGCAGAAGGCCGTTGTCCAGACAGGAGCCGTGCTGCAACTGTGCTGGGCACGCGGGGCCCGGGGCCAGCGCCTTCTCTCCGCCTTCATCTCGTCGGTCAGCACGCTCTTGGAGGCGGATGTGGGCCAGCGCTCCGGGCACGGGGCCCAGGGTTCCCAAATGACTGGCGAGATGCTGACCTCCCATACCGCCTTCTACCAGAATGTTTACTCTCAGCTGCTGTCAGGGTTACCGGCCCTTGCAGGAGACCAGCAGTCTTTCCAGGCGGCCATGCGGTTTTTAACTCTGTTCTTTTTGGCCCCAGAACTCCATCCCAAGAAGGATTCTGTTTTTGCCTCCGTGTTTCATTCTGTGACGAAAGTTCTGGCAGGTAAGGTATTTTCTCTTGAGCTAATTCTGTACCATAGAGCTTTTGGTAAAAGCTGGTAAGCCACCAGCAAGGTGAGTGCCCCTCCCCCCCCCCCCCCCCCCCCCCCCCACTCCCGTGGAGCAGCTGTTCACTGTGGAAGGTACATGCTGTGGGCAGTGAGAAAATCCCCCCACTGCCCCGCTCCCAGGAACTCATGTCCAGTGTCTGCATTCTCTGTCCGTATAAAGCTCATGGTGCTGTTTTCTACACAGATTGCGGCCTTCTAGGTATGTTGTTTGACATCTTAGCTTTTTACTTATTTGGGGGATTGTTCTGGTTTATAGTTTTGAAATCTGTTACTCTTTATCTTTTTTACCTTTTATCTGTCCTGGCCCTGATGGTTAACATATAAATTTCATTCTTGGTAGGCTTCCCCGTGTCCAATCTCCATTGCCATCTTTAGTAACCGAAGGCGACGTTAAGCCAAGTCAAAGAAAAAACCGCAAATAATTTATAGGGAACCTCATAAAATTCCTCGAGGCAGTTCAGTGAACTTCCACCCCTGGGTCTCAGTGTGATGCCTGGCCATCATCGGGCTGCGGGTGCTAATTGGGCGGGAGCTTAGCTGTCTTCACGGTCTTTTAGTTTGATGTCATCCTCCTGGGCCAGCCAGTCAAGACCACAGACCTCGTAACAGCTGTGTGCAGAAGCATTTGATAGCTGCTGTCCCCGAGGTCGAAGGGCCACCTCTGTCTCTGTTTCAGGTTGGCGTGGGTTGGTTTTCTTTTGGTTTTGTTACCGAGGGTCGGGGTTAGTTAGGGTAGTCCTTAGAGGTGAGACTGGGGAGCGTGTCGGCCGGGCGTAGCCCCCAGAAGGCATGCCGACTTCTGTGTCCCGGAGGAAAAGCTGTGACAGGCGGGAGGGAGCCGCAGCTGGGGCTGCAGGCGTGATCAGACACAAAAGCGTTTAGTAGGACCTTGTAGGAAGCGGAGCCGCCCGGACCAGTGCCAGAACTGGAGTGTTGAGGCCAGAATAACACTGCCGTTGTCTCCCTTTCAATAGCCTCTCTGTCCCTGCCTTGATTGTGGATTGACTGAAAAGGCTTTGGTGTCACATGTTCTATCTTATTCTGTCAGCGATTCTTTTAGGGAACGGTGTTCACCTTAGGGGAGGCTAGAATTTTAGTCTTTGACGAACACTGGTTACAGTGTCCTAAGTGAGTGATCCAAGAAATGGCAGCGCGTGGCCTGAAGCTCTGGCCCCTCTTCCCCTTTGTTACACAGAATATCGTGTGTGTCTCTTTCCCTCCAACCCTCTCGACCTGAGGGGGACTCGAGGTCCTGACCGTGTGTCCCTGGACTTGAGGGTTAGAACCCTAGGGACAGAGCCTCTGTTGTGGCAATCGGGGGACCGAGGCCGCCTGCCCCACTGTCCCTCAGACCGCAGGCTCAGGCGTTGCTGTTGGGTCCGGGCCTCCTCTCCTTGAGCTGCTAGACTTTGTCTAGAAGAGGGACTGGAGTGAGAGGTCTGGAAGGAGTGCCTACTGAGGGCTGCCTCAATTCAGTTATGAGAAACCGTCGCTTTTACAAATGCTCCATACACACGTGGAACCACATCCTACTCTGGAGATGAATGCGGTGTTGATTTTTTTTTTTTTTTTAAGTTTATTTGTTTTGAGAGAGAGAGAATGCGGGTGCGCACAAGGGAGGGGCAGAGAGAGAGAGAATCCCAAGCAGACTCCACTGGTCGGCGCAGGGCCCTCTGCGGGGCTCGATTTCACGAACTGTGAGATCATGACTGGAACTGAAACCAAAAGTCGAACGATTAACCGACTGTGCCATCCCCGTGCCCCTGCAGTGTTGATTTTGACCTGTGTAATCAAGTAAGCAGGTGTTCACACAGATCGCAGAACGGTGCAGCATTCTCCGGGACCCCGGACCTGGGGACCGTGGGTTAGAGCGTGTGCGGGCAAACCGTCAGAAAGCAGTGGCCTTCGAAGAGTAGGTGGGGTAGGCGGAGACGGTGGGGGTGCTGATGCCGAGCCCTCCGCACGGCAGATGCCCCGCGCTGCTCTTTCCTTCATTTGCCAACCACAGGAGTTGGTGCGGTTCTGCCCATTTCACTGGTGAGGGAATGGAGGTTCAGAGAGCTCAGGGGTCCAGGATCTTACACCTTGTTGGACGCTGGGGCTGAGGTCTTTATCCATCAAAGCCTGTGGTCCCCTCCACCCCTGATGCTTATGTAGTGAGCGAAGACTGGGAAAGTATTCTGGCAATGTGGAATAGTCTGTGAGCCGAAATGTGGCTGGGAAGGTAGGCTGGGTTCAGATTATAGAGGGCCTTGAATGCCCTGACCTGGGGGACCAGTCTGCCGGGGCGACATCAGAAGGCCTTCCCACGTTAAGTGGGAAGCAGCCTGATGATTGCGACAGGCAGACCCGGAAGTTTGGAGTTCTTTTCATGTCTCTAAAAGTGCCATGCCGCTCCTGTGTCCCTACTGATTTTGTAAAAGAATATGGGAACACCTTGTTTCATGGCACTTTTCTTTTTTTTTCTTTTTAACATTTATTTATTTTTGAGAGAGAGAGACACACACACACACACACACACACACAGAGCACGAGTGGGGGAGGGGCAGAGAGAGAGAGGGAGACACAGAAGCTGAAGCAGGCTCCAGGCTCTGAGCTCTCAGCAGCACAGATCCTGATGCAGGGCTCGAACTCACAGATGGAGAGATCATGACCTGAGCCGAAGTCGGACGCTTAACCAACTAAGCCCCCCAGGCACCCCCCGTCATTGCACTTTTCTTAAAAAAAAAAAAATTTTTTTAAATGTTTATTCATATTGAGAGAGAGAGATCATAAGCGGTGGAGGGACAGAGAGAAAGAGAGACAAACTGAAGCAGGCTACAGGCTCTAAGCTGCCAGCACAGAGCCCAATGTGGGGCTTGAACTCAGGAGCTGCAAGATCATGACCTGAGCTGAAGTTGGATGCCCAACCTACTGAGCCACCCAGGAGCCCTCCCTCATTGCAGTTTTCTTAATTGAACTTCACAGATACTCCCATTTTTCATAGTGTGCAGGTTTGTGGCGACCTTGCTTGAGCAAGTCTGTTGGCACCGTTTTTCCAACAGCATTTGCTCACTTCATGACTGTCACATTTTGGTAAATCTTGCAATATTTCAGACTTATTTTGTTGTTACATTTGTTATGATGATCTGTGATCAGTGATTATGACTCACTGAAAGCTCAGATGGTGGTTAGCATTTTTTAGCAAAAAAGTATTTTTAAAAATTTTTTTTTAACATTTATTTATTTTTTGAGAGACAGAGACAAAACATGAGTGGGGGATGGGCAGAGAGAGAGGGAAACACAGAATCCGAAGCAGGCTCCAGACTCAGAGCTGTTAGCACAGAGCCCGACACGGGGCTCGAACTCAGGAACCCTGAGATCATGACCTGAGCCGAAGCCAGATGCTCAACCAACTGAGCCACCCAGGCGCCCCAAAAATATTTTTATCTATTTATTTTAATATATTTTTTTATGCGTATTTAATTTTGAGAGAGAGAGAGAGAGAGAGAGAGAGAGAGACAGAGTGCAAGTGGGGGAGGGGCAGAGAGAGGGTGACACAGAATCTGAAACAGGCTCCAGGCTCTGAGCTGTCAGCACAGAGCCCGACGCGGGGCTCAAACCCATGAACCGTGAGATCATGACCTGGGCCCAAGTGAGACGCCTAAGCGACTGAGCCACCCGGGTGCCTCACGGAAAAAGTATTTTTAAATGAAGGTATGTGCATCGCATTTTGGACGTAATGGTGTCCACCAAATAGACGACAGCATAGCGGAAACATAATTTTTATCTGTGCCGCGAAACCAGAAAATTCATTGGATTCACTTGATTGCGACCCTTGCTTCCTGGCGGTGATCTGGAGCCAATCCTGTCGTATCTCTGAGGTTTGCCCGTACAAGGAACGTCGAAAAGCACGTAGAGAAAGTAGCAGTCACCCGCGTGCAGAGTCCGGCGTGAAGCACTGCTACCCGCTGTCGTCCTCGACCCCCCGCGCTGTGTGTGCTCTGCACAGGTCAGCCGTGTGCGGGAGAGCGCGGTCACACTGTGCCACACGCCCCACGAGTATTTCCACACCCCTCAAATGGTGACTTTCACCGGCTGGGACCCTGTTCCATCATGTGGTTACTCTGGTGTATTTCACCCGCCCCTTTCCTGTCACATCTTAGCCGTTTGGGTTTCTTTTCTGCACAGATCCTGCAGTTTCGGGTCAGATAATTCAGGACTTGGAGCCTCATTTGGGAGCCTTGTTGACCCAAATGTTAGAAGTTGGGACGACAGAGGACTTGAGGATGGTGATGCGGTATGTTCTCCAAGGATTAGACGTCAGTAACGTGTGGAAAGGAGATGTGCAGGTGGGTACCCGTTCTCCCTTGTATGGCAGGGGCATAAATGATAATCCGCTCGAAGGGAAAACTTATTCGAGTTGTGGTATCACCCCTGGAAATGAACACGCAAAATCTACCTGGTAGAGACTGGGCCAGGGGGTTTTACGGAGGGAACCGTGGCCTGCAGAGAGGCCTGGGGCCTTAGTGTAAGGGGCCTTATTTTTTCAAAGGGGAACTTTTTCAAAGTACAACTCTGTGTGCTATCATATGAAATATTAAACGTAGCATCCTTGTAATTTTGGCATATAAAAAAGCTAAATTCTGCTCATTCTTTGCTTGAGACATCTCCCGTCATACTGTTTAAAAACTGATTCGGTCACATGGGCCCGATCCCGTTTGAGAATCGCTCTGATCGGCAAGCTGCCCTGCAGTCCTTTGCACTTTGTGTATTTGGTGGTTGCTAATGGAGCCCTGCGTTTGCGTTTGGCATCACATATTTTGGAGAGCCTCTGCATGGAGCTTACGTGCTGGAATTTCTGCCAAACAGCCGTGTGCACTGGACTGGTCAGCTGTCCCTGCTCGCACAGGAGGAAGAATGCCACAGAGCCAGCCGTGCAGCCCATGCCTTCTGGTTCTGAGCTTTCTCTGCCTCATGAGTGGCTTCTTGACTTGTGGTTGTAATCAGCACACTGGCTTCGGTTTTGATTTGGATGGGAAGAGAGCTGGAGAGGGTAATTGAGGCCACAGAGGGGCAGCGGGAGAGCTCACGTCTCTCGTGTGTGAGCAAGAGGCCCAGGCTGGACCAGGGCCACTGCTATGTGGCCGTGGCACTTGCCCCTCTGGAAGTTTCCATCGTGTGCACGTGCAGCATGATTGGGCCCCAGCGTTGAGAAGGGTCAGTCTCAGTCAGAGGCTGGTTTACAGAGGAGGCAAGACTGGAGGCTGAGCGTTCAGGGCCAGAGAGGATTTGGCTGGGGGGGACGTTGCTATGGAGACAGGGAGGAGGGTGTTGTGTGCGCAGCAGGGCAGAGGTTGTGTGGGTGTGAGAAGGTGGACAGCGAGGGAGGCGCCAGTGGGCAGGCCCTTGGTGGGTACAGGTGGGTGGGAGAGAGGGTGAGGCCCTTTCCATCCTCAAGCAATCAGGAAATAGAGAAGATGAGCGGGGGCAGGGGGCGGGGCTACCTCGGGGTGAGGCAGTGTGTAGGGGCGTGGCTGGTCAGGGCTTGAGAGAGGGAGAGGGAGAGCAAAGGGCAGAGGCCAGAATTGTATGGGTTTGTGGGGCCGCGGGGTTAGGGGAGGAAGGGCCGGCATGAGGCTGAAATCGATGGTGTAAAATGCCAGCCTAGGGTCAGACGTTTGTTGACATAGGCACTCGCTAAAGTGAGTTCCTTTCCCACAGAGTTCCTTCTCCTGGTTTAAAACCATCACCTGTAATCGTAGCACCTAATCTAATGGTTTCACTGTGTCCGTGTTTTCCCCTGGCTCCTCCTTTTCCCCAGGAACACATACGATTCTTGTACAGGTGACTTACGGCTCGTTGCCTCTTTCCACAACATCTGGACGAGACGAGGTCTGTGTAATTAGGTTGCTGCACCGATCTGTGGCCTTGTTTATTTTACTCTCTTGGTGCCTTTGCCTGCTTGGTTTAGTGAGATGCTACTGCAAAGGCCTCTACTTTGCCACAGTTGGGCTCATCTTCTTTATTTCCTGATTGCTTGAGGGTGGAAAGGCCCTCCCCCTCAGGATTTAGCCTTAAACCAGGTCTGGTCCATGCCCGTGACACCGGGGTGCTAACGGGCCCTGCTGTATCTCTTCAGCACCCGTGACCCGGCTTTTTCCCAAGATAGACTTGTTAGGAGAGAGCTGGCCGTTTCTGCTAACTTTGTGTTTTTTCCCCCCTCAGGCCACTTTGTCAGCCATCACACTGATCAAGTTGCTCCTGAGCTGCCCACTCGGCGGAGAGAAAGCGAGTCTGTTCTGGTGTGCGAGCCCCCAGATAGTCACGGCTCTGACTGTGAGTCCCCCTGGGTCATGCCCTCTGACTCTTCACCCCTGTTCCTGTAGGCCGCGTTTTGGCTTCTGCCGTCTCTGGCTTTATGCAGAGTGTGTTTCTGGACGCCGCGTCCTGAAGACAGCTGCCGGCAGAGCGCTTTTCTGTCCGTGCCCGTGTCGTCCGCGCTGTTGTGTGTCCCCTGCAGATGGGGTGCAGCGGCGGTGTGCAGGCGTGTCAGGGAGCCTCGGGCAGCATTCGGCGGGCGGTACAGGAAGGCACGCGGCGATCAGATGGGGCTCCTGTGGAAGCCTGTTTAAAGTAGATGAGATGAGAAGGAATTGTGGGGCTTTCTTTTGTCCCCACAAATTCTGGGGTCAGTTTAGTGCATTCATTCATTTGCAGGGGTGTGTGTACATTTACAGTGTGTGATACAGTGAGAGGAAAGTGGCTTTATAGAATGGGATAGTAGTGTTGCAGATAGATTGTCACAGTCGCACCCGATTGTTAGATTTTGGCACCTGGTGGACACGTGGGGCAGTCCCATGACTTTCTGTTTGACCAGCACAAAACCCTCGTCTCGATTGGGACTGTCCCAGTGTTTCTGCCCTCTAGAGTCTCCAGTCACTATCCTTGCACTGGGGTTCAAAAGAGCCGTATCTGTTTCAACATCATCACCCTCTGTAAGTCTCTTGTGCTGCCTGAGAGAATTGGCTTGGGTTAGCACATTCTCAGGGCAGAAGGACCTAAGGAGTGGACTTAATGTTCTGGGTTCTGGTCTGTTGCTTCTTCGTTTTCCTGGGAATCTGCATTTGGTGGGTGACCCTCATCTTTCCCCAGTGCGTGTAGTGGGGACCAGGAGGGAGAGTGACGGCTGGAGGGAAGAGGGGCTCGTGCGGTGCACGGTCAGTGTTGGTGCTGTGCACAGTAGGGCTGCATTAATATGCACGCTTGTAAATCTAACGGCGTGAAGTCAGCACAGCCGGTGTCCCCAGGCAGATGGGCGCTGTGAGAGGCCCCAGCAGGGCTGCTGGTGACACATGGCAGCGTGAGGAAGAGGGTCACTGGTGAGCTCTCCCAGCTTACGTAGGTCAGACCTTGAGTTGCCCCTCATCATTTTGAGTCCATTCTCTTTATTCTCTAGAACAATAATCAAACATCTGGAGCTGATTTTTTTTTTTTAATTTTTTTTTTTTTTAACGTTTTATTTATTTTTGAGACAGAGAGAGACAGAGCATTAATGGGGGAGGGTCAGAGAGAGAGGGAGACACAGAATCTGAAGCAGGCTCCAGGCTCTGAGCCATCAGCCCAGAGCCCGGCACGGGGCTCGAACTCACGGACCGTGAGATCGTGACCTGAGCTGAAGTTGGACGCTTAACCGACTGAGCCACCCAGGCGCCCCCTGGAGCTGATTTTTAAGACATGTAACAAAGAAACTTTAATTTAAAGATACGTAGAACTATTGATCTTTTTGGGAAAATATTATTAGGTGTATCTGGTGTGAAGTTTCCTTGTTCTGACAAATTGGAGGAGTCAGTCCTTATAAGGGATTAGTTCTCTTTGTGGTCGATGAGTCCAACAAAGAGTCCCACCGTGGGTCGCCGTTGGAGATGGAACACTGGGCTCCTGCTCTCCTCAGAAGGATGCCTCTGACCATATCAGTTCATTTTGGACATTCTTACCGCTGTCGCTTTAGTTCTTACCTCCGTCTACTTCACTTGTATTTTCTCTGTAGAGCATCACCTTCATTTTCTCTCCTTTCTTCTGTCTTTTTCTGTAGCTGCAAAACCGAGAGGCTTGTCGGGAGCAGACTGTGCCCCTGGCGGTGGTGGAGTCCATTTTGGACGTGCTCGCAGCCTTGCTGCGACGGGGGGAAGGGACCATCGGCAACCCGCACCACGTCAGCCTGGCCTTCAGCATCCTGCTCACCGTGCCCTTGGACCACCTGAAGCCCCCTGAGTATGGGAGCATCTTCCTGAGGACGCACAACGTGCTCTTTTCCATCCTGCAGTGTCACCCGAAGGTGAGGAGGTGGGGCAGGGTGCCAGGGGGCAGAAAAGCAGCAAGAGAGAGCCCGACTGCGGGAGGACGATAAAAATGGTGACCTGCTAAGCAAACTTCTGAATTCCGGTACTTTCCAGGGACACAGTGGTTTCTCAGGCACAAAAATGTTGGATCTTCACACCAGGCTGTTTGAGTTTCATCTTTGTTGGGTCTGACGCTTGGAACGGCGTTTGTGTACTAGCTATTTAAGGAAGCTCGTTACGAATTATTCTCTTTTTGCAGGTCGCATATCTAAATGTCACTCACTTGCTTAGGTCTCTTTACAGGTTTGTGACTCAGATGGGTGTAGGGAGTGAGGCATCCGGAGTTCCAGTTTTATAGTATACCACCTTTGAAATTAAACTAAACGTCCCATAGAAAAGATTCCAGTTCAGCCGACCTGTACTGAACATTTGCTCTGTGTCTCGCTTCACCCTTACAGCAAGCGCGTAAAGTAGATGGGAGTTCATTCTGTTGGTAAAGGAACTGAGGCTGGGAGCTGCTAAGGGATTTGGCCAAAGTCACCCAGCTGAGTCTAAATCTTAGCTACAGGATTATTGATTCTCTGGCCTGTGTTTTTCCCAGTGCACCAGTGCCAATCCATGGGATGTGTGGGAACTTACAGACACGCTGTGTACACATAGACACAGACGCAGGCAAATATTTTTCAGTGTTTTCATGTCCTCGAGTTAGAGACCTGAGAGCAATGTAGTTTTTTAAAAAAAGTTCTCTGGTAGACTAAGCACTCGTGACGTTGGGCCTTACTCCAGCCCTTCCCCACTGAACAGTTGCCTTTGTCCCCGGCTGTCTTGTGAGCATTTTGTTTTAGATCTCTCTGCTGATGGTTAGATTTTTTTTTATGTGACCGTATGGCATGCACATAGTACAAATCAGTTATAAGCTGGAATTGCTGATCTCGCAAAAGATGTAGGATTCCATGCAGTTGATGAAAAGCAATATTAGAAAGCTGTGGGAACCTCCCGCGGAACCGTTAACAAATGATCACGTAGCGGAATTAGACCATTTAATGAAAGGAGAAAATTGACAGGGATAACGGTGTGTCGCAATCAAGAGTGATGTGACCGATGATAGTGGCTCTCACTCACTGCCTTTGGGTTAGGGTGGGGGACGGGGCCCACATGGCGCGTGACCACACCGTCGGCCGTGTGCATGCTTGAGTTGACAAAAGCACCAGGCTAGCGTCTGCGTAGGTGAATCTCAAGGGGACAGCATGAGGCCACCTCAGCCAGAGTGCCCAGCAGACCGGTCAGCAGCTGGTGCCATATTAAGCCAGGGTGTGAACTCAGTCTGGCTCTGGCTCCGTGTGCTTTTAATCAGTATGATAGAGGATTATGAGGGGTCCTTGGGAAGTTTGATGAAGCTCTGGAATACTTGTGCAAAAACGAGTTCTTTCTGAGCATGCTGTGAGGTCAGTAATTTGATGTAAAGAACGGGATGTTATGCTGTCAAGAATTTGGTTGGATAAATTAATACCAAAGGAAAAAAATCCCAACACTTGATTCACTCTCGCTCATTCTAAGAATTCTGAGAAAAGAGCGGTGATGTCCCGTAGATCTTTGAAGCACCGTGGGGCACGGTCTGTGTCTGCATTGTTCACAGCAGTCAGGGGCCACGCGTGTCCTGACCACTTGAAATGTGGCCTAGGAGCTGTATGACTAGGAAATGAATTTTTATTTTACTTCATTTAAGTAGTCTCATGCAGCGTATGGTCGCTTTATGAGATAGCGTGTTGTTTTGATCACAATCTAAAAGTGGTTGAATATAGGGGCTCCTGGGTAGCTCAGTTGGTTAAGCATCCAACTCTTTCTTTTTTTAATTTTATTTTTTTTTAATTTACCTCCAAATTAGTTAGCATATAGTGCAACAATGATTTCAGGAGTAGATTCCTTAGTGCCCCTTACCCATTTAGCCCATCCCTCCTCCCACAACCCCTCCAGTAACCCTCAGTTTGTTCTTCATATTTATGAGTCTCTTCTGTTTTGTCCCCCTCCCTGTTTTTATATTATTTTTGCTTCTCTTCCCTTGTGTTCATCTGTTCTGTGTCTTAAAGTCCTCATTTGACTGAAGTCGTATGGCATTTATCTTTCTCTGACTTGACTCATTTTGCTTAGCATAATACCCTCTAGTTCCATCCACGGCATCCAACTCTTGATTTCAGCTCATCATGATCTCATGGTTGTGAGATCGAGGCCTGAGCTGGCTCTGTGCCTGCTTAAGATTCTCTCTGCCCTCTACCCCCTACCCTCAAAAAAAAGAAAAAAAAAATTAAAATTTTTGTATCATTTTTCAAGATAACTTTCTAGCCAGACCTCTTCATCAGTAAAAAATGAGAAGTTTTGATCCTTATTTTAAATGGATTTGCTTTATGTCATCTCCTTCTAGTGCAGTTATATTTGAATATGTTGGCTATTGTTTCTTTTACCCATTTCCAGAGTGCATTAGTAACGGTTTACGATACCAGACACAGATTGAGCAAATTCTAAACGGTGATCACCCCATTAGACTCCTAAAGTTTTGAGGCACAGAGACCCTATCCCAAACCATTAAAACAAATGCTAAAGAGTCAAGGTGGGTGAGCGATTTCCCCCGAAAGCAAGCAAAAAAGAGGTAGCCACACTCTTTTGAGCATCCTGATAGACACGGGTAAGAAGGAAATAAATCAGGAGCACCTGAGTGGCACAGTTGGTTAAGCATCCTACTTCGGCTCAGGTCATGATCTCACGGTTCATGAGTGCCAGTCCTGCTTTGGGTGAGCTCGAGTCCTGCTTTGGGCTCTGCACTCTCTCCCCCTCCCTCCCTCTCTCCCTCCCTCCCTCCCTCCCTCTCTCCCTCCCTCCCTCCCTCTCTCCCTCCCTCCCTCCCTCCCTCCCTCTCTCTCTCTCTCCCTCCCTCCCTCTCCCTGCCTCTCTCTCTCCCTGCCTCTCTCTCTCCCTGCCTCTCTCTCTCCCTGCCTCTCTCTCTCTCCCTGCCTCTCTCTCTCTCCCTGCCTCTCTCTCTCTCCCTGCCTCTCTCTCTCTCCCTGCCTCTCTCTCTCTCCCTGCCTCTCTCTCTCTCCCTGCCTCTCTCTCTCCCTCTCTCTGTCCCTTCTTCCTGTCCCCTCACTCAGTTGTGTGCTCTGTCTCAAGAAACAAACAAAAAAGGAAATAAATATGAGCACCTTTAAAGTAGAACTTGAAATAAACAGTTACTTACATGTGTTTATATTCTTTTGTCTATTATTCCAGGTAATGCTGAAAGCCATCCCTTCTTTCTTGAACTGTTTTAATAGATTGGTGTTTTCAGTTATGCACGAAGGGAGGCAGAAAGACAAAGGTAAATGTCAAAGTAACAGTATCAGATACATGATTTCAAATGTGTTTATCTTGTGGTGTCTCTGGTTTCCTATGTTATTGAAAGTAAAACCACCAGGTTGAGTTAAAACTTTTTTTTAAATGTCTTATTTTTGAGAGAGACAGAGTGTGAGTGGGGGAGGGGCAGAGAGAGAGGGAGACACAGAATCCAAAGCTGGCTCCAGGCTCTGAACTGTCGGCACAGAGCCCAATGCGGGGCTTGAACTCACGAACCATGAGGTCATGACCTGAGCCAAAGTCGGACACTTAACTGTTGACTGAGCTCTCCAGGTGCCCCTCACCCAGTTGAGTTTAAATAAGAAACATTCAGATCAGCAGATGAATACCTCAAATAGTGTTTTAAAATTTCAAGCTGTCACATTTATTTATTTATTTATTTATTTATTGCTTGCTTGCTTGCTGTGTCCAAAGCAGTGAGTGCATTTGTGATTTAACTGAAATAGTTCTTTTTCTGGGAAAAAGAAAAGCATCTAGATTCAAGAAGTGTTTGCGGCCAGGGGGATGTAAAGTGAGTACAATCCCATTCTTGCCCTGGAGGAGTCCCCAGTTTGATGGGGAAGCTGAAAAAGAACAGGCATTTACAGAGCTGCTCCATTTTATTAGAGGGATGAGGTCGGGCAGGTCACCGTTTCAGCTTGTTGTGGCAGGGCTGTGTTTGTTCGCCGCTGAAGCGAACTGCCACACGGTGACAGCACAAATGACGTGTACAGCTTGTCGTCAGCCTTGAAGGTTGTTGCTTCTTGCTAACTTTCTAATTGGGGGAGATTCTCATTATTTAAAAATTTGCATATAAATTGAGGCAGTCTGTATTGCGTTATTTCAAATTTGCATAGTGTGGAACAGCCTCCTCGCGTTCGAGGTGCTGCTAAGCACAAGGAGTGGGTACCTGGTGGAATGCTCTGGAACCACAGAAGAGGGCTCTCTAACTCAGGGTGTCAGGGAAGACCCTGGGGCCGCAGTTGTAGACGGACTAGGAACAAATGAATGGTACTCAGCTCCTCCCCCTCCAGTGTGAGTCACTTGAATGGGTTCGTGGGTTCAGACTTGTAGATTTCAGTAACTGTTGAGAAGAGAGAAGAGGTCTGCGGGCATGTAATTCCTGAGGTTATTCTGCATGGTTTTGAGATAAGTCGGTGGCATAACGAGGTGTTGTGCTTTCTCCCAGCCTGGTGCGGAGCCACGTAATACTGGTGTCAGTGTGATACTGTGAGAGTGTTTAGGGGCAGGATTGGGAAACGGGTGCCGTCTCCCGTGCTAGCCTTGGTCCGTTGGTGGTGGCTAACTGAGGCGCTGTGTCAGGGCTCCCGAAGTCATGATTGAGCACAGCAGGAAGAACCCCTGTTTTAGTGACTCAGGTGACATCCGCCTGCACAGGAGATGGGAAATGGCAGTGTCGGGAAGGCCCTATTCCACCCCTGGCTGAGCACTCGGGGAGCAGAGCCCTGGGCACACACTGCCTCGGGCGTGCCCTGCGTGTGGTTGAAAATGTGTCCTTTGTCCTATGTTCTGAGGGGCGTGGGACATGGTCATGAGCGTGGCTCTGCCATGTCTGTGCTGGTGCGGCTCAGTGACCTCCCATCTCCCAAGACCCGGTTCTCTGATGTGCTCACAGATTAGCCAAGTAGAATTTTAACTACGTACTCTGTTCTTGTTGGCATCCAATGCACTCTTTGTGATAACCACGCGTGAAATCTGTGGCTGAAATTATTCACGCCAGGTATTCACGTGAACTGGATGTGTACTGAGCCGTGGGAAAACAGGGAAGAAATGGTATGTAGTAGATATTCAAGTGCTTCATTAAAGTACGTTTGTGTTGAAGTGTCCAGTGAATGTTAGAAATTTACATAACTTGGGGGTACCTGTGTGGTTCAGTCGGTTAAGGGTCCAACTCTTGATTTCGGCTCAGGTCATAATCTCACAGCCATGGGATCAAGCCCCGCATTGGGCTCTGTGCTGACAGCGTGGAGCCTGCTTGAGATTCTCCCTCTCTGCCCCTCCCTCCCCCACTATGCGTGTATGCGTGCACTCCCTCATGCTCGCTCTCTCTCTCTCTCTCTCTCTCTCTCTCACAAACTTGAAGAAATTTACGTAATTTCATAAAGTTACATTGTATCTAGAAAAAACTCAAGATGTTTTGTACATATAAACAAGGTTTTAAAAAAGGCATTGTGCATTCTAAAACTCAAGTTTATTGAGTCGTAAAATAAGTGTAACAAGCTGCATCTGTTTAAAGTATACAAATGCATGAGGTTTTGTTTTGAGAGAGAGAGAGAGTGCACACAAGTGGAGCAGGGGTAGAGAGAGGGAGAGAGAGCATCCCAAGTGGGCTTGACACGGGGCTCGATCCCACAAACTGTGAGATCATGACCTGAGCCAAAATCCAGAGTCAGACACGAACCGACCAAGCCACCCAGGTGTCCTGAATGAGTTTTGATAGGTAAACACAATCAAAATACAGAGTATTTGCATCGTCCCCAGAACAGTCCTCTTGTAGACTATTCCTGCTCTGGCCCCTACCAACCACTGATCTGTTTGTCGCTGTAGATTTGTTCGTGGCTTCTAGAGTTTTATAAAAATGGGTATATTTCTTGTTGAATGGAAGTTGGGGAAGGCATTCTGGCATGTGTTGGGGTTCCCCACCTGGCTCTATTGTGAAGGCCTGGGGGAGCGGGTGTGACCAGGGCCTTGGGGACATGGTAGGTTGTTAGAACGCTTGAGAGTAGTTTGTTAAGGCCTGGGGGTCCTGGCACCATAGGGTGGAAAGAACTAGGAAATCGAAAGTAAATCAGGGATGATAGGAAGATCTCTAGTAATGATAGCTGAGTCTTATATCTATCTGCCTACACAATTTCTGAAACATAAGCAGGCAAAGGCATAATTAATGAAGCCATCTGATCTTTAAAATCGTATGATGTCAAAACAGTGTTTTTTAAAGATAATTTTTCAATTTATACTTTACTTATAGACCCCCATCTCCTTTTTAAATACAATAGCAGTCAGATTTCATTCAAAAAATCTTGATTGTTCTAGGCTTCTTAAAAAACAAACCCACATACTCTTGACTATGTTACGTGTTCTTTCCTTCATAATATAAATATTTGGATATATTGTCTCCCTCATTCTGTCTGCAAAATAAGCCAATTAAAGAGTCTTGGAAAAAAGGGAAGACTTGAATAATTTTCAGCTGTGTTAAATGTTTAACATTAGAAGGGTCAAAATGCCTGTGTTTTAGACTAATCCGGTTTGGAAACACTTTCCTTCCACAGGAAGCACAGATGGCCTGTCGGTGGTCCTAGAGTGTGCCCGCCTGGTGGCAAGGATGTACAGCCACATCGCGTCACGGGCCGAAGAGTTCACGGTGTTCTCCCCCTTTATGGTGGCCCAGTATGTCATGGAGGTGCAGAAGGTAAACCGAGCTCACTCTTACCCGGTGCTTTCATTTGTAGTCCTTTGTAGAAGGGCTCCTCAACCACAGTGGCAAGCGACGTTTTGGCCTGACGGTCCCAAACCATTCCTGCCTGTGTTCCGGGCACAGCAGCACCCCTGCAGGGTGCCCGGGACCACCGAGTGAGGTGATGGTCAGAGGGCTGGCGGTGTCTGGTACACAGAAGGCGCCCAGGGACCGTCAGATCTCCCCTCTCGCTTCGACACAAGCCGCGGGGCCTGTTTCGGTTAGTCTGTGGAGTAAGCAAGGTGAAATGCCTCCCAGGTTTAAGAACAGGAGCTCGCATAGGGTCAGGCTTAATGGTGATCAGGAAGAGGGGTCTCGGGACCCCCAGCAGTAGGAGTTCTCTTGGAGTGCATCGTGCATGTGAATCAGCTGCTCTCGGACACTCAGGGTAGAGACAGCGGCAGATGCATTCAACTACGTCAAACAGAAATACTTTTGTCTTATTTCATCTGACTTTTTGACTCAGTATTGTGGATGGTTCATTCATTGTTCAGCAGTGATCTCACTTTGGAACGTCAGTGTGTTATTTTCAAAATTCCACGAGGCCCTGTGTGACCCATGTGGTAAAGTTCACTACAGGACTTCGTATCTAACTGTATTTAAATGGAACGTCAGAGGCTTGAAGTCCAGTGTGTTTGTGTGTATATCTGTCTACTTTTGCAGGTGTAAATGTACATCTGTATTGTTTGTATTGCTTTCTATAGAATAGCCCCCCTTTGTAAATCTTGTAAGAGTAACATTAAAACCATTGGTAAACTTGTCACGTTAGAGATTTCTCGAGGGAGATGGGGTTGAATGAGCTTTCTCAGAAAATCTGGTGTTGTATCCGTTTTCATCTCGACCCCTTTCCAGGGCGAGTCTAATTATAAAAATAATTTTCAAACACACTAGCCTTACTCTCGGTGAGTGGAGATGCTTGTCATGTGGGTGGGCACTTGGGTTGGAGATGGGGTGTGGGTGGGGCGGACCCCCTGCAGGGTGCAGCCCGGCCCCGTGGGTGTGCATAGGGTCCCCCCCAGGCAGGCAAGGAGCGGTGACAACCTGGGAAGACCCCTTCAAGTCAGCCTTTGAGTGAGAGATGGGCTTCGGGTTTGGTTTCCTTGGAATTACTTAGCATTTTTATAGAATCTTCATATTTCCCAAATACCCAAGTCATTAATATGTAAGCTTTTGCAGAAAGAAAAGCTGGCATTATTTTCTGTTTCAGTGAAGAATAAAATGAGAGCTAGTAATATCGTGTAACTAAGGGCCAAGAAGGGAGGTGATAATTTGAACCCTTAAGTCACTAATTATTATTCTGAGATTTACTTTATGAGAAGTCTCTGATTTCCTGGCCTCATTACTCATGTCTAATTTATGCTCATCAGTTATTTTTTTATTTTTAATCTGGAAAGCCCAAGGCCTTGGGAATTCTCTAAGGCTGTAGCATCCTAGAATTCATTGGCAAGAGTCTACGTCTTATCTTTCATTTAGTTTTTAATTCAAGTAATGAAGAAAATATTCCATATGTATCAGAGGCTTCTACTGAGCACTGTAAATCTTTTCCAGACCAGAAAGACATTGGTAAGCTTAATTAAATGCTAGATAGCAGGTACAGCTAAATGAGGAGAGGTTATGGGTGAAGACCTGACAGTGGTTAGGGCAGGTGACCTGGTGAGAGCGTGTCCTGAGCGGTTCCTACAGATCTTGTACCCTCCGTGCAGTAATGTGTCACAGTGGGGATGTGCCAGGGAAATCACAGCCACTTTTCTCTTTTATCCATAGATCAAATTTACAGCTGTCTATTTTGATAGCCTAGAGTAAATAGCTTGTACTGCCCATCCTGCATAAGGTCCTTTTATGCGATTTAGAGACCCGTGCATTCATAGGTCTGTGATCCTGGTGGAGTAGAAACTGACTTTTCCCCCCTTGTTTTATAAATAAGCTGTTTGAAACACAAAGACGCGAGGTGGTTGTGTCGGCTGGATGCTGCTGGCCTTCCTGTGACGCAGCAGAGCTGTGTGCCCCGTGCTGTCCTTTGACTATTGAGTCCCCATGCGAGGAGGCGGTGGAACTCACAGGACCTGGCCTCTGACTGCCTGAGTTCAGGTCTCAGTTCTGCCACTGGGACAGTTATTTCACTTTCTTTGCCTTTGGAGATAGAATTATTTGTTTAGCGAGTGATGAGTAGATGAATAAATGAGCGGTGAACTTACAGGGGTCCACACCCAGCTGGTACGATTCAGGACTTGTTTTTTGTTTGTTTCGTTTTGTTTTTTCCTTCATTCCCTAATACCTTCCAGTAAAATCACAGCTCCACCTTCAGTCCTTGAGTGGTTTTTTGTTTTTTTTTAATGTTTATTTAGTCTTGAGAGTGCAAGCAGGGGAGGGGCAGAGAGAAGGAGACACGGAATCCAAAGCAGGCTCCAGGCTCCGAGCTGTCAGTACAGAGCCTGATGTGGGGCTCAAACCCAGGAACCATGAGATCATGACCTGAGCTGAAGTTGGGCACTTAACCGACTGAGCCACCCAGGTGCCCCGGTCCTTGAATGTTCTTATCATCTGTAAACAGTAAGACTTAAGACGATCATCTGTCAGGAAGTTTTTGAGCTATCGTGTGAAAATGACCGTAACTTCTGTCACCATCTTAGTGACAGAAACAAATTGCATCTTTAAATTTTTTTTTATTAAATTTTTTTTTAATGTTTATTCATTTTTGAGAGAGAGAGCGCGAGTGGGGGAAGGACAGAGAGAGAAGGAGCATCTGAAGCAGGCTCCAGGCTCTGAGCTGTCAGCACAGAGCCTGATGCGGGGCTTGAACCCACAGATCGTGAGACTGTGACCTGAGCCAAAGTCGGACACTTTTAATTGACTGAGCCCCCCGGGCCCCACAGATTGCGTCCCAGCGGTGGCTTTGGTGACTCAGACTTCCGGTTAATGCGGTGTGTCCTCACCAGAAGCGACGTGTTTGCGGTTTAACTCTTTTAGGCCATCAAGACATTTCTGAAGAATCTGCCAAATCCCAGACCTGTCTGCCAGAACCTTCCTGTTCGTTTTGGTTACAGCTCCTGGGGTATTCAGACTGTTGAGCACCAGGTTCAGCTGAAACCTAAGTGGGTGTGGCAGACGCGAGTAGAGCTGGTCCCTTGGCCTGTTTGTCTAGACATTAGTCTGGACCTCTGATCTGAGGGTTTGTGTGCAACATCCGACGTAGCCAAGGTGGAGCCGACTGCCCAGCCTTCCTGCTGTGCCCCAGATTTTAGTTAACCCAGAAGTTCAGGGAAGAAAGGCCTTTCTAGGCTCAAGGACCGATCTGGCCATTCTGGGGATGTTAGAAATTTAGGTCCCATTGAGCTATTGTTGGTAGAAATAAAAAGATGCATTAGGTGTAATCATAAATCACATCTGATTTATTTGGATGTGATGTGGTCTAATTACTGACTTAGGCCTATCACTGATCTGTTTGCAGCGCTTTGGAGCCTGCCCCCTACCCCTTGCCCCCCGCACCCCGGCTGCCCTGCTGTGTGTGCCGGGGCTGGGAGTGAGAGTCAATCACGTAGTGAACATCGCTGCCGTTATCCCATCGTTAGCGTCGCTTCCAGTGTGATTGGTCAGGTTGAAGAATGTGGCACAATGTGCTTGTGGCTCTTACAAGATTTTAAATTTAAGGATTCCAGTTTTTATGTGCCCCTGGTAGATGCAAAGCTACCTCTGTGATTCTGTGATGCTTTATTCCAGGTTTTTGTCACTTGAGTTGGCTTTTATTTCCCTAAAATACAAACTTTTTTTAAGATACGAATACTTATGTGCAAAATGTTGCCCCCACGTTGGGGGCCGAAGTGGAAATTCCTTAGCTAGGGTAGGGCTGTCCGAGGGCTTGTTCTCTGTGTGTTTGCTCTGACGGAGGGGCGTGTCCTCCTTTTCTAGGTCACCTTGTATCCGGCGGTGAAAGATCTCCTGCAGGAGGGCATTTACCTGATCCTGGACCTCTGCATTGAGCCAGACGTCCAGTTCCTGCGGGTCTCACTGCAGCCGGGAGTGAGAGACATCTTTAAGGAGCTGTACAACGATTATGCGAAGTACCACAAGGCGAAACGTGAAGGCGAGAGAAGATACGCCGCCTGAAGCTGTGTTCCAGAGGTGCTGCCAGTGTTCCTGTGCGGCGGCTTTGGCCCTCTGCTCTGAAAGAGTTGGAGAATGAAAGACTTCAGACGTCCTAATTTGTAATGTTGAGATAATGTGGGTTTATGTAATACACACTCTACAGCCATGTTTTGCAAACTGAATATTTTTTTAACGTGTCTTTTTATGCAGTATGTATTGCTGTGGAATCCTGATAATTGACCCTGGAATAAGGCGAATTTAATAAAAAATGGTCATTGTGGATGTTCCAAATGTGGTTCTTGTCTCTGTCGTCTAGGGGGTTGATGTCTGTTCTCCCCACTGGACACTATGTAGGTACATGGCTGTGTAATTAAGTCCCCGGTAAATATCATCGCCTTTTATGTTCTTCAGGTAACTTGGGAAGTATTCTTGAACTGTCCCTGATCTACCTTCCCTCGGAGTATACCTTCTGATGGAGCCGGGAAATGTCAGAGCTTCGAGACCCGGCGTTAGTGGAGGCCCCTGCTCCAAGTGGGGGTGGTCAGCCTGTGTCACGGGCGTGGACCTCTCTAGGGCTCCCTTCTTCGCCTGCTCTTCCTGCTCCCGCTCTCTGAAGTTTCTTCTAGAATTTCTTTTTCTGTTCAGTCTAAGAAATACTCTTAATCGTCTTCTTAAGGTACTTAAGCAATATATTTTATTGTGGCTGCCTCAGAAAAGAAAAAGAAAAAAATTTAGAACACTCCTAGTATCGGCTACACAGACAGTATGTGTCATCATGAGTACCTTATTTTCATCCCCGTGTGTCTGTCTAGATGTTCGTGTAAGTAAATATATAGTTGCCAAATTGGATCTTAAATACAATTTTGTTTTAGTTGCCTCGCTTTTTCCCTATTGCAGTAACATCTTTGGGTCTATGAAGACATTTGACACACTTTTTCATGGCTACATAGTAGTCCATTGAGTAGATACAGTTGTTCAACTTAATAAATCTTCCCTGGTTAGACATCAGGATCTTCCTAAACTTCTTTTTACAGATGGTGCTGGCAGCTGACCCTTTCCTTCTGTCGTTACTTCCGTAAGATGATCTCCCATAGTTGTATTGTTGGTCAAAACGTCCTATCCAGGTTTTGTTTTTGTTTTTGCTTTGTTTTATTTAGTTTTTTTAAATATTTTTTTAATGTTTGTTTATTTTTGAGAGAAAGAATGAGCAGGGGAGGGGCAGAGAGAGAAGGAAGACAGAGGATCCAAAGCAGGCTCTGCACTGACAGAGAGCCCAATGCAGGGCTTGAACTCACGAACCCTATAATCATGACCTGAGCTGAAGTCGGATGCTTAACCAACCGAGACACCCAGTTGCCCCATAAAAAAAAAAAAAAAAAAAATCCTATTCATGGGCACCTGCGTGGCTCAATCGATTAAGTGTTCGACTTCAGCTCAGGTCATGATCTTTTGGTTCGTAGGCTCGAGCCCTGCGTTGGGCTCTGTGCTGACAGCTTGGAGCCTGAAGCCTGCTTCAGATTCTGTGTCTCCCTGTCTCTCTGCCCCTACCCCACTCATGCTCTGTCTCTCAAAAACAAATAGACATTAAAAAAAATTTTTTTTGAATCCTATTCACTTTTAAAGATTTATATAAATATTACCAAACTGCCTTCCAGAAAGTGTACTAATTTATTTTCTTACTAGTGAATCAAGTTTAATGTAAGTGATTTTCTTGGTTTTATGCTTCCTTGATAGAGATACGTTATTTTCTCTTCAATTTCTTTAGCTACCAAGAGCTTATACATTTTTCATATTTACCGTTTTTATTTTTTATATAGACCATGTTTATGTAATTATGTTTCTTATGTAATATTAGCCTGTTTCTCAATTGGGATATTTGCTTTTTTTTTCTTACTATCTTTGTGGAATTTCTATTGGAATTCTCCTGAAATACAGACTTAAATTATTTGAAGGTCATCCCTAAACAAACTTCTTTTACTCTACTTTTTCTAGCACATATGATTGGAACAGACATTATAATGTGGAGTTTTTGGGCTACCTGTGAGAAACCGCTCCCTTTTCCTGCCCCAGATTTGATTTTTTGTTTCTTGCATTGGCTGACTGAGTTGGGGAGATGATTCTGCTTTGTATGCTGCATGCTTTATCCACTTCCTTCCCTCTGTCTAGACAGTGTGTGTAGAGGCTTCTAAGCTCTGGTAACCAGAAGTGGATTCAGGTGGCTTGGCATCTTTTCGCTTAATGCTCTGTATTGATGAAATTTTGTTTCTGTGCCCAATTCCCTGCAGGAACCTCTAACTCTGAGAGAGGTTGGTGACGTGATTTCTTGTTCACACCTGGAGATGATGTGTTGGCGCAAGCAGGTGACCTTTCAAGGACACAGGCTGTAAATGAAGCTGGAATTAAAACCATGTTCTTGCTTTTACCGTTTTGGTCACGTGCCCAGATAGGAGGGTCGCTGGTCTCAGAATTCCCTCACGAAGTAGTACGTATTATTTTTTTTCTGCCAGCTGTTCACAGAGGCCGGAGATGAGCAGTAATTGTTTTTCTCCTACGCTG
Organism: Panthera onca; assembly: GCF_046562875.1. Lineage (NCBI taxonomy): Eukaryota > Metazoa > Chordata > Mammalia > Carnivora > Felidae > Panthera > Panthera onca. The sequence continues at coordinate 70,471,484 of NC_138349.1, forward strand.
GGAATGTTCGCGGAGTGCGGGCCAAGGTGGAGCAGTTCCTCCGGTGTCCTCACGGTGGCACTGCGGGCCGCAACTCCCGGCCGTGTGCTGCTTTGAACCAAGCCTGGAGACGCCTGTATATGAAGCGGTCACTGCCTTGCAGGAAGGGGAATGAGGAAAAGAAGGCTGAACGCTGCGGCCTTCCCGCACAGTTCCAACATGCTGCCTCGGCAGGATGCCTGTTCCTGAGAAACGCTGTCCCCCTTCCTCACCGTCATTGCTCGGGGACTGCTGTCACGTCGACACGGAGTCAGCAGTCACGTAACCGTGATCCTTCCAGGGGGTGGTCACAGGGATGGGAAGCAAAGGAAAGAAGCGCAGGGGCTGGCAGGAGGAGGCCATCCCGGAGGTGACGTTTCAGCTGACACCTGCCTGAGATGAGGGGCCAACCAGTTGAAGGGCAGGGGCCTTTAAGGAGGCCCACTCTGAATTCTCTTGTCAGATGTTTGGGCAGAGACAAGGCCCCCGAGGGGAGGGGCAGATGTGGGGGGAGTTGGAAGGGAGAAGGCTTGATGTGGGGGGCTCTGCCTGGGAGGTGACTTCGCAGGAGCCGCCGTGGATGGTAGCACCTCAAGCGGCCCAAAAGGAGACACAGATGGCCAGCTGCCCCTTTCCCAGCTTTGACCTTGACCACTACCCAGGCCCCACAGTGGGTAGGTCTTCACAGCCTGTCTTCCTCTCCGGCTTCCCGAAATGTGGACCTTCCACATCATCTCCCCTCCTTTCTTGCCCCACCCTCCCTGCTGCTCCTTTGTGGAAACTGCCCGATGCCGTGGAAGGGTGTGAAGGCTTAAGAAGAAAAGACACGTCAAGGAGGGTGTGTGTGTACCTGGAAGGGATCTGGGGTGAGTCTTCCAAATAGTTCACAGAGGTGACTGACCTATTGCCAAGGTGCCAGGCTACAGCCCCGTCTCTTGCGTCTGATGAGCTCACATCCCTGTGCTTTGAGTCTCGTAAGATCCATCGCCGAGGCAGCAGCTGAGTCAGGGTTCAAGTCGTTGTTCCCCGTTGTGTCTTCTGTCTTCTCAACACTCTTTCTTGTTCGTTCCTCTTCCCTTTCTGAGGGGCTCAAGCTTCTCTATTCCTTTAACGGCTCTTCCTCTCCTGCTCAGCCTGTAGGTGATTATTGTCACTCTTCATGGGTGTGACGTGTGTTCCCCTGGGCCAGGGGGCCGCAGGAATGTCTTGTCCCCAGGGTTGTTGCAGACACTGTTCTGCATCAGCCCTCAGCAGCATCTGTCCCCGGGCTCTCTGGCCAGCTGACCGTGGCTATGCCTGCAGCTCCCAGCCCTTTCCGCTGCACCCGGTTTCCCCTCTTGTTTCCTCCTGGCTTCCTCTGTAGCCCCAGCATCCACGCGGAACACCCTTCTGACACTCTGGCCCTCACATTTCCGGGGGCCTCCGCTTCTGCTCTCCTTCAGCATCCGTCTCCCCAAGGCTCCCCTCACTCCAAGGACCAGTGTCTCCTCCCCCTCTGTACCACCTGGTCTCAGCCTGTCCGCCCTGTTGTCCCCCCACCCAGCTTCTTCCCTGTGGCCACTGTGTCACCATGCCCGTATTCCCATTCCTGCATCTGGCGGCTCCCTCCTTTGGCTGTTGTGACTTTGTCAAGCTCCCGAGATGCCCCTGGTTATCCCACTGCTTCCTCCTTCCAAGGGGGCAAGGTCTGTGGCTAGAGAAGGTAATAGAATCCTGGTGATGATTCGCCATAAAATCTCCTCTCTCCTCAGCTGCGTCCACCTGTTTGAAGGAAAAGATTTTTTTTTTTTTTTTAGAGGAAAGCATTTTTTTTTAATGTTTATTTCTTTTTGAGAGAGAGAGGGAGAGAGAGAGAGAGAGAGCATGAGTGGAGGAGAGGCAGAGACAGAGAGAGAGAGAAAATCTGAAGCAGGCTCCAGGCTTTAAGCTATTAGCATAGAGCCCGATGTGGGGCCCGAACTCGAGGACTGAGAGATCATGACCTGAGCCAAAGTCGGATGCTCAACTGACTGAGCCACCCAGACGCCCTGCGCCCCCCTCCTTTTTTTTAATCAGAGGGAGAAGCATCTGTGAGATGTTATGATTTAGTGGTGATTGGATTATTGTAATGGTTTTAGTACAAAGTTCCGGTTGATTGTGTAACATAAATGTTACAGATGAGAGAAGGAGGTTTGGAACAGGCTCTGTAACAGACACAACCGATGTGATGAGGCAGGGTTTTCATTACAAAGGGGGCCTGAGGGACGTGACTCAGCACCAGCCACACCACACGCAGTGGGACCAGGCTCACCTGGTGTGTGGGTGGGGTGAGAGACACATTCAGAAAAATAGGACCATGGAAGATCCTCCCGGGAATGCCTGGCCAGATGCCCCACTGGCGATACACCCCCAGAGGAAGAGCCCTGAGGGAAGCCACACCAATAAATGAGCAGGGATGTACCGGTGTCCTGCTGGAGGACACGGCCATGCTCACGTTTCCCAACCGTGGCCACTTTGAAGACTGGGGTGATGGGCCTTGCGTGCGTGAACGTGGATGCCCACAGCATTCCGTGCCCGGTGTTCTGTGGGCTCACTGTGCTGGTATTGTTTCTAAGTCCTCTTTGAGCTGTTTGTCACAGAGGAAATGAGCCAAACAGTCTCTTTTCCGATCTTCTAACCATATCCTTTCTGCCTCTTGGATGTCTGTCACTTTCTGTTTACAGACACAGAACATCCTTGATCTGAAAAATTTGATTATTCCTGTTATCCTCCCAAATCGCTGGCAGTCCCTTCCCTTGACTGCCAGCCAAGAACAAGGAATAGCCTACATTTGTTGTTCATACCTTGCCACCCTTGATCTTGATAATCCTCCCCATTGAAACTGCCCTCTAAAGGCCTGGGGTCAATTTTAACTACCCAGCATCATGGCTGTTGGGTTGATCTTTGACCTTGTTCGTCTCGAGGTCCCTTTGGTTTGTTGGGCCCGCCATTGGCTTCTCCTACTCTTCTGTCTCTAGGGACTTGCATATCTCCAATGCTTTCTTACCTTCACTGGCTCCTTTTTCTCAGTCCCACCCTGAAATGCTGGTGTCTCCCTCACCCAGGATCCAGGATCAGACCTTGGCAATTCTCTCTCAACCTTCTCCTCCCACCCCAATCCCTTCCATTCCTCTGACGTCACCACTTGCCTCTGTGCAAGACCCTCTCAAATCGCCTAATGTCTACACTGAATCACCCTGTCTTGCTTCTTGAGTTGACTGCCTGAGAGGAGAGAGTGGATTTGTCCCTCTCCGTCTCCAGATTCTTGTCTAACTCTTCTGGCTTGAGCGGTCGTTCCCTGCATCTGTGTTGATGTACCGGCCCCTGTCTGTCCTCCTTTGTCTTCCTGCCTCCGCTCATCAATCCCATGTATTTTTCTAAATCGCTCTGTCTTGCTTAAAAACCGTCAAGGACCCTTTCTTTTCTAAAAACATCCCCTTTATCCCAGCACTGGGGGCTCTCTGTGGTCAGACTGCCGTCCCTCCGCAGCCTTCCCAGCTGTCAAGGAAGGACCTTCCCCAAAGTGGTCTCTCTGCCATCCCTCACACACATCCTGCTTGTTAAACCTGAACCTCATGTGTTCTGTCCCCTCCACCCGCAGTGTCCTCCCTGATTCATATCCTGTGTTACAATGACGCCCTTTGCTCGCAGGCCTCATGCCCGGGTTGCCGTCTCCTGATCCCTGTAGGTGAAAATAATGACTTCTGGAGATGAAAGCTGTAGCTAGGCCACGGCCCGATGCTGCCTCCCACCATGTTTTTGTGTGCACCATTGCACCTTGCCCACTGGCTGGTGCGTTCCTTGAAGCCGGGTCCCAGTGTCCGCACTTCCCTCAAGCACAGCCCAAACCAGAGTAGGGACAGGGAAACCCTCCATTGGGCTCTGGTAGGTTCCAAACCCTACTCCAGTTGCGCTTCGAGTCTCCCTCTGCCGGGTGCACGCACAATGAGAAGTGAGAGCTCCAGAGAACTCAGGTCACGAGTGACCGGCCTGAGAATTGAACCCGGCCTTTTTATACCACAGGGGGGTTGTTTTCAACCCTACCCCCTGGCCCCTGCTCTCTTTAGCAGTGAACGATTTTCCCCAAACAAAAATTGATGTAGAACATGAGTATTTTTGAACAGATGAAAATAGGGCCGCCATAGTTTGAAGCACTGGGCCACCTGGCAGAGCTCGCTCTCTTCCCTCCCTTGTCCTCTGTCTCTGATCTGCCTCCCCTCCCCTCCCCTCCTTGACCACCTCCGCCCCCGTGGCCCCGAACATCCCCGGCTCTGCCTTCCCGTGTCCTCCCTCCCTAGCTCGGCTGGACTAGCAGGGTCTCTCTTTCAGAGCTTTACTTGAAAGCCTCTTTCTCTGTGAAGCCTTCCCTAGAAACCCAACGCAAGTCCCAGCCTCCCTCCTTTGACCATCCTATCCGCTTTCCCTGCTTGGTGACTTCTTCCTATTATTACTACTACTGCTAATTATTATTGCTGTTGCTTTCCAATTTACGGTGTCTTTTACCTATTAAATTCATCTGGTGCCCTCTCTCCCATCAAAAGTTAAGAGCCACACGAACGGGGATGTTTGTGCCGTTCATTCGCTGTGTCTCGGCACCCAGAACAGTGCCTGGTACGTAGTAGGTGTTCAATTCATGTTTGTGACAGGGAGCCCCCTGGGAACGCCGGGCTTTCAGCAGAGCAGTTCGAAAACCCGTGCTCCACCCTCCTGCCTCCTAAATGTCAGCGAATGTGTCTCTGTAGAATATTTGAAAGAACAAGTGAAGCGGCCAATGAGGTTTTCCTTCCCCTGGGTGCAGCATCGCGGCCTGGATCTGCAGAGGCCGCTGTTTACTGCAGGGAAACTTCCTAGCTGGGTCCTCACTCCACGTACCGCCCGCAGCTTACATTTTAGCAAAATCTGGGGAATGCGATGCTAGCATGGTGTTCGGTTCTTGTGTTTTAGTTTCCCGGTCGTCACAATTTCCCAGATGCATCGTCCCTGATCCAGCACGTGTCAAGAGGGCCGCTTTAAGCCCCAGAGGCTGAGGTTTTTGGAACCTGTTTGCCAGCATCTCGTTTCGGCCGTCACTCAGATTTGAGAGCAGGTGGAAGACGGTTCCGCCAGATTTGATATTCTGAGGAAGCTCCTGGCAACGCGTCCTGCTGCTCGCGCGGGCGTGCGGTGCTGGAAATGCGGGGACCGGTGGCTCCCTTTGCAATGAGAGCCCCGAAGAGAGCCAGCCGGAGTGCATTGAAAGCAGCCATTCCCCTGTCCCCCGTGCCTTCCCCCGAGCGGGGGCACCGCACAGACCTAACGGCCTCCTTGCCTCTTAGGATTCTCTAGGTGGCATTTGGATGGCACTCTCGGTTCTCAGCGGGCAGCTTGTCAAAATGGTTAGCATACGTGTCCAAAGACTGTAGCATTAGCTGTGCGTTCCGCGATTGCTAATGGGTTTCCTCCAGCCCCTTAAATGCATATCCATTGCAGATGCAGGCATGTGGCCTTTCCTCCCTAGAGGAGAGGAGGGAGAACTGCAAAGGTTCCTTTCAAAGTCTCCAGAAGGGCAGACGCTTCTCCTTTCAGGATACCGGGGCTGGAGGTGACTTACAGAAATCCCCCCCACTAAGCCCCGGTGGCCTTTTCCTTCCTTGTGCAGGGGTGGGCCTGGGGGGGAGGGGCAAGTGAGATGATTCAGTTGGCTGCCTTCCAGGGACAGATGCCTGCAGCGATCTGGGTGAGTAGCTCTTCCTGCCCGTGGGCTTCTGGACCGTGGAAGGTTTTGTTAAGAACTTCTTATCTTCCTGAAAAATTTGGACCCTTCTTGCTAAAATACAGAGGGCATTTGGGGAAAAGACTAGATAAGCTGAGACTGGGCGGCTGGTCAAGAGCTGGAGCGGTGGGGGAGAGAGACACTCTCCCACCTCGAAATCCAGGTTTTCGGGAATTTTTGACAGGTGCTTCGTTCTCCTTGGGTTTTAGCTTCCGGTGGATGTTTTGAGGCTGCTGTGTGCTAGGTTGAGCTCTCTTCATGCCCAACTTGAGTTTTCCTGGAGTCAGAGGTCCTGGATGTCCTGGTGTGTCCAAGGATAAGAAAAAGAAAATGTGCTTCTACGTGGAATGCGTAACCTTTAGCTTTCTCTTTATTTTGTTTCTTAAAGTTTGTTTATTTATTTTGAGAGAGAGAGAGAGCAGGGGAGGGCCAGAGAGAGAGAGAAAATCCCAAGCAGGCTCTGTACTGTCAGCGCAGAGCCCAACACGGGGCTCGAACCCACGAACCGTGAGATCCTGACCTGAGCCGAAATCAAGACTTGGATGCCTAACTGAATGAGCCACTCTACTTTCTCTTCAAGGCCACGTTCTTTTTTGAGGAGTGGCTCTGTGGCTTTCATTTATTCTCTTGCCTGGGCTCCCCAGAAAGCAGACTGAGAGAACATGTATGGTCTTATGTCTGGACTCAGGGAGAGGGGCTGAGGGGCACTGACTGGGAAGCAGAGGAGAGAGAGAGCTAATAGGACGGCACCTGCATTGTTTGGGCATCAAGTAGGGGATGAGGAGGAGACATCCATCGAGGGAGGCAGTGGGATGGGAGGCTGGGCTGTGTCTGCAAGAATTCAAAATTCCCAGCGTTGGAAATCTACACAGAGCTCTGCGGTGGGACCGAGACGGGTCTGATCCAGAATCTCTGTCTAACCTGACAAATTTCTGGGCCGGTATATACAGTTGTTCAGTTTGCACGTTGCCCAGAATCTCCTGGCTGAGGGAGCAGGTCAGGGCTGGACTCTGACCCGACCTCTGTTTGCAGAGCCTGGTACCAGGATCCTGTGTCCACCCAGAGCAGGTACCTTATTCCCTTAGCTCCGGGGGGAGTTCTGCTCACCTGCTTTTCCAAAGTGACCAGGGGTCCACCCATGCCACTTGACCCTGTGACCCAGCCTTGGAGTACAGCTCAGATACCCCCTCTGGAGCAGTCCCTGCTCGTGGGGCCCCCTTTCCTGTTCACCTGCCCCTGAGTTTTGTTCCCGACGCTTGGCAGCTGGTTTTGCCCTGGATTTCTCATGCTCCGATGTGAGGACTTGGCCCTAGGTTCATTCTTTTTCCTTCCAGGTGCTTCCCTCAGCTCACTCCCCGCTTCAGCCAGGCACCCCCAGCACGGCCAGGGTCAGGGCAGCCTGTGGTGTGACGGGGGAACTGCTGGCTCCGGGTCACGGTTTTCCTTTCGACAAACGGTGACATCTAGCTCATGGCATGTACGACAGTCTGTGTATTTTTATTTTTTAACTTATGAAACTACATGTGCTTTCATTTAGCAAACTTTTTTTTTTTTTTTAATAACTTTTGCTATATGGCAGGGAGCCTGTCTTAATTGTGAGGCTCTGGGGAAGCGACTTAATTTCCCGAGTTCTGTTTTCTCATCTGTGCAATGGAGATAGTTATTATCTAACCCCTGGAATGGTCGTGGACCTTAAACAGGATAGTGGATTTTCAAAGGCTTCACCCAACACCGGCACGCAGAAGGGGTTCACTGGGTGTGAATGCTCTCCCCTGCCAGGCTTCCCCTCCCTTCCCCGGAGGGCAATGTGGCACAGTGGCTGCCTCCAAGGCCAGGCCCGCCCTCACGTCCCGCCCTCACGTCCGTTCCAGTGGGACAAGCCCCGGGGAGGCCACCTCCCACCTTGCCACGCAGTGGTGAGTACTGTGTGCTCTGGGATTATGTTATCCAAGCTGTACTTAGTACCCGCAACTGTTGTGTCTCATGTTCCTTCTAGAACGTGCCTCACAGAGTTGTGGGAGAGTTTGGTCAGGGCCTGCGCGAAGAGCAGTCGAAACAGGGTCTGGCACGTAGCAAGCGTTCAATAAATAGTCGCTTAGAGTTACATCCTCGTTATTCTGTAACCAAGGAAAGAGGAGTGCGTGGAAACCCAACCTTGCCAGTAGTATTTGAAATGGACTGGTGCTGGCCCTTTGCCTGCGGGTAGCTGGAGAAAATCATGGTAGTTACTGGAGGCATCAGACTGACCAGGGGCTTGTTCTGTAAGTGAGAAGACCCAGGAGGTCTGGTCCCGGGAGTAGGTCCGCACCCTCACTCCCATGACCTCGCCGTCAGGATCCCGAATCGAGATTATAGTTTCTCTGAGTTCACATCCCGCTGCTTCTGGGTCTTTAGGAGAAAGACTGAGCTTGGAAAGACCTAGGAAAAAGGACTTTCCTGAACTAGAATTCCTTCTTTTGAATGCTGAGGACACAGTATGCCTTTGTGATTCAGAACTGGGATTCCAAGTCACTTGATTCAGTCGTGGCATTTCCATTCGACGCTCTGTGTGACGTAGTGCAAATCACCTAACTTCTCTGTTCCTTGTTTTCTCTGTCAGGAAAAGTGGATAAGAGCACCTACCTTGATTGGTTGGTTCAGGGATTAAATGTGATAATGTGTGAAAGACTTTTAGCACTTGTTTGTACAGAACCTGGAAAAAAATAGGCGCTATTATTTACTCAAAAATGTTGCCCTCAGCTTTTCGCGTAAAGAATTTCAAAATTATAGAAAGATTGGAAATATAGCACAATAGATACCCATATACCCTGTACCTAGATTTTTAAAAATTGTAAACATTTGACATGACTGCTTTATCTCTTTTTAAACATACCGACTTGTCTATAGCTGTGCATACACCTACATAAAATTTTTGCTAAGACGGCGTGAAAGTAAGTTGCCGACCTCATGATGTTCCATTCCTGAAAACATCTAACGTCCAGTGTATATTCAAATTTTCCAGTCATCCCAAGAAGAATATTTGTATGAAACCAAAGTATCAGCTCAGGGATTACTTAGTACAAAGAAGGAGGAAGGTATCTCTATCATAGAGCGATCCGGCCACGTTAACAAAAAGCATAGTATCATTAGCGATGGTCTGCTTACATACCATCACGCAAGAGATACTGCCACCAGAATTTTCGCCTGTAATCAGGCTTCTAGACCTCCTCTCCAATATGGTAGCCATCAGCTAGCCGTGTGTGCTCCTGAGCACTCGAGCTGTGACCAGTACCCACTGAGATGTGTTCTACGCATAAAATATGTTCCACGTTTAGAAGACTTATTATGAAGAAAGAATGTAAGATATTTCATGAGTAACTTTTTTTTTTTAAATTTTTTTTAACGTTTATTTATTTTTGAGACAGAGAGAGACAGAGCATGAATGGGGGAGGGTCAGAGAGAGAGGGAGACACAGAATCCGAAGCAGGCTCCAGGCTCTGAGCCGTCAGCACAGAGCCCGACGCGGGGCTCGAGCTCACATACCGCGAGATTGTGACCTGAGCCGAAGTCGGATGCTTAACCGACTGAGCCACCCAGGCGCCCCATCATGAGTAACTTTTAAAATACTGATCAAGTGTTGAAATGATAAGATTTTAGATACGGTGAGTAAAATAATATAAAAATTCACCTGTTTTAAAGTTTTAAAACTATGGCTACTAAAATTTTTTAATTACATATATGGCATGCATCATGTTTCTAGTGGACAGCGTTGCTCTAGACCTGACTTTCAGGTCAGGGAACAGAGATGTGTGTCTTGGGGGCATTCTCTAAAACTCTTCAGAAAGTCTGTGTCATGAGAGAAAGAAAAAGACAAGGGGGTTGTTTTAGACTGCTGAGATAGAAAAAGCAATCCTTGATCTGGATTAGATCCTACAACAAAAACGACCCAACATCTCCCCAGTCTCATCGCCAGGTAAGTCATAAGGGGCATTTTTACAAGCTATTGTTATTAAAGATAAGCAAGGACTAGACGCTGTATTTGATGAAGACAATTCAAGTGTCTAGTAGGGGCTTATTATTAGATCTGGTTCTTGAGATTTCCATTGGAAATGGGGATGCTGATGTTTTACGATGTCAAGGATTGGGAAACTCTGGGTGATCAGACAAGCTCATCCCCTTCCCTTGGGACAGAGTGACAGAGGAGAAGGACATTTATGTTGAGAGATCATGTTACACGGAGGTGGGGTTTGGTGGGCTTTCATTGTGGAGACTGAAGCCACTCTTGATAGAAGTTGGGGTTTATAAGAGCACCAGCAAGAATCAAATACATAGTAAAATTTAAGAAAAGTCTTGACTTTTTTAAATTTTGTTTTTAACGTTTCTTCATTTCTGAGAGACAGAGAGATGGAATGTGAGCAGGAGAGGGGCAGAGAGAGAGGGAGACACAGAATCTGAATCAGGCTCCAGATCCTGACCTGAGCCGAAGTCGGATGCTTTACCGACTGAGTCCCCCAGGTGACCCTAAAAAGTCTTGACCTTCTTAACCATTGTTCTTTTTGTGGTCTTTGCCCTTGAGTCATTAGACTTTAGTTTATATCCCTTGCTCTAAACAATGAAGGATATTTTATTATTTATTTATTTTTATTTATTTATTTTTTTAACATTTATTTTTGAGAATGACAGCACGAGTGGGGAGGGGCGGAGAGAGAGAGAGAGACGCAGAATCTGAAGCAGGCTCCAGGCTCCGAGCTGTCAGCACAGAGCCTGACCCGGGGCTCGAACTCATGAACGGCGAGATCATGACCTGGGCCGAACTTGGATGCTTAACCGACTGAGCCACCCAGGCGCCCCAATGAAGGATATTTTAATACAGAAAAAGAAAGCCTCTTTGGTTTCCTGAAGTGGACACAATCCTACTGGAATCAAAATATCCTCCGAGGTGGCTGGGAGCTTATGATGCTACAGATGTTTCCCTGAAGATTTTGCAAGTGTTCGATTTTTATTTGCTACTTCTTCGAAACAACTCACTTTCTGGGAGCTTTGAAATTGTTTCTGCTCTATTTCATTTTAGAAAGATCTAAACACCAACTGATAGAGATGAATTTTATCCCACCTCTGGGCTTTTCTCCATCCAAATCACACATTTGTGAGAATAGCTATGTCTGTAATCTCCACCAAACATGAAAAGATCACTTAAGAAAACTGATAGGCAGGGCACGGTGTACCTTTGATTATATTTACCATGTATTTCTGACTTGTTGTTTTTTGTAAAGTTTTATTATTTTATTTCCATTGTAGCTATTGGCAGGAGATCTGTTCCCCTTTTCTCCCCTGAAACATGAATTACAAATCAGAGATGTTAAATAGGAAGTAGTGGTGGTCTCGGGGCGACTGAGCGGCTCAGTCGGTTAAGCGCCCGCCTCTTGCTTTCAGCTCAGGTCATGATCTCAAGGTTCGTGAGCTCGAGCCCGCATCGGCCTCTGTGCCGACGGTGCAAAGCCTGTTTTAGATTCTCTTTCTCTGCCTTTCCCCAACCTCTCAAAAATAAATAAACATAAAAAAAAAAAAAAACACCCAAATACTGGTGATCTTATTTTTGAGTGCTAGGGAAAAGGCACTTGGGGATTTCTGTGCGTATTTGCCCTAAGAGTTTCTGTGATTCCTGGTGACCTCAGTAGCACCTTCTATCTCAAATGCATAGCTGTATGGACATGGCTGCACCTTTTAGTCATCAGGCAGTCATTCTGGTGTAAACAGGCACGTGAAAGCCACGAGACCACATATTGTCAGGCGAACCTGTTGTCGTGAGACATGTCCGTGATAGAAACGCTAAGGGGGTGCCGCGTGGCTAGCTGTATGGGGCAGGCCAATAACAGGATCCCTATGTCCTGGTAACATACGCTCACTTAGCAGTTCCGGAAACCCCGCCGTACCCGTGAACCCGGCATTCGCCAAGTTCTCGGATCTCGCTCAGAACGTCCTGATCACCAAGCCTGAGAGAGGTGGACAACGGACGCGAGCCACTGACAGATTCGATCTATTAAGGAAGCCCCCAAGCTCATACTGCGTTTATCCCACCTCCCCCCGTCCACCCCCCTGCCCCTGCTGTGGCCTACTCGTCTGATGGAGCTCACGGGTCCACCAAAGCTCTGCTCGTCTACCCGGATGTGGTGGCTGCCACTCCGTGCCTTGTGCTTCGCTCAGAATCGTGTCAAACACGGGGGGGGGGGGATATAATCTGCAAATTGCAAACGATCCTTCACAAACAGCAATATTTTAACTTCTACTGTGGCCAGGTACCCAGAGAATACCTTACAAATGATCCCGACACACCTGTGATGGCTTCTGCCCTTTCCAGTTAACTCCGCAGCCACGGGGTGTCCCACAGCTTGGTGTTGCCGTGACCTGGCCTCTTCTGCGACAGGTCCATTTTTTCAGGTTGTGTGGTGAGGACCTCGGGGGCGGGGTGGGGTGCGGGCCGGCTTTGGCTCTGCTTCCTCACCGTCCATGCAAGCAGCAAGCTGTCAGAATCGACAAAGAGCTCTTTGTTGCTTTACCAGCTGACCCGCCAGGCCTTGGGCCTGGCCTTGGCCTGGTGCTTGACCAAAAGATGGATTCAATCCGGATCCTCGTACAACTGCCTGAAGTAGCTTCCCTAGAGAACAGCCAGGCCCGTGGCAGCTGCGCCATGAGCAGGGGGAAAGAACCAGAAAAACGCTTAGTTTTTCGGCCACTGAGATTTCCGGGTTGTTTCCCTGCAGCATAGCTTCGTCTAACCCGACTAGCACCCTGACTGTTCCTGGAGCGGCTCCGTGGAGCAGAGCCACAATGTGGTCTGGATGCATGTGAGAAGTCCTCGGTTGGACAGAGTCAGTCCAGAGTCTTTCTCCCGGATCATGGCTGGCTTAACAGGGACAAATTCGTCCACGCGTGAAGACATGCGTGAAAGGATGGTCTCTCCCTTGGTCTGCCTACCCGCCGACCCATCCATCTCAACAGAAAAATAATCTCTTCCCTCGTGGAGCCTCCTTTCTGGCTAGGAAGGGATTCGGAAAAATTAAAATTATTATTAAAAAAAATTTTAATGTTTATTTCTGAGAGAGAGACAGACAGAATGCGAGCAGGGGAGGGGCAGAGAGAGAGAGGGAGACACAAATCTGAAGCGGGCTCCAGGCTCTGAGCTGTCAGCGCGGAACCTGGTGCGGGGCTCGAACTCGTGAACTCTGAGATCATGGCCTGAGCTGAAGTCGGACTCTTAATCAACTGAGCCACCCAGGTGCCCCCCCTTTTTTCTTTAGTATTTAGACATTATCACTTTCATAATTTGAGATTTTTTTTTTCCTTCAAGGTATGTGTAGGTTTAATTTAATTAAGCAAATACCATCTGTAATCTCAAATTTTATTTACCATTAGATGGTGACTGTTTTGTCATCAAATATACTTGTAAAACGTGGTTGTTTATTTATTTTTCTTTATTGTATTGTTTTTTAATTCCAATATAATTAAGGTATTAGTTTCAGGTGTACAATACAATGATTCAACAGAAAAATTAAAAATTCTTCATCTCTGATCTGTTATTTCCCAGATCCCATTCAGTTCTATAGTTTTTTTTTTCCCCAGAAGCATATAAAAAATTAGTCTTCTATTTTCTGAGTTGAAATCATGTTTATATCATGACTCCTGATACTATCCCACATAGCTTAATTATACCTAGAAGTCCCAAATCCCCTCCTCACCTATATAGGCAATCTTTTGGATTTTTTTTACAGGTAGCTATGGACTTTCAGTATATCTTTTTATTTATTTATTTAAAAAAAATTTTTTTTAACGTTTTATTTATTTTTGAGACAGGGAGAGACAGAGCATGAACAGGGGAGGGGCAGAGAGAGGGAGACACAGAATCTGAAACAGGCTCCAGGCTCTGCGCTGTCAGCACAGAGCCTGACGCGGGGCTCGAACTCACAGACTGCGAGATCATGACCTGAGCCGAAGTCGGCCGCTTAACTGACTGAGCCACCCAGGCGCCCCTCAGTATATCTTTTTTAAAAAAATTGTTTTACTTATTTTTGAGAGCGCGCAGGCAGGGGAGGGGCAGAGAGAGAGAGGGACAGAGGGTCTGAAGTGGAGTCTGCCCTGACAGCAGAGAGCCTGATGTGGGGCTTGAACTCACGAATCGCGAGATCATGACCTGAGCCGCAGGGGGAGGCTCAACTGACTGAGCCACCCAGGCGCCCCCGATCTTTAGTGTATCTTATTATTAGTTTTATTCCCAGAGGGTAACCTTATTCCCAAGGTTTGGCAGGCATTTACTTCTGCATCTAAATGACATTCATTCACTCGCTCAAAAGCATTCATTCTCTTAACAGATAGATACCTCTTGAGCAGCATTTAGGTGCCATGCTGTTTGTTGTGGGTGCTGGGAGTACAAACAGACCAGTCTGCCCTCATGGAGCTTATCTTGCTGCGAGGCAGTGGGTTGATGTACCATTTTCTATCACGGCACTAAAAATGGTTTGTAAAACGTTGGGATAGGTCCCCATTTCCCCTTGGGGGAACTTTCTCGGGTGTCTCTAATTAGTTCTATAAAGAACTAATTTTCACTGATTATATCATCCTGGTTTCTTCTCTCATTAAGATGTACACGCAAAACATTCCTTTTTGGCCGAGTCCTTGGATTTAGCCACCATTAATTTCAAACTGTCTCATGAAAATCTTGTCACGAGCAAAAACTATCACAGATGATTCTCAAGTGGACTCAACAGTTCAGCTTTTATGCTGCGATCCAGGGATACTTTTTAATGAGCCAAATTGAATTCTTTGTAGCAGTAGGCGTGTTGATTGTCCATCCTATTCCTAGCTTAAATAGACACATCTGAATATTTCGTTCTCTATTTTAAACTGTCCACGGACTACTACCTGGCTGACATTCCAAGTAATATTTTATTCGACGTCTTCATGTATTTTGATGTATGAGCCACCCATACTCCTTGCTTACCAATTTCACCTCATTCGAAGCTTTTTATGAAATTGTCATTGCTTTCTTTCAATACCTAATGAAAACTTCATTTATAAGGCACTTTATTTCCACTTTAAAGAAGAGAGGAAAATCTTTCGAACAACAGATTTGTATCGAGTGATCAAAATGGCGTCAACGGGGAGCTGCCTTACTAACTTCCGTCTGTGTTCTGATGGTAGGAACTGGTTGTTGTTTATTAGATTATTAAAATGTTTTCTCCTACTTGCCGTTTAAACAGTAAGAATCACCATGTTCATTTTCAAAACACTTAAGGGAACACAAAGTAGCATTGGCATGTAAATTTGCACTTCACGTATCGTTCTTAAAATAATTTCCATAGAATGTTGCTTTTTAACATTTTTTATGAGATACTATTGATCAAACCCAAATTTTTCCATGCAGGTAGGGTGACCGTCCATCCAGGTAAATGTTTCTTAGTGCCATAATTTTAGCCCACATCCCTCTCTGGGGCTCTGCTTTTATTTATTTATTTATTTTTAAAATTTTTTTTTCAACGTTTTTTATTTATTTTTGGGACAGAGAAAGAGCATGAACGGGGGAGGGGCAGAGAGAGAGGGAGACACAGAATCGGAAGCAGGCTCCAGGCTCCCAGCCATCAGCCCAGAGCCTGACGCGGGGCTCGAACTCACAGACCGCGAGATCGTGACCTGGCTGAAGTCGGACGCTTAACCGACTGCGCCACCCAGGCGCCCTGGGGCTCTGCTTTTAATTAGCAACATACACTCCACTCCAGATTCATCTCGGAAATCCCAACTAGCACTCCCTGTATAATTCTTATTCAAATATGTGTGGAGGAGTCCCTGGAGGAACCCATGTACACACACACACACACACACACACACACACACACACACACTGGTTCTAACTAATTCTTCAGGGAGCTGTGAACTGGACCCCATTAGTTTGGCCTTATAAAAAATTCCTAAACTCACATGTTCTTTGGTTTTATGCTGACTACAATTAAGTGTGTGAGTTGCAAGTGTATGAGTTCTAAAACTCATCATACTCTTAACTGTAAAGATGTCGTCAGGACATTATCTATGATATCACACTGTGTTCTCTTTTTGATGACTCGTGGGTAAAATTCTCCCAGTATCAGAAAAAATGGGGCTATCCTAAATTTAGCGTAAGGATATTGTGACTCCTAAAACTAGTATTCTTCCCTTTTTTATTTGTCTACTAGGAATCTTTAATATCTTTGACTTATTCCTGGCTTCTAATCAGGACACTATGGAATATAATTCTAGGGGATAATCAGGATGTAATTTCTTTTTTTTTTAAATTTTTTTTAGTGTTTTTATTTATTTTTGAAGGAGAGAGAGAGAGAGCATGAGTGGGGGAGGAGCAGAGAGAGAGGGAGATACAGAATTCGAAGCAGGCTCCAGGCTCCGAGCCGTCAGCACAGAGCCCGATGCGGGGCTCGAACCCACAAACTGTGACATCATGACCTGAGCTGAAGCCGGACGCTCAACCGACTGAGGCACCCAGGCATGCCATCAGGATGTAATTTCTTAATCATGGTTTCCCTTAACCTTGACTTCTCAACTATTTAGCATAACAGTTGAGAGCTTGTGGGCTCATAGTTGGCTTGAATTCTAGCTTACCACTTATTAGCTGTATCACACTGTGCAATTACTTAAAGACTTTTCAAATCCCAGTTTTTTTGCCTCCAAAAAATGGAGATGATAATACTTCCTACTGTAAAAGGTTACTGCAGATCAAATATAACAGTATAGGTAAAAGCTTTAGCACATACTTGCCACATGGTCAATGTTTGATTAGTTATTTTTGAAAACAATGTATTGTTATATGCCTCTCAGAAACTTAATAAAAACAAGACAATATATCAGCAAACAAACAAAATCATAACTACATGAGCTTTTCTTTTTCACACTTGCTCAGACTAGCGAAATATTTTTCTACCCAAAGAATTACAGTGATAAGTAAAGGGAAGAGGGTAGGCTTTTGGATTGGATACATCTGGTCTTCGTGTTCAATCTGCCTGTTACTAGCTATGTGAATTGAAACTTTCCAAGTCCCTCTGACCCACCTCAGGTCCTGTTGTTTCCCATCTCCACCTTGCTAGAATTGTCCTTCTTGGTTTTGGCTTTGGAAAATAAAAAACAAACAAAAATATAGTTCAACCTTGTATGTAGCTGCTGTTTCAATATGGTGTCTTCCTTTCTGTCCCTACTATGTAGATTCTAGAGTCCCTCTGATACAGTCCTGTAGCTCTGTGCTCCCACCAACCTTTAGTACATTGTGTTATTAATTATATTCTGGTGCCTCCCACCCACCACTGTGGAAACCTCTTGGTTTGTCTGTTTTGCCCTCAAGTACACACGATAGCCATGGGGGGCTCTTTGTAGCTCTCTGCTATGTGATCCTGTCTCCCTGGTTACAGTAATTGGACCAGAAGAAGGCAGCTAATGTAGGCCAATGATTGTCCCTTAGTAAGGGTATAGTTGAGGCATTAACGGACGTGTCTTAAGTTAGTTTTGGTGAGTGCTATAACCTGAAAGATCCTAACACACACCCTACTTGACTTCAACGGTGGAAGGTATACATCCAAGAGAACTGAAGACAGGCCTCAAATATTTGTATACCAATGTTCATGGCAACATTATTCACAACAGCCAAAACGTGGGGTGCAACGTAAGCACAGAGCTCCCTGATTGCGGACTGAGTCAGCATCCTGCTCTCACAGATGCCTTTTTTGTGCCCTGTATAGTCCTGAGAAGAAGCACCAACCTCCACTTTTCCACCTGGGGTGATCCTTTAATACTATTTTAATTTTTAAATATTGTGATAAAATACGCATAACATAAAATTTACCATCTTAACCATTTTTAGGTGTGTAAATAAGGGACATTGAGTACATTCACTGGGTTGTATAACTATCATCACTATCTCCTCCCAAAACCTTTTCAACATCCCCAGTTCACATTCTATACCCATCAGGCGATGACTCCTTTTTACTCCCTCCCGGGAGCCCCTGGTGATCACTTTTATACTTTTATCTATGAATTTGACCTCTCTAGTTACCTCCTATAAGTGGAATCATTTAGTATTTGTCCTCTCATGTCTGATTTCATTCACTCAGCAAAATGTCTTCAAGGTACAACCATGTTGTAGCATGGCTGAGAACTTTCTTCTTTTCTTTTTTTATTAAGGCTGAATAATATTCCATTGCATGTGTATATGACATTTTGTCTGTCCATTTATCTGTTGATGGACACTTAGGTTGTTTCCAACTTGTGGCTGTCGTAAATATTGCTGTTGTGAATATTGGAGGAGAAGCATCTGTTGGAACACTTGCTTTTGATTCTTTGAGTACATACCTATGAGCTGAATTGCCGGGCCACATGGCAAGCCTATGTTTAACTGTTTGAAGAACTGCCAACCTGTGTCCCACAGCAGCTGCATCATGTTACATTCCCATCAGAAGTGCAAGAGGGTTCCGCTTTCTCCACAGCTTTGTCAACACTAATTGTATTTGTAAAATTTAATAATAGACGTTGTAATGTGGTTTTGACTTGCAGTTTCCTAATGGATATGATGTTGAATATCTTTTAGGTATTTATCGTCCATTTGTATATGTTCTTTGGAGAAATGTCTGTTCAAGGGTTTCGCCCATTTTTGAATGTGAGTTCGAGCCCTGTGTTGGGCTCTGCACTGACTGCATGGAGCCTGCTTGGGATTCCCTCTCTCTCTTTCGCTCTCTCTCTCTGGCCCTTCCCTGCTCACTTTCTCTCTCTCTCTCTCTCTCTCTCTCTCTCTCTCAAAATAAATAAATAAACATTAAAAAAATATGCTGCTAAATTTGGTTTGCTAGTATTTTGAGGATTTTGCATACTATTTATAAAGCTTGTTGGTCTGTAGTTTTCTCTTGTGATATCTTTATCTGGCTCTGTTATCGGGATATCGCTGGATTAATGGGGATTATTATTAATAGCTTAAACTTTTAACAACCTAATTTTAATACTGCCAACTTATTTTCAATAACGTACAAATACCCTGCTCCTGTGCACCTGTCTTTCCCTTTTATATCGTGAAAGTCACAAATTACATCCTTTTGCATTTGTTATGCCCATTAACATAGAATGATAACTATTGTTTAATAGATTTGCTTATTAAAGCATGTAGGAAAAAGAGAATTTAAAAACCATACCAAAAGTACAATAATACTGGATTTTATATTTATTGGTCTCTCATATTTATCTCTGTAGTTACCTTTATCGATGCTTTTTATTTTTTCTAATGGCTTTGAATTACTCTCTAGTGTGATTATGGGCTAAATTGAGAGAGAGTCACTTCTCTCTTTTCTTTTAATATTCTCTTTGGTGTTTATCCTACTAACGTTTGACTTTCTTGGATTTGGGAAGTTTTCAACAACTGTTTCTTCAAATATTGTTATTTCTTTCTCTCTCTTCACCCCCTGGGACTCCCATAACGTGTATGTTGCTCTACTTGATAGTGTAAGGCCTAAGGTTTTTTTAGGCTTTATTCACTTTTCTTCATTCTTTTTTCTTTCTGCTTCTCAGACTCGATAATTTCAATTATCCTATTTCCAACTTTGCTGATTCTTTCTTCTGTCTGCTCAGATCTGCTTTTGAGCCCTCTATTTAATTTTCCATTTCAGTTTAATGTCCTTTTCAGCTCTAAAAATTCAGTTTTTAAAAATACTTTATATCTCCTGGGGCGCCTGGGGGGCTCAGTCGGTTAAGCGTCCGACTTCGGCTCAGGGCATATCTCACAGTCTGTGAGTTTGAGCCCCGCGTCAGGCTCTGTGCTGACCGCTCAGAGCCTGGAGCCTGCTTCAGATTCTGTCTCCCTCTCTCTGCCCCTCGCCTGCTCACACTCTGTCTCTCTCTCTCTCTCTCTCAAAAATAAACATTAAAATAATAATTTATATATCCTTATTGATGTTGTCATTCTGCTAATACACTGTATTCCTGATGTTCTTTCATTCTTTGCCCATGTTTTCCTTTGGTGGTTTGATCTTTCAGACCATTAAAAAAATGCTTGTCTAGTAAATCTGTTTTCTGGCCTTCCTCAGTGACTGTTTCAATTAATTTTATTACCTTGGCTGAGCCATACTTTCATGTTTCTTTGCATGCCCTTATGATTTTTCACTGAAAATTGTACACTTGGCTGTTATTACGTGGTGATTTTGGAAACCAAATTCTTCCCCTTCCCAAGGATTTGCTGGCTTTTTCAGTTGTTGAAGGCTGTAGTAGTCTATTTGATTAGTGACATTCTCAAAGTATTATTTCAAAGACTGTTTCGCGTTCATGTGGTGACCAAAGTCTCTGTTTCTTAGCTTGCATTCAGCTGATGGTTTGACAGAGAATTCTTTAAAAGCCAGGAGCTCTCTGACTCTGCAAATTGGTTCTGTGCCTGGGTTCTCCTCTTTTAGTCAGGCCTGCACCGTGCCTAAAGATCAGTTCAAGGTGAAAGCTTAGAATCTTCTCAGGTTGTTCTGAGATTGCATCTTGCTTTAGGAATCCATGTGCCTGTATAGATGCCTGGTTGCTTTAAATGTCCTAATTTCCTAGAAGAACTCTCTACAGCTTTGCCTTATGTTGTCTATTGTATGTTGGACTATAATCTTTTTTTCCAGGCATCTGAAGGTTGTTAATTCAGCTTGTCATGTTGTTGAGCTCTTTTGGTCTGATTTCTGAGTTAGGCAAGCAGAGAGAAGCACTTTGTATCAGCCCTTCAGGTAATCTTCAGACAGGTTAGAAGAGACATGTGGCCCCCCACTCGTGCTCTGTCTCTCTCTGTCTCAGAAATAAATAAACATTAAAAAAAATTAAAAAAAAAAAAAGTGGGGCACCTGGGTGGCTCAGTCGGTTGAGCAGTTGAGTGTCTGACTTCAGCTCAGTTCATGATCTCATGGTTCGTGGGTTTGAGCCCCACATCAGGCTCTGTGCTGACAGCTCGGAGCCTGCTTCTGATTCTGTGTGTGTGTGTCTCTCTCTCCCTCCCCCACTCATGCTCTGTCTCTCTCTGTCTCAGAAATAAATAAACATTAAAAAAATTTTTAAAAAAGAAGACACATGGGGCTCACATATATGTGACCTACACAAGAATTTGCAAATAAAGTGTGTTCTTCTCCCTCCCAAAACCAGAAAAATTGTCCCACACTGGGAAATCAGGCTGCTGCATCTTTAAGCCTGTTGTCACTAAGACCGTTGCTGCTTTAAGACTGGGGCCACTTTAAGGCTGTTGCCACTTTAAGACTACAGTCAAGGGGGAAGGGATGGGGGAAGGGCCTCCAAAATAGCCAGAAAAGATTTGTGGAATTTTGAAGTGCCTTTTTCTTGATCCAGCTTTCACTTGGTTGCTGTAAACTTTTGACTGTTTTCCAGAGTTCTTATAAAATGTGTTCTGACAGTTTCTGCTTGTTTTTTAATGTTTCTGTGGAAGGGGTGAGAGCTTGGGGCTTCCTATCTGTCATTTTTCTGACATTACTCTGCTATTTGTTTTTACATGCAGGCTTTCCTTTTGTAATAAAATGTGCCTTGGAAAGAACTACATTGATTTCGAGCTTAGGAATATGCGATTTCTTCCTAATATTACAGGCGGAGACCTCCATGTCCCAGGAAGGGCTGGCTGTGCTCTAGAATACCGGCCGTCTCACCACCTCTGCGATGTCCATCCAGCGGTGACCCTCCGCCTGTCCCAAGAGGTCTCAACGGTTTCATCCAGGTAGCAGTATGCGTGCCTTTGTTTGCAGCACAGATAAGCATGTTGTAAAATCAGTTCAGTTGCAAAACATTTATTGAGTGCCTGCTGTATGTCAGGAAAACACTGGGATATAACCGGGGATAAAAATAGCAGTTGTGTGCTAAAGGAACTTACTTCTAGTGAGAGAGACAGATGGTGAGCCAATCATCTCAGGACAATGTGAAGTTTCCGTCATGGGGTTATGTGGAGGGCCCCATGGGAGCACAGAGCAGGGACTTTCTGGGGTTGAGTCTTGAAAATAAAATCAGTTAGGAGTTAGCAAGACAGAGAAGGAGGGACTGCCAGATGGAAGGTTGATAACACAGCCTGAATGAAAACTCGGGTCGCCTGAGTCCCGGTTCAGGATGTTTCGTGCTTATCCAAGTTTTAGAGTTTCACCGAAAGCAGGCCTGTCTTCTCATTGAATCTGGTGGGGCTTTTTTTTTTTTTTCCCTAGTAAGTTTTGTGGCATTTTGCTCTACTCCCAGAATTTCATTTATTAAAGCGATTACATAATCACTGTTCTAGACAACCACTTCCTTAGTGAGGATGTCATCTAATAGACTCTGTGTTCTGGTCTTTAACGTATTACTAGCTATTGTTATGACCCATGTTCCAACACTGCTTGGCAGACTTTAGCTTGGTGGCCTCTAGAAATGAGGCCTTGCCTTTCTGAGATAGACCCGTGGGCGTGCTTGTCTAGGCTCAGTCCTAAGAAATCGGTCTCTCCTGAAGGGGGGGGGGTCTTGGTGGCATCCCATGGGACTCAGTGCCCCGGGAATCAGATGAGTGGATTGGGGATGGGCCTTGCCAGCCTAGCGGAATCCCTGGATACTTTCTCCCAGCTCTTGAGTTGGGACATGCCCAACTACAGGATTTATTTGGTAGCTGTAGGGGTCAAGTACAGATAGAGCCAAAGCTTCATGCTGAGGCAGGTCAGACAAAGCAAAAGACAGGATGAAAGGATAAAGGAGTAGGAGCCCTGAGCAACCAGAGAAACCAGTATATAGAGAAGGTAAGTGACCAGGCATACAGAGAGAGGCTGAGATGAAAGATGACAGGGTGGGGGGAGGAGGGGGATGAGGAGGAGAAGGAGGAGGAGAAGAGAGAGAGAGAGAGAGAGATGTTGCTGTTCATTCTTCTGTTTTCCTTGAGGCCCAGCTGTACTTCTTTGGTCAAGCTGGGTTCTCTTAAGTTTCTCTGTATCTTAAAAAAAAAAAAAAAATTAATATTTATTTACCTTTGAGATAGGGAGAGTGCGCAAGACCGAGTGGGGGAGGGGCAGAGAGAGAGGGAGACACAGAATCCGGAGCAGGCTCCAGGCTCTGAGCTGTCAGCCCAGAGCCCGATGTGGGACTCGAACTCACGGACTGGACCACAAGATCATGACCTGAGCCAAAGTCAGAGCTTAACCGATTGAGCCACCCAGGTGCCCCCAGGTTTCTCTGTATCTTAAACAGTGAACCCTTTGCTTGCCTTAGCTTCTGTGGGCTTCTGATCCCTCAGTGAAAATTGCTCCCGATTCCATCCGGTGCACATCGGTTTCTCCCCAGGCCCAGTGGCTGATGTTTTCCCTCAGAGTGAGGGAGATTCAGCCCTCAGTGAATTCCTTTTCCTAGCTGGTGTGAAGGCATTTAACCCTGACTTTTCCCGCAGACATGGAGAAGTCTCTGTGGTTGATGAGACTCTGGTCGATGCCACTTACGGGCAGTTCCACATAAGCTATGGATTAGCCATTGGATTGCCTTCCGCACAAAGAGATAGTCATTAATTCAAAGCACGGCCGTACCAAGAGTCGACACATGGCTATGTGGTGGTCTATGAAATGTACCAGGCCAGGAGCCGGGGACACCAGATGCCCAGTTCTAATTCCGCCTTTAACTGGCCCCTGACTTGTAGCACCGGTGGCTTTACCCACAGGGTGGGGTTTTGATGCACAAGGTGAAATGAGACAAGTATACGAAAGCTCTTTGAAAAAGTGCAGTGTGTGTTATCCTCAGATATGTGAGGAACTGTATTTGGCTGGAGGGAGCCGGAAACGGCCAACTTCTTTCCCATTTGTCCTGTCAAAGACCCACACTGGCAGGACGGCTGGAGGATGATACAGAGACTGAGGGAAACGTAGATCTTAGTTCTGGCTGTGCTTCAAATCACGGTGGTGCTTTAAGGACCCAGAGGGGCTCTGCTTACCGAGTCCCTCTGAATCAGAAGGTCCTTGGGCGCTGGTAGGAGGCCAGGGATGAGAATCTGTTCTGGGGTTCTGTCTCCTTTGAGGGCAGAACTCTGGGAGGCAGGTGGAGGCTAAAGTCAGAGCCGAAGGAAGAGGCAGCAAGAGCCAGAGCGCCGCGCTGAGCACAGAAACGTGCCCATCTTCCCCTTTGCCAGTCACACTGATGAGAACCAGGAGGACAGAGATGTCATCAGGACTAACAGCCTGCAGCTGTTGGAGTGGCCCTGCCAGATGGTGAGTTGGTGCGATTATGCCAGGGTTGATGTGCGGTGGGAAGGGGTCAGGGCAGCCTTCACCCCCTGCCTCCTTTTGTCCCCAGCAGAATCCTGCTTCTTGGTGAGCAGTGTCTCTCTTGGGTGTGACGAACGTCTGGTCCTACAGAGACAGCGCTTCGGGTGTTTCCATCAAAGCCAAAGGCAAGCCTTTTGGTTTTAAGATTTGACCGCTGGCACCTGAAAGGACGAGTGATGGGAAGTAATCTCATGTGTTTGTGTTTGGAATTTGGCTATTTCACATGGCCAGAGTATACTAAATAATGGAATTTGACCACTGGAAATGAATTCTAGACTCTTCTAGAGTCTGTTAGAGAACGGCCTGGCCCCTTCCACCTCCCTAGGACCATCTCTTATATCTCGTAGACACACTGGGGTCTTCCAGGCATATGCCTGCCCTGCATTTCCACTCTGTGCATGTTTTTTCTCTGCATGGATCACTTTCACCCTAACGAGCCCCGTGCCCGAAGAACTCCTATGCATCCTTCAAAACTCAGGTCAGGAGTCATGTTTCCTGGAAACTTTGTAGGTGCTCTCCTCCCTTATCTGGTAAAGTTCACTGGGTTGATTTCCATCACAGAAAGCCCTGTGCACAGTGTGCTCAAAGGTCAACCGTGTGCTCCCCTTCCCCATGGCCAGTCCCTTCCTCTTGGGGACCATAACAAACTATCTTTTCAATAGAAGGTATCTCCTGATCTTCTGGACTTGCCCATCTGAATAATAATAAAACTTACATTTTGAAACACGGGTATTGCCTTATGGATACAACCATCACCTAAGTCAAGAAATAACATTAGCAACATTTCCAGGGGCACCGTGCTCTTATAATCCAGCAAACATTTATGAAGTGCCTTCTATTCACTCATACATTCACATCTTCACCAAATATTTACCAATTATCTGTGACGGGCTAGATAGTGTGCTGGGACTCGTTACGTACAGAGATGAGGAAAGCAGAGGTTCTGGCTTCACCACGCACGTCTTTTAATGGAAAAGACAGTATTAGTCAAACAACCACACAAATGAATATACAATAGCAAACAATGATACGTGCAAGGGAGGCGAATCAAACACTGCTCTGTGCAGGTCACTTCCATGAATTATGTCCTTTAGCCCTCCCAAAAGGCTGATTTGGGGGGTACCATTGGTATTGACAGTCTAGACACGAGGAAACAAAAGTGAGGCTTTGCCCCAAGCCATGTAGCTGGAGGTTGGAGGAATCCCTGAAAAGGTCTAGCTAGTCAAGAAAGACGTCAGGAAGGGGCAAACCTTGACCTAGGTCTTGAAGAAAGGATAGGATTCAGGTAGGCGAAGCTGGGAGGGGCATTCCTCAAGTCGCCACCTGATTTTTAGTCCTTGCTGTGGAGGTGGGTGCCTAAGGCACCCATTGCCTTCTACCAAGGAAGGAATGCAGAATTCTGGTTTAGCAGGTGTTGGCTGTCTTCAAGGCTCTTCGGCAGCTCTACTATGGCAAAGACCTTCCAAGCTGAGACTTCACGCAACAGCTCTGGTTCGAAGGGAAAGTTTTTTCATACTCAATCTGGTATTGACATCTGACATCCTGCAGAAGGCTGCCCGAAGCTTGAGGCTTCTGGCTGTGGGAGGCTCCCTCAGGAGAGCCTGCCTATATGCTGAAAGAGCTGCATTGGAGAACTCGGGAGCCTTGGGTCTCAGGAGGGGCTCTCTCGCTAGAAGCAGAGCGATCTTGGGGCCAAGCGTTTCAACTTCATTTCCTAACTGAGTGTCGGGACAAAGCTAGCATTTGACATTTTCTGAAGAAACACTAGCTTTGACAGAGTGCCTCAAATAGGACAGACGAAGACCGCGTCATTGGAGACCCCAAAGAATACCCCAGGCACAATCTGACGGGCCCAGGGAGGCCGATACAGGATTATATGCAGCTTTTCTCCTGGTGGGATAGAGCTGCTTCGGGGAGGTGAGAGTGGAAATGTACTTCTTCAGGAGAGAGGCAGTTGGGAGGGCTTTCATGGGGCCGAATCTTTGTTTCGCCGCTTACTAGCTGTATTACCTGTACAAGTGACTTCCCCTCTGGGAGCTGGTTTCTGCATTGGTCCAATAGGGATACAGTGTGAGTTTTATTAGATAGTGTTGGATTTAGAGTTCATACACATCTAGACATGGGCGCCGTGCCTGGCATGGAGCAGGCAGTGTTGGCATCCCACTTTTCCTCATCTGCATGGGCTATGTCCTTTTCACAGCATTGGACCACACATTTATTGTAGGGAGTTGAACAGCTCAACCAACACACTCTGGGCACTAGCTGGCAAGCCTATCATGGGGGCACAGGGAGGGGGTGTTCTTGTTTTGTATCTTCTTCCTCCTTTGAAAATTTTTCCTCCCCTGAGACTCCACGCAAGGCCAGACTTAACCAGGCACGACCATGGGACCGAAGACACATCCTTCAAGTTATGCTGTGCACAGACCCAGGTGACCTCAAACACCCTCGTCCTTGGCTGGCCTCAATTTTGTAAACACATGCTGCACAAGACCCTGTGCCCCCTGAGACTTCTGAGAGCCCCATGCTAGATGGCTTCCCCAGGAGCAGAAATGCTGAGGAAATAAGAAATTTCCATAGCAATAAGCGAGAACCACTTACTGGTTTCAGGCCAGCTGGGGCCCCTGATTGTGACTTGTAGGAGTATGCTTGGCAGAGATTAAACTCCCTCTTTAATTTTTGATGTTGTTTCTTTGTTCCTTGCCTTGACCCAACAGGGTCTTGGAAGTTTTAAAAGAAAAAAAAGTCCCCGCCACGTAGCAATGACTTGAGGTCGTGTAATAACTGATTACAGTTTACATACATTTTAGTTATTTCCATTAAAAATGTGGAAAAATAGCAGAAAAAGGATGCCATAAAAACAAACAGTTCTTTTTGCACAGAGACGCAGCCCAAAGGAGGAACAAATTTGCTATTTTTATATGTATAGAAAACACATCTTCCAGTCTTGCTAGGTAGTCCACAAACCAATTTATGTTGACTTTGCTTGGGGCAAGGAAGTACATTTGGGGTTCCTTCGAACTCTATTTCTGTGACAGAAACGAATACCTGCCCCTTTTGGTAATGGATTAGGATGTGATGCTTTGTCTCCTTTTAGGGACAAAAAATAGGATTGAGGGAAGGTATCGTCTCTGGTTCCTAGACTTTAGGATAGATTTTGCTAGCCGTCAACATGTATTGTCCTTTGTTGTAAATGCTGGAGTCACCTTGTCCCCACCCTTGGGGTGCAGGTGGTGTCCATAACGGGGCAGGAAGAAGGATGTGTTGTATGTTCATCCATGCTTGTATTGTACTAATTCTGGTAAATGAGGGTAAGTGGCGCTAAGGCCCCTCCAGGGACCATTTATCTTGTTTACCAGATGGAATCGAATATGCCAGTCTTTTTTTTTTTTCCTAAAAAATTTTTTTTGTTTTTGTTTGTTTTTGTTAATTTTTCTAAAAACAAAACTTATTTATTATTTTATTTTTATTTATTTTAAAAATAGAATTTATTGTCAAATTGGCTTCCATACAACACCCAGTGCTCATCCCAACAAGTGCCCTCCTCAATGCCCATCACCCATTTTCTCTCTCCCCGCCCCCCATTCACCCTCAGTTTGTTCTCTGTATTTAAGAGTCTCTTGTGGTGTGCCTCCCTCCCTCTCTGTTTGTAACTATTTTTTTCCCCTTCCCTTCCTCCGTGGTCTTCTGTTAAGTTTCTCAAGATCCACAAATGAATGAAAACATAGGATATCTGTCTTTCTCTGACTGACTTACTTCATTCAGCATAATACCTTCCAGTTCTATTCCCATTGCTGCAAATGGCATGATTTCATTCTTTCTCATTGCCAAGTAGTATTCCATCGTATATATAAACCACATCTTTATCCACTCACCAGTTGATGGACATTTAGGCTCTTTTCATAATTTGGCTATTGCTGAAAGTGCTGCTATAAACATTGGGGTGCATGTGCCCCTTCGAAACAGCACACATGTATCCCTTGGATAAATACCTAGTAGTGCAATTGCTGAGTTGTAGGGTAGTTCTATTTTTAATTTTTTGAGGAGCCTCTGCACTGTTTTCCAGAGCAGCTGCACCAGTTTGCATTCCCACAAAGAGTGCCAGAGGGTTCCCATTTCTCCACATCCTTGCCAGCATCTACAGTTTCCTGATTTGTTCATTTTAGCCACTCTGACCGGTGTGAGGTGCTATCTCAGTGTGGTTTTGATTTGTATTTCCCTGATGAGGAGTGACGTTGAGCATCTTTTCATGTGTCTGTTGGCCATCTGGATGTCTTCTTTGGAAAAGTGTCTATTCATGTCTTTTGCCCATTTTGTCACTGGATTATTTGTTTTTCAGATGTTGAGTTTGTTAAGTTCTTTATAGATTTTGGATACTAATCCTTCCTCTGATATGTCATTTGCAAATATTGTTTCCCATTCCATCAGTTACCTTTAGGTTTTTTGATTGTTTCCTTTGCAGTACAGAAGCTTTTTTTCTTGACGAGGTTCCAGTAGTTCATTTTTGCTTTTAATTCCCTTGCCTTTGGAGATGTGTCCAGTAAGAAATTGCTGCAGCTGAGGTCAAAGAGGTTGTTGCCTGCTTTCTCCTCTAGGGTTTTGATGGTTTCCTGTCTCACATTCAGGTCCTTTATCCATTTTGAATTTATTTTTGTGTATGGTGTAAGAAAGTGGTCTAGTTTCATTCTTCTGCACGTTGCTGTCCAGTTCTCCCAGCACCATTTGTTAAAGAGACTGTCTTTTCCATTGGATACTCTTTCCTGCTTTGTTAAAGATGAGTTGGCCGTCTTTTGTGGGTCTGACTCTGGATTCTCTATTCTATTCCATTGGTCTATGTGTCTGTTTTTGTGCCAATACCATACTGTCTTGATGATGACAGCTTTGTAGTAGAGGCTAAAGTCTGGGATTGTGATGCCTCCCGCTATGGTTTTCTTCTTCAATATTGCTTTGGTTATTTGGGGTCTTCTGTGATTCCATACAAATTTTAGGATTCCTTTTTCTAGCTTTGAGAACAATGCTAGTGCAATTTTGATTGGGATTGCATTGAATGTGTAGATTGCTTTGAGTAGTATTGACATTTTAACAATATTTATTCTTCCAATCCATGAGCATGGGATGTTTTTCCATTTCTTTGTGTCTTCTTCAATTTCCTTCATAAGCTTCCTATAGTTTTCAGCATATAGATCTTTTGCATCCTTGGTTAGGTTTATTCCTAGGTATTTTTTGGTCCTTGTTACAATTGTAAATGGGATCAGCATCATTATTTCTCTTTCTGTTGCTTCATTACTGGTGTATAAAAATGCAACTGATTTATGTACATTGATTTTTGTACCCTGCAACTTTGCTTAATTCATGTATCAGTTCTAGCAGACTGTTGGTGGAGTCTTTCAGGTTTTCCATGTAGAGTATCATGTCGTCTGTGAAAAGTGAAAGTTTGACTTGTTCTTTGCCTATTTTGATGCCTTTTATTTCGTTTTGTTGTCTGATTGTTGATGCTAGGACTTCCAACACTATGTTAGACGACAATGGTGAGAGTGGACATCCCTGTCGTGTTCCTGATCTCAGGGGGAAAGCTCTCAGTTTTTCTCCATTGAGGATGCTATCAGCTGTGGGCTTTCCATATATGGCTTTTAAGATGTTTAAGTATGTTCCTTCTATCCCGACATTCTTGAGGGTTTTTATTAAGAAAGGATGCTGTATTTTGTCAAATGCTTTTTCTGTATCTATTGATAGGATCATATGGTTCTTATCCTTTCTTTTATTAATGCGATGAATCACATTGATTAATTTGCAAACATTGAACCAGCCCTGCAGTCCAGGAATGAATCCCACTTGATCGTGGTGAATAATTCTTTTTATATGCTGTTGAATTCGATTTGCTACTATCTTATTGAGAATTTTTGCATCCATATTCATCAGGGATATTGGCCTGTAGTTCTCTTTTTTTACTTGGTCTCTGTCTGGTTTAGGAATCAAAGTAATACTGGCTTCATAGAATGAGTCTGGAAGTTTTCCTTCCCTTTCTATTTATTGGAATAGCTTGAGAAGGATAGGTATTATCTCTGCTTTAAACGTCTGGTAGAACTCCCCTGGGAAGCCATCTGGTCCTGGACTCTTATTTGTTGGGAGATTTTTGATAACCAATTCAATTTCTTCGCTGGTTTTGGGTCTGTTCAAGCTTTCTATTTCCTCCTGCTTGAGTTTTGGAAGAGTGTGGGTGTTTAGGAATTTGTCCATTTCTTCCAGGTTGCCCAATTTGTTGAATTCGATTTGCTAGTATCTTGTTGAGAATTTTTACATCTGTGTTCATCAGGGATATTATATTGGTCTATAGTTCTTCTTTTTTGTGGGGTCTCTGTCTGGTTTGGGAATCAAGGTATTGCTGGCTTCATAGAATAAGTCCAGAAGTTTTCCTTCCCTTTCTATTTTTTGGAACAACTTGGGAAGGATAGGTATCATCTCTGCTTTAAATGTCTGGTAGAATTCCCCTGGGAAGCTATCTGGCCCAGGACTCTTACTTGTTCAGAGATTTTTGTTAACTGATTCAGTTTCTTCACCAGTTATGGGTCTGTTCAAATTTTCTATTTCTTCCCGTTTGAGTTTTGGTAGTGTGCGGGTGTCTAGGAATTTGTCCATTTCTTCCAGGTTGTCTGGTTTGTTGGCATATAATTTTTCATAGTATTCTCTGATAATTTCCTGTATTTATGAGGGATTGGTTGTGATAAATCCATTTTCATTCGTGGTTTTATCTATTTGGATCCTCTCTCTTTTTGAGAAGTCTGGCTAGGGGGTTATCAATTTTGTTTATTTTTTCAAAAAACCAGCTGTTAGTTTCATTGATTTGTACTACTGTTTTTTGTTCTTTGTTTGTCATTTTGGATTCTGTATTGTTTATTTCTGCTCCGATCTTTATTATTTCTCTTCTGCTGGCCTTGGGGTTTCTTTGCTGTTCTGCTTCTAGTTCCTTTAGGTGAGCTGTAAGATTTTGTATTTGGGATTTTTCTTGCTTCTTGAGATAGGCCTGGATTGCAATGTATTTTCCTCTTAGGACTGCCTTTGCTGCATCCCAAAGGGTTTGGATTGTTGTGTTTTCATTTTCATTTGTTTCCATATATTTCTAGATTTCTTCTTTAATTGCCTGATTGACTCATTCATTCTTTAGTAGGATGTTCTTTAACCTCCATGCACTTGGAGGTTTTCCAAACGTTTTCTTGCAGTTGGTTTGAAGTTTCATAGCATTGTGATCTGAAAATGTGCATGGTATGATCTCAATTCTTTTATGTTTATTGAGGGCTGTTTTGTGACACAGTATGTGATCTGTCTTGGAGAATGTTCCATGTGCACTCGAGAAGAATGTGTATTCTGCTGCTTTAGGATGAAAAGTTCTATATATATCTGTCAAGTCCATCTGGTCCAGTGTGTTATTCAGGGCCATTATTTCTTTATTGATTTTCTGCCTAGATGGTGTATTCATTGTTGTAAGTGGAGTATTAAAGTCCCCTGTAATTACTGTATTCTTACCAATAAGATTGGTTATGTTTGTGATTAATTGTTTTATATATTTGGGTGCTTTCTAATTCGGTGCATAATCATCTATAATTGTTAGCCCTTCTCGATGGATAGACCCTGTAAATATTATATAATGCCCTTCTTCATCTCTTGTTACAGCCTTTAGTTTAAAATCTAGCTTGTCTGATATAAGTATGGCTACTCCAGCTTTCTTTTGACTTCCAGTAGCATGATAGATAGTTCTCCATCCCCTCATTTTCAATCTGAAGGTATCCTCAGGTCTAAAATGGGTCTCTTGTAGACAGTAAATAGATGGGTCTTGGTTTTTTATCCATTCTGATACCCTATGTCTTGATTGGAGCATTTAGTCCATATACATCCAGTGTTATTATTGAAAGATATGGGTTTAGAGTCCTTATGTTATCTGTAGGTTTCATGCTTGTAGTGATGTCTCTGGTGTTTTGTCTCACAGGATCCCCCTTAGGATCTCTTGTAGGGCTGGTTTAGTGGTAATGAATTCCTTCAGTTTTTGTTTGTTTGGGAAAACCTTTATCTCTCTGTCAATTCTGAATGACAGGCTTGCTGGATAAAGGATTCTCGGCTGCATATTTTTTATGTTCATCACATTGAAGATTTCCTGCCATTCCTTTCTGGCCTGCCAAGTTTCAGTAGTTAGGTCTGTTACCACCCTTATGTGTCTACCCTTGTAGGTTAAGGCCCGTTTGTCCCTAGCTGCTTTCAGAATTCTCTTTATCTTTGTATTTTGTCAGTTTCACTATGATATGTTATGCAGAAGATAAATTCCTGTTACATCTGAAGGAAGTTCTTTATGCCTCCTGAGTTCAATCTGTTTCCTTCCCCAGATTGGGGAAGTTCTCAGCTATGATTTGTTCAAGTACACCTTTGGCCCCTTTCTCTCTTCTTCTTCTGGAACTCCTATGATACGGATATTGTTCTGCTTCATTGAGTCACTTAGTTCTCTAATTCTCCACCCATGGTCCAGAATTTTTTTCTCTTTTTTTCAGTTTCATCTTTTTCCATAATTTTATCTTCTATTTCACTTAATCTCCCCTCTGCCTCTTCAATCCTCACTGTTGCTGCCTCCAATTTATTTTGTACCTCATTTATAGCATTTTTTAATTCATCATGACTATTTTTTAGTTCCTTGAATTCTGCAGCAATAGATTCTCTGCTGTCTCCTGTGCTTTTTTTCAAGCCCAGTGATTTATCTTATGATTATTATTCTAAATTCTTGTTCAGCTATATTGTTTATATCTGTTTGGATCAATTCTTTAGCTGTCATTTCTTCCTGGAATTTCTTTTGAGGAGAATTCTTCTGATTTGTCATTTTGGCTAGGTTTCTGTCCCTTATGTGTTTTAAAAGCTTGTTATGTGCCCCTCACCTCATAGCATTACCATATTAAAGAGGGTCATACATTGTACAGGGCCTGGCCCTTCAGGAGGTTTTTTTTTTTTTTTTTTTTTTTTTTTTTGAAGAATGTTACTTGCTCACTGTTGTTGTGACTTTGGGTACTTTATCTCCCTACTCTTAGTGATGTTTTGGACCCTTCACCAGGTGTACTTTGATTTGTTCATTGAAGTAGCCCCAGAAAGGAAAACAAACAAACAAACAAACAAAATACAAATAGAAAACAAAAACATGTACACACACACAGAAACAAAAAAAAATCCCCCAAAACAAAAAAACCAGAAACACCAGCTACAAGTAAACAACAGGGTGGAGGCAAAGCTGATGGCAGAGACATTACCCCATACAAAGAGAGAAATGACAGGGGTGGGGGAAAAAATAAAAATTGACCAGACAGAGAAACTATTTGGCTTAATCCGCAGAGAGAGAGAAAGGAAAATAAAATAGGAGGTGTAGAACATATATCAACAGCATGGATTAAATATGTGTCTGCTCAAACAAACCAACAACCAGAATAACAAGATTAGAGGAGGGAAGCGATAAGAAGGATGGAAGAATATAGCTATATGATAAGAATTGTCGGAAAATTAAATCAGGCAATCCAACAGCGCTGGTCTGGAGGAGGGGCTGTCTGGTTCTTCAGCGTCAATCTCACTGTAGTAGATACTCAGCCACCAGGCATGGAGGGGCGTGGTTTGGTGTGGGTATGTCCCGCCTGCACTGTGGGCCTGCTGTCTATTCCCTGAAGCCCTACATATGGCCAATCAGGTTGTCCCAATGAGTCTCTGGAAGTGACTCTATTTCTTTGCCTCCTGGATTCTTGGAGTTCAAAGGCCTTTGGACTCAACACTGCTTTGTTTGAGAGAGGAGAGAACTTCGGGTCCCCCTACTTCTCTGCCATGTTGGCTCCTCTCTCCAACCCCTCACTTCTGAGGGACTGCGGCGTCGACTGTAGCTGTTTCCAGTTTTTCACTTTCTTTCCAGCCGCTTTTATGGGGGGGTTCTTTTCCCGAGCTCCCCCCCACCTCCCGCCCCGCCACCCCCGCATCTCTGTCCTCTCTCTGCAAGCAAAAACAGCTCCCTGCCCTCCGCGGCTTCTCTCTCCCCCAGTTCACCTCTCCGCGCTGGGTGCCTGCTGAATTCTGTGGTTCAGGTTGTGCAGATTGTTGTGTTAATCCTCCAATCAGTTTTCTAGGTGTGCAGGATGGTTTAGTGTTGGTCTGGCTGCATTTCAGAGATGAGAGACGCAAGAAAATTTCCATGCTGTTCCACCATCTTGGCCCCTCCTCCAAATATGCCCGTCTTTGTGATGGTTCAACCAGGAATCATATCTTTGTATTTAGCTTTAAAAAAAAAAAAAGAATCAAAAGTAAACTACCAGAGTCTTATCTTTTAAAAAAAAAAATGTATTTGTATGTCTTGTAGCCAACTTTTCAGTTTTGTGATTAGCACCTATCATGGCTCACCTCACACTCAATAGTTTCATTTTTTTTTCCTATTTCTTTAAAAAAGGTTTTTTTTATTATTAAATATTAAGTAGAGTTTCCACCATTAATTAAAATGTAGGAAGCTGCAAGAGCATACTGCTCTTACCTTGAGGAGAAAACCAGGTAACCTGCAAAATTATAACTTTTTAAAGGCCTTCTTCATAAAGCTGACATTGTTGAATACTGCAGGTAAACTGAGGGTGTGGCTGCACAACCTTTTGCCCATACCTTAGAGAGATCAGAAGGTAGGAGTATCAGTCACACAAAAAGCTCTTTGGAGAGATGAAGGTCCTCAAATTTAAGGGCCTTGAGATGGGATTTATTCTGGATTATCCAGGTGGGCCGACTATAATCACATGAGTCCTTAAAAGTGGAGAAGCTTTTCTGGCTGCAGAGAAGTGGCGAAATGGCAGCACAAGAAAGGCTCTGCCCACCATTGCTTTGAAAATGGAGGAGGGGGATCACAAGCCAGGGAATGTGGGAGACCCCATTGTAAATGTCAAGACATATATAGGATCAAAGTAAATGGATGAGAAGAGTAAATAAAAGAAATCAAGGCTGGTTATATTAGTATCAGACAAAGTCAATTTCTAACCCAGTGATAAGGAAGGACTTCCTATAATGACAAAGGGTACAGTAGCTTAAGAAGATGTAACAATCCCAAATGTGTATGCATTTAAAAACACAGCTCCAAAATACATAAAGCACAAAATGATAGAACCAAAAGGAGAAATAGACATAATCGTAATTATAGTTGGAAATGTCAACATTCTTCTTTCAGTAATCGGTAGAACAAGCAGACCAAACAAAATCAGTAAGGATATAGAAACTGGAACAACTCAGTTGCAGGGTCTGGTCCCACCTTCTGGTATTCATACCTATGTGTGGTCCCCTTCACATCATACCAGTGTTGATCTGAGAGCCCTATATCATATGGCAGAGGTGATGGTATGTCACTTTTAAGATCAGGTTGCTAAAGACTGTGTTTTCTTTCTTTCTTTCTTTCTTTCTTTCTTTCTTTCTTTCTTTCCATAATTTATTGTTGAATTAGTTAACATACAATGTATACATTGTGCTCTTGACTTTGGGAGTAGATTCCCATGATTCATCAGTTACATACAACACCCAGTGCCCATCCCAACAAGTGCCCTCCTCAATGCCCATCACCCATTTTCCCCTCTCCCCCACTTTCTCCCCTCCCCCAACAATCTTCAATTTGTTCTCTGTATTTAAGACTATATTTTCTACCCTGCACGCTTATGTTCTCTCTTTCTTGGATTGTTCACTGTGGGGGAAGCCATCATGTGAACAGCCCTATGGAGGGCCTGGAACTAAGGGACTATGGCCTCCTGCCAATAGTCATGTGACAGAGCTTGGGAATGGATCCTTAAGTCCAGGCAAGTCTTCAGAGACTGAAGCTCTGGGCAACAGCTTGAAAGACAACTCCATGAGAGACACTGAGCCAGAACTACCTAGCTAAGCCACTTCTAGATTCTTTTAGAAACTGTGAAATAATAAATGTTAATTCTTTTAGGGTAATTTGTCATGCAGCAATAGATAATACAGTGACCAAAGATTTGACCTAATTGACAATTATTGAATACTCCACCCAGAAGATCACAGTACATATTCATATTCTTTTCAATAGCCCAAACAAATTTCATTAAGATAGATTATATTCTGGGCCATAAGACAAATTTTGTCATATTTCCAATCATTTTCTTATAGTTTAATTCTCATGATTTCTTTCTTTCTTTCTTTCTTTCTTTCTTTCTTCTTTCTTTCTTTCAGACCTTTCATCTGGGATCACTTTCCTGGTGCTTGAAATATATCCTTTGGAATTTGTTTCTTAAGTAAGAGTATGTTTCCAGCTAATTTAAGTTTTTGTTTTTCTTTCATTTCTTAAAAAATTTTATTTTACAGAGAGAGCACAAGCAGAGGAGAGGGCAGGGGGAGGGAAAGAGAGAGAGAGGGAGAGAGAGAGAGGATCTTTTTTTGAAGCATTTCTTTGTTTACTAATTTTCTTTTCTTTTCTTTTCTTTTCTTTTCTTTTTTTTTTTTCAAGAGAGAATCTTAAGCACAAGAGAGAATCTTAAACTCTGGGCTGAGTGTGGAGCTGGATGCAGGACTTGATCCCACAGCCCTGGGAGTATGACCTGAGCTGAAATCAAGAGTAAGACACTCAACCAACGGAGCTACCCAGACGCCCACAGTTTTGGTTTTTGTTTGTTTGTTTAAAAAAAAAAATTAATGTTTATTTCTTTTTGAAGGAGAGAGAGAGTACGAGTGGAGGAGGGGCAGAGAGAGAGGGAGACACAGAAGCCGAAGAAGGTTCCAGTCTCTGAGCTGTCGGCACAGAGCCTGATGCGGGGCTCAAACTCATGAATGGTGAGATCTCAATCTGAACCAAAGTCGAATGCTTAACCTACTGAGCCGCCTTGGCAATTCACACAGTTTTTGCTTTTAATAGATGACTTTTTACTTCTTTCCATCTATGACAGTTATTTGGACTGAAATAACTTTTTTTTTCTTCTTTCCATCTATGAAAGTTATTTTGACTGATAGAATTTTAGGTTGGTGTTTTTTTCTGTTAACATGTTGAGGACCTGGTTCCACTGTCTTAATTTTTGCTATTGAGAAGTCAGATACCAAACTAAATGTCATTTCTTTATAGGTAATCTGTCTTTCCTCTCTAGTTGTGTTTAATTTATTTTTGCCTGTGTCAGGAGTCAGCAAACTAGCCTACACACCAACTCTCACCCAAAAAACTAAAATTGTTACTAACTAACCCTATTCAGGAGAAGGTTGCTTGCTGTTGGTCTGTGGCGTTTTGCAACTTGACTATGATGTATCTTTTAAAATTAAATTAATTCATTAATGTTTTAGAACCAGTGTGAGCAGGAGGGAGGGGCAGAGGGAGAGAATCTTAAAACAGGCTCTACGCTAAGCACAGAGCCTGACACAGGGCTTAATCCCGTAACCCTGAAGTCATGACCTGAGATAAAATCAAGAGTCAGTCTCTATACTGACTGAGCCACCCAGGTACCCCCAAGGTGTCTTTCGATTTATTCTGCTTGGGATTCTTTGAGATTATTGAATATGAAGCTTTTTATCCTAGGAGTTTTAGAGAATTTTAATCTACTCTCACTTTAAATACTATCTCTGACTCTGTTTCTTTATTTCTTCTTTTGAAATCCCAACTAGACATTTGTTAGACTTTACTATCTTTTCTTTTGATCTTTCAGATTTTCTTGTTCTTGTTCTTCACACCTCATTCTGTGTAATTCCTTCAGATTTATTTTTCATTCTATAAATCTCTCTTCATATGTCTCATCTGCAGTTAAACCCAACGTAATTCTTTACATTTCAATTCTTGTATTTTTTAATTTTCCAAACCTCGGTCCTATAAAATTTTTATTCTTTAAATATTTTACATATATGCTTTTATATGTTTAATAATTCCAATTTTAGA
This sequence comes from Panthera onca, assembly GCF_046562875.1. Taxonomy (NCBI): domain Eukaryota; kingdom Metazoa; phylum Chordata; class Mammalia; order Carnivora; family Felidae; genus Panthera; species Panthera onca. The sequence goes on from NC_138349.1 coordinate 70,509,435, forward strand.
ATTCTTGGTGGGTCTGATTCTGTTGTTTTGTTGTTTTTTTTTTTTCTGGCTCTAGCTCATGGAGACTTGTTTCCTTGGTATTAAATGATATTTTTATTTGTGAGCTCTTGATTGTTGAGATTGTACCTGTCGAAATTCTTTGGGTCCTCCACTGAAAGTTGTTTTCTCCAGGAAATGTTTGTATATGTCAGTTGCCTGGGCACTATTAGCTCGGAACCTGCTTTTTTTAAGATATAATTGACATATAACATTATATTATTTGTTATTACATTATCACTACTTGACATTAACATTACATTACTTGATTTAAGTATACAACATAATAATTTGATATTTGTATATATTGCAAAATGATCACAATAGTACGTCTAATTTAGCTAACATCTATCACCACACAACAGTTATAAATTCTTTTTCTTATAAGAACTTTTAAGATCTATTCTCTTAGCAACTTTCAAATATACCATACAGTATTATCATTATCATTTTCATTGGCTTCCATGTACTTTTCGATTTCTTCCTTAATTTCTTGGTTAACCCATTCATTCATTCTTGGTTAACATTCATTTAGTAGGATGTTCTTTAATTTCCAAATATTCATGGTTTTTCCCATTTTTTTCTTGAGATTGATTTTGAGTTTCAAAGCACTGTGGTCTGAAAATATGTATGGTATGATCTCGATCTTTTTGCACTTGTTGAGGGCTAATTTGTGTTCCACTATGGATCTATTCTGGAGAATGTTCCATGTGTCCTCAAGAAGAATGTGCGTTCTGCTACTTTAGGATGAAGTGTTCTGAATATATCTGTTAAATCCATCTGGTCCAGTGTGTCATTCAAAGCCACTGTTTCCTTGTTGATTTTCTGCTTATATGATCTGTCCATTGCTGTAAGTGGGGTGTTGAAGTCCTTACTATTATGGTATTATTATCAATGAGTTAATGAGTTTCTGTTATGTTTGTGATGAATGGATTTATATATTTGGGTGTTTTATGTTGGGGGCATAAATATTTATAACTTAGCTCTTCTTGGTGGATAGACCCCATAATTATGATATAATGCCCTTCTTCATCTCTTGTTACAGTCTTTATTTTAAAATCTAGTTTGTCTGATATAAGTATAGCTACTCCAGCTTTCTTTTGGTGCCCATTAGCATGATAGATGGTTCTCCATCCCCTTACTTTCAATCTGAAGATGTCTTTAGGTCTAAAATGGGTCTATTGTAAACAGCATATAGATGGATCTTGTTTTCTTATCCATTCTGATACCCTATGTCTTTTGATTGGAACATGAGTTCTGTGAGTACTGACAGATATGAATTTATTACCATTGTGTTGCCTATAGAGTTTGGAGTTCCTGGTGGTGTCCTCTGGTCCTTTCTAGTCTTTGTTGCTTTTGGTCTTTTTTGTTTTGTTTCATCTTTTCTACCCTCAGAGAGTCCCCATTAAGATTTCTTGCAGGGCTGGTTTAGTGGTCACAAAATCCTTTAGTTTTTGTTTGGGAAACTCTTTATCTTTCCTTATATTTCGAATGACAGCCTTGCTGGATAAAGAATTCTTGCTTGCATATTTTTACTATTCAGCACGTTGAATATATTCTGCCACTCTTTTCTGGTCTGCCAAGTTTCTGTGGATAGTTCTGCAGCAAACCTGATCTGTCTTCTCTTATAGGTTAAGGACTTTTGTTCCCTTGCCGCTTTCACAATTCTTTCCTTGTCTGTGTATTTTGTGAATTTGACTATGATATGCCTTGTTGGTAGTCTTTTTTGTTGTTGTTGAATCTAATGGGAGTTCTCTGTGCTTTTTGGATTTTGATGTCTATGTCTTTCCCCAGATTAGGAAAGTTTTCTGCTGTAATTTGCACACATAAACCTTCTACTCCTTTTTCTCTCTCTTCATCTTCTGGGACTCCTATGATTGAGATGTTATTCCTTTTAAATAAGTCACTGAGTTCTCTAATTCTCATATCATGTTCTTTTGCCTTAGTTTCCTTCTTTTTTTCTGCTTCATTATTCTCCATAATTTTGTCTTCTATATTGCTGATTTACTGCTTTGCTTTGTCCATCCTTGCCTCCGTGGCATCCATTTGAGATTGCATGTCGGTTATAGCATTTTTAATTTTGTCATGACTGGATTTTGCTTCTTTTATCTCTGCAGAAAGGGATTCTATGCTTTTCTCCAACCCCTGCTAGTATTCTAACTATTGTGATTCATTTTTCCGAAGAAGACATGCAGATGGCAAACAGATACAAGATGCTCAACATCACTAATCATCAGGGAAATGCAAATGAAAAAGCACAATGAGATATCACTTTACACTTGTCAGAATGGCTGGAATCAAAAAGACAAGAAATAGGGGTGCCTCGGTGGCTCAGTCAGTCAAGTGTCTGACTCCTGATTTTCGTTCAGGTCATAATCCCAGGGTCATGGGATCGAGCCCATCGTTGGGCTCTGAGCTGAGAGTGGAACCTCCCCCCTCTTGCTCTCTCTAAAATTAAAAAAAAAAATTTTTTAAGACAAGAAATAACAAATGTTGGCAAGGATATTGAAAACAGGAATCTTCATGTGCTTCTGGTAGGAATGTAAATTGGTGCAGCCACTCTGGAAAACGGTGTGGAGGTTCCTCAAAAAGTTAAAAATAGAAATACCATAAGATTGAGTAATTCCACTACTGGGGTATTTACTCAAAGAAAACAAAAACATTAATTCAAAAAGATGTATGCATTCTTTATTTTATTTATTTGAATCCTCTTTTTTTTTTCTTGGTGAGTCAAGCTAAAAGTTTGTCAATTTTGTTTATCTTTTAAAAAACCAGCTTTTCACTGGGTATTGTATGTAAGCAATGAATCATAGGAGTCTACCTCCAAAACCAAGAGCACACTGTATACACTGTATGTTAGCTAACTTGACAATAAATTTAAAAAATAAAAAAAAAATAAAAAAAATATTGGGTTTGAATATAAAATAAAATAATTTGAAATAAAAAAAAAACAACCCAGCTCTTAGCTTCATTGATCTTTTCTGTTGTCTTTTTAAGTCTTTTATTCATTACTACTCTGATATTTTAGTAGTTTCTTGAGGTCTAAAGTTAGGTTCTTCATTTGAGATTGTTCTTGGTGTAGGCATTTATTACTATGAACTTTCCTCTTAAAACTGCTCTTGCTGCATCCATCCCATAAGTTTTATTTTTTTAAATTTTGAAGTATAGTTGATACACAATGTTACATTAGTTTCAGGTGTACAACATAGTGATTCAAAAACTCTGTATGTTATGCTATGTTCACAAGTGTAGCTACTGTCTGTTACCATATAATGCTATTAAAATACAATTGATTATATTCCCGATGCTGTGCCTTTCATTCTCATGGCTTATTCATTCCATAACTGAAATCCTCTATCTCCTACTCCCTTTTATCCATTTTTCCCATTCCCCTCCCCTCTGGTAACCATCAGTTTATTTCTCTTTATTTATGGGTCTGCTTCTGTTTTTTGTTTATTTATTTTCTTATTTTGGTTTTGTAGATTCCACATATAAGTAAAATCACATAGTATTTATCTTTTTCTGACTTACTTAGCATAATATCCCTTAGGTCCATCCATGTTGTTGCAAATGGCAACATCTCACCTTTTCTATGGCTGAGTAATACTCCACTGTGTGTGTGTGTGTGTGTGTGTGTGTGTGTGTGTGTGTGTGTATTTTCTTTATCCATTTTCCACCACATTTTCTTTACCCATTCATCTGTTGATGCATACTTGGGTTGCTTTCATATCTTGGCTATTGTAAATACTGCTGCAATAAACATAGGGTGCATATATCTTTTTGAATTAATGTTTTTGTTTTCTTTGGGTAAATACCCCAGTAGTGGAATTGCTGAATCATATGGTATTTCTATTTTTAACTTTTTGAGGAACCTCCACACTGTTTTCCAGAGTGGCTGCACCAATTTACATTCCTACTGGAACTACATGAAGATTCCTGTTTTCAATATCCTTGCCAACATTTGTTATTTCTTGTCTTAAAAAAATTTTTTTTTTAATTTTAGAGAGAGCAAGAGGGGGGAGGTTCCACTCTCAGCTCAGAGCCCAATGATGGGCTCAAGCCCATGACCCTGGGATTATGACCTGAACGAAAATCAGGAGTCAGACACTTGACTGACTGAGCCACCGAGGCACCCCTATTTCTTGTCTTTTTGATTCCAGCCATTCTGACAAGTGCAAAGTGATATCTCATTGTGCTTTTTCATTTGCATTTCCCTGATGATTAGTGATGTTGAGCATCTTGTATCTGTTTGCCATCTGCATGTCTTCTTTGGAAAAATGTTCAGATGATGTGCTCATTTTTATTCAGATTATTTGTGTTTTTTGGTGTTGAGTTGTGTAAGTTTTTTTTGTTAATTTTTTTTTTTTTAACATTTATTCATCTTTGAGAGACAGAGAGTAAGCAGGGGAGGGACAGAGAGACAGGGAGACACAGAATCCGAAGCAGGCTCCAGGCTCTGAGATGTCAGCACAGAGCCCGATGCGGGGCTTGAACCCAGAAATCGTGAGACCATGACCTGAGCGAAGTTGGACACTTAATTGATGGAGCCAACCAGGCGCCCCGAGTTGTGTAAGTTTTTTATATGGCTATTAACCGCTTATTGGCTATACCATTTGCAAGTTCCTTTATCCATTCAGTGGGTTGCCTTTTTGTTTTGTTGATAGTTCCTTCACTGTGTAAAATCTTTTTATTTTGGTGTCATCCCAACAGTTTAATTATGCTTTTGTTTCTCTTGTCTTAGGAGACATATCTAGAAAAATGTTGCCATAGCTGATGTCAAAGAAATTACTATCTTTGTTTTCTTCTAGGAGTTTTATGGTTTCAGGTCTCACTTGCTGGTTGTTTAATCTATTTTATTTTATTTTATTTTATTTTATTTTATTTTATTTTACTTATCTCTCTATGTATTTATTTTTGAGAGACAGAGAGCGGGCAAGCATGTGCGCGCACACACATGAGCTAACAAGGGAGGGGCAGAGGGAGAGAGAGAATTTCAGGCAGGCTTCACACCCTGCATGGAGCCCAATGCGGAGCTTGATCTCACGAAACCTGAGCTGAAATCAAGAGTTGGACACTTAACCGACTGGGCCACCCAGGCACCCCAGAGGTGTTTAATCCATTTCATTTTTGTGTGTGGTGTAAGAAAGTGGTCTAGTTTCATGTTTTTGCATGTAGCTGTCCAATTTTCTTAGCACCATTTATTGAAGAGACTCTCTTTTCTCCATTGTATATTCTTGCCTCCTTTGTTATAGATTAATTGACCATATATGTATGGGCCTATTTCTGAGCTCTCTATTCTGTTCCATTGATCTCTAGGTCTGTTTTTGTGGTTATATTTACTATGGTAAATAGTGGTTATAATTACTATAGTAATTTCATGACTTTAGCTTTGTAGTATATTTTGAAATCTGGAGTATGATACCACCATTTGTTCTTTCCTAATATTGCTTTGCTATTTGGGCCTTTTGTTCTTCCATATAAATTTTAGGATTATTCGTTCTAGTTCTGTGAAAAATGCTATTGGTATTTTGATCGGGATTTGTATTGACTCTGTAGACTGCTTTGAGTAATATGGACATTTTAACAATATTGGTTTTTCCAATCCATGAGCATGGAATACCTTTCCATTTGTGTTGTCTTCAATTTCTTTTATCTGTGTTTTACAGTTTTCGGAGTACAGGCCTTTCACCTTCTTAGTTAAGTTTACTTCTAGGTATCTTACTCTTTTTGGTGCAATTATCAATCAAATTGTTTTCTGAATTTCTCTTTCTGCTACTTCATTATTAGTCTATAGAAAAGCAAATGATTTCTGTATGTTAATGTTGTATCCTGAAATTTCACTGAATTCATTTATCAGTTCTAATAGTTTTTTTGGTGGGAGTCTTTAGGGTTTTCTATATATAGTATCATGTCATCTGCAAATTGTGAAAGTTGAACTTGTTTACCAGTTTGGATGTCTTTTCTTTCTTTCTTTCCCTTTGCATGTATGTGTGTGTTTGATTCTGTAGCTAAGACTTCCAGTTCTATGTTGAATAAAAGTGATGAGAGCGGACATTCTTGTCTTGTTCCTGATCTTACAGGAAAAGCTTTCAGCTTCTTACCATTGACTATGATGTTAGCTGTGAGTTTTTTTTTTTTTTTATATGTGGCCTTTATTGGGTTGAGGCATATACTCTCTAAACTCACTTTATTGAAAGTTTTGATCATGAATGAATCTTGAATTTTGTCAAGTGCTTTTTTCTGCATCTACTGAGATAAAATTATTTTTTATCCTTTGTTTTGTTAATGTGATGTTATTACATTGATTGATTTGCGATTATTGAATCATCTTTGCATCCAGAATCAGTCCCACTTGATCAGATGAATGGTCCTTTTAATGTATTGTTGAAGGTGGTTTACTGATATTTTGTTGACGATATTTGCATCTGTGTTCATTGGGGATATTGGTCTATAGCTTTCTTCTTCTTTTTAATCTGTGTGTGTGTGTGTGTGTGTGTGTGTGTGTGTGGTGTCTTTGGTTTTGGTATCAGGGTAATTCTGGCCTCATGGAATGTATTTGGAAGCTTTCCTTCCCCTTCTATTTTTTGAAATAGTTTGAGGATAATGGATACTAATTTTCTTTAAATGTTTGGTAGACTTCACCTGTGAGTCTATTTGGTCCTGGACTTGCATCCAATAAGTTTTAGTTGTGTTTCCATTTTCATTAGTCTCAAGGTATTTTTTCTTATCTCTCTTTTGAATTTTTCTTTGGCTCATTGTTTGTTCAGTAGCATGTTGTCTAATCTCTACATATCTGCACAGTTTCCAATTTTTTCGTCTTGTAGTTGATTTCTAGTTTCACACCATTGAGATTAGAAAAGAGACTTGATATGATTTAAATCTTCTTAAATTTATTAAGACTCGTTTTGTCCTGGAGAATGCTCCATGTGTGCTTGAGAAAAATGTGTGTTCTGTTGATTTTGGATGGTATGTTATGTATGTGTCTGTTAAGTCATATGTTAAGTGAAGTATTTTAAGGCCCATGTTTTTTGTTGATTTTCTGTCAGATTTACCCATTGTTGAAAGTGGGGTATTAAGTTCCCTACTATTATTGTATTACTATTTCTTTCTTTGCCTAGGTCTGTTAATATTTGCTTTGTATATTCGTTGTATAAATACTTAGAAGTGTTATACCCTCTTGTTGGATTGACCCCAGGACCTGGTTTTTAAAAATGTTTAGTTTGAGGTTTTTCAAACTGTACAGGTAGTATGGATTGGAGCTGCATCTATGTGAGAAGTATTATGAAGGTATAAATCTTAGGGTAGTTCTTCCCCCTTGTTCAACAGCCAATGTGAGTTAGCAGTTTTCTTTATAGTCTGCTATGAATGAGGACAGATTTACTTCTGATTCACCCTTGCATTGAGACTATAGCCCTTTGGGATCCTAGCATAATGGGGACGTCTCCTAATAAATTTACCACCTGGGCAGGCCCTGGTCTTTTTCTCTTGTGTTTTGTGGTCCTTTCGGAGCATAAAAACTGACACTAAAATTCACTGGTCTAGCAAATGCTTTCAAGGTGAAAGTTGGCCCTAATTCCTCACCTACCCCTTCAGTTGTCACTTTCTTGAGGTGTCACTTAATTTCCCTCTAGATTTATTGTGTTTAAAAGTTGTCTTATGCATTATCCAGCCCTGAAGATATTTTACAATGTAACATGAAAGCAAGATTACTTGGAAGTCAAGGTAGATAGTCTGCTATATTTTTTAAAACTAAAGATTTCTCTGTCTAGACATTTGTGGATTAAGATATTGTTTCCCAAGATGTGGTTCTCTGCTATCCTCATCAGGACTGGTTAAAGTACAGGGTTGTAAGTCTCCATCAGACCTATTGAAAAAAAGGTTTTGGGGGGGTAGAGTCCACAAATCTTCTCTTTTAACAAGTGACCTTGATGATTTTGATGTGCACTCTTCTTATACAGGAATCACTCCACTGAGTCTTCTGTAAAAATGGAACAAATCTCACATAACTTCATTGGATATTATGAAGATTAACTAATTAAAGATTATAAAGGTGTTTCAAGAATGCTAAAAAGTACTATTTTAGGAGGGCAGCACAAAAAGCCATTAAACTACATCGGAAATCTATTAAAGCCCTTAAGTGGACTTGATTGAAGGCATTGGTCAATAAATTACAAGGTAACAGAAGCTCAGCTTTAATTTATGCAGTAATGCATTCCCCAGTGGAGTGTTGAACTTAAAGCAATCCATCATTCCTTGCCCAGTGACATAGCAAAATGTTTGCAATATTTGAGGAGAGAAAAAAGCAGTAACTTTTGTTCAGGTATTTATGGGTAGAAAAAAATAATCCTCTTCAAATGAGGGAAAATCATTTCATTTGTATTAATAAAAATAAAATATTTATTATAATTTAAATTAATTTTAAATTAAGTTTTTTCTTCTATTGGTGTCTAATTACATTTTGCATACCCTCCCTTCTTTCATATATTTTTCCAACATATATATCAGACTAAGGTTCTAAATTAAAGTTGGTAGGCTGATGACCATTTCCAGGTATTTCCTGTCTGTCTAGGTAAATGATTCTGCCTAACATTTACACGAGTTCTGGGAGGCTGTTATCATTCTTTTGTGCCCCAATCTCTCTAAATAATAGTTAGCCAATCTTGTGTAGAAAGATGAGGACAGGGTACTCTCTAGTTTTTAAGGGGAAGTCAAGATCCTCACTTCTAACCCAGCTTTCTCCTCCCTGTAATGAAAAGTATTGATATGGATCAAGGACCAGCAACTGAGTAAATTTCTGGGGGTAGAGAGACTTTTCCAGGAGAAACAAAAAGGGTAAAAGCTTTTGTTCCTTCAAAGGGAGGTACTCTTGGGAATATCTCCCTTTTGATGCTCCAGATCCCCTTTTTGCTTTGGACCACTCTTTTCTCTTCCCTCTGATAAGACATGGGTGATAAGGTATACTTAGAATGTCTTCCAACCAGGGAAGAAGTAGCTCTAATCCTCTATTTCTTTGTTGACTTTTTGCTAGAAGTTATTCTACCCATTGCTGCATGTAGTGTATTAAAGTCTTCAACTATTATTGTTGAATTGTTTATTTCTCCTTCCAGTTCTGTCAGTTTTCCTTTATGTATTTTGGGCTTCCTTGTTAGGTACATATGAGTTCATAATTGTTATGTTTTCCTGATGCATTGCTCCTCTTAGGGTTATAAAATGTCCTTCTTTGCCTCTAGTAACAATTTTTGCCTTATACTATTTCGTCTGTATAGCCATTCTGGTGCTCTTTTGGGTACTAGTTGTATGGTATATCTTTTTCCATCTATTTAGTTTCAACCTTTCAATGTATTGTGTCTTACATCTAAAGTGTATCTTTTGCACACAGCATATATAGTTGGACCATAGTTTTGGCTTCTTGTTAAACCATGCTGACAATCATCTCTGTTTTTGATTGAAGTGCTTAGTCCATTTGCTTTTAATATAATTACTGATGAGGTAGAATTGACATCTCCTATTTTGTTATTTGTTTTTGGTATGTCTCATGTATTTTTTGTTTTTATATTTTTTGGTATGTTTTATGTATTTTTTGTTTTTATATTCCTTCATTACTGCCTTCTTTTTAGGTATTTTCTAATATGGTATTTCTGTTTCCTTCTGTTGTTTCTTTCTATTTTTTAGTTATTTTTTTGTGGTGTCCTGGGGATTACAATTAACATCTTAATTTGAAACAATATGGTTCAGATGAAAATTTGCTCAATTTCAATAATATACAAAAACCTTGTTCCAGTATAGGTCTGTGTCCCCCATTCCTTTGTACTGTTATTGTAATACAAATTACGTCCTTATTCATTGTTAGCCCATCAATACAGTTTTATTATTGGTGCTTTGTGCTGCTGACTTTTAAATCAGATAGGAGAAGAAAACAGTTACAAACAAAATACATTCATATTATCATATTTACCTGTGTAGTTCTTATTATTAGTGCTCTTTATTTTTTCATGTGAATTTAAGTTATTGTCTAGTGTCTTTCATTTTATCCTGAAGAATTGCCTTTAGAGTTTTTTTATAGGGCCAGTCTGCTAGTGATGAATTCTCCCAGTTTTTGTTTTTCTGGAAATAGCTGAATTTCTTCTTTGTTTTTCAAAGGGTAGTTTTTCTGGATGTGAAATTCTTGATTGTCTTTTTTATTTCAGCACTTTGAATATGTCATCCTACTATCTCCTGGCTTCCATGTTTCCTGGTGAGAATTCAGATGTTAATCTTATTGGAGATCCCTTGTATGTGATGAGTTGCTTGCTTCTCTTGCTGCTTTTAAGATTCTCTCTTTATCTTGTCTTTTCACAGTTTGACTGTAGTGTGTCTCAGTGTGAAACTCTTGATATTTCTTACTTGGAGTTCGAGATTTTAGATATGCCAATTAGTTGTTTTAATCAAATTTGAGTATTTAGCCATTATTTCTTCCAATATTCTTTCTCTTCTTTTTCTCTCTTCTCTCTCATGTGTATGTTAGTATGCTTGGTGATGTCTAACAGGCTGTATTCATTTTTCTTCATTCTTTTATCTTTCTCATCCACAGACTAGATGATCTTGATTGGCCTGACTTCAAGTTCGCTGATTCTTTATTCGGTCAGGTCAAATCTTCTGTTGAACCTCTCTAGTGAATTTTCATTTCAATTTTTGAGAACTTTTCAGTCCTTTAAACAATAATTTCTATTTATTTATAAATAATCTCTATTTGGTGAGACATTATTCTCATGATTTTTAAAAATTCTAAGGCATAGTTTCCTTTTGTTCTTTGAACATATTAATAATATCCCATCTAAGATCTTTTTCTAGTAAGTCCAATATTTAAGCTTTTTCTAGTAAGTCCAAATTTATAGATATTGTTTATTTTAACTGTATACAAGCCATACTCTCCTGTTTCTCTACATGTCTTATAATTTTTTTTCTTTGAAATGGGACATTAAATAATATAATGTGGTAACTCTGGAAATAACATTCTTTCTATTTCCCAGGGTTTATTGTTTCTGTTTGTTGTTATTGCTATTTGTTTATTGATTTTTCTAGACTAAATCTGTAAAATCTGTATTCTTTGTTATGTGAAACCATTGAGGTCTGTGTTTGGTTAGCTTAGTGGTCAGCTAATGATTGGACAGAGATTTCTTTAAAAGCTTTGATCTTGGGGCACCTGGGTGGCTCAGTCGGTTGAGCGTACGACTTCAGCTCAGGTCACAATCTCACGGACCGTGAGTTCGAGCCCCGCGTCGGGCTCTGGGCTGATGGCTCAGAGCCTGGAGCCTGCTTCCGATTCTGTGTCTCCCTCTCTCTCTGCCCCTCCCCCGTTCATGCTCTGTCTCTCTCTGTCTCAAAAATAAATAAAAGTTAAAAAAAAATTTTTTTAAAAATAAAAGCTTTGATCTAATATGACTCCCAGCCTTTGCCGTGTGGCTGTGTGTGTGTGTGTGTGTGTGTGTGTGTATTGAGGTATGCCATCAATGGTACTATGAAGCAGTTTACAAATCTTCCTTAGTCTTCACTTCTTGCTTGTGCTAAGCCCGAAATTAGCCAGAAGAAAGAAATCAGGGCACTCCCAATATTTCCTGGGCATGCATATAACCCTGCATATGTGTGTGGCCTTCTAGATTCCCAGTATTATATTAGAAAATTTCAGTGCCCCTTACAAATATTTCATTCTCCCGTTTTTCCTTTTAAGTGTTTTGGTCAGCCTACTGTCAGTTCCAACTGGCAATGCTGACTCAGGCAGCTGAGATATTAAACAATTGCTGCTGATGGTTTTTGACGAATACCCTGGGAATAAAGCTGCCTGCACTGAGTGAGCTCTGAGTCAGGTCAAGTAAAGACAAATCCTGAGAATGGGGCTTTTGAGCCATCAGTCTCTTTACATAGTGATAATTCTCTGGGGATAGGGCTTTGACGGTGCTCCAATTCCATTCTGCCCCCTCCAGTGACTGTTAGGCTGCTGATTTATCACAGCTACTGTATTGTTAGGCTGTTGGTGTTCAAGGACATTATTGTGGATCTCAGAAGATGATAGTGGAATTCGGATAAGTTAAAGTGTCACAAACCTTATTCTTCCTCCTAATATTCAGGTGTTTTTCTTGAATAAATAGTCACTGGATTGTTTCAAGTCTTTAGTTATTTTTCAGAGGTTTAAAACATTGATCCGTGTGGGTTTGTTTGTTTTGTTTTGTTTTGTTGTTGTTATTGTTGCTTTGACACTCTTCTGGTTGTTTTATAAAGGGGCAGGATTTTGGAAGTCCTTAACTTTGCCAGTCCAGAAGTGCTTCCTCTTTTCCCATCATCTTAGAAAGCCATGTGGAAACAAGGACTCTTCCTTGGAGAAAGGAAATGTGGAACCAGTAACTGGCTCTTAATCTAGGGAGGCTACAGGGGTTTTCACAGCCTAGTTCTCTAGTATAGGAAATAAGATAGGGATTTGGGGCAAAAGTGTGCATGGGTCTAAACTCCATTCTCAGAAACGTGTGGGAATCTACTGTGATAATAGATGGAATTCGGGGGTAAGGGGCTTTGGGCTTAGTAATTACAGCTGCCAGGTTGGCCACCCCAAGGATTTCCTCACTCTTCACTCTTCATTCTGTCTTTCAAATTCCTTTTACATGCGAGTGTAAGTCTTGGCTCACTTCCTCAACCATATATCCACTGATCTGTCCATTCTTCCTTCCTCCACCGTCCTTTTTTGCTATGCTGTCCCTTCTTGCGTTCTGATAATTTTAATAGTACTCTCTAATTTTAAAGACTTCCACGTGGGTCCCAATGGTACGATTTAGAAAAAGAATCTGGGTGTGTTTGGTTTCATGGAGAGACGTCACACAGGTAAACTCTTATAACTGAAGAACAAGGACAGATATTGTCACCATTCAAAGTCAGTGTATTAGTTATTCCAGCTGATCCTTGAACAATGCAGGGTTTCAAGGCACCAATCCTCAGTGCAGTTGAAAATCCATATGTAACGTTTGACTCCCCCAAAACGTAACTACTAAGAGCCTACTGTTGACTGGAGAACTTACTGATAACATAAACAGTTGATTAACACTTATTTCGTATGTTACATATATTATATATTATATTCTTATTATAAAGTAAGCTAGAGAAAAGAAAAGGTTATTGAGAAAGTCATAAGGAACAGAAAATACGTTTACAGTACTGTCCTATAGTCATTGAAAAAACAATCTATGTATAAGTGGACCCATGCAGTTCAAATCCATGTTATTCAAAGGTCAACTGTAGATGATAAAGAGTCATCTTAGTAATTGCAACATTTTTATGGTAAATGCCAACTCTAGGGTGGTAGTTTATATGGAGCATAAAAAAAAAAAGAGCTCAGAAGCAAAGCATTTGTGTTTAGCACTGTCTAATGGGGGAGAGAAAGGGACTCTGAACTTAGAAGAGATTAAAATTATAGTTACAACAGTAACCTCTAGGGGAGCATTGAGATCGTTCTTCACAGCCTTCCCTAGACTGGATAAAATAACCTACAAAACTCCCTTTGCTCTGATTCTCTGCTTAATCTCCCAATTACTATTCCAGATAACTTGCTCGGTGAGGAAGTGTCAGCTTCCTCTGAATGCTCCAGTCCATACAAATGTGTCTCTCCTTCCTCCCACCTCACTCTCACTCCCTAGCTGTCCATCAGGCGTCTACTTTACAGCTCCATCTCCCACGGCCTTGGCTGGCGTGACTTAGTTCCCCTCGAGACTGATCTGATATCTGCAGACTCCCTAGAAATCTCCAGCTGAACTAGCCTTCCAACTTGTCTCTTTGTTCTCCATTACAGCTTTGGAGAAACCTCACATCACGACCCCAGGCACAGAGGAAAAAAGGCACCCTTAGAAAGCCATGCATCTCGGGGCACCTGGGTGGCTTGGTTGGTTAAGCATCTGACTTCGGCTCAGGTCATGATCTCACGGTCTGTGAGTTCGAGCCCCGTGTCGGACTCTGTGCTGACAGCTCAGAGCCTGGAGCCTGTTTCAGATTCTGTGTCTCCCTCTCTCTCTGCCCCTCCCCTGTTCATGCTCTGTCTCTCTCTGTCTCAAAAATAAATAAACGTTAAAAAAAAAATTAAAAAAAAAAAAAAAAAAAAAAAGAAAGCCGTGCATCTCTTTTGGCAATAGTGCAAATGAAAGCGACAGCCAGTGTAACCTTGTTTGCAAATAACCAGGTCAATTCAAAAGAGCTGCTGGGGCGGGTAATTACAAGCCTCTAGCATTCATCACCAGGATCTGAGCGGTACACATCCCTACCTGTGAGGGGAGGCCTCTCATTTTACCTACAGTGCTTCAGTTCTTCTCATTTAAAAACACACTGTTTTCCTACCCCTGCCGAATGTGAGCCACGACTCATTTATATTAGTGAGGATTTTCAGTGCCTCTGGGTTTCTTGCTGGTGTCTTTCAAGACCACAGCTCCTCGCATTAGCTAGGCTGTGATATGCTTCCGAGCAAAAGGAGCATCTCCACAGAAACAGATGTTCACGTCCCCGGGCACAGTGTGCCCTCTTCCTGTGATATTCTCCCCAAATTTGCATTTGTGCTGTCAGTTGGGGAATTGCGCAGAATGACAATTGAGGCCACCAGTGAAAGAAGTTATGACAAGAATAAGGGATGGGGGAAAGCAGTCGACTCACTAATTAAGGGCTCCAGAAGGGAACATGGGCTCTCTGGGCGCACAGAAGCTGTTTGAACTCTAGTAGGGGCTAATTGTTTTCTATGCCAGCCCCACGGTAGCTTTCATCTCAGGAGATGGCAGTGAGTGAGTCTTAATTAGCCAAGCTGACCTAATCCCATAGTCAATTACATATAGGACATCACCCAGTTTGTTCTGGTTCTTCTGGAATGGATTAAAACACACACACACACACACACACACACCCTAACCTGAACATAGAAAGTGGTTAGTCATCCTTTCATTGAAAGCTGTGGGCTGAAGGGTGCCTGTTGTCTGTCACTCTAAAATGTTTGAACCAAGTTTTGCTTTAAGGCAGGGCTGGGTGTGGGTGTGGGTGTGGGTGGGTAGCTGTCTAAGGTCCTTTGCTGAGAGACAGACTGGGAGGTGGAGACAGCACGCGGGGGGTCGAGGGGAGGATAACGGGGGTGGGGGGTGCGTGCCGGGGGAACAGCCCCAGTGAGGGGAGGAAGGGAAACAGAGGAGCAAGCTGGACAGTGACGGAATCCTACCAAGGGCCTCGTACGTCTCACCGGGACTCTGCAGCTGGGGCGGTCCTCTGAATTGTCCTCCGTTGAGACCAGGGGACTGGGCCCTTGGACTCCCACACAACGAGGCTGTCCCCGAGGGGGAAAGTGTAACCTGGGTGCCTTGGCACTGTCTTCAAGAAAGGGCAGTTCTCAAAGAGGACCTCAGGTGGGGCTCGTGGCCAGCCTCCTGCAGCCTGGGTGCTGAGGGGGCACCTGGGGACCCGTGGCCTCTATCACAGGGCGGTTACCTCCTTTACGTGAACGAGACAGGATCAGTGTGGGTGTTTATTTACCACCTCACCGACTGCTAGCTTTCTGTGTAGAGCAGAGTTTAGAAAATGGTTCTGGTTAACATAATAAAGCAGAGATTCTAATGGTTATTCTTATTTTTTTTTTTTAGCCATCTCACATAACGACCTTTGTGTGTGTGTGTGTGTGTGTGTGTGTGTGTGGTGGGAACACTTAAGATCTACTCAGGTATACAATCTAACATTGTTAATGCGGTCACCATGCCATACATTAGCTCTCCAGAGCTATTTATCTTCCAAGTGGAAGTCTGTGCCCTTGGCCAGACTCTCCCCTTTTCCCCCAGCCCCTAGTCCCCGGCACGCCCCAGGCTACTCTCTGCTTCTGTGAATTCAGCTTTTTCTAGATTCCACATATGAGTAGGATCATATAGTATCTGCGTTTCTTGGTCTGATGTATTTCACTTAGCCTAATGCCCTCAAGGCCTGTCCATGTTGTTGCAAGTGGCAGAATTGCATTCTTTTTTTTTTTTAATATATATTTTTTTAACGTTTATTTATTTTGGGGACAGAGAGAGACAGAGCATGAACGGGGGAGGGGCAGAGAGAGAGGGAGATACAGAATCAGAAGCAGGCTCCGAGCCCTCAGCCCAGAGCCCGACGCAGGGCTCGAACTCACGGACCGTGAGATTGTGACCTGAGCTGAAGTCGGAGGCTTAACCGACTGAGCCACCCAGGCGCCCCAAGAATTGCATTCTTTATGATGGTTGTGTGTGTGCCTACCTATGTGTATACATATATATGTGTATATACATATACAAAACCATGTTTTTATAAAAAAATCATATATATATAATCATAATATATAATCATATTTTCTTTATCCACTTAGGTTGTTTGCAGGTCTCAGCTGTTACGAATAGCGCTGTAGTGCACGGGGGCGTAGCTGTCTCTTCAAGGTGGTCGTTTCGTTTCCTTTGGATAAATACCCAGAAGAGGAATTCCTGGATCATATGGTAGTTCTATTTGTAATTTTTTGAGGCACCTCTGCAGTAGCCGCTCTGGTTTGCATTCCCACCGACAGTGCACAAGGGCTCCCTTTTCTC
The DNA here is from genome assembly GCF_046562875.1 of Panthera onca. Taxonomy (NCBI): domain Eukaryota; kingdom Metazoa; phylum Chordata; class Mammalia; order Carnivora; family Felidae; genus Panthera; species Panthera onca. Next base: position 70,526,048 of record NC_138349.1, read on the forward strand.
TGGTCTTTTTGCTGATAGTGATATGACTTCCCTGAAATCCATCTCAAGCTACAAGTGGAGAATGATCACCTGATGGGTTGCTGGGCCCATGTGTGGCCTAGAAAATCAGACTTCATTGAGAAACAAAGCAGTTGAAGTTCCTTCCCAATTTCCCACTCGACCTATACTAAAATGAGGGGTTTTGTTAAGTTCCTGCTGGTTCTGTATGACACAGAGCCCTGCCGTCCTTGTGGGGCAAGGCTATCACCCTTGGAGGACCTCTGAAGTTTGGAAGCAGGAAACCCAGGAGCAGGGGAGAGGTTGCACTGGACAGTGGGTAGAGCCCCGGGACGGCACCCAGTGACTTCCCAGCCTGAGTGATGGCCGGTCGGTGCTAGGCAGCCACAGAGACTACTGAGGTCATGTGTCACCTTCAATCTCCTCCTCGTTTTGTTTTTAATTTTTTTCTTCCTTTTTTTTAAAGTTTATTTATTTGTTTTGAGAGAGAGAGGGAGAGAGAGAATCCCAAACAGGCCCCATGCAGTCACCATGGAGTCCCTTGTGGGGCTTGAACTCATGAACCTTGAGATCATGAGCTGAGCTGAAACCAAGAGTTGGACGCTCAACCAACTGAGCCACCCAGGCACCCCTCCTCACTTTTTTACTAGTCTATTCCTGTCCCCTTCTTTCCTACTTCTTCTGGCGAGTAGGGTTTCTTCCTGAGTGCCAGAAGATACACTGGTGCCCAGGGCACCGTAGTTGCTCGATAGACATTTGTAGGTGAATGAATGTTGTTCCCGGAGGCTCACAGGATTGGCCCTGGAAGAGACAGTAGGATCTTATCAGTCTTCCCTGATTATACTCTGTCTGTGACCAACCTGTTACTCCTCAGGCTGAGCTGATGTTTGCATAACTTCCTGCAAAAAAAGCCCTTATACCATGCCAATAACTTACATGCCACTGTCACAGGTTACAACCAGCCTCTCTAAGCGTCAGAACAGTGGCCTGGGAAGAGTGGGTAGGGACGTTGATAGGCACCAAGGAATCCTATGTTCACACAATGGGATGTTTGAAGTATAGGTGTATATATACAATGGAATACTACTTGACAATGAGAAAGAATGAAATCCGGCCGTTTGTAGCAACGTGGATGGAACTGGAGGGTGTTATGCTAAGTGAAATAAGTCAGGCAGAGAAAGACAGATGCCATATGTTTTCACTCATATGTGGATCTTAAGAAACTCAACAGAAGACCATGGGGGAAGGGAAGGAGGAAAAAAAATGTTACAGAGAGAGAGGGAGGCAAACCATAAGAGACTCTCAAATACAGAGAAAACACTGAGGGTTGATGGCGGGGAGGAGGGGGGAGAGGGGAAAGTGGGTGATGGGCATGGAGGAGGGCACTTGTTGGGATGAGCACTGGGTGTTGTATGGAAGCCAATTTGACGATAAATTATATTTTTAAAAAAAGTATAAGTAGGCCTGACTGTTCTCCGGGGATTGCTGAGGGCAAGATAGCCGGGGCCTTCTGGGGGGTTTGTCTGTAGGTTGTAGTCCTTCACCTGGATTAGGCTGTTTCTCCAGGCTTTTCTCATGGCTGCGGGTGGCCTGGGAAGGTGCTCGCAGTGGCCCTGACTTCTGCTTCTTTCTCTCAGAAGCAAGTTATCAGTGAATGCAGAAAAGCTGGGGGAGGGCTGAGCTCCTTCCGGTCAGGTCAGCCGAGGGACTGCAGAAAATGAAGCAGGAGGAAACATAGCCCACGCTCTTTCCTTTCCAGGCTTGCTTCTGAAGGAGGAGACACACATACATATATGCAGACGCACATACGCGCCCACACACACACATACACACAACACACATTTTACATAAAGGTGTTACTGAGGTCAGAAAACACATGTAAGCTTTTGGGAAAGGAACCAAACCAAAAACCCAGAGGCCAAGGGCAGACAGCTGACAACCTGCGCAGCCCGAGGTCCCACTCCATCCCTTCTATTAACCTGTAGTGCTGACTTAGCAAGTCAATTAACCCGCCAGCATTCTACCCCCTGACGTTCTAAGTGGCAGGAATAACACTGACCCAGCTCGGAGGGGTGCCGGGAGATTAACCTACATCTCCGAAGGGCTCATCCTCATTAGAGTGCCCTGTAAAGGCGAGGTGTTGTTATTTTTCTGAAAAGTTGCATGACTATTCATGAGCGCTCTCTGCCCCTCACCTTCCCCGGATTCTGCTGAGTGCTGGGGGTAAGGCTTCTGGAATGTGTAAAACAGAAATGTCCTGGGCCGCAAACGTTCTCTGCAAATAGCTGGTTTGGTGCAACATGAAGCACTTCGGTAGTGTGTATCTACTGATGAAATGTTAAAAAACAGGAATGGCATTTGGGTGTGAAACCAGTGCAACCTTTCAAGGTGGTGGCGGGAGAAGGAACATTTAATGAGTGCCAAGCGCCCTGAGCACTGCTAATCCGATGTGACTAGGACGGGTATTTTGGTCTGTTAAAAAGTCAGTGGAAGCAGGGAATCATACAACGTGTTGTACTCAACCTTAAACTTCTACTTTAACTTAAAGCATAAATCTGTACATTTCTTTGCCAACCTATTGATTTATGGCCGAGATCCCTTCTTTGAGGATGGTACTTGACTGCATTCCAGATCCTTATTCTTCCATAAACCACATCTGCGATCTATTACCAAAGATTTCCAGGTTAGGATTCTTTAAAGTGGAGCAAAGACTGAAAAGTATGTTGGGAGTAGTCGAACACAATCTTTCTAGATTTTTACTATTCCTGCCTACTCTTCTACAAGACGTCTCATTTGCACGGAATCTGATAGTAATTTATTTTAACAACTTGCCTTTATGGAGACTTTCCAAAGCATTCAAGTTATTTTGTTCTTTTTGCATGCATATTTCAAGGATTTAAGTATTTTTAGTTGAGTTACGTAGAGTATGAAGGTTTGAGAGTCGATGCACCTGACTTTGGAATGTCTTTCACTCCGATGGTGGGAACAGAAGTGCAGGGAAGGACAAGAAGGGCAGGTGGCTGTGAGCCTGCTGCTGGCCTTGACCAACGGGCTTGGATCAGGAGGAAAGATGGTTAAACCAGCAAGTTGTTTAAGGAGAAATTGGGTAAGAGAGTTTCTCCTATATTTAACTTACTCTGTCTCATGTGATCTTTATGATAAGCCCATGAGTTTGCTACAATCACCTCTGCTTGATAGGTTCAGCATTTGAAATCCAGAGAGGTCGGATATTTCACCAAAGTCACACAGCTAGTGAGCAGCATGTTCAAAAATTCAATCCGCTTCTCTATTTGCCTGTACAGGTCTCACTGAGGATTAGCTTGCGTCATGAACTGGTTTCTTCACCTGTTTTATTGAGTAAAATTAAAAAAATTTGTTTAATGTTTATTTATTTTTGAGAGACAGAGACAGAGCACAAGTGGGGAGGGGCAGAGACAGAAGGAGAGACACAGAATCTGAAGCAGGCTCTAGGCTCTGAGCTATTAGCACAGAGCCTTACGTGGGGCTCGAGCCCACAGACCGTGAGATCATGATCCGAGCCAAGGTCGGACGCTTAACAGACTGACCCACCCAGGCACCCTACTGAGTAAAATTTTAGCAATCACACACAAGAAAAGCCATATTTCTTTTTCTTTTAATATTTATTTTAGACAGAGAGAGAGAGAGAGACAGAGCGTGAGCAGGGGAGGGGCAGAGGGACAGGGAGACACAGAATCTGAAATAGGCTCTAGGCTCTGAGCTGTCAGCACAGAGCCTGACGTGAGGCTCAAAGTCAGGAATGGCGAGATCATGAGCCACCCAGGTGCCCCTTCTTTTTCTCAAATCTAATTAAATTTGACTTTCAGCAAGCCCTACCCAGGGTAGCAAGAAATTCAATCTCAATCGTGTTTTGGGCTTCTCAGCCTAGGCTTTAAAAAAAATTTTTTTTAATGTTTATTTATTTGTTTTTGAGAGGGAGAGAGAGAGAGAGCAAGCAGAGGAGGGGCAGAGAGAGAGGAAGACAGAATCCCAAGCAGGCTCCATGCCGTCAGCACAGAGCCTGATGCAGGGCTTGAACCCACTAACTGTGAGATCACGATCTGAGCCAAAGCCAAGAGTCAGATGCATAACCACCTGGGCCACCCAGGCGCCCCTAGGTTTTTAAAAATAATCTAAGAGTTAACACATTTACATAGAAATGTGAGCAGGGATCTGGGCTTTCAATTATGGTAATTGTTGCTTCTAAATCAGTGGTTCTCAGCGTGTGGTCCCAGAACAGCAGCATCAGCATAACCTGGGAACTGGTAAAAAATGTGGATACTCAGGCCCCATCCCCATTCTATGGGATCAGAAGCTCTGGGCCCAGCAATCTGTGTTTTGACAAGCCCTCCAGGGATTCTGAAACCTGCAGATACATTCTGATATCATACATTATGATGTAGTTTGAAAGCAATGTCATTGTATAGTTGACTGATTCATCCATCCATTCATTCAACAAATACCTATTGAATGTCTATTAGGCGTCAGGGGCTAGTGATAAAATGATGACAGGCAGAGAGGATGTCTGTCCTCTTAGAGCCTACAGTTTGGTGTTGTGCCTGATTCCCTGCTGTGGTCCTGATGCTCTAGACAGGCTCAGATATCTCTTCGTGGCTGTAACTTCCAGGCGGCGGGCTACCTCCACAGGCCCCTGCGGCTCTCCTCCCTCCGCCAAGCAGGGCACTGCTTCTGAAGTTCAAGGGGGCATCCAGACATACGTGTTCTTCACAGTGCTGGCAAGGAGTATCATCCTTCAGTCTTCTGCCTGGGTTGATCCCCTATTTTTTATTTTATTTTATCTATTCTATTCTATTCTATTCTATTCTATATTTTACGTATGGTGGTAAAATACCAAACCATAAAATTTACTAGTTGAACCGTTTTTAAAAAATATTTATTTATTTTTGAGAAAGAGACAGAGCACGAGTGGGGGAGGAGCAGAGAGAGAGGGAGACACAGAATCCGAAGCAGGCTCCAGACTCTGAGCTGTCTGCACAGACCCCAATGTGGGGCTCGAACTCACAAACCGTGAGTTCATGACCTGAGCCAAAGTCAGAAGCTTAACTGACCGAGCCACCCAGGCAACCCTAGTTTAACTATTTTAAGTGAACAATTCAATGGCAATGTTTTTGCCACCATCATCATGACCCATCTCCAGAAATTTTCATCATCCCAAAGAGAAACTCTGTATCCATTAAACAATAACTCTCTATCCCTGGCAACCCCAGGTTACTTCCGTTCTCCTTTATGCCGTTATGGACTTGCCTATTCTGTGTACCTCCTATAAGTGGAATCATATTGTATTTACCCTTTTGTGCCCGGCTAATTTTATCCAGCATCGTGTTTCCAGGGCTTTCCCGTGTTGTAGCATGTATTGGGATTTTTCTTTATTTTGTGTCTAGTTAATTCCATTGTATGGGTAAGCCACATTTTCTGTATCCATTCATCTGTTGATGGACATTTGGGTTATTTGTACCTTTTGGCTATTGTAAATCATGCTGCTATAAAGATTGGTGTATTCGTGTCTATTTGAGTACCTGCTTGCAGTTCTTTGGGCATATATATCCCTGGGAGCAGAATTGCTGGATCATATGGTACCTCTAGGCTTAACTTTTTGAGGAACCACCAAACTGTGTTCCACAGTGGCCGCGTCATTTTACATTCCCACCAGCAATGCATGAGAGTTCCAGTTTCTTCACATCCTCACCAAGACTTGTTATTTTCTGATTTTCTACAATAGCCATCCTAATGGGTGTGAAATGGCATCTTCTCATGGTTTAGATTTGCATTTCTCTAATGCCTAAGGATGTTGACATCTTTTTTATGTGTTACTGTATGTCTCTCTTGGAGAAATGTTTTTTCCAAATCCCTCTGCCCGTTTCGAAATGGGTTTTTGTTGCTGAAGTTGAGTTTCACGAGATCTTTCCATATTCTCTATATTAACCACTTATCAGATACGTGATTTGGACTCTTCTCTTCCATTTTGTGCATTGTCCTGTCACTCTGTTGACAGCATCCTTTGATTCACAGTTTGAAACTCTGATGAAGTCTGGGATGCGTGGGTGGTTCCGCTGGTTAAGCATCTGCCTTCAGCTCAGGTCATGATCCCACAGTTGATGGATTTAAGCCCCGCATCGGGCTCTGTGCTGATGGCTCAGAGCCTGGAGCCTACTTCGGATTCTCTGTCTCCCTCTTTCTCTGCTCCTCCTCTGTTCACACTATGTCTCTTTCTCTCTCTCTCTCTCTCTCAAAACTAAATGAACACTTAAAACATTTTTTTAAAAATGTTGATGAAGTCCAATTTATCAATTTTTTTCTTTTGTTGCCCGGACTTTCGGTGTCATTTCCACGAAATTACTGAATCCCGTGTCGCAAAGCTTTTCTTCCATGATTTTGACTTTTAAGGTTAGGTCTTCGATTCATTTTGAGTTAGTTTTTGTATAGTAACTTTTGATAGTATGAGGTTTGGGTCCAACTGCATTGTTTTCGCATGTGGATATCCTGTTTTCCCAGCACCTCTTTCTGGAAAGGCTGTCTTTTCCCCGTTGAATAGTCTTGGCAATCTTTTTTTTTTTTTTTAAACTTTTTATTAAAAAAAATTTGCTTTACAAAATTTTTACATTGCAGTATAGTTTGCGCAGTGTTACATTAGTTCCAGGTACATCGTGATTCAACAACTCTGTATGTATGCTGTGCTCACCGTAAGTGTAGCACATCTATCATTCATCACTACCACAACACCACCATTGATTCTATCCCTCTGTTATATATTTCATCCCCGTGACTTATTCATTCCCAGACTGGAAGCCTGGACCTCACGCTCCCCTTCTCTCGTTTTGCCCACCCCTCTGGGCCTCTCCCCTTTGGCAACCACCAGTCTGTTCCCTGTATTTGGGAGTCTGTTTCTGCTTTCTTTGTTTGTTCATTTGTTTTGGCTTTTAGATTGTACATATAAGTGAAATCCTATGGTATTTGTTTTTCTCTGAATTCCCTTGGCAGAATACTGTCTAGGTCCATCCGTGTGGTTGCAGATGGCAAGATCTCACTCCCTTTGATGGCTGAGTAATATTCCTTTGTGTATATATAACCACGTCTTCCTTATCCCTTCTTTATCCCTATTGCTGGACACTGCATTGGCTTCCCTATCCTGGCTATTGTAAATAATGCTGTAACAAACATAGGGGACATATATCTTTTCAAGTTGTGTTTTGATTTTCTTTGAGTTAAATATCCAGTAGTTGTCTTGGCAATCTTGTTGGCAATTGACCGTATGTATGAGAGTTTATTTCTGGGCTCTCTATTCTACTCAATTGGTCTATATATCTACCCTTATGCCAGTGCCATTCTATTTTGATTAGTGCTGTTTCGTACTTAGTTGTGAAATCGAGACGTGGAAGTCCTCTAAGTTCATTCTTCTTTTTAAAGATTGACTTGCGGATCCTGAGAAACTTAGTGGAAGACCATGGCGGAGGGGAAGGAAAAAAAAATGGTTAGAGAGGGAGGGAGACAAAACATAAGAGGCTCCTAAAAACTGAGAACAAACTGAGGGTTTATGGGGGGTGGGAGGGAGGGGTGGGTGGGTGATGGGTATTGAGGAGGGCACCTGTTGGGATGAGCACTGGGTGTTGTATGGAAACCAAATGACAATAAATTTCATATTAAAAAATAAATAAATAAATAAATAAACATTTAAAAAATTAAAAAAATAAATATTGACTTGGCTATTCAGTGTTATTTGAGATTACATATGAATCTTGGGATGGGTTTTTCTATTTCTGCAAAAAACACCATTGGAATTTTGATAGGGATTACATTGAATCTATAGATCACGAGTATTGTGAGTATCAAGTCTTCTAATCTAGGACCATGGTGTACCTTTCCATTTATTTAAGTGTTTAAAAATTTATTTTGGCAATGTTTTTCAGTGTGCAAGTCTTTTGCCTTCTTGGTTAAATTTATTCCTAAGTATTTAATTCTCTTTGATGGCATTATAAATGGAATAGTTTCTTGGCTTCCTTTTTGAGTTGTTCATTACTAGATATAGAAATGCAGTTAATTTTTGAACATTGATTTTGTATGCTGAAAGTTTTCTGAATTCATTTATTGGCTCTAACAATTTCTTTTCCTTCCTTCCTTCCTTCCTTCCTTCCTTCCTTCCTTCCTCTCTCTCTGTCTCTTTCTCTCTTTTCTCTTTCTTTCTGGTGGAGTCTTTAGGGTTTTCTACCTATTAGATCATGTCATCTGTGGACAGAAGTAATTTTACTCCTTCCTTTCCAATTTACCTGCTTTACATTTCTTGTTCTTGCCTATTGGCTCTGGCTAGAACTTTCAGTAATACGCTGAATAGTAGTTGTGAAGTGGGCATCCTTGTCTTGTTCTGGATCTGAGGGGAGAAACTTTCGGTCGTTTAGCATCAAACGTGATGTTAGGTGCGAGTTTTTCATATGTGGACTTTATTATGTTGAGAACGTTTCCTTCTTTTACTAGTTTGCTGACTGTTATTTTATCTCAAAAGCGTGCTGACATGCTTTTTCTGTGTCAACTGAGGAGTCTCTTTCAATTCCCTGGAAGCCACTCCAGCCCATGAGGATTAAAACGATGGCTGCCAGCCCCTCAGTTCTCAAAAGAAGCAATCAGCAATCGGAACACACAGTCTTGATATTGGGAGGACTTGGTGCTGTTGGTCACCCTTAGCTCCAACAAGCCACCTAAGAAACCTAGGCTAGCCATCCCCCCAGAGGCTTGCCACTGTGGCTGACAGTCTCTGCCAGGCAAACAGGCTGAAAGTCACTGAAATTTACCGGCCTCTTCATCAAGGTCTTGCTACAAATGCTGGGAGTGTTCGACTGGATACAGAGTTCCAAAATAGTTAACTTCAGACAGTTGCAGCCAGTTTAATAGTTGTATGGGTGCAAAGAGGGATTTCTGGAGCTTCCTATGCTCTCTTCCAAGATGTCACTCCTGGGTTGATCTCTTCCTGCTATTACTGTGTCCACTTTTTTCCACTTTTTTCCACCACCTCCTTTAAATTCCACTTAAGTGGCTTTTTATGATCAGCTTAGAATCCCTTTCCCCGAAGGACCGCTTAGCACTTTCGTGTGGTCTGTTTCACATTTATTTTTGTATACTTTCTCCACCGCTGGATTATTAGTATATATATATATATATATATATATATATATATATATATATATTATTATTTATGAGATTTTTATCCAATTTATGTATATATTTAATTCTTTTGTTCTTAACAATTAGTGCTTGTTTGTTGGTTTTTAAATCAGAGTCATGCCTATAAACATAGAGGACAAAATGATGGTTGCCAGGAGGGAGGGGGGTGAGGGAGATGGGCTAAATCAGCGAAAGGGAGTGGGAGGTACAGGCTTCCGGCTATGGAAGGAATCAATCTGGGGCACAAAAGTGACAGCATTGGGAATGTATTCAATGGTATTGTAATAGTGTTGTATGGCGACAGATGGAAGCTATGCTGGTGGGGAGCATAGCCTCGTGTGTATACCTGAGACTAATGTAACATCGCGTGTCAGCTATACTCAAAAACATTGAAAGTAAATATTCACATACATTTTGGATTTGCTGTATAATGAAAACATTTAGGATCTCTAAAGGATACAATCGTTCAAAAAAAAAACCTACCCAGTGCCTTTATCTTACCTTTTCCTCTTGCTCTGATGTTCCATGATGGGGTTCCAAACCACAGTTTGGTCTTCAGCTCAGCAGGACCTGGTCTGGAGGCCAACAGCCACGCGTGGGCCCTGTCACCATTTCTGTCTGTGCAACGGCATATGTATTTAAATATTTTATTGCATTGGTCCTTATTATTTTTATAAAAGCGGAAGGAACATGAAAATCAATCCTAGTGATAAAGAGGAGAGATGTTTAAAAAAATTTATGATTGAGATTTAGCTGAGATACAGTGTTATATTAGTTTCAGGAGTGCAATATAGTGATTTAACAATTCTGTACAGGACTCGGTGCTCGCCATGGTAAGCGTAGTCATTATCTGTCACCGTATAATGTTGTTACCCTCTTACTGACCATACTCCATATGCTGTACTTTTCATTGCCAAGACTTATGTATTTTATAACTGGAAGTTTGTACCTCTTGATCCCCTTCACTGTATTGCCCCCTCCCCCACCCCCTCCCCCCCCAGCTGCCTTTAGCAACCACCAGTTGGTTGAAACAGACTATTAGATACAGACAGGGGTATAGACCTAACAAACTTAATTTGACTGCAACGATGAAGCAAATCACTAGATATGCTGACAGGGGAAACTTAAGTCTCAGTTGGATGTTCTTTAGAGTGAAGCTAGTTGAGGATGTATTCAACTGTGAACGAAAAAGGACAAAATTTAGAAGTCTGTACAGAATGCTGAAAATGTCATCAAATATCAAGTCAAAAAGGCCTGGTGTAACGAGCTACTTTACAATTTCTTATCTCCTTGGAAATATAAGCCTCTCATAACGTGTAAAGGCATCAGATGTTTTCATATTTTTACTTCAGTGTTGTTTTTCAGGGACTGTTAGTATTAAAGTAAAGGACTTAGACCTTAGCAACCACATTTGTTCTTTGTATTTCTCAAACCATTAAGGGAACAATCTTATTGTCTGACTCTCTTCCTTTTTACTCATTGATTCAACAATAATTGAGTGTGCCAGAGAGAGGCAATTTCCTAGAGAAGCTGTTGTGAATAAAATCCTACACCATGCTTACATTCTAGTGAGGGAGAGGGATATTAATCAAGTAATTAATGAACGACTATTAAGCTACCATTGGAAAGAGGGATGGCACTTCCGAGATGGCCTAGAGTGCAGGGACCTGGCATAAGCTAAAGGTGTGGGTGAGGCTTCTTAAGGAAGAGACGGAGGAGGAACTGAGATCCGAAGGATGAGCAGGAGGAGTTTCCTGGCCAGTGAGGCTCTGGGTGGCGAGTGCAGCATGTGCAAAGGCCCCGTGGTGAGAATAAACATGGGGAATTTGAGGAGCCAGCAGGAAGACAATATGAATGGCGTGCCCGGAGAAGAGGATGGAGAGGCAGGCAAGGATGGAGAATCTAGTCTTTACTGGAGGCTATTCCTCGAAAATATTTCATTCCCTTATATAGAACATGTATATATAATTGTTACCAAATTCTGAGTTTTGAACTTCTGCAAATAAGTTGGATACCTTACAACACATAAATGTAAAGGATGTGAGTCGTGCTCTAGCCTCCAGCGTTTCTCGTGCAGGTTGCTGGCAACAGTTCACAGTCCCAGGTGGCTGGGGCTGCGTCTTGGGCTGCTTTTCCAGCCCTGACCTTCCCCCTGGGCTGCCTGCTTTTGCGTCCAATTGCCCATCCAACCGCCATACATCCAGTCAACTCCCGGTTTCTCTCACCAGGCCTGCTCCTCCTCTCATCTTCTCAGTAAATGGTGATCCAGTCCTACCAGTTGCTCAGACAGAAGTCCAGACTCTTCCTTGAACCCCCGTCCTTCCTACCGCACATCTAAGCCATCACCCAGTGTTGACAGCTCAGCCTTCAAGACGTGTCTGAGCTCTGACAGCTTCCTTCCACAGCCATCACTTCCGCCCTTGTCCCAGCTACCGTCTGTGCTGGATGATGGCAGTCACCTCCCAACGGTTTTTTCTGCTTCTAATCCAGCCCGAGACAGTCTTCTCTTCTGGTCCAAATGATATTTGGACTAAATGATATTTAAAAACCCTATATCAGGTCACACCTCTTCTCCATTCCAACTCCCTAATGTCTTGCCAGCTCACTCAGAATCAGAGCCAAAGTCCCTAGCATGGCTTGGCACCCTCCTACTCACCGGCACCATTCCCATCACGTTCTCCTCGCCCATCCCTCTAAGCCACACTGGTCTCCTTACTATCCCTCCAACATGCTTAAGCTGCTTTCTGCCCCAGGCCTTTTGCACAGTCTCTTTCTTTTGCCTGGATTTCTTCCCCTGGATATCTGTACGGCGCACCGCCTCTCATTCTCTCTCTTCCTTCAGATCTATGTTCAAACGTTACTGTCACAGAGGATCCTTTCCTCATCTTTTGGTATAGAATAGGGACAGTCCCTTGAAATGTGTGATATTTCCTATCATTTATCCTCTTGTTTGTTTTCTCTTTCCCATTATGCTCTCTTTGCTACTCTCACTACTCTCGCTACTCTCGCTACTCTCGCTACCCTCGCTTACTCTCTTTCTGATCTCCAGAAAATGTCTGGCTTCCCGGCAATGACATCAGGAATGGAATTCCAACAGGACACAACCCATACTTCTCCAGGATTTTCTAGTTCCTGAGAACAAGAACGGGAATGGTTCTTTTTTTTTAAAAAAAGAATTTGCATGTAAATGTGGGAGAGGGCCCAACCTGGCTGCCGAGGAGAGACCATCATTGTCTGCTTTCCTGGCAGAAATTCCCTCTTATCACCTTTAACACATTGCTACCCACCTTGTGTTCCACATCTTTATGGGATATCAACTACTCGGATCGCACCCATTAGGATGGCTATAGTAAAAACCACCACCACCACCACCACCACAACAACCAGAAAAAAACAAGCGTAGGCAAGGATCAGGAGAAATTGGAATCCTTATGCGCTGTTGGTGGGATGTGAATGTGAAACGGTGTAGTCACGATGGAAAACAGAGTCTTGTAGAGATGTTTGTACGCTCACATTCGTAGCAGCATTATTTACAATAGCCAAAAGGTAGAAACAGCCCCCGTGTTCACCGATGGATGAATAAAGAAATAAAATGTTGACATACGCATACAATGGAATATTTTTCAGCCTGAAAAGGGAAGGAAACTCTGTTACATGTTACAACATTGATGAACCTTGAGAACATTGTGCTAAGTGAAATAAGCCAGCCTCAAAAGACAAACACAGTACGATTCTGCTGATCTAAGGTATGTAACTTAACTATTTTTAACTATACTAACACTAATAGTGTAAACTATTTTTAAAATAGTTAAGATGGTAAATTGTATATTATGTGTATGTTACAGCAACTTAAAACATCTTCATCGATCAATCACTGTGAAAATATACTGGAAGATGGAACGTGGAAAAAGGGATTTATAAAATCTCACTGAATGTCTTTTGAAAGCTTACAGACCAAATTCATATATAATATTTTAGTGCTGGGCAAATGATCAACTGTGTTAACGACTAAATGCATCTAAAATAAAGCAGCTTAAAAATCTGCTGAAGACTTACTGTATTACTAGAAATGAATCAAAATGATATTACTCAATGTTGGCAATATTTTGGGGAAATAGCTATCCTCATATACATTACCATTATACTATTGTTTTATTACAATTTTATTATACATCGACACTTTTTTTTTTTTTTTAATTTCTGGAGAAGAATGTGGCAACGTGCAATAAGATCTTTTATTTCCTCAACCTGGTTATTCTACTTTGGTGAATTTACTCATTCAATGAATAGTCACTAAACATTTACCTTTGATAAATGGAAGTTCTGGGTGTGGTGAACGCAGTGGCGATTGATGTCCACATCGTCCTTGCCCTCAGAGCTTACAGTCTTAGAGGGAAAAACAGACACAGTCATGGGTGTAAGGGACATATATTATTTGGTACCCAGCGTCCATATTTCCATTTTCTTTTTTCTTGTTTTAATTTTTAAAAAATGTTTTGTTGATTCTTGAGAGAAAGAGAGAGCATGAGTGAGGGAGGGGCACAGCGAGAGAGGGACACAGAATCTGAAGCAGACTCCAGGCTCTGAGCCATCAGCACAGAGCCCAATGCGGGGCTCGAACTCACCAGCCGTGAGATCATGACCTGGGTGGAAGATGGACGCTCAACCAACTGAGCCACCCAGGCACCCCCATATTTCCATTTTCTGATAACAATAGTCCAAATCGTCCTTAGGAAACATCTTTCCTCATTTCTACCATGTGAATGAATTGACCACTCACCCATCCATACCTACAAATATAAGTCTATCCTTGTATTTTACCCTTCTGGCCTCTGTGATTGGTTCGGAGATGGCACATAACTCATGTGGAGCCAATGAGATGAATAAAGATGTTTGCCGGGCTTTCTGAAAATACTATGTTTCTTTCTCCTGTATTATGAAGGTGGGAGGTTTCAAGCTGCTGCCACCATCGCGATTCCCAGGGGCATGTCAGTGGGAGGATGAAATCGACTTCTAGAGAAAGGCAGAGCAAAAACAATTAGAGAAATGGATGGTGTCCTCTGAGCCTCTGGATTGAAGGACCTGCAGCCAGCTCTATCCTCGGATAGTTGTGTCAGCCAGTAAGTTCTCTTTCATGTACGAGCCAGTCTGAATTGCAGGCTGTCACCTACAACAGAAGGAAAGTCAACTCATACACATTTGGTGTACTGACGGGCTGTCTCACGGAGTAACGGGGGGAAGAAGTGAGTCTGGGCTTTGCATAGGAAGGGAGTCCTGAGGCATATGCCTAAGGAAAGAGCTAAGAAGAAAAATAGAGCAATTTATACCAAGATGTTTATAGCAACCTCTTTCCTAAGAGGAAAAAAAAGGAAATAACCTGAATGTTCAATAATGGGTACATTATTAAGCACATCATGGACTATAAATATAATGTAATACATACCACTATGATGAAAAGCCATTTAAGTTGACAAATGTGTGCACTGTTTGGATACACAGAGATGCTCAGTCTGATTTTGTTCAGCACTAGGAACTCAGTGGGATATTAACATGAAATAGTTTAATGTTTTTCCAATCTCTGTGCTCTGTCGAGTCCCCCTCCCCCCCTTTTTACATTAGCAACATTTTTGGCCAATCCCATGGGTTTCCAGGGACTTTCAGCTATTCAAACTCCAGGCTTAGGTCTGATCTCAATCTGAAATCGACATCCTTTTCTCCCACCCAGCCTCAGCAGAGCCCAGGGGCCTCACTTAAGAGGGTGAGGATGTGGGCTGGTATTTCAGTCTCCTCACTGCAGCCAGCTTAGAAGGAAGGCTTATTTGGAGGTCTGATTTTAGAATCAGCCTCTCAACTCCTACCCATTCTCAAAGCCCAGTTCCTGTGGTGTTGGGATTGGAAGAGGAAGAGAGGCAGAGATCTCATGACCCTGACTTGAGAGTGGACTTTCTTGGCACATGGCTGCTGGTCATCATCTTGGCATCCATATCCCTGTCTCCTCTATCCTCTAGGCTCCTTCCTTGCCGTGGGGCCATGGGGACTGAGTTTCTCTCTTCCAACTCTCAGTTGCCTCAGGAGCTGGGAGATAATGCTAAGAATCCTCATCTTGACCACTGTCAGTTTTTTCTTCTTCTTCTGACTTTAGCTACTCCAAAGCTTTTTGCCTCCAGAAATTTCCAGAGGAGAAGAAAGTGCCTTTATCAAACTCACAAGGGCCACACAACTCCCAGGGCTACTGATCAAGCTCTCTCAATAATTCTCTCATTATTCTCCATTCTGGTGGCTGCCTCATTGTGGGTCCGCCGTTCTACAGCTCAGCAAGCATCCAGGCAGGGGAGTGATGGTAGTCTTTCTTTCCCAGGCTCTGTAGGGGATTTTCCTGGGGCCCCTTCCCAAAATTGAGCTTTGTTCTAGGGGAAACCTCTTAAATGTGAATCTCAGACTCCTCCCGAGAGAGATGTACAACTTTCATTTTTCCCCTTGACAGTTGTTTTCTCATATGGGTTGGTGATGATAGGTGGATGTTAGTTAGAATAATGGGAGGGAGGAGTAGGGCTAATTTGGCTGTCTTCTAATAAGGCAGTGCTGGTTCCAGTCTTTGGCAGATTTCTTTAGAATATTACATACTTAGAGCCCGTTGTTTTGAGATATAGACCCTAGTGTCAATTCTGAGACAACAGTCCTAGTGAGCATCCTATTTCATGTATTGTTCAAGTCTCTTGTATCTATTGATTTTCTGTTTACTTGTTCTAACAATTACTGGAAGAAGAGTGAAGGAATTTCCTAATGTAATTGTGGGTTTGTCTATTTCTCGTTTCAACTGTCAGTTTTGCTTTTTGGTTTTTTTAAGCTTTGTTTTTTAGGTGCTTATGTATTTAGAATTGTTATCTCTTCCTGATGAAGTGACCCCCTCTACCAATGTGAAATGTCCCTCTTTATTCCTGGTGTATTTATTGTTCTGAGATCTATTTTTATGATATTAATATAGTCACTTCAGCTTGCCAGCTTTTTTTTGGAGGGGGGTGGTATTTGGATGGTTTGTATTTTCCCATTCTTTTATTTCTAATCTACTTGTGTCTTTATATTTAATCTGAATGTCTTATAGACTGAATATAATTAAGTGGTACTTTTCAAAAAATTTAAAAATTTTTTAAAATCTAGTCAAGCAGTAACTGCCTTTTGATAGTAGTTTAGATTGTGTAATATAATTATTGTGGAACACGTGGGTGTCTCAATTGGTTAGACCTCTGACTCTTGATTTCAGCTCAGGTCATGATCTCTTGGTGGTGAAATCCAGCCCCATGTCAGGTTCTGTGCTGACAGTGGGGAGCCTACTTGCGATTCTCTCTCTTCCTCTCTTTCTGCCCCTCCTCCATGCTCTCTCTCTCTCAAAAATAAACTTAAATAATTATTGATATTGTTGGAATTAAGTGTGCTATGTTTCTATTTGTTTTCTTTTTATTCTATACTGTTCTTTCCCTACTTTTCCTACTTTCTTTGGATTAATTGATTATCTCCACTATTGGCTTGTTAGATATTTCTCTTTCATTTTTAATTGTGGCTCTGAGTTATAAAATATGCATTCTTAACATATCAAAGTTTACTTACAAATAATATTATAGTACTTCAAGTATAGTGTAAGAAACTAACAACAGTGTATTTCCGCTTCCTTCTTCTATCCTTTATGCTACCATTTTAATGGATTCTATTTTATATATGTTGAACTTCTATAATTTATTGTCACTGTTTTGCTTTAAATGATCAATTATCTTTCAAGGAAATTAAAAGTAAGAAAAATGCCTTATAGTTACCTATATATTACCATTCCTGGCATTCTTCATTCTTTTGTGTAGATCCAAGTTCCTTCTGCCTGAAGAACTTCATGAAGAATTATATTTCTTGTACTGTGTCTGCCTGTTGAGAAATTTCTTTCAGTTTTTGCTCATCTGACTCTTTATTTCACCTTTATTTTTGCACTGGGCATAGAATTCTAGTTGACAGTTTTCCTTTATTCCCTTCAGTACTTAAAATATATTACTCTATTGTCTCCAAGCTTCCATAATTTCTGGCAAGATATTTGTAGTAATTAACATCTTTATTCCTTTGTTTGTAACATGGCTTTTTTCTCTGGCTACCACTTTCATTATTTTTCTCTTTATCACAGTTTTCAGTTTGATTATAATTTGCGTTGGCGTGGTTTTCTTTCTTTCTTCCTTTTTTTAATACTTTTGGTCTATTGATGGACACTTGGGTCACTTCTGTATCTTGACTATCATAAAAAATGCTGCCATCAATAATGCATGTATCTTTTTGAACGAACGTTTTCATTTTCTTTGGGTAAATGTCCCAGTAGTAGAATTACTGGGTCATATGGGAATTCTATTTTTATGTATGTATGTATGTATGTATGTATGTTTTAAATTTTTTGAAGAACCTCCATACTGTTTTCCATGGTGGCTGCATCATTTTGCATTCCCACCAATAGTGCATGAGGGTTTCCTTTTCCCCACATCCTCACCAACACCTGTTGTTTCTTCTCTTTTTGGTTCTAACCATTCCGATAGGTGTAAAGAGGTATCTCATTGTGGTTTTAATTTGCATCTCCCTGATGATTAGTGATATTTAGCATATGTTCGAGTGTCTGTTGGCCATCTGTGTATCTTCTGCGGAAAAATGTCTATTCAGGTCCTCTGCTCATTTTTTTAATCAGATGTTGATTTGTATTCGTTCTTCATATATTTTGGATCTTAACTTCTTATTGGCTATATCATTTGCAAATAACTCCTCCCATTCAGCAGGCTGCCTTTTTGTTTTGTTGATGGTTTCTTTCACCTTGTAAAGGTTTTCATTTTGGTATAGTCTCGATAGTTTAATTTTGTGTTTCCCTGGCTAGAGGAGAGACATATCTAGAAAAATGATGCTATAGCTGATGTCAAAGAAATTATTGTGTATGTTTTCTTCTAGGAGTTTTATGGTTTCAGATCTCACATTTAGGTGTTTAGTCCATTTTGAGTTTATTTTTGTGTATGGCGTAAGATAGTGGTCCAATTTCATTATTTTGTGTGTGACTGTCCAGTTTTCTCAGCACTATTTGTTGAAAAGACTATCATTTCCCTATTGTATATTCTTGCCTGCTTTGTCATAGATTAATTGACCACATAAGCTCTTTGGGCTCTCTATTCTTTTCTGTTGATCTGTGTGTCTGTTCTGGGGCCAGTACCATGTTCTGGCTAGGATTTCCAGTACTATGTTGAATAAAAGTAGTGAGAGTGGACATCCTTGCCTTGTTCCTGATCTTAGAGGAAAAGTTTTCAGTTTTTCACCATGGAGTATGATGTTAGCTATGGGTTTTTTATATGGCTTTCATTATCCTGAAGGTGTTTTTTTTTTTTTTATCATGAGTGGATGTTATACTTTATCAAATGATGTTTTTTGTATCTATTGAGATGATCATATGGTTTTTATCCTTTCTTTTATTAATATGATGTATCATGTTGATTGATTAAAAAATATTTTTTTTAATCTTTATTTTTGAGAGAGATACAGTGCGTGAACGGGAGAGGAACAGAGAGAGAGGGAGACACAAAATCTGAAATAGGCTCCAGGCTCCGAGCTGTCAGCACAGAGCCTGACACGAGGCTCGAACTCGTGAACGGTGAGATCATGACCTGAGCTGAAGTCGGCCGCTTAAGCAGCTGAGCCATCCAGGCGCCCCTGATTTTTCAATATTAAACCATCCTTGCATTTTTGGAATAAATGCCATTTGATCAGGATGAATGATTTTTTTTTTAATGTATTGTTGGATTCAGTTTGCTAATACTTTGTTCAGGATTTTGCATCCATGTTCATTAGAGGTATTAGCTTGTAGTTTTCCTTTTTTGTAGTGTCTTTATCTGGTTTTGGTATCAGGATAATACCAGCCTCATAGAATGAATATGGAAGCTTTCCTTTCTCTTCTATTTTTTGGGATAGTTTCAAATAACTATTTACTCTTCTTTAAATTCTTAGTAGAATTCTTCTGTGAATCCATCTTGTCCTGGAATTTTGTTTGTTGGTAGTTTTTGATTCCTGATTTAATTTCATTGCTAGTATTTGATCTGTTCAAGTTTTCTATTTCTTCCTGTTTCAGTTTTGGAAGGTTATATGTTTCTAGGAATTTATTCATTTCTTCTCTGTTGTCCAATTTGTTTGTGTATAATTTTTCATAATATTCTCTCATACTTCTCCTTCATTTCTGATTTTATTTATCTGAGTTCTTTCTTTCTTTCTTTCTTTCTTTCTTTCTTTCTTTCTTTCATGAATCTGACTAAAGTTTTATCAATTTTGTTGATCTTTTGAAAGGACCAGCTCCTGGATTCATTGATCTGTTCTATGGTTATTTTTGTTTCTGTTTCATTTACTTCTGTTCTAATCTTTGTTATTTCTTCCTTCTATGGGCTTTAGGCTTTGTTTGTTCTTCTTTAACTAGCCCCTTTAGGTGTAAGGTTAGGTTGTTTATTTGAGATTTTCCTTGTTTTCATGAAGTAGGTCTGTATTGCTATCATCTTTCCCCTTAGAACAACTTTTGCTGCATCCCCAAAATTTTGAATCATTGTGTTTTAATTTTCATTTGTTTTCATGTATTTTTCATTTCCTCTTGGATTTCTTGGTTGACCCATTTATTGTTTAGTAGCTTCCTATTTATTGGTGTTCTTTCCAGATTTTTTCTTTTGTTTGATTTCTAGTTTCATAGTGTGTGGTCAGAAAAGATGAATAATATGATTTCAGTCTTTTTTAATTGATTGAGATTTGTTTTGTGGCCTAACATGTAATCTATTCTAGAGGATGTTCCAAGTTCACTTGAAAAGAATGTGTATATGGCTGTTTTTGCTTCCTCTTTCTCCATAACTTTATCTTCTAGTTCACCTATTCTCTCCTCTGCCTCTTCAAGCCGAGCCATCGTGGATTCCATTTTGTTTTGCAATTCGTTTAAAGCGTTTTTCAACTCCTCGTGACTGTTCCTTAGTCCCTCGATCTTTGTGGCAAGAGATTCTCTGCTGTCCTGTATACTGTTTTCAAGCCCAGCGATTAATTTTATGACTATTATTCTAAATTCACTTTCTGTTATATTATTTAAATCCTTTTTGATCAGTTCATTAGCTGTTGTTATTTCCTGGAGATTCTTCTGAGGGGAATTCTTCCGTTTGGTCATTTTGGAGAGTCCCTGGCGTGGTGAGGACCTGCAGTGCACTTCCCCTGTGCTGTGGTGTATAACTGGAGTTAGTGGGCGGGGCCGCAGTCCGACCCGATGTCTGCCCCCAGCCCACTGCTGGGGCCACAGTCAGACTGGTGTGTGCCTTCTCTTCCCCTCTCCTAGGGGCGGGATTCACTGTGGGGTGGTGTGTCCCGTCTGGGCTACTTGCACACTGCCAGGCTTGTGTTGCTGGGGATCTGGCGTATTAGCTGGGGTGGGTAGGCAAGGTGCACGGGGGCTGGAGGGGCAGGCTTAGCTCGCTTCTCCTTAGGTGATCCACTTCAGGAGGGGCCCTGTGGCAGCGGGAGGGAGTCAGATCCGCTGCCGGAGGTTTGGCTCCGCAGAAGCACAGAGTTGGGTGTTTGCGCGGAGCGAGCAAGCTCCCTGGCAGGAACTGGTTCCCTTTGGGATTTTGGCTGGGGGATGGGCGGGGGAGATGGCGCTGGCGCCTTTGTTCCCCGCCAAGCTGAGCTCTGCCGTCCGGGGGCTCAGCAGCTCTCCCTCCCTTTGTCCTCCAGCCTTCCCGCTTTCCGAGCAGAGCTGTTAACTTATGACCTCCCAGACGCTAAGTCGCGCTTGCTGTCGGAACACAGTCCGTCCGGCCCCTCCGCTTTTGCCAGCCAGACTCGGGGGCTCTGCTTGGCCGGCGAGCCGCCCCTCCGCCCCGGCTCCCTCCCGCCAGTCCGTGGAGCGCGCACCGCCTCGCCGCCCTTCCTACCCTCTTCCGTGGGCCTCTCGTCTGCGCTTGACTCCGGAGACTCCCTTCTGCTAATCCTCTGGCGGTTTTCTGGGTTCTTTAGGCAGGTGTAGGTGGAATCTAAGTGATCGGCAGGACGCGCTGTGAGCCCCGCGTCCTCCTACGCCGCCATCTTCCGGAACCCCCTGTATATGGCTGTTTTTGGTTGGAATGTTCTCTATATATTGTTAGGTTCACCTGATTCAGTGTGTCGTTCAAAGCCACTGTTTCCTTGCTGATTTTCTGTCTGGATGATCTTTCTGTTGATGTCAGTGAGGTGTTACCATTTCCTACATTATTGTGTTATTGTTAACTTCTTCCTTTATGTCTGTTAATAGTTGCTTTATGTATATAGGGTGCTCTCGTGTTGGGTATATAAATATTTACAAGTTGTTTTATCTTCTTGGATTGTTCCCTTTATGATTATGTGGTATCTTTTTTTTTCTCTTGTTATAGTCTGTCTTGGAATATATTTTGCTTGATATAATCATTGCTACCCTAGCTTTTTAAGCTTTCATGTGCATGGTAAGGGTTTTTCCTTCCTCTCACTTTCAATCTGCTTGTGTCTTTAGGTCTGAAGTGAGCCTCTTGTAGACAGCATATAGATGAGTCCTGTTTTTTTGTCCATTCAATCAGCCTATGTCTTTTGATTGAAGCATTTAGTCCATTTACATTCAAAGTAATTATTGATAGGCATGAGCTGTTGCCATTTTGTTACTTGTTTTACAGTTGTTTTTGTAGTTCTGCTCTATTCCTTTCTTCTCTTGTTCTCTTTCCTTGTGGTTTGAAGGCGTTCTTTAGTGATATGCTTGGATTCCTTTCTCTTTGTTTTTTGCATATCTATTACAGGTTTTTTAAATTTGTGGTTACCATTACGTTCAATATAACACGTAGTAGCCTATATTGTTGATGGTCACTTAAGTTTGAATCCATTTGAAAAGCACTAAATTTTTATTCCCCTGCCATATTTTATGTATATGATGTCATGCTGTAAATCTTTTATTCCGTGAATTCCTTACTGATTTTTATAGATATCATTGATTTTATTGCTTTGTGCTTTAGCCTCTGCATTGGTTTCATAAGTGATTCATCTACTGGTTTTATTATGTTTGTATTTACCTGTGAAACTTTTTCCTTTCATCATTTTCTTACTCCTGATTATGGCCTTTTCTTTTCACTCAAAGAATTCCCTTTAACATTTCTTGTAAGGCTGGTTTAGTGGTGATGAGCTCCCTTAACTTTTGTTTGTTTGTAAAACTCTTTATCTCTCCTTCTATTCTGAATGACAACCTTGCTGGGTAGAGTGTTCTCGGCTGCAGTGTTACTTCTTTCAGCAGTTTGAATATATCATGCCACTCCTTTCCGGCATGAAAAGTTTCTACTGAAAAATCGGCTTATAGCCTCATGAGGTTTCCTTTGTATGCAACCATTTTCTTTTCCTTTGCTGCTATAAAAATTCTCTCTTTATCACTACATTTTAATTATTATGAGTCTTGGTATGGACCTCCTTGGGTTGGTTTTGTTGGAAACTGTTTATGGCTCCTGGATCTGCGTGTCTGTTTTCTTTTCCAGATTAGAGAAATTGTCAGCTATTATTTCTTCAAATAAAATTTCTGTCTCTCTTTCTCTCTCTTTTCCTGGGATCTCTATAATGCAAATATTATGCTTGATGATGTCGTTGGATTTCCTTAGCCTATTTTTATTTGGTACCATTCTTTTTCTCTTTTTGCTGTTCAGCTAGTTCCTTCCCATTACTCTTCTTCCAGGTCATTGATCCATTCTTTCTCCTCTAATCTGCTGTTGATTTCCTCTAGCATATTTTTAATTTCAGTTACTGAGTTCGTTGTCTCTGATGGGTTCTCTTTTATATTTTCTATCTCTTTGTTGGTGTTCCCAGTGAGATCTTTCTTCCACTCTTTCTAAGTGCAGTGAGTGTCTTTACAACTATTACTCTGATTTTTTTTATCAGGCATATTGCTTATCTTTTTCAGTTAGCACATTTGCTGTTGTTTTGCTGTCCTTTCACTTAGGACCTGATCCTCTCTCTCTTCATTTTGTCTTACTCTGTTTGTTTTGATGCATTAGGTAAATCAGTGATATCTCCTGAACTTGAAGTAGTGGCCTTATGAAAAAGAGGTCCTATGGTGTTCGGTAGCACAATGTCCCCCGTTTACCAGAACCAGGCACTTGAGGAGTGTTTCCTGTGTGGTGTGCATGCACCCGAGTGTTGTGGCTGAGCTGGGTTTGCCTTCAGTCCAGTTGGCTATAATGGCCCAGTTTGCCTGTTGAGGACAGGGTTTGGTCCTTGTTCTGTTAAGAGACCAGTCTAAAGCTACCATGGGCTTTGTAGTTGGTCGGTGTTAGCAGTCGGACCAGATGCCTACCCTCAACCCATTTGCTGGGGCTGAAGTCATACCCAATTGCAGGCTCTCTCCCTGTGCTGCCCCTGAGAGTTTTTGTTGGTGGGCAGGGCCAGCAGTCAGATCACTTGTCTGCTGGGGCTGCAGTTGACCTGGTGTACGTGTGGTTATATTCCCCTCTCCCCAGGGCAGGAGTCACTTTGGAATGACTCGGGTCCCTGCCAGGGCTGCTTTCTGGATGTGACATAGCAGGAGCCGCTTTGGAGAGATGATTGCTGAGTGAGGTGGGTTGAATGGGGCCGATACGTAGGAGAACATGGGGGCAGTTTGTGTGGTGTTGGCAAGGTAAACGTAGGTTGTTTGTGCTTGTTCCCACCAAGGCTGGGGGAGGGGAGAGAAATAGCACCTGCCAGCTGTTTCGTTCTTGAAGAACACTCTTAAAGGTCTTTCTCCCCTCCAGGGGCGCCTGGGTGGCTCAGTCGGTTAAGCGTCCATCTTCAGCTCAGGCCATGATCTTGCCATTGAGAGTTCAAGCCCCACGTCAGGCTCTGTGCTGACAGTTCAGAGCCTGGAGCCTGTTTCAGATTCTGTGTCTCCTTCTTTCTCTCTCTGCCCCTCCCCTGTTCATGCTCTCTCTCTCTCTCTCTCTCTCTTGAAAATAAACATTAAAAAAAAAGGTCCTTGTCCTTCCAGCACATGTTCTGAGATTAATAAATAAATCTCCTTCATGTATACCCCAGGTACTTTTCAGACTGCTGCTGCTATGCTCTATCCCCTGAGTTGTTTGTTGTGCTGTCTCTGTAAGGGTGGGGACTCAGTTTCCTATCGCCTTCCAGCTTCCCCAGAGCTAAGCCTGCTGACTTTTAAAGTACCCAGAGTTAAGCCCTGCTGATTGCGAAAACTTGCAAAGTTAAGCCCTGCTGGCTTTCAAAGCCAAGTGTTATGAAGGCTCGACTTCCCAGTGCAGGTGTCTGGGGTGCTTGGTGTGGGGTCTGCTCCTCTGCTCTGTGCTTGTGGTGTCCCACGCATTTGTGGTTCGTCTGGCCAGTTTAGTTCCTCACCATGTCTCTGTCCCTCCTACCTTTTTCAACAGGGCCTCCTTTCACAATTCACTGTGGCAAGTCTGTTCTGCCGGTCTTTGGGTCGCTTTCTGGGTTAGAGTCCCTGATGTGGCTGTTATCTAGGTTTGTCCACGGGGCAAGGTGATTTAGGGTCCTTCTACTTGGACAGGTTCTCAGAAATCTCCCTCAGACATTATTTCTTCAAGAATTTTTGTTTTCAATCCTACTTTTTCTTTGGATTCTAATTATATATTTATATTGTAATTATATGTATGTTATATACATATAATATATATGTATATACAGACACTTGATCATGTTCCACAGATCACTGAGGTTCTTTTCATTTTTTAAGTACTTTTTTTCTTTTTGTGTTTCATTTTGCATTCAAGTTCCTTGCTGTTTGTCTTTTTTTTTTTTTTTTTTTTCCTGAGATGTCGGATCTGTAAATTCCACTTAGCAAAATTTTCATTTTGGATATTGTATTTCTCATTTGCTTCCCTTTTATACCTTTCACTTCTCTCCTCATTATACTCATGTTTTCCTTTAAATCTTTGAGCTATCATACATTTATAATGTCTGCGTTAGTGTTTTTGTTTGATTATTCCATTTTCCCTATTATTTCTGGAACTTTTACTGTGGACTGATCTTTACGGATTATGTATCACATTTTTCTCCTTCTTGGAAGTCTAGTAATTTTTTTATTGGCTGTAGGACATGGCATTTTTTTTTTTATTATTGAATGCTAAATATTATTTTATTCCTTTAAAGAGTGGTAGGGTTTGATCTGACAAACAATCAAATATTCATAGGTCAGTTTGGTCCTTTCCAAGCTTGCTTTTAAGTTCTAGGTCTAGAGTCTAGAGTGTTTATTCTAGGGCTAATTTAGTCCAATTTCCAAGGTCTGAAAATAGTTTGTTCAGGTTTTTTTTCTTTTTTTTTTTTTTTTAATGGGAGAAGGCAATTTTGGACTCTTCTTTTTCTTTATACACACACACACACACACACACACACATATATATATATATATATATATATATATATATATATATACATATTTGGAAGTCTCTTTTGATGACAGCTAAATAAGACTATAGAGATTTGATGTGTTAAGTTCATGAGACTGTTTGGGGTAAAGCAAATTTACAGCAGTGTATTTAATAGTATGAGCCTATGTGCATGAGGCAGATAGAGCTACTCTGCAAATATATAAAAGGCTTTCTAGAGAAACAGAGATTAGCTGAGGTGATGCCCAGCTGCCAGATCTACAAATAGGAGGGGCGGGGTCAGTGACTCTTAACCTCTAATGCAAAGAGAAGCATTTAAGTGTTTGCCAAAAGGCAGGTTCCAAGCCTCCTACAAGAGAAGGTCTAGGATAGGACCTTATAATTTGCATTTTCGTGTTTTTAAATGTTTCTTTATTTTTGAGAGACAGAGAGAGTGAGCAGTGGAAGGGCAGAGAGGGGGGCGGTGAGGATCTGAAGCGGGCTCCGTGCTGACAGCAGAGTCCAACGTAGGGCTCAAACTCAGGAACCGTGAGATCATGACCTGAGCTGAAGTCAGACGCTTAACTGACTGAGCCACGCAGGTGCCCCATAGTTTGCATTTTAATAGGCACCCTAAGGTGATTTTGATACAGGCGTTATATGGACTGTTCTTGGACAAACACCAGCTAAAGATCTCAGGCACATGGGCAGGGGCCAACGAGAAAACACTTGTCTTTTAGGACCGGATGGAAAGTAAAGGAATAAGGAAAGTGTAAGAGGTGACAGGGTACTGGGTACAAGAATTACTTTCCCTTGGTAGGCTGCTTAGACCGTATAGAAAGTATGCCTCAGGATTAGGTGGCTGAAGGCCTCCTACAGGGAGAGGTTCAGACACAGGAACAAGAGAAGCCCTGGAGGAGAATAGCTAGAGTCAAAGCAAAATAAAAACCTCACTTTGCTGGCTGACACACTGGCAACTCCAAACACTGATTTAGATGAACCCTTTACCTCTGCAGTGATCTAGCCTTTTTCATGAAATACTCGTCTCCATCCCAGTGAGCTCTCTAGGGACATGATTGTAGCTTTGTAGTCATTCACGCTGGGTTGTTTTATTGGCCAACTTGCCATAGTGCTGTGTTGAAGAGCTCAGTGGAAACAGAGAGTGGGGTTGATCTCTTCATCAGGGTTCCTGAAAGCCCTATCTCCGCAAGAATTCAAGAATTCGGGTCGACTGAGTGCTGCTCAGAATCCTTTATTAATTCCCCCTTGATGTATCACCAGTGAGGAGTCAAATCTTCCTATTTTCTGTCCAAACACTAACCACCACTGGGGCTGGGAGCAAAGACAGAAGCCTTTTAACGACAGATACAGGAACTACGCAAGAGGAATCCGTGGGGACAAAGAATGAGTCCTCTGACAAAGAGGCCTACTGTGTGGCTTCTTCAGAGCAGGAGGTGCGCTTGGATCTGTGAGCAAGGAGGAAACGCTGGATTAATGACATTGAAGAAGAGAGAATAGAGGTGAAACAACGGGAAAATGCCTTCGTGGATTATTTTGTGATCTTTGGTGACTGAGTACCGCTCACAGTGCCGGGAAGTAACCCTGTTCAGAGGTGACTGGCAGTAAAGGGGGGAAAAATGTCAGTGGAGAACCAACCTGCCATGTGAGGAGTCAAGTAATTGCAATGCTTAGGACTTTGCAATCACAGTTGCAAACTGTCAGTCGCAGGTCTATGTTCTTAGAAGAGTTGTACTTACGGAGCATCTGTAGATTATTTATTTTTCTTTTCTCTCTGAATTGTAGCAACATTTCCCAAATGAATTTTGCCCAATATTTACCCCGTGGGATGCTCCTTTGGAAAAGAGTTTCATGATCAGATTTTGGGGGAACACTGCCAACTCTATCTTCCTTGTAGATGT
Source organism: Panthera onca (assembly GCF_046562875.1). Lineage (NCBI taxonomy): Eukaryota > Metazoa > Chordata > Mammalia > Carnivora > Felidae > Panthera > Panthera onca. The sequence goes on from NC_138349.1 coordinate 70,553,526, forward strand.
ACGCAGAAGGCGATTCAACCAAGAAAAGAAAAAAATACAAAAGATATACATTTGCTTATGTACGTTTCAAAGGATGGCAGGATAAAACATTAAAAATGGTTGTCTATAGGAGAGGGAGGCAATAGTGAGAGAACATAGAAAGTAGACTTCTTCGAATGTACCTCATTTTGTATATTTAATTTTGGACTTATGTAAATATTATGGAGAATTCTAAAACAAAGCTGAATAAATTAAAAAAAAATGAATTGCTGGAAATTGAAAGTAAAGGAAAACAAATGAACCTGTTCCTGGGTGGGGCATACTTCTGAAAAGGATCTATTCCAATTGACTCTAAAACAGAAAATTTTAACTGTAGATCCCTTCTGGGGATATGCCGTAAGGATATAAACCAAGCCAAACGACCTAACCAAATAAGAAACCCCCCAATATACTGTTTCAGTAATCATATTGTCGATAGTAAGGTTGATATTGTTATTTGGAGATTTTGTGTGCATTATTATAGGAAAAGTAATTATGCTGGTGGTGTTGAAAGTTGAAATTTTTTGGCATGGTTGAAAAGAAACACAAATGTAAAATTGACGATGTTATGTACAAACCCCATAGCCCTAAATTTGAATTGGAAACATCAGTATGAACTCACAATGCATTTTATCCTCAACAACACAAAACATGTTTTTTAGCTCTATCCATCCCAAACCCTAGGCACAAAGACCAACATGGTAGCAGTAAGCATCCTTCCAATCTAGATTATGTTCTCTAAATGTCACTAACCACTAGAAGGAACCAGGAGTCTTCAGAGAAATGCCTGCATCTAGTCTGGGGTGCAAATGAGCCTGGAAATTTTGTCATACTGGAAAGAAAAGACGCTATGAAATAATACTAGAATGATGTCCACAGGACTGAAGACCTAACCTGAACAAGTTCTTAATCAAAGATGGGACAATTTTAACATTAATAAGGATCATGACTGCAGTATTTAAATCTATAGGCTCATAATGACATCAAAAAGAGGAAACGTTCATTGGATGTCTTTGGAGGGTTTCAGGGAATCATTTCGTTATTTTAAAAACAAGTACATTAAAGAAAAGAAGCAGAGGACTATTTCAGGTTTCTCGTATGACCTGCATTTCAGAATAACCAAATAGTAGAGTTCCTCTTTAAAGGAATTTAACCGATAAATGAAAAAGGGATAGCAAACTTAAGATATGACCAGACAATGACTATCAGTGGTTGATGACATTACAGAGAAGGAAACCATCAGAATCATGTGCCTCCTGAAGAAGTAGTCCTGGGACAAAGAAAAAAAAAATTAAGTTAAATCTGATCAAGACTCTAAATCTTACTAGTGACTTATAAGAAATACAAGGGACAGAGGAACACGCTAAGTGTTACCACAGAGATATAATCAAAAAACCTGAACTGGAAAACGTACAAGACAATTGAGACTCTGTTTCTTCAACAAATATTTTAAGGGGAGGAAAGAGACGGGGGATGCATTGGAGGTTAGAAGAGACTTAGAAGATATAACAAGCAATTGGAATGTGTGGGTCTTATTTTGATTCTGACTTAAATGAACTGTATGCAGAAATAAACAAAGTGTAAATAAGATTACAATACAATCCAGGAAAAGCGAACACTCACCGACTTTGATAATAGTAAGGAATTATTAGCATTTTTAGGTCTGAGGATATTAAAGACTGGAGTTCTTTATTTTTTTTTAAATTTTTTTTAATGTTTTTATTTTATTTTTGAGACAGAGAGAGGCAGAGCACGAGCAGGGGAGGGGAAGAGAGAGAGGGAGGCACAGAATCCGAAGCAGGCTCCAGGCTCTGAGCCGTCAGCACAGAGCCTGACGTGGGGCTCGAACTCACGGACTGCGAGATCATGACCTGAGCTGAAGTCGAACACTCAACCGACTGAGCCACCCAGGTGCCCCTGGAGTTCTTTATTAACTTCTTTTAGTATGACGGAGAAAAGTTGTGTATGAAAGAAAAAAGTTTGTGTCTTTTAGAGCAGGGGGTTGGCAAACTATGGCCTGTGGGCCAAATCTGGCCCATAGCATGTAATATAAATGAAGTTTGTTGGAACACAACCGGCCCCCTTTGTTTGCATATCGTCTGTGGCCCTTGTGCACTCCAGTGGCCGATTTGAGTAGTTATGACGGAGACCTTCTGGGGCCCTTTGCCAACTGACTCCTGTTTTAGAGATATCTACTAATATATTTACAGGTGAATTGATATGCTGCGTGGAAGGAGATATAGGTGGTAATCTAGACGAATCAGGATGGATTGTGTTGAATTCGGGCTTGTAATTTTGTTTCATTACACTGTTTTCTTTACTTTTACATAGTCTAAAAACTTTTCACAATAAAATATTCTTTAAATAATGTAACTCTTGGAGTGGAAATGGGTGGGATGGGAAATAGTTTTGTCGTTTTTACTTTATATCATGTTGTTCTGTTTGCTATTTTTCTTAACAATGAGTATGTTTCTTATAGTAATTTTTTAAAAAGATGAAGACTGTGTCACAAGTTTCCTGTACTCCCAACTGAATTCCAAATAAAATGGACGACCGGCTCTTGGCAAAAGATTTCCCAAAGACATTTTCATGCACGCTTGTCTATTTATTTATTGGCCGTGGGATTCGCCACCATGGGGCGAGTGGGTCAGGGGAAGGTCTGCCTGTCCTGAGGCAGCTCTTGGCATCTGACCCATGGTCCTGCAATGTGAGTTGTGCAGTTGGTGAGTTGTGCAGTTGGCGCCCAGTATGGAGGTAGGTGTTGTTGGGAAAAGTGGTGAGGCTTTGCTAGAGCAGCCCTTCCGGGTTGCCTGGCCAATTCCCGGTTGCAGAATGTCTATAAACCCCTCAAAGAAATCCCTTTCTTTAAAATAAAACTCAGTGGAGACTTTGTTTGCAACCGTGAATCATGATATTACCGTACATTTTTTTAAAATTTAGATTCAAGTTCGTTAACAAATAGTGTAGTATTGGTTTCAGGGGATTCATCATTTACATATAATGCCCAGTGCTTATCACAAATGCCCTTTTCAATGCCCATCACCCATTTGGCTCATCCTCCTACCCACCTCCCCTCCATTAACCCTCAGTTTGTTCTCTATATTTAAGAGTCTCTTATGGTTTGCCTCCCTTTCTATTTTTATCTTACTTTATTTTTCCTTCCCTTCCTCTATGTTCATCTGTTTTGTTTCTTAAATTCCATAGATGAGTGAAATCATATGATATTTATCTTTCTCTGACTAATTTCGCTTAGCATAATAGCCTCTAGTTCCATCCACATTGTCGCAAATGACGAGAGTTCATTCTTTTTGATCACTGAGTAATATTCCATTGTGTATATATATACCACACCTTTATTCATTTGTCGACGGACACTTGGCTCTTTCCAATAATTTTGGCTATAAATATTGGGATCCTATGTGCCCCTTTGAATCAGCATTTTTGTATCCTTTGGATAAATACCTACTAGTGCAATTGCTGAGTCATAAGGTAGCTCTATTTTTAACTTTCTGGGGAACCTCCACACTGTTTTCCAGAGTGGCTGCACCAGCAGTGCAAAAGTGTTCCCCTTTTCTCTGCATTCTCACCAACATCTGTTGTTTCCTGAGTTGTTAATTTTAGCCATTCTGACAGGTGGGAGGGGGTATCTCATTGTGGTTTTGATTTGTATCTCTCTGATGATGAGTGATATTGAGCATCTTTTCATGTGTCTGTTAGCCATCTGGATGTCTTCTTTGGAAAAGTGTCTATTCATGTCTTTTGCCCATTTCTTCACTGGATTATTTGGGTTTTTTGGGTGCTGAGTTTGGTAAGTTCGTTACAGATTTTGGATACTAACTCTTTATTCAATGTGTCATTTGAAAATATCTTCTCCCATTCCATCAGTTGCCTGTTAGTCTTGTTGGTTGTTTCCTTTGCTGTGCAGAAGGTTTTTATATTGATGAAATCCCAATAGTTCATTTTTGCTTTTGTTTCCCTTGCCTCCAGAGATATGTCTAGTAAGAAGTTGCTGTGGCTGAGGTCAAAGAGGCTGCTTCTCGTTTTCTCCTCTAGGATTTTGAAAGTTGCCTTCTCACATTTAAGTCTTTCATCCATTTTGAGTTTATTTTATTATGGTGTAAGAAAGTGGTCCAGGTTCATTCTTCTGCATGTCGCTGTCCAGTTTTCTCAACATCATTTGTCTTTTTTCCATTGGATATGATTTCCTGCTTTGTTGAAGATTAGTGGACCATCCATTTTTGGGTCCATTTCTGAGTTCTATATCCTGTTCCAATGATCTATGTATCTGTTTTTGTGCCAGTACCATACTGTTTTGATGATTACAGCTTTGTAATACAGCTTGAAGTCTGGAATTGTGATGCCTCCAGCTTTGGTTTTCTTTTTCAACCTTACTTTGCTATTTGGGGTCTTTTCTGGTTCCATACAAGTTTTAGAATTGTTTGTTCTAGCTCTGTGAAGAATGATGGTATTATTTTGTAGGGATTGCATTGAATGTGTAAATTACTTTGGATAGTATAGACATTTTAACATCATTTGTTTTTCTAATCCATGAGCATGGAATGTTCCTCCATTTCTTTGTGTCTTCTTCAGTTTCTTCCATATGTATTCTACAGTTTTCAGTGTACAGATCTTTTACTTCTTTGGTTAGGTTTATTCCTAGGTATCTTATGGTTTTTGGTGCAATCGTTAATGGGATTGATTCTTTTATGTTTCTTTCTGCTCCTTCATTATTGGTGCCTAAAAATGCAACCGACTTCTGTACTTGATTTTATATCCTGTGACTTTGCTGAATTCATGAATTAGTTGTAGCAATTTTTTGGCAGAGTCTCTCAGGTTTTCCTCATAGAGTATCATGCGTCTGTGAAGAGTAAAAGTTTAACTTCTTCCTTGCCAATTTCTACTGTACATTTTCTTTATATGATTTTCTTTATATGATTGTAATAACTGCTATCTTTCTTTTCCTATTCTTTTTTCTTTTTTTTTTAAAGTTTTTTTTTTTAACATTTATTTATTTTTGAGACAGGGAGAGACAGAGCATGAACGGGGGAGGGTCAGAGAGAGAGGGAGACACAGAATCTGAAACAGGCTCCAGGCTCTGAGCTGTCAGCACAGAGCCCGATGTGGGGCTCGAACTCACAGACCGCAAGATCAGGACCTGAGCCGAAGTCGGCCGCTTAACCGACTGAGCCACCCAGGTGCCCCTCCTGTTCTTTTTTCTATTAAAAATTTATGTGATTAATAAATATTTATTGGATGAATGAATGAATGAATGAATGAGGGGTTAAGTGTGTTCCTCCTTTTGTTACACAAGGCCCAATGCAAGAGCAGGTTTGACACAGATGTATAAGGAACATTAAAACCTCACAGAACTTATTTGCAGAACAAATCACTTTTGAACCAGGCCCAGAGTTGTTGGATGACTTTCCAGGACCAGGAGGCCCATAATGGGTACAGTCAGAACCAGGTCCTAAGCCTCCTACTTCCGAAGCCAGGTCTTTGGCTTTGTTACTCTGTCTAGTATCATCAGATAAATCTCCCAGGCTTCCCAGGAAAGGGGGTAGAGAGAAGATGTGAGGAAGGGGTGGGGAGGACGGCGAAATTGTTCTTTTGTTTGTTTTTGTGCTTATTTCCTATTTTTATCGTATCTTGGAATTTCATCTAAAATTTTCCTCTGTACCAAAGTCCTTTAAAGGCAGTGGCTGTGTTATCATTTTTGTCCCAATATCACCAAGTACAATGTCTGGGGGGAAAAAATTAACCTCTATGAAAATTCAGCGTGTCGGGTCACCTAAGAACAACCATCCCCGTGAGCTCAGTGGGTCAGACAACTTTCGTAAGAGGAGGAAGAGTTGCCATGATAACCCATTTTTCCATCTGCAGCCTTTTGCTTTCTGTTCTTCACAAGCTGGGATGATATATCTTCTACGACAGGATAAAGAAGGCATCCTGAGTGTTGGATACCCAGTCCCGGCGAGGTAGCATCTTACCGAGGACAGCAATGGTGGCCATGTCTCCCAAGACAGCACAATCTTTTCCAGAGACAGGAAAACATAAGATGAATCTCACCAAGGCCAAGGAGAGAAGATTGCCCACTCCCTTACTGCTCCAGACCTAGAGGCACAAGGCTAGAGTTGCCAAGAAATTACTGTATTGACAGGCTTCATGTTTCAGTTCTGTAAGTTTCTAAATTTCATCTTGGCTCTTTGGGAAGTTCATTAACATGCCTTTGCACTAACTTCTTGGAGGCAAATGCTTTTTTGGTTTCTTAAAACATTCCTCTACAAATCCCTTCGTGGTTTCAGGCAGAGTCTGGGTGGGCAGCCTCCCCCATTTCTTCCCTGGGAAAAAACCCTGGCCATCTAAGACAGATGGAGGCACATTGATTGAATCTAAAGCTACTGAATAATAAAAACTCATGCAAAATAAATGCGCCCAGAGAAATAAGCTTTTCCATAGCAGCCCATTCCATCATATTTTCCTGACGGCCCATCTAATTTATGATGGCAATTCCATGGCAATTCCTCTTAATTTCCTATTATGGGTAATTTATTTTTTCCCCTTCTGAACATGCAGTGTAAAAGTTTTTATTGCACACATAAGGGACCAGCAGACAGCCTCCGACACTGAGCTAATGCCAACACAACATCTTGAATTGCCCCTTGGACACACGCTTTTGAAAAAGTTAATCAGCTGAAAGACTGAACCACAAGAACAGTTTTGACTAGAGTCCCCATTTAAACTCTGACTGCAAGGAAAAGTTTTAGCGGTCACAAGGTGAAAGATTTAGGTTAACAATGGGACGCCCTCAACCATAGATTTTGGAAACAAGTCACACCATTTTCAGGCAGATCCAAACGAATCTTCCAACGTCATACTTTCCATTTCACTGCTGGGCTTACAGGGCTTGCCGCTGGTCATCTAAACACTCTTTGGCACACTGAGGAACAGCACGGCCAGCAGCACCGAGGGAGAGAACAGAAGTGTGGTCGTTGGCTGAATGGAACGCACGAGACGGAACCTGGACTGCTCCACCCAACCCCTGGAAGTTTCCTTGGGGGAGAAGAAAATTGCAGAGAAGGGGCTGTTTTCCTGTTTTCTCAGGACATCCCCGAGGGTGGAGGTGAGGGACATGACGTAGCATAACAAAAATGTTATGTTTTCTTAAATGTTTGTTTTGAAAGCGAGAGAGCATGAGTGGGCCAGGGGCAACGAGACAGAGAGAGAGAGAGGGAGACAGAGGATTCAAAGTGGGCTGTGTGCTGACAGCAGAGAGCCCAATGCGGGGCCTGAACTCACAAACCGTGAGATTGTCACCTGGGCTGAAATCAGGAGTTGGACGCTGAGCCAGCTGAGCCACCCAGGCACCCTCTCCCTCTTTGGGTCCATAAATGTGGACTCCGTGAATGTAACTGTCCTATCGAAGGAGGCTGAAACTCTCTTTTTCCCTCTCCCAAATGGAATGAAGAGCAGCTCTTTAAATTTCTTTTTTTTTATTTTTTTTATTTTTTTTAACGTTTATTTATTTTTGAGACAGAGAGAGACAGAGCATGAACGGGGGAGGGGCAGAGAGAGAGGGAGACAGAATCGGAAGCAGGCTCCAGGCTCTGAGCCATCAGCCCAGAGCCTGACGTGGGGCTCGAACTCACGGACCGTGAGATCGTGACCTGAGCTGAAGTCGGACGCTCAACCGACTGAGCCACCCAGGCGCCCCATAGCTCTTTAAATTTCTAATGCATCTGTGAAATACGGTGTGGTGGAACGGACGGAGATCTTAGAGCTGGAAGACCCGGACTTGAACCCGGGCTCTGTGATCTTTCATTTGATGGTTTGTTGGTTTAAGTTTTTATTTCAACCCCAGCTGGTTAACGGACGGCGTTAGATTAGTTTCAGGTGTCCAATAGGGTGACTCGACCGTATTGAACTTGTACGGCCCACGTGCCAAAGGGACGTGAGTTTCAGTGCTACATCTGCCACTAAACACGGTGTGATGTGAGCAAACGCTTTCCTCTCACCTCTCCCTGCGAAGCGCTGTTTTGAACATTGCAGTGTTTACTGCATTTATTGTCATTACCATGCAACCCGGTCCTTAATTCTATCGTCGCATCTGGGTTTGTCTTTTCTCTTGAGCTCAGCTAGAAGTCCCTGGAGAGACAGGCCCACGTTTTAGGACCACCCGTTCTGCAAGATGCTGGGCGTGCACTTATGCTCAGCACATACAGAGTACCTGAGGAAGGGCCTGGTGGCAAAGGAAAAGACCTTCGTTCCCCTCGCACGTGACTACCTATCAGTGACCTAAAATGTCTGGTAACCACTTCTCGGGACTCCAGGACTGCACAGACCTTTGGGGTGTCCATGAGCATCACCGAGAAAACACAGATTTGGGGCCCACCGCACCACTGCGAAACACGTAGCAAGACTTTCCCCCTCAGCCCACCGGATTGCTTTTTTAATTGGTTGAAGTTGGTAGGCTTTAAATCATAACAAGAGCAGGGGCGCCTGGGTGGCTCAGTCGGTTGAGCGTCCAACTTCAGCTCAGGTCACGATCTCGTGATCTCGCGGTCCGTGAGTTCGAGCCCCGCGTCGGGCTCTGGGCTGATGGCTCAGAGCCTGGAGCCTGCTTCCGATTCTGTGTCTCCCTCAATCTCTGCTCCTCCCCTATTCATGCTCTGTCTCTCTATCTCAAAAATAAATAAACGTTAAAAAAAAATTAAAAAAAAAATAAATCATAACAAGAGGATACAAGTTGGTTATAACACAGCAATTGAAATGTAGGCACAACTGTGATGTCTGAATTACAAACGGTGTGCTTATGATGCTGCATTTTTCTGGAGCGTGGGAGCCCGGCCCAGGACCGCCTGGCCGGTGCTGATAAAGAACCACGGCTATACCCAGTTAGCGGGAAGAGAAGGGGGTCCCCAGGCCGTCACTCCTGACAAGGTGGGGCGGAGCCAGTAAGCTGCCAGGACCCTGCCAACCCCCACCCCAATCTTCAAGGGAGGAGGAGGAGGAGATACTGTAGATATGATAGTCACCCGAGGCTCAACGTCCACTGAGCAGTAGTATGATGCCAAGTCCTGCTCTTAGTAGTGAGAATTCAGAAAAGAATGAGATAGTTCCTTGTAGATTCTAAATCATTTAGTGATTCAGGGTCAGTTGAGAGATTGGGTGGATGTTTCTTTCTGTCTCTGTCTCTGTCTCTGTCTCTGTCTCTCTCTCTCACACACACACACACACACACACACACACACACAGATTTAATCATCACAGTGAGGGTGATTAGTAGCACTGACTCTAGAGGTTGGAAAGGGGAAGTGCCAAGAGTTTCAGGAAGAGCAGGATCGATGGGAGCTCTCTGCCTTCCAGGCTTTGCCCTGGGCTGGCAAACAGAAAAGATCTACCTTGAACATGGGCAGTTACCTGGTGACCTATGGAAGGTCAACACTCTCTGTGCTTTCCCAAAAGAAAGCGTCGTTAACCATCTGGCTTCTGTCGGTTGTGCTTTCCAGATTGGCTCTGGGAGGATCTGCACCCGCCCCCGTCCCCACCTGCTATGCGGAAGTCCCAAGGTCAGAGTCTCAGGGTCAAAAGCCCACCCATGTCCACTCCCCCATCTGATACCGGCCTTGCCATTATCACTTCTTGGCTAAATTGTTGACCTGGTTCTGGTCACCAGGGTGCAACGTCACCTACTGTGGTTGTCACTCACTGTAGCCGGTTCCAGAAATGCTCGGCCTTGAGAACTGGAAAGTCCTTTCCTGCTTCCTCGTGGTTTCCTCCCGTCCACGGATTATCTGGCCCTGTGATCAACGCAACCTCAGGATGTCCGATACCCCCGGAAGGCTGCCTGTCTGAAAGAAGGAGAACGTGGAAAAAAGAAAGAGCTGTAGATCCGACAGGGTAAAGACAGGTCTCCAGAAAAGCTCAATTTCTCCTTTTTCAGAAGAAGAGGGGTTCCCCAACTGAGCAAGCATCAGTAGGGAAAGGTGAACTGCAGGGGATTTTCAGAGGTAAGTTTCCCTCCTACCTGTGGGGTTCCAGCCCAGCGACTCTTGTCCTTTACTGTTTGCTCTCTCCTCCAACCTGATGTCTCAGGTTGGAGGCCATCTGAAACAGAGCACTCGGCTGTGAGGCTAATGGTTTTGCCGGCAGATCACCACCCCCGTGTGGAGATCACCATCTCATTTCCTCGGAACGGCTGTCTTCCGTGCTTCCTTGGGGGTCCGAGAGCAGGGACTGCAGGCAGATAGTTCCTCCCTCGGCTTTGCTATCTTCTCTACCCTGCCTGGGGCTGGATCACTCTGTGTGAGCTTGCTCGCTCTCCCAGGACTCTGTTAAAAGGGAAGCATAGAAGACTGCATCGGGGTCTAGCCAGAGGTGCAGAATCACGGAGCAGGAACGCCTGTATAATCTTCCAGACACAGTGCAAAGTGCAAATGCAAGGGTTCTTGTTCAAAAATTCCGAATTCCAAGATGGTAGCAGCTGAGCATCCAGAGCAGGGTACTTCTAAGTAAGGGCCTGGCGTGGGTCGCATCACCGGGAAGCTGGAGGTCTACCTCTGGAGGGGAATCCAGAGGAAAGTGGAACAGTTTCAGACCCACCCTAATGGACGCCTTTGGCCAGGCATTCTGGGAACAGTTGGGCCTGGGCAGGTTGGCCCATTACGAAGCCATAATGGCCACCACCTGCCAACTGAATTCTCTCCATCGATCCTTCTCTGCACAGATCTCAGCTTGTGGTCTTTGACCCAAGGAACCACGGGTGACAGTTTTACCAAATGTTTTGTCCCTGCGTAACAAGGCTCACCCAGTTTTCAGCTTCCCTCTGTGTTGTTCTCGCCTGCCATCTGACCTCCTCCAAAAATTGTGACATTTTAGGCTCTCTCGTCCCTACTGACTGCAACTTTGGGGCATTAATTATTTGCCAGATTGGGTCAAACTGACTGTGACCTCAAACTCAAAATAACAGTGGCTGAAAGAAGATGAAAGCTCATGTCTCTCGCCCATAGCGACTCTAGAAGCATAGCCCAGGCTGATATGGTGCCTCCAAGGTCATCAGGGACCGAGGCTCCCACTAACCTGTTGTTTTGTCTTCTTAGCCTCCGTCTCCATGACTTAAGGTGGCTGCTGAGCATGAAACGCTGCCCCCTTGTTGAAAAAGCCTCCCAGAAGTCCCGGACAATACTCCTGCTGATATGTCACCATCTGGAATTTGGTCACTCATCCACAAGTGGCTGCAAGGGGGCTGGGAAATGTCTTTTTTTTTTTTTTTTTTAGTTTTGAGAGAGACAGAGAAGGGGGAGAGGGGCAGAGCGAGAGAGGGAGACACAGAATCCAAAGCAGGCTTCAGGCTCTGAGCTGTCCCAGAGCCCGACACGGGACTCGAACCTGTGAATAGAGAGACCACGACCTGAGCCGACATCGGATGCTTAACCGACTGAGCCACCCAGGGGCCCCTGTCGTCTTTTATCCTGGGTGGTACCTGCTGACACGATATGGGATTCTGTTATGGCAGAAGAGGAAGTAACTATTGAGAGATAATGAGGGAGTTCGGGTAGGGTTAGCACTCCTTTCCCCCCGTTACACGCTGGGGCCCGCTCTTAGCAGAAGGACCGTGTGGGCTACAGGCTGCCGTGGACCTGGCTGTGCTTCGCCTTAGCCCTGAAATCCCTTTCAGCAGCTCTCCGCCTCCTGGATCAGATCCTCCTGGATATACATTCTGCCTTGGAGTCATATGGGTCTGTTAAGTGTAGCGGAAACATTCGCTCCTGGAATGACAAGTGCGATCCTGTAGCCGAGTAGAAGCTGCTGATGGGAATTTAGAGAACAGCGAGACAAGTGGTTTTCAAGCACTTCCAGCAGTGGAAACATTTCGTTCGCTGCATTCTGAGCAGGGAGCCCAGTGTGAAGAAGGGGTGAGAGTCGAGCTGCCTCTGGTAGAAGCGGGGGTGCGGGTGGGCCTGATACTCAGCCCCACTCCCTCTCGTCTGCTGTGCAGGCTTCCCCGCTCCCTGCCTGGGCTCTCTGGTGTCTCCTCTGGACCCGCTGTTCTAGTCCAAGTGCCTTGTTTTGCTGACGAGAACACTGAGGCCCGGGCAGGTTGTGACCTGGACAGAGCTGACAGCAGGCGTGTTTTGTCCTCGCTGGTGTGCAGGTGGTGTCATAGTTAACGGGGCCCACTGGGGGCACAGATCTGACACAAGCAAAGTCCTAATGCTTGGCTGACACGGAAGTTCTCAGTATGTGACCACAGCTGACTGAGACCTTCTGTGTATTACAGAGGCCGTCACTCTGTCAGATGGGCCAGTGGGAACTGGGATCGTGCTGAATTGACCCTGGTTATTGATTTGGTAGGTTTTTTTTTTTTGTTTTTTTTTTGTAGTCAGAGCAGCAGACCTTTAATCCCTTTGGTGGACTTAGAGGCAGAGGGTAGGCGGTGCTTTAATTTGTAGGGGGGTAAGAAAGAGGCACATTAACAGCTGGCACCAGAATTCCTCTTAGGGAGAGAGCTTTGTTCCAGAAAATGTGATGATAAGCTGCTAGAGGCCAAAGGAGGGCACAAGGCTAGGCAGGGGTTAGCTGGTAGGCTGCCGTGGGCTGTGCCAGGGCCTGCCTATGCCCCCCCGTTTCCTTCAGGGTTCCAGGCTCTTCTCCTGGCACCTCCAACCTCCCTCTGCCCGTCTGCTTCACTTTCTTCTCTCTGCTCCAGAGTTCCAGGTGCTGGCAACTTTGGCTTTCCCGTGGCCTCCTGGGTCTGCCCCACATCTTTTGCCAACATGAACTTTTTGGGTTGTCTTCCTCCGCTAATCGCTTCTTTTCCTCAGCGTTTCTTAATCCAGATTCCTGAGACATGGGGGCAGAGGCAACCGATTTCTCTTTTTCATCAAGTCCTGGGTCGAAGGCCAGCCTAAAGAATTGTTGCCATTAGGAGGGTGCCCACTCGGACTTCTCAGCAACGGCCGACGGAGTGACAGGTGCCCTGGCTACCGGAGCAGCTGCTCTGCCGGCCAAGGTGACCGGCAGGGCCGGCGTCCTTCAGGAGGGCGAATAGTCCCCATGATTGTTGTTCTTTGTATAGGACCGCGACGACACCCGTATCCTATTGTCCTGGATCCGATTCAGCGCACCGCCGCTCTGCTTGCGTGCAGACGTGTAGTAAAATCCCCTCCCGCACATTTTTTCTGCTCGCTGACTTCATCAAAAAGTGCTTTCCAAGCGTCTGATCGCACGTGGTGGAGGATGGTTGTTTGGCAGAAAGGATTTGCTGTGTTTGGGTGCCGACTGTCTTTGAGAATGCTGATCAGAGAGGACTCCCTTCTGTTGGCCCGGCCCTAATTGATTTATTGGTTGTCGCATGAAGCAGGGAGCTAGGAACTCAGGATGATATGACAAGTATCAGGCCAAAGAATTTTTCCAGGTCTCTTTTCTTTTTGATTCAAGACAAGTTTGAGTAAGACACTACCCGCCCCCCACCCCGCCCCCGCCTTATCTGCTGTTTCACTTCCTGTGGTTTCAATTACCCACCGCCAACTGCCGACTGGAAGAAGATGATCCCCTCTTTGACATATCGTCAGGTCGACAGTAGCCCTAATGCTGCGGTGCCTCCGTCACTCACGTCGCTTCATCTTGTCACGCAGGCATTTTCTCATCTCACATCCTCACAAGAAGGGTGAGTGCGGTACAAGAAGATATTTTGAGAGAGAGAGAGACCACATTCTTTTTTTTTTTTTTTAATATATGAAATTTATTGTCAAATTGTTTTTTATTATTATTATTATTATTATTTTTAACGTTTATTTATTTTTGAGACAGAGAGAGACAGAGCATGAACAGGGGAGGGGCAGAGAGAGAGGGAGACACAGAATCGGAAGCAGGCTCCAGGCTCTGAGCCATCAGCCCAGAGCCCGATGCGGGGCTCGAACTCACGGACTGTGAGATCGTGACCTGAGCCGAAGTCGGACGCTCAACCGACTGAGCCACCCAGGCGCCCCGAGAGACCACATTCACATAACTTTTATTAGTTTATTATAATTATTTTATTTTATTAACTACTGTTGTTAATCTCTCATGGTGCCTAATTTTGTTTATGTTTATTTATTTTTGAGAGAGAAAGAGAGAGAGTGTGAGTGGGCGAGGAGCAGAGAGAGACACACACAGAATCCGAAGCAGACTCCAGGCTCTGAGCAGTCAGCACAGAGCCAGACTCGGGGCTCGAACCCACGAACTGCGAGATCGCGACCGCAGCCCGAAGTTGGGCGCTTAACTGACGGGCCCACCCAGGCGCCCCTCTTACGGTGCCTAATTTTTAATTAAACTCTATTATAAGATGAATGTGTAGGAAAAAACGTAGTATATACATAGACTTTTTAAAAGTTTATTTATTTATTTTGAAAGAGAGAGAGAGAGAGAGAGAGAACATGCAGGGTAGGGCAGGGTGGGGTGGGGGGACAGAAGATCCAAAGCAGGCTCTGTGCTGACAGCAGACAGCCCAATGCGGGGCTCAAACTCACAAACTGTGAAATCATGACCTGAGCCAAAGTCAGATACTTAACTGACTGAGCCACCCAGTTGTACCAATTTTTTTCTTTTTCTTTCTTTCTTTTTTTTTTTTTTTAGTCATTCTGATGGATGTGGAGTCACATTGTGGTTTTAATTTGCACTCCCCTGATTGCTAGTGATGTCGAACAGCTTTTCTTGTGTTCATTTGCCACCCATGTATCCTCTTTGGTGAAATGTGTTTTCATATTTTTTGACCATTCTTAAAGTGATTTATTTTTTACTGCTGAGTTCTTTATATATTCTAGATGCTAGGTTTTTTGGTCAGATGTATGGTTTGCAAGTATTTTCTCTCAGGCTGAAGTTTGTCTTTTCACCTTCTTAACAAGGTCTTTCACAGAGCAAAAGTTTATAATTCTGTGAAAAGTTTTTAAAAAGGTATAATTTTTTCTGTTTATGGATCATGCTTTTAGAGTTGAGTCTAAGAAATCTTTGCTCACAGCCCTGGATCCTGCTGGTTTTCTCCTATAGTTTTGTGTTTTGCATTTAAATCTGTGATCCATTTTGAGTTGGTTTTGTTTTGTTTTGTTTTGTTTTTTGCTGGTGGTTCAAATGCTTATATGTCCAAATGTTCCAGCGCCATTCGTTGAAAAAGCTATCCTTCCTCACTGAATTGCTTTTTGCACCTTTGTCAAAAACCAGCTGGGCATATTTGTATAGGTTTATTTCTGAATTCTCTGTTTTGGTCCATTGATCTATAAGTCTGTGCTTCTGCCAATACCACAGAATCTTGATGACTGTAGCTAGAAGTCTTGACATTGGGTAGACTGATTCCTCCAACTTTATTCTTTTTTTTCAACATTGTGTTGGTTCTTCAAATTTGTTTGCTTTTCTCTATGAAGTTTAGAGTAACCTTATCTATACTTATAAAAACTCTTGAAGGGATTTTGATAGGCATTATGATAAATCTATGTATCAGGTTGGGGATAATTGACATCTTTATTGTGTTGATTCTTCTAATCCATGAACATAGTATATTTCTCTACATATTTATACGTTTTAAAATTTTCTTTCATCAGCATTGTGTTGTTTCAGTATACAAGTATTGTACCTGTTTAGTTAGATTTACACCTAAGTGTTTCCTTAAATTTTTTTTTATTCTGATAAAATACACATAACATAAAATTTACCATTTCAAGTGCATAACTTATTGGCATTAAGTGCACGGACAATGTTGTGTGACTATGACCACTATTTACTTCAAGAACTATTTTTATCATCTCAAACTGAAACTCTGTACCCATTAAACAACTGTCCCCCTATTTCCCTGTTCCTCTAGCTCCTAACATCCGTTATTCGATTTTTATTGTTTCTATGAATTTGACTCCTGTAGGTACCTCATATAAGTGGACTCAAATTGTATTTGTCCTTTTGTGACTGGCTTATTTCACTTAGCATAATGTCTTCAAGATTCATCCGTGTTGTAGCAAGTGTCAACATTTCAGAGTCTATTTAAGACTGAATGGTATTCCATTGTGTGCCTATACCACATGTTGTTTACCCATGCATGCACTGAGGGCCACTGGGGTTGTTCCACACTTTGGCTATTATGAATAAGGCTGTTATGGATATGTGGGTAGAAATAGCTGTTCAAATTATTGCTTTCATGTCTTTTGGTTATATACCCAGAAGTGGAATTTCTGGATCATAGAGTAATTCTAGGTTTAACTTCTTGAGGAACCACCAAACTGTTTTCCACAGTGGCTGCATCATTTTACGTTCTTACCAGCAGTGCATAAGGGCTCTAATTTTTCCATATCCTCGTCAACACTGGTTATTTCTTCCTTCCTTCCTTCCTTCCTTCCTTCTTTTTCCTTTATAAAAATACTGCAGCTTCAATTTGCATTTCGCTAGAGATTGGTGAAGTTGAGTATCT
Source organism: Panthera onca (assembly GCF_046562875.1). Lineage (NCBI taxonomy): Eukaryota > Metazoa > Chordata > Mammalia > Carnivora > Felidae > Panthera > Panthera onca. The sequence continues at coordinate 70,569,973 of NC_138349.1, forward strand.
TTTCATGTGCTTCTTGACCATTTGTTTATCTTCTTTGGAGAAATCCTTTGCCCATTTTTAATCAGGTTATTTGGTTTTGTTGTTAAGTTGCAGGAGTTCTTTGTATATTCTGAATACTAACCCTTTATCAGATATATTATTTGCAAATATTTTCTCCATTGAGAGGGTAGGCATTCCATTTTATTGACTCTATCCTTCAATGCACAGAAGTTTTAAAATTTGATGGGGTCCAATTAAGGTTTTTCTTTTGTTGCCTGTGCTTTTGGTATCATAGCCAAGAAATCATTGCCAAATACAATGTCACGAGCTTTCCCCCTGTCTTTTCTCAGAGTTCTATGGTTTATAGCTCTTATATTTACATTTATGGTACATTTTTGGTCAATTTTTGAGTACACTGTAAGGTCTGGATTCAGCTTCATTCATTTGCCGGTGGATATCCAGTTTTCCCAGCCCCATTTGTTGTAGACTGCCCATTCTTCATGGAATGGTCTTGGCATTCTTGTTGAGAATGATTTGACCATCAGGGCATCTGGATGGCTCAGTCAGTTGGGTGTCTGACTTTTGATTTCAGCTCTGGTTATGATCTCATCGTTCATTAGATCGAGCCCCAAGTTGGGCTCTGTGCTGACAGCAAGGGGCCTGCTTGGGATTCTTTCTCTCTGCCCTTAACCCACTCACACTCATGTGCTCTCTCTCTCTCTCTCTCTCTCTCTGAAAATAAACAAACATTAAAAAAAAAAAAAGAAAATCATTTGACCCCATATGCGAGATTTTATTTCTGGGCTCTCTATTCCATTCCATTGGTCTGTAAGTCTGTCTTTATGCCAGAACCATACTATTTTGATTACCATCGCTTTGTAATAAGTTTTAAAGCGTGAGCCCTCCAATTTTCTTCTTCTTTTAGAAAAGTTTTTTGAAGTTTATTTACTTGAGATGGAGAGAGAGAGAGAGAGCGTGCATGTGCATGCGTGCACGCACAAGTGGAGGGGAGCAGAGAGAGAGGGGGGGAGAGAGAGAATCCCAAGCAGGCTTTGCATAGTCAGCTCAGAGCTTGACTCAAGGCTCAAACTCATGAACCATGAGGTCATAACTGAGTTGAAATCAAGGGTCAGATGCTTAACTGACTGAGCCACACAGGTGCCCTCCTTCTTCTTTTTTTTTTTTTTTTTTTTTTAAATTTTTTTTTTTCAACGTTTTTTATTTATTTTTGGGACAGAGAGAGACAGAGCATGCACGGGGGAGGGGCAGAGAGAGAGGGAGACACAGAATCGGAAACAGGCTCCAGGCTCCGAGCCATCAGCCCAGAGCCCGACGCGGGGCTCGAACTCACAGACCGCGAGATCGTGACCTGGCTGAAGTCGGACGCTTAACCGACTGCGCCACCCAGGCGCCCCCCCTCCTTCTTCTTTTTAAAGACTGTTTTGTCCCTTGAGTTTTCATATGCATCGTAGCATGGATTTATCTATTTCTGCAGAAATTGTCATTGGAATATTGATGGTGATTGCACTGCACTGGTAGATCACTTCGATTAGTACTGTCATATTAACAATATTAAGCTTTCCAATCCATGAACACTGGATATCTTTCTACTAGTTTGTATCTTCTTTAATTTCTTTCAGAGACATTTTGTGGTTTTCAGTGGACAACTCTCCTTGGCTAAGTTGATTCCTAGGCATTTTATGTTATTTTATTTTTTTGATACTACAGGAAATGGAATTGTTTTTTGAATTTCCCTTTTTAATGGTTCATTGTTAATATGTAAGAATGCCACTGATTTTTGTGTGTTGATTTTGTATCCTGCAACTTTGCTGAATTCATTTATTCTAATAATTGTGTGTGTGTGTGTGTGTGTGTGTGTGTGTAATCTTTAGGGTTTTCTGCATATGAGATTGTGTCATCTGCAGAGAGAAAGAGATCATTTTACTTTGTCCCTTCTAATTTGGATGCTTTTTATTTCTTTTTCTTATTTCTTCTTTATTTGCTTTAGAAGAAAACAATTTCCAGCTTAAATTATATGAAAAAGTCCTTCATACTCCGAGGAAGTTTCTGGTCCGTGATGCAGCCTCCTGGGCTTTCACTGACTCCCTCCTTGATGTTCATGGTGTATCGGTTCCATGGACTCCCGCCAAATGGTGCCATCACCTCCAAAGTGATTCTCTCTCCTGGACTTGATTCCCTGAAACTTCCATTCTCAGCAAGATATTAAGACAAATGCATGGGATTGAACTATTTGGCAGTAAGCAGTAAACTGTAGAGTGCCCACTTCTGCTCACCAAAGATTTTAGTGTTTTAAAGGAGGCATTCTGTTTGCCTAATAGGAGTTTCCCTAACAGATGGAGATTCAGACAATGTGCTACATCTTGGGTGGTGTGGAAGTTTCCTGGTTGTCTTCCAGGGAAGGTTTGGCTTTAGTGTTCTCAGAAAAGCATTTTTATTCAGCTTCTTACTTCTTTAATCATTACTCCCTAGGAATATTCCCCCAGGGACATCTCCTGCAGATCCCCAAGGTTTAGAACTTGTTCTTGCTTTGTTCTTTGACGTATTCTTTGGATTGACGTGAAAGATTCTGCCATCTTTCTCCATGTTTGCTCCCTATCTTTGAGGTCCAGCCTGGAGAAAGCCCCCTTCAGCTTTGGCCCCAGATCTGCCATTGGAACTGGAGTGGGCCCTCCCGTGAAAATTTGGGACCTCGTAGAAGGAGGGAGCTTGCTAATCAGTCTCAACTGACCCCCATCTTCACTTTTACCCGAATTCCATGCACATGTTTAGTCTTCAGAATTTCTTGCCTAGGTAACTTGGCCATTTGCTTACGATGTTTTAAAAATGGAAGAAACCATTTATTATCACTGATAGATACAAGTGTCAATGTCAGCCACTATTAAACAACACTTTGGTCCAGACACCACGCCGGATGCCTTCTTTCTTTTTAATATTTAATTTCCATATGTAGTGGAGTTATTACACCTATCCTTCTAATGAGAAAAGAGGGTTATTCAAGGTTAAGTTACTTGCCTAAGATCGCAGTGCTAAGTAGAAAGAGTCATGTTTGACTCCAAATTCACATGCATTCCCTTTAATGCTTATCCTGTGTCTTTTGTTCTAGTTTAACCTCAGGGAACAGAAAGCAAGAGACGTAGCTGGGAGAACCCTGACTCAGCAATTCACTCTGCCTTGGAACTCTCTCTGAGTTCCTAATAATCCCTGTTCGAGTGCGATGCAAAATACGATTTTTTGATCCAATCTAACTGCATGGTTATGAAGTTAGCTACACAACTACATCTTAAAACTTTTCTCTCTTAGGGCTATCAATACTTGTTGTTTAACCTCATAGCATTTTTGTAATGATGGATTCCATTGTGCGTTGCTAAGAGCTTTGGATTTTTCAGGAGGAAGAGCGCTTCACAGATGCAAATTATCATGAGTATCATTCCCTCTTCTGTGTCTGACTCTCTGCCCTTGGGCACGTCATGCCACATCTGTTTGCTCCCAGTTCTCTATCTGTAGAGTGGCGATAATAGAGACTTCTTACCTAGGTTGGGACTTTAAAAAGAGAGGTAGATAATAATAAATGAATGTATGTACCTCAGAAGACCTAAATATTGTTATCTGATTCCATTGGGATTAATATCAGTTGTACACGATTGCAAGTTTCCTGGACACAAATCATAACCATTACACGTTGGACAATTCTGGGTGCACAGTTGGTACTTCGAAATATCGATAAGGCTAAAATACATATAGTTGAAACACTTCATGCAGAAATCAAAAACAGTATATTTAAAGGGTTCGGGTGCATTGCATGCACTTTTGTGCAAGAAAACATTGACAACAGAGCTGTGCAGCTTTTATAATTACAGTCTCCTGGGAAGCACTGTTACCATGCCCATTTTATAGAAGGAGTAACTGAGCCCCACGGTAGAGGGCTACAGACATCTTCCCAAGGCCACACGACCCCCTTTGGAAATATCTGCCATTAATATTTCACTGTGGCAGCCTGTGCCAAGTACTAGGAATATAAGGAAGGGCAGAAAAAGAAAGGACACAATCTCTGTCCTCAAGGAGTCCACACAGCCCCATTCGGGATTTTGGTCTTTATCGTATGAATAATAGGAAGGAATTTTTATTAGAACAAAGAGAAAAATGCTCTTGAAATGAAAGCTTGCCCTTTGAGACAACATGGATGAAACTTGAGGGCATTTTGCTAAATAAGTCAGACAAAGACAAAAACCATATGATCTCATTCATATGTGGTATTAAAAAAAAAAAACCAACAGGTTCATAGATAACAGAGAATAGATTGGTGGTTGCCAGAGGCAGGGGCGGGGCGTTGTGAAATGGGTGAAGGGAATCAAAAGGTACAAACTTCCAGCTGGAAAATAAATAAGTCTGGGGATGCGATATGTGGCATGGTGGCTACAGTTCATCATGCTCTATTGAGCATTTGGAAGCTGCTAAGAGAGTAGATTTTTTAAGTTCTTACCACAAGAAAAAACATTTTTTTGTAACTGTGTATGGTGATGGATATTAACTAGATTTGCCACAGTGATCACACAGATACTGAATCATTATGTCTGAAACTAATATGATGTCATATGTTAATTATGCCTCAATAAAAAAGGAGGCTCTTAAGTGTGTGTGTGTGTGTGTGTGTGTGTGTGTGTGTGTATAAAATGTGATTATACAATTTTATGTTCTAGAAAAGATGGCTATGGCTGTGTTATCTACTATGGAATGGAGGGAAACCTACTGGGTGCAGAAAGGCAAGTGAAGGAGGCTTAATTTTTTTTTTTATTTTAGAGAGAGAGAGAGAGCAAGAGCATGAGCAGAATAGAGGGGCAGAGAGAGAGAGAGAGTCTCAAGGAGCTCGATGCTCAGCATGGAGCCTGACGCAGGGCTTGCTGTGGGGCTCAGTCCCATGACTCAGGGATCACACAACCCGAACCGAAATCAAGAGTCAGACGCTCAACGGACTGAGCTACCCAGGCGCCCCTGAAGGAAGCTTTTATAACGGCCCATGCGAGACATGACTGCAACTCGGACCAGGGTGGAATACGTGTGAGTGGCAAGAAGCACGCCATTCCAGAAGCTAGGTAGGCAGCAAACTCAACAGGACTTGGTTACGGGTAGAACACGCTCCCCAGGGGAAGGAAAGAAGGGCTCCAAAACCACTGTCAGATTTCTGGCATGTCCAGGAAGATGACTTGAGGATGGATACCCAGAGGAGGATTGAGTTGGTGGCGGGAGAGCAAAGTGTCACCTTGGACACGTGTCATTTTGAGATTGTGCAGGTGTCGAGCATCTGCCGGCGGACGGGCGTGAGCTGAGAGGGGAGGCTGGAGAGGAAGACTCATGAATCGCCTGTGCGTTGATGGTAACTGAAAGCCATGGCCTCATAGAATGGCTTTTTATCTGATTCTAGTCTCCCTTCCTGGCTTCAGTGGATACATTTTTAAAACTCCAGTTTCCTTTGTTTTATCTTTTCTTTTACTTTTTTTTCTTTTTCGTAAGGGCGTGTCTCCAGAGCTTCCATTCAGATCTAGAGAGGGCTTCAGTGAATCCAACTAATTTTGCCATTGCTTAGCCTTTAGAAGGGAAAAAGTTACGATGGGTCAAAGAAAGGGAGGGAGGGAAGAGAGAGCCTGGGGAGAACCAAGGAAAGGGACTCTGGTTCTCTCGGGGAAGGGACCACATCACCTTCAACCCATCAGCTAACTCTTTAGCTCTGGTCATGCACGGGACTGCTTCTCTGCCTTGCAGCCTCCTTCTCAGCCAAAGGCTCTACATCCCTTAATGTTGCTTCCTGACAGTCCTAGGAAGGTTCTGCTCCCTGGTTAGTCTACAGGTGTCCTGAAGGTCTGGGATGGCCTTGTCCACGGTGGAGTCAGGATGTGCCTGATGGGGCAGGTGCCAGGCTGAGTTAGACAGGCAGGTGTCTGGATGGACAAGTTGACACCAAGGACCAATGTGATGGCTTGGTGCGGAAGGCAGGAGGGTGACGGAAAGCAGGGTGCCTTACTTGGAGCAGGTCAGATGGGGTACCATGACAGACCGGGAGGAGAAATGGCCCACAGGGGGGGAGAATGTGGCAGGAATAAAATTGTCATCGGTAGGGGGAGGGAGAAGCCAGATGGTAGGGTTTCAACCAGGACTGGGACTCACTGGAAAGAGCAGATCGTCAAGGAGACCTCCTGCTGGGTGTACCCATTTACCTGGACTTCCTGGTCCTGGGTGGGCAAGGTTGTTCCCGGGACTACGAACAACCGGCTGGAGCCTGGTTCCATGGGGACAGTGGTAGCATCTCTTTTGGTTCTTGTTCTTCTTTTGCTTAAACGTTTATTTATTTTTGAGACACAGACACAGAGAAGAAGAGGGGCAGAGAGAGAGAGAGAGACAGAGAGACAGAGAGACAGACAGACAGACAGAATCCCAAGAAGGCTCCAGGCTCTGAGCCGTTAGCACAGAGTGCGACGCGGGGCTCGAACTCACAGACAGTGAGATCATGACCCGAGCTGAAGTTGGACATCTAACTGACTGAGCCACCTAGCCACCCCTTACCTTTGGTTCTTGATGAAAAGGAAATACATCGAAATGCTAACCTGAGTTATCTTTGAAAATGTAGGTTTTTTTTTTTTTTTTTAAGCCTGTCATTGAGCAGACGTGAAAGGAAGTAGTAAAATCAGAAGCCCGCATAGTCGGAAAGATCAGGAAGCGGCTGGTAGCTTCATTATGTTTCAATGTTTTTAGCACAGTTCATGTGTTATCAAATCTCTTTCACTAGCTGCTTTCCTCACGTGGGAGGTTTTAAAGAATTGGCTGCTTGTAATGTTCCCTATTCTAAAATATTTATGTTTAAAAGCAGAAAAAACATCGAGATGATTATGGTCTTTAGCAGCAGGATGGAGTTGCCACGAGTGATGTGAAATGATGTAAACCACTCCTGGGAGGGCTGCTGTGTTTTAAACCTCACTTCAGCTTTTCCTCACCTCCATCGGGTGATGAAGAGCAGGTAAGGAGGTGACAGGAAACCCCTCACCCCACTTACTGTAGCCTGTGGGGAGACAGTAAATGTGTGCCCTTGGGATCGCAACTGCTTTTCACGAGCCTCTGGGAAATGTGCATTACCCTCATGGCACAGATGTGGAAATCGAGGCCTTGGGAAGCATGGGGATCCCAGGCAGGGCAGGATTTAGCTGCCAGGATTCGAGTTGGAACCCAAATCTTCTGACCTGGTGTCCTGTGCCCTTCCATGCTAGCTCCTTTTGTCCCTTGTGTTTATTACTCATTCATCCCTGACCTTTTTGCTTTAAGAGGATTTGAGGGGTGCCTGGGTGGCTCAGTCGGTTAAGTGCCTGATTTCGTTTGGCTCAGGGTCACGATCTCACGGCTCGAGTTCAAGCCCCACGTCCGGCTCTGTGCTGACAGCTCAGAGCCTGGAGCCTGCCCCGGATTCTGTGTCTCTGTCTCTCTCTGCCCCCTCCCCCCCGCCCCCCCCCCCACTCTCTCTCTCTCAAAAATAAATAAACATTAAAAAAAAAGAATAAAAAGAAAAAGAGGAGTTGAAAGGGCTCCGAGATAAATGGCTGCCTTAAATTTCATGAACTAGAACTTCTTCTTTTCTACCCCTCCTCCAAATCAGGAAAAAGGAGAAGGGTTTCCCGTGGGCAGTGACCTCACCAGCATCACCCTGTCCTCGGTCTGCGCCTCGTCCATCTGCTTTCCTCTCCCTCCCGGTGGCTTCCTGCTGCCGGCACCCCAGATTGAGAGGCACCCCACTGCCAGGCACCTCTCACCTCTGAGATTGGCATCCTCCATCCAATCTCATGCGATCGGATTGTGGGGTGGGGGGAATCTTTCCTGACACACCCGGAGCAGCACCTGATGCTACTCTCAGCCCCTTTTTGGTTTTTGTTACTTTTAAAGGGCATTAAAAACCCACGCATATGTACTTTGTTGTTGCAGAGAAGGTAGCTAGGAACCGGGCAACCCAGGATGTACGTCACCCACAGTCCGAGCGTATCTATGAGACTGACGTCTGCCCCAGCTTTTCTCTCGTTCTTTCTTTGCCACACGTCCCTTCGATAAACGATTGGCATTTCCTTCTTACAACACCTTACAAGTAACTGCTTCCACTATGTTTTTGTATGGTGGGTATTGGCCCCCTTGCTTTGCAGGTGGGGGAAAATAAGAGAGAGTTCACGCAAGGCGCTATGCGGCAGAACATCTGCCGAGGATAAAATACACAGCCCGTGGCTTTTCCTTTCATAATCTCAGACGGGAGAGAAGGCTTTGTGGGAGCTTGCGCAGCATGTGTGACAATGGATCAATGGCCACAAAAGTCCCGCCAGCCTAAGCGGTAGCTCCTAAAGCCGTGGTTCACAAAAACACATTCCTTCTGTGGTCAACGGGGGGGGCGATGAAAAAGAGTTCCACGCTCATCTCTCTGAGTTTAGGAAATTCTGGGCTCACCGAAGTTAAATAGGTCTCCCTCCTACAGAATTTCTCGGAGTCTCTAGCATGAAGATATGCATGGAGAGCCTGCCTGAGGGGTTCCACAGAATTCTGGGTCTCTCCCCAGGGTACCTTCCCCTGACCCTACCCCAGTATCTTCTTGGCGTCTCCCGGATGTTCTGTGCAACACAGTTTACTTATTTATTATTTTTAATATGAAATTTATCGTCAAATTGGTTTCCATACAACACCCAGTGCTCATCCCAACAGGTGCCCTCCTCAATACCCATCACCCACCCTCCCCTCCTTCCGACCCCCCATCAACCCTCAGTTTGTTCCCAGTTTCTAAGAGTCTCTTATGGTTTGGCTCCCTCCCTCTCTAAATTTTTTTGTTGTTGTTGTTCTTCCTTCCCTTCCCCCATGGTCTTGTGCAACACAGTTTTGAAGAATATTCATGGACACTCCTCTTCTCAAAATCAGTGGTTTCTTATCATCACGAGTACCTAAAATGGGTATTTAAACAACGCTTCACCTTGGGGAGAGATGACTACGTTTTGACTTGATTCCATCAGGTAAGGCGGAATGCACCCGGGGAGGGGCGCATTCACCCCCCACTCCTGTCCCCAGGACCCCCTGCAACAATTCTTCCAGGGTGTGTGGATGGGAAGGAAGGAACTAAGGGGAGTGGGTCAAGTAACTAGAAGCCGCCCCTTCAGGAGTGCTCCTCTGACAGTGGGCTTGAGGACACCTGAGCAGGTGTTTCTTGGGTATTACCCGCACAGCTGGGGAACAAGGCCATCGGTCCTTCGGTGAATAAGGCCATCGCTATTTGCGACATCACATCAAGAAGTCTCCAACCAACAGAGCATCAGCCAAAGCGGTGGGCGTTTATGAGGCGGCGATCCAACTTCTGGGACCCGGAGGACAGCTGCCGTATTTTGGTGCACATCCATCGAGACCAACTGGCCTGTTTTTTTTTTTAAAAGGAAGCTCGAGTTCAGACCTCAGCGGGACCAGCCAACCGCTCTCCCCCGTTCCGCATTGATCTCCAAATGCCTGGCTTACAAGCCTTCCATGGTGGAAACTGGAAACTCCCGTCATGCTTAGCATTGCATTTAAGAGTTTCTCAAGCTTGTGCACACATGCCCTGAGCAGGGGGTGTGTGCAAGGTCACAGGACAAACATCTACCCATTTTGTTTGTAGATTAAAAACATTATTTTTCTATTTTATGATTATATTTATACTAACATGTGACCTAGAATGAAAAGCTCATGAGTTTTCCCCCTTTTCTAAATATTTATTATTTTATTTTATTTTATTTTATTTTATTTTATTTTATTTTTTTGAGAGAGAGAGGGAGCCAGTGAGCAGGGGAGGGGAAGATTGAGAGGGAGAGAGAGAATCCCAAGCAGGCGCTACGCCCATCGTGAGATTGTGACCTGAGCGGAAATCAAGAGTCGGATGCTTAACCAACTGAGCCACCCAGGTGCCCCTCGGTATTAAATATGAGCGCTCGGGGAAATTCTGTGGTTCTTTTGTGGGCTTTCTCTCTGAAATGGGAATGGGGTAAAGAGTTGGGTATCATCTACTATTAGGAGCTCTTGGATGAAAAATTTTGGTATTTTTATATCTAGCCCAACACTCATTTTGTAACTGAAGAAACCGAGACCCAGAAAGATAAAATATGTCCTAATCCCATGCCTGGTAGGCAATGTTAGCTGCCTACCCAATATTCATTCCATTCCTCTAATGGCCCCTCCCCCCCTCCCATCACCATCCCCCCCCTCCCCCTTTTCAAACTACATAAATCCTAGTTATATTCTGGGCAGTAGCTAAAAATACTTGTTTTCTCAGAATTCCTTGTTGTTAGGAACAGCCATTCAATACAGTTCTGTCCAGTGGCCCAGCCCCGGATCCCTCGCTTCCCATGGGTTTCTGGATTTTCTTATACCTAGAGAGATGCGAGGAAGCTCTGTACTCTCCCCCTGGGGGCCACCTTTTTATTTCTTCCTATTACTCTGAGCTGTGACTATTTTTAACCCTATCAATATGGCCAGCTCTTCTGACACAGAGACAGTGTTAGAATTGTCAACCATCAGTCCCCATCCCCGTGGGATGATTCTCCACAGGTGGTTTCCAGACTTAGGCTCTGATGAGCCAAATAAAAATGTTTTGTTTTGTTAAAAAGATTTTTTTTTTTGAGAGTTGCTAAAAAGATGTATTTTCCTGATTCTGGCGTCTCCTTCCTTTTTTGTTCTTCCTTCATGTTTCTGGCCAAAAACATGGGTGTGAGGTCTGGAGGTGCTGCAGCCATGTTGTGCTAAGAGGCAACAAGCTTAAGGATGAATTATCAACATGCTGGGGATGGCGAAAGAGGAAGTTAGGATGACACTTGGTCTCCAAAGATTTGTTGAGCAGGTGCTCCAACCTGGACTGCCCAGGCTCAGACTCTGTGATATGTGAGTACCATCGGCACTCGTTTTTGAGTTTTGAAGGCCCTTTAATTAGGTTTCCATTAGAAGCAAGTGAATTTCCGACCAATATGCCCAGCCAGCTTGTTTAGACCTGTAGAATTTCGGTGTCTTAAAAAAGGTATCTAGCCGTGTAAACATACAGGAATTTGTTTAGAAAAGTTTCTGGTTTGTAAGACGGTCAAAGAATTAGTGGTGGGTCAATCCTGGTACGGATTCCTAAATGACAGACCCTTTAATTCATAGGCGTTAAAATCGTGATTCAATATTGCTTCCCAGAAAATTATGAGCGATTTTGAGAGGCTGTGATGTCTGCGTGGCCTCCTAAATTGCACCCATTCTACGGTCTAGCCTCAGCCACAAGAAATTCCCGAGAAACTGAAGGGGTACCATTCACACCGCTGAGGTCCCTGGGGTAGGGGAGGAGGCGGCTATGACAGAGAGTAAATCCCTACTCCCCTGCAGACAGAAGGCCGAGTGGAAGTCCTCTGGTTTGACGCAAAGGGCTAGTCACCATCCAGTATGAGGGTCCCGCCTCTTCCCTCCCAGACAAATGGCCAGGGGAGATCTTGGTAAAAGGTAGCCATCCCAGAGAGGCCAAAGGAGAGCAGAAGGAGGCAGCCTGCCCTGTGGCAACATCCGGAGGTCATGGCCTTAAAGAAACAGGATCATGTGTCAGGGCAGGGAGAGCTAGGGAGCATGCTCATTTGTGGGTGGAAGGAAACTGAATGTTGAGAGCCAGGGGGAGCCTGCCGCACAGCTGTAGTGGCAAGGTATGAGGTGACCCCGTAGCAGAGGCTGTGGGTGGTGGCCTAAGCCGGGGCTCACCAGGGTATATGGCTGAGGGGGTAGAAATGGGGGTAGGTGAGTGAGAGGGACCCGCCGGGTGCAAACTGCGTGAAGGGCTGGCCGCGGCCTCTCCCCTGCAGACCTGAGCAGCTAGCGGGATGCCCAGGGACGGAGCCCGAGGAATGTTCCTGAGGAGGCCTCGGTTCATACCTGTGGGTCCGAGGCCGGTCCTCACCGAGTTTTCACTCCTGACACACAGCCTTTGATAATCGGGGACTCTGGCGCCAAAAAGTAAAACGGAAAGATAAGGAGGGAGGCAGGGAGAGTGAGATTCCTTTCCCCAGCAGTAGGGCAGAGAGGGAAGCCTGATTCCAAGTGGCGGACCCAGAAGAGACCAACCCCAGAGGCTCACGGAGGGAGAGCATGGCTGGAACTGTCTGGCCCGGCCCTCTCTTTTCCAAACATACAAAAGTCAGTCCTGTACTCACTGAAGGGCCTGGAGGGTCAAGGGTCAGGGTATCCTGCGCCCTGCTGGGCTTCGAGGGTCTTAATCTGTCTTGGGCAGGCAGAGGTGGGAGAGGAGGGAGCCAGGGGTTCCACGGCTGGTTGGGAGCCTCTGCCGGGCTCCTCCTCTCTTTGCATTTCGTTTTCAACACATGCTCACAGCCAGAGCTTCTGCGGTCCCAGCCCCAAGCCCCGCGTCACCATGGTAACAATCCTTACCTCCTGTCACTTGCGGCGTATTTTTTTTCAAAGGGCCCCTGTTCCTTATTTATCCGCTTCATCTATTGTGTACCGTCTCCTTCCTGCGTGCCCCAGCTCACACCTCCGTTCCGATTCCGATTCTAGCACCTTCTTATTGCCTGTACAAGGGGCCCACACCCGTCCCGGTAAAAACTAAAGACACAGGACAAAAGCCAGGCGCTGACGGAGTTCAGGGTCCGCCCGCCTGGGAAGGAGGGGAAGGTGGGGCCGTGGAGGAGCACCGAGCAGGATGTGGCTTGGTTGGGGTCCCCCCCCCCCCCCCCACCGCGTGTGACCATTGCATCGGGTGGCTCAGCGGTTAGGACTGCGTTTGGTGACAGTTGACGGAAGACTCAAATGGACTGTGAATCTTCTCAAATGGAAGTTGATTCTCCTCTCATGGAGGTTCAGGGGCGGATGGGGCCCGGCCGCTGTGGGGCACCGACCTCAGGGCCGAGGCACCTCCCGCCTTCAGCGCCGCGCCTCCCACTGTGGGCGCCCATTCTTCAGGTCACCTCGTGGCCCAGGTGGGCTGCTGGACCGCCGGCGCTCTCATGCACCTTCTGGGGAGAAGGGAGAGGGAGTCAGAGCAAACGAGTTCTGCTCCGTGGTCTGTCTCTCTTTCGAGGAACCTCCCCAGGTGTCCTTCTCAACACAATTCTATTTATGTCTCGGCTCCAAGAGCTTAGTCCCTCGGCCCTAGCACACCATGGTGCTTTTGGTCTGAGGGAGCCCTGGTGGTCTCATCCTTGCGGATCTGACGAGGTGGGGGTTTGCAGGGGACAGTCATTCCTCTCTGCGCCGATGGGGAAGGTGGGGAGGAGGCATTTCCAAAGATCTTCTACTTTACGTGCTTCTGAGGCTTGTCCTCCCAGCGATGGGCGTCTCGACGTTTCCACCTGGAATTGGGGAGGCCGTGGAAACCACAGATCTGCTGGTGCGGAGCGCTGGGGGCGGGGAGGGGGGAGACCGGCCACTGCGGATGGTCTCCTCTGCAAAGAACCTAAATGCTGTCAGTGTGTATCAGCTACCTGTCCTTCCTGGGCAGCAGGGACCCAGGCACGCGGCAGAGCAGCGGTGACCTGAATGAAGAATAAACACCCTCCACGCGCAGGACCAGCATCCGAAAGCCGTTGGTGCACTTCTGTTTGTTGCCGGCCGGACAGCAAATCAAAGGGTCCAGACCTGCCTGAATGTGCTAGAATTCTGCGTGTCCCTTCTCGGGGGCCCCGCCTGCGGGAACACAGGCACTCAGAGCCCAGGAAGGAAGCCGCGACCTCGCGGTTGAGGTTGGTGCGTGAGGCACGAATGAAAAACAGTCCCGACAGCTGATGGACTCTGCCCGAATCTTCCATTCGGCCGAAAGGAAGTGCCCGCGACGTAGGATGTTTGACCTGAAGGGGACTTGAAGATCCTACGGTCCACACTTTTCATCTTCAGTTAAGAAGCGGGCTGGATCAGGGGCGGCGGGCCCGGAACTGCCAGCCCCCCGCCCCCCCTTGCTCGTTGATGGCCACACACGTTGTGCGTCTCTGGGACCAGACTCCGGCTGGTTTTTGTTCTCGGCCCCTGACAGGAGGCTGACTCGTGCCTCGCCGCTTCCCTTGAGCCCTGGCTTCATTATCAGCAGCTCCACGCGAAATCTCTCTGGGAAACAACCCCTGGAAGAAATCGGAAACTCAAATCCTACTGATTTGGCCGACCTGCCAGTGGTACCTAAATGCTAAGTGCGCATTGTTAATTTCACGCCCTCCGTGGCGGGCCACACTCTCCACGAGGCGCCAAGGCTGTCGCTCCGAAAGGAGCCTTTGAGCCGAACTTGCAGCTGCGAGGCTGAAAACTTGGCTGCCAGGCGGGGATTTGCACGGCTGCTCGTTGCCTTGGCTCCCCTTCTTCCAGCAGGAAGATCGGCGTGCGGTTTGCACAGCCGGACAGAGCGGCCAGGCGACTCCTGATGGCCCGTCTGCGGGGGTGGGGTGGGGGGATGGGGGAGTGTCGCAGGCCGCTAGGTGCCTGCACACGCTGGGACCTTGCCTGGGCTTCTGGGGGGAGCAATTAATTTTGGTTCTCTCAGATTCTCTTTGTCTCACCACATAGAGTTTTTATTCATCCACGAAAGAAGAAATCCTAGTTTGCCCCCGTGTACGATGACCCAGTGGTACCGAAAAATGCGTCGGAAATTTCCGTGTCCTTTATTCATTTTTACGGCTGAATCGCTAAATGAACATCGCCTGTCTTGCTCTAAATTTCCTTTACAAAATGTAGATTTGGGATATAGTTGATGTGTGCTCTGGGAAGATACACTTGCAACTGGCTCTTGCTGGGGAAATTCCCTGAGTGCCTTTGTATATTCACCGGGTGCCTAACTCTGGGCCAAGAACCTCTGTCTTCATGGGGCTGCTGCACCATCAAAGCCGTGAGCCAGAAATTGATCATTTTTAGGCAGGCAGAGCGTAACTGTAGCTCATCGCAGAGAGAGGCACAAGACATCCTGGTAAGGGAAAGGGGGCTGGTCACACACGTGTCGCAAGGAATCGGGAGGTGCCTCCCCCACCCCAGAAATGCATGGATCAGAGTTTAACCAACAAGAATGGTAGAAGGGAGTACTGGAGAGAGAAGGAGCCAGGAGAATGTGTTAGTCTGGGTTCTTCAGAGAAACAGCACCGATAGGATGTGTGTATGTATGTGGAGGGAGAGGTAGAGACTGATTTTAAGAAATTCACTTACGCGGCGGGAGGAGATGGCGAATCTGAGATCTGCAGGGTAGGGCCAACAAGGCTGGAGAGCCGAGAAAAAATTGCAGTTTGGGTCTCTCTTTAGTGACGGGGGGGGTGGGGACCTCAGCCTTTTTCTTAAGACCTTCAGCTGATTAGATAAGGCCCACCCACAGGATGTAGAGCAATCTGCTTTAGTCAAAGTCCACGGCTTTGAATGTAGATCTTACCCAAAGGAATACTTTAACAGGAGCATCCAGAGAATGTTTGGCCAACTATCTGGGCACCATGGCCCAGCCAAGCGGACACGTGAAATCAACCATTACACATTTCTCACGAAGTGAGACAGTGCGGGCATTTTGGGCGGAGTGAGTGATCCATGCAGCAGAAGGGGAGGCTGGCGTGGGGGGTGGGGAGTACCAGGCCTGTGAAGGGGGTGAGGTATGCCTCACGGGGCCATGTTTGTGAAGAAGTGGAGACAGGCGGTATGGCGTGGATTAAGGGGTTATTGGTGCTGGTTCAGGATGGACCCAGGGGAGCAGGTGGGGGAGGCTTAAGGAAGAAAGTCATGAAAAGTGAAGGTGGACGCAAGTGTCAGCTTAAAGAAAGAAGCTACAATCGAATCACGTCTTCCCGAGCAGTGCTCTGGTCTTATGCCATGCACCTACCCCGAGGGACGTGAGGCGTAGCCTTACGATCCTTCCCATTCTTTCCCACGTCGTCGCGGGCTTTCGGTCTGAAACTTCACGAGTGCTTCCTTTCCTAGGTCTCGGTACCAAGGATCGCCATGCTTCTCTTGAACAACTCCTTGGTTTCCTCTCTGGGCCGTGATGTTTAGTAACACGGAGCACGGCCGCCTCGTTGTGTTAGGTGCTCAGATCTCCAAACCACGTGTCCAGATCTCCCGCGAGTGGCATCGCGGCACATGTGTTTTGTGTCAGATTCCTGTCTTTATCTTATTTTCCTCTTCCTCATGTTCCCTCCCCTTTTTCCTCACTTAACTTGCTTTCAAGCTACTTCAAATCCTCTTTGGAACGCAGTGGGATGTGCGTAGATTAACAAGCGGCTGCACCTTGACAACCGAGGGAGGGAAGGGGTATGACTTTGGAGAGTCAAAGATGATTCCAAGCCTTCATTAGAGAAAGGGAAATCTGGAGGCAGGCTGGTGTGGGGATGTCTCTGAACACGCATCCTATTTCGGGAGGGGGAGTTTCACCAGACCTTGCCAATCCCAGCTGCCAAGTGGTGTCGGCTCCCGGCAAGCTGAGCCTTCTCTGGACTCCGGAACGATGAAAGTCGAAAATGGGTTGGTGTCCACCTGAAGCTGCCCCTTCCTAGTGAGTGGTGTCCAGAATTGATCTGCCCTCCCAGAGTCCGGGTTCTTATGTAAATACTGACCGTTAGTCTCTTTAAAGCCACCCACCATGTATGTAATGCCTGTGGCTCTTCTGCTCTAGCTTTCTGTAGTGTCCTGGTCCCCCTGAGGAGTTTCTGTCTGCCCCTTTACGCACCGGCCTGGACTTTGCTTTGGACATCCTTCACTTTATTCCAGATGATTCTGTCTGGTTTAGGACCTGGGCGGACCACGTGTTGATCTGCGACATCAGAGCTTCCTGGGCTATGAACGCAGGTCTGGAGCCGACTGGAGTTTTCTATGTTGGCTTTGATTGGGTCTCGGGTTGCCTCCTTCTCCTGAGGAGGGCACCTGCCCGAACTGGTCTGGCCAGCCCTCGCTCCATGGTTGCTGCAGAAGGGCCCCCTCTGGTTGCCTTCTTCCAAAGGTGAGCTCCCGGCATATCTTGCAGGCAGGACCAAGCTGAATGTGATGAGTTTGAGGTCCTAAAGGCAACCCACCCAGAGATATGTGCCAAGCAGTCAAGAAACATGAAGCTGCCAAGATTAGAGAGAGTGAATATTATTAACTTAGGAGGTATCCTCATGAAAGGACTTACCTGTAGGCATGGGCAAGAAACACATCATGGGGTAAGAAGAGAGGAAGGACAAGGAGATAACCTTGGGGGCAATATCCCTCTTATAGATACGGAAGAGAATAGGAGGTCAGTAAATCCACCCAGGATTATAGGATGGAGAAGACCCCATGAGAACCAGGGGGAACAGAGGGTACGGGAAGCTCAGAGAGGAGAGAGCTTCATGAAGAAGGCAGTGAAGAGTGACAAATGCTGCCGAGAGATCAGGGAGGAGGAGAGGGGAAGGAGGAGAGGAGGTGGAGGGGAAGGGAAACAGCACATTGACACGCACGGTGACCACAGGTCACAAGTGAGCTCCATTGAATCATGGCCAAAAATCTGACCGGATAGAATTAAGACATGAGCAAGTGGTGAGAAAATAGGAGATTTATGGGAAGCCCACGTTTTCAGAAAGGATTTGAAGGTGAGAAGAAAGAAGACGGTGCTGTAGATGCACGGGGCCACGAAGCTTTTTGTTATGCTGAACCTGGAACAATCATGAAGCCTAAATTTCCACGTTCCTCCTGGGGGAAAAAGAAACAAAGCAGTATTTCTTCCTTTGGTGAGCCTGCGTGGACATCTCTCACAAGGGCATGTGCCCTTCCACAGTCTCCTGATCAAAGGTGCAAATGTCAATATCCTTGAAGAGTCTACAGGGGGACCTAGGACAGATTTTTGACTCATCACGCACAAAAAGGATAGCTTTGAGCTTTTACTAGTGTTCAGCTTCCTAGGGATTCGTCATCCAAGACCAGGATAGAATATCATTTACATATTTTCTATATTCTTTTTTTTTTAACATTTTTATTTATTTTGAGAGAGAGAGAGAGAGAGAGGAGGGCAGGGAAGGAGAGAGAGAGGGAGAGAGAGAATGCCAAGAGGCTCTGTGCTGTCAGCAAAGACAGCCCTCCTAAACCATGAGATCATGACCTGAGCTAAAATCAAGACTTGGATGGTTAACTGACTGAGCCATCCAGGTACCCCGAAATATTTTGTGTATTCTTACGTTGAGTTTACTTTGCCGACCATGGCCCAGGATATTGGGGGGAAATCCGTGGCATATGGTCATTAAAGCGGAGATCGCATCACGAAAGTAGAAATGAGCAGTTTTTGAGTGACTACACAAGAAGAGAATTTGACAACTTAAATTCCTAGCCCAAAACATATGTAGTTTTATCCACTTGAGAGTAAATTACTTTTAGAGTGACAGAAGATTAGCTGTAGAAGTCTCATCTGAATACAAAGTCTGGTCTATCTCTAATACTTAGAGATGTTAAGTCACAAGGAAATTGGGTTTTGATGCCGATAAATGGTCTCTCTCGTGTTCACTGATCAAATTGCAAAACAAATTTAATTCTGAGAGTATTAGCAATGTTTTCACACTTGAGGGTTACTCCGTCAAAAATATAGGTCCAGGATGCATTTTTATTTATTTTTTATTTTTTTAAGTTTATTTATTTTGGTAGAGAGAGAGAGAGAGAGAGAGAGAGAATGCACAAGCAAGTGAGCAAGGGAGGGGCAGAGAGAGAGGGAGAAAGAGAACCAAAGCAGGCCCCACGCTGTCAGCACAGAGCCTGACACAGGGCTCGATCCCATGAACCCCAAGATCATGCCCTGAGCTGCAACCAAGAGTTAGATGCTTAACTGACTGAGCCACCCAGACACCTCAGGATGAATTTTTAAAAGTTGAAAAACCAAAAGCACATTTCTCTCCACGGGCCTCCTATAGCCACGTGCTTTGAGTGCCAGCTCTTGGTGTTCAAGGCTCCTCCTGATCTGGCCTTGCCTTTGGCTTCCTGTCCCCCACGCAGTAAGGATTGCGTGACCCATTAACATCTGCCCCTTTAGCTCTATTGGAAGAGCTTGACTGTAGAATCTTTTACTCATGAACTCACCCTGCTTCGTTCTGGTTTTCTCTAGGTCCATTGTGGCTTGTGTTCAGTTTCTGTCTCCCTTCATTTTCCAGTCCATCCGTGGTCATTCCCCAGGCAGCTTCAGCTGGGCATTAGCTCTTTAGCTCTGATTCTCTCTAACAAGGCACCAACTCCTAACCCAATTCTGCTGAGCTCCAAACCTGCTAGGCTAGTGCCCTTGATCCCTGGGAGTCTGAGGAGTGTGTGTGTGTGTGTGTGTGTGTGTGAATAAAGTTGCAGTGTTCAGAAGTTTCCCCATTAGGAATGACCACTTCTCTCTTATCTAACCAAGGTCTACTTAGGCAAGTTGGGTAACATCTAAGAGCTTCAGTACTCTTATCTCTAGGGGTGCCTGGGTGGCTCAGTCGGTTAAGCGTCCGACTTCAGCTCAGGTCATGATCTCACAGTCTGTGAGTTCGAGCCCCGCATCGGGCTCTGTGCTGACAGCTCAGAGCCTGGAGCCTGCTTTGGAGTCTGTGTCCCCCTCTCTCTCTGCCCCTCTCCTGCTCATGCTCTGTCTCTCTCTGTCTCAAAAATAAATAAAAATATTAAAAAAATATTCTTATCTTTAGAATAAAGATAATAATAGTTATTCCCAAATGCTGTTGTGATGATTCAAATTTAAGACAGATACATCGCATTTAATAGCAGAGTCCTTGGCACATGTAAAGCGTTCAGTAAATGGATGCTCACCTCAGTCTTAGTGCTGTTATGATGATCAGATTTCACCAGATTTCTAGTGATCTCTTCTTTTCTAATATTTGGTAGCACTTAAATCTGAACCCTCAGACTGAGTATTCCACAAGATGTTAATTTGTATTATCCTCTTTTTTAATGTTTATTTAATTTTTTTGGAGAGGGGGTGGGTGGAGGGACAGAGAGGGAGAGAGAGAAGAGGGAGAGAATCCCAAGCAGGCTCCACGCGAGCCTGATGTGGTGCTCGATCTCACAACCATGAGATTATGACCTGAAATCAAGGGTTGGACGCCTAACCGATGGAGCCACTCAGGTGCCCCTGTGTTACCCTCTTGAATCCCGAACCAGATAGTAAGGAGGTCAAGAACAAGGATGATGCATCATATTTTCCTGGTGTCTCCTGTAAAATTAAGCACACAGTGATTTTTGGCGGTGGAGAAGTAGAGAAGGAAAGAAGGTAAGAACACCAAGAGAGGTCTAGGAGAACGCGCTTTTCAATGGTGCCCCATAAGAAGGATCTTCCACCAAGAGATAAGCAAACACTGGTACATCTCTGAGAAGATTTCCAAGCTGAATTCTACTGTCGCTCACTCTTACCCTAAAGCTCATAAAGAGAGCAACAAATCTCTCTGTCGAAAGATGTGATGGTCATCCTTCCACACCAAACATATCACATTTCTCCTCTCCTGTCTGCCATAGACACGGATCTCAAAGAGTCGTAAAACAGAATGTAGTACTTCCTCACAAATAGATCGGGGGCCCCAGGCTAAAAAATGTCAGTGTTCCATATGTTGCTGTGTGCAGTCACTGGGCTGAGAAGGAGGTGGACCCTCATCTAGTCTCGATATTAACAGGATTCCAGCAAGCTCTCTCTATCTTCACAAGCCCAGCCCCACCCCTTTACTTGGAATTGTCACGGGGTTTCTGCTCTGGGAACTTCTGGGAGGGTGAATTGAGAAGCGGCGGGGGCCTCTGTTGGGGTTGAAAACCTACATAGGAGCCACCACAGCCCATGCCCTTTCAGAGAAGTCCGCTTTGCCTCCTTTCCACGCCATTTGTTGACTTAAATAATATTTTGCAAGCTATTACCCAGGGAAGTGAAGGTAGGACGCCATTTGCAGGAAATTCATGGGCTCTTCCGGGTGGTGGCTCATTTCGTCCCAGAAGGGACTTCTGATTAGTGCGGTTACATGGCATTTGAAAGGCATGTCAGCAGGCTCTTGATTAGCTTAGAAAGGAAGCCAAGTGCCCTTTAACCACTGACCGGTCCTAATTCTACTCATGTGTTTAAGGTGTCTTGCAGCCAATCTGATAACCAGCCCTAGTAGATTAGTGAGTACAGCTATTCTGAATATTTCTAGGACGGCTGCCATTTTCTTGCATGAGAAGGATCTGGGCCAGCGTTTGCTGCCATGTCTTCTCTGCCGGAGCCGTGATTAGTTGCACCATTGAATTCTAAGACTCTCTTTCGGCAATTACGGTACCTTCTATTATGAGCTTGTTGAGAGTTGGTTTGGGTAAAATTTTGCTTATTTCCTTGCTCCACAGGAAAATCACATTCTGTCCCCTTGCCCAAAGCAACTATGCCTCTAAGCCTGTTCAGGGCATCTGGCTTTTGAGATCCATGGCGACACAGACACAATTGGACCATGTTTCTCTCGTGGGCCAATCACTCCCTTTCCCGGATCCCAGCAGTGTCACATTAAGTGGGCAACCACTGGGCTGTGCCATCCAGCAGAACAAACCGGTCCACCCATGAGTAAACTGCTGGGATACCTCAAGGGATTTAGAAGAATTTATCGTTGTCTCATTCTTTTGCTTAATACGTAATTTCCGTAAGGGATATGTAGATATCCCTACAGATACAGATATACAATCTGGCAGAACCCGCTGTAAGCGTGGTGACTGCCGAGGGCACACCCACGGCTCTCCTCTGAGGGCACGTCAGCGGAGACGGCTTGGAGACAAGTGATATTTCATGGAGAAGCAATCTCTCGGCGTGTTCGGTGTATGGCAGAAATAGGAACCATGGTCTCTGTCCCAGCGACGAGGAAGTGTTCCCTTACGGAACTCAAGGGCACTTATGGGGACCTTACCTGCACACCTGGTTGCCACAGACGTAGTACGCAGACAGCCAAGAGTCTGGAACAGACCCCAGCTACCTCCCATATCTTGTCTCTGATGCTTTGCCCTTTGGGGTTTGTGGAAATTCCTTTGAGAAGATGTCACTTTTTCCCGATTAGTCGGCACATTCATACGTCAACTCTTAAAGAAAGGGGGGAAAAAATCCTCCCGTATTTCTATATTGTTTTCATTCGTTGAGGTTTGTCTTCGTCACCTGGAGTGTGTCTTATCCACCTTTGCATGCCTCATGCCTGACGTGGCTTCCATGGGTTGTCTGACGAAAATAACTGGAGGGACTCTAATCGAGATTGAAGGCTGACACATGTCAGGAAGCACCTGACAAACAGGTAACTTTCTTTTTTTTTTTTTTTTTTTTTTAGCATTTATTTATTATTATTGAGAGACACAGAGACACAGAGCACGAGCAGGGGAGGGGGAGAGAGAGGGAGAGAGCAGAGTCTGAAGCAGGCTCCAGGCTCTGAGCAGTCAGCCCAGAGCCCGACGCGGGGCTCGAACTCACAAACTGCGAGATCATGACCTGAGCCGAAGTCCGGCGCCTAACCAACTGAGTCACCCAGGCACCCTCAACCAGGTAACTTTCTAGTCAAAACAAGGTTGGAGTTCTATAGGGGGAAGGAAGGGCACATGGGCATGTCCTGGTGATTTGGGTCAGGTAAAGGTTTTGCTCATTTATTGGTGTGAAACATGAAGTTGAAGATTGTTCCAGTTTGCACGCATCTCAGCATGAAAGGATTGTTCATGCGGTCCCATCCTGGTACCACTAAGAACAGCGCTTCCAAGAACTGTGTTTCACAAGCGTTGCAGTTTGTTGGTTACCGAGTACTCACAGGGTGGGAAAGGTAGGGAAAAGGGGGAGAAGGGGCTAACGTTGAAGGCAACAGTAAACCCGAGAACTTTCTGTCGTGCCAGTTGAAGTCTTTTAACAGAGTAAATGCCTAGTAGACGTTTGTGGAACGGATGAAGATATGGCCGAAAAGGTCTAGGGTCCATGTCCAAAATGCCCAACACTCTCCTCATTTGACAAGTATAAAATATGGTCTGACTGCGAGAGCGCAGAAATTTCCCAGGGCTCTGGACCAAGTCAAAAGAATGAGCAGAAGCTGACAGAAATGGGACGTATCTGTAGCTTAAGGAAGTGGGCATTTAATACAGGGCATCCCGGGAGCTCTCAAGAGCGAGGGTTGAGTCCCGGCCACCCCCCGTAGCAGCCCCCCTGCTCCACCCCTCCCATGCCCCAGGCTTCAGAAAGGTGGGTAGAAAGCAATCCTCAAACCAGAAGTTACAACTCTGGGGAAAGAAGGAACAAACCGGGTTCCAATAAGGCGTCACGTGTACCCCGGTGAAAATTCACTCTTAATGTATCAAAAAATGGGATGTTTGGGTAGAACTATGTTAAGAGTGAGCAAGGTGAAAAGAACATGGTCTGGGAACTCTGCAAACTTGCCCCGCCCTCCACGCACAAGTGGGAAAGAGGAACATCACACTGCATTCAAAATACAGAAGAATCGGGGCACCTGGGTGGCTCAGCCGGTTAAGTGCCCGACTTCGGCCCAGGTCACAATCTCACGGTTCGTGGGTTCGAGCCCCGCGTCGGGCTCTGTGCTGCCAGCTCGGAGCCTGGAGCCTGCTTCGGATTCTGTGTCTCCCTCTCGCTCTGCCCCTCCCCTGCTCACGCTGTCTCTCCCTGTCTCTCAAAAATAAATAAATATTAAAAAAAAATACAGAAGAATCCAGTCTGGAAAAAAAAAATTATAATCCCTAAATCAGCATATTCCCCCTGAGTGTTTCAAACTACAGGTGAACTTAGTAAGAATATGCACCCATTTTTATTTTATTTATTATTTATTTATTTATTTATTTATTTCGCACCCATTTTTAAAACAAGAGCACAGAGAGGAAATGGAATGATATCCACAGAATTCGTGAAGAATATTGGCCCCTGTTGTTCACTTAAATATAAAGACAACAGGTGGATATTCACAAGCAAAACAAATTTAGAGTATGTGACTTTCAGGAGCTTCTTGATAAACACTTCCCAGTGATAAAATTTAACTAGGTGAAAAAAAATTGGGAATTTAGACGGGGCCCCTGAGCGGCTCAGTCAGTTAAGCATCTGACTCCCGATTTCGGCTCAGGTCATGCTCTCATGGTTCATTAGATTGAGCCCCACGTCGGGCTCCACACTGAGCACGGAGCCGGCTTGGGATTCGCTCTCTCACTCTCTCTCTCTCTCTGCCCTTTTCTTGCTCGTGCATGCTGTCATGCTCTCTCAAACTAAATACGTAAGGGTAACAAAAATTTAGAAATAGAAAAATTTTTAGAAAATGAGAGATTGTTGGCTAGCAAACAAACACTAATGCTGAATTTGTTTAACTGTAGAACTAAGATTAAGCCACTGGGGGGGGGGGGGGGTCACAATTGCACAGCAGAACATGAATGTCCAGAGCCCTCTGAAAGTCCTAATAACGCACAAAACCAATGTTGGGAGGTGGGGACAAGAGGACACTGCAGGAAGGCTTATGAATACCTGATATCTTGTCCCTCATAGCAAGTGATCAATATTGTCTGAGACTGAAACATGTACTTTAAAGAAATGATTCCAGCTTTTTAAATAATTTTTGTAGCCTTTTCTTATAAACGTGACGAGATATTTACGGAACTGATACCTTGGGAGCAGTATTTTCTAGCCAGCTCTCCACGTATGTTATTCTTTTCATCAAACTGTCTTTTTATATGCAGTTGACCCTTGTTTTCATTTATTTTTATTTTTTACACGTTTATTTATTTTTGAGAGACAGCGACAGAGTGTGAGCAGGGGAGGGGCAGAGAAAGAGGGAGACACAGAATCCGAAGCAGGCTCCAGACTCTGAGAGGTCCACGCAGATCCTGATGCAGGGCTCGAACTCACAAACCGTGAGATCATGACCTGAGCCGAAGTCGATGAAGTGGGGTGCTTACCTGACTGAGCCACCCAGGCGCCCCCCCCACGGTTGACCTTTGAATAACATGGGTGTGAAGCACGTAGGTCCACTTACACGTAGATTTTTTTTCAATAAATAATGTACAGAACTATAAATGTACTTTCTCTTCATTATGATTTTCTTAATAACATCTGCTTTTCTCTAGGTTGCTTTATTGTGAGAACACAGTACATAGTACAGATTTTTTACTGCACAGGGGGTAGGGACCGCTAACCCCAGTGTTGTTCAAGCGTCAACTGTATAGGCAAAAAAAGATGTTTGGGGTGATGTCACCAAATGTTAACACTGATTTTTACTGGGCACTATGATTTTGAGTAATTTCTTATTTTCTTCTTCCTGCTTCTCTTTATTGTTTGAATTTTTAATAACGAGCCCATGTTTATTTTGTAAAAGCAATAAAAGTATTATGTTGGCCAAAGATCAAAGGGCCACGTCATTGACACAGTTTTTCTTGTTGGTCACATTAAGGCCTTGGGTAGCATTTCTTCTAACCACATCTTCAATTTTGGAGGCGCAAAATCCTAAGCAGGACTAGCCAAGGGATTTCCAATTCCCTTCTCCTAAGCTTGTGACTTTGAAAGGTATTCCCTTTCAAGACAGAAGTTAAGGGGCGCCTGGGCGGCTCAGTCGGTTGAGCGTCTGACTTCAGCTCGGGTCACGATCTCACGGTCTGTCAGTTCGAGCCCCGCGTCGGGCTCTGTGCTGACAGCTCAGAGCCCGGAGCCTGTTTCAGATTCTGTGTCTCCCTCTCTCTCTGACCCTCCCCCGTTCATGCTCTGTCTCTCTCTCTGTTTCAAAAATAAATAAACGTTAAAAAAATTTAAAAAAAAAGACAGAAGTTAAGGAGAGAGAGGTGAAGGGGAAAAAAAGGAGATAAGAGGGGGGAAGCTGACACAATTGTAAGACTGCAGAGAAGCTCAAGGTGTCAGACTCAGGATGCGGCACTGGAGGAACAAGATTGAAGGCGTGACCTGGGGGACACGGTAACCGCGAGACTTCCAACTTGTGACCTCATGGGAATACGACCGAGGCCCTGGGAACGTTCGATGGAAGGTGGAGCATTAATGGCGGCGAAAGGAAAGAGGCGGACACATACTGGGAGGAATGCCAGGTGCAGAACCCCAGAAAGTTCAGTACACAAAGGACGCCATGCCGACTCCCACTTGCTCTGGGTGCGGCCAGAGGAAGATGGGGTGCTCGAGGCTACTGACAGACAGTAGGCAAAATGGCAGTCCCTCCAAGCCAGATGCACGCAGCCATCTTAAATACAAAGGATGACAATGTACACGCCACTAAAACCTGACACCTCTGGGGAATTAAGACCCTTGCATTGAGTCATAATGAAATCACTGGACACCAGACTGAAACCTTTCACGGCCCCAGATTTATTCTGCAAGACAACGTGCGCGGAGGAGAGGTGCATTTTAACCACCTTAGTTGGTGTTCTAAGTAATGCATGTAAAGTTCCAATTCTGGTCTGTTCGCCTGGGGGAGAAATGTGAATGTCGACCACAGAACAGCAGCCTCTACAATGGAAGTGATCCCGGGGCTAATCTTAAGATTTGCTGCGATACAAAGGATGGCGGGGCGGGGGGGGGGGGGGGGGGGGGGGGAGGGGGGGGTGGGGGGGCAGCGGGAGGGGGAAGGCAAAGAAAGACCTTAATCAATTGGAGTTTAACCTTTGGTTCAATGCTTTGTGTCTTGTGGTCAGAACTGCAAGGGCTGAGGCTGCTTTATTTCAAAAGTTGTGTTGATAACTTATCAAAAACAGTTCTATCTGGGAGATCATTCAGGTGAGAGAATACTCCAGAGTAATTTCTCTTCTACTTAGCATTTAGATAGCACCAGAGAGCTGTATGGGGTTATTAATACACATCTTGTACTCTGAAAGCAATTTACAATCTTTCTGGACAGTACTCTTATCCACAGGGTCTGAGTGGGAGTGGCCAAGGAGTCAGACGGCTTGAACCTCCTACTTTAAAACCATCTATTTGTTCTTCTTGCTGAGGGTGGGCCCTTGTCTCCCAAATCAGCTTCCTCAGCACCACTGTCCCCATCCATGAAGGACAGCTCTGTCTCTGTCTGTGACTCCTCTGTGAGACAGGCTACTTCTTGGACAGAAACGCAGACAGAAGATGGGGGAAACCCAAAGATACTCATGATGTGGCTCTGGACAAGATAGGGGATTGTGTTTTACTCCCCTCTGGCACCGACCTTCTTCCTGTTGAGACCACCCCTCACCCTTGCTCTGACCAAGAGACTCAGGGACTTCATGCTCCCCCCATGTTTTCCCAGAATCCCTCACATGTAACCCTACCCTTCCCAGACAGCACTAGTTTCTTCTCCTGGGGATGGCTGACGGGTGCTTTTTCTCTCTTCCTGGAATTGGGGCTCTCTAGAGCTAGAGATGAGTGGTGTTTGGTTCCCCATACTCCTGAGAGAGCTTCCAGGGGCTGCCAGCAACCCAGGTCTGCGGCAGAACTGGCTTTCCCTCACTCCAGCCCTCTCTCTCCAGGCCATAGGAGAGGCAGAGGCAGGAGAGACAGGGAAAAGGGCCCTGTGGCTGTGCCCTGTGCAGAGTGTGGTGTTCAGTTTAAGAGATGATTCCCTTCCTCTCACTGAGCCAATTGAGGGGGCCTCTGAGAGAATTGCTTCTCAAGGTTGGAGCTTCCTGTCAGAAGGGGAAACAGCAGGGTGGTTTCAACTCAGTCTATGGAGGCGTTCTAATAAAGAAAATATGACATGTCCTAAGGTGCAATGGTTTGTAGCGTCCCTTGTCCCCAAGCACAGGGCTGAAGGAAAGCTCCCCAGGAACAGATTCCTAGCTGGGGAGGAAGATGGCGGGAGTGGGAGCAAGCCATCAGGGAGCAGGCTAGTTCAGAATTTGATGTGGGCAGGATATGTCTCCCCTGGATTGAGTGGAAACCATACAACACAGCACAGCTTGGGCTATCTTGCTATGTACTCTATACCTAGGGGCTGTTGGCTGGGTCAGGGACCCCACTCCCAGACACTCGAATATGGAGGGTCAGGAGTGGGTACTTCAAGGGATAGAATAAGTCAAGGGAGGCCTAACAGTGTTCTTCAAGAAGTTCACAGCAAGGGCGCCTGGCTGGCTCAGTAGGTTAAACATCCGACTCTTGATTTCGGCTCAGGTCGCCATCTCACTGACTGTGGGATCAAGCCCCACGTCGGGCTCTGGGCTGCTGGCATGGAGCCTGCTTGGGATTCCCTCTCTCCCCCGCTCTGCCTCTCCCCCTTTCTCTTAAATATAAATAAATAAACATTCAAAGAAAAAAAAAAAGATGTTCACATCAGCGGATACTGCCACACTGAGCGCCCAGGGCCAGTCAGCGTAAGCCCCAGAAAGCGGGGCTGTCCCAGAAAGGTGGTTAGAGACACTTATCTTTCCTCCATCCTTCACTGTACAACCTGGGTGGTGTTGGAATATGGATGAGAAATCCATGTGAATCGTATAACCTTTTTACTTCTTTAACCCACTACTTCTGGATCTGAAATTCAGTCATGGGACTATAAATTTTGTTTGGCTTGTTTAGATTCTGATGCGATGTTAAGTAATCTCACGTAACATCTGCTAAGTTTTAATATCTGTAAAATGTACACGTGAAAGTAAATCTTATGTTGATATTTTCAAAGCACTTTTCCTTTACTTGACATCTCATTGCAGAATAATACAAATCTTCCATAGAAAACCTAGAAAGCAAGGGTAGGTTTTATTTTTTTTTAATGTGACTGTGGGAAGAACACTTAACAGATCTATCCTCCTAAACAGGCAAGTTCTTGTTTCTTAACAGAGTAAAATAGCAACCATTTATTTAGCTCACAATTCTGTGGGTTGGTGATTTGGGGCTGGGCTTTGCTAGGCAGTTCTCATATTTATTTATTTATTTATTTATTTATTTATTTATTTATCTATCTATTGAGAAAATATTGGCATAATACACAATCTTATAGTTTGACATCTGTATGCACTCCAAGTCATCACCATCAAAATTCTAGTTGCCATCCATCACCATACAATTGACTCCTTGACCCATTTTCCTTCCCTATGCCCCTCTTCCCCTCTGGTAACCATCAGTCTGTTCTCTGCATCAACGAGTTTGTTGTTGTATTGCTTTGTTTGTTCATTCATTTTGGTTTCTTTTTAGATTCCACATATGAGTGGAACCATATGGTGTTTGTTCTCATCTGACTTATTTCACTTAGCATAATGCCCTCAGGCTCCACCCATGTCGCAAATGGCAAGATCTCATTCTTTTTTATGGCTGAGTAATATTTTGTTGTATGTGTATATCATATCTTCTTTATCCATTCATCCATCAATGGACACTTTGGTTGCTTCCATATATTGGCTATTATAATTAATGTTGCAATGAACATGGATAGGGTGCGTGTATCTTTTTGGTTTAGTGTTTGGTTTTCTCCAGCTAAACATCCAGAAGCAGGATAGTTAGATCATAAGGGGGTTCTACGCTTAATTTTTTGTGGAATCTCCATACTGTTTTCCACGGTGGCTGCACCAATTTATATTCCCACCAAGACTGCACGAGCGTTCCTATTTCTCCACATCCTCACCAACACTTGCTATTTTTTGACTTGTTGATAATAGCTCTTCTAACAGGTATCTCCCTGATGATTAGTGACACTGAGCATCTTTTCTCAAAGATGCTCAGACCTTTTGTGGTCTGTGGGCCATCTGTGTGTCTTCTGTGGAAAAATATTGACTCAGATCCTCTGCCCATTTTTAAAATGGGGTTCCATCAGAGAAGTTTGAACAACATGCTGCAGGAGGAGGGGGCAACTGAAGGTGTGGGAAGACTCACAGAGAGGGTGATACCTGAGTTGAATCGGGGTAGGGGGGCAGCCGACAGAGGGAATGGCCGTGCATGGGGTGTGGGGGTATGAGCAGCTCAGGGAGGGGGGCGGTGCCAGGATTTGGGGAAGGGAGGAAAGAAGTTTTTGCTCTAATTAGCTGTAACAGAATGGACAGACATGGGCTTTGTAGTCAGGCTGGTTAAGGCTTGATTGTTTAGCGCTTGGTCTGTGCAAGCTGGATGGCCTCAGGCAGGTTCTCCTTGCTGAGCTTTCATTGCCCATCCGTTAAAAAAAAGGGGGTCAGACCTGATTCTCCAGACTGTGCTAAGGATCAAGTGAGGAAATCAGGCTGAGAGCACCTAATATGCCGGAGGCCCCGGGGAGCAATGGTTTCTTCCTCCTACCCTGCTCGAGAACCTGACTCTCCCAGGAGACGCACCCTGCTGAGTGCCCGCCTCCACACTCCCTCTTCAGAGGGCAACACCGTGTCACTTCTCTGCCACCCGTCTGGAGCCTGTGAAAGTGGAGAGTCCGGATGAGTGTGTCAGGGCCCGGGTGAGGTCTAAAGTTTGGAACACCACCAAGTCTGTGTTTACATTCAGGGTGAGCCCCTCCTGCAAAGCTGCCCCACACAGTCCCGTGAGCGCAGGACACCTGCTACAGCTCCAATGCCTGTGGTGGGAAATCTGGCAGGAGAGGCTTGACAGACAAGCTCCAGGGGCGCTTGGGTGGCTCAGTGGGTTACATGTCCGACTTTGGCTCACGTCCTGATCTCACGGTTCGTGAGTTCGAGCCCCACGTCAGGCTCTGCGCTGGGAGCACCACGGAGCCTGGAGCCTGCTTCAGATTCTATGTCTCCTCTCTCTCTGCCCCTCCCCTGCTCACTCTCTCTCTCAAGAAAAACAAATAAACATTTAATTTTTTTTAAATATTTACTTTTGAGAGAGACGGAGAGCATGCGAGCAGGGAAGGGTCAGAGAGAGAGGGAGACACAGAATCTGAAATAGGCTCCAGGTTCTAAGTTGTCAGCACAGAGCCTGACACGGGCTCGAACCCACACACGGTGAGATCATGGCCTGAGCCAAAATTGGATGCCCAACCGGCTGAGCCACCCAGGTACCCCAAATAGGTAAACATTAAAAAAAAAAACAAAAACAGAACAAGCCTAACAGAACCCTTCTGTCAGAGTGTTGTGGTTGAATCGTGTCCTCTCCCCCCAACTCATATGCTGCAATCCTAGCCCCCAGTACCTCAGAATATAATTGTGTTGGGAGCTAGGGTCTTTAAAGAGGTGATTAAGTTAAAATGAGGTCATTAGGGTGGGCCCTAATTTAATAGGACTGGTATTCTTCTAAGAAAAGGTGATTAGACACGGACACACAGCCGGACGACCACACGAGGACAGGGGGAGAAGACGGCCATCGACACGCCAAGGAGAGAGGCCTCAGGAGGAGCCAACCCTGCTGACGCCTTGCTCTCCGACCTCCAGCTTCCAGAACCAGGAGGAGATAAATGTCTGTTGTTGAAGCCTCCCTCCCCGTGTGTGGTACTTTGTTGCAGTGCCCCCAGGAAACACATATGCAGTGTGACAATCCTCACCCCTCATTTCCACTCCTCTTGTCACCAAAGATCGAACCGAACACATTCTGCCCGTGCTCTGGAATCCATGGTGTGTCTGCGGCTCCGCACCTGCCAGCGGAGGCGGGGCCAGTGTTCTTCTGGGGGAGAGCCATTCTTTCCTGCTCACTCAAACCCCCGCGAATGACACCTTCAACAGCCACTTCAACCCACAGCTCTCCCTTCCCCGAACCCCTGTCGTCTGGGAGCCTTAGTATTTTCTCCCCGCTTCATGCGCGTTTATCTTGTGGCCTCCGTGAGAAGATGGTCCTTGTGTTGTTGGAGGAGGTGGCCGCACGGGTGGGCTCTGAAGTCACATGTCAACCAACGAAAGACAAAGGTGCGAGCTGCAAAAGAAAATGGGTCTGTCTGTTTGGGGTCTCGGGGATTGCAATCCGGGAGACACAGATTCCAGGGCACTCAAAAAGCGCGCTTCCGGAGAGACAAAGGAGGTTAGCGTTTCTAGAGAGGAGAGAGGGAATTTACATAAGTTGTTTTGAACCAAATGTGATTGGTGCTGGTGTAGCTACAGTTACGCTAATCTGTATGTGATTGGTTGCTAGGGCTGGCGTTAGGCAGAAAGTTAATTTGTGTCCATTTTATCATATAGCAGGTGCTTTGGCTTTTAGCTGAGTTCAGCAGAAATTCCCAGGGTTCAAGACAGGAGACATGCGAACGCCCCACCTCCTCAATGTTCTCCCAGCTCCGTTTTAAATAACCCTCTTGGCAATGCCAACTCCATTTTATCCTCTACCTTGTCACGCACAAAGCTGGTTGGAACCTCACCTCCAACTTCCTGGCTATACCACCTTGAACTTTGCTCTCCTCCTCTGCAGTGCTCCAGGGAAGGCATTCTCACTTAGCCGGCCCTACCGAATGGGCCAACCAGATGAACCCAACCCTGGAATCCATGGCTCCTTTCCTAGCCCACGGTGGGATATGCCATTATTCCACACTGCAACATCCAGCGCCACGACCGGAAACACGCGTGGGCTGCCTGACCCCGCGGTTCTGCCTCTGCTGGTCTGGACTCCCTTCTGGCCTCGGTAGTGGGTGCCCAGTCCACCTCCATTTGCGATCTGGTTCAAGAGCTTGACCCACTAAGGCTGTGCCTTCACACTGTGCAGTTACCTGGTTTCTGTCCAGCCACCGGGTCCCACAAGAGGACAGAGACAATGAGGCCTTCGTCTTACTTATGCATACCTGAAGGCATCATGTTTGGACTGCAGTAGAGTAACAGCCTCTCTATAGTTGAGGACTCTGACTTCCATGTTTTGACAACCACCATTTTTATGGGGTTAAAGCAGAACGACTCTGCCTCTGCGACTCTCAGGAAGCACTGATCGCCAAGACGTGGCTACAAATGGCAAACCAAGGGGCAAACACATTGCCTGTAGGGGGCCATTGAACCCCAAAGCTTATTGCTTTGCCAGATAGGAGTATGGGTTTAAATAAGGTGGGTAGGTATAATTATGTCAGAGGTCGTTGACGCAAACAGATTAAAAATACAGGGAAAGCATATTGGTTAAAGTAATAATAATAAAACCTCTGGGTTTTCAAAGGGGTCAGTTACAACTACTTTTATTTGAATTCATAAATCTTTCCTTAACCACAGCTAAATCTTTTCTCAATCTAGGACAATCTCCTGCTGCAGGAAGTTAAAGGGCAACTTTTTCGTGGTCGATGAAGGAGCATCACCGTGATGTCTGGTATCTAGAGGGAACAGCCCTCTAGGACGAGCCACCTAGATTGACTTCACCTACAGGCGTCAAGTCAACCAAGAGCCGGCAATTTTGGTGATGTGACATTTAAAAAAGATTTCTTCTCAACCTTTCTCACTGCCATAATTTACTGTTGAATTCAGGGGCAGGAGCCTAATCCCTTTGGGAAATGTGCTGTGATGGCAGTGTGGGGTCGTTTCAAAGGCGTATGCAGTCTGTCCTTATACCCAGCTGTGAACTGGCAATGCAACCACAAAAAGCCAAACCTGAATCTTAGCCGTTCCCTTCACTGAGGAGTACGGGATAACAAAACTCACACTGTGAAATGCATAAGCAGGTTTTCCTGTAGCCCCACCAGCTCCTATGGGCTTCATGGTCCCGCTCACTGTGGGGTAAAAAAATTTCGACAGCAGCATCTATATGACGTTTATGGGGCTCGAGCCAGAAAACAGCAATGGGGACCCTCCTTAAGAAAAAGAGCAAAAAATGATCTTGACTTCACAAAATTTCCCGAAACACATGAGCATGTGAGCACTTTCTGGGGGCCCACCCTGGGGTGTTGGAAAGGGGCTGAGGTTCTCATGCTCTTGGGAGTGCTGGTGGCCACGTGTTCCCAGACAAATCCCAGGGTCACCTTTAGCCCTTGGGCCTTGGGCCTTCTTCCTTCCCCGGGTGTCTGAGGTCTCATACCTTCATTCTTTCTCCGAGATTTAGTGTCAGATACAAAGATAAGCTCCGCTATTTACTCCGGGCCTCAGTTTACTCTTCTATGAAGTGAGGGCTTAGGATGTTATCTTTATTTATTATTATTGTTATTTTTAATTTCTTAAGGTTTATTCATTTTTGAGAGAGAGGGTGCGAGTGGGGAGGGGCAGAGAGAGAGAGAGAGAGAGGGAGGCACAGAATCCGAAGCAGGCTCCAGGCCCTGAGTTGTCAGCACAGAGCCCGACGCGGGGCTCGAACTCACCAACTGCGAAATCATGACCTGAGCTGAAGTCGGACGCCCAACCGACTGAGCCACCCAGGCACCCACCCCCCGCCCCCCCCGCCAACGTGAATTTTAAATATCCAACCAGAGGCGATGGGTAAAAGGAAAGTATCATTATTCAGTGGAATACACCAAACTCATTTAAAATGATATCCATAGATTTCCATAACATATTGCTATGTGAATAATGCAGGCTATGGAACCATATTTGTAGTAGGATTCTATTTTTGCAAAATAACATACTTTACACACACACACACACACACACACACACAACCAGAAGCACGTATTACAACTGTTAACAGGTGATTATCTCAGTATGGTGAAGAAAGGGCCATTTTCTTGTACCATTTGCCCGCATTTGCTCCAAGACCGCGGCACAGGCAACGCCCCAGGGCACACCTTGGCCCACTCCTTGCCTGAGCCCACTCCTACTTTGAGCTTATAATCAAATTTTCATCATCAAGTAGGTGTGGTCTTGCAAGATGCTTTCAGGCTCACGCCAGTGAATTTAGAAACAGCAGGTGCTTCCAAGCGCTTATTACAGTGACTCTAGAAGAATGATTACTTTCTCCATTTTGTGGCTCTGATGATTCTTCAGGAAATTGAACTGAAAGTTTAATATCAAGTGGTTTTGTGAACGGCATTTTTATTGGGACTTGAGCCTTTGATTTCTGAGATGTGAGGCACGCTGTGCCACTCAGTAGGGAGCTTTCTTGGACCATTAAAGACGTGATATATGGTTCAAACGGGAGCTTGTGCGGGGACCATGCACACAGGTGATTCTCACTGTCCACTGCCCCCAGTCGCAACATCCCATGTGTAGGTGGCCCCACGCAGCGTACGAAGCAGCTTCCTGAGGAACCGTCGGCTTCATCTGTGAAATTCCATTTCCGAACAGCAACCTATAGAGCAGCTAAAAAATAATTGTGAAATAAACCTTAGGAAGAGTGATCGAAGTTATTGCCAATGTTTATGTTCTGTTACTCTGTTTCACTACCAATAATAATGTTAGGTAAAAGCTGAGCTTTTGTATTTCGTAGTTTGCAAACTACCTTGTAAAAACGGTTCTGTTGATGGATGATTCGTATGACCATACAAGTCACCCATTTAAAGCGTACAATTCAGGAGTTTTCCCCATATTCTCAGAGGCTGCGCCCATACCCACGATCTAATTTTAGGGCATTTTTTTTCACCCCACAGAAGAAACTCCATACGTATTAGCGGTCACTTCCCATTGCCCATCCCCAACCTTCATCCCCAGACTTAGGTCAGCACTAATCTACTTTCTGTCGCTGTAGATTTGCCTGTCCTGGACATTGCGTATAAACGGTCCCATGCACCATAAGGCCTTTTGTGACTGGCTTCTTTCATGCAGCACATGTTTTTGAGGTGCTCTGTGCTGGTAGCCTGTATCCGATCTCCACTCCCTTTTATTGCTGAAGAATACTCCATTGCATGAATATACCACATTTGACTTGTCCACTCATCAGCTGATGAACATTTGAGTTGTGTCAATTTTTGGCTATTACGGATAATGCTGCTGTCAACATTCATGTACAAGTCTTTTGCGGATATATGTTTTCATTTCTCTCGGATATATACCTAGGAGTGGAATTGCTGGGTCATACGGTAACTGTGTGCTTCGTGTTTTGAGTAACTGCCAAAATGTTTTTCAAAGCGACTGCCCCATTTTACAGTCTCGTCAGCAATGTACAGATATTCCGGTTTCTCCACATCTTCACCCAACACTTAGTATTGTCTTTAAAAAAAAAAAAATACAGCCACTGTTTCGTTTCCCACGTAACAACCAATTCTCTAGTTTTCCGACTTCAACTGGGAGTCCTACAACTCAACCCGGTTCTGACACCATCTACCTGGAATTAGCGTAGACTGAGCACGTTTAAGGGCTCAGTCCAACAAGATGACCTCCATTTCAGACAGGAAGGGTGTTAGTAGTTCTAACTCTCTAATCATGTGGTTGGTTCCTCTGGGCACCAGCCCCCATCCGGAGGCTATTTGGGGGTCTTCAAAGAGTCATCTCATCAAGCAAAAACACAGGTGTGGTCCTAAGCAGCTCGTTATGAATAACAAAAGAAACTCCCATCACTCAGGAAATTCCAAAGATTTTAGGCACCCTGTGCCAAGAACTGGGGACAAAGACCAACTATATATTTTTAATTTTACCAGCCATCCTGCTGGGTGTAAAATGATATCTATTGAGCTTTCCATTTGTAGTTCCCTAATGACTAATGATGTTGAGTATCATTTCGTATGCATGTTGGTCATTTGCATATCTCTTTTTGGAGAACTATCCATTCAGATTCTTAGCGTTTTTTTTTTTTTTTTAATTGGGATATTTGTCTTTTTACTGTTGATTTGTAATAGTTCTTTATATATTCTGGATATGCATGCTTTATAGACTTGCAAATACTTTCTCCCAGTCTGTGTGTTGTCTTTTCATTTTCTTGACGGTTATTCTTTGCAGTACAGATTTTTAATCTTCATAAAGTCCAACTTATCTATTGTTTCCTTTCTGTGTTTGTGCTTTTGACCTCATATCTAAGAAACTATTGCCTAACCCAAAGCCACAAAGATTTACTCCTTTATTTTTCATCTAAGAGTTTTATGGCTTTAGCTGTTACGTTTAGGGTCGATAATCCATTTTGAGTTAGTTTCTGTGTATTGTGTGAGAAAGAGGGACAGCTTCATTCTTTTGCATGTGGATACATAGCTGTGCCTATACAGTGGAAAGTTTATTCTTTCCCATTGAATGGTCTTGGCACCCTTATCAAAACTCAATTGACCAGAAATGTAAAAGTTTAGTTTTTAGACTCTCAATTTTATTCCTTTGACGCATCTGATTATGTTAGTACCGCAGTCTTGGTTGTTGTAGCTTTATCGTCAAATTTGAAGTCAGATAGTGTGAGTCTCCTTGCTTTGCTTTTTTTCACTATTGTTTTTGCTATTCTGAATCTCTTGCATTTCCACATCCATGTCATTTTCCACAAAAAATCTAGATGGTTTTGAATCTGTAGATCAACCTTTCCGATCCATGACCATGGCACGCCCTCTCGTCTATTTAGATCATTTCTTCTAATGGTTTGTTTTCAGTGTGCGAACCATTAAATTTATCCCTAACTTTTTTTCTTTTTCATGTAATTATGAATGATATTGTTTTCTTAATTTTATTTTTGAGTTATTTGTTACTAGTGTGTAGAAATACAATGGATTTCGGTATATTGATCCTGTGTCCTGAACTTGTTGCTGAACTTGTTAATTAGCGCTAAGAGTTTTTTAAAGTGGATCCTTCAGCATTGCAAGTACTTTTACGTACGTGATTTCGTTTAATCACTAGAGGAGGCTGTGACCTATGCAGGACAGACATTAGTCTCCCAATTTTACAGATGAGGGAACCGAGGCTTGGAGTGGCAAATAACTTGCCCAAGATCCCGCTGTTAACAAATGGCAGAGCCTTGACTGATTCTCAGGCCAGGGTCAGAGGACAGGACAGATTGACCACAGAGTCAATTTTCTCACCATCCCCAAACTCTAGAAGAAACATTGATAGCCTGCAAGAAAAAAGAGGTTGGGAAAATTGACAATAGCTGGTAAGAAGTGTCAACAACTTTTTTCTGGACGGAAAATATGGCAGTTACTGACTTAAGGGAAAAGAAGGATCCTTAGCTTGAGTATCTAAGGCACAGTTTAAGAAATTAGCATATTTAGGGGCACCTGGGTGGCTCAGTTGGTTAAGCATCTGACTCTTGACTTTGGCTCCGGACACGATCTCATCGTTCATGAGTTCGAGCCCCGCGTCGGGCTCTGTGCTGACAGCTTGGAGCCTGGAGCCTGCTTCAGATTCCGTGTCTCCCTCTCTTTCTGCCCCCCCACCCCGTCTTTATGATAAACAAATATTAAAAAAAATTTTAGGAAATGAAGGTGAGGTATGGTGTGGGGATTCAATGATATTTGCACATGTGTGTACTTAAATCCCCACAGCTGCTCTCCCATCTGCAGTCTGGTGTCTCTCCTTCCACGTGGGGAACAGATAGTTGGTTTATACTCCAGGAAAGCTGACTGGGGACACCAGATAGAGTGTGGAGTGGCAGGGTGATATGGAGGAAACAGATAAATGGTAGAACCTCATTCAGGTCATTCTTGAATGCTGGAGCCAGACTTGCATTCTGTTACCCCCACAATCTCTAGGTAGGAGAATGGAGGAAAAGACCTCTCTCAAGATAGATGGTTGCTGACACTTGGGGTCCCCTCCACTGCAAACGTGAATTGTCACCAGCCATCTTGTGTAGAGTGCCCAAGCCCTTGCACACATATATAAACTGTGGTCAGCTTTTTGTTGTCTGGATTAATATGAATCAGTATTTGAGGGAAGTCTTCAATATCAAAGAGAGAGATAAAAGAAAATAAATAGGAAAAAGGAGCCCAGAGGAAATGCAGATAATGCAGGAGGCAGAAAACTAAAAACAAAACAAAACCTCTTAATGTCTTCAGGGAATGTGAAAGATCTCTTGGAAATTAAAACCAGGACATGAAAAACAGAAAACAAATGTAAAAGCTTCATTAGCAAGATTGGAGGATAAAGTTGAGACAAAATTCCAGGGAACTGGAATTGACCAACAAAACAAAACCATGGCGAAGAGAAAAAGAGAGATTAGAAACACGATCTAGGAGTGTCAATGTCTGAAGAAGAGAAACTATAGAGGAAGAGAGAACAGAGAAGTTGGTGAAGAGGAAATTATCAAAACCATGATATTTGGGACTGAGAGAGAGAAGCTTTAAGTTGAAAGGGGACACAAAGTGCCCATAATAATGAATTTCTAAAAAAGTGTCACGTCATCATTTAGAATTACCAGGAGCAAAGAGAAAATTCTGAAAATTCCAGGTATGATGTGTGTGTGTGTGTGTGTGTGTGCATGGGTGTGAGTGTGCATGTGTGTGATATATAAAGGGTTTTAAATCAGAATAGCATTGAGCTTCTTAATAGCAAAACTGAAAGATAGAAGATAATGATACAATGCCTTTAATATTCTGAGGGACAATGACTTTCAGCCACAATTCTATCCTCAGGCAAACTATTAATCAAGAGCAAGGGTAAGAGAAAGACATTTTCAGAAAACCAAAAACTCAAATATTTCACCTCCAATGTACTTTCCTTAGGAAGATATGCTTCAGCAAAAGAAGGAAATTAATCAAGAAAGAGGAAGATAGCACATAGAGAACAGATGATTCAACACAGGGAAGGGCCAAGGGACATCTCAGGCTAATATTCAGCCTCCAGACTGGCTCAGGGGATTGGATCTCTCTAGGAGGAATTCACCAGCAGGAGCCAAAACTGGAATCGCTGTATTTGAGTGTATATAAATAATGCTATTGATTTTGAATTCCTTGGAGGGGGACAAGTAACCATTGGAACATAGAAAATTTGACAAATGAAAAAAAAAAAAAAACAAAACACAAAGCAATGATTAACTCCAGGAAAAAGAAAAGATTGTAGAAGAAAGGAGGTGAGGTCATAACGAACTTTTTGGCTCAATAAAGAGTCATATTTCATAGTCATAGTATTGTAAACACTGCTTACTGACTCAATCAATAATTGTGATATTACTGTTGGGAGATGTGTAGAAGTTGGGGTGGAAGGTGGAACAGGAGTGCTACATCCTTCTCTCCCACAGCAGGAAGCCTGCAGTGTCAAAAATGGACAAATTAGGATTTAGCACTCTATGCATATTATTTAGAAATGATGAGGTTAGAAGCAAGGGGAGAAGCTAGATGATTTGAGGACCCCCCCCTCTGCACAGAGTCCTGGGAGATGATGTAGGGCAGGACACTGATACTTTTTATAATTAGCCTTTTGGTACCATTTGACTTTTAAAACCATGTGCATATTTACACTGAAGAAAGAGAGGGGATAGGGATTGATTTTAGGTCCCATGTCTTTCCATTGTAACACAAAATTAAACCAGCTCCCTCTTTGATGTGCAACTTTCTAAGCTTCTTCTATCAGAGTTTCTAGAGATCTGTGCCCTCTCCTCCATCAGCCATCCCCTCTGCAGGCGACATTTGGCTCTTGAAATCTCGATTTCCTTCCCTCAAATCCCTGCAGGAAGCCCAACTCTAGGTTTCGTGGTTCCCATGGGCAAACTCCATTGGAACATCAAGCCTGATTTGGGCTTGTGCTTTCCTAGAAGGTGTCTGCTTTCCTGATAATGAAGTTTTTCTGGCACCCCCCTTTGGCTCTACTTGGAGAATAGAGTTATGGCTAAGAAGTCTGAAATCAACTATTTAACACACACACTCTCTCTCTCTCTCAGTGAGCCTTTATGTTTCTGCTTATGTAGCTGTGAAGAGAAGACTCCTTGCAGGACCCTGTGCACATGAGCTGGTCTCACCCTGGACTCCTCTGGTCTGCCAGCGAGTGATGCAGGCTGGCTGGAGGGACTAGAGGAGGTCTTAGTGGCCTATTAAATGTCTGGTTTGTTGGGCTTCAGGAAAGCCAGACTGGATTCAGAATCAGCCTGGTGGCTTTGCCTAGATTGCTCTTCTCCAGGACAAGAGGCCTGAGCTGAGCCCCAGTGGTCACAGAGCAAAGTTGCTTTGTGTCAGGCAAAACAAACCTCCCCATCCCCAGTCCAGCCACCTTGTCAATGCTCACATTTGAGGACTGACATCTGGGCACAGCTAGGGTTGCTTTTATTTCCTTTCTTCATGATGGCTTCCTGAAGACAGACTGACCTCTTTAGATGGTCACCCTTGGCGTCTGGGCTTCTGTCTATTGAGTGGGAGTTAAATTACTCCCACTTGGAGCTCCTCCCTCTTGGAGATTCTGAATAAAGCCTACAATGCCCCTAAGCAGTAGTTTTCTCAGTGTGTTTTCTTTTTAAGTGAAGCACAACTAGACATTTTTTTCTAAGAAACAGAATGGAACTTCCCTGTTACCTCCAAGAGCCCCTACCTTGCATCCATATCTATTCTTTGAGTTGAAATGTACCAACTCAAATCATAAGAAACTCCCTTCCAACCCCAGGCAAAGACCAACTACATAATCATAAATGGACATTGAATAAGAAATTCTCTTATGACACAATCGAGAGGTGTCTTTATATTTGTGTTCTACTGTCCTTTAAAATTTATTCAGTGGAGGAATAAAAACTTGGAATGTCCCATGAATTTGCTGTTACTACTTGAATAACAAAAAAGTCCTGCGGTCACTCTAAGTCACAAACACAGTCTCAGCTTAGAAATTAGACCAGTCAGTCCCAGGTAATGATAAAAAAGCTTCAACTTCCGTCAAACTGTTAGCTACTCCCTCTCTCCTCCAACAAGGTCCTGCAATGAACTAGCAGTTGAGAGTGAGAAGGGGGTTGGGGCAGAAGTTAGGACAAACCTTCTCTACTCTTCCAGCCCCTCCTGGGCCCCTGGAAGAAATGGGCCTGTTGCACAGGCGGCCCACACAGAGGCGGTA
The DNA here is from genome assembly GCF_046562875.1 of Panthera onca. Classification (NCBI taxonomy): domain Eukaryota; kingdom Metazoa; phylum Chordata; class Mammalia; order Carnivora; family Felidae; genus Panthera; species Panthera onca. The sequence goes on from NC_138349.1 coordinate 70,611,487, forward strand.
GGTGGGAGAGGAGGCTTCTCTTCTCTACCCCTTCCCCACCCCCACCATAGGCTCTGTTTGCCCCTTGCCCATCCCTTCCCTCTCCCGACTTCCTCCATTTGCCTCTGCTGTCCCCCCTCTGCCCCCGCCCGTCCTCACTGCTGGCTAAGCCACCGGTAGGGGCCAATCCCCACAGACAGCATGTCACATAGGTCCTCTGCACCATTTCCCATCTTCCCTCGTCACCCGGTAGGCTCAGCCCTAAACACTTCTCTAGACCAGGCGTCTAACACATCCTGCCCCAGGCCCACATGTTTGCTGCCAGCCAGGCTTGGCATCAGAGGCACAGACTCAAGGCAAAGCCTTCTGGTTCTCTGGCACTGAGGCGGCCCCTCTTCAAAGCCCCCATTGGCTGCTCTGTGCTGGAGAGAGAGGTTTTGCAGGTGCTCGGTGCTCAGCCGCTTCCCTTCGGGCTCCCATCAGCTGGGTAATAGGCACAAGGAGAGCAGCTTCCTGGGCACTTTTTGACTCAGGCTGGCTCTGAGGGCTCAGCTTGAGCCTGAAGCCAGCACGGGGCTTCCTGCGATCTCTGGCCTCCTATAGAGAAAGCGAGGTGGACACTTGCCCAGCCAGTTGCTAAGCCGATCAAGGCTGCTCCCCAAAAAAGCAGAGCAGAGAGCGCAGAGAGAGAGAGAGAGAGAGAGAGAGAGAGGAAGGCTTTTAGGCTCTGCCTGCCTCGATGGACACCTGACTCCTACCTTCCACCAGACAAGCTGTTCTTCCCACCAGGGGAAGGAGTCCATAAGGGAGAGACCCTGAGAGGGATGGGAAATGTTACCCTCCAGGGGCTCCCTTCTCAGCACCGGGCGACTGGAGCTCTCCTTGAACTTCAGCCTCTGTCATGGGATCCGGGCACGCCTCTGGGACTTCACCTTCTGGACTGAGCTCCTGCAACCATGATCCCCCGCCCCTCTGGCTCCCAACTGTCTCTTCATCGCCTGGACCCCAACTGGAGTTTGTCGCCCTGACCGGTTGCTTAGGCACAAGCCGCTCCTGGTTTGGAGAGACTGTGGTGTCTCTCAGCCCCGGCAGCACCTGAGCTGCCTGGAAGCCTGTTCTGGAGGCCGCATCCATGTGGGTCCCCGGCTCCTGGGAGACCTCCCTTGAACCGGCTCTTCAGGGCTGCCGATTCACCCGTCGTTGCCCTGCTTCCGTCCAGCTAACCACGCCATGGAGGAGTCTGGCCAAGCTATGACAGTTCTCCTGCTCCTTTACCTCCTTTTCTTACCTCTTTGTCTTCATTGCTTCCTTTTTTAACCTCCTGTGTCTGCCAGGATCAGCCACAGTCCCTCTGGGCTGGAAGAGAGAGGGAGGAAAGGGGTGGGGGTAGGTCTGTGGAAGAGGTAGGCGGCTGATCTGAGTCCAGCAGGTATCACTGAACACCTGCCGTGGGTGAGACATTGCACAAGCTCTCGTGGGAGATGCAAAGGAGACCCTGCTTTAAGCAGAGCATGCTCTCAAAACATGTAGGATGCACGTGACCCCATGAACAGCACTCTCTCTGACACCTGGCGTCCAGCTCACGATGTCTAGACCTTCACTACATACTAAAAAGCAGGATTAACCCAGGGTCCTCCTATTTTACCAGGGTCTTCTCAGAGTCAGGGATTCCTGAGCATGGGTCCGCTGCCCATTCCAGCCACAGCAGCGGTGTGGATCAATCCTATCCACACTGCATGCTGAGTCTCCGGTTCAGTTTTAAAGTCGGCCAGCTGCCCATTTTCTAACGCAGGATGCCGGGGGCTCAGGTTGTCTTTGACATTCACTGTCCTTGTTCCCACGTGGCTTTACCCACGGCCCGACATTCCCCTCCGAAAGTCCTGCAAAGCTGAGCATTTGCCCTCCGGGCAGCAGCCACAGGGCACCTTCTCTGCTGTCATTTCGAGTTGGAGGGACCAGTAGAGCATCATTTCTGCAGCGACAAAGCACAAGAGAGGCGATTTCAACCCTTGAAATTTTCCTCGCTGGCTCAGCTGCGATGTTATTGACTTCAAGAATGGCATGGTCATTGCTGTTTATTTGGTATGAATAATAATAACGGTGGTAAGGAGGGTATGCATCCGCCCTCTAGACAGTTTCCTTTGGCAGCCAGAAGAGAAAGCAGGAAAATGGACAGAATGAGATAATGGGTACGGAGGTGCTTTGTAAGCTGTAAATCAGTATATACATCGAGGGTTATTGTAGCAAAGGGTATTCTATATCTTTTCTTGTTTACGTTTTCTCTCTTGGCTCGGGGAAGATGAATTTTTATTGTATGAATGATCTCAAAGCTTGTCAGATGCAACAACTCTCATCAGGCGGCTGGCAGGGTAGGAAATAAAGGCAAGATGTAACGCATATCAGGCACTCAATAATAGTGTGTGTTGGGGGAATAAATGGAGAAAAACAGGTGCTTCCTGAGAAGCACAGACAAGGGCTTGAAAGCCTTATAACCCTCGCCCTCGCCAGGCAAATACCCCCCGGATGAATCCGGGCTGGGCGGAAGATGCTGTGGAAACAGCCTCCTGGTGGCTGACCTGGGTGCCAGACCTCTTCACCGGCCCAAACCTGAGCTTCAGAGATTGGACCCCAATCGTTCTGGTGCTCGCCGCCCCTCTGTCCCTTGTCCCTGGGCTTCTGGGCGAGAACTAAGTTTTTCAGTTCAAAGATTTCAATTTAGCTCTCCGAAATCTCATAAAGATAACTGGTTTTAGAAACGAACAACTCCTCAAAGGAGAGTTTGCAACCCCAAGGTGGCTTACGGCGTTATTATCTGCTGGCGTTTACTGAGCTCGTCGCATTAGGCACCCGAACATGCTGTGTCGCATAGATCTTCCCAATACCTCCAAAGATGTGGGTGCTATTTTATACTTTTTTCACTGTCTTTGGCTACTTGCCACAATTTCAACACCGGGAAAACTAAAGCTGGTCGCCATGCCCCAAATCCCACAGCCCGAGAGCGACAGAGCCCGCGATGAACTTGGGCCCTGGAGCCCAAGGGGGTGCCCTGCGGCCTCCCATGTAGCAGAAGGCTTTGCCCCGCACACGTCACGCTGTCCCTGGGGCAAGGCGCTCAGCTCTGGGCTATATACATTCAGGGAATCGGAGATCAGGAGAGTGAGGGAGAACCGAAGTCGGGGAGTTCCCGTAGAGGCATCTGCTTCACCCGGAGCAGGTTTCTCCATCGTTGGCATTTTTGACATCTCGGGCTGGATTCCTCTTTGTTATGGGGCCGGTCCTCCGCATTGCAGGGTGTTTAAGCAGCATCCCTGGACTCTGCTTGGTAGAGACAAGCAGCATACTCTTCCCCAGCTGCGATGATAAAAAAAAAAAAGATCTCCAGACATGTCGGGTGTCCTCTGGGGGGTGCTGAGAACCACTGAGTTAGAGAAAGGAAGGTTCCGGAGAATACACCGTCACTGAACCTTAAAAGGCTAGAGCTTCAAGTGGGGCACCTGGGTGGCTCCGTTTAAGAGGCAGATTCTTGATTTCAGCTCAGCTCGCGATCTCACAGTTCAGTTCGTGAGTCCGAGCCACCCTCGCTCTGCACTGACAGTGTGGAGACTGCTTGGGTTTCTCTCTCTCCTCTCTCTCTCTGCCCACCCCCCCCAATCTTTCTCTCTCTCTCAAAATAAATACATAAAATAAACTTAAAAAAAAAAAAACTAAAAAGCTATCCCAAGGTATGTGACCGCGACAAGGACCCTAAGAAGTCACGTGGGCTCAGAAGCGGTGGGTCTTCTGCACATCGGTGCATGGAAGTAGCCAGAAGGAAGAGGGAGGCCTGCAAGGACAATCACCATGGCGGCAGATCTGGGAGATTTAATTAGCTGAACAATTTGTGTCCAGTTAAGGCTATCAGATAATGAGGGGATTCGTCTTAGTGTTTCTTTTTGTCTCCGGCTATTTGGATAGATTTGGGCAAGCCTATTTTCTTATTTGCCCTTTTTATTCAACGCACATTTATTTCGTACGTATTGTGTCTGTCATTATGTTGAATGGGATGATTTCTTTCCATCCCCAGGGCCTGGTACACAATCGATGCTCCATAAGAGTTTGTTGAACATAACCTTGAATTGATTAAGGGGGAAAATTGTCTGTGAAAATGAGGTCTTCTTGGAAATGGGTTCCTTATGGCCCTCTGGCCCGCGCAGGTGCTATTTATCAGTGGGTGGACCGCTCTCTGGTGACATGAGACACTCTACTCATCTGCGTACTGATGGATCCATAATGAAAAATGCATTGTAGATGGGTTTTTGTTGACTACCTCATTCACTTCCCTACATTTCTCGTTTCCTCCTCACAGTGCTTCCTGGTGTGGCAGAGGTTAGTGGAGACAGATCCTGAGGAAGGTTTGCCAAATTGGCTATGGGAATGGGGGCGGGGATGGGAGCAGGGACAATACAATGTCAGGCTTTTCTGAGGTCGGGAGGGAATGATGGGAGCAGAGTGTGGCCTTGGGAATGGGCCCTCACGTGAGACCATGCTGAAAGAGGCTCCAGAAGGAAGCCAGGAGCCCAGAGAACAGAAGTAAAATCACGTTAGCAGGGCTGGGTGAGGGACAAATCAGAAGCTATTTGTACTGCCTGTGTTACCTAATACATTAATATATTTTTCCTAGTTATAAAAATTATGCATGATCACTGTAGGGAAAAATAGAAAAGAAAGCAAACACTAGTGATAACAGCTGCTAACATATGACCGCGTTTCTTTGTGGCCTTTTTTCTTTTGATTTTTTTAAATGTTTATTTATTTTTGACAGAGAGAGACAGAGCGCGAGTGGGGGAGGGGCAGAGAGAGAGGGAGTCACAGAATCCGAAGCAGGCTCCAGGCTCCGAGCTGTCAGCCCAGAGCCCGACTTTGGGACTCGAACTCATGAACCGCGAGATCATGGCCTGAGCCGAAGTCAGATGCTTAACCGACTGAGCCACCCAGGTGCCCCTTTGTGGCCTTTTCGGTACAAGTATGACTTCACATAATATTGTGAACATTTTCCCATGTCATCACTTCATGCGGCTGCAAAACATTGTGTTTGGTATTTTATCATGGCCTATTTAACCTTGTGCTTACTTTCCAGGTTTTCTCAATTAAAAAGAATACTATACTTTGAAAAACCATCTTGTGAATGGTCAATATGAGGTCACGGAGATTTCTGGCTCTAAAGAGGGTGTGGTTCTAGGATTTGAGGACAAGAGGGCAATGAATGACATCATCAGCTGCAGAAAATCCCCTACCGTCACAGATGTTTTAAGAGCGTCCCTGTCAAGGCCCGAAGTGTTTCCTACCAGGGGGCCTCAGCGGGGCACAGAGGGCAGGGTTCCACTTCGCTGCACGCAAATAGGCTTCCAGAAGGTGTGCAACAAAGGGCTTTGCTTCCAAGCTGCCACGGTGGAGATTTGTTAAATCTTATCAACATTCGGGTGGGCGATATGGTAACTGAGTCAGGGAAGTGTCAGAGGGTGATAAATGGTAAATGCACTTCCGGTGCTGTGTTGGAAGAGGACGCCCTCATTGGCTGACAGGAGCGATCTTGGCCCCTTGGCAGATCTCTCGCTGTACTGGTTTGGGTGTAAAAAGCGTATTTGGTCTTTGTCCTGGTTCCTGGCACAGAACTCCTAAAACCCTTAGAGTTTTCCGACTGATAAGAGTATCTTTTGTTACTTAGGACAAACCCCTTTCAAGGACACCTGAGTTTATGCTAATGAGGTGAGTCTTGGCCCAGGCTGTGGAGACCCTACATAGCTTCCAGATGGGGGCTGGTCCCAGAAGAACCAACCACGTGATTACCGGGTTAGACTAATCTGCACTCAGCCCAATCCCAGTTCCTGGGAGACAGGCTGGACGTGGAGTTCAGTCACTTGGCCAGTGATTTGATCAATCATGCCTACATAGTGGAATTTTAATAGAAACACTGAACCAATGAAGCTAAAAGAGCTTCCTGGTTGGTGAATACATTGATGTGCTGGGAGGGTGGCACAGTGGATTCGAAGAAAGGGTATGGAAACTCTGTGCCTGCCACCCCCCCTACCTTACCCTAGGTATCTCTTCCATTTGGCTGTTTCTGAGTTGTAGCTTTTATAATAAAACTGTAGTTGTAATGCTTTCCTGAGTTCTGTGAGTCATTCTAATGAATTCTCGAAACTGAAGGGGGTTTGTGAGAACCTCTCAATTTATCCATTGGTCAGATGTGTGGGTGGTCCCCGAGACTTGTAACTGATATCTGAAGTGGAGGCAGCCTTGTGAGACTGAGCCCTTAATCTGTGGAGCCAGTCCTAATGCCAAGTGGTTAGTGGCAAAGTTGAACTGAATTGTAGGACATCCAGGTGTTGTCGGAGAATTTTTGTTGTTGGCACTACACACTGGGTCATCCAGCCCCCCACCTAAGATCATTCCACTTTCTTTGCTCTGATTCTGTTCTCTCCAATCAAACTTTTGATGGTGATTTGGTTTCCCAAATAGACTTTTCCATTGGAAGATGGAACTGACTAATCAACAGACGTTTGGCAATTATATTTCTCAGTGAGGAATAAATAAGTTGGGACAGTGGTTTCTCAGTCTTTGGTGACATTTGCTAGAATATAGTGGTGCCGCCATGTAGGGTGTCCAACTCCCAGTTTGCCTGGGACTTTCCTGGTTTTAAAACTGAAAGTCATTTGCCTTGGGAAATCCCTTAGCCCTGGGAAAACTGGGACTACTGGTCACCCTACCACGAGGAGAAGAGTCTCTTGACAATCAGAGTTGAGCACCAGAGTCTGGGTCCTGGGGACAATCGTCCAGTCCTGCTCCCACACGTTTGTTCCTTCCATGTGAGAAGCCACATCCTGCTGGGCACATGGGTGAGGCTTCAGTGAAGCATATCTGATCTTAAAATATCTAGAAAGCAGATGCAAGGCCCAAAGGCTGCTGTTACAAGTTTGTCTCTTGCTAAAAGCAGGGAAGTTGAGTAATGAAACTGGTCTAGGTCTAAATGGTGGGTTTCCTGACTGTGTTCCTAGCATTGGCCATTGCTTACAGCTCTCAGAGATAACCCCTGAAGCAACAGGTGTCAATACTGAGTGAACACCACAGTTGTTAAAATGCAGATTCCCAGATGCCATTTCCCTCCGTACTGATTTAGTACTTCCGGTGTAAAGTTTAAGGATTCTGCATTTTTTTAAATTTTTTTAATGTTTTATTTATTTTTGACAGAGAGAGAGAGACAGAGCATGAGAGGGGGAGGGTCAGAGAGAGGGAGACAAAGAATCCAAAGCAGGCTCCAGGCTCTGAGCCATCAGCACAGAGCCCGATGCAGGGCTCGAACTCACAGACTGAGAGATCATGACCTGAGCCGAAGTCGGACACTCAACCGACTGAGTCACCCAGGTGCCCCAGGATTCTGCATTCTTAACTAGATCCACTAATGGTTACTAATGGTTATGGTCTATGGACCACAAAGAACCATGACCTTTAAGCAAATGAGAAAATTAGATGTTTCCCCATACTTGCAGTCTCCATATACATGCAATAACCATACTTATGATCTTCTATAACCTAATGAATTTTACTGACTCTAATTTAAATAAAGTTGTAGCCATCAAACTTTTGAGTGTGACTTAATGGCTATGCGTTTGCAATTTTTTTTCATGTAAAGAAATTTATAGGGGTGCCTGGGTGGCTCAGTCGGTTGAGCATCTGACTTCAGCTCAGGTCATGATCTCACGGTTTGTGAGTTTGAGCCCCGCGTCGGGCTCTGTGCTGACAGTTCGGAGCCTGAAGCCTGCTTCGGATTCTGTGTCTCCCTCTCTCTCTGCCCCTCCCCGCCATCTCTCTCTCTCAAAAATACATAAACATCAAAAAAAATTTTTTAAAGAAATTTATAAAGTGGACATTTTTTGTCAGACCGTTCCTTTCTTTTCTTTTCTTTTTTTAATTGGAGGATGTGACTTTTGAACTCCTAGGAGGAGGCTATGTTGCCAAAGGTGTTCCCTGCCAGGTGCCCCAAATCTCAAGGACTGGAGTATCCTCTTACTGGGACCACCTTTATGGGCCTCACCTTCCCTGTTCAGGACATCTGAACGAGGGGTCAGGAGAGTACCTTTCAAACAAAATGCAGAGTGCTTTTGGGGGCTGTACCTCTTGTAAATGGTACAAAGCCTCCTGTCTGTCCATTTTGCATTTAGAAGGACTTCCCAGGGCATCAGCTGGCTCTGATTCCTGTTTTCCCCAAAGGAAGGAGATCATTGGAAGCAGGTGAAGGCAGAATTATAACGAGCCCAAGTCAGATTGCTGCTGGGATTTAATGCATGAGGAGCTTTTGTTTTCCTCTTCAAATCTTCTTGAATTCCTCCCAGATACTTGAGGCTTCTGCTTCTGATCCACCAGCTTCCCGAAGCAGGTGCCAAATGGTTTGCTGGGGTAGCCTATTATCAGAGCAAAACAAACACCTTCTGCCTCCAGCCTGGTTGTTTCGGTGCGTTATCAGGAGTTTATGAGATTGATTGGGCTTCAGAGAGACGCATTTCGCTCCATTCCTCGCCTACTTAGCCCATGTTCTATAAATCAAATGACTTGTTTTCTCCTGAGAGCCTTTAAGCTTGCTAACTGGCTACCCTTCTAGGGGGTCAGTTGGGGGGTAATTTTCTTTATTTTATAAAAGATGACAGCGCAGCGTGACTTCCCTGAAGAAATGAGAATAACCCGGTTTTCTATCACCGGTGGCAGTCAAGCCAGGGGTCTTTTCTCTATGGACCCAATACTGGAGGCATGTCCCCTCCATACAAAGAAAGGACTAGGCATGCAGAATAACTACAGAGTGAGTTTATGACACAAAGAGAGGGCTTGTCCTCAAGAACCCTTCACTGTCCCTGCTTCACAGTCCCCAGAGAGGCATTGAGTTTGTATCTGCTGTCCCCATTTCCTGCTATGATTATGTTTTCCAAGACCTCTCAAATGCTCTGTGTCTGTCCTCCACCACCTTTGTCCTCACTCCTCGGCAGAGTGACGAATGGCACCTTTCCATTGTGTTCTTCCACAAATAGAAACACAGCGATGACACCTGGAAAGAGTCATGGACACTCAGTGGTGTTTAGCCCTTGGCTTCTTGGATTGGGCACTATGTTATGCCTTTCATTTAGGGAGTTATCCCATCGTGTTTCACCCTTCAGAGAACGAGTCCAGGGTGCTCAGCCCATCTGGGGCTGAGGGTTCCACCGGCCAGTCTGCTCACTCCCTGGAACTTGATTTCTCAGGGGCCCCAAACAAAGGCAAGGAGGAAGACAAAAAAAAAAACCCGTAAGGAATGGGGGAGAAGGAGACCAGACGACCCAGAATAAGAGAGAAAAGCCAAAATTGGGAGGGGAAAAAATAGAAACTCGAGATTAAGAGGAGACTCCCAAGTGAGAACACGAACAAAGAATTCTAAATTAAATTCTACTTCTTCTACTCTAAGCATAGGCAATACGTTGCACGGACGGTCCTTTGCTCCGCACGGTTCCAATACGAACGAACGTCCGTGCATGCAGTTTAGGGAAACCAGGCCAGTCCCTCAATAACGCAGTTCCTCTTCCAGCTGCCACATGAATCCATTTCGAGTGATTGTATAAAGTAGCTCTTTCCGACGAACTACTAAGTAAATGACAGAAGCGCATCATGACTGGTGGCCAACCGTGCCACGTCTATGGAAGTCTGTGGGTGGCCGGTCACCATGCATCCGTTATTCACCTCTTCCATTTATACACAGCAGAAGGGCGGCCACACTGCCTCCTCGTCACCCAACGATAAACCCATGCACCATTTTACCGAAAGGGGTAGTTGAAAGAGGGAATTGGCTAACAAATAGGAAAGCAGAGCAGCAAAAAGTAACCACGCCGGAAATGAAGTTGAAGACTGCAGTGGAAAATTAGAAGATCTGGGCATGACGGCAGCAGGCTGACATTAGAAGGGCAGGCATCAGGTCTGTGACATACAACGGGAAAAGCCCAGCGAATGTCAAGAACAAGGAAGCGACACCAGAGGAAACTTTGCATTGAAGGAACTCTCAGAGAGATTTCGTGACCTTGAAAGCACAAAGGATAACCTTTTGGAAGCCGATCCAAACTTAGAAAGGAAGATGACACTTTGCCAAGGCATCAAAAATATGCTCTCTTGGCTCGGTAAGTACATGACTCACGGTGTCCCATAGAAATGGGTAATAAGTGGCTGTTCAAACTCCTCTCCCTAAGTTGGGTACAAAGAAATAAAACACTGTGTCAGCGTTTCTAATGTTTTAAGTTACAGCGTGCTAAATAAATACTAGTTTTTTTTACCAGTTTTTCATTTCCCCCAGGAGAGCTTTTAATGTTTTGACAAGCTTTTTTTTTTTTTTTAAAGTTACTAAACAATCATGATACTCTTGTTGGTTATTAAGCTCATTTGCAGTTTCGGCTGCAATGACCCGTTTCAGCTAGCATGGCTATTTGTTTTTCAGGCCAGCTTTGCCGCTCAAAGTGGGGACTGCCTGTATAGACTTGGATCCCAGGTTATATATATATATATATATATATATATATGGGAAGCAAAGCTAATCATCCCAATTGTAATTTATAAATTATAAGTGATATGATCCTGGGTTTTACAGGGGAAAAAGCATGTGCGAGTCTGTGTGTGTGTGTGTGTGTGTGTGTGTGTGTGTGTGTATGAGAAGCTGGCAGGTGGCTTCCCCATCTGCTGAGGGCTGGATGACGTTAGCATGAGTCCCTTAATCCTCTCTCCGAGATTGCTGCCCATTCCTGGGGTGCAGACTGGAGCAGGCTCTTAACATCCTTCAGATCTTTGCTTCTGAGGCTCTGTCTTTGTCAAGGGCTGCCTCAGCCACTGTTTACTGACGGGGCCCCGGAGCCCTTCTGTCGTTACCACAACACAGAAGTCGTTCACACCAGGCTTTTTGGAATTCAACAAACTCGATAGAGGATTTGGAGGGGTCGTGAAGATGTCACACAGTGTGCAGGCTTGGGACCCTTCTGCTACTCCTTCTCTTTGTTTCACCTTCCCTCTCCCTGCTCCTCTCTGGGAGCCGTGACTTCCCTGCCCTGGAATATTTATGGCAGCTGCCCCATGGTCTCCCAGGGGTGGGCTGGGCGGGCTGGGACTGTCCTAACTGCTATCTACTTCAAGTACCTATCCCAGGATCTTTCCTCGCAGGGCCAATTAGGCACCAGCCGGTTACTAAAGTTTTATATATATACACACATATATGGTGCACATGGGAAGAAGGGAATTATATACACAAAAGTGTTAACCTGCACTGGCTATGTCTGGGTGGTGAGGATTACAAATGATTTCTTATTTTCTTCCTTTTTCTTTTCTCCAGTGAACGCGTGTGATAAAATGTGTACAATGTAAATATATTCTATTTTAATGGAAATAAAATCATTAAAACAGGCCGAGAGTAAGCTTTGACAAAGGCAAGGACGCGAGGGGCTCAGAGGAGGAAGGAATGTGTTTGGCAGGGGGCAGAGAGATCCGGGGGGCAAGCTCAGGAGACAGAGAGGAGCGAGGGGAGGGGGAACGCAGAATGGGGGCATCGGGAGGGAGACGAGGGCACAAAGAAACGGGAAAAGAATCAGATCACCCCTTTAAGGTAACATAATTTCGCTCCATTGTGCCCCTGCGTTATGGGGCGGGCTAACAATTACAATGGTGATTATAACAATTTTAGGCTCTTCTTCTGCACACTGTAGTTTCATTATCCTCCAACATAATGTTCCTAACATCCTGCTACTACAACAAAAGAGAAAATCGAATTGATGCAGTCTTGAATTTAGCTGTATTTTATACTTGGCTCTGACACAATGCCATTTTCAAATTGCCCGCATACATTAACAGGAGAAATTTCCTTGCCCCACCCCGCTGCAGTCCATTCAATACTGTCGTTGTTTTATAAAGGACCAATCAGTGGTGACCGAAAGGAGCGATGTGTGTTCCCAAGGACACAGTAGACCTGCACAGTGTCCCATCACACCCCATCTCACTCTGGAGCTTTTCTTTTCCTTGTGGCGGAGCCCAGTGGGACCTGAAACCACGGAAGCGGTTGTCGCTAGGGTCGGGCATGACTCCAGGATCTAGGACTCAGCGATGGCAGAGGTTTGTTGAAGGGAAGGCAGCCAACAATGGAGTATGGTGACGGTGGAGGACTGATGGGCGGGTTAGGCTACACCCCTCCAGCCCCACAATGAGCTAAAGGGCAGAGTAGACGGTGAGCAGCAGGGGTGACAGGAAAGCCTTGGGACCCCTTGGGGACTATGCTCAGAGCCATTCCACATTTCGTCTTCCCATTTGTCCTTCCCATTCAAAGCTATGGACCAAAACAGACAATAAATCTTCCCTTCCTTGGTACCCTCTTTTCTTTCCTTATTACATTCTTTAGAAGAGGGATCCACACTTACTGACTTGCTGGCCTCCCCTCTCACTCACCCCTCAAACTGTTCCAGTCTGGATTCAGCCCCCACCACACTGCTCACTAGTGAAATTGCTCTCACCGAAGTCAGGGCTGATGTTCTGTTTTCAAACTTTCTTCCCACCTCATCTCCTTGAGGTCGCTGACGTTACTTTCTCTTCTCCCTTCAAACTTCTCCTTCAGCTCTCCCTAGCTCTTGATTTAATGGCTGTCCCAACCCCAGGTTGCCTGAGCTATAAACTTTGGGGATGCCTTCAACTCCTTTTTTTGGCCAATATTAGAAAGATCTATAGCATCCATCCTCTTTGCTCATCCCCGGTGCTGCTTCCTTGGTTTAACCTCACACATCCTTCCTCTGAGCTTCTATCCTCTGATTAAGCCACTATTTTTAGCTATGAATTATTGATTTCCAAGGTAATTGCATTGTGGTCAGGAATGTGGTTTTGGATGACGATTCTTTGAACTTTGTTCGGTGATGTTTTATGGTCTAGTATGTGATCTGTTTTTATGAATGTTCCATATCTGCATGGAAAAGCCTGTGTATTCGTGAGTTGGGTGCCGCGTTCCATGTGTCTCCAGCAGATCAAACTTGTTCAGATATTCAACACATCCTTATTGATTTTCTGTCCATGGACAGAGGTATGTTAAAGCGTCCTACCCTGATGGTGTATTTGTCAACCTTTCTTTGTAGTTCTATCAATTTTTACCCTGTGTATTTTCCAACGATGTTAGGAAAGACATATGAGTCTGAATCTACTAAAGCTTCTAGTGAACTATATTTTTTATCTCTTTATCTTTGATAATACTTTTCTCCTGAAAGTCTAATATAAATGTCATTATGCCAGCTTTCTTTTGGTTGATAGTTACCTGACAGATCTTTCTCCATTTTTTTTTCGCTTTCCTCCTTTCTGTAAGAGGTCGTAAATAGGAGGAGTGTGCCTGGGTTCAAGCCACCACTCTGATGCTCAAGTTCCGTGATCACGGGCAAGCTGTTTGACTTCTTTGTGACTTAGTTTTCTTAAAACAGCGCCTGTCCCATTGGGCTTCTGTGAGGAGTAAATCAATTAATATCTCAAGGGCACTCAGGACAGTGCTTGGCACATAGTACCTATGCGTGTTCACTATGATGATTAGATACAGCTCGCACCGATAGGATATTGCTGGCTCTGAAAAATGGGCTCTGACCATCTTTGTCTATTGGTTTGAGTTTGGTCATTTACATTGTTTTGATTACTGGCATCTTCATTCATTTATACGATCTTATTTTGTACCACCTGTTTTATCTTTCCTGTCTGCCCATCTCCCCCCCACCCCATCCCTAACCTTTCTTGCCTTCTGTTGGATTGGTTGTACTTCCCCCCCTTTAACAGTTTGGAAGTTGTACATTTTAGTTCTGTTATTTTAGTGGTTATCCTAGATATTTTCATGTCTATATTCAACCTAACAGACTCCTCTAGGACACTAAAAGGAAACTATAAAACACATAACACCCTGTAACAGCAATCATAGCCCTCCAGGATTATGCTATGTTTTTGTCCAGGATTGGGTTCCAGCTTGAGCTTTTTTTTTAACCTCACAGATTAAGCACCATTGCTATTGGTTTATACAGTTAATAATTATTTGGATTCCCCCCCCCCCACATCTGTCATTCATTTGTCTACCATTCCTTTTTGTACCTGAGAACTTTGGGGGGGATTATTTCTCCTACTACTAAACTATATATATCCTTTTTAGGAATTTCCTTTAATGAGAATCTGTTCCATCAGCTCTGGTTTGTCTGAAAATGTTTTTACTTTGCCTTTCTTCTTGAAAGACTGGCAGGAGTAATGCTCCCTGAGTGTTTATGTTTCTCTTTCTCCTGCCCTCCCCACCCCCAAATCCATTCTCCTTTGCAATTGGGTGGGACTATGTGACCTGTTCTGGCCAATGGACTCTGAAGAGAAGTCACATGTGTCATTTCTGGGCTGAGGCATTGAGAATATCCAGCATGACTCTGGTTTTCTCCTCCTCTTCTTTGATGGGTCTGCAAGCCATGTGCTGAGATGGTGAAGCCACAAGATATAGGAAGCCTTGGTTCACGAGTCCTTGGATAGTGGGAAGTTGCCTCAGAGGGTCACCTGATTCATAGGATATTTGGGGTAAGCTTGAAATAAACCTTAGTGCAGTAAGACACTGATATTCACCTTCATTTGTTACTAGCTTATTTAATCTTGTAAAACAGATATTTTCTCTTAGGGGCATTGAAAGCATTGTTCTGTCATTTTCTAGACACCATTATTGTTGATTCCATTGAATTGTTACTCCCTTGTCAGTAATATATCTTCCTGTCCAGCAACTTTCAATATCTTTGGAACAGTAGGAGGGCATGTTTTAGGGCTTTGTGGTCTGTCTGGGTGTGCATTTCTTTTTATTTATTCTGTTTGAGAACCCTTGGTGTCACTGAATCTGAGGAATCTGAGGATTGGTATCTTTCATCAGTTCTGGAAAAGTTTTGGTCATTATTTCCAAAAATAGTGGTTTTTCTCCACTATTTCTGTGATGTCCTTTTGATATTCTAAAAAGATGTATTTTGGATCTTCTTTACCCTTATTTCTCTTGATACTTCCTTTTCATATTTTTCATCTTTGTTTCTCTCTCTCTGTTTTTTTTTAGTGTGATATTTCGGGTTTTTTTTAATCTTTATTTTTGGGAGAGAGAGAGAGTGAGTGGGGAGGGACAGAGAAAGAGGATCTGAAGCGGGCTCTGTGCTGACAGCAGTGAGCCTGATGTGGGCTCAAACTCACGAACTGCAAGATCATGACCTGAGCCAAAGTTGGACACTCAACTATGTTTATTGCAACATTATTTACAATAGCCAATCTTTGGAAGCGGCCCAAGTGTCCATTGACGGATGAATGGATAAAGAGCATGTGGTACGTATACAGACCTTGCCATTTGCAAAAACATGGATAGATCTATAGAGTATAATGCTAAGTAAAATAAGTCAGTCAACCTAATAAGACACTCAGCTAATGGCCCCTTAGTGTGATATTTCTTAATATTTATCTTCCAGTTCACTAATTCTCTCTTTGGCTGTATCTGATCTGCTATTTGACTCATTCACTGAGTTTGTAATATCAATTCTATTTTTCCTTTCTAAAAGTTCTGTTTGGTCCTTTCAGGATCTGCCTAATGATTTTCTAGCCTTTTGTTCTGTGGTTCTGTAGTTTTCTGATATTCCCTTTTATTTCTTTACATATAATCACCTTAGTTTTCTGCACCTGATGATCGTCCTACTTGTTGTTTTTGCAGCATTTATTTTATAGCTTGTGGCTTCTGCTGGTTCTCTTGCAGTAGCTTGTTTCCTCATATATTTAGTGGCTTAAATTTTTTTTCTTCCCAAGTTATTTTAAATTCTAAATTTAAATGATTGCTTAAAGAATTAGCACTGTTTTATGAAATAAATGAGATAATGTATGTGAAAGTTCTCTATAAAGTGTATATCACTATATAAATCCAAGGTGTACTTCTAAAAGTATTATTTAAAACCATGCAATCCGGGATGCCTGGTGAGTCAGTCAGTTAGGCATCTGACTCCTGATTTTGGCTCAGGTCAGGATCTTGAGGTTCATGGGATAGAGCCCCACGTCAGCATGAAACCCACTTGGGATTCCCTCTCTCTCCCTCTCTCTCTGCCCCTCCCACCCTCGAAATAAATAAATATTAAAAAAATAAAAATAACAAATAAAAAATGCGATCATACTTGTCTTGCCTTAATCCAATGTAATTAAGTTTTCATTAGAAATGGAGTAGGGTTGGGGCGCCTGGG
Source organism: Panthera onca (assembly GCF_046562875.1). NCBI lineage: Eukaryota > Metazoa > Chordata > Mammalia > Carnivora > Felidae > Panthera > Panthera onca. The sequence goes on from NC_138349.1 coordinate 70,627,725, forward strand.
TGGCTCAGTCAGTTAAGTGTCTGACTTCAGCTCGGCTCATGATCTCAAGGTCTGTGAGTTCGAGCCCCGCGTCATGCTCCGTGCTGACAGCTCAGAGCCTGGAACCTGCTTCGGATTCTCTGTCTCCCTCTTTCCTGCCCCTCCACCACTCGTGCTCTGCCTCTCTCTCTCTCTTTCTCTCAAAAATAAATGAACATTAAAAAAAAAAGAAATGGAGTAGGGTAGAAACTTTAACTGTAGACTTCCATGCAACTCACTGCACTGAAAACTTTGTTCATCTTTAGTGTCTAGGTCTTTGATTTTATTTATTTATTTATGTATTTATGTATTTATTTATTTATTTATTATGAGTATGAGCTTTTCCATTTTGTTGTTTTGATTAGTCACTCTTAGTAAATAGAACCTCATTGCATTCTTTTGTTATTGAAGTGTCATTAACATACAGTGTTATATTCTAAACTAAAAGGCAAACCTACTGAATGGGAGAAGATACTGCAAATGACACATCCAATGAGGGGTTGGGATCCAAAATGGAAAATAACTGATACAACTCAGCATCCCCCAGACAAATAACCCAATTAAAACATGAGCAGAAGGCATGAACAGACATTTCTCCAAAGGAGACATACAGATGGTCAACAGACACATGAAAAGATGCTCAACATCACTCATCATCAAGGAAATGCAAATCAAAACCACAATGAGATATCACCCACCACCTGTCGGAGTGGCGACAATCAAAAACACAGGGAAAAAACAAGTGTTGGTGAGGATGTAGAGAAAAAGGAACCCTCTTGAACTGCTGATGGGAATGCAAACTGGTTCAGGCACCGTGGAAAACAGGATGGAGGTTCCTCAAAAAGTTAAAAATAGAACTGCCCTATGATCCAGTAATGGCATTATTGTGCAATTTACCCAAAAAATACAAAAGTACTGTTTCAAAGGGGTACATGCTTCCCTATGTTTGTTGTAGTATCATTTACAATAGCCAAATTATGGGAGTGGTCCGAGTGTCCATTGATAGACGAGCGGATAAAGAAGAGGTGGTGTATATACAAGGCAATATTCCTCAGCCGTAAAAAAGGAGTGAAACCTTGCCATTTGCAACAACATGGACAGATCCAGAGAGCGTAATACTAAGTGAAAGAAGTCAGTCAGAGACAGAAAAATACCATACGATTTCACTCAGATGTGGAATTTAAGACCCAGAACAAATGAACAAAGGAAAAAAGAGAGAGAGAGAAACCAAGAATCAGACTCTTAACTGTAGAGAACAAATTGATGATCATCAGAGGGGAGGTGGGGGGGGGATGGGTAAACAGGTGAAGGAGATTCAGATGAGCACTGAATTATGCAGAGAATTGCTGTATCACTATACTGTATACCCAAAACTAATATAACCCTCCGTTTTGACTACACTGGAATTAAAATTAAAAATTTAATAGAAAACATACAGTGTTATGTTAGTTTCAGGTGCACAATATGATGATTCAACCATTTTACACACTGCTCGTCACAGCAAGTGTATTCTCAATCACCTTTCTTCGTTTCACCCGTCCCTCACCCACCTCCCCTCTGGCAGCCATCAGTCTGTTCTCTGCATTTAAGAGTCTGTTTTTTGTTTGTTCGTTTGTTTGTTGGTTTTCATTTAGTGACTTGTGACTGCGAGCTCAAGTCCCTTGAACCTCTTAGACGTGTGTTCTCCAGGAAGAACGTGTACTTCCTTCTGCCAGGATCTGGGGGAAGGATCGGTCCGGGATCACTTTAAGTAGGTATTTTTCTTGTGAGCTTTGAGGCCATTCGTACAATGGAAACTTAGACTCCAAACCTGTGAGTGTGGGCTAGGAGCTAGGAATTTTTGGGAGATACATATTTTATGTTTTTCTACTTATCTCAGAACCAAAGGCAGACCATTATCTCTTCCACATTCCTCTGCAGGATGGGCTTTTTTTTTTTTCCCAGTTCACCTGCGAGAGCCCTCACCCTCAGAAATGAGGGCCCCTGACCTGACCTCCCAGTGAGATCAGACATCTGGCTGTGTCCCCTTTCCCTCTACACATAATCTGTTGACTCTCCTCTTGGCCACCAGGGATAAAGAAATACAGACTCCGATGCTCCCAGATGTGTGTTTATGTCATAATCTCAGCCATGCGTTCAAAAGGATGTTTTAAATATTTCCCCCATCATCTTTAGGTGTTTCGTACAGGAAGGTACTTTAGAAAATGGAAGTTTCCAAACACAGTCTATGTGTTGGGCTCACTCCAGGCTATGGGGATCCAGGAAACAAAATAAGACAGCAATCCCTGCTCTCATGGAACTTGCCTGCTAATGCAGAAAGGCTAGAAAAATAAAGTGCATACAGGAGATCGAAGAATGCCAGGAACGGGGATTGATTTGAAAGAGGTTGGTTAGGGGTGCCTGGGTGGCTCAGTCGATTGAGCGTCTGACTCTTGATTTCGGCTAGGGCTATGATCTCACAGTTTGTGGGTTTGAGCCCCCACTGGGGAGGAGTGACAGGGAGGAGCCTGCTTAGGATTCTCTTTCTCTCTCTCTCTCTCTGCCCCTTCCTCGATCTCACTCTCTCTTTCTCTCAAAATAAATAAAATAAATAAATTTAAAAAAAGAAAGAGGCTGGTTACAGGAGGCCTTGCTGAGAATGTCAACTGAGCAAACACCTGAGGAGGTGAAAGCCTCTCCAGGCACAGGGAACCCGACAATCTACTCCTTAAAAACTCTGGTTGGTAACATTGAAACTCGTTAGCGTGAGCCTCTACCTGAGGTTAGAGACTTTTCCAGGAAAAGATGTCCTAGATATTGTGAAAGGCCGTCACTGCCCTGGAAGGTCCCCACAGAGAGACTCTCGGCATCCTGTATGGTGTATTTCCTCGATCCCCAGGCGTGACAGCAAGTACTAAGCTCCCCGGTGTCACCGCTTCCTTTTCCTGCCCTGCCGTCTCCCCGCTCCTCGCACACAGATTTTCTTTCCTTATCCACAGGTTCTTCCGCCATGTTAGCCAGAGCCTCGTGGTGTGTGTTTAAAGAAACAAATCCATCATGAATATGATAGGAAGGAAAACAGGGACCTTCACCCTGATGGATGAGTGGGCGGAATTTCTTAAGGTACTTCACTGAAAAACACAGCCTTGCCCCCCGCACGGAACCCCCTAGCTTCCCCTAAACACGTCTTCAAATAGAGTTGACTACGTTCATGCCTTCCTCCCCGTAAGAGGAGCCCCCTGCTCCCCTCAGGAGCTCTCTGTGGGGATTGAAGAAACAGCTTCTACTAGCGGCCTTGGGGCTCAGGGGCAGCGAAGCCACCCAGCCCTCTGTGGACAGGCCCGGGTCAGGCTCACCCCAGTGCCTGTGGCTCCCTTCCTTCAGACCAGCCCCCTTCTTCCCTTGGCTCAGTTGGGTGCTGCGTTGCCAGCGGAAAGAAACGGCTATGCTGCTTCAGAGTCTCTTCAGGGAGAGACCAGGAAGATTTTCTTCACCCACCTTTCTCAAGTCTTGTCGAACTGACAAGAAGCATCAGCCAAGCGACGCGTGTCCTTCTGCCCCAAGGGTTCCAGTGGTCGTGTGTCGATGGGGAACGGGGGAAGAAAGGGCGGCCCCTTCTTTGCCTTCATCGCCCATGTCACCCTAGCCAACTATCCCCACCCCAACGTGCTTGGGCCTGGGGGTCCGGCCTACCACGCGGTCAAAGTTTATGTGTAGAACTTTGGGTTCACTTTAAAGTTCACGGGACGTTTGCGTTCCACTCGAGAGACACCTGTGTGTTTTGCTTTACTAACAGCTTTTCCCCTCAAAAGTGTCAGGTGGAAATGACACTCCAGATGGCCTGCCCAGCTCACCACCTCCAGACTCCTGGGGGACGTGTGTCCCATCTGAGAAGCACAGGTGGTGGAGAACCCAGGTCTAAGAGTCAGGGGGCCTGGAGCCTACTTCCAACTCTGCCTCACTTGGCAGAGCCCCCGGCCTCAGGCCTTACTTTGCCCATCCATCAAATGGGAACACTGGGCCAGGTGGTCTCCCCCGTCCCCTCTAGCTTGAGGATCCCAGCCCCTCCCACCCTGTGCCGCATCGGGCTGCATCCTCGTTGGGGAAGAACCTTCCCTCGGAAGCAAACATTTTCTGTCTGTTTTCAGCTCAGCAACGGCATTTTTAGTGAAGTCGGTGGGAAATAGGTTTCGTTGCTTCTCCATGGTGACCAGGAAAAATAATATTCTCTTCCTGTTTTTAAAAAGTCTCCGGTTCTGGCCACCCCGGCCTACGCGTCGAGTGACACGACCCCAGGCTTCACGTTAGGCTGGACCACCAGCCTCTTTGGGATCGAAAGGAATGAGGCCACAACCTGGGTCGCGATCCCCTTCTTCTGAAACGTAGCGAGTCAATTACTCATGCTTCGCTAACCTCTTACCCCTTGGGAGGCAGCAGCGAGACTCGAGGGTTTGTTATCGGAGGATTTGTTATTCCAACTTCCCAGGTTGGAAGAGGCTTGGCAGGGCTTGAACGCGGCTTGTTCTGGAGCCAGGGTAGGCTGGAGCGCGTCCCTTGGCTCCCTGGCGGGGAGACCCTCTCACTTAGCGCTGGAATGAAAGTCGCATCATCGAATCCTCTTGATATAATGAGATCCCGTCGGCGGGAGCCCGAGCAAACTGTTAAGTGCTGTGTGAGCACAAAGCAGCAACACCTGCCAGCTGTCACCTTAGCAGGACTGAGCCACTAATCGTGGCAAGTGGAGCTGCAGGTGAGTAAGTTTGAGCTGGGCGGTGAAATTCCGCATAAAGAATATCATGAAGCCGGGTACTACGTCGGAGGGCTGGCGAAAAAGAGACTGCACGTGAATACAGCCTTTCGGTTAACGTGTGAGTCACGGGCAATCCTTGTCTGCCCGTGTGCGTGTGACCCTGGACTTATGTGGTTTTCACGGGTGCCCAGTGGCAACTCTGGAAGATGGGTCAATAGACAAGGTCAACGGAAGGGTATGTCTGGGGTTAGTGGCAAAGGCCAGGGCTGAAGCAACAGAACAGGAAGGGGAGAACCCAGCGTGGGTGGAACAAATGTTCGGGGTGTGGAGAGACTCCCTATGGTCTGGAGTGAAGCCGGCGGACGGAAGCTTCCATGAGAGCTTTGGGTCTGGGTGGAGAGGAAGCCATTGGGGCTACTGAGCTCTTTTCGATACTTCCAAAGGGAGGCAGGTCATGAGTCACTGCAGGGTGAATCCAGAGCCCTGGGGTTTCCAGAAAGCCTCACTCTGGAGCCCGGGAACGTGGGATGCAGGAACTGGCCTCCTGCAAGAGGGGTTGAAGAGCTGGGCTGGGCACCCAGCCCCAGTGCAGCCATGAATGGTGACTGAGGTGGAGGCGAGGCCACAGTCGCAGAGAGTTTGGGCTTCCAGAGAGAGCAACCGGGAAATCCAGAACGAAGACAGGGAGTGTTACGGACTGAATGTTTATGTGTCCATCCTTACCTCCCACCGCCCCACGTTCACAAGCTGAAGTACAAATCCCTCAGGTGACCGTCCAGCACTGCCTACCTACCGGCTTCCCTCCCTCCCCTCAGAACTTTCGCCGGGCTAGTCCGTCTATCCACCCCAGTGCTGCTGTCCCCGTCAAGGGGGCACCTCCTTCATATCTTGGCTCAAGTGCTCCTCCCACAAGCCAACCTCTTCGGCCCTCAGAGAGCCTCTTATCTCGAGGCCCTGTACCTTTCCTCACGGCCCCTAACATGGCGGTCACCAAATAACACGCTGGGTGCCTGACCCGTGACTTTCCACGAGAGTGTGGGTCAGCCCCACCCAGGCATCTGCCATCCACTGCTGTGTCCGAGGGCTGGCGCCCTGCACTTACTGGTGAGTAGTCACTCGGCCAAATCAATGAGCAAACGAGCATGGCCAATACATGGAAGAGTATGTAACGAGGAGGAACGAGGAGGAACATACTTCTGACACACACCGCAACGGGGATGGGGGAAAGAAGCCGGGCGCAAGAGTCCTCATGATACGAATTCATTTATAGAAATTCTAGAAATCTCAAATGAACCTCTAGTGACAGAGTCAGATCAGTGGCTGCCTGAGGTAGGGGGATAAAGACAGCAGACGGTGCCAGGGCAGGAGGGAACGTTTGGCAATGATACAGTTCGGTCTATACCTTTGCTCCTCAAAGTGAGCAAAGGGGTGTCAAACTCATCAGATTATATCCTTCCAGTGAATGCAGCGTATTGTGTGTAAATTCCACCGAATAGAGTTGGTTCCTTTGTAGGTGGAAAGATGTTACCAAATCTCCTGATTCATGCCAACGATACGCTCGCTGCCTCTGTCGTGACTAGACCCGGAACTACACCCAGACCAGCTACACTGGTCCAACAATGGCCGCCATTATACGGCACCTCGATTGGGTGCCATGGGCTGAGCCTGACCCCTCCTGGGATTTCAGTCCTCCTCTACTTGCAACCCTCATCCACCCTCTGCCCTGGCATCTCTGTTTGGGTGGGTCATGCCCAGCCTTGGGGCCAGAGCCGACCGGACCAAGGTGGACCCAGAAAGAACCAGATGGTCCTCTTCTGTGCGAATTTGTTCTGGGAGATGCAGATCCCAGGTCCTGCTGTGTGTCTCAGGGTGGGCCGGGTCTCTGTGGGGCGGATTGAAGCCCGCAGAAGCCAAAACACAGAGACAGCATGGGGAGGTGAGAAGAGGAGTGGGTGCCAGGCCCCGGAGCTCTGTGAGGAGAGGGCAGTGGTTCCCAAGCTTCCTTCTGTGAATTAGCATCCGCCTCAGCAAGAGTGGTCTAGGAGGTTGTAAAACGGGTGAAGTGCCAACCGCGACAGGTGTGTGTGTTCCCGAAAGAGTTCACCTCGTAGGGTGCCCTCTGGCCCAGTTTAAACGAAACAGTATATGTCAAGTGCACGGTATCCCATAGATACCCATTATACTTATGCCAAAAAAAATTTAAAAGGTGCAGCTGAGGCTTAGGTGCAGTGCACAGGAGAACCGCACGGATTCTGGCAGGAATTGAGGTGATTTAGTAGTAAATCACAAGTAGTTCGTCTTGAGGCGAAAGCCAAAAGGTAATTGTCCGATTAAGGGATTGCCCCATGTGTTGACAGAAGGAAACATCTTGCTGCCATTTCACTCTTCTAGGGATGTGTTGTGAAGGCTCCTTTTAAGTGACTAAATCACGTAACAGACAGTATCTTCAAAGTGGTGTCCCAAAGGATTCCGGTGTCCCCTTCCCATAGCAACTCTTGGATAAAGGGCTAAGCTCCACAAGGAAACCTTCTTTTCTTAGAAGGACATAAGCACAAATTGAAAGGTAACCGTACAGGGGCCCCTGGGGGGCTCAGGCGGTTGAGTGTCCAACTGTTGATTTCGGTTCTGGTCACGAGCCCAGATTGGGGGATCGAGCCCCTCATTGGTCCGTGCACTGGATATGGAGCCTGCTTGGGATTGGACCAGCTGCCACTCATCCTTCCCCAAGACGGGGGTCCCCTCGCTCAGCCTGAGCAAAGCCTGCCTGCTCCGGCTCATCCGTGGTGGCCTGGAGAAGGGCACTTTGATTGGGCTGGTTAGTTCAGAGCCCAGGGAGCAGAGAGCAGCTCTCAGGTCGTGGTAACCCCCCCAGCACAGCGGCTCTTCCTGGTCAAAGGCAGGCCTGGCCCGCCCTTGGCCCCTGGGCTTACTTGGCCTCTCACTGCACCTGCCAGTGATTACTGTCCTGTGGGGCCATAATACAGATGTGGTGCTGGGACCCCATTCCTAGGGAGTTTGATTGAATTGGCCTGAGGAGGAAGAGACCTACTACCAGGAGATTTGAATGTGCGGCCAGGGTTGAGAACCATGCAAGGGATGAAGGCGTCACCACCTCCCCCATCCCCCTGGAGGTGCCCGGTCTTCCCACCAACAATTCGAGAGCTGGATAGTAGGGAAGAAATACTGTAAAGTTAGAATTAATTTTGTCTTTTTTTTCCCGGGAGAGACAATAACTGTGCTTTTGGTGACAAGTTCTTTTCTTCTTTAGACTTAAGTATTATATTTATAACATCAATCTATCCATTCACTCACTCGCTTACCCATCCATTCACCCATCCACACAGCCTTCCATTCACCTACCAACCCACCTGTTTATTTGTCCACCCACCCATCCACCTACCCACTCACCCATTCACCCACCCAACCTTCCTTCCTTCCTCCCCCTCCTTCCTTCCTTCCTTCCTTCCTTCCTTCCTCCCCCTCCTTCCTTCCTTCCCCCCTTCCTTCCTTCCCCCCTTCCTTCCTTCCCCCCTTCCTTCCTTCCCCCCTTCCTTCCTTCCTTCCTTCCTTCCTTCCCTCTTCCTCCTTTCCTTTCTCCCTTCCTTCTTCCTTCCTTCCTCCCTTCCTTCTTCCTCTTTTCCTTTCCTTTCATCCTTCTTTCTTCCTTCCTTCCTTCCTCCCTCCCTGTCTCCCTCTTCCCTCCCTTCCTCCCTTCCTTCTTCCTCTTTTCCTTTCCTTTCATCCTTCTTTCTTCCTTCCTTCCTTCCTTCCTCCCTACCTGTCTCCCTCTTCCCTCCCTTCCTCCCTTCCTTCTTCCTCTTTTCCCTTCCTTCCTTCCTTCCTTCCTTCCCCCTTCTTTCTTTCTTCCTTCCTTCTTTCCTTCCTTCCTTCCTTCCTTCCTTCCTTCCTTCCTCCTTTCCTTCTTTCCTTCTTCCTTCCTTCTTTCCTTCCTTCCTTCCTTCCTTCCTTCCTCCTTCCTTCCTTCTTCCTTCCTTCTTTCTTTATTCCTTCCTTCCTTCCTTCCTTCTTCTTTCCTTCCTTCCTTCCTCCTTCCTTCCTTCCTTCCTTCCTTCCTTCCTTCTTTCCTTTTTCCTTCCTTCCTTCCTTCCTTCCTCCCTCCCTCCATTCCTTCCTTCCTCCCTCCCTCCCTCCCTCCCTTTCTTCTTCTTCTTCTTCTTCTTCTTCTTCTTCCCTCCTCCTTCCTCCTTCCTTCCTTCCTTCCTTCCTTCCTTCCTTCCTTCCTTCCCTTCCATGTCACCTATATAAACTGCATTCAAAGCTGGGCCTGGGGTGAAGGAAGAAGAGAAGACTGGGCAGAACCTGGGACAGGGGTCTAGAGGTCTTGTATTTCTCCTCGTTCTACATCTTCCAGCCAGTTGGCTTATTTTTTTATTTATTTATTTATTTTATTTTTGAGAGAGACAGAGACAGAGAGAAAGGGGTGAGGGGCAGAGGGAGAGGAAAAGAGAGAATCTCAAGAATCTCAGCATAGAGTCCTATGCAGGGGTTGAGTTTGCGACCATGAGATCATGACCCAAACCGAAATCAAGAGTCAGACGCTTAACCAACCAACTGAGCCACCCAGGTGCCCTAGACAAGTCCTTTAATAAAGCTGGGGCACAGGCCACCTGATAAATGAGAGCATTGGATTAAAAGTCTCAAAGGACCTATATTTTCAGAGGTTTATGGATATATAAATCTCATACCCTGCCATCAAAAAATTTGCAACGTGACAGGGCACCTGGGTGGTTCAGCCAGTTAGCATCAGACTCTTGCTTTCAGCTCAGGTCATGATCTCATGGTTCATGGGACACAGCCCCGAGTCAGGCTCTGCACTGACAACGTGGAGCCTGCTTGGGATTCTCTTCTCTGCTCTCTCTGCCCCTTCCCAGCTCTCTCTCTCTCTTACTCTCTCATAATAAATAAAGAAACATTTAAAAAATTGTTTTTCAGTTTGCAGGGTGATTGGAGATACAAGGCACATAAACATATCAAAAAGTAGAACATGAAGGACCACGTGCACCTCCCTTAGGATAGAGACTCAGGGCAGAGTCCCTGCTGGCATGGTGACTCCTCTCCTCCACGTTCTGGAAGTGCTTTCATGCACAAGGTCCCTGATCCTGCAGAGAGGGCACAGCAGAGGGCGTGATTTGAGCTGTTTATGCAGCGGTGGTTATAAGCTTGCGATGTTAATAAAAACTCCCCACTCCCCCCCCCCAAAATAACAAAATAAAAATAAAAATAAAAACTCTTCCAAACCTGGAAATAAGGCCAGGGGATGATTGTGTGTGTCACCTGAAAGTTTTGTTTCATAGGCTGACCCAAAGATTTTCTACATTTCTAGGAGGATGGGCTATTGCTCGACTTTGACATTTACTGTGAACTAAGGGCTCAGATTCTGCAAAGTCCCACGTTACACTGTACGTGTTTGTCCCGCAGAGATGCCAGCGATTCCCGTCCAGTGAGACGAGAGAGAACTAGGATTTGTTGCTCGAGGACTTTAACCAGATTTGTCTCAAACATTAAAAATCTATTTTAGTGTGTCTTTCCCAATGGACTATATAAATCCCCGTGCTTCAGATGCCATTTGAATCAGCATTTCTGGCTTTCTGGCTCTCACCTTAACTGATGAGCCGAATAACATTGTGGGGGCCTGTTCGTTCTATCTTGCTTGACAGCCATGTTTTTAACCTCTTTCAAGATTTCTCTTGGATAGCACTGATCCATCCCGTCTCCCCACCAGTCCTCTGCTGAGGTGAGTGTGCAGGGGAAGGACCCAGCTGAGGGGTGCGGAGGGACCCTGCAAGCTGTTATGTCTGGGCTGAGCCCACAGAGGGCTCCGCAGCCAATGGCCTCACAGCTGAGCCACCAGTGCCCTCCATGATTCCCGCTCCAGTGCGCCAAAGGGCCCTGTTTGTGCAGGAAACCTGGCGGGAGAAGGTAACTCAGATTCAGCATACCTGGTCTCTCAGAAGCATGGCTTAGTGCTGAAAATCAAGCAAAGATAGGGACCTGGAAGACTTAGGCTATCTGCGACAAGCTGGGCTCCTCCCTTGTTCTTCAACCTGAGTAGCCCTCAGCCCCTCAAAGACTCTGAGGGCTTATCACCAGGAGGCAGGGGAAGCCCTGGGAATGTCCATTCCTGTCCAACCTGGTTCTCAGGAGGTTGAAAGGCACATCCTGAAAGGGGCCAGGGTGGGCATTTTGAGTTCATTTAGCTTAGTTCTTTTTTTTTTTTTTTAATTTTTTTTAACATCTATTCGTTTTTTTAGAGAGAGAGAGAGACAGCAAGTGAGCATGAGCTCTGGGAGGGTCAGAGAGAGAGGGGAGACAGAATGTAAAGAAGTCTCCAGGCTCTGAGCTGTCAGCACAGAGCCTGACACGGGGCTCGAACTCACAGTCCGCGAGATCATGACCCAAGCTGAAGTCGGACGTTTAACCAACTGAGCCACCCAGGCACCCCCTCCCCCATCATTTAACTTAGTTCTTAATGGAGTCTCAACCGGAAGTCCAAAGCCCACAATAGGGCAATTAAAGGCTTCCCGCCACTGAGTGACTAATCCATTGATTTCGCCTCGAGGCAACAAAAGCAGTTAGTTCGAGATGGTGGGAGTCAAACTTGATGGGGATGAATTGGCTAGCAAGAGGCTTTACTGGGTTTGGGTCACTTGTCCTGGTAAATCTACTCCTGAGAAGCTTTGCTAAGGAAACTACCAGGGGTGAGGACAACGACTTTTGTATCAAGATAGCCACTGAAGTGTTAATTATTACAAAAATTGCGATCAGTGATAGAGAGCTATTTAAATAAGGGGGACAGGGCCTTAAAGTGAAATGACATGGGCTATTCCCATTTAAAAAAAAATTTAATAACAAAAGACATACCCTCCTAAAAAAAGCCCATCGAAAATATCTATATATGAGACGACCCCTGTCTCCTAAAAGGAGTTTAAATGTGCATAGAAGAATGAATGGAAAAGAGCTGTAAGAGGCTGAATCTGCACGGCCAGAAGGCAGGGGATCTTCGCTTTCTCGTGTCCTCTCTGAGTCTCTAGCAGGAGCGCGTGTTCAATTTAGAACAAAAACAAACACTCTGGATAAAAGGTCTTTGTTTCAAAGTCTCGAATAGCTCACGAATGCTTGGTTTTGAAATATCACCTGCAGCAGGCCCTCCCTCCGTGTCTGCTGCCTGTTGTGTTCAGCGTGCGTTGGGCAGAAGTGGGGCTAGTTGGCGGAATTCTTATAAAGCCAGCCTGGCCGTGTCTGGCGACCCTCCGTCAGGGTGCGTTGGCCACTGGTGGTGACTTAAATCCCCAAGCGGCGAGCAGTGATGTCACATGTATATGGACGTGTACGTATACAGAGGGACAGTAAAGCCCGAGTGCCCTCCTCTAAGCTTCTGTCTGTCCCCGTGTCTCATCAGTGTCCCCAGGCAGTGCTTTCCCTCAGCTCTTGGTCCATTCCCATCTCCGCCTACACTAAGGCATGATTGTGTTTCCAGATATTTCCTTTGGTCCACCGATCTTCCCTGGGCTGCCCTCCCCTTACCACTCAGGCCCAAGGCAGAAATCTGCAGAGAAGGCGATCTGACTTCACCATGCCCAACAATTTGTACTGCACAAGTAAACAAAACAGCTCACTCGAGTCCGCGGTATCTGGGTTAGGGTTTCTTTATGGCTTTCTCCAAGAACAGTGGTTGGAGACTTCCCCAGTCAGGTTGTTTTCTAGAACAAAGGAACAAGTCGCATCTAAAATCCTTTTTTTTTTTTTTTAATGTTTATTTATTTTTGAGAGACAGAGGCAGAGTGCGAAGTGGGGGAGGGGCAGAGAGAGAGGGAGACACAGAATCCGAAGCGGGCTCCAGGCTCTGAGCTGTCAGTTCGGAGCCCGACACGGGGCTCGAACCTACGAACTGCAAGGTCATGACCTGAGCCGAAGTCAGATGCGCAACAGACTGAGCCACCCAGGCGCCCCGGAACGATCTGCATCTAAAATGCATTCGGGTCTCTGTAACAGAGGAGCCAGAGCCAAAGAAAAGATCGTAAGAATAGCCACTACTTAAGCAGTTACTGGGCACCAGGCTAAATACTTCATAAAATTATTTCATTGTATCAGGTAATGAAGGAACATCGTCTTCATTTTCCAGGCGAGCTGAGGTTCAGCAATTTGCCCAAAGTTCTACATTAGGAGGTGGCAGAGCAGGATTGTACCTTCCCTTCCTCCCCTGGCCAGCTCTGGGGCTGCCTCTGGGGCGGGAGACCATTTACCTTTGCCACCAGGAGCTCCCCAAGCACAGTCGAGCTCTTCCGAGGTTAGCAACAGCCATGAAGATCCCGAAGAGAAAAGAGTGTTCCCGTCACAAAACTCATCTCTGTGTCTCTGCCTGAGCTTCTGGAAAGCAGAGACGGACGTGAGGTCTTTTGGGACCCAAGGGAGCAGGGAGAGGAAGGTGCATGGACAGGAGAGAGGGAATGCCACCCACGGATATGCTATCCCCCTGGCCACAGCGTGGCTAATGCTGTGACCCCTGGGACCACCCATGGAAGCTCCAGAAATGCCTCAGAACTGCCTGCTGGGGATTGTAACGCCCTGTGTGTCTGTGTGTGTTGAGGGGGTTCCCTGGGCCATTTCACTCAGCCTGAAGCAGACCTGATCGGGCTGCCGAGACAGGGCCATGGGAACCTGAGGACAGATGGTTGGAGAAAGTGGTGGGGCCCGGAAGATTCTGAGTGGCATCTACAGCTGGTGGGCAAAGCCTACTTGCCTAGGCACAAGGTCCTGCTGTGGAATCTCTCTTTTCTGGAACGTGTATACTCACTCCCTTTGGAGAAAACCATCTTCCTAACCCCCAGGGATAGGGTCTTACTCTCTGTCACCAGCAGGCCGGTCACCTCCTCCATCACCCAAAGCCGGGTTGTTTGGCCTCAGTTAACACCCCGTGTGGGATATCAGGAGCAGTCCGGGACGAATACACAGTGGGGGTCGCTCTAGGCCCCAGGCCTTGGTTCTTGATTTATGTGACAGCATATTCAACTCTACCCAAACACACAGTTAATTCCTTCCCACTAACAGCAGCAAAGGCTGTGGAGAGATGACCCTGCCCACTCGCCCCCGCAAGCGGCCACTTCACACCGGCTTCACCAGACCCAGCGCCCTGCTTCTCAGTCTAAAATGTCCGCTTCCGTTTAACGGCCACTTGCTCATTCAGGTGAATCTTCCAGAACGAGGGCACCGCAGCTCCTAAATAATGCTCCAGGCCCTACTTCTCTCACCTGCCAGCCGCTCCGAGAAGCTTCTGCGGGCTGCGTCCGCTATTGGACCCGCTGGCATTTTAGCCTGAACTTCTGACCCACTTACAACGTGGAACACTTTCTTTTGGATTTAGCGATGGAACCCAGCTATGAGGTAAACTTGGCATAAATCTCAATTTTCGTATCTGTGGGATTCAATCTGAGGCTCTGGTTATGCCAGCACCATCCATGGGGCCCTGGTGACACTTGCTCCTTGGTGCCACTGTCAGTTGTGAGTCCAGGGCAGCCTCCCCCAGGGCGGGCGAGGTGGTGCGGGAGGTGGGGGGTGGGGGTGGGGTGCAGGTTGTCACAAATTCCGGAAGCTCCCGGAGATGAATGGGATTCCTCCCCTGCCTTCCAGGCGCCAAGTGGGGTGAGGCAGGCCACCCTCTGCAGACCGCAGTCCCGCCGGTCACACGCTGGGCGCTGGGTTGACTACGAGAAGGTGACCAGAACTTTTCCAGCCGGGCCTTCCTCCTCCCTCTGGAAGCTGGAACAAGGAAGCGGTTCCTTCTCCCTCTTCAAATGCATAACGGTAATCGGTAATCGCTGACGCCCATTGAGTGCTTAGGTGCGACAGCTCTGTTCTGAGACTTCTCAGGCATCACCCCTGTCATGGCCTCCGGTTGAAAGGCGAGCGATCGGAAGGCTGGACCAGGCCCAGGGGCTTGGCTGCGGGATCCAGCAAAGAAAGGGCAGAGTGGGAGCCCCAGAGCCCAGCCCCAAGGCCATTTCCCTCCCACCCTCAAGAGCTGTCCTCAGAAAGCCTTCTTGGGGCCCCAATCGTTTGCTCTAAGACAGGACAGTGCTGTTGAGGGGCTGGGCCTCTCGGGGCTAAGCTGGGCCTGGCTGAGAGCAGCAGGTAGAGCCGGGGACAGCCGAGAGCGGACTGAGACCGCGAGGAGGAGACAAGGAAAGGTGTGAGCACCGGAGGACAGGCCTTCTCATCACCTGCTTTTCAATTTTCACTTTTCGTGGTGATGAAATACACATCACGTACGCGTTACCGCCTAGCCCATATGGAAGAGTCTCAGTCCGGTGACATGAAGCACATTCACCTTCCTTTGTAAGGCTGAATAATATCCCATTGTGTGGACGGGTGACGTTTTGTTCAGCCATGTCTCCACTGGGGAGCACAGGGGTCGCCTCTCCTCTAGCCAGCGTGAAGAGGGCTGCTGCGAACACAGGTATACAAATATCTCCTTTCGATTCTTTTGGGCGTATGCCCAGAAGTGGAACTGCGGGATTATAAGGTAATTGTATGTTTAATTTTTTTGAGGAACCTCCATGCTGTTTTCTGTAGCGGCCGCACCGTTTTATGTTCCTGCCAACAGTGCGCCCGGGTTCCAATTTCTCCACGTCCGGGACTTGTTATTTACCGTGTTGTTTTCTTTTCTATAGAAGCCATCATAATGGGTACAAGTTTGTGTCTCATAATTTTTAAGCCCCTTAACACAGTACATGGCTTACGTTTGCATGGCAACTTATATTTTCGTATAATATTTTCTTTCTTTTTTGTATTAAAAAAATTTTTTTTAACTTTTATTTATTTTTAAGAGACAGAGACAGAGCAGGAGCAGGAGAGGGGCAGGGAGAGAGAGGGAGACGCTGAACTGGAAGCAGGCTCCAGGCTCAGTTCTCAGCACAGAGCCTGAAGTGGGGCTCGAACTCATGAACTGTGAGATCATGACCCGAGCCGAAGTCGGACGCTTAACCGACTGAGCCACCCAGGCGCCCCTCTTTTTTTTTTTTTTTTTTTTTTTCATTTTAGAGAGAGAGCATGAGCAGGGGAGAGGGGCAGAGGGAGAGAGAATATTTTTTTAAATCTTTATTTATTTAGAGAGAGAAAGAGAGAGAGAGACAGAGAGAGAATGAGTGCAAGTGGGGGAGGGACAGAGAGAGACAGAATCCCAAGCAGGCTATGAGCTGTCAGCACAGAGCCCAATGCGGGGCTCAAACCCACGAACTTCAAGATCATGACCTGAGCTGAAGTTGGACCCTTAACTAACTGAGCCACCAGGCACCCTGAGAGAGAGAGAGAGAGAGAGAGAGAGAGAATCTTAAGCAGACTCCACACCCAGTGCGGAGCACATTGTGGGGCTCGATCCCACGACCCTGGGATCATGACCTAAGCCAAAATCAAGAGTTGGACACTCAACCAACTGAGCCACCCAGGCGGCCAACGGCTTATATTTTCAAATGACAAATTAATTGCCTCCAGTTTCCACTACTCTACCTATGAAGTTGTGAGGAAGATGTGAATTCTCACGTCACTGATGAGGAAACCAGGCTCAGAGAGATGAGATGATCTGTCCAACAAGGCAAGACTTGTAAATGGCGGTAGTGAGATGAGCACCCAGCGCTCTGGCCATCTGGCAGGGCCGGGAGGAAGGACCTCCACCGTGCCAGGGGGGGTTCGGCCCCGGGGAACCGGGAGTAGTGTCCTCCCCTTACCAGTGGGGAAACAGAAAAGGAGGTTGAGAGGTGTTGGTTTGCAAACTGGTCCCTGAGCACGAAGGGAGAGGAAAGACCAAAGACACAGCCGGCGCTCCAGATGGGCAGGTGGCGGGATTAACGCCCAAGGGGACTTCCTTACGAGGCCTGTCTTGGGCGCCACGAGACAAGTAGGTCTCCGCACCTGCCTGCCAGAGACTTAAAGGTTTATATAGAAGTCTCAATGGGGTTCTGTCACCGATACCGTCCAGATGGTCTTAACAACACCTTGCTCTCTCAAGGCTGCGTCCTTGGAACAGCTCCCACTGTGGGAACGGGTAGACAGAGAGGGTCATTCCAAGGATCAGAGAGGGGGTGAGGAGGCTCTGACCGCCTAGGTCCAGCTCTCTCGCATCAAGGGGTCATCGTGTCCCCTCAATGACCTCCTCCAACAAGAGGGGTTCCGTGTATCCCATGAGGCCGCGCAGCCTGGGAGGGTAGAGCCCGCCCACTCCTTTCCAGCCCTGCCCCTGGAGCACACCCTGCTTTCTTCCCCAGCTCGGATCTGTCTCCGGTTTGACTCTTGAAAATCAAGGCAGATAAAGGAAACCAAGGGGCACTAACTGGACAGCAATACCAAATGGTCAGGGTGGGGCATACCTGGGTCAGGCATATCTGGCTTCTATTAGCGGGGCATCAGCCGTCTGCCTCGGAGAGAAGAGGTCGAACTTCTGAGTCTCATTTCCCCCATGTTCGGGCCAGGGATGGCAATTGCTAGCCTCACAGGTTGTCCAGAGAATTCATTATATGGCGCCCAGCACAGGCCTGGCTCGTGGCCAGGGCCCAGCAAACATGACTGCCCTCCCCTTCCCCTAAGGGGCCGAGCGGCCCCTGGCCGCATCTGCCCCGAACCCCAGAGAAGCAGCCGTCCTGTTTCCTGTGATCCAGGCCAGGAAAGGAGGAGAAGGGAGCACAGCGCGCGGGCTCCTGAGAGGGGTGATTCAGGGGGGCGGGCAGCAATGCTCTTGAGTGTCGCTGGGCATGCCACCATCAGTCAGCCTCAAGCAAGTGCGGGGACCCTATAAATAGCTGCAGGAGGGACATTGCAGAGGTTTCTACCTTGCACACTTTCTGCAAAGGACGCCGGATGGCCTGGGAAAGTTTATTTATATTCCAGGCAGGCTTAGAATTTATATTATTGAAAATAAAGATTTTATGTGTTTGTACATATCTATCCGGGTCTGGGCCTATAAATAAAACCTACAGTTACCTGCCGGGGGTCCAATCCCCCAGCTCAGCCGGCATCCAATCTGTATGGCGGTTATTAGCAGGGTCTGGGAACCAACCGCGGGCCCCTCTGAAATATCATCCTTGTCAGTGCCAGGCCTTTAGAGCGGAGTGAGATCTCTTTACCATGGAATTATGGCGTTCATATTAGCACGCCCGCTAAGACATTCTTATGCTGGCAATGTGCACTTCCCTGAAGTGTTTCCTGGAAATTAGATTTCGGGAGAACAAAATAGCAGAGGGCTCAGAGGCTGCAGGAGGCGGGGATCCCTCTTTGTTCCTCATTCGCCCAGTAATTAATTTCTTCCCCGGCGCAATTTGAAGGAAAAGATTGTGTTCATTAATTTATCGTCCACCTGTTCCCGAGGATTATTTTGATCGCTTTTTAACAGGAGACTCTGTATCCAGTAGGGAGATTTAACAGCAGCCCCAGAGCTGGCATCTGAGTGCATCGAACTGTGTTAACACTGAGCGATTTTCACCAAACAAAAACAAGTAGGCTCGGGTGACTTTCACAGCAAGGACTTGAGTGACGAGCGCCTCTCGGTGCAGAATCCCAAAGGCATCCCGCCTGCCTCGCCCTGCGTCGTGCATTGTAGGAAGCTATTGCTACGTGTTCCCGTCTCCCACGCCTCCCTTACCCCGCTTTCCCGCCCAAGGCACCGGGGTCATAAACGTCTACAACGTATCTGCAGAGAAACCGGGTCGAAATTAAGCACAAGTACAGAAAGCCCACAAATACTTTCTGTGGCAAATCTGATTACGTGTAACAAATGTGGAGGATTTGAAACTACCAAATGAAATCTCACCCATCGCCTCAAATCTAACTGTTTGTTATTTTTTATTTAGACACAGGAATTACAGCTTGATAGCATTCAGCAAATTATATTTAACCCTCATTTAGATTCAATCTGAATCAATTTAATGAAATGTGAATACTCTTCTAGATTTACAGAGAGAATAAAGGGAAATTTAAACCAGAAAGAGAGGCAATTGATGTTTTTTCTGTACCCAGTAGACGGAATATCAAGCTCTTGTGCCGTTACTAGGGCTATTTTCCTCAGCTATAATGGAGGGGGAAAAAGCACAGAATTCCAGGAAAACACAGTTTGGGATTCAGGAGATCCGTCCATCTAGCCATTGAGTTATTTATCCGACAAATATCTATGGAGCCGAGTATTGGGCCAGCCCCTGGAGATCAAGGGTAAGCAGACTGTACTCCCTCTTCCTGCAGCTTAGTCTGGTGGGAGAAGCTGATATTAATTGAGTTATCACGGCAGATTTGAGGCTATAACTCTGCTCCAGGCTGCGTGAGGGAGGTTTGCCCTAACCTGTCAATAAGATACTCAGCAGCGTCCAGGAGAAGGAATGATGTTACTGGAGGAAAAGGGATGGGGAAGAGTGTTTCGGGAAGAAAACAGCATGTGCAAAGTTCCTGTGGCCAGAGGGGACATGGAAACATGAAAAGCTTACAAAAGTCAGTGCGACCGAGGTGAAGGGCAAAGACGAATACAGCGTATGAACAGCCCGCAGAGGCGAATGAGGTGGGTGGGATTGGACCGAGTACGGACCTAGAAGCTCAGGTCCCTGATTGGGTCACGCTTTGATTAGGTCAATTAGATTCTGACCTCAGGCCTCTTGTAATGCGAAGCAAGGCTCTCTGGACTTGAACTCTGGCTCTGTGAGGCAGTGTTTGAGAGGATTGGGGCAGGTCCTTTTAACCCGTCTGGGCCTCAGTGTCCTCATCTGCGAAATGGGGTAACAATACTCCTCTTCAGAAGGCTGGTGTTGAAGGTCAAATGGGTTTATGCATCTAAGGGACTTCGAACACTGCTTAGAAGACACTACACAGTGATACTGTTTTTGGTTGTCTTCTGTTGTTGTCTTTAACACAGGTGGCTCTTACTAGATAAACTCTGAGTGCTTTTCAACCCCGAGCCTTCAGGTTTCCCCAAATCTTGTCTGAGATGTGCACGGTAACCCTCACTTTTGAGAAATGCCGGGAGCAACAGTTCGACTTGCTGAGTACGGGGCTGTGTTTTCCCCACACGGGCCTCGGGGAGGCCCCAGCATGGGATGGACTGACCCGGGGGAAGCATGTGCAGGGAGAGGGCTGGCGGGCCGCCTCGGTTCAGGAGGAAGTGATGTTGAAGTGGAGAGATTCGGGGTGGGGGCGGGACAGATGCTGGTAAAGACTCCCGCGGGACAAGGGCACAGGGCCGGACCACTGGATCCGGTGACCCCCCCGCGCACGGTGCCTGGGGACTTGGGAGAAGAAGCCTGAGTTCCACATGCAGGAGATCATCCCAATCCAGCGATGTCACTGGGACCAGACCCCTACCGTAGTGCCCATTGGCCATTGACCTGCCCCATCAGGGTGCCCACTGCAGACAACCCCTGAGAGAGCAGCTTTGGGGGTGAGGGCAGGGGGGACGTGAATGCGGTCAAGCAGCGGCCGTGGGTTGAGGCGGAGGCCGAGGCGGAGGCTCATCCTTGTGGCTGAGAAGTAGGAGCCCGTGGAAAGGCGGGGAAGAGAACAAGAGAGCCAAAGAGACGAATAGTACCCGGTGAGGACCCGAGAGCCCGCCGACCACTGTGGGCAGCCCCAGCCCCTGCCTCACACCCCCGTGCCTTGCTCGCCGGAGCTCTGAAGCTTTGGTGTGCACCTGCTCTCATGACTTCTGCCTTGAAGCAAACCCCCCACCAACAGGACTAGAAAATGGAAACACGGCTTATGAGCCAGCATGCTGGGGAAAGGAGGTGCAGGTGTGGTCCCATAAGTCTGACCATCAGCAAACAGTTATTGAATATGGCAATGCTGTTGTATGTTACTTTTTTCATGTTTATTATTTTGTTATGATTTTTGAGAGAGAGAGAGAGAGAGAGAGAGAGAGAGAGAGAGAATATGAGTGGGGGAGGGGTAGAGACACACACACACACGCACACACACACACAGAATCCGAAGCAGGCTCCAGGCTCTGAGCTGTCAGCACAGAGCTCAACACGGGGCTCGATCTCTGAACGGCGAGATCATGACCTGAGCTGAAGTCAGACACTTAACCGACTGAACCACCCAGGGGCCCCAGCAATGCTGGGTTTTTTAAAAAAGATTATTTATTTATTTATTTATTTATGTATTTATTTATTTAGAGTGTGTGTGTGTGTGTGTGTGTGCAGGGCTGGGAGGAGGGACAGGGAGAGAGGGAGAGAGAAAGAGATAGAATCCCAAGCAGGCTCTGCACTAGCAACACGGAGCCCCATGCGGGGCTCGAACTCCCAAACAGTGAGATCATGACGTGAGCTGAAATCAGGAGTCGGAGGCTTACCTGACTGAGCCACCCAGGCGCCCCCGCAAGGCTGTTATTTATTGCGACACCCTGGAAGGTTGGCGTGGAAATAAAACAGCAGAGGGAATCCAGATTCCTGGGCACCTGCCTCGAGCTACCGCAGTGGAATCTACGCTTCCCCTCTGCTTGTCGGTGATTCTTAGACCACCTACCATTTGGGACCCAGTGATCACGTGATGTAAGACACTGGTGGTGGAGGAAGAAGGGCCCTGGCCCCCAACTGGGGAAACCGTCTGGCACAGAGAGAGAACGAACCACCCATAGGCTCGGAAAACCGGGGAGGGCGTGGCAGCGGTAACTGTTATTTGTGGTTTACTCCAAGGGCCACTGCCGGTGGACAGCAGGTACCTGCGGTGGGGCACGGCGCCCAGGGGACCAAGTGGCGGAGGGGCCCACAAGCATGGCTTTCGGACCGGGAAGGAATTCAGGGAACAGAAAGGGGAGTACATTAGGGCAGAGGTGGGAATTAGAGTGGCTTGTTCAAGGAATAGAAACATAGCTCAGCCTGGCCGGTTAGAGGGTTTGCGCAGGCTCATGAAAGTGGGGACACGGTTGGGAAGTGATCTCGGGCTACGTTGTGACGGGCTTTGAAGCCCAGAGGAAGGAGCCGCTGCATTCATTTCTGCAGGCCCTGGTGCGTTCACTCTGGGCTGGTGCAGGGCTGGGTGCCGGGGACATAAGTCCAGATAAGGCAGGCTCTTCCCTCCCTGAGCCCTCAGTCCAGTGGTGGAGACGGACATTTGCATGAGCAAGCAGGGCTCTGAGCGAGCGTGCAGGAGCAGAGGAGCCTGGGAGACCAGGGTGCAAGACTGAGTCATTGACCCTCTGCTGACCTGGGGGGCCTCCCAGGCAGGGGGAAATCCCTTGCCTGAGAGTTTCCAAATGGAAAGTACTATGCAGTTGTAACTTGCGGGCAATGGGTTGGGTCCACCGGGGGGGGGGGGGGGGGGTTCTGGGCAAAAGAGGGATATGATGAAAGTAGCATTTCAGAAATAGTAAAGGGGGCGCCTGGATTTCACGGCCGAGCGTCCCACGTCGGCTCTGGTCATGATTTCATGGTTCGTGGGTTCGAGCCCCGCGTCGGGCCCTGTGCTGACAGCTTGGAGCCTGGCGCCCGCTTCGGATTCTGTGCCTCCCTCTCTCTCTGCCCCTTCCCTGCTTGCGCTCTCTAAATAAATAAATAAATAAATAAGCATTAAAAAATTTTTTTTAAATAAAAATAGTAGGGGCGCCTGGGTGGCTCAGTCGGTTTAGCATCCAACTGTGGCTCAGGTCATGATCTCAGGGTTCATGGGTTCAAGCCCCGCGTCAGGCTCTGTGCTGACGGCTCGGAGCCTGGAGCCCGCTCCGGATTCTGTGTCTCCCCCTCTCTCTCTGCCCCTTCCCTGCTTGTGCTCTGTCTCTGTCTCTGTCTCTCTCTCTCAAATAAATACATAAACAAACATTAAAAAAAATAAAAATAGTAAAAACTGGCGACAAGACGTTAAAGGGAACATAGCCTGGTTCCCAGCTCCCCCTTAGTGATCCACAATCTCTCTATTGTGCGTGGATAATCCAAGTTCTACTCCCCTGTGAGGGTACATCTCTCACCCTCTACCTTTCCCTTTATCCCCTTGCAGGCTAAAGCACTTGAAAACAAGGCATCAGGTAGTCGGGATCTGTTCTCGAGGGCCAAGTGGGCAGCCTCCCAGAGCAAGTTCCTTCCCTGGCTGGGGTCCGCAGGGGGGGAGCAGACGGGGGGGGGGGGAAGAGCTGGAAAACCATCCACGAAGCTGCTTCACCTGCGGGGGAAGGGGCAGAGTGTGGGAGGAAAGTCAGGTTCACTCGCCTGGCCTCAGCCTTTCTTATTGATCACGTCTAGCTTAATTACTTTTCTAGGCATTCAGGAAACCAGAAAAATGGCTTATGGTTTACTGATGTCAAAGCCTAGGACTTCAAGGGTTTGCTTCAAGGACAAAGAGAAGCAACTTGGGTGGATTTTTTCTTTTTTTCCCCACCGTGGCAACACGACCTTGGCTATGTTACTTAGACTCTCAGGAAATAATCACATCTGTCCCCTTTCATTGCCGTGCACAAAAAATAAGGCATCAAGGGTATATGAAGGCGCTGACACTTCTCTATTCTCCAAGGGTTGGTAAGTCAGGCATCATGGCTTTGTGGGGTCCCAGGTGGAGAGCCCAGTGTAGGAGCAGAAAAGCGGGGGAGGGAGGTGGTTTTGACTGTCCGCTAAATCGAAGCGGGAATTAAGTTTCGATTATCTGCTACTCAGGAAGGTGTCATCATTTTACCCCAAGAAGAGCCCAAGTGGACGTCACAAACCTTTAAGGCACCGCTGCTCAACTGACTAATGGCCACCAGAGACCTGGTTCTGACCAAGAGTCTCCTAAAGGCCCAGGTTCTATGCCTCGTTTTGCCCACAGGGTGAATGGGTTTGTGATGCCCCAGCCATATAGTTTCGGAGACTTCGGGTCAGACCTAGAACGGCAGTGTGAGGACAGAGTAGAGGCTCCCTGTGCCCACACGGAATCCCCCACCTCACCTGGGCTCCTCGCACCCAGTGAAATGCCAGCCTGAGAGCTGGAGGCAGACTCGGCTTCCCCACCAAGCCCAGGCTCCCAGAGAGCACACGGGGCTCGGCAGTGGGAGCCAGGAGCCCTGGTTTCCGGTCTGGGCGCTGACACTTCTCAGTCCAGGAATAAATTCGATGACCCCTCAGACTTTGCCATCTGGCTAATGCTGACCAACCTTCCAAGCCTCCCAGAGAAGTCTGTTTCTTGGCCCCCCACGGCCAGTGACCTATCGTAGCACCTACCCGGTGTATGGAGACCCACCGCGCTGGGTCTCTTACCTTCCTGGCCCCCTGGTGACCTCCGACGGGGCATGGGGCACGCCCTTCACCTTTATAACCCCAGCATCTCTGTTGGTGACAGAACAGACTTCAAGTCCTTCCCCTTGTTGCTGCAATCCAAACTACGCACTGAGTTCTTGAAACAGCAAGAGCTTGACAAGGTAAGCGAGCTAGACGGTAGCAATGCAGTGAGACAGGGACAGGCGAGGCACGGCCAACAAGCACTTGGCAAAGGCCATTGTCCTGTGCTGGGCGCCGCGGCCCGAGCCTTGTAGAAGGGCACTGGTCTCCTACTGGGCTGCCGTGACCAAGTGCCACAGGCTGGGGGCACTGAAACAACAGAGCATTATTGTCTCCCGGTCCTGGAGGCTGAACGTCCAAGATCGAGGTGTTGGCCGGGTTCCATCCTTGGAGGGCTGTGGGGGAAGCGTCCGTCCCAGGCCTTGTACGCGGCTTGATCTTCACATGGCCTCCTCCCCGTGTGTATGTCTGGTTCCAAATTCACTTTTTTGTAAGGATGCCAGACCCATTGTCATTGGGCTCACCCTAATGACCCCGTCTTGATGACCTCTCTAAAGACCTTGTCTCCAAATGCTATGGTCTGAATATTTGGGCCCCCCCCCACCCCGTATGTTGAAATCCCACCCTCTGAAAGTGACGGTATTAAGAGGTGGGGCCTTCGGGAAGTGCTCAGGTCATGAGGATGGGCTCTCATGATGGGGTTGATGCTCTTATCGAAGAGACCCCACAGCTCCCTCCCCCCTCTGCCACGGGAGGACACAGTGAGAAGGCGCTGGTTAGGAGCCAAGACGAGGGTCCCCACCGGTAGGTGACCGCACTGACACCCTGATTGTGGACCTCCAGCCTCCAGGACTGTGAGGAATAAATTTCCGTTGCTCATAAGCCACCCAGTCCGTGCAAATTTGTTACGTAGCCCAAGCTGACTAAGACACCAGATAAGGTCACATTCTGAGGCGGTAGGGCTTCAACATAGGAACTGGGGGGCGGGGGGGGGGGGCGCAATTCAAGCCACAACAGAGGGTTATATGAGAAGGGTTACATATCAAGCCAATTTCAGCCCTTAACATCATTCAGAGATTAGCCAAGTCTCCTCGGAGGTTGGAGCGAATCATTTCCAGGAAGGGCAAAAGAAAGGCCTGCCCAAAGACTGGGCCCTGGTAGAACCCTGTGGGGTACAGGTGGCCCCGAGGAGCCAGGGGACAGCACAAGATCTCTGGCGGAAAGGGGCCTGGGTAGGAAGGGGATACTGGAATCGCCCCGTGAGGCCTGCCCTCCCCCGGCCAAGCTCGAGGCAGGATGGACGGGAGCTTGTCCCCGTGGAGTCACACATCCCGGAAGGCTTGGGTTGATGGACGCTCGGTGGTCATTTCGTCCAGGAGTCCCCGGGCCTGGCTGTACGTGTAGGATCACCTCAGGAGATTTGTTTAAAAGGCGCGGCCCACGTTCCACGCCAAGCCAATCAGACTGGAATGTCTGGCTGGACATCTGTAGCTTTCTGAATCTCCCTGCTCTGCTCCCGTTCCTCAGTTGAGAGCAGAGACTTGGCTTGGGCGAGTGCCGGGCACAACACACACACGTCACACACGTATACGTACACGACACACGTGCGTGCACATGGGCACGCGCATGCAACTTCCTCCCGTTGGGCCACGCGTGGAGCTTGTGTAGAAGACAGAGCTTGACCAACTGAGGAACGGTGGGTTTCCAGTCTCGGTTCTGTCACCGCTTGTGTCCTTCCGTGACGCCCTTGACAGCCCCGGGCCTCCATTTCCTCCTGGGAGGAGAGGACGGAGCTCAACCCAGTGGACTAGAGAGGGGGTACGGTCCTTGCAGCCCCGGGCTTCTGAGGCTACACGTCGGAGAGTGCAATGCATGTGCTGGCAGTCCTTTGCCTGAAGCCGACTCACATCCGCCTTCCAGACCCTTCCAGAACCTTCCAGACCCTCCCGTGCCTCCCCGGAGCCCATTTCCAATGCTCCAACAGGCAGGGGCACAAGGCAAAGACTTCCTGGGAGGCCTGTGGTTTTCTTGAAGGGCGGGGTGTCCCTAAGGCCTATTTCTTGGCTTGGACCACAGATTCAACTGAAAGCCACGAGCAAGAACCGGTGATGGAGTGGGAAGGCTTCCCGGCATCGGGTGGGGTCACCCTCCCTGGGCCCCAAGAAACCAGATCGAGTGGTGCTCTTGTGTTGGCTTCCCTCAGGAAACTAGATCCTTGGGGGGAGCCGGAGGCCGCGCTCTGACTTGACGGCAATACCCCCTTTCACCTAACGCCACGCGGAGAGTACGTCTCTCCCGCGTGAATTCAGCTATCGAGAGCGTTCTCCGCTAGCTGCTCGCTTCTGTGAACGTTTACCAGCCCTGCCTGCCAGCCGTCCCCACGCGCGTATTTCCCTCGGACGGCAGGAACTGTTCTCCAAGCCAGCGTCGCGCGGACGGAACGCCGCGGTCAGGACGCCTTCTCGTAGGACAGATGTGCCAATGCCACACGGTTTCAGCGACGAGAACTTCGTGGGGACACACGGGAGGCAAAGTGCTGCCCAAGCGGATGCGTTCGTCGTGTTACCCGAGGGATGGGACGGTCTGCTCCGGGGAGCCTGGCAGGTGGTTTTGTATCCCTCTGACCTTGTTCCTCACCCCCCTGGCGGATATGGAACGCACGCTCTCACTGCTCTAGAACCACCAAATGCCGGTTACGCCTCCCTGTCATTCTTTAAGCACACTCCTCACCATCAGAATCTGTGCTGACTGGAGCTGAGAAGTGCCGGCCAGCTAAGGTGGGTGGGAGCAGTTGCTCCTCAGACAGCCACTTCTGGAAGGTTTGCTTCTAGAAAGATCCGAGGCACTCAGGAAGCAGGACGGACACTGCAGGCCTCGCCCGGCTCCCCGGGAGCTGCCCTGTGTACAAACAGCAGGTCCACCTCGGGCGTGTGACGCTCCAGGTCTCTCCCAAGTGACCGAGGGAAACGCTGAGGAAACTCCCGTGTTCCTGGCGCCCACTCTGACTTGGGTTCTTTCGTGACCATCATCTCTTCAGTCAGCGATTCGTTGACTCGTTCTTTCACTTGCTCACGTACTCGTTCCCTCGTTCGCTTAGTACATTTTGACTGACAGCTGCTCTGTGCGTGAGGCACTGTTGTCGGCGTTCTACCCCGAGATCTTGCGTGGAACGTCTTGTCCCTTCTACGCCCGCTAACGTCTCCTCGGCATCCGCGGCCCTCTTGTTCCAGGTGGCCACCGCCTCCAGAGAGCGTTGAATAACCAAACAAAACTTCCCCCTCTCACCGGGCTGATATCCTGACGGGGAGAGACAGCCAATAAGTAATAAATGAGAAAAATGGAGAGCGCCTGGTTTGCTCTTGAAGGAACCAGGGTGCCCGGAGGGGAGATGAGGCCAAGAGGCCACAGGTCCTTCAGGTCACTGTAAGAACGTAGGTGCGTACTTGCAGTGAGCTGGGACTCGCTGGAGGGCATCACATCTCAGCAGGATCGCTCCCCTGCTGCGTTCAGACGAGACTGGGTGCTGTGGGGAGAGTGGGTGGGCAAGGGCAGGAGTGGGGAGACCACCAAGCAGGCTCCTGCCACGACCCAGGTGAGAGATGGCGGTTGGCTTGCTTCGAAAGGCGGTGGTCAGACCCTGGATGTACGTGGAAGGGGGAGCCGACTGCATTTGCACTCGGACCCGATGTGGGGAGGGACAGCGAGACCCAGGACCCCAGATGTGGAGAGTGAGTTCACAGCTTTCGCCTGAGCAACTGCAAGTGTCCAGTTGTCGTCAGCTGAGAAAGGGACGCCTACCCAAGTTGCTACTTTGGGGAGGGAATGTCAGGATCGTGGTTGCGTGAGGTCCGACGTGACCAGCAGCTACCCAAGGGGAGACGGGGGAGCAGGCAGTTTGATCGATGGGTCTGGAGGTCAGGGAAGAGGTCTGGGCAGGAGATGAGTAAATAGTCAGCAGCATGGGGACAATACCGGAAACCATGATCCCATAGGAGGTCATCTAGTGAGTGAGGCTTGACACAAAGGTCTGGGTCCGGGGCTCTGCGACACCTCGGGTCTGGGGAAGGGGTTGAACCAGCAAAAACAGTCTGAGCAAGAAGGGCCAGAGAAAGAGAAGGACATCCGAGCCTGTGACATCGTTGGAGCCACGCGAAGGGGGCGTCTTAAGAAACACCACATGCTGCTAAGTGTCCGAGAGAGGCATGGTCTGAGCACTGACCTAGAGCCTTGGCAATGTGGGTCATTGCAACCTCGGAGTGGTGAGGACAGAGGCCTGGTTGGGGTGAGTTCAAGAGCGTGGGACGCCGTGGACGTTGACACCTCTTTGGGGTAGTTTGAAGGGGCAAAATGGAGCAGGAGCCGGAGGAGGAAGTGGGATCGGGAACGGGTTCCTCGGGATGATGCGAAATCACAGTGACTTTGCAGGGCCCGCTCTGCTGGTGTCCTCGTCAATGAGGAAGGACTCTGTGATGGGCTTTAAGACAAGATCTTGGGCCCGCCAGAGAGGAGGAGGTGGGACCCCAACCCAGGTCTGTCCCGCTCAGCTTTGTTCTGTCCACTGCATCTTGCCGGATTTTTAAAAAAATCTTATTGTAGACCCAGAAATTCCACTCCGAGGCACACGGTCTAGAGAAATGCACATTTACGTGCACCAAGAAATATCTAAAAGAGTGTTCACTGTGACAGTCTTCATCTCAGAGCCCTAAACTGAAAACAATTCGAATCTCCATCAGTAGTAAAATGGATAAAGAGATTGTGATATATTCTTTTTGTTTAATTTTTTTAAATGTTTATTTATTTTTGAGAGAGAGACAGAGCATGAGTGGGGGAGGAGCAGAGAGAGAGGGAGACACAGAATCCAAAGCAGGCTCCGGGTTCTGAGCTGTCAGCACAGAGCTCGACGCGGGGCTCGAACCCACGGACCGTGAGATCGTGACCTGAGCTGAAGTCGGACGCTTAACCGACTGAGCCGCCCAGGCACCCCTATGATATTTTTAATGTCATAGACTTTTTAGTTAAAAATAAGAGGAAAAAAAAAACCCCTTCTTGTAACCAGAATCCCTGGAGCTATCTCCGAAGCTCTTTCTGCCTTAAAAGACCCCTCTCTTCTACATCTGTTGAAAGTTTTCCTCCTCTGGAAAGTTCCTCTGGACCGGCACTTTGGTGCCAGGTGCTCACATCCATCAAGCCCTGCAGAGCTGCTGTGGGTCCCAGCCCACCTGCGTGTACCCCATGTGTGTGTATCCTACGTGCGCCCAAGTCATTTTCTGCACAGCTGAGCCTAGATGGGGAGCTCCTGGAAGACAGAAAATAGCTTACTACATCTCCCCGAGATATACACCACAATCTCCGTCTCTTCCCTTCCCTCCTACACACACACACACACACACACACACACACACACACCTCCTTCACACACTATACACAGATGTTTAAAGCGTGTCTTGGGCTTTAAAACAGAAATCTGCATTCAGAACCTCTCCTTCCATGAGAAAAGGCCGAGAAAAGGGGTTTACGACCCACACTCAGGATTGGGGGGCGGGGAGGGGGGGTCGTTGGTTGTCTCACACTTCTCATTGGATTCTTGCAGTACAAAGTCGAGAATGGAAAAGGCAGCCCTTTGCGAGCATATGCTTTGTGTCCTTTCTAGTTCAAGATCAGATGAATCGTTGATCTTACTTTTTGCCTCTTTCTGTCTTGTAATTTTTCACTTTTGAGCAATAAATAATGAGGGGTTTGCCCTGAAAGCAACTTCTCGTGTTTTTATTAGTCAGAAGTGTTCTGAGGTCAGAACAGCATGAACCGTAAAGTCCAGTCTACAAAAGAGAGCGTACTCCCATTTCGCGGGCGGCAAGTCTGGGGAGCGGGGAAGATGATGTGATCTTGCTGGTGACTTGAGGTTAGGGGATGACCCTGATGTCAAACAAAAAGCCAGATGTGGGCCGGAAAACTGCCGGCACAGAGGCCCCTCACACTTCTCCTAGATTCATTCAAACGCTTCAGGCTTTTAAGGGAGGGAAGCAAAAATCCGTGGCGATCGATCCTTGCTCTTTTCCCAGCCTTGCTTCTTCCCTAGGACTTCTATTTCCCACTTGTAATTCTTCCTATGTACGTGTGATTAACTTTCTACCCAATTTAATATTTCAGCTGAAATTATCAGGAACGTAATTTGGTTTCAATTTTAAAAGGCTACATGTAGACCTGATCCTTTCTAGAAGGTACTTGTAATGTGAAATTAAGGACAAGACTCCGGCTTTAAGGCAACTGTTAAAGGAATAAGTAATGGAAAGTTGCCTTTCACATCTCACTCATTTTAGACACATTCTAATTAACTCCGCCGGAAAAAATAATTGGCTTAGATCGGGTCGATCTGATTGAGGATCTAAATAACCTCGCTTGAGTGGTATTTATATTTCAGCTTCTGGTCTTGGGTGAAGTTAGTATGTGGATTGAATGCTAATTGCACGCTACGTGGGGACAGAAATAACACCAAGGCCCATCGAGTGATCTGTACTTGCTCCCTAATCTTGTAAATAGGTGCATAGAGAGTCTTTCAAAAGTTCATTTCATGTGAGTGGTTTCTCAAAGTTCCTTTTAAGTTGGTTGTTTGGAGCTCACATTATTTCCCTAAAGAAGTAATATGCTTAGTGCTTAACTTCACTGGTCATAGCAATAATAATGGCAAAATCCACCTAAGCTCTAATGCAGCTAAAATAAAGTATTTAAAGAACCAGCCAGAGCCACTGGTCCTGGGTGGCAGATGCCATCTAGTTTAGGAGAAAGGAAGACAATAAGAGGATGCCTCTTATCCCAGGTCCTGGGACAGACACCACCCCGTCTGTGTCCAGAGAGAGACGCATCCAGAGCGATGACCAGGACAGATGCTCACCTGGACAGGTTGGCAAGTCCAGAAGCAGATGGCCATCAGCTTTGGATGGATGACCCAGCTCAGCAGACTCCCATGGTTGCCAGGGGTTGAGAAAGGCTCATATCAGAAGAGTAAGCAAAGGGATTGAGATGAAATCCAAGCAGGAAGACTGGTAGTTGAGTTGGCATCTAAGAACTGACTCTGAACCTGGGAAAAGTCTGAAGCTAACTCTAACAAATAAAAGAGAATCAAAACCCCACGGTGGGTTTCAGATTGAGGGTCAGACAGGGCTGAGGATGTGGTTGGGTGGAGAGTGGGTAGAGGGGACAGGGTAGAAGGAGCAGGGGCAGGAAATGAGATGGGTTCATTACAACCCTTCCTTCCCCATGTGAAACTTTTCCTTTCCTACTCTTTAAGGGAACCATGTTTGAAGCGGCATTTTGAAATCAAAGGCACTTGTCTCCGGCCATCTGCACTTCTCGCCCTCCTCTCCATAGACTCTGGGTGATAGGACCCTCATCTGAGACACCCTCAGGTCCTTGCTGCAACATCTGACTCACGTCTGCCTGCACTCGTACTCAAACGACCTCTCTCCTCCCTCCCTTCCCTGCTGGCCAAGGTTCCAGGCTCTCACTGCGAATGAAACTACCATGCTTGAGGAAAGGACTTACATACACTGCGAAAGAAACCCTTCCAGAAGGGTCTGCATCCTGGAAGGATGCTTGTTAGCGAAGAGGAAGCTCCGAAAGGTGGGTTCCAGGCCATGCAAAGTGAAGGCAGTGGAGGAGAGGGTGTGGAGAGGGGAGAAGAGGAAGGTTTTTAGGCAGGGAGGACTGACCTGCCCAAGAGTTTGTCCGTAGCTGTGCCCCTCTGAGTGGGTGCTGTTGCTCAAGTTTTCCTTCCTCCAATTCTGAGCCACGGGTTTCCGAAAAGCTCTGGATTTTCACTGCATATTCTACTGCTATAACAAGGACTAGATTATACTGGAGAAAGGGTGACAGGGACATGATAATGGTAACCCCCTAAAATCTACTGAGTACCTTCTCAGTACTCCTAGATGCCAGAAATTGTTCTAAGTATTATATATAATATATTTATTATATATTTATATATATATATTATATATTTATATATATTTATTTAAGGGCTTTTTTTTTTTTTAAGAGAGGGAGAGAGAGTTTGAGTGGAGGAGAAGGGCAGTAGGAGAGAGAGAGAGAGAGCAAGAGAATCCCAAGTAGGCTCCACGCCCCTGGGATCATGACCCAAGCAGACATCAAGAGTTGAACGCTCAACCGACTGAGCCACGAAGGCGCCCCAAGGGCTCCTTTTTTATGACTACATATTTTTATTTTGTTTTATCGATGCCCATAATTTATTTCATCAGTCCCCCATTGTTGGTATTTAGGTTATTTCCAATTTTCATTGTCTATTTATAAGAATGCTTCTTCCGGGGCGCCTGGGTGGCTCGGTCGGTTAAGCATCTGACTTCGGCTCAGGTCATGATCTCGTGGTCCGTGAGTTCGAGCCCCGTGTCGGGCTCTGTGCTGACAGCTCAGAGCCTGGAGCCTGTTTCAGATTCTGTGTCTTCCTCTCTCTGACCCTCCCCCGTTCATGCTCTGTCTCTCTCTGTCTCAAGAATTAAATAAAAAAAATGTTAAAAAAAATTAAAAAAAAAAAGAATGCTTCTTCCATTTAACCAGATAACATTTAAGCTGCTATGCAGAAATTTTGTCACCCAGTTCCTAGTTTGTCTTTTAACTTTATCGTGGGTTTGCATTGAGGAGTTTGTTTTTAATGTATTTTTTCTTTTTAGCTTTGGTCCCCCATCACCATTTCCCCTGCCCGCCATCTCCCACCTCTGGCAACCGCCATTCTGTTCTTTATATCTGGGAACTGGGTTTTGCCTTTCTCTGTCTGACTCGTTTCATTTAGTATAACGTCCTTGAGGTTCATCCAAGCCATCACAAATGGCAAGATTTGTTTTTAATGCCTGAATAGTATTCCATTGTGTATTCCATTGACCCTTAAATAACGACGACTTGAGCACAGATCCACTTATACATGGATTTTTTTTTACAGTACAATAGTATAGACATATCATCTCTTTATTATGAGTTTGTAATAACACTTTTCTTTTCTCTGGCTTCCTTTATTTTAAGAATATGGTATATAATACATATAACATACAAAATATGTGTCAATCAACTGTTATCGGTAAGGCTTCTGGTCAACAGGAGGCTATTGGTGGTTACGTTTTGGGGGAGTCAAGAGTTATACACAGATTTTTGACTACACAGGGGGCTGGTGTCCCTAACCCCTGCATTGTTCAAGGGTCAAATGTGTATACCACAATGTCTACAATCATCTATCGTGGACACTTAGGTTGCTTCCGTAGCTTGGCTATTGCTTAAATACTGCCGTCGTGAGCATGGCAGAGGGGTGGGGGTGCAGATATCTTTTCAAGTTAGCGTTGTCATTTTCTTTGAACAAAGACCCAGGACTGTAATTGCTGGATCATATGGTATTTCTATTGTGAATTTTTTGAGAAACCACCATCATGTGTTCTCTAGTGGCCTTGCCTATTTGCATTTCCACCAAGAGAGCACCAAGGTTCTTTTTTCTCCACCTCCTTGCTAACCCTTGTTATTTCTTATCTTTTTGATCATGCCCATTCTAACATGTGCGAGGTGATACCTCACTGAGGTTTTCTATATGCATTTCCAGGATGATTAATAGTGTCGAGTACCTTTCAAGTACCTATTGGCCATCTGTTATGTGTTCTTTGGAAAAATATCTATTCAGATCTTCTGCCCATTTTTACTTTATTGTTTTTATCTTATATATAGATAGCATGCACACATGCGAACATGGGAGAGGGGCAGAGGGAGAGAGCGAGAATCTTCAGCAGACTCTCAACCCCATGACCCTGAGATCATGACCTGAGCCCAAATCAAGAGTTGGTCGCTCAGCCAACTGAGCCACTCAGGCACCTCTCTGCCCATTGTAAAATCAGATTGTGTGGGTTTTTTGGTTTTTGTTTTTTAACTTTTTTTTTTTTTGCTATTGAGTTGTACAGGTTCTTTATGCATTTTGGATATTAGCTCCATATAGTTGAGAAAACTAGGATTTGCAAATATTTTCTCAGTCATAGGTTACCTTTGTGTTTTGTTAATGGTTTCCTTCGCTGTGCCAAGGCTTTTTAGTTTGATACGGTGCTGTTTGTTTACTTTTGCTTTGGTTTTTTTTTTTTGCTTTTGGTATCAGATTTAAAAAATCATGGGAAGAAGCTTGGCACCTGTGTTTTCTTCTGGGAAGTTTATGGTTTCAGGTATTTGTCTTTATTTTAAGTAAATTTTTGTGTGTGGTGTGAGATAGCAGGTGAGTTACATTTTTTTTTTTTTTTTTTTTGCACAGGGCTGTCCAATTTTCCCAAGGCGCTTTATTGAAGAGACTGTCTTTTCCCCGTTGTATATTCTTAGCTCCTCTGTCGCAAATTAACTGACCATATACGCACGGGTTTATTTCCGAGCTCTCTATTCTGTTCCACCGATCTATGTGTCTGTTTTCATGCCAATACCATACTGTCTTGATGACTACGTCTCTGAAACATAGTTTGAAGTCAAGGAGCATGATGCTTCTAGCCTGGTTTTTCTTTCTTAAGATTTCTTTGGCTCTTTGGAGTCTTTTATGCTTCCACAGCCATTTTAGGATTGTTTGTTCTATGTTTTTGTGAAAAATCCCATTGGCGCCTTGATGGGGCTTGCGCTGAAACTGTACGTTTTGGTAGGTAGTATGGACATTTTAACACGCTTCATTCTTCCAATCCATGAGCACAGAATATCTTTTCATTTGCTTGTGTTGTCTTGGGTTTCTTTCATTAATGTCTTGTACTTTTCAACATATAGGTCTTTCACCTTCTGAGTTAAATTTATTCCTCGCTTTTTTATTCTTTCTGAGCCAATTGTCAATGGGATTGTTTTCTTCATTTCTCTTTCCTATACTTGAGCGTACAGAACTGCCACAGATCTTAGGGCATTGATTTTGTATCCTGCAACGTTACCAAACTTGCTTATCAGTTCTAACAGTTATCTGACGAACTTTCCAGGGTTTTCTGTATAATAGCATTTCATCTGCAAAGAGTGACAGGAGTTTTTATCGTGAATGCTGCATTTTGTCAGATGCTGTTTCTGCATCTATGGAGACGATCATGTGATTATGGTCCTCTGCTTTTGCTAATGTGGTATATCACACGGCCTGATTTAGGGGATGTTGAACCATCCCTGCAATAAATCCCACGTGATCATAGAGGCGATCCTTTCAGTCGATTGTAAAATTAAACGGGGTAGTATTTTGCTGAGGATTTTTGCAGCTATTTTCATCAGGGATGTTGGCCTGTAATTTTCTTTTCTGTGGCATCGTTTGGTTTTCATATCAGGGTATTGCTGGCATCATAAAATGAATTTGGAAGGTTTTCCTCCTGTTCTATTTTTTGGAAGAGTTTGAGATGGATAAGTATTAATTTTCTTTGAACGTTTGGTAGAATTCACCAGTGAGGCCATCTGGCCCTGGACTTTTGTTTGTTGGCAGGTTTTTGATTACTGATGACTGATCTCCTTACTAGTAATTGGTCTGTTCAGATCTTTGTTTAAATGTTTATTTATTTTTGACACAGAAAGAGAGACAGAGCATGAGCAGGGAAGGGGCAGAGAGAGAGGGAGACACAGAATCTGAAGCAGGCTCCAGATTTGAGCTGCCAGCACAGAGCCCAACGCGGGGCTTGAACTCACAGTCCATAAGATGATCCGAAGTCGGACGCTCAACTGACTGAGCCACCCAGTCGCCCCTTTTTTTGTGTATTTCTATTGTATCAGTTGTAAATCTCTTCCATTTCCTATTTTATTTTAAGTATTTTAATGCCTTGCATCTTTTAAGCCTCAGCAGCCCATCTTTCCTTGTATCGCAGCAAGGAATCCTGCGGCAAATGAGGCAATTTGGACACGACCATGTTCCTAAAGCATGGCAGGGCCAGGATTGGAACGCAGGAGAGCTGTGTCAGGATTTGACCCAAAGCCTGTGCCTCTGAGTATGTCTGTCTGATGTCTATACAACTAGAGCAAGGCAGCTCGCGGCACGGTGCTCGGCGGCTGGCAGCTTTTCCAGGCAGACTCGTCTGTGATTTCCAGCCAAGGTGGACTAGAAGTTGTGCTAAGGAAATGAGGATGAAATAGAAGGGGGTATCTGTAAAGGGAAAAACAGGGAGAGGAGCAGGTGGCAGAAACGAGTCAGCTCAGACCTTAAGTTGCCGGGTTAATGAAGTCAAGCCAAATTGAGTTAAGTCAATGAAGTTGGGCAGAAGGGTGAAAAGAGTGGGTCAGGGAGTAGTCAGGAAAAAAAACAAGATTTCTACCTGAACAGAGCCTGGAAGATGAACTGGGAAAAGGCTGGGGAAAGACATGCGGATGGGATTAAGGTCATAACTTGTCTAGCATCAGGATCGGGGTGTAGGTGAGGTGTGATGGAATGAAGAGCTTAGGAGGGCAGGAGAATGGAGAGGGGGCAGGACTGAGTGGCACACACCTCTCTGGAAAGGTAAGTTTTCTTCAAAGAGAAGAATCATACGTTCGTAGCGGCCGAGCTTGCGAAAGACCGGTCGTTATCGCGCGAGCCGTCATTCCTACAGTGTAACTGCGCTGCGACCCTGCCGCATGCCTGGCACCGCCGAAGATTCTTTACATGCTTCATTCTAATTCTCAAAACCCTTCAAGATGGATGCCGATACTTCCAATTTACCAGTGGAGGGAATTGAGGCCCAGAATGGTGAAGTCACCCGCCCAAGGACATGGGGTTAGGAAATCACAGAGTGGGACTCTGAAGTCAAGGTTAGCTTGCTGCATTAGTCAAGGCGCAGGGCAAGGTGCTGTAACAAAGACGCCCAAAGAACAGTGCGTTACGCGAGGCGGAAACTTCTTTCTTTCTCATGTAATAGACTGCAGGTCAGGAACCCAGGCAAGTGGGGCGGCCGTGCTCTGAAATGTCGTTTCAGAGACATTCTACCAAACGTTCAAAGAAAATTAATACTTATCCTTCTCAAACTGTAGTGGTTGTTACTGCAGATCATTGTGCGAACATGAACGGACCCATCACCGCTGGAGGCTCAACCCAGAGCCCGTATCTGACTTGCACAGGCAGGGCCTGAGCCAGGAAAGGTAGAGATGGGGAAGACTGATGGGTGCCCACCATCCCGGACTGTGCTGCTCTCGATTCTCAGAGTTGTCCTTTCCAACATGTTCTTCTGTCTCTCTAGGACCTAGGAACCATTGACTGTTCAAGCCCACAAGAGAAACGTAAACTCAAAATGCCAGAGCTGAGATGTGACGGGACTGAATATCCCCTGGTCCAGCTTCTAGTCCCCAGAGGAAGCACAAGGAGAGTCTGCCCCCTGGGATCACAGAGGGTAGTCAGCAGGTAGTCTGTCCATGCTCTGTCCACCCACCATCCACCCTCCCAGGAATAGGAATGAGGAAGCCCCACACCCTCTGAGCTCAGGGCATCCATGATCCACATTAAACCAATCCTGGCCTTCCCACTCTCCTCCGTTACCCATGCCGCGGAGAGGGGTAAAGGCAGCCTTCCCAGCGCTTCAGTCCAGACTGTGGCAGGTCCTGTCTTCATTCTTAGGTTGACAGGTGGCCCATTTTTTTCTTTCCAGTGCCTCGGAACATCCCACAGCGACATGGAGTCACTTGCCTTAAAATATCCTGGATGATGGAAAAAGACAATTCCTTTCCAGGCGTAGGCTGGGTGGGTTTAGATGTGGGATGGCCTTGGCCTTGGGTGGCTGACAGCAGAGCATGGGGACATGTCTGTCCTCACCCTCCCAGCCATTGACTAGTCCAGGTTCAAGCTTAGGATTGAACTCATCTCTTCTCTTGACTCAGATCAAAACCCTCAAGCCGCTGCGTTTAATGTAATCCGGTTCCCAACTTCAGGCTCAGTGATGTGCTCAGGCTTCCCTTCGATGTTTGTGTGCCTTCTGTGTAGACCTGGGCTCTCTCCAAGAAGTCAGGGGGAGCTAGGGAGGAGGGAACCACCCCTCCTTAGTCCCTAGAACCGTGGCCAGCCCTTGGATGGTGCAACCCTTCTCCTCTGCGTCTCCTCTGCCTGGAATGCTCATCACTTCCTCTGAGTTGAGAACGACGACTGACATTAACACAGTGCTTACTAAGTATATCTAGTCCTGTAGTGCTCACGTGCTGTTATTGTAGTGCTGTCCATCTGTCCGTCTGTCTAGGAGGGAGAGCACTGTACGAGCACTGGGCATCGTTCAGTTCTCAATCCTTATAGCACACTAGGGGCTGGTTCCATTATGATTCCCACTTTACAGATGAGAAAACTGAGGCACCTGCCAGATAGTTATTGTCAGATCGTAGAGGTCCACTTGCACACTTTACTCCCGCCGTGTCGGATCCGGGTCTATATGGATGGCGTCGACAGGCTTCCAAATTCTGTGGTTTTCGGTTGTGTTTAGCCAGTGAGGAGAATGAAGGGGAGGGGTGGAGAGAGTGAGGTTGTGCGCTTGCCCCCCTGGCTCTCTCCCTGCGAGGTGGCCGGGGCCGCGTGTGTCTCCCAGCCTGAGGACGCTGCCGCTTTCAGGGCTCTCCCTTCTCCTGGGCTCCCTCTTCTCGTTCCTTCTGGCCTCAGGTGGTGGCAGTTCCTGGGTTCCTGCACAAGCCCCCAGGGGCTCCGGAGACTCTGCCCAGGGGAACAAATCCCTTTGTAAACAGCCCCCTCCAATTATTTACTTTCCCTCTCTCTGAACTCCGTTTAATTAAATCACAGAACAACACAAAAGAAGCTGTATTCCTGGCGAGTGGATGCGGTCTTCCTTCGAAAAGTGCTGAGCACACCAAAAGCTTGCAAGCTTCTTGCGTTTGCAGTTTGGTGAAGCTGGCTTGCTTTTTTACGAGCAGCCAGCAATTGAACGCCAACCCCGGAAATTAAGGATTCGTTTTGGTTTTAAAAAAAGGTGGTTAGCCACCTGCACCAAATGCAAGTTTACGCCAGGTCTAGGAATTTTGTAAGTGAAGACCGCCATCTAGAAGAAGTTTCACCCTTTAGTTTCCCAGGGAGCTGGGCAAGGAGAGTTCGAGCAAACAGAGTGAGGCAGGCTACACAGGACTGAAGGGGGTGCGGCGACAGGGTTGGGGAGATTTTTGCAAACACAGCCATCCCCAAACAGGATAGCTCCCAAGTAACCCGGCCACCCCAACACCAAGACAAGGGAAGGCTGAGGGATACTAGGTTTGAGAGCATTTATTTAACGTGAAAAGGATCAGACGGTCTCAGTAGACCACAGGTTGACAGAGGTGGTTGTTCTTCGAGACAAAAAGTCTAAAAATTGTGAATTTTCACCCAAAGTTGCATAGCTTGGGCAAAGCCAGGACTCATACTAGGACCTGCCTGCTGTAGAACCCATGTTCGTTTCTTTATACTATAGCTTCCGAAACCCGAGGAACTGATAAAAACATACAGATTCTCAGACCCCAGTCCTGACTTACTGAATCAGAAAATTCAGAGGGAGTAGCTTAGGAATTGATACTTTTAGAAGAGCACCACAGTGATACGGTCTAAATAATCCAGGGATCCGGGGAGTGTGTGGGCGAAATGAGAGTGGTTGAGTTAATCATGACCGCAGCTGAGTGATGCGCTCATGGGGGTTGATTTTCCTTTTCTCTTTGCTTTTGTGCGTGTTTTAATTATTCCACAATGAACCCTTAAGAAAAGAGAAAACAGAAAGAATTAGCAAGAAATCTATAAATCAACCAGATTGGAGACCCCCTCGTTTGATATTCCACACTGGGGGGCCCTGCCAATTTATGAACAGGTATGGAGGGAGGGACTGAGTCAAATGTGTCATCTAAAAAGGACACAAGTCTTATCTGATCCCCAGTTGGTAGAGCTGTCAACGATTAAACATCATGGAATGCAGACTCAAAGGGCCAAATGACACTTGCAAGGTCCATTCTCCCCCCCACCCCCCGGGGTGGGGGTGGGGTCCTGACATCATTGCCATAAACCACGCCCAGCAAGAAGGTAGTCAGTTTGGGGTAGGATTTGCTCTTTTCC
Source organism: Panthera onca (assembly GCF_046562875.1). Classification (NCBI taxonomy): domain Eukaryota; kingdom Metazoa; phylum Chordata; class Mammalia; order Carnivora; family Felidae; genus Panthera; species Panthera onca. Next base: position 70,667,689 of record NC_138349.1, read on the forward strand.
CGGCCTTGCAAAAATAACCAGAGAAAGGAAACTCCCAAGACCCAGGCAAATTGGGTGTTTTCTCTGGCTCAGCAAAACCAGCCCCGTCCACGGGACTGCAGTTAAGAGAGTCGGTGCTGCAGTATCGCTAGGGACAAGCCGGCCTGGGATGGGCAAGTGGCCCACAGAGCCTCTGCCCTACACGCCTGGCACCTGGGGGAGATGTGCGCGTGTCTGCCCGCCCACGCCGTCTCCAGTGGGGGCGGGCATTCGCTGCAGGGTGCTTAGGTGTGCTAACTCCGGGTCGTGCAGACCTAGGACCTCAGCCCGTGTCGGTCACTGCTGTGGGCGAGTTGCCAGACCTTTGGGAGCCCCGGTTTTCTCATCTGCAAAATGACAATAACAAAAGGGCAAGTTCCATGGCTTGTGAGGAGGTGACCCCCGTGCGGCGCGTTAGCAGTGAGCCCCAGGCCCGAGGACGGTGAATTTTTCCTCTTGCTGAGCCCCAGCTGTCCCTTCTTCCTGCCTCCCTGGAGCAGAAGCTGTGGGTGCTCTGCCTGCACCTTCCGCTTTAGGGGTGCTCCAGCCGGCTTCCAGCTGTGTCTCATTGCCCGAGGCCTTTCTCTGCAGCCACAGAAGGTCACTTGGGCCCCAGGTGAGGCAGGACAGGACCAGTCCTCAAACCCTGCACGGAAATACCACAGCCCCCTCCCACCTGCCATATTCTTATTTACTGGGTCTCTCAGGCATCTCGCTCATGGGGACCACAGACCTCACCTGTTTCTCCTCCTGCCTGATCGGTGGTTGTCACCTTGTGCCATCAACAGCCACTTTGAGGAGAGCTATGGCGCCGGTGCAGTGAACCCCTCCCCAAGCTCGAGAGCCTAAGAGGGACCCGCTGTGGCCCTGGAGGCCAAAGCTCCCCCGCGGCCACCCATGGGGGTGGCTGGCCGATAACACACCCTTTCTTTGTCCCCCCACCTCCCAGATAAACCACTTGTACTCAAACCCTTGCTTTGGGATCAGATCTGGGCAGTCCAAATGAAGACACTTGGTATTACGAGGTCCAGACAGCAGATCCTGTGTCTTGGGTCATTTATTTGTTAGTAGATGGCGACAAGGACCTGGGTCTTGGCAGGAAGGGGGTGGTGATACCCCCTGGCATGCTGTAGCCCATCATGAAGACCCCCTTCTGTGAATACCCGGGATGCATGCTGGTTATTTGGCACCTGCAGTCCTGTCCCCAGGGGGGAGGTGACCTTCTGTGCCCTGTGATGCTGCAGCTGGGACTCTCAACATTCCATTTCCACGCCGCCTGGGTGGAATTAGGCTCTGGGGTGCCGTGGGATGCTGGAGGGAAACAGGGGGCTGGACGAGGAAGAAGGGACTTGCCACTTCCCATCGCTGCCAGGGTCGCTCAGCGATGATTCTTCATTCTGGAGAGGAAGTCGGTTCCAATCGCTACAGGTGGTTCCAGTTAATGGTTTTTCCCGTAACCCGTTTCATGGCCCCCCCTCAGTAGGGGTGCCCCCTGTCGAGACAAAACCCTTCCCCATGATCCCCCAGTCTTGGGGTCTTCGTCACTTCCTGCAATTACTACCTCGGCGACACCACAGTGAGGGTGGCCAACAGGTCTGGTTTGCCTGGGGCTACGGGGTTTCCCAGAAGGCAGGACGTTCAGCACTGATAGTAACATAGCTCTGGGCAAACCGAGGTGACTGGTCTCAGTGCTCCCTTCTTACCTGCCCAGGTCCTCAATAGCTGTTTTCAAATTCTCCATACGAAGTTTTCTATGTAAAAATTCCTTGGTGAGGCTTATAACTTCTTCTGACCAAAGCCTGACCGGTACCATATGCGATGCAGGTGCTGGAAGATGAGCCGGCTTACCCGATGTCGCTAGCATTTGAGCGGGATGGTGGCGGTCACGGGGGACTCTTAGTGCATCAGGGCAGGAAGACAACGGCAGACCCAAGTCAGAAAACCATTGACGAGGGCACCAGATTGGAAGCCAGAAGCCCTCTGTGGTAGCACGTAAAAGGACGGTCGCCTGCCGGGGCCGGTGGCACATCCCGCTGTACACGTGGCTTTGGACCCGATAAAACGCGTGGTGAGGTCTGACGTTACGGCCCCAGCAAGTAGCCGGTGCCAAAGTCAAGGCGCCGTAAAGAAGAGCGGGACCCGGCAGCCTAGAAGGGGTCGTCTGGGTACGTGTGCTCCAGACCCCTCAATCCTCAGGTTACCTGGCCCTCTCGGTGCTTTCGTAGCCTCCCCTTGCCCCAAGGTGACGTGGAGGTCTCACCTGAAGCCAGTGCTTTGTAAGATGATACTTGCCCTCGTGGCTTTTCCGCCAGGGGTGGTAAACTTTCTCTGTAAAGGGACAGATAGCAAATATCTTAGGCTTTTCTCGGCCAGGGGTGGTAAACTTACTCTGTAAAGGGACAGATAGCAAATATCTTAGGCTTTTCTCGGCCAGGGGTGGTAAACTTTCTCTGTAAAGGGACAGACAGCAAATATCTTAGGCTTTTCTCAGCCAGGGGTGGTAAACTTACTCTGTAAAGGGACAGATAGCAAATATCTTAGGCTTTTCTCGGCCAGGGGTGGTAAACTTTCTCTGTAAAGGGACAGACAGCAAATATCTTAGGCTTTGCAGGCCACGCAACCCCTCTCATAACTACTCAACTCGTGCACTGCATCCAGAAAGCAGCCTCACCCGGTGCCCCGGGTGGCTCAGTCGGTTAAGCGTGATCTCGGCTCCGGTCAAGATCTCACAGTTTGTGGGTTCGAGCCATGCTTGGCTGACGCCCCTCCCCCACTCGTGTGGACAAGCCCTTGCGCGCTCTCTCTCAAAATAAATAAATGAACTTAAAAACAAAACAAAACCAAAAAGCAGCCTCGCCAATATGTAGATGAATGGGTATGGCTAGAGTCCTAACAACACTTTATTTGCAAAAACAGGCCGTGTTTGACCTGTGGACCACAGTTTGCCAGTCCCTGTGGTAGACCAATAATTAGCCCTAGCATATCTCAGCACGGCAGACGCGAAAAATGCCTCCCGTCTTCAGAAAGGGCCGCGGAACCCAGCTAACATGCACCCTCGTGATTCAGAAGGTCCCATCTGGGAATGAATCTTGAGATAACTGGCGCGAAAGAAAACAGAAGGCTGGAGAAGGGAGACTTCACTGACATGTGGGCACTGTCCCATGACTCAGGATTTAGCACCCTGGCAAGGACCCTTAGCGCCCCCCTAATCTGCTACTGACACAGTGCCCCGCAGCGTGGTGATAAAGGATGGCCTCAACAAAATGAGACATTAATGCCAGAACGGCCTTGGGAGCAGAAGGGGGAGAATGCTCAGTGAGGCAGGCATACAAAAATAGATTCTGTAAAATCAGAGCGTCTACCTCGCCTTCTCTGTCTGCCCCTCCCCTGCTCATGGGCTCGCTCGCTCTCTCGCTCTCTCTCTCGCAGATAAACTTTTTTTTTTTTTTTTTTTAAAGAAAAGCACAGCACGGTTGGCAGGGCTAACCCATCAGAGGTGACGTGGACAAATGACTGTAACAGCAGAAGAGTTCCAGTGGCAACCTGGACCCTTATCTGCAAGAATCAGGGGGGCGTGACTAACAGACCGTGGTGTTCTTAGTGGTGAGATCGCAGCATGTTGCTTGAACTGTGTAACCAAAGATGAAGGGCAGGTGAGGCAAAGACTGATGTCAGCTGCTGCAATGGAAAACCAGGATGCTTTGCCCAGTTTCCAGACCTGAGCCTGTTGTCAGACCCAGAGCGAATTGCCGAAGGGGAGCCTGGGTGTCCTTGAGGAATGCCCTTGCAGCATCATAGCACAGCATACACGGTAGTGATTATCTCCTTCGTCTGTCACTGAAAAAAAACTTATGGCTATTTCTCCTGAGGCAAAGGAATGACTCAGATCTTTAAAGAGCTGTGGATGGAAGATCTGGGCTAAAACTTAAAATGCCATCCCAACCCTCCCCCTGATGTGGAGAACTTCTGGCTCCAAACCCATCTCATAGTGAGTTCAACGGATTCACACCCCACCTCGTGTTCATTTGTCTGTTCCCTGAATGTGTCACTGGAAAGGACGCACGTGAGAGCTGGAAGGACACTGTTGCGGAGTAAGAGCCACAGCGGTAAGAAAAACCCAAGTGGAAACTCTCGAAACTTCCTCATTCTGGCTAAGATAGGAAATCAGAAGAAATGTCTCGTTCTGGGTTAGAAAGTCGCCTAAAAACTTAACGACGGCAAACAAACAAACAAACACCAAAAAAACTTAAAGAAGGAAGCGGGCAGGGCCCCTGGGTGGCTGAGTTGGTTAAGCATCTGACTTCAGCTCAGGCCATGATCTCACCGTTCCCCAATTTGAGCCCCACGTCAGGCTCTGTGCTGACAGCTCAGAGTCTGGAAACTGTTTCAGATTCTGTCTCTCTCTCTCTGCCCCTCTCCCACTCTTTCTCTCTCTCTGTAAAAAATAAATAAGCAAAAAAAAAAATTAAAAATAAATAAACATTAAATAAATAAATGAAATTGGGTTTGTAAATTTAATATATATTTTTTCCTCTGTAAGGTACTTCAATTGTCCGATAGATAAACCAAGCCTTTCCAGGGTCTTTAGTCAATTTTCATAAGTCCAATTAATTGTAATTTATAAACAAGATGAATCTAGGTCCTTTTAAGTGTTCTTACACTCTATATAAATTTAGTAAATCTAGAATGTATTATGCTAAGCAAAATAAATTAGTCAGGGAAAGACAAATATGATTTCACTCATATGTGGAATTTAAGGAACAAAACAGATAAACATAGGGGAAGGGAGGGAAAAATAAAGACAAAAACAGAGAGGGAGACAAACCAGAAGAGACTCTTAAATACTGAGTTGAGAACAAACTGAGGGTTGGGGGAGGGGTGGTGGGTGGGGGGGATGGGCTACATGTGTGATGGGCATTAAGGAGGGCACTTGTTGGGATGAACACTGGGTATCATATGTAAGTGATGAATCACTAAATTCTATTCCTGAGACCAATACTACATTACATGTGAAGTAATTTGAATTTACATTTAAAAAAAATCACAAATTTATTTTATTTTTTTAATGTTTATTTATTTTTGGGAGAGAAAGGGGGGAGCAGAGAGAGAAGGAGACACAGAATCCCAAGAAGACTCCAGGCTCTGAGCTGTCAGCACAGAGCCCAACACGGGGCTCGAACCCATGATCTGTGAGATCATGACCTGAGCTAAATAAAGTCTGGTTCTTAACCAACTGAGCCACCCAGGTGCCCCCCAAAAATCACAAATGTAAATCACTTAATTTTAATATGGAATCACAAAACTGGCCTATTACTTGCATAAGCCAAAATCTCTTAAGTACTGTAGGAACTTAAGTACTAAATATGAGTTGAATACTTACGTCAAGAATTGTGAAGAGTCTGAAATTTAGCCTACTTTCAAAATAATCAGTTTGGTGGCTGCTGGCAAAGGATAGGAGCCTTCTGAGTCAGAGACAAAGGACTTAGTTACTCATAGCAATAGTAGAATTCAGCATTTATACCAGTTTCTGAGTCCCAGTCCCCAAGGGTGGTGTGAAACAGGCCAAGTGACATCTGCACCCACAATGGATTATGGGAGAGGAGCCCTGAGCTTAGGGCGCCCAGATCTTTTCTAATGGACAGTAAGTCTGCTTCAATTTTGCTGTGGAGAATGGCGTTATCTTTATTGTACTGGACAGTAAATAAACCTGCCCTTTGCTCTGGAGGAACACTGTCTCTGTTTTCCAAAGCTGTTCACCACATATCCTTGAAAAGATAGTGCAGAAGAAAGGCAGTCATGCGTCTGCTCACAAGATGTGCAGAAACAGGAGAAACCCATGGAAAATGCTCTCTCAACACCTTACCCACAAAATAGTCTCACTGTGGGTTGATTCTCTTAAGCATTTCTAAATTTAAATCTAGATCTTTCTGTGATTGAAAGATGTTTCCCTGCTAGGGGATCAATCCAGACAACTTTTGGGTTATTTTCTCATACAATTGTTGTGGTTGCCTCCCAGTTAACTGGGGAATTTTTATTATTTTTTTTTTTCCAACGTTTTTTATTTATTTTTGGGACAGAGAGAGACAGAGCATGAACGGGGGAGGGGCAGAGAGAGAGAGGGAGACACAGAATCGGAAACAGGCTCCAGGCTCCGAGCCATCAGCCCAGCGCCTGACGCGGGGCTCAGAGCCTGACGCGGGGCTCGAACTCACGGACCGTGAGATCGTGACCTGGCTGAAGTCGGACGCTTAACCGACTGCGCCACCCAGGCGCCCCATCTGGGGAATTTTTAATGACCAGTAGATCTCTGGCTGGAACATGGCTTGGGTGCTTGTGGGTGACTTTGACTGCCAGGTGAATCCTGGCTTCAGAGTCATTGTGCCAATAGTCTCCAAACAGGGTGGTCTCCACATGTATTTCACCTATACTTGTGTTACATGACCTCATTCTGCTGACTTGCGACAGAGCGGTCAGCCCTCCAGCCAATTGTTGCTCCCTCTGGTTGGATTTCACATATCTATTTACATCTTTATTCTTGTCATGCTATTCCTATCTTTTACTCTTTTTTTTTAATGTTTATTTATTTATTTTGCGAGAGGAGAGGCAGAGAGCGAGGGAGAGAGAATCCCAAGCAAGCTCCTTGCTCAGCACAGAGCCCAACACGGGGCTTGATCTCAGGAACAGTGAAATCATGACCTGAGCAGAAATCAAGAGTTGGATGCTTGACTGACTGAGCCACTGAGGTGTCCCTATTCCTATCTTTTAGACCACAGACCTCAGAGATACACTTGACTCCATTGTCTTCACGTTTAAGAAGAGCATTTTGTTTAGTTCTTTGACAGGCTGGGAAAGGGTATCTTCTCATCTGATCCTCTCTTTCCTGTTCTGGAAAGTGCCAAAGTGTGCCACTTGGGCAAAGGGAAAGAGGAAACCCTTCCTGTGGAGGTCCCTCAGAGATGTAACAGTTAAGGCAGCAGCCCCTTGCTGTGGCCAGGAGTTGAAGATTTCACCCTTCTCAGAAGAGCTCCCGCCCCCTGGCTGAAGCTCCACCTTCAACTGCTCTGTCAGTGAAAGTCCTGCTCCTCCCCAGGAGGACCCCTTGCCAGGGGGGCTGAGTCCTGAGTGCTCACCTGTATGGCACAGAGGGCAGCAACTAGGGAGAGAGGAGGGCTCTGGCGACACCTTGAGCCAGCCCATAAATTCCCCCTTCCTTCCACCGACAGATCATGAATCCCTTGGAACAGAAGCTGAGTAATAATTGGTCTAATAATGGGAAATGGGTCAGAGAGAAGGGCCTCCATGGTGGAATGGAGATGACTTTTTTAGGTACATAGTTTTGATAGGCATGTGAGAAGGAATTACAGCCCTACAGCAACCTCTGGTTTGCCCAGCTTGAAATAACTAAAGTTTCTCTCCATTTCAAATTCTAAATTAATTATAGCCTGAGTGCACTATCGCATTCAGCTTTCATCGTCCATTCAGTTTGAAGGCCATTACCAGCCGCCGAGCCTCCCAGCTCCTACAACCGGCGGCGGTCTGTCTATACTCTGCACTCCCAGAGTAAAACTTGAGCTGGTGTCTCATTTCCCTCTCCTAATAGCAAAGTAAAGCCCAAAGGAAAGGGGCCCTGTTGGTGGCAGGATAGCGTCCTGGCATAGCTTATGGATAGATGGCACCTGGCAGGGTCTCACATCGCCTGGGGAACAGCAGGAGAAGGGGCAGCCCAAGCTGGGTTCTTTGTGGGGGGCGGGCACTCCATCTGAGCTTGGGCACCAGGGCATGTCCACTAACCGTGAGAAGTTTGCTGGTTTTCACAGTTATTTTTTGGCCGGAACGCACAGCAGCCAAGATGCTCTTACTTGTGCTTTATGATGTTGTGATAAGGGCCCCAGGATTCCCAGAGACTGGTACCACTGACGAGGAGCCAGGAGACCCGAGTTCTAGTCCCGTCTCCGCCACTCACTGCCACCATCACTGAATAAGTCCCTCGATGTGTTAGTTATCTAACTCATAAGCAAGTGTAATTGTACCTGCCACGCCATATCCCAGGGTTATTGCTGGGCTTGGTTATTTCATCACATGAAATAATGGAATACTAGATGTGAATATACCCTGCGAAGTACTGTGTTGCTCATTCTAAATGAGAGTCCAAGGGACCCACTTCAATTCTCAGCACAGGACAGCTCTTCTGATCACTCAGAGACTGACAACAAGCTCCCCAGGTTCCTGGTTTGAATCTCTATCCAAGAGATAGAAAGCTCAGCCACGGTGTTCCACCTGGAGGGATCTTGGGATGTGGCTCTCAGCTGGAAAAAGGTGGGGGGACCCGTCTGCCTGACTGTGGGAACTTAGGGGAGGCACCTAAGTGGCCGGGTTTACCGAGGGCTGGAGTGCAGAGAGAAAGGAGGCAGGAAGAAGAGAGGGCAGCGAAGGACGGAGAGGTATGGTGTGGGCTCTGTCCTCAAGCCAGATCCGGAATCCCGGGGCTTCCTTCCACCTGCTACCTCGCACACCTGTCACCTGAAGGGGCTCCTCACAGGTCTCCCTGCTTCTGCCCGACGGCCTTCAACACGGAAGTCAGATTCCTCCACAGCACCCAAAGCCCTCAGCAGCTCTGGATTCCCCTCAGAGCAAGAGCCCAGTCTCCAGGGAAGCCCACGAAGCTCCCCCTTCTCAGCCCCTGCTTCTGGTCGCTCCCAGCCACCCTCGCCATGCGGGCTTCCGGCCTGTTTCAGACTGCTGTTTTGCACCAACCGTTGTTCTGCTTGGACCCCTCTTTCCCGGATTTCCCCAGTCATTCCCAGTGACTTTCCTCACCTCACTTGAGTCTGTGCCCATTTACGTTTTTCACCATGAGACTTAGAACCACCACAGACTGCCCAGCGCCCTCCCGAACTCTTCGTACCTCTTAGCCTGGGTTGTCCTTCCGGTGGTCCTTATCACCTTCAACACCACGTAACTTATTTCTTACACTTTCTGTTTATTCCGCCTCCTCCCTCCCCCGGCCAGAATGTAAACCCCAGGAGCGCATCTGCTTCCTTTCACCGACGTATCCCAGGGGCCTAGAACACCGCCTGGCCCATATCAAGTATTCAATAAATATTTGTAAGAAAATGAGTAATTCCGTGGGAGGAAAGGGAGGAGACCGTCTCAAGAAAGAGAAAGAATTCAACAATGTCAACACTTCCGAATGCTTCAGAGAGGTCAAGGCGAGAGCCGGAATCCTTGGCAAACACACTCCCGTCTGTTTGGACTGGAAACAGAGTACCATGCAGGATTATGAGATGAATGAATGGGACTTAAGTACAGGAAAAATAAGTGTCAACAACGCCTTCAAGAAAGGCAGGGCAGGGGGCGGAGGGGGGGGAAGGTTGTAAATCACTTCGATGCTAACTTGAGGGCACCACATCAAGAAAAAGAAATGCTTTCTGTGGTTTTAAACCGTCTTCTGGTTCTGAAATTAATGTGTGCCCATTTTAGAAGGATTTGGAAATCGTAAAAGACCCAAAGACAGAGATGAACGTCTCGCCCCATCCCACCACCCAGAGAAAATCACAACTGACCGTGCCCTATGCTTGTTCTCTAGGCCCAGGTATTTATGACGGTTCTGTTGCTTGTTAGAGTGCTTCCTCAAAACTCAGGGGCGTCTGGGCGGCTCAGTCGGTCAAGCGTCCAACTTTAGCTCAGGTCATGATCTCACGGTTCGTGAGTTCGAGCCTGGCGCGGAGCTCCGCGCTGACAGCTGGGAGTCTGCTTCAGACCCTTTGTCCCCACCTCTCTCTGCCCCTCCCCCACTCATGTGCACACATGCTCCCTCTCTCTAAAAAATAAACATAACAAAACTTTTTAAATTACACAGCTATGCGTGATATGGCTACTTTGTATTTGCATGTCCATTTTGTAGCTTTGTATTCATTTCCTGTTGTAACAGGAATTTTTCTTCATACCCTCATAGGTTTTTGTATGATGTAAATCTGGGGGGCGCAAATGACTTTGTTCAATAACGTATATAGCCAATTCTCTCCTTGGACCTTTATGTTTTACCCATTTCTTTATTATTATAAGCCACACTTAGAGCATGATGTTTCTTTTCCTTTCCTTTCCTTTCCTTCCCTTCCCTTCCCTTCCCTTCCCTTTCCTTCCTTTCCTTTCCTTTCTTTTCCTTCCTCTCCTCTCCTCTCCTCTCCTCTCCTCTCCTTTCCTTTCCTTTCTTATTTTTTTCTTTTTGGAAAGAGAAAGAGAAAGCCCAGAGAGGAGAAGTTGAAGAAATAAGAGAAAATGGAAATAACTCGTGGCAAAATGTCTTGAGGAATCTGGACAAGATGAAAGGAAAGGCGAGGGAGCACGTAAGACTTGACCTTGAGGGGTCAGCCTGTCACCGCCCACAGGCCCTGTCAGTACCAGCATCACTGCAGTGGGCACACGAGAGTGTGCCACACTGTGGACAACAGGAGCCCATGGCATCCCCCGTGGTCCAGGCGCCAGAAGACCCTGAAAAGCTAGTGGGGAGCACAGAGCCCCAGCCTCACCAAGGCAGGTTCGGGCCTCGGTCTCTGTGTTTCTACCACGTTACCCAGCTGAGTCTGACGCTCACCAGAGTTTGAAAACCCGTCAAGCCTCTTCGGACTTCCGGTCAACGTGAAATATGGGGCACAGAAAAATGAATTAGATGACAGGCTGAGGAATCAGACGCATCCAGAAAGTGTAGCATCCATCACAGAGGACATCCTAAATGGTCTCTTCCACCGGGCAGTGCCCGGGGAAGGATTGGGGAGGGCGGCTTAAGACTTAACAACATTTAAGTATACAAGAACCGAATACAAAGTTTGAATTCTGTCTTGTTTGAATTCTGTCTCAAGCAAAGCAATTTGGGGAGGGCCAACAAGGGGTATTTGAATGCGGAGGGGTATAAGACATTACTAAGGAATCACTGTTCACTTGGCTTGCTGTCCTATGGTATTATCGCTGGGCCAGAAAATGCCTTTATATTTTAGAGTCACGTGCCAAAGTTTTGAAAGTAAATGTGACACGTGCCTCTTCGTAATATTTCAGCAAGGCAAAAGTGAGCAAACAGATATGGACAGTGTTAACGGATAGATCTAGGTCACGGACACAGGGGGACTCGTTTTAATATCGTAGCTGGTTTTCTATATATTTGAAAAATTGTCGTAATAAAACGCTAACGAGACACGTGGGAGATCAGCCGTAGCAAGTTGGAGAGACCATCGGTCCTCAAAAACTGGCCTGTACGGAGAGAGAGGTGATAGAGATTTTTCGGGTGGAGGAAGTTTGAGGAAACTCAAGTTGAGTAGCCCACCTATCACTTAGGCAGAGAGGGAGAAGTGCAGTGACGAGGCAGGGGGATTGCCTTGAAGGGAAGGAAATCACGACTGAATCACCTCACGGAGCCTACCGGATGCCTGGAGAAGTCCTTGGGGATGCCGGATTCTGAGGTGGCCGAGGCTGATCAGGCTTGTGTGTCGGCCTTTGTGTGTGGCTGAGGGTGTGCAGAGGGGGGTGTTGGTGAGTAGTTTCAATACCTCTCATACTGAAAAAAGCTGAGTTTTATGCCTTTCAAATCTTGCTGGCCCACACTTTCCGAGGGCGGAGAGACCCAACGTTGATCTAGCAAAGATTTAGCGAGCACTTTATTCTAGGCTACACCTCGGCCCCATCAACCTTTGTGGTTTTTCTGGTCAGCAGGAGGGGCAGGCTTAGAACTGTCCATCACAATGCATTTCTTACTATCCAAGTTATATCGCAGTGGGGTTGTATTCATAATTTTTAAGAAGTTATGTCTTCTTTTTTAATGCTTATTTATTGAGAGAGAGAGCACGTGCGCGAGCCAGTGGAGGAAGGGCAGAGAGCGGGGAGAGAGAGAAACCCGAGCAGGCTCTGTGCTCTCAGCACAGAGCCCGACCTGGGGGTTGATCTCACAAACTGTGATAATCCAGAGTTGTATCCATATTTATCTTAAACGTTTTTAGGGCAAAGCCTTCTCTGAAACCCGGTAAAAGTTATTTCTTTTTTTCTCCTGAGAAAAGATGTACAGATGCCCATGTGTGGGAATCTGCATGGGAGTTCAAGAAAGGGGCTCCTGGGTGGATCAGTCGGTTAAGTTGGCCAACTCTCGATTTTGGCTCAGGTCACTCTGCTGTGATTGAGCCCCGAGTTGGGCTCAGCACTGATAGTGCAGAGCCTGCTTGGGGATTTTCTCTCTGCCTCTCTCTCCTCCCCTGCTCTCTCTCTCTCTCTCAAAATAAATAAATAAACATTTAAAAAAAAAAGTGCAGGAAATTCACAAACTCCCGGAAGCCAACTGGTGAATCTTTGGGGCTCTCTGGGGTAGAGGTTTTCACAGACATGTTGTGGGAAGAGACAAGGAGGTAATAGGCTTGTCCTGGAGACTGAGGAAGCCTCTAGAAGTGCCAGCTGAGCCAGGCCTTGGAGAGCAGCCAGGACTTATATCCTTGACCCAGCTGGGGACCTGGGCCTGTGGACGGGAACCCAGAACGAAGGAGGCCTGGGGAATGAGAGCCGGTGAGTCTAACTGGCCTCCGTGCCTGCATTCACCCCTTCACTGACAGCCTCAGTCCGGGGGTGTGCGGGGCTCACATGATGCAGGTAAGTGATGTGAGGCGGGGTTGGCTCTGGAGACCAGCGGAGTCCCTGATGGAAGTGCACGTTTCCCATAATCTGGCCAGATCTCCTGGCAGAGAGAAGACGGGCTTCGGACATGGAGGGAGAGGTGTCTCTCCGTGGGAGGGGTGCCTGCTGTTTAAGCACATCTGTTTTGATTTGGCTCCCAGGCTGTGGATTCATTTAACAGATGCAGGCTTTCAGTGGGTTCAGCTTTTTATATCCCCGTCAGGCACCGATTTAGGGAGGCTCGGCCGATTCTCTGCGCTTGTTTGGCTTTGAGGAATGGAAAATGTGGTTCTTTCAATATCCCTCCCTTCAAGCAGGTGGCTGGAGGGGGGCGGGGCGCGGGGTGGCCACAGCCTCATGAATAGCTGCTGGTCTTTTCCCATCTTTGTTCCTCTTTCTCATTACTCCACTGACAGGCTCAGGCCCCCGGGGAGGAGTGAGAATGTTGGCACATTTCAGTGGCTCTGCTTGGGGCCCATCGGCATCCAATAAGCCAGTGACTACATCTGGCTATACTTCAGCCGCCATAGGATGGGCTGCTGGCAACGGGACTGCGGGGCAGACCCGTTCGTGTGAAAGATTGAAATCGACAACTGTCAGATATTTCTTTCTCTTTTCAGCAAGCAAATCTCGCATGCGTGTGTGCATGTGCGCGCACTCAGGGAAGTACATATGCTCCTTAAGGTTTGACTTCTGATCTTCCTATTTTAAATAAAAAGGTCCAGGAAATTTCTGATTGGTGGTGTTGATAAACGATTACAGAGATCATACCCATACACCTGCCGCACTTTACAATTTTTTTAAATTTTTCAAAATTTATTTATTTATTTTTTAATTTACATCCAAGTTAGTTAGCATAGAGGGCAACAATGATTTCAGGAGTAGATTCCTTAGTGCCCTTTACCCATTTAGCCCATCCCCCCTCCCACAACCCCTCCAGTAACCCTCTGTTTGTTCTCCATATTTAAGAGTCTCTTATGTTTTGTCCCCCTCTCTGTTTTTTATATTATTTTTGCTTCCCTTCCATATGCTCATCTGCTCTGTGTCTTAAAATCCTCATATGAGTGAAGTCATATGATATTTGTCTTTCTCTCACTAATTTCGCTTAGCATAATACCTTCCAGTTCCATCCACATAGTTGCAAATGGCAAGATTTCATTCTTGTTGATTGCCGAGTAATACTCCAGTGTGTGTGTGTGTGTGTGTGTGTGTGTGTGTATGTGTGTGTGTATATATATATGTATATATGTATATGTTGATGTATATATGTGTATGTTGTTGATAGTGCTGCTATAAACATTGCGGTGCACGTGTTCCTTCGAAACAGCGCATTTGAATCCCTTGGATAAACACCTAGTAGTGCAATTGCTAGGTCGTAGGGTAGTTCCACTTTTAATGTTTTCAGGAACCTCCATACTGTTTTCCAGAGTGGCTGCACCAGTTGGCATTCACACCAGCAGTGCAAAAGAGATCCTCTTTCTCCGCATTTTCATCAATATCTGTTGTTGCCTCAGTTGTTAACGTTAGCCATTCTGACAGGTGTGAGGTGGTAAGTCATTGTGGTTTTGATTCGTATCTCCCTGATAATGAGTGACGTTGAGCATTTTTTCATGTGTCGGTTGGCCATCTGGATGTCTTCTTTGGAAAAGTGTCTATTCATGTCTTTTGCCCATTTCTTCACTGGATTATTTGTTTTTTGGGTGTTGAGCTTGATAAGTTCTTTACAGATTTTGGATACTAACCCTTTATCTGATATGTCATTGCAAATATCTTCTCCCATTCCGTTGGTTGCCTTTTAGTTTTGCTGATTGTTTCCTTCACTGTGCAGAAGGCTTTTATTTTGATGAGGTCCCAGTAGTTCATTCTTGCTTTTGTTTCCCTTGCCTCTGGAGACGTGTTGAGTAAGAAGTTTCTGTGGCTGAGGTCAAAGAGGTTGTTGCCTGTTTTCTCCTCGAGGATTTTGATGACTTCTTGTCTTACGTTTAGGTCTTTCATCCATTTTGAGTTTATTTTTGTGTAGGGTGTAAGAAAGTGGTCCACGTTCGTTTTTCTGCATGTTGCTGTCCAGTTTTCCCAGAACCATTTGCTGGAGAGAATGTCTTTATTCCACTGGATAGTCTTTCCTGCTTTGTTAAAGATTAGTCAGCCATACGTTTGTGGGTTGCACTTTATAATTTTTAAAGTACGCTCCCAGCTATGACTTTATAATGGTCCTGAGAAGCAGGCACAACCACCAGCATTGTAATAATCCTATTTTGCAGATGAGCAAACTGAAATCCTCGGATATAATTTACCATTACCACACTACCAAGAAACAGTACATACCATTCCAGAACTCTCCTTTTGCAATCTAAGTCACATATGTTGCAGAAAGTTTCATCGTTGGCTACCTGCAGTTCAGATACTTGGTCTTCAAAGTTGGAAAGTCACTACACAAACTCCTTGATTTTTCACTTGGTCTGGAAATAAAAGAAATAAAGAAAATAAAGAAAAGAAATAAAAGAAAAGAAAAGACATTTTAAGCTGTATCCTCTGGTTAATCAAGGAAAGAATATTCATAGTCAATTTTTTGAGCTTTTACTATATGACAGACACTAATCTAAAATCATTGTGTTAATTAACATACTCATTTAGCCCTTGTAGCAACCCTGTTATGTATGTTTTACAAATGATGAAAGAGACATCTAAAGAAGCTATTTAATGCCCACAAACACACATTCAGTAAGAGTCGAGACTTGAACCAGGCAGTGTGAGCTTAGAGTCCACGAGTGCTCAGTAGTTGGGGTCATCAGAGAAACGAGTAATAATTCAGAAGAATGGGACTGAGAATAATCTATTCTACTCAGGCCCTGGAGACTGGGTCAAAGCATTTGCCCTGTTTCTCTGAGAGCAGAGATAGACTTTTATCTCCAATGGTGACACAGGGAAACTTGGAGAAACCTTTCCACTGGGAACCATTACAAATGCTGGAAAAATGTGTATGCATGATTTGAAGGCAATGGAGAGCTACCAGAGCAGTGAAAAATTACTTGGTTAACATCCAAATGCAAAGAACGCAGAGAAACGAGCAAGGAATTCAAGACCCCTTTTGCACAGGGAACATTTGCAGTTCCAGGAGAGGAGGCTCAATTGACCAGGGGCTAGGAGGACAAATTCAAGCTTTGGCTCACCAAAAGAAGTAGCCATAGTAAATCCCTTAGGTTTTGAGTGTGGTTGCATCCTACAAATAAGGGTGAACTAGAAGCAGATCAGTTCTTCTAGACTCTCAAGCCCAACTTGGAATTATCCCAACCTAGGCTTGAATTAAATTCATCTGAGATTGATGGTGCCCTTAACTAACTGCCAGAAACAGATATGAGCCTCCTTAGAAAAAGATAACATCCAGAGCCTCAAATTGCTTCTAAAATTTTTCATAAAAATTTCAGACATATAAGTTAAAAAGTAACATGAATTCAAATAGAGGGGCCAACACAATTTTTTTAAAACCAAGAGAAACTACAGATAATAGCAGCAGACCCACAGGTGTTCCAGATAATGAAGTTATCTAACATGAAATTTATTTTATTTCATTTTATTTTATTTTATTTCATTTTATTTTAAATTTTTAAATACAACCTTAATTTTTTAGAGAAGTTTTAGGTTTACAACAAAATCGAGAGGCCTCCCCCCATCATCTGCATCTCCCGCCAGAGGGTACATTTGTCTAGCATGAATTTTAAACTAACTATTTTTAATATGTTCAAGAAAAGACAAGATTGGGAATTTGGCAGAGAGCTGAAAGCTATTTAAAAACTAACTATATGGAGCATTCTAGAATAGAAAAATACAATAACTGAAACTAAATACCAAGAGGGTGGATTGAGAGATACATTAGAACTTAAGAGAGGATTAGTGAACTTGAATAAAGCTTAGAAGAAAATATTCAGAATACTTTCCTGGAAACACAGAAGAATGAACAATTCAGAAAAAGGATAGGAGACATAGTGGATATAGCGAAGATGACTAAAAAAATATGTGATTGAAGTTCTAGAAGAGGAGAGAGAGAATGACGCTGAAGCGATAATAAAGCTAACAGATGATTTTCTCAAAGGAAACACAGAATCCAGAAGAACAAGGAGGCGTTATCATCCAAGTGCTGGAAGAAAATAACTACCAGCCTAGATCCTTATACCCAGCAAAAACATCCATCATGAATAAAAGTAAAATAAGCACATTTTCAGATAATCAAAAACTAGAGGATTTGTCATCAGCAGACCTGAACTAAAAAAAAAAAAACAAAAAAAACAAAAAAACAAAAAACAAAAAAAAACACACCTGTTGTTCAGGTATAAAAAAAAAAACAAAAAACAAAAAAATGAAACCACATGGAAACCCAGACCTGGGAATGAAAGCAGAAAAACATAAAAGGCAACTCTGTAGGTAAATCTAAATAAATATTGACCATAAAAATTAGTGTGAGATTCTTTTTTTAATATTGAAAATTAAAATATATCAACCAATAGCATATGATTTAGGAGGTAGGTAAATTAAGTTAAGGTATTCTAAGGGGGCTTGGATGGCTCAGTTGGTTAAGCATCCAACTCTTCACTTCAGCTCAGGTCATGATCTTGTTGGGCATGGACCCTGCTTGAGATTCTCTCTCCCTCCCCCTCTGTCCCTAGTATAAATCAAGACTGCACATTATAATTTCTAAGATAAAAACATTTTGAAGTAAACTAATAAAATACAGAAATGTGATCTTTAAAACATCTATTCAAAGGAAAAGACAGAAAGAAAGTGGAACAAAAATAGAAATGCAAAATACGCGTGGGGCTCTGTGCTGACAGCTCAGAGCCCGGAGGCGGCTTCAGATTCTGTGTCTCCCTCTCTCTGGCCCTCCCCCATTGATGCTCTGTCTCTCTCTGTCTCAAAAATAAATAAACATTAAAAAAAATTTTTGTTTTAAAGGGGCGCCTGGGTAGCTCAGTCGGTTAAGCATCCAACTTCAGCTCAGGTCATGATCTCATGGTCCGTGAGTTCGAGCCCCACGTCGGGCTCTGTGCTGACAGCTCAGAGCCCAGAGTCAGCTTCAGATTCCATGTCTCCCTCTCTTTGACCCTCCCTCATTCATGATCTCTCTCTCTCTGTCTCAAAAATAAATAAACATTAAACAAAATTGGAAATGCAAAATAAAAACCAATTTGCTAATAGATTTATATTAGATGTAAATAGTTTTAATATTCTAATTAAAAGACAAGGATGTTGAAGACTAGATTCAAAAACCAAACCAAACATGTCGTGTACGAAAGAAAATTTAAATATACACATATTTAAATACACACATATACATATATGTATATTTAAATATACACACATTTACATATATTTAAATATACACATATACATATATAGAGAAAAGTTGAAAGTAAAAGAATGAAAAAATACATATTTGATTTCATATATAGGTATATATATTTACATATAATATATATCCTAACAGAAAAACTGATGTAGCTATATTAATACCAGACAAATTATATTTTAAAGCATAAGATAAGATATAAAGGGGATCACTTCACAATAATAAAAGAGTTAATTCACTAGGAAGATGTAACATTTAAAATTGAATATGACAAATAGCCTCAAAATATATAAAGCAAAATTTCCCCAAACTACAAGGAGATAGACAACTTCACAATCATAATGGAAGATTTTTCAGTCAGTTTGCTCAGTGATTGGTAGAACAAACGAACAAAAAGATTAGTAAAAACATAGAATTGGCCAAAACAAGAAATAAACAACCTAGTTATTATTTGTCTATGTGTATATATGTATTATAATTCACTCACGAATAACTGGTACGATATAATATTTTTCAAAATTTACCATGTGCTAGTTTATACGGCAAGTGTCAACAAATTTAAAAGCCTTTAAATCATACAAAGTATATTCTCTGATTACAAATTAATTAAGCTAGAAATAAATAACAAAAAGATAAAAAGAAAATTTCCATTAGTTTGGAAAAGTATAAATATACTTCTAAGTAACCCACGGGTCAAAGAAGAAATTGCAATGGAAATATGTGAATTGAATGATATTCGTATTTCATATAAGACAAACCATGTGTGAGAGGAAATGATAGCTATAAATGCATATGTTTTAAAAGCAAAAGTTGAAAATTAGTAAGTGTGTCCTGCAAGCAGTTAGAACATAAACAACTGATTAAATTCAAGGAAATTAGAAGGAATGAAATAATTAAACGAGACCAGAAATTAATAAAATAGAGAAAATACATAAAATAGAGCTCACCAATAAATAAATAAATAAATAAATAAATAAATAAATAAATAAAATAAAATAGAGTTCGCCAAAGCTGAGAGTTGGTTCTTTCAAAACTCTGCTAAAACTGAACAAGTTAAAAAACAGAGAAACTTAAGGAATATCAGGAATGTAAAAAGGTAGACTAATACTAAGCCTAAGTTGTTAAAGACTGCCCCCTCAAATAACAGAATATTATTGAAAGCTGAAGGCCAAAATTTGAGAATTTAGAGGAAATGAGAAAATTAATAGGAAAACAAAATTTACTAAAGATGAAGTAGAAAATTTGAATGTTCTCTAGCTACTAAAGAAATTGATTTTGTAAATGAAAATCTTCCCGTTGGAGAGCTATTTTCAGTTTCATATGTAGAAAGCCACAGGAGAATGTCACTCCTACTATAGCAATGAGAAAACCCAGGTAATCTGCACAACTACAACTTTCTTGAGCCCATCAGAGACTCAGCTTTCCAGGCAATCAGGTCGAACGAATTTGAAGTGATGAGCCCCTTTAAGGAGAGATGGGCAAACAAACTGCTCTACCTTTGGCAGGTGGTCACCATTAAAGTGAGTCAGGAGAAAGCAGATTTCATTTTAGCAAATTCATAGAGGCCATGTGTGGGCTATAATGTTGATCCCGAATCACTTGGAGCTCTACACCTAGGAGGAGTCTGCACTCAATCTCATGCTTTTATCCATGGGCCTCCACTGAGTCCACAGAAGGAATACTGGGACCGGGGAGAAGACCAGAGACAGCTTAGTGCCACAATCATACCAGAAGTAGTCAGTGGCCACTGAGAGACTCACACAAAACCCTGTCATCTTCTCAGACTCTTTTCTCATAAGAAGAAAGAGCCTTAAGTCATCGGGGAACTCCCATACCCAGAGTCCAGGCAGAGACTCACTGCTTATAAGGGAGGAATAGAAACACAACCTATCACTGGAAGAAAAACAGAAAGCTCACACACCACTGAGTCTCAGCCACACCACAGCTGCAAGGGACAGCTTGGCTTCCTTGGGATGGAGTGCATAGCAGCAACAATGAGAAACCTCCACTCTCCAGACCAGGTGCACAGGACCTGCCAAAGACAGGAGCTGGATGAGGAGACCTAAGAATCCCTCTTGCCTTCACCATGAGTCTCACACGAAGTTACAAGAAATGGCAGTCTACTTCTAGGGAAGAAACAAGAGAAATCGTCTCTTGTGGTGCAGAGCATACTGGGACCCCTGAAAGCTAAGAAAAAAGCAGAAACATTGAGAAAAGTCCACTAGCATCACAGACACTGCAAAACGAAAAAAGAGCCCTCGGCTGCCCCTGAAGGAAATTAAAGTCTGTGGTGCCCCTAAAGTGACTAGAACAACAACTGAGCTAAACAATGGACTAGACAAATACACACACGCACACACAATGATGAACTGACAGGAAAAGAGCTGTGTCCATTTCCGTGCATAAATATTATTTATTTTCATCTGTACTGTTTTTCTAAATACAATATTCATCATTGCATGAAAAATCAGAAAACATACAAAAGCCAAACAAACAAAACCTCATTGTTAAGAGGTAAACCAATCAATAGAAGTAGACTAAGAAATGACCTAAGACTTTATAATAACTATGATTGGTAAGTAATCTACTGGAAAAAGTGGACAACATGCATGAGCAATGGAGAATTTTAACAGAGAGGTGAAAATGATTTTTACAAATAGTCAAATGGAAATACTAGGAATTAAAAAAAAAAAACATGACGTCAAAGATTAATTCCTTTCACAGGTTGAAAAGGGAACTGGAAATTGTTGAGGAAAGAATAAGTGAACTTGAAGATAGGTCAGCAGAAATGGTTAAACCAGGGCAAAGAGTGGGGCACCTGGGTGGCTTAGTTGGTTGAGTGCCCAACTCTTGATTTTGGCTCATGTAGTGATCCTGGTGTTGTGGGATCAAGTCCCACATCAGGGTCTGCAGTGAGCATGGAGCCTACTTGGGATTCTCTCTCTCTATCCTGTGTGCTCTCTCTCTCTTTCTCTCTGAAAACAAAAACCAAGACAAAGAAAAAATATGAACAAAACAAAACAAGTCCAGAACACCAAGAGCTGTGGGACAATATCAAATGGAATTTAAATATATTATTGGAGTTCTCAGAGAGAAGAAAGAGGAAGAGACATAAATAGCTGAAGAGAAATGACTGAGAACTTTAGATTTTAACTTAAAAACAGTAATAAAAAAGCAAAACACGTATACAAGAAATTCAGAGTCCCAAATAGGATCACACACACACACACACACACACACACACACACACACGTCAATTTCTGAAAACCAAAGATAAAGAGTAATCTTAAAAGCAGCCAGAGGAAAAATAACTTTAAATACAGTGGAACAAAGGTATGAATATCAAGCATACTTTTTGGCAGAAAGAAGGCAAATCAGAAGATAGTGGGGTCACATCCTTATAGTACTGAAAGAAAAAGCAAAAGGTCAACTCAGAACTCTGTATCCAGTGAAAAAAATCTTTCAAATATGAAGGCAAAACAAGTTGTTTTTTTCAGACGACAAAAGCTGAGAGAATTCATTGCCAGGAGACTCACCCAACAAGAGATATTAAAGGAAGTCTGAGACAGCAAAACAATACTAGGTGGAAATGAAGAGCTTTATCATACAAAGAGATGTAGAGCTGTAAAAATATTAAAATTAAGGGGCTCCTGGGTGGCTGAGTCGGTTAAGCGTCTGACTTCGGCTCAGGTCATGATCTCACAGTTCGTGGGTTTGAGTCCCGTGTTGGGCTCTGTGCTGACAGCTCAGAGCCTGGGGCCTGCTTCAGATTCTGTCTCTCCTCTCTCTGTTCCTCCCCCACTCATGCTCTGTCTCTCTCTCCCCTTCAAAAATAAATAAAAACACTAAAAAAATTTTAAAAAAATAGTAAAACTAAAGATAAATATAAACAATTGTTCTTTTTTAAAAAAAAAATGTTTAATGTTAATTTTTTGAGAGAGAGAGAGAGACAGAGTGTGAACGGGGGAGGGGCAGAGAGAGAGGGAGACACAGAATCCGAAGCAGGCTCCAGGATCCGAGCTGTCACCACAGAGCCCGACATGGGGCTCGAACCCACAAGCTGTGAAATCATGACCTGAGCCAAAGTCAGACGTTTAACTGACTGAGCAACTCAGGAGCCTCTAAAAACAATTGTTCTTATTTTGTATTATTGGTTTGTAAGAAAATTGACTCTCTAACCAAAAGAGTAGGGATGAATTTTGGAGCTTAAAGTGTATGTAGAAGTAAAACGTATGACAAAAATAGCTCAAAGGATGGGAGGGAGAAAATGGAAATCCAGTGTCGCAAAGTTATTTCACTATACCTAAAGTGGCCTAATATTGTTGAAAGCAGACTCTGACAAGTTAATGAGTATGTGGGAATCTGTAGACTAAGAATGAAATAAATTATCAAAGAAGAATAACTAATAAGCCAAGAGTGGACGTAAAACGGAATTATACAATATAAATTTCATACCAAAAAAAGGGCAGGAAAGCAAGGAAAAAGGGGACAAAAGATAGATGAGGCAATATGAATGATATAGTTGATTTAAATCCAACCATATCAGTCATTACATTAAATGTAGACTAAATACAACAAAATTAAAGGCAGAAATGGTCTACTTGGATGAAAAAGCAAGACCCAGCGATACTCTCTACAAGAAACCAATTAAAAATAAATAAATTTGTACGTTAAAAGTAAAAAGATGCAAAAAGATGTGCGAGGCAAACACTAATCAAAAAATTGGAAGGGACTACTGATTGGAAGGGGCTATGAATATCAGACAAATTGGATTTCAGAACAATAAACATTAGCACAGATAAGGATATTACATAATGAAAGAGGAAACAGTTGATCAAAAAGACATAATCCTAACTGTGTACGCATGTAATACAGTTTTTCAATGTGTGAAGGAGAATGTGATAGAAGTGAAAATCATATTTGGAGACTTTAACACTCCTCTTTACATAATTAAAAGAACAAATAAGCATAAGTGACATTTATAGAATGTTCAACCTGACAACGGCAGAGCACGCATTCTCTTCAAATGTATGGATGAATTATTTTCAAGCGTGTGGATTCTTTTCAAATGTATGCATGGAACATTCACCATGATGGATTATGTTCTGTGCCATGAAACAAATCCCAAAAATTTTTTAAAAATGGAAATTTAATAAGTATCTTCTTTGACACCAAAACGAAACAAGACATCAGTAACAGAAATGTATCTGAGAACCCCTGAATATTTTGAAATTAAACAACAAAGTACTACTAAACAACACAGGAGTCAAAGGAGAACTCAGGGGGAATAAGAAAAATTTGAATAGAATGAAAATAAAAACCAAACAGATCAAAACTTATGAGACACAGCTAAAGCCTTGCTAAAGGGGAAATCTATAACATTATATTAGAAAAGGTAAAAGGGGACATTTGGGTGGTTCAGTTAGTTGATCATCTGACTCCTGACTTCAGCTTAGGTCATGATCCCAGAGCTGTGGGATCAAGCCCCACATAGGGCTCCAAGCTCAATGTGGAGCCTGCTTAAAATCCTCTCTCTCTCTCTCTCTCTCTCTCTCTCTCCCTCTACTCTTCTCCCAGCTCGTGCATGCTCTCTCAAAATAAAGAAAACAAAAAGGGAAAAAATCATAAGAAAACGTTTCAATCAAATCAAAAAGATTTCAAATCAAGTTTCTACCTTAAGAAATTGGGAAAAGGAGAGCCAATTACTCAAGTATGCAGAAGGAAGGAAATAATAAAAGCAATGACAGAAATAAGTGAATTTGAAAACAAAAGAACAATAGTGAAAATTAATGAAACTAAAACTTGATTCTTTGGAAAAAATAATATTGCTAAATCTCTAGGCAGATTGATCAGGAGGAAAAGATATGTAGAGTGAAGACACAAATTACCAATATCAGGAATGAAAGAGAACATAACTACAGATCCAGCAGATAGCACATGGTTAATAAGGGGGAAATGAAAAGTTGTGGGCAATGGGTCTGTAGTTTCAATTATGCAAGCAGAGTAAGTTCTAGAGATGTGCTGTACAAGGTTGTATATACGGTTAACAACACTGTATTACACGCTTACAATTTGTCAAGAGGGTAAATCTCATGTTGCGTTCTTATCCCAATAAGAAAATATGTAAATATTATGTAAAACTGTATGAACATAAATTCAACAACTTAGATGAAATGAACACATTCCTTTGTAAACACCAGATGACCAGAACTCAACCAAGAAAAAGTAAACATCCTGAATAGCCCTATAGCTAGTAAAGAAAATGAATTCATATTTAAAACTTTCCATTATGGAAGTTCCACATCCAAACTGCTGCACTGGTAAATTCTACCAATTAAGACAGAAATAATACCAATTCCACATAAAGTCTTCTAGAAAAAAGGTAAAGAAGAACAGGGAATGCTTCCCAATTTATTCTATGAGGCCAGCATAACTTTGATCCCAGAACCAGATAAAGATAGTATGAGAAAAGAAAACTACAGAGTAATCATTTTTGCATGATGAAAATGCATGCAAAAATATCAGATGTTAACAAATTGAATTATACAGTATATTACAAAAGACTAAGTTAGTTTTATTCTAAGAATGCTTGATTGGCTCAACATTTAAAAATCAATCATTACAGGGGCACCTGGGTGGCCCTGATCGGTTGGCACATGGTCAGTTTAATAGATGCAGAAAATGCATTTGACAAAACTTAACTTACATCATGATAAAAACTCTCAATAAAGCCAGGAACAGAACAGAACGTCTTCAACCTGACAAAGGGCATCTATAAGAAATCTACAGCTAACCTCATCTTTAATGATGAAAGACTGAGTGCTTTACTCCTAAGATTGAACAAGAAAAGGATGTCTGCTGTCATCGATTATATACAAGAGGCCTTTCCACTGCAACAAGCCAAGGAAGTGAAACAAAAGGTGTCGGAAAGGGAGATATAAGCCTATCTTTAATCACAGATGAAACACTCCTCAAAGAAAATTGCAAAGAATCTACAAAAAAGCTAGAATTAATAAGTGTATTAGCAAGATTATAAGAGTAAAATAATCAATCGAGAAATCAATTTTTTGGTGTATACTAGCAATGAGCCATTGGAAATTGAAATTATAGAATACCATTTATAATAACATTAAAATATATAATATTTAGGGATAAATGCAACAGGACATGTGCAAAACTTGGATGCTGTAAGTTATAAAACATTGCTGACAGAAATGAAAGAAGATCTAAACAAATGTGTACCATATTAATGGATAAGAAAACAATAGTATTAGGATGTCAGTTCTCCTCGAATTGATCTACAGATTCAATGGAAAGTCAATCAAATTCCCAGCCGGCCTTTTTTTTTCTTCTTTTGCAGGTGTTTGGAAAAATTATTTGATATACAGAAGTCTTGAAAAAGAACAAAGAATCTGCAATATCTAATTTCAAAGTTTACTGTGAAGCTATAGTAATCAAGAGTGTGGTTTTAGCATAAGGGTTAGACATACAGAAATAGTGTGTGAAAATAGATCCACACTTGTATATACAATTGAATTTTGACAGAGTGACAAAGTAACTCAATGGAGAAATGATAGTCTTTTGCACATACTTTAAGAAGCAACTGAACACTTAAAATAGATACAAAAATTAACTCAAAATCATACTAACTGGAAAAGCTAAAACTATAAAATTTCTAGAAGAAACTATAGGAACACCTTTGTCACTTGAGTTAAGCAAAGCATTTTTAGATAAGGGATAAAAGAAAAGTTATAAGTTATAAGCAATAAAAGTTAACTACCTCAAAATTAAAAGTTTTTACTGTTTAAAGAATGAGCCATTGACTAGAAGAAAATATTTGTATAACACATATCTGGTAAAAGATTGTACCCAAAATGACTCTCCCAATTCAATTATCTCTTTTTTTTAATGTTTATTTATTTTTGAGAGACAGAGAGAGAGAGGCTAGCGGAGGAGCAGAGTGAGGGAGACAGAAGATCCAAAGCAGGCTCTGATTGACAGCAGAGAGCCTGATGCAGGGCTCGAACCCACGAACCATGAGATCATGACCTGAGCCAAAATCAGACGCTCAACCAACTGAGCCACCCAGGCGCCCCATTCCCCATTCAATTCTAAGAAGGCAACCCTATAAACACTGAGCCAAAGATTTTAATAGACACTTCAGTAGAGAAGTTATGTGTGTGGAAAATAAGCACGGGAAAATGTGTTCAGTGTTACTTTTCATTAGAAAAGGTGTATATTAAAATCCCCCAAATTAAAATGGCTGCTTTTTTCACTTACAATATCAAATATTGGTGAAGATGCTGGTGATAATGCAAAATGGTGGGAGACCCACTCTGGAAAAGTTTGGTCGTCCCTTGTCACGTTAAACGTGCATTTGCCATATGATTCAACAGTCCCCTCTCCAGTAGTTATCCTCCTAGCTCTTTACTCCTAGGTGTGTCCACATAAAGACCCGCAAGTGAATATTTTCAGGCACCTTTTCATAATAGCCCACCCAGTGTCTATATATCGCTGAATGGATAACCAAATTGTGGTCCTTCATTTACCTGACTGTAGCAACACTTAAGCAATAAAAGGAACAAAGTCCTGGAATACAGCAGCTAGATGACTCTCCCAGGAGTTATGCTCAATGCAAGAAGCCAGATGGTCTTACAGAAGAACTCAATGATCTCACAGCTACGGCATTCCAGAAAAACCAAAATGGTGGGGACAGAAGACTGAGCAACGGTTGCCTAGGACGGGGGTTGAGGGTTAAGGGAACTTTCTGGCATGGCAGGAGTGTTTTACACACTGATTCTGGTGGTGTTTTCACAAATGTGTACAGTTGTGAAAACTCCCTGAGGTATATACTTCAAAACAATGAATTTTACTCTTTGTAAATTATACCTCAAGAAAAAAACATTACTTAAATAAAAACTTAAATAAAAATTAAATTTAAAAAATGTCTTCTTTCTTTTTTTATATATTAAATAGTATTTATTGTCAAATTGGTTTCCATACAACACCTAGTGATCATCCCAACAGGTGCCCTCCTCAATGCCCATCCCCCCCTTCCCCTCTCCCCAACCCCCCATCAACCCTCAGTTTGTTCTCAGTATTTAAGAGTCTCTTAGGGTTTTTTTCATGAGAAAATTACAGTCCCAGATGGCTTCACGGTCAAGTTATACCAAGTATTTAAGTAAAAATGATGTCTATCCCAAAAGAATAAAAATTCTTGCAAAAAATAGAAAAGGAGAGAACTTCTTAATATGCTTTATAAGGCCAGTGCAACCTTGATTCTGAAACCCACAAAAACAGTGTAAAAAAGGAAACTTATATAGACCAATCTTACGAATTGCCCAACAATTCTAAATAAAATATTAGCAAACCAAATCCAGCAAAATATTTAAAAATATGGCATTACTAAACTGGGTTATTCCAAGAATACAAGGCAAGCTTTACATTTGTAAATCGATCAGTGTAATTCATTGCATAGAATAAAAAAGAAAAATCGTACAGTGACCTCAACAGAGACATAAAATGCACTTGATAACATCCTATATCCGTTTATAATTTTAAAAGCTTCTTAGCAAAACCAACAAAAGAAGGCAAATTTAATAATCTGTCAAGATTTTTTTAAAGTTTATTTATTTATTATGAGAGAGACAGGGAGAGTGCGAGTAAGGAGACGCAGAGAGAGAGAGGGAGAGAGAGAATCCCGAGCAGGCTCCACACTGCCAGCACAGAGCTCGACTGGGGCTCAAACCCATGGAGCTGTGAGAAGCCAAGGGTGGGACACTTAACCTACTGAGCCACCCCAGTGCCCTAAGATATATGTTTCGAAACCTACAGCAAACATAATACTTAACAGTGAAATATTAAAAGCTTTCCTTTTGAGGTCAGGATAAGGATGTCTGTTATCACCACCTCTACTTAACATTTTATCTGTGGTTCAAAACAATCCAATAAAGCAATGAAAACAAATATAAGGTGTTAAAGATCGGAAGGCAGAAATTACAAGTGTCTTTTTTTTTCAAATACCATAATTGTGTATACAGAAAGAAATTAAAACTACAGATAATAATGTGTAGTTTTTCTTCTTCTGCAATAAATTGCTAAATACAAGGTCGATACAGAAAATACAATAATAATTGCATTCCTATAGAGCAGCAATAAACATAAAATAAATTTTAAAATAGATACCTATATCCAATAGCATATTAAATCTAACAGAAGCAAATCTAATACAAGATAATTCAAGGCAATAAAACAATACTGAGAGACACTAAGGAAGACCTAAATAAATGAAGGAACGTATTATGATTCTGGATTGAAATACATCCAGAGAAAGAAAGAGACGAGGGGAATGGAGAAAACCTGGTAAAGATTATCCTCAAATTGGTTGATAGATGGCGTAAAATCTTGACAAGAATCCCCACAGATTTGGGTGGCTGTGTATTTGTGTGGAAATTGACAAGCTGACTCTAAAATTCATAGGGAAATGCAATTGCCAAGACATTCTTTTTTTTAATGTTTTTTTATTTTTGAGAGAGACAGAACTTGAAATGGGGGAGGGGCAGAGAGAGAGGGAGACACAGAATATGAAGAGGCTCCAGGCTCCGAGCTGTCAGCACAGAGCCTGATGCGGGGCTCAAACTCACGAACCGTGAGATCATGACCTGAGCCGAAGTTGGATGCTTAACCGACTGAGCCACCCAGGTGCCCTGCCAAGGCATTCTTAAAAAGCACAACATGCAAGACTTACTCTGCAAGGTGTTAAGACTGATTGGAAAGCTAGACTGAGTGGCATTCATGCAAGAAGAGACAAACCAATAGAGCAGAACAGAGTCTAGAAACAGACCCAGGAATACATGTGTTTAGAAGTAGCATTGCAGAACAATAGGAAGTAACAGATTGTTAATAAATGGTGCGGCATCAGTTAGGGATTCGGATGAGGAAAAAACAAAATGTGACCTTTCCTACTGCCTCACACCGTATACAGAAATAAATTCCTAGTGGGCTATAGATTTAAATGTGGAAGGTGAAACAATAAAGCTTCATGAACATACGCAGGAGAATTTCTTTGTGAGCCTGAAATGGGTAAGGACTTTTCTTTAAACAAGGCGCAGAAACCCACGGACCATAAGGAAAAGGTTGGCAGGTGACACTACAATAGAATTAAGTGGGGGCTGGCCATCAACTTAACTGTGAGTATTGTGTGAGGAATTGTATTTTTTTTTAATGTTTATTTATTTGGAGAGAGAGAAGAGAGAGCAAGAGGACGATTGAGGGAGAGGCAGAGAGAGAGGCTCTGCACTGTCAGCACAGAGCCCAACATGGAGCTCGATCTCATGAACTGTGAGTTCATGACCTGAGCCCAAATCGAGAGTCAGGCACTCAACCAACTGAGCCACCCAGGCGTGCCATAATGTGAGGAATTGTTAATATAATCTGTACTATCCTTACATAGACAAAGCAAAGATGAAGACTCTTGACTCTTTTTTTGTTGTTTTTGGCAGGGTCTGTATTTTGGAGCCCACAAGGACACTCAAAGTTAAGTAAAAAAAACTTCCCAGACTTGAAGGACCAAAAAGGAATGAAAGGAGGTAAGGATTTTAAGACATGTATGTCATGTGGATAACTCTACTTTCCATGGCTTTCTGTGATCAGACTGAACGGTCTGCCTTTCCATAGACCCTCTCTCCTCATCAAACTTGCTCAAATTCTCTGCCCCATGGTAGCAGGCCATCGGTCTCCTAAGATGGCAAACCTTTTAATGAGCAACCTGAAAAGAAGTTTGTGATCCAGAAGGTGAAAGTTGTCAGTTACAAGTGAAGACACCAGGGCAAGCTCTTGGTGTCCCACTTTGGTCACACCCCATGGAGCTCAAGTGCCAAGTCATTGAAGTCGTATAGTACAAGTGACATGTTGACTTGAGCCAAGAGTTAGATCAATGGAGTCATTACGTAAGCAACATTTTGAACACAAGAGAGGATGCAGAGACGTTAACAGTGAAGTTCTGGAATTTTCTCTAAGAGCTAACTTCAGAGAACATAAATGGAATATTGATGCTACCCTGACAGATAAAATTTCCAGAGGATTGTATCCCCCCCCAGCACATAAGTTTTGTTCTTCTCCTTCTTTCTCACTATGTCTATCTTCCCTTTCTCTCTTTTACATTCTCTCTCTCATTTTCTCCCTATCTTTCTTTCTATTTCTTGATCCCCAATTCTTCCCCAATTCTGTATTTCTAGCTCTTTCTCTTTAGAGTAATCATTTTCTAACTCTTTTGATTCTTTCTCTTTGTCTACTTACCTTTCTTCTTTTAGCTTTCCTTCACTTCTTCTCTCTTACTAGCGCTTTCTTTGTGGCTGTCTGCTTTTTTTCCCCTTACCCCCCTTCTCCTGTTTTACCAGACCCAGGGCAATAGGCAGGTCACATCAAAGCTGCCATCCACTTTGGTCTCACTCTGCTCACCTCTGCAGACGCATGAGCCTATAAAACCTCCCACAATTCCCTTTGGATCCTTTCTGAAAGACATGGCAATGGGCAGATGGAGATGGGTGGGCAGGGTGACATCAGTTTCCAGGAGAACTGGCATCATCCAGCAAACAACAGAGATTTTATTGTCAGACTGTAAACCGCCCCTGGTATTTTGTGGCTGGTAAATTTTGTGCATAAGAGTGATGAGCTCACGCAGGTTTATTGACTTTTGAACTACTGCATCCCTGTGACACATGCTCCAAACAGAATGTGTGAGACGAGGCAAGAGGGAAAGAATGAAAGCTTTTGACGTGGCTTTAAAGCCCTGGCCAGGGCAAGCTGGCAGCCATGTAGATCTATTTGTCTACCTGTCAAGTTCCAAATCATAATCCAAGTTGCTTCACTGTACTCTTTTCCCACACATTCATCCACCTTTCTCTTGTCGACAGAAAAATAAACAGCACAGAATCCAATCATAGTGTGGTTCATTAAAACATTTTTAAAAATCACTGAAGCAATTAGCCAACAAGAGAACTTTTGAGTTAATGGCATGCCTGGACGATTTATAAGTTGGCTAAGTCTTGATTAAATTAATTAATCGGAGTTAACTGTTTTAGCTGCCAGCCCTGGCGTGGATAATTGCTGCTGTCTTGTGAAATCGTTGACAGCTCGCTCTGAGAGTCAGATAGTATGTACCACCTTGCTCAGAGACCCGCCCTGCCCATTAGAATAAGGTGCTCTCAAAAATGGTACAGGGGGCCCCCCGGGTGGCTGAGTCAGTGAAGCGTCCAGCTCTTCATTTTGGTTCAGGTCATGATCCCAGGGTTATGGGATTGACCCCTGAGTTGGGCTCAGCAGAACCTGCTTGGGATTCTCTCTCTCCTTCTCTCTGTGCCCCTCTCCCACTTGCGCCCGCCCTCTCCTGCACTCTCTCTGCCTCTCTCTCTCTCAAAATAAATATACAGACATTAAAAGAAATGGGTATGGAAAGCATCCATGTTAGGGCAGAGTAAGCCATGAGAATAGTAAGGTATCACCAGGATAGGATGAGGCTTAGGATAGATAAGTAGGGTCCACAGAGCAGAAATGGTAGGATACAGGAAAGGCAGCACAAGGAAGGGAAGAAGGAAAAACTAACAACAATGATGGCCGCCATTTTTATGAGCGCTGTGCACCTGGCGTTTTCCAGATGTCCCCTCAATTGCAGATCTCAGAGGGCCCAAAGAGTGACGATTACTATTTTCATTCTCCAGAAGAGGAAACCTATTTCCCTAGCAGTTAAGGGGGGCACGTATCCCATGCCAGGTACTTTGTGTGTCTTATCTCTTTGAATCACCACCACCACCTTTGAAGATTTTACAGATGGGGAAATGGAATAACTTGGGAGTTGTTGAAGAATTCGCCCAGCATCAGAGAGCTGGACAATGCCAGAGCCTGGCTGAACACATCTGCTCACCACCACACACAGTCCGCCTTGCATTCCTGGGAATGTAGAGTGGAGACCAGTGGGGAGAAAGCCTCACCAACCTCACAGTCTACAAGCACCAGCCCTGATTCGTAGCCACGAAACTGTTGCTCAAAACCAGGCTTCTATCATTGGCTTACAGCAGTGGCGAATTTTGATGCAGATAAACCTAAGTTTAAATTCTGCTTCTAGAATTTTCTGCCTCTCTGGCTTTGTCACTCAAATTCCCCAAACTTCAGTTTCCTCCAGAGGGTGGCTTACAGACCGTGGTAGGAATTAAGAGGTGGGATAGAGTGTCTGGCCCATAGTAGGTTCTCAACCGAGGGCTCGTTTTATTACTCTAACTAGCGTCACAGGATGAATTGTGTGTGTCCTACAAATTTCTTATTTTGAAGTCCTAACACCCAGTAGTTCAGAGTGTGATTGTATTTGGAGATCGGGTCTTTAAAGGTAAGCTACAATGAGGCTCTTACAATAGACCCTGATCCAATCTGGCTGGTGCTTTTATAAGAAGGGATGAAGACACAGACACACACAGATGAAAACAACGCGAAGACACAGGGAGAAGATGGCGGTCTACGTGCCATGGGGAGGGCTCTGAAGGACACTTACCTGCCAACATGTTAGTCTTGGACTTTCAACCTCCAGAAGCGTGAGGAATAAATGTCTGTATTGAAGCCCCCCCAGTCTGTAATGCTTTGTCATAGCAGCCGGAGCCGACTAAGACACCGAGCAAAACAGAATCTGGGCAGACACCCACTTTCCTCAGTACCTTTTCAGTTATTACTTCTGTCATAGAAGCCTCCAGAGAGGGCTGGTCTCGCCCCACATAAGAGCAGCTCTCCCGGCCCTCGGTTACTCCCTGGCCGGCCCCCTTGTTGATTGACTTCTTCCCCGGCACACAGGCTCCATGAAGGAGAACCTTGTTGGTATTTCCAGAGCTACTCGAATGGCCCAAGGAAGGCATTTACCAAATGAATGGACTAATTAATTCATTAGCTAATTAAATCTCTTCCAAGTATTCAGACAAATAAATGTAAACCATGATCCTACCTCTCAGAGAGGGTGTTGAGGACGTGGCTTCTATTAGTGAAGTCACTTTCTGGTTCCCAGAAGTAAAATACCTGTCACCCGGTATTTTCTGGAATGTCCCCAAGTACAAGAGCTGTCATGTCTGTGAAATGCGTCTTCTCTCCAGACACTGTTGGGCTCTGAACTTCCTGTTCCAATTTGTCTCCTTCTAAGAATGATCCCCATGGGACCAAAGTATGACCATGAATGACATTTTCACGTCACCCCCTGCCCCCAGGAGGATCCACAGGCCACCTTGGTTGTCCCGTAAGGGCTGATGAACAGCGTTCATTCAGAATGCAAACCTCTTAAAGGAAAATATAGGAGACTGCTCATGAGAATATAAGAAATAAGATTTTTAAATATATATTTTGTCTTAATCTATTAAGAAGTGAGGTAATATAATTCAGAATTTCTCCTTATTTTAAGAAAAATATAGGTGGTCCATAAGGAAAGAAGAAATATTTTAAATGTATTATAAGATCTTATAAATAGGAATTTTTCCTTCTTTTTTTTTTAAGTTTATTTATTTATTTTGAGAGAGCCAGAGACAACATGTGTAGGGGAGAGGCAGAGAGAGAGGTAGAGAGGAAGTGAGAATCCCAAGCAGGCTCTGCCAGCACAGAGCCCAATGTGGGGCTTGAACTCACAAAACGGAGAGATCATGACCTGAGCCAAAACTGCGTTGGGCGCTTAGCCGACTGAGCCACCCACGTGTCCTTTTTCTTTTAAGAAAAATATAGGAGGTGGGGCACCTGGGTGGCTCAGTCAGTTGAGTGTCCAACTTCGGCTCAGGTCATGATCTCACGGTTTGTGAGTTCGAGCCCCGCGTCGGGCTCTGTGCTGAAAGCTCAGATCCTGGAGGCTGCTTCAGATTCTGCGTGCCTCTGCCTCTCTCCCTCTCTCTCTTTCTCAAAAATAAGTAAACATCAAAAATTTTATTATAAAAAAAAAACATAGGAGGTTGTCCATAAGGATGCAAGAAATATTTTAAAGTATACTATGAGATCATATAAGTCATGGCAGAGAGGAGATTGCTCTTTTTAACTCAGTTCTAGGGTGATACATATTCCTTCCTAGGGGGTCTCCATTTCGGGGTTATTAGCACTTACTAGAATAGATAATCAAGTACGAAAAAAAGTATTTACCCGTATATACTCGCCACCTACCTCAGCACCCAGCTCACTGGAAGGCTCCCTACAAGGTCTGCCGAGCTGAATGAAATACAGCAAATGTGAAAGCTGCCCGGATAGAAGAAATTTTCTGGAACACTTTCAAGGTGAAAGAGTAAAGGGAGTGGTCGTGGGGGGCAAAATACTGGCAAATGGAAAGGAGACCAAAAGGAAATACCCCCCCCCCCAGACTCCAGCCAGTGGTAAATATTTCATTTGGCTCACATGGTATAGCCTGAGGATTTTAAGGCCTCCTTTATCTTGTGCTTTATTGTGCTTTAGTGGAATTTTACAGCTCATACCCTAAATTACGTGTATGGGAAATTTCATAGATGTTAGATTTCATTTGCCGCGTGATTTGGCTCTGATAAAAAAGAAAAATAGAGAAGTAAGAGAACAAGAACTTTATTAGCTGCAGTGGTAAATGAATATACATTTCTAGGGCCGTGCCCCGCCCCTCCCCCCCGCCCAGGTGTTATTATAGATGTTATACGACATCTATAAAAATACATGCTACAAAGACCAAAAAAGCGATTTAATGAGGCCACCTTCCTTAATAAAACTGTAAAGATAGGTGCGGTGCTGCAGGAGAGGACAAGATCATTTGCAAATATGGGTAAAAATGGCTGTAGCTGATAGATTTTTTTTCCCCCGGTGTGTGTGTGTGTGTGTGTGTGTGTGTGTGTGTGTGTGTGTGTGTCGTGTTCAGTGTATATGTGTGTGCATATCTGAACGTCCATGAGTGTGGATATTTGTATGATGGGAGAGACCAGGGTGGGGGGAGGGTCTTGGGAGTGCTCAGATTTTCAGATCTTCCAAATGTGATCATCGAGGAGCTGGGGGAGAGAGAATCAGAGTGCCGTGGGGAAGGACGCCCTGCCCCTGACAGAGGCCACCCCGCAGCCTTCGAGTCTGGTTGCAGGTGGACACACGTACCCATGCAAGGCTCCCGCTGTCCTTGCCTGACAAGAGCCATTTTTGACTTGACTAGTGGACGTCAATGGGATTCTAAATTGTGATTACTTTTCAGAAAAAGCAACATGAAAATATGTGTCAAGAGCCTTAAAAATGTTATATCCATTCTAGTCATTTCCCTCCTAGGTAATCTAAAGTAGGAAAATCAACCCAAAACATGAGCCACTATTTCTATAGGAGATTTTGACCAGAAAATCAGTTATTAAATAGAAAAGATATGAGCAACTTAAATTTCCCATATGAGAACAATGATAGTACAGCCACTGTATGAAACATCGTGGGTCCCCAAAAAGGATATTTATAAAGAACTTTAAAAAAATGTGAAATTTTCAACGAGGCAGTTTGATTTATTTAAGAAGGATGATTTTTAAAACTGTCATAGGATGACAAGTATAGAAAAATGCAAAGAAAAAATCTAAAAGGAAAGAGCCAAAATGTGAGCAGTGATGGTCTCTGATTGATGAGATACTAACATTTATTTTCCTGCTTTTTCAAATCTTACCATACATTCCTCATTTACCACAATGAGCTTGGGTAATTTTGCAATCTGACAAAAATGAAAATAAAGTGGGCAAGCATTCATGGACAGTTTGTTCTCAAAGAGAGTGCCTCTCTGGCTTTATGCAAAAGATCTATGTCATTAGGATTGGAACCTTCTCCAATGGGGAGATTGCAATTTTCTGTTCATTCCCTTATCTCCAGTGCCTTAAAAAACACCCAGAAGGTGTATGCAACAAAAATCATACATCTCAATAAATCATCACAAGCAGCAATCTAATCTACTCCAGGTCAAGAAAACGAACACCACAGCACCCCAGAATCACCTCTGCCCTTTCCCGATCGTTGAATTCTCTTTCCAGATCTAACCCTTTATCCCAACTTCCTTTTTCTTAATGATTTTTTATATCCTGACTTGTAACACCGTTTTTATATCTCCTATTTATTACACTGTCTAAATAGTATCATGCGTGCTTACTCTCTTGGACACGACTTCCTCTCCTCGGCGCTGTGCTTGTGAGATCTCTCCATGTTGCACGTAGCTGTGGCTTGTTTAGTTTTACTGCTATACTCGGAAAACATTTTGTGATAGCAATATTCATCCATTCTGTTGTCTGTTGGTTTACTCTACTGATGTGCATTTGGCTGTTTCCAGTTTTTGGCTTTTGTAAATATAATGCTGCTGGGATCATTTTTGTGCAATCTCTTGCTATACCTATGCATGCATTTGTATTGGTATAGAACTAGGAGTGGAAATTCCAGGTTAAAGGCTATGTGTGTATTCAACTTCTATAGATAATGATGATTTGTTTTCCAAAATTGTACCAATTTATACTCTCACTAACAGTAGATAGGGATGCCTGATGGTCCACATCCTCATCAACATTTAGTGTTATCTCTTTTTAATTTTAGCAATTCTGGAGGGTGATTGGAAGTATATTATTGTACATTTCACTTGCATTTCCTTGATTACCATTGAGGTTGAAGATATGTTTATCGACCATTTGGATATCCTCTCTTGTGATTTACCCATTCAAGTCATTTTTTTTTTTTTTTTGCATTGAGTTATATGTCCTTTTGTTATTAATGTACAGAAATCGTTCATGTCTTTGGACATGAGCCCCTTATTGGTTGTGTAAGTGCTGAAATATCTTTTCACATTCTGTAACTTGCATTTTGTGTCTTTTTATGGTGTCTTCCAATGAACAGAAGTTCTTAAATGTAATGGAATCCAATTTATCAATCTCTTCCTTTATAACTAGTGTTTTTAATGTCTTCTTTAAGTACGCTTTTCTTACTGAACTCATGAAAATATCCTCATAGGTTTCCTCAAAGCTTTCATTTTTTTTGTCTTTCATGTTTAGAGCTACCATCAAAATGGAATTAATTTTTATTTATGTTTTACGGAAGTGTCATTTTTCTAAACAGATATTGAATGGTCTTGGCCTCATTTATTTTTTTATTTTTAGTTTTTAGGGTTTTTTTTTTTTTTAAGTTTTTATTTAAATTCCTGGTAGTTAACAAATAGTGTAATACTAATTTCAGGTGTACAATTTAGTGAGTCAACACTTACATACAACGCTCCTTGCTCCTCACAAGTGCCCTCCTTAATCCCTATCACCTATGTCACACATCCCCCCCATCCCCCTCCCCTCTGGTAACCATCAGATTGTTCTCTACAGTGAAGAGTCTGTTCCTTGCTTTGTCTCTCTTTTTTCCCCCGTTTTGCTCATTTGGTTCATGTCCTAAATTCCACATGTGAGTGATATCATATGGCATCTGTCTTTCTCTGCCTGACTTATTTCGGTTGGCATAATACTCTATAGTTCCATCTACGTCATTGCAAATGGCAAGATTCAGCCCTTTTTACGGCCGAATAATATTCCATTCTGTATATACACCACTTCTTTATCCATTCATCAGTCCCGTTTATTAAAGACACTGCCCCGTTCCATTCCTCTGAGGTGCAAAAATTGTCATACATCAAGGTTCCATACGTAAGTTGGTTGGTTTCTGGGTTCTCTTTCCATTGGACACTTTCTTAATTACCATAGCTTTATAATAAGGCTTGACTTTGATAGAACAAGTCCATCTACCTTATTCTTGGCTCTTTGAGCATTTATATACATATTAGATTGATCATAACAAGTTCTGGGGTGGGAGTACATAACTGTTGAGATTTTGATTGGTATTGCATTGACTCTACTAATCTATCTGGGGAGGATTTACATCTTTACAATATTAATTTTTTCAATCCATTGACTTTGTATTGTGTTTCTTTCTTTAATTTCTTTTAATAACATCTCATAGTTTTCTTCACAGAAAATTTACACAACTTTTCTTAGATCTATTCCCGTGTGTTTCATACTTTTGGCCTTATTTTTGAATGGTTTCTTTTCATAAATTTCACTTTCTTTTTGTTCTTGACATATGAAAGCAGTAGATTTTGTTTATTGACCATGTATCCAGAAAAACTCGCTTATTAAACTCTCTTACTCATTCAAATGATTTATTTATAATTTAAAATTCTTATGTATATATAATCATATCATGTGTCAAACTCACAGACCATGAGATCATGACCTGAGGCGAAGTCAGATGCTTAACCGACTGAGCCACCCAGGCACCCCTGAAGAAAATTTTTTTCTCTAACCTTAACTGGCTAAGAGGTTTTGTCATGAGCAAATGTTGAATTTTAACAGATATTTTTCATTTATTGAGAAGAGCATATAAGTTGTCGCTTTTGTTGTTTCAATTTTGCCGACTTTATCAATGGATTTTCAAAGGGTTAAACAGACCATGCATTCTTGTAATAAACCCAGTTGGGTCATAATGTGTTACCCTTCTCCGATATATGGATTTAGTTTGCTATTATTCTTGTTAAGGGTTTTACATCAAGACTATACAAGACTCCTAAAATGTGTTGGGAAGTAATCCCTTATTTTGTATTAACTAAGAGAATTTGTGTTAGATTGAGAATTTGCGAAAGAGTCGGATAGAACTCACTAACTTAGCCATCTGGGCTTGAAATTTTCTTCCAGATGCCCCTCATACGCACCCATTCAGTCACTAGTCTCTTCCTGAGGGTAATGACTCCTGATTTCTAGCACCATCCATGAGTTTTGGCTTTTTAATCTTTACGTAAATGGAATCAAATAGTGTACATGCAGTCTTTTGTGTCTAGGTACTTTTGTTCAACATTTTGTTTGTGAAACTCATTCATATGTTTGGGATTACATGTAGTTCACATATTGTCATTGTTGTTTAGGATTCCATTGAGTGAATATATCATGATTGGCTTATTCATTCTACTTCTGGTATGCATTTGAGTAGTTTTCAGTTTGACGCTATTCCAAAAAGTGCTCCACTGAGCATTCCCTTCTCTTCAATTTTTTTTTTTTCTTTTGGAAGAGTTTGAAAAAATATTAGCTGTAATTCTTCTTTAAGTGTTTGGTAGAATTCACCAGGGAAACCATCTGGTCCTGGGCTTTTCTTTTTTGGAAAGTTTTTGGTTATTGATTCAATCTCCTTATTCATTTTTGGTCCATTCAGATTTCCTATTTCTTCATGATTCAGTCTTAGTAGATTGTATGTTTCTAGGAATTTTTCCATTTCTTCCAGGTTTTTTTTAATCTTTATTTATTTTTGAGAGAGAGAGAGAGAGAGAGAGAGAGAGAGAGCAGGAGAGGAACAGAGAGAGAGGGAGACACAGAATTGGAAGCAGGCTCTAGGCTCTGAGCTGTCAGCATAGAGCCCAAAATAGGGCTCAAAATCATGAACCGCGAGTTCATGACCTGAGCCAAAGTTGGACGTTCAACCACTTAACCAACTAAGCCCCCCAGGAACCCCTCTTCCAGGTTTTTTAATGTTTTGGTGAGTAATTATTCATAGGAGTCTCTTATGGATCCTTTTGTATTTCTGTGGTATCAATTATGACTCCTCTTTCATTTTTCTGGTTTTATTAATTTGAGTCTTTCTTTCTGTTTTTAGTCTAGCTAAAGTTTTGTCAATTTTGTTGACTTCTTCTAAAATATAGCTCTTAGTTTGATCTTTTCAAATTTCTTGTCTCTATTTTACTTATTGCTGATCTAATCTTTATCATTTCCTTCTTTTCACTGACTTTGGGCTGAGTTGTTTTTGTTTTTCTGTTCCTTGAGGTGTAGAGTTGTTTATTCAAAATCTTTGTGTGTGTGTGTGTGTTTTAATGTAAGCATTTACTGCAATAAACTTTCCTGTTAGAACTGCTTTTGTGGCATTTCATAAATTTTGGTAGACCATATTTGCATTTTCATCTGTTTCAAGGTATTTTTTGATTTCCCATTCAATTCCCTTTGGCCCAGGACCGTGTTGTTTAATTTCCACATATTAGTACATTTTCCAGTTTTCCTCCTCTTATCGATTTCTAGTTGCATGCCTTTGTGATCAAGAAGGATACTTGGTATGATTTCCATCTTCTTAGATTTCCAGATTTGTTTTGTGAACTAACACAGGATCTATCCTGGAGGATATTTTGTGTGTGCTTGAGAAAAATGTGTATTCTGCTGCTGTTGGATGCACTGTTATTTACGTGCCTGTTAGATCCATTTGGTCTAAAGTATACTTCAAGTCCAATGTTCCTCATTGATTTTCCGTCTGGTTGATCTATCCACTGTTGACAGTGCAGTATTGAAGTTTCTTACTGTTATCATAGTGTTGTCTATTTCTCCCTTCAGACCTGTTAGTATTTGCTTAATATATATAGACACTCCAATAATTAGTGCGTGTGTATTTACAACTGTTATATCCTCTTAGTGAATTAACCACTTTGTCATTATATAATCACCTTCTCTCTCTCTCTCTTGTCACAATTTTTGACTAAAGTCTATTCTGTATAGCGCCCCCTGCTCTCTTTTGGTTCCATTTGCATGGAATATCTTTTTCCATCCCTTCGTTTTGAGTCTATTTGCCTCCTTCAAGCTGAAATGGATCGCTTGGAGGCAGCATATAGTT
The DNA here is from genome assembly GCF_046562875.1 of Panthera onca. Lineage (NCBI taxonomy): Eukaryota > Metazoa > Chordata > Mammalia > Carnivora > Felidae > Panthera > Panthera onca. Next base: position 70,708,331 of record NC_138349.1, read on the forward strand.
GGACCTTGGGGTTTTTCTGTTCATTTTTTCAGCCAGCCACTCTACTTCTTTTGATTGAAGAATTTAATCTATTTACATTTAAAGTAAACTGATTGATAGGTAAGACGTTACTAATTCTATCTTACTGTGTTCTGGATGTTTTGTAGTTCTTTTTTTTCCTTTCTTCCTCTTTTGTTGTCTTCCTTTGTGAATGTGTGGTTTTCTGGAACGGTACTTTTCTTTCCTTCTCTATATCTTTTGTGTATCTACTATAGACTATGGCGCTGTGGCTGCCAAGAGACTTACATAAAATATCTTGTATATATAACAGTCCATTTTAACCCGATGACATTTTAACTTTCATCACTTACTGTTTCCCTCTGCTTCCCAACATTTTCCTTTCTCGTGCCCTAATTTTCATGTTTTTATGTTGTGTGTCCATTAACAATTATTGTAGCTACTTTAGTACTTTTGTCCTTTCACCATTATATTAAAGTTGAGTGTTTGACACACCACCCCATCCCAGTATTAGAGTGTTCTGAATTTGACTATACACTTAACTGCAGTAGTGTGTTTTGCATTTTCATACGTTTTTATGTTAAGAATTAACATCCTATCGGGGCGCCTGGGTGGCTCAATCACTTAAGCGTCCGACTTCGGCTCAGGTCATGATCTCACGGTTCGTGGGTTCGAGCCCCGCATCAGCCTCTGGGCTGACAGCTCAGAGCCTGGAGCCTGTTTCGGATTCTGTGTCTCCCTCTGTCTCTGCCCCTCCCCCACTCGCACTCTGTCTCCCTCTGTCTCAAAAATAAATAAACATGAAGAAAAAAAAAAAAGAATTAACATCCTGTCCTTTCAGCCTGTGGAACTCCTTCCAGCATTTCTTGTAAGGCACGTCTAGTGGTGATGACCTCCCTCAGGTTTCATTTATCTGGCAACATCTTTACCTATTTTCTTTCTGAAAAAAATTTTTATTAGGTAAAATATTCTTGGTCGGCAGTTGAATATATCAGCTCGGTCACTCCTGGCCTGTAAGGGTTGCTGCTAAGAAATCCACTGATAGCCCTATGGGAGTTCCTTTGTAGGTGAGGGTATTTTTCCTTTTTCTGCCCTTAAAATTCTCTCTTTGTCTTTGATTTTAAATAGTTTTATTATACTGTATCCTGAAGAAGATCATTTTGAGTTGAAAATTTGGGGAAACCTATAAGCTTCATGAACTTGGATGTCCAAATCTCTCCATGGATTTGGGGAGTGCTTAGCCATTATTTCTTTAAATAAGTTTTCTGCCCCCCTTCTCCTTCTCTCCCCTGTAACTCCCATGGAGTGTATATTGTTTCTTTTAGTTCTGTCCCACGGTCCATGTGGGGGATACACGGATAACTTCACATGACCTGCCTTCATATATTCTCTTGCTTGATCAAGTCTGCGGTTGACGTTCTCTATTCAACCGTTCATCTCATTCATTGTGTCTTCCGCGCCAGAATTTCTGTTTGGTTCTTGTTTTATGATTTCTATCTCTCCGTCAAACTTCTCGTTTAGCTCATGCATGGAAAGGGGCAGTCATCTCCTCCAGTCTTTATTGACGGGCCTCTTCAGTGCATCCAATGCCAGTGCTGGTGGTGTTTTCTCTCACAGTGTGCTGGAACAGTGTGGAACGCTCAGACTTCCACAAATGCACCCTTGTCTGTGGATGACTGTCTGTGGATGTTCTCTCAGGGGAAGCCAATAAAAAACTCTTTTGCCATTTTGACAGCAGCCTGACGATTCCAGTGGCTTCGGGTCTTTGCGCGCTGCTTTTCCACCCTTCTCTGTTCTACTTTTGGAAATCTAGTGGGATTTTTGTCTCTAGTCTCTGTTTGTGTGACCCTTCTGTCCTGGCTTCCCGGGTTATTCCTATTGTTGTTATGTATCACTCTCTTGAGCATTTTCCCATGTTTAATAAAGTATTCTTGGGGCGCCTGGGTGGCTCGGTCGGTTGAGTGTCCGACTTCAGCTCAGGTCACAATCTCACGGTCCGTGAGTTCGAGCCCCACATCCAGCTCTGTGCTGACAGCTCAGAGCCTGGAGCCTGCTTCTGATTCTGTGTCTCCCTCTCTCTCTGCCCCTCCCCCGTTCATGCTCTGTCTCTCTCTGTCTCAAAAATAAATAAACGTTAAAAAAAAAAGAAGTAAAAAAAAAAAAAGTAAAATGTATTTTAAAAAATCCTTGAGCAGAGCAGTATGAATTTTCTTTACTGGCTATCACGAATCAGATAGTGTAAATATTTAAACCTTTGAAGAATTCATTTGTAAATTCATCTGAGTGCTCAGCAATGATATTAAAGTCTTTTGTAAATCTTCTAAATTTGAAGTGAGTTGTGTTGTTGTTTTTTTTTTTTTCAAAATCTCTTGGAAATCTTTATTCCCAGAAATCAATGCATGGAATGCCAGAAGCTTCTTTTAGAGCTTCTGATACTTTCAGAGAATTGCATTTATTCAAAACAAGACTTGCAAATAAGAAGACAAATTTATCTCTCCAGAAGCAAAAGAGGCCCTAAATAAATTAAAAGATAAGAGCTCAAGGAGTGTACAAGAGTTAGTTTTGAAATTGCATATTTGAGCTGTGGAATATTTGGAGTTTTTTGGTGGAGCTCTTATTTTTAACTAGATAAGTTTTATTTTCCTGGAATGGAATGAAATTGAGAAAGGCTGTGATTTTTGTAGCATTGGAGTTTGGCAAAACTTAAAAGAAATTGGCAAATTTGGTACTCTGAAAAATGGCTGAAAAGTGCCTATGTGACTATTTGGGTGACACATTTGCATACTCAAGGCAGAAGTGATTGGAATTGAGAATAGCCAGTAGGGAGCAGAGCATGACCTGAGTTTCCAGTGTACCTTTGCACCCGTAGAGAGAGTCTTTTCCTAAATAAAAATGTTATAGTCTTCAGAAAAGTATCAAAGGTGCCAATAATTTCAAGTTGACTTACCTTCAGACGCGGGCTTGAAGACTCAAGAGTTCTGTGAAAAAAAATTTGAAAGGGGAAGACCACGCTGAAAGAAAGACAAAAACAAAAGAGAAAAAAAACCACGCTTACTCATCAGAAAAGAGTGAAACAGAATTAGAGCTACATACGGTCAAGAAACTGACGAAAGTATGTGACTATGTGCCACGAACCACAAGTCTGCTTATGTTATTTTTAACGTTCAGATCAATATCAAGAAGTGCCTCCCAAATTTTGCTTCCATATACATAGATATATATTATTTTTACCTTTTAGGAAGAAGTTTCTTGCAAAGGAGTTTTTAAAATCGAACCGTATTGTAGATCCATCAGTGTAAAAAACCGGGATTTTCAGTCAGTAATTTCAATCATGATAACTTACTCTCAAAGTCGTACGGAGTTGGGACGCCTGCGTGGCTCAGTGGGTTCGGCAACAGGCTCTTGATTTCAACTCAGGTCATGATTTCACTGTTGGTGGGTTTGAACCCCATGGCACCCATTCATTCATGCATTCACTCATTCATTCGACAAATCACTCTCCGTGTTCCGGGTGCGGAGGGCACTTAGAAGGATGAGACAAGGCCCGTACCCTTGAGAAACTCACTCCGTGGGCATGTTTGCGGGGAAACAATGGGTTTTTCCCAGCGCCCTGAAATATACAGTCTTCTGACTCTAGGGAAGTTAGTCCAGTGGACTGCGGGACAAGCGAGGCTAAAGAATACTGCACCTGTCCCCCAGATCGCTTACCTACAGAGAAAAAAAGAAAAAAAAAATGACAGATAGACCCTCAACCATACTTTTAGTCCCTCTAGGGCACCGAAGCAGGGTAACTGCAAAATCTCACTGGCCCAGTCCCCGTAGGCCTGGGGGTGTGGCCCCATGGGCAGGCACTATCTCCTCTGTCAATCTCCTTACCTGTCCCCAGGCATGGCAGTCAGGAAGAGCCTTTGTCCCTCCACACCGAAAATCCGCACTCACTCTTTCATGGAGCCCGGATGCTGAGAGGCCGAAGTCCTGGCCTCTCGGTCGTTCTGTCCAGCTCTGCCCTGGGCTGGGATTTTTCTCTCGCCACCCTGGGGTTAGAACCCCCACAGCTCCAGGCTTGTGCGGCAGACACAAGAACACACACTCCACCTCGCTCCAAGGTGCGTGGACCCTCTGCTTTGCCCAGACCCCAGATAATGCCCGTCCTCCCTCTTCTCCGCCTGAACCAGATGGCCCCGTGAGGCTGACACTTCTGCTCCCTGGCTGGACTGAACTCCTCTCCTGCCTGGGACCCCGAGACGTGGGTCTCTTTTCTCCATGCACCAACAGTCTGGGTTGCGGTTTGCAAGCTCTCTTTGATTCCTGTGCCCCTTGTTTTTTTAAAAACTGGTGCTCTGGGGCGCCTGGGTGGCTCAGTGGGTTAAGCATCCGACCTCAGCTCCGGTCACGATCTCACAGTTCGTGGGTTCAAGCCCCGCATTGAGCTCTGTGCTGACAGCTCAGAGCCTGGAGCCTGCTTCCGATTCTGTGTCTCCCTCTCTCTGCCCCTCCCCCACTCACATTCTGTCTCTCTTTCTCTCTCTCTCTCTCTCTCTCAAAAGTAAGTAAAAAAAAGGTTAAATGAATGAATAAATAAATAAATAAATAATGGGGATGCTGGTCAATATCATAATGGGAAAACACGTAATACAAACAAACAAAAAAAACGTGAATTAACTGCATAAAATTCTGCGTTAAGAATTTGAAAAGAAAGAAAGAAAAAAGAAATGGTAGAGTAGAGAACATGGGCCAAACAGGCCTAACACCAGGAGGCAGGAAAGTCCTGCAGGAAGGTGTGTGATAGACGGGTAGGGGGATCCCCACAGAGGGGGACAGGGGGCTCTCCTTTCCCAGCTTGGGGAGGTGGGGTCCAAGGCACCTACGATGGTCTTTGCCTCTAGGAGTAAAAGTGGTGGTCGCCAACACGTTTCAGACATATATTTGCCCCGCCTTCAGTAAGGCGAGGTGTGCGCCTGACCCTGTTGGCCTCTTTTGCGTAACTCCCTGGGCACCAAAGTAACCTTGGCCGCCCGCCATGGCAGGAGCCCCCGTTCTCATGCGCGAACTCTCCCACCGTGAAGTTCACAGGGAGCTCTGCCAAGTGCACGGACTCAGCAACCCCGGCATCAACCCCAGGTTGGCCCCAGAGGTCCTCGGAACCTCAGGAAATGGGTCTTGTTTTAATTCCTTTCTTCTCCCTCCCGTACATCTTTACTGACCGTGTACATGGCTGCCCGGAAGAGATTTCAAGTGAACTTCGGAAGGTGAACTTTTGAAAATTTGTATGTATCACGCACTTAAATATCATGAACTGGATTCTCGGCCCTGAGCGGATTTCACATCCAATCTTCAGGACAGCACGGTAAAGAAGCTTATAAGGATTATTACTCCCCTTCTACAGATGTGGACCAAAAGGCACAGAGAGGTTAAGCGACTTGGCCAAGATCACACAGCTAGTGAGCGGCAGAGCCAGAATATGAAGGAGGTGGTCTGGGCCCAGGATCCTTGCTTCTAAACCCTAAGCCATGCTGCCATATATGTGGAAAGATTGGTATCACTGGATAAAGTAAACAGGTTAGAAAGATTTTCAAGAGCTCGTAATACATGAGCAAACCGAAGCCAAAATAGAAATAGCATGCAACACAGTTTCTATCACAGGGTGCTGGTGAAGGGGTCTATGGAACGCCCAGGGCATTGCCCTCCAGCTGTGGTGATACACAGGCTCTTGGGCGCCAATGTTAATTTTTTTTTAATGTTTATTATTTGAGAGAGAGAGAGAGAGAGAGACAGAGAGAGAGACAGAGAGCAAGCAGGGGAGAGGCAGAGAGAGAGGGAGACACAGAATCGGAAGCAGGCTCCAGGCTCTGAGCTGCCAGCCCAGAGCCCGACGCGGGGCTCGAACTCACGGACCTCGAGATCATGACCCGAGCTGAAGTCGGCCGCCCAACCGGCTGAGCCACCCAGGCGCCCCATCTTGGGCGCCAATGTAAGAACACCCCTGGGGCATGTCAGCAAAAATGGTGGAAAAGGGAAGAGAACGTGGAAAGTGAACTACTGTTTCCCAAGGAAAAAGACAAAGATAAACAGGTCCTAGCAGACGTGGCCCTGGAAACATCTGTGGACAGCTTGATAAAGAGCTGGGGTGGGGAGGCAGGTACAGGAGAAAACATAGGCTGGAGAAGAAGGAATAGAAAAAAGAAAAAGAGGGCCACCTGGGTGGCCAGTAGGTTGAGTGTGCGACCCTTGATTTCAGCTCAGGTTACCATCAGGTCGTGGGGCTCTGTGCTGACAGTGCGGAGCCTGCTTGGGATTCTCTCTCTCCCTCTCTCTCTCTCTCTCTGCTCCTCCCTTGCTCATTCTCTCTCTCTCTCCAAATAAATAAATAAACTAAAAAAAAAAAAAAAAAGAAGAAGAAGAAAAGAGAAAAGAATGATTCAACTTCAGTATGCATGAGAAATGAGTGCAACCTCTCTAAAAAGATTTCCTTTTATCTGGGAGTTTGTTTATAATCACATACAGCCTCTGAGCAGGGCTATGATCAGACTCTGTAAGAATCACGGCGCTATGCAAAAGCCCCTCTAGCTGTTTAGAAAATGCTGGCACCACTGTCCATCCTGGGCACAGGCGCTGGGGCAGGAGGCTGTGCCCTTCGTGAGCTCCCCGGGGAGACGGCTATCCGGGTGCTGGTAGAGTCATGGGAGGTATGGCGGGGGGGGGCGGGGCTGGGAACATTCACAAGAACACTTTTCTTTCCCAGTTGTCCCCAGCGAGTGACTTTCCTCCCTAGGCTCTAGCTGCTACAGTGTGGGAGCCCCCCATTCGTTTCCAGAAGGAAACTAAAATCAAGAGCATTTCTTCATTCCCACTCACCAGGGGCAGTGCCTGGCCGTTCTGGAAGGGCTGAGTGAGGGCATCCCTTTCCTGCCAGGTTCACGGTTGGTGTGAACAGGTGGGGCTTTTTCTTCCCGGGGTGTTTCCTCCCCTGCCCCCTGCCAACTTCCATTTATTCCTTTTTATTCTTTGTCAGATTATCGCTGAGTTTGGGGACCGAGGTTTTTCACACATATGTTTAAATCAATATGTGGTTTTCTGCTCTAAACAATTTCCAACAATAGGTTTTTTTTTTTTTCTTTGGGCGAGAGAGAAAAATGTGATTTATTACGAGAGCTTGAGATCTTAGTTCAGCATTGAAAAGTGGTGCTGAGGAGGATGTCGTATTGGAGAGCAGGAAAGGCCCATGCAGGCAGAACGGCTGAGAGAGAGAGAGAGAAAGTGGGAGATTGAGAGAGATAGAATTTGAGAAAGAGAGAGGGAGAGTTTTCACCTCTCGATTACACCCCTCCAAGCCAGACACCTTCCGGATCTGCCAGTTACTTGAGCTAGTCTGGGTGGAGTTTCCGAATGTGTCCTCAACTGAGTCCCGACTCGTGTAGGTACTGAGGTGTGAGAGACAGAGAAGATCATCATGAACTCTGGAGTCCTAGGTGAGGGGCGCCCATGAGAAATTCCCTGAACTTTCCAGAAAGACAAGGACAGCGCGAAGATCTCTTCTGCAGGGAAAAACAAAGGTGAAGGAAAACTTTGAACAGTGAATTAAGAAAAGAAAGACCGGGCGGCACCCGGGTGGCTCAGTTGGTTGAGCGTCCAACTCTTGGTTTCCGCTCAGGTCACGATCTCAGGATTCGTGGGTTCGAGCCCCGTGTTGGGCTCTGTGCTGACAGTGCAGGGTCTGCTTGGGATTCCCTCTCTCTCTCTCTCTCTCTCTCAATCTCTCAAAATAAATAAATAAATAACCTTAAAAAGAGAAAGAAAGAAAGAAAAGAAAGACCAGAACCAGGAACAAATGCTGACTTAGATATTTGATATCTAAATGCTGACTTTGATATTTTGTGCCTCGACCCCCCCCCCCCCTCCATTCCCACCCTGAGATGTCAGTGCAGTAATGACACGTACTGAGGATTTCCTCCCCGTGCTTCACTTCGGCATACTTTTGATTTTCCATAAATTCAGATGTAAACTGTGACTCAGGCTCCCGATCCTGGCGACATCATTGAACAACCTGACTAGGGCTGTGTATATACATGGAGCCATGCCTGACAATTCAGTGAGAAAGGCACACGGGTGCTTTAACTGCACTGACCTTTTGGTTATATGACAAAGTTAATTATTGTTACAGACAATCCAATGATCCATATTGACACAGCCTAGCATGAACTCTATTGTCTGGGGTAGGTAGAATTTCAAATAAGTTCCTTAACTTTTCTCAGCTCCATTTTTTTTTTTTTCTTGCTAAACCTGGAGGAGCGAATGGAACGTATCTGGCACACTCAGAAAAGTGGGCAAGACGTCCCGTGTAGCGTTTTTGGATAATAGCAAAACATCGTGAATAACCTAAATTTGAACCAAAAGGATGAAATACTGTATAGTGCATTCAGATGCAATATAAAGATAAAGATACCTGGGTTTCGATGCTGCTCTATTTTTGTTTTATGACAAGCATCTATTTTTTAATAACTTAAGAAACCCCGTAAGTATATTTACATTTTAGAAATAAAATAACACTCGGAGTGCCTGGGTGGCTCTGTCGCTCACACGCCGACTTCGGCTCAGGTCATGATCTCACGGTTCTTGAGTTCGAGCCCCGCGTCGGGCTCTGTGCCGACAGCTCGGAGCCTGGATCCTGCTCCGGATTCTGTGTCTCCCTCTCTCTGCTCCTTCCCCACTCGTACTCTGTCTCTCTCAAATAAATAAACATTAACAATGTTTAAATAACACTCATTTTTCGGTGTGAAGAGAGTGCACGTAAAGGCCTTATCACAGGGGTTTCGTCAATTGTACCGATGAATATGTTTTCACTCTTATGTGGAGTTTGAGAAACTGAACAGAAGACCATAGGGGAAGGGAAGGAAAAATAAGTTACCAACAGAGAGGGAGGCACAACATAAGAGGCTCTTAAGTACCGAGAACGAACCGAGGGTTGATGGGGGTGGGGAAAACGGGTGATGGGCATTGAGGGGGGCACTTGCTGGGATGTGCACCGGGTGTCGTATGTAAGTGATGACTCAACGGGAACCTGCCCCTTGAAGCCAAGGCGACGCTGCATGTTAGCTAACTTGGGAATAAATTGAAAAGTAATAAATAAAAATAGACTGCAAAAATAAATAAATAAATAAACAAACAAATAAATAAATAAATGTGTTCAATGAGAAAAGAAAAAGAAAACAACTTTGCCGGTTACCGTTACCGCTATCAAATATCAACGTCTCCTTCCTTCGCGGTTCGCTCCCTGAATTTCTTTATGTCTTTAGGCAGGTGTTCCTATCCTGGTGAAGCTTTGCCTCTGCATTGCTGTCCTCTTTCACCACACGCGCGTACACACACACACACACACACACACACACACAGATACTCCACACCTCTTCCTTGCTTGAGATGGAAGGGACTTTACGGCCTCACACACCACATTATTTGCTTTCTTTTGCCTTGTGTGCTGTCTCTTCCTTCTGCTAGAACGCTAGGTCTAACAGGTCAGGGGACTTGAGTAAACTTTGCTCACGGCTGTATTCCTAGCACCTAGAATTGGCCTGGCACGTAGAAGGCCCTCAGCAAATATTTGCCAAGTGAACAAATGAATAACAATGTTTGCCTTAGACTATCATTGCAACTACGGAATAAGATCACCCACATGGGGTGTGCGGGCCGCCTAACAGCAGTAGACGATAGTAACTCTTAAAAGCATGGCTCTGACGTCGGACTACCCAGATGTGAACATGAACTTCCTGGTTGCAAGCTGAGTTACCCTGGGCAGATGCCTCAATCCCTCCAAGTCTCAGGTTTCTCTGCTATAAAAATGAGATTAAAAAGTCAAAGAAGGACTTCTGTTTCTAGCCAAGACGGATGACAGAAACCATATTTACTCTCCCCAAAGAGGACGGAATATATGAAGCAATGGAGTTTAAGACACTGGCCGTGAGGCTGTAAAGACCAGCGGTCCCTGAGAGACAGGAAACGAATAAATGAGGGGAGCCCTACAATTGTTCCCATTTACAGCTGTGAAAGTGTCCAGGCTGTGACACATAGAGATGGAACCCCGACAGAGGCTGGGGGACCTTCTGAATTGAGGACAATGGAGTTGAGAGCAGGGAAGACTGAGGTGACCAGAGTCACAAGACAGATTACCAACCAGGAGAGAGCCCTGCACAGAGGGAGAATTCTGGAGTCCTGCACTAAGGGTCTCCCTAAGTATTCGGCAGAGTACTGATGATGCACAGTATATAGTAAAAAGATTACAAATCTACAAAGAAGCAGGAAGGGTTGCCTGGGTGGCTCAGTCGGTTAAGCGTCCGACTTCAGCCCAGGTCACGATCTCACAGTTCGTGAGTTCGAGCCCCGCGTCAGGCTCTGTGCTGACAGCTCAGAGCCTGGAGCCTGATTCTGATTCTGTGTCTCTCTCTCTGTCTGTTCCTCCCCCGCTGGCACTCTGTCTCTCTCTCTCTCAAAAATAAATAAAGATGAAAAAAATGTAAAAAAAAGAAAGCAAAATAAAGCTTTCAGAAACACAAAAGCTGAAAGAATTTATCGCCAGCACACCGGCGCTACAAAAAAATATTAAAGGAGTCATTCAGGCAGAAAGAAATAATACCAGATGGAAATATGGATCTGCACCCAAGGAGTGAATGGTCCGTAGGTGGGTCAGCACATAAGGACCTAAAAACGATTTAAATATCCTTAAAATAGAACTGTTTGCTGAAAAACAATGATGACAACATAGCACGGGGTCTAGAACACCTGACAGAATGAATCGTATGACAACAACAGCACAAAGATGGGGAGGGGACAACTGGAAGGGTGTCGTTGTGTGATACTTAGAGGTAAAGTGACTACTATCACCGGAAGTGGAATTGTGGGAAGTTCGAGACAGACACTTTGAAGTCTACATTCACCACTAAAAATAACACAAAGAGTAATGGCTAATGAGCAAAAAAGGAACTAAAATGGAATAATAAAAATTCAATGACTTCAAAAGAAGGCAGGAAAAGAGAAAAGGAGGAACAAAGAGCACGTGAGTCAAATAGAAAACAAACAGCAATATCATAAATTTAAAGCTAACCGTACAAATAACTAAATGTAATGTAAATGTTCTAACCATCCCAATGAGAAGGTAAAGCTTGTCAGATCGACCCAACGACACGCGGCCTACAAGAAACTCACTTCAAATGTTAATACACGATTTGGTTAAAAAGATGAAAAAAGATACACAGCGCTAACGCTGATCAAAAGAAAGCTAGATTCCCTATATTACTATCACACAAAGTAGACTTCAGAGGAAATAATAGTATCAGGGATAGAAAGGTTATTTCGTAATGATAAAGGAATCAATTCCTCAAGAGGACATGAAAACACTGAATATACAGGCATCTGATAAAAAGAGCTTTAAAATATGTGAATTTAAAAAGTACATGGAGGGGGCGCCTGGGTGGCTCAGTCGGTTAAGCGTATGCCTCCGACTCGAGTCGTGATCTCCCGTTCGTGAGTTCGAGCCCCATTTGGGGTTCTCTGCTGTCAGCACAGAGCCTGCTTCAGATCCTCTGCTCCCCTCTCTCTCTGCCCCTGCCCCATCCACACACACACACTCTCTCCTAAAAATAAATACATAAAACTGTTTTTAAAAGTACAAGGAGAAATAGAGAAATCCCATGGGAGGGATTTTAATATCCCATTTTTGATAATACAACAAGTTGAGAGACGATTAGTAAGGATGTGGAAGATTTAAACAATACTATCAACCAGTTTGACCTAATTGACATTTTCTATAGCACTTCAGCCAAGAGCAGCAGAATATACATTCGTTTCTTTTTTTTTTTTTTATTTTTATTAAAAAAAAATTTTTTTTTAACGTTTTATTTATTTTTGAGACAGGGAGAGACAGAGCATCAACAGGGGAGGGTCAGAGAGAGGGAGACACAGAATCTGAAACAGGCTCCAGGCTCCGAGCTGTCAGCACAGAGCCCGACGCAGGGCTCGAACTCACGGACCGCGAGATCATGACCTGAGCCGAAGTCGGCCGCTTAACCGACTGAGCCACCCAGGCGCCCCTACATTCGTTTCAAATGTACACAGAACGTTTACCAAAACAGCTCATATTCTGGGCCATGAAACAATTCTCAATACCTCTAAAAGGATTTTCATACACAGTGTGTCCTCTGACCACAGTGGAATTAAAACATAAATCAATTCCTGAACGATCACTAGCAAATCTCCAGCTATTTGGAAACTAAGTAACGTACTTCTAAATAACTCAGGGGTAAAAGAAGAAATCATAAAGGAAATTAGAAAGTATTTGAGCTGAATACAATTGAAAACACGGCGTATCAAAATGTGTGGGATGTTGCTAAACAGTGCCGAGAAGAGATTTTATTGCACTGATCTAAAACATTAGAGGAGAGGAATGGTCTCAAATCAATGCACTCTGATTTTACATCAAGAAACCAGAAAAATGAAGAGCTAGTTAAATCCACAGTAGGTAGAAGAGAAGAAATAATACACAGTCGAGTGGAACTCGATGGAATAGAAAACAGCCACGCGAGAGAGAAACATCAAGGAAACCAAAAGCTGGTTCTTGAAGAAGATCAATAAGATTGATACGGCTCAAGCCAGGATAATCAGGAAAAATGAAAGAGAAGACATAAATTACCAATCTCAAGGAAGAGAAAGGTGACAGATTCTATAGGTATTAAAAGGAAAAAAAGGGTAATAAGGGGTATATTATTAGAGTCACTATTGTCCTTACTGGAGCAGAGGGCCTCCATGATTCCAAGGTGTCTGTCATCCCACCCATATATGTGGGGGAAAAAAAAATATATATATATGTGTGTGTGTGTGTGTGTGTGTGTGTGTGTGTGTGACAATCAAATCGGCACAGGCATTTACTTGGGATGAGGCTGGAGAGAAATTCTGGTTGGATGTGCATTTACCATAAACCCCTTGACACTAAAGCTACGCAGCCCACACTTGCCCCAACCTCTTCTGAAACTCTGGATGTAATTTTATTATCCTCTGTAAGTGCATTCTTTCTCTTATAGAGAACCCATGAACTTTGAATCTACCCCTCTCTGGCTATTCCTACTACGTGGTTTTCTTTTTTTTTTATTATTAACATTTATTTATTTATTGAGAGATAGAGAGAGACAAAGCATGAGCAGGGGAGGTGCAGAGAGAGGGAGACACAGAGTCGGAAGCAGGCTCCAGGCTCTGAGCTGTCAGCACAGAGCCCGGTGCGGGGCTCGAACCCACGAACCGTGAGATCATGACGCGAGCCGAAGTCGGTCGCTTAACCAACTGAGCCACCCAGGCGCCCCCTACGTTGTTTTCTGGAAAGCATCTTTCCCATATACCTTTCCTTCTTTTTTGCTTTCCCTTTCTGACATTTAGGCAAAAGGTTGTGGGTTTGAACTTGGGCACGGAGCGGGCATTCGTATACGCACCTGTATGTGTGTGCATTTGCGTGTGTAGGAACACTAGACGGTTTGGGGTTTGGGGGAAGTTGTGGACATTTTCAAGACTTCCCGCTGTTGCTCTGAATGCATTTTCTTCCAACTCAGGAGAGTCCAGCGTCCGGCACAGAGCTCTCAGTCCATTTCCCCAGAGCAGCCCAAACTTATTTCAGTCATGCTGAAAATGGCTCTAAACATCATTAAGGCACTTTTTCCCCCCAGCTCCCAGAACATTTTTCTCTCTCCAGATAATGTCTTGGAAATGGCCCAGAAGCCTGGTGGAGTCATAAAGGGAACAGGATCCTTGGCATGGTCACATTCCAAAGATGCCTGCATAGGTTTATCACATCAAATGAAAAAAAGAAAGCCTGGCGTCCGTCCGCAGCCCCCTCCCTGCATCCCTTCCGGGGAAGGTGCCAGCAAAGCTGGAAAGAGCCCTGGACTAACCACAGGGCACCAGTGCCCTCTCCCCAGGCAAGCCCAGGGTCCAGTCAGCACATTCATTTGGGGGCAACATTTTAAATAACTTCTCCTCCCACAGCCAAAGTCAGCTGGCATTCTTGGTCCGCCGAAATGCGCTTCCTGCCGGGGTATCTTTTAGCAAAATGAAGTGTGCTCTGAGAGCTGATTAGGGGTGTTTCAAAATGGTAAATTAAAGCGTACTGCTGTTTGAAGGGCCCTCTCCAGCCCGCTATTGCCAGGGTAATGGAAGCGTTCAGCCTACAAATCCAGGATTAACTCTGCTCCTACTCTAGCTCACCGCTCACCTTCACAAAGTCTTTGCTCTGCTGGGCGGGGGACCGATAAGAGAAAAAAAGTCCTGCTCCCCTGTTAGCTCCTGACTCCGAGGGACTGGAAAATGTGACGGGTACGAAAAGGAAGAGTGGCCCCTCAACGTCTCAAGTTAAGGGCACCCACCGCCTCCCGGGTGGAAATGTATGGAGAGGGCAGATAAGGCAAACGGAGGCTCCTGGAAGGGCAGGGCGCAGAGGGAGGGGCCAGGCTTCCCACTGTTCACTCATTTTCTCTGACTGCCCCCCCAAAAGGATTTGAAGTGGCTTCCAGTGAAATGTGGCAGATCCTGTAAAACTAATGAGTAAAAACTTAGCCTGTATAATGAGGTGGGGGTTGGGGGGGGGTGAGCGAGGGAGCAGACGGGAGGGAGTGGGGAGGTTAATTATATCCGAAAATCTATGATAGGGACAGCTACCAAAAATAAGAACAAACTTCAGCTCTGGGCTTCCAGAAATTCTAGGGGAAAAGGGAAGCATTGTGTATCACATAATTTTCTTTGTTCACTAAGACGCCGTGGGATCCAGGAGCATACCTGAGCCCCCAGTGGCTGGCACGGTACCCAGGGTCCAGTAAGCTCCTGGTATGTGTCTGTTGATTGAACAAATGGACCAAGAAGCCTGCAGGTTTTGCCTGTGGGGAGCCTGCCAAAATTGTCATGGATGGCCGGTGAGCAAAGCAATGACGGGAATCCTCCCTTAAAAGGACTGGTTGCAGAATTGCAAATGGTTTGATTTCTTTTATTCACGATTTTTAAAGTTCTGAAACAGAGCATCGAAAAAGGAAAGGGCACAAAACATAAGTAGACAGCTTCATTAATGAATATAAAGCAAACACTCTTGTGACCATCAGCCAGGTAAAGAGATAGGGTATTTATCCACTGCCATCAAGACCCCCTCCGGGGGTAATTCACTGTCTTTTTTTTTTTTTTTAATGTTTATTAATTTTTGAGAGGAAGAAAGAGACAGAGCGCAAGCAGGGGAGGGGCAGAGAGAGAGGGAGACACAGAATCGGGAGCGGGCTCCAGGCTCTGAGCTGTCAGCCCAGAGCCTGACGCGGGGCTCGAACTCACGAACCGGGAGATCGTGACCAGAGCCAAAGCCGGACGCTTAACCAACTGAGCCACCCAGGCACCCTGGTAACTCACCATCTTATTTAGTCTAATAAAGTCCTCCCATTTCTTTACACTTTTACCATCTGTGTATTTAAACCCTAACGTGTATGGCTCTGTTGGCCAGTGTTGGAATAAATGGGACTCCACTGATACACTCCTTTGTGTCGTCATGCTTTTGCTTAGGATCCCGTTGGGGAGACACGGCCATGTTCTCACAGCTGTAGTTTGGTGGTTCCGTCGCTGTGTTGCGTGAGCCACACTTTCCGCATACGTCCTCTTGTCCATGGACGCTTGGGTTTTGTTCCAGGCTTTGGCAGCCTGCCCGGGCTTTCAAGCCAACTCTCAGCACTCACTTCTGGTTGACGCTCGCTCAAGCTCTCTTGGCCTCCAGGTTATAGCTGCTCCCTGGTAAATATACTCAGTTTCAGCCCAGCAGCCGCCCCCCCACCCCTACCCCCGCCCCCACCACCGACCCCAGGCTCTCATGAGGTTCTGGCCCCTGGCCCACCCCCTTGATCTTTGTGTTCTGGGTTCCAGGAACTGTTCTAGTGCCTACCTGCAGCTGTCTCCCTGGTTCAGACACTTCGTTAGCTTCGACTCAAGTTTTACTCTATTTCCCTGTTTTTCGATTTCACCACACACAGTGGGGACTCGGGTTATGGTCATCTGAACTGATTCATGGGTTAATGTTATCCAGCTTACCCTAAACTGTGGCCAGCCCCGGCTTCCCATAATTTAGACAGGGAATTCTAACCCGACGTCTGTCGTGGTCGTTTTCCTGAATGCCACTCCCTGTCTTGGCTTTTTGAATCGGGTCACACAAGTTTGTTGGTTTTGAGGACATAAACCGCATTTTTAAAAATTTTGTTTATAAGCTTTCACTTTTTGCAGATGACATGATATTATACGTGGAAAATCCGATCGACTCCACCAAAAGTCTGCTAGAACTGATGCATGAATTCAGCAAAGTCGCAGGATACAAAATCAATGTACAGAAAATAGTTGCATTCTTACACACTAATAATGAAGCAACAGAAAGACAAATAAAGAAACTGATCCCATTCACAATTGCACCAAGAAGCATAAAATACCTAGGGATAAATCTAACCAAAGATGTAAAAGATCTGTCTGCTGAAAACTATAGAAAGCTTATGAAGGAAATTGAAGAAGATATAAAGAAATGGAAAAATATTCCATGCTCATGGGTTGGAAGAATAAATATTGTCAAAATGTCAATACTACCCAAAGCTATCTACACATTCAATGCGATCCCAATCAAAATTGCACCAGCATTCTTCTCGAGGCTAGAACAAGCAACCCTAAAATTCATATGGAACCACAAAAGGCCCCGAATAGCCAAAGTAATTTTGAAGAAGAAGACCAAAGCAGGAGGCATCACAATCCCAGACTTTAGCCTCGACTACAAAGCTGTCATCATCAAGACAGCATGGTATTGGCACAAAAACAGACACATAGACCAATGGAATAGAATAGAAACCCCAGAACTAGACCCACAAATGTATGGCCAACCCATCTTTGACAAAGCAGGAAAGAA
The DNA here is from genome assembly GCF_046562875.1 of Panthera onca. Taxonomy (NCBI): domain Eukaryota; kingdom Metazoa; phylum Chordata; class Mammalia; order Carnivora; family Felidae; genus Panthera; species Panthera onca. The sequence continues at coordinate 70,725,267 of NC_138349.1, forward strand.
CATCCAATGGAAAAAAGACAGTCTCTTTAACAAATGGTGCTGGGAGAACTGGACAGCAACATGCAGAAGGTTGAAACTAGACCACTTTCTCACACCATTCACAAAAATAAACTCAAAAAGGATAAAGGACCTGAATGTGGGACAGGAAACCATCAAAACCCTAGAGGAGAAAACAGGAAAAGATCTCTCTGACCTCAGCCGTAGCAATTTCTTACTTAACACATCCCCAAGGGCAAGGGAATTAAAAGCAAAAATGAACTATTGGGACCTCATGAAGATAAAAACTTCTGCACAGCAAAGGAAACAATGAACAAAACTAAAAGGCAACCAACGGAATGGGAAAAGATATCTGTAAATGACATATCGGACAAAGGGCTAGTATCCAAAATCTATAAAGAACTCACCAAATTCCACACCCGAAAAACAAATAATCCAGTGAAGAGATGGGCAGAAAACATGAATAGACACTTCTCTAAAGAAGACATCCGGATGGCCACCAGGCACATGAAAAGATGCTCAACGTCGCTCCTCATCAGGGAAATACAAATCAAAACCACACTCAGATATCACCTCACGCCAGTCAGAGTGGCCAAAATGAACAAATCAGGAGACTATAGATGCTGGACAGGATGTGGAGAAACGGGAACCCTCTTGCACTGTTGGTGGGAATGCAAACTGGTGCAGCCACTCTGGAAAACAGTGTGGAGGTTCCTCAAAAAATTAAAAATAGACCTACCTTATGACCCACCAATAGCACTGCTAGGAATTTACCCAAGGGATACAGGAGTACTGATGCATAGGGGCACTTGTACCCCAATGTTTATAGCAGCACTCTCAACAATAGCCAAATGATGGAAAGAGCCTAAATGTCCATCAACTGATGAATGGATAAAGAAATTGTGGTTTATATACACAATGGAGTACTACGTGGCAATGAGAAAGAATGAAATATGGCCCTTTGAAGCAACGTGGCTGGAACTGGAGAGTCTTATGCTAAGTGAAATAAGCCATACAGAGAAAGACAGATACCATATGGTTTCACTCTTATGTGGATCCTGAGTAACTTAACAGGAACCCATGGGGGAGGGGAAGGGGAAAAAGAGAGAGGTTAGAGTGGGAGAGAGCCAAAGCATAAGAGACTCTTAAAAAATGAGAACAAACTGAGGGCTGATGGGGGGTGGGAGGGAGGGGAGAGTGGGTGATGGGTATTGAAGAGGGCATCTTTTGGGATGAGCACTGGGTGTTGTATGGAAACCAATTTGACAATAAATTTCATATATTAAAAAAAAAGAAAAGTTTCCAATTAAGATCAAATAAATCACTCATTAAAAATAAAAAAATAAAAATTAGAAAAATAAATAAAAATTTTATTTATTTTGAGACAGAGAGAGAGAGAAAGAGAGAGAGAGCATGAGTGGGGGAGGGGCAGAGAGAGAGGGGGAGAGACAGAATCCCAAGGAAGCTTCACGCTGACAGCATGGAGCCCGATGCAAGGCTTGAACCCATGAACTGTGAGCTCACGACCTGACCTGAGATCAAGAGTTGGACGCTCAACCGACTGAGCCACCCAGGCACCCCCAAGGACATAAACTGCATTTTTATAACCAACAGAAAAATGATCAAGGGGCCAGCTTCCATAAATTACGAAGTCAGAAAAAATAAATGCAAAACTTTCCCACTATTTTGTGCAGCCACTGTCTCTTAATTATTTCATTAAACACATTACAAATACGGTCTTGTGTTCCACCCACATGGACTAATGAAGAAAATTGGGTTCATCAGTTCAATTGCCCAACATCATTGTGCACTTAGTATGTCCCAGATAACCTTAGTGCTTAGTGCTCAGTGCTTTGGATTTAATAATAAGATGAAGAAAAAACACAAGATGGGGAAGTGTAGTTTACACATTGCAGCCGGCCCCTGTACTGTTAAGGATGATGCTAGAATTCACATATGGATACAGTGCACTTCCCTTATTCAAGGTTCTGCTTTCTGTGGCTTCGGTTACCCACAGTCAACCGCGCCCAGAAGCAGATGATTCTGGTCGGTAGTAGCCTAACGCTACGTCCCAATGCTTCCGTTACTCCCCTCACTCCATTTCATCATGTGGGTGTTTAATCATCTCCCGTCATCGCAAGAAGAAAGGCGAGCACAGTACGATATGATATTTTAAGAGAGAGACCCCACCTGCGCATAACTTTTATGACACTGTATCGTTACAGTCATTCCATTTTATTAGTGTTGTTGTTGATCTCTTCCTGTGCCGAATTTATAAATTAAATCTTACCATAGGTGTGTATGTATAGGAAAAAATATGGTGTGTACATAGGGTTTGGTTCTATCCGTTTCAGGCATCCACTGGGGGTCTTGGAATCCAACTTCCGTGGGGAAGCCGGAAGCCTGTATCCATTAAGTTGCTTCTGCAAAGGTATGGCAGGGGGCGTAGGCACAGAACTGGGGGCGCACAGATTTGCTCAGCACATTGTACAGAGAGACCATCATCTTTCAGGGAGGGTAGCACAGGAATGGGAAGATATTACAGTCTCTGGGAGGAAGGGGCTTACCTGGGAGATCCTTGTTTGGGCTGGAGCGGATCCCAGGGAATGTGGCTGCTAGCCAGAATCGAGAAGATGGACAGCCAGGGAAAGCGACCCCGAGACAAAGCAGGGTGGCAGGACTTCAGGAGCATTGATATTTGATCCGGAGAGGCTGGTTTTCTGAAGCTTTCGGTTCCCGGGTTGGCGTGGACCCAAGATCACCCTCAATGTTTAATAACGTTTCATTGGACACTAGCTGGACGGCGTAGAATCAAAGGCTGGGGGCTGGGGGTGTGGGGGACAAGAGCCAGGACAGGAGGTCCAGCAGCACGGGCTTGTTCAAAGCAGCAGCTGGAATAAGAGGAAGCAGTGGGGAAGGCACAGAGCATTTGGAGGGACCAGGCTTCTTCCATGCACGCACGGTAGGGGCTCGGCTTACGGTCATTTGAACTGGGAGCGTGGAGAGCTTGGGACATGTGGACTAAACAGAAATGACTCTGGTGAAGTCCCTGCCCTCAGGAGTTTAGAATCCTGGCAGAAAAACCGATCTGCGGGTAGATGAGCAGAGTACAATGTGCTCGGAGGGACGCACAGCACGTGCGGCAAGGACATTGCACTTGGGGAAGGCTGCCCGGAGGAGGCAAGGCCATGGCAGGTGGTATGCAAGTCACGGGCAGGGTGGATAAGGTGACAGTGCGAGGAGCAGTGGCAGCAGAAGGAGAGAGGGGGAAGGTCAGCCTTTAAGCGTGAACTTGCCAGTATTTTTATTTCCTGGTTTCCGTGCTCAGCCTTCTCTTTCCATCCCTGATTCCACTGCGTCCCATGATGCTTCCCCAGGGGACGGGCCCAGGAAACAAAACTTGAATCCCTCCGATGAGCATCAAATGGCCAGCTCTAGTAAGAAGCTGAGTGGTGAAGGGGGCAAAGCTCTCAGCACACAAGACGTTCCTCCACTCGTGGCGGATCCATGTGGCCATCCACCCACGGACTTGGTGACCCGTGGCCACCTGCAATCCTTGGGTGATGAAGTTAGCCCCTCTGCAGTGCCTGAGACTTTTCCGGCTCCAGTTTGCTAGGGTTAGGGTTAGGGGAAGACACAGAATCCGAAGCAGGCTCCAGGCTCCGAGCTGTCAGCACAGAGCTCGACATGGGGCTCGAACCCACAAACCACGAGATCATGACCTGAGCTGAAGTCAGGTGCTTAACCGACTGAGCCACCCAGGCGCCCCTCCCTGTTTATAAAATAGATAAAATAGTGTAGTTCCCGGTGTCCCTTTTTCTGAAGGGTGTTAAAATCCAACTTTTGCTCACCCTCGCTCCCCAAACCCCCCATTTCCCAACGTCTGTATTTCCGACAATGATGTTATGACTCTCTTGGGCACCGGCCCGATGTCCGTCTTTGATTCCCTCCCACCTTCTGTTATCTAAGTCCAGCCAGATTCGAAGTTCTGCCCATGCATGTTATGAGGACGCCACTCTCATGACCGCATCTGAACTGAATCACCTCCCAAATACCTCACCTCCAGATCCCATCACACGGAGGGTTAGGGTTTCAACATTTGATTTGGGTTGATACCAACATGCAATTCACAGTTAAGATCGGTGGAATTAGAAGAAATGAGCGCAAATGCCTTTCTTTCTGTTTCTATAATTGGGACGTCAGGTGGAAATACAAAGTGAGAACGTTTCTTAGAGTATCCATAGCAGCATTCTTCATGCTTGTAAAAACTGGAAATAACCCAATGTCCATGAACAATAGGGTGGATGAAGTCAACTGCGGTATATTCGGCGATGAGATCGAACTACAAGCAGCAGCACAGAGGAATCTCTCAGGCCAAAGGAGCTAGACACAAAAGAGAACATACAAAATAATTTCTTCTATGTAACGCTCAACACGCGAGCAGAACTAACTATTGTGTGAGGGGAAGGGATAGTGATTACTTCTGGGAAGAAAGGAGGGGATAGGACTAGAAAGGGGACATGGGAGCATCTGGGGAATTGGTACATGCTGTTTCTTATCGTGGGCAGCGGGTACGTGGGTGCATTCAAATTGGGACAATTCACCGAGCTGTATACCTGTGATCTGTGCATGTTTCTAAATGTGTGTTTATTGGGGCGCCTGGGTGGCTCAGTGGGTTAAGCATCCGACTCTCGGTTTCTGCTCAGGTCTTGATCTCATGGGTCGTCAGTTCTAGCCCCGTGTCAGCTTCTGGGCTAACAGCATGAAGCCTGCTTGGGATTTTCTCTGTCTCTCTCTCTCTCTCTCTCTCTCTCTCTGCCCTCCCCTGCTTGCTCCGTTTCTCTCAAAATAAAGAAATAAACTTAAAAAGATAAATGTATGTTTATTAAAAATACTTCATGTTTAGACTTTTCTTCAATGTATCCCTTAAAAACAGTAGCCTGATTTACCTAATGTCAGGAACTGGCAGTGTTCCTCTGAGCGAGCACAGAGAATTTTAATGTTTGGAACTTGTTAAACCAAAGTAATGTTCACTGGTGATTATAGCAGATCCTACAGGCTTATAGTGAGTCCATCTGTCAACAAATATTTATTTAAAAAAAAATTTAATGTTTATTCATTTTTTTGATAGAGAGAGACAGCGTGAGTGGGGGAGGGGCAGAGAGAGAGGGAAACACAGAATCCGAAGCAGGCTTCAGGCTCCGAGCTGACAGCACAGAGCCCGACTCGGGGCTCGAACCAACAGACCGTGAGATCGTGACCTGAGCCAAAGTCTGACGCCCAACCGACTGAGCCAGCCAGGCGCCCCTGTCAACAAATATTTATTAAATACCACCCTACACCCATTCCCATAAACTGCAGTTCCGGTCAGAGATCAGAGAGCAATCTAGCCAAGCTTTCGACTGCTAAAGCCAGGCATGAAATTCTAAGCCTTTCCTGGCTATACCTTCAGGGATTTTTCTCTTCTTGGCCTTCTACCTTGACATGCTCTCTAGGCTAATGGAGAGAGTCCGGAAAAGAAACAACCGAAGCAAAATAGGTTGGAGTCTAGGGAAGCAGTCTTACAAGATTCCAGACAGTAAAGACACGCTATTTATAAAGAGTTTCAGATTGGTAGCAGATTTCTTACTTTGTCTAGAGACTAGATTATGGTCATGTAACATCTACAGACGATGAAGAAAGAAACTTGCAATCCAAGAATCCTTTCTCAGCTAAGATACTATTCTCTGGTCAATGTGTAGGAAATATATCTGAGGATTGGCAAGAAATTGGAGTATATAGCACCCCCACGCCCAGGGCTGTCACACTGTACAAGTCCCATGGGCTTACGCATATATATTCCACCCAACAAGAACCCCCTGAGAATCCACTAATCAAATAAAAACTGAATCAAAACAAAGAACTCAATTATGGAAATATAAAGGCAAAAGTAAACAAGATATGCTACGGGATGTCTTTTCACGTTGGCCACAGTAGAATCCTTAAATTAAAAAAGGAATACGCTTTCTGTCAATATCTATGTGCGTCGCAAAAGCTTTTTATGACTTTAAATGGCTTTAAAAAAAGACATTTAAAAATTGAGGTGTATTTGGCTATATAAAGGAGAAAAAAATACAGGAAAATAATCCAAAATAGAAAGTGGGCATTAAAAAGAAAACAACAACAACAACAATGTGAAAGGATACATACTTCCCAAAGTCAGTCTTTGAAAAGACCAACAAATGGTTAATTCTCCTGAACACAGTTTAAGAAGAAAAAGAAGGAAGGGAGGGAGGGTAGAGAGGAAGAGGGATGGAAAAGAATCTCTACGGAAAATGGATGACATTCAATCAAGTACATATTAACAAAATTAAGAAGAAATGGAAAACTCACATAGACAATTACCACAGTAGAGACGGGAAAGGTGAATAAAGATGTACCGCTAAAATAGTTACTGAGAACAAATGACTTTAGAATTGGATTCTTTCCAACCTGTAAACACAGATAATTCCAATAATAATTACATTATTCCATATGTAGAAAAGGATGAAAGGTATTCTAAATTATTTTATACAATTAATACAAAAAACGGTTAGAGTCCAGAAATAAAAACTATTGCCCAATCCCATTATGGATATAAAAACAGAAATTATGATACAATACTAGCAAATAAATTACAGCAATGCTATCAAATGTCATATAGAATGACCAAGTAAGTGTTGTTCTAGAGATACAGAGGTGGTCCAAATATCAGAAAATGGATGCATGAAATTGATCGCAACAACAGATTAAAAAAGAAGAATCCATGTGATTTTATCAACAGACTTCAACATCAATACCAATAAAGTTCAACGGCTGTTTTTCAAAAACATTCTAAACAAGATGAGAATAAGAATTAACTTAAATATGTTACAGACGGTTTATAGTTTCATTGCCTGTCGTCTTAAATAGCAAATCTGAAACCATTTCAATTACCATCAGAAGTCACACAAGGATGCCAGCTCTCCTTTTTCTTTCTTTAAAAAAATTTTTTTTTTCATGTGTATTTTTGAGAGAGAGAAACCGAGTGTGAGCAGAGGAGGGGCAGAGAGAGAGGGAGACAGAGAATCCAAAGCAGGCTCCAGGCTCTGAGCTGTCAGCACAGAGCCCGAGGCGGGGCTTAAACTCACGAACTGCAAGATCATGACCTGAGCCAAAGTTGGATGCTTAACTGACTGAGCCATGCAGGTGCCCCTGCTCTCCCTTTTCTCTTGAGCAGTGCCTTGGAGGTTTTAGCAAATGCAATCAGGCAAGAAAATGAAACGATTGGAGTAAATATTAACTGGGTAAAAATACAATTTTCTCTTGCCGATGACATAATTTTTATCTAGGTAAGGAGTTTAACAAAGTAACTATATGTAAGATGAGTAAACAAAAATTAATAGGCTGCTTTTCATACAGAGAAAGAAATAATAAAAAATACTTTGTTCATAATAGTGGCAAAAATTATCAGTGTAAAATTCACACAAATAAATTTAATGGTGAAAGCATCATATCTATATAAAGAAAACCTTAAAATGCGTTTGAAAGATATAAAATGAGTTTTGAATAAGGGAACAGATGATGCCTTTTTATGGATGGGAGATTTAATATCATAAAAATTAATTCCCCACAACATTGTTTTATAAAGTTTATATAATTTCAGTTAGACAGAATTTTTTTCACCCTGAAATTGGATAAAATCATTCCGACGTTCACTCAGAAGAAGAAAGATGTGAGAATGGCCAAGAGAAATTTGGATGAAAAACATGAAGACTTGTTTTTCCAACCATCCAAACATAGTTCAAATTTACTGCGTTCAAATTTATTGTGTTCAATATTATATTAACACAGGAATAAGCAAATAGATCTGTGAGAAAAAAAATGGCCCAGAAGTAGATGTCCATTTCAAGTGAGAATTTATGACAAAGTTAGTACGTCAGTGAACATGGAGTTCTTTTTTGAAAGAACATTCTCGGGGCGCCTGGATGGCTCAGTCTGTTGAACGGCCGACTTCAGCTCGGGTCACGATCTCACGGTTCGTGGGTTTGAGCCCTTGAGTCAGGCTCTGTGCTGACAGCTCAGAGCCTGGAGCCTGCTTCGGATTCTGTGTCTCCCTCTCTCTCTGCCCCTCCCCCACTGATGCTTTGTCTCTCTCTCTCTCCCTCTCTCTCTCTCTCTCTCTCTCTGTCAAAAACAAATAAACATTAAAAAATTTAAAAAAAAATAGTTTGCTCAAAGATACTAGTAAATGTTGTTTGTGCTAAAATACACTCATACGGGTTCCTGGCTGGAAGATTCTAAACTAACTCAGTGACAGACAACAGAGAGGACCCCTGTTTGTGGCTGAGCTCTCTGGGACAAGCCACTAGAACACAGAGCTCTGTTCTACCACAAGGTCTGGTCATTTGCCCAGTGCCCATATGAGTTATGTTAGATTGGGCCTCTCTTCCCCTACAATAGAAGTCCGAGAACACTGTCTAATTTGTCTACTGTTCTCCCAGGACAGCACACCCCAGGGCTGAAAGAATGAACAAATTAACTGGTGGGTTTTTTTCAGATGAAGGCTCATTCATTGCTGGCCCCGACTACAAGGTGTGTGTCAGATCAGGTAAATAAAGCATTATGGAAAAGACTGGTATCTTAGGGCAGCAGAGGTTTTGAGAGAGGAGAGGAGAGCCCCCTCGTCTCCAGAGTGACAGAGTGGACAGGCTAGGAGAGGTTTCAGATGGGAGGCAGCCATGATGGCTGACAAGTATTCAACCTGTCCCCTCCAATTCATGTCCAGGGTCACGCAGACTTGGATAGAGGTGCCAGCACTGTGCCGTGATTTGAGGTGGCTACAAAATCCAAAGCATCTCACCTCTGGACCACCACATCGCCACAGACTCCCACTGACTTGCTCATGTCTGTGGTCGGGACAGGGAGGACCCCACTGGAATAGTAATTCCTCCTGACCAGGCATCTAGGATGTAGTCAAACTCCACAGGATTGGGGGCTCAAACCATCGAAAATGTTGGTAATTTCGGAAGGAACTGCTTAAGGAAAAATGTTGGGACTCTCCTACCCACAGCTGTCTTTTGCCTTCTTTTGCTATAATATATGAAATACAATACATCGGTTTTCATGTTCACATGAGGTTGATTGGTTGTTAACATGAAATTTTAGGTTGAAATGGTTTCCCCCAAATTTGGAAAGCATTGCTTTACTTTCTTGTAGCTTCGGGTGTTGCTGTTGAGACGGCTGAGTCATTTGGATTCCCCATCCTTTGAATGGGCCCAGGCTTCCCCTCCCTACCTGAAAGTATGTAGAATCTTCCATTTGTCCCCAGTTCTGAAATTTCTCACCGATACACTGGGATGAGTGTTTACTTCCACTCATTGTAAGGGGGTACCAAATGGACCCTTTTAATCCAGAATTCGTGTTTTCCGCTTCTCTTTTTCTCTACTTTTCCGTGACATTTCTACAAGTCTATCTTCGAACTTTTCTATTGAGTTTTAAATTCCTGCCACCATGTGTTTTTGTTTGTTTCAAAATTTTATCTCCTGATTTGTGTGTGTGTGGGGAGGGATATGAGAGATAATTTTTCAAAGATTTCCCTTCCTTTTTGTTTTAGTCTTTTTAATGTTTATTGGAGAGAGAGAGAGAGAGAGAGAGAGAGAGAGAGAGAGAGACAGAGAGTGAGTGGGGGAGGGGCAGAGAGAGAGAGGGAGACACAGAATCAGAAACAGGGTCCAGGCTCCGAGCTGTCAGCACAGAGCCCGACGGGGAGCGCGAACTCACGAACCGTGAGATCGTGACCGGAGCCGAAGTCAGACACCCAAACGACTGAGCCACCCAGGGGCCCAAAGACTTCCCTTTCTTAAAGTCTGTGTCCTTCAAGCTGTTATTTTTCTTTGCTTTTGTGCACACTTAGTTGTTTCTTGTGATGCAAGGTTCCCGGTGTCTGCGACTCTTTGTCTGTTTGCTGGCATTTAAGAGCGAGGGCTACAAGTCTGGGTGGCAGCTCTATTGCTGATTCAAAAATTATCCTTTTCTAGACCTTTAAATCTTCTGCTCTTCCCCACTTCCAAAATGTTGTTGGCATTGCCTTCTCTAGAGTTCCCCCTCTCCTTCTGGGGAATTACGCTTATGTTATAATTCCAGACTTCTGCTTTCTAACCGTGGTTAGAAAAAAAAAAGAAAGAAAGAAAGAAAGAAAGAAAGAAAGAAAGAAAGAAAAGAAAAGAAAAGAAAAGAAAAGAAAAAGGAAAGGTCTCCCCACAATGTCCACATCCTAATCCCCAGAGCCTGGGAATATGTAGGTTAAATGGCAGAGAGGAATTACAGTTGCAGGTAGGATTCAGTTTGCTGATCAGTTGACCTTGAAATAAGGAGATTATCCTAGATTGTCGAGGTAGGCCCAGTGTAACTAACAAGGGTCCTAAAAAGTAGAAGAGGAGGTCAGAGTGATGTAACATGAGAAAGATTCAAGCCACCACGTCTGGCTTTGAGGATGGAGAAGGGAGCCCACAAGGAATGCAGTTGGCCTCTAGAAGCTAGAAAAGGCAAGAAAAGTGATAGTCTTCAGAGCTTCCAAGGCATAACGTGGCCAACCAGCACCTTGATTTTAGCCCATTGAGACCCATGTTGGACTTCCAACCCACAGAACCATTAAGAGAACGTGTTTGTGTCGTTGTGCGGTTTAGCCACTAAGTTTGTGGTAATTTGTTAAGTGATAGGGCACTAACACACAAGCGAAAGAAAGAAAGGAAGGAAGAGAGAAAGAAAGAAAGGAAAGGAGAAAAAAACTCTATGTATCTTACCTTCTATCCATCAAAAAAAAAAATAGAAAACTGAACAAAATATAGACATTGGCAATGGTCTATGCATTGGCAACGCAGGACTGTGAACCTCAAGCACGGTACACAGAGTGAGCCGTGCGACTGTCCTAGCTCTCTGCCTGGAGACCATGTGCAGACTACAGTGCAGAGGGGCGAAATCCAGCCCGGTGGTCTCACCAAATTGAAGAGTCACAGATCAGTGTTGAAGGAGGACAAGGAAGCTAAAGCCCGTGGGACAGAGTACTGGTGAGGCCAGAAACTACAGGGAGAAAGAGTCTAGGAATCCACACAGGATCCCTTTGAAGTGTAAGAATACCAATCTGCACACAAATAGGGCTGAACTCCATTAGGCTATGCAAAACCAACTTTGGGGGAATGAAAACTTCCTGAGCCTCATGGTCAAGCTCTGTGCTGACAGTGTGGAGCCTGTTTGGGATTCTCTCTCTCTCTCTCTCTCTCTCTCTCTCTGCACCCACCCTCCACCTCTCAAAATAAATAAACAAACTTAAAAAAAGAGGTACCTCATTTAAAAAAAGGATGCTTTTAGGGGCGCCTGGGTGGCTCAGTCGGTGGAGCATCCGACTGTGGCTCAGGTCATGATCTCGCGGTCCGTGAGTTCGAGCCCCACGTCGGGCTCTGTGCTGACAGCTCGGAGCCTGGAGCCTGCATCGGATTCGGTCTCTCTCTCTCTCTCTCTCTCTCTGCCCATCCCCTGCTTGTGCTCTGTCTCTCTCTGTCTCTCAAAAATAAATAAATAAATGTATTAAAAAAAAAAAAAAAAGATACTTTCAAGAGTGAGACTAAAACTAGCCCTGGAACAAAAGACACTCTAGATTCGCTAAAATATAAAGCCGAAAACAAGAATTAAAAAAAAACAATCCTTACCTGTGGAGCAGATCCAAGTCCAAAGTATAAAGTTCACAAAGGAAAGCATTCAATAGCAAACTGGTGGCCACGTGAAGAAGCAGGGATATATGACCTAAAACCAGGAAAACAATAGGCGATGCGAATGGTCAACAGAAACGACAGAGAGGATGGAAATAGCAAAGATTTTAATTACTTATTTTCCTATTAAAACTACACTTAATTACTTATTTTCATATTAAAACTACATACAAGGCTTTTAAAAATATGAACACAGTGAGGGAATTTGAAGATGTTAAAAAAAAAAAGGGAGTGAACTTTTGAAGCTAAACAATAGAGCGTCCAAATTGAAAAATTCACTGGTAAAGACAAGGGCAGATGACGCACGGCAGAAAAAAGATTCGTCAACTTGAAGTCAGAAGAATGGAAGACCACCATTTGAAATACAGACAGGGAAAAAAAACTGACAAAAAAAAATGACAATTAGTATAACATACAAGTAATTGGGGTCCCATTCAGAGAGGAGGGGGAAAGGATAGGAAAAAAATGCCAAGATTTTGCCAAATCTAATGCAAGTTATAAAACCATAGACGTACAAAGAGCAAGAAAACCCAAAGAAAATCACACCAAGGCACGTCGCAATCAAATGTCAGAAAATCAGTGATAAAAAGAAAATATTAAAAGCATTCAGAGAAAAACGATACATTATACATTAAGAATAAAGGTAAGAATTATTGCAGATTCTTGTGAGAAATTACGCAAACGAGAAGAAAACGAAATAACACGTGTGAAACACTGAAAGAAAAAAATATTGTCAGAGTTCTCTACCTAGAAAAAAAAAACTTTAAAAATTTCAGGTGAAATGAAGACTTTTTGAGATGAAATTTTCAAGAATTCTTTGCCCGTGGACCTGCATGACAAGACGTGTCAAAGAAAATTCTTCAAGAAGAAAAAGTGCTATACCAAGTTAAAATCTGGACCAATACAAAAGAGGGCAGGGGGGGGTTCATTTAAAAGTGACCTTGGGGCACCTGGGTGGCTCAGTTGGTTAAGCGTCTGACTTAGGCTCAGGTCACGATCTCACAGTTCGTGGGTTTCGGCCCCCAGGTCAGGCTCTTATGCTGACAGCTCAGAGCCTGGAACGTGCTTCGGATTCTGTGTCTCCCTCTCTCTCTTGCCCTTACCCCGCTAGTGTTTTGTCTCTCTCTGTCTCTCAAAAATGAATAAAAACATTTTAGAAAAGTTAAAAAAATAAAAGTGACCTAAAAAACTTCGGAGAGTGATAGATATACCCATTCTTTAATTGCAGTATTGGCTTTTATAAGTGTATACCCATGTCAATATCCATCATTTGTAATTTTTAAATATGTGAAGTCTGGTGCATATGAGTTATGCCTCAATAAAGGTGTGAAAAAGTCACAGACTTGGAGCAAATATTTGCAACGCACACATTTGAGAAAGAATTCTATGCAATTATTCCTTACAACTGAACCATGAGAAGACGAAACAACCCTTTGCAGATATGCAAAGATCAAACAGACATCTCATACGAGAAGGTACAGAGGTCATTTTACACATGAAAAATGTTCAACGTCATTAATCATTAGGGAAATGATCATTAAACCACAAGGGGGTATCACTACACACCCACAAAAGTGGCTGAAATCTAAGAGATTGGCTTCACCAAGTGTCAGCCATAGTACAGATCTAGAATTCCCTTACAAAGTGGTATCACCACTTTGCTTATTTAACAGCTAAACATACGCTTACCATATGACCCGGCATTTAAACTTACTTCAGAGAATGGAAATATATACCCGCACAAATACTTGTACATAACTGTCTTATTTGTAAGAGCCAGAATCTCCAACAGGTGGACAAATTGTAGTTTATCCAACACTATGATATCCTGTTCAGCAAGAGAACAGAAGGAATGACGGACCGATGTATGCTACAACTTGCATGAATCTCAAAACCAGGCTGAGCAGAAAAAGGCAGACTCAAAACACTTCATTTTGGAGGATTCCCTTGATACGAAGGCCTCGAAAAGACCAAACTAACCTAGAGGGACAGAAGGCAGATTAACAGTTTCCTGGGAACAGGGTTATTAGTCGGTTGCTTGTCAAGAGGCAGGAGGCGATAGAAATATTCAATATTTTGATCGTCGAGGGTAGTTACAGCAATGCACGAATTTATGAAAATTCATCAAACTTTGTCAAATGGGTGAATTTTATTGTATTTAAATTATACCTCAATGAAGTGGGTTTTTTTTAACCCTATCGTTGTCTCTAGGTGTACAAAGGGAAAGAAATGATGTGTGCATTTTCAATCTACTACCTTGACTAATAATTGTTTGATAATTTTTGAAGCATCCTTATAGGGTTTGGCTGCATGTCACGTACTCAAGTACTTATGTAACTGTTAATATTTTTATACTACTTCGTAAGTTACAAGGACTTTCGCACATATCTCATTTTATCTTCAAAAATACCTCGAGAGATTTGGCATTGATTTTTTGGATATGACACCAAAAACACGAGAAACAAAAGTAAAAATAGTAAATTGGGCTACATCAAAATTAACAAGTTCTGTGCATCAAAGGACATGATCTACAGAGTGAAAAGGCAACTTACAGAATAAGAGAAAATAACTTACAAATCATATACCTGATAAGGGGTTAATATTCAGAATACATAAAGAATTCCTACAGCGCAACGACAAAAAGACAAGCTGACTTGAAAATGGGTAAAGGAGTCGAGCGGACATTTCTGCAAAGAAGATATACAAATGGCCAACAAGCATTCAGAAAAGATGCCCAACATCCATAATCCTTAAGGAAGCGCAAATCAAAACTATAATGAGATCTCACTTCACGTCCATTTAGGACGGCTACTAGAAAACAAATGTTGGTGAAGATGTGGAAAAACCGGAACCCTTGTGCACTACTGGTGGGAACACAAAATGGTGCAGCCACAGTGGAAAACAGTATGGCGGCCCCTCAAAAATTAAGAGTAGAATTACCATATGATCCAGGAGTTCCACCTCTGGATATTTATCAAAAAGAAGAACAAAACTTGAAAGCAGGGACTCTAAGAGGTATTTGTACATCCGTATATATAGCAGCTTTCTTTACAGTAGCCTAGAGGAAGAGAAGCAACCCAAGTGTCCGCCAATGGATGAATGGATAGAAAAAATGCGATACATATACATACAGTGGAATATCCCACCTTAGAATGGAAGGAAACTCAGACACATGCTACAACATGGATGAACCCGGCCTGCTAAGACATTCTGCTAAAGGAAATAAGCCAGTCACAAAGACATATGCTGTTTGGTTCCACTTATTCCTGCCCCTCCCCTGCTCACACCCTTTCTCTGTCTCTCTAAGTCAATAACAAATAAACTTTGAAAGTAAATAAATAAAAATATGCTTGATCAACTGCAGAGTGAGAACAAGTTCTCATATATTTTCCCAGGCGGTGTGTCGATGGGTTTCCCTTACACCTTCGTCCTCCCACACTCTTCACGATGGCCCTGAGCTCCCACTTCTGTCCCCTTCTATCTGTCCCTACAATGACGGCCTGGTGTGAGGGCTCAGGCCCAAACAATGAGCTCACCTTTCGAAAACATGGCAGTCTCCATCAGGAGAGAGAATAAATGGGACCATAGCACCTATTTGATGGGGGCTTTAAAGAACTTCCAGTTGGGGGCCCCCCGGGTGGCTCAGTCGGTGAAGCGCCTGACTCTTGGCTTCAGCTCGGGTCATGATCTCACGGTCCGTGAGTTCGAGCCCCATGTCGGGCTCTGTGCTGACAGCGGGAGCCTGCTTGGGATTCTCTGTCTCCCTCTCTCTCTCTGCCCCTCCCCTGCTCATGTTCTATATCTCTCTCTCTCAAAAATAAAGCTAAAAAATATATTAAATAACTTCCAGCGTAAAAAACCCAGCCAGGCATATCACATAGGCCTGCAGGTGAGGATTTGTGCAAGTAACTTGCTTTGTCTGGGCCACACTCCACTCAGAACTCGAGCATCCAGAGATGATTAAATCACAGCTCTTTGAAGCAAATGGGTTCCCCACCCAGAGGTCCCGGGCCTGCCAAGCTCCTGTGTCTTCCGAAGGGAGATAGTTATTCTTTGGCCCCAGTAAAGAAATAACAAACTCTACCCTTTCTCCCTTGGGAAATCAAAATTTGTAAACTTTGGAATTGCACAGGAGGGTGGGACTGCAAGCCATAAAGTCTCCCAGATCTGCTCCGGCCCCTCGGGCAGCCCCAGTTACTAGAAGCTTCCAGTGGTTGTTGCTGCCGCTCTGTCCTTGGAGAGGCTCTCGGCAGTGGCTTCCTGCAGTGGGCGGTTCTCCTGGCAGATCTTCTGGGTGCTAATGATGGGAGCTCCTGGCAGGGCCCCTCCTGTCTCCTCCAGCTCTGCTCGGGTCCCCTGAGACCGCAGTCTCTCGTGCTAAAGCAGCGCCCACACCGTCGTGTCTTTGCTGCCTTCCTAGTAGGCACAGACCTTTTCTTGTCAATTTACAACAGGGAAGAATATCCAACATCCCACACACAGGCACCAGCCAGACTGCCCCCTCAGTGCTCCCTTGTTGTGCACTGCGTCAGGACACAGGCACCGACATCGCCTCATTTACTGAGCTCTGCCTCTCCCAGGCTCTAAAGTTGGGTGCACAACGCACAGCTTCCTCCTCACGACCCACCTGCCTGCACCCTCCCATCCCCCCAACCAAGGACACAGGATCCATGCGTAACCAGGGCCAGCCCAGCACTGGCTATCCCAAAGTTCCCCAAGTTAAATGCTGTTGGTGCCCGGAACGTATCAGTCTCCCGTGATCTCTGCAGTCCTGGCTCAGGAGACATGCCACAAAGAGCTCGAGCAAGTGGCGATCTTCCCTGATGCTCTGGGCTGTTGTCGTTTTCCTCTTTCCTTATCTTTTCAAGAAGAGACATAAGACCATTTAAAACACACATTTTAATATTCCGGTGCCTTGCTACAGCACAGAGCAACAGTTCCAAAATAACTCAGCATCTGTAATCCATAATTTATCATCCAAATTTGTTGTGTTCAATTATTCATATCCTGCAACAGTGTGTCCCCAAAGAGGCAAATGGACTCAAAAGAAATCTCACAAAACATACAAGATGGAAAAATAACCCAAGCGCTGCCATGAAGGTATCAGGATAGGGTGGGGAAGCACAGGTTCGAATCAGGAAGCCTTTCGTGGAAGAGTTGTCTCCAAGACCCAATAACATTGCCATTTGCTGCCATACTCTCTTTTGAGGGGCAGGGGTGCTGGTGGTCACACATCGCTTTTTTAAGTTTTATTTATTTATTTTGAGAGAGACAGAGCAAGGGAGAGGCAGAGAGAGACAGGGAGAGAGAGAGAGAGAGAGAGAGAGAGAGAGAGAGAGAGAGAATCCCAAGCAGGCTCCACGCTGCCAGCACAGAGCCCAATGCGGGGCTCGAACTCAGGAACTGTGAGATCATGACCCGAGCCGAAATCAAGAATCGGACGCTTCACCGACTGAGCCACCCAGGCGCCCCATGTGTCATTTTTTTTTTTTTTATTCCTAGCACAGGTATCACCAAGGTTTCCTCTAGTCATATGAGGGGACAGAATTCAATCAACATTTCTATGCATGTTTATTAATCATCTGCAACCTTCAGTCACTCCAACTTGACATCAAAAGATGAATCAGATACAGCCGTTGACTTGAGGAAACTCCATGACAAGTAGGCACCAGAGGATCTTTTTTTTTTTTAAGTTTATTTATTTATTTTTGAGAGAGGCAGAGAGAGAAAGAGCATGAGAGGGGCAGAGTGAGAAGGAGACAGAGAATCCCAAGCAGGCTCCCCGCCGTCAGCACAGAGCCCAGTGCGGGGTTCGAACTCACGAAACCACGAGATCATGACCTGAGCCAAAACCAAGAGTCAGGCGCTTAACCGACTGAGCCACCCAGGGGCCCCGGAGCCAGAGGATCTTGAGAGGAATGTGATTCATTCTGAGTGCCATAGGAAACTTCAGAAGGTTTTGAGAAAGAAGAGTTTTTTTTAAAGATCTTCCTAGATACTGTTAAGGGAATTGATTATCTGGGGCAAGAGCAAAAAAAATGGCAAAGTGTTCAGAAGCTGCTTCCATAGTCTAGGTGAGAGCCGGAGGTGACAGACCAGGAAGGATTGTAGAGATGATAACATGGAACCAGTTGCAAGGTATGGAGTTTTGGGTGGCTCAGTTGGTTAAGCGTCCAACTCAGGTCTTGATCTCAGGGTCGTGAGTTCAAGCCCTGCCTTGGACTCCACACGGGTGTGGAGCCTACTTAAAAAAAAAAAAAAAAAAGATATAGAGCCTTGGATAATTGCTGTTGGCATGTTCTGCATGAGGGAAAGAGAAGGGTCAGTGTGACTCCCGGATCTGGGCTCGAACATTTGGGTGAATGATGGTGCCATTTACGGAAAAGGAAACAACGGGGAGGATGAGTTGCAGGCGTGAAATTAAGCTCTGTTTTCGACAAGTTCAGTTTGACTGCTTATTAGTCATCCACGTGGAGAGGTTGAGGTGGCCATTGTGTGTACAAAGCTGAGGCTCTGGAGAGAAGTCAGGGCTGGAGATGGACGTTTGGAAGTGGCCAATTTATAGACGCCATTTAAAGTTCTAGGAACTGAGACTATTAGAGAAGAGAAGAGGTCTAAGGACTGACCTTTCGACATGCCCGGTAAGCACAGGAGATAAAGGGCGGGACGATTCGGCAAGCTGTCAACTCCCTTTTAAGAGTTCCTGAAAGTGCCATCCAACAACTCAACAACTTATACTTTCATATGGGGCCACGCTTAGTTAAGCACATGGCTGCTCTGAATGATCAGGAAGGAAGAGGAGGAGAATGTCTATGGCGTAGGAACCCAACAGTCCTTCCCCTTCACCAGTGGGACCCTGACGCCCCTGTTCTGACCCATTCGCCCACCCACGTAGAACCACCATGCTGTCAGAGGAGAGATTGGTGTCCCAAAAGGCAAAGGAAGAAAGCATCTCAAGAAGACTACCAAATGTTCCCCAAAGACAAGGCACCATGACAGAATATATCCAGCGCGTGGCCCGTTGTGGGACCCGAACGAACAGCCGAGGAAGCAAGGAAAGAAGAAAGGAGGAGAGAGAGATGTTGGGAAGCAGGGCAAGAGGATCTAGGCAGTGATATAATTTTCATAAGTTTTCTCAGCCAAAGAGCACAGGACCTGAGTCAAGAGACTGGAATGCACCTTCCGGCCATGGGCTCATCACTTGTACAACATGGGCCACTTTGTGCAACCCAGAAAACAGTATTTCTAACACCGACTCTGCGACAAAATGGGCACTCTGCCAGATTACCTGTGGCGTTGTGAATAGACACGCCCAACCAGAAACACAATGCGTCAGTATGAATCAAGGGTCCACAAAAATGCATATTTTAACCCATTTCTGGGTTTCCATTCTGACAAAATAACCCCAAATAGTCTCAAAGCCATTTGAATAAATATTAAAATAGCCTGGATTCCCTAATGACGTGGTAGGAGAACAAGGCACTAATTGCTTAATTAATTAATTAAATAATTTAATAAATTTATTAATTAATTGTCTCAATTAATTGTTTAATTGAGAGTGGCTCAATCTCTATTACTAGCATCCAGACACAATTCCTAACTGAACCAAGGCAGGGGAGTCTGGCTATGTTAGGCTAATCTGGAAGTCAGGGGTTTCTGGTAGTTTCAGAGGAAAATAGGCCAATCGCATGTAATAAGTAATGAAATCTGCCCCGTCGATATTTTAGGGGAAAGTGAATAATCAATTCTAATTTTAGTTTCCAGTGCGAGATTGATATGGAGAGCTGTGTATGGGGCGGGGGTGCTGGAAAATGGTTATCTTCCCTAGAATAGGGGTGCTTGAAAATGATGCTGTAGGGGCGCCTGGGTGGCTCAGTCGGTTAAGCGGCCGACTTCGGCTCAGGTCATGATCTCACGGTCCGTGAGTTCGAGCCCCGCGTCGGGCTCTGTGCTGACCGCTCAGAGCCTGGAGCCTGTTTCAGATTCTGTGTCTCCCTCTCTCTGACCCTCCCCTGTTCATGCTCTGTCTCTTTCTGTCTCAAAAATAAATAAACGTTAAAATAAAAAAGAAAGAAAATGATGCCGTAAAGCAGTGGTAAGGACCCTGTGGGGGTGACGCTGGGAACAGAAAAGGCAGGCCAACGTGTATAATATGCATTCTGATTATAACTGTGCAGACATAGGTGACTTTTTTTTTTTTTTTTTACCATTGGGGACTTTTACGTGTTTTATTAAGCTATCATTTACATAAAGGAAAATTCACTTGTTTGCGTGTAGAGGTCTATGAGTTTTTTGACAAATGCATACAATCGTGTAACGACAACCACAATCAAGATATAACACTATTTCCTCACCTCACGAAGTTCCTTCGTACACCATCGTGGCCAATTCTCTCCCCCTCCCCCAGTCCCAGGCATAGACTACGCTGCTTTTTGTCCCCATAGTTTTGCTTTTTCCAGAATATCGTATAAGTGGAATTATACAGTATATAGTCTTTTCAATCTGGCTTTCCTCACTTAGCACAATGCCCTATCTTATTATGTTATATTATTATATTATATTATTATAATATATAATAATCTTATTATATTATATATTATATAATATATAATAATTTTATTATATTATATATTATAATTATAATATATATTATATTAAATATATATTATATATAAATAGATATATATTATATTAAATATATATTATATTAAATATATATTATATATAAATAGATATATATTATATTAAATATATATTATATATTATAATATTATATAATATTATATATTATATAATATATAATCTTATTATATTATATTATATTAATAAGATAGATTCACCTATCTTATTATATGTTTCTTTTATTTCTGTCTAACATTCCGTTGTCTGGAGGGACTACAATTTGTTCAGGCATTCACCAGTCAAAACATTTGACTTTCCAGTTGGGGCAAGAAACAAACAACAAATGTTGGTGTGCAAGTTTTGTATTTAGTAAGTGCGTGCTTAACTACAAAAGAAAGTGCTAGACTGTTTTTCAAAGGGGCTATGCCATTCTGCATGGTCATGGATGAGAGTTCCAGCTGCTCCAAATTCTCACCAACACTTAACGTTGTCTTGTTGTTTCCGCCTTTGTTGTTTACAGCCATTCTGAAAGCTATGTGGTGGTATCTCATTCCATTTTAATTTGTATTTTCTTAATGATTCATGCGGTTGGGCATCTTTTCATGTGCTCATTTGTCGTCTATATATCTTCTTTGGTGAACCGTCTACTCAAATCTTTTCCCCACTGAGGGGTGGGGATTGCTTTCTTTCTTATTAGCGGGTTTTGAGCGTTCTCTACATATTCTATGTGTAACACCTGTATCAGATACGGGATTTGCAATTGTTTTGGCCAAGTCTGTGGTTTGTCTTTTCTTTCAATATGCCTGTTTTAGAAACTGGAAAGGAAAACGTAACACTCCCTGGCCTGGCCCTGGGCTCAGCTCTTCGGAATGAGCCCTCGGGTATAACAAGTGAGACCACCCTTCTCAGCCTTGGGCATTCAAGGATAACATCAAGCATTCCCTTAAGTCGGGGGCACCTGGACGTGATCATGACTCTCCTACTCCCACCCCTCAAGGGCAAAGTTTTCTGGAGCTTCAGAAGCTCCAAGGATTAGCGTTCCTTCCGCCTGGGTGTCTTGAGAGCTACGTGGCCTCCCCTTGGGCTCCCAGGCATACAGCAAACCCAGTGATCCACCCGGGGAAGTACCATCCGGAATTTTCCTTAACCGTTCCCTTGTTCTTTTTTTAACGGCTTTCGTATGTATCCCTTTTAAGTACGTTGTGCCATTTAATGAGCCACTGATGCGTGGGGCACAGAAAGACCTAATCGTAAGTCTATAGAAGGCTTCCACTCTCCTCACAGCTCACCACAAGAACAACAGCGCTTCTACGTGAATAGGAGAGTACAACTAAAAACACTGAGCATTTTTTTCCTTCTAAATTATTTTTATTTAAAAAAAACTTTTTTTTATTTTTTGAATTATTTATTTATTTTTTTAATATGAAATGTATTGTCCAATGGGTTTCCATACCACCCAGGGCTCATCCCCACAGGTGCCCTCCTCAATGCCCCTCACCCTCCCTCCCCTCCCTCCCAGCCCCCCGTCAACCCTCAGTTTGTTCCCAGTTTTTAAGAGTCTCTTATGGGGGCCCCTGGGTGGCTCAGTTGGTTGGGCCAATGACTTCGGCTCAGGTCATGATCTTGCAGTTTGTGAGTTCGAGCCCCGCATCGTGCTCTGTGCTGACAGCTCGGAGCCTGGAGCCTGCTTCAGATTCTATGTCTTCCCCTCTCTCTACCCCTACCCTGCTCACGCTCTGTGTCTCTCTGTCTCTCAATAATAAATAAATGTTTAAAAAAAAAAGAAGAGTCTCTTATGGTTTGGCTCCCTCCGTCTCCAAACTTTTTTTTTCCTCCCCTTCCCCTCCCCCACGGTCTTCTGTTAAGTTTCTCAAGATACAGAGAAAGATATCGGATGTTTTCACACTTATGAGGATCCTGAGAAAAGCTGAGCATTTTAAAACTTTCTTTACGAAGTCTCTAGGGAGGGGTGCCTGGGTGGCTCCGTGGGTTGAGTGTCCTGCTCTTGATTTGGGCTCAAGTCATGATCCCAGGGTCATGGGATAGAGCCCCACATCAGGCTCCACACTGAGCATGGGGCCCGCTTGAGAATCTCTCTCTCCCTCCTTCTGCCCATCTCTCCCACTCATGCACGTCTTCTCTCTCTCTCAAAATAAAAAAGAATTTGATTTTTAAAAATGAAGAAAAAAAAAAGAAGTCTCTAGGGAAGCCCAAAGACAATAGAGGAGATAAAAACAACAGAGAACATTTTAGCCTCCAACACCTACAACTCCAACAAACAGTAAAGACAGCCTAATCCCTTGCCAGATAAACCTACAACCTCACCCTAAAGGCCTGTTTACCTCAGTTCCTTTTACACACTACATCTTGTCTGACTTTCAGTGAGAAGTTATAAGGCAAAACAAAAGACAAATTAGAGTTTGAGATAGAGCATCAAAACCAGACTCAGACACAGCAAGGATATTGGAATTACCACATCAGAAATTTAAAACAATTGTGACTAGTGGGGCCCGGGTGGCTCAGTGGGGTAAGCGCCCGACTTCAGCTCAGGTCATGATCTCACGGTTTGTGAGTTCGAGCCCCGCATCGGGCTCTGGGCTGACAGCTCGGAGCCTGGAGCCTGCTGCGGATTCTGTGTCTCTCTCCCTCTCTGCCCCTCCCCCACTCCCACTCTGTCTCTCTCTCCTTCAAAAATAAATAAACATTAAAAAAAAATAAAACAATTATGACTAATCTGCCAAGGGATTTAATGAAAAAAGAAGCTACCATGCAAAAATAGATGGTAATGTAGGCAGAGGTAGACAGCATATGAACAAACGGAAAGGAAATTCTAGAAATCAAAACCACAGAAAACCAAAGCGAAAAATGCTAAAGATGATGAATGTCATTCATGGATAGGCTGACGAATAGACTGGACACCGCTGAGGACAGAGTCAGGGAGCTTGAAGAAATGTCAAACTTTCAAAATTGAAATGCAAAATGAAGGAAAAAAAAAGAATATGAAAGATAACGCAGAATATATATCCAAGAACTTGGAGACAAGTAGAAAATGTGTAGCATGTGTGTAATGGGGATAGTAAAAGGAAGAGGAAGAAAGGAACAGAGAAATATGTGAAGCAATAATGACTGAGAATTTCCAACATTAATGATAAACACAAGATTATAGATCCATGTAGCTTGGGAGATACCAAGCAGCATAATATCACAAAATCTAGGCCTAGGCATATCATATTCAAATTGTATACAGTCAAAGACAAATAGAAAATCTTGGTAGAAGCCGGAGGGGGGAAGCAATCTT
This sequence comes from Panthera onca, assembly GCF_046562875.1. Lineage (NCBI taxonomy): Eukaryota > Metazoa > Chordata > Mammalia > Carnivora > Felidae > Panthera > Panthera onca. The sequence continues at coordinate 70,748,949 of NC_138349.1, forward strand.
ACTTATACAGAAGGGAGGATAAGAATTAAGCCAGAATTCTCTTCAGAAAGCATCCTAGCTAAAAGGGAGTGGAACGAAATATTTAAATAGTTGAAAGGAAAAAAAAAAATCACCAATGTAAAATTCTATATCCAGTGGAATTTTTCTTTAGAAGTGAAGGAGAAATCAAAAACATTCTCAGACAAAAATTGAGAGGATTTGTCACCAGTAGTAGACCTGCCTTATAAGGAATTCTTGTGGCACCTGGGTGGCTCGGTTGGTTGAGCATCCGACTGGCCCAAGTCACGATCTCATGGTTCATGAGTTCGAGCCCCATATCAGGCTCACTGCTGTCAGCGTGGAGCCCACTTCGGATCCTCGTCCCCCTCTCTCTCTGCACCTCTCCTGCTCCCGCTCCCTCCCTCCCTCTCTCTCTCTCTCTCTCTCAAAAATAAACATTAAAAAAATAAATTCTTAAAAGCATGGTTCAGTCAGTTTGAATGTTGGACTCTTGATTTTGGCTCAGGTCATGATCTCGCGGTCCGTGAGTTCGAGCCCCGCGTCGGGCTCTGTGCTGACAGCTCGGAGCCTGGAGCCTGTTTCAGATTCTGTGTCTCCCTCTCTCTGACCCTCCCCCGTTCATGCTCTGTCTCTCTCTGTCTCAAAAATAAATAAACGTTAAAAAAAAAAGATTCTCTCCCTCCTTCTCCATCGCCCCTCCTTAGCTTGTGTAAAGGCATAAGCATGCGTGATCTCTCTCTGTCTCTCAAAAAAAAACATCTTAAAAGAAGTTCCACATAAAGAGGAAAAATGATATTGGTCAAAAACTCAGACATATATAAAGAAAGAGTGTTAAGAAGGGACAAGTGAAATGAACATAAAATCTTCTACTTTTCTTATTCTTAATGTAACGTAACTGATAACGGTTTACTCAAAATAATAACGGCAACACTGAACGCAGTGATTAAAGCTCACAGATTATAGAAATGAATCTCGTAAGTGATGGAAGGGAGGAACTGGGAACACTTCTGTAAAGTATTACACTACCTGTGAAGGGGAATCGTGTTATTTGAAAGTAAGACTTGGCTTAGTTTTAAATATATATTGCAAACTCAAGGGAAACCACCAAAAAAGTTCATAAAAATAAGTGTAATTGATACGCAAAAAGAGGAGAAAACATGCTATCTTACAAAATGTTCAATTAAAACCAGAGAGGCAAAAAAACTAGAAAGCAGGAGAGGAAGGAGGAGAAACAGCAGAAACAATGAAAAAGAGCAATGAATAGAAAACAGTAACAAATATTAATCCAACTATATAAATAATTATTTAAAACAGCGGTGGTCAAAATATAACAATTGAAAATCAGAGACTGGGCACATTTTCAAAACACCCAAATACATTTTATCTACAGAAACTCAACTATAGGTAGGTGGGGAGCCTGGGTGGCTCAGTCGTGGAGCTGAGCATCCTACTTCAGCTCAGGTCATGATCTCGCAGGCTGTGAGTTCAAGCCCCGCGTCAGGCTCTGTGCTGACGGCTCAGAGCCTGGAGCCTGCTTCGGATTCTAGGTTTCCCTCTCTCTCTGCCCCTCCCCTGCTCACGCTCTGTCTCTCTCTCAAAAGTAAATAAACATTAAAAAAAAATTTTTAAGAAACTCATTACAGGCATAAAAATATAGATTAAATGTAAAGGTATGGAAAAATGTACAGCATGCTAATACTAATCAAAAGAAAATGGGAGTAGCTATATGGATTCCAGAAACAGACTTCCGAGCAAGGAAAGTTATAAGGGATAAAAAGGGTCATGACATAAAGGGGGTCAATTATCCAAGAAGACAAAATCACCCTTAATGTGTATGTATTTAAAAACAGAGCATCAAAATACATGCAACAAAACTCATAGAACTACACAGGGAAATCTATGAATAACTCTTATGATTGACACCCCTATGGGTAATGGGCAGATCCAGCAGGACGAAAATCAGTAGGATGTGATTGAATCACACCACTGATCCGTTGATCGAGTTGATATCTACAGAGTAGTTCATCTAGCAAAAGCAGTTCTGGGGCACCTGGCTGGCTCAGTCAGAGGAACTCGTGACTCTTGGTCTTGAGGTCATGAGTTCAAGCTCCACATTGGGTATAGAGATCACCTTAGTAAATAAAACTTTAAAACAGAGAGAGAGAGAGAGAATCTACTCCATAGCTTTGTTTAGCCATAAAGATTTCAAATAGCAGCTAATTGATCACCTGTGTTTTATCTATGAAAAACAGATATTTTTATGAGTAAGTGCATTGTTTTGCCCTGGATTTCCCAATTGGTTGGAGGCAGGGCCAGGCCCAGAACCCAAGTTTTCTGGCTCTTAGACCAATTATTTTTTTCATGAAACATTTGAAATTGCCCATTTAATGTTTGCACAGTTTGGTAAGATCTACACCTGTCCTTGGAGCTCTGAGTTGCAGGAAAGGTTCAACCTCCCTCACTTCTCTTCACTTGAATGCTGTTTGGATGCTCAGAGGCCTGGTCTGGCCCATTCAGCCGGAAGCCCTCCCCGTACGAAGTACGCCAACAGATTCCAAATCCCCTGAGGCCTGTGTCTGTCATTGCGGGCCGAAGCCAGGGTCCTTGCTGATCTGTGAGGCTACGAAACAACAGGGGTTGTCACACAAAAAGCAGAAATACCTCCCAACCCTTCCAAAGAGATCCCAAGAAGAATTCAGAGAAGTCATGGAAAGCGTCCTGGAGCAGGACAGCGGACACTCTATCTCGAATCTTGGCGCTGCTTTGGACTTTGGTATCAGAATATAATTGAAGGATTGCATATATGCTCACTGAAGAGCCACGTTCCTCTCTCTGGGAAGTCGTCTTCTCTGACCGGTGTACCTGAACGTGAAGAAGAGAGAAGTTAGGAAAAATCCGCAGGAAACGTTAGACCTGGGCATGTTGCCTTCCAACCCGGTTTGAAGCTTCATTCAAGCATCCATTCGTTTGTTTACTGAATATGTCTAGAGATCTGGGAAGATCCACTCTGAATCAATGGGAGATTCTAAGTAGTTCTCAAACGTGCAGCATCCAGCTGAAAAATCCTGGGTAATCGTCCACAGTGCTAGTCAAAAAGCAGGTTGTTGAAGGTTGGATTCCTCAGCGAGCAGACGCTGAGTGGGAGTTCAGCATGTAGGAGGTGCCTGAAGGAATCCCTGATCGGCACCATGGCCGGGGTTGGGGGGAAGCGGGAATGGGCAGAGGCAACATCAAACAGACTGGAGCCCGACAACAGACTCAGCCAACCCCACGGGGGGAAACCTGGAGCTACACCGACCCTTCAGCTCTGTCCCCTACTCTCCAACCAAAACTCATCAGTTACTGCACAGGGGCTGTTCTGGTCAGGAGCCTGATTTGGGGTGAGGGGTCTCTCTGCAGCTGAGGCTGACAGGTGGCAGTGACTTGCACAGCACGCCTAGCACCTGGAGGACAGAGGCTTCATGGGAGGGGGTCTGGGCCACACCCACACTCAGTCGATACATGTTAAGGAAATGATGAATCCTTTGAAAGTCTTGTTATTTTAACTAGAACTTCTGTCGTCCAGAGTGATTAAAAAAAATGTAGTTTCTGTCTAAAGCCGAAGTCCTTTCTCTAAACCAAGCGATGTCTCTAGCCTTCTTCGGAGGGCCTGCCAAGGTTTAAAACATCTCCCAACTAGAGCTATCCTTGTCTCTTTGTGGGTTTTTGCCTAAAGACGAGCCAACCCGCTACATCCACTGTGTTCCACGGCCTGCTGCTAAAACGAACTCTGCTTCTGACTTATTCACCAGGAAAACTGTCCTCCAGTGGTCAGTTGGCAACATCTGGTTGGTCTCTAGGTCTCACCCGCTTGATCTCTGAGCCCAAACCACGGTCAGGTCCGTTCCTTGGTTTCCTGCGAGGGATTCCAAAAGAGGAGGGAGCATGAACACGGGCAACCGCAGTCAGAAGCTGTGGTGGGGCGCCTGGAGGGCTCAGTCGGTAGAGCATCCAACTTCCCCTCAGGTCATAACCTCACGGTTCGTGAGTTCGAGCCCCGCATCAAGCTCTGTGCTGGCAGCTCAGAGCCTGGAGCCGGCTTCGGATTCTGTGTCTCCCTCTCTCTCTGCCCTTCCCTCGCTCACGCTCTGTCTCCTTCCCTCTCTGAAAAAATAAATAAGCATTAAAAACTTAAAAAAAAGAAAAAAGGTGGTGGGGTTGATAGAGCCAGTGATGGGGGTGGGGCATTCCAGGCAGAGCACAAGCAAAGTTGGGAGAACAGAAAATACAGGGCAAGTCAGGGGAGGTCTGCAGTCCAGCCTGGCCAAGGCATGCGTAGGGTGGGGAGTGTTTCTAGAACGAGGATTCTGAATGCCACGCCGAGAACATTTATCCTGGAGGCAGTAGCGTACATAGGCCAGAGAGCTGACCCGGGTCAAGAGCGTGCCCCTTTCTCACGCACCCCACAAAAGACCGGTTGCCAGTGAGCTCTCGGCAATGAACCCCAAGGGCAACAAGAGTGGGGATTCCCTCGGGCAGAAGGCGGGCACAGGGACAACAGGAAGGCAAGCAGGTGTATTTTCTAAGCAGAGTTAGCAGCAGCAGAAGAGATCAATACGAAGCCACAAAGCCAGCTCTGAAGTCTAGATGGGCCTCTCCTCCCTCTACGGGCCTCTGTTTATATCGCTGCCCCAGGAGGACTGTCTACTGTCTAATATCTCTTTGATGACATGAGCCTCCCACTTCAGGACTCTAGCCAAAAAGCCTGCGGCAGGGCGGCTCCACCTCAGCCGGCTGGGGCAGCCACCACCAGGACCCCTTCCCCGGGGCAAATCCATCACATCCGCCGGGCCTGGAAGCATTTCCGTAAAGGTCTCCGATCATCCTTTCCGTAGCTGGAAAGCGTGGCACCGAGCTGCTCTATAAAGGGCACGGCGAGTGCTGCTTGCACCCACGAATTTATTCACACGCCAGAATTGCACGTTGGGAGGCTTTGCCCCCGTTACTACCCTGCAATTTGGAGAGCTCACGCTTGGCAGAAGCCCCCCGTCCCCGCTCCCCTCTGCGTCCCCCCTCAGCCCAGCCAGGAACCAGCTGCCACCCCCGCGAAGCCGCTCTGTGCTCCCTGCCTCCTGCCTTTGCTCCGTCTTCTTGCCTCCTCACCGGCCCGTTCTTCATGGCCTCGGTCCCGGTCTCCCGCAGCCCAGGGATGGGCTAGCAATTCAGAGCACACGTCTGGTCCTTACGGAGACCCGCCTGGAGCCTGATGGTCAGCCCGGCCGGCTGGACCTAGGGAGGGACCGGGGTGGGAAGCCAGCCCTCATCCCGGCCAGCAGGAGGGTGGGGTGGCTGTGGATCCAGGCCACCTGGATGCCCCAGGTTGAAGACAGTGCAGACCCCGCTCGCAGGCAGGGGCAGAGCCAGGAGTTTGTAAGGGGGGGCCTGAGGCTGATACGACTGGAGAGTCTACTTTGAGAAAAAGAATACACAATATCGCAAACACGTATGAATGCACTGCACACACGGCATGGACCGTGAGATCATGACCTGAGCTGAAGCCGGACGCTTAACCGACTGAGCCGCCCAGGTGTGGGGCCAGGACTCTTTATACACTTCCTGTCTGTCATAACCAGCCCTGGGTCTGGGCTGGGGCTGAGGGGCAGCAGAGCACTGAGGAAGGCAGGGCCGAGTGGTGGGTGGGAACCAACATATTCTTGGCACTTCTCACTGCTTCGTATGATCTGTCCTTCCGATGATGTGTTTCTACGGAGCGTGAGGTCCTCAGAGGCAGGGACCATTTCTCACAACCCATTATGCATATTCTTTAATAAACAGCACGGGCCTTGCACGCGGTGATCGGTAAATAAATATCTGTGGCATGTCAGTTGTCATGATTCACAAGTGGACAGCATCACATTGAGAATTCACCTCGCCCATCTCCTCGCCTTCAAGCGGCCTCACAAAGATGATTCACTTCGGCCTTCAACGAGGACGCCCCGTATTTTATCAGAGCTCTGTCTCCCCACACGCTATTCACCCACAGACCTTCCTGAATGAATGATCCATGCTGCCCAGCCTGCTGCAATCTTCTGGTTCAAAATCAAGCATCGGGCCTCGTGTCCTGACTTGCCGATAACTGTGACACAGGTAACACTTGATTCTAGTAAACATATGCCATTCCGCAACCGTTCAATCCGTAAAATGCAAGCATAAAATAAAAGTACTTAGAACTGAGTATTAAAGGAACTATACATGCATTTTGGAAAATGTGCCTTCAGAGAGATTATGCGTTTATTTATTTATCTTTTTTAATGTTTATTTCTTTATTTTGAGAGAGAGAGAGAGAGAGAGAGAGTGCAGGGGTGGGACAGAGAGAGAGGGAAAGAGAGAAAGAATTCCAAGCAGGCTCCTTGCTGTCAGCACAGAGCCCAGTGTGGGACTCGAACCCACGAATGGTGAGATCATGACCTGAGCCGAAATGAAGAGTCGGATGCTGAACCGACCGAGCCACCCAGGCGCCCCGAGATTATGCTTTTAAATTGAAATAAAATACCGGGGTGAGTTGCAGTACGGGCTCCGTTGCTAATTGGAAACTTCACATTTGGCAGGTTGATGGGTTACTGCTCAGTTAACCGCTGGGTTCAGTTAAAACTCAATAACAATGAGAACACTAAATACCACCTTCTTTGTAAATCTTTGCTCTGTCTTCGCAGTGGTAGTTAAGAGGCTCTCTTGCTAAGTTCTCTACCCCTAGGTATCTTTCTTGTGTCTCCCTGTCTTTCCCCTTAGATTTATTCAGCAACTGCACGGTGAACACCTGTTACTGCTGACCCTGTTCCGGGTGCTGACCATACTTTCAGGGGACGGATCTGGCGACTGCTGCCCTCTCGGAACTCACACTACAATGAAGAGACTCACAGGAGACAGATCCAAGGGTCTGTTTCCTCTGCCCCAGGGGACCGCAAGCTCCTCGAGGGTGGGAAACCACTTCTGAAGAAGCCAAAAAGAACCAAGTAATAGAAAAGTCTTTGCAAGGTTGGCTCCTAATATACAGATTGCTTTTCTGGTGAAATATGCAAGCTCTAGCAGCCAAGGAGACCTTGTGCCCACATCCCATTACTCATCCCAGGACTGAAACTGCACAGGCACCAGGCAGTCTGGGCCTTTCCCAGCACCTACGCTGATCAGTTGCTCCAAGAGGGGAACATCGAAGACGAAGATAACAGGTCAGAGAGTACGGAGCTGTGGAAAGTAGAAGTAATTTGGTTCACGACCATATCGAAAATCTTCCTGTGATTTACATGAAAATAATTAAGGCTTAGGGTGAATATCAATGAGCTTAAATGTGCCCAAGTGTAGTCACCTCCTCTCTTAGGCACCTACAGTAAAACGCACCCCCTCCCTCCCATCTTTGTCAATTTCCAGTCTGATCAGGTTTTCACCGATAACAGAGCTGGTCCCAGCCAGCTGTGTACAAGTCTGGAAAAGTGACCCCAAGATGGGTGGCAACTCACAGCCCCATGATTAAGACGGGGAGCTAGGGGCGCCTGGGTGGCTCCCTCGGTTAAGCGTCCGAAATGGGGCTCAGGTCATGATCTCAGAGCTCTTGAGTTCCGAGTGTTGGAGCCTGGAGCCCGTTTTTGGATTCTGTGTCTCCCTCTCTGCCCTTACCCCGCTCAGGCTCTATCTCTCTTTCCTTCAAAAAAATAAAAACACTAAAAAAATTTTTTTAAGATGGGGAGACAAATGTAGGGGCGGTTTTAGGTTTTGCTTCCTAAATATTTGCCTCGTTATGCTTTCTTTGGGTCCTTTCAGATCCAAGCCCCTGCTCTCCAGAGAAGAAGGAAGAAAGATGGACCCAGAAGTTTCCACTGGCACAGCACTGGGATCCCTCAGGGACAACCAGAGACCCCCAGGAGTCCCCTCTTCTTAGAAGCCTTCCTCCATAAAACCAGGGGGTGTTCCCTTTGAGATTCTGCTAGACTCTTCTGTCTGTAGGAACCATAGAGCCCTCACCATCACCACAGACAGACCCTTCCAGACTGTCCTTGGCATCTGTTGTTCAAAAAAAACACTCAGAGGGGCGCCTGGGTGGCTGAGTCCATTAAGCATCCAGCTTCAGCTCAGGGCATCATCTCATGGTTCGTGAGTTCAAGCCCCGCATGGGGCTCTGTGCCGACAGCTTGGAGCCTGCTTCAGATTCTGTCTCCCTGTCTCTGCCCCTTCTCCACTTGAGCTCTGTCTCTCTCTCTCTCTCTCTGTGTCTCTCAAAAATAAATAAACATTTTTTAAAAAACACATAAAAAACCTCAGAGATTTTGTGCATGGACCCCCACCCCCACCCCAGGCAAACTGCTAGTGGTGAGGTCATTAGAACCTTACTTCTCAAATATTCACCAATTTATGTATCAGGGCAGGGTGGGAAGGGAACTTCTGGCTTTGTGACATTTTAATGGAAAGTTTAGCCTCCTGAAGCATCGTGAAGGTGGTAAGGGTGAGTCGCTAAATCTGTTTAAGTATTCCATCACAGGAAAGGGTTTCGTAAGTGTTTCACCTTCAGATCACCTAGAGGGATAGTAATTAAGAGTTATTTAATCTTCTGACTTTGTCAGCACTGTCTTCCTTTTCCTACAAACTGTGGGACAGTAGGATCCCTCAGTAGGATTCTTCAGTAGAATTCCAGTTTTCCAAGTGTCCTCCTTTCTAATGGATCGGAACCCCTGGATACACTGATATATATTTTTTTCATTTGTAAAGCATTCTGTCTTGTCTAGATCACCCACCCCAGTCTCAACCGGCATTGAATTTGGGAGCTTCAGATGGATTGTTTCCCCTTTTGGACAGCATAAAATGTGAACCCACTTCCACTCAGGGCTTTTTCCTCCAGAAACGACCAGACTCAAATCCCTCCACAGAATGCCGAACTCCACCTGTCCAGACTTTGCGGTCCCTGGCCACCTAGTACTCTCGGGAAACCTGCTGTTGTCTCATTTGGAAGTATCTATAGAATAGGGATAGTTAACTTATGATACTTCCTGACTTGTGGATCTAGTGAGGGGTAAATGCCTTAATACATGCGAAGCTCTTAGCCAAATCTTGACATTAGTTTTCAATGAATGTTCATTATTACTTGTATTAGTGGCTGTGTGCTCATAACTGGCATTGGCTAGGGACATGTCACCCATATAGGCTTGTTCCTGTTAAGCAGGGGAAACTCACAAAGGTTCCTAAGGGGACCCGTATTCCCTGAAGAATATTCTTGACTGTAACTCATGAAACGTAGCAGATTTTCCATGCATTCTTTTTTTTTTTTTTTGAGTTTGTTTTATTTCCCCTTTTAAATTCCAGAAGAGTTGGATGTACAAAATATATTTTTGAAGTTCACGTATCTGGAGAAAATCCGTCATAACAAAGCATTCGCTTTCCTGTTATTAATACGGATGCTAATAAATAATGAATAGCAGTTGGCACTTATGTAAGTGTGCTTTCGATCTTCAGAAGGATTTGCAAACATTAACTAGCTCTCGCAAGCATTGCTTCTGTAAGGTCGGAAAGCATTATCTCTCCTCCGTGTGTCAAAATATCACAAACACCCAGGAAGAGAACCCCATGTTTTCTTCGAGTTCTTTCTTGTTGTTATTTGTTTTTAACAGGGAAGGGAGAGAATTATGTCTTGGCTTTCAGATATTCAGTAATCAAAACTTGATTATTTTTAACCATGGAGTCTCCCTACTCAGGAAATGTTAGCTCAACCTGAGGCAGAAAATTCCGACGCTAGCAGTCTTGTGCCTTTGCGGGGTTGGGGGGAAGGAAGCTTTGTTCTGTTTGTTTTCACACAAAAGGGACCAGGCAAAACGCTAAACCAGAGCTGACCGATAGAACTTTCCAAACTCTGGAACTGTTCTATAATCTGCAGTCTTGAGGGCAGCAACCACGAGCCACACGTGGCTATTGAGCGCTTGAAATGTGGCCAGTGTGACTGAAGGGCTCAATTTTTAATTTAGCTTAATATGAATTATTTTGAATTTAGATTTAAATAGCCACACGTAGCCAGTGGCTACCCTATGGGACAGCACAGCCTTGGCACCTCAGGAATAAGTCCCCTCCATACAGAAGAGGTATTGAAGCCAAAAGGAAAGTATTTGTACATCCCTATTTTAAAACTGGTCTTTTATTGTATTATTGTTTTTTTTAATGATTGTTTATTTTTGAGAGAGCGCAAGCAGGGGAGGGTCAGGGAGAGGGAGGGACAGAGGCTCCGAAGCGGGCTCTTCCCCGACGGCAACACTCCCGATGTGGGGCTCGAACTCATGAACCGCGAGATCATGCCCTGAGTCGAAGTCGGACGCTCAACTGACTGAGCCACCCAGGTAAAACTTGGCTTCCAAAATGCGTTCTTAGATCTTTAGAATAGACATATCTGGACACTCTGAAGAGTCTCTAGAAAAGTCAGGCTTAGAACCACTGGAACCCCGGGCAGGGCGGTTCGTGCATGATCTATCTTTAATGCTCTGTGCAAAGCTACCTCCGTCTCTAGGTTGTGTTCAAGTGAAGAGAGTGGATTTATTGACAAGCAGGCTGCCTCACGTTGATGAGGAAACCCCCTGTGAACGTTCTCTTTCTTCACCAGGCTCTTTTATAACCAAGTTGCTTTTTTTAACTGTCGAATGTGGCGGTAAATTAATAACGTTTCCGCCAGTTCCAACCTCTGGTCTTGTTTGCTACCAACTCGTTATGGAGCTGTATGCGTAAGTGCAAAATACAGACGACGGCTCCGTGAACAGGTCCTGTCCGGGAAGGGCAGGTCTTGGGCTGGAGAAGTGGGTCAGGTAGAAACAAAACAAAACAAAGTCATTGTCTGGCTCGCAAAGGAAACGATCACGAGCAATTTGGGCCCCGGCCAGGAGGCAAGACCAGGAACGCTTGTACTAGAAATGTGAGTACCATGGGACAGATGGCAAGAACCCTCCGAGTGGATTAAAAAAAGAAAAAGAAAAAGAAAAGAAAAAAAAGAAAAGAAAAGAGTTTTTAATAGAAGTTAATAGTTTTGACCCCAAACTCCTGGGAAGCCTTGCAAAGTCGGGTCAGGCTGGAATGGACGGTCCAGGAGGCAGGAGTGAGACGTGACACCCTGTGTCCCTTAAAGACTATAAATACACACGCTAATAGTCTCTCTTTAAAGCAGAATTCAGGCACAAAGAATCATCAGTGACAATTCAAGCTGAGATAGAAAGTACTGATTTACGTCAAGGCGTGTGAATTCACACCTCATTTGGTATTAAGCCACCTTTGAGAACATGCTAAGACGTCGCAGTTATGCTTTGCACCTGCAGTGGATAGAGTGGCTCTCTGTCACTGCACGACAAATCACTCCGGGGGCTTAAGACCACAACCATCATTCATTATCTATCCCGCTTCTGCAGGCAGGGATGCAGAGGTGGCTCAGGTGGACGGTTCTGGTTTGAGGTTGCGGTGAGATGCCAGCTGGGGCCATAGTCATCCGGAGGCTCGACTGGGGCTAGAGAGTTGCTCCGAAGGCGGCTCGCTCACACGACTGGCATGTTGGTGCTGGCTGGTGGGTTTTCCACACATGCCTCGACAGCGTGCCCTCGCCGTAGTGCGGCCGGCTTCCCCCAGAGCATGCGATCCGGGAGGGCAGGTGAAGGAAACAATCACCTGATGACCGTGCCGGAGAAGTCATACCCCTGCTCCTTTCTGCGCGGCACACGGGCCGGCCGTGACTGTGGGCGGAAATATACAAAGCAGCTGGGGTCATTGGGAGTCATCCTGGAGGCTGGCTACCACAACGGAAAATCTATTTTTAGAATAAAAGTATAATTGACGACTCATTGAAACTGCAAAGGGATGCCATTTTTTTTTATTCTTCAGATAAGTAAAAATATTAAAGAATAATAATATCCCACACCGGCCTGTGGGGGGTGGGGGGACAGAGGGAATGGGGAGGCAGAGCCCCCTCCCTCGTGGTCAGTGGGAAAGTAGTACGATCGGCCCGGAGAACGTGTAGACACCAACATTCGGATGCGCACACCCCCAGTCCCGCTGCACTTTTATTCCAAGCCATTTCATCCTACAGGAGGACCCACGATCTATGCGAAGAGGCAGAAACTAGAATGTTCCCCGCCTCTTTTCTTTTTAATAGTAACAGATTAGAAATAACCCCAGTTCTTTCTTCACTGGTGACTGGCTGAAAAGCTACAGTACTGTGTAAAGTTGTACATCTCCGAATATACTAAAAATGGAATTATACACTCTAAATAGCTAGATCGTATGGCTGATGACTTATATCTCCACAAAACTGTTAGAAGATGCGATGGTACATCCATAGAAAGGATTGCATACAGTGCTACTGTGAAAAATAACAATGATGATCGTAAGCTCTCCAGGATTTCCTGGAGTGAGAAAACAAAATAGAGTAGTATATTCAATATGCTACCTTTGGGGCAAAAAAAAAAAAAGGGTAGAAAATCATAACACACACTTCTACTTTCTTACATCTGCATGAAGAAATCCCAGAAGAATCCCACACTCCACCTGCCACCTGAATTATAGGCCTGGTGTCTGAGAGCACAGAAGCTTCCGGAGAACGTGATCCGTAACCCACATCTCCGTGGGACATCCCCACCATGTAACCGCGGGGTGGAGAGGGACATTGATAGTTAAGAGCCAGGGCCACATCCGGTCCTACAGATAAAGTGAGCAAAAATGGAAATGAGAGGAAACGCAACTTAGCACCGGCAGAAAGTGGCCAGAACGGGGCGGGGATCAAGACGACTGGAATATTCGAATGACGACACGGTGGCATGTGTCACCGTCGTCTCAGATTCAGGGCTTAACCACAGACGTAGATGACATAACAGGACTGCAGAGACCCTCCCTGGCCCAGCAGCCCTCCTCCCGCCTGACACTGACATTCCCACACCACAGCAGCCACGGGATCGAGCCCACGTCTGCAGAAGACTCCCATTAACACACGTGGACCCAAAGCGACACACTGAGGGGCCGGCACTCTCGAGCGCATGGGCAAGGTGACAGCAGAATACCTTAGTTAACTCCAGCGTAGAAGGAAACAGCCTGAGTGGAAGGAGGCCTGGGTGAGCATCGCTGTGACAGCCGCTGAGACGCGGAAAGAGGCCCTGGGACCCCAGGAAGAGTTTGAGGAGCAACAAAGACTAGACTTGCCTCCTTGACACTGAACCCTTGAAAGGCTGTCATGTTGAAAGTGTCCAGTTTGACTTTTCTGGAAAGCATGTGGAACCGGCGGCAGGTAGAGGGGGAAGGGAGGCTCTGGGGAAGGAGCTTCCTACAAGGCTGTGTGCCACCAGGGCAGGCTGGCTCCGCGTAGGGGACTTCCTGTCACCCAGGCAAGCAGCCCGCGGGACTGCCTTCTCTCCAGGGTCCCCGACAGCAGCGTCCCCCTCCGGATACAAAGCAGAATCACCCGGAGGAGCCTGATGCAAATCATCGTCTCAAACCTCATCCCCCTGAGACTTAGTTTAGCAGGTCAAAGGGAGACCCCAGAATTTGTCGTCTCAACAGGCACCCAGGTGAGCCTGGGACAGCAGTGTGTGAACTGACATCTGAAAGCCACTTAGATAAATAATCCAAAAATGACTCATTTCCAAGTTTCATTTTCTCTAGAGTTCACCCTGCCCCAGGGAGAGGTGAATTATAATAATCCTTTCTATTTCTGTACGAGAAAGAAAATGCCTTGGTTCTGCAACTTTTGTTTGCCGTGGTGACATTTTCCTTTGAGTTCTGTATTTCACTGGCCAAATCCCAACTCCACAAGAGAACCTGGGGCTCCCCCCTTAGCCATCTGCAGGGGGAGCGTCATAACCACCCCAGAACAATCTCTGATACTGAGCTAACGGGTCCCGTGGGGCGGTGCTCTCCCTCGAAAGGTGTCTGTCCTCTTCAAAGGGGCTTGTCATCGTCCCTGGGCGCCTGGACACAGGTGGGCAGCGTGAAAATGCACAGCGCTGGGGCCTAGGGGATCAGCGTTCGTGTCTTTCGGGGAGTGACCCCGGGCATATCACCAGATTTGTTCTCCATCTGTAAAGGCACTAAGTGGTTTTTCAGACACATTTTAATTAATTCCGAAAGCCTAGTGTGCGAAGTACGCGAGGGCTCACTTTCTTGTACGGGTGGGTGTTCACACGTGTATGTGCACATGCATACGTACCACTGTGTACCCATGGCACGTATGTGTATATGTGTATAAATTTGTGTGCATGTATATGTATACATATATGCATATAAGTATATACACAAATACACATGCACATACGTAGATGTATACTGCGTTTATATGTATGTTTATTTCGCATCCTTACAATCACCTACTGGGTACAGAAACTCAAATTCCAGAGCGAGGATGTGAATTCAGTTCTTCCCAGCTTCACAATCCAGACTCTTCCTCCCGCGGTCTCTTACCACTGCAGTGGAGTCTCTAGAAAGACTGTGGCTGGAACATGTCCTCCCTCTGGATTTCTCACGGGTCCTCTAGCATTGGGCCTCTAGGGGGCGCTCCATTGGCCGCTGCGTGGCTGGGTTCACCCCCAGCTGTCACAGCGCTCTTGTTGTTTAGGCTTGCTTCCCTCCCTTGGACCCTCACTTGGCTGCTCACTCTCCCAACCTTCCCGTCTGCTCCTCCCTCCGGAATTGGCCGGACAGGGAAGGACTGAGGCCCCAGATTTCCACCTTGAACTGACCCCACCGGGTCTGGGGCCGAGCTCCTGTTTCTCAGTCAGCCTGCCCCAGACTCCCCTCCCTCCCAGATCTCTTGCAGAGATCACAGCCATTTCACTGCTGGCTCCAAGCCCAAGCAGGGTCTTGGGGCTCTTCTGAAAGCTCTGCCCTCTGCACACCTCTGTCCCATGCGCTTGACAGACACGCGCCCTGAACCCTAGTTTTTGCAGCTGGCTTCAGACCGCCTTTGTCCTTACTCCCTAGGAGACAACGTCCGGACTCCTCCTTTGTGCCCAGCTGCGCTTGGGCCACCGACTTCAGTCTTCCTTGGCTTGACACCCCATGGCCCCAAGCTCCCCTACCCAAGTGGGGGCCAATCCCAGCACCCTCCCTACCTGCCTCTCATTGCACAGGAGGAGAAACTGAGCTGTCCCTCTATGCCTGTTTGACAGTGACGTGCCCCAGGAGAGCCCTGGCATTTTCTATCAGGCATCTCTCTGCACCCAAAACGACTCCAGGTGGACGTGGAATCTAAATTGAAGCAATGGTCTTGCTGTCCTAAGCACAAATTCAGGGCAATCTCCTATATCTAATTGACAAAGTTCTGAAAGCTTGATTACATACTAAGTGAGTGAAGAGTGGGGGACAGCTCCTCCGAGAGAAGTGGTGAAGTTGTAAATTGGTTGCACTTCCAGGGAGAGCAGTGTCACGGTATCTATCGAAATGTTAAATGCATATAGTCTCTGACCCAGCTCTGACCCACACCCGCAGTGTGTTTATTACTTCTGTAATTGACTACCACAAACGTAGTGTTTAAAATAACACAGGTTTATGATCTCGTGGTTGGAGAGTTAGAAGGCTCAGCTGGGGGTACCTGGGTGGCTCAGTCGGCTAAGGGTCCGACTTCGGCTCAGGTTGTGATCTCGCGGTTCAGGAGTTCGAGCCCCATGTCAGGCTCTGTGCCGACGGTTCGGAGCCCGGAGCCCGCTTCAGATTCTGTGTCTCCCTCTCTCTCTGCTTGTAGCACTGAGGTCCCCCTTTCCTTGCTGGCTGTTGGCCAGGGCTCATTCTTGGTTTCTAGAAGCTGTCCACATTCCCTGGCTTATGGTCCCCTCCATCTTTAAAGCCAACAATAAGGAATGGAGTCTTTCTCGTGATTCAAATCTTTCTGGCATCCCCTCATCTCTCCTGCCTCCGGCTAGGAAAAAAATTCTGTGTTTTTAATGGCTCATGGGATTGAACGGTACACCCAGAGGAACCAAGATAACCTTTCTTTTTTTTTTTTTTAATCTTTATTTACTTATTTTGAGAGAGAGTGTGCGTGTTGTGAGCAGGAAAAGAGCAGAGAGAAAGGGAGAGAGAATCCCAAGCAGGCTCCACGCAGTTAGCTCAGAGCCTGGCGTGGGACTTGATCTCACAAACCATGAGATCATGACCTGAGCTAAAACCGAGAGTCGGATGCTCAACCACCTGAGCCACCCAGGCACCACAGTCTTTCTTCCTTAAGGGCCATAATTGTAATCACATCTGCAAAGTCCCTTTTGCCAGGAAACATAGCATTTTCACAAGTTACAGGGATTAGAGAGAGCATGAACGGCTCGAGGGGAGAGCCAGTCTACTCACCACTGGCCTCTTTTGCATGAAATGCTGTATCTACAAAAATGTTCATCGCGGCATTGTTGCAATAGTAAAATAATGGAAACAGCCTAAATGTGAATCAGCAGGCGGTAGTTTATAAGTTACGGTCGATACAATGAAATATACCATGCAGGTGTTAAAAAGAATAAATTGTTAGGGAAAGATCGCATTCTTGTATTTTGTGCAAAAAAAAAAAAAAAAAAAAAGAGAGAGCAAGAGAGAGAGAGGGAGTATAAATGTTACTATTCATCTGAAGAAAGAAACGATATACACCTATGTTTTATATATAAATATACTACTTATGCGCCTGTGTGTGTATAAATGTAAAAACGTGAGGCAAGATTTTTTAAAAAGATACATAAATTTATTGAGAGTAGTAGCCTACAGAGAGAAGAGTCAGGACTGGAGGACAGAGCTGTGAGGACGGCAGGGTGAGGGCACTGAGCTGGGCTGAGGCTGCCTTCCCATCCCAGCTCTGCCCCCTGTCGTTAGCTGAGTTTGAGAAGGTAATCTCTCTGTGCTTAATCTCTTAACCTGTCTGGTTGTGGTTTTTTTTAACCTTAACCTCTCTGTGCCTCACGTCTGTAAATGGAAATGGTAACGGTAGCAGCTCTCATTGTAAGGTTTAAATGAATTAATATACGCAAAGGTTTTGAGGGGGCGCCTGGGTGGCTCAGTAGGTCAAGTGTCGGACTTCAGCTCAGGTCATAATCTCATGGCTCGTGAGTTCGAGCCCCGCATCAGGCTCTGTGCTGACAGCCGGGAGCCTGGAGCCTGCTTCGGATTCTGTGTGTGTGTGTGTCTCTCTCCCTCTCTGCCCTTTCCCCACTCACACTCTGCCTCTCTCTCCCTCAAGAATAAATAAACATTAGAAAAAATTTTTTTAACGTTTCGAGGAGGGTCCGGCACAGAGTAAATGCCATGCAAGTATTTGCTATTGTGACCTGGTCCAAAATAAATAAATAGAAAGTGCAGAGCTGGGGGTGGGGATGCTATGCTAACCCGGTGACATCTGGGTGCAACTTCTGGGCCCTCCCTGCTGAGAAATCATGTCAGAACAAGGGTCCGGAGAGGGCAGTGACCGACCAGTCACTCTGGGACAGCAGAGTGTGGGTGGTGGCGGGGGGCCAAGCAGGGTCTCCTGGTTTCGGATCCAGTGGTCCAACCCATGCCATCAGCGGCAGGAGCGGGCTCCCAACAGGCAGCAGGTCTCTGCTCAGTCGCTTCCCGCGGATGATGGCTTCCCTGGGGTTTGAGCAGCTGGAATAACAATTTTTAGGAGAGGACATGTCAAGCCAGCGTCTCTTCTCGGCCTTTCCTCAGGTGCTCCCCTGGCGCGGCTCCCTGCATCTCAGGAGGTGCAGGCCAGACCGGCTGGAAGAGGCCTGCAACCCCTCGCTGCCCCTCGTTTTGAGCTGTGAAATGGGAACGTGAAGACAGAGCACTTTCACGGGGAGAACCTGAGTCACTTGGATTAGGTGCCGTTTTCGGAAGCTCTGAGAAGCGGTCTCGAAGAAATCCCCGAACCTTGTCAGAAGCAGCTCTGACTGCCGGCCAAGGACAGGCCCGCTCCATGACTCGTGAAGGGAAAATCCAGACGTTCCCGTGATGGGGCAGGCGGGGAGGAAGGGGAAAGGAAATGGGGAATTTGTACTCAACGGCCTCCCTTGAGCAGATGCTATAATCCTGGCGATCCTTCCTCAGCGTTAGTCCTGCCAAAGGGAGAAAAGGAGATGCCGCGCTGAGAAGTCCCTTCTCCTTCTCGCTCTTTCCCCTGGTGGCTTATTTTTTGTCTCCTCACCATCGAGCCTGGCGGTCGAGCTGCCTCCAGAAATACCTGCCTGCCCCTCAGAAGCTGAACCGTGCTTGCTGAAATGAGGCAGTCGAGCAAACGCGGAAAGACCTCGGGCGGCGGGCATCCTGGCGACCGGCCTGACGAGGACGCCCGCCCCCCCAGAGACGCTGTGACGGGCTTCGTGGAAGCGAACACCACCATCCAGTTTGCCTGATTTCCGCCCCCCTGGTTTTCTCTCTCTTTTGACTACATCTTTGATTTCCGCCTGCGGTGAATTATTTATTTGGCACGGAGGTAGGAGAAAGCGAGGAGGGTTCGGCCCCGTCGGGAGCAATAAGAATGTAAGAGGATATGCATTGCAGTGTACTTTTGCATCTGGGAAACAGAAAGCGTGGGTCTCTTTTAGAAATCTCCCTACAGTACAGCTAGAACCAACAGGTATTTGTGCGAGTGGGGTCCATGTAATGCGGCCAGCGCGGAGCAGCGACGTGCCAGGATGTGCCTGAGGCCACATGTCCTTGGGCCCAGGAGAAGCCCATCTCCACACCTGGATGTCAGTTCCCCCTTGGTGAGACCTGCCTGGCCGAGAGAAGAAGACCTGGGTTGTGCCAATTCCCTCGTTTCTCGCTGGCCCAACACGCCGGGACGTACTTCTGCACAAGGGCTTGCCCTGGGGTCTCAGGATGGGCACGGGGAACCCCGGAAACCTGCTCTAAAAGAGCCCAGCTTTGTTCTCGGAAAGTCCGCTCACCTGGCCCAGTGCCTGAGCTGGGGACGGGACCCGCCCAGCCTGCCCAGTTCAGGGGCCCCTGGAAAGCTCCATCAGAAGGGTCTGGAAGAGTTAACACAACTTGCAAAAACTCACAAGAGAAACTGCTGCTTCCGTTTGACTGATGAACAGCAGCCAGTGCTACTTTTGGTCCCATGTTCAGTGTTTGCCTGACATGAGGTAAATCAGTACTGGTTATCCTGGGGGTTTCCAGCTATGTTCTCTGGAAGCCCTGGGCCCGGTGCTGGTTGGTGGGCAGAGGGAGGCTGAGCCGGCGGAGGAAGGGGGAGAGGCGGAAAGCTGAAGCGGGCAGGCAGGTGGCCACAGAGACCCTCCCTCCTCTAACTCGGGGGCCAAAGAAAAGTCAAGTCCCCACTGGGAGTGACACACAAGAGTTTCACTCTTGTCTGTGCATTTCACAACCGTTGGCTTTTGATTGACCAGGGAGATACGGTTTATGAAAAAAAAAAAAAAAAAATAGCACCGCCATGTCGCAGATGAGGAAACCGAGGCACAGAGCGGTTAAGTCGTACAGAAAGCAGGACCAGCCCTTGGACCCGGGCAGGCCAGTTGCCAGGTCCTACTGTGAACCTCTATCCCACCCTGGCTCCCAGCCTCTCACGCTGGGTCACCCCATTCCTTTGTCTTGAGGCCGTGACAGTGGGCGTTGACAAATGAGGGTCTCTCAAGAGCTGGTAGAGGCTAACGTCAGCACGCTATATCCAAGGCAAGGAAAAAAGGTACATCAGGAGAAGGGTCTGATCTAAGTCTGTAGGAAGGAAAGAGGCTTCCAGAAGGCAAACTCCCTGGGCCAGACTCCTCCCCTGGGGCCGCCATAGCCAGATCCTAAAACCCGGCCCCGTTAAGAGCTCAGGCCTGGAGTCAGACAGGGTGGGTTTATACGTGCACCTTGAACACTCTGAGCCTTCGTCCCATCAGGGGAGGAGGCTGCACGAGGCTGACTGTGCACGTGACATGAGGGAACGCGCACTGCAGGTGCTTTGCACAGCGCCTGGCACATGGCGGGCTGTCCTGAGTGTGAGCCCCCCTCCAGGGGTGCGGCAGGAGGAGCTGGGAGGGCGGCAATGCCCTGTCTGCAAGGAAGTGGCATCGGGCAGCGGCCTCGGACCTCAGTCGGAACCACCAGCCCCACCTCCACCCCGGAGCGGGAGCGAGGAGACTGGAGGGCGACCCATCCCTGCTTTCAGCTTCCCCCCTCCGCGCCCCCCACCCCCACCCCCGGGGTTGCAGGCAGAGCCAACTATGCTGAGAGGCTTAAAATTCCAGACCGATTTCTTCTCTCCAGTGCTTTGCAAAAGCTGTGGGTTTGAAAAGAAAGTCAGACTTTGGGGGAGGAGGGCGGGTAACGGGCCATGGGGCGGGGATGGGGGAGGTCGGTGCAAGTTTCTAGACAAAGCCCCAGGCGGCCCAGGCTGTGTCCGGGCCTTGCTGCCGCTCTGAGGGGACAGCAAGATTGCCTTGGCCTGGAGCCAGACTAATCCTGGTCTCTCGCCTCCGGATCTCAGGAGCAGGGACAAGCCTCTGATCCACGGAAGAGAGTGAGGCGGCCCCAGGAATCCTGTCACCAAGGACTGAGGAGCTGATGGGAGCCTGCGCTGCCCCAGCCAGGACAAGAAGCATCCTGGGCTCTGGACAGGGCCAGATCTTTAGCTAATGGCATCCACGGCCCGGGGCAGGCCCTTTATTTCACTCCTCAGAAGTGCCTCTCCTCGTCTAGAAAGCAAGGCGGCCATGGTCAGCATTGCCTCCCCCTCCAGGGTCAGGCGGACTCAATAAGATCAGGGATGTGCGCAGAGTTTGGGAAATAGCCAAAAGGTACTGCCCAGAGTCCACGCCGCTCGGGTTACCAGGTGTTTGGGCATCCTCCAAGAAGCAGCCCGGCCAGCCAGCCTTCCCCACGCACCCCAGCGCAGGGCACAGAGTCCCAAGTGGTCGATGCGGCTGGGAATATTCAGAAGGCGTATTTGTGGGAAGCTCTGGGCATTTCCCTGTGTTCTCCCCCATAGGAGGTGGGGACAAAAAAACAAATCATAACATGAGATAAGAGGATGCTAATCACAAGCTCCGTGAAATGAACAAGTTAGCCGTTTGTTGAGAAGCAATGAGACGTAAGGCCATGCTGGTTACTGCAGAGGAGTCCAGATAAAGGCAGCTCTCACTACATTCATCCGTTCGTTCTTTCCTTTATTCGGTCAATAAGCATCTTTTCGGTACCGACTGTCGAGCACCGCGCCAAGTGCTGGGGAGTTGCACGCTCCGATACAAAAATACATAAACGTGCTGAGTGGTTTGCCAGATGAACAAAGCCCCAAGGGAGGCAAGAGAAGGGAAAGTTAATCCTGACTCAGGAAATCAGAGAAAACTTCCTGGAGGAGGCAACGCTTGAGCTGGTCTTACGTGGTGGCTGGACTCTTAGCACTTAGAGGTGGCGAGGAGCCTCACAGAGGGAATTGCGAATGCAGCAATGGGTCAGGAGGGTCCCGAGTGGCCCCAGGGTGGCCGGGTGCCTGTCTCGGGTGTGAGAGGTGCTAAGACAAGAGCTGGTCCCTGCTCAGGGTTGTCGGTTGGCCCCAGGTCCGCATCCTCGAGTCTCCCAGCTGGACTCACCATCTCTCTTTGCCAAGTTGCAGCCCTGCCCTGGTTCCACCAGAAGCAAGAGGGGAAGAAGGGAATCACTAACCCCAACCATCAGCACTGCCCTCCGCCCATCGTCACCCGTGGCAGGCGGGGGACCTGGGACACAGTGCCCCTTTCTCTGGGCTCTCACTATAGGCTCGGACCTGACTTTGCATCGATACGGACCTGGAAACTGAGGGCCCACGTGGGTGCCCCTAGTTGTGTCCTCACTCCTTCCCTGGCCTGCCTGGGCCCACTTTGCTTCTCCCCCTGCCATGTTCCCTCAGGTGTCTCAGAGTGGAAAGGGTACTAGGTGGTTCTGCTTTCCTTAGAGCATCATGCTGGGGCAGCGTTATGCTAAAGGACTAACAAGTTTCCTTCTTTTCTTTTGCTAACCACCCAGCAACACGGGGCAGGGAGGGGAAAACTCTCTGCTCACGCACCTGCACCTGCCGTGCCGATTCCCCTCCCCAGACTGCAAAGGGTCTCAGATACGACAGTGAGGAGCCATTGAAGGAAGGGATCTGGGCTGGGCAGCTGTGCTTTCTGAAGATGCCTCTGGGGTCCAGGACGGATGGATCAGGGTCGGGAAGGCTGGGGGTAGGCAGCGGTGAAATCTGGAGGCCATTGCATTGTCTAAGGGAGACACGGTGAAGACCTTCGCCCTGGAAAAGCCAAATGGAATGGGAGAGGCGTGAAGACACGCGGGAGGTAGACTGCCAGGGATTGATTGCCAATGGCTTGCACGGGGCAGATTCGGGTGAAGCAAGATTACGGATTTTGAGACTGGGCGACCAGGGGGACGTCGGTGCCATTCACCGAGTAAGGAAGGAAAGAGGAGGAATTCGTGGGTGCGCGTGTCTGTGCGTGTTGGGGAGATGGCCAAGGGGACAGACAAGTTTAGATGGGCACCATTGCGTTAGAACAGTTCTCGGCTACCACAGTAGCAGAGGTTGACAAGGCTGGACAGCCAACCTGGGGCCACTGGGTCACAACACTTGGCACGAGGTCAAACCACAGGCTGGGGAGGGAGAAGAGGGAGAGACCAACGACACGGGGCCCCAGAAACGGCAGTGGACAGCGGCCCGGCCCGGCCAGACCCTCCCTGTACCCACCACCCAGGAGGGCAATTCCCAGGGCAGTCCCGGTGTCAGTAAATGGCGCTCCGATGTGCTGTGTTCTCAGACGAAAATCACTGCTGTTCATCAGAGATCTCTGTCCTCCAGATAGTCACATCCAGTGTTCTGGGATTTTCCTCCCTACTCCTCCGTGAAACTGCCACTCTAGATAATGAAACTCCTTTCAGGGAGACTCTGGGGAAGAAGAGTGAATTCTCACAAGGGTTTTTCCACATGGCATGAGACCAAGATCCACCAGCAAATCCTAAAAGAAGGCAGGTTGGGGACAGAGAAAATACTGAGTTCTGCCAGAAGTGGGCGAGGCGTGATGGGCGTTTCTATTTCTTTCCAGTGGCTGGTTCTCACCCAGAGTGTGTTTGTCTCCCTCCGGCCTCAGATAACAATATGAATCATCTTTTACTTCCTCCTTCACGGTGTGAGATTGCCGGCGGGAGATGGCAGGAACCTAGCTTGCTTTTCTATCTGGGGCACATGTGCAGATAGGAGAAAGGCCCCACTCCCTTGGAGAAGCCGGGACTTGCCCTCAGGACTGCTCACTCTTATTGGTTGCCGGGTCCCCTGGGCAGCTTCCTCGGGTGGCCTCTGTCCTCCCACTGTCCCCACTGTGGCCCCTACCCTTGTATTAGTCTGTTCACGCCGCGGGGAAACATGTACCAGAGCCTGGGTGACCCGAACCACAGAAGTTCATTGTCTCCCAGTTCTGGGGGATAGAAATCCAAAGCCAGGGTATAGGCAGGGCTGTGTTCCAGGCCCCTCTGCCAGCCTCCCGCAGCTTGCTGGCAATTTGGGGCGCCCGTGGGCTCATGGAAGCATCATCCTCATCCCCGTCTTGATCTGCCCATGGCGCGCTCTCTGTGTCCGTGTCTGTGTCCAAATGTCCCCTCTTAATAAGGACACCAGTCATCCCGGGTTAGGGCCCAGCCTCCTCCAGGGTGACCTCAACCTCACGAATTCCGTCTGATTGACCCTATTCCCAGTTAAGGTCGCACTCTGAGGGACCGGGGGCTGTGCCTCCAACCTGGGAATTTGGGGGTGACCCAATTCAACCCACAACATCCCTCCCGTCTCTCTTTCAAAACCTTGCCACAAAGCCCCAGTTCCCAGATCACGGCCCACTGCCCTGGCTGGGCCAACAGCTCACAGGCTCATTATTCTTTCTTTCTCTGAAGCCCATGGAGACAGGAAACCCCCCTGAGAATAGATGCTTTTCATGCCCAGGATATTTTCCTGGGAGGGAATTTTAGTCAATCCTGGGTTCAGATGTTTGCTTCTCTACCCACCTAAAACAATCCTTTGATTAAATATTACTCAAAGAACACTTGGAGCTTTGGTCCGTGTGAAAGAACAAATACTCTGTTCTTGGCACTCGCCGCTAATAAAATTGTTTTCCTTTGTCCTTCTGAACTGCCTTCCTGCTTGGCACCCTTCTTGGACCCCTCATCCATGAGATTTTGGAAGGACACCCTGTGGTTCAGGACAAGGGACTTGTCGTGTCTGACAGTGGTTTGTCCTCCTAGACTCCCGGAGGGCTCATCTGTAGAGACGTGCCACGCGTGATGCCCGCAGGGAGGCCACCGCCAAGAGGAGTCACGACCAGGTGTATGCCCGTCGCCATGGCGCCACCCCCACGGGGCCGCCCCCAGTTTGGCCCCGGCCCCAGAGCGCTTGCCACCTGGGCCCTGTTGGAAGTTTCTAAACAGGGTAAGACAAGTTCGCTGAGCCCCCTTCCCCGCCTTCTCCAAAGGGAGCTCCAAATTATCGATGGGAAGCAGGGAATTCGGGGTGGGGGCATAAAGGGAGGATTCCCTGGATCCTAGCTGAAGGGATTCCTCCGTCCTGAGAGGATATGCTTTCTACATCTTTACCACTCAGCTCCCACCCTGCTTGACTCTGGCATCATAATCTCTTGGCCTAGTTCTGTCCAGTTGAGATTTGTTTGTTTGTCTTTAAATGGTTTCATTTATTTTTGAGAGAGAGAGAGAGAGAGAGAGAGAGCAGGGGAGGGGCAGAGAGAGAGGGAGGGAGTCACAGAATCCGAAGCAGGTTCCAGGCCCTAAGCTGTCAGCACAGAGAACCCGGCACAGGGTTCGAACTCATAAACCGTGAGATCATGACCTGAGCTGAGGTTGGACACTTAAACGCCTGAGCCACCCGGGTGCCCCGGTCCAGTTTAGATTTGCACTCAGTCTCTTACTTCCGCTGACCGGGGGCCCCACAGGATGTGTCCTGCAACCATCATACTCTGCAGGCGAGGGCCCCAGAAGCACGAGCTGGCCCATCTAAAGCTGGGGCACGGCCTGCCTGTCCACCCCGGCTCTCTGAGACTCAGACCCAGTGACCCCAGTCACCCCCGTTTTCCCAATAGAATGGGGATCCGAATAATTTCCACTTCACATCACTGGGGTGATGATACACAGCTGTCCGCACAGCCGATGGCCTGCCGTGTCGCTGAATCATGGTCACTGTTAATGTGACCACCACCGTCAGCGGTCACCTCCGCACAGCCGTGCCCCAGCCTTAAGGAACAGTGGCTTCCGAGGACCAACAGTTCTTGTGGGAGCGATTTGCTCGGGGCTCCCTGCAAGGCAGATCCTGTGCCCAGTGTGTGGGTGAGTGGTTTATTCGGGTGTTGATCCCAAAGCAGGAGGAGTGAGGGAGCAGAGAGAGGGAGTTGGGGAGGAAGGGTAGGTTCTCAAGGCTTGACTATGTCAGGCCATCTGAGAAGAATGCCACCGGGACCTCTTAGGTGTCAGACTCGGGGCATCAGTAAAGGTCCTGGGGTAGAAAGAGGAAGGACACAGTCCTGTGGCAGATGCTAATTGCTGGAAGTAAGTCTAAACTCATGGTAGCAAAAATCAGGGGTGGGCCAGGAGGTGCGATGGGCCCTCCAGGGGCGTCTGCTACAGGGAACAAGACCAGGAAGTGAGGCCGCCGCACCCACGGAGGCTGTGTGTTTGTGTATGTGTCAGTCTCCACTTCTTTTCTTGTTTTTGCTTTTTTTTTTTTTCAGCAGGCAAAAGTTTATTAGAGTATAAAATTAGAAAGGGAGGTTAATATGAAAGCTCTCTTTGCAGAGAGGGGACATTCGAAAGTGAATGCCCAAGGACTATAGGCAAGAGTCCCAGGTTTAGAAGGTTCTGGTCAATCCTCCCCCTTCCTTTCCCCCTCATTGGCCTGCTACCTCTAAGTGCTGGGTTGTCCGTTCCTGATTGGCTCGTTTCCAGTGTGTGAGGGGTGAGACTTAGGTCTTTTATCAAATTCCTGAGGGGGACCTGAAGGGGAGTAGGTGGGGTCTATTACATTCTTAACAGGGACCTTATACCCGAGGGGGTTTGCTATGGCCACACATTCCCAGCATTGTTCCAAAATCTGTGTTTGTCCCCACCCAGGGACCTCAGGTCCTATCCTTTCCCTCTCTGCCTATTTTCTCCTATCTTCTCCTATCATATTCCCCCCTCTGAACACGTGACTCCCAACTGCCATTAGGAAGTGGGGCGACGACCCATCTTAATTGCTTCCTGCTGAAGGGGGGCAATGACAGGGGAAGGGCAGTCAGGGCAGGTTCAGAGGTCATTCAGAGGTCCCATAGAATGGGAGGGTGTTTGGAGCATCTGGGCTAGCAGAATTTTCTTGCACATCTTATCTCTCTGGAATATGCAACAGCTTCTACAAATGACATACAAAGAGTATTAGACCAACAAGCATTAATATTCCAAATGCAAGGCCACCTAGGGAGGAGGCCACACCATTAGGAAGGGAAGACACGTTGTAGCCATCCAAAAATCCCTGGCGTGTCTGGTTTTATATATATATATATATATATATATATATATATATATATATATATAAAATATTATATAATATTTATATTTATATATATTATATCAATATATTAATATATAATAATTATATATTATATATTGACATATAATATAATAAATTATATTATATTATAAATTATATATATGTTATTAATTTAACTATCGTGTTTTTTTTCTTTCTCTTCCATACTTATTTGGATCTTGGGATACTGCTCATTAGAATAATTAAGCTCCTGAACTAGTTTTTGGTTCTCAACCCTCAAATCTTCCTTTGGCCATCCAGTTTCCATGGGAACAACTCGGTGATGCACATTTAATTCTACCTCAAGGAAAGATTGATCTTCGATATCTGGATTACTGTAAGTTTATGCAATTGTTTGGGTTTTTTTTAATGTTTATTTATTACTGAGAGACAGAGAAAGAGAAGGAGAGAGCGGGAGCGGGAGAGGGGCAGAGAGAGGGAAACACAGAATCCGAAGCAGGCTCCAGGCTCCCAGCTGTCAGCGCAGAGCCTGATGCGGGGCTCGAGCTCATGAACCACGAGATCATGACCTGAGCTGGTCGGACGCTTACCAGACTGAACCACCCAGGGGTCCCTTCACTTCTTTATTTCCGTTTATTTGCCTTCTTTTGTTTTACCAAAGTAACACACGCTCATGGTAAAATTCAAGTGATTTATAAAGTTGTCAAAGGCAAAGTAAATAAAAGCACCTCTCTGACCCTTGATTCCCAGTCTCTAGAAGGAACTTCATGTTACAGTTTCTCACGTTCCCTCCTCCGTATTCTGTGCACGTATAAACACAAATACCTATTTCCACCCATGTTGCTTTTCCCCAAAATGAATTCCAACCACACATTTTTCATGAAATAGCATCTCCCAGAGATTGTGCCTTTATCGGCACACAGAGATCTAGCTCATTCTTAACAGTTGACCAGGAATCCATCGTGTGGCTGTCCCTTAATATACGTACTGTCTTCCACTAATGGACGTTTAGGATGTTGCCGGAATTGGCGATTATAAACAAGGCTGCAAGGACCATTATATGTTTTGCGTGCTTCCTCAAATATACCTGTAGAATAAGATCTTTGTCTCATGAAAGCCATGTTTATTTAAAATTTTGACATTCATTTATAATCTTGGCAGAAATGGCCAAATGGATCTGTAAACACATTATATCAATTCACATTCCCGCTAACAGGCTGCAGAAGCATGGGCTTCCTCATACCCTGCCATGCTAAGAATAATCTAGTGTTTTCACTGTCACCAATTTATTGGGTAAAAACCATTACATCTGGCTGTTTCATCTCTTTGGTAGTAAGGATGAACATCTTTCCGCGGAACTATTGATGGTTTGCATTTTTTTAAAGTCAAACCGTCGTCGTCTTTATTTCCATGGTATTGACCATAGTTTTCTCATTGATTTAAAAGAGTTCTTTGTACGTCCCTGGGGTTCCAGTGATTGACTCACCAGTGTGAGAATTCTATTTGGATTCATTATATTAGATTTTTGCGAGCCTGGTTTGTAATCTGAATCACCTGGGAAGTTTCCATAGACTACACGTTCCTGGACTCCACCCCCAGAATTCCGGATCCAGTGTGTCCAGGGTGGGGTCCAAATAGCTGCATGTTTCTTTTTTTTTTAAAGCTCCCACGTGATGCTGACGATCAGATTGCTCGGTATCTGGCATGAAGACAGCAGAATTTATTTTGCTCAGGTCTCCCTTTCAGCAGGCAGGTTCCCGTCTCCCTACACCAGAAGTAAGAGACTTCAGGTTTCAGGTCCCTGGTTCCGTCAGCGGTGGCCCTTCCCAGGTGTGTTGTCACAAAGGCTCAGACGCCAAGAGAGGGGAGACTCAGCACAGCTGACCCTGACCCACAGTCGCCCTGAACCCCTCTAGGAGAGCATTGCCCAAGTCTAGGAGCGGCAGCGGGCACCCCAGATCCCCACCCCTGGCCAGGTGGCTCAGGGGATGACCCCTGCCAGCCCCAGGCCCACTCCCTCCCAAAAAGGAAGTGAGTGGTCACCTGCTTAGGGGAGAAGTAGGGCGCAGCACACTGTTTGTGTTTGATTAGCTGGTTTCCTTAAGGCACCCGCTGCTTGTCCTCCTGTTAGGGAGCGACTCATTCTCTTTAGCTTGATTGATATGAGCTTCTTCCCACCCCCGACCCAGAGCCAAGTTCAGCTCTCCGAGATTAGACCAAGTATTCTGGGGCTGGAGAGCAAGGCATGTTTCCTCCCATCAAGCAAGGAATCTTTCTTCCTGTTCTTGTATCATTGTCATCAGGTTTTGCACGCCTTCCGTGAGCGTGAGCTGCAAAAATTGATTAAATTCAGCTGTTTGCAACTCAGAATTCATTTTCCCACGGAGCCCCTACCTGGATGAAAGTTAACTGCCAGCACGGTGTTTAATGAAGTCCATTTTGCCAGCGGTGGGAGAGTCCACGTTGTGTGAATGGAGGTCCAGGTCCTTGGATTCCCCGAGAGAAGATTTACGTGGGGATCTGTGCTCGAATAAAGACAGCCAGAAGGAAAATAGCAGGCACAAAGCAGGTGATTCGAGGGAAAGTATACTCTCAAGATGGGAGAGCTAGCAGGTTCCTCTCGGTGGAACTGGCCCTTGGGTTGTTCTGGGATTAGACAGTATTGGGTCCCTCTAGGCTGGGAGGAGCTTTGACCTACAGTCGGGTGGTCTCTAATGGAGGCTGCTTCCAATCATTTGGGAAACTTCTTCCGTAGGTTGGGAGGGGGGCTTTTTGACCCCTCAAGGTTGCCAACTGTCATGGCAGCCTTTCTTCATGAGATGGGAGGAGGAGCTGTATCCTCAATGCAAATACATTATAATGAGTCTAGGGGCCGAGCGCCTGGGTGGCTCAGTCGGTTCAGCATCAGACTCTCGATTGTGGCTCAGGTCATGGTCTCACTGTCGTGAGATCTAGCTTCTAACCATTTCACCCACGGAGTAGGTGGACATCAGTTCCAAGGGGCCACGTGAGCAGGGCAGCAGTGTCCCCCCTCATTACTCTGGCTCTTGCATCAGCTTGGAGCATGGGAGATGCTCCCCACCTGGCTCAACGCAGCAGGACCAGGACAGGGAGGGCAGTTCCCAGAAGCGGCCAGGAAGTCAGAGGACAGGAGCTCCCGTCCTGGAAACTGTTCATCAATATTGTTTCTAAATTAGACAAATTCGAGTTTTAGAAGTTGGGGGTCTCTCATATTTCACAATTGTGCTGCTTCACAGTCCAAGGGACATCAGGCTGGCAGAGCCCATTTTATGCAAAGGAACCGTTAGGAAATGGATCAAGTTGAAGTTCATAAATAAAACTGATTTATAGGCGGTAAAATCCACTTTTTAAAAACTCTGGCACTAAAACAAATTTACGACTGGCCACAACCCACAAAATCTGTTTCTTACTTCCCCTCAAAAAGGCTTTGATTTAAGCACACTTCTTCTCAAACCCTTCCAAATGCTAAATTCTAATAACACTCCAACTTACCAAGACCCTCTCAGGTCCATGGGCCCCCGCGCAGTTGGGTTGTTACTTTTTCTCTAAAGCTGGGAAGTACAGGGTTGGCTACCCACAGTTCTCCACCCCCACACTGCCTGATGGCAAGTTCCCTCACTGCCCATGACTTTGCACTCATCTTCACAGATTGTCCCTTTCAAGGGTCAGGGATGGCCGCTCCTAATGTCCCTTTCTTCTTATTTTTTTTTAAGTCACTTTGGGTTCGTTGGGAAAAAAGGCAGTCCTGCCTCTACCATGGTGAAGGCCGAGAGAGAACCAAAGGTTCTTACACCTGTTAAAATACCAAAATTCAACCAAGTAAATTGGAAGATCTAAGCGGCTTTACTAAATGATTCAGGAATCGGACAGCATCCCGTCCGGCAAGTAGAGGGCTGCTCCCAGGAGTGGTACAGAGTAGGTTTTGTTAGGAAGGAGGGTGAGCAAGGAGTTATCAGCAAAAGAAAAGAAAGGATTGTTTTCAGGCAAGTTCACCTTGCCTGAACGGACAAGGGGGTCTTGTCAGGTGGGTCGCCTCATCTTCCTTTGGCGGATGGAGAGGGCCAAGACAATAGGTTACCTCGTTGGTGCTGCTCAGAAAATTCCTGACTGGCCAGTTAAGACTTAAATTTCTGGGGGAGGTTGAAATTGCAATGAGGCTAAGACCCGGCTTTGATGACTGGACCTGAGTGACGCCATTTTGGGCCTGTGGGTTAGTTTTTCTCTCTGTGTGTGTGTGTGTGTGTGTGTGTGTGTGTGTGTGTGTGTGTCTAACACACCCAAGCTCCAGATTTCTTCACAGCCAACTGTGCACACTTATCCGTTTCTTTGACTAACCTCCAACTGTGAGGATGAAGTTTTATTTATGCCTGCCCTTCTTTCCAACATTCCTTATCCCCTGCCCCTGCTTAATTTTTCTCCTTTGCACACATCCTCCTGCAGCATGATAAATGTTCTGCTTATTTATTTATAACCCGCATCCGGGGCAGGCATTTTGGTCTGTTTTATTCGCCATTATCTTACCAACATCTAAAACAATGGCCAGCACATGTCACATGCTCAATAAATATTTGTTGGAGGAAAGCACATTGAGAATGTGGCTCAAGGTCTACCTGTTTTACGTCGAATGTTTGGGTAGATTTATTCCTTTGTTTACGAATCTCCTGCTTCGCCTTTGTGCGCCCTGTAACCTACTCTTTCCTTCCCGGTTCAGTTTCCTTACTCCTGACACATACACTTAGTCATTCTTTCGGTGAGCTTCTCTTGGCAGAAAATTATTGTAATCCCTGTTTGTACGAAAACACCTTTGTTTTCCCCGACTCGTAAATAACGTTTACATGGATGTAGATTTCCAGGCTATCGGTGATTTCCTCCTTGTACTTTAAAATGAAATTCCAGTGGAGTCTATGTTCTGTTGTTGCTGTTGAGGATTGTGCTGTCGCTCTAACGGTGTTTACTTTGTCTACTGTCTCATTTCCTGTGGTTGTTTTTAAGGTCTTTAGGTCGGGTATCCCGTAGGTTCAATCTGATGAGTCCACATGCCGATTTACTTTTTTTGATGTTGCTTGGCATTTCTCTATCACAGGCTGGGCTCTTGCCCTAATCACCCCAACTGAGGTACCAGACAATTAAGGGAAACAGAGTCCTCAAATTAGCCAGTCCTGAGCCTGCTTCCCCTACCTGTTCTTTCCCATGGAAACTACAGTCAAGGTTCACATTTCCCCCTGCTCCGTCTGCCTCCTGACTGACCCTGGTGCTGGTGTCCCGCCTAGGGTGGCAACCCCCTCCTCTTGAAGGCTGTGAGTATGACTCTTTGTATATCTTTCTTGAGGCCAATGGAACAAAATTCCAGGGATCAGGTGGCTCATAAACAATGAGCGTTTTATTCCTCCTAGCTCTGGAGGCTGGAAGTCCAACATCATGGTGCCAGCAGATCCAATGTCGGGGGAGGTCCCCCTTCCTGGTTCATAGATAGCCATCTTCTCACTGTGTCCTTACAGAGCAGAAGAAGCGAAGGAGCTTATGATAGAGTAGGCAGTGAGCTGGAGGCAAGGGTAGTGATACATCAACTATGCATTAGAAGCCTAAGGGCACAACATCTTGACTTTGTGGTTTCTAAGACTCCGGGGCTAAGATATCAAGAGTCACAGGTGCAGGACATGCTCTCTCCTCTTCCACCCCTGCCCCAGAGTAACCCCTAGACTCATTATAATTCCGTTGCATTGTGGTCATGGGCCCCCCACCGTGGCGGAAGGCTGCCATGACAGTTTGGTACAAACCTTGTAGGGTCAAAACCTCCCTCTTCCTGACCTATGGGAGGAGTCCCTCAAATGATTGGAAGCAGCCTCCATTAGAGACCACCCCGGCCAGGACCCCAGAAAAGAAAAATCCCCTGTGGCCTCGGGGCGGTTGCCACCTCTGGGCCTGCCTCTTCTCCCATCTTGAGAGTGTGCTGTCCTTAATAAACTGCTTTGTGCTCGCTACCTTCCTCCTGGCTGTCTTTTGTCAAGCATGGATCCTCATGTAAATCTTCTCTTCTCTTGGGAAACCCGAGAACGGAGACCTCCATTCGCACAACACAGACTCTCCCACCGGTGACACTCTCTGGGCCTCTCCTATAAGGCTGCTGGTCTCATTCATGAGGGCTCTGAATCCCAGAGGCCCCATCTCCAAATGCCATCACACTGGGCATTAGGTTTTCAAGACAGGAATGGGGCCGGCGGGGGGGGGGGGGGGGGGGCACACAAACATTCAGTTCAGTCCATGGCAGTAAGAAACTCTCTTCTCCATGGCATCATCTCCTGATCTGTTGGCCTCACGATAGCTGAAGAGTGATAAAATCTGTATTTGAAAACAAAGGGAGAAGAGCACTCCTGATTCCAGGAGCACTAATGTCAAAGAACCTGGTGAGCTCCAGAAACTACCAAGGCCAGTGTGGCTGGAGCAGGAACACAAGGTCTTGTGGGCCTGTCCCTGGTGCACTGGCAAGGGCCAGGGGCAGATGGGACCAGGAAGGGCCTGATGCCCTTTTCTTATATTTCCTCATTAACTGTACCACACAGCGCTACTCCCCAGTCACCTTGCGACTTCGTGCTTTCCAGAACCCCTTCACCGGGCCTATCCCAACCCGTTCCTTGAGAATCACACCCTGTTATGAATCTTCCTCCTCTTTCCCTGAACCCACTCCCCCCCTTTCCTCCCCATAAAAGCTCTGTGATCTTTGCCCGACCACTTGATCCCTGATTTTTAGGGTAAATTCACCCAGCCTAATTTATTGTTGGGTACGAGTGGGTTACTAGGATCTCCCTGGTCTAGAAGACACATTCATCCACTTATTCAAAGAGTGGGTAACATACCTATTGAACGCGTGTTACGGGAGAGCTGCATTGCACAACTACAAGGCAACAGAAGACATTCCAGGAAAACGAAAACAAACAGTTGAATTCGAAGGAGCGACTGGAAGGGAGAATGGTAACCACACCAAAAGAAGCTGTTGGAGCAGACACTTGGGAGGAAGATGGGAGTGTGCCTGAGCAGCTGACGGTCTGCCCTGCTTGCGTCCTGGTCGCTCTGGCGTTCCGACCAGCCCAGGTTGATCCTCTGGTTTTTATGCGCCTTCGTATCTCTACTGGTCTCCTTTGTTTAAAAAACAAAACCAAGTTCCTTAGGCTTTTGAGTTTGCTCCCAGACAGCTTAGATCAGAGGGTGACTATTTGGCTCACATATCGTTGGGTCTTCTGGCTTTTCACCTTGTTCAGATCACAAACAGCCTCTTGGCCTTGGCCAGAGATTTGGATTTTGGATTGGCGTAAGTCAATAGAGCGCCATAGAGAGGTCTAAATCCCAGGAGTGGTTTTAAAAAGGTTATCTTGGCAGCAGCATGGAGAGTGTCTGGAGGAGAGAAATCGTCATCCGTTACAGGGGAATGAGAAGGCCCCACAGAACGCAGGTGTGGCACGGATGAAGAGGCGGTGACCAGACAATTGGGAGGTGAGTTTGGGTGCCATCACGAATCGCGGCGGCATTCGTCAAAGAGAAGAAACATTAGGGGAATATTTAGAAAAGAGGGCAACGAGTTCGATTTGGGAGAGATCAACCCTGAAGTGCCCGAGGGACATTTGACAGGAGATTTGATAGGTATGGAGAGTTGGGGGCCCGGAGCTCCATGGGCAGGTTCCAAGCCACACACTGCGGTGTGAAAATTGTAAGGGAAGAGATGGCAGGGTAGAGCCATGAGAACAGACAAGCAATACTGAGACACAGAGACTTCGGGGAAGGATCCACTTGCAGATGGAAGGAAACGAGGATCCCTACGGCCTGGGCACTGGAAGAGGGGATGTCTTCTGCAAGAGTCAAACGGCAACGAACATAATCGAGAACCCTGCACTGAATCGAACCACCGGGCGTTGGGAAACGTGGGTGGGGCCATTTGAGAGAAATGCTAAGGCGAGGTGTCATGGGCCGGCAGGCCGCTGAGAGCGAGCAAGAGACCACCGACAGCCTGCTGATGTGTTCACTTTTCCAAGTGGGAGGTGCTGGTGGGGGTGACCACGGGGAGGGTGGAAAGAGGCCCCTTCTATGGTTAAGGATCACCTGATGGCCAAGCAGGGAGTTTGATTATTTTTCCGTTAAGGAGAGGCAGCCTTTCCTCTTCATGCTACGTATGGATGGGGTACTTATGAACCGGCAGGAAAGGGAGCAGTGGGTGGTTCCTAGATGGAGGTGGCTGGGGGAGAGGGTCCAGGGTGGAGACCTTGAGGCACAGGAGGGGGGCTGGCTGGCTTGGGGAGCACGGGGACAGGAGAATGCCGCTTCCAGATGGGCTCCATTTCCCCTGTGGAGTAAGAGGCACCTGCAGGGATGCCTGGGTGGCTCAGTCAGTCGAGCGTCCGACTTCAGCTCAGGTCATGATTTCGCGGGTCGTGGGTTCGAGCCCCGTGTCGGGCTCTGGGCTGACAGCTCGGAGCCTGGAGCCTGCTTCAGATTCTGTGTCCCCCCTCTCTCTCTGTCCCTCCCCTGCTTGCACTCTGTCTCTGTCTCTCTCTCAAAAATAAATAAAGTTTAAAAAAAAAAAAAGAGGCAATGTTGTTCTACGAAGAAGGCACAGTGAGGTTTGAGGAAAACGATGGAGGCTGGAAATACTCACTAACAGGAAGGTGTGAGTGCAATGGTTGTGACAAGGAGAGCAGGGCCCTCAGAGCCCGGTGAGGTGTTCACTGCACCCGGCCTGGGAGCCCAGTGAGGGCCGTAAGGACAGAGACCACATGGGGACAAGTGGAGAAAGGCCACCGAGACTGGACCACACATCACGGAGTGGGTGGAAAGAGAAAACCGGAATCAGAGCCCGGGGGAAGACCAAAGTTGAAAACGTCCCTCCGATTCATTTCCACAAAAGGCTTGGACGATATAACTCCCAGAGGTGGGGGGGGGGGGGGGGGGGGTTGATCTTCAGGTTAGTGTAATTTTGTTTTAATTACAGCTTTGTCACAATGCCCTGAAATTGGGGGATTAATGGTTTGCGTTTCAGCGTCCTCGAAGACTCAAGATTCAGCTGTTTCCTGTAAGGTGTCACTCCTTTGTAGATTTCCTCTTTGGAGACGGGAAGATCGATGCTGCTTTACAGATGTCGAGGGTCCTGGAGCTGAAAAAGTCAACATGGAATTTTGGGACATCAGGGTGAGGGGACAGATTCCCAGGGACCCCCACCCTCTGACCCTCATCTAGCCCACACGCACCTGCAGCATTGTTTAGGTCTGACCTCAGACGGACAGCTAGAAATTGTGCCTGGGGGGGGTTGTCGGGAAGGGGAAAGCCAGTGTTGTTACGGTTGCATGAACGGAATGCTTAATTTGCACACACCCGCCCTGCCCTCCTTTGAGAGGCCGATGTCCCCATCCCTCTATCACCCACCTTCCAGATGAGGACTACAGCGCTAATCCCAACATCTTCAGTTTGAAAGTGAGTAAACAGATACCCAGAAAGACAAGGTGACTTCCCAAGGTCATAAGTCCACCCACCAATAAGGGAGGCGCAACAGAATCCCGACCTCCTGATCTCGACCACTGCACCAATTCAACCGACAGTGACCACCTCTCTTTTGCTTCCACGCAGTAGTATACGTGGGGGATAAGGAAACAAAGAGGACGAGTTTCCATCTTGTTTCCAAACTGAGAGCCAGTGAGCCAGTTTAAGCCTCTCTGCCTGCCCGTTCGCGGCAGGTGCCTCTTACTAGCCGATCTGGGCTGACGGGAGCTATTCAAAAGTGCCTTGGGTTTTGCCCTTGTTCAGCCCTCTGCCCAGACTGACGCGTTTTATTCCCTGGAATCGTCTTGATCTTAAGAAGCTTCAAAAAGTCAAAGGCTTTGGGGAGATGGAACTAGGGTTTCCACCGGGAGAAGGAGCCGGGGCGATGGGTCACAGACTCTTGTCAGGCTCAAGGCAGCCACGTGATCTGTAATCTGGCCGCCTGAACTGGCACAGCTCTGGAACTTCTCCTGGGTTCCCTCCAGGAGCTCTCAGAAGCGCCCCCGAGCTGGGCGCTCTGCCGTTCACATGCCTCTTAATCTGCTCCCCACATATGGCTGTTAGGGAGGTGAACGTCCGCCACAGCACAAGGAAAGATTTATTCATTCTCCTTGGGTCTGTCTTCAAGGGCAGCGGCTCCGCACCCACTGAATCAAAGCCGCACACTCATTCGGACTCCTTGATCGGGCCACAACCTGCCTGTTGGCTCTTCCACTCTCTCCCCTCCTCTCTCGGCCGCTCTGTCTCTTTCTTTTGGATGCTTTCAGAGCTGGCTCGGAAGGTTTAAGTATGCACTGCACATTTCTTGCCTTGAGGCATTTGCTCCTCTGCCTGATACAGATCAAACACACAATAGACATTTGTTGAGCAAATAATTTTTTGAATGAGTGAATGAATACTGTGATTTTTGTCTGCCCAGAAGAGCGCCTTCCTTGGCCTCATGGATTTAAAACCCTCATGCTCCTCAGACTTTGCCTACTTTTCAGAACTAATCCAACACCCGTTGCCCAAACTTCCTGGTTGAACCCTTTTGGTTTTTTTAAGAAAAATATTTTTTTAATATTTATGACTTTTGAGAGAGAGAGAGAGAGACAGAGTGAGAGCAGGGGAGGGGCAGAGAGAGAGGGAGACACAGAAACGGAGGCAGGCGCCAGGCTCTGAGCTGTTAGCACAGAGCCCGGTGCGGGTCTCGAACTCACGGACCGCGAGATGGTGACCTAAGCCGAAGTAGGATGCTTAAGCAACTGAGCCACCCAGGTACCCCCTGGTTGACCTCTTTTCAAGGCGGCTAGGCATGCTGGGTATTATGTCCTTGGGTGCCATTGCGTTCCCTGTGCTCTGCCATCGCAAGGTTCCAATACACGTTGTTGATTATTCAACTGCTTCCTATGCCTGTTTACTATATAAGCAATGTCATTTATTAAAAATATCTATCATCACTGTAGTGTTTTAGAGCTTATCACGCTCTCGGACATCCGTTCATTCCCCCAGGCAGTGCCTAGAACAACAAGATGGGTAGGGATTGGGTCCCCATTGACCAGATTAAGAAAACCGAGGATCCTGCAGGGAGTCGTAGAGATTGAGACAGATCTTCCAGAGGCAAAATTCACTCCCCCTTCCACTGGCCCCACAGGCTGTTACGAACAGATGGTCGTCCTAGCCCATTCTTGACGCCCTTGCTTGTCCTTGAATTTTCGCTGGTTTTCCTGGCCGGCCTGGGCCAGGGGTTCTGGTTCAGTAGGCGGGCGCCTCATTATTCCCCAATAACCAGGTGTTAAGAAGAAAACCACGCCCCAAAATGGCGTCACTGAAGACAAGTTTCAACTTCCCCCAGAAATGTAATTCTAACTGGTCAGGAATTTTCTGACCAGGGAAAGTGACCTTGCCTGAAATAAGCCTTTTGTTTGTTTGTTTTGCTGGTAAACAATCCTTTCTTTTCTTTTGCTGATAACTCCTTCGCCCATCCTCCTTCCTATAGAAACCTTCCATTTGGTACAACTCCACAGAGCTCCTCTCTATTAGCTAGATGGGATGCTGCCGGATTCATGAATCGATTAATAAAGACAACTAGATCTTCACATTTTTTCAGTTGACTTTGTTTTTTAAAACAGGGAATCCACAACACATTCTTGATCAGCCCCCTAAATTAATTCCACCTTCCCTCTTCTCCAAGAGTTTGTTCCCAGCAAGTGGTAATTATTAGACACTTTGAAACTGCTAATTATTCAGGTAAATATATTTTTTCCTTGTTTGTACATTATGCAAAGGGTAGAAATCCTGGATTTCCATATTGTGTTGGTTGCTTCGCCTGATTAAGTTTTTAATTAGATTAACTTTTACCCTAGTCAGATGAAATGCAGAAATAAATTGGCTGATGCATGAATGCTTAGGATGATCAGGCTTGAGGACAGCCGGGGTGGAGAACAGGAGGAATAAAAGAACACAAAAATGGGGTTCATTTATATTGGCTTCAAGTGAGCCACTCAAAAAAGGGGCTCCCAATCATTTTTCTCTAGAACCATCCTGGGTCACAGGTGGAGCCCCAGTCTCTGGGTGCCCAAAGAACCCCTTTTTTCGGACATGTCCTTCAGTTTGAAGGTTTGGTTCATTTGTTTATTATTATTATTATTATTATTATTTTAATGTTTATTTATTTCTCGGGGAGGGGGGGAGGGCAGGAAGAGAGGACATACAGAATCCAAAGCAGGCTTCAGGTTCTGAGCTGTCAGCACAGAGACTGATGCAGGGCTCGAACTCACAAACTGCGAGTTTATGTCCTGAGCTGAAGTTGGGATGTTTAACCCACTGAGCCACCTAGGTGCCCCTGAAGGTTTGGTACATTTATTTTTATTTTTTTTTAAGTTTATTTATTTGTTTTTGAGAGAGAGAGAGAGAGAGTGAGCGAGGGAGGGGCAGAGAGAGAGAGAGAGAGAGAGAGGGAGAGAGAGAATCCCAAGCAGGCTCCGGGGCTGCCAGCATGGAACCCAATGTGGGGCTCGAACCCACAAACGGTGAGATCACGACTTGAGCTGAAACCAAGAGTCAGAAGCCTAACTGTCAGAGCCACCGAGGGGCCCTGGTACATTTAAATGCAAATGTCCATGGGGGCAGCTCACACCTTAAGGTATTATTGGCAATCTTGGTTTTTCTTTGAGAGTAGGGGGGGGGGGGGGAACAGAAGCTCAGAACAGCCTTAGTTTTGCATATCAGTCCAGTTAGACGCCAATTCTCAGTGGTACCTAGCTTGCACCCTAGAAAGATTAAGAACCAGACACCAATTAAGTTTAATATTTTTTCGGGTCAAGCTTCTCCTTCATGTGTTCATTTTATGCCTAGGGAGGCAGTGAGGGCGGGGCGAGTTGGGGGGGGGGATGGGTGACAATGTCATCCTGTGGTTACTTCTCTTCCAAAAGCAATTTAAAGAAGGGCTTGGCTTTCTCAATTTGTATTTACCCAATGGCTTCCTGGAGCTTTATGTTTGCAAGCCTCAGCGTGCTGGATCTTTCTCTGGACAAAGCCTACTTCTCTAGATTTCATGTATTCTATTTAACTGTCTGCCCCCTGTGATTTCAAAGCCTGCCCCCCACCCCCCCGCCCCAGACGCTGAGATGGGGAGCAGGGAAAAGAGCCTAGTTCAGCCCTGTTCTTGGATGTCTGATTATCCTGTGAGCAAACCAACTGAATGGAAGAAGAATCCCCTGGGAACTCTCAGGTGCTTCCCTAGGAGGGTCTGGAAACCTGGGGCCTCAAGTTTCAGAGGCTCATATCCAGCAGGGGGTTTATCTTTTTCCACACACGTGGCTAACACTGTTGCCTCTCCACCTGACACCACAGTAATTTAAGGAAATCTGTGGCATGTCGAGCAACAGAAGACACAGAACCCAGTCCTCCAAAGGCCGCCTCAAGGCTGAGCCCCACTCCCACCCCGTCCACTTAACCGGTGTCCCGCCTTTTATTCGCAGATGCAAAGCACCACCCAGGATGAACGGCCTTCCATCCCGCTCCGGTATTTGTTAGCTCCTTGTTCTGCGTGTTAGTTCCCCCAGGGTGACGGCAACCAGCCTGAGGACGTCACTCACAGG
The DNA here is from genome assembly GCF_046562875.1 of Panthera onca. NCBI lineage: Eukaryota > Metazoa > Chordata > Mammalia > Carnivora > Felidae > Panthera > Panthera onca. The sequence continues at coordinate 70,789,044 of NC_138349.1, forward strand.
TCTCCATGTGTTGTCGTGCCCCTTCCCCTAGATGGCGCACGCTTTTATATTGCAACTGAGTCGCCAGTAATCCAGGAAACCCTAAAACGAACCCCAGGGAAGCCTTTGAGCTGCTAAGGTCTTTCATGAGCCAGATCTTTTTTTCCCCACCAGTTTTATTGGGATGCAATTGACATAAAACAGTGAGTCAGTCCAAGGTGTACAACAGAACGATTTGCTACATGTATGTCCTGTGAGATGATCACGACACGTTTAGTTAACGTCTGCGTATAATTAGTTTTTCTTGCGTTGTAATCATTTTTTCCGGTGATGCTGAGAACTCGTCAGGTCTACTCTCTTCGCAACTTTCAAATATACCAATACAGTATCGTTAACTCTACCCTCCGTGCTGTAACCTACACCTCTATGACTTAGTTATCTTGCCCTGGATGCTTACATCCTTTCCTCACCTTACACATGCCCACTCCGCCTCTGCATCAGGCCATTCTCTGTATCTATGATTTTTTTTTGTTTGTTTTGAGATTCCGCATGTAAGGGATATTACACAGTATTTGTTTTTCTCTGACTTATTTCACTACATATACACGCACATTAGGTTGTTTTCATGTTTTGGTTAATTACCTAATTCATTGGTTGCCTAAGGCTGCCGTGAACACAGTGGTGCAGATATCTTTTCAAGACAGTGATTTCCTTTCCTTCATTTAAATACCCAGATGTGGAGGGGCACCTGGTTTGGCTCAGTCAGCTAAGCATCTGACTCTTGATTTAGGCTTAGGTCTAGATCTCACGGTTGGCGAGCTCAAGCCCCGCGTCGGGCTCTGTGCTGACTGTGGGATTTTCTCTCTCTCCCTCTCTCTCTCTGCCCCTCTCCTGCTCATGCTGGCTCTCTCTCCCTCTCCAAATAAATAAATAGACTTTAAAAACAAATAAATAAATACCCAGAAGTGGAATTATTGGATCACACAGTAGTTCTATTTTTAATCTTTGGAGACACTTCTCTACTATTTTCCATAGTGGCGGCCCTAGTTTGCATTCCCACCAACCATGCACAAAGGCTCCCTTTTCTCCACGTTCTGGCCAACGCGAAGACAACATTCTTGTCTTGTGAATGGCAGTCATTCTGGCAACTGTGAGGTGCTATCTCACTGAGGTTTTGGTTTGCATTTCCCTAAGGATCAGTGATGTCGAGCACCTTTTCATGTATCTATACGTGTTCGTTGGAAATGTGTCCATTCAGTTCCTCTGCCCGTTTTTTAATCAGATTGGTTTTTTGCTATTGAGTTGTAGGAGTTCTTTACATTTGGGGAGTATTACCCCCTTGCCAGATAGATGATTTGCAGAAACATTCTCCCACTCTGTACCATCGCTCTTTCATTTTTTTTTTAATTTTTTTTTTAACGTTTATTTATTTTTGAGACAGAGAGAGAGCATGAACGGGGGAGGGGCAGAGACAGAGGGAGACACAGAATCCGAAACAGTCTCCAGGCTCTGAGCGGTCAGCACAGAGCCTGACGCGGGGCTCGAACTCACGGACCGTGAGATCACGACCTGAGCCGAAGTGGGACGCTTAACCGATCGAGCCACTCAGGTACCCCCATCGCTCTTTCATTTTGTTGGTGGTTTCCTCCGTTGTACAGAAGCTTCTTAGTTTGGTGTAGTCCCATTTGTTTGTTTTTTCTTTTGTTGACTTGGCTTTTGCTATAAAATTCAAAACAACAACAAAAAATCACTACTAAGACCGGTGTCAAGGAGTTTACCCTCTATGTTTTCTCTGAGGAGTTTTACGGTTTTAGGTGTTAGGTTCTAGTCTTTAATCCATTTTGAGTTGATTTTTGTGGATGGTGTGAGATAAGGGTCGAGTTTCATCTTTTATGGGTGGCTGTCCAGTTTTCCCAACATCCTTTATTGAAGACACTGTCCCTTTCCCATTAAATATTCTTGGCTCCTTCGACATAAAGTAATTGACCACATATGTGTGGGCCTGGTTCTATGCTCCCAATTCTGTTCCATTCAGCTATGTGTCTGCTTTTATGACAATGCGTATTGTTTCATTACTATAGGTTGGTAATATAGTTTGAAATCGGGAAATATGATACTTCCAATTTTATTCTTCTTTCCCCAGGTTTCTTTGGCTATTCAGTCTTTTGTGGTTCCATACACATTTTGGAATGGTTTTTCTTCTATTTCTGGGAAATATGCCATTGGAATTTTAATAGGGAGTGCATTTACTCTGTAGGTAGCTTTCTATAGTAGTACATTTTAACAATATTAATTCTTCCAGTCCATTAACACAGAATATCTTTCCATTTATTTGTATCTTCTTCAATTTCTTTCATCAACATCCGATAGTTTTCAGCATACCTCTCTTTCACTTCTCCGATTAAATTTCACCCTAGGAATTTTATTCTTTTTGATGCAATCACAAAGGGGGAGAGGGGCAGAAGGAGAGAGAGAACCTTAAGCAGGCACAAGTTAGGGAAGGTTTGGAACGAACTTTTCTGTAAACGTTTGGGAGAATTTCACCACTGAAGCCATCTGGCCCTGGACTTTTGTTTGTTGGGAATTCCTTTGATCACTGATTCAATCTCCTTACAATAATTGGTCCGCTCAGATTTTCAATTTTCATGATTTGATCTTGGTGGGTTGTATTTTTCTTACAAGATTTTATTTCTGATTACTCTCTTATCTAGTCTCTGATGGCTACTGGGCTCCTCCTGGTCTCCTAACACTCTCCAGGGCTTATATTCCCCTCTGACCTTGAAGATCGCTTCAGAACTCTGGTTCTTACTTAACTGATTGATGTTGGCATGAAAACTGAAAGCTGTTCTTCCTTGGCATAGCCCCTTTAATGGCAGAAGGGCTCGTCGCTAGTCCAGAGAAGCGGATTTTGGTACCGGGTGATACAATACAATAATTTTGGCAGAGAAGGAGGCTAACGGTATAGATTAACGTTCGTTCATGATACATTAAGAACATAGGTTGTAATTCCTGGGGTAACCACTGAAAGCATAGAAACATCCTGCATAACTCCCCTGCCAAGAGGGGGCAGTTGGAAAATCCTGAGAGCTGGAGACTGAGCTCCAACTGGGCAGGAGCTCGAAAGTGAGAGGTCAGAGCACCAGCAGGTAAACGAGCCCGTGGGATGGGTGGCCATGTTGCTCTTTCCGATGGGAGCAAAAGTTCTAGGGCAACAAAATGTACTGGACAACTGCAGCTTGTCTCATACCTGCTTATATTTGATCACCTTTTTATACACAGCACTACAAGCCAAATAATACTATTGCTATAGCCCCAGGACGCCCTCAGCAGGGGAAGGGTTCACGGTTGGCAGCAACGGGGGCCTGTGCTCTCAGAAACAGTTTGACTGGGGCGCCTGGGTGGCTCAGCTTGTTAAACATCCCGCTTCAGCTCAGGTCACGATGTCAAAGTTCATGAGTTCGAGCCCCGCATGGGGCTCTCTGTGGTCAGCACAGAGCCCACTTGGGATCCTCCATTCCCCTCTCTCTCTGCCCCTCTCCTGCTCGCCCTCTCCCTCAAAAACAAATACACCTTAAGAGAAATAAGCAGTTTGGCTTCTGGAGACATTTTGAAGAGTCATCTGCCAAAGGCTATTTTCTTTCTTACGTCTCCAAGATTTACTTACGCCGTCACTTTTTGACCCAGAGATTAGAGTTCAATAATTACCACGCCTACTCTGAATCCCATTAACAACACCACCACCACCACCAAGAGTAATTCTAGGAAATAATTCCTGACGATAGCAAATAATAGCCAGAGAGAGCCCGCACAGCTCAGACAAATGTCTAGTGACTAATCATGATTCCTGAGGGCCTCCAGTCACTCAACTAGCACCTACTCAGGGCTTATCGTGTAAAATTACATTAACAAGCATTTACTGAGCACTCGCTATGCCTCAGACATGATTCCAAGCATATTACACATATATACACATTTGACCCCCCTGACAACCCCCCAAAGTAGGTCCTATCGTCATGTCCATTTCACAGAGGAAAAAAAAAAACTGAGAAATGGAGAAGTTAAATAATGCGTGAGATAGTAAAGGGCAAACTTGGGAATTAAATGCAGACTGTCTGGTTCAATTTCACATTGTTCTCCACGCTACGTATGTGATGGTTCCCAGAACCGTCTCTGGGAACGTCTCAGCAAGCTTTTTGTGAAGTAAGAAAGTAAGCAGGCACATGCACAGCTCTGAAAGCGGACAGACGGGATGAAAAATATAGTCACAGGTGGGGTAAGAAAAAGGGAGGGATTATGCAACAATAAGAAAGAGAGTAGCTTTGTAAAGATAAGGAGGATTTAGTTCTACCAGCCTCATCAATAAATACTAGCCATAAAGATTAGTATTAAGAAGAGATGAGACAGGCCTGCCAGGAGCAGAAAACAGTGTGAGCAAAGGCAGGGATCAAGGAATCAGTTTATGTTTGGGAAATGGCCAGCAAGGCTGGTTTTCCTGGAATGGAATAGTAGGAACACCATTTTGCACAACGAAGGAAACCATCGAAAAAGCAGGCGACCTACTGAATGGGAGAAGGTATTTGCACATAATATATCCAGTAAGGGGTTAATATCCAACGTATATAAAGAACTTCTACAACTCAACAGCAAACAAAACCAAACAAACAAACAAAAACTCAACCAAATGATCCAATTACAAAAAGGACAGAGGACCTGGATAGGTATTTTTCCAAAGAAGACATCCAGATGGCCAACAGACACCTGAAAAGACGCCCAACATCGCTCATCATTAGGGCAATGCAAATCAAAACCGCAATGACATACCCTTGTACACCTGTTCGAATGGCGAAAATCAAAAGGACAAGAAATAACAAGTGTTGGTGAGGATGCGGAGAGACTGCTGGTGGGAATGGTGCAACCACTGTGGAAAACAGTGTGGAGTTTCCTCAAAAAATTAAAAATGGAAATGCCACATGATCCAATAAGTCCATTTTGGGTATTTACCCAAAGAAGGTGAAAACACGGGTTCGGAAAGATACGTGCACCCCTATGCTTATTGCAGCATTGTTCACAACGGCCAAGCGTCGGAAACAACACAAGCGCTCGGGGGACTGGAAGCCTGTATCTCCCACTCCCCTTCCGCCATTTTGCCCGCCCCCCCACCTCCTGCCCCCATGGCAACCGGCAGTCTGACTGAGAAATACGAATACCAAATGGCTTCACTCATCTGTGGAATTAAACAAATGAATAAGCAAACAAACAAAAAGCAGAATCAGACCTGGAAACACAGAGAACAAACTGACGGTGGCCATGGACGAAGGGAGTGGGGGCTTGGCCAAAATGGGTGAATGGGAAAGGGAGATACAGGCTTCCCATTATGGAATGAATAAGTCACGGGGGAAAAAAGGCCCAACATAAGGAATATTGGCGATGACATTGTAATAGCCTTGTATGGTGACAGATGGGGACTATCCTTGTGCCGGGCACGGCATAATGTACAAACTTGTCAAATCACTTTGTTGTACACCTGAGACCAATGTAACATCGTGTGTCAACTACACTCAAATAAGAAACGAGTTTTTTAAATAACAATTAAAAAAAATCCTCCCCCATATGTTGAAAAAAATGCCTTTAAGAACTTTATGCCCACTCACACCTTCAGCAGTAGAATAAATGATGCCTGTCCTGCTGCCCCGTCACCGGCACTGAGTGTTACAGCGGTTTGAACGATTTCTTGCGTTAATTTGTAAAGAAAAAAATGTAATATATTGCCTAATTTGCATTTCTCGAGCTTATCCGGGAGGTTGAACATTTTTCACCTGTTTAAAACAAAACAGTAAGTTTTCCGACTTCAGCTCAGGTCACGATCTCGCAGTCTGTGAGTTCGAGCCCCGCGTCGGGCTCTGGGCTGATGGCTCAGAGCCTGGAGCCTGTTTCAGATTCTGTGTCTCCCTCTCTCTCTGCCCCTCCCCTGTTCATGCTCTGTCTCTCTCTGTCCCAAAAATAAATAAAAGTTAAAAAAAAAAATTAAAAAAAAAAAACCAGTAAGAACCACGACGATGATGACGGTGATGGTAATGATAATAAAAGTAATTAATATTCCAATGCTCCAGGCATAAGTCTGCACACTTTATGTATAGTCACTAATTTAATCTTTACCACACCCCTATGAGGTGGCTACTGTTATTACCCACATCTTAGAGATGAGGACACAAATACAGACAGAGACGGTAACTCGCGTGAGGTCACCAGGCTAGATGTCAGCCCAGGGTTCGAATCCTGGCAGACTGGCTCCCGCACGTATGACAGGTTCCTCTCTCCCGTGGAGGTTGGGTGAGCATTAGCGACAGTCACCGAGGAAAAGAATACAGGCTTTGCAGAGATCTGGATTCAAATACCCATTAATTAGGGATATGACCTTGGGCAAGGTATCAGACTTCTCTCAATGTCAATTTCCACACCATAAAATGATATCTGCCTCCGACCACTTGTGAGGATTAGAGATAATGTGTGTAAAGTACCTGGTACATAACTAGAAAAAGGGTCTTTGAACGCCAGGCTAAGGAATAAACAGCTAATTCGGTTCGTGCCCTTGAAGGCCTTCCGCAAGAGGCAGGGTTACAGCTGAGTTCTAAGAAGACTCATTTGGAAGAGTTTATTAGAGGCACAGGCTCTTAATTGGAATGTTCCAGACCTTAAGGGAATTTCAGACTCCTAGGTTCATCTCGTCAAAAATTGTAGGCATATCATACATGTGTATGAAAGATCACTATGCAAGGACATGATATTTATAAGCAAATAGAAACCACTGAAACTTTTTTTTAAATATAAGATCTAGTTATAGAAATGATACAAGGCATATGACGGAATGCTACCATAGATATTAAAAACACTATTCTGGAGGAGTATATGAAGACTAAGTCCACTAAATGTGAATTATTAAAAAGGAGAAGGTTATAAAACAGTAGATATAGCACGACCACATAAATCCTTGCAAATCAGTTGTACATGTCCATAAAAAACTGAAAAGCTATAAAACAATGTTAACAGTAGTCCTTTACCGGTGGAATTATGAGTAATTTTAGCTTTCTCTGTATTTTCTCCATTTCCCCAAATTTCAGAGGGAACATTTATTACTTTTTATGTTTTAAGAAGTGTTTACATAGTTTTTGTATATTTTTAAGACCTTGGATATATAGCTTTAATTAGAAAAATTTTTTCAAGTTTATTTAGAGAGCGAGAGAGAGAGCTCGTGCGTGTGCATGCGTGAGTAGGGGAGAGGCAGAGAGAGAGGGAGAGAGAGAATCCCAAGAAAGCTCCTTGCTATCAGCGCGGAGCCCGACTTGGGGCTCAATCCCACTAACTGTGAGACCATGACCTGAGCTGAAATCAAGAGTCAGGTGCTTAACTGACTGAGCCACCCCAGGAGCCCCAAGAAATGTTTACTACTAATAATAAGCCCATAAGAAGGAAACCGATTCCGAAACACCTGTCTGGCCAATATGACAGGTTACCAGGTGCTTTGTTTTGTTTTTGTTTTTATTGATTTATTTTTTTAAGATTTTATTTTATTTAAGCAATCTCAACCCCCAACATGGGGCTCGAACTTACAACCCCCAAGATCAAGAGTTGCATGTTCTACCAACTGAGCCAGGGAGGCACCCCTGTTTTTACCCTGCTATAGGCTCTGTGTTTTGGGGTTCAGGGCAAAGGCTCATGATTTGAAATGACTTAAAAGAAGTCCGACCACGTGCATATACCGAAATCTTTTTTCTTTGCCTACCTTTTTGAGAACCGGGGCTTTAATCCCAGTGAGTCAGGGAGGTGACGGGCGTCCGAAATCGGCACACTGGTGGGAAGATTTCCACGTGGTCATGGCACAAGGTTACAGAAGAGGCATTAGTTCCGCGGCCTTGGTAATGGGGGAGGATGTAGGCTTCGTCTTACTGCTGACTTTCTGTTTCAGAAAAATCTTAGCGTCATGGCAGAAAAAACATTAAATTATTAAAGTCTGGGCTTAAGAAGCTGAGGAGAGGTGCTTTATGAACACCACTGTGACCGTTAAATCCATTTCCCTGTGGACTGGTGATTTTATTTTCCGAAATTCACGGTGACATGCTCCTTTGACTCATGGAGGGTGGCAGGCACATTGCTTTATGAGGTAGTCTCCTGGTTGAAAAAAATGCCCTGGAACCAAAAGGAGAAGGAACAGCAAAAGGGGAGCTCTCCCGTCTGGCAAAGAGTCCCAGTGGGCAGCTCATCTCACAGTTAGCTATGCAGGTGAGCTGAGGACTCAGCCTAAGAAGGAATAGAATTGTCGTGATGAATTACATTGTGCGTATGGGGGGAGGGGGCAGAAGGAGTTGGTGGGGGGGGGCTTCCGCCATCATTCGATGGCAGGTGGGGGTCTCATCTGTGTGGCTGCACTTCAGACGTCACCTAGCTCAAAGCCACGATTATAAACCTTTCCCTGGAGTTGCAACACTAACGTTCATTGGATTTTGCTCACAGATCTCTTCCAGTTGTGGTTATACGCTGGGTTTAATTGAAGCGAACTTGAATTCATTTCGTCTCAGGCTTTCTTTATATCCCGTGACATGATTTAAGACACGCTGGATGCCAAGACTGGGTTGGTCTGGGTTGTTATGTTTGGAAACGATGAGCGAGGTCATGTGGGGATGAGATCAGTCATGCCCAGCATTTAGAGGAGAGCGGAGGACTGAAAACAGAAGCATCTCAGCGAAGACCAACCTCTGAGGGGCAGACGGAGAAGAAGCTTGGAAAGAAAACCAACATGGGGCAAGAGGTGAGAACAACCCAGGAGACAGGGCGGTTATGAAAGCCAGCAGAGAAAACATCGGCAGGAGGGAGTGATCAAAAACACGTAGCTGGCGAATGAAGGCAGAGGCAGCTAATGAACCCGGAGAAGTCTCAGTAGAAAGGTGGGGACAGAGCCGATGACTGTGTGGGCTGAGCCGTGGTAGGGAGCAAAGTAGGACAAGTGTCAAGTTACTTGCTTGTGTTTTTTATTTTATTTTATTTATTTTATGCTTGTGTTTTTTCTTTTCTTTATTTTATTTTTTTAATGTTTATTCATTTTATTTATTTATTTATTTATTTTTTAATGTTTATTTATTTTTGAGACAGAGAGAGACAGAGCATGAACAGGGGAGGGTCAGAGACAGAGGGAGACACAGAATCTGAAGCAGGCTCCAGGCTCCGAGCTGTCAGCACAGAGCCCCACACGGGGCTCGAACTCACGAACCGTGAGATCATGACCTGGGCCGAAGTCGGCCGCTTAACCGACTGAGCCACCCAGGCGCCCCTGTGGATGTGTTTTTTAATCAGCTTTATTGAGGTGTAATGTTATAGCCAATAACACTCACCCATTTTACGCACACATTTTGATGACTTCCAGCAAATATATATAGCAGTATAACTGCCATGCTATGGAACAATCTCATTATACCAGAAAATTCTCTTGTGTTCTTTTCAGTCAATCCTCTGTTTCCACTCCTGGCCCCTGGCAAACACGGATCGAACTACTACTTTCTGTCCCTGTAGTGTTGCCTTTTTTTAGAATTTCATTTACATGGAATTACTCATTATGTCGTGTTCTGTTTCTGGTTTTCTCCACTTAGCGTAATGCTGTTAAGATACATCCATGTTACTGTGTGTCGGGGCAGTTTGCTCATTTTTCTTGCTGAATACCCTTCCCTAACATGCCAAACAATATATTACATGTCTAATATACCGCAAGGTGTTGATCCATTCGTTAGTCAATGGACTTTTGGTTGTTACCAGTTTGGGACTATTATGAATAAAGCTTCCGGGAACATACGAGGCCATGTGGACCATATTTTCATTTCTCTTTTGCAAACACCTCGTTAAAAAAAAAAAAAAGCTTTCTAGGCATAAGGTAAGTTTACACTTAACTTTAGAAGAAATTGCTAAACTGTTCATTAAAGTGGCCATACCATTTTGCATTCCCACCAGCAATGGGTGAGAGTTCCCCCCCAAAGCGGCAAATTTGGGCAAAGGTGCCACGCATCTTTACCAAAAAGCTTGATATTAGCAATCTCGTTAAATTTAACTGTCCTACTGGGTATGTGGTAGAGTATCATTGGGATAGCAATTTATACTGCCCTAATGACAAATAATGTTGAACATTTTTTCAGAGGCTTATTTACGTATCTAATTTGGCGAAGTGTCTATTCAAAATGTCATCTATTTTGGGGGGCGCCTGGGTGGTTCAGTAGGTTAAGCATCCAACTTCGGCTCAGGCCATCTCATGGTCTGTGAGTTCAAGCCCCGTGTCAGGCTCTGTGCTTGCAGCTCAGAGCCTGGAGCCTGCTTTGGATTCTGTGCCCCCACCCCCCTTGGCCCCTCCCCCACTTATGCTCTGTCTTGCTCTGTCTCTCAAAAATAAATAAATATTAAAAAAAATTTTTTTAATGTCATCTACTTTTTAATTAAGTTGTCTTCTTTTTGAGTTGTAAAAGTTATTTATATATTCCAGATTCAAACTCTTTATCACATATATGTTTTGCAAATATCATTTCCCTGGCTGCAGCTTGCCTTTTCATTTTCTTATCAGCATTTTTTGAATAGCAAAGTCTTTAATTTTGATGATGCCCAATATATTTATTCTTCCTTGTTGACGATTCTTGTGTCCTAAGAAATTTTTGCTCAACATAAGTCAAAAGTTTTCCTATTTTTTTTCTGAGTTTCCTCTATAATTTTATTCTTAAGTCAGGTTTATTATCCAATTTGAATTAATATTGAATATGGTCTAAAATTCATATTTATTTATTTATTTATTTATTTATTTATTTATTTATTTGATTTTATATATAGAGAGAGAGCATGAGCAGAGGAGAGGGATAAAGGGAGAGAGAGAAAAAATCTTAAGCAAGCTCCACAAAGCATGGAGCCCGACGCAACGCTCAATCCCACAACCCTGGGATCATGACCTGAGCTGAAATCAAGAGTAAGATGCTCAACCAACTGGGCCACCAGGCACCCCTATTTTATATTTATATTTGTATTTGCCCATGAAGTTACTCCTACTAGAACTCCTTATTTTTTCATGTGGATTCAAATTACTGTTTGCTCTTTCACTTAGGCTGAAATATTCCCATCAGTATTTCTTGGAGAGCTTGCTGGCTAGAAACCAATTCTCTTCGCTTTTGTTTATATAGGAATGTCATAATTTCTTCTTCATTTTTGAAAGATTGTTTTGCTGGATATAGGATTCTTTTTTTTATTGTTGTTAACATTTATTTATTATTGAGAGACAGAGCATGAGCATGGGAGGGCAGAAAGAGGAGGAGACACAGAATCCGAAGCAGGCTCCAGGCTCTGAGCCATCAGCACAGAGCCTGATGCAGAGCTCAAGCTCACAAACCGCGAGATCATGACCTGAGCTGAAGTCGGACGCTTAACTGACTGAGCCACCCAGGTGCCCCAGGATGTAGGATTCTTAATTCACATTCTTTTTCTTTCAGCTCTTTGAATATATCATCCCATCCTTCTGGCCTCCATGGTTTCCGATGAGAAGCTCACGGTTAACCTTCTTGAGGTTCAATAGAATTGTTTATTTCTTCCCGCTTTCATGGCTCTCTCTTTGTCTTCAACTTTCAACAGTGTGATTACGATGCGTCTAGGTGTGGATCTCTTTGAATTTATCCTACTTGGACTTCACTGAGTTGTTGAGTATGCAGATTAATGTTTTGCATCAGATTTGGGAAGTTTTAAGCCATTATTTCTTCAAATATTCTTTCTGCTGATTTGTTTTCTCCTCTCTTTCTAGAAGTCTTATTATGCATATATTGATATGTTTGATAGTATCCCACAGTTCTCTGAGGCTTTGTTTTGTTTTCTTCATTTTTCTTTCTCTTGCTCAGGCGTTCTTTGAACATACTCAAACTACCTGACTTACAGTCTCGTCTAGTAAGTCCAATGTCTATAATCCATTAGAGATAGTTTTGCTGACTCCTTTTTTCCCTGTCCATGTCCCAGACTTTCTTGTTTCTTTGCTTGTCTCATTCTTTTTTTGTTAATATAGTGGGGCAATTCTGAAAGTCAGAATCTACCCCTTTCTAGGGTCGATGGCTATTGCTGCTGTTGTTATTTGTTTCGTGACTTTTCTGAACGAATTCTGTTGGGGCTGCAGTTTTTGTCATGTGTGGCCTCTGAAGTCTCTGCGTGAACAGCTTAATGGTCAGCTCATCAAAAAGTTCCTTAAACGCTTGGAACCAGTAAGTGTCCCAGTCTTTGCTGTGGGGCTTTGTGTATATATGTCGAGGAATATATTCGACCCGCAGCCAGGAAGCCTACATTTCTGCTCTGGCCTTCACTGATTGCCTGCCCCAAGGCCACACAGCCTCAAGGTCAGCCAGAGGTGAGAGTATAGAGCCTTCTCAGGTCGTTTCTGAGGATTCTCATAGGCCTGGGCATGCACCTAGCCCTACAGGTGCATGTGAACTTCTAAATTCCCAGGACTATCTCAGAGCTTTTCAAAGCTTCTTATAGACATCTCATTCCCCAGCTTTTACTTCTAAGCTTCTGGGTAACCTTTTGTTTTCCCCAAATGCTAATCCACTGCTTCAGACAGCTGCAAGGTTAAGCAGTTACCCCTGGCTGTTTCTAACAAACACCCCTTGAGAAAAGGCTTTTCACACTTGGCAAGCTCCTAGTCAGATCAAATAAAGAGAAATCTCGAGAGTGGTCTCTTTTTAAAAAACCACCAAATGGGTCAAATGATGACAATTCTCTGGGAAAGGGGCTTCAAAGAGTTCCAGCCTTGTTCTGCCCCCTCTAGCGGCTACCAGGCTGCTGGGTTTCATGGGATGGCGAGCTGTTTGCTTTTCAAAGCTATTGCAGAGCTGGGGAAATGGGGATGGGAACAGGGCAAGTTACAACACCACAAAACTCAGTGTTCTTACTGATATTCAGCTGTTTTTCTTGAATAGAGACTCCCCAGTTTGCTGCAAGCTTTTGGGTAATTTCCACAGATCGGAAAAAGTTGAACCCGACCCATTTTTTTCAGTGGTCTCATCGCCCTAATGAAAGAGGGGCTTTTTAGAGGTCCTTAATCTGTCATTCTTGCTGAAATCCTGTACCTTTGACCTTCTACCTAAACACAAATGCCACACTCTCTCAAATCGTGTGTCCTTATAGTAAATCTTAAAGTCAGGTAGTGTGAGTATTCCCACGTGGATCTTAGTTTTCAACATTATTTTGGCTTTTTCTAGGTCATTTGCGTTTACATAGAAATTTTCAGTATGGCTTTCCAGTGTTTACCCAATGCACTGCTGGGATCTTGATTGGAATTCTCTAAATCTATAAATCAATTTTGGGGAAAGCGACACTAAAAAATATTGAGGCTTCCAGTTCACGAACATGATATATCACCCCATTTATTTAGGTCTTCTCTAATTTTTCTCAACACCAGTTTGTAATTTTCAGTGTGCAGGCCTTGCCCCTATTTTGTGGACTATAACGCTAAATAGTTTTTGACGTAATTATAAATGATGTTATATTTTTAACGTCATTGTTCATTGCTGGTATACAGAAATACAGTTGACTTTGGAATCTTGATATCGCTCACCTCACCTAATAGTGTGACTACCATTTTCTCAGTTCATTAGTATTTGATACATGAGCAATCATGTCACAACATCCGTGAATATAACCAGTTTTATTTTTTTGCGTTTGAATTCTGTGCATTTGGCTTCTTTTTCTAGACTCACTGGATCAGTGAACACATCCAGTACAAAGCGAAATGGAAAAAGCAAGAGCAGCCATTTTTGTCTTGCTCTGGATCTAAGGGTAGAGCATGTGTCTTTTATCACTGAGTATGATGTTGTTTCAGGGTGAGGAAATTCCCTTCCATTTCTAGTTTGCTGAGTTTTCTAAAACCGTAAACGGATATTAAATTCTGCCAAATACTTTTTCTGCCTCTGTTGCGATCATCACATGGTTTTTCTTTTTAAATGTTAACATGATGACTTACATTGATTTTTCACATGGTGAACCAAACTTGGCGTTCCTGGTTTAAGCTATACTTGGTAATGATGTATTCTGGATTATGTTACTAGACTTTATTTACTAAACTTTTGCTAAGAATTGTTTCTATGTTCCCAAAGGATCTCAGGCTACAATTTTCTTTCCTTGTGATGTCTTTGTATGGTTTTGATATCAGGACAACTTTGGTCTCACAGAAAAAGTTGGAAAATGTTCTTTCTTCTTATTTTCTTGAAGAGCTGGTATAAAATTCGTATTATTTTATTTATTTGTTTATTTATTTATTTTAAAGACAGAGCGTGCACACGAGTTGGGGGGAGAGAGATCTTTTTTTGATGTTCACTTATTTTTGAGAGAGAGAGAGAGCGCGAGTGGGGCAGGGGCAGAGAGAGAGAGAGGGAGACACAGAATCCCAAGCGGGCTCCAGTCTCTGAGCTGTCAACATAGAACCAACGTGGCGCTTGAACCCACAAACCACGAGATCATGACCTGAGCTGAAGTCGGGCACTTAACCAACTGAGCCACCCAGGCGCCCCAGAGAGAGAATCTTAGGCAGGCTCCACGGTCAGCAGGGAGCCTGACGCAGGACTCGATCCAATGACCCTGAGAGCATGACCTGAGCCGAAATCAGGAGCTGGATGCTCAACCAACAGAGCCACCCAGGTGTCCTGGTGTTATTCGTTTAAAATGTTTTATTGAATTCACCAGTGAAGCCTCCTGGGTCTGAGTTTTCTTTGTAAGAAGGTTTTTTTATTTTTCTTTTTTTAATACGCTTTCCATTTTAGGAAGGTTGTAGACTTACAGAGAAGCTATGATGACAGTTCAGACACCTTCCATATACTCCATTAAGATGTTTGCATTGATATGGTACTTTTGTCACAACTATTAGCTGACATTGGTTTTTGCCTTTGGGTTTGTTGTTGTTGTTGTTGTTGTTGTTGTTTTTCTTTTTGTTTTTGTTTTGGTTCCAGAATCCCGTCTAAGGTACCACCTGAGCATCTAGTCATCTAGGATCCTCTGGGCTGTGACAGTTTCAGACTTTCCTTGTTTTTGGTGGCCTCGATGGTTTTGAGAAATACTGGTTAGGTATTTTGTAGAGTGTCTCTCAGTTGGAATTGGGGTTTTTTTTTTGTTTTGTTTTTTCATGTTTTCTCCTGATCAGACGGTGGTGTTGAGTTTGGGGGAGGAAGACCACAGAGGTAAATTACCAATTCTTATCACATCATACTAAGGGTACATGCTAGTAACATAACTTATCACTATGAATACTAACTTTGACCACCTAGCTGAGATAGTGAAGAAAGCTGAGATAGAGAAGCTCTGCAGGTTTCTCTACCCTAAATTTTCTTTTTTTTTGTTCTTAGAGAATTTTAAAGTATAAATTTAATTTCATTCATAGGTATAGGGTTATCCATAACTTACTTCTTCTTCTTTCTTTTTTTAGTTTATTTCTTTTAAGAGAGAGAGAGAGTGCACAAGCAGGGGAGGGGCAGAGAAAGAGGGAGAGAGAGAATCCCAAGCAGACTTTGCACTGACAGTGTGGAGCCCAATGTGGGGCTTGAACTCACAAACCATGAGATCATGACTTGAGCTGAAATCAAGAGTCGGACGCTTAACCAACTGAGCCACCCAGGTGCCCCATAACTTATTTCTTCTTAAGTGAGGTTTGTTTTCTCAAGGTCTTTGCCCATTTTATTGAATTGGCATTTTATTGAATTGAGTTGAGTTTCTTGGTATAAATTATTTGTACTATTCCATTATATCCTCTTAATGTTTGTAGAATCTGGAATAGTGCTCCTCTCTCGTTCCTAATATTAGTAATTTGTGTCTTTTCTCATTTTGTTCTTTATTTTTCTTTTCATCTCTTATCTTTTTTAATGCTTATTTATCAGTCTGGCTTGGGGGGAATTATAAATGTTATGGATCTTACAGAATCAGCTTCTGGTCTCATTGTTCTCTATTATTATATTTTCTCTTCTATTCATGTCTTTTCTCTTTACTATTTCCTTTTTTTCCTGATTATCTTGGCCTTAATTTTCTCTTCCTTTTATAGTTAACTCAGAAGGAACCCTAGTTCATTGGGTTTTGGAACTGTCCACGTATACCATATAAGCATAGAATGTTATAAATTTCCCTCCAAGCACTGCTTTAGCTGAAACCAAAAAAATTTGACATACTTCCTTTTTTTGTTGTTCAAATATTTTGTAACTCCCCTGTGACTTCTTTGACCCATGGGTTATTTAGAAGAATGTTGCCTAATTTCCAAATCTTTCCAAATACTTTGTTGGAAATTGATCCAAATTTCCATCAAATATCATTTTTCTTCTCCCTGAAGAACTAACTGCCTATAATATTTCTTATGGTGCAGGTTTTCTGGTGATAAAGAGCTCGGCTTTTGTTTATCTGAAAAAAAATTTATTTCTATTTTACTTTTGAAAGCTATTTTGAAAGGTGTGAAGTTCTAGATTGTCAGGGTTTTTTGTCAAAACTTTATGTTTTGTTTGGACAAAAACATAAAAAAAAAACCATTGTCATCTGGATTACATAGTTTCTGGCAAGAATTCTTCGGATATTCTTATTTTAGTTCCTCTGTGTGGTTTTTTGTTTGTTTGTTTGTTTGTTTGTTTTTTGGTTGCTTGCAAAATTTTCCCTGTATCATTGGTTTTCAGCAGTTTGATTATGATGTTCCTTGGTGTCATTTTCCTTATATTTATTTTGCTTGGATTTTGTTGAAATTCTTGAATCTGTGCTTTGTAGATTTCATCAAATTTGGAAACGTTTGGCCATTATTTCTTCAATTGTTTTTTTCTCTCTCTTTCCCACTCCTTCTGAAACCCTAATTACATGTGTATCAGCCTGCTAGATATTTTCTTACACACCACTGATATTCTTATTTCTTTTCTTTTTTTCTCTCTGTACTCAATTTTAAAGAGTTTCTATTGCTATGTCTTTACTTTCATTGATATTTCCTTTTGTTGTATTTAATCTACTATGATTATAGTGTATATATATTTTTTATTTCAGACATTGTATTCACCATCCTTAGAAGTTCTATTCAGGTATTTTTATATTTTCCATTTCTTGCCTCATCATATTTACTTTTTCTGTACTTTATTGAACAGTGAATCATATTTATAATAACTATTATATTTTTCTGCTATTTCTATTACTTCTATCGTTTCTGTACCTGTTTCTATTGACTTTTCCCCTAATCAGAGTTCATATTTTCTTGCTTTTGCAAGAAATTTTGATTGGATAGGGGACATTGTGAATTTTACATTTTGGGGGAGCTGGGGTTCTTTTGTGTGGTCCTTTAAAAAGTGTTGGGCTTAGTTTTAAAAGGCCGTTAAGTCGCTTGGAGTCTCTCCTCCTTTCAAGGCTTGCTGTGAAGTGTTTTAGGACAAGTCTTCAGAAGTCTTTAGTTGAGGCTAATTTATCCCAATGACTAAGACAGTATCTTCCTGAGGGCTAAACCTGATGTCCTGTGCCTTACAATGTCCCTTCACGCTGGCTGGTGGGAACACAAATTTTTCCTACCCACATGTGAGCTCTAAGAATGTGGGGCCTTCCGTTTTACAGGGTTCTCCCCCCACCCCCACCAAGATTCAAGAAATTTCCTTTCCCACCTGGGCATATCAGTAGGTACCTAGAGACTTGATTGGTTACCTCTACAGATACCCAGACCTCGTTCTCTGTGAAGATCTTCCCCCTCCCCCCGCCCACCGTGTTACGTCTTGTGAATTCTAACCACCTTGCGCCATAATTCAAATTTCTTTCTTTTCAACTCAGTGTGATCATCAGACTGTTTGGGAACCCCATCCCTGCAATACAGCCAGGAAAGTTTCTCCAGACACTAAGCCGGGTCACTTGTAGGACTTAACCATGTTTATTTCCCTTCTCTCAGCAATTCAGTCGTGTATTGCCTGTGTCTGAAGAATTGCTTGTTATAATTCTTTCCAACTTCCTACGACACTTCGTTTAAGGTAGGGAGGAACATTCAGTTCCTGTCCTCGATCATGGGAAAAGCAGATTTCTATGATATTCTTTTAAGTTTTGCGGTGAGGTGGGGAGACAGCGGGGGAAACAGTAACTGAACGCTTAGACAGGATCAGGGGAATCTTTTTCTTTGGGCTGGAAAAGATATCACCTCCTGCACACAAGAGAAAATGAGCAAAGGATAAACACCATTGGAAGTCAAGTTTGCAATTAAAAGACAAAACAAC
The DNA here is from genome assembly GCF_046562875.1 of Panthera onca. Classification (NCBI taxonomy): domain Eukaryota; kingdom Metazoa; phylum Chordata; class Mammalia; order Carnivora; family Felidae; genus Panthera; species Panthera onca. Next base: position 70,807,271 of record NC_138349.1, read on the forward strand.
CGTTTTTCTCTACTCTCACAGTATCTCTGATACCAAATGCGTGGTGGTTTTGTTCCCACATGAGACAATTCTTACAATAACTACCTAGAGTCAGCACAGACCCCACAGGTTAAGGGCTCAGTCCCACAAGGTTGTCCCCTACGTGAGACACTAACCTCAGGTCCCAGGCTGTGATCTCTACTTCTGACTGATCGCCTGTAAATCACGGTCCCCACGGCTCCCTCCTTATGTTTAATAACTTGCTAGAATGGCTCACAGAACTCAGAGAAACGCTTACTTATATTTCATATACTGTAGAAGACACAACTCAGGAAGAGCCATAGGGCAAGGTCTGGGAGTGGGGGTGCTCAGAGCTTCCACACCGTCTCCATCAGCACCACCCTCCTAACACCTCAATGTGGTCATGAACCTGGCAGCTCTCTGATCCCCTTGGGTTAAATGTTTAGGGAGGTTTCATGACATGAAACGATTGATTAACTCACTGGCTGTTAATGATTAACTCTCCCTCCCGCCTCCCTCCCTTCCATGGAGGTAGGGAGTGGGGCTGAAACTTCCAACCCTCTAGTCATAAGCTTGGCTGCCCTGGAAAACGGTCTCCCATCCTTCGAAGCTTTCAGAAATCCACTTCATTAACATAAACTCGTGTGGACGATGGGATTTGTCAAGAACAACAGAAGATACTCCTTCCGCCTTTCTCACCCCACTCTTGAACTTGGACAAAAACCAAATATTATCAGGGCACCTGGGTGGCTCAGTCAGTTAAGCATCCAACTCTTGATTTCGGCTCAGGTCATGATTTTACGATTCACGAGATCGAGCCCCACACTGGGCTCTGTGCTGACAGTGTGGAGCCTGCTTGGGATGCTCTCTCTCCCTCTCTGTCTACCCTTCCCCAGCTCTCTCTCTCTCTCTCAAAAATAAATAAACATTAAAAAAAAAACAAATATAATCATGGAAATATGTCCCTATTACTCTTTTTTTTAATTAATGTTTATTTATTTTTGAGAGAGAAAGAGAGACAGAGCGTGGGTGGGGGAAGGGCAGAGAGAGAGGGAGGCACAGAGAATCCAAAGCAGCTCCAGGCTCTGCGCTGTCAGCCTGTGGGGCTCGAACCCATAAACCGTGAGATCGTGACCTGAGCTCAAGTCGGTAGCTCAGCCGACTGAGCCACCCAGGCGCCCCCCCATTACTCTTATCACTTAGGAAATTACAATGGTTTTAGGGGCTCTGGCCAGGAACCACAGACAAAATTCGTATTTCTAGGGCCACTTGAGTGGCTCAGTCAGTTGAGGGTCTGTCTTTTGATATCAGCTCAGATCATGATCTCGCGGTCGTGAGATTGAGCCCCGCGCTGGGCTCTGTGCTGGCAGCGAGAAGCCTGCTTGGGATTCTCTCTTTCCCTCTTTCTCTGCCGCTTCCTCACTCATGGGTGAACTCCCTCTCTCTCTCTCTCTCTCTCTCTCTCTCTAAAATAAACATTTTAAAAAAAACCCATGTGTTTCTAATTATATCACAATGTCACAGCAAGACTGGGTAGAAAGTTTCAAGGAGCTTATTTCTGGGGACATTTATTTTCTCTGAAATGTGGGAAACACAGCAATCCAGTAAAGATGGCTTCAGACTTAGAAAATGGAAAGATTTGGGCGCCTGGGTGGCTCAGTCGGTTGGGCGTCCGACTTCGGCTCAGGTCACGATCTCGCGGTCCGTGAGTTCGAGCCCCGCATCGGGCTCTGTGCTGACAGCTCAAGGCCTGGAGCCTGTTTCAGATTCTGTGTCTCCCTCTCTCTCTGCCCCTCCCCCGTTCATGCTCTGTCTCTCTCTGTCTCAAAAATAAATAAACGTTAAAAACAAAACAAAAAAAAAAAGAAAATGGAAAGATTTAAAGAATGGTAGGGGCGTCTGGGTGGCCCAGTTGGCGAAGCATCGGACTTCGGCTCGGGTCACGATCCTGTGGCTCGTGAGCCAGAGCCCCACCCCGGGGTTCTGTGCTGACAGCTCGGAGCCTGGAGCCTCGGCTTCGGATCCTGGGGTCTCCCTCATTCTGCCCCTCCCCCACGCATGCTCTCTGGCTCTCATAAACAAATATTAAACAAATTAAAAAAAATTAAAGAATAACTGCCGGAGGCAAGGAGGGTAAAGCAGGCTCGAATGAGGGGGAGAAAAAAAAGCATGGGTGAGCAGATTAGGGGACCCGTACGTTCGTAACGGTGGCGAACGAAAAGAAAAGTAACTTGAATGGCAGGAGTAAACCCCATCTAAAACCCTTGGCCACGAGACCACTGGTCACCACCCAAGGTTCGTCTATGTCGACCCTTATTGAACGTCACTGCCAGAGGCTCCCTCAGCCACCGGAAGCCCAAGCAAAGACTGACACCCCAGAGCTTAAGCTCCATTGGTGCTACATTTCCAGCCCCATTCCTAGGCCTGCCCGTAAAGCCTTCCTGAAATCCCTGGCTCTTGTCACTCTATTAAAAATAGAGCAGAGTTCATACGTGGTCAGACGCTGAGGTCAGAAGCACGCCTTTAGCTCTTATGAAAGGGCACCACGGGGTGGGCACTCGGGGCTTTCAAAGAGGCTCTGTCTGAACAAGACGGTTGGCTTCCCCTGGACGGACCACAGGTGAAGCCCTGTCTCTCTGCCTTGTTTGCCTGGCAATCCCTGCCGCCTTTAGATTTCGGATTTGCCTACAGTGTAGCTCTCCGCTTTTGCACGAATGAGTCAAAGATACTCCTTTGCAGAAGTACACATAGTCTCCTACGAGGGCTCCTAGCGTGGCAGGTGGATGTAGGCTAGATGTCAGCCCCTGCCCATCTCCTTCACTAGTCCCCCTGGTACAGTGTGCGACCCACACAACTGCACACAGCTGGCATGGTACCCTCGATCTTCCCGCCTTGGTTTCCCAACTTCTCTCATGGCATTAGCAATTAATAATGGCTTTGCCCGCCAGGCTGGGTCCCGGCCTCTCAAGTTGCTGGTTTTTATTAGTCAGGACAGTTGTCCCTCTGGGTTGGCCCCAGTTCTACCGGCTGGCTATTTGTTCCATACTGCTAACCCCTGAATCCATGAAGTTCAAGACAAGGAATGTATTAGGAGAAACTACCTCTCTATTGGGGCATATGGAATCTAGGGCTAATGTCTGCTATGCAGGTTGTTTAAGGTGATCTGAGTTCCTGGAGCCCCTTGTGGGAACACGGCTATGGCTTCCCACCCACCCCACCAAAGGCTGTCTAATCTACAGGACCAGCCAGGCCTTCTATCCCTGCATGTTCCTGCTCCTTTCCAGTAGAGCCTGGGCCATGCCATTCAAACTCTAAGCTCGTAATCTGGGGTTTTGTTTGGACCCCACACCTGGTTGCTACCAGACTTGCTCCTGACCCCCGCCGCCCGGCCAGGATCTTCTTAGCAAGGACTTCATTGCAGGTGGGGTCTGGGCGTTCTCCCGACCTCAGTGTTTGGGATCCTCTGCCGCTCCCAGAGCATGAGTAGCATTAACACACGAAAGTCCAATTTCAAACTGGAAAGTGGTTCTCTGAGAAAGTTTTGCTAGGAGAATGGTCTGAAGCTGCTGGCCAAAATGTGGCCTGAAAATGGGCCAAGGCACTATTTCTCAAATTGAAACTCTAGTTCCGCAGGCATATTATGAGTGAAGGAAAAAAAAAAAATCGTCTGGAGAAGTCCGGGATTAGCGGCAGTGAAACGGATTTCCTTTGTCTGCAGGACTTCTCAGGGCTTTTACTATACCGATGTCTGTAGTATACCTGGAGGGGATTCAGAGTAAGGAGCATTTCCCAACCTTAGATGATTATAGAGCATCTCATGACACAAGTGCTGCCCAGAACAGTCTTGGGGAAAGTGGGTGTGTGGATTTTTGGGAAAGACCCGTTTCCCGCGGTTGCTTCCTCTGGGATTTTCAAGAGGGACTGTGGGCTCTCCTCAGGTGAGGAGGAAAGGCCTAGGCCCCCTCTGCAGTCACGTTAGCTGCATGTGAAACTAAGAAATAATTACGGAAAACGCCGGCTGATGAGGTCTCTGAATCCAGCCCCTTCAGGACTGAGACCTGATTGATCTCCGCTTAACATCCGGCATTTGATTTTCCTGCTTTTGCATTCTCCAGCCCGCTTTAACAATGCTGTTCTGGAAATATGCTAATAATTTCCTTTGAAACAACTGGTCTGCTCATTTAAAAATGACAGGTTTTTCTCTTTCAGCCCTTCTACTGAGCTCTCTTTGATTAGAGGTGTCTTAAAAAAAAAAAAAGAAGTTGTCTTCTCCGCTCTCATACCTACCCCACCGAGGAGGGAAAGTGACGGGGAGGCTTGGCGATAATGAGCCCTCACCTTGACTTCAAACCGCTTGCTTTGTTGATCCGACTGGAGAGCCCCTTTCCACATCAAAGCCAGCTCTTGACCACTCTCTCACCCCACTTCACTCAGTCTTGCACGAGCAGGGAAGGGCCTAGACCTCCCGGGAGGCAGATGTTCCAAGATGATCGATCAACGAAGCCGTAGCAAGGAGACAAAGGGTATTTGGAGACAGCGGAGGCCTGAGTCCCCGCGCCGTGCAACTAACAGATGCATAAGTCAATACAAAGTTGAGCTGTTCCTGGTTTCATGGCGCAAGTTCTCTCTCTGAGCAGAGACTTCGCACGGCACAAGTCCAGGACTTTGAGGGGGCTCTTCATTCATTCACTCGTTCATTCATTCGCTCTCTGCCGTTGGGCGCGAGGCAGCGTGCAAGCGTGGACTGCTGGGAGAAGCCACGGAGGTGTTTTGAGATGGAGCCCTGGCCTCTTTTCAGCTTGCAGGGGACGCGGGGAGATGAACAGGTACAAGAGTCATCACCTGCGGATACGAACGTCTGATATACGTGAGCGTGCCGTACCCAATAAGCAGAGAATCAGAGCCCAGGGGAGAGGGAGTCCCTGCATGTCGGGTCTGCGGAAGGCTTCATGCACGAGGTCACATTTGAGCCGAACCTCCAGTTCTCATAGGCCGCAGGGGCAAGAGCCACATGTGATGACCCTCGTTGCCTCCCCGGTCCCCAATTCCGCCCACCCTTCCACTTCCTCACAGAAAGCTGATTTTAATTCTGGTTATCTCCTCCGTGCCAGCACAGTCCACGTCCTTTGGGAAACAGTTAATTCCCCTAAAGCCGATTGGCACCTTCCATTCATGGAGTCAATGTTTGGGGGGGAGGAGGGGCTATGGCCCGAATCCATCCAAGCAGGGTGAACTTCTAGAGTCTTGCTCGGGATCCTGGGGTAGAAACACACTCTCTTGCCCAGTAGATACCAATGAGGAAAACCCACAGCTCGTGTTGCATGCGACGGCCATCCTACAGTCACAAGGGGAGCCACCTGAGCTGGACAACTGAGCGGAGACACGGCGATGGTCTCTGATGCCATTGAGTCTCGGATGAACTAAACCAGAAGCCACGGTCTTGTCAGCCATTGAGCTCCCTCTAGCTAGCTCAGGGCAAGTGATACCACAGAGAACATTTGGAAGCCCAGAGCATGGCTGAACATAGGCTCTAGGCGGCTTATAGACACGCGCGTGCACACACACGCACGCACACACACGCACACGCACGCAAACAGAACCGGCACAAGAGGAAGCTTCCACCGCCATCACCCTGTGCCCCAGGCCAACAAACGGGATGCCCCAGCCCCGCCTGTTCCCACACGTAGGTAGCCTCAGATGGGGTGACCAACTTGGCGGAGTGTGCCTGGGGCCTCGGCCAATTGTAGCATCGACGGTGTCACGTGTCCTCAGTGCCAGGCCAAAAACCAGGATGGCTGGTCACCCTACTTCCCAATCGAGGCTCCAGGAGAACACCACTGGTGGGTGGAACTCAGGTCCCCTGGCAGCTGAGGGGGGCTGAGGCTCCGCATCGAGAAAGCGGCAGTCACAACGCGGCTGGCAATCAAACTTCCGGGAGGACGTTTAAAGGATTTTGAGGCGCCATGCTAGACAGGCATCCAGTAAAGCATCGCCAGACTTTCTGGGTCCGCGAACAACGTCATTCACCACTTCTCACGGGACCGGCAACCAGAGATTCCGGCCGGATCCGGGAGGCTTGTAGCAGCTTCGGTGTGAGACCCCTTGTGCTGACCTGGGAGACCGTGCCCTAGTGTTATCCACACGGGTGCGGGGCCATACGTCCCGGGCCCTCCGCGTAGGATTGCGGATCTGGCACATTCTCCCTTGGGGCGCGGGGGACAAAGGAAGAGAACCAGAGCTGAATACATAGAAGGGGGAGTAACAGAATGTATTTTACTCGTTGAATGAAAAACAAAATGGGTTTAGTGTGTGAACCCTTGGGGACAGAGAGCTGCGCTACCTTTCTGCGAATGTGGCATTTTGACCCCCGCCCCCAGGTCCAGACTACAAAGCAGTAAAGCCCAGGAGACCCTGGACTGTACATCTCTGCAAAGTGCTGAATGGGCAAATGAGGACGTGGGAGACGTGGTCTCAACTAATCGTTTCTATAAACCTGCACCGTAGCATTCGGCGCGTGGAGTTCTGGTCAACGTCACCGACAGTTGCTGCTGAAATACACGTGACATGACAAGTCCCCAGCCGGTCCAGGCAGCCAGCCAGCCAGCCAGCCGGATTGCGCTGTAGCCACGCCCGAGGCAAAGCCCCTGTTGGGGGTTCAGGCAGATTCATTTCATTCTAGAGTGGATGGGTTTCTGCCCTGGGGCTGAAGTACTTGATAAACCCGTTCTCCGCGGCATTGCCCCGCCCCCCCACCCCCTTCATTCCATCCAGAAAAAAATTAAGTTGCCTGTGTTTTAAGCCCGTGAAAGGAACGACACCAAGATATTTGTTGCAGCCCCTGCAAAGTGTCTGAGGCCTCACTCATTTCTCTATTGTTCTGCCTCATTATACGCAATCACACTTGACAAAGCATTACCTAGCCTAAATTGTCCTCCTCTGGGGAAATTTCACTTTCTTTCTTGCGTGTTCCTGATTCTCACCCTCCCATAGCCATTCAGACCCCGTCTTGGCTTTCCTTGCTCTCCTCTGATCTGTACGCAGGCCCCTCTGGCTTTCTGCAAGCCCCCGGCTCGGATTCATTCCACCCCACCCGCCCCACTCCTTCCCTGCCCCAGGAGACGCCTGAATTCACCTGCCCGTGCCCTCTCCACCAGCAGCCTACAACGGACCCACCCTCGCTTGGGTTTGTTTTCCGTGGTGCCTCCCCCATGCGGACAGGGGGATGCATGTTACTCAAACCAGCCAAATCTTCAGTTCCTCAGAGTTGAGCCTCAGAGAGCATCCCTACAATCTGCAGGTGGGAGGGCTGGGAAGTCACGTGAGGCCAGGCGGAGGAGGGCCACGCCTGGTCTCGTCAGCCCTGAAGTGCAGAAAGCAGGTGCTTGAGGGGCGCCCGGGTGGCTCAGTTGGTTGAGCTTCCAGCTCTTGATGTTGGCTCAGGTCATGAGCTCAGGGTCGTGAGATCGAGCCTCGTGTCAGGCTCTGCACTCGGTGTGGCAGCTGCTTGGGATTTTCTCTCCCTCTCTCTCTCTTTCTCCTCCTGTCCCTCTCCCCTGCATGTTCTCTCTAAAATAAGTGAGAAAGAAAGAAAGAAAGAAAGAAAGAAAATAGATGCTTGAGAGAGAAGAACGAAGACGTGAGCAGGACTGGGGGTTACGCGAAGGGGCAGAGAAGCCGGTTCGTGGGATTCTCAGTTCCGAGAATCAGTTCCTCTGGAGCCCGGCCACATTTCCTGCCCCCCCCATTTTCTGCTTAAGCGGAGAGAATTCTGTTTATTGGGCCCCTAACCGTGGCTGCTCTTGACCTCACTTTTAATTTGGTGGGGAGATTTCGCTGACGGCATCCGCCCCTCGCTCCACCGCGGCTTTATTCTGACACGGGCTTTGCCATCTCGGGAGGAAATGTGGTCCTCATCTAATCTCTATGTGTTATGGGCTGAATTGTGCCACCCCCCAAACTCTTATGCTGAAGTCTTAATTCCCAGTTCTTCAGAGTGTGACTGTTTGGAGACGGGGCTTTTAAAGAGGGTAAAATGAGGTCGTTAGGGTGGGCCCTAATCCAATCTGACTGGTGTCTTTACAAGAGGCCATTGGGGCACAGACACCCCCTGGGATGACCATGTGAATACACAGAGAGAGGACGGCCATCGACAAGCCAAGGAGAGAGGCCTCAGGAGGAGCCAGGGCCGCCGACACCTTGACCTCGGACTTCCAGCCTCCAGAGCTGTTGTTGAATGACTTGTTGAAGGCCTGACTCTGTGATAGTTTGTCATGGCGGCCCCAGCAGACTGATCACTGTAGACCTCCATTCCCCTTGTCTGGGGCCCACTCTCACCATTACTCACGAGGCCAGTCTCTACCCTTCCAAGGAGTCCGTCCCTGTCCTTCAACACACAAGGCTGATGTCTCTTGCTGAGGCTCCCCCGGCCCCGTGTCACCCCTTTCCTTCCTTCCACAGGCCACACAGAGGGGGGTCCCTTCCACTTTCTCTCCATTTTTAACTCCCTTCTGCCCCCTCCCTCATGTCAGAGACCAATCCGTCATGGCGGCTACCTGAGGAAATGAATGGGGGAGCCCCAGGGCACTGCTCGGGCCAACTGCTCCATCCCGGGGACCCCAGGGAGCTGGACAAATCAGAAGGGTAGCTCCCAGCTGGGTTCGCCAACCCTGTTGCAGAACAAACTCAGATAAACTTGTCGCAAGAGAAGGCAATAACACAAGGGTTTGGATGAGAGAAAGGGGGAAATTCATTTCGGGGCCACCAGCCTGGGGAAGTAGCCGGCTCAAGCCTTAACTGACCTCATAAAACACCAGAGTTTTATGGGAGAGGTTCAGGGGGCACGTGCGAGAGAGCAGGCAGAGAGCACGTGTTCAGCCCACGATGACGAGCAGGGAAGGAGATGTTTGGGGGGGGCGGGGTGGTCTTCCAGGCAGTCCGTTGCCATCCAGGCTCTTTTGCTCCAGAGGTTGGGATGTTCCGGTCATCGCAAAACACCTTCATCGATGCCTAAAGTAAGTATGATAAGAAATAAGCACCATGGGTTTAGGTAGAGAAGGAGTTAAGCAGTCTCGTCTATTTCCGACTTCAACTGTTGGGATCCACAGTTGAGCAAGGCTAAGACCCAGCTGAGTAGGGCACCGGTGGCCCCGCCCGTACGATGGCCATTCTCAGGGGGCCGTCACACTGCTGACGGTGAGTGGCATTTGCACCAGATGGCCTGCCATCTCCTCAGACTCGAAGTCATCTCACTGTTCAATCTGGTTCACAGACTCCCCGTCATTAAATGCAATGCTCGTTTTTGGATCCCCGTCTCACCGATCGCCCCATTGCTTTGTTCCTGTTTGCAGCCAAACGTCGGCGTCCGTTCAATTCTCTCCCTCCGATGCCCCTCCTCCATTTTCTTCATTTGCATCCCAGGCTTACAGTGGATTTGACTGTATTTAACTTTTTCCAAAAAATGTTTACTTATTGATTTTGAGCGTGCGTGCATAAGCAGGGGAGAGGCAGAGAGAGAGAGAGAGAGAGAGAGAGAGAGAGAGAGAGAGAGAAAATGCTGAGCATGAAGCCTAACATGGGGACTCAATCCCATGACCCCGAGATCAGGACCTGAGCTGAAATTTAGAGTCGGATGCTTAGCCAACAGAGCCACCCGGGCGCCCCTGCCGTATTTAACTTTCAAGTAATGTTAGAGAGAGCTCAGTCCTTGGCCTGCCTCATGGTGTTTTCTGCCATCTCTTGCCTTCTATGCCCCCTCTACAGCCAGACCCTCAGAGGTCTCTCTTCCCCGCTCCAGTCGTGTGCATCCAACGGTCTCTTGACTTGCTCACTGGGGACTCTCGGACACGTCTCAGACTCCACATATCCCACCGTGAACTGCTGACCAGCCCTCAAGAGCCAGCCCTGCCTGCCCCCTTCCCTTCTCAGCTGAGGCAGCTCCCGACTGGCAGGGTCTCAGGGCCAAATCCTCGGGATCAACCTTAGCTGCTCCTTCCCTCCTGTGTCCCACCTCCTTCCTCGCAGGAAATCTTGTGGGCTCTACCTTCAAAACATCCAGAGGCCGCCCCCCTAGAGCGCTTCCTCCACTGTTCCCACCTTGGTCTGAGCTAGCATCCCGTCTGGGTCCCTTCCGGAAGGATCTTCCTGCTTCCGTCCCCGCCTCCTCCGATCAAATCTCAACCCAGCAGTCATTGCCACACCAGGTCACTCTGCTGCCCCAAGCCCCACCCCTGGAGGCTTTTTGCTTCGCTCAGAATAGAAGCCAAAGTCCTTAGGGTAGCCCACAGGAGCCTACATTCTCAACTGCGCCTTTGGCCCATCTCTGACCTCTTTTCCCTCACCGTCATTTCGCTCCAGCAACACTGGCCTCCCTAGGTTCATCTCACACGCCAGACAAGCTTCCGCCCCAGGGCCTTTGCACTGGCCACTCTGGCTCCTGCTTGGGGAGGCCCTTCTCCTAGGTACCTGCTTGGCTAGTTTTCTCACGCATACACCCCCCCCCCCCATCCAGGCTTGGATCTCACCTGCTCCACAGGGCCTGCCTGACCACGCACGCACGTGGCCCACCCCTCCCTGGTTCTGCTGGTCCCCTGTCCAGTACACCTTCTAGCTCCCGGCATGCTGTTTACTTCCTGATTATACACAACGCTTGGGACCAACCCCTCCCCTCCCTCATCTCATCGCTCTGTTAGACTAGAAACTCCAGAAGGAACCTAAGTGTGTTTGTCCCTGGCGTAACCCAAGTTGCTGGAACAGTGCCTGCACCGAGCATGTGCCTAATGGGCTTTTTTTTCTTAAGTTTATTTATTTTGAGAGAGAGCGAGAGCACGTGCATGCCAGCGGCAGAGAGGGAGAGACGGAGAGAGAGAAAGAGAGAGAGAGAGAGAGAGAGAAAATCCCAGCAGGCTCCGCATGGTCAGCGTGGAGCCCGACGCGGGGCTTGAACCCATGAACTGTGAGATCATGACCGGAGCTGCAACCAAGAGTCGGACGCTTACCTGGCTGAGCCAGCCAGGACCCCCTGCCTAACAGGTTTCTGTTGAAGGAAGAAATAGAACCCTCCCTTATGTCCTCCTATTTCCTGAACTCTGAGGCTTTGGAGGCCTCTCTCACCCCGAGCCTCCTTCCCCTCTTCAACATTCCTACCCCCTCGGTGCAGCCGACCATCCCAGGGCGTCCTGGAATGACCCATTATTCCATCTTTTGTAAAACGCTGCCTGTGGTCTATCTCGCTCCCCCACGGCCTGTTGGGTCAAATTTGATGTCGCGGTCACCCTGACGCGGCTGTCCCTTCTCTGACTTCTCCTAGCCGCCATCCAGGGCAGCCTCTGATTTAGAGCCCGATCAATACAGCAGGAGATTAAGCACATTAAACCTTTTTTCACTCGGAAATTCCAAAGAGACTCCGAAAGCAACCTGGCTTGCTCTCTATCATGTATATTGCATTTTAACTTTTCCACTGCCCCCTTAATTGTCCGTACCCGGCCCTGTGTCGCTTTATTTACTGCCTTCCTGTCTACTCCACGGGTGTGTGCCCCGTCTTTCAAGCAAGGCCGTAAGTTCCTTGAGGGCAAAGGCTGTTTTATACAGCGATACCTTGATTAGAAATTCCTCAGGAACAAGGCTCATTTACTCAAAGTCAACTATGTGCAAAAAAGAAAAACAAAGCATCTTCATAAATCATTCTAAGCAGAGACGCCTGCTTACAGCTGCGTGTCAGAAATACTTCAATGCAATTTCTGTCTGTCTCCGCGGATGCTGAAGTCAACAGGCCCGTCACCGCGGGGGGTGACAGCAGCCTAGAAGATTTGTCCCTGAGCCTGGCGTCTCTTCACCACCATCTTTAGGCCCCCCAGGCTACTCTTGCGGACGTACCCCCCAGGTCCCTGCTCCCACAGCCCGGTCTAGAGTAGATGGGTCGGGGACACTGTCCTACTTGTTCACCCGTGAATTATTGTGCACGTTACCCTAGATGCTATGAGGTTTTTCTGAAGGCAGAGACTTTTCTCGCCATCAGTGTGCTCCAGTAATCTAGAGCAGAGCCTGGCCACAAAGCACATACTCAAAAACGTCTTTGCGGAACGGGTGACTGTGATCTCTGTAGGAGTTGATACTCTGAACCCTTTATCCCGATTATTCCACGAAATGTTCGGGAATGATCAATTATCTTCATGGGGAGAAATGTTCTTCTACGCCCTGGTAAGCAAAAATACCCCCTGAAATTACCACTAGGCTTGTTAACCTGATCCCTGGCCTGACAGCTGGCCTGACCGGCCCCGGGGTGACGTGATTCCCAGAGACTTCCTCCCCGCCCCCCGCCTTCCCTGCTCCTTGCTGGTCCCTGGAGGAGGATGGGATTTGGCTGTGTCCCTCTCTCAGGAACTGTCTTGATCACGTCTACAGGCTCTTTAGGCCTCACTCTTGAGCTCTCTTGTCTTCAGGGCTCCCCGCATCCCTCATCCTGGCGGAGGTCAGACCTTGCTTCCGTTCACCCTTGCTCTTGACCCAGCTCTGCTCTCACCTCCCTTCCTAGGCCTTCCAGACACAGCATGTCACGTTTCCAGAACATCTGGCCCTTTGGGGGGAATTCAGGAATTTTCTTAGCATAACCTCTCCTTTCTGACATCCTGGCACGTCCTGTAATATTTCTCTTCCTGGTTAAATTTCTGACAAAGACAGTCTTCCTGGGACTGAAAAGTCTTTGCCTACAGAGGTATAGCTTAGGTGCCGTTTTAGACTCTCCCAAGGAGTTAGATCCGGAGCAAGAAAGTTTCATGAAACGGAATTTAATCATCAGGGCCTCGGGGACGGGAACTCCATAGTGTACAATTTTGTTTCCTTTTTACTGTTTAGAGAAGTTCTAGACCCAGCACAGGCCTGTAATAAACACCTGTTGAATAATTGATCGACCGACAGCCAGCCAAGCATGCCGGATGTTTCCGTCTGGCTACAATGTCTGTGTTTTTGTTTATTTTTTCAGGAAAAATTGTGGTTCTTTTCACTGTAATTATTCACCAGATTCCCCTCATTTGTTCTCTATTCTTTCTTTTTCTCCCAATTTTTCATCTTGAAAAATTGGAAATATAGACAAAGCTGAAAGAATAGAACAGTAGTTCCACTAATGCTCTCCACTTGGATTCAACAATGAACTCTTCTCCACCTTTGCTTTCTCTCTCTCTCTTTCTCTCTATATACCATAGATCTATCCAGGCTTATATTTTTATAACCCTGGATAAATATAAAAACTTGGTCGCACGGTCATTTGATGTTGCAGACGTCATGACACTCCACCTTCCAAATACTTCAGCCTGTACCTCCCAAGAATGCGAACATTTTCTCTACGGCCACAACAGCATTCTCACAGCTAAACAATTAATGATCACTTCAAACTAGAGTCTAGAATCGTTTTGTTTATTCTCGAGTCGGAGATGTTTGCTTTTGGACCACCTAACGATTGTGCTTTCCCAAACCGAATTCTAGGCTTTGTTCCTTGTAGATTCAGGGTTTTGCAGGTGTGGTAAAGACCTGTGGTTCACAGGACGTCGTTGTGTTCTCTGGCCCTTGGGTGATGAAAGGTTGTTTGGGCCCCAAAGATGGGTTGTTTCCGGAATAGACCACGTCCACCCTCAAGCAGGTGCAGGGGAAGTGTTGTTTTGGGACATGGGGAGCTGCCCTGGGCCCATAAGAGTTTCTCAGTCCATGCAGCTATACGATGTATGATCTCTCTCTCTCTCTCTCTCTTAAATCTGTCCCTAGTCTCCTGTATCTCCTTGTATTGTGGAATAAAAACAGTATCTACAAGTCAGCTCCTTTCTTGGCAATTGTGATTCAGTAGGTCTGGGATGGGAATCTCAGGAAATTATATTTTTACAAAGCTCTCCAGGATTAGAAATCTGGCAGGGGGAAGGGGGGGAATGGAAAATCCCCCATTACATGGTCTGCCTACACAACACTTCTCTGAACATCTTATGTATGTGTGTTTGTGGGCTTCGTAAGATGGTTCCAATTATCTTTGGAAGTGAGTGGAGTATAAACTATAAATAAGCCAGAGACTTCCTCGGAACATCCACGCGTACCGGAGCCGGTCTTGGGACTCTGCAGCTGGCGCGGCCAGGGGGTGGGGGAGGAGGCTGCGGGTTTCGAGTGAGGTGACCAGGCTCTGCCCTTGGTGCTGCTGTCCTCTAGCTGCGCGAAGGGTTTGGGAGAGCTTACCCGAATTCTCCGGGCCTCCTAGATGAGCAGAGTAATACGTACCTCGTGAGGCACTCGATGGGATGGTGTGTGGGGGAACACGAAATATGGAGGAAGAGTCTAGTTGAGTTGGAGATCTATTCACCCGGGATCCCAGATCTCTCCGGGGGACTGTGGGGGCAGGGGCACCGGGAGTTCATTCACCCGATGAACGGAGGGGCCCCCTGGTTAGAAGCTCTTCCCCAGGCTGCAGGGGAGGAAGGGGAGGAGCATCTAGTGTCGGGGAAGCTTCCGCTCCTTCTTCTCCTTGACGTCCAGGGCCCAGGGAGAGAAGGGCTACCATACAAGAGCGTGCAAAATCTAAAGGAACCGGTTCTCCGTCATCCCTGTGGAATGCGGCCGGGGCAAGGTGCCAAGCGTCCTTCAGGGGTCCCGACACTGGACCCCTACTTCCTGGGCCAGCTCTCAAGCGCACAGGCAGCCCAGGCCTTTCATCCGGCAACATGACACTGCTTGGAGAGAATTACTGCAGAGGACTTGGAGTGCCTGGGGGGGGGGGGGGGGGGCGGCCACTTCGAAGCCATCAACCAGAATTCCTTTTTAGGGCTGTTGCGGTGATGCCCTTCTTTCCCCCAGGCCCATGTGGTCTATGACCCCAGCATTTCGGGGAGTGGGGAGGGGGTGACAAGAGCTATGGGGATTGACGGACTACGGGGCCGCCGTTCTGGCTCTTATCTGGAGCTCCTCTCCACACTTCTGGACCGAGAGGCTGGGGTGAGGCCCCAGGCAGAATGATCCAGGAGATGAAAAGCGAGAACCAGGCGCGTGAGCACCAAAGTTCACCATCCTTAACGGCTTGACGTTCCCCTAACGCGGGCTGAGGGGCTCCGTGTCCACAAGCCCAGGAAGCTGCGTGCAGGTTGCTGGGGACGTTTCCAGCGGTGTTGGAACAATGCCTGGCATACAGTAAGCACATCATTAATGTTTATATTTTTAGGGCAACTGGATTCCTTAACTTAAATCACATTGATGAATTCTTATTTCTCAGTCACGATGCAAGTCAGGACATTTCTGGGAAGCCTGTGGCAGGTGGCCGCCACACGTATCCACGGGGTATGGGAGTTGTGAGCTTCTGTCCCTACGAGTGGCTCTTTTCAGGGATGCCTGGGTGGCTCAGTTAAGCGACTGACTTCGGCTCAGGGCATGATCTTGATCTCGCGGTTGGCGGGTTCGAGCCCCGCAGCAGGCTCTGTGCTGACAGCTCAGAGCCTGGAGCCTGCTTCGGATCCCGTCTCCCTCTCTCTCTGTCCCTTCCCGTTCACGCTCTGTCTGTCTGTCTCTCTCTTTCAAAAATAAACATTAAAAAAAATTTAAAAATATAAAGAAACCAACATCGATATCAAATAATATCACCCTTCCAGAAAAGTTGCAAAGAGAATTCCCACACGTTCTTTACCCAGACTCACCGCTTTCTAGTATCTTGGCCATATGTTTCATTATTCTCTGTGTATATTTCTTCGGAAATTTTGGGAGTAACTCGTGTATGTCTTGCCCCTTTAACTTTGGATTTCAGTTCACATTTCCTGAGAACAAGAATCTCCTGGGTAACCAGAACGCGGTTATCAACGTCAGGAAGTACAACCCCGTACGATAGGCTAAGGCGTGCTAGGGTACGTAATGCTATCTACCGTTTCCTACTCTGTAGTCCGCAGTCCAATTTTGTTAATTGTCCCATTCATGTCCTCCACAGGCTTCTTTGGTCCCTCACACAGGATCGCGTATTGCATTTAGTTAGCATGTCTCTTTAGGTACACTAATCTGGAACAGATCTTCACCCTTTCCTTGTCTTTCTTTTTTTAAAAAAATTTTTTTAACGTTTATTTATTTTTGAGACAGAGACAGACAGAGCATGAACGGGGGAGGGGCAGAGACAGAGGGAGACACAGAACCGGAAGCAGGCTCCAGGCTCTGAGCCATCAGCCCAGAGCCCGACGCAGGGCTCGAAATCACGGACCGCGAGATCGTGACCTGAGCTGAAGTCCGACGCTTAACCAACTGAGCCACCCAGGCGCCTCCCTTTCCTTGTCTTTCATGACAGTGACATTTCTGCAGAAGACAAGCCAGTTATTTTACAGAATGTTCCTCAGGTTGGTGGTTTTTTTCTTTCTGATATTGATTCACGATTAGATTCAAGTGAGGAATCCTTGGCCAGAATACCCAAACAGTGATGTGTCCTTCTTGGGGTATCTGCAGACACAGGGTATCTATCCGACCCTCATGAGTGATGTTAATTTGGATCACCTGGCCAAGGTGTTGTCCAATTTTCCCACTATCCAGTTACTAAGTTCCCTCTGCGATGAATAAGTACTCTGTTGAACGATAATTTGAAGTCATTGTGAATATCCTCCTTCTCATCAAACTCCCCTTTCCCATGCGCCCCCCCCCCCCCCAACACACCCATTTTAGTGTCCATTGACGGGTCTTCACCAACCAATCTTTACTGTGATGGTCGCAAGATAGTGATTCCTCAATTTCACCCTTTCCTTCACATTTATCAGTTGGCATGCTATGGAAACGATTTCCTTCATTTGGTTATCTATTTATTATCAGCATGTACTCATAGATCACTATTTTATTTAATATTTATTTTGATACATATACACTGGCTAGATTTAGCCAGTGGGGACCCTTCCAGCTGGCACCTGGGATGTTCTAACATTCCTCCACCACTATTTCTTACTTTTCATTACAACAGGATCTTCTAGGCTCATCTAGTACCTTCTAGGCTCTAGTCGTTCAATCAGTCATCTCTCCAAGGAAAACTTATGGTGGAGAATGGTGTTAGAAACCAAGATCTGGTTGCAAGATGTGCTCATTGCTACTGAGGTATCATTGCTCTGGGATCTTTTCAGTGGACAGATCCAGGAAATATGTACATATAGGTATATGTATATGTGTGTACGTATATATATGTGTATATATTTACAGTTCATACTGTTCATTCTAATTCCAGGTTTACTCTATAGGAATCTTCCTTGCCTTCCTCACCCTTTCCTTGTCTTTCATTATACATCATTCCATCTCATATCTCCCTTCTTCCACAGTGAAAACCCTAGCTCTCCAAGCAATACATTTTCTTTTATGCTCAATCACACAATATGCATAAAACAGCTTAATTGCCACATCATAACACTATGGAAAAAAAAAACCATAAAGGAGAGTTCAAAAATTGTTTGAAGTTCTTTCATTCTCTAGGCTGAGGTTATATAGCCCAAGTACTTTGTTTAAAAGGTATGCATATTCGTTCTTTTACCTCCTTGCAGTATAGGTATGTTATTCATTTGTAACATAGTTAGGTTCAGGTCTTTCTCTTTGGATTCCATTTTTAGGTTCCCGCCTCCTGCCGTCTGTGTTGATTTTATTTGAACATGTTTCCAAAAGTCAAAGCTAGGAAAAAGGTATACTGAGGGAGGTGTAACTCCTTTAATCCCCTCAACCTTATCCTCTCGCCCTTTATAGGTGACTAATTTCATTGTTTTCTGGTATATCATTATTGTATGCGTCTGAGTATGTGTGTGTGTGTTGGCAAAATAAGCAGATACTCATTAAAAAATGTGTAAAATTTGTAAAAAAACAAAAAAGAATACCCTTTAATTTAATAATAACAAGAAGAAGGAAGGCTTCTGTGAACAGATATGGACATATTATGGAAGACTTCTGTAAATGGATATGGATATATTATTAAATATAATATGTAAGATATTACTTTTCAAAGTTTATTATTTTGAGAGAGAGAAAGAGAGTAGGGAAGGGGAAGAGAGAGAGGGAGAGAGAGAGATTTCCAAGCAGGGTCTGCACTGTCAACGCAGAGCCTGATGAGGGGCTCAAACTCACAAACCGTGAGATCATGACCTGAGCCAAAACCAAGAGTCAGACGCTTAACCAACTGAGCCACCCAGGGGCCCCTATAATACATTATTAAATATAATGTATCCATATCTGTTCTCAGAAGCCTTCCTTAGTCTTTCTTATAGTCCGTTTTCTCAAGCTTTTGAATTTTTGCCAATGTCTCGGGGCAGGGGGTGGAGGGGCTGGTTTCATAGTTTCTCTGTAGTTTTAATTTGCAACTCTATTATGAGTGAAATTTAACATATTTTTTCATACGTTTACAGACCCTTAAGATCTTTACCACGCATTGTCTTACTATGTGCTTGGCCCATCCCCATATTTAAGTTCTTTATACGGTGGATCTTACTCCTTTATCCCCACATCTACGATGTGTGCGAAACCATTTGCCACGTCATTTTCTTAATTGAGGGAAACCACACATAACGTGAAATTTCCCACTTGAACCGTTTTCAAGCGTGCAGTTGAGTGTCACGAAGGACATTCACACTGCCGTGCTACGCATCACCCCCATCCACCTCCAGGATTTTTTCATCTTCCCCAACCAAAACCGTGTACTTATGAATTTTTACTACTCTGGGTATCTCATATCAGCGGAATCATACAGTGTTTGTGTTTATGTGACTTGTTTATTTCCTTGACCCCACATGCTCAAGATTCGGTGACTTCAGTGACTCCAGACCACCACATCTAGCTTTGTTTCTGTTCTTGTTTTTGTTTTTTTGAATGCCACGTGTGCGCGTTATAGTGATTTTAGACCTGTTACCACACACACTGGAAACAGACTTCCACTGACTTCTTTTCTGCCCTCAACATTGTACAAAGTTTCAGCCCTATCATAGGTCCCTTACTCTATAGCCTTAATAATGGTTTTACTTCTCTGATCAATAACTGTACATCCTAACTGATAGGTAGTTGATACACCTTCATTGGGACTTGAAGTTTGGGCTATAAAGTGTCCTTCTTTGTTTCATTTGGTCTCCTTTGGTCTGTTCTACTTTGATATTAGGATCACAGCTCCTGCTTTTTGTAGATTTGGGTTTTCTTTTATGAACAAATTTGAAAATCTTTTCATAGGCAAATTAAGCCCATTTGTAAATGATATAGTGATATGGTTTAGTCTCAACTCTGTCATTTTATTTTCTTTTATAATTACTACATGTATTATGCCACACTTACTGTGCCCCCCCCCCCAATATCTAGTATGTATTCTTTGCTTTTTTTTTTAAATTTTTTATTTATTTTTGATAGAGAGAGAGAGAGACAGAACACAAGTGGTGGAGGGGCAGAGAGAGAGGGAGACAGAATCCGAGGCAGTCTCCAGGCTCTGAGCTGTCAGCACAGAGCCTGACACGGGTCTCAAACCCACAAACTGTGAGATCAGGACCTGAGCTGAAGTTGGACGCTCAACCGACTGAACCACCCAGGCACCCCTGTTCTTTGCTGTTCTAAAATTTTTTTCTCTTAGGATTTTAGAATAGGGTTTCCAATATTTGGGGATATTTGCATTTTGCTTTGTCTTTACGTTTTACATTTTTATATCACCTTTAGTTCCTTCCTTTGTTTCTTAAGCATTTTTTAAGTTTATTTATTTATTTTGAGAGAGAGTGAATAAGCAGAGGAGGGGCAGAGAGAGGAGGACAGAGGATACAAAGCAGCCTCCAAGCCAATAGCAGAGAGCCCGGATGCGGGGCTTGAACTCACGACGCAGGCACCCCTGTTTCTGAACCTTTTGACATCTGGTCTATCTATCCATTTGATGTGGTCTCACATAGATGAGATCATTATGTGACTATCATTATGTGACTTTTATCTATTACCTATTTAATAGACAACGATAGGATTCTGTTTTCCCTTTTCTCTCCCCCTTCTCCTTCAGTTGCTTTAGTGGCACCCGTCTTACTTAATCAGAAAGTATAATACGTACATACTATTCTCAATTAAATATATAAATGCTCTCCGTCAGTCATTTTGCTGTTTCCTCAGTTTTCTCTTGGTTGGGGGAAGCTCATTCTCCAGGAAAGGCATATAACGGTCTCTGATATTTTGCACCCAGTTCTGATCTGTCTGTCTGGAGCTGGACACAAAAGTCCTTGGCTGGTATTTCCTTGCGTTGAGTTTCTTGTAAATGCTGCTTCCCTGTTGCCTTGCGTTGTATTACTCTACGAGTAATTTGATCTTGTTGCCTTTAAAATCTAATCATTTGACTAAGATACGTTTGGAGCTGATTATTCCAGAACAGTTTTCCAAGGTACACGGAAGTTACTTTTGATATGTAATTCAAATTTTCTTTTATTTCCGAATTCTTTCCTGGGATTATAGCTTTCCCCCATTTTTAATTTTATAATTGGCATACTGCATAAGCACTGTATCAATGGCACAGAATAATGATTTGACTAACTTATACTGTGAAATGATTACCACTTTAAAGCTTAGTTAATATCCGTCATATGTATCCAAATGAGATATGGATACAAAAAAGACAACAAATGTTTTTTCCTTGTAATGAGAACTCTTAGGACCTACTCTCTTAATAACCTTCAAATATATCATACATGTTACCATGTATCTTTCATAATAGAGTTATCATGTTGAACATGACATCTGGGATTACAGTTTTAATATTCACTCAGTTTCACTGTGTTTCTACTTTGAGGGCTCCGGTTATATGTATTTTGGTTCTTCTTTACTGTCTTTCATTTCAACCACTTATCTCTGAACACTTTTTACTTCTTTATCTCATTTTCAACTTCTTGATTATTTTCTTGCCGTTCCTCAGGGTCCTTTTACATATTTTTATTTGACTCTATTCTCCCTCGGACATTTTGTAATTTTTCTTTGTTTCTCGGACAGTTTTGTCTTATTTTCAATTTCTTTCCTGCATTTGGTCAACTTTTGCTGCGTTTCTTCCTCATTTTTGTCTAGTCTGTTCTTAGTTTTCGAATTTCGGATTGTAGTTGTAGATATGTAGGCATATGTGCACACACGTGTGTCCAAATACACGATACTTTGCTCAATTTGGTAGTTTGATGTGTGGTGTTACAATTTCTCCTGCTTCATGGTTTCGTGTGTGTGTGTGTGTGTGTGT
Organism: Panthera onca; assembly: GCF_046562875.1. Taxonomy (NCBI): domain Eukaryota; kingdom Metazoa; phylum Chordata; class Mammalia; order Carnivora; family Felidae; genus Panthera; species Panthera onca. Next base: position 70,828,452 of record NC_138349.1, read on the forward strand.
GTGTGTGTGTGTGTGTGTGTATTTTCATCAGCTGAAAACATTAGGATTCATTTTTTCATCATAGGAAATGCAAATAATGTTTTGCTGTCTTTTTGAGGTGGCTGGGTATGCAGTCGATTTGATGTTATTCTGTTACTAGGAATTTTGACACAGGGTTCCTAGTTCAGGAATGTTCTCTTCTATCTGTACAGTGAAGTGCAGTTTTTAATAGATAACAGTGGCGGGGGAGGGCCTGGCTGTCTTTTATTTCCGCAGGGTCTTTAATTTGCCCTTTTTACTTCCTTCTTTCCCTTTACTGCCAGGCCTCCAAAGGGCATTACCCTCTCTTTATTTATTTGACTTTTCCCAGAAGCAAGGCTTCTTCAAGGTGGCCACCTCCTGTCCCATTCTCTTTCAAGCCTCTTCCCTGTTAAGTACCCGACCTGTGTTCAGTTTTTAGTGCTTGGTGTTGGACTTTCTCTTTGTAGAGGATTTAAGCCTGGACTTCACTTAAGTCCTTGGCAACAGTGGAGGGAGCTGTGCCGGAATTTGAGGTCTTTTCTTTCTTCTACTTAAGAAGCAATTAGAAGTTCAGATCACGGCATTCCCTCGCCTAGTCGCGCTGAAGGCTTGTTTGTTTGTGTTTGTATTTGCGGAAGATGTGAGTAGGGATTCAGACTCAGGCAGTTGCCATTATCCTCCAGACCCGGAAGCCCCCGATATCACTTTTGAAGTATCGAGTGCCAAGTAACATTTCTTTCTTTCCTAGGAGCACGGGAAAGTTCGCGTGTTGCAAGGGCATCCTCAAGGTGACAGCGATTCTGTCACAAGACAGAAGTGTTTTCCTAAGATGCTTATGTCGTAACTCTCCTTTCTTCTTTTAAGAAAGCAGCAAACGGAAAGGAAAAGATTTAAAAAATATATATTGCTTCCCTTCTTCCTCTTTCATGGTTACTAAAAACAATATAAAACAAAATAATCCTGTTATTCAAGTGCTGTGCACCCTCGGAAAAATGTTCCCTTGACCTCTCTCATTCGACCGCTAGACCCTCCCGCCCCCCCCCCCCCCCCCCCGCCCACCTCTGACTAAATGGATACATAAAATTGACACCTGGGGATCGGGGATGTTTTGCTGTAAAATTAGTAAGAAAACTGCAGCGAGCAGCAAAGTCGGGGCCAGGAGGCGGGTTTGCAGCGAAAAAACTCAGGTGGGCCGGCCAGTGGTAAGAGCGAGCCCGTTAAGGGTCTGAGGCGGTCCCAAAGACCCAGGACCGAGGAGATGACAGCCTCGGCGGGGCGGCGCCAAGGCAGCCGTGACCGACGGCGTCCCCGGTGCGTGTGCACGTGTGTGTGCGCACGTGTGCGCGCGCTCCGCCCGGTCCCGGGCAGCCACCTGTCACTCACGGGGGGCGGAGAGGGCAGCGGCGGGGAGGACGCAGAGGAGGCGGGGCGGCGGCCCGAGCGGGGGCGGCGCCGAGGCCGGCCCCGCGGAGGCCCTCCCGGCGGAGCCCCGCGTGCTGCAGCCATGGAGACGCGGTAATCCCCTCCTCCGGCCCGCGCCCCGGCCCCCGCAGCCGCCGCCGATTGGTCGCCCTTTGCTCCCTGACCCGCTCGCCGCCTCCGAGGCCGCCGCTTCCTGCTCGGGCGCCGCGCCGCGCTCCCGGCCCGGGGCGGAGCTCGGGCGCCGAGCGCGCGCCGCCTTCGCCGCCGCCGAGCAGCAGCCCGCGCCGGAGGAGGAGCCGCCGCCGCGCCCTTCCCCTTCCTCCGCTCCTCCCCCGGCCCGCTCCCCGCCCGCGCCGGCCCCAGGCAGCACTCGCGAGCAGCGGCGGCCGCGGCCGGCGGCCGAGAGGGGAGAATGCGGCGGCGCTCGCGGATGCTGCTCTGCTTCGCCTTCCTGTGGGTGCTGGGCATCGCCTACTACATGTACTCGGGGGGCGGCTCCGCGCTGGCCGCGGGCGCGGGCGGCGGCGCCGGCAGGAAGGTGAGTGGGGCGCCCTGCCCGGGCCCGGCTCCCCCCCCCCCGCCCAAGCCCCCGACTCCCCTTCCCCCGCCCGCCCCTCCCGCGCCGACGCGCCCCCCGCCCGGCCGCGGACCCCCCTGTTCGGACGTGGCCGCGGGGCAACGAGGGGGGCTCCCTCCCTTCCCGCTCTCCTCCGTCCCGATCTCCTCTCGGGTCCCCGCTCCCCGCCGCGGGCCTCCCGGCCGAGTCCCCAGGGCAGGGGGCGCACCAAGCCCCTCTGCGCTGGTCCGACTCGGGCGAGGGCGACCCGGCGCGGCCCCGCAGGACTGGGGGCCCCGGACGCCTTTCTCGTCGCCCCCGCCCCTCCGCCCGGCCCCCTCCGTCTGCCACACGTAATTGAAGTTGAGTCCTGTCCGGCCGCCGGGAGCCCCAACCCCTGCGGTGGGAAGTTTAAGCGGTGGGGGTGTGGGACACACAAAAGGGGGTGGGGAGGAGAGGAGGGAGAGGCGGCTGCCTTTCCAAAGTGTCATGTACGGGAGAGAGGAGTCCAAGTTTCTTCCCTTGCGTTTGATACGAGCCGCTGCAAATCCTCACCCGTTTCCCCCTTGTCACCCCGTGGCGGGGAGTGTTGGGGGGGGGTGCATGTCGGGGGTCTCTGCCCCTTTCTCTGCCATTTACCTCTGGGGGCGGGGGGCGCAGCCGGCCCCGTGCCGGGTAAAAGAGACTCCCTGGGCGGTTGTCAGCGGAGGGCCAGCGCGCCTCTGCGCCCGGAGTGAGGCCGGCCACGGACATCTCCGCCCCCACCCTCCCCCGACCTTCCCCTCTCGGCCCCCGGCGCGGCCCGGACGTGGCCGCCTGCGCTTGTCTTCCCCAGCCCCGCTCGCCGTTACGCGGGGATGGTCCCTTTTCTGTGGGCGCTCTGAGCAGGCTCCCAAGGGTCGGGCGGTTAGGCCGTGGGGACCGTGTAAGCCAGTCTGGACAGCCGGGCGTATCCGGGAGGAAATCGAGCGGCCGGAGGAGCCCCGACGGTGCGGTCCTGCGGCCGTGCTGGGAGAGGAGGGCTTTGGCCGTGGACCTGCTGCCGGCTGGCTTGTGGTGTTCGGTGGCTAATAGGCTTTGAAAGCAGCGTTATCTTTTCCACAATCCTGGAACCCTCATCGCTGTGATGTTTGGTGTCACCGCAAACCCAGGAAATTCTGAGTTCATGGAGGTGGACCGCCGGTTGGGCAGGAAGCAGGGAATGGTATTCTGGAACAAGCCAAACGGGACCGAGTGTCTATGAACGGACTTTTTTTAGCCATACAGTCAGACCTGTAAAGTCTGTGATGGGGTTTGGCTGCTTCAGAGGTTTCCCTCGTTTGTTTGTTTGTTTCAACTCATTCATTCATTCTCACCTGAAGGTATTAGATAGAGATAGGTATCTTGTTTTAATCTTGGGGAATTGTGTGGAGTTGCTTTGTCTGGAGGGAGCAGAAATGAAGTCGTTCCGTGTGCTGAAATGGCCTAGCTGAGTTCTGAGCTAACAGTGTGCCCTTAGCCCCGTTCTTTTTGTAACGCAGGGAAGTGCTGTATATGTACCTGAAGGCTTTTGTTTGTTCTTGGATGGTAAAGAGCCCGGCGGGCGAGCAGCAGGAGCAGTGTGGCCCTTTGAAAACTGTGCTCGCGTTAACCTGGAATTATTTTCAAAACTTTTGCTGTGCAGTAAACCGGGCCTTGGCAGGGCTGCATGGCTTGGTGTGCTGGTGGAACCTGGCAGAGCCTTCTGCCTTTCATGCAAAAGAAAAACAAACAAATAAGCCACACTGGTAGAGCTCTTTTCCTTGGTTTGCCGCTTTCATGAGAAATGTGTGATTAGAAACAGCAACGGTGTGGCCTTAGCATCCAGAGAAGCTGACTTCTCCCCTGTGGGCTTCAGCTGCAGGGTTTTGAGGGGGTCTCCTGTGTTGGCCTCTGAAGTGGTATCCTTAATTAAAAAAAAAAAAAAAAAAATCTAAGAACTCTTTGTGACCTAGTGGGAGATAAGAGATCAGGTAGGAAAAAATGTGTGGGAAATGAACAATTATACATGGATTGGTGATTTGGGATTCTATTCTTTCTGTCAACGAACCATAAAATTTAATCCCGGCCCTTAGAATGGTTTAGTGATTTGTCAGTTGAGGAAGAGGTGTGTAAATGCAATAGCTTTTGAAATCGCAGTAAAAGACTCATTAACTTAGTGTTGTGGACCCTGGTATGAAAGTCGAAGCCCTGAGACCATTCTGGAGGACCTGAATAGAAAACCCCGCCGTCTTGAATTTCCTAATCTAGAGTATAAAACTGTGTACTCTTCCTTCCTCCTGAACTGTTTCCAGGGATTTAAAGACTAAAAAGCCTCTCTTCAGATTTAGTTCATCCTTATGATAAAAGGAAATATGTAGTTTTTTTTTTTTGTTTTTTTTTTTTTTTTTAGCTTGTAAAGTATGGACATAAAAAAGATAATGTGGGACGAAAGGCAGAATTTAAATACTAGCTATAGTGTTTTAGGTGCAAGTGGAATTAATGTTTCTTCTCTTGTTTCATAGTATGCAAGTCAATGCTTAGCCTGTGTCTCTCGGCCCTGATGTTTTTCACGGGGTACCAGGCTTCAGTATTAGACTTCAGGGGATTGTCTGATGGGAGCCTGCCTGGTATTTCTGCTGCTTCAGCACCCCCGCCCGGGCTTGTCACTGTGTGCCCTGCCTGTTAAATAACTCATCCCAGGACCATCACTCTCCCATTTGGCAAAACCCAGAAAGCCGCCGCACCTCGGATTGCAGATCTAATAAGGCGAACGGGAGGAGCAGGTGCTCAGAAGCATCGTGGGCATTGCCACACCATTCGGGACTCAGTGCTGAGGCGTCAGGTGTGAGGTCAGTCGGTTTACATGTAATATTGTTTAAAAGTATTTCCTTTACATTTATGTAGATCACCCCTCCCATAGTTGGCTCTGTCCCCCTGAGTTAATAATTTGCACTTCAAGGATGTCTCTCCTTTGAGCATCTTAAATGCTTTACAATTTTAATCACGTTAAGTCTCTCCCAGGCCTTGGCAGGTTGGCCGTGGGTGAGGCTGTAAGGAGAGAAGAAGGGATATCTGTTGAAGCGCACTTGCCTAAGGGTTAAGGGTGGCGGTGGAGGACAGAAAGGGAAGGGTTTCCCGGGATGTAAAGTTGACGGCTGTGTCAACCCGAGGGGCACCTGGGGAGCTCAGTAGGTTAAGCATCCGACTTCGGCTCCGGTCGTGATCTTTCGGTTTGCGAGTTCGAGCCCCGCGTCGGGCTCTGTGCTGACAACTCAGAGCCTGGAGCCTGCTTCGGATTCTGTGTCTCCCCCTCTCTCTGCCCCTCCCCTGCTCATACTCTGTCTCTCAAAAATGAATAAACATTAAAAAAAAAAAAAAGTGCGTCAACCTGAGACCCCCGGTCTGCGCTGCTCACGTCCTCGGGAGGGAAGGGAAGGTGTTAGCTGAAGGACGGACCCCGGGCCCGGGCAGCCCGTTCGCTTTCCACCACCCTTCCTTGAGGGGCTTCGGGAGTGGTCCTGTAGGAGGCATGTGGGGGATGGGGGGAGTGGTGGGGGAGTGTGGTACACGTCGTAGGGCAACTGGACTTTGGGACTAGGCTCTAGAGGGCCTCGTGTGCCAGGCTGACTGGCTGGTTCTTAATTTGGTTGATCACAGGGAGACAGTAATGCGTTTTGAGCTGGGCAGTGGACGTTCACAAGAAGAGGCATGGCAATGAGTCCATTTATGGGCACTGAGCGACCCTAGCTCTCTACCCGCTTCTGCTTAGTGACCTCTACTAATTTAACTGAACCTCTCCGACCCTCCGTTTCTCATCTTTACAGCGGGGATAACCATTTCCACCTCGTGGCAGAGCGCTAGATGCCATTAGTAAGGTGTTGAGAAAGAGTAGACACCGGATGAATGGTTTTGGGGCGGTAGGGGGAATAAAGAAAAAGTAAAAACCTCAAATGACTCCTTGAAAAAAAAAATCTTTTTTTTTTTTTAACGTTTATTTATTTTTGAGAGAGAGACAGAGCATGAACGGGGGAGGGTCAGAGAGAGGGAGACACAGAATCTGAAACAGGCTCCAGGCTCTGAGCGGTCAGCACGGAGCCCGACGCGGGGCTCGAACTCACGGACCGCGAGATCATGACCTGAGCCGAAGTCGGCCGCTTAACCAACTGAGCCACCCGGGCGCCCCCCAAATGACTCCTTGAAAATACAGTGAACCAGGAATCTCAAGTGTCTTCTTGTCCTCTGGAAAGCCATTGATGCTTTTGTTTTGTGCTTTCATCCTTCACCCGTTCCTCCAAGATTGATTGGTTTGGTTCATTTGGGCTCGTATCAAAGAGTGACATTAAGGACCGCCTTCCTGGGAAGGGGTCAGGATGCGCCAGCTGTCTCGTGCCCAGCTGTGGTGTCAGAGCGGGGGTCCCCACTGGGATCCGGGCGGCCCTCCTCGGCCTTGCATCCCCCGGCAGGAGGGGAGATGGCTGGTATTTCCTCCAGTGTGAGTGGTGTGAGGTTGAACGTGAGGCTGCCATGTGTTACGATGGGGGTCTGTGAGCCTGTCTGTGGGTGGAGGCCAAGGAGGGTACCCAGAAGACACCTAGCCACCCCTATGAGCAGGGTAGAGTCGAAGGAAATTCTGTTTGAGATGGGAGTGTGAAGCCGAGGGTAGGCAGGGCAGTGGTGGGGGGAGAAGGCTACAGCCAGAGAATCCGACACATGGCACCGTGATACCAACTTTTCTCCAAGGCAAGTCCAGGGTCCCTGTTCCGGAGCTATGTCGTGGCTGGCTCTGGGTGCTCGAACATGAGGGAAGCAGGTTGTGGCTGATAAGCCGTGCAGAAGTAACGGGCGCTTGCCTTAACCCTCTAGCAGAAACCAGCAAGAAGCTGCTGTCCCCAGGGGTCGGCTGGCTCACGCTGTCAGACCTCGAGGTAGGGGTGGGGAGACCTGGCTGGTAAAGGCTGGGCGTGGGCTTCAGGCCCTCGGTAAATCCCTCTACCCCACCTCCTGGTGAATGGTGGGTTTCCTGTTTGGAACCGGGGGAGAGGTAAATGGAGAGGTGGTCGGGGAAATGACTGGCCAGGGATATTTATATATTTATATTCGTGTAGGTAGCTATGTGGACACATAGTATCTTGTTTCTGCCAGAGCTGGAAGTCACGTTTGGGAAGAGGTCGACTTCAAAGCAGGCAATGCTGTGCTGCCTACCTTCTAGCAAATCCAGAGACAGTTGGCTTAGTGGAAGGAGGAGGGGGGAGGAGGAGGGGGAGGAGAAGGGGGAAGAGGGAGAGGAGGGGGGGGGGGTGGTGCCGGTGAGGCTGCCTGGGGCAGAGACACAGGCAAAGGCAGGAGCTGACTTTGAGATGCTGGCTGAGATCCCGGGGAAGGAGGTAGGGTATTCCTGGGGAAATAACGAAACCAGACCAAACCTATGAAGTCTCCTAGCCGGCCCAGCCGAATTCTTGGGATGACAAAATTGCCAAACCTGGCCAGATCCGCTCCCCTGTTTTAGTTCTTCCGCTGTGCTCCTTGTGAATCCTGTTCTGGAAGGTTTGCCTGGGCGATGCTGCAATGCACGAGCTGGGTGGATGTCCAAGTGGAAATGCACCTGCACAGCGATGCCACACAGATTAAAATAGGGGGATGCTTCCATTCTGCTTGTGAAATAAATGCCACCCTCAAGACCCCGAATGCCCCCGAGACGCTGGCCGCCCTGGTCCTCCCTTGGGATCCCTTCTCCATGTTCAGCAACCAGAGAACTGAAAACCTGCCACTGCAGGGGCCTTTTGGACCCCGCTTCTGTGTCCACGTCGCTGTGGGACTTACACATGTGGGGTGCCACCCCCGTCGGTGTGCCACTCAGAGCCAAGGAAGTGTTGGCCTGGTGTCACCCCCCTGACCCGAAAGGTCACCTTTCCCCTTGAGGCGGGAGTGTTTGATTCTCTGTTGCTGCTGGGGATCTGTGTTCACTCCTCCTGTCTCAGATCCTTGCCTCCAGACTGCCTTGTTGGTGAAGCGTTTTCGGGAGGACTTCTGGTCCTTCCACAAGCAAACCCTCCTGAGTGGGGTTTCAGGAGAGGCTGGGCCTGGCGAGGGCCTCTCCTCCTTTGAGAATTAGATCGAATGGGTTGGAGGGAGCACTCCGGTGGACACTCAGGTCCTCAGAGTGGAACTTGACCCTGTCTCTTAGCCAGTGTGGGGCTTCTCTGGCCTTTGGCCATGTGCCTGACCTTCAGGATCAACGCCAGGTGAATGCCTGTCTGGTTTACCTGTCCGGTCAGGAGAGCCTCCCCTGCCTTTCTCCTTTTTGACCATGTGCCCGTTTCTAGATGAAAAACCGGACTCGAGCTAACCAGGCCTTCCCTGCTGGAGCCCCTCCTCCTCCCCATCGGTCCCCTGCCCTCACTCTGCCTTGGTGTTTCTGCATTCTGTCATGTCCAGTATAATGGGCCCAGGGAACGTGTCATCTTATACGGGTTGGGTTTCTTCGCGTGTTGGAATGGAGAAGGCAGTGATTCATCCAGAAGGCTGGATTTGGAAAAGCCAAAAAGGCCCCACACAGGGCTGTTCACTCCTGGGCTTACATGGAAGCAGCTTTCCTGGGCTTTGGGGATTACGGGCCCTGGGTGCCACGCCTTACGGGAGCTAGCTGTCGGGAAGCAGCGAGCGGCTCAGGGGTGGCCGCCTGGGGACGTGCCACCTGCCTCTGCCCTCCCCCGAGTCCCTCAGGCCCTGAGTGCGGGCCGCCCGGTCCTGCCAGGGCGGGCACTTTCCTGCCCGGTGACTCTGGGAGGAGGTATGGTCAGTGTGGCCGGGACAGGGTTACTGTATTTCCAGAGCCCACATCAGGACACGTGTATTGTCAGGGTCAAGGGTCCCCTTGGGGCAGCGGTCACTCCGGATCAGAAGTTGCTTAGTCTTGGCCGGGAGGACATTTGGAGCCAGTTCATCTTTGTTGTGTGGGGCTGCCCTGTGCGTTGTTGGACGTTTAGTGGCTTCCCTGGCCTCCGCCTCGTGTGTGACAACCAGCAATGTCTTCGGGCCCTGCCAGGTACCGCCTGGGGGACAGGATCGCCCCTGATTAAGGACCGCTGCAGTGTCTGTGTAAACTTTGATTTTTTTTTTTTTTCCCCGTGCGACCTTTATGGTTAGACCCCTGCCGAACAGGATGGCCTCTTTGTGCGGTCAGGGTGGACCCCTGGGTGCACACCCGCTGTGTGCCAGGCCCAGGCCTGATGCTTTATCGATGTCGACTCGGTGACTCCTCGTAGCAGCCCTTTTATTCCTCTCATTTTTCCAATGAAGACTGAAGCACAGAGAGGGTGAGTAACTTTCCCAACGTTGCAGAGCTGGTGGATGGCCGACCCAGCATTGTCTGATGGGAGGAATCCCCGGGCCTCCGGAGGCGGTGGGGTTTGTCTACAGCTCGAGGCCTGGAGGGTTTCTGCCTGCCCGCGGTGTGGGATGTGGCTCCCTCTTGGTACCTGGTCTGTCCGTGCCCCTTCCGTGCCTTGTGGCAGCGCCCTCGCCCTGCTGCGCCCTGTCAGAACATTCCCGGAAGGCATTTTGGAGCACACACATAATGCTTCGATGGTGGTATCAGGTCCGTTTGGCTCTTTTCTTCATTTTCACCTTTTTGCGCTGTGTGATTACATTTTACGTGTTCTCATCCGTCGGTCATCAGCCGGTCCTGAAGACCATAGTCGTCAGCTGCCCTTCCCGCAGGAGCAGAAATGAAAACAGGTTCTACTCCCTTCCATTCCTTCTTTCAGTGAGTATTTCGTCAGCACCTACTACGTGACAGGCACTGTTTGGGTACTTGGGAATACGGCGGTGAATGTAACAGACAGAATCCCCGTTCTCATGGAACTTTCATTCTGGGGGTGGGGGGAGCCAGACAGAAACAGGAGAGGTTAGTAAATGGTATTGGGTGGAGAAAGGTGCTAAGTGCCAAGGGAGAAAAAAGCAGCGTCAGGGGATTAGGAGCTGGGTGGGGGTTGTTGTGGTGCCTCGGTGGTCCCTTAGGCTCAACGGGGAAGTGAGGTTTGAGCAGGTTTGAGCCCAGACTGCGGAAGCAGGTGAATCTTTGTGGCTCCCTTGGCTTCGCACGCAGCCCCTGGTTCCAGCTGTGTCCTGTCTTCTGGTGGTCTGTCTTCTCACTTGCTTTTGCTAAACAAGAGAGCTAGTTTTCTTTCCCGAAGGTTGTCGCCTTTGTTCTGTCACTGGTGGAATTTCCTCTGTGACGTGGAAATCTTGGGTCTTCTTGTCGCAGGGCTGTCTCGGGTGATGCGCGTACCCACTGTAGTGACCACGGTGTGCATACTCCCGCACCCCCATCTCCCGCTTCGGGCTTGAGACCGCTCTAGGCGCCTGGAGGTTAATACGTGCATCGACTCTGTAGAACGTGCATGTGGAACGATCCCGTTGCTTGATTTCTGAGCCAATCTGTGCGAAATGCTAAGTTGGACCCGGTCGGCGTCCATGGTCCATTGTTGAGTACACTGTTAAATGACATTGCATGTTGGCGGAGTGCTTTCCAGGCGTATTCTCATTTAATGAGGAATCCTCGCGGGTCTCTGTGCACCTGCTGCGGCACGGGATTCCCACTGTGACGTCATCTCTGTGAGCTGCTCTGGGTGATGGGGGTTGTTGATTCCTGCAGGAAAACCAGTCTGTAGGAAACCAGAGGGCAGAAGCTGGCCTGGCACCCGGGCTTTGGAGAGGTGGTTCTTGGCAAAGTGGGTCACACTGAGGCTCCCTGGTCTATAGTATTTGTGGAAAATAAAATGGACATGTGACTTCACTGCCCACAGCCGTGGTAGGGAGGGGAACGGTGGGAAATTGCACATCCTCCCGGTTCTCATGTGGGATTACCCAGCTGCTTTTCAGGGAAACTGTGGGCACTTACGAGGAGTCATTAGATACGTCATGGGGTTCTGCGCAGCGCCCCCGGCGTGTTTCCGGAAAAGACAACTGGAGCATTTGCGTGGCGGCAAACGAAAGGTCCTTTTAAAGACCTTCAGACTTTGGAGCAGTTGTGGAGGTTTCTTTAGCTCTGCCCCGGGGGCCTTCTTCGTGGAAGGGTGCTGCTCTAGAAGGCAGACACACGTGAGTGGCAGGGTCTGCCTGTCTCAGCTGAATCACAGGGACAGCTGGAGGAGCTGATGTAAATTAGAGGTCTGCATTTGGGAGATGCCCATAAACTAGGTTCCGTGTTATCAGGCGGTGACTCTTGCGTGGGGGGCGTGGGGGATGCACGGGCCTGTCCTGGATGGTGAGCTGGCTGGCCCTGCGTGGGATGCCTTCAACGCTCATTGTCTTGGCGCTTCCCGCCTCAAGGGCTCTCCCCTCGACCTAGATTTTGAGCTTTTGCTCTGTAACCTTCACAAGGCTTACCCTCTTTTCACCGCCCCGTGCCCCCTTCTGGCCCTTCCCTGTTCCCTTGTGCTGAGAACCCACCCACTTGTTTTTCTTGCTGCTCACTTCTTTTTAATGCTTATTTGTTATTTTTGAGAGAGAGAGAGCACGAGGGGGAGGGGCAGGGAGAGAGGGGGGCGGGCCGCGTGCTGACACCAGCGAGCCCGATGCGGGGCTCGAACCCGCGAACCATGAGATCATGACCCTAAGCCGAAGTCGGACGCTCAAACAACCGACTGAGCCACCCAGGCACTGCTCACTTTTGATAATCACCGATTTTCCCCTTCATCTGGAATATACCTCTTTTTATCAAGTCTAAGATGCCATTATCCATAAAACCATTATTTTATGTAGCACTGGGCAAGAAAAAAAAAAGCCACTGTTCATTGAACTGTGACACAATGGTTTCTTTATCAGTTAACGTTTTTATTTTCTACTTATTTAAAGAGCTCTTTTGGACTTAATTAGACATTGATTTTTCCATACATCACGCTTGTGCATAGATAAAAAGGAAAATACACATGAAATATATTGGGTAAGGTGTTCCTAAAACTTTCTCAGTGTCTACTTTTTGACTCCGAGATATTTGTGTCTGTTTTCCTCAAAGTCATCTGCACTGCCAAGACCTTTGGTGATGCAGCATTAAAAAAAAAAAAAAAAAAAAAAAATCAATGAAAGCTCTAAAAGCTCTTGGTTCTGGGCTCTTAACATAGCATGGCAGTTATATAGAGTTAGCCAGATTTTAACTCATTTGGGAATGTTCCCTAATTCCCCAATTCCCCATTCATTTCTATCCTACTTGGTTTGGTTTCTAAGGATTACGAGTGCTTTACTGTTGTTTCTGGGGTTTTCTTCCAGGCCACTTGACGTGCATCATGTGGACTTTGCCACTGGTGTGTTGTATGTTTGAGCAGGTGCTGTGATGACAGGTGCATTGTGGCCCTTTTCCTGGCCCGCAGCGTCATCAGGCTCATTCATTGTGGGATGCGTCCCAATTTCATGTTAAGCTGTGAAAAATAGTGCATCTTAGAATTGATGAGTTACGGTCTTCTTTTTCTCACGTGTGAGATCACTCCCCTTTATGAGAACTCGGCTCCGCGCCTTCTGTGCTTGATAAAGGGAACTGGTAGCCCCCATTGGAACGTGTACATCTGTATCTGTTCACTCCCAATCCCCAGGATCCATGGAAGCAGAAGTACTTCTTGGCTTTTATTTTTGAGAGGTGAGCAGTGATGAGCATGAACCCTTTCCGAAACACTTTGGAGCGTTTTCTATCTACAAGTTAACCCTGCTGAATGCTGGGATCTGCAGGGGTGAGCAAGGCACTCTGTCTTCCTTCATGGAGCTCAGAATCACTGAACAAGCCAACTAGAGAAAGACCTGAGAAAGAAAGAAAGAAAGAAAGAAAGAAAGAAAGAAAGAAAGAAAGAAAGAAAGAAAGAAAAAGTTGAAGAGGGATTGGATAGCAGTTGAAATGTTAAGCATCATCATTAATTTTCTTAGTGGCAGTAATGGTCTTGGGATTGTTTTTTGAAAATCCTTATCTTTTGTAGGTACAAACTAGAGTATTTGTGGATGCAAATCATGACCTGGGCCACAATCAAGAGTCGGATGCTTAACTGATTGAGCCACCCAGGCGCCCCTGAAAACCAAAATTTTTCAAAAAGCAACTTGAAGGCTTAGGGATAGAGTCAGTGAAAGGTTTCTGGTCCCAGTTTCCAACATGTCTGTTGTAGGGAGGTCTCTAGCAAACAATGCTTCTACACCAGCTGAGCGCCTTACGAGTTCAATCCAATTCTAACAGTGTCTGCCTGGAGACAGTGCCCGCTTCCACGGGTTAAGGGCTCAGTCCTACAAGATCGTCCTCCACTTCTGCGGCCAATCACGAGCCCAGACAGTTCCCTGTGCTTCTGACGGGCTGGCTAAAAATTAGAGGTTCCCAAGGCCCTTTTCTTGGGTAAAAAGTTAGTTTGCTAGAACGGCTCAAAAACTCAGGGAACCTGTTTACTGACTAGCTTACTGATTTATTACAAAGGATATCAAAGGATATGAATGAATAGCCAGATTAAGAAATACATAGGGCAAAGTCCCAAACAAAGAAGCTTCTGTCCTCATGGAGTTTGAGGCCTGGTGTGGTGGCACACAGAAGCATTCTGGTTCTCCTAGAAGCTCTCCGAACCCCCTCCTTTTGGGTTTTTGTGGAGGTTTTATTACATAGGCATAACTGACCAAATCATTGGCCATGGGTGATCGATTCCATGTTTTGCTCTCCACCCCCCCCCCCCAAGAAATTGGGGAGGTGGGACTGAAAGTTCCAGCCCTCTGATCACACGGTTGGGTCCCCTGGCAACCAGCCCCCATCTTGAGAGCTTCTCCAAAGTCACCTCATTAACATAAACCCAGTTGTTAAAGGGGGCTTGTTAAGATTCATGAGACACCCATTTCACCTTTATGGCTCTAAAGGGTGTTCAGGAACTGAGGACAACAGGCAATTCAAGGGTTTGGGGAGTCGTGAGCCAGGACCTGTGGATGAAGAGCGAATATATATTTCTCATAAATCAGCATCACCGTTAGTAAAGACATACATCAGCCTTGTGTGTCTTCAGTAATTTAGGAATACCCAGTGGTGATTAAATTTTTTTTTTTAACATTTATTTATTTTTGAGACAGAGCATGAACGGGGGAGGGTCAGAGAGAGGGAGACACAGAATCTGAAACAGGCTCCAGGCTCTGAGCTGTCAGCACAGAGCCCGACGCGGGGCTCGAACTCACAGACCGCGAGATCATGACCTGAGCCGAAGTCGGCCGCTTAACCGACTGAGCCACCCAGGTGCCCCCAGTGGTGATTCTTTTCAAAGGATGCTTCGGAGGTTGCCTAAGATCTTGAACTGTCACCTGTATCACCAGGAAAATATTCTTATATTTGGTACCATTTCTTCTATAAGAATTATCTGTGTAAACTCTTAGGAAATTACTAACCTTGGTGAATGTTTTGGTGGGAGAGTGTTTGTTAGTTCAAGGTGTTCTGTGAGATCGCTTACACCTAACCAGCCTCTTTGTGGCCCAGAGACCCTGTCACCTACCTGAGTTTGACTTGAATGTTGTGTTACATTGACTGTATCCTTCTCATTTGACAGGTGCGAGTGGGCAGAAAACGTGTATGTTTAGTCCTGGTAGCTTTTCCACTCATCCTGGGTGGTCTGCTTGCTGTCATAAACAATCCATTAGGAGCTATGGATGATTTGGGAAGCCAGGGTGGGAGACCCTTAATAAATATATATTATTCCTTTCTTCCCCAGCAGGATATCGTTGGTAACACCTCATATTTTACATTGGATTTGTGAATGAGACATTTGTGACAAACGTATGATAATGCATGTGTTTCTTTGTAAGTTTTATTTACGTAATCCCTACATCCAACGTGGGACTTGAACTCACGACCCCGAGATCACGAGTCAAATGCTCTTCCCGCTGAGCCGGCCAGGCGCTCCTCATAACGCATGTTTTCTGTAAGGTATAATTCCTGGTACTTCCAATTTATGTCAGCCTTGTCACCGAGCTGCCCGAAGCACTTTGGAGGCATTGCTCATTTATCTTTCGTTTCTGCATGCCCGGAAGAATGTCAGGAACTGGTTTTCCTCCTGCACTCGTGCGTGCAGTTTCCAGCGGGCCCCAAGGTTATGAACTTGCCCCACAGGTCACGCAGTGGCAGTGTTGGGGCTAGAATTGTAATGGCTCCCCAACTACTTAAAATACGGCTTTGGAGAGAGTCAGCTGTGGCCGTCCTGATCTTAGAGCTGCCGTCCCTGACTCAAGAGTGTGCCGTGCCAAACGGCAGGTTTCTGTCTCGTTAATGCAGGCCTGCAGCTTCAGACCTGGAAGGTGCTGATTGCTGGGGCTGGCGATCGTCTCCGTGACCTTTATCACTGCGTGCTGCGGATGTGGGTGAGCTAGCAGTGAGCTGGGAGGGGGTGTGATCTGGGTTCTTAGGTGGTCTGAGCTCCGGCCTGAGGGCGGGCATCACAGAAGGAGCCTCGCTGTGGTCCGCCGGGTCTCGCCGACGGGTTCGCAGAGGCAGGTGGGGCGTCTGATGATCTAATCCGCCTGGTGCTTCACGCAAGCATCGCAAAGTGCTGGTGTCCTTACCACCTGCACCATCGGTCTCTGAAAGCAAAGCTCTCCTCAGTACTTTGAGGTTTTATGTGGGTTTCAGCAGAGGGAAACAGGGGCCTGTGGAGGGCCGGTGTGTGTTCAGGGTCTGAGCTGCCCGCAGAGCGGAGTCCTCGATGACCCGGGCTCCGTGCGCGATGCGGCGTGACTTCTGGCCAGTGGCCGCCTAAGAGCCGGTGTCCAGTGGGGAGCCCGGGTCTCAGGGGGTTGCCAGGGCAACTCGGTAAATCCACCTTGGGGCATTTGGAAACCGCCTTGCGGAGCCCAGGGCGATTGGGCAGGGGCGCTCCGGACGGCACAGCTGGCCCTGGGGGCACGGGGCTGAGGGGATGCATACACGGGAGCCGTGGGCCTGGCTTCTCCAGGTGGCTGTGTAAACCCAGGCGAGTCCCTTAACTCCTCTGTTCCTCAGTTTCCTCATTTATGGGTCTCCTCGGGTGGTTCAGTGAAGAACGAGGCGGAATGGGGCCTGGTACTTCTGTAGTGAGTGCCTCTGACACCTGCTGGTGCCGACGGAAAACTCTCATGTTAGAGTGACAGGTGCTGGCGCCCGAGCCGGGTGGGGCTGCCCTCCGTGGCAGGTGTTCACGAGCCCAGGGCTCCCGTGCTCACTGGAGCCAGCCGCCCTCTGCCGTGTTTAAGCAGACGAGCCTGCCCTCCCGGAAAGTACCTGCACCTCCGTGGAGCTTGCCTGGGACCTTCGTTTTAGAAGGAGGGTAATGACACAAGGGATTCCTGCAGCCTTTGCTCCTTCTTCAGTGAGGAAGCCGAGCCCCAGAGGTGGTGGGTGACCTGGGCAGGGGCCCCGGTGTGAGCGCTGAGTCGATGAGGGGGGGGAGTGGTGGGGGGGTCTGGCAGACCGGAGGCAGGAAGCTCAGGCCGGAGCCCTCTCCAGCGTGAGGTTCCCGGGAGCTCATTTCCCGGTTTTACCCCGTAAGCTCTCGTCTTTGAAACTACCCCAGGATGTGGTTTTTAACTCTGTGACTGTGTAATTAATTTTTTTAACTCTAATAGGCAATTGGCTTTTTCAATATCTTGAGCTGTTATTATCTGAATGCGGCGTGTTATTTGGAAACTTTTCCACAAGGTTTTAATCAGGAAACGTTCTTTTGGTTTCATCAGTACAGTTTCTGGCTTGCTTTTGAAACTGTAGGTGAGTGACAAGCGGGAGACAAATTAATAATCTGTGGCAACGCGACAGAGCCCCCCCAGTGAGGGCTGAGGACTAGTTCTGTCAATTAGCAGGGTGTTCGTGTGGTTTCTCTGATGCCTCTAATGAAGACAACGTACAACCGGATTGCAGATTAATAGATAAACCGTGCGATGATGTCGAGAAGAACACTCCGTGCAAAAACCCGGATGTTCGGTTGTGCCCACTCGAAGAGCCTGGGTTCAGGTGTTGCCGTCACCCTTACTGGCCTCCGTTTCCTCATCTGTAAACTGGGGGTGGCTGGAGATTCATGAGATGATGGCGGCCGTACTGACACGGGTTAGCCAGCGCCCTGCCTTTTGCGCGTGCTCACTCTCCTTTCCCGCAGATGCTTCTGGGGCTGACTCCAGGCTTCTCTGATGGACAAGGGGGCTTGCTCGGAGGAAGAGACCCTAGCTGATGGTGACGTCGTGGTGTGAGTCGTTGGACCAGGGACGAAATCAGGTGCAGCCCGCTTCCTTTGCGGTCTGTCTCCCTTTCTTGGGCCACATGGAATCGCATGGCCCTGGGGAGGTCCCTGTTTTTAAGGGGAAGCTGTGGTACCGAGCGAGGCCAGCAGTGTCACGTTTGGGTTACGTTTTGAAGATGCTGTAGTTGGTCAGAGTGCAGCGTGGTCCCCAGAGGCACCAGAACAAAGCAGACCTACTGGATTAATGGCCCGGGGGAGGGAGCTGATGCGACGGCAGTTGCGTGGCTGTCTGGCTTCACGCCCTGCCTTCCCGGCCCCCAGACGTGTAGGCTGGTCACCTCCTCCCAAGGCCTCAGGAGCTGGCCCACCCTAGGAGATCCAGCGTGCTCCTTGGAGATCCACCGTGCTCCCTCGCCCCCTGTGGCGAGCTCTGTTCATCCCTCCCCCGTCAGAGCTGGGGGAGAGTCTGGCTTGGGAGCCTTCCCTCCTGTGTCTGGGCTATTTATTTGCTCCAGGAAGGGAATGTCGCGCCGTGAGAAGAGCAATCCTGGCCTGGGAGGTCTGCACACAGAGAAGTAGCGGACAAGGCCTAGCGATCTGGCCTTTGCCTGGCGTGCTGGTCAGGAAGCCGTCCGCACAGAACATACACATTTAAGTGTTAATTAGGCAACGGGGGGGGGGGGGGGGGGGGGGGAGCCGGGCTAAGAGATGACCTTTAAAGGTTGTCGGCAGCCCTCCGGTACTTGGCGGCACGAAGAAACGTATCAAGATAGAGAATCCCTGTTTTAAGGCGTTGCCCTTTCCTTTAAAAAGGCTGTCGGGACTGTGGAGTGGTGCCCAGAGAGTTCAAGAGACGGACAACGTTCAGCATTTAGTTTCTCCTGCGTGGTAACAATGGGGGCAGTATGTTTGTCCTCGGCGTCTCTGGAATGATTGGGATCAACCATACCTGGGTGTGTGTGAAGCGTTGAAGAGCCCCGTGGGTGTCTCTTAGCGCCTTCCCCGGGGAGGGGGCCCTACCGCTCTGTCCTGTCCTCTGATCTGTGTGCGAGCAGAGGGACAAAGGAGGAGAGGACCCGGAGCTGTGGGTTGGCCCAAGCCCTTCAACGCCAGCCGCAGACACTGGGCTGCGTGCCCTTGGGGGAGGAGGGGTGCGTCTCCGGATCCCGATAGTAGGACGCGGCCTTCCGTCATCCCTGGGTCCCCCGCTGCGTGCCAGCCTTGATGCTCTTGCACCCCTGAGCAGTGTGGTGTAAGTTCTAATCGCCTGCATCCCACTAGCCTGTGAGCATCTTGAGGCCTGGCGTGTGCTTAGCTCCTCCCCTTCCTGCCTTTCTCCCTCCTGGAGAACTGCACTAGCGGCCGTGGTGTGTCTGACCTTGGGGAACGAAGCCACCAAGGATCTGGGAATCTGCATTCTGGGAGGGCTGCAGGTTGAAGGCCCACCAGACCGGTACTGGATAGCCCCACATGGAGCTCCAAGGGGGCCCAGATAATCAGCAGAAAGGACCGAGGAGGGGACATTTGGGGAGGATCTGATGACTGGAAGGGTCCAGCCACAAAGACGTGGTGGAAGACCGTCCAGTCATGGAGAGGATCATGTGCAAAGGTCCTGAGGCCAGACTGGATTTGGTGTGCTTGGGCAACGAAAAGCAAAAGAAGGTTTGCGAATAGAAGCACGGTGGGCAAAGGAGGCACCGGGTCAGTAAGCATTTAGGAATTTATTCGTGTGTGTCATTGGGTTCCCCCAGGGTAGCTCAGCCTTCCACACACTGCTGGTGCTCTGTAAACATTGGGCAGTGAGATGCAGTTCAGACTGGTGGGAGCCACCGTGGTGAGAATGGCTGTGAGCCCAGACTCAGTGGAGGGTCTGCTGCTTGGTGAACCACGTCATACTATTCGAGCACATCCTGGCCTCTGCCTCCACTCTCCCCTGAGGTTTTCCCTTCTGCGTCGTGCCCTAGCCTTGAGTTTCAAGCCATTTGCCCCTTTTTGCACTGTCTCCGGTCTGTAACAGCTGTGGTCTGGCAGAAGCGGTCAAGGTAGGGAGCCGTTATCGTTTCTGGGTGCAAGTCTGGCTTTCCCCCAAGCGCAGTGCATCCCTGAGCATTTCTTTCCTCCAGAAATGCTGCATTGCTGTTGCGGCCCACCGGGCCCCAGCTGTATTTGTATGTATGCTGTTAAATCATCGCGCCTTAATCAGCGGGGTGCCGCTTCACCTCTCCCGAGGAGTGCAGGGAGACCATGCAGGATGCTGAGGCAGAAGAGAGAGACATACTGAGCGATAGAATTATCAGTTGTTTTTAAACCGTCTTCGTTCCTTCCAGCTGTATTTAGCGAAGAGTTTTTCATTATGAACTCCCCTTCCACCAATCCATCATCGTAAAACTGCTGTGCATTTAGATGGTAATCTTTAGGCAGGCACCTAGGTTAAAGGGGTCTCTAGGCTGCCTGGCTGTCTAGACACACTGCTGGGCTCCGGATTAGGCATCTGACGTTCTCTTGCACGTTACGTTCCTGAGCTTTTGGAGCTGCCTGTGATTGGTTATTTTAAAGCTCTGTGCCTTCAGTGGCCACTTGGGTAAGAAGTTTTGACACACCACTGACCTCTGATGTAGAGGATGGGAGGTTTAGGGCGTTAGATGGGACGGAGGCGGATTTATGTTGTGAAATGTGGGGGCGCCTCCGGGCAGTCCTTCTGGAGGGCCACTGGGTGGGCGTGCGGTCTGTTCACACTTTGGTCGGCGCCCCCCTGAAGTAATTTGACACTGCTCGCCAGGGGAGCGGTAGCGCATGTTGGAATGCCTCCAGCAACCCGTGAAGTGTTCGTAGCCAACCCGCCGCGTCCAGGTTGGGACGCAGGTGCCACGGGACATGTGTGGAGCAACAGGGGAGCGTTCTGTCCGCCGTCGTGGAATGCAGAGACCCGGCAATAGGATTTGATTCCAGGACTTGGCATCCGTAGGAGCCGAGAAAATTCTGTCCTCCCTTCTTTTGGAGAGTTTGGAGGTACAGAATAATGAGACCCTGGGGGGATGGCGTCTGGAGTCCCTTGAGCAAGAATTTAGAGCGGATGGTGGCGATTAGTGATAACGGCACATCGCTC
This sequence comes from Panthera onca, assembly GCF_046562875.1. Lineage (NCBI taxonomy): Eukaryota > Metazoa > Chordata > Mammalia > Carnivora > Felidae > Panthera > Panthera onca. The sequence goes on from NC_138349.1 coordinate 70,848,736, forward strand.
TGCCCTGCGCTGAGAAGTGGTTAGTTCAGCCTTCGACAACTAGCAGAGAACCTCCTGGTGGGTAAATGGGGTGCAGGTGGCTGGAAGAACGTGTAAGTCAAGGGAGAAGGGAGAACAGGGGAAGCGGCAGGCCTGGAGGGAAAATCTGCAGCCTGACTACCTCCCCCTCTGGAGGTTGGATCTTTCTGTCTTTTACATTTTGCGGGGGGCAGGGGTGGGGGAGAGGGTGGTATTGTTGTTGGCTGGGGAGGAAAACAGCTGTAAAATGAGTCCTTTGTGTGCCAAGGGCATTGATCTGCCTTTTCACTCCTTGTTCCTCCTCTTCGGTTTCACCTCCAACACAGGACCTCACTTTTGCAGAGTGAGGATTCAGTTGCAGGCTGAATCTCCTGGGTTGGATCTCTTGACACAGTTAATGACCTACTATTGATAGACTGCGTTTAGGGCATAGCACCTTCTCCCCAGCTGTATGTTTGCCGCGCTCCTGGTGCTTTTGGAGAACCCTGGGAGTGTGGGTGGAGAGGTGGCTTGAGCGGCTTTGAGCTCTGGAGGCATTGCCTGGGTCCAGTCTCCCCTAAGTCTGTCACCTCCCCTGTAAGGTGGAAATAACAGAGCCTCCTTTGTTATGAGGATGGAATGATATGTCGTCTGTCAAGCACTTAGTACAACCCTGTGCCGAGCATGTAGGTAGAAAGTGCTCAGTATAGTGTGTGTGTGTGTGTGTGTGTGTGTGTGTGGTACTTAACTCAGCTGGAAAGCCCCTGTCTGCAGCTACTGACACATGTACTTGTGCACGTGGATGTACACGCACATAGAGGCATGCGCTCCCACACCTTTGCGTCTTCCTGGCTGAAAAGGTGCATATGTCATTTCAGCAGAATTGTGAAGTTACTTTGTGGAGGTCAGCATGCTTTTCTTCCACCACAGGGAGAAATTTCACCAGGGAAGGTGTCTGCGGAGGTGGGAGTGAAGATCCTGGTCCGGAGGGCTCCTGCACCCTTCTTTCGTGGGGCGGGCACCAAGCTCGCATCTGGCACAGCTCCTTGACAGTCTGTGCACACTGTCCCCGGACAGAAGGGGACGTGGCCTGTAGGACGTGCGTAGTTTCCATATTTTATGAGCTGCCGCATCTGATGACCAGTGCTTATTAGTGAATTTCACAAATGCGATATACACAGACTGAAGGAATTGCCCATTGTTTGCACTCGATTGCTGCGTTGAAATGAAACATCAAGGACTGCAGTAGCCTCAGACTCTGTGTGCTATCATCTTCCCGCTTCTCCCCACTTGATTCTTCCCCGTGTCTAAATTGGTTTTCCTTGCAGTTTGCACCTTTCATCCCTGCCCATCCCCCTCGCTGTCGTCCAGTGTTCCTCAGTCTGACCGCACAGTAGAAACACCTGGGGAGATTTAAAAGTACAGGTGCCTAGAACCTACCCCAGCCCAATTAAATTGGAATGTTGGGCCGTTAGGCCGAGGCACATTTTAGAAAAAGCTCCCCACACGCGATTCTCATGAAGTCAGATTTGGAAACAATTGGTCCGGGGGGGCGTTATTGAGAGTTTCCATCTTTTGGCTGTAACTGCTGAACATCATGGGGTCCCTGCACGTATGTTTGGTCAGTTTTGTGGGCTTTGGGTTTGAGTTGGGTCTTCTCTTTGGGTGCTTGCTGTTATATTCAGAGTTGAATATGGATGAGCGTATAACGGATTGCCCATTGGATTAGTGAATGAGGCTCTTAGTCATAGGAGTTATTCTGGAATCTCTAAGCATCTTGCTGTCTGCAATAAAAATAATAATCAAAAGATACCAAAATGACAGTTTAGAGCTTAAAGAAAATACGACTTTTCTTATAGGCTCTGGACTGGATGAATATAGGGAGTAGGGTATTCAGGAGTTGAGCAGTCCATGGATTTTATTTCTCTGTATTTTTTAAATCTGGGGGGCTTTGTTGGTCTTTTGAGGATGGAGGTTTGACCCCATACTTTTGAATATCAGTGACCGTGTGGTTCTAAATCTCCAGAAAAAAATAATTCCAGACAGCCTATTCTGGATCATGTACCATCTGATTGGGAGTGTTGGGAACTTGTTCATGACATTTGTCGTCAGACTGCCTGTGAGCCACTATCTTCTGGGTGGAAATAAACAAATCTGTCTCTCCTGGAATTGACGGGTGGTTCTAAGAGCTCTGCCCAGCAGCCTGGCTGCTTCCCCTCCACGGCCTTGCCCTTGCCCATTTGAATTGAAGGTAGGAGGCCCTCCAGTAGCATATGTGTCCTTTGTCAACTGTTAGGATGGATCACCTTATGTACGTTGTGAAATACAGTGGGGAGGAAAGGGCTGGAGGTCCTGTGCTTCTGAGGTTCCTGAAGTCCACGGACTTGGGCTGATTCTCTACTGGAGGATAAACTGGTGAGAATGTAGGAATGCCATGAGTAGGTTTATTCACGGGGAGGTTGAAGTTTTGCGTCTCTTTTCTTTATTCTGCACAGTTTGTGTGTGTGTGTGTGTGTGTGTGTATGTGTGTGTAATACATTTGTAGAAACAGTTGAAACTTCCATGATCACTTTCTTCAGAACACCTGATGAAGTATCCAGCGCGTGCATCACATGTGGTCAATCACATGTGGTCAAATACACGTCAGTCGCATGTGGTCAGATACACGTCAGTCGCATGTGGTCACATCAGAGCAGCCACTAAGCTGTTTCAGACAGAGCTTTGAGAGAGTGAATTGCCACGGGCCCAGGATCTCACAGGTTTGGAAACTCAATTTTATTAGCTCACCTAGGAAGTTATCAGTCAAAGATTGGGGTTTCCATGAACCAGAGTTGTAAAGTGTTGGTAAATAAAATTCGTTGGTAAAACGAATGAATGGCAGTTCATTCGTTCATGACGAGAACCATGCCTTTGGGAGCAGGCTCCAGGGGGCTTATGTACTCAGGAAGCCACAACAGAGCTGGGTGAGCAGCTATGTTTTCTGTAGGCGTATTTCCCTCTGCCTGTGAAGCCTGATGAATTGGCCTTCACCATTCTGGGGATATTTCTGTGTATAGAATCAATACTGTCTCCCTAGGGTAGCAGTGGAGACTCATTTTTCACAAAAACCCAATGTGCAATTTATTAAACTATTATTATCTCAGCCCCAAATCCTTCTGGACTCTGCTCTGTGATGCCTGAGCTAGGACTCTGCCCATCAGCCCATTTCTGCTCTGCCAGCGGCTCCCCTGGAGGCCCCGGGGGAGTTGGGGGAGGGGCAGTCAGGGGACTTGGTCCTTCCCCTCGGCTGTCTCTTCCCACGAGCGGCCCTCAGGGACGCTTGTCCCCTTCACCTGCACCAGCTGCGTCTGGTTTTCCCAGTGCCGGAGAAACCACCATCACGGTCCCCACCCGCCTTCGCGCCCCCTCCTCAGCGGTCTGGGTGCCAGGGCCCCTTCCCTGAGTGTGTAAGGTTCAGCCCTTGCCGCTTCTGGCCTTTGTTCCCTCGATCCTAGGGGCAGCGGCTGCTGCTGTGGTTGCTGCCTCCCTGATACCGTAGGCTTTTCTTCCTCTCAGTTACCTAGTTAACAACTTCACACCTAGTTAACGATTTATATTAAAGCCCCTCCGTTCCAGAAGCTTGTGTGGTGCCTGACTTCCAGTTGGATCCTGGCTGATAAATCTGACTTTGTTTTCAGCGTTCTTCAGTATTCAGTATTCAGCCGGCAGAATCATTTCCTGAGACATATTGTACTTAATTAGATTACAGTTTATGTTACGTTCCTCAGATTTTGTGCTCAAGTTATCCTGATGAGATTTTGTTTTTGATTCCTCTGTGAGATTGGAGACATACTCGCTTCTCATCAACTACACTTCTAAATCATCAGCTCGACTGAGCTGTTTCCTGGAAAGATGGCCCCAGATGGCTAATGCCATTCATTCTCTTGGTTCTTTTTGGCTTTATTTTCGGAGGGTGACATTTTCCAACCTTATCTCCAAATTCCACGTCCCTTATGCAACAACCCTGAAATTTCCTTCAACTTCTAGATGATGGCTGTTGTGTATTTAAGCTGTACGCACTTGTAAAAAGATTTGAGGCAGCTCAAAAGAAAAAGCGTATATGTTATGTGTAAACACAGACTCATCAAAACGACAGTTTAAAAATCGGCCAGATAATTTGCAGGGGTGGGGAGGTGGTGGCATAGGGTGAGGAGAAGACGGGGGAAGAAAATAGAAGAGCGTGGAGAATAGGGGAATGAACATCGAGCATCTCGGTTGGGCCAGATTCTGGTTAGATGTTGCTCATCTGTGTTGGGTTTAACCCCCAACAGAATCCTACCTGGCAGGCATTATGATCCCCATTAAGAGAGCAGTCCCATGCACTTTTTTTTTAGCACATCTCCTGACACTGAACCGAGGGAAGCTCCTTCAGTGGAACACAGAGTTGTATCTCGGTAGCCAGAGGAAGCGTGCTGGGTTATATAGTCCTCATTTTCTAATAGAACGAAGCCCTTCCTTGTGAGTGACCAACATGTTCATAGCCTTTGCACTTGGTAAGAATCTGCTGGACTTTAAAGGTCACTGAACATCCTAATGGATAGTGTCGGTTGGGGAAAAGAATATCAGAAACCAAATGCAGGGATTCACATGGAGCCCTTTGTTTAGGCCAACACCTAAAGCTGAAGCAAGGGCCCAGAGTTTTGTTGCTGGGTAAAGGCATTCTCTGAGAGAGCCCCGTCTCCTACAGCTCTGACCCGGTCCAGGGTGAGACCTGCGGGGGGCGGGGGGGATGGTGCGCCACTGGCCACACCCCTCATCCTGTGTATCCTTTCACTCCTGAGAGGCAGCACGAAGGGGGTGCCAAGAAGGCAGTCTTGATAAATGGGTTTGAACCCACCCTCTACCGTTTATCGGCCATGTAAACTCGGGTGATCTGCGCCACCTGTTATGGAGCCTTAGTTCCATCATTTAGTAGATGGGGGGGGGGGGGTAATAACAGTGTTACTTTTGACTCAAATACACTTTCCCAAAACATCTGATGTTAAAAGGCATATGTGTAGTGGACCTAAAAACTACCAAACGAGAAAGAGAGCCAAACAGTTTAGGAAAAGGAGATAAAGAGCCAGGCGGGTGGGGACTAACCAGTCACCGTTAGGTGATTGTGAATCGTCCCCACAGGTCTGCAGGGGGCTGGCGATCTCCCCACATAGATGAAACGGATTCAGATGTGGAAGCTAACCTGTGTTAGGTATGCAGGAGGCCCTGGGGAGCTGTCAGGAGGACAGGAGACTCTGGGGGGGGGTGGGGGGGAGGCCACATGCAGGAGAACCCCAGGCCTAGGCCTCAGGTGAGAGAGGCCACCCACCCCTTACGCCAGGTACCTGTGGCCTCACCCCGGTGATGCCGGTGGGCTATGAGAGCTGCCCAGGTGACCCAGAACCCCCCGAGATGCCATCAGTCGCCGTCGTCTGAGCCACTGCACTTGAGGGGGACTTTTTGTGCAGGAAGGTAATCGGAGCCACCCCAGGCTGGGGAGCGGGGAGCCGCGAGCTCCATATTTGCCGTCACGATTCTTCTCGCTGAGCCAGGCCAGCTCCAGTTTGTGGCTCTTCTCATTCTAGAACCTGCCAGTGCAGCTTGAGCCACGATAGAAGATTTTCCCCTCGGATTTTAATTACTGAAACCGAGCATATTAAATATGTACTTATCTGTGATAATTATGACTAAAGGATTCCTTATCAATGCAGCTTAGTCATCTGCTTAAGCGATTCAAACGTGATAGTTGTTAATATGCATGTCTTGTCGAAGGGAATCAGGAGGGGCAGGGTGATGAGGAGAAAATGCTGGCTGCTTATCACTGAGGGGGCCACAGGATGTCCTGAGGGCCCCACTTCAGCCTTCCTGCCCTCCGTCCTCCTTTCCAGGACCTCTTAAATGTTTCTGCGTTTGACCCTCGTCTTATTTAAGAGATTTTTTTTTTTAATCCATTAAGCAAAAAAGTCTTTCTTGATCCATAATTAATTCCGTTTTCCAGCCTCTTCCTTGTAATCGTTAGCGGCCCCAGGGTGGGGGTGGGGGCGGGGGTACCAGGTTGGGAACTGCTGTCCAGGTCGAATCTCCTTAGGAGTCGTCCTTTCATTTATTTCTTCTAGAGGGGAAAACCCATTTGGCCTGAATTCTGTATACGCATAGAATCAGCGGGACCCGAAACCTGGAAGGCACGTTTCCTCCTTGGGTTTAATTCACTCTGAGGTCCTCCAGCTCAGGCTCCCGTTCAGTGAAGACGTCCCTTCAGCAACAGATGGTAAAAAGATTCCGTGGAATGAGTAATTCCTTCATTTCTGTCTGAATGGTTTGTTTAGAAGCAAACAGAATGATTCCCTCCTCCTATTAAATTTGTTCGGAGAACATCAGGATCATACTGAGTTACTGTCCAAACCCACGTCTGGGAGGAGGGAATGGAGAGTGAGAGAAAGGGCATGTCTGAGATTGCACAGCTCAGACCCGGGATCACAGGGAACCTCAGGAGCTTTCCCCGCCAGACTCCGAATTTAACGAACGCTTCACCCAGATTGTTAAAACACCAGGTACTTCGTTCGGGAGATACAATTTTTATCCTGTTGAGATTACCATTCTTTGGCAAACCAAGTGTATTTCCTCTCCCACCGTTTCTAAGTGTACATTTCAGTGGCACTAAGTACACTCACGTTGTCATGTGTCCCTCACCACCATCGGCCTCCAGAACTCTTTCGTCTTGTAAAAGTGAAACTGTCCCCATGAAACACTAACTCCCAGTCTCCCGCCCCCTTACCAGCCCCCGGCCACCACCTTTCTGCTTTGTGTCTCTATGAGTTTGACTCCTCTAGGAACCCCGTATGAGTGGGATTGTGTAGTGTTTGTCCTTTTGCCATTGATGTGTTTCACTTAGCTTAGTGTCTTCGAGGTCCACACACATCATAGCGGGGGTCAGAGTTCCCTTCCGTTGTAAAGCTGAATAATACTCTGTCGCGTGGATATAGACCACGTTTTCGGTTCACCTGTCAGTGGACGCTTGGGTGGCTTTTACCTTTTGGCTGTTGTAAATAACGTTCCTTACATTTTTAAGCTTAAAAATGAACTAATCATCTATTTTTGGCATTGTGGAACTTTGAAATGTCTTTAACTAGTAGAGAATTATGGTAACATGTATGGCACTTACCTGATGGGCAGCTTACGGCAACGCTTGCATCTAAGTCTTTAGGTCGGGCTTTATAAAATCAGTAACACTGCAAATTCTACTTTGGTTTTAGAGATTAAAAAATATGAGTTAATATCTAGGAGTATCCCTTGTTTAAAAGAGTATATAAATGTTAGTAGTCAACACCACAATAAATTCTGAATTTCCTTGTTTGCATTCTGGGTAAGTGGCCATTTATAATTGCATTTTTCTAGAAACTTCCAGCCCTTTACACTTTTCAGCAGAGAGTTGAACTATAAGGGGTTACTTGTGGGATGATGAGGTTCGAAGGCATATCTAAATACTGTGTGTTTTCTCCAGAGTTAATGTGGCAGGAGGTACCAGACCCCCATAGCATACCAGTGTCCTGCTGGGAGTATTGGGCCTGGCATCCTCTGAAGAATAGGTTCCCAGTCAGGAGGGTCCCTCACGACGCGGGGGAGGGGAGCAGCTCTGAGAAGGAACATGGGCCACGTCCTGTCCTCGGCCACTTGGCTTCCGCTCACCACACACCTCGACAGCCCAGCTCAGGGTAGGAGTGTTAGGGGACTGGGCTAACCCCGTCCCTCTCCAAACTTGGGTGTCTACCTTATGCCTCGGTTGTCCTTCCTCCCAGTGATTAGCCGGGTTGGACCACCTGACCCTGGTGGTAACCCAGCCTGACCCGAAGTGAGAAGTTCCCACAACATGCCATATTTGAGCCATTGTAAGGGTTGCAGGCTCCTGGAGGCTGCTGGGATCTCTGGGGGCTGGCCCTAGCCGGAAAGACTCTCCCAGGGCCACAAAAATTAATCCGGGATGATAGGCATTGAGGCCGCCACCCAGACGTCTTGTGGATTTGCTGTATCCCTTTCTAGGATATATTTATTTATTGACTGCATGCCATGGACTGCCCGAGATGTGGCATGAGGCTTGGGGGATATTCACTCCTCGGTGAGTCTGGGAGATTGGCTAGAAAGTCTAACTGATACGGTGTCACGCATCCGTCATTTCTTGAGTTTTCGTGTTGGGCGTCGCCATCTCACTGTAGACTTTCACTTGCTTTCTCGGAAGAGCTGGCCTTCCTTATCCTCCCGTATCCTCCTGGGCATCTTTGATGTTGACGTTTCTGCAAAGCACAAGCCGCCCACCACGTTGTGCTCTGGGCCTGCTTGTGGACCGAGAGCAGTCTTCGTGTCCCCTGGCCCAGGTTTGTTTTCTTTACTGGCACCATTTTGCCCCTTTTGCTAATCCCCAGTCGTGTACAAAGGCTATCCCGTCGTCCTACCACAGCGATGCCGGAGTTCTCCAAGCCCCAGATGGGGGGTGCAGGGCAGGGGCGTGTCACGTCATATGTCTTGGGAGTCTAGGACAACAAACGGAGTTAAGACACATTCTTTGTTGCAAGTTTCTCGAAAGCACTTAATCCATCAGTATGTTTCGTGACTCCACAGCAAGTCCGTGCAGCTCGGTAGCTCTCACCAGGAAGACGTCTCTCCCCTTGATAGAGCTCTTCACATGTCCCAAGCTGGGACGCCCTGAAGATGCCAGCAGGGAAACCCGGTTTGGGGGTACCATATGTTATACTGCCATGGCCACGGGCCCTGCCTGTTTCTTGGCAACTGCCCCTGCCCTCGGAGGGTTCACTGTGGATAGCTTAATGGCATTTTGGCCTTCGTTCCTAGAAGGACACTTCTTCTTCCCCCATGTTGTGAGGCTGCCAGCCAGGAGTTCCTGGAGTCTCCCTCCATCTGGCTCTGCAGATGGCTTTGCAAACCCAGGCAAGAGGGCTCCATCGTCCTTCCTTTGGGCCAGGTGCCTGCCAGGGGCCGGTTGCTGCTGTCATTCTCAGCTTCTTTCTTTCTTTTTCTTTTTTTAAATGTTTATTTATTTTTGAGAGACAGAGAGAAACAGAGTGTGAGCAGGGGAGGGGCAGAGAGAGAGGGAGACACAGGATCCAGGATCCAGACAGAGGCTCCAGGCTCCGAGCTGCCAGCACAGCCCGACGTGGGGCTCGAACTCACAAACTGTGGGATCGTGACCGGAGCTGAAGTCGGACGCTCAACCGACTGAGCCACCCAGGCGCCCCTCTCAGCTTCTTTCTATTCCAGGGTTAGGAGATGTCCGACCCTAAGGAACTGCTTTCTCCATGGCCTGGTGTCTCAGACCCTGTGGATGTTTAGGTAATAGTATTTCTTTCCTGTCCTCTAGGACCTAGGTGTCCGGAGGGCATGGCCCATGGTTTCTCCCAGTTTCTCATGCAGTCTGTGGTGAAGAGTAGGAGTTCAACATACTGTTTGCTAAATCAGTGATTACAAAATGAAAGGTCAAGTTCTGGAAGTAATTTAAAAAAAAAATTTTTTTTTAATGTTTATTTTTGAGAGAGAGAGCGCATAGGGGAGGGGCAGAGAGAGAGGGTGACCCAGAATCCGAAGCAGGCTCCAGGCTCTGAGCTGTCAGCACGGAGCCCGGATGTGGGGCTCAAACTCACGAACCCGTGAGATCATGACCTGGGCCGAAGTCGGCGCTTAACCGGCTGAGCCACCCAGGCGCCCCGGGAAGCGGTTTTCATTTGCTACAATTCCAGGCAACTTGCCCCATCACTCCGTGCCTCAGTTTTCCAAATTCTAAGGGGTAGCTCATATTCCTCAAATAGCTGCAAAGGACATTGGAGAAACTTCCTTGGTTCTGCACCTGCTGTGCGCCTGCTGCCGTGCACAGGGGGGCGTCCAGGGTTTCTGTCATTGGAAATCCTGTGAGGTGTAGGTATCACTGACCTGCTTCCACAAATGGATGGGCACAGGTTGCTGAATAACTTCCCCAAAGTCACAGTGCTCTTCAGTTCGACAGGTGTAATTAACATGCAAGGCTGCCTCACTCCAGAATCTGTGTGTGTGTGTGTGTGTGTGTGTGTGTGTGTGTGTGTGTGTGTGTTCGTGTACGTGTAAGTCTGCATACACACATACTCCTATGTATATATGTACACACATTTAGGAAGTGGGGGGGAATATACATATATGCATGCATAATGTACACACACACACCCCAGGTGTTTAGGAAGTGTGGGGAACTATGCACACACACACACACATATACACACACATTCCATGTGTATGTACCGTTGACCCTTCAACAACACAGGTTTGAATTGTTCACGTCCACTGATAACACAGATCTTTCCCGATAAATACAGTGCAGTATGTAAATGTATTTTCTCTTCCTTCTGATTCTCTTAATAACACTTTCTTTAACTTACTTTATTGTAAGGATACAGCACGTGAAGGGCGCCTCGGTGGCTTGGCCGGTTTAAGCGTCCGACTTCAGCTCAGGTCATGATCTCACACTCCGTGAGTTCGAGCCCCGCATCGGGCTCTGTGCCGACAGCTCGGAGCCTGGAGCCTCCTTCAGATTCTGTGTCTCCCTCTCTCTCTCTGCCCCTCCCCTGCTCATGCTCTGTCTCTCTCTGTCTCAAAAATAAAAACATTTAAAAAAAAATTTAAAAAAAGAATACAGCACGTGATACCTAAACCGTAGACAAGACGTGTTCATCAACTGTTTATGTTCTCTGTGAGGCTTCCGGTCACCAGTAGGCTATTAATAGTTAAATCTGGGGGGAGTCTGAAGTTAGACTCCGATTTTCGACTCTATAGGGGGTTGGTGCCCTTAACTGCTGTGTGGTTCAAGGGTCAGCTGTATCTGTGTGTGTGTATTTCCCCCGACACTTCCTGAACGTGCTGAACGCCAAGGGCGCCTCACTGTAATTCTGACTTTCGCAATAAATGTTGCACCATCATGTCCACCAGCCTTTCCTTCTCTGAGTGGCTGTGACCCTTTGGCCCTTGTGGTCAGCCCCTATCAGGTGCTCCCTGGGTCTGGTCACTCGCGCACCCATTTTCCCAGACACGTCTGCCTGCCGTTGAGTCTGTCAGATGCCAGCGTGTGTGTCTTGAGCTGAAATTCTTAAGCCTGCAGAGTATGTCCCCAGTTTGTCAAGACAGATAAAACGAGTGCTTTTCAGATGACTTAAAAGATTCTTGACACAATCCTGAGGGTGTTTTCATAGGTTTTCAGGTCCTGGTCAGCCAAACTCTGGAGTACGTGCTTAATAAACAGGAGTAAATGTTTAATAAACAACGTAAGGGTGACAGAGGGAGAGCACGAGTCTCAAGTCAAACTCTGGGTTCTGTGAATCTGTGATGGATTATCGTTCCCGCTTTTTTTGTGTGTGTTCTTCCTGAGAAGCTCCCTCTCTTCCCTCAAGAAGCTATATGATGTGGACTCTTCTCCTGGCACTTGGGGGCCGGTTGGCCTGGGGTAAAGGGTTGATGCATAGGGAGAGGTTCATAGGGGAGATTTGGGGGACGGTTCACCTGTTCCTCCCTTTGCCAGATGGGAGCACCGGAAGTGGTTGGAGAGTGGATTGCTGCCTCCAAAATTAGCCTCTCTTGTCTTCGGTTCCCGAACGCTCTTACTGCACTGTTTGCCCTTCTTGGTGAGCCGTCCGCATTGCGTTCAAGTGCAAAGACAGATTGCCTATCGGGGAGGAGAGTGAATTATAGGTGCTACTAAGTTCTAAAATTTTTCTTCCTCTTTTAGAGGAAGCACTTTTCCTGCCTGGAAAACAAACCTGACTCTGTTTTAACGTCAGGAAAGGGGAGACCCGGCGAAGCCCCTTGAGGGCAGATGTGCTCGTTTACTTTCCCTAGAGCGACTGGGGCTGGGCACGCCGGGCAGCCAGGAGCCCCTGGCTGGCAGCGCAGGTTTCGTGCTCTAAACGCAGGGGTGGGGCATGCTCAGGGGAGCTCCTGCTGGAGACGGTAACTCCAGCTTCAAGATAAATCCGTGACTTTGGTCTCAGAGAGTGAAGCAGTGCCTCTCTGAAAGTATAAGCCGGAGTGGGCGCATTCCGGTTTGGGAACTCCCAGGTTATTTTCCGGAAGAGCTTGGGACCGATGCGGTTTTGTGGGGGAACGTTTGGACCCAGTTCGGGATCTTGGAAGAGCGAGGTGGAAATTCCTCGCCGATCTGACACAAGGCTACGCGGGCTTCTTGGTCGGACTGACAGGCACTTGGCGCGAGGGCTCGGGCGGCGTGTGGCTCTTCTTTTTCAAAGAGTAAACTGAGTCACTGCCAGCTGTTGTCGTGGGTGCGGAGGGAAACGCAGATTCGTTGGGCAGGTGTCAGAGAGAGGCTTGGTTGACATTGCAGCAGCCGTGACGGTGCAAGCACCAAGGGACTGTCTTAGGGGGGCAGGGGTGAGAGGGGGGGCCCAGGAGGAGGGTGGGGACTACTCAGAAGTGGCATGGGGAGGGCTAGTATTTGAGGCCTCCCTCCGTGGGATCAGTAGTGACACTTTGCTTTCCGCAGGTCACGCTGAGGCTGGGACCTAGGTCTCCCTGAGGCGGTGCCTGGGACACAGCACTCGGCCGCAAGGGGCACAAGTCAAGTCCGTTTTTAGAGAAATTGTCAACAGCCTCTGCTTCCTCCTGGGCGAGGCTGTCCAGAAAAACAGTTGCTAGAAAGAGCTATTTACAGAGGCAGAGGGTTGTGGTCCTTCATGTTTTAGTAATCATTCCTTAGATTTCAAGGAGTCCCAGATCCCCTTAATGGATGTTGACAACAGTGGTGGAACCTCCCTTTGCACATCGCGGGACCTAATGGGGCTTTTACTCCCTTCACCTTGGTTTGTCTTGTTCTTGGCCGTGGATATGAGTGACTGTGCTGCCCTTGTGCGAAGGTGATCACTTTCTGTGGAGTGAGAATTGGGCTGAGCCCGGAGATGCTCTCCGGCAGCCACCGCCTTTCCCCTGGACGACCGTCGACAGCCACGAGCAGGCCTCCGTCTTCCGCCGCTGGGCTGAGAAGAAATACAAGTGGGCTTCCCTCCTGTGGGGTTTGGGGCAGAGGTGGGTGGACTGCAGGGGCCGTCTATATCACTGGGGGTCTCAAGGCCGTGTCTGCTTCCAGGAAAGAGATTCTTGCAGGATTTTCTCTGTGGCTCTAAGGAGAAGAGTAGGTGGTTTAAAAACAAAACAAAACAAAAAAAAAAACAAAGAAAAAAAAAAAGAAAACAAAATAAAACCCCAAAACCCCCAAACGCGTAATGATCATGTAGGCACTGTGGTAGTTAACCCTGATTTTGGCCTCGGTTCTGGAACAAGTTCGCTGGTGTAGACAAACCCCTTATTAGGTCATGGCTCGTTATTTATTCCTTTCCTTCCCTGGTCATTTCCTCCGCGAGAGTCGCTCCTACCTGCCCCTGCGCTGATTTCTGGCCAGCGTCTCCCGGAGTGACGCCGCGCTTCTCCAGCACGATTCCTTACTCAGGGTGCCAGCGCTTGCCCCAAAGAGCCAGGCGTTGGGTTTAATGAAGGAGTCGACTTGATCCGTGCTCACTGCGCGCTCCCCACGCGGGGCCCGCCCTGCGTTCCTGTTCGGTACAGAGCTGCATTTCCCTCTGACCCCAGCACCTTTGGCTTCTCTCGTTCCCCCGCGATGTGGGATGGGGAAGCCAGACCCCTTGCAGCCGGTGGCCCCGGGGCGGCCGGGAGGTGCTCCGGGAGGCAGGGCAGATGGGCTTGGCCTCCGTTTGGCACAGGGGCCCCCTCACCCAGCGTCACCCTGGCTCCTTTCCCCAAAGCTTCGTTAATGGAACCGCTCTCTTAAAAAAACCTGAAATCCTGTCTTGTGGGGAATCGGGCGGCATGGCCGGCCGGGGAATCCCTCGCCTCCCATGGTACATTGGGTTGTCAGAACCAGCTGGTGGCCGTCAGAGGGCTGTAGCTGCCCTTGTAGCTTGATGATCCGGGTTCTCAACCCCCTGCTGCTCTAGCATCAGACATGGGAAGCTTTGAAACCCCTGCCTCGTTGGATACCTTGAGTCATAAAAAAACGTGTGCCGAGTAGGGGTGGGAGGCGGGAACAGGTGGCTGGAGCTGCTTCGTGCCCTCGCCACCCACTTCGGCTCTCCTTTCTTAATAGGCTTCAGGAATCCTGGAGTGCTATACCCGTGTCCCCTGACGCTTCAAAATGTAAATGAAGTTTGCAGAGCTGGGAGGAAGGGGCCCCGCATTCCTGCTCTCTCCCCGGGTCCCGGGGGGGGGGGGGGGCGGGGGGGCGGGGGGGGCGGCAAATGCGCCCCTGAGCAGCGATTGGCCTGTTATTACCAGTCCTGGCTGCTCGCTGAGCTAATAAAGGGGCAGAAGGAAGCCTCTGTAAAGGCACTTGGGGCTTTGCCAGGCTGAGTCACAGCTGACTTAGGGAAATGCCACACAGGACGCCTTCAGTTCCCCCCCTGTTCTAAATGAAGGTTTGCAACTGCATAGTCAGAAAATGAATCACAGTCGGGAGAAAGCGTGCATGAGAAACGCAACAGAAATGGGAGTGTGGGAGGGCCACAGAATGGCACTGCAGATACAGACCCACACCTTCGGTCTGGCTCGTCCCTCGCGGAAGATGTGTCCCGATGCCAGAGGTTAGAGCGGAAGGGGGGGGGAGGGGGCCCGCTGTGCGAGCGGATCCTGTTCTGTTCGTTTAGCCGGGCTTTTTCCCTGGCTGGCACAGGGCGCCCTAGGCACGGGAACATCTCTTCGCTTTCTCAGCCCAGGGCATGGCAGTGGGGCGGCTGGCGAGGGCCAGCTGGAGGGCGGCAGGAACCCTTCCAGGGCCTGTATGACACATCATCCGAGGAGCTTTGAGAAAAGGATCCCCAGGCCCCATTCCAGATCCACTGAGTCAGACGCTGCAGGAGGCGCCGGGAGTCTGGAATGCGTGCGAGCTCCCAGGGCTGATTAACTTGCATTCTCCACCGGACACCCACTGCTCAGTGGGCTCAAACTGGCCTCGAGCCTTGTCCAGTGAGGACTAGACCTTGGGTTCGAGGCCACCCTTGGGTCCTCGTCACACTGTGTCTCATTAATTCTAAAATGCACATCCTCCCCCCCCCCCCCCGTGTTTTAACATCTCTGAGACCAGGATGCTCACGATGGACAGTGTTTCATGGTTTAATTGATACAATTTTTCCTCCTAAGTGGTATGGAAAAGTAATGGTGTGCCCCACAGTTGATGGTGTCTCGATTCAATGACCCCCGTGTTGCTTTCGCTTAAGCTCCTGTGGGAGCATGTTCTTTCTGATCCGCCTCCTACGTAACTCCTGGTGGTCCATGCAGGCGAAGCGCCTAAGCTGTGTAAACGGCGGCGTACGACCGTGAGGGCTTCGGTTCCCGTCATCACACTGTGGCTTTACGGGAGACTGGTACCTGTGTTTTACTCTGCTTTGGGATCGATGTCCTACTGGCTCGTGAGGATGACGATGCCCATTTTACACGCCGGGCGCTGCTCCCCGCCCCCCCCCCCCCCAGGAGTGACTGGACAACGAGGTGGACCCCTAGTTAAGTGGCGGATGTAGCTCTGCCACCGAACCCAGTAGCCGGTGTCAGCACGCACCGTGTCCTTCCAGCCTTTCCCGGTCACCTTTGTTGGCGGCCCTTTTCGTTTCCCGATAGCGGTTCGGGTGAACGCAGTAGAGACGGTTGATTCCTTTCGTCCGGTCTTCCAGCCTGACTTCTTAGAAGCCAGTCTTGTGCAAGAGTTGTCCATTAACCACTTGGAGACTCCACGAACTCGGGTATGCAAGCTTTTTTTGCTCAGGGCTCCGCACTGGAGAATTGCCAGGCACCATCTCCCCCGTTTCCTGGACTTTGAGTGATAGCAGCATTCTGCGTTCTCCGCGTGGATGAGCCGCGTATCTCTGGGCAGCAAGTTTACTCCTCTCTGTGAACTTGGCCAGGCCTGGGGGGGAGGGTGTTCCCATCACCCAAAGGTTTCAGCGCGAGGAATGGCCGTGGGTGGAGATAATGGCCCAGTGCCTGCTTCGGGGACCTGGTGCGTCCTTGTGGCCCTGGGGCGGGTCCCTGGACGCCCGAGCCTCCGTGTCCCTGCAGTTGCAGAAGCCAGCGGTGATTGGCCCACTGTCCGGGGACCCGGCCACGGAGGTTGTGGCCTCAGTGCTGGCCTTTTGTGTTTAATGCCTGTTCTTGAGAATTTTACATCGTGGGCTTTGGGGCTCGAGAGGGGTATCGGATGACGTAACAGTAATGAACAAGGATCGGACACTTTCTGTAAGCCAGGCATCGGTGATCCTCCTCATCAGCCCTCATTTAAACAGTCCCTCTCGCTAAGTCAGTAGGTTGGCCGCGTGCCAGTGTCCTGGGCCGTCCCAGGATGCTCTGCTGCCCCGGCGTGGCGATTAACACACTCCCTTTCACTTGCACAAGTGTTCCCGTGTGGATGCAATGCATGCGTTCATCCTGGTCACGTGCCCCGTCTCATCTGATCCTTATAACGGCGCCGCGGAAAAGGCAATATTATTCTCCCGCTAATTTCAGTGATAAAACGGAGGCCCAGCATCTGTGAGGCTTGCTGGTGGGCACGTGGCAGCGATGCGCGGGGGTCACCCCGTGGATCCATGTGGGCTGAGCCCCGAACGCAGTGCTCAGGCCTGCACAAGAAGGAGCTGCTTCTGGAAACTAGACCTCAGTGCCAGGAAGCCTGGGCTCCTCGGGCATTCTCTTCAGCAGGTTGCACCCTGTCAGCAGAACGGGTGCTCTGGGAGTATAGAGACCTAACTGTCGTGGTGAGAAGACTGGCAGGGGTGGAGATAAGGGGTGGCGGTGGCACAGACAGCGGCTGATAAATGCAGGTGGTTGCTTCCTCGGCGGGGGGGGGGGGCGCGGTCAGCTACCTGCACAGACTGAGAGGCGACTGTAGTCAGGAAAAGAGGGATTGTAGTTCCTTCTCACAGGTTGTGTGTGTGCGTGTGTGTGCGCACATGGGTGCAAGCACGCGTGTGTGTGCGATGCGTGCGAGCGTGCGTGTGTGTATCTTAAGCTGTATCTTAAGCTGTTGATTAAAGAGAATCACAGAGGTCTTTAAACTTCCAAATAGGTTTTCCATTTGCTTCCAGAGCAGGAATTTTGGAAGGTGGTTTGGTTTATATGAATAATCGAGGCAAAAAGTCTTCCCAGAAGATGTTCGTTAGACTTGAGGTGTTGGAAAGCAGAGTCAAAGATCAGGGCGGAGAGAAGCAGAGCCTGAGCAGTCCCCCAGGGGAGCTGTGGTGGTCGAGGGTGAGGTGGCCTCTTGGGACGAGCTGTGTTGTGAGCCCGGATTCCTGAACTTGGCTGCCCTGCCGGCTCTGTGGCCTCGGGCGGGTCGTGGGCCCCCGTTCTTCGCGCAGGTGCGGACAGGTGGATGTTATCTGTGTAAAGCGTTGAGTGCTGCGAAGGGTGTTGCTGAGTATGGCTGCGGTCGGGACAGGCTCATTCATCGGGCTCACTGGCTTGCATCGCACAGGATATGGGCTTGGGGGAAGCACAGCAGGAGAAGACAAGCTCACTGCCACCCGGAGCTCTCACTCTGAGCCACATGGAATTGTTCAACCCACTGAACTGACTTCACACGCCACTGCCGGCCTCCCCTGGCAGTTGAAAAGCACTGCCCTGAGATCCGTGTCTCCCCGAGAGAAGTGGCCGCAGCAGTCCTGTAAATGGGATCTGGTTGCGGAGGGAGGCTTTCTCAGAGGGGTGATTTGGGGCCAGATGCTTAGGGAGCACACCCAGGTGTTCCTGCTGCAGGCACAGTGTGGGAGGAGCAGGTGGGCGGTCCACTACAGCAGCGGGCGTGGGGCCACACAGGCTCCCTGTGGGTTGCGG
The DNA here is from genome assembly GCF_046562875.1 of Panthera onca. Taxonomy (NCBI): domain Eukaryota; kingdom Metazoa; phylum Chordata; class Mammalia; order Carnivora; family Felidae; genus Panthera; species Panthera onca. The sequence goes on from NC_138349.1 coordinate 70,866,619, forward strand.
CAGGGGACCCATCAGTGGTCAGCGGGAGGAGGGCCAGCGCCCCTGCCGCGTGCATGGGGTTGCACGGTCAGCCTCTCTGCGACACGTATCTATGTCTGGAACCATCAGGGGTTGCACCTGGATCCTCTGGCCCGGCCTGACTGGCTCCCATGTACGCCTTGTGGCTTGATTACCATTTAGGTCACGACTCTGGCTGCAACATTGTGAAATTCCAGCATCTATAAAATTTAGACCTACTGACATTTAGAGACAGTGGTGAAATGAGGCAGGTGAAAACTGCTCAGGTTAGATACTGGAGTGTTAACACTAAACTGATAAGTGGACCCTTCTTATTTTTTATTTTATTTTTTAGTTTCTTTATTTATTTTGAGAGAGAATGTGTGTGTGTGTGTGTGTGTGTGTGTGTGTGTACGCCCATGAGCGGGGGAGGGTCAGTCAGAGAGAGAGGAAGAGAGAATTCCCAAGCAGGTTCCATACATATCAGTGCAAGGAGCTGGACTTGGGGCTCGATCTCACAAACCGTGAGACCATGACCTGAGCCGAAATCAAGAGTCAGACCCTTAACCGACTGAGCCACCCAGATGCCCCAAATGGACCCTGCTTATTAAAAGATAGCTCTTTTCTTTTAGAGATGTGCTTTTTTTTTTTTAATGTTTATTTATTTTTGACAGAGAGAGACAGAGCATGAGGGGGGAGGGACAGAGAGAGAGGGAGACACAGAATCTGAAGGAGGCTCCAGGCTCTGAGCTGTCAGCACAGAGCCCGACGCAGGGCTCAAACTCACGGACCGTGAGATCATGACCTGAGCCGAAGTCGGGCACTCAGCTGACTGAGCCACCCAGGCTCCCCTAGAGATGTGCTTTTGACTGGCAGATCATTCATCAGGATTCATCAGAAACCAACCGGTGTTTATTCAGAGACTGTCCTAGGCTCCGTGGAATGCAAGAGAAGCGTAACGTATGCCAAGACCATACTCACCTGCAGGGAGCAAGGAGTGACCCAGGCTACGAGTAACCCAGAGGCAGCTTCTACGGAAGGCCTGGTGCCAGATCAGCCCTCGTTCAGGCTCGCAGTCTGCTGGGGCAGGGGGATGGACATCAGCAGCCAAGGTTAAGAACCATTGTCCTAAAATAAATCGCCCCTTTGCTGCTACCAGAGCCTTTTCCTGTATCTCTGAGGACACTTGGTTCCTTTCTCCTTGGCAGAATTGTTTACCTGTTTATTTCCACCCTGGGAATTTGTAAGGCCAGGATCTGAGCGTGTGGAGGGGCATCTGCCAAGTGGGCATGGGCGGTGGGGGCAGGAAGCCCCACACGGTCCTTTTAGGTTCACACCCCCTTGGGGCCCCCTCTCAGTCACTGCTGCTTTCACACTGGCTGGGGTGGGCGGTGGGAGAGCTCCCCTTGAATTCTCTTGCCCAGGCGGGAGCCCACACCTCTTGCTTCAAGTTCATGCCGCCCAGCTGGGGCCCATCTGGATATTTTGATGCAGCTAGATTGCTAGGTAACTAGTGTGACTAGATCTGACCACCTTCTTGCGGTTGGGGGCTGGCTTGGTCCCGCCTAGCCCGTAGCCGTCTTCTGGGGAGGGGAGGTGAGGGGGGCAGGCGTCTGGCCTGCAAGTGGACTTGGGAGTCTGACCTGCTTTGCTCGGTTTCCTTGTTTAGGAAGGGAGGAAAATAGAAACATCCACCTTGGATGGTGCATGCAAAGGCTCAGTGCTGGTCTTGACCAGGCACAGTGAATGTTACTGTTTTTCTTGGTGCCCCCTGCCTCCCCCAACCCAGGGCCTCCAGACCCCCAGACTCCTACACCACAGAGCACCCAGGGAGAGGCAGGAGGGCTCTTGCTACTGTGAGAAGACCTCTTTCTTCCCCAGATGACCTTCCCCGTCTCCCACTCAGCCCCCCCACGCCCAGCACAGGGCATCTGCTCAGCAAGTATCTTTCAGCTGGCAGAACATGCCAGCGAATCTTAGCGCTTCACGGTTCTGAAGTAGGGGTCCGCGGAAAAGTGACCCACAACCATGGTGGGAGGCTTGCGGGTGCCCCCCAGCAGGTGTGGCAAGGGGTGGTGGGTGGAGGCGGGAACACGACAAGCAGCGAGGTCCAGACTTTTAAGACGGGGAGTTGGCTTGGAGAGCTGAGAAGAGAGCGCCCTGAGGCGGTGTGCAAAGCTCCCCCCGAGCCTCTCGGCTACTCTGCCCAGTGTCCCGGGAGGACACTCGAAACAGAAGAGAAGGACGTTGTCTTCAGGGTGTGGTGGAGGCCACACGTCGACACTGCCGCTTGGCTCCCAAAGCCGGGGTGGCCCTGGTGGCTACGATTTCACACCGTGGGCCGTTTCCCCCGCGTAACCACAAGAGACAGGAGCGAGCAAGGAAGCCTCCTGGCGAAGCGTGAGCCGTGCGGTTCGCAGGGGCCAGCGCGGTGGAGACCAGCGGGGAGGAACGGTGCTTGCAGGAGGAAGGGCCTCAGAGGCTGCTCGGTGTTGGGACAGGAGCAGGAGAAGCGCAGGTTTGGGAGCGCAGAGGCGGGCTGGCCGGGGCGGGCCGGTTGAGGGCGCTTCTTGGGGCAGGAGGCCTCGGGGCACAGGGTCAGCCGTGGGACGCAGGGTGGTGGGATGCGGGCGCACGTAGGGAGGAGCCTTCGGGCGAGCCAGGCGGTGAGCCCCCAAGTCAGAAGGCCGAATGACTCTGTGTCATAAGCGTGCTGACCCCTACCTCGTTTTGGACGTGGGTTACCGATCGTCCCAGGTCTGTTTCTGTTTCTGCAGCGGGGTCCGCGGCGGAGCACCGCCTGGGAGGCCCGCGCCCCCTTCGCCTGCCCCCTTGCCCTCTGGCAGGCACTGGGGGGCGATGCTCCCCCCCTGGCCGGGGGCGGCTCTCCTGCCCAGAATGCCAGCGCCGAGCAGCTGGTGAGTGCTGCCAGTGAACCCTGACCTGTGGGTTCCTGGATGGCTTCCAAACCGAGTGGCCCCTCTGGTTGTCTGTCTGGCCTGTAGCTCGTTGTTTAAATGCTCTGGTGGTTTTTAAGCTCTGTTACTGCCTCCTTCACCTCTCCTTTGTGGTGTTCCCCTGTGGTAGGGACATTTTAGGGGGAAGGAAAGGATCTCCGTGTATGCTCTGAGGATGGAGCAGAGAATATTCTGGGCTGTTCTTGTCTGAGTCACTGGGCTGCCATGAACTCCAGGGAACAGGGCGTCCTGGGGCAGGACACGGAGTGACCCCAGGATGGCTCACTGGGGCCTGTCCCCCGCCCTGTTACCTGGCCTCAGTTTCTCCTCTTACGCAGTGGGGGTAACCAAGGGCTCGTGTGAGGACCGGATGAGTGAGCGTAACAGGGTGTTGGACGTAGTCATAACACAAGAAACTGCACACGTTGCTGTTGTCCTTTATTTGGTTTCTAGACCTCTCTGCCTGAGCCTTGAGGGTCCCCCCCCCCCACCCCCCACTTGGGCTTTTCTGTTTTTGTTTTGTTTCTGTCTCCAACATATTTTTCTAGGGACTTTTCTGGTTTAAGTGAGACCAGGAATACAGATGCACTGAGTATGAGTTCAGAGGGGTTTGGACATGAGCCTGGCCTTCGTGGAGAAGCGGAAGAGGCCACGGTATATAGTTTTCTTTGGGCAGGTCATGGGCGCAGACCACGGGGCTTTCGAATACAAGAAACGTGGCTACCAGGAAGAAGCCGATAATGGAAGAGTTGAAGGCGTTTTGAGAATATGTGTGTGTGGGTGGGTGTCTATTTGTGTAAGCACCTATGTATGTGCACGTGTGTGTGTGTGTGTGTGTGTGTGTGTGTGTGTGTGTTCGTTCCACGGGGAATCTCCCCCCACTCAGTTCTGACCGATGGTGCTCTTGGGCTGCCCAAGACACCGTCCTGTGGAAAGCCCTGCCCCCAGGGACCCAGGTCGGCTTCCTCTAGCCAGCTGAGATCGTCAGGGATTGCTTAAAACTTTTGGCTTCTGATTTTCCCCGTAAACCCCAGAGCCAGCCCTTGAATGGAAATACGTTTGCTGTTCCGCCTCTCGTCGTGATTAGCTTGTTGCATTAAATTAACTGTCGGGTTGCCTGGAACCAAAGCTTCTTAAAATGAAAACTGTTTCCCTGTGGAAATTTATGCAGGATCGAAATGGAAGATGGTCTTCCCGCGGAAAGAGAAAAGTACCCTGAACGCGGAGTCTGGAGCTCAGGACCTGAAATTTGGGTGCAAAATGCTTCTTGTTCTTTTCCTGCGTTACCTGGGAAGGGCCGCCGGATTCGCATGCCAGCTGCCTGTATTTGTTGTTCTTTGATTTTTAATGTTTCCCGTTTTATTTATTTATTTAAAAAAAAAATTTTTTTTTTAACGTTTATTTATTTTTGAGACAGAGAGAGACAGAGCATGAACGGGGGAGGGGCAGAGAGAGAGGGAGACACAGAATCGGAAGCAGGCTTCAGGCTCTGAGCCATCAGCCCAGAGCCCGACGCGGGGCTCGAACTCACGGACCGCGAGATCGCGACCTGAGCTGAAGTCGGACGCTTAACCGACGGAGCCACCCAGGCGCCCCTAATGTATCCCGTTTTAAACGATCCTCTTGGTTACAAGTAAGAGCAGCCTGCTGAGGGCTATCTTACACGGAGAAGGGAATTTCTTACGGGGATGTGGGGGTATCTCATATCACTGAGCGTAGGAAGGCTGCCTGGCTTCAGAAGGCCAGGGGTGAAGTGGGACGGTGAAGCAGCCCAGGGCATGGACTGGGTCATGGCCCAGACCGCAGCAGCCACGCTGGGTCACTGCGCTCTCCTCTTTGCAGAGGGCTTGTCGCCGGCTTGGGAAGCCTCCACCTGTTCATCCTGGATTCGGCCTCCCAGCGTGGAGGGTAAGCCAGCACCTCCTTGGAGGAACTGATTGGCTTGGCTTAGCACGGATGCCCGATCCTGGTGCCTCCGGCAGTGGCGGGGTGGGGGTGGGGGGGTCGTCATGGTGCCGGTGCCCGGGCCGGGACACTTCTCAAAGAAAGGAGGTGCTCCCTCTGAAGATGCTCCGAGTGCCTGCATTTCAAGCGTGTGTCCGAGGCACGTAGGTTGCCCTTGGCGCCTGGGCGCCCGAAGGCTCTGAAAGCATTTTGCTTCCAGGTCTGTCAGAGACGTTCCTGGGCCTGCGCCGACAGGCAGGTGGAGAGGAGGGGAGAGGGTGGCAGCACAGGCCCAGGGACCGCACCGTCTGTCACGTCCTCTCCCGGGGGTCTCAGCACGAGCCATTCCTCCTGTCTGTGGGGTGGGGGTGGTGACCGGAGAAGAGGGAGGGGGGGCGAGGCGCACGGGAGCAGGGCTGTCGGGTTTGGGTTCTCGCCCAGCGACTCGTCTCCCGTGGGCCTGCCCAGGGAGGGGGCGGGGAGCGCCCTGAGGCCCCCGTCTGGCCGCTGTCTGCTTGGGGCTGTCGGGCAGGACAGAAGCAGACCCCGAGCAGGCGTCTCTCCTGCTATGGCCCGGTGTCTTCGTGCGCTCACAAGACGTCCAGCGTGACCGCATCCTGTCCTGCCACCGAGGCCTCCCCGATAGCTGTGGGAGGGGGCGAGGGGCTCTGGGGAGACCGAAGGGTGGCCTCGGTACCCCCGTGCCTGCCCTTCCACGCACACGTTTGTGGGGCTCTCTTCCAGCGCCGTGGGGCCTGCTGATGAGGCGCTGCCTGGGTGGCAGCTGGACGGAAGGACCGGGCGGTGCTTGTCTGGGCAGCACTTGGCATCTCTTCTTCAGAAAGCGGCCTGCGGGGTCACCGCGCACGGAGCACGGCGTCTGGCGGAGGGGGGGCACCCCAGGGCCGAGAGCGTCCACTCCGATGAGACGCTTGGCTCCGGGCCGCGTCTGTCCAGCTTGGAGAGGCAGGGGCCCTGGAGAGAGGGTGAGCCCCGTTCTCCTCTTGGCCTCCCCAGTCTTCCTCACGCCAAGTTTCTTGCTCTTTTCCTCTCCTTCCTTTACAGCGCAGTCGGCCTGGCGTTTGTGTCCGGTCTGTACGTGGAGCCACAGGGCTCGGCCGCTCTCAGCAGGGGCCTGTTTCCAAGCAGTTGTCCGGGGAAGGGACCGGGGCAGCTATGTGAGGACCAGGAGGTGTGACCTTCCCTCGAGGGCAAGCCGTTCCCTGCGCGGAACGGCCCCCGATGATCTTGGGCAAGAGTTGAAAATCTCGCAACGGAATCACGGTGCGGCGTCCCGTACGGCGTGCGGGGGAGTGGATGGCACGGACCGTGGCCAAGGGGGGGTTAGTTAGCAGCTCCGAGTGTGTCATGGCTGGTGGTGCCCATCGGGACTTCGCCACCGTCGCCGGCACGTGGGGGGTTCAGATTCTCCCCTCGTGGCCTTCGGAGCCCAGGGAGTGACGTGAGCTTGTCGGTACCCGGTGAGACAAAAGGCCGTGTTCCCTGTGAAGGTGCCTTTAGGGGAGGGGGGTCAGGGGTGCTCCTGGGCCTGCGGACGGGGCGCCGATTTGGGAGATGGGGAGGGGGGCGTTGTCTTTCCGGTGCTGCCCTGACCCGTCGCCGCGACTGAGGGCAAGTCACCGGTTCCTTTCTTCGCGGCACGTGCCAGCCTGTGCCGTGTCTCTGACGTACAGGGTGAGGCCGCGGAAGGAGGACTTCGTCTCTGTGCGGCGCTCCGTGTGACAGAGCGAGAGTCGTCATGTTACAAGCCTTGGGTGGCAGATTCGCATCCTGAGGGAAGCCAGTTTTGACGTATATTCCGTTCAGCTTCGGAGCCGGCTCCAGTTGGAGTGGGAGCCTCCCACTCGCTTCACCGTGTGCCCAGCGATCCCAGGTTTTGGGAGCTGGGCCGCCACGATTCCTTTCTGGCCACAGAATATCAGGTTTTCAGTTTAGCTTCCTGATGATTTCATGCCTCGTTTCTAGTCCTCTCTCCTGCCCTTGCTCTGCCATCACTTGGTCGCTTCAGACTGACTCGCGGAGGGATCCGCCCACGTGACTGTTTCTCAGTGAAATGCGGGGTAAGGTTTGAGGTTAATACGTTGACATTTCCCCTCTGATTACCTCTTTATCTTGGAAAGAGTCATTTTTAGGTGGTAGTGAGGTGGGAGGGATTCCTCAGCAGGAGGAGGGTGATTGGTCTCAAGTAGGCCCTGCGGTGACCCGAACGTCGGAAATAGGGTTGGGCCGATCGTGGGTCAGAGTCCCGCTGACCTGGTGCGTCCTGATGTGACCCAGTGAGCTGGCTCTCTGGGATGGAAGCGGCACCGGGGCCCAGGGAACGTGTCCCCAGCTCACCTTTTCATCCAGTCCGGAACGTTGGCTTGGTCTCCTGGTCATGGTACACACGTGGTGCGGCATCAGTAATGACAGGTGGGGCTGGTCACGTGTCACATCACCACTTCCTTTGTGCGGGCCTGAACATTGGCGAGGGCGGTCGGTCACGCGTAGTGACCGGGACCGTTGGCCTGCCTTTGGGGGTGGTCCCCCCTCCATTTTGGTCCCCTTCGGCGCCACCGTCTGCTGGGTCATCGGCGTGACCTGTAGGATTTGAGCCACAAGCGCGGCCAGGCTCCCCATCAGAGTCTCCGTTTGGCGGTGGGGTGGGGGAAGGGCTGTGCGTGAGCGAGCTTCCCCCCCCCCCCCCCCCGGCTCCAGTCTCGGCTTTTCTCCGTTGCGCCCGCACGGACTGTGTGTGTCTCAGCCACACGACACCACACAGCGGGGCAACAGCAGGCATTCGCTTCTCGCAGTCCTGGAGGCTGACGTCAGGTGCCCGCACGGTCAGGCCCTGGCGAGAGCCGGCTCTCAGATCGCTTTCTCGCTGTGTCCTCACCTGGTGGAGGGGACCTGGGGAAGGGAGGTCTCATCTGTGAGGGCACTGCTCCCAGGCAGGAGGACTCCACCCTCGTGACCTAACCACTCCCCTGAGGCCCCGCCTCCTGACGCCACCATATTGGGTGTTGGTGTTTAAACGTGAACTTGGGGCGACACAAACGTTTGGACCATAGCAGACCGGTGGGGAGCTTGCTTCTTACGTGGCTCCTCCTTACCTCGGATCCTCTGCTCCTGCCATCGTTGTGGCCACACCGTGCCAACCTGTGGCCCTGACCCTGCAAGACGTGACCGGGATCTCGCCACGGAGAGCACAGTCAGTTAAGCATCCAACTTCGGCCCAGGCCATGATCTCACAGTTCGTGAGTTCAAGCCCAACATCAGGCTCTGGGCTGACAGTGTGGAGCCTGCTTGTGATTCTCTCTCTCTCTCTCTCTCTCTCTCTCTCTCTCTCTCTCTCTCCCCGACTCTGCCCCTCCCCTGCTCATGCTCTTTCAAAAAAAAAAAAAAAACCTAAAAAAAAATTCAAATAGCTGTTTCAGTTTATTACAGTTTTTATTCCTTTTGATGTTCCAGTTATCGCAGCCTCAGTCAGTGAGCCCTTCTCTAGGTGGCTCCTGGTCACCTTTGATCACTGTCTTGCTACCTGGCATGAAAAGATTGCTGGGGTCACGTTGTGCATTTCTCACCCCCGACCCGGAATCCGCCATTTTCGCAGGGAGCCTTGGCTCCTTTTATCAGAAGGTGATGTTTACCGCTGCTGTCCGGGCCCTGGGGCAGCCGGCTTCTCATGCTCCTCCCCTACACTCTCTCGATACCTGGCGGATCCTTCTGCAGGTGTAGCCACCGCGGGTTGCAATGATCTGTTATCCCCGCCATCCCCTCTGTGACCGAGGCTGTAAGTGTCCCAGGGCCGGTATCTGGCTCAGCCGTCTCTGGATGCTTTGCCCCCAGCGTGCGTCTTACCACATAGGACGGCTGAATGCAAACACCTGCTGCCTCAATCTTTCATCAGGTTTGCAAGAGGTTTCTAAAGGCTACACCTGAGTTTCTCCGGGTCCCCACTCCCAGCCGGGATTAGGAGGAGGTTATTATATAGTAAGAGTAACCCCCCCCCCCCGTCTCCTGCCAGAGCCCATCCATTTGGCTCTAAGCGGTCCAGGGCGTGCTGCTCAGGAAGAGCCTTTTGACGTTGTACGTCTTGGTCCGCCCTGTGGATGTTGCCTACGCCCCAATTGGCCCTGGCCAGGACTGTTCCTGAGAACAACGAGGTCCCTGCCAAGGGTGCGTCTCTTGGGGCTGCCCAGCTGCACACCACCCCCCACCACCCCCCCCCCCCCCCCGTGCCCAGCCCTATCACTGTGTCCCTGGAGTCTTTGCTTTGCGGAACACTGTGTTCTATGTTTAAATGGAACCCGCATGCCTCTCCTCTTCCAGTGTCGCTGTGCCAGCAGGACGCCACTGTCTAGACCCCGGGGGCTCAAGGCTGGATGTTGAAATGCTCCTTCAGCTCCTTTTCTGCCCTTCCCTCCGCAGGAGTCACTGTTCTCGTCTTCTGCAGGCTGCCTGGGAGGGAGAGTTTCTCTCTTACACACATACCTTCCAGTAGATTTTCTCTCCGGTGCCCATGGCCCCCGGTCATCAGACGTGCCCAGACACGGCGGAGCCTCAGGCTGGGTCGTGCTGGCACACCTACCACCGCTTGTTTAAGAGAAAACTTCCAGTGACTTCCTTAACTCTTTGATAGGCGGAATAGCTCGTAAGCAAACTTTGATGTGGACACCAGGCTAGAAATTGGTTAACTTTGTTTGGACTCCCCCCCGCCTCCCCTGCCCCATCTCTCTCCAGGTTTATTGAAAGCATTGCCTGGGGTGGGTTTACACCAGGTGCTTCTCCACGGTGCTGGGTCGTGCCAGCGCCACGGCCCTTCTCTGGTGCTCCCCGTGGAGCCGTGATCTTAGAGCAGTGAGTGAGCTCGAGCCCGTGTCCAGGTGGGCTGCAGCCACCTCCCCTGACGCCACCCGGGTCTGGATCCGCTTCTGAATCTGGATGTCTGCTTCCCGCTCTTCCCTCTTTTCTGCTGGAGAGGCAGCCCTCCGCGTGCCTGCCGTGTGCCGGCCGAGGCCCGTGAGGACGTGAGGAGTCCCTGAACCACTCTTGGAGAACAGCTCCCAACCCCGGAAGAAGCACCAGCCGGGTGTTCGCGCAGGAATAGGCAACTCCGTTCTGCTTCCCTGTCCTCACCTCCTCCATTCCTTGTTTCCCTCTCTCTTGTGTTCTCTGCTTCTGCCTCAGTCCCTGTTTCAGCTCCCTGGATCTCTCCTTCCTTTTGTTCATCCGTTTTTCTGATGGGCTACGTGGTTAGCGGGGAGAGCTCCAGCACCGTTTCTGCATACTCCAGGTTTGGGCAAGGATGCGCTTTGCCAGGCAGGAGAGCACTTGTATCTGTTTTGGTTCTGGGCAAGTGTCCTGTCTCAGTCTGATCCTCTTTTAGTTTTATTTTTGAGAGAGACAGAGAGAGAGAGAGAGAGGGAGGGAGGGAGTCTGACCAACCAAGCAGGGGAGGGGCAGAGAGAGAGGGGGAGAGAGGATCCAAAGCAGGCTGCGTGCTGGCAGCAGAAAGCCCAGCGTGGGGCTCGAACTCACGATCTGTGAGATCCCGACCCAAGCTGAAGTCGGACACTTAATCGACTGAGTCACTCAGGTGCCCTTCACCCTGATCCTGTTGAAGATGGACGGTGTCGCCTTTAGAACCCACTACTGCTGTGTGCGTGTCCCCTGTGGAGGAAAGTTACACTGGAGGAGGCTTGGTGACCTCACCATAAGGAACAACAGCTGGATGTTTTCCCAGTCACTGCACCAGGCACTTAATGTACAGGTCCAGTCCTCCCGGTGGCCCTGGGCAGACACACGCTATCACGGAATGCATTTCATGCAGCTCCTGTAAAGGGGACATTGGGAGGATAGCAGCTTGGCTCTGGGTCACAGGGCTAGAAGGGCAGAGGGGAGACTTAGAATTTGAGCCCAGGTCTCTCTGATCCTAATGTTCGCCCTGAACCCCTGGGCAGCACTGCCTCTTGTAAACAGCCCAGTTGCCAGGGCTTGGCAGAGGGCCACTGTCCTCATGAGCCTTTGCCCCACAAGTGTCGGTTGGCTGTTGTCACTTCCTGCAGGTGTATTTGTTTAACTAGAGGTTGATAGACCGACTCATTCATAGTTGGCGGGAAAAGAAAAGCGGCGTACCTCTGCCTTAAAAAAAAAAAAAATTGTTCTCCGTTAGATCCGGGTTTACAAACTGGGAGTCCCAAGCCTCGAGGCCCCCAAATCAGTGACTGCACACTGATCCTACCTCTCCCCCAACCTGATCTCTCAGTGAAACCCACACTTTATCAAGTCATAATATTGGGAAGCAGGTGTCCTGGGGAAGTCCCGTGTTAGCGTGTGTGCTCGGGCTTGATCTTGTTTCTTAGTTGTATCTTTTTAATACATTGTTTTTTTGCAGAAAACCACAGTCGATCAGTCAATGGAGGGGGATGAGTGTGTGTCTTCTTCCAGAGGATCCTAAAGGTCTCAGCTATTATTAACACTGAATTTATTATCTGTATTTATGATAAACCCACTAAAGATGATTTGGGGATGCGCTGTCAGCCTGTGGGGTGTGGGTGTGTGTGTGTGTGTGTGTGTGTGTGTGTGTATGTGTGTATGTGTGCGCGCACATGTGTAATGCATGTACACGCTTCTGGGCTTTGGCACATATCTACGGGGGTGCTAATGTCTCTGCAGGGTTGTGGTTCATGATTTTCTTGATTAGCTGTTGAAGCGCCCAGTGTCCCCTCATTAAGCATAACTTATTTGGGGTTACGTTGAATTGGGGAACGTGTCGAATTGCTGTTTCAAGGGATGGCTGTAAAATCACGAGACTGGATGTCATAGACTCATCAGCATGTGTGCATTCAGAGGAGGGGCCATCTTCAAAGATGTTGTTTCGGGAAGGGTCTACCCACTCACTTTCCCGACACTGTCATTGTTCAGAGCATCGGTGGAGCTCTGCTTCTGGCATTGCCACCAACACCTAGTTCACGGGCTTGCATGAGAAAATTGCACTTGCTCTTTGGGACACACTGTGAGTTTCTGAGCAAGAATGAAATTACTGAACTTGATCGTTTGCCCTATTTATTTTACTCTCGGCTCTGAGTGATTATTAGCTGTTTCCAAAAATCAGGTGTGCCTTAAAGGATGAAAAGTATGCCGTTGGCTCTGGGGGAAGCCAGTCCTGCCAAGGGGACTGTTTTGAAGGGTGGCCTATAGTCCTACTGTGTGAGTTCCAGGATCTGAAAACAGCCCCTCTGTACCCAGTGACGCCCGTATTGGTGTTGCCTCCAAGATTAAGTTTAGACTCTTAGGTGTTTTAGGCTTCTGGGAGCGGGCGCCCTTACCTCTTTTCAGTTTTGTACCCATTTGAGACTGTCCTGCCTAAGCCCCTATTGTGACAGACCTTTATGTCATTTCTTAGAGGCTTTTTTTTTTTTTTTTTTTGCTTCCTAGCTCTCTGCTAACGTGAAAAGGGGAAGTGTGTGTGTGTGTGTGTGTGTGTGTGTGTGTGTGTGTGTGTGTGTATTTATAAGGCAGCAGGTGTGTTTAAGCCCTTCTGTACTGTGGGAAACAGAATGGTTTTTTAAAGAAATATTTATTTTGAGACACAGAGAGAGAGCGAGCAGGGCAGGGGCAGAGAGAGAGAATCCCAAGCAGGCTCCACACTGTCAATGCAGAGCCTGACGCTGGGCTTGAACCCACGAACCGTGAGATCATGACCTGAGCTGAAATCAAGAGTCCGACCCCTAACTGACTGAGCCACCCAGGCGCCTCGGGAAACAGAATATTTTAATGACCTTCTTTTGTCTACTCTAGCCCCGTGATCGTAACCCTCGTTTGTTTGTTTCTTAGCATCTGCAGCTTTGAAAATGACTTGCACACTGAGCAGGTGTGATCTAGAAACCAAACCACAAACCCACACTGTGCAAGCACTCTGAAGGTGTGAGCATGCCATAAAAATACTTTCTTAGTCATTCTGTTTGGTGGTGAACTTTGTAGGCCCCAAAGTACAGCTCTCACCATGTAATTAAAGCATGCCCACAGTGACATGTAAATGAGCTAAAGATTTTGTCCCTGCCCTTTGGACTTCCGGTGGGACATAAACAATTCACACGTCTAGCTCCGATTTAAAAAGAAACACAGGTGTTCTCAGATCTGCATGACGTCAGAAATATCCAGCATAGAGTTAGATGGACTTAAATTAAGTACAAGTTTTGGTAGGTACTTTCGCGCAGTAAATTTTTATCATATTTTTCTCTTTAATGTTGATGCAGGCGCAGGGACTAGGAGAGGGGAACGCACTTGGTCTTGAGAATTCGGTGTGTTGGTTTGTTGGTAAGCATCACGGAGAGAGCTGTCCCTCCACGAGAAGAGCCCTCCTGACCCAAGCTGTGGTCATACTGGGCTTGGGCCAAGCTACCGTGTCGTCTTGTCACCAGTGGAATGTTTACGTTTATTAAAAAGCAAAGAAAATATAATTAGAAGTTCTCCCCAGATCTGCCGACGGCATGAGACGTCCCTCTGGTTGTACTGTCGGGAAGTAGCTGTGAGTGTCACATACTGGGAGTAATCGCAGGGCTCCTGGTGCTTCAAGGAAGCAGGTGCAGTTCCCCTTAGAGGGACTGGAAGGTGCTTGCCCTGTGTTCCAGAATACACAGAATTTCTTCAGGTCCTTGGAGAAAGCATGGAGGGGATCTTGGAACCTCCTACTGATTTTTGGGCTGAGTCCTTTCCGTGAACTCAGCAACCCAAATGAGGGTGTTCAGGGTGGGCAGGACCTCCTCCGACAGCCCCACCCAGTTCCCCCCGTGACAGGTTAGGGTCCATTCGGGACCGTGGTCTTTCCCTCTGAGAACCCAACTGTGTGGTTATTAAATATAGGTTGCTGTGCTCTAATCGATCGTACGAATACTGAAAGATCATAGCATTCATTTGCACCCCCGTCTGTTTTCACGGGCCTCCTTCTCTCCCAAAGAGACCACAGCCCTACCTTCAGAGCTGCTTTATTTGTTGATGAGGTTGAAAAGACTTGACGTGTTGTGTACGCTGATCCCCACCAAGCTGTTATTCTTTACTCTTGTTACATGTGAATTCTTCCCGAGCCTGCTTATGCCTTGTTGGCGGAAAAATGTTTGAAGTCAGTAGACTTCCAAAGGAGACTGCCAGAGTTTGAAGTCAGGACCAGATTAGAGCATTTGTAAACAGAGATGCGATAACCCGTCACCCAGCTCCAACGTAGCGTCAGTTTCCCCAAAGCAAACTAACCGAGATGGGGCGAAGGAAGTTGTACAGGGTGGTGGGGGGCCGTGGAGAAAGAAAGAAAGGGCAGCTGGTAAGAGGTCTCTGTGTTCTCCAGATTCTGCAATTTGCTGGGCGCCCCTCCCTGAGGATGTCACGCCAGGCCGGGCTGGAGTTTGATAGCATCACGCGGCTTAAATTAAAGGCAGATTGAATAATGTGAGATGAAAGGTTTACTTTGTGTGTTTGGACTGTGAGCCTTTCGGCCAAGATTGTGTCTTAAATTTTGTGCGGTATCGCACCCATGGAAAGGTCAGTAACATTAAAAAAAAAAAACAAAAAAACCAAAGTTGAGTGGCGGGATCGTGGGACTGTCTTCTCAGGGGTCCTGGATTTGGGTAGGCTGCAGAGCTGGGCCTTCTTAGCAGGCCAATAGCTGCCTCCAGGCAACGAGCAAGGTATACTGGGGTGTGAAGGGTAACGAGGCAACTCTGTGTCGGATGGCCAGATCCTGAGAGCTCTTCCAGTGATATTCCAGTCTTCCGTTTAAGTGAAAAGTTAAGCTGTTTTTAAACCTCTCGTCATGCTTTATATCATCATTTCTTCAGAACTGGAACACGTATGCCAATCCCTCTAAAACGGATTTTCGGCAGAGTTCTTATTTCCCCCTCCTGTCTGTCCTTCCTTCCGTCAAGTCTGTGTTTTCACTGGCCAGATACGCCAGAGAGGAGTAGGACAGGGTGTAGGTGGAGGCCACGTGTAAATGGATAACGGCCCTGCGGTGTGGGAAGGCTGGGGGGTCAAGGGGAAAGAGGAAGGACCCTTAATGGACTGATGGGGAGGGAGGACGCTGGAAGGCCTTTGGGAGCGGGGGACCCCTGAGCCGTACCTAAAGCCTGAGGCAAGTTACGCAGACGAGAGTGGGTGTGCACAGGACGGCCCAAGCAGAGACCCCGAGATGGGGAACTAAGTGGAGCGGGGTGCCTGGAGGGGTGTGTGCGGGGATAGTCCGAAGCCTGCAGTGGGGGCACCGACAGGGCCAGATCTTGTAGGGCAGGCAGAGAGGTGCCTGATGAGGTGTATAGTCCAGAGGGGGAGGTCAGGGTGGGCTTCAAGGGCTCCTGGGGTGCTGTGAGGAAATGGGCGTGACCGGGATGAGGAAGGAGCCTGCCAACCCCGGGACCACGTGACTCTTCACCTTAGTTTATAGGGGCCCGCGGCTGAGGCCTCATGCATGCGGATGCTTTGAGAAGGCCCCTCCCCCACCAAACCCCACCCCACCCCAAGGCGAGTAGAAAAATGCCAGCACTGGGGCGCCTGGGTGGCGCAGTCGGTTAA
This sequence comes from Panthera onca, assembly GCF_046562875.1. Lineage (NCBI taxonomy): Eukaryota > Metazoa > Chordata > Mammalia > Carnivora > Felidae > Panthera > Panthera onca. Next base: position 70,882,080 of record NC_138349.1, read on the forward strand.
GCGTCCGACTTCAGCCAGGTCACGATCTCACGGTCCGTGAGTTCGAGCCCCGCGTCAGGCTCTGGGCTGATGGCTCAGAGCCTGGAGCCTGTTTCCGATTCTGTGTCTCCCTCTCTCTCTGTCCCTCCCCCGTTCATGCTCTGTCTCTCTCTGTCCCACAAATAAATAAAAAAAAAAAAAAAAAAAAAAAAAAAAACGTTGAAAAATGCCAGCACCACTAGGCCAAAGAGCCGGAACGCAGGGGACCCGTCAATGGCCACGCTCTGGGCCAGGCCCCAAAAAGGCCCGTCTCTTGAGTTGTACGAGGGCCTCGGGCCATCGGCTTGCGGGGGTGGGGGTGGGGTGGGGGGGTGGGGGGCCGCAGGGCAGAGGGGGGCAGAGGCCGTCTGCTTTGCGGAGGCCAGCCAGGGCGCCCCGGGGGTGATGACATGTGGCACCGCTTGATGGCTCTCCCCCTCGGGGCTGGGAGTGAGCGGGGAGGATTGACGTGGCTGACTTCGGTTTCCAGACCTAAGCCGCGAGGTTGTAAACTTCCAACCTAACTGCTCAGTCTGGGGGTTTTATATTCCCAGTGGTCGGTTAACGGGATGGATGGTAATATTTTGCAGAGCGCCAGAGCCTGAGAAAGATCCATAAAGCAAACGCTCCCCCCCACCCCCATTGGGTGCCGCACGGTGTTTCGTTTGGAAAGAGGGACGGGGTCAGAGATCCCTCCTCAAGCCTGGCGTTGGTGGCACCCCCCCCCCCGCCTTGCTCATTTCGGTGGCTTTCCGTATTCACCTGCTTTGGAGAACTGTCTTAATCGTTTGCTTTAAAATTCGCGAGAAGCCGCTTTTGGAAAGAACCGAATGCATCGACACACCTTGCTGTGTACCTTAATTGTCCCCAGCGATGTGCCCACGCTCTCCATTCATCAGTGCTGTTTGTCTGCCACCCCGTGCATACCGCTGGCTGCGTGAACTCTTTCCAGGTGTGAATTAATTGTGCTATAAATCACTCCTTGTTGCCAGAGTGTTGCTTCCAGGGTGTGTAATATAGAGCGTCTTTGCAGGCGAAGACAGAGTGTCCTCGTGGTCCTGCCCTGAATGCGGGCGACTGCGGCCCTCTGTGCTCGCTGAGGACTCATTAACCCCGTGGCCTTTGTGGGGTGCCGGAACAAATAGAGCTGTCATTTTTCTTCTCTGGAGTTTCTCACTGCAAGCCTGATGGTCGCAGGAGTGGTCTCTGGGTCCTTTCTAGTGCCTGTGGGAGCGGGGGGGGTGGGGGGGGGGTGGGGCGGCATTTGGGCCCCCGAGAGGCCACTGTGCGGCTCGGCTGTGACTTAGCGCCCTCCCAGCCCACGTGAGGCCATCTGTCCTGCCTTCCAACAGGCCTCCTGTTATAGCTGCTCTCTCACACCCCACTCACCATATGCAGCTAGTTCTAAATGCAGGTGCGCTTGAGAATTGCATCCGTGGGGTCATAGAGAAGAGCGGTGTCTGCAGAACCTTTCGCTGTCCTGGCATCGACAGGGTCACGCAGGTGCTGTGGTGCCACAGGCTGACTGGCTCTGGGCTCCTCAGTCCCTGGGAGTTGGTGGAGCCCCGCCTGTCCCCCAGAGTGCCCGTCAGTCAGAAGGCGTGGAGCCCAGGCATCCGTGGTCCTTCCCATTTATTCAATAAAGATCCTCAGTTGGTTCTGGTAGTGCGGTTGGAACCACTGGTTTCCAGGTTTGTCTCCATAGACTCACCATTTCTCGGGTGGGGAGGGGACAGAGAAAAGCAGGAACTATCTTAGAGAAGGGACTTTGGGGCATCCACGTGAGACCTTTCTCTTTTCTGGATGTGTCTTGCCTGAACGGTCAGAGGACCTGAGTTTGGGACAGGGAAGCATCTCCCAGCCCCTTCTGCGTCCCAGACCCCCGTTCTCCTGAAATTCCCCCTCGCTTGTGCCAGAGCCCCCTTCCGTGAAGGGCCCAGTCGAGAAGAGGCTTCTTGAACCTCCATCTTTCCAAATCTGGGTCCGTGCCCCTAAACTCTGTCCCAGAGCACCTTGTGCTTGCCCCGTCTGGGACTTCCTGCGCCTCAGCATCCTTTGGGGCAGCTCAGCCTGGAGTGTTCTGGATACTTAAGAATCGGCAGAGAGGATTTTCTGGATGATCTGTCATACTTCCGCAAGCCCTTTCTTCCTGCAGCACTGTGACACTGTTTTTGCTCGGTGGCCACATGCCGCTGTTAGCGGTGCATAAGTAATGCGGTGTATTTTGGGTACTCTCATACTTTTGTGATGAGTGTGCTGTTCGTTTGTAGTCTGTTTCTAATCTGGCTCATTAGGAATTAGCAAACTTGTCTCATGCTCAAAATAGATCATGTTGCCAGGATTTAAAGCCAAATTCTGACTGCAGATAGGCTGTGAATTTTGCTATTTCTTAATACTTCTGTCTTTCCTATCCTATAGCCCGTGTGCTATTTGGGGAGAAAATCCACAAATCTGAACCTTTTGAGAGGAGACAGGACAGACAGGATACCCGAGTGTCCTTCAGGAGTGGCCACGCGCCCTGGTCCTGAAAAGGTGCCTGCGTCCTGCAATTCACTTGGCGTCAGAGTCTTAGAACTGAAAGGGGCCACAGTTGGTCTGGTCCAGATGCTTCCTCTGCAGCATCCCTGAGGACGGGCACCACCTTCCTGCTGGAACACTCTGAGCAGGCAGCCCAGCAGCCTCAGGATGTTGTCTGAGCCATGCAGAAAGGTCTGGGCCACCTCATTTTCCTGATTGGTGAAGTGCGGGGGTCGGGTAGACAACCCCTGAAGTCCTCTGTGCCTCTGAAACTTCCGGTTAGTTGACATCCACCAATTTGGAACTTCCTGGCCCTCCCACGTCTTGCACCTGAAAACCTCCCAAATATTTGAAAACGACTCTCCTACCACCTTCTCTTACCACCCGCAAGTGCAAGAATCCTCTCCGGATCCTTCACATGTTAGGATTTTGAGAAGTTCCTTCAACCAGAGCGGTGTTCCCTTTGTGTGTGATCTCCCCGTCCGTTGTAGTTACTATCAGCGCGGAGCAGAGGCCACTATTGCTTTCCTTGTTAGGTAAATTAAGTGGCTTTGGAAAAGCACTTAACACGGGGTCTGGCAGTTGGAAAGCACTCATTAAATGCTCCTTTCTAGATGCTGCTGTGCGCGCTCTCGCTAACTGACGCAGAGGCTCCACTGTGCTGGGAGCCCAGCTGGGAGGGGTAGGAGCCCTGTGTTTACCCCCGCTGTTGGCTGGGTTGCCTAAAGGAACACCGGTTGCACATAGAGGCAGTTTGGGGCTCAGGGGGGAGCCAGCCGGCACCAGCCACGCTGTATCTGGAGCCCGCTGGGGCCTCCGCCGACCCTGTCTCCTTGCCCAAGCAGGGAGCCCCTGCCTGCTGTGCCCCACAGAGTGTCTGGAATTTCCACTTAGACAGGTTTGATAGTCTCTGAGACAGCCCCGTGTGTTGAGTCACGCTTGGCTGATGATGGCTAAATCGCTTTCATGAGTTTGTGGGCCACCAGCAAAGCAGCAAACTGGGTCAGGATGGTGGCTGGGGGGATGGGTGGACCTTGGGGGGGGAGGATGAGCTCTGGGTGGATCGCGGCCGAGGCAGCGGGGGGGGGGGGGGGGCAGCCCCACGCTCCCTCCACACCCGACTGCTTTCTGTTTTCTGTTTCTCATGGGAGTGGAAACATGGAGGGTGAGCCCCAGAGATCTAGGAACGCAGGGACTTGGCTGGTCCAGGTGTGGGGTCCCTGGGGTAACCGTCTTCTGAGCCGGTTTTTATGACAGAGATGGGGACGTCAGGACCTCTGACCCAGGAACCCACCAGCTCACCAGATTTCTGGGGAAAGAACATCCTCGACTCCTTTCCTAGGAGGGGTTTGGTGGCCATCTGGCTGGGCCTGTGGCGTGGGTACCTGGTTTACATGGATTGCCCGGAAAGCCCGTGGGACCTCTGGGTCCTGGGCCCCTTCTGCCTGACCCCCCAGGGGGTCCGTGGGACAGGCAGCAGAGTTGTCTGTCAGCTTGCCCGGCCCCCTCCTCTGGTTTTGTCTCAGGGCTGGGTCTCGCTGGTAAATATGAAATTAGGAGGCTTAAGGAAGGGACCACCACAGTGAGCCACGGTGACCTGCAAACTGTCTTGGAGCTGACTTGGGAAAAAAAGAAGTACGGGACGGCAGCGTTCCAATGAAAACGGGCAATTTTCGTACGTTTCCTGAATCCTGTACAAGCCAGTGGTTGAAAGAATTAAATGGGTGATTAAAAACACGCTTTGAGGGGCGCCTGGGTGGCTCAGTTGGTTAAGCAACCAACTTCAGTTCAGGTCATGATCTCGCAGTCCGTGAGTTCGAGCCCCGCGTCGGGCTCTGTGCTGACAGCTCAGAGCCTGGAGCCTGTTTCGGATTCTGTGTCTCCCCCACTCTCTACCTCTCCCCTGCTCACGCTCTGTGTCTCTCTGTTCCTCAATAATAAATAAATGTTAAAGAAAAAAAAATAAAAAAAAACACACTTTGAGCATTTTGTTGCAGCATAAAGGCCTGCCGTATTAAAGGTTTCTCTTCTTTCTGAATACCTCTAGGAATATTCTAGTAGCTGTTGTGCCGGCCTCCCTTTGCTCTGGAGTTGTGTTTCTTGAGCGTGGGGTGAGAGGGTGCTTACACCCCCTCCCCCATTATAGAATGGCCACACGTTAATGATAAAACTCCAGAAGACCATGGGAAGCGGAAAGGAGTAATACATCATCCATAGGTATAAGCACCATGGCCATGGTTCCCTCTAAGCTTGATTTTCTTTTTTCTTAATATACTAGAGGTTGGGGCGCCTGGGTGGCTCAGTTGGTTGGGCATCCAACTTCAGCTCAGGTCACGATCTCGCGGTCTGTGAGTTTGAGCCCCGCGTCGGGCTCTGTGCTGACAGCTCAGAGCCTGGAGCCTGTTTCCGATTCTGTGTCTCCCTCTCTCTCTGCCCCTCCCCCGTTCATGCTCTGTCTCTCTCTGTCCCAAAAATAAATAAACGTTAAAAAAAAATTAAAAAAAAATATACTAGAGGTAATAATAACCTATTCCCTTTTTTTTCTCCCCCTCGCTGGAAAATTTTAACCCTACCTCGTAAGTGTTTTTACATGATCTGACAAGTTTTTTTTTTTTTTTTTTTATTAAGATTGCATGGATATGTCTACCTGGCTAATTCCCTGCTGGTCATTTAACTTAACAACGAACACATTTTTACACAAACCTTGGCTGCATTTTTCACCGTTTCCTTCAAATAAATTCCTGGGAGTGGAATTACAGGGTCAGAGACTTTCGAACCTTTCTAAGGCTTTTGATAGGTGTTGTCCGCTCCTTTCCAGAAAGGTCGAACCAGTCTATACTTGGACCAGAAGCCTCTTTTATACCTTTGCCAGTGGAAATGTTAACGTTTGCAAATAGAGTCTTTGTTCGTAGCCTAGGGGAGATAGACATGGCCATTTTCAATACTTTAATTCTATTGAATTCAACAGCTTCCCGCGTGTATTAACTGATTCTGTAGCCCATTTTTTTTTCCCATCACTTTGTATGCGCCTTGTAATAGAGGTTACAGATTACATCCCTTTGTCTATTTCTAGGGGTGGTATTTTCCCCTTTTTTCTTTTCTTTTTTAAACAGGGAGACATTGCTATGTGCAGATTCCCAGTCTTTTCCTCCATGGTTCCTTCCATCGATTTAAACCTCAGAAATGCCCTTCTCATCTAGAACTCAAATAAATATTTACTTACATATTACTCTGGTGTTTGGCGTGTTGGCTTGATTTCTGTGTTTAACTCTTTATCTGAATTTATTTGGTATTTAAATTTTTTTTTATTTTTTAAATTTTATTTATTCATTTATTTTTGAGAGCATGAGAGCATGGGCAGGGGAGGGGCAAAGAGAGAGGGGGACAGAGGATCTGAGGTGGCCTCTGCACCGACAGCAGAGAGCCCGACGTGGGGCTCGAACTCAGGAACCATGAGCTCATGACCCGAGCTGAAGTCAGATGCTCGGCCAGCTGAGCCACCCACGTGCCCCAAGTATGTACGTATGTATTTACTTATTTATTTTTACATGTTTGCTTATTTTCGAGAGAGAGAAAGAGAATGTGCGTGAGGAGGGGAGGGGCGGAGAAAGAATCTCAAGCAGGCTTTGCACTGTCAGCACAGAGCCTGATGCGGGGCTCAAACTCATGAACCGTGAGATCACAACCTGAGCTGAAATCAAGTTGGAGGCTTAACCAGCTGAGCCACCCAGGTGCCCCTATACTTATTATTTTTTCTAAGTAGGCTTCGTGCCCAGCACGGAGCCCAGTGAGGGGCTTGAACTCACAACCCTGAGATCAAGACTTGAGCCGAGATCAAGAGTCAGATGCTTAACCCTCTGAGCCACCCCAGTGCCCCTTTTTTTTGAGTATTTTTGAGAAGTGAAAGTGAGTTGATTTCCCCCTCCCCTGCAGGAAGCTAACCAGTGGTCCAGGCTTCACAGCCAGTTACTATTTCTTCGTTTCCAGGGGAGCAGCTTCTAAGTGTCCCTCTTTTGTCCTGCCCTCCTTCTGGGTTGGGGCCAGGTGGAAGGAGTCCCAGGATGGGTGGGGAGGACTAGCTGCCTTGGCTCAGCCTCTTTTGACGCCAGTGATGACCTGTATTGATAAAGCTCTTCCCCCGACATCCGCTCAAGGGACCTCTCTTGGTTGGAATCTTCACCCTTCTCGCTACCGGAGGGAGAGGTATGGCGGGGCTGGGGAAGAACACAGTGAGTTCACAGGGCGTCAGGGCATCCTGACCTTTGTCCTCTGCACTTGACTTCCAGGCTCCTCCCTGCGGGCCCAGCTTGAGGAAGATTCAAGCCCAGGCTTGGTATTGCCACTTGCTTGAGCAAATCACCGAGCGGTCTGCCTCGGTTTCTCCATTTTTATTTAAGTAAAGAAGAATGGGAATTAAAAAAAAACTATCTGGCTTACTACCTCTTGCGAAACTCCAACGAGACACTTTAGAGTGTTTTGAATCATCTAAATGTTAAACGGTGAAATGTTACAGAACTTCAGAGCGTTCTAACGTTAAACTCAATCTTAGAAAAACGAAACGAAACGAAACAAAACAAAAATTCACTCTTAGGCGCTACGGATTGTAAGAGGCGCCATCATTTATTTCGTTACCCCTAAGAGAAAAGAAAGCTGTGACCAGCGTGTTCTGCCATCGGTTTTAGGGCGCCTCTCCATTTCAGAGACGTCGCGATGGGAAAGACCGTGCATCTTTGAGCAGGTGACATTCGATGTGTGGGCCTGACTCTGCTGAGGGGGGAGAGTTGGAAATGCAAGCCTGAGGCGCCAGCGTGGATTTTGGGTGCACCTGTAAGAGCCGCAGAGGAAGGCAGTCACGGAGACACCCACATTTTTTCCTCCAATACAGAATTTTCCTCTCGCGCCGATTCCTGAGGCTTGTGTTTCCTCTTTGGAACGTCACGTTGTGATGCTTTTCTCGGAGAAGACGCTAGTCTCCGAATTCCGAACTCTGAGTTCGGCCCGGGTGTCTCCGAATTTCCACCATGCTGACCTTGAAACTCTGAGTTCGGCCCAGGTGTCTTCCTCCGGTCTTTCTTTGAATTGTCCGGCGTTAAGCCACAGAAGCCACCAGCCTCTGCCTTGTAGGGGGAAGTCGGCCCTTCCTCCTGTCCCCTTGCAGAGATTGGGGGGCGGGGGGCGGGGAGGACCCTCTGCGGTCTGGCTTTGAATTTGAACTCTGTCTCTGCCGTTTATCGTCTGAGGGGTCTGCGACCCGTGCCATCTTTTCAGTCCTCGGTTTTTTTCTTCTAACAAATAAGGGTGAAAAGGATGTTTCCCAGAGCCTTGTCAAGAGAGTGAAATGAGCTGATGTGTGCAAAGCCCTGGCGGCGTTTCTTGGGCGCATTGTAGACACTCCATCGACACCACGTTCCTTCTCGTCTCTCTGTCCAGCGTCCCCTCGAGCCGCTGGGTCTGGCTGCCAGCTGTCTACAGATGACCCCGGCACAGAGCTCCCGAGAGAGAGTTAAGGTCCCTACCCTGTGGCCCGAGTCGGTGAACTGTACTTTTCACATTTAGCCTCGCATTTCCAAATACAGTGAAGTCCGTAAGGCCTGTCTCGTGTTCTCTTCCGGATGTGATTTCTAGCACAGAGCGGCCTCCTGACCTCCTGCTGACCCAGACCCACAACCTTCCCTGTCACAGTACATTCAGACCTAAAGAGGAAGGTGTTTTGTTCAGATCGCCAATGTCTAGGGCTTTGCTTCTGGAGCACCGGGCGTGACAGGGTAACTTGAGAAATCCTGGAGGCAGTGTTCTGCTTTGATGCTATTATTAGACGCTTCCAACCACTGCTTGTCTGTAGCCTTACAGGACTTGGAGAGGGGCAAGAGGGAGGAGATTCTGGTAATGCCATTTTCCAGGAAAGTAAAATGTCATTTATCTAGTCCAAGGTCATTCAGCAAGAACATCCTCGACCTGACAGCTGAGATCGGCTTGCTTTTCCCACAGCCTAGCCCAGCTCTTGACCTGGCTTCCTTTATCATCAGGCTTCGTGCACGGGGGAAGTGAGTCAGATAGATGGGGGCCTGGGGATGACAGCCAGCAGCTTCCAGTGGTCAGTGGGTTGTCCCTACATTAAGAGACCCTTTTTTTTTTTTTTAAAGTTTATTGATTTATTTTTTAAGCTTCTTGATTTATTTTGAGAGAGCACAAGTAGGGGAGGAACAGAGAGAGAGGGCAAGAGAGAGAATCCCAAGCAAGCTCTGCACTGTCAGTGCAGAGCCCGACGTGGGGCTCGAACTCACAGACCGTGAGATCGAGACCTGAGCCTGAATCAAGAGTCCGACGCTTACCTGACTGAGCCTCCCGGGCGCCCCCGCTGAGAGACCATTTTGTTGAGACAAAGGCGGATCCTTCCCCACCAGGAGCTTCCGTTTGATACCCGGTTCCTGAGGGGAGCAAGGGGGCTTCTCCAGGGTTGACTGGGTGGAGCCAGATGGTATCACTAACTCCAGCATGAATGGGTGCCAGGAGGCACAGGTGCTTTGTGGAGAGGAGTCACGTGGGCCCCATCGTGGAACGGAGTGTAGGCTGGGCCTGTGCTGCGCGGCAGACGCAGCAGGAGGATGTCGCCGGGAGCCAAGTCCATTTCTGACTCATACTGTGCTCAGCGCTGTCGCCCAGCAGTGCGCGTGATCAGGCGCGGAGGCTGGGCCTTGCGCCTCCTCACCTGCCGCCACCCGAAAGGCCGCTTGCTGGTGACCTTCAGCTGGGCCGCCGGCCCGAGGCTGTCCTAGCCGCGAGGGGAGCATCTCTTTCTTTCTCTTCCAAGGCTGAGGAGTGGATGTGAATCACTGGCTTCTTTGCAGAAGGGTCTTGCCGTCATTTGAATTCTCCTGGCTCTGGGGTGGGGGCCCGCTGCTACAGACTCCCTCGCCTGCCACCCCCATGGGGTCTGCTGGGCTCTCTGGATGTGCCCAGCTCGAGTTAACTAGACACACTGAAAAGAAGGGAGAATAGAGGTAAAGTAGGATGTGACGCAGGATTGCCATTGTATGTGGCGTCGCTTTTATTCTCCTTCGTTAATGAACATTGGAACGCACCCTTCTTGGATTTCGTTTGACTTGATGTTGGAGAAAAAGCTTTCCTTCCAAGCCTTTCGATGTTGTGGTTATTCCCTAGCTTTTAAGTTGTGATTTCTTTTACAGGGAGCTGTGCCTCATCCTGATCTCTCTCACCCATCCCTTTCACCTTTTTCTCCTTGGGTTTTGTCCCAGCACTGCTTGATAGAAAAAAAGCGACCTTGCGGGTCATTGTCTGCAGCTCTCTGGTTGTGGCCCCGCCCTCCTGCTTCACCCATTGATGACCAGGCACCTGCTGGGGACCGAGGCGGAGAGCGCCTTCAGGGAGTTACAGTCTTCTGAGACCAGTAGAAGCTTCTGGCTTTTTCTAGCCACTGTTGACCATCGACCACTGGCAATCACCACATCCCTACGCGTCCCTTTCCTTGCTTTCTAAAACAGACTCCCCTTCTCTGAGTTTATATGTTTAAATGAGGAAATTTCGGAAATTGAGAGGAGAACTTAGGAAATTTTATATTTGCAGGAGGAAATTAGGTGAAATTTAAGCGTGGACATATTTTATATTTAGAAAGTTTCGGCACACCAAGGTCTGACTGGTAGATCGGAAGAGTCATGGTTTCAGTGTGGAAGCCCGAGTGCTTTTTCTTCTCCCTGTGTGTTCTTCTGATGACAGGTGCATCCGTCTGTGTCTGCTTTTTCTAGAGTGGCTAACTTCCACCGCGGGAGGCTTTTTTGCAAATGTATTACAGTTTCATCCTTTCCCCTCCTACGCCTGATTCTGTCTGTGTCAGTGTTTAGATATCATCTTGTTTACAAACCCTCCTCCCCAGCCCCCCCTTCCCTTTTTCCTCAGGGAGAGGCTTGTGTGTATCTCCCTGGTAAATCAATTGTCTGAATCGTTTAGCATAACGCAAAATAAGGTGATGCCCATAGCGTGTGCCTTTATACAACCCATTTACACAGTATTTAAATTTATGCGGAGGTTCTCCTCTCTGATTACCGAACAATGGTGTTAAAGGGAATTACAAACAAGACTTCTGCTTTCCGGGATCCTTTGTGGTTTGGGAAGAGCTGTATCCTTATTTCTCTGGTTTTGTGCCTTCGTGGGAAAACATCAGCATTCCTTACAAAGGTGTGTGTTTCGGGAATAACCCACAAACTGAATAAGAATGCATAGCCAGTGATAAAGATTCTTAAAAACATGAAAACAGATGACGTTTTTTTTTTTTTCCACGCATGAATTCGGTCACCCTACGGGAGAGCGGTGGGAGCTGATCTATTTCAGAAATGTTCACCCTATTTTCAAGAGTGAGTCTTTTTTTTTTTTTTTTAACGTTTATTTATTTTTGAGACAGAGACAGAGCATGAACGGGGGAGGGTCAGAGAGAGGGAGACACAGAATCTGAAACAGGCTCCAGGCTCTGAGCTGTCAGCACAGAGCCCGACACGGGGCTCGAACTCACGGGCCGCGAGATCATGACCTGAGCCGAAGTCGGCCGCTTCACCGACTGAGCCACCCAGGCGCCGCAAGAGTGAGTCTTAATATTACCACTGAAAGAAGGAGCCTTACCCATCATTTAAGATAGCCACAGGCTCCGAGTCCAGACGCCGGCCTCAGACGCTGGCTGTGCTCCTTACTTGGCTTAAAAAACGAATTTTTTTTTTTAATTGTAGTAAAATATGTATAACATAAAAATTTCCACGTAACCATTTTTTAAGTGTGCAGTTGAGTGGCATTAAGAACATTCACGCTGTCGTGCGTCCCTCGCCACCGTCCACCTCCAGAACGTTTTCACCGTCCCCCAACCACGATTCTGAACCCATTCAACACTGACTCCCCGTTCATTCCCCGCTCCGCCTCCCCCAGCGCCCGGCCCCCATCAGGCCACTTCCTGTCTCTGTGAATTTGACTGCTGTTGGGTACCTCATACGAGTGGAGTCACGCAGTATTCGCCCTTTTATGACTGGCCTGTGTCACGTGTGTAATGTCCCGAGGGTTCTTCTGCGGCGTGGCCTGGGCCAGAATCGGTCTCCCTTTTAAGGCTGAGTAGTATTTCATCGAACGTACGTATCAGGATTGGTTTATCCGTTCACCTGCAGATGGACGATTGGCGTTGCTTCCACCATTCGGCTCTTGCGAAGAAGCTGCCATGACCACGGGTCTGCGTGTGTCTGTTCAAGTCGCTGCTTTCCGTTGCTTTGGGTCTGTGCTCAGAAGTGGGATTGCTGGGTCGTAGGGTAATTCCACTTTCACCTAATTTTATGAGGAACCTCCATACGGTTTTCCCCAGTGGCTGCGCCGTTTGGCCTTCCCACCAATAGCGCACAAGGGTTCTGATTTCTCCGCATCCTGGCCAGCACTGGTTGTTTTCTGTTTTTATGTAGTTAATGTGTTTTCGGATGGGCTTACTTGGCTTCTTGACCTCGGGCAGCTAAGAGAGTTAGAGGAGGTGACGCGTGTAAAGAACACAGAGCCTAGGAAATTCTCCGCAAGCCTGGCTGAGCGATTTGTGCCAAGTGTAAGTTTGTGGCTAGGGGAGCTGAGGCGAGACCCTGACTACAGCCACACACGCCCTTCCTCAGGGCCACCTGCTGAAGGTCAGGGACGGCACTGGAGTCACCATGGGGCCACGTCAGGATGGGGGATGGGAAAAGTCTTCTCTTTCTTCTATTTCCTGGTGTCTTCACGGGCTGCCTCCTGGTTTTTGGCAAGTGATTTCTTTTTTTTTTTTTTTTTTTTTTTCAACGTTTTTTATTTATTTTTGGGACAGAGAGAGACACAGCATGAACGGGGGAGGGGCAGAGAGAGAGGGAGACACAGAATTGGAAACAGGCTCCAGGCTCCGGGCCATCAGCCCAGAGCCCGACGCGGGGCTCGAACTCACGGACCGCGAGATCGTGACCTGGCTGAAGTCGGACGCTTAACCGACTGCGCCACCCAGGCGCCCCTGGCAAGTGATTTCAAAAGGACTATAAAACATTTTTAGGGGGGCGCCTGGGTGGCCCAGCCGGTTAAGCGTCCAACTGGGGCCCAGGTCATGATCTCACCGTTCGTGAGTTCAAGCCCCGCGTCGGGCTCTGCGCTGACAGCTCAGGGCCTGGAGCCCGCTCTGAATTGTGTGTCTTGCTCTCTCTCCACCCCTCTCCCCCTCATGCTCTGTCGCTCTGTCTCTCAAAAATAAATAAACGTTAAAACAATTGTTTTTTTAGTTTTCTGTGAGTTGATAATTTGGAACTTGAAAAATCATCCCACTTGGTGTTTGTGTCAGTCCAAAGGGCTGGGCCGTTTCAGGATCAAGAACCTCCACCCACCCCCCTGCAGGGACAGGGGAGGGTGGGGAAGACGAGGTAGAGATGCAGTGTGAAGACAGGCCAGGCTGCTGGTGAGTCTTTTATAAACTGGGCATTGCCTGTTCTGTTCAGTTCCTTAATAAAATACATTGTTTATTTGCTAAATGCTCTCTGGGTACTTCTCAGCCCCCTGCCTTACCCAGGTGCCTGGGTAGGCTGGTTTTCATGGGTTTTTGTTTGTTTGTTTGTTTCTTTCTTTCCCCTGAATACTCACTTCTATTATTCTAATGTTCATTTTAAACCCAAAGCGGGGATTGGCCTGTATCCATACCAGGAAAAGGTGGGGAGTCCCCCCCCACACCGGGTCCTCGCAGTGGCTACCACTGATTGCCCCCCAGTGTGTAAGCAGGTCAGCCCCTGGGCCCAGCTGGTCTTTGAGGAGTGGGCTGGAGGGCTGACTTTGGGTGAGCAGCTGGCAGAGGGAATGGTCCTTGATCGGCTTGGCTTCTGGGGTTCCTGGAGCCTGACCCCAGAGGCAGGACCCAGGAGTCCTTTCTAGCAGTGGACTCTAGGAATCAGGGCCCTGGGGCACTCTCTGCCCGGTCACCAGTGGGCATCGCGACCTGGACAGGGTCCCTACTCTCTGGCTCTCGGTGTCCACATCTGAGCACCCCAGGGAAGACACCATCTGACTGGCTCTGTGGCGCGAGTAGTTGTTTTCTGGCAAGAGATGAACGGGGCACTCTGTCCATCTGTCCACCGCTTGCAGCAGCCGCAGGAATGAAACCCAGAAACTGGATGGTTCGGGGAACCGGGAGGGGCGGCAGCGTGGGTGTGCGCAGGTGGGCACGTTAGCACACTGTGCCGGCTCCCACCCTGCAGGTGACCCTGACATTCCGGGAGGAACCCACCTCGGAGACCAGCTGCCTTTTCCGTGAATGCCGCTGTTGCTCTGTAAAGAGATGTGACAGATGCAGAAGGGACCAAGGAGAAAGGGATCATCCGACTGCCCCTGAACACTTTTTTTTTTTTTCTTGGCTTTATGCAGCATATTGTTTTTCCCCTGGGAAAATGTCAGTCCCACGCCCTTATTGAAGCCCCTGGTTTTCCCAGGCCTCTGTTGCTGCTCTGATAATTCAGAGGGGGTTGGGCCTGTCTTTATCTGTGACACCAAGTGGGTGACATTCATAAGACGGCCAGGCTTTCCAGCTGTAACAGCTGTTTGTTGACGTTTCTTTCGGGCAGCATTTGACTGTCACCGCGTTCGGCGTTAAATAGCTCGTTTTGCTTCTCCCAGATGATGTTCCTCCTGTCATTTGGGCATTTGTCAGATACCAGGAGTTTTGTTTTTAATGGCTTTAATTGCTAACCTTTGAATCTTAATCAGTTTTAAAATAGCACCCTTTCGAACACAACCATGCGTTTGAAGTCTGCTGAAATACACTCAGCTTCCAAAAGCATCACCCAGTCGTGAACGCTTTACAGCCTGGTGTCTATAGCGAGGAGGTGTGTGAAAGCAGATCTGGGTCAGTATTTTGACCTAGATCATGATGTAGAGCAGGTCAGGGGAGTAAATGTTACTCTGCTGCTTTGGGGCCGCGTTTCAAAGAGCCAACCCTGTTATTACAGGCTCACTGTTCCCTGTGTCTAGAGGGACTGTGCAATTTAGGGTCCAGGGTGCTTTGGGGAGTGAAAGCAAAGGAGTGTGAATGATTACGGGGGGGGGGGGTGGCAGTAGCTCCAGGTCAGGGCGATTGGGGTCACTTGTTTATATCCAAAAGACCACAGATCTAGTGGCTTCCATGTGGCCTCTGTTCCTTGCCACTAGAATTACGATTATTGATTGTAATAAATATATAGGCTTTTAGTAATTTTTCTCAACAGTTTTTTTTTTATTTTATTTTGCAAAACCCGCAGGAGTGGAAGCCGTGAACTCCTGTGTGCCAACCACCCCATCAGTAGTTATGGGGATTTTGCTGTGCTTGGTTTGTCTTTTCCTATTTGTGCTCCCCCCCCCCACCCCCACTGTAGTTTCAATCAAATCCCAGGCATTGTTTTTCTGCCTGCGATGCCTACTTCAAAGGAAGCCTCGCTGGCCTGTGTCTGTATTCTCACAAGGGCAGGAAGAGACTGGAAGACTGGGGAGGAGCTGCCTTTGGGAAGTGCCAGAACCCCCGAGAGATGGTGGCTGATGGGCGTAGAGGTTATGGCGAGCATTTCTGAAATCATGGCTGCCAAACATCGCAGGGAGGGTGGCCACGCAGTTTGCCTCTGGCGACCCTCAGGGATCTCTCCTCAGGCCTTCAGGAAAGTTCTCTGAGAGAAGTCGGACCCTCCCTGCTTGAGAACCTGCAGAAGCAGGGGGAGCAGAGGCCGAGCGCCCCAGCAGCTCCCCGGCGGCCCCTCCCGGGCCAGGGTATGTGCTCTGCTATGAGGCCCGCGGACTTTCTCACTCATTATCCCCCTTCTTCCACCTTCCTACCAAGACTGTCCTCAGACCACCGTTGCCCAGAGTGCCCCTGTGTTGCTTGAGAGCAGGCCGATTTCAGTCCAGACCCTCTGAATCCAAATCCCTGAGGGTAAAATCCACATTTTAAGTCCCTGCCCTGGGCACCCAAGGCTTGGGAGCCTCTGGGTCAGGCCTCGGCCTGGAAAGGTAGTTTGTCGTGGAAACCACTGGCCCCCTGTGTGTCTAGTATTTGAAGCCAGTCTCCAGTTCCCTTTGTATTTTGTTTTTGAAACACTTTGTGGGTGGGTGAGGCAATGCAGCCGAGTCAGTGGCTCTCAGCCCGCCAGATCACCTGGGGATGCTTGGACGCCGCTATTCAGTTGCTGAAGCCGGGGCTTAGGCATCTCCGTGTTAAAAAATTCCGGGGGGCACCTGGGTGGCTCAGTGGGTTGAGCTTGTGGCTCCGGCTCAGGGCACGATCTCACGGTTCGTGAGTTCGAGCCCCACATCTGGCTCTTAGCCTGCTCGGGATCCTCCTTCTCCCTCTCTCTCTGCCCCTCCTGGGCTCGCTCTCTCTCTCTCTCTCTCCCTCAAAAATGAATACGTAAACATTAAAAAAAATAAAAATTCCGCTTCATAGCTGGTGTTGAAAGCCACCCCCCTTGGTGTGCTTGGCTGTGTGGGTGTTGGGTCCCGCCTCCGAGCAGCGGTCACAGGAGGAAGCCGAGTGGTGTCTCCAGGCCCAGCTCGGACACCCCGCTGAGAACCGGCTGTCCTCTTGGTGGCAGTGGTTCCGTCTGGACCGGGAAAGATCGCATGTGAAACGAGGTCTCTGTAAACAACTTAATTACAGAGAAAACGGGAGTTCACACCGCTCGTTTCCTTACCCACTTGCCCAGCTCCTCTGGGAAGCGTGTGTGTTTTCGAGAAGCTTGTGGCAGGCGCTTTCATCATCCTGAGATTAATTATCCAGAGAAGAGAGAGGACGGTCCCCGCCTTGTCCAGGCTGCTTCAGGCGGTCCCTGCACACGTCTCCCGTGCTGCCCGGGGAGGGGGGTTCTCTTGGCAGTTCTGATCTCTTGTGAGATTTCTCTCTTCGCCTTGGCTCCTTATTGATCTGTGGACGCTTACGTTTTTTCGGCTCGGCTAAAAATAAGCACTTTTTCCTCGTTCCTCCTGAGCCGGGAATTAAAAAGACAGCCGTCGGACTTCTGTTCCTTTGGAGTCGGACACGAGAAGCGGATAAAGGCCGACTGGTTATTCTTGCCCGTCCCTTTTCATGTGACTGGTTACGGGGCCCTGGAGGAGCAGGGCTGGAGGGTCCCGAGTCCCGTCCCCAGCCCCCCGGGCCGAGAGCTCGACCACCCCTCCACCTCCAGCGTTTTTTTGTTAATGATTCAATCACGTTTCGGAATCTGTCCTCATTCCGAGAAGGATATTCTTCCTTTTCTGTTTGAGTGTTGCGTGCGGGCCGTTGCGTCTCTCCCTTCCCTGCCAGGCTGGGGGGAGGCAGGTGCGGCCCTGGGAAGCTTGCTGGGGAAGCACTCAGGAATGCCCTTACTGCCGGGCCGCCTGTCACTGCGTGGGCACCACACGCTGGCTGTCCGAGCGGGGAGCCCACCCTGCGGTCAGGGGGCTGATGTCTTTAGGGGAAGGAAGGGCACCCCGAACAAATCATTTGATTTCGGTGGGGCGTGATCGGGACTGAGCCGGAGGTGTGGTCCGTGCTGGGGTGGGGCAGGGGGTCTTGTCTAAGAAGTGTGAGGGCAGGTCAGGGAGTTGGCGTGGCTCCTGTTGCCTCGGATGCTTGGGGCGGGGGTGGGGTGGGGGTGGGGTGGGGGGGTGTTTGGAAATGCACCTGTGAGAAGGCAGAAGGTGAGAGTCGCGGAGGGCCCTGCAAGTGCATGGGATGTTCCCCTGGCAGCATGTGCGGGAGGAGCGAGAAGCCAGACTCGAGGCACGTGGGCCATGAGGAGGGTCTCTCTGAGGGGATCGGGAAGGAGGGGTGGAGTTGGGGAAATGGAGGCTGAGTCTGGAGAATTGGGGGAGGGGGGTGGCGTCACTGAGTCTAGGGAGATGGCCCACGAGGACAGTCCCGTGCCGTTCTGTGATTTGACACAATCCTCGGTTGGGAGAAATTGCTTTTGTATTCCTTTCAGCCTGTTGCCCCCTGACCCATGCAAAGGATAAAGAAAAGGAAACGCGCCCCACAAGCCTTTTCCTCTGTCACTGCCTGGTTTCCACTGATCGCGAGTCGTAGCGATTTTCATTTCGTGAAAAACATTCATTATGGTTGAAAACTTGTCACAGACGACAGCCTCCTTCCTGGCGAAGGTGTGGTGTTGCCCGGGGTTCCCTCTGCCTGTCCTGACTCCCAGCAGAAAGTGCTGGAGAGCTGGTCAGGCTCTGACTGGGACTACTGCGGGAGTCGGGTGGGCGAGCGCCTCTCCCCTGGGAGAGAAGCAGCGGACACATCCGGGGCTGGTTGCCCTTTCCTGGCCCTGTGGTCCCTCGTCCCTCCCTCCCTCCCCTCTTGTGGGATCTCAGGCCAGGGCGCTTTCAGCGGATCCTGTCTCCATTTAGGAGCATTTGCTGGCTGATGACCTCACCAGGCTGCCCGGCCGGGGCTAAGGGTCTGGGGTCACTGTTGATAGAGGCTGCCTCCTCCCGCGGTTGGGGGGGGGGTGACCCTGCCCCTGCCATCCTCTCCTTTGCATGGGAAGCTTCTCTGTTAGTGTCACCTAGAGGGTGTCATGGTTTGGAGCCTGGGACCTCTGGCTGAGCAGTATCCCGAAGGATGTTTGTTCACTGGAGGCCCTAGATCAAAGGACTCAGATGAAGGCACTTGTCCCGGATCTTCGTGGCAAACACCACCCCGTGCGCCATCCAGCTTACTTCTGAAACTCTTACACTTGCCGGCCCTTAAGACGATTGTCGTCGGTAACGAGTGCAGGTGCTAGCCTTCGGCATGCCCGTGCCGGTGCCCAGCCCAGGGGACACAGGCCGCCCCTCCCCCTCCCCCTCCCCTGTGTTTAGGCTCTGAGTCTTAAAAGACCGAGGCGCTGGGGCGCTTGGGTGGCTCAGTCGGTTAAGCGTCCAACTTCAGCTCAGGTCACGATCTCGCAGTCCGCGAGTTTGAGCCCCGCGTCAGGCTCTGGGCTGATGGCTCAGAGCCTGGAGCCTGCTTCCGATTCTGTGTCTCCCTCTCTCTCTGCCTCTCCCCCGTTCATGCTGTGTCTCTCTCTGTCTCAAAAATAAATAAAAGTTAAAAAAAAAAAAATTAAAAAAAAAAAAAAAAGACCGAGGTGCTGACCCAGCTGACAGAGGCAGTGGCCCACAGATGAGGGCTGTCCCCCAGGACAGCCAGATCGCCCGAGAGAGCCCTGTAGCAACCCAGTGCTCACTCAGGGCGAGCACACAGCAACGAGCTACTGTTCTCCCAGACTGCAATCGGGAAACGTGATACCCACCAGGGGCCTTCTGGAACACTTCAGTACAGTCTCTGTGACAGCGAACCCTGTTCTCAACCTGTGAGTCAGGTGTTCCTTAGGACCTGCCAGACTGGAGAAGCCCCTTGCGCCCCCGCCCCCCCCCAACCCCGCCCTGCTGCAGAGATGGCTAGATGTCTCGCTCCCTCGAAGTCACTTCTGGGGCGTGCAGCCTCCTCAAGGGTTTTCCTCGTCGGATTCTTGGTCGTCTGGTTGCAACAGCTGCTGCCGCCGTTTTCCAGCTCCTGAGGTTGTCTTGTGGCCCAGATCTCGTGTCTCCCGGCAGGGAGGCAGTGCAGGGCCACTTAGGGTTTAGGAGCAGCGGCCGTGGTTGCTGCCTAATTGCAGGCTTCTGGGGCCCACAGCGTGTGTGCAGCGTTAGTGGTTGGGGCGCTCTGTGATTGTGGTGGCTCTCGGGTCTGGTGTTGCGGGGAGGGAGGTTCCCGAGCTGAATGCCTCCCTTCTCCTCTGCAGTGACTCCGGGACAGGCCACGGTCGTGACAGGGGCACGCAGGACTCCTTTGGCACACGGGAGTACAACACAAGTGTGGGGATCCTTGCACTTAGGGGATTGAAAGCTCCACCTGCTCGAGGTGTCGTCCCTCTCCGGGGCGGGGGGGGGGGGGGGGCAGGGGGGGAGGTGGCGCCTAGACCGGCTTAACGAGGTGGGCGACGGGCTCCGTTTTGGTTTTGTTGTTTCACATCTCAGCCGTGTGAATACGAACAGACAGATCGATCGAACAGTTTTGTGTCCAGAGCGGAAAACTTGCAGCCAAGTTCCCTTCGCTCTTAGAAGGGCGTGGCATGACGGGACACCCGAGACACTGCTTCCGGGCTCTCGTCTCCGGGGGGCTGGGCAGGCCTTCGAACGAGTTCGGCAGGGCTTCCCTGGGGGGCATCAGAGCACGTGTCGGGGTGCCCCTGCGGGCCTCCCGCTCTGATTTAATCCTTACGGACCCTTCATGTCCCTTCCCCAGTTACGCTGCAATTCAGAGTGACAGCCCCCCCAGTGTGACAGCCTCCAGGGTGGGGATGGCTGCACGGGCTTGGGGAGCCACTGGGCCGCCCGACACCTGCTAGGTTGCCGTCCACCCCCGGGCTTCACTCAGGGAGCCGTCAGGTGATTTGGTGTCTGGGCAGCTGCCTGCCTCCCTGTGCTCCTCTCTCTCTGCGCAGGGGACTCGCTCCTTTTTTCCGCCAAAGGACGCCAGAGATAGAGCACCCAGAAGACAGTTGACAGGCTTGAAATAAAAGACAGGATTTCATACGTCTCCCGAGGTGGCATACCCGCTCCCAGAGACTTCTGTTTGGATAAAACGGACAAAAATCCTTTTTGTGAAAAAAAAAAAAAACTTTTGAACCTTTCTGAAAGCTACTTTAGGAAGCTACGCTAAAACAGCTACCTCGAGCTTCCTCTTTTCTTCTGTTTTTGTTTTAGTCAATAGCTTCCCCCCCCCCCCCGCCCGCCCTGAGAAGTGAATGTCTCCGTTGGAGTTGGGAGTTGGGGGGGGGGGGGGGGTTGCGTGTCTGCTTGTATTCTGAAAGGAACGTCTCCTCTCTTCTGTCGCATAAACCTTTCTTCTAGAGATGTCTTTCCTCTCCGTGCAGCGGTTTCAGGGTTCTTCTGGGTTGCTTGGTTTTGTTTTTCTTCTTTTTTTGGTCTTGTTTTGAAACTTAAAGCGCTGCTGGTAAATCCTGTCCAGGGCACCTCTGTAGAGTTTTCTGCGGTGTCTGTTCTTCCGGTAGAGGCTGTGCTGGACCACCCGGCCCTCCCCTCACCTCTGCAAGATGGCAGGAGGCACAGAAACTGCCGCCTTCCCATCCAGGGAGTGGAGTCAGCCCTCTGAATGGGGGCTGCTCCGTTGCTCGTCTCTGATGAGTTTCCCGGATGGAAGCCTGCCGTCTTCTGAGCACAGAGGAGCTCGCCTTTGCCTTTCCTTCCCTGAGGAGTCTGTTCCTGTAGTCTCAAAGCAACTCCCATAACCCCCAGTTAGGGCCACTGTATGCAACTCTTAGGACTGGGGTGCAGGTGTATTTCGTGCTTTTGTGTGACTTGACTCAGTGCTTTTCTCTTTAAAGAGATTTTTTTTTTTTTACATTTATTTATTTTTGAGAGAGGGAGGGAGAGACAGAGCGAGAGCACGCACAAGTGGGGAAGGGGCAGAGAAAGAAGGAGATACAGAATCCGAAGCAGGCCCCGGGCTCCGAGCTGTCAGCACAGAGCCCGACGCGGGGCTCGAACTCACAAACCGTGAGACCATGACCTGAACCGAAGTCGGACGCTTAACTGACTGAGCCACCCAGGCGCCTCTGCTCTTTTCTGTTTAAATTCCACTACCTGAGTTGTTTCCTTCCTGGAACATGACATTCTTCCTGTTGGGGAAGTACGTTCAGGTTTTGTGTGGCCTCCTGGATCAGATTTTGTAGCTTCGTCAGCATAGTGACTTCATGGTCCCTGTGGTCGCCTTCTCCCTCCTTGTGCCTCGAGTCCCTGCATCCTCTGGGAGGGAGGAGCCTTGAGGACGGGTTCCAGTGGAGCCTCCTGCTTGGATCTCTTGATTTGACCGTTCCCATTCAGAGACACAGCATGGCACGGTTAGATCCAGATGAGGGTAGGACAAAGGTGGGCTTGTCCCTCTGCGTGCCTCCAGGCAGCCAGTGGTGACAGCCCAGCCAGAAATGTAATGTCCTCAGAGCACAGGATCCTAAGGAGGTAGTGCATGGCCCATGTTTCCTTAGTAGGGCACTGAGACCCTGACTGCCCTTCCTCCCCAGCATGGCCCCGGGAGGAGAATTTCCAGTTCTCCGATCTCAGGATTGCCTTCCCCTGGGGCACCTTCCCTCCTGGGCCAGGCCCCTGCCACGCAGGTGTGAAGAAGGACAGCACAGCCCCTGGTGTTCATCTGGGTCCTCAGCTACAGGTGAACAAAAGGAAGGCCCTCGGAGGGTCCGGGTCCGGGTGTCGGGCTCCCTTTTACTTCTTTGACTCAGGCTCCAACCCGTGGCCTGTAAGTGTTCCTGATACCAGTCTGGAACCTTGACCGTGACTCTTCCAAAGGCTAGAGCAAGGTTTTTCAGATTTTAAGTCACAACCCACAAAGTAGGTCGTGAAACTCATTTAGGAGGGATGGCATCCGTATTTAAAAGAAAAATTAAGTAGAAGATATTGGGGCACATCACACATGGTAAAAAGAGGTATATTTTATAAGGCTTGTCACATATATAGGGACGTGTGTGCATATGTGCACAGGTATATGTACTATATATATATATATATATATATATATATATAGCATATATACTGACGTATGAATTGAGTACTGGGTCTCTACATTGAATTTACTTCTTACTGTCGGTTTTGTCAAAAAAATTTGAAAGCTGCTGGGCTAGTGCATGGCCGGGAGAGGAATAAAGGGAGAGACGGGGAGCAGGATAAGTAGCTCATCTGGTTTAGAACACATACTTGGGGCACCTGGGTGGCTCACTCGCTTAAGTGCCCTTGGTTCCTGCTCAGGTCATGATCTCACGGTTCACTGGGCTCTGCAGTGCAGAGCCTGCTTGCGATTCTCTCCCTGTCTCTGTCCCTCCCCTGCTAGTGTGCTCTCTCTCTCTCTGTCTCTGTCTCTGTTTCTGTCTCTGTCTCTGTCTCTCTCAAATAAATAAAATTACCAAAAAAAAGGACGTGTATTTTATGTTTTGTGTGTGACAAGGTGACCGTCATCGTCATGTGCAGCCTTGGTCCGCCCTTCAGATGGTTCCTTCACATCACTTGTCATGAGAAAGGGTCCATCTTCCTCCATGGTCGTTCCCCATATCTCCCTTCATTTCCCACCCCGGCCCCATCCCCGTCCCCGGCTCCCGGGTGCACCTGCCCGGATAGTGATTGGCCCACCCTGGTTCACATTCTCAGGCTTTGCCTTCTTACCCTGTCACCTGTTTTATTGCCTTGTGTCTGGCTCTGGTTCGGGACAGAAAATCATTCGCGTCTCCCTGAGCCTTGGGTTTTCCTGTCCACCACTGTGAGTAAAACTTAATACCTGGTGACGTGACTAAAATGCATTCAGCCCTTCTAAGTACATTTAAAGGAGAGAAAAGGAAAAGAGATAATGAAAACAAATCTGCTTGGTGCCATGCCTGGGATGCAGCAGACACACACTGATCGTCAGTTCAGTTTTTCTTACATATGAGAGTATTTCTATGGTCAGATTCGACAGATGCCCTAAAGAGCAATTTATGAGGGTTCAGCCTTAGTTAACATTTTAAAGATCTTTTTTCCTTTTCTTTTATTTCTTTCTTTTCTTTTCTTTTCTTTTCCTTTCTCTTTTTTCTTTTCTTTTTCTCTTTCTCTTTCTTTCTTTCTTTCTTTCTTTCTTTCTTTCTTTCTTTCTTTTACAATAAGCACATTCGAGTATATTAGAAAAACAGAAAACATACCGGTAATGCGTTGAAACAAGCATTACAGTGACCTTGGTGTTAATTTACCCCAGTCCTCTTGAAAAATAAGTCGTAGAGAACGTCCAGTTTTGTCTGAGGACGCCTTCTCAACTCACCAGTCACCCGTCTCCCAAAGTGCCCTCCCGACCCCCCACCCCCACCCCTGCCCTCTTTTCATAATTCCAACCCAAAGGTCTCGGTTGTGAAAAGTTCCTTTTGTCAGACACGGTGAGCTCAGCCCGTCTGGCCGTGGCCCTGCTCCCCACTCCTGCGAAATGGATTGCAGCCATTGTTCTGGTCTCTGGCCCTCCTGGCACACCCGCAGCCCGCAGGAGGCCGTGGGGCCTGGGGGCCTCCAGCCGGTGGCCCTCAACATTCACTCTCTTTCCTTCCCTGGAGTCTGGTGGAATTGATACGTTCCTAAAAGCGACTGGTGCCCCGGCCTCTTACCAACTTCTGCACAGATTGATTGTGTGGGCCTGTCTGCCTGGGTGTCTGTCTTCTAAAGACTCAGAAATGGTGTCTTTTTTCACCCATTATTTGGAGAGAACAATAAGTCTCTGTCAGATTAGCTTCTTGGAGGCCCGACGCTTTTTGAAAAGAGCTTGCATAATCAGAGTGTCTGTTGAGCTGTTATGCCAAGAACTTTTCCCCATTGTGCAAGAGGAATGTATATATTGTACGTTTTGAATAGTGCACTGTTCAGTCCTGTCAGAAATCAAGCTGCCCTAACACCCTGTGCTTGGAATCAAGATGTGTGCCCTTCGTCCCACGATGGATGAGCTTTTCTCCACGTGGGGCGGATGCTTAATAGAGAAGGGCCACAGGCCGTTAGCTCACTGACCTCTGTGCCCGCTTTCCCTCGCTGGGCCAGAGCTGTGCCTTCTGCCTCTTTAAGAAACAGCCTTGAGCCAGACGGAATGCCAACGAATAGGCACAGGTCGGTGTGAAAACCAGCCACTGAGTGAGAGGTGTCTGGGCCCTTCTATCTGTATACTCTGCCCCCCACTGCGAAATCTCGGGGAGAGAGGTGCTATTTATAGGTGTCCCCTCAAAAAAGATCTGATGAAACCTAACCCCCGTGGCCTCAGAATGTGACCTCATTTTGAGGCAAGGTCTTTACAGAGGTCGTCAAATGAAGCTAAGGTTATTATATTACGGTGGGTCCTATTCCAACATGGCTGGTGTCCTTAGAATATGGGGAAATTTGGACTGAGACTTTGCTGGGGCGGGGCGGGGGGGTGGGAGGGTCTAGGTTTGGGACTTTGTTTTCCAGACCTCAGAGCACTCCCAGGTAGGGCAGCCCTCCGCTCGGTTTTAAGCACTAAAGTTTACACGTGGAATTTAGGAAACAAAACGGACGAACATACGAGCACTGGGCATTGTATGGAAGTGACGAATCACTAAATTCTGCTCCCGAAGCCAATATTACACTGTATGTTCACTAACAAATTTGGAGGAAGAAAAGAGAAAGCACTTGAGTTTAGGTGCAGGGCCTGTGTCTGGCCTCCAAGCAGTTTCCCGGATTTGTGGGTTCCAGCCTGTCAGAGGGCGTCACGTTCCCCCACATCTGTACAGCAGAAATCAGAGGGCATTTGCCCACTGTGCTCTGCCCGAGGGTTGTCGAAGCCGTGCGTGCTGAGCTCTGGCTCTCTCTGCCCCGCCTGCCTCTGGTTCTCTGTCTAGAATCTCTGTCTGCTCCCGAACATGGGCCCACTGCCTCTGACCCATCACAGCCCACCTCTCTCTCCCACTCGGTGCTTCAGCTGGGCTGTCCGCGAACCGAGAAGCGGCACACAACTCAACCGGGAGCTCTTTCAGGACGGCCTTTACTTCAGATGCTTACGATAAAGAAATTCTGGCTTCTTCCAGAACCTTCAAAAACAGATCAGAAATCGAAGTGTTTGGGCGTAGGTCATTAAGTTCCCTCCACCCCAAGTGCCACGAGGGGGGTAAAGCGTCGGGTGTGTGTGGCCAAATGGCGTCTGGTCCCTGGGAGAGCCGGTAGCCACGGCTCGAGACCCTCCGGGCACAGCCCCACGGGCAGATCCAGGCTTTGTGGGTCTAAAGCTTTTATAATCTGAAGACCATTTCCAAGAGGAAGAGTGATTATAAACCCCAAATGGGGTTTCCAAGTGAGGAGTGCAGAGGGAGGAAGTCACAGAAGGTGAGGAATCACCCAGGCTGACAGGAGGAGGGAGTGCTGACCAAGAGAGCCGAGATAAGGGGCCAGGTCAAGAGAAGGCCCCGCGAGTTCTAAGAAATGAAACATCGAGGCCCACACGGTTTGCTCCAGGGCTCTGAACAGAGGATGGAAGTGTTGCTTTAAAAGGGCAGATTCCCCACCTGGGCGGCTCAGTCGGTTAAGCGTCCCGACTGTGGCTCAGGTCACGATCCTCGCGGTTCCTGAGTTCGAGCCCCGCGTCGGGCTCTGTGCTGACAGCTCGGAGCCTGGAGCCTGCTTCGGATTCGGTGTCTCCTTCTCTCTCTGCCCCTCCCCCGCTTGTGCTCCGTCTCTCTCTGTCTCTCAAAAATCAGCAAATGTACGAAAAATTTAAAAGGGCAGATTCCTCGGTGGCTTCCACGTGGACAGAAGAGGGAGGCGTTGCGTCCGGTCAGGAGACACCGTGCAGTCCGTGCCACGGACTTGGGCGCGCTGGCCCTGTGGATGGCCGGCGCGGTGTGAGAGACACTTTGGTAGGACCCTTGGAACACAGAAGGTGGGGTGAGGGGAGGGAGGAGGTGAAGGTGACCGGGAGCTTTCTGTGGGCGATGGATAGAAATACAGGGCGGGGCGCCTGGGTGGCGCAGTCGGTTAAGCGTCCGACTTCAGCCAGGTCACGATCTCGCGGTCCGTGAGTTCGAGCCCCGCGTCAGGCTCTGGGCTGATGGCTCGGAGCCTGGAGCCTGTTTCCGATTCTGTGTCTCCCTCTCTCTCTGCCCCTCCCCCGTTCATGCTCTGTCTCTCTCTGTCCCAAAAATAAATAAAAAACGTTGGGAAAAAATTTAAAAAAAAAAAAAAAAAAGAAATACAGGGAAAGGCTTTCGTTCTCTAGGATGTGGGGTCATTGATCTGAAATGCTCACTGGACAGGACAGCACGTAGGCCTAGCTGGTTCAATGATGTGGGGCTGAGGTTGGGGAAGAGGAGGGAGCAGAGCACGGAGATTTGTAGCAAAGTCCTGGCTTCTGAATCCTGTAGGGAAAGGAACATGGTGGGGTCAAGCACATGACGAATTGGTTGCGTGTGCTAATTGGCCTCCAGGTGTGACTGCCTTCCAGCAGCTTCCGGTTCCATGGCTGAGGTCTGCTGTGTTGTTTTGGGATGTGGTCTGGCTTTAGCACTGGTTTGCACTGTCGTCCTAAGAAGTCTCCCTTGTCCCCGGTAGTCCGTCCTGTGCCTCTTTTGCTTTCAAGGTTGTTTCCTAAAACTGGTTCGTCCTTTGTGATGTCACCAGCTGTTTTCACCCTGTTTTCCAGACACCGGCTATTTTATTATCATTGGTCATGGAGCAGCTTGTGGCAACTGGGGACAGGGGTGCTTTGCAGTGACCCATAACCTGCCACAGTTTCTCTAAATAACTGGCTGAACTTTCTGATCCCCCTGGTGGGGCAGAATACGACCCGCAGGTTGTGGCTGCATAAAGCACTGTGGAACTCTGGGCCCTGACACGCAAGTTGTAGCCTCTGTTTTTTATAGCACGCCTCCTCCCTCAATTTCCAGACACTTGCTACGTGTTCTGATTCGTTCTCAGTCAGTGCCTAAAATGGAGAAGATGAAAAGCAGTGTTGGGGAGACCAGACACGTGCGTTACTTGAAGAACGCTTTGGTTCTCTAATTGGAGAGAAAGGAAATAATTAGGGAATTGATCAAGGGCCCTAAAAGGCAAGGTCAGACCGGGCTGTATTACGCTACGATTTGGAGAAACCGTCACACAGGCGGTGAAATTTGAGCAAGAGCCCAAAAGACTACAGAGAATCCGTGAAGGTGTAAGGAAGGCCATCCTCGGAGAGATCTTACTTAAGGCCGCGAATGTTGCGGTCGTTTGACCTCGGATCGAACGCCACCTCCGTTTCCTCATTTAAAAGCAGAGAAAATACCGGAACTCACTGTGGAGATTTGGAATGGGCATTAATTGAAAGGGAATGAGCCACTGAGCACAGCGCCCAGCATGTCGTAAGCATAATTCCAGCAAATAAGAAAGTTGCCCTGTGTCACTATATACCTATGCAGAATGACCTAATAAATAAAAAAAAAAAAAACAACCCCAAACGATAATACCAAGTACTGGCAAGGATACAGGGCGTCTGGAACTCTCATGTTACTGGTGGGAAGGCAAAATGGCGTGGCTGGCTTAGAAAAGAGTTGGGCGGCTTATCAAGCGAAACATACGCTCCCGTACCACCCAGGAGTCCGGCTTAGACGTTTCTCCAAGAGCAGTGGCAGCGCGTGTGCTCACGGAATTCATGACGACCTCATTCACATTTGCCCCAAACTGGAAGTCCCTTGGCTGTCCCCAGCTGGAGATCGGACGCACGAGCTGTGGTACCCCCACGAGGAGCGTGGCGGTACACGGTGGGTTACCACCGCGCGGCAGAAGGAAAGTGCTGATGGACGGATCTCCATCCGCAAGGTGAGGGGAATAAGCTGACATCAAAAGGTCACTTACAGTATTATTTCACTCACGTGACGTCCTAGAAAAGGCGAAGCTATAGAGACAGAAGGCTGCTCAGGGGATGCCAGAGGCTGAGTTAAGGTATGCGGGAGAATTTTTTGAGTGGGGGAACTGCTCTACGTCTTGCTTGTGGAGGTGGTTTCATGAATGTGCACAGTTGTCAAAACTCACAGAGCCGCACACGAGAGTGGATTTCACCGCATGTAAAGCATACCTTAATTGAAAACAGATCATGAGCCAAGTGAAGGAACCGAGAAGGAGCGCATCGTATGTGGGGAACCTGCCGGAACAGGCCCGGGAGTGGACAGTTGGGAGGGTCAGTAAGAAATCAGCTCGGGTGGTGGGCCGCCTGAGTGGCTCAGTTGGTTAAGCATCTGACTTCGGCTCAGGTCACAGTCTCACAGTTGGTGGGTTTCGGCCCCAGGTCGGGCTCTGTGCTGACAACTCAGAGCCTGGAGCCTGCTTCGGATTTCTGTGTCTCCCTCTCTCTCTGCCTCTCCCCCACTCATGCTCATTCTCTCTCTCTCTCTCTCTCTCAAAAATAAATATTAAAAAAAATGGGGCACCCAGGTGGCTCAGTCGGTTGAAGGTCCGACTTCGGCTCAGGTCATGATCTCCCGGCTTGTGGGTTCAAGCCCCATGTTGGGCTCTGTGCTGACAGCTCAGAGCCTGGAAACCTGCTTTGGATTCTGTGTCTCCCCCTCTCTCTCTCTCTGTCCCCTCCCCTGCTCGCATTCTGTCTCTCTCAAAATAAATAAACGTTAAAAAAAAATTTTTTTTTTTAAAGAAAGAAATGATCCTGGGTGGGTCGGGTGGAGCCTGGTTGCAGGGGGATTGGAAGTGTCTGTACCTGAGGGAACATAAAACAGTGAGCCCTCAGGACCACCCAGCCAGTGGGTGGCAGGGTGATGGTGGCATTTTGTGTCGCACAGGGTACAGATAAGGGCCCAGCCAGGGGCCAGTGCGTTTCTCCAGCTTGTGGGTCAAGCCTGCACGCAGCGGATCTGTTGAGGGATTGCGGGGGGGGGGGGGGGGGGAGGTTGAGGCCATCGCTAACATATGCTCCCCTTTCTGGAGATGGGGACACTAAGATGCAAAGTCCCTAGGCTTTTGCTTTGGAAAAATGCCCGATATTGGAGCGAAAGCTCAGGCCTCCTGTGACACTGCCAGACTTTGCGTACTGGACCGGTGGCTGGTCTGCAGAACGTTTTTAGCCAGAGGGCCCCCTCTTCCCATGAGAGCAGGATCGGCCAGTAGGCGGGCAGTTCTTGAGACATTCCCATGAGACAGCCGGCCTAGCCTATGGTGAGAGTCCCTACCATTTCTCCCTGGAGGCCAATCAAGTCAGGTTCACTCTCCCTCGGGAGCTCGTGCCTTTTGCCATCCTAGCACGGCTAAAAATTGTGCACCGACAGTCGGTTGGATGAATGCTGTCTGATGGCTTTGCCCCCGTATCCGCAGAGCTGTGGACCACCGGCCTCCGAGGCAGTGTTTCCACACGGCGCCCCGGCCCCTGCCGCTGGCTTGGCCGGCGCCTGGGCAGCGGTCTGTTGATTCTTGCATCACGTGCCTGAAGTGGGTGAAGGGGCAGACCCCACGTGTCTGCTGAGGACGCCGACACTGTCTTTTGATGAGACAAAAATCCGGGGTTGAAATAGAGCCATATCACAAGCGTGCTGTCTCACCCGTAGTCTGTAAACACGCGAGCTTGCCCAGCCCCGGGGAGAACACCAGCTGCCCTGCACTCTGGGCTGCAATCGATGTGATTATTTTATTTACCCAGGGAGCTGTCTTCCCTTCTCCTCCTGGTTGCTCCTGCCTCCACAGAAAATGTTATATGCGCGTGACTTGTATTTGCCCTTGAAGCCAAGTTGTCCTGCTGCTTTCTCTCCCGTGTTTAGTAATCCCTGGAGTTTATTAGAAGGGTCTCAAGAAAGGAGATACTCGTGTGAGACTGGGGTCAACGAGAGACGTTCACCTAATTATTTTGTTTCTTTACATGGATCCCCGCTCGGCGTGTTAGCCGGGGCTGAGCAAAACATGTAAAACTGAAGCCTCGTTTGGGACCACACGAGCCAGACTTTCCTCAGTGGGAAAAGGGTGGTCACTTTGCTCTGTGCTCGGCCCCAGGGCTGGACGCTGCCATGGCCAGCTGGAGGACCACACACCGAGTCCACAGGGAACCGTGGCGTGTGCGGTGGCCTCGGGGTGCAACCGTGGGGTGCGCGGTGGCCTCGGGGTGCCAGATGACCCAGGGCCATCTTGGTTCCGACTGGGTGGCTGTACCACTAAACGCAGTGGAGACCGAATTGGATGTCTCAAGTGGGGCCGGGCCAGGTGAAAATTGGTCAGCTCCGAGAGGGAAATGGAGTTTCCCCACCACCTGTAGGCAGGCTGGCTCTGGCCACAGTGCTCCCCCTCTTCCCTTCGTCCCTTTTCTCCTGGCACCTGGTAGACCAAGATGCCTCTCGGGAGCCGGAATCCTGGGGGAGTGCCAGCTTTCTCAAGCCCTCGGCCAAGCCCTGTTTGCCAGTTTGTTTCTAGCTCTGGAGGAGTTAGCCCACAGGCCTTCCGTTCCTGCCTTTTGACCCAGAATGACTCCCGAGAGTGTTGGAGGGTAGGGCAAGGAGGCTGAAGTCATAACCTCGTGGGGTGTGTTCTCCAGGAGCCACCCACCCGGGTGCTTCCTCCCTGGCTTCTGGGCCAGTGTCGTAAGTCTCTGCTCACTGGTCAGACCTTCCTCTCGTTTCTGCAGGATGACCACTGTCGTCTCAAAGCCCCCCTCCTCACTTCCTCCCACCGATGACTTCTCCAGCCCATCGTCCATATCATAGGGAAGGGATACTTCACGAGTTTCAAGGCTGTAGTTTTAATAGCAGTACCGATGTTACTGAATATACAGTATCCGTCAGGCACTATAGCAGGAAATCCTGTGTGGTGACCAGCGACCGCTGTCCCCACTCTACGGACGAGAGCTGAGCCTTAGGTCGCGCCCAAGAGCACAGCACACACCTTATGCTCACTACACCTGTGATATTCTCGGTGACAGGGCCTGACCATGCACAGCTATCTCTGCCTCTCTGCCAGCTAGCTAGCAAAGGACCTGGCGTAGAGTAAGCATTAAGTAAGAAAAAAAACCCAAAACTTGTTAAATGCATAACTATATCAGAGATGGCTTCTGAAGCGCAGAGACTCAGCCCGGCTGATACACAGGCTCTCCTGGATCCTTTTTTCTATTTACTCAGGGGGAGGTATAATATCTAAAATGGGGGCTGTTGGCTCCGACTGTGGACGGTACTGGTTTTGCTTCATGCAGAATCCGTTGACTGATTGGCCTTTCACCTCGCGCTCCCAGGGTTCTTATGGGCGACGGCCATGGAAGATCGCTTCCTGTGTTGTGTTAGCTGCTCTTGAGGATTTCCTGTATTATTTCATTCCCCATCCTTGTCGTCATCTGGTGCTGCCTGGCAAGTCACCCTGAACGTGGTGGCCTGGTCCCTGGAGCTGTGTTCCCAGAGGGCCAGTCAGGTTACAAGCCCCGCCTTGCCTGGTGGTCCCAGGCTTCCGATTGGCCAGACGAGGTCACGTGGCCAAGCCTAGCATCCGCGAGGGGAGGGCCCTTTTACTCCAGCGCCCGTGGGAGGAGGAGCCGAGAAACGCGACCCTGTTTAATCCACTGCAATCAATCCGTTACTTTCAGGACAAATTGCGGATTTTCCACCAGAAATTCAGCCTCTCTTAAGGTACTTATGACTTCACTTGGGAGCCGAAAACGCAGTTAGTTGCAGCATACATAGCCTTCGGAGTCTGGTCTGAATTGAGATTCCGACTTGATCATGTACCATTTTGTCTTTGGCGGGTTACTTGCATCCATATATTCTGGCTTATGACGGAGTCTCATTATATCCTAGTTCTCGTTCCCCTTACTCCGTTTTTACTTCTGTCCCTGGGAAGCTCAGAATTAAAATTCAAGGCGACCACAGCATTTGCTTCCTCATTTCCTCAGTCTCGGTGTCTCATCTCTTTTACATTGCTATTTAGGTCTTTTGTTTTAAGCTACCCAATCCCTTTTGGAAGCAGATTGGGTATAAACCTTGGGTAAGACCCACTAGCAAAATTTCCTAAAAACTAAAAAATTCCCGGCACTCCTAGTTCATTGGGACGGTGTGCTGGGAAGATTCAGGGTTATAGTGCTATTGCATAAGCCCGTGTACACAGGAATGAAAGTGAGTTTGCGTGTCCTGCTTGATTGGACTCAGATGAACTTTGCCGTTTTTCGCAACCATGTAAGCCAGCCAGCTTTCTAGAGCGTTCCTCCCAGCACTTACTATATCTGGTCGGACACATCGTCAAGGTTGTTACGATGCGGCTTGGATATCGGAGCATATGCGGTGTTCCCATACACCTACTCTAATCCTCTCAGAGTCTAGCCTTCTGGATAATGCTGCCAAGAATTAGAGAGACTGTGGGGTGATTGGGTGGCTTACTCTTGGGCGTCTGACTGTTGGTTTCAGCGTATGTCCTAATCTCACGGTTTGTGGGTTCAAGCCCCATGTCGGGCTCCACGTGGATAGCATGAAGCCCGGTTGGGATTCTCTCTTCCTCTCTCTGTGCCACTCCCCTGCTCATACATATTCACTCTTTCTCAAAAACAAACAAGAACCATTAAAAAAAAAAGTATTAGATGGATCATTTATAAAGTTCTGGAACCTGGATTCGCATCTAGTTCTTTCTTGTTTCAAAGCCAATGGACACATCAATCTTTGGCCTGTAGAGAGTAAATTAGCATGTAAATAGGCTCTTTGGAATGCAGCATTAAAAAAACAAAACCCTACGTTGAAAGAGAGTGTTAATTTCTCAGACCTCAGTGCAGCGATGAGATACAAGCACCACTTGGACAGATTCTGTGGAGTCCGCACTTCTTGGTGGTGATTCCTGAATTGCATAGACTCTGTGGGTCTGCAGTGGAACGAAGGCTTGTGACTGGTTATCAGTAACTATGGGGTCTTGGGTAACTCAGGTGATTTCTTGTGCCTTAGTTTTCTCTGCTACAAAATGGAGTGCCGTATGACTTATAAGGTGATTGTGTGGGACAGGGGCTCACTTTTCATTGAGAACCTACTGTCGGTCCTTGCCAGCATCATCATGATGCATGTTACCTCATTTAATTCTTGCAACCTCGCCGTGGATGGAAGACGTGATTCCTGTTGCCGTGAGCTCCGGCTCAGGAAATCTGAAGCTGCCTGCAAGGCCTGAGCTCTTTGCAGCAAATCACCTTCTCCCCATCTTTCCCATTATGATTAAACGAGATAAAGTGTGTGAGTAAGGAGAACAACGTTTGAAACGCAACATTAGCGTAACTTACAATTTTTCTGAAATGGAATCAGAGACGGTAAGAGGAAGGATGGGCGGTCCCCACTTACTGTCTAACAAACTGTGAGCCAGACACTTCACTTAGATGAGCCGGATTTAGCTATTCTAACCATCCGAGCAGTTACTGGGTCAGCCAGTCCATCCCTGAACTGGCTGGGCGTTGTGGATAGAGCACGGACCCTGGACCACTCAGATCGGGGTGTGACGCTGGACGTGGCTGTGTGCCTTTGATCCTCTTTCTGGTTCTCCGTTTTCTTGTCTTTGAGTGGGGGCATTAATACTGCATCTCAGTGAAGAATGAGAGAAGCAGCATCCTACAGCTACCCTACCACTCATGGCACAGAGCGGCCCCACTTCTCTGTTATGTCAGTTCTGTGGAGGTGGCGTCGCTGCTATTGTTAGCTTCATCCCGTCCATGTTCTGCATTGGAGGGGACAGGGGCAGTTGAGCACGTAGGTTCCTGCGAACTCAAGGTTCGTGTCCAGTGTACCTCTTAGTTCCAAAGGTCAGTGCCAGCAGTGGCCGTAAGCACACAAGATCAGTTTCGTCTTTTGTTGACCAGTTTCTTGGAGGGAATGCTCGGTAGGGAAGGAGATGGACACAGAGAAGAAGGGCCCCTCGGCAGGCCTGGAAGAGCCAAACCCTGTCCGGGACAGCAGGGACCTTACCAATTCCTGAGGGAAGATGGAGACCTCCCTGGGTTCTAGAATAGCGTCTTCACCTAACGCCTTGAGAGCAGAGGCCAGGCTCACAACCTCTTTCTAGAAACAGCTCCTGTGCCGCCCCGGGGTCCTCCAGCTGCTTTGGGCGGTCTTCCCAGCCTGCCGCCAGATATGAGCCAACTGCCATAATGCCTTAATGATATGAAATAGTGCATAGGTTTGAAGTTCCAACCTAAACATGTCTGTGTTTAAATTTATTATTCATGAAGGTAATTTAAAAACATGACAGAAAGTTTGAGAAGTGGAGACAAAAACTCATTATTCTTCACGCTAACACAACCCTTTTTTATTTTAGTGCATTTCATTCCAAGCTAATCCATATGGCTACGTATTTTTATATAGTTGTTTCATTGTGTACATAAAATTTTGTTTCCTGCTTTTCCCTTTAACACATTATAAGCATTTGCATATGGCTGTGTGATCCCTATAATTATAATTTTTAATGGTTGCATAATACTCTTTTGAGGGGCTATAACACAATTTAACCAGCCTTCTTACTGAGGACTGTTTTAAGTTTTCTCTTTCTTTTTTTTTTTTCTCAGAAACAATGCTACAACATTCATGCAGAACACTTGCTCCTGATCTCGGGTTAGTTCATTAGGATAAACTCACAGAAATGAGATTTCTCAGCTTAAAGGTTGTAAGTGTCTTTCCAGCTCTTGATACGTGGTGCCCAGTTGAGTTCCGGTCAGGTTGAGCTAATTACACTGTCTCCTTTTGCTTTTTAATAAGATAGCGGGATGTTTGCAACCCATGTTGTAATCCCGCGTGCTGGAATAGTGTGGAAAATGTCCCAGCTGTTGCAGGCAGAGAATGGACGTGTAAATAAACCTGCCGGGGGTTGAGGGATCAAACAGCTTGCCCCCGACCGGCACCGTCCGTCCTGTCCCCTGGCAGAACACAAGAGGGAGGGAGGTTCCCGGGGCAACCAGCATCCCTGGACCGGACATTGCCGGCTGGGCTGGGGCTTTCCCTGTTCTGGGGTGCAGGGCTCCACTACGTGCCACACAAACTGGGGGCTGGATACGAACGCCCCACTTGGCCCCCTCTGATCTGATCTAAATAACCTCCTAAGAAAAGAGCGTGGAGCAGTGGAAGAAAACAGTGTTTTGGGACAGGCTGGCGTGGAACCCGGGCTCAGGCTGTACTACGGCAACCTACTTTCCCTGCCTGTTTACTTATCCGTAAAGTGGGCTAACGATGTATGACCGTGTTCTGTTTGCGCAAATCCTTTGTGAAAGAAGAATTTGCAACTAATAAAAGGAAGTCCCGGTGAGAAAAAACGGATTTGGGCCAGCCATCCTAGGGCTGGGGGGTCTCGTTCCTACGGCGGGCAGGGAGCCATCGTGCCCTGAATGAAGAGAATGCTCATGAGAACATGTAAATTTTAAACTAATCAAGGTGAATGCTGTTTAGTTCCCGTGTGCTGCTGCTCATTTGTTAGAAACTTGAGATGGTTTCTCCCCACCGCCTCACGGAGATGCTCCTGAGTGTGTTTTCCTTGCTTTGCGTGCCTCACACGTGGAATTTTCCGGTCCTCTGGCCACATTCATTGGTTTTCTGAAAAGACCCACGTGGGTCACCATCGTCCTACCTACTCACCTTGCCACGAATTATCATATATTTTCCCAACACCTCCCTCCTCAGCCTTCAGGTTGCACGGCCTTGGCCTTGGCCGTGGAGGTGTGCTGGGCTCCTGCTACCCTCCCCTTCTCTCCCAGGGCAGCTTTGGGGAAGCCACCTCCTCTCCCCCTCGCTTCTCTGTTTCTTTCCTTTTTCCAACGCCCAGGTCTCCCTGAATTTAATTGTCCCCAAAGGAAAAGGAATTGAAATCCGAGCTGTACTTGAACTGAGCGTCTCCCCTTTGAGGGGCACGGGTAAGGTGCTGTGAGGGGAGCCTCAGGGTGGGGAAGAATTGCCGTATCCGCCTTGATGGGCAGAGGAGCAAGCGAGAAAACACCAGTTCTGGCCCAGTGCTGGGTATGGGGCGAGGGTTTGGTAAGAGATCCTCCCTCCCACTCGCACCTGGTCAGCCGTACCTGGGCTGTGCTACCAGGAACTTCTGACCCTCACGCTCTGGGATTACGTAAGGGAGGGACAAAAACTTAATTGAAAATGTTCCATTTAGTTCCCAACCCGGGGCCCCTTGGAGCGCTTTAAGGCGTGTCATTCTAGAACTCCCTTTTCTCCCGGAGATGCTCTTGAAAACAGATCTGATGCCCAGGGAGGCTCTTTCTCTTAGACGGTTCTTGACGCCAGTGGTTACAGAACCGAGCAAGGAAGGAACCAACTGTATGGACCTTAGGTGCCCAGGGGAGGGATCTCATCAGTAAATGTACGAGTTAGTGGCACCTGCTTTTGACAGGGTAGCAAGCATTGCAGCGCGGTTAGTTCTGTGAGACCCCATACACCTCTGAGCTGAAGCAAAACGGGGACGCAGCTTTGCCACGGTATTGACAGAGAGGTCCGGCTGCTGCCAGGCATAGGGGAATCCTGGTGGTGATCGGGGTGAGGGAGAAGGTGGGGCAGCGTGGGTAGAGGGCAGCGGTTGGGGGGGGGACATCTTGGTGGTAAAAGGCTGGTGAGGATGCCACCTGTCTGTCCCTGCTGGCTGCTCGACACCTTGCCGTGCTGACTGCCTGCTTAACCTCTCTCTCACCCCTTTCTTCTCCTCTGTTGGGAATTAATCATTTATTAACACTTTAATACGCAGTTGATTTTTGCACACGTCACAGGAGAAATGATATTTCTAAAACACAATTCTTTTTTTTTCTAAAAAGACATTTTCTTGGGGCACCTGGGTGGCTCAGTTGGTTAAGCGTCCAACTCTCGATTTCAGCTCAGGTCATGATCTCACGGTTTGTGACATCGGGCCGCGAGTCGGGCTGCTGCGCTGACAGTGCAGAACCTGCTTGGAATTCTCTCCCTTCCCCCCCCTCTCTGCCCCTCCCCTGCTCATGCCTGTGCACATGCTCCCTCTCTCCAAAATAAACATTTCTTAAAAAGCCATTTTCTTGTCAAGTTTGTGGAAATTCATCATTTCTCTAAAGTAAGAGAACCTGCTTCAGCTAACGTTGAAAATTCCAGAACAAGAAGCAGCAGTTAGAAAGCGGCTTTGTCGCAGACCTCCCTCCCCGAAATCGGAGACGCTATTTCTCTGATTCTAGGAAGAAAGAGGTGGAATCCGATCACGCGATTAAAAAAATGAGGCTGTAAACTACTCCTTAAAATAGCAGGTGCTCAGCTAACTTGGGGGCTCTGGATTAAAAAACTGCTGCTCTTGCCTTCGGGAATGTTTATGACTTGGCCCCAGAGCCGTCTTGCTTCATAAAATCTTATTTAGGAGCAGGGATGCAGAAAAGCTGCATGTTAATAGCCTGCCTCGTGCCCCCCCTGCCCTGGGCCACCTAGTGCTTTGGTCATCTACTGTGAACATGGGCGTTTAGGATGGATTGATTGCTCTTGAAAAGAGAAAATGGTGGTGTGAAATAGATTGCTCCTGGGCTCTGTGTCTCATTGCAAAAATTGGCTTTAAAATCAGCATTTATCAAGAGATTCACACCTCAGCTCCCTGCCGGGAGAGGGAGGGGGATTGAAATTGCTATTAGAAAGTGACAAGACACCCTAGAAATACGTAGTTGACAGACGTTGAACCAGGAGTGTTTAATGTAATTATTTTCCTTTTATGTAAATAAGATCTCTGCACACATTTAATTTAAAAATTTTTTAAACTATTTTTTAGAATAGCTTTAGATTTGCAGAAAAAAAAATGGGAACTTAGTACAGAGAGTCTCATAGACCCTGCACCCAGTTTTCCCTATTACGACCATCTGAAATTGGTATCCTACAGGGGCACCTGGGTGGCTCAGTCGCTTAAGCGTCCCAACTCTTGATTTAGGCTCACATCATGACCTCACAGGTCATAGGATCAAGCCCCACGTTGGGTTCTGCACTGACAGCTCAGAGCCTGTTTAGGATTCTCTCTCTCTCTCTCTCTCTCTCTCTCTCTCTCTCTCTCTCCCTCTCCCCCCCCTCCCTCCCTCGCGTG
The DNA here is from genome assembly GCF_046562875.1 of Panthera onca. Lineage (NCBI taxonomy): Eukaryota > Metazoa > Chordata > Mammalia > Carnivora > Felidae > Panthera > Panthera onca. Next base: position 70,920,156 of record NC_138349.1, read on the forward strand.
TGCACATGCTCTCTCTCTCTTTCTCTCAAAATAAACATTAAAAAAATGAGTATGATACATGTGTTATAGTTAAAGAACCAATACTGATATGTTGTTATGAACTGGAATCCCTACTTTAGTCCGATTTCTTGAATTTTTCTTTGAGTGATCATTTTAGGCTCCTCTGGGCTATGACAGTCCTCAGCCTTTCTTGCCTTTGGTGACCTGGATGGTTTTGGGGAGTCCTGGTCAATGATTTGGTAAAAAACAACAACAAAACAAAACAAAAAAACTACCCCGTGTTTGAGGTTTATCTAATGTTTTTCTCCTGATGAGACTGGGGTTAAGGGTTTTGGGGAGGAAGACCACAGAAGTAACAGACGTATACCTGTTAACCAATCAGTGAATGAGCTAATGAGGGAAGGCAGGTCCCTCAAATCGGAGGAAGGCAAGTTTGATGTTCTCAACGATGAGACTTCATGTCTAACTTGTTCGGTGCCTTACAGTCTAGCGGAGCCCTGGCAACATTTCGTGGGCTAGGACGGATCAATTTGCCATGCCCACGACACACCCCAAAACCTTTCCTCGGTGCATCTCAGGTTCTGGAGTTTCTGGATTGAGCGGGCTGGGGCACCGATGGACCTTGCATCTGTACGTGGCCACGGGGATCTAAACAGAAAGATGATGACTAAATTAAGGCAATTGGCCGTGTACAGAGAGAGTGGGCAGGGTGATGCCCCTGGCCCTCTGCATGTTAGAAAAGTTAAATAACAGGGGAGAAATAGCAGGGCTATTCTGACTCACGACTTCGGTCCACGGGATCGTTACAGCTTCCAAATAACCAGCAGCCCCCACGGTACTGCTCGGCAGCCTGCATTTCTCTGAGACGACGCTGTGAACCAAACAAAGCCGTGACCTTTATCATAGTGTGTTTTTCATTTGTGAGCAAGCGATCATGTACGAAGCAGCCTGTGACTTGAACCCACCGTAGACACTTGGCCCTTCCATTTTAGCAGCATTGGGTTTCATGAGCTCAGTTGGAGTCATGAATGGGAAAAACCGTAAGTGCATCAGCGAGACTGGTGGCTCTTAACCCTGACTGTGCGTTAGTGCTGCCTGGGGAGCGTCTGGAAAACAGTCCAGCTGGATCCCATCCCCAGAGGTTGTGATTCAGTTGGCTGGGGCAGGACCAGGCCTTGGAGAAAGCCGGGAGACTTGGGCTTTCTGTCTTGTTTCCTTCCCCGCTGCTCTACACAGGTCCCGATTCTTCAGCCCTTCCTGTGTTTTGACACTAACCTGAATAAAGGTTTTGGAAACTGTCTGGAGGTTGCTGTTGGAAGCTCACCCTGAGCTTTTTCTACTCCTCCAGCTTGTGTAACCAGCTCTCCCCCAGCAATGAAACCTGGGGTGGGGGAGTTCTCACTGGTGCCCTTGGAGAATATTCAGAAATGGTTGAGTGACTGAGCCAGCATAGTTCTGGTCCCTACAGTATGTTATGCCCCCTTTCTATTCTGATTGGGAGGTAGGGGAATCCTTTTCCTCTTAAGTCAAGTTATTGCTTTCAGTGGGAACTTACTTAGAAGTGGAAATCTTTTTTTTTTTTCCTCCAATTACTTTCATGTCTCATTGCTTTGATTTAAAAAAATGTTATTTAAGTGTAGTTGCCGTATGATGTTATAGAAGCTCTCTCTTTTATAAATGCATAGTGTTTGTAGGGTACAGGCTTCCGGTTTTAACAGATGTTTGGTCAGGGTTCAAAGTGATCTGACTACTAGCCTAACTAAAGGGGCTTTCCTTGGGTATTCTAACATTTTTAGACTGTTTCCCAGTGAGTTAAAATTCCATTCACCAATTTATTAACAGGTCACACACCCTATTTGGAAAGAAGAATTTCAATAGTGACACCTCACATCAGCAGGTTTTTTTCATCCTCTCATAAGAAGACCTAGGAATTATTTCCCGGCACTATTCTGGGGGGGGGGGGGGCGGATACCCACCCGGAAACATTAGAAACAATAAATAGTCCTTCTGGTTCCTCTGTAGATCACTTTATAGTGAGAATGCTGGGGTGTGGGAGTTCTTGGTCTTTAGCAGGGAACTAAGTCGACTCTTAAAAATTTGCTTCCAGGGGTGCCTGGATGGCGCAGTCGGTTAAGTGTCCAACGTCAGCCAGGTCACGATCTCGCGGTCCGTGAGTTCGAGCCCCGCGTCAGGCTCTGGGCTGATGGCTCGGAGCCTGGAGCCTGTTTCCGATTCTGTGTCTCCCTCTCTCTCTGCCCCTCCCCCGTTCATGCTCTGTCTCTCTCTGTCCCAAAAATAAATAAAAAACGTTGAAAAAAAAAAATTAAAAAAAAAAAAAAATTTGCTTCCAGGTGGGGGCCCCTGGGTGGCTCAGTCAGTTAAGCATCCGACTTCGACTCAGGTCATGATCTCACGGTTTGTGGGTTCGAGACCCACGTCGGGCTCTGCACTGACAGCTCAGAGCCTGGATCCGGCTTCAGATTCTGTGTCTCCCTCTCTCTGCCCCTCCCCTGCTCATGCTGTGTCTCTCTCAGAAATAAATAAACGTTAAAAAAAAAATTTTTTTTTTAAATTTGCAGGGCGCCTCGGTGACTCAATTAAGAATCCAGCTTCGGCTCAGGTCATGATCTCATGGTTCGTGCGTTCGAGCCCCACATTGGGCTCTGTGCTGACAGCTCAGAGCCTGGAGCCTGCTTCAGATTCTGTGTCTCCCTCTCTCTCTCTGCCCCTCCCCCACTCACGCTCTGACTCTCTCTCTCTCTCTCTCTCTCTCTCTCTCTCCAAAATATTTAAAAAACAATTTTTTTTTTAAATTTGCCCCCAGGTAAACAATTCAGTTAGTTTTCAGTGTCACTGGGCTGTGGAAATATAAATGATCACATCTTTTCAACAAATCTGGCAACCTGGCCTTTCCCCCCACCCCCGCCCCCAGAACTTGAATGTTTTTGTACGGATTGGTTGTGGTCGAGGTGCTACTGAGCAGTCATTAAGTAACAGTGGAAAGTAGACAATTGAGGAGAAAAAAAGCCAAGTAGTCATTCAGAAGGTATTTTTGGTTACTTAATCTGCCTCCGAGCATATGGTCTAGTCAGCTGAAAAAAATTAACAGTGAGAAACTATATTTCAGTAACGGGAGATTAAAAACAACCTATTTATTTTCTCCCCCCCCCCCCCCCCACGGTGATATTTTTATCTCTGTTACCAAATACAAGTGTTAGCCACTTAACATCTACAAAGGCAGCCTTTGATGCGCCCACAATGTGCATCTACCTTTCTCGTCTTGGTTTTACGCGTGGAGGTATGTTTGCTTCCGGGGTGATTCGGGATCCAAACACGTTACTCTAAGTGGCATTAGTCTTTATGTTGGCCTGTGGACAAGAGGTCCACGTGAGATAAGGCAACGTTGTTCTACTGCGCAGGCTTGACCCTTTTGTGACTCTGCTCTCGGGCTCTCATCGCCTCGTGGCCCCCATGTGTGGGTAACCGACTGGGCTGTAGCCGTATTCTGTCCTCCCCTCCGCCACCCTTCAGGTCTTGGGCATGGAACGAACGTAGTGGTTTCAGAACACGTTCACCAGTTCTTTGGCAGTCTTCTTCTGCCAGAACGTGGGCTCTGATTCCCCTCCCCTTGAATGTGGGCTGGACGTAGGGATGTGCTCCCCGCCACCAGAATGTGGCCAGTGTGACGGTGTGTGGTTTCCAAGACTAAGTGGTGAAGGGAGTCCTGGCGTCTGCCTCCCTCCCTCTGTCTCCCCCCCACCTTCCCCTCCCATCAGATCTCTCACCGTGGGGGAGGCCAGCTGCCGCGCTGCGAGGGCACTCGCGCAGCCCTGGGCAGGAGTCTGTGGTAAGACACTGCGGCCTCCCCCCACGGCCGTGTGAGTGAACACCCTTGGGAGCGGCCCCTCAGCGCCGTCAGACCCTCAGATGGTTGGCAGCCCTGGCCGCCGTCTTCACTGCGGCCTCTTGAGAGACCGTGAGCTGGAACCACCCAGATTCCTGACTCTGAGAAGCTGGGTGAGATAATAAACGTTTGCGCTGATTGATAACCTGATAAGTCACTTAGCCCTTCCCGATCGCTTTTCCCATCTGGGACAAGAAGGGTTGGACCCATCGGTGCCCTTAACAAGTCGATGGCGATCTGTTAGTACGGAAAAGGCTGCTTGCACAGCCCGCTGACCCTCGCTGTCCCCGCCCCAACACCACCACAGAGGCCTTTCTGCCTCCACACCCGTGACCCGGAAGCAGCTTTCACAGCCCTTCCCTCCGCAGCCACTGACACCTCTCTGGCAAAAGCCAAGCCCAATTTTTATTTATTTCTTCTTACTTTTTTTTTTTTTTTAATGCTTATTTTGTGAGAGAGAGAGAGAGTGCACGCACGAGTGGGGGGGGAGGGGCAGAGAGAGGTGGGGACAGAGGATCCAAAGCAGGCTCTGTGCTGACAGCAGAAGGCCCGAGGCTTGAACTCACAAACTGAGATCAGGTCTTGAGCCGAAGTCGGACACGTAACCGACTGAGCCACCTAGGCCCCCGCTTCTAATTTTTTTAATTTATTTTTTTATTTCTTCTTATTTTGAAACAAAGACAGATCATACAGGGAATACGATGGGGAATATTCCTTAAATAAATAAAGCTATATTTACACTGAATTAATTTTCGTAACTATGCCATAAACCAACCTATTGGATTTACTATTTCTGAAAAACGTGTCATTTCATTAAAACCTATTGCTCTTTTGTCTTCTTAGAAACGAGATGAATTTTGGCTGCTGCTCTCTCTAATTATGCTAGATAAATAGACATCACTCCGTCATTTATTTCCATCTGATCTCAGTCCCAGCCTGACTTGATCACCATTTGTGCTTCAGGTAACAGACTGCTTCTGTTACCCATTCGTAAGAACAGCGTGGGCACAGTGTGTATCTAGAACTTCTAAAGACTCTGTGAAAACTCACCCAATTCAAATACACTTAATAATAGCTATGAGCCCAGGTACGTGAGTAAGTGGGAGGACAGGAGATTGCGTTTTGCATTATCTGGGCTCATATGCCCTTTCCCAAGGGAGAGACAGTCTCAGTGCCAGAGGTGAGGCTCTCTCCGGGTCTTTCCCACACTGTGGTCCAAACAGTGAAGACGAGTGGGGGGTGTGGGGTGGGGGGTAGCAGCATCCTCCCTGCTCCATGATCGTTGATATGGGTGGCAGACATCTGGCTAAAGAAACCTCCCTGACGGAACCCACTTTGCAGCCAGACCCGCTGAGCCCGCCCTGGTCCACATTCAGCGGCAGTCCCTGGTTCAGCCAGCATTAGTCATTCCGCATGTCAGTTCCATGTCAGTATCCCTCCTCTGCAAGCCAGAGACACAAAGCAGAGAGGAGGCTGCTGCCCCCGGGGAAATAACAGCAGGCTGACCGGATCCCAGGCCTTGAATGCTCTGCAACTTCTGACCCAGCATCAAACCACATCATTACTCCTCTAATCTTAGCCGTTTCTACTTGTCACTGAAAAGAGGACCTGCCTGTCACCGCATCATTTTCTCTTAAATGGGAGGAAACAAACAGATCAGTTGGTAACACGTCCCGCCTGTCAGCGGGTCCTGGGCACTGGAGCCTTCTCCACACTGTTGCATTTCACATGTTTCCCCTTTGAAACGAGCCTCCACACCCCCTCCACACCCCCCCGCTGGTGTAAATACGTTTCATCATGTATGTAGATGTATTGGGGGTGGGGGGCGTTGTCATGAAAAGCTTCTACTGCAAAGTGGGCGAAGCCAGTCAGATCAATCCGAGTAAGTAGCGTGAGGGTGTTTGGTCCCAACTCCGTTTATCATCATGTGACCAACCTGAGACCAGTGCCACACTTGGTGCCATGGGATACACCAGAAATGTGACAGAGCCCTCCTGCCCTCCAAGGACCTGAAGAGCTTTTGCAGACCAACCATGTGAAATGGGTGGAAAGTATAAAAAAGTGCTGAGAATACCCGGTACCCAGGAACGCCAAGGGCAGGCAGGGACCATGAGACCTTCAGCCCGGTGCCCCAGTGGAGGGAGGGAGGCTGGTGACTTCCTCAGATCCCTGTGGCGAGACCTCGAGGCTCCAGCTCGTGGGCCAGGGCTCTTCCCAATTTGTCATGTGTCCTGCATCTCCCTCTGCCCTGGGACCCGTTCTCACTTGGCTCATACCCCCCACCCCCACCCGATGGTCTCACATGCCCGCCAGCAGCTTCGATGGCCTCCTGCCTTTCCAGAACTCCAGCCGTGTGTCTCCTGTGTCTGCCAGGTACCTCCTCTCGGTATCTTGCGGGAACCTCCACATTTCCTGAACAGGCTCGTCTGCATCTCCCAGCTCCCCTCCTTGCCCCACCCAGACAACTTTCTCGTGTTCCTTAGCGGTGAATGCGCCTCCTGTCTGAAACGCCCAGGTCAGAACTCTCCATCTCGGATTCCTTCCTTACTTCCTGCTTTCCTCTTCCAATCCTCGCCCTGTGGTTGCGCCGGTCTCCTCTCTGCATCTCTAGGACCCAGGCTTGAGCCGGCTCCCCGCCGTCCCTTGCTGCATTGCCCTCGTGGCCCCCTGGCCTCTCTTCTGTCCCCTCCGTCTGCTCCCTACACTACAGCCAACGCGATGTTTCTGGAACGGAAGTCTCAAGTCTCAGTATCTCACCACTTCCATGCCTTCCCATTTTCTACCTTTCATTTTCTCCCCTCCACCAGAATCCTCATCTCCCCCAGAGCCCCATCATTTCTCCTTGCCAGGTCCATTCTTGACCCCTCAGATCTCTGCTAAGGTGTCACTTCTTGGCCACAGGCTTCTCGGAGCCTTCCCCACACTCTGCAGGGTCTGTGGCACTGTGCCATCAGGTGGGATGCTTGTTTGCGCCCGAGTGGGCACGCTCAGCCAAGGTGAACCTGCCCACTCCTCACTGTATCCCTGGGGACGTTCTTCCATCTAGCAAAGGCCATGGGTCAGGGTTACAGGAGGAGAGTGGAACATGACAAGCGTCTGGAAGGGTGAGCTGTTGACAGGGAGTGCGTTGTACATGGGCACCGGCTGTCTCAGCCAGTGAATCCGATCAATCATCCTGAACAATTAGGAATTTACAGTGATCAGACATATCCTGAGATGAATGAATGGCTAATACATTGTTTTGCTTTACTCGTGTCTATCTAACTGGTAGTGGGGGAAGTTATTTTACCTAAAGGCAGTACAGTAGAATGATTGAGACCATGGACTCCGGTACTGAATCCCCTGGGGTTGGGCACCTGGGTGGCTCAGTCGGTTAAGTGTCCGACTTTGGCCCAGGTCATGATCACACAGTTTGTGAGTTCGAGCCCCGTGTCGGGCTCTGTGCTGACAGCTCAGAGCCTGGAGTCTGCTTTGGATTCTGTGTCTCCCTCTCTCTCTCTGCTCCCCGCCCCCCCCCCCCCCGCCTTGCTCATGCTCTGTTTCTCTCTCTCTCTCTCTCTGTCTCTCTCTCTCTCTCTCTCTCTCAAAAATAAATAAACATTAAAAATTTTAGAATCAATCAATCCGTCCATCCATCCCCTGGGGTTTGAATCTAACCTCATTATGTGCTTAAGCTTCCAGTGCCTGGCTTTCTCATCTGTAAAATGGGGTTAGTAATAGCACTGGAAGGAAGTTCAGTGTGTGTGCCGTGGCTAGAATGGGGCTTGAGTGGCCTAGGCAGTTCCCCCTTTTCTTCCTCCTCCTCCTCATGTTACTCTGGGAGCAGGTAGTTTACGTGGTAATTTGCAATTTTTAACTTGGGAGTCCAGAACGAACGAGTCCTTTGCGAACGACCTCCTGGAACCGTATCCTTGGGCTTTTTTTTTTTTTTTAATTTTTTTAATGTTTATTTATTTTTGAGACAGAGAGAGAGCATGAACGGGGGAGGGTCAGAGAGAGAGGGAGACACAGAATCCGAAGCAGGCTCCAGGCTCTGAGCTGTTAGCACAGAGCCCGACGCGGGGCTCGAACTCACGGACCGCGAGATCATGACCTGAGCCGAAGTCGGACGCTTAACCGACTGAGCCACCCAGGCGCCCCGTATCCTTGGACTTTTATGATATTGTGAGAATCGGGTTCTTCTAACTTGGTTTAAACTGAGGCCTGATTCATCAAAGGCCAACTTTAGCTTCTTACCCACTATGTGACCCAGGTAGTTCCACGTCCCGTTGTGAACTAGGAATTCTCTGTGAAGCATCCGTGTCACAGGCATTCATAATTGGCCCTTAGCGTTATTTCACCTGCTTGGGACTTTGCCGTTCAACATGTTCTCATCCCCAGCTTTGGTTTTATGGTGGGCATGGTGGATTTGGGAGGGGGAAGGGAGGCAAAGGAATGTCGCCTCTGGACCCAGTCCGTCTTGCCTGCGGGAAGAAGGAAGCATTTATTTTCTGAGAGAGCACTGATGGTTGACCTGCCTCAATGTTGATTTTGTCAACAGTACAGACAATGCCTTGGTTCTGGGGCACTGGCCCCAGCAGCACCCTTCACTTTTGATTTTATTCAAGTACAAGGTTAAATGGTTTGATCCATTTCGCCACTGTAATGCCTGCAGGGGGGAGAGAGTTATTAGCCACAAAAGGCTACAAGCGAGCTACAAAATAAAAATTAATAATGCTTAATTAAAAGTACGCACAGCATGACTCTGGTAACTTCATTACTCGCTGGATTTAGTATTCATACATTTCCGTATATTGTAAAGGCAGTAGGTTAGATTCTCTTCTTCCCACGCCTTTGCCAAGCTTTCCGCGAAATCATCACTGATAGTAAATTGAAAGTTTATTTTTAACCAAATGGTCTCAAAAGCCAAATTATGAATATACCTTTGAAAAACTGCTTGCCGCAAAAAATAAATTGGGATACTGGTGCATTTTAATACTTTTGTTAAAATGCAGGATAAACTCTTCAGAAGTCACAGGACTTGGGGCATTTGAAGGGCAGAGGTCTTGTGACAGGTGTGGGGAGGGGCAGGACCACCAAGGCACAGGAGCGTTCGTCTCGAGCCCATTGTTCTGCACCTCCCGTGTGCCCCCAACCCATCATTCCCGCGGTGGCCCTGGTGGGATAAACCCAGCTATAGCACTGAAGAAGCAGCTGAAGAAAAAGCTGGCCTCAAGAGGTGGGGGGAAGCTTAGGCATGGTTTCTCTTTCGTTACTGTACCGTTTGAGTAAAAATGGAGGTTACTGGCAAAGCAAGCCGCATTTGGGAAAAATGCCTGATTTGGCCCAGCACCTGAGAATTACCCTCCTTGCAGATCTCACTTTACGTTTGAAAGAGCCAGAATGTCTCCAGTGGCCCCCTTTTGCGCAACATGCAGCCCACGCTGGTCTGGAGGAGTGCTAGCGGACAAACCTGTGCAGAACTGGCCTGGTCTCTCCCCAGGGAGGGCTCATCCCGACAACATCTGCTCCAGAGAATGGCCAGTCGACACGGCTTGGCTCACGGAAATCTGTGTAGGAAAATGACTAGACATAGGACGTTTCTGATCTGGGTTCTTATACAGAAACCTTTCTTACTTGATTCAGAGAAATCGGATTCCAAGTGGTTGAAAGATATATTTAGCTCTGTGGTCATGGAGATGTTTTTTGGTTTGATTTAATGTTGATGGATTAGAGTAAATTGTTTGTGCAGATGAGCTGAATAAGTTCTGCCAGAGCTTATATCTTATTCTGGTTTCACATTAAACCCTTAATTTACAGCCCTGTTCCATTGGCAGTCCTATTAGAGTGAAGCCCGAGGAAAAGCTGGGCTGGTCCTTCCTCCTCCCTCCACTGTTACTCAGCAGAATTAAACAAATCATTTAGCAACGTCAGAGGAGGGCTCAAAGGGACCCAAGAGGGAGAAATCTGGTCCTAAGGTGTCCTTAACCATCTAAGATGTCTGGAGAGCTACCATCATTTTAATGGCTTTAATTTAACCACTACTGAATTATCTTATTTAATCTACTTTCCCTACCTCCCTTCCCCTACCTTCACAAATCCACAAAGCCCTGGGTTTTCCGGAGTATTGCCTTCCCCTAGATATGCAGTGTAAATATAAAATGAAGAGAGAAGTTGCAAATCCTTCCTTGGAAAAGGTCATTCCCACGCTTTGCTCCCCTCACACCTCCACCCTCCGAGAAGTTCTGGGATGGGAATTCTCTCTCCCTCCTTGTTACGTCCCCAGGGCTCTCTGGCGTCCCAAGACCTCACGTGTTTATTGAACTGGTGAGTGAAGGTGTGCTTGAGGAACTGATCAACCCATTTCGTGTCTTTGTTCCCCTCAGGAGGACTGGAATGAAATTGACCCAATTAAAAAGAAAGACCTACATCACAGCAACGGGGATGAGAAAGCACAAAGCATGGAGACCCTCCCTCCAGGTAACTGCAGCAGCCCCTGGGGGACCCATCTAGCCTCGGGCTGGGAGCTGGGGGCTGGGGGCTGGGAAATCCTCTTGCTCAGAAACCACGAATGAGTCGCACGTGGCCCTCTGTCGCCTGTGGAGCCCGCGGAGTAGACAGCATGGATTGCAGAGGGCTGCTGGAGACACTGCCCTCTAGTCATGTTTGGCTGACTTCCTTCAAGCTCCTTAGCGGGTGGTGAAATAAGTGTACTTAGGAGGTGACCAAAATTTGTTGGAAAAAAAAAAAAAAAAAAGGAATAAAATAGAAAATACAGGATGGTATATATCGGTTCACAGACTTTTTTTTTTTAAAAAGACTTTATTTTTCTGGGGCGCCTGGGTGGCTCAGTCGGTTAAGTGGCCGACTTCAGCTCAGGTCACGATCTCGCAGTCCGTGAGTTTGAGCCCCGCGTCGGGCTCTGTGCTGACAGCTCAGAGCCAGGAGCCTGTTTCGGATTCTGTGTCTCCCTCTCTCTGACCCTCCCCCGTTCATGCTCTGTCTCTCTCTGTCTCAAAAATAAATAAACGTTAAAAAAAAATTAAAAAAAACAAAGACTTTATTTTTCAGAGCAGTTTTAGGCTTGACGGCAAAATTGTGCACAAAGTGCGGAGATTCCCATACATGCCTCCTGCCCCTACACATGCGCGCCTCCCCCGCTGTCAGCATGTCCCTGCAGAGTGGTCCATTGCTACATTCAGGGAACCAACGCCGGCACGTCGTAATCCCCCAAAGTCCCTAGTTTACGTTACGGTCCACTCTTAGTGCCGTACGTTCTGTGGGTCCAAACAAATGTACGGTGACGTGAACGCACCCCTGCTTTATCCTACAGAATAGTTTCACTGCCCTAAACGTCCTCGGTATTCCAGTTATTCATCCCTCCACTGCCCCAGTCCCTGACAACCACCGATCCTTTTTCTGTCTCCATAGTTGGGCCTTTTCCGGAACGTCATCTAGTTAGAATCATACAGCCCGTTACCTTTCAGATTGGCTTCTTTCACTTAGTAACGTGCATCGACGCTTCCTCCGTGCTTTCTCGTGGCTTGACGGTGTATTTGTTCTCACCACTGAATACGACTGTGTTGTCTGAGTGGACCCCAGTTTACCCATCCACCTCCTGAAGGACATCTGGGTTGCTTCTGAGCTTTGGCAGCCGTGACTAAAGCTGCCGTAAACATCTCTGGGCGGGTTTGTGTGTACGTGTAAGTTTTCCGTTCATTTGGGTGCGGACCACGGAATAAGACGGCTGGATCACGTTGTAAGAGTACGTGTGGTTTTGCGAGAAACTACCAAGCTGTCTTCCGAAGTGGCTGTACCGTTTTGCATTCCCACCAGCAACGAATGAGAGTTCCTTTTGCCCCGCTTCCTCAGCAGCGTCTGGTACGGTCAGTGTTTTTGATTTGGGCTGTTTTAATAGGTTGGAAGTGGAATCTCGTTATTTAAATCTGCATTTCCCTAACGATATATGATACTGACTTTCTTTTGATAAATTTATTTACCCTCCATTTGTCTTCTTTGGGGAAGTACCTGCTCAGGTCTTTCATCCGTTTTTTTTTTTTTTTTTTTTTTTTTTTTAAGCAGGTTGCCCATTTACCGAATTTTAAATGTTCTTTCCATATTTTGGATAACCATCCCCCATCAGATATGTCGTTTGTAAATTCTTTCTCTCAGGCTTTGGCTCGTCTTCTTGTTCTTTGGACAATGTCTTTCCCAAAGCAGGTATTTTAATTTTAATGAGATCGAGCTTTATCAATCCTTTCACGGATCATGCCTTTGACGTTATATCTGAAAAGTCATTGCCAAAATCACCTAGATTTTTTTCCTACATTTTGTTTCAGGAGTTTTATAGTTTGGCTTCATAATCAGGTCTTTGATCCATTTTGAGTTAACTATTGAGAAGACTGGAAGTTCTGTGTCTAGATGGGCTGATTGATGGGTTGCATGTGGATGTCCTGATGTCCCAGCCCCGTTTGTTAGAAAGCTACCTTTGCCCCATTGTATTGCCTTTGCTCCTTTGTCAAATACCACATTGTCTTGATTACTTTAACTTTATAGTAGTTCTTGAATTTGGGTGATGTCAGTCCTCCAACTTCGTACTTCATCTTCAATGAAGTGTTGGCTATTCTGTTTTTTGTGTTTTTTGTGGGTTTTTTTTTTTTTTTTTTTTTTTTTTGCCTTTTGTATAAACTTGAGAATCGGTTGATGCTCAGAAAATAATTTGCTGGGATGTTCATTTGTTTGTGTTGAATTTATAGATCAAGCTGTAAGAATTGACATCTTGACAGTATTGAGTCTTATTACTCATGAACGTGGACTGTCTCCATTTATTTAGTTCTTTCTTTATTTTCACTGTCAGTGTTAGAGTTTTACTCGTACAAATTTTATGCCTATCTTGTTAAATTTCTATCAAAGTATTTACATTTGGGGGTGCTAATGTAAATGGTATTGTGTTTTTAATTTCAAATTCCACTTGTTCATTGTTCGTATCTAAGAAAGCAGTTGGTTTTTGTATATTAACCGTGTATCCTGCAGCCTTGCAGTAATTACTTATTAGTTCCAGGAGGTTTCAGTGCTTTCAGATTTTCTACATAGACAGTCGTATCATTTGCAAACATCTTCCTTCTTAATCTATAGCATACTTTTGGTTTCCTAGCATTAGCTAGGACTTCTAGTATGATGGTGAAAAGTGGTAAACATCCTTGCCGTATGATTTCTTATCTTGGAGAGCGAGCATGAGCAGGGGAGAGGGGTGGCAGGGGGTGGGGGCGGGTAGAGAGAGGGAGAGTTGCAAGCCGACGCCACACTCAGCACAGAGCCCCACAAAGGGCTCGATCCCACAACCCTTGGATTGTGACCTGGGCCGAAATCAAGAGTGGATACTTAACCAACCAAGCCACCCAGGTGTCCTTCCTTGCCATATTTCTGATCTTAGCAGGAAAGCTTCTAGTTTCCTACCACTAAGTATGAAGTTAGCTCTAAGTTTTTTGTAGATGTTCTTTATCAAGCTGAAGAAGTTTCCCCTTTATTCCTAGAATAGGGTTTTTATCATGAAGGAGTATTGGATTTTGTCAAATGGATTACATTAATCGGCTTTCACATGTTGAACCAGTCTTGCATACCTAAGATCAATCCTACTTTGTCATGGTTTTGGATTCAGTTTGCTAATATTTTGTTGAAGATTTTTGCATCTATATTCATAAGAGATATTGGTTTGCCATTTTCTTGTGATGTCTTTGGTTTTGTTATTAGGGTAATGTTGGCTCCATAGAATGAGTTAGGAAGTATTAACTTTGCTTCTGTCTTTTGAAGGAGATTGTAGAGAATTAGCAATGATTCCTTCCTTAAGTGTTTGGTAGACCTCATCAGTAAACCCATGTAGGCTCAGTGCTTTCTGTCTTGGAAGTAGATTTCTTGAGGACAATATACAGCTAGTTGGGTCTTGTTTACTGATCTTCTCTGACTCTGTCTTTCAATTGGTGTATTAGACCCTTGCTATTTAAGGTGGTTATTACTATAGTTGCATTGATATCTACCATATTTGTTAGCCTTTTCGATTCCTTGCCTTGTTCTGTTATTTTTGTCTTCTACACTGTTTCTGCCTTTTGTAGCTTTCATTGAGCATTTTACAGAATTCCGTTTTTCTCTCCTATTTTTTCCCATTGTTTTAGTGGTTGGCCTAGTGTTTGCAATATGCATTTACAACTAATCCAAGTCTAATTTCAAATAACACTAGACTGCTTCACAGTTAGTGTAAGCATCTTATAACAACATATTAAGAATTCTTCCCAGGGCGCCTGGGTGGCTCAGTCGGTTGAGCGGCCGACTTCGGCTCAGGTCATGATCTCGCGGTCCGTGAGTTCGAGCCCCGCATCAGGCTCTGTGCTGACAGCTCGGAGCCTGGAGCCTGTTTCAGATTCTGTGTCTCCCTCTCTCTGACCCTCCCCCATTCATGCTCTGTCTCTCTCTGTCTCAAAAATAAATAAAACTTAAAAAAAAAAAATTAAAAAAAAAAGAATTCTTCCCTCCTGTTCCTTGAATCATCACTGTCATTCATTTCATATGTATAGTGTGTACCTAAATATATATACTATAGATAAGCATGCAAAATTGTTGCTATTATTATTTTGAACAAATCTTTACCTGTTTTATCAACTGAGGATAAGAAAAATTAAAGTTGGGGGCGCCTGGCTGGCTTCATCGGTTAAGCGTCTGACTCTTGGTTTCAGCTCAGGTCATGATCTTAGTTTGTTGGTTTGAGTCCTGAATTGGGCTCTGTGCTGACAACACGGAGCCTGCTTGGGATCCTTTCTCCCTCCCTCCCTTTCTCTCTCTCTCTCTGCTCCTCCCCTGTGTGCTCTCTCTCTCTCTCTCTCTCAAAAATAATAAACTTAAAAAAAATTAAAGTTGTAATTTTACCATCACTTACTCCTTCTCTGATGTTCTTACTTTTTTATGGAGATTTGAGTTTCTGCCCTGTATCATTTTCCTTCTCTCTGAAGAGCTCCTTTTAGTATTTCTTGCAGGGCAGGTCCTCTACTGGCCACAGATTGCCTCAATTTCTGTTATCTGAGAAAGTCTTTATTTCTCCTTCACTTTGGAAGATTATTTTCACGGAGTATAGAATTCTAGGTTGGCAATTTTTTTCTCTCAAAACTATAGATATTTCATTCCATTCTCTTCTTGCTTGCACGGTTTATGAGAAGCTGGATAGAATTCTTATCTTTGTTTCTCTGTTTCCTTCCTCCCCATCTTCCTTCAAGATTTTTTTAAAGGGGCACCTGGCTGGCTCACGTGGTAGGACATGCAACTCTTGATCTCGGGGTTGTGAGTTCAAGCCTCATGTTGGGTGCAGAGATGACTTAAAAATAAAATCCTAAAAAAATAAATAAATACAAGTAAATAAAAATAAAATTTTGACTTTTGCTGTTTGAATATGCTATGTCTAGGTGTAGTTTTTGGTTTTTTTATGTTTTCTGTCTTTTTGTTATTTATCCCACTTGGTATTTTCTGATCTTCCTGCAGCTGTGATTCAGTATCTGAACATTAACGTGAGGAAATTCTCAGTCATTACCACTTCAAATAAATCTTTTATTCCTGCCTCTCTTCCTTGTCATTCTGGTAGTCCCATTATACATGTGTGTACATTTTGGTAGTTATCCAGCATTTCTTGGATAACTCCATTCTGATTCCTTTCAGTGTTCTTTTGTTCTTTGTTTTTTAAATCTCTGCTTTCCAGTTCGGAAGTTTCTGCTGTCATATCCTCAAGCTCAGAGAAGTCTTCCGTCAGCTGTGCCCAGTTTAGTGATGAGTCCATCAAAGCCACTCTTCATTTCTGTTACAGTGTTTTGATCTCTAGTAATTCTGTGTGATTCTTGACTAGAATTTTCATTTCTGTTTCTCTGTTCTTCATTTGTCCTTCCATGTTGTCTACTTTTTCCATTAGAGCTTTTAACATACGAATCGTAGTTGTTTTAAATTCCTGGTATGGCAATTCCTACATCCCTGCCATATCTAAGCCCGTTTTGATGCTTGCTTTGTCTCTTCAAACTTTGTTTTTTGCCTTTTAGTATGCCTTGTAAGTTCTTCTTAAAAGCCGAGTATGATGTGCTGGGTAGAAGGAACTCAAGTAAATAGGCCTGTAGTGATAAGGTAGGTGTGGGGGCAGGGGAAGCCTTCTATAGTCATTTGCTAGGTTTCATCTTTTAGTGAGCCTGTGCCCCTGGGCTGTGAACTTCACAATTGCTTCCCAGTTTCTCTCCCACGTGGGTGGGACAGGGCAGCTAAAGTTGATTAGAAAGGAGTATTTCCCTTCTTCCACGCAGAAGGCTAGGGGCAGGCTGGGGTCCAGCATTTTCCTTTCTCCAGGTTGGTTAGGCTCTGATAAACTTCCATGGGGTTAGGCTGTGGTAAAATAGTTTCTGTTGAGGGCAGGCCTTGTCAAGAACAGAATGCTCTGGCATATTTCCAAATGATCCTTTTTCCTCTCCTGCTGGAAGCATGAAGGAAGGGGTCTGTTGTCCAGAAACCTAGTTAAGCTCCTGGAGGTAAAAACTCACAGAGGTATGGGGGGCCACCTGTGACTGAGGCCCCTGGAGTTTTTAGCTCTCAGGCTTGTCCACAGCGACCTCCCTCCAGCAGTTCATCTGTCACCTTTCTGATTTCGTTACCCGGACGAGGTTCCTGCACAGATGGGTCCTCCAGTAAGTTGTGATTCTCTGTATTCACCTTTGGGTGTCTCCAGTTTTTGGAGTAGCGGTTTGCTCTATGATCTCACTTCTCTGAGGGAACTCAGAAGAGTTGTCGATAGCTTAGGATGGATGGAGTGATAACTTCCCAACTCTTCACACGCTGGCCCGGAAAACCAGAAGTTGGCTCACGAAATTTTTACTTCGTGGTGACGGGGAGTTTGTACATTCATGTGTCTAACCAAGGTTGGATAAGTATCACCCCAGGGAGCGCAGGTCTGTACCCTTTGTCTATACCCTTCCGTTGTCCCAATTGCACTAGATGGGAGCACGCGTGTGTGAGCACATTAGATGTATCTATTAGGCCGGCCCCCTCTCTTCTTCCCCAACTCCTGGATGAGTCATGCAGCTCTGAGCCAAGGTTCCTTCCTATGTAAAATAGGCATTTTCCACGCAGTGGGGAGCATCTGAATGGAATACTTCGCTAATAAGGATTTCTTTATTATAATAATAGGATACGCTTCTAGGGTGTGGATTAATGAGAGACTTCCCGTGGGTTGTCTTCCGTTAAAACCAAGTGTTCTAGTGGATTTTAAGTCCTATATGGAGTGGGAGGGGGAGGCCATCTTCAGGGTGTATACCAGCTGCTACTATTAAGAGTCAGGGGCGCCTGGGTGGCTCAGTCTTTTAAGTGGCCGACTTCGGCTCAGGTCATGATCTCACAGTCCGTGAGTTCGAGCCCCACGTCGGGCTCTGTGCTGACAGCTCCGAGCCTGGCGCCTCCTTTGGATTCTGTGTCTCCCTCTCTCTCTCTGCCCCTCCCCTGCTCATGCTCTGTCTCTCTCTGTCTCAAAAATAAACAAACATTAAAAAGAAAAAAATTTAAAAAAAAAAAAGAGTCATACTCTAGTTAAAAATCCATTCAGTGTGGTATTGACCCTGGCTGTCATGTTTGTAGCTGTTACCCAGTTGATTTTCTTCAGAGATAGGACAGGAATATGTTAACAGTCCCTTTTTTTTTGAGTTATTACCGATAACTTGCTAAAGGCACCGTGTCCTTTTATTTTGCCGAAGGACTTCGACCTTTTGAGTTGTAACGTTTTTCCTCGCTAAATCCACGTGCACGTGAGTTTTTTCTTTAGAAGTTATTTTGCTCTGGGGCGCCTGGGTGGCTCAGTCGGTTAAGGATCCGACTTTGGTTCGGGTCACGATCTCGCGGTGCGTGGGTTCGAGCCCCGCGTCGGGCTCTGTGCGGTCAGCTCAGAGCCTGGAGCCTGCTTGGGATTCTGTGTCTCCCTCTCTCTTTGCCCCTCCCCCGCTTGCGCTCTGTCTCTCTCAAAAACCGAATAAACTTAAAAAAAAATTAAAAAAAAAAAAAAAGTTATTTTGCTCTGGCTGCGAAACACATTTTCCACAAGAATGATGGACACTGCCAGTATTTTGTGGTCGGCAAGGAACCACTGTGCACAGCTCTTTCCTCTGGGTAAAGTGGGTTGTTCAGAAACCCAGCTTCCTGTGTTCTAGGTGTTGGATATCTAGCAGTTGTAGACAGATGGGTGGGAGGAGGCAGCACGAAGCCAAATATAGGAGCCTCGTGCCTTTTAACGTGGCCACAAAACCCACTGACAGATGTAGGAACCAGATTCAAGATAGCAGTGATGCCCCCCGTGACGGCTCCTGCTTTTTTGACCAAACGCCCTATTAGCAAAAATATTTTGAGGATAGCTCTCCTTCCTCCATCTATATTAAAACACTTACAGATTAAACACATATTATCACGTGAATCTAGTGATACGTTCCAAAGCACATTTTAAATAAAATACTATGAAGGATTCAGAAAGACCCACTGTGGCTTTACCCCTAAAGATTGCCTTGCGTGGCCCCACTCTGGGGATCCCGCTCCTGGGTCCGCCATGGCTTCCAAAAGCCCAGATTATTGTTCCCAACTCGATTTCCCGTCCCAGCCCGCGCTGCTTTTCGGTAGACTCTGGGATTTTTTAGTAAAGCCAACCAGCAAAGTGGCTGTGGCAGAGGGGAGGCCCGGAGGCTGGGGTCCTGGCCTTCATTTTCTGGTGGAAGCTCAGTCGTCCACGCTCAGCAGTCGATTCACGGGGCTTGAGGAGCACAGAGAAGCCTGTACGCTGAGCCAGAGCGCAGCCTAGAAGGGCTTTGTGACCAGGGTGCAGGAACAGAACCGCAAACGTGAGCACCAGCAGCTGGATTTATGAACAGCCCAAATCTAGCGTTTGCCTGTTAGAGACCTAGGATTTCCTCACCAAGTTCTTGAGTCACAACCCGGTCCGTGAAGGAGATCTGAAAATTGGAGTGAGAGCTCTGGTCGGCGTCATCTTCCAGTTCTGTTTATTTGGATCCCACTGTCATCGGGAGAGACCAGGGGCTGGGGGTGGGGGGCAGTTATGAAGCAGTTTGCTTCCCATCTCACTCAGGTCACGCTGGCCAGGAGTCCTTCTGTCAAAGCTCCCGAAGGTCAAGGGTGACTCAATGAATCCTGCGTTTCCCTTGGTAGAACTGCACCTGGTCTGGGTCACAGGCACTTGAAGTCAGATAGATGCCTGCAAATTGGCTAAAGAAGGAACGAGTCGTGGCGCGCCTGGGTGGCTCAGTCGGTTAGGCGTCCGACTTCAGCTCAGGTCATGATCTCACAGTCCATGAGTTCAAGCCCCGCGTCGGGCTCTGTGCTGACAGCTTGGAACCTGGAGTCTGCTTCGGATTCTGTGTCTCCCTCTGACCCTCCCCCGTTCATGCTCTGTCTCTCTCTGTCTCAAAAAAAAAAAAGAAGAAGAAGGAAGGAGTCGTTTGTTTTCTTTGCTCCCTGGGCCGGTTTCCTGCAGCCTTGGAGAGAAGGCTGTGGTCATGCTCATGGGGAGAGTCCTGCCTCCTGGGAGGCCACTGGCTTCACGGAGGTAGCACAGCATGCTCACGTGGACGTGTCCTTCTACGACGACTGCTTTCTAGAAGTTGAGGAGGAACTGTGAGATTCTTGATGTCCCGAATGCACTGGGATAGCCCAGCCCATGTCCACTTTCCAGTTTTTCTGGCCATTTCTGAAATAGTGGCCTCATAGGAACTGGAATGTGAGAGCTGTCCGCGAGAAGCACGGGGCTCGAGGACAAGGACACTTGTCCACTGAGCTAGGCACTGGGGCGCAGTGCTCAGCGCTGCCACCAGGTAGTTGACCTTAGATGGATAGTGACTATTTTACAGCTTCATTTGCCTTATTTCATGGCCACACTTTCTTCTGTGAGATCCCTTGATTCTGTTGTTTATGTTTAAAAAAAGAAATTTTTTTTAACGTTTATTTATTACTGAGAGACAGAGAGACACAGAGCATGAGCAGGGGAGGGGCTGAGAGATGGAGAGACACAGAATCTGAAGCAGGCTCCCGGCTCTGAGCTGTCAGCACAGAGCCCAACGTGGGGCTCGAACTCACAAACCGCGAGATCATGACCTGAGCCAAAGTCAGACACTTAACTGACTGAGCCACCCTGGCGCCCCGACTCTGTTGTTTAAACTATACCTTTCTGTTGCCTTCCAGTCTCTGTCCCCAGATTAAGACCACCAATCGTACTGTCTTGGAGACGGGGTGAGGATATGTCTTCGTGTCCCATTGCCCTCCTTGTAGATTTCAGGTCTGGAGCAGAAGGCCTCTGGTCCTTAGGTTCTGGGCCCCTTTTGGTCACTGAAGTTGCTTTTCAGTGCTGACCGTTTTTTCTTTCTTTCTTTCTTTCTTTCTTTCTTTAGTTTTTTTTTTTTTTCTTTTTTTTTTTTTAATGTCTGTTTATTTTTGAGAGAGAGAGAGAGTGCGAGCAGGGGAGGGGCAGAGAGAGAGGGCGACACAGAGTCCGAAGCAGGCTCCAGGCTCCGAGCTGTCAGCACAGAGCCGGACTCGGGGCTAAAACTCTAAAACCTGAAGATCATGACCTGAGCCGAAGTGGGACACTTAACCGGCTGAGCCCCCCAGGCACCCTTCAGTGCTGATTTTCAAAGCGTTCTGGCAAATAGAGTGTTAGTCCGGTTTTGTGTTTTTTTGAAAATTTATCTGATGGAGACGAATTTTATCTTCCCCCCCTTCCCCGCCCCTGGGTACAGAAAAAGCTCTCTGGTTTGAAAAATGAGTCTCTCCCAGTAAATGCCCTCCTGTGTCCTCTCCTCTTGTGCCCTCCGCCTCTCTCCGTCTGACTGGTGAGACGAGTGGGCAGGATGGCCGATGATCCAGGACAACGAGGAACAGGGGCCATCTGAAGGGCTCTCGTCCTTCAGATGGGGACGTGTCCTTGGAGAGTAGATTCTGTTTTTGCCTTTCCGAAACCTTGGTGTCGTTCTTGTGTTCGTTACAACCTCGTGGAAGGGGGCGAGGCCTCGGAGAGACACGGGTAGGGAGAGGAGAGTCCTGATTATGGTGTGCGTCGTCTGGGAGGACCCCCATCCTTCGGGGTGTCTCCTCCCGCCCCTCCCCTGCCCGCCGCTGCCTCATTACCCGAGACAGTTGACTTCTCAAAACAGAAATTGCTTGCATTTACGCAGAGACGAATGACATGGGAATGGCGACATGCGTAATGGAACCCAAGTCCCGGTGCAAGTTGCCGCTGATGCTAATGGAAACGTTTTAGCGTTTCTACTTCCCACCTGCCAGAGGAAAGAGGAGCTGAGCCACTTGTGTGTTCATCCTGCATTGCTACAGAGTCGGGAGAAGTGCTCTCCTGAACCTTTTCTCCTTTCGAGGGATTTACGGGGCTCCGGCGTCGTGCGTTCTTTAAACAAATCGTGGTGAGATACACACAACGAACGTTTGCCATGGCCGCCGTCTTTAAGTGCACAGCTGAGTGGCATCACGTACATTCACACCGTTGTGCGGCCGTCGCCCCCATCCGTCTCCAGAACTTTCTCCCTTTCCAAGCTGAAACTCTGTCCCCGTGAAACACTAACCCCCGTTCTCCCCACCACCGCACCCCCCCTCGCCCCTGGTAGCCACCGCTCTCCTATGTGTCTCCTTGAACTCAACTCCCCGAGACACCCCAGGGAAGGTTGTCCTTTGGTGACTGGCATGTTTCGCTCCGTGCAGCGTCCCCCAGGCTCATCCATGTTGTAGCACGTGTTAGGGTTTCCCCGCTTCTTACGACTGAACCCACTTCCCCTGTATCTCTGTGCGCCGTGCGCCCGGTGAGCCGCATTGCCTGGGTAGCACGGTGGGACAGCCGTGGGACGGCTAACTCTGTGTGGCTCGCTGTGACCCGGGCCCGAGCCAGAGGTCTGCACAGGGTCATTGTTAGGAAAGTAAGTGGCTGGAAAGTAGGTTAGGAAAGTAAGTTAGGAAAGTAAGTAGGGTATCCTTGGAGGATACCCTAAAAGCAAGCAACATGGGGTGCCTGGGTGGCTCAGTTTAGCTGAGCGTCCAACTCTTGCCGTCAGTTCAGGTGGTGATCTTGCGGTCACGAGATCGAGCCCCACATCAGACTCCACACTGACAGTGTGGGATTCTCTCCCCCCCCCCTTCTCTCTGCCCCTTCCCCATGCTCTCTCTCTCTCCCTCTCTGTCTTTCTCTCTCCAAATAAATAAATAAATGTTAAAATAAGCACATACATAAGTGTAATATACTTATGTGGAACACTTAATTCAGATAAGCAAAAAGAAGACAATCGTTCACACATAATTCTACCACCCCACACTAACCACTGTTACTCTCCCACCGAGGGTTCCTCTGGACTCGTTCTGGGCATGTGTCCCACCTGACTGAGGTGAGCCGGCGTCTGCCCCCCCTCGGCTGTGCCGAGCCCGGGGACAGGAGGCCTGGAGCCCTAGACACAATTTCGGAGTCAGCTCCTGGGCCTCTCAGCGTTTCTGTGAGTTCTTAGGAAAAAAAATAGGCCAAGTCTGCGAGGTAACATTGCTGAGGATTTGGAGGAGTACCTGAGAAGTGTCCCCACACATGCCCCTCTCTCCCAGCGGTAGCACCTCAGGGTTCTCCCTGCGTCTGTCCTGGAGGCCACCTCCCTCCCCCCTCCCCCCTCCTCCCTCTTCCTCCTGGTTCGGCTCAGGACAGGCCACAGACCGCCCCTACCAGCTGGTTATGTCAAGATTTTTACATATGTGGCACCGCACCGTACTTCCACCCGTTTCTTCCTGGCGTTTTCCGTCACACACACCTTTTCGTGTCCGTCAGTACCCCCTCGACAGCATTTTCAATGACCGCAGTGTATCCATTGGCATAAGCTCCTTGAACTTGTCCTGTGTTGTAGGACACAGAGAGGGTTTCCAGCGAATATCTTCTGAGGTGACTCTTGGGATCCCTTAATTACTTCCTTGAAATAAATTCCTAAAACTGAAACCGCAGGGTCAATGGCAGTGCGTGTATTTAAGGGTTTTTTCCATCTTAATCGCCAAATGGTCTTCCAGGGGGAACCATTTCCTTGCATGTCAGCCGCCATCGGAAAACAAACCTTCTAACGTCCTTTCCCCCCACCTTCCAACAAGTAGCAAAGCAAAAGCGAGGCCACAGATCAGGTCAGCAGCCAGAAGTGTGATAGAGCTATTAAAGTAGAATGAGTTTGGGGCGCCTGGGTGGCTCAGTCGGTTAAGTGGCCGACTTCGGCTCAGGTCACGATCTCGCGGTCCGTGAGTTCGAGCCCCGCGTCGGGCTCTATGCTGACAGCTCAGAGCCTGGAGCCTGTTTCGGATTCTGTGTCTCCCTCTCTCTGACCCTCCCCCATTCATGCTCTGTCTCTCTCTGTCTCAAAAATAAATAAACGTTAAAAAAAATTTTTTTTTTTAAATAAAGTAGAATGAGCTTAAGCTTGACTAGGTAGAAGTACGGCATCCAGAACAATCTGGATGGCATCTAGCGCTGTGTGTGCTGACAGGCCACCCCTGAAGTATCCCGTTCCCTTCCGGGCACAGGGTTTTCCGAGTCGCTCATAAGTTAGAGCAGGCCCAGATGATGATGATGACTCAGACGGTGAGGGGGCCGGAAACAGCATCTGATGAGGAGCACTTCAATTAACTGGATGTTTCTACGGAAGGGCCTAGGAGGGGAAAATGGAATCGTGATGTCCAAATATTTGGAAGGCAGCCATACAAAAGAGGCTGAAGACTAATTTTTTTTTTTTTTTTTTTTTTGAGACTCCAGAGAGTGAAAGTTACAGGCAAGCAATTTTTGTTACGGTATAAGGAAGCCGATGTCAACAATCCCAGCTGTCTGATGAAACGGGCTGCTTTTGAAGCAATGATTTCCCCGTCATTGGAAACTTATAAGCGGTGGCTAGATGCTAGGGGTTTTTTTTTTTTTTATTAGTATTGAAAAACATTTTTTTAATGTTTATTTTTGAAAGAGACCGAGCGTGAGCGGGGGAGGGGCAGAGAGAGAGGGAGACCGAGAATCCCCAGCAGGCTCCAGGCTCCAGGCTCCGAGCTGTCAGCACAGAGCCCGATGTGGGGCTCGCACCCACAAGCCATGAGATCATGACCCGAGCCGAATCAGACAGATACTTCACTGACTAATGCCACCCAGGTGCCTCTTTTATTATTATTTTTAAGTGTTTATTTATTTTGAGAGAGAGAGAGAGAGATGAGCAGGGGAGGGGCAGAGAGAGAAGGAGGGAGAGAGAGAATCCCAAGCAGGCTCTGCCCTGTCCGCGCGCCGCGAGGGGCTCGAGCTCGCAAACCACGAGATAGATCATCACCTGAGCCGAAATCAAGAGTCAGACACTTAACCTGAGCCGAAATCAAGAGTCAGACACTTAACTGACCAAGCTGCCTGGGCGCCCCTTAGAGGACAGGGGTCTTGGTGAAGAGACTTTCCCACCCGTGTATCAGCTTCGGTTCTCTTCACTCTGATACTTGTACTAATATTCGGGATGGAAGAGATGATCAGGAGAGACCATGGACATCAAACCAAATTATTCATAATTAGACACTGTCACATAGAGGGAGAATGAGCATAAAGTGTCATTTACGTGTCGTTGTCATTTAAATGGACACATTTGTCTGTGATCCTAGCCCTGACCCATTCTCTTCCTTCATCTGGTAGCATGATGACCTTCTAGAGGAAAAATAGGAAGAATTTTTGTTTTCTTTGAAGCACAGTAAAACTACATTCCGTTTGAGATCAACCAGGAGGTCAAAATAAATCTGAGAGCTTTGTCCTTTGATGTAAAATACATTCTGTTTCCCTTCTTGGCTGCTTTCCGGGAGGAAGCGGCTCTGTTTTATACAGACTAGCGTTCAGTTTGTTTAAGCCGTCCTTCCCAGGGAGGATTTGAGTGAGGCACTGCGGAACGGCCATGATACCGCAGCATCCAGAAGTCTCCAGCCACCCGAATCCGCTGGCCCGGTGGGACCCGCTGGCCCGGTGGGACCCGCATCAGCCACGTCATTTTCCTTCCCCTCGTAGGCCTGTGAGTGTGGACGACAGGCCGGTGCCTGGGGGCACATGTCAGCACTTGGGCTTTCACACGTTTTGTGAAGTTAACCCTTTGGAAGTTCATTTGCATAGATGGAGGTCATTGTTTCCTTAAAGATGAGGCCTAGGGGAAAAACTTTTAAGAAAGAAATGGCATGGTTTGGAAATGTATTCTTTTAAACTGAAACGAACAACTGAACGAGTCCTCCAAATGCGAGCAATTCCCTGGCTCTAAAAGTGTCTTTTCCAAAAGATCAGTTGTAGGGTTGGTTATTTAGGAGACGAGAATGAGCTTTCCCGTGGAAATGCTGTCCTGGGTGGCACTTAGGACCCCCGCACCAGCTGGAACGGGCCCCGACCTCAGGCCACAGAGCAGGGGGCTCCCCCCTATGGACCTCAGCACCTGTCCCGCCTGCAGCCTCCGTCTGGGCCCCGTGGACCATGCATGGTTATGAGGACCAGCTGGTCTCTCTGCCCGCGGGGTGCCCTGCTGTCCTCCCGTGTGGATTGGATTGGGGCATGTGTGTGTGGCGGGTGGACTGCTAACCCTCAACTAGGAAGAAGAAGATTGGGAAAAGCTTTTAGAAGTAGCTCAGGAGGCTGCTTGGGGGGATTAGGAGGGAGAGAAGAAACTGGATTCAAGAAACTTGAGGCTGCAAAGCTTGTCCTGTGAAGGAGGCAGGTGTAACAGAAGAATGTCAGTGGGCAGGTGTAACACGTAAGTCAAAGATGGGAACAGGGGCGCCTGGGTGGCTCAGTCAGTTGAGCGTCCGACTTTGGCTCAGGTCATGATCTCACCCTCTGTGAGTTCGAGCCCCGCGTCGGGCTCTGTGCTGACAGCTCGGAGCCTGGCGCCTGCTTCGGATTGTGTCTCCCTCTCTCTCTGCCGCTCCGCTGCTCACGCTCTCTCTCTGCCTCTCAAAAATTAATAAACATTTTTAAAAATTAAAAAGACGGGAACAGAAAACGAAAGAAATCGTTGGGGCTGAGGTGTGTGTGGCCAGGGGAGGAGCACTGTGGTAACGGCTGGCACAGAGCGGGCACGTACGTGTCTGAGGCATGGACCAGCACATACAGGTGGCTGGAAGTGTCTTCTCACTGCCAACCCTAGGGACCCCTTCCCCACGGGGCCCTCAAGCCGAGACTCATGAGGGTCTGATCTTTCCCTTCAGGCCCGGGCTCTTGTCCCAGCAGGCGGTTGCCCCGGGCCTCACTCTCCCCCGTCTCCAGACACTGTTTCTTGTGCTAGAAGGCAAGAAGGGGACCGTGCCCTTCAGCTAGCCCACACTGGCAGGCCTCGGAGGTCAACCCGAGGGTGCGGGGAGTGGGGGGCGGTGGGAAGTAGCCGGCCCTTCCCTGGACTGGCCTCTGCTCCCAGCAGAGACCGGATCTGGCAGGCGGGCGGGCAGCAGAGGAGGGCCAGGTTTCCAGCTGCACCGCGGATCCGTGAGAGGGGCGACAGGACAAGCCGAGGCTTCGGGGGGTGGCCAGGCCGTAGAAGGGATTTGCGGGATACTGCTTGGCGCTATTCAACATGCACCGTGTGGCAGATTTGAGGCCCCTGCCTAGAAGCGGAGAGGAAAAAGAGCAAAGAAACCAGGCAGCGAAGAGAGCGGGTGCAAGGTGCACCGGGGCTGGGGGATGGGCCGGAGAGTAGGGCCAGCCCCCACTCCATCCACCCTCTGTGCTCAGAGCCAGGGCATCAAGGAGAGAGTGCAGAGCTCGTCAGTTTCCATTCAGTTTCCATCGCCTTTCGATAGACACTGATATTCACTCGGAAAAGGGCACCGATGCGTTAGTAGGATATTGTGGGCTCAGCTGGGTGAAGAGGTGTGCGAGGACCCACGGCTGTCTGCAATTCCTGGGGGAGGACGGGGCATATGCGGTCATCTCTGTTTTCAGGGGTGGACTTGGGCCCCGTCCTCGGCAGAATTCGGAGTTAAATTATTAGAGGGTTAGGGAGCACTTTCAAGGCCCTCTGTGAGCAGGTCTGTGGAAAAGCTGTGGCTGGAATGGAGTCATGTGTGAGGAAGAGGGAAGAGGCATGGCCTAGGACGAGGCCACAGCTGCGGACACACGGGAGGGCCTCTGGGAGGTGGTGGCCATGTTGAGAAGCAGCCCTACCTTGCACTGGGTGAGCCGAGTCCCTCACAGGTTCGGGGTCCACGAGGGCTGGGCTTCGAGGAGAAAAGATGTGCTTGTGGGGACCCGGGACTCATCCTCGGGTGCAGGCAGGGTCTTCCTGAGCAGGGAGCTGAGGGGGCAGGTGATTTGGGGGGATCGTCTACGTCTTTACCTTGGAGGTTCCCCCTCTGAGCGTCTGTCCTTGTTCTTGCGGCCAGAATCGTATTCCTGGAGTGCAAATTTGATCGGCCCTCACCCGCTCGAAACTTCTGTGCTCCCCAGAACGTGGACTATAGTTTGAGCAGTTGAGCCAGGGGTGAGCCTCGGGGCTGGGCACGGACTGGCCTTCTCCTCTCCTGTCACCCCTGTCTTCACACATCCTTCCCTCCATCCTGTTGCGTCTTCCCACACAGCCCTTCCGTGCGTCAGACTTCTGCTCGTGCCTCAAGACCCAGCCCAAATGCCCCTTCTCTGGGGACTTTTCTGAGCCCCTGTCCCTGGATTATAGACTCCTTGTCCGCACCACTTGTTGGCATCCCTTTCCCACTAATGACATATACAGCTCGAGGACAGAGGCTACATTCCTTTATGTGTGCTCACTCGCTCAGGGTTT
The DNA here is from genome assembly GCF_046562875.1 of Panthera onca. Classification (NCBI taxonomy): domain Eukaryota; kingdom Metazoa; phylum Chordata; class Mammalia; order Carnivora; family Felidae; genus Panthera; species Panthera onca. The sequence continues at coordinate 70,947,879 of NC_138349.1, forward strand.
GGCGTCTTCTCCGTACTGGCCCATTTCACCCAGCTTGGGGAAAACAGAAGGCAGTGAATGTTTTCTCCAGAATTAAGAACTTCCTTACAGTGAGTTTGCCCAAAATAGAATGGCTGTCTTACGAACTGAGTAGTTCCCCAGGACTGCAAATGTTAGCAGGAACAAAAGGCTGAGATGCCCCTTAAAAGGGAGTTTTCGTGGGGCCCATGGGTGGCTCACTTGGTTAAGCCTCTGGCTCTTGATTTCTGCTCAGGTCATGATTCCCAGGGTCATGAGACCGAGCCCCACATCAGGCTCCACACTTAGTGTGAAATCTCCTTGGGATTCTCTCTCTCTCTATCTCTCTGCCCATCTCTCCCACTCGAGTGTTCTCTCTCTCTCTCTCTCTTTCTCTCTTTCTCTCTCTCTCTCTCTCTCTCTCTCAAGAAAAAAAATAGAATCTTCCAGCCATAAGATGTGACACCATGGGTTCTGGGGCTCCACGGGAAACCCACCCCACCCTGTCCCACGCACACAAGGCCTTCACAGGGAGACCCTCTCCCTCCCTCCCCTTCCCCTTCTGGGCAGAAGGGTGGCATCTCCGTCTGCAGCTGGCCTCAGGGTGGGGAGGGGGCAGGACAGGGGGGGCACCCCGAGGAATGGAAGATAGGCTGCTCAGCACTGTACTTCCTGCCTACGCCCCTGGGATGTCCCCCCTGAGAAATTCCGAAGCCACTCAAGTGAGACACTGAGGGGCCTCGCCGATCACGACGTGACCGACAGTAAAACAAGTATGATCTGAGAATAGGCCGCCAGAACTTCCGTGTTCTTGACTCTTCTTCCTGTCACTGACAGCCATGCTTCTCTCCCCTCTCCGCCGCCCCACCTTTGAAATGTGATGGTATCGACATGGTTCCCCTGCCTGAAGCAAGCGGAGAACGACATTGTGTTTATTATTTTCACCACGTGTTTCCTGGGCACAGCAGATGGGAATGGAAGGACGGAGGCACAGACTTAGATGAACTTGGCCACGGGCCCCCTTCTCCCTAAGATCAGAGGCAGAAGGTGCTCGTGGGCAGCAGGGAGGTGTGGACTCTGTTGGCCTGCACGTTCCGGCCTGTGCTCACCTGGGCAGGTGCCCACAGGAACCTTGGCAGACGAGGATCCCCTGCAGTGCTTCCCACTCATTTCTCAGGGTCAGCTGCAGAGGTGGGACACCCCCCTGGAGGGGCAGGGGCTGGACGGGCTCAGCAGCTCCCGGCGACCCTCCCAAGTGAGGCGGCCACACCCGCAAAGTGGAGGTAATTGTGTTTGCGTTTAGCCGTTCCTCCTACTAAGCCAGTTCATTTTGGACGGTCGTCAGTGGCTTAGGAATTATTATCGCTGTCATCACTATCATTTTTTGTAACAACTTCAGAGGCAGAATGTTCTGATTGCATACAGACTAGAGGCTCAGGAAGGGTGGGTGAGCTGAACTCACCCCTGGGCCCCTGCTCCTCGGCCTGTGTTCCGTGAACGCTGGCTGTGGGCCTCCAAGCCCCATCCGTCCCGGGGGTTGGCATGGGACCGCTGTTAACCCCGCGTCCTCAGCTTCTCTGCACTGGGACCCGTGATCTGACCAGCAGGCTCCAGAGGGCAGCGCCGCCAGCCAGACGAACAGAAAAGCCGCTGTCCAGCACAGGCGGAGAGCGCTTCTCAGATGCGGGTGTCCGCACCGCGATGCCACCCCTGAGAGCCGGTATGAGGCTGGGTTCCTCCGAGCAGCGTGCAGGATTTGGGGTGCTTTTTTAGGATCAGTCTCGGGTGCCTTGGACCCAGGTGGAGACCACCTGTAGGGTTGGCCAGTCTTCGTGCATGCGGTGTGCGTCCCGTGCTGGCGTCTGTGGGTAAGAACTAGCAACAAAACAGGAGGTTTGGCCCTCCGGTGAGGAACTCTTTCCCAGTCCAGCTGGGAGGGGAGGGGAGGGGGTGTGCCTGTGGCAGGCATTGGGGGTGGGGCAGATCCAAAGATCCTACTTCTCAGAGGAGCTTGACCTTGAAGGACAGGGAAGGCTTGAGCCGGCTGTGCTGTTCACAGAGGGGAACGGGGGACCCAGGGAGGCTGCCAGAGGACTGGAATCTGGAATCGGGTGGGGATCCTCACCCAGCCCCATAAGTCAGCGCGAGGTCCAGACAGGTGGCTTGTCCCGCCCGCGCAGGAATCTTTGGGAAGAGTCTGTTTGACAGAAGCCTAGGTTTCCACACTCATGGGGCCGCACGGCTCCTCCTTCTCAGAGAATCTGTCTGTCGTCCAGAAATCGATTTCTTCTTAAATACTCTCATAACTCATTTAGTAAGCAAACAATTTTCCCAGGCGTTCTTAGGATAATGCCCACTTTCTCCTCTTGTGTTCTTTAGTCGCAGGTGGTTTTCTATGGTCTTTGGTGATGGAGCTGCTTTCTGGCTTCTCCTGCAAAGATTTTTGTTTGTTTTTTTTAATTAAAAAAATTCTTTTTTTAATTTTAGAGAGAGAGCAAGAAAGCACTAGCAGGGGAGGGGGTGGAACGGGAGAGAGAGAGAGAGAGAGAGAGAGAGAGAGAGGGAGATTCTTAAGCAGGCTCCACACTCATCACAGAGCCCGATGCGGGGCTCGATCCCACGACTTTGGGATCATGACCTGAGCTGAAATCAAGAGTCAGACGCTCAACTGACAGGGCCACCCAGGCACCCCCTTTTCTTGTACAGTTTTATATCTTTGGGGTATTTCATGGCCTCTGCTTCTGCCTAGCTAGCCAAGTTCACCGTCTGTAGGTGTTCGTGTATTTTTTGTTTGTTCGTTTTCTAAAGCTCTTAATTTCCAATGCACTTTCTAAAAACTTTAACGTGAAAGAAGTACACGATGATTTATGGATGGCATTTTTTAAAAGTCAGGCTCTTCAGACTTTGTACGTGTTGTTTTGACTGTTTCCCTCCAACCTGTAACTTAGGCCCAGCGTGTTCCGTTGTCTCTGCATCCGGCTGCTTCCCCTAATGCCCGGGTGGGGATGGGGCACGCATGCCCTCTGAGAGCCATGCTCTCTCTTTCCTGCCTCTGCTCTCTGGGTGGCTCCAGCCCTAGGAATTCTATAGAATACAGAACTGATTTCTATAACGGTTCTTTAGCCCGGTGGTTTTCAGATTATGGGGTGTGACCCATCATTCGAGCATGAAGCCACTTTTGTGGTGCTGCACCCACGTAAGAAAAACAGGTCAAATGGATCCATCTGTTCATACAGAGGAAGGCTGAAACCTTCATTTCAATTGTGTGCCTACGTATGTGTGTTCACGTGTCGGGGACATGATATAAAATGTGTGTCATAGTCAAACGTGTTTGAGAGTCCCTGCCGTATTCTGACATACTGCTGAACTTCCGTGACAGAAAAACCAGTTATAACCTGTCTCCAGTAAAATGGTCGCACGCCTTGGGAAAAGTGTCCCAAGGCAAGGCAGAGTCCACAAGGGTCCCGTGGAAGATGTTCCCAAGTCGGAAGGGGTCACTGTGGGCTGCTTCAGAGGGGGTTCCTGCAGTCTTTGGAGGGTGGCTTCTCCTACATTACTCCTACTCATTCTTCACTTCTCAGTTCAAATATTCCTTCCCCGGGGGAAGCCTTCCCTACTCCCCCTGTCTACATCAGTTTCCTCTGTTAGGTGCCTCCGTAGAACTACATTTCTTAGTATCAGAACACCTAGCTCGGTTGTTAATGAGACAGTGATTCGGTATAGTCATTTTATTATTATCTGTCTCCCTCCATCTCCTAGAACATGACCTCCACTGGGCAGGCATCAGGTCTGTTTTCGCTCACTGTATCTGCAGGAGCCAACACAATGCCTAGCATATAGTCCACACTTCGTATACACCAATGGCTTGGGGCCAAGTCCCCACAGTCACCCGGCATCAGGAACCCCGTAAAACCCTCTGCTGTACTCATGTCTTTTCTAGAAGGGGGGAAGGTTTTCTATTACAAGGAGATCTATAGGTGGGATTGAAGCCCCAGGAACTCAGCAGAAGCCTTGCCCCACCAGGCCAGGAGTAAGCTGACTCCCTTCTTACTGTCCCCAGCGCTCCAGGTGACGGTCACGGAGAGCATAAGCAGAGTGACAGACAGAACTTCTCTTGGGTGACGGTCCCTTCTCTGGTTGTGGCTGGGGCTCCACGGTTCCTGGTGCCTCGTGGTAGTAACGAATATTCAGGCCTTTACACATGAGTTGGAACCGGCTCATTTGGATTCCGTAGTGAGTACTGCAGACATAGATCTTAGCTGAGGCTCTGATTTGTGTTAGTCCAAGCACAGATGGGTGGTTTTTTTCTTCCCTATCCTCAAGAGTCTGTGAGGGTGAAGGCAGAAAGGTGGGGAGAGAGGAGGATCCAGAAGTATTTCCAGGGTTGCCCTAGCATGAAAGACATGTTTCCAAAAAGGTGTTTTGGAAACGTTTTATTTTAGGCGGAAGAAAACGCTGACACTGTGGCCAGCTCCCATAACCTAACCAGACATTTTTCGGGGGCACAGCGTCGTCATAGCCAGGGAGCTCGTGAGTTTTGAAACTGCTTTTCCATTTGAGAGACTGGACCTCTGTGACCCCAAGCATCATTTCCACGGCAACCAGCTGTGATGAGATGGGGGTTCTGACCTCGCGGGACAATCGCAGCAAGAAACAGATGAGCTTGTAGATAGAAAATTTACTCTATGGCCTTGAACAGATCTCATGTAACCGAATCTCAGTTTCCTCATCTCTGAACCAGAGAAAGAAACGGGACGTGCCTTTGATTGGACGCGGAGAGATCCATGTTGGAAAAGCACGCATGTAGGTATTGTTGAGTTTAACGGAACAGCCCAGCGTTTGACAGGAGGCAGAAGACCTGTGGCCTGCACACATGTGCCTGTTGTGGGTAGCTGTCAACAGGCCTGCTCTCACGTCTCTGGCCAGCACCTCACTCTTTGTTAAACTGGCTTCCTGGCCGGTCCTGAATGGGGTAAGGTAGTTCACTGCCACCCCAGGGCGTTTGCACTGCAGTTCCCTGAGCATTTTCCTATACTGTTCCCAGAGGGCTCCGTGGCCCACTCCCTCCCTTTGGGTGTCTACTCGGACATTAGAGCCCCTATCAGACACCCCACAGAAAACGACCCCAGAACTATTTGCCCCTTAATGCCTTTTCTTCAGAGCACTGTGACCATTGGGACTTTCATAAGCTTCCTAGGGACAGGTTTGTTAATCTTCTTCTTTTTTCTTTTTTCTTTTTTCTTTTTTTTTTTTTTTGAGTTTGGTTCAAGTTTGCTACACCTACCAAACTGGCACATCGTAGGCCATTCAGTCCTCACGAAAAACCTTTTTTCATTGTTTTAAGTTCATTGATCTTTAGGAAACTCTTATTTCAAAGAATAAAATAAAAAAAAAAACCTACCCAAGATCATAAAGGTAGCAAGCGGTAGACAGGGGTCTAAAAGCCAGGGCAAACTTCAAGTCCTGAATATTCTCTCTGCCTTGAGTCGGCCTTTCCTTCTGTCTTTCCCTCTGAGCACTGATGCCTTTGCTGTGTCTCTGGGTCTGCGTTCATGATGCCCAGGCCTGCCCAGCCTCGCCCCAGCCTGCAGTGCCCTTTCCTCTAGATCCAGCTACAGCCAGTACTGCCCCTACCCCGGGTCCCAGTACAAACTCCCCACTCCGCTGTCGTGTTCTTGGAGAACCTCCTGCTTGGCCTTCTAGAGTGGCAGCAGCTAATCTGATCACGAGTCAGGGCTGACCCACGCATGGACAGGTCACCTGGGCCCCATTCCCTCTTGAAACGTGTGCTAGGAGGTGTCCGTGCTAGGATTGGTTCCTCTCACCTCCTCGTGGGGTCAGACGTGGCAGCAGCTTCGAGAAGAAGCCCTGAGAAGCGTCTCACCGAGGGATGTGGGGATCGCCTGTTCTTTGTCATTTCACGTTTAAACACTTACTTTCGTGTCACCCGATGTGACTCGACAGGATAGCCTTGCGTGTAATTTGGACATCATCTTTTTCACCGTATCTGGGATGCTTCTGGGCCTTACCGTAATCCCTGGAAAGGTGCAACAAGCAGGTAGTGATCTCCTTTCTTACCAAGTGTGTGTGGAACCATGCTTACGGATACCTTGGCTGGCACAGAATATCGCTCACTAGACAACACAGGAGGTCCGAGTCTCGTTGCAAACTGTCAGCATCCGGCTTTCCAATCTGGGCACGTGACGATGCTCGCTTGGGCTGTTTTCAGCTAGGTTGTGGACGAAAACTGCCATCAGAGAAAGCCGTGGGCTTCTGGTAGCACCGTTCACGTGGCGTGTGCTGGCCTCTGCTCTCATTTTCCCCTCGTCCCACACCCTCTGTCTGCTCTTTCTCTCAGGAAAAGTGCGGTGGCGGGACTTTAACCAGGAAGCTTACGTCGGAGGGACAATGGTCCGCTCCGGGCAGGACCCCTACGCCCGCAACAAATTCAACCAAGTGGAAAGTGATAAGCTGCGGATGGACAGAGCCATCCCGGACACCAGACATGACCAGTAAGTACTAAGCTGTGTGTCGGCCTGGGGCCTCCGCTTGCTTTCCCACACCTGGTGAGTAGCTTTGACCACGCAGCATTTTTCTTTTACTCTGGGACACTGAACGCGCATCGTGTCTCCGCGGGGCGGTAAAACTCGGAAAAGGCATACGGCATTGGGGCTCCACTCCCTGGAAGAGACAGGCCCGCTGGGGATGGGATTCTAGTCTTTCGGATCCCCCAAGGCAGTATCGAGAGGCCGTGGGTGGCTGGCCAGAGGGTGGGGGGTCAGCATGAGAAGGGCATGTCATCTCTCAAACCCCTTCCCAAACACGCATAATTTGCCATAGTTCGTAGCGTCGTCGGAAGGAAGGAAATCTGAATTCTTGCTCTATTAGGACAGCTTAACTCAGAAATGTTGTAGAGGGGCGCCTGGGTGGCTCAGTCGGTTGAGCGTCCCACTTCGGCTCAGGTCATGATCTCACAGCTTGTGGGTTCAAGCCCCGCATCGGGCTCTGTGCTGACTGCTCAGAGCCTGGAGCCTGTTTCAGATTCTGTGTCTCCCTCTCTCTCTGACCCTCCCCCGTTCATGCTCTGTCTCTCTCTGTCTCAAAAATAAATAAACGTTAAAAAAAAAAAAAAATTAAAAAAAAAAAAAAAAAAAAAAAAAGAAATGTTGTAGAGACTGGAAAGGGGAAAGGAACAACCCCGGCAGGGTGGATGTGAAACTGAGCTGAAACACAGAGACAGAGGAGGACTACGTCCTTCTCTTGACTCTTCAGGGATCTGGGACCCGAGGGCAGAGGGCACTCCAGGGTTCATCGGGCTCGGCTGATGAGGTCTCCAGGCATTCTAACGTGAGTTTGTCACCGCTTACTGTCAGGCCTCACTGCCGCTACACCTCTCAGCCTTGCTGGTAAGAAGCTCTGACTGGGAGGCTGGTCACATGGAGATCATTGCGGGGGTTGGGCTTGTTGCAGATTGTTAAAAAATAAAGAGTTGTATTTGGAGGACAGCTGTTTCCTGGCTGTTTGGTAGGCGTTCCTGCTCACCGGGTTACTTAGGGAGTCATTCATCGTCCTGGATGACACATCCACTGCGACTCAGACACTGTGTTCGGGTCCTGGGATTCCAGACAGAAGAGTCTCTGGCCCCAGTCCCGTTCTGGCTGGGGATGGGGCGGGGGTGGGGTGGGGTGGGTAACAGGTGCACCAGGAAGCGAGGGGGGATGGTACCCCAGGGCTTGGACAGTCTGCTCTAAAGCAGTGCAGCCAGGGCCCCCAGGAGGTGGGAAGGTCAGGAGACGCCCGAAGGAGGGGGGAGTCCTGAGCTGGAGGCATCCAGAAAGAAGGACAGGGGCAAGGCCGTGACAGGCAGTGCTGGGCTTCCAGAGAGCCCATCAGCGATCGGATCGCCCTGCGTGTGTGTCCCAGGGACTGAGAGGAGGGTAAGCTGGTGAGGGACGACAGTCAGCTACCTTTCGCGTGAACACTTCTTCAAGTTTGGCTTGATTTTGTAAATTAGTAGCATGCACGGAAAGGGTGTTTTCCTCTCCTGCTTTCAGGGAAACTTGACTTAACCGTGTCGGTTAACCATTTAGCTGCCAGGTTATCACTCCCTTTGCTTAACGGTCTTTTTGCGTGTTTGTTTTACTGTGTGTGCGTGTTCTAGACAGCTCTGTGCTCCCACAGCAGCTCATAAGCAGGTAAATTTACAGGACTTTTGGACCAAGGAGTTAAGTGGACAGTGTGTGTGTGTGTGCATGAGAGAGAGAGAGAGAGAGAGATTTAATATATGAAACATATGGCTGATATATAATTATATGTGATACAGAATATTAAGAATCTTACCGTTTTTCTGAATCCAGTCCAGGAGATGGTCTTTGTTTAATGTGTCCTATAATCCATTAATTTTTTTTTTTCATAGGCAGCTTTGTTCAGTCTTCAGGCTGTGCTCCCGATTAAATTCAGCAGGGTTAGCTGTTGAACAGCCTATCTAAAAAGGTTTGCTGACCTGGGATCCACGGACCCCAGGGAGCCCACACGGAGGCCCTGGGACCCTGCGAGTCCTGGAGCTGTGTGTATGCACATGCCTGCATCTCTGGGGAGAGGTCACGAGTGCCGGTGTCCCCACCCCCCCCCTCCATCCCCAGGCTAACCAGACTGTCTGCACCCCACCTGTGCGAAGCGCTCCTCGGGGGCACTTACACGGTCCTTGAGAGTCAGACTCTGGACACAAAGGTTGTCTTCATTGCACGGAGAGGGAGGGGAGGGTCCCCCTTTGTTAAAAACCTGCCCAGTGATTAGGAGCAGCGGACTTAAGGCCAGAAAGGGGCACTGTGGCTTTTAAGAGGGGCTTGGCCTAAAACGTTCCAGCAGAATCTGGCTCAGAAACCTTACCTGGTGCTTTGAATCAACTGCTTCGAATCACATCTCCATGAGACGGTGTGAGTGTCACTGCACCGTTGGGTTGTGAGTGGTTTTCCTGCTGTGACTTTTCCTTAGAGCTGAGAGAAAGTAGTGTCTTTGTGATGGCTCATCAGTGTGTGGGCTTCAAAGTCCCCCAAATTAAATACATGTGCGTATATAGCTTTTTTTTTTTCCAGTTTTTTGAAATACGAGTTTGTCCAAGCAGATGTTTGACTATTCCTCCCATGGTGGGAGGTGTTAGAGGTGAGTTTAATTTTAGTGCCAGCGACAGTGGCATTTTCATTTGCATGTGTTAAAGGAACAGCTGGGATGCCTTCCGTGTTGGTTTGACTTTGGCTAAATTAGTGTCTCCCCAAGTCAGTCAGATGCCTGAAACTGAGCCCATGTGCTGTCCTCGGAGCGTAAGCTCATACTGAATGTCAGGTTAAGGAGATCAAGTTGCCTCTGTGAATCTCCCCCGACCTCCACCATACCTCTCATTGAGAACTTTTAAAGACTTTGACCTTCTACATAAATGTTTTGTTTTGTTTTGTTGGGTTTTTTTTTTTTTTTTCCGTCTCACCATCTCTCCCTTCGTCTAGGATTATGGAAACATTTGAATTCAGCCTTCATGTGTGATAAATCTGAAAGCCATGCACGTGGTTCATTAAGAACAAGGTTTTTGGAGTCACATAGATCTTGGTCACGATCTTGGCAGCGAGGCGGCCCTTGACCTCGACCACCTCCCGGAGGAGTGCAGCCGCCTGGCCTTGATTTTCTCCATAATTCTTATCACCACCCACACACCATATGTTTTACTTATTTACATGTTCATCCGTCTTTACCCATTAGAATAGTGAGATACTGCCGCCAGGATCGTTACTGGACGACTGACGGCATTCGGGAAATTCAGTAAATATTTGTTGAGTGAATGTATTGCTCAGCACGTATGGTGAGCGCCTACTAAGTCATCAGTGATACTAAGAGTCATAAAAGAGCAAGGGAGATTTTTAGCAGTAGAGATCATATGAACCCCATGATGAACCCCAAATAAACATAACGTGTTTACATTCTTCCAGGACTGAAAAGCAATGCAATTACATCCCACCCTTTATTTCCTGTCCTTTGGGATAGATACAAGGCATCAGGTGTTCAGAGCCTTGCAAAAACAAAAACAAAACAAAACAAAACTTCACATATTTGGGCAATGTTTTATTTACCTTTTTTAAGTATATAAAATGTACTGGGCCCCCCTCCGCCCCCTGCAAAAAAAAAAAAAAAAAATACATACATAGAAGCAAGTAGCCTAGAAAAGCTTGTCAGGAGTGAAATCCTAGATCTGACATACAGGAAATGTTGGCTTATTCTAATAAGCCTTAGAAATTAGAAAATAGGAGCCCATCCTAGTCTTAACAGTACAGTTGCCCACTCAAAAAAAAAAATTCCCCTACTTGATTTAAATTTTTTTTAATATCTATTTATTTTTGAGAGAGACAGAGAGAGAGAGAGACAAAGCATGAGCAGGGGAGGGGCAGAGAGAGAGGGAGACACAGAATCTGAAGCAGGCTCTGGCCTCCGAGCTGTCAGCACAGAGCCCGACGCGGGGCTTGAACTCACAGACCGCGAGATCATGACCTGAGCCGAAGTCGGACGCTCAACCGATTGAGCCACCCAGGCGCCCCCCCCCCCGCCCAACTTCATTTAATTTTATTTGAAATCTCAAATAAATTACCAAGGCTAAAAGCAAATTAAAGACCAATGGGAATTTTGAAAATGCTTTTTCCGACTATTTAGGTCTTTCCCTTCCCACCTTTGGGAAGCTGTTGTTAGTGCCCGGGCGAAAGATCATACAGAACAGCGTTGGACAGACATAGATACGTATGGAAGGGGGAGCCAACAGGATGTGGCAGTGGGTCCGATGAGGGGTGTGATACGCCGTGAAGCAGAGCTCCAGGATGTATGGCTAAAACAAGGGAAGAGATGGGTCGCCTTAACTGAGATGAGGGGGCTGAGTGGAGCGGGTGCGGGGGACACGTCAGCAGTTAACGTTTGGACATGTTAAGTCCAAGGTACATTGTCTGTGATTGGACACGTGTCTGGTGTTCAGCAGAAAGGTCTTAGTGGGAATGTAAACTTGGGAATGGTCAGTATACGGGTGGCATTTAAAACTATGAGATGGACATCACCCCCCAGGGCAACGAACACAGAAAGGAGGAGAGGCCCAGAGACCGCCATTGAAATTCAGCTGTGGGTTAAAGCCAAGGCCAACACTTGGAGTACAGTCCCAACATGGTCGACCGCTGACTGTGTCCTCTGGGTGCTGAGGCCCCAGGGGAGGAGTACTCTTGTTACCCTGTCAGAGTAGAGGTGAGGAGGGGTGTGTTAAAGCCCCTCCCGAGTCCAACTCAGAAGAGTGTTGCGCTGTTTTTTGTTAGTGCGTGCGCACACACGCGTGTGTATTTTGTTTTGTTTGCCTAGAAATGCATCTGACGGGAAAGTCAAGTACAGGAATCAGGTGCAACCCAAGGAGTTTATATAGAGTATCGTTCTGTCTGCTGGGGAAAGCTGGAGCTGGTTTGCTTTAAAATTGTGTATATAAGTAAAATCAAACAAACCTTTAGGGGGGAAAGCCTTATTCCCTTGTTTCCTTCTTCTCCCTGTCAGCCGCACACCATTCCTTTCCATTTATTTATCCAAGTCCCTTAAAAACGAGAACTGCTTGATAAAAGGGCAGATTTTGTTCAGGTCTCAAAAGTTGAATTTCTAGCAAGTTGCTCTCTGTGCTACCCGCCCCCCCCCCCCCCGTCTTTTTTTTGATCACTAAATTAAAAATGAAGGGTTTTGAAACATTTTTGCGTCTAAAACTGAAATACTGCTCCTGACCATGGGTGATCTCAACTGCATCCCACAAAGGATCCTTCTCTAAGAGAGAAGTTTGTCCAAGGTGCACACCTAATGGCAGCCTTGAAATCGAGGGAACACTGTGTTTACTCTGTCTGTAAATTTGGGGTTACTTGTAAGGTTTGGTTTTGTTCCGTTCAGGATAATCACCCAAGGGCTGTGTTTTGAACCAGTTTCTTAAACGTCTAGCTGTAATGCAGCCCAAACCCAGAGAGGGGGACTCTTGAGGGGCCATTCTTTTCTTTCTTTCCTGCTTTTATTTTTTAGAAACCTTTCAACACGAGGGCAGGCATTGAAGTAACCGGCTGGGCTGTTTAGTCTGGCTGGAGTGTCCGCGTTGATATCAGTGGTTTTAAGAGTAGCTAATCGGGATTAAGGGTTGTGGGGAAAGGTACAATCCAACTTTTCATTGTTACTCAGTGAGCGTAAACACCGTGAAAGCCAAGAAAAAGTTTTCTATGTCAACTCAGCTGCCCGGAGTGAGGTTTTGGTGTGGGCCGTTATGTTAGGGGGACACAGAGTTTGGTTTTTAGGAGAGCAGAAGATCCGGGGAAACAAGAGGAGTGGAGTGTGGCTCCGGAGGAGTCTGGCTTCTCGTGAGTTGGGGGGTGGGGGTCTCTTGGGGCCCGGGGCTTTGTTTTCATTTCACATTTTTCTTATAAAAGTGGCATCTTACAAACGTGCATGAGCAGCTGACCCTCTTCTGTGGCGGCTGCTCTGGGACAGAGCTGATCTGCTCCCTCGGCAGCTCAGCGGGGCTCAGACCTGCTTTGGCAGACCCGAGTCACCTTCCTGTGTCCCACCCGCAGGGTCCTGGGACAGGAGACAGGTGCTTCTCTAAGCAGGGGCCCCCCCAGCTCCCTCTGAGTTTCAGGTGGCCTCGCGGGCATTTGTGGCCGGTGGGGCAGAGGGGGTTTGGCTGCGGCACAACAGCGAGGCTTTAAGCTCTGTTGCATAGTAACGGCAACAAAATATTTATTGGGACGTTTTATCAGTGTCATGACCTGCGCTCAGCCTTTTATGTGCATTGATTTTATTTAATCTGCTGGCACTCCTGCGAGGTGGGTGGGGAGATCCTTCTCCTGATGACATCATCCGCCAGTCTCCAGAAGCGGGGGGGGGGGGGGGGGGGGGGGGGGGAATGGAGAGCCCGCCTCCAGAGAGCCCAGGAGCCTCGCCCCCACGGGAAGCAGAGTCGCTGACGGCGTGCCCCCTCGCCCTTGCCCTTGGCAGGTGGCTTTTTCCCACGCCTGGTCTTCAGGCACGAGGCCCGAAAGTACCCAAAAAGCAATCGATCCCGATTGGCCACTGCCATTGCTGGTGGAATCCCGGGAGGTTGAGAAGAAGCAAGGTTTCTGCTTCTGTCTTTCCGGTGTCAGTTCTCCGCGGGTCACATGATAGAAGAGTGTGCTCCGTTTCTGTTCCCCGGGGGGCGGGGGAGGGACCTGCATGCCACCTGGACAGTCGCAGGCGGCCGGCCTCCAGGCTCTCTGCTCTCACGGGCCCCCCGCCGCCCCATCCCACGGCCTGACCTGCACCTGACGTGTGCAATCCCGGCCACGGCCTCGCCACCGTTCACCAGCCTGTTGTGTTCTGTGTTTGTTTTGCTTGCTTTTATTTGTAGTGTTTTTATAAAAACCAGCTCCGGCAATAGGCTACTCTTCCTTTTCCCCTTATCCGTTCCCCTTTTTGACCATTTGAGGCCTCCTCTGCATCTAAAACAAAGAATGCCCCGGACTGGGAGACGATATAAGGCGAAGACAGTGGACGCTGTCTGTGCCTTGTGTGAGCAGCTCCGAAGGGCCTGGTGGAGGCCTTCTCGTAAAAAGATCAGCAGCAAACGTTTTGAAAGCTCAATCCCTGAGTGGCTGTGCACACGTGTGGCTCAGTTTCCCCCGGCTGGGACTCTGGCTTATAGTTTGGGCAGAGACGGATGGTCCTAAATGAGTAACGTGATTTTGTTTCTTTCTTCTTCGGTCCCCTTTCCACCAGCATCCTGGGAATACAGCGGTGTGCACGAAGGTCCTCTCGGTGCTCGAGGAGCTCGCAGTGCAGGGGGAGAGGCGGTGGCTAATGGACAGTGGCGTAGTCCAGTCCATTGGGTGGTCCGGGAAGGGCAATCTTGTCCTTTTTAAAAATTTTTTCAGTGTTTATTCATATTTTTAGAGAGCGAGAGCGCAAGCAGGGGAGGGGCAGAGAAAGAGGGAGACACAGAATCTCAAGCAGGCTCCAGGCTCTGAGCTGTCAGCACAGAGCCCTGACGCAGGGCTCGAACCCACGAACCGAGAAATCATGACCTGGGTTGAAGTCGGACGCCTAACCAACTGAGCCACCCAGGTGTCCCAACAATCTTGTGTTTTAATTAGAATATTTACTCCATTTACATTTAGTGCAGGTTCTGATGTATTTGGGTTTAACACTGGCATCTCTGTCAATGTTCTATTTATGCCACGTTTTGTGTTCCTTTTCCTCCTCTTTCCTGCTTCTTTTAGATTATTTCTCTCTTTGTTAGCTTGTTGCATTCTTTACTTATGAGAGTCTAATACAAATGAATAATTTTATTATTTCCTGAATAATGCACAGACCTCATAGCACTTGACCCCGTTAGCTCTCCTACCCTCTTTGACACTCTTTATTGCCATATGGTCTAATTCTCTCTATGTGTAAACTCCACAGGACATCTTCTGGTGTTTTGTGTAGTAAATATCCTTTTGATTTATTCACGTATTTATATTTTTTCCTTATTTCTTATAATTTTCACTTTTCCTCCTGGGACCATTTTTCACCTGCCTGAGAACTATTAGTATTTCTCTTAGTGCCAGTTTTCTGGCAATGAATTCTCTCCCTTTATTGTCTCAAAATAAATTTGTCCTTTACTTCACTTTTACTTTTGAAAAGTATTTTCATTGAATTTAGAATTCCAGGTTGACCAAAGCTTGGGCAACTTTTCTATAGTCATTCTGTGGTCTTCGGGCTTCCATTGTTTCTGGTAAAACATCAACTGTTGATCTTACTGTAGCATTTTTGAAGGCATTTTAACTTTTTCCTCTGGCTTCCTTAAAGATACTTCTCTTTGTCTTTGGTTTTCAGAAATTTCACTGGAATGTGCCTAAGTGTCTTCTTTGTATTGAACCTGTTTGGGTTTGTAGATTTCCTGAATCTGTTGCTTCCTGTCTTTGGCAAGCTTCTCTTCTGCCCCATTTTCTCTCCTGTCTCCCTCTGGGCCCTAAATACATCTTTGTTAGAGATTTCAGCATGTCCTGTGTCCCTCTTGTGCTCTTTTCCATTTTATGTATCCTTTTCTATTCTTTGTGCTTTAACCTAGGTATAATTTTATTGGCTTTCCTTCTGGTTTACTGATTCTTTGCTATCTCTATTTTGCTTTTTTTTTTTTTTTTTAACGTTTATTCATATTTTAGAGAGAGTGGTGGGGGGTGGGTAGGTGCAGTGAGAGAGAGGTGACAGAGGATCCGAAGTGGGCTCCGGGCTGACAGAGCCTCATGTAGGGCTCGAACTCATGAACTGTGAGATCACAGCCTGAGCGGAAGTCAGACACTTAACTGACTGAGCCACCCAGGTGCTCCCATACCTATTTGGCTTTTAAGTCCATCTGCTGAATTCTTAATTTTAGTTATTTTATTTTGTTGTGTATGAACAAATAATAGAGATATTTAAAGGGCCTCCTTGATGTTTTCATCCTCCAAAGAGGATTTCGTTTTGCTCTGTGACAGGCGAAAAAGGGCAGATCGCCTCGGGCAGGGCTGGCACCGAGCTGGCATCATCTGGGTTTCAGTCTTTTGTAAAACACTGATGAGTTCCCAGTTCTCTTTTGCTATTGGAAGGGAGCCCTTTGGGATTCCACCTGGAAGTCTGCGATGTTTATTAGAGCCCCTTTTTCCTTGGCGAGACCTGAACGGCAGTTCTGGCTTCCACAGCTCCGTGACACCTGCAGAAACTTACCTTGCTTTGCCTCCTGCAAAGCCATCACTTCTGCTTAGCTTCTCCAGTCTGTCGGCTTCACGCCACGTGAGGGGAAGAGGGATCAGAGAATGTTGGCCTTACTCTGGGGGCCTCTCTTCTTTCTGGGAACCCGGCCCTGTAACACCCAGCTGCCTTGTTAACTCTCCAGTGCCTTCAAATAGACTTTTTGGTGTGTTTCATCCAACGTTTCTAGTAGCTTCTTGTGGGCAGATTGGTCTATACCAAGGAACTTTGCTATTACTGAAAGCAGGGAAAAAAACCCTGAGTGTTCTGTTTGGAATCCAAATTCAGTCCGAATCTTGACAGTTCATAAATTTTTCTCTGAGCAGCACTGTCTATCCCCAGTCCGAATAAGTAGAAATAGCTATGGGGGTGCCCGGGTGGCCCAGTCGATTAAGTGTCTGACTCTTGGTTTCAGCTCAGGTCATGATCTCACAATTTGTGAGTTTCAGCCCCACAAGGGGCTCCTCACTGACAGTGCAGAGCCTGCTTGGGATTCTCTCTCTCCGCCCCCCATCTTTCTCTGCCCCTCCAATGCTCACTCTCCCTGTCTTTCTCAAAATAAATAAATAAACTTAAAAAAAGAAAAAGGAGAAAAGGAAGTAGCTGTGGACTTGAGTGGTTAATGGCTCTGTCACTTAACTCCCAGACTAAGGTCGGAACAATCTCTCTAAACTCCTGAGTTTCTTATCTGCGAAACCACAACAGTGCATGCCCTGTCCATCTTACACATAGTTGTTAGGCTCAGATATGTGTGAAAGAGCTTCATAAACTACAAACAGCCCCACAGAATATTATCGTATTGTTATCGTGTGTGACGAGCAGCTTATGTATATGTGAAATCAGCTTTGAGAGCTTTGCTCTCGATACGTGTGTGCCATTGAGGGCAGACGTTCAGCCTTCTTTGTCTGAACGGCTCTGTTGTGCTGAGGTCTTGTAGGTCTGGGTCTTGTCGTGCAGCGCAACCCTGGAGCTTGTTGGCATTGACCGAAAACAGTTGAGGACATAACTGAAATAGCGATTTCCCCCTGTTTCAAAAGGAAAGTAGAGCAAGGAGAAGGGGTCCTTTGTATGTTGCTTGGTAAATGCGATGAATCTTTGGGTCTGAACAAACCATCCTGTTTCAGCCACCGTCTTAAACCCGTTGCTTCGCCACCACCATGGAACTGTTAAAATTTTTTCTCTTCTTTTTTAATGGGAAGGATTTTGTCTATTTTAGGAAACAGTCAAAACAGTGTAAAATGTGTTTCGACTCTCTCAGCCCCTTAGGCTGTATATTTTACTTTTTCTGGAACACTGTGATTTCAGAGATCACTTGTGACTTCTCTGATGAGCTTGAGAGGAGCGGCATTGCCAGCTCATGGTACCTGCGTTCTTGCACTTGGAACGTCTGCCCATTCGCTGGTAGAGCTGACCAGTCCCCACATACCCTGGAGTGCTAAGCGGTGTGGCCGAATCTTTGAGAACCCCGATCTCTGTCCCAATCTGTAAAAATAGAAGTACAGACTTTTAAAATTAACACTCAACTACGCTGGATCAACTGTGATTTCTTCTATCAGGCAATGATGGGAGAAGAAAACCCACGTCTTTGGAAATTTGAATCTGTTAAAAGAATACCCCAATAAGAAAATTGCACTCAGATTTGAAGTTTTATATTGAGTTTTTTTTTTTTTTTTTTTTTTTGACTCTTGCATTCATGCGTTCATTTAGCAGGCATTCGAGAGCTTCCTGTGTGACAGGTGTTTTTCTGGTCACTAGGGAAACAATAATGAACAAAACTGATGGTAAAATTTCTCTGCCGCCTAGAGCGTAGACTGAGGGGGTAGGAGTGGAAGACAGCAAAAACGAGTGATTCAGCTCTATGACAATAAGATGTTAAATGCAACAGAGAGAAATAAACTAAGCGTGGGGTCAGAGAGTATGATAGTCAAGGTCAGAGGTCCAATATTAAATAAGTGGTAAGGCACAGTGAAAGAAACAGTCAACAAAATGAAAAGGCACCAACAGAATGAGAGAAAATATTTACAAATCGTGTATCTGATTAATATAAAAAACATAGAAGGAGCTCATACAACTCAATAGCTCTTTCTGGGTATTTTTCTTTATGTATTTTTTAATCTATTTTATTAATATTTAATATAATTAAAACATATACTTTTAAGTATATATATTTATATATACATATAAATTTTAAATATATATAATTCTAAATACATATATATTTATAGGTACATATGAATGTACCTCTAAATACATATATATATGTAATTTTATGTAAAATGGGCAAAGGACCTGAATAAACATTTTTCCAAAGAAATTATATGAGTGGCCAACAAGGACATGAGAAGGTACTCAGAATTACTAATCTTCAGGGAAATGCACATCAAAACCACCAGGAGATACCACTACGTCTCCTCGCATGCCTGTCATCAAAACAAGAAATAAGAAATGTTGGTGAGAATGTGGAGAAGAGGAAACTGTTCCACGCTGTTGGTGAGAATGCCAACTGGTGCGGCCACTCTGGAAAACAGCATGGAGGTTCCTCAAAACATTAAAAATAGCACTACTCTTTGGTCCAGCAACTCTGCTCCTGGGTATGTATCCAAGGGAAATGACATCAGCGTCTCAAAGAGAGAGCAGCAGCATTTTTAATGTTTATAGCAGCACTATTTATAACAGCCGACACACGGAGCAGCGTAAGCGTCCATAGGTGGATGAATAAAGAAATGTCTCACGCACGCGCACACACACACACACACACACACACACACACTGATATATTCTTTAGCCATAAAAAAGTAGGAAATCTGTCATTTGTGACAACATGAATGGACCTTGAGGGCATTATGCTAAGTGAAATAAGTCAGAGAAAGGCAACTATTCCTCTCCGATCTCCCATATATGTGGAATCCAAAAAAAAAAAAAAAAAAAAGGAAAAAGAAGAACAAACTTCTAGAAAAAGAGATCAGGTTTGTGATTGCCAGAGGTGGGGGTGGGGGAGGGAGATCTGAAGAAAGGTGATCAAAAGACACAAACGTCCAGTGGCAATAATCCATAGGTACTGGGAGTGTCCTATGCAGCATGGTGACTCTCGTTAACACTGCTGTGTGGCATGTTTGAAACTTGCTGAGAGAGTAGGCCCTAAGAGTTCTCATCGCAAGGAAAACTAAGCTTTTCTTCCCTTCGTTCCTTTGTGTCTGTCTATATGAGATGACGGGTGTGAACTAAACTTACTGTGCTAATTACTTCACAGTATATGTTTGTTTTTTTTTTTTTAACGTTTATTTTATTTTTGAGACAGAGAGCGACAGAGCATGAACGGGGAAGGGGCAGAGAGAGAGGGAGACACAGAATCGGAAGCAGGCTCCAGGCTCTGAGCCATCAGCCCAGAGCCCGACGCGGGGCTCGAACTCACGGACCATGAGATCGTGACCTGAGCTGAAGTCGGACGCTTAACCGACTGAGCCACCCAGGCGCCCCCACAGTATATGTTAAATCGTTATGCCGCACACCTTATTCGGTGCTTTATACCAATTATATCTCAGTAAAACCGGGGGAAAGTAAACAGGTCATTAGGGAAGGCTCTCACTGGCAGGAAGGCATGTAGCAAAGATCTGAGGGAGGGACAAGGGAGTGCCATCTGGATAACAGGGAAAAGATGCCCTTTAGGGGACGTGGCAAGGGAAAGTCCCCGAAGAGGGAGTGTGCCAGGCATATCCGGGTGGCAGGGAAGCCGGCGTGGCTGAGCAGGGGGAGGAGGAGGTGTGAGAGGGGTCAGGGCCCCTGGGAACCTTGGAGGCTTCTTGTAAGGACGCTGGGCATTCCTCTGAGAGAGGGGAGCCGCTGCAGGTTTTAGAGCAGAAGAACGTCGTCTGAATTAAGTGTGCAAAGCGTCGGTCTTTTCAAGGTGGCTGTGTTAGGACCAGGCCTGTTTTGGGGGTGTGAGTGGGAGATGCGAGAACAGAAGCAGAGAAACCCCCGGAAGGGACGCTGACGTTGGCTCAGAGCCGTGGGTTAGCAGAAGAGCTGATGAGAAGTGGTTGGATTCTGGATGCATCTTAAAGGCAGAGTCGAGGTGATGCTGAATGGCTGGGTGTGGAGGGCTGAAGGATGAGGCCAAGGACCTTGTCTCAACAGCCTGAAGAAGGGACTCGCCCCTTCCTGAGAGGAGGAGCAGGAGGGCTAGCGGGTGCTGCTGCCGACTGCCCAAGTTCAAATCCCGGTGTCCCTTCTGAGCTGCCTGACCTCGGCACAGCGCCGAGCCCCCTGTGCCAGTTTCCTTTGGTATAAGTTGGGCATGCCATGGGGCCGCGGTGAGGAATGAATGGGTTAACACTTGTACGCCCCTCAGCACGGTGACCTGCACACAGTAGGCGCTGCATGAGCGTCAGCCGTGGGTAGGGCAGCCTTGCTACAAAGCCCAGGAGGGAACTTTGCATCCAAGTGGAAGGCTCAAGTAGGCAGTGGAGATACGTGAAAATCTAGAATTCAGGGCACAAGCCTGCATAGAGGCCAGACATTTGGGATTTGGAAACAGTTCAACGTGGTCTTTAAAACCATTCCGTTATCCATCCCTGAATGTGCGTTATTAAGCACGGAGAGATTTCTGATCGCCACAATGGCTTCCACGTTAGCAGGTTTGTTCTCCACGGCTTTTTTTCCCCTTTGTGGTGATTGTTGTATTTCCTCCGGTATCCACGCTGTGACCCTTGCAGCCAACACCTTTTTATGGCTGGCAGTTCCTTTTTATGTTCTCTTACACTAAGTGCAAAGGCCAGGGTGCTGCCTGTTCTTGATGTTGATGTGCAGGTGCCGTGTGTGGAACCCGGAACGGCCCCCGTATGTTGTCGGGAGCTAGAGGAAAGCCTGTCTGATTCTGGTTGTCGAACGTGGGACTGTGAACCATCCACGGGGCTTGGAGTGCCTCTCTGTTCTCCTGGCATGCCTTCCAAGTGAACTCCTTCTCTCCTTGCCTCTCAGTCCAGTCCCTGGCTTCTCCCCCTCAGCATTACTGCACGTGCTGGGGCGCCTGAGTGGCTCGGTCCGTTGAGCGTCCAACTTTGGGTCAGGTCATGATCTCACGGTTCGTGAGTTCGGGCCCCACATTGGGCTCGCTGCTGTCACCCTGTCACTGCAGAGCCTCCTTCAGATCCTCTGTTCCCCTCTCTCTCTGTCCCTCTCCCACTTGCACTGTCCCCTAAAGGAAGGAAGGAAGGGAGGAAGGAAGGAAGGAAGGAAGGAAGGAAGGAAGGAAGAAAAAGGAAGGAAGGAAGGAAGGAAGGAAGGAAGGAAGGAAGGAAGAAAGAATTATTGCAAGTATTCCCTTGTTCCAGAGCTGCCCATAGTCTTTCTTCAGGTATTTTATTAGGAAGCTT
This sequence comes from Panthera onca, assembly GCF_046562875.1. NCBI lineage: Eukaryota > Metazoa > Chordata > Mammalia > Carnivora > Felidae > Panthera > Panthera onca. The sequence goes on from NC_138349.1 coordinate 70,969,031, forward strand.
CTCGGGGACAGACTGTCTATAATTATACGAGTCCCCAATCCCTCACTTAAACTCCTGAGGAATTCTTTTTTTTTTTTTTTCCACCGGACAGATATCGCGGTACATACATTTCACGGTTTTATTACATGAGATCCTTAATTCTGGGGCACTACCTTGCAATTAAGCGCCAGTATTTTTTGCAGGAAAACTTTAATGAACATTCACACAAAGCGAGATGAATAAAGATGACAGGCAGCAGTCCAGGTCAGGTTTTCCTGCCAAATGAATGCACGTGGGCCCAGGTCTTGCCACCAGATAGGATAGGAGGGTTTTTGTTGTTGTTGTTGTTGTTGTTGTTGTACAGAGTGCCAAATTTCGGAGTTGTAAATTAGGGATTATGGGGTCCTGCTAGGTAGACAGAGAAGAGTGGCAAAGTAAATGTCATTCTGCTGCCACATGATGCATAGCTAGTCCTGGAGGGTCAGAGCCTCATCCTCTGTTAGCATAGCTTGAGATTAAGACCACCCAAGTTACCAGATGTATGAGCTCTGGTATGTTCCGTGGGATAGGAGAGGCCGTAGTGGGGAGTAGAGATGCCAGGAGTCGTCTTCAGCCAACTCTACCTCCTGGAAGGCTTCTGGAGTCACCTGGAGGTGACCCTGGAGATTAGCACCTAATACGTAGCTCTTGGTATATTCCCCTGGATCTCCCTTGGCGGCCGCTTTTATGAAATAACTCCGCTGGCACTGTCGGCTCTAGAATCTCACTCGTAAAGAGGTGTCCACCTCGCCTGGGTGGCTCAGTCGGTTAAGAGTCTGACTTGGGCTCAGGTCATGATCTCGGAACACCGCGTGAGTTCAAGCCCCACATCGGGCTCGGAGCCTGGAGCCTGCTTCGGATTCTGTGTCTCCCTCTGCCTCTGCCCCTCCCCCTCCCCCGCTCATGCTCTGTCTCTGTCTCTCTCTCTCAAAAAATAAACATTAAAAAATTAAAAAAAAAAAAAAAAAAAGAGGTGTCCACCAGCGCTCGGTGGTGTCATCCTCGGAACACATCTTTGTCACAGCCTTCTGAGGGGAAGACAACCCCAGGATCTGTCCAGTCTGGGGTGTAAGCAGTACGAGCCCCAAGGAGCCCAGGGTCAGACACGGATGTTGGTGCTGGTGGTGGTGGTGGTGACGCCCCCTCCTGTTGTTGGCAAACTGCCTCTTAAGCAAATAGTAGCTCAAAATCTCTGCAGTCTGTCCCTGTGCCGTCTACACCGCAGCGATCCCCACCAGAAGATCTGCTCTGCCTTGCGTAGGACAGCTCGTATCAGACCCTCCCAAAAGACACCCAGTTTCTTAAACAGTTTTCTTTTTCTTTCGTTAATAGCTATTAAAAAGCAGATACGTGTTTGTTTGTTGTATAGCCCACCCTCCAAAAAAGGAAATCACACCAGAGGGTTAAAAGGAATTAACCGTATCAAAAAAACCTCGGTAGACTGGAATAAGCATTAGCATTCTTGGAAGTGACCTTCCTCATGTGTCTCTTACATCCCCTGATAGCGAGGTGCATGTAATTATATAAAAATACGATACTATATTTGCTGTTTGGCATCCTGCTTTTTTTCACTCAGTGATCCATAGGAAACATTTTAAATATAGCTTTCATTTCTCGTGGCTTTATGTATTCCGTTTTATGTTTGTGTGGCTAATTCTCTGGGGACGGAAGTGGGGATTGTTTCTTTTCATTTTTAATGCCAGCAGTGTTGGGGGTGCGTATATTTGAACAACCTTTTTTGCCCCCTCACTTGAAAGGAAGTCCTGTCTTAAATGTCAGCGTATTACTCGGTTCTGAGAATCTAGCAGAATGTCTCCCATATATTGCTGAGTTTGGCTACTACTTTATTTTAGGTTTTGGATTAAGATCCATAATTGAAATTATCTGTGGTTTCCCGCTCGCTCTCCCCTTCTCCCTTCCTCCCTTCCCTTCATCTGGTTTTGGCTTCGTGTTTAAGCTAACTTTGTAAAATGAATTTTAGAACAACTGTCTTTTTTAAAAAGATGCTTAAGAAAAACTTATTTACAAAGGAATTGTTTCTTGAAATTCACCTATAAAAGTCATCTGAACCTAGAACTGTTTTTGCTTGATTGAAAGTAGTCCTTTGATGACTTTTTAAAATGCTTCCTTGGATGTTGACATATGGTAGGTTTATCTATGTTGTACTTGAATTAATTTTGATAATTTATATCTTCCCAGAAGATCATAAGCTTCACTTCTCAAACTTATTGGCATAGTGTTGTGTGCATATGCACTTAAATTTCCTTTTTGTTTAGAAATGCCTGGGGTTTGTCTCTCTGGAGTTGTTTTTTGTTTTTTGGTTTTTTTTTTTTTTCCTTATGCCTCTTCTTTGCCTTTTACTCTTTCTTCCTTTACATCCTTTAGGAACCAAGTGCTTGGATTTTATATAAATTCTAATATCTGTTTATCTAGCTATTTATATTTTATATTTTTATATAAATTTATATTTGAATTAAGTATATATAATATTTTATATATTTATATTTTATATAGCTATTTATATTTGTATTTTATATTATCTATTTATATTTTCTTCCTTCTGCTTTCCTCCCCCGCCCCCCCCCATCAGAATTGAATGTGTATTTCACATCTGTTACATTTGTTTCCGGAATGCAGCTTTGGCTGAATTTCCCCGTATTACAAAATGTAGCATTACAATTTTTGTTATGTTTAAACCTACTTTTTAAATGACCAAAGTGTTATTTCTCACTCTTCTGGAATTCTTTTGGTTTCTTTTTTAATACCACGCGTATTTCTGAGAGAGTTTCAAAATTGTAAGAAATCGATGTGGGTTTTTTTTTTTCTTTTCTTTTCTTTTTGAAGAAATCACCAGTAGTGGTCATTTGACTTGGCAGATACCGGGGGGGGGGCTTTATTTGTGGCATGAGATTGGTGTCAGTAGTGGCAACTCTGTGCAGTTGTGTTTTTTGTTCCCTGACGCCATGCTCAGCACTTTTTAGGCGTTTATTCATGTCATTCCTGCAACGGCTCTGAAGTCGGTGCTCCTCCGGGTCCTGCGATTTCATACGTGAAGAAACAGAATCCACAAGGTTGCATAACTCAGGGTTGCTGGGGTCTATAAACGACTGCAGCCTGACTCCGGAGGCTACGTTCTTCACTTCTCATTTCTATAAATATCTCATGGGTTGTTGTTGTTGTGTGGGTTTTTTTTGTTTTTTTTGTTTTTTTTTGTTTTTTTTTTAAGGCCAGTCGTATCTCTAATTGTTTCAAAGTTCAAAATGTACGTATTCAACCAACGGGATTAATTGCATTCAGAATCCCTTGATCTTTATCGTCTACTTGATAGAAGGGTTCGAAGCTCCTACCACAGTTCTATGAGTTTCTGCTTGTTTGCTTTTTTCTAAGAGTATTTGCTTGATACGTTTGAAGACAGTGATTCGGAGCCTAGAAATTGTATATTCATGATGGATTATACCTTTATTAACATAAAATTACCCTCTGGCGTTTCACCTGATGTTTTTCTGTTTTGCCATGCGTTTTATTTTTTTATAAAGTTAATCTCTTGATTTTGCTTATTCTTGATATATTTTTGCCTTCCTTCCGTGTCGGTGTCCTGTTGATTAAGGTTGGTCTTTTGTAAGCAACCCTAGCACTGTATTTTTATTTTTAGGCCAACCTGATGGTCTAATAGAACACTTTGCCATTTTCACGGTAGATCTGTTCTCTGATGTTTTATGTCATTCTGGTTTTTTGTTGTTGTTGTTGTTTTTTTCCATGCGTGCTTTTGCCACCGTTTTCTTTCTTCTATTCAGTGGAAAATGCTTGACTTTGCTGGTCTTTTTGTTTTGTCGGTTGTTTTTCCCTCCTACATGGAAAGTTGTTTCCTACATGGGAGTCAACTAGTTGCCGCTTTACGTGTTTATAAAAGTTCAACGGGGCGCCTGGGTGGCTGAATCGGTTCAGCCTCCAACTCTTGATCTCAGCTCAGGTCTTGATCTCAGGTGGAAGTTCAGGCTCTGCGATGGGTGTGCAGCCTACTTAAAAAAGTTCAACGAAACCACTGAAATTAAAGGAGCTTTGGTTTATGCCAAGAATGAAACCGTATGTATCTTCAGGTCAGGAACTAATATGCTTTTACTTTCTCCCACTCATTTTCTGATTGACTTGATTTATCTGGAATTCGACACAGATTATTGTCAACATGATTTTGTATAATCACTTAATAAAATTCTATTTTACATAACGATCTTTTAAGCAATTTTTATTTGCATAACCATATTTATATAAGCCTATTAGACACTAATGCTGAAGTCGTTTTCATGCATCCTACCATATCAGGCCGTAAGTGGAGTCTTGGTTTTATGTATTTATTTTTTATTTATTTATTTTAAAGTAGATCTTCAAATATGTTTTCAGGCAGCTCAGATAACTGAAATGCTTTGTGGGCTTGCTCACCCGAGAATTACTTTCCACTCCGTTTGTATTCGCATGGTAAATTCACAATGCACAGAATTCTAGTGGGACGTCTTATTTTGAAACTCTGTGTATGTTGTTTCATTGTTTTCTGTTAGTGTTGTCACCAAGAAGCCCAAAGCCCTTCTGCTTATGTTATGTATCGTGTCCTATCAGTTAGGGTACTTTAAGCAAAAAAGACAGCTTATTAAATTATTTAAGAAGTGTGGGGGTGACCCTCTAAGGCTTCGGGTGGACTGAGAACTTTCTGAATTCCTCACCACCATATTCAGTATTTTTTCAGCGCCATCCTTTTTGCCTTCTGATTATAAAAAGGCTGCCATAGCTCCATGCATCGTGATCACTTTGAAGGCAGGAAGTAAAGGGGTCAGAAGTGGTCTTTCCTTCAGCAGCTTATTACTTTTCTCGAAGTCTGCCCAGTGGACCTTCTGTTACAGTCCATGGGCCAGAACTAAGTCACGGCTATTTGTGACCATGACCGAGGCGGGGAAAAACGAGTTTGTCTTGGGCCAATCAGGACTTGCCTCAAGGACTTGGCAATTCATCCCAAACAAAATCTGTCCGAAAGGAGCAAGAGAGGGTGATCTCTGCATTTCCAGGAAGCATGTACCCCCTCGTTCAGGTGTGCCGAGAAGACATCCCACGGATCGGTGGCCTCAGCAGGACTGAGGCTCTGCATCCACGTAGTAACTGTCAGTGCCCAGATAGGTCACATAACCTTATCATTCTTCACCATAGCAGACCATTCTGTCACCAACTGGAAGCTGATGTTTCTTCCCCAAGATTCCAGAAATTGCTGTTCACGTTTGACACGAGCAAACAAATCATCCGGACGTTGGTTGGAAAAAACGTGAACAAGCCATGCCGAGACAGACAGACGCTGGGTGTTCCGTTCTGTTCTCTACGTGGAACGCCGATAGGCCAGGACCAAGGGAGCAGTTGGGATGGGGAGCCTGCTACGTCAGGGTTACGTTCTTAGGCTTGTCCAGTGGCCTGACTGAGCTGTCTGCCTTGGGCTTTGTGAGGGAATGGATCCACTACAGCCTCTGATTCCTAGCATCGTTGTCCGAGCGGTCGATCTTTGTTCCGGCAGTCAGCAGCGTGGAGCAGTTGACGGTATCTTTGAAAAGGGCGGTCCCTTCAGACGGCACCCTCGACAGGACGTAGCTTTCTCCTGCCAAGTTTCGGAGGTCAGACCGCGGCTCAGTGGCCACCCGCAGTCCAGTATTTGGCCCGAGTGTTGCAGCGACGGCTGAACGAGAAAGACACGGGGACGAAAAGAAAGCCAACTGCCCGAAGAATCCCTACGAGGGCGCGCTCCTAAGGATTAGCCGCTTCGAGACTGTGGGGAGCAGATAAAAATAGAAGCACGTCTCTTCGCAGAGCAGTGAAGATAAAAACTAAATCCTCGGCAGCTTGGAAACCGGAGTTCGCGTATCAGGGAGGAAGGTGGCGGCCGTTGGGAACAGAGGTGGTGGAATTGAGCCGATCAGTGGGTTCCTCGTGTCCCGGGGGGACAGACCAGGGGCGAGAAATGGAGCACGTGGTTCTTAGTGTCTCGTGAGCGGCGTGGGCTTCTATCCCGAGAGGACAGCGTTCTTCCGTGGCATCAGGAAGAAGGGTCGTTTCAAGTCCTGCGCTTTTCTGCCTCTGAGCTGCCTCCGCCCGATCGGTGGGCAGGAGGTTGATGGCTTCGAGTGCTCTCGGACGCTTGATGAAGTTCAGATGGCTTCGTCCAGGGCTGTTATTTTCTCAGCTTGCAACGGCTCTTGACTCCTGAAGAAGCGTTCAGTTACCATTTAGTGTCTGTAAAACCGGAGGCAGTAAAGGGCAGATGACGCCCTCTGAATGAAAGAATAGTTGGGTTCCATCAGACGGCGTGCTTGCTGAAGGCGGCCAGGGGAACCCTGAGGTCCCCCCGGCTCGGGAGGAGAGCACTCGTGTGCATCCGGGCGGCCCTTCCTATAGCCGGTGCTGAGCCTGGAGTGTTTGGTGCGTGAAGAGTGTGTGTTCGTGCGTGGCCTCCGCCCGCCCCGGGCATGTGTGCGCTCTCACCTCTGGAACCCTTGCCTTTCCGGGGCGTCTAGAGGACTCCACGGGGAGTGTGGGAGATCAGATCGGCTTGAGCTTCTGGCGTCACAGCGAGGATAAATATTTTGTCTTAGAACATGCTCCCTTTCGCAATGCGGTACGGAATACGAGAACCTGTGGGAGGCGAGGGGGCCGTTTTAGACTCGTAATTTCAAAGCGAGACAGACCCATGGTGATTAATGGGGCTTATTCAAATCTCCTGCCAACTAGATTTTTAAGAGGCTTAATTTCAGATGAGTCCTGTAGAGGTTTTCAAATGTCTTAGGATTTGGTTCTCTTCCGCTTTAAAAGACCTCTGTAGACTAAGCTCTCTAGCTATTAGGACTGACCAGAAATTAGTTGATTAGGTGGAATATTATGCCGTTATCACTGTTTGGAGGAGTACTAAGAGTGTGTTTTAATTAAATGAACATTATACGAGAGGTCTTTAGCTTGCTTCTTTTTTTTTCTTCTTCTGCCTTTTCAATTTTTTCTTCTGTCCCGTTTCTAATACCCGTTCTACCCCATGGTCTGTCCAACCTTCCTAGAACTCCGTAGCGAAACGCACCGTGAACATGGCCACGGGAGGCTGATCTCCGTGGGTGGCCAGAGAGGAAGTGCCCGGGGGTGAAGGGTGCACCCACCTAGTTTGGCCTGTAAATGTTCCTCATGCTCTGAAGGTAGAGGGACAACGATCGGTTGCAAGGCCCGCCCGCCTCTTGTTGTGAGTCCAGATCTGAGGCGTGGGCCGGATCTCGATCCACAGGGCCCAGATGCGTTGGAGCCTTATTCCAAAGCCTCACACCTGACCCTCTAAGTGTCGGGCTTCTCGCCTTGGCCAGAGTGTGAGGAACACAGCACAGGCGGGGTCCTTACGTGACGGACACGGGGACTCGGGTCGAGGTGGAGGGGGAATGGGAAACCACAGTCCTCTAGAGAAGTGGTTTTTAGCCTCTGTGCCCTGTGGTCCGTATCAGAATTCCATGGATAATTCCAGAGCTCCTCAGATGAGTCTAGTTACAGCTCCATAGTAGAGGACCATTGTCGCTCAGTCTTCTGCAAACTTTCCTAAAATGAGGCCTGAGAACAGCCTGCATCGGCATCACTTGGGGAAGAGGGAGTTTCTGAAATCAGATTCTCAGGCGTCACTCAGACTTACTCGGGCGGGCAGGGCCAAGGCATCTACTTTTCAATAGGCTCTTGTGGGGGGGGGGCGCCTGGGTGGCTCAGTCGGTTAAGCGTCCGACCCTTGGTTTCGGCTCAGGTCATGACCTCATGGTTCCTGAGATTGAGCCCCGGATCGGGCTCTGAGATGACACCTCAGAGCCCGCTTGGGATTCTCTCTCTCTCTCTGTCTGTCTCAAAAATGAATATAAACATTTATAAAAGAAATAGGCCCTTCTGAGAGTCTGACACTAACCATCTGGGCTCTGTGGCTCCCATGGGGACAAATAGACCCACCCTTTTTTCCCTTTGGAATGGAAATCGTGGAAGTGTGGTCTCTGTGGGTGAGAGCAAGGGGACAAATGTGTGTTCAGGGCCTGTTTGGGGTCACCTGCTGTTGACAGCCTTCCTCCCAGTGGCCTGTGTGTTAACCTCCCCCCTCCCCCCCCCCCCCATACTCCATACACAAGCAGAGAGCAAAGGGGCTGGGAAGTGACAGGATCTGTTTTCATCTATGTCAGGGTTTCCGAAACATCGGGGCTTTGCTGTCTGAGCCTGACCCTCACACAGCTTCTCCTGCTTTGTCTCCCCGGCCCCACAGGTGTGCGAGGGGGCCGGCACACTTTCAGACGCTGGGTCTGCTGGAGAGACTGGGGTCAGAGCAGCCCCCAGGGTGGCCCTGTCTCCCCCGGGGCCCGGCCCTCGTTGTGTACCTTGGCAGAGGATGAAGACCTGTTCCCCGCGGCTCCTTCCCCGAGTTAAACAGCCAGTCATTCCGAAACCTAAGGCCACCTCTCCCCACGTCACCCCGCCCTGCTCTTGGCTGAGCACAGAGCTGCCTTTGTCTCTCCGTCTAGAGAATTTGACTGGATTTGAAGCCACCTGTTTGTTGCATAGGCTAACCCCGGCCCACTCTGTGACCTTGGAAGGTGGAAGAAGACAGGGTAAAAAAACCTCAACAGTGGAAGGAAGGACATAATGCAGGAAAAAGAAAAAAAATTTTTTTTCAATATATGAAATTTTTTGTCAAATTGGTTTCCATACAACACCCAGTGCTCATCCCAACAGGTGCCCTCCTCAATACCCATCACCCACCCTCCCCTCCCTCCCACTCCCCCATCAACCCTCAGTTTGTTCTCAGTTTTTAACAGTCTCTTATGCTTTGGCTCTCTCCCACTCTAACCTCTTTTTTTTTTTTTTTCCTTCCCCTCCCCCATGGGTTTCTGTTAAGTTTCTCAGGATCCACATAAGAGTGAAACCATATGGTATCTGTCTTTCTCTGTATGGCTTATTTCACTTAGCATCACACTCTCCAGTTCCATCCACGTTGCTACAAAGGGCCATATTTCCTTCTTTCTCATTGCCATGTAGTACTCCACTGGGAAAAAGAAAAATTTAATGAACTAGAAAGACATACACAAAAAAATAGGATCATGTAAAACTTGATCTTCAAAAAATAGAAATCTCCAAGAATACTGATTAACCAAAATAAAGAAAAACCATGATAAAATAGTATTGGGGAAAATAGCACAGTCATTATTATTAACACAGTAGAGCTTGTAATGACCATAAGAAAATTGTAAGTACACTTTTATGCAAATAAATGCGACTTACATGGAATGGTTTTTTAGGAACATGGAAATTACCAGAATCACTCCAGAAATTAAAAATATGAATAAATACAAGCCATGAAAGACCGTCTGGGCAATAAAAAGTTTGCCTTCCCCACATTGACGGCTCAGGTGGGTTTACATACACCACAGACTAGTTTAAAGAATAGAAAAAGAGGGAAGCTATCGTGCATGCTTTCGTGAGGGCAGGAGAATCTTGCTAGAGATTGGAAAAGGAAAGTATAAGAACAGAAACTTGCAGACCAGTCACAGTTATGTTACTGATTTAAAAGATCTCAACCAAATACTAGCAAGTGTAACACAGCTCTATTTAAAAAACTCATGGCCAGTTAGAGTTTATTTTAGGAAAAGAGGATTGAGCAACAGAAAACTATATTAATACAATTTACCACCTCAATGCAGTAAAGAAGAAAGGCTATATGGTCATCTTTAATAGATGGAAGAGAAAAAAAATCAGCAAAATATAGCACTTACAAGGGAATTTCCTTAACCTAATTAAAGGTAGTCTATAAAACATCTCCAGGAAGCATTCTGCTTAATGATGAAATTCTGGGGGCGTGGGGGTGTCTCCGTCAGTTAAGAATCCAACTCTCGATCTCGGCTCAAGTCATGATCTTATCGAGCCCCATGTTGGGCTCCGTGCTGGGCGTGGAACCTGCTTGGGATCCTCTCTCTCTCTCTTTCTCTCTCCCTCTTCCTCTCTCCCTCCCTCCCTCTCCCTCTTTCCATCCCTCCTTCCCTCTGCCCCTCTCCCCTACTCGCACTCTCTCTCAAAAAAAAAGAAAGAAAGAAATCTAATTGTGAGCACATTAAAGATAAGATGGAGATAAGGATGTTTTCTAGCCCCCCCCCTTTTTAAATCGCATATTATGTTGTAGGTCATATAACCAGTGCCTTATTAAGACAAGAAACGTAAGATTTGTAAGAAATGGAAAGAAAAAAACAAAATGTGGATGAATTGATTAGTGGAAAATCCAAGAGAACCTATAAACGGTTTATTGCCTCTCCTCCTGCTCGTGTACTCTCTCTCTCAAAGTAAATAAATAAACTTCTAAAAAAAATGTTTATAAAACAAAAGAACTAAGGAGTTCAGTGAGGTTGCTCAGTACTGCGGCCACGTGCAAAACTGAGCAGCAGCACTGGCCTGTTAGAAGATGGGAAAATAGGTCCCACTGTGTATAGCGAGCATAATGTAGGGGTAACTAGGAATAAATTCAACAAAAGATGTGCACAACTTTTCTGGAGAATACTAGCAAAGTACAAAACACAGTTGAAGGGGGGGGTGTCTGGCTGGCCTAGTTGGTGGAGTGTGCAGCTCTTGATCGTGGGGTCGTGAGTTTGAGCCCCACGTTGGGCGTAGAGATTACTTAAAAAAAAAAAATAACTGAAGGGCAAAAAAAAAACAAACCCAAACCCACTCAGTATTATAAAGATACTGATTCTCTTCAAATTAATCTGTGAATTCAGTACAGTGTCCTATGGTGCTTTCTCTCATGGCACTTCAAGAACTGATCTTTAAATTCATAAATTTATGAAAGGCAGATGGCCCCGAATAGCCAATAAAGTATCTTGAATGAAGAACTACACATCGTAGGCAGCCTGCCTTGTCGGAGGTGAAGACTTACCTCCAGTTATGGCAGCATGGCGCGAATGCAAGGTTACGTGAACAGAGCAGAAATGGAACCAGCAGTAGACATCTGCATATAAAAAATGCAATGTGACAGCAGTGACATTCCAAATCAGGGGTGAAGTAATGAGCTGTTAAGCGGTACTGAGACACGAATCATCCGTGTAGAAAAAATGAGATCACTTAGTCCTACCATTCATAAAAATATATACAGGCAGTTAGAGAATGTAAATGTGAAACATATTTGTAAAAGTTTTAAAACATCCACGGATGCCTGGACGGCTCAGTCGGTTGAGCGTACAGCTGGTTGGTTTTGGCTCAGGTCATGATCTCACGGTTCGCGGGTTCGAGCCCCGCGTTAGGCTCTGTGCTGATCGTGCAGAGCCTGCTTGGGATTCTCTCTCTCTCTCTCTCTCTCTCTCTCTGTCTCAAATAAAATAAATGAATAAAAGTTAAAACATCTGGAAGAAAACCTACAAAGAATATATTAATGACCTTAGGTCATCAGAACATTACCCCAGGGCCACAGTTTGAAAAGTCCGACTTAAGACGCATGTTTGACAGAAGACATCGCGAACAAAATTAAAGGATCTGCCACAGACTTGGAAAAGGTTTCTACGGTGCATCTGGCTGACAGAAGGATGACGTCCAGAAGATCTAAATTCCTGTCATCAAGTAGTAATGAGGTAATAAAAATTGGAACCCCGAACAGCTGTTTCGTACCAGCCTGCCTGGCCAAATAAAAATACTCCGGCGATACCAAGGGGCGGGAAGACCGTGGAGCCACATGAACTCGGGGCCTTGGGAGCAGGAGCGAAACTGGTAACAGCCATTATAGAGAGCAGTTGACTGTCTCACGTTCAGTTGAAGAGGGACATCCATCTGTGACTGGCCACTTGTGGGGACCTAATGGCCGAGAAGCTTTATGTAAGAAGACCGCGTCCACTGCTGTGTCATTGCTGATGGGGAGAAGTCAGCCAGCAGCAGGGAAGGGATGAGGCGTGGCATTGGCCCACAGTGGAAAGCCTTAGAGCGGTGAGCGTGAAATACCAAGATTTACTAAAGCCGAGCGGGGGGCGCACGGGTGCTTGTATGTTGCTGTCCGGATCGTAGGTGTGAAGTTCTCCGCACACACACGATGCGGGTGCCGGTGCTGAGGCGGCCTGGGGAAAAGGCGGCATCTGCCCCTCTTCCCAAGAGGCCCCGGCGAGTGCATCGTGGTCCAAGGCTGGACCCTTGGCTTTGCAAACCCAGGAACGGAAGCTTCGCTCCCCCCACCCTCCCGCTTCGCTTTGTTTCACTGTCCGAAAACCAGAGCCAGCTTTGTCTCTCAGAGGCAGACTCGAACTGCGCTCACAGATTGAAGGAACCCAGGATGCCAGCTTCACAATTTATACAGAGAAATGCATACGACAGCAACCAGAACCTCGAACGTGACCGTGGCCTTGCCTCAGCCGGGTGTTTTTTTCCCCTTGAGCTGCTCCCCGGGAAGCAGAGACGCGGCCGGAAGGCGGCTGGGGGCCACACAGTAAGGTCTGGGCTGCAGAAACTAATCATTCAAGGCTCCCGTTGCCGGGAAATTTCCACCTACTCCAGAATCCCGACTTGTGATCAGGTCACGGGCTGTGTGTCGAATGCTCAGGGTCCTGGGGTCTGCACATCCCCCTTGCGGGACCTGCTGGAAGTGCCCTACTGGCTTCACAGAGGGGCCAAGCGGCCTCTGAGTGCCGGGCACCCAGAAGATGCCTTCATGAGCTTGACGTGGCTTTTAACCTTGCTTTATTCTTTTAAAGGGTATACATATCCCATCTCCTCCATGGTAGACACCCGTCTTTATGCTAACATCGAATAACGCTTAATTACTACTTTAATTGCTAAATTAACTACTCATTGATCAAGTTGCTCGGTATTTTCCTTACAAAATCTGAGTTGAACAGGCGTTTCAGGGAGATGGAACTTACTCACCCAGTGTGTCTTCATTCCCGTGACCCTCCTTTTGGCCATCATGCCCATCTCAGAATAAGCGTGACCTTGCTCTGCACCTTGTAGAGGTTCTAGAACTCTCTCTCTTACCGAAGCCTGTTTTTCCATCCCCCTACCATTCTATCCACTGCGCTTTTCATGGAGACCCGGGAACCCTTCTCCCACCGAGTGACCACACTGTCCTCCTGTAGACCATCGTGTGTGCTTGTCTGTCCCATGCCCATCACGTCGGCCTCAACTCCAAGGTACTAGAGAAAACTCCACGCTAAGCTCCCCGCACCGATGACACACAGCCACCAAACACCTGTTATTAACCCTGCATTACAATTAGTGACCTTTCCCCTTTTCGGAGTTTTTTTTTTTTTTTCATAGGTTTTTATTCGGTTCTCCCGACAACCATGCAAGATTACGAGGGCCATCTTCACAGATGACACAGTCAGTGACCAAGGTTACCGCAGGCCCTTTGCAGAAATACGAGATCAGCTGGGTGACAGTGAGCAGTGGCGTGCTGGGGGCGGCGTAGAAAACATCCCTTATTATTCGTCCGCATTATTACCCAGAGCCCCTAGCGTCCCAGCGCATTTGGTTCTTTGAGCAACTTTGTGACCAGCCCCAAATATGACACCTGCATCAGAGACGAGTCTGTCCCCGAGACAAATCCCCTCATCCCCCTTGAAGGGCTCAGGAGCACATTGTCATTGAGATGGGCCATTTTTCTCATTTCCAGCCAATCACGAGTTCAGATCATGATAGCCATGTGGTCTCAGAGAAGTATGAAACTAAATTAAGCATTTAAAAAAAACCAAAGCACAACTTCTGTCTCCAGTTTTTCACGTGTCCGTTTGACCAGACAGGAAGTTACCAGAATGACCAGTTTAGTAGCAGGCCCGTGGAGACTCCAGCGAGCTCCAGTCCTCGGCGCCTGACCCAGAGCCCCGTGTCGTGTCCTCGGCCTCGCACCGCTTCCAGCTTGCATCAGCTGGAGGCCAGGACTGGCCGCACACTCTTCCTGCGCTGACTTGAAGTAATCTGCAGTTTGTATTCCTTTCCCAAAGAACGCTCAAGTATGAACGTGCCCCCGGCAGCCAGCTCCCCTGGTGATCTTCGAAATCGGGCCGCCTTTCGCTGGCTCCGGAGTAGTGAAGACTGCTTGGCAAGGATGGGACTCTAAATGCAAGATTGATTCCGTTTCTATTTAAAGAAATTCTTCACTCCCTGCCACCCGTCTCCCCCTCCACTTCTCTTGGCTCGCGTGAGGAGTTCGGATCTGAATTCATCCACATCCATACACACATCCACTCTGAACTCATGGTGGGGAGGGGGGTAAGATATTTCTCCATTTTTTGCTTGTTAGCCCTCTGCCTTGGAAAATGGGATACCTGGGGGCGCCTGGGTGGCTCAGCCGGTTAAGCGTCCGACCCTTGATTTCGACTCAGGTCCTGATCTCACAGTCCGAGAGTTTGAGCCCCATTGCCGGGCTCTGCGTTGACAGTGTGGAACCTGCTTGGGATTCTCTCTCTCTCTCTCTCTCTCTCTCAAAAATAAATAAAATAACCTTTAAAAAAATAACAGGATGCCTTTTAAATTTCCTGACTGCCAAATCCTGGCAAAACGTGGTGCCTTATGGACACGTAGAAGAGTTTTAATAAAATAATGTGCCTGCAGCAGCCCTTTTGGGTCCTGAAACATGTGAGACTTCCCAGCGCTCACGGAGAATGAGGCTCCCGCGGAGAACAGCAAACTGGGAGAATAGGACGTGATCGGAATGGTTAAGTGGACTGTGATTTGGGCATGAAAAATGCTTCCCAGTTTTAATCCTCGCGTGGCCGCGTCGCCCGCTCGGTAAGTCAGGGCGCAACCTGCTTAGCTCAGCACCTCACGCTGTGTTAGGTGGGACCTCACTGGAGAGGGTATTACCCTCCTAACTCGAGTTCTTGCTCATTAGCATTACGGATGGAGTTCTGGGGAACAGCACTCGTCGGTAATTTGTTTACAGCTGAACCTGGCATCCACCAGTTGGCTTCCTTCCTTCCTTCGGCCAACAATTAGCTAATTCTTGAAATGGAAAGAAAAGGAAAAACAACAAAACCAGCCTGTCTATCTACTTGTCATTAAGGACTTGGCTGTCGGGAGCCGTAACGAGGTCCGCTATTAATTCCAGAATGCATTTCCCGTCCCTCCCCCCTCCCCCCCCCAAACACATGACCGGTATATTATGCGGCGTCCTCGTGAGTAATTAAAATCAGGCTCTCCAGATAAACCAAAATAAACAAAGGAAGCCCATTTTGCGATTCTGGACCTCATTGCTTTTTAATTGCACCGCTTTTCTGCTCCTTTGCCAAATTTGCTTCTCTGAGGTCGTCTTTCCCAGTCATGGAAATTTAGTGCGAACGCTTCGGTCCTTCACTGCTTACACGCTTTCAGCCGTGGCTGGGCGCCAGAGATTTTGTTTGTTTGTTTCTAACCCGACTCCCTTTCCCACTGATTGGCCATTTAAGATAGACCCCTTTAATTCTGGAAGCCCATCGCTCAACAGCTGTGGTAGCCTACGTGAAGAGCTAACAGGGAAAAACAGGGTTTGTCAAATGCACTGGCCTCACGGAAGGTTGTGCAGCTATCGCAGAGGCCGGGGTGGAGGGACCGCGTTGGGGGCCACCTGACAGGTTCCTACCCTCCTGCAGGCTCATGGCACAACCGTTTCACCCTTCGGGCCTGGGGTGTTAACACGGCTGGTCAAAGAGCACCTGGGTGGCTCAGTCGGTTGAGCGTCCGGCGGCAGCTCAGGTCGTGATCTTGCAGTTCGTGCGTTCGAGCCCCACATTGGGTTGACTGCCGTCAACCTGTCAGCACGGAGCCCGCTTCCGATCCTCTGTCCCCCCCCCCCCCACCCTCTGTCTGCGCCTCCCCCACTTGCACGCTTCCACACACAAAAAAGATGTTGAGAACTGTTTCCGTTTCCCTCAGGGCAAAGATGCTTTCCTGTCTTCCCAGCCTTTTTTTTCCAAGCGGGTTATCAGTGGTCCCATCATTTTGGTAACTGCCCGAATGTTGCCGGCGGTCCTGACAGGCTGTGAGCCCACCCCAGATGTATTGCTCTCTCTCTGGAACCATCACCTTTATGCTGGCGTGTTCTGTGCTCTCCAAGTCCGTGGAGCCTGCCCTGAAGGGTCCCTGAAGACGGCTTCTGCTGAGCCGGCTCTACCTTGATGGGTCGTTTCTGTCTCTAGCATCTTCGACCTAGAGCTGCCGGGGTCCCGTTTTTTAACACAGCCATCCTGTGTCCTTGCGGTCTTGTGTCTGTCTGTGGAGGCCAGACCCGAGACGTGACTCATTTCGATC
Source organism: Panthera onca (assembly GCF_046562875.1). Lineage (NCBI taxonomy): Eukaryota > Metazoa > Chordata > Mammalia > Carnivora > Felidae > Panthera > Panthera onca. Next base: position 70,985,318 of record NC_138349.1, read on the forward strand.
TGCCCGGAGCTTCTCCGTGGTCCCCGGATTCTCTCAGGATGCTTCACATCGCCCGTGAGAGCTGCCGGGCTCAAGTTCCCACGGGCCCGCCCCTCACCCCGCCCCAGCCTGCACCACTCCCGCCTACCTTGTTGGGACACAGGCTGGCAGGGTGACAGGCGTGTGTCCCTGCTGCCCTTGGCGGGGGGGGGGAGGGGAGGGGGGTTGGGGGGCAGCCGAGCAGTCAGGGGGACAGAGCCGGGTTCCAGATACAGCTTTGCCGAGAACCACAAGAGGCCCCACGTGCTTGCCGGAGAGATGAGAAAAGAACATCGACTCGCAGTCGGTTCCACCCCTCGGAAATAACCACTGTGAATTGTGAAAAGCACATCTCTAGAGGTGTATCTGCATGTGGGAAGAGATGGGACTTCCCTGTTTTAAAACACGCTTTTTTTTTTTTTTTTCCTCTCTCAGCGTTAGAAAGATGTTCTCAATATGTTACTTTTCGCCGAAATCCTCTTTTCACGTGTAACTCCGGTTGTGTTTCTCTGCTTCCTTATGTCCTGTTGTCACTTTCTCTCAGAATAGGCCGGTCCCTCCTGCAGACAGCAGGCGCACCCGAGAACGTCCATCCCGGCGGGTCTTCGGGCTCGTGCCCTCCAGGGCCTCTCCGAGGCCGGTCCGGGTGCGTTCAGAGGACGATGTCTCTCTTCCCTCAGGTGTCAGCGGAAGCAGTGGCGGGTGGACCTGCCAGCCACCAGCGTGGTGATCACGTTCCACAACGAAGCCAGGTCGGCCTTGCTGAGGACAGTGGTCAGGTAAGGGCAGGAGAGGCCACCCAGTGCCCACCTGCTGCACCATACGGGCGGTGGTCCCCGGCAGGGCTGCTGGACATCCCCGGCGTGCCAGGCCAGAGCTGTCTGCTGGGGGTTCAGACGGGTCACCTGACCGCAGCACAAGGAGTGGCTGATTGATGGCTTCTCCAGCCAAGGATTGGGACCGTCGCGTGAGAATCCCCCACCCCAAGTGATACCCCTACAAGGCCTCCAAACTTTATTTTTTTTCTTTTTTTTTTTTTTAACGTTTATTTATTTTTGAGAGAGAGAGAGAGAGAGAGAGAGCACAAGCAGGGGAAGAACAGAGAGAGAGGGAGACACAGAACCCGAGGCAGGCACCGGGCTCTGAGCTCCTAGCACAGAGCCCGACACGGGGCTCGAACTCACGAACCGTGAGATCATGACCTGAGCCGACGTCAGATGCTTCACCGACCGAGCCACCCAGGCGCCCCAACCTTTATCTTTCTGTTTCCTCAGCGTGCTTAAGAAAAGCCCGCCCCACCTCATAAAAGAGATCATCTTGGTGGATGACTACAGCAATGACCGTAAGTACCAAGACGGATTCCTGCCCCTTGCCTGGTCCTTCTCCTGGGCGCCGGCCTTCCTTAGTGCCCGAAAAGGTCAGAAATCTGGGCCGTGTAAAGAAGAGGTACCTCTTTGATGCCCCAGGAGATCCGCCCACGGATGACTAGGAATCACAATACTTGAATACAGAGCCCTTGCAAACGAGGTTCCAAATTCTCTGCTTCTCTCTTTCCCTAGCTGAGGACGGGGCTCTCTTGGGGAAAATTGAGAAGGTGCGGGTTCTCAGAAATGATCGGCGAGAAGGTAAGACTCTTTTTCTTTTTCTTTTTTTTTTTTTTAAACTCTTTTTCTTAATTCAATTACCAAGACAGTTGAATGCTGACTTTTCCTGAGCCCGAAATGTTTCAGCTAAAAGAACAATTAACTTTCTAGTCTTCGTGTGTGTGTGTGTGTGTGTGTGTGTCTCTCTCTCTCTCTCTCTCTTTCTCTCTCTCTCTCTACGGGAGCCTCTTGGGAGCCTCTCCCAGCAAAGCCGAGGGAGGACATTCAAAGCTTAATTGAAATTGTTTGTATACTAGGGCAAGAGTTCAAATTACATTTTTATTTATGTATTTAGAAAATTGGCGTCTCTCTTCCTTTTACAACCCAGGAAGTCTTATCAGTCCCTGGAGTACCAGAGTTTAGAAGGAAAACAAAGATTTAGCAATGAGAAGTTTGGTGACGCCAGGCTCCCGGCATCTGATAAAATAACGGATTCGAGTTTGACAGCCTGCTGAAGGTGAACCATCCCAAAAAGGGAGATGTTGCTGCAATTACATGCTTATTGGATTTTGCAAAGGCCAGCCGCAAAACCTGCGGTCAGTCTTGTCTGCCAGAGCTGGGCTTATCGAGTCCTCTTTATTGGCAGTTAGGAGAGAGACTCCAAAGGTGGGGGGGGGGGGGGGGGAGTATTACTTTGAAGTGTCCGGAAAGGAAGCTAAAACCACAACGCAATTAACATCCAGTGTATCGATGCTGTTTGAAGGGCTTGGTGGCTGGATTCTAGGCTCCTCCATGGTCCAGAGAACTCCTTCAGTGTAGGAGGACGGCACAGCTTTAAAACATGCTATCTTAGTTATTTGAGGATGACTCCACTGATCCTGGAGTGGTGATTGTATTCTCTGATCAGCGTATATACTCTTTCTTCTGGTTCCCGTGCAGCCCGGTCAGAGCCAATCCGTGCAGCTTTTCTTAGCAGGAATTTCATCAGCGATAAAGTGATTGAGCCTATTAGGACAGTGCGATCAGCACCATGTTTTAACCAACCAAGATCCTCGTTCCTCAGGTTCAAGATACATAAACAATGGCACCAGCCCTGCCCTTGGGAAGCTCTATTTGCTGGACTCGCGTCTATCTCCCAAGCTTAGAATAAGCCAAAACCTTGAGGTCAAACCGAAATCTTGCATTACATGGGCCCCCAAACAAACTGCATGATAACTTTTTGAATTGAAACCCAAAGTGCCTGCTAGCACAAGGAGAAAAAAAAAAAAGAAAGAAAGAAAGAAAGAAAGAAAGAAAGAAAGAAAGAAAGAAAGAAAGAAAAAAGAAGAAGAAGAGGAAAAGAAAGAAATTATTTTTCGTGGTGGCATTTTATAACTGACAGATCACTTGCTGGCCTTGTCAGAGTTTAACCTTAGACATCAGTGCCTCTGAGTGCTTTAAGTTAGGATGTTCACTTGGGTAAGAACGTGAGTTGATGCTTTGTTCTGGAAAGGGAGGGGGAGGGGCCGCTGTGGGAAGACAGAGTGTGGGAAGGAAACCTGTAAGCAAACGAAGCGGGTGGTACTGAGTGAGAAAAAGCACACACGGGAATGTATGTGTGTGCTTGGGTGTCCGTGTGTGCATGTATGTCTCCCATGTACTTGAACATCTATACAGGTGCTTCGTAATGCTACTAGATGTCAGACAAAATCAGTTGCGTGAATATTATGGCAGCGAAGGAACGGCCTTCGGTTTGTTTAGTGGGGGTTTTAATGTGCCAGTGACTTCATCTGGCTGCTTATTAGAATCGGCTGGGGAGCCTCAAAGATGACCCAGCCCTTCTAACTTGGTGGGAGCCCTGTGCCAAACTGTGAGTCCCCGTGGTGGTTACCGGCTGAAATCTCAGTTCTCTCTGCCTTCTGATTGTTTCTTTTCACGGACTTCACGGGGTCTCCCTTGTGCCTGAAGTTCAGGAGTCAGCCGAGGATTTTTGAGGAAGTTATCTCCAGATTTGGGACGAACGAACCTCCTTTCCAGGATCTCCTCCTTTCAGTTTCTAGCCCCTCTCGAAACCCTGAACTCTGTCCTCTGACACCTCCAGCCAAAAAGGCTGTGTCGCAGCGGGTCGTAGCGTAACCTCGGGAGAAATACCACACATCCCTGGGCTTCACTCCCTGTGATTTTCTCCTTTCAGGGACTGAATCCCCTCCAGTTTCTGCCTGCTTCTCACTGCTGTCTGGCCCTTTCCGATTCTTGCTTTTTCTCTTTTGGTCACAGTTTATAACTCTTCTCTGAGCAAGAGCTTGTCTAATACAAGCTAAGACTCTTGACTTTGCAATTACCAGAACTAGAAGCCTTTATCTTTTTTCCCCCTCCCATAGCATGCAGATCTAGAAGAATCATTGAAAACCCATTTTGACTACTCTGTATAAAGGAACTTGAAAACGCTGTCCTCACGGGTCGTGAATAGTCACATCATCTTCATATACAGTTGTGCCCCCTTATCCACAGGAATACGTTCTAAGACCCCCCAGTGGACGCCTAAAACCACGGATAGTAAGGGACCCTGAATAAACTTTTTCCCTATACATGCATATCTCCAGCAAGGTGTAAGTTATAAATTAGGCAGAGTAAGAGATAAACCATAATAACTAATAATAAAATGGAACATTTATAACGATACTGTTTAAAAGTTACACGAATGTGGTCTCTCTCTCTCAAAATATCTTATCGTTCCGTCCTCACCCTTCTTGTGATGATGTGAGGTGATAAAATGCCCCCGTGATAAGATGAAGGGAGGGGGATGGCACAGACTTGTGACCTAACGTTAGGCTACTGCTGACCTTCTGATGATATGTCAGAAGGAGGATCCCCTGGCTTCCAGACCTCCGTTGGTCACAGGTACCTGAAATTGTGAAATGCACAACCCCAGGTGATCATGGCAGGGGACGCTGCGGAAGGCCCGGCATACACAGCAAAAGCCACTTATGGCCGCGTCATCCAGTGACAGAGATACGACTTGTGATAAGACTCGGTGTGATAGTAAAAAATCTATATTATTAACAGACCACAGTACGTAAACTCTGGAAATTTGACCTGTCGTGGAACGACTTTTCTGTAAAACCCGGTCAGCCGGGATTTGCCACCGATGTTCTTTGGCTGTGGTAGGTCTTGGACAGGCAGAGCTATTTGCAGCGCCCTGAGCGTTACGTCCTCGCCATTGAAATCGGTACCACCAGCGCCTGAAGGTGTCTGGGTAACACCTCCCTTGCCCCAGTTAAGGAGAAAACCGTTGCTGCGTCAGAAGAAGGTAGTCGGAAAAGTTCCACGGTTCAGTTGCTTGATAAAGGAGACTTCAGGTTCTTAAGGGCCTGACTCAGAGGGCAGTCGTTCTAAGAAAGTTGCCTTCCTCGTCCTCCAAGGAACTCAGGAACGGAGATCCTGACAGCAGCCTGTCTTGGTAACCACGGGGCAGGATTGATCCTGCCCCCCAACTCTGTACTAGACTGTGCCCGGCAAGGGGGCCACAGAGCCGTGGGGGGCGGCGGGGGGATGTCAGTGCTGTATGTGCTGTCTTGTTGCCTTCTTCTCAGATACTCTGATGCGCTTTTGAAATCGCTTCCGCAGGCCTGATGCGCTCACGGGTCCGGGGGGCCGATGCGGCCCAGGCCAAGGTCCTGACGTTCCTGGACAGCCACTGTGAGTGCAACGAGCACTGGCTGGAGCCCCTCCTGGAGAGGGTGGCTGAGGTGAGGCCCGGGGCTCGTGCTGGGCTCCTCCCGCGTGCTGGAAAGGGGTGGGGGGGGGGGGAAGCGTGCCTCTGGCACAACCGCTCCAAGAGTATTCCGTTCACTGTAGGAATCTTATCACTGGAGAGAAAATCACTTTGATAAGTCGGAGGCGAGGAGCGGCGGAGGCTGGCGAGAGCCTGATCAGTTTCCCACGGTCCCTTTCCTCTTAGGAGGGTCTGCCTTCTCTCTGAGCTCAGGAGGGGCCGAGCGCTGAGGACAGCGCCCGGCGTCCAGCCAGTGCGCTCGGAGTGGCTGATGCCATCGCTGCCTCCAGAGGGCCGGGAGGGCAGGCTGGCCACCTCCAGCCATGCTGCTCGCCGACGAGCCCAGCCTGCCGGCTCGTGGCGGAACAGGGTGCCCGTGAGCGCACAGTTGACCGTTAGAGGCTGTCAGGGTGCCCCGGGGCGCAATTTTGTGCACCTCTGTCTCCAGACACGTCATCACTGGTATTACCTTCGGCCTTTTGTCATTTCGCTTGCCTTTTGCTTGCTTTCCTGACTTTTCTTTTCTCCGTACTGAGAAAGGGTTTCTTTGGGGTGATAAAGCGAACCTAACGAAAGTACAGAAACGAACAAGTGAGGCCTTTTACGAGTCACGCGTGACACGGGTAGCTGAGGGGCACTAAACCATGAAATACTCAATAACCACAAGCTACCAGCGATGATGATGCTATGACGGTATTGATGATCTTGACTCCGTGTCCCAGTTATCAGTGATGCCACGATATTCGGGACTGTTCACCGAGCGCTAACTATGTGTTAGATAAATTACGTATTGACCCCATTTGCCCCATGGGGAACCTGGGGGTTAACGTGTTTAATAACACATCCAGAATTCATGCAGGAGACCCAGCCAGGGGTGCAAAGCAGTTTCTGCTGCATCCCCTCTCACTGAGCCCTCTTACACCTATACACTCACCTAGCCGAGAGAAGAACCCTCTGGAATCCCGTCCTCTCCAGGCCCGTTCTCACACAACCAGACTCCTCCCTGGTCGCGGAGGACACGGCCACAGCCAGGATATTAGCGTGTGTGGAGACCGCAGGCTTCTGCCATCAAACTGTCAGAATTCTTTCAAATACTCTCTCCTCAAGTAAGGACAGAAGGAGTGGAAAATTGCAACTCTCACCAATTCCAGTCCTATCAGAAGAGGCCAAGGGGCGCCTGGGGGGCTCAACCAGTTGAGCGTTTGACTCTGGATTTCGGCTCCGGTCGCGATCTCACGGTTTGTGGGTTCGAGCCCCGTGTTGAGCTCTGCGCTGACAGTTCGGAGCCTGCTTGGGATTCTCTCTCTCTCCTTCTCGCTCTGCCCCTCTCTTGCTCACGCTCTCTCTCTCTCTCTCTCTCTCAAAATAAACTAAAAAAAAAAGAAAAAAAAAAAAGAAGTCAAAACAAAAGAAGTGGACTGAGAAGGAGAGCAAATTATGCTATTTGGTGCCCATCCCCAGGTCCGGACCGAGCCAGGCAAGGGAAGACTTGATTCTCCCTTCTCAGCGCACGGGGTCTTGTGTCCCGTAAACTCGCTCCTGGGTGATGTCAGAACTTTATACTGTTCTTTTACGTGTTCCTGTGATGTATTAGGCTCTTAGCTCTGCTGATTCTGTTACCAATTTGTTTTTCGAAGTCTTTCCCCTGGTTAACACGGGCTCTGTAAATGGCTGGAGGACAGCACTTCCTCTTCCGTTAACTAGCCGCGTGGGGCAGCGCCTGTCCCCAGCATCAAGCATCTCGTTTGAAAGAGGGCAGGAAGGTTAAAAGGCCTTATGTTCACAAACTCTTACCAGAATAATAACCGCGGCATAAAGAAATGCCTCCATCTAAGGGAAAAAATGTTCTTGTTTGATAGAAATCACAGGTAAGACCTGTGTAGAGTCTGGAATTCTCTAGCCGACTTGGCTTCCGTTCTGCCGGAATAATACTCGGTAGCTCTGCTCATACCCTAGCGTTGCCGTGTGGGTGTCTCGGCCAGGAGTCCACTCCCAAGGCCGCGGCTCACAGTTCTCATGTTTCAGTGCAGCTGAGCTTAGATTCTGTCAGGATGAAAGCAGCCCCGTGGTTGGCGTTTTGACATCTGGGAAAACGGAAGAGCGCGCTGGGGACCCTGGCGCGGTCCCTGCCTCCAGCCGGGGCAGCAAACGCCTGAGGCACCCCGTGCCCACGGCTGCCTCCTCTCAGGGAGTGATTCTCTCTGCCCGCTCACCCTCGACCTTGCTCGGCACAGAATAGGGCCCGTCCACGGGACGGCCGAGGGCAGGGCGCGCGCGTTGGATGGGGGGCCCCAAGGTCCCCTGGAGCACAGCGTGGTTAGCGATGGCAGGCAGTGGGTTTCACTGAAACTGCCTGCCACGAATGCCTGCCTTTTGTGGGGTGGGATCCTTTGTTTTGTTTGTGATACCTACTCCTGTCTTTTGTTCATTTGTGTTCCAGGACAGGACTCGGGTCGTGTCCCCCATCATCGACGTCATCAATATGGACAACTTTCAGTACGTGGGGGCATCCGCTGACCTGAAAGGCGGTAAGCACAGCTCCTGGTCGCTCCCCACCCCCCACCCCCGCTTCGCTCTTGCTGTCTGTGTGGCGTCTGATCGCTGCTTCTTCTCAGCGTGACAGTGACAGCAGCTTTCACGCTGCCGGTACACGCACCGCGAGCAAAGGGTGTCTGTGCTCGACAAGTGGGATCTCCTAAAGAGAGCAAAAAATAGCCTTATTTCCCTTAGAGGACTTCCTGTGTTTCCTGTTCTTCTCTTATCTCGTTGGCCTTCTGTGGCTGTTATGACACGTGTGGCTCAGTACACACGACTGGTGTCATTTTTAATCGGAAGATTAAGCCTTCCCAGGTCGGAGTCTGGGATGAGGATCCGCCAGAGCTGACAGGCCGTGTGCGGTGAGCATCAGAGCTCAGCATCGGGCCTGGCTTTGCCTCGCCTGTGATGCCAGCTCCTCTGACAGCGACAGCCTGCCTCTCCCTGGTGGCAGAGCCATCCAGGTCACCTGCCCTGCCGCCCGGGTCACCCGGGTCATCCCCAATTCCCGCTGACCACCCAAGCCCGCTCGTCACCAAGTCCTGCCGATTTTACCCCTTCGCATGGCTTGGTTGCAGGTCCCCCCCTACACACCCCCCCCCCCGACCATTCACATCCTGCTTCACTTTTGGGTCACCTCAAGTGTAAGTGGCCACACCAGCTTCCTGTTGATCCTCGTAGCCTCCGGATGTGTTCTGTCACACCCAGCCCCCTTGGGGCCCCGTTGGTGACTTTTCTCGTGCTCTTCACGTTCCCAGAAATTATCACAGGCCCCAGAGAACCCCTGTTCGACTATACCGTGCTGGCTGCACGTATCGGCATTTGCTGGGTTAGAAATTCAAGCCGAGAACTTGTTAAAACACGAGGCGATGCAAATATACATCCAGTTGTCCATCAGAGTGCTGATCTCATACGTCCTACAGCTTCTGGAAAGCTCCATCATGGGCTTTTGAAAGAGTGAGCCTGAAAGAGGCACTTACATAAGGTCTCATGTAAATATGAACGCGGTTTTGACGTGGCAGACCCCCAGAAGGGTCTGTGGACCCCCGCGGGCTCCTGGACCTTGCCTGGGGACACGCCGGTCTCATGCAGGGCTCCATGGTGCTGATGGCAGCGTAGGGATCACACTGGCCCCTTGAAAGGACTGGTCATGTGACACGCGGCTCTTACTAGTGTCCTTCTGTCCCTGGGACTGTGGGGTGGGGGTGGGGCAGGGGGTGGCTGGTGACACAGGGCTCTGCCACCGCCCGGTCATAAACGCTCTGTGCTCTGAACCTCAGCCGGTTGGCGGTCACGCCTCTCGGAGCCCGGCTGAGAGCCAGGAGGTCAGCTGAGACCGCTCAAAGCAGCTGAAAGAGACGTCAGAGCCTGTGCTTTCTGCGTGTGTAATGTCTTTGCTCTCGACCCTTCCCACCTACGGTCCACGAAGTCTTTTCTACCTGCCCAGCGGCACCCCAGTTGCTCTGTGTGAACCTAGGGGTCGCTTTGCCCGTCTTCCAACACCTTGAGTGGATGCCAGGAGGACGGACTGTTGCGGACAGACACAGGAGCCACTGATGGCCTGGCACGGAGAGAAGAAGACCGTGAAACTCTCAAACCGGGCGCAGCCTCAGGAAACAGAATGCCGGGGCGGTCTGGGCGACTCCGGCTTTTGGCCCCACCTGCCAGCTGACCTCTGCTCCTCCGCGTGCCCGTCTGAGAAGTGGGGTGCTAGTGTCGTGGGCAGCGAAGGGATGAGCCTCGCCGGCACGAGGTCCGTGATGTGGCCAGGCAGGTCCCCCGTCCCGAGCCATCGGCAGCGGGGCTGTCGCCGTGGGAGGGCTCTACGCGCATCAGGAGACACGGAGTTCAAAAACGATTCTCGGCAAACAGTGAGGCGGTTTGGCCGCTTTAAAGGGGACAGATCCTTAGTTATCAAGAAAGCGTCGGTCTTCAGAATGTCTTCGTCCCCGAGGACTTGCAAGAGCGGAGATTTGATGGGCTCTCTTGCTCCCAGAGCAGCTTCCTGTGTGAGAGCCAGCGCAGGGACCCAGATGCTCTGCGGGGCGGGGCTCAGGCCTCCTGCCGGGGTCGGAAGAAGAAGAGGCACCAGGTTTACTCCAGAAGCATTTTGTCAGATCCCTTTAGGGGGGAAAAAAATCAAGGACGGCACTTTTAGCACGTTCTCAAAACCTAACATAGTTTGTCTGTTTGGACCAAATTAATAAAATAAGAATGAACATTCGCAAGCAGCGGGCGGTGGTAACGTCACCTGGCCCGCTGGGGCCTCTGCGTTGTCTGCTGATCACACAGGCAGGACGTTTGTCGTTTCCCTGGTTGAGGCAGGCCTCGGGGAGAGCTGGGCTCTTCGGGAAAGCCAGTGTGGGGCCTGCCTCAGTTTCCTCCCTGGGCTCCCGTCTCTGCCGCCTGGCCCCCCCAGCCACTCGCCTCTTCTTTGCTAGCCTGTGGCACTCGGCGGTACCAGCGGGGGGGCCTTTGTGGTCCCATGCCTCTGGAGGGGCCATCTGGCGTACCGTGCTGGCCCGGGAGACCCCCGGCTCACGCCTCCCACCCTGCCCTGTTCAGGCTACAGACGTGGGGGCTGGCGGGACAGCCAGACCTTGACCTCAGAGCACCCCGAAGAGAGATCCGAACCTAGGCCTTGCACGGTCCCTGCTGGCCCAGGCCCCATGGCACAGAGCTGAAGGACAGATGGCCCTGGAGTAATTAGGTTCAGCTGCCAGACCCTTGGAAACGCAGTATCGTGAGCCCCCTGTCACCAAGAAGTGGTCTCCTCGTGCATTTCTGGAGCATCAGCGGGTGGGGTGTGTGGGCACCCACGGCTCGGTGCGGGGTGCCTTCTGAGTAAGGGTGAGACACGGCAATACAAACATCAGAAACCACGGGCAGGTACCGGGCCTGCGCTCGGCTGTCCCAAGCAGCCTGTGGCTTCTAGAAGTGACTTGGGACGGCAGCCGTATTTCTCAGAAATTGCAGCTTGCTGCCTGCTGCGCTGGCAGCCAAAGGAAGTATTTGGCTCATTTTCGTCAAAAAGTGGTCCCTCTGCACCCCCCCACCCCAATATGGTTTGGTTGCAGCCAGGAGACGCTGAGAGGATCCCAGGTTGCAGGCCCAGGGACCCTGTCATCTTGTCCCCTCCCCTGGGTTCTTCTTTTGCCCCAGGACAGTGTTGGAGGCCCGGTGGCAGATTTGACTTTGTCCCTCTTTCTTCTCTCGCCTCCTTACAGCCCTCGGGCGTGCAGGGTGTCTCCACACGGACCCCCCTTCTCTCCCTGGGTCCGTTACCCTCAGGCATTTTCATCCTAGGAAAGCCTGACCCGCGTTTTCTGTTCAGAGGGAGCCTCTCCAGCATGCGCCTTCCCTGCTGGTCTCTTGCCCAGGTCCCCCGGGCGCCCTCTCCCTCCTGCTGCGACTTTCGTGGTCACGCTCTTTTCTTGTTTTTTTTTTTTTTTTTTTTTTTGCTGTGTGTGGTTTCAGTGAGTCCAGTCCAAACATTAAATACAAATACGTCTAAGCCGTGAGGGACGGAGGTGCAGGAGCACAGTTCGTACTTATCGGCCCTTGTGTTTTGTGTCTTCTCTGTGGCCGGCAGGTTTTGACTGGAACTTGGTATTCAAATGGGATTACATGACGCCCGAGCAGAGAAGATCCCGCCAGGGGAACCCGGTCGCCCCCATAAAGTAAGTGCCGGGCATCCTTTGGGGTGCCCCTCACAGGTGAGACCCCAGGCCCCGTGTTTTCTAGAGACTTAGTTAAGCTCTTCCTCTCCCTGCCGGCACTTGACATTGAGTTCTCAGGACATCTACTGGGAAGGAAGTAGGGGCTCAGTTAACTGCCTCTCAGGCTGACCAGGAGACACAGAGGTGATGGGTCGCATCTAACGTGAGGAACCAGCTCCAAGATAAGGGCAGCTGATATTATTGGGTCGCTTGCAGAGTCTCCTGAGAGCTTATACGTATCGTTCTTTGTAATCTTCTAAGGAAATGGAGGCACGGAAAGGCCACCTGTCAGTGAGTGCCCCCGGCTTCAGTGGTCACGCTCTCGTAGGGGACCGGGTCCGGCCCCTTGCGCTGTGGGAGCGTCTGAGCAGGGCAGGTGGGAAGCATTTGAAGTCAGCAGCGGAAAAACAGCGACAGCATCCTGAGCCCCGACTGGGGAACGGTGGCTGTGGCTTCGTTTTTAAGCTCACCTTGTAGACCTGACCTTGGCAGTAGAATGCAGGAGCGCTGTCCTTGACCTTTGACCTCTCCCTCTCTTCCCTTCCACCCTCTCTGCCTTTTCAGAACCCCTATGATTGCTGGAGGGCTGTTCGTGATGGACAAGCTCTATTTTGAAGAACTGGGGAAGTACGACATGATGATGGACGTGTGGGGAGGAGAGAACCTGGGTACGTGTGAGCCTGCATCTTGGCTCTCCAAGCCTGGTGAAGCCGTGGCCTTCCGCCCAGCAAGGGCGTCCGACTGAAAAGCGGAAGCTTGGAAGAGGCTGTTAGGCAAGAGCTTGTGGTATACAGGCGGCCAGTTGGCAACCAGCTATAAAGACGTTAGTGACCGTTCATCAGACCCCGTCTGTCCCCGAATAAGTATCGATAACATACCTTTCTCTCTTCAGGGTGTCTTGGGTTGGGCGTTAATTGTTTTTTTTTTTTAACGTTTATTTATTTTTGAGACAGAGACAGAGCATGAACAGGGGAGGGGCAGAGAGAGAGGGAGACACAGAATCTGAAACAGGCTCCAGGCTCCGAGCCCTCAGCCCAGAGCCCGACGCGGGGCTCGAACTCACGGACCGTGAGATCATGACCTGAGCCGAAGTCGGACGCTTAACCGACCAAGCCACCCAAGCGCCCCTTTTGGGTTGGGCGTTAAAATCTGTTGCCCTAAGTTAGAATGAGGGATGCTAGAGGACAGACACTGTCTTTGAAGGAAAATGCAAACTTTTCAAAGTCGTGTGGACCCGAGGGTTTGGAAAGCGAGCTTAACAAACGTGGGGAAGCGCTTCAGGCTGTAGGATTTGCTTTCAGCCGTGTAGAGTGGAAAGTGAGTCCGGGCCAGCCTCGTGGGGTTGACCACAGTCCCGGAAATCAGACGGCGTGAAGAGGCCTTGGCATTTAATCCCTCCTTGACTACTTTGTGAACGGTTCTCATTTAGTTTGATTTTTTTGTTTGTTTTTACTAACCCATGCTAATCGTTTTTCCTCAGGTTTAGGGACAGTGAAATTTCATTTTATTTTTTAACGTTTATTTTGGAGAGACAGAGAGGACAGAGTTTGAGCAGGGGAAGGGCAGAGAGAGAGGGAGACACAGAATCCGAGGCAGGCTCCAGGCTCCGAGCTGTCAGCACAGAGCCTGACGCGGGGCTCGAACTCACACACCGCGAGATCATGACCTGAGCCGAAGTCGGACGCCCAACCGACTGAGCCACCCAGGCGCCCAATTCTATACAATGAAATTTTATAGACTTTGGTCTGGGTTAGTACCTGCACCATACTTACTGCATTGAGATGAAAAGATTTCTTGTTTTGTTTGATTTTTGCTTGGTTGGTTTTTTTTGTCGTTGTCGTCGTCGTTTTTTGCTGGCGGTCCTGAACTGATTCTCCTCAGCTCTTGACGCTGTTCGGTACCATCCGCCCTTGGGTGGGCAAACCCTGGGAGAAAGCAGGGCAGGGACAAAGGAGAGGACAAATGATGTCACCGTCAGTTTTAGGAGTTTTTACCCGTAACAGAAACTTTGACATTTTTTGTTAGTTTAGAAGAAAAAAGCTTGCCGCGCCTGTTTTATTTCTCTGACTTTATGATGTTAAAGTCAGTGATGGCGTCTCCTCTGTGGAGATTTGTCAGCCTCGGTTTGATGTTGAAAGCTTCTTTGGGCTCAGTAACAACACTGGGACAAAGGACCATGAGTCAAACTCCTTTTGGTTGTTTTTTTAATGACACGGTGACAGGTAGGGAGGACTTGTGTGAAAGACGTTTGAGCACGAAAGGCTTCAGAAGAATGATTAACCTTCTGAAGAGACTTCCGCGTCACCCTCGGTCCCCAGGCATCTCCTGATGGCTTCGTGCAAATCTCGCCGGCCGGGACCACCCAGCAGGACAGGGCTTCACTTAGGTGACCGTGGTTTTCAAAAGGTGTGCTGTCAGCTGAAAGCACGGATTAGGCCGATGATGTGGCAGCCAGCCTTTGTGTCACCGAAGAGTGTCGATATAAATACCAAAGGGGACATTTCACCAGAGACCTGAGGGAGGGGAGGCCGTTTTCTTAAATGCTCTGGAGTTTTTGTTGGTTTGGTTTTTGTATTTATGTAGCTGTGCCATGAGTGAGGTCCCGCGGAAGGGCTTGAGGGGCCTCGGTGGGGGTGGGGCCGGACAGGGAGGAAGGGGCTGGAACAGTCCCTGCGTGGGTGCCGTCTGGCATTGTCCCTTCCCTTGCCCGGCTCCGTAAAGCCGCTCTCGAGGAGTCTCCCACTGGCTCTGGAGGGTGAACAGGCGTAGGGCTTCAGCAAGAGAAGTCCCCAATCTGAGTCCGTTTGGCACCTCTCTGACTTCTGAGCGCCGGGTGGGTGCACACCGGTGGGTGTGGACGTGTGTCGGGAGAGGAGGGGTGCTCCGGGTAACACCCAAGCCCACCTCGAGGTGCACCCCCCCCCCCAAACCACTGCACCTTCCGCTTTTCCTAGCTGGCAACGTAAGTCTAACGTAAGCAGTGAAAAAGAAAGACGGAGAAGCTGGTCCCCGGCCCCTGTGAGACGTAGGCGTTAGGCTCCTTGGACACGTGATTTGTCCTCTGTGCCGTGTCCCCACAGCATTAGCCAGATGCTGACTGCTTCCGGTGCATCATCTCATTTTGTGCTTGCTTTCTTTTTTTTCGGTTGAGGTGTAGTTAGGCACGGCGCCACGGTTTCGTTAGTTGCGGGTGCGCAACCTAGAGATTTTCGCCAGCGCTGTGCGTCTCGTTTCATGCTTTCTTGAAGGACCGAGGTCCTGCCCGAGACCTCACGGCCGGTTGTTAGCAGAGCCGAGAAGCAAACAAGTGGCCTGATCCAAAAGCCACCAAGTTATCCTGCGTGATCGTTCCCAAGTTGTAGCGTCCCCAAGTTCAAGTGCGATCAGAGTTGAACGTAGTCGTACTTCTGTGTGGCCTTCCAAATCTCCCGCCAGGTCTCTGAATGGGTCCCTTCCTGGTTTAACACATGCCCTCCACGGAAGCCACGGGGCCTTCCCAGCCCCCAGATCGAATGTTCCAGTTAGGCAAGCGTATATTTAAATTTCTATTCTCCTGAAACGCAGAGAACTTCTTATTCAAAGCTTTGTTGGACACGGAGAAAGTCAGAAACCCGTCACAGCAGAGACTTGGGTTGGTCATGACCCTACATTTTTCAAGGCTGCGAGGGAATTGGTTATGAAAGGCCCACGGCAGCTGCATGGATCGCTCCTCTCTAGCCAACGAGGGGTTTCCTACTTGAGTTTGCTAGATCCAGTCCTGGGAACTCCCGTCGTGCCCGAGGGGGTGTTACGTGCCTTCAGCGGTGCGGTCTGGGCACCTGCTGCCACAGACAGGGCTCTGCCTGGAGGATTTATCCAACAGCTCGCTTGTGGTGTGCCCTAATCCCACCTTATTTCTGACCCTTTTATACTTCCAGCAGTGACTGCTAACTCTGTGCATTCTAGCTCGCTTCCTCACCGTGTTCTTACGGGTGTGAAATGATGTCGAGGAAGTGCCCTTTTATACGAACCATGAAGACTGTTGCGGTCGCTGAGATGGTTGGTGAGGAGGACAGGTGCCTGGTCAGAGGGTGCCAGGCTGTTCCAGAAGCCAGCCACGCGCCGAGCTCTTCCCCAGTTCAGACGCTCAGGGCAGTGTGTATGTTGAAGTTGGCCTGAGCATCTCATTACTCCTGCGGGTAGATTCTGTGTCGAAGCAGGTGAACCGTTGGTTACTGACCAGTGAAGTCCATGGCCAGCTCTGAGGGTTCTGTGCTACTCGGGCGTCTTTGGTCATTACCACAGTCCAAAGGCACCTGTGAACTTTCCAGGTGACTTGCAGCCTGCTAATAATGCACAGTTCTGGATAAGCATAAATTTTGGAATTTAAGGGGAGGGTCGTTTTCTCCTGAAGAGAGAAAGTCCAGCTGCTTACTCGTGGTCAGTGCCCTGAAAATAAGCTGTAGAGGAAGTTGGCTTATATGGTGGCCGGTTATATCTGACATCGAAGCTCCATTGTGGGTATTTCATGCTTTTTAATTCATGGATGTTTATACCCCTTCCTGGTGCCTTTTCTAACGGTGTCGATACAAAGCAAGTGCGAACGTAATAGCCCCTGATCACGAACCCGCTGGTGAAGAATTCAGGGCAAGCATTTCATCAGTGAATACCTGTGATGTCGCACGGATACGCGAGGTCTTGTGCCCGGAGTCCCTCCATATTCAAAATAGACCAGAGAATCGCACTTGTCTGCAGGTGTCTCGTCTGAATCTGAAAAACGTTTCTGCATGCTCTTTTGTTGGTTTTTTGTTTTGTTTTGTTTTGTTTTAATTTGGAACCGAATTCTTGAATGCAAACATGGGATTTGGTAACACGGATCTAGCTGACTCCATAATTTGGATCTGTGCTCAAATCTAAGCTAGTAAGTGTCCCAGGGTAGGGAGTTTGTTTGACATTCTTCTTTTTGTCTACACCACTTCCCATTTCTGTAAAAAAAACACTGCTGTGGAGACACCCTCTTGGTGAACCGCAGTACGAACTTTCGTTCCGTCTCTTTTTTTTTTCTCTTCAACTTTATTGAGGTGCCGTTGACGATTTAACGTTGTGTATATTTAAGGCACGCAACTTATATTCGCTACAGTCAGGCTGATCTGCCTGCACATACTTTCTTGATTGTGCTATGGAGCCAGGAGGTACTGGGTGTGTCCAATGTCCCCACCGTAGAATGTTCAGGACCAGGTTCTGGAAGGAGGCAGGCTCCCTGTTCACATCTCCTTCAGGAGGCGAGGGCACGAGAGCCCTTTGATGGGATACTGGCAGGTGGATGTCTTGTACCCTGTCTGGGGTGGCTGCTGCTCAGAACAGTCCAGGGCTCCGTCAGTCACCCTGTCTCATTCATCGCCTCAGAGATCTCGTTCCGCGTGTGGCAGTGCGGCGGCAGCCTGGAGATCGTCCCCTGCAGCCGCGTGGGACATGTGTTCCGGAAGCAGCACCCCTACACCTTCCCGGGTGGCAGCGGCACCGTCTTCGCCCGGTGAGTGGCTATGAGGGGCTGAGCGGGGACAGGAACACCGGTGGCCACCACCACCCAGACGGGACTTAACCTCGGGCTGTATAGAAGCAGGTGTCCTTCCCTGGGGTGCCACTCAGCAAGGACGGGGACCGACTGTGCCCACAGCAGCACGGGTGCCACTCACTCTGCTGAGTGACAAGTTGCATGGTGTTTAATCCCGTTTCTAGGACGGTGTCAGAAGGACACAGCTACGGTGACAGGGAGCAGACAGGGGTGAGGCGGAGGCGTGAGTAGAGGGGGGCAGCCTGAGGGGTGTCCGGGGTGACCGTGCCTTCCTGCATCCTGATGTGGTAGTAATGACACCAGTCTGTACACGTGTGAAAGCTCAGACAACTGGACACCCCCCCCCGCCCCCCCCCCGCCGGCAGAATGTGTGAGAAAACGTTACTGTGAACAAGAGGAACTTGATATATTACCATTCAGGGCACCGTATGTGAACAACACGAAAGTCAGGCCATACTAAATTCACGCCAAAAAGATGCGGTGTGTGGAAATGATTTATGGTAGATAACAGAAATATCTTCGCAAACGTGAAGATACCAAATCAAGAGTTTTCTGAAGAAGACAGGCCAGTTACCCATCGTGGGCCTGCGGGTGTCTTCTGGGGAATTCTTCCAGATGCTAAAGATAAAACGGCACGCAGGCCCGTGGCCAGCCTGGCCCCAGGGAGCCGGGAGCGGTCAGCCCCACATCTGAATAGCTAAGTAAGACTGCAGCCACTGATAAATGCTGCGAGAAGGATCAGAGAAGGATCACCGGTGGTCACGTGGTTGAGCGGGAGCGGACTGGACACGGAGGGACCCTCTGCGCCCTCGTTTCAGACCCAGAGGTGGGAGGGAGGGGCTTTGGGCTCCTGGGGGACAGCGCTCCCTGCAGGACGAGCAGGTCCTCGGCGCTGAGATCGGTGTCTGCCACCAGGTGGGCCCGGAGCCTAGGGAATAAGGGGACAGTAGACAGGGTGGGAGAGCTCGACCGGCCCCAGCCAAGCACCCTGTAGGTGGGGGGAAACTCGGGATGATGTTTGGATGCCGGGGGGGGGAGGGGGGGCGCGAGTTACCGTAGGCACCTGACTTTTGAGCAGGTATCTGACTTCTCTGTTTTAAGCTTTAGCGAAGTGTTCATGGCCTCTGGGCAGAGGGTGGTGAGGAGGTGACATCAGGAGGAACCGATGGCAGGGGCGGGGGCCCAGGCAGAGAGAAGGTGGCGCGGACGGGGCTGTGGCTGTGACAGCAGAGCGCCGACAGGCAGCGATTACGGTGGCCTGGCTGTGGCCGGAGACCGGCAGCTGGGAATGATGATGAGCGAGCCCCAGGCCTGCGGTCAGCTTTGCCAACCCGGTGCCCCCACCGAACCCGGAGAGCTGGAGAGAGAGCAGAAGTGAGCCCGGGAGAACAAACAGCCTCTCTCTGGTCCGCTGTTTTACAGCTTAGATTTCAAGTGCAGGTCGCACACCACGCACGTTGTTCTTACCCGGAAGTGAAAATTATTTCAGCAGAAGTGAAAATGTCAGCACGGAGGGTCTGAGTTCTGGGAGCCTCCAGCGAGGCCAAGTATCAAATAAAACTTCCGGCCAAATTACCCTCTTTCAACAGTACGTCCTTTCCCGAATGCCGTCTGACGTCATTTCTGCTCTTTACTAGAAACGGAAGTATTTCTTCTACAGCGAGCTCCACAAAATAAACAGTGAGGGGTTTGTTCTTTCCCGGGGACAACATGAGATTCCTCCCAAAAGCCTCTCGTGTGGACGTATTAAAGCCCTTGGTCGCTACCAGCGCAAGGTATCCGTTAACATACACATGCACAGAACATTGCTTTATGCAGTGTCGTTTTTAAGCCGTTGAGAAGGGAAACTTCTTCACCGTAACTTATGGCCCCTGAGAAGTCTGCGCACCAGAGGCCTGGACAAAAGACTGACCCAGGCCCCCAGAGATCTGCTGGCCTTCGGCGCATCTCCGCGGCCCTCTGCCTCAGCTGACTCATCTAAAAGATAAGGGGGCCGAATTAGATGGTTTCTGAGGTCCCTTTCCAGTTCCGCGTTCTCTCTGGTTTCCTCTCATATGCGGCATTAAGTGTGTAAGTATTTCACCATTAACAATTGGGACTTCACGACGAGAGCTAACACGTATGTGGCGATTAGTGTGTGTCGGGCTGTTTCTCAGTACTTTGCCAACATTAGCTTACGTCATTCTCCTAAAACCTTATGAACGAAGTACTCTGATTGGTCCCCGCTTCAGGGATAAGGGAAGCTGAGGCGGCGAAAGCGTCATCCCTCCGGCCAAGTTCACACAACCGGAAAGCACTTGAGCCAGGTTGCCACTCGGGGAGCCGGGCTCCGGACTCCACGGCATTACCACATACCGATCTTTTTATCTAGATGCTAAAAGAGGCGATAGAACAACACGCAGAGGACGATCTCATTTATGTAGGTTAGTTTTTTTTTTTTTCAACGTTTTTTTTTTGGGTTTTTTTTTGTTTTTTTTTTTTTTAATTTATTTTTGGGACAGAGAGAGACAGAGCATGAACGGGGGAGGGGCAGAGAGAGAGGGAGACACAGAATCGGAAACAGGCTCCAGGCTCCGAGCCATCAGCCCAGAGCACGACGCGGGGCTCGAACTCACGGACCGCGAGATCGTGACCTGGCTGAAGTCGGACGCCCAACCGACTGCGCCACCCAGGCGCCCCTATGTAGGTTAGTTTGTCAGCAAATGAGTGAGTGAGGAATGAATGAATGAATGAATGAATGAATGAGTTAATGAATGGAGCAAGTAGCCCCAGTGGGATCCTGCCTTGTTTTGCCCCTCCCGTGTGCACATGTGGGCACTGGCACTTTAGAAAGGGTAAGGCTCTGACCCACCTGCAAATCCTTGCTTCACGTCTCTGGTTGTGGCAGCCACATCCCTCAAGACCAGTTGAGAGTGGGCCAGTTGGGTGACGTCACGACATGTCCAGTTTGCTTCCTACAGGCCCCTCAAGAGACTGTAGGGTGTTGTGTGCGTGCTGGAGTGTATGTGTGAATTAGAATCTACCCGGAGGCCAGAGATGGCCCCAGTCAGAAGAGCAGCCTGGCGGTGGGGCACATCCCTTAGAGAGGGGTATTGGGTTTTAGGTTTCCAGTTAATGGCGAGACTTCACCAATGCGATTGAAACCCAGCGGTGTAAACTTACTTTCTTACCGGACTGTTTTCTGTTATTCCCACCGTGCAGTAGAACTGGCCCGTGTGACTCACACCTTCTTTTGCTGCCTGCTTTCTGAGAGAGCTACCCTGTCTGCGCTGAGCGTAGGGGTGGGCAGAGAGGAAGCAAAGGCAAGGAAAACCTGGATAAATCAAAGTGGACCCTTCTGGGTGCCGCTGTATCCGTAGCACCAAGAAGACTGGCGTATAGTAGGTACTGAATAAATATTTGAATGAATGAATGGAAACTGGGGCGAAGTAAGCACGTGAAGCTTATTGGTTGAGTCTTACCTATGGATCTTTCTCGATTCAGCAGACAGAAGGATGTTGCTTTGCGTTTAGGGATTGTGAAATGGGTTAATGACTTAGGTGATTCAAAACCACTGTGTGATTGGAATTCAGAAAACCTTGGAAGCGTTCGGGGCTGAAAGGGACCTAGGAGATGCTTGAATCTGACCGTTTCATCCAACTGATGAGCGATCCCGGTCCCAGAGGACTGACGTCACACAGCCTGTTGGAGATTGACTGGGTGTTAAGTTGAGGCATGGGCCACTTAGTAAGACTCCGAATCCCAGTAAGCATATTTAATGGCTCTTCTGAGAAATAATACTTACGATCCAGCATCCCGGGCACTTCGGATCTTTAAATGCCCGTTGTTGAACGTCTTTCTTACAGAGCGAAAATAAACAATATTGCCAATTTCATTAACAAAGATGGTAGTCTTCTAATGTGGTAGGTCCATCTCTCCAGCCCCCTCCCCTCCCCCTCCCTTCCGAAGCGGGAACTTGCCAGATCAGAGGACAGCTGTGTTATTTTGTATTGTCTTGTCTGTCTAGTAAATGGCATTTGGAACAGTTCATCTTCTATCTCGGGAAGAGAAAAAGGGGCTCTGCATCGCTTTAGGTGAAAGATGTATGCCCCGCCTAGAAATTATCTTCATAATTGTAGCTCACATCGTTTGAAAGCCTCCCTACTTAAAAAGAGACCTTTTTGGTAGAGAAAAGGAATTCCTTTCCAAGGTGAACGCTGCCTCCCTAATAATTTATTGTGGAAGAACGTCGTGTGTTCTGTACGGATTCTTAAGGAGGGGTGAGTCTACTTTGGAACGGAGTCCAGGACTTGGGAGCAGAGAGGCTCCCTGTATGAATGCTGCTCTATACATGCTTTGCAAAGAATGCCGACAGGGTCAGATGTGGACGTCCGTGCGCGTGAATCCTTTAACGCAGGCCGTGTGTGCAAAAGTAGCTTGTTCCAGCGGCCTTATTGATCATGCATCATGGTTTTGAGACCGAAGCATGTGGTTTTCCTGCCTTCTAGAAAAGCACGGGGTAGCTAATTAGAGCCCCACGTGTGGGGCGTAAAGCTGCTGTCCCCTTCACGTGACGACTCCTTGTCCAAACAGGACACTCTGTCAGCTCAGGTCTGCAGGCAAAAAAAGTCTTTTTTAATAGGAATTCTTACCTATTTTTAACTTTTGGCCACGGCCATCTGGTAGGGTGAGAGCCGTGATGAGAAGGGCCGTGGAGGCCGAGGGGTTCTCGGCTGTCCTCCCTGGTGCTTCCTTCTGCGCACACATTCGCACGGGTTGTTGCCGTGACGCTTTGTCCTTCCCGATGGTACAGCCCCAGTCTCTTCTTCCCAGTCCCTGCCTGTGCTGCATTTCTGACTCCGACTTTTGCTCTTTGACAATCCGGTTTCGCGCAACCCGAGAAAGCGAGCTCTGTTTGTTCAGTAAGCACCCGCTGAATGCCAGCTACCCGCAGACACGGGCCTGGGTGCTGAGCGGGGACAGCCCGCTCTCTACGCCGCTGCCCAAGCTGCCGGCCGGCGTCGGAGGACCTTCCTAAGTGGCACTCCAAGCGGACGAGTGCACACGGCGTGACGCTGATGGAAAGGAAGCAGGTCACAGCTCAAGGAGATTTGTTTTGTTTCTAGTAACACCCGCCGGGCAGCAGAGGTCTGGATGGACGAATACAAAAACTTCTATTACGCAGCAGTGCCTTCTGCCAGAAACGTCCCTTATGGAAAGTAAGTGTAACTTGCGCCCTCTCGTGCTGCTTTGCTCGGGATCCTTGGGGGTGGGGGGAGCCCTGTGGTCAGCCTGCACCCCAAGAACCACACCGCCTCCAGAGTCGAGAACAGGCGCCCGGGGGTCGAAGCAGGAGCCTCTGCTCGGGACTGGGCGAGGGCCTTGGGCAGGCGGGGTGCGGGAGGTGCCCGGGGTCATGGGGACAGGAGTGTGCGGGGTCCAAGGTCCACTGCCGCCTCAGGGCTGTTCTCAGGAGCAGATTTGATGGAGGGAGCTGGTCAGTTCTTCAGATTGGTAAAGGAATCTTGTTTCCCTCTTCTCCAGTATTCAGAGCCGACTGGAGCTTAGGAAGAAGCTTAGCTGCAAGCCTTTCAAATGGTACCTCGAAAACGTCTACCCAGAGTTAAGGTAAGCCCCCCGGGGGGACCTGCAAGGGGGGGGTCTTACTTCGCCGGGGCTTAGGAGCAACAAGTGTCGGAGAGGCAGCGAGGCCTTGGAAGGTGAGGAAGTGAAGATTGCACCTCGGACAGGAGGCCAGGAGCTGGACCCCCCGCTAGCCCCCCGCAGTGAGAGCTGTGTGTCCTTCCCCCCCCCACCCCCCCGTTGTCGCCAAGCAGCCCTGAGAATGTGCTCCCTGAATGGCGGCCTCCTGCCGCGTTCCCTTGCCCTTCTCCGGAGAGGTGGAGACAGTCCCAGGTGTCCCCTCATCTAACTCCTTCCCCGTTGGCAAGGGGGGCAGGGGCTAAGCGGCCGAGGACTGTGCTCTAACCGGCCGTGTAAGCGGCCCGAGGAGTAGCGCCCGCCCCCCCCCCCCCCCGCCCCCAGGTGTGTGCGCTGTGCCCACCCTGCCCGGCTGCCTCCGTCCGGCCTCCCGGTTCTGGTGCCCCGGGCCTCCCCATCCTCGCGTGTCTCACCCCAGTTGGCGAGAGTCGGGAGCTGAGACCCAGCACCGACCCGGGCGCAGGTCCAAGAATACCTCCGCTCTGCCGCTTGCCATTTGGCCCCTGCTGCCCGGGCACTACCGCCCCCTCCTGTGCAACCGCCGATGGTGGCACCCAGCAGGGGCGCGGGGACCGGGACCCCGCCCACGGCGCCTCCCTCCTCCAGGCTGGTCTCTACCCCACGTAAAATGGGAGTCATGACGCCGGCGCCCTGCTTCCTTCCAGGAGAGCTCATCAGAAGCACTCTTCCGCTCCTTCTGTCCACACCCGGTGTCTTCTTGTAAATTAACGTGAGCCCCGCGTCCCGAGGGAGCACTGATACCCTCATCGGCGGGCGCGCGGGCCTCCGGCCTTCGGGATCCATCTCCGCTTCATCTTCGTAAAGGGGCTGCCAGACAGCTCTTGGCTTTAATGCGGCACATCCCTTACTCTGAATATGCCCAGAGCGTTTCACCGCGAGTCCCGTGTCTCCCAGCCCGGGGACCGGGAACGCGACAGCCCCCACCGTGATCTTTTGCACTAACGGCTCCTCCAGAGCCCTCGTCACAGAGACGCGTGGGAGGGTTAGATGATGCGGCTGGGCCTCATCGCGGCTACTCGCGCACATCCCCCCCTGGAACCGTTGCCTCGGCTTTTAAAGCAACGTACGACGTCCTGCCCCTCTCCCCCCGCCCACCCCCAGCCGGAAGAGCTGGCACAGCGGGACGGTGTCCTCCCTCCGGCCCCCTCTGTGAAGGATGGCTTTCGCTGGGGATTGGGAACGGTGTCTGTCACCAGCGGGAGCCCCCCGGTCGTCGTCTCTCTCTCTCTCAGCTCATGCGGGGCCTCCCAGCAGCAGATCGTAGCCCCCCAGTGGCGCCCACCTCGTATTTGCTGGCCTGGGTCTTAGTGGGTAATGATGCCAGGCAAGAGTGACATCAAATGTGGTTTCACCCCGAGGTGACACTGGACCGTGTCCAAAGCATCGCGCACCGTGCCGGCAGGTGACTCCGCTGCCCCCGACCCCGCCCTGCACCAGGCAAGGGAGACACCAACTTCGTACTTGTGTTTGTGGCCGTGGTAATCACTGCCACTTACCGAGTGCTTCCCAAGAGCCCGGCTTACGAGGCAGTATTTTTACATGATAACTTGAAGCTGGCCTGTTCCTCGGGTGCCGTGCAGAAGAGGGGGGTGAGGTGTGGAGAGAGCGGGAGGTCTGGGAGACGACGCAGCTGGTGCAGGGCCCAGGCTGGGTGCAGATGTGGGTCGAATCCCAAGGCGTGTCATCCCCCCCCTTCCCCCCCCCCGCCATGCCCTGGGTCTGTTTGTGGCAAGGCCGCCCGACAAAGCCACTCAGGTTCTCCCCTCTTCCGGGCAAAGGTCAGATCCTAAGTTTTCTGGGAAGTTCAAGCGGCACATGACCATGCTCACTGCTTTTCTTTTACTGTTTTTTGTTTTTTTTTTTTTAAATATGTATCTTTTTTTTTTTTTTAATTTTTTTTTTAATGTTTGTTTTTGAGAGCACGAGGCGGGGGAGGGGCAGAGAGAGGGGGACAGAGGCTCCGAAGCAGGCTCTGGGCCCCCAGCAACGAGCCCAGGGTGGGGCTCTAACTCACGAACTTGCGAGACCGTCAGCTGAGCCGAAGTCCGACACTCAACCCACGGAGCCACCCAGGCGCCCCTCATTCATTGCTTTCCTAAAGACCTTCCAACGGACCAACACCGAAGAATACAGGAGCTTTTCCTTTCCAGAAACGTTTCCCTGACATGGAATACAAAGAGTCGTCCTCCAACGTGATCTTCAGTCGGGCTTAGAAATCCAGGACGTGGGCAAAACGCTGCCTCGCTGAGACCACCCGCCAGTGGGGGAGGGGCACGGGGCCTAGTGGAGGCCTTCCTCGAGTGGTTCCTGCTGCCTGAGATAAAGTCACCAAGCCGAGGAAGTGGATGGCGGGAGCTGGGGGCTCCCGCGGAATTAAGCAGACGATTCTCCCGTTGCTTTCCAGGGTTCCCGACCACCAGGATATAGCTTTTGGGGCCTTGCAGCAGGGAACCAACTGCCTGGACACTTTGGGACATTTTGCTGACGGTGTCGTCGGAGTTTACGAGTGCCACAATGCAGGGGGGAACCAGGTATGTGCGTGGGGTGGACTTTAGCTCCCGGAGACCCGGAGACAACAGGGAAGGGGCCCTGACGTTACAAGTCCTAGCTGCTGCCTTTCTCCTGTGACCCCAGTTGTCCGTGAGGTAGCACCTAGTTCCTGCCTGTCACCCGCTAGCAGACGGCCATCAGATCGGGGTGGGGGGTGTCTCGGATCAGAGGCGTGGAGCCTGTCCGCAGCCTTGGGCCAGTCTTAATCTCCTCCTCCTCCTCCTCCTCCTCCTCCTCCTCCTCCTCCTCCCTCTCCTCCTCCCTCTCCTCCTCCTCCTCCTCCTCTTCCTCGTCTTCCTGCTGCCTCCGTCCTCCCTGTGATGTGTGCTCATCCCCAGAGCACCTGTTCTGTGTCCCCATCTGTGTCCAGTCTCCGAACGTGCTTGTCAACACCTACCTATGCCCCAGTTAAATGGGTACTTAACCACAGTCCCTGTGGCGGCCGCCAGAGTCATTCCTGGTCCCCCTGCCTGTTAGACAGCAACAGCTTAGATAGAAAAATTAATAATTACTAGCTTCGGTCTGACACACACACACACACACACACACACAACTTTTCCAGGAAGCGTAAAACCCCACCACCTTCTATCCTCACTGAAAATGAGACCAAGAAGGCTTGATGGGCCTAACCGTGGCCTACGTGTTCCAGAAGACAACGGTCTAGAAAGCCATTTTGTAATGAGATAATAATAGGTATTTGGGAAACCATGGGCTTTGTACGCAAAAAAGGTTGGGCAATGCTAAGTACTCTTACCTCTTTGAAAATATGCCAAGCTCTCAGAGGGCCTGCAGTTTAAATGGGGTGAGGCGGGGGTCAGGAGGCAGTTTAACTCGGTGTATCCAGGTTTATTGATCCCAGAACCTTCTTTAAAAAGGATTATTTTTAAAAGAGGGCCCCTGCTCCCATGTACAGCTGGTGGCTCCAGACCCCACCCCCAGGGAGTATCTAGGCAGACTGCGATCCCCAAATGCTCCCTTCACTTGGTGATGGCATCTTAGCAGATGCTTGGAATGGTCCGGACACCCTAAATCAGACAAGAGGCGGGGAGCCAGCTTCAGGCGGCCGCCAGGGCCGGCCCAGCACCTGCGTGCCGCCCCCACCGCCCCCCGCCTGGGCTCCCAGGGTCTCCCCTCTGTCCCCAGAGCCTCTGTCTTCTGGACAGGCCGTGAGCTTTGGGTGAGTGCACGGCCAGCCTCTGGGTACAGCTGGATTTACGGATTTCAAGTATTTCAGCCTGTGATATGTGGGTCCCCGTTGGTACTCTTTCCCAGGCCCCCCAAATGTGAGGGGTCAGCTGGAAGGAGGACCAGTAAAGAGGGAAGGAAGGAGAGGAGGAGGGAGGACACAAGTCGGGCAGTTTGTTGGTTGGGGACAGGAGGTGGGGCGGGGGGGGTGCGGGGAGGCACTGTTCCTGCCTTTCAGTCCGAGGCAGTGAAATTAAATGTGATCCCACCTCTTGCTGGGGACCGCATGGCCTCTGTGACATACTCAGCCTCACACAACAGGGGATGACACAGGGTCACGTGGCGTTGCTGTCATCCTTGTCCCGGCCCAGGTCTGACTGCGGGAGGCCGTGCAGGGATGGCTCCCTCTACGCTGAGCAGTAGAGGTTCGGGGCTGCGGTGGGAGGCGGGAGGGGTGTGAACACGCGGACAGGCGGGGGTTTTATCTGCTTCTGTCCAAAGCCATGATGAAACTGCTGAAAGTTTGCCTTCGAGTTATTTACCAGCCCTGTTGTTAGACGTTTTATAATTCCGCCTTGGCTTCACTCAATTCATTCCTGGGGTTCCCCTCTGTCACATTTGCGATGTTCTGATGATCCAGTGAAAGTTAAAGGGCTCAGTCCTTTATATTTTAGCAGCTCTCCTGGGCAGTGAGAAGTCTTACTCTGTAGAGCATCTGAAAGTAATTTTTTTAACATTTCTTTACTTATTTTGAGAGAGAGAGAGAGAGAGAGCGAGAGAGAGCATAATCAGGGAAGAGAGAGAATCCCAAGCAGGCTCCGCACCATCAGCACAGAGCCCGACACGGGTCTCGAACTCACGGACCGTGAGATCACGACCTGAGCCGAAATCCAGTCGGGGGCCTAGCCTACTGAGCCAGCCGGGTGCCCCTCTGTAGGGCATTCTAAAAGTAAGTGTGCCGGCCGGCCGTGAAGGATTTCCCGTCACCGCCCACCCTGCCCTCAGTGTCTCAGGCACCAGCTTCTGTCCCGGGCTCTGTGCTTGGCTCTCGACCACTCAGTGGCCCATGTGATCACCCCCACCAGTGACGGCTGGTGGCTGTGGCTCTGGATCCCCAGATCCCGCCTGCATGTTGGTATCTCAGCCCACGAACACTCCTCTGGCCTGCCCCGGACGTTCTCGGTTTACACCTGTTTCTCCCCGTGAAATTTTTCATTGCTCCCCCTCTCAGTCTCCGAGGTGTCCTGGTTATAGTCCCCTGATGTCTAGGCATCGGAGCTCGCTGGTGGCGTGCTGCTCTCAGGGCACCGTCTTCGGGGGAGGAAGTAGTTGGGGACAGTGGAGGAGGCCCCCCAGACACGGCTGCTCCCAGCTGTGCACACAGGCGACAGTGCTGTGCCGTGGCCCAGCCCCGACCTTGGCCTGTCCCAGAGCCTGCGCAAAGCAGACCCCGGTGCCGTGCCTGGGGCTGTCGTGACAAACACACGTGACGGCCTGTGCGGAGCCAACCCGTTCCCGCTCTTTTTTCCCCTTTCCTGTTGTGAGACCATTGCTGTTCTCGCACGGGGTGACTTTTCCTCCCTTTCAGCAGATATTTGCGGGGGACCCGCTGTGCCAGGTGCTGCCCCCTCAGGGGTCATAGACGGGAGGACACAGCCCCGCCTCTCCAGGGAGCAGGTTTCCACTCACTCTGAGCACTCCTCCTGTGGTTTTGTGCTGGAATAGCCCCGAAAGCTTTTAAGAAATACCGACGCCAGGTCCCATGCCCAGAAAGCCTGGGATTTCACTTGGCCTGGGGCCGCAGAGCACTGGGGCTTTCGAAAGCTCCCGAGGCGGGTGATTCTAAAGGAGCGGCTGCACAGTGAAGAGTTTCCTCGAGGGAGAGGCCACATCACTGAGGGACCGGGAGGCAGTATGACGACGTGGTGTACTTTCACCCACACGCCTGGGAACACCTTCCTCCGTGGACCGGCCTGAGGCCCAGAGAGAGCCGCCTTCTAGACCAGCGCCGTCCAGCTGTGCTTTGTAAAGTGAGGATGGTGTTCTAGTCCACCCCGTCCAGTGCGGTTCTCCCCGACCCCTTGCAGCTACAGAGCACTCAGAACGTAGCTAATGCGACCGAGGGTGTGAGGCATTTGCTCTGTTTAACTGAACCGAGGCGGGGCGCCTGGGTGGCTCAGTCCCTTAAGCGTCCCACTCCGGCTCAGGTCACGATCTCTTGGTTCATGGGTTCGAGCCCCGCGTTGGGCTCTATGCTGACAGCCCACAGCCTGGAGCCTGCTTGGGATTCTGTGTCTCCCTCTCTCTCTGCCCTCCCCCCACCCTTTCACTCTGTGTGTATGTGTGTGTGTGTGTGTGTGTGTGTGTGTGTGTGTCTCAAAAAGGATTAAAAAAATTTCTTTTTCCCACCATACTGGCGAGTGTGGTTCTGGGAGGCAGAGCTCACGCCTGCCGCTCGCAGAGGACCCGACTCGTAAACCCGCCACGAGTGAGCCCCATCTGATCTGATGCAAAGTGATGCTTTCTTGAGGAGTGTGCCACATGGGTGAAAACTGAGGGTAGATAACATTCCCTCACTGAAAATAGGGTCCCGTGCTCTGGAAGAGTAAGGTTTGTTATGTGGTTTCTGGCTGAGCCCCAGCAGACACACAGGAAATGGGAAAATTAATGGCCAGGCTTTTTTAAGAGGAGCGGCTCAAAAAAGCGTTCCTTAAATATTTATGAACTTTATTTGACAAATCCAGATCATTGAAATGCAACACAGAAGAACAAAGTAGCAACTAGCTGTGTTGTTTGCACAGCTGAATTAGTTTTTCTGAAATTCAGCCTAAAGTCGGCTTTAAAATAATTAAGCGCACAGTGGCAAGAAGCTCGTAGAAACATCGAGACGTGAGCTTTAACTGGGTATCTGTTTGCAGCCCTTCCAGCGGCTTTCGACACCTGCTTCCCAGAACCATGTAAAATCTTAGACAGTTTGGGGGGGGGGGGGGGTCTCGGTGCCATTGTTTCACACAAGCCTCGCTGGACACGTGACGAAAGACCGCATGCACGTCCTCCTTCTCGGGGGCCTTTGTGCCGTGAGTGACGCCCTCAAGTGCCGGTGACGTTGAGCACCTGTTGGCACCTGAGAAGCACCGACTGTTGAGTGACGGCATCGTGGAAGGTTGCAGTCGCCGCTCAGAGGCGGCACGTGGCCCTTCCCAGAGGGCGCTCTGCAGAGCTCACTGCCAAGAGCCGCTGGTGGGGACAGGTGGGGACAGGGCTCCGAGCTCCCGAGCCCGAGAGTCGCAAAGGAAAACAGCCCGGGCAGTTTCTTCTATCCTCGGACTTTCAGAGCCTTTAAGAGACTTCTTTCCGAATTTGCGGAGGGAAACATGGCCCAAACTCACCGTTTCCCAAATGCATTTGACCTGGAACTAACTTCATAGAATTCCTCATGGAGCACACTTTGAGAAATACTAGTTAAAAGGTGAGGACGTTGAAGCCGAGGGGAGTGAGGGCACTGGCCCGAGTCGGCCTCCCTGTTAGGAGCGAGGAAGCTGGAGAACAGGCTAACGGCTTTTCTGGTCCCTGCGGGGGCTGCCTGTCTGGGGCCCACCATTTGTCCCAGGGTGACCTGGGTATTGAATAGTGAGCCTTCTTTACAAGGTCACTTATTCCCTGGGTGCCTGGGTGGCTCAATCAGTTAAGTGTCTGACTCTTGACTTTGGCTTGTATCATGGTCTCACGCTTCATGAGTTTGAGCCGCACATTGGACTCTGCACTGACTGCACAGAGCCTGCTTGAGATACTCATTCTCTCTCTCTCTCGATAAATACACTTTAAAAAAATGATAATTTATTCCCTCTCTCATCTCTGTCCCCTTAGAAGAAAAGGAAAATAATTTCTCCAAAGCACTTAATACGCCTAAGCGGCCGTGGTACATTCATGTGTGTTCCCCGCTGGAGAGCCAGCCCCACGGGGTCGGGGCCCTGCCTGTCTGTTCACCGCCCTGGGCCCGGCCCTGCGAGAGCACCTGGGTCGCTGCAGGGCGCGGTGGGGTCATTGCAAGGACGGCTGTATCGTGGCAGCAGAAATGACGCCGCGGGTGGTCTGTCCTGATAGAATTCTGCGTCGGGAGACGCCTTGCTGCTTCTGGATCCCGAGCGCTCATTTGGGTGTTTACCCCTTCGAAAGGGTCCCGCCCTAGAGCAGAGGTCAGAAGCCACCTTCCTCCTGTCCCACCCGCTGCCCTGCCGGGAGCCCTCTGCCCGTGGCCACACTCCCACTTCTTCCCCATTCTCTGGCTTCCTGCCGTTTGAGACAGTCTTATCGAGTACTCAGAATAACTAGTGCTGTGTGTGTGTGTGTGTGTGTGTGTGTGTGTGTGTAAATACATAGGCCCAGCCGCAGGGATCTCAGACCTTCCTGAGCATTAAATCACCCACCGCCCAGGAGTGAGGCTACACGCTGTACGTTTTGCCTAGATTGGCCCTGTGTAATTTATAATTTTCACACGTTACAATCCGCATTCGTAAAGGCTGTTTCCAGACCACACCTGCAGGGGGCGCAGAGCCTTCCCCAAAACGACGTGGGTGGAAGAGTTGGCCCTGCACCGTCCGTCTTGTGGGAACCACGCACGAGCCACGGTGTCTCCAGCTCGCATTTAAGGGTAGAAGATGAGCGCGGTGCTCTGATTTGCGTCTGGGGCTAACATAGTTAATACTGTTTATCTTGGTTCCTGGCGTTCTCGGAGCCCTGCTGCCACGACGGTCTGCAAAAATCTTGGTGCTGCGCTGGGAGGCACCCCCGGACACCCCCAGCTGAGGACCCGCCCTTAGGCAGAAAGTCGTGTGTGGGCCCTGCGTTGGCCCAGGGGGCTCCACATCCCGGCTCCGCAGCGTGACCCTTTCCCTTTGGGGGCCCCG
Organism: Panthera onca; assembly: GCF_046562875.1. Classification (NCBI taxonomy): domain Eukaryota; kingdom Metazoa; phylum Chordata; class Mammalia; order Carnivora; family Felidae; genus Panthera; species Panthera onca. Next base: position 71,016,844 of record NC_138349.1, read on the forward strand.
TCCCCTCACGGGCCCGCGTGTGGCCCGCCCCTGACCTGCAGTTTTGCGTTCCAGGAATGGGCCCTGACGAAGGAGAAGTCGGTGAAACACATGGACTTGTGCCTGACGGTGGTGGACCGGACGCCGGGCTCGGTCATAAAGCTGCAGGGCTGCCGGGAAAACGACAGCAGACAGGTAGGGTGCCCGTGCCCCTCGGCCTGGCCTCCCGGTGCCTCCTCCGTGGCCTCGACGGGCAGCGCGTACGCCGTGTTTGTTGCCATGCCGGCTGCCCTACCGGACTCCAGCTCCCGCGATCTGCCCGCCGTCCCCCTACCCTGCTGGGCAGCCCCCGGTGTGTGGCCGGCTGCCCGCGAATCCCGTGCTGGGCGAACGTGGGATCGTCGTGTCTCTGCAGGGTGCGGGGTGCGAGTGCTGCGAAGGCTCCTCGGTCTCCGTGGGCACCGGCTCTGGATGGCGTGCTTTCTCTCCTCTGCCCCCTGTGGGCCGCTCTCCCATGAGTGCCCCGTCCTGGGTTATGGCTCCCCGTAACTTCTTGACCGATCTGTTTCGTGATTGTATGCTCGGCTCCTCCGAAGGTCTCTGAACGCCTTGCCTTCTCTAGCCCGGGCACGGTGGTAGGGGCAGGTCATTTCCTCCCCTCCGTGCTGTGCAAGGGAAGCAGGGCTGGTGGTCCCCTGTCCAGAAGCTTCTCTGTAGCAGCTGCTTGTTTGTGGGCACCCTGAAAGTATCTGGTGACGTCGGTGAGCACCAAGGAGATAACGGACGGTGGTGGCCGCGGATGTGTGGGTCTGAGTGCTGGACGTGATGACCGCAACCCCGTAACTTGCCGCCTCATCAGACCCCCCTGTACGTGGGGGCACATTCTCTCCATGCCGCTGGATATTTTAAAGAAAACTTACGTTCTTATTTTTTAAATATCTTTGCTTTTTAAACTTACAAAAATGCTACGTAAGTTCAAGTGGATGAAACCTTATACGCACACTCTCAAGTGTATACGTGTGTGTATATATATACACACGCATATATACGTGTATGTACGTATATGCGTATGTATTTTTCCAAACAGTTTAGAATGTTTTTGCCTTTGAAGCTGGTTTTCTCGGACATACTCCCAGCGGGTAACATGGAGACATGCCCTTTCTTGACTGGGGTAATGGCTAGTGTCAGAAATAGAAACGTAGCCGCAAAAGGCCCTTCCAACATGCCAACGTGTGGAGCGGGCTTGTCTTCATACAGTCCCTTCTTCTCAGGTAGATGGGTGTAGGGAAACTGAGGCACAGAGCCAGGAGCCTGAGTGGGCTTCTAGTTCAACACCGGCTTCACAAAAGGGGAGGCTGAGACCCGCATCTTCTCTCCAGGGTCCCCTGGGAGGACCGAGGCCAAAACCTGGTCCCTTGCTTATTAGATCCCGTTGTCGGAGAAACGCTTGCCTCTGGCCACCGCTGGCCTGACCACTGGGTGTCCCGCATCCTCTACTCAGCGGAATCCCTGGTTTAGCAGCGGGTGCCTCCCCCGCACGGCTGTCTGCCCACAGTCTGCCGTCCTCAAATGTTCATCTGTGTTGACGGCACGGTTTCAGGAGTGCACGGTACCCCTGGTCCGCGAGCGCGACCGCCCAACGGGGAGGCCCCTGTCCCCTGGACCCGGGCCGCCCACAGTCCTGCTGGTTGGGCATCGATGCACCCAGGATTCCATGATGCCCCCCGCCCAGGCTGCAGCCACGCTACCGTGGAGTGTCACGGGGCAGGGGCGTCCATGGAGGCACAAAGAAGGGACAAACTGATGATTTTATCTGGTCACCAAACCTCCTAAAAGAACAGAACAAAACAGATGCGTAACCTCTAGAGGAGCTACTTTAGCGGGAGCTGGTCTTATCTCAGGAGTTGACAGGTAATCCTGCTGTAGTCCCAGGTCTTAGGAAGTGTCACTGACCCCCCGAGAGGCTCACACCAGGAGATGGAAAATTCTTGCAGACTCTTCGGGCTGCGTGGCACGTGGAAATGTGGGGGCTGTTTCAGGAGAGCCTCGATGCCCCAGAAATCTGACCCGTGAGCCCGGGCGGAGGGCGCTGCCTGCCAGAGACACAGCTGGGGTTGGGTTCTTTTTTTAAAGACCTTCCATTTAGCTGATGTTTTGACACATGACAGGCAGAGCCCCTCCAGAGAAGGAAATCAGATTCCATTCATTCCGTGTCCTTTGTCAAACCGGATTCTTGGCCACTCAGAGTGACACGGGGATGTGGGCAGGGCATACACACTTCCCATGACAATGGAGGAAACCTGCGTGAGGAATGACTGGCGGCCAGGGAGCCAGAAAGGAGGAGATGACAGGCAGGTAGCCATGACCTCCCCCGTGTTCATTTGATCACGCTGAATTTCACTGTTGGCAAAAACTCCAGGTTAGCGGGCCGTGCGAATGCGTATCCCAGGGTCCCTGTGCAGAAGGTCGGTTCCCAGGGAGCTGGGCTCCCCTCTGCCTCTTCTGCCTCCTTCCCCACCTCATTCATGTGCCATTTGAGACGAGGCTTCTCAGCTAAATTTATCTTGAAGCCGCACCGTCCTGCCAGTTGGACCATTTGGTTTCCAGGCACGTCTGTGTGCTCGTGTTGTGTGTGCATTTGCAGAGTCAGAGGGGAAAGGGAGGCAGGAGGAAGAAAATTCAATTCCACGGTGTCAAAAGGATTTGCAAAAATACTTACGGAAAGGAGCTTTAGCGCACACAGTGTAAAAAATTAATTAGAATCACAGACTATGTTAATGAAGGGAGAGCTTTGGGGAGAAAAAAGTGTGATACTTTTTTTTTTTTTTTTTTAAAGAACAAACATTCAAGATTTCTACATGGGGGTAAACAGCAGGGTGGGGGGCTCAGATTTCCTGCCTTTCCTTCCCTTTCCTTTAGGCTGTGGGCTTTGTCTCCTGACTTGGTTGGTTGGTTGGTTGGTTGGTTGGTTGGTTGGTTGATGAGTTGATTGATTGGTGAGTTAATTGACTGGCTGATTGAGTTTGGTTAGCTGGTGGGTTGAGGTTGGCGGGTTGGTTGCTGGGTTTAGTTTTGGTAGGGGGGAGGGTGCGCACGCTTGAGTAAGAAGACGTTCTGCCCTGTGCTCTCCAAGTGCCCCATTTGGAACTCGGTTGTGCCAGGCAGAGCGCTGGGAGACTCCAGTGTGGCTGAGGCAAGTTTCTCACACACACGGCCCCCAAGGAGCCCGCAGACTAGTAGAGAAAACGGACAGTCCAGAAACAGGTTCCTCAAGGTGATACTCTGGCCACTCAAGCATCTCTTTCCCTCTCGCTGCACCTGACACAGTTCCTCTGGCTCAGCCGAGCAGGAGGGCCTACGTGAGAGTGTGGAGGTGCCCAGGCCATGCCCTCTGGGCAGGGCTGCCTTCCAGTAACCAGGGGCACGATTGGGGTCCCCTCTGAGCTGGCTCAGCTTCCTGGGGCTCCTTCCTTGAGGTGAAGGATCATCAGATGAGGCCTTCTTGGGGACGAATGCAGAGTCCCTACATCAAGTCCTTGTAATGACTGAGGATAGCAGGTGCCCGGGCGCTGGTGCTTGGACAAGGGCACAGCCACAGGAAGGAGAGGGCGGGACAGGAGAAGCGGTCCCCGGCGGCCTGGAAAAGGAGGCTTTGAGTTGCAAACCGAGGCGGGAGAGCGGAGGTGTCTTTCCTGGGCGCTTCGCGGCACCTGGGGCTGCTTTGTGGGGGGCCCGTTGGTAACTCCCATCCATCGTGATCAGAGACCACCCCCCCCAAAAAGATACTTGGTTCTTTGGGTTTTTAATGTAGCCAGAAGACCCCGCCAGAAGGATCTGTTTCGTGCCGTTCCGTTCGTGCCCTTACTGTAAGGCATTCTCCTGTCTTCTGCAGAAGTGGGAACAGATCGAGGGCAACTCCAAGCTGCGGCACGTGGGCAGCAACCTGTGCCTGGACAGCCGCACGGCCAAGAACGGGGGCCTGAGCGTGGAGGTGTGCAGCCCGGCCCTGTCCCAGCAGTGGAAGTTCACGCTCAACCTGCAGCAGTAGGAGAGCCGGGGAGGCCGCGCCGGCCTGTCTCCTACACCGTCGGGCTGAGTTTGGTGATCACGTTATTGATTATGTTTCTTGAACTTTCCGCGAAACTATATACCTCAGTATTCCATCACGGTCTGAAAGTCGGAGAACTTCTGCGAGGCGCGGGGCCTGGGCGGACACGGAAGAGGCCAGGAGAGAGCAACGGCTCTCCTCCCCTCACAGGAGACAGCCGGGCCCCCTTTCCGAGGCCACGGCCCCCCCGGTGCCCCCACCACCCCCCGGTTCCGGCCGGGGAAGCCCCGGACGACCCCCCAGGGACGGCGGAGAAGCGGCCCGAACGCGTACGAGTTGGGGGCAGGGAGGGTGGAAGGGGTGTCGTTGCTACGTCACCACGAGGAGAACTCTCTCGAAATCTCCATGTTTGATCCCATTGAAATCACGTCGGGTTTCCACAGCAGCGAACCACGTCGCTTTGCAGGTTTACGTCGTATTCCCCTGTCCCCACTCCTCTATTCCCAGCTGTCTTCCCAGCACAGACCCCCCCTCTTCCACATGATGTACTTGCTGTATCTGAGTATGAACTTTTCTACAGTGGGACACTAAATATAAGTATATAGAACGAATGTACGGTCAGTTCCCTATGGTTTCTGTAGGTTGTTCTCATCTTGTAAATTCTCCACAGAGCAGTTCACAGCCGGAAGGAAGAGGGATGGGGCTCTCCGGGAGGGAGGAGGTGGTCTCCCTTGCCCCCTGGAGCATCCTCGTGAGCAGGTGCTATGGGGGCCGCTGGGCGGGGGGCGGTGGGGGGGGGCTGCCCTACACAGGACACCTCTGTTGCCTTCAGCCCGGAAGTCACCGCCAAATGTTGGGATCCACATTTCGTGCCCTCGGTATCTGTAAACGTGGATGGGTTACTTATTTTAGCAGACGTTGCTTTGGGTCTTTTTAAATTCCAATTTCTTTTCTCTTAGGGAAAAACAAAAAACAAAAACAAAAACAGACAAAAAAAAACCCACCCCTTCCCACGGTCCTCAGTAGGTGATGGCAGGAAGCTGTCAGAGACCAGCCCCGGACTCATCGGGAGAGTCTGGGCGAGCTGGCAGGCTGGCCACGGTCCCTGGGCTCTGGAATCTGGCCTGCCCACACTGTCCCTCCCGGGCCCAGGTGACTGCTGTCGGTCATGGGCGTTGGGTCGACCGTTAGGAAAGCTACAAACCGAAAGACGCCTGATCCGTTGACACGGAGGGCATGGAACACGAGGCTTGTGCTTTAGGAAGCCGCTGTCGGTATAAACCACAAGACCAGAACTAAAGCTACTACCAGGAAGAGGCACCCGGCAATGTCCCCGCAGAGTCCTCCTTGCCTTTGCGGCGGCCCCGCACGCAGGGACAGAGTGGCTCCTTGGTCATTCTCGCGGCCACTGCCTCCCTCTCCCCTCTCCTGCCTGCTGCCCACACCCGGGCCCCGTCTCAAAGAGGCCGGCCACCCACAAGCTGAGGCATCGTGGGGCGCGCATCAGAAATTCACCTCCTCGGGCCCCTTTGGGCAGAGACTGGGAGGTCACAGAGTGAGAAGTGTCCCCAGAAGATTCCGCTGGGTTGACGCTCTGCAAAGTGCCACTCTCTTCCCTGCCCGTTCCTCTAGGAAAGGGGATCTTCCTGGTCTTTTGTCCTCCACTGCACAAGCCCTGCGCGTGTTTGCTTCGGGACGCTGGGCTCAGGCGTAGAGGCATGGCCGGGTGACTGTCCTGTGTCTTCCTTTCTGGCCCCCTGCCGAGCACCCAGAGGTGCTTTCAGCGGGCAGGGAGGCCCTAGCCGGCTCGACGCTGCACACCTGTGTCCTCAGAGGCTGGTCTTGACTCCAGGTGGGCCCCTGGGGAGAGCGTCGGGTACCCGCGCGAGGCTGTGGGACGCAGGCGGGGCGGGAACCAGTGTCTACAGGTGAGCTATGTTTACATGACACAGTGTGCCAAAGTGACTTACTGTGGTTGCGTTATTTTTTTAGTCATCGGGACGATCCCACCCTCTCCCGTTTTTACAAGTACGGATTCTTTTCCTAAGAGCCCTTTGAGCAAAGCGTGGCAAAGTGAGTCGTCTTCTCTGTGGTGGTCTTTTCTTACGTCCTCATAAACGCTAAAATGATGGTATCTGTGAGTATGTTTTGCAAACTCAAAATATAGTTTGGTAATTTTTTTTCCAGTTGATTTTTAAAAAGAACTGCTGTACAGAGCTTGTACTTTGTCCATTTTATAGATGGAAACCATCCTCGAAAATTGTTTAACTTAAATAAAGAGAAGATACTTTATAGATAACGCTCTGTGCTGGTGGCTAACGTCATTCCCGGGCCTTACAGGATGGAGGGGACTAGTGTGGGAGGACCAGGAAGACGGTCTGTCTGCTTTGGGGACCCCGCTCAGTGACCATTTCCTATCACACTTCTAAAACGCATTCACTTTTTACTGCTGCGCCCTCGCGGGGTTTATTCTTATTTGTAATAATTACTGTTACTGTTATTGTCTGTGGAATGTTCCCGATGTGCCTGCCAGGCCCTGAGCCGTGCCCCGGAACATACTCTCGTCGCTCACAGTAGCCTGTGAGACAGAGTGATGGGCTGCCTCTTATAGCTGGTCAGAGAGGCTGCTGCTGGAAGCCCTTAACCTCCTCAAGGTCAAGGGCTATAACCTGCTCAAGGTCATGCCACTTCTAAGTGCTCACCTGGAGTCTGCCCTGGGCACTTAGAGCCTGCATGCCTAACCGAACCGGGGTGGGGGCAGGGGGCAAATATTTTCACAGCTTCTTAGCATTTAAATTTTTTTTAATGTTTATTTATTTTACAGAGAGTAGTGTAAGCCAAGAAGGGGCGGAGAGAGAGGGAGACACGGAATCCAAAGCAGGCTCCAGGCTCTGAACTGTCAGCACAGAACCTGACGCGGGGCTCGAACCCATGAACTGTGAGATCATGACCTGAGCCGAAGTCTGGCACTTAACCAACTGAGCCACCCAGGCACCCCAGCTTCTATAGTATTTTAAATCTATATACCTGCTTACCATTTTCCTGGGGCTCTTCAATGCCATCTGAGGCTGGCTGAGGTCCTTTCCCTTCTGTCTTTTAACATAGCTACCGTTGGGGTACCCAGGGAGCTCAGCCAGTTAAGCGTTCAACTTTGGCTCAGGTCATGATCTCACGATTTGTGGGTTCGAGCCCCCAGGTCGGGCTCTGTGCTGACAGCTCGGAGCCTGGAGCCTGCTTCGGATTCTGTATCTCCCTCTCTCTCTGCCCTTGCCTGCTCGCTCGTTCTCTCTCCCTCTCTCGGTCTCAAAAATAAAGATTAAAACATTAAAAAATTAAAAAAATAAATTATAAAAGTAAACATTAAAAATTGTTTTCAATAAAATGAAATACCTACCTTTGGAAAACCCCACCGGCATGTCAAGAAAACACTGAAATGACTGATTTTTTGTTGAGCAATTTGGATTGCGATTGGGGGTGTGGGGAGTCACTGAAAAGGCTGGACAGGTGAGTCTTTTGAATGTTCTGGAAGCCACATTTCTGCATCCCCTTTCTCCATTATTCGAGACAACCAAAAACTTGGTTCTCCTGCCGTCTTTTAAAAAGAGCTGTTAGCGTAGTTGTGCAGTATCCCTCAGAGTCCTTTAGGAATGGTGGGGTTGGGGGCGGGGGTCTTGCTTTGACATCAGGGAAGAGCTTATTCGTTATTTGTTGAGAAACTATGTTGTCCTGATAGTCCCGAAGACGTAGGAGGGGAGGAAACATTAAATGCCAGGAAAGAGGACAGCGCGCTTTGTAGCCTCTGAGTGGGGTCGTTGCAGAGACCGAGACCGGGTAGTCCAGCCAGCTGTGCCCTCTGGAATGTTCTGGAAGGAGTTTGGGCTGGTCCAGGGGGAGGGGAGCTCTATGAGCTCTGGACTGGAGCAAGAGGACCAGATCTGCAACATTTTTTATAATCAAGTATGTGACTTGGCCCAGCTATTTGATTCTGCAGCAATCACATTGAAAGAATATACATATATATTCAGCCAGGGGGCGCCTGGGTGGTTCACTCCGTTGAGCATCCGACTTCAGGTCCTGTGACCCCCTCTCTCTGCCCTTTCCCCACTTGTACTCGCTCAAAAATAAGTAAACCTTAAAAAAACATTCAGCCAACAAAATAAAAGCTTTTATGCTCTCTCCCGTCTATGGACGCACCTGAAAGAAAGAAAATTCTCTCCCGAAACCAATTTACCAATATCCCTAACTAATTTACCAATAATACAGTGTATAGATGCTTGATTTTCTGTATTATGTGTGCCTGCAAATGACGTACGTCATTTCCAAAAAACCGTAGGGTCTCAAAGCAGTAATGAGAAAGATTGGCGTGTCGGCTCCTGCCTGAGCTCCTGGGGGTCCGGGCCCTGCTGGGCCAGGGCTGCAGAAAGGACCACCGTGGTCCTCATCCCAGGTTCCACCCACGGGGGAGTCAGACTTTGAACCAGACCTTGAACACAGTCATGAGAATAAAGACTGAGTCTCTTTATTGGCCAGGCCGCCTCACTGCTGTGTGAGCAACTGCCTGGGGGAGGGGTCACCAGGTGAGGGTCAAGATGTGAGACCGTGGAGTGGCCGATGCGGGTCACCGAAGGACTTTCAGAAATGAGCTGTCGTGTTGCTGCTGAATTGCAGAAGATTCTCTGTTAGAGCACTTTTTTGGATTGGGTGGGAGAAATCCTAGTTACATACAGATTAGATTAAAAGAGACACTTGTTACCTTGTATAACAAGAAATCCACAGGTGACAGGGTTCTAGGTCAATCCTGGGGCTTGACGTTGTCGTGAACAAAACGAACTGCTTTCTGCCTGACTGCCCGCCTCCCCCCTCCCACCCAGGCTCTTTCTCCTTTCTCCCCTTCTTTCCTTCTCTCCCTCTCTTTATCTCTCTCTCTCTCTCTTCCCCCACCCCCCCTTCCTCCCTCCTTTCTTCTTTGTCCTGCCTGCCTTCCTTTCTCCCTTCTCTTTCCCTTCCTTTCTCTCCTTGGAGAAGACACATCTTTCCCAGTGACCACCCCACCCCACCCCACCCCTGCAGAACCGGGCACTCAGGTGCTTAGTCAGCCAGCAATGGTCCTATCCCAGGGCCGCTGTCCTCAGTCATGGAAATTGGTTCTGCTGCCAAGGAGGACCAGGAAGGGAGAACTGCTCATCCCTGCAAGAGTCCTGGAAGCAGCTGGACAGGCGGGGCCTGTGGACAGCTGGACGGCCATGTGGTCGCAGCGTCCCTACATCCTCGAGAGCGGTGGCTTCTGGGTCTCCCGGTGTCTGATGTCTGCCGGCAACATGGGGTTTCTTCTGAGGTTTTCAAATGAATAAAACACGTGGCCTGGGATTACAGAGACGACTAACTAGACGGAGACACAGTTATCACAATGTTTTGTGATATGTGCTTCTTAACGCATTAAATAACGAGGCTTCTAATCTCGTAGCTACTGTTATTTCAAAGTCGTGATGGGCATGAGCACGATTTTCAAAAATCTGCAATAATGAACGTAATATGAAAATACCTGTGATCTTTTTTTCTAAAGATTTTATTTTTTTAAGTAATCTCGACACCCGACACGGGGCTCGAACTTACAACACCCAAGATCAAGACTCACGAGCTCTACCGACGGAGCCAGCCAGATGCCCCTGTGATCTTCTTCTTCCTTTTTTTTTTTTTTTTTAACTGGTGACAAAGTTCTTGGTTCAGTTGGAGTTCTCCAATTCAACTGGAGGTTCGTGAAAATAAAGATGTCATTTTTTGCCCCACCGAAGTTTCCGGATGCCCTGAATTCTAAGAACCCCAGTGTAGATGACACTCGCGACTTACGTCTGCGATCTGGGACCATCTCTGAGCCTCGGGGGGTTCGTCTCCTTGCTGCAGCATCACATGGGAACGGTGTGTGAGGCAGAGCGAAGCAGAGGTGAATCGGACGTTGACCTTGGACCTGGGCCCCCGCCCTGATGCTGAAGGCCAAGTGAGAAGAGGTGCCCCTTGGGGACAGACTTGTGTGAGCCACGCACCCGAGACTCACGGTCACTGAATTTGCACTCGTGTTGAGAAATAATAGGTAATAAATGCCTCGGGCGGGTGAGGGAGGGAGCCCAGGAAGGGCCGCAGGGAGAACCCCTCGTCCTCAGGACGTCCAAGCGCCGGTTGAACCTGTGACCTGTGGGCCAAGGGGCCTGGGGTTCTCTGACCGACTTCTCGCTCTCTTGGATCCACACGGGAAATGCAGGAGGCAGAAGATCGTCCAGGGAGCAAGGAAGCAGAATGGGGATGTTGTAGAAGTGTTTCGGGATGAGAGGGATGGAAAGGTTTCTCGACCGCCACTGGCACGGCCTCTTCCGGGAGCCCGTCACCCCCAAGCCCGCCTTGCGTGGACGGTCCACCTGCTTCCACGGAGCTCCTCACCGCAGGCCCGCCCGGGGCCACACCAGCGCTCGACACGGGCGAGGTGCGCGATCGATGGAACACCACTGCCGGGTGCCACGCGGGGCGGGAGTTTCAGGATAGAGAGTAAGGCTTGAGGGGAAGCGAGAAAGGCAAGTGGAACGGGGTGACCCCAAGAAGCCTGGCTGTGACCTGCCAGGCCCTGGAACCAAAGCGCCATCCTCCGAATCCCCTCTAACCTTCACCGCCCACAAAGCAGTTGTCACCTCCATTTCACCATCGGGGAAACCGAGGCTCCCATAAGCCAAGCCATTCGTCCAGTTTGCTCACAAGAGCAGTGAAGAGACAGGGGCCGCGGGTGGTTAAAGGGGAGCGTGGAGCCCAAGCGCAGAGCTGTGGGGGGATAGGGCGGTGGCCGGAGGGGGCTGAGGGGACAGAGGGCGGGCGTGGTTCCTCACACCACCTGTGTCCCCCAAGGCGCGTCATTTAACCCGGGCCGTGAAATGGGCACAGTCGGCTCACGCGGGATGATTGCCAAGAAGAGGGGAGTCGTGAAGAGCGCCTCCCTCCCGGGCAGGGGCGGCGGCTGCCACCAGCCACCAGCCAGCGTGGTTTCTGCTGCGGGCTTCTGGGCACGTGGGGGCCACAGAGGGAAGGGCGACCGAACAGGGGAACCGAGGCGATCCGCGCTAGAGACGTTGAGTTCTCCATGCACATTACACATCCTGGGAGTGGCGCCAGGGGCCTCAGAAGAGGGACAGCTAAGCACCTCTCAATCCTATGTGTTCCCCTCCCCCAGCCACATGCCAAGAGCAAGACCCGGTGAGAGCATGGCCCGCGTCTCTCCAGTAGGGGGCAACAGTGGGGGGTGGGCAGGGCACAGCCACAGAGCGACATCATTAAGCCACGTGGGTCAGGTCTTAGGAAGTGGAAAATAAAGTGTTCGAGGCTTGGGGCGCCTGGGTGGCTAGGTTGGTTAAGTGTCCAACTTCAGCTCAGGTCATGATCTCGCGGTTCGTGAGTTCAAGCCCCGCGTCAGGCTCTGTGCTGACGGCTCAGAGCCTGGAGACTGTTTCAGATTCTGTGTCTCCCTCTCTCTCTGACCCTCCCCCGTTCATGCTCTGTCTCTCTCTGTCTCAAAAATAAATAAACATTTTTAAAAATTTTTTAAAAAAAGTGTCCGAGGCTCATTATGGAGCTTCCATTTATGTTTCCTCCACCTCCAGAAAATTCACGTTGAGATCCTATCCCCCACCACCTCAGGATGTGACTATATTTGGAGGTAAGGTCTTGGAACGAGTGAGTAAGTTGAAGTGGGGTTATTGGGGTAGGCTCCAGTGTCTTTGTAATCTTATTTTTTAATGTTTTATTTATTTTGTTTTGAGTTTGTATTTATTTTGTGATCGAGCACGAGCAGGGGAGGGGCAGAGAGAGGGAGAGAGAGAGAGGATCCCAGCAGGTTCCGCGCTGTCAGCGCAGAGCCCGATGTGAGGCTTGAACTCACAAACCGTGAGATCGTGACCTAAACCACAGTCAAGAGTCAGATGCCTAACCGACTGAGCCACTTGGGTGCCCCATGACTAGTGTCTTTAAAAGAAGAAGACATTAGGACACAGACACACGTAAGGAAGACCGGATGAAGACACAAGGAGGAGATGGTTGTCTACACACGGAGAGAGGCCTCCGGAAGAGTCAAGCCTGCCAACACCTTGTCTCTGACTTGGCGCCTTCAGAATTATGAGCAGATAAATCTCTATTGATTAAGCCACCCGGTCTGTGGTTCTTTTTTTGACCCCCCCCCCCCCCCCCCCAGCAAACTCATGCAGATTTTGGGACCAGGAGCTGGGTAATAAATACCTAAAAAGTATGAAAATGGCTTCAGAACTAGGTAGTGTGTAGAAGCTGGAAGAGTTTTGAGGAGAATGTTAGACAAAGCCTGGATTGCCTTGAAGAAACAGTTGGTAGAAATACAGGCATGAAAGCAATTCTTTTGAAGGCTCAATGAGAACAGAAAAGAAAAGAGAAAAGAAAAGGAAAGAAGAGAAGAGAAAAGAAAAAAAAAAGAAAAGGCTTACATCGCCTTAGGGAGATGCATATATCATCACAGAATGCTGCTAGAATATGGGCAGTAAAGGTGTTCCCAGGGCACCTGGGTGGCCCAGGCGATTAAGCGTCCGATGCTTGATTTCGGCTCAGATCATGATCTCATGGTTCGTGAGATCGAGCCCCAAGTCAGGCTCCTTGCTGACAGCACAGATTCTGCTTGGGATTCTCTCTCTGCCCCTCTCCTGCACATGCTCACTCTCTCTCTCTCTTTCTCAAAATAAATAAAACTAAAAAAGAAAAAAAGTTAAAGACCATGAAATGCTCCCGAAGCATTCTCAGATGGACGTGAGGCACCATTGACTGGAAATTGGAGGAAGGCAGACCTTGTCAAAAAGTGGCTGCAACCTTGGCTGAAACGTGTCCCAGTGTTTTGTGGACAGTAGAACGTGACCAAGCCGGGTACGGAGCTGGGGAGGTTTCCAGGCAAATGGTTGCAAGTACAGCCTGGCTTCTTCTTGCTATTTATAGTAAAAATGCAAGAGAAAGGAGACAAACTGGAAGAGAAATCAGAACTTGAAGATTTGGAAAACTCCCCACCTATCTGCACTTCCCAAAGTGGGAAAGCGTGTTCTGGAGAGATCTCTCAACAGGAGGCAGGGCCAAGTTTGCTAAAGAGAATATAGGCCTGTCACCCGAGGATCCCAATAGCCATCTCCGCAGAAGCTGGGAATAGAAGCAGGCTTATCCAGGTCTGTGACGAGCCTCCTGTCTGAGGGCTGGGACTCCTGAGACCCATCTCAAGTGTTGAAAGAATTGTACACCAGCAGAAATGCCAACTTAGACCAAGGGGACCAGAGACGGGACAAAACGGAGGAAGGCTGTCGGACTTCTGGGACTCTGCGGGACAGCACAGCACAGTCATCCAGCTGTGAGCATGCCTCGCCCTTCAGGCCAAGAGAAGGATGACCCTGAAGACAGTTCAAAGGTCACAGGCGTTCCTCACTGCCACACCGGCCCGAGGGCACAGCCCCAGGGGCACAGAGCTGACTCTTCCTCCATTTCAGAGGGGTCAGGGCTAAGGGTCAGGGTCATCACCCTGGTGAGCCCAGAAGGCAGAGGCTGGAGCCAGAGGGTTATTCTTGAGCCTTAAAATCTAGAGGAACTCGCCCTGTAGGTTTCAGACGTGCTTGGGACCGCCACCCCTTTCTTCTTTCCAGTTTCTCCCTTTGGGCTTGGGGACATCTGTCCTCTGATCCACTGTTCTATTTTGGAAGCAGATAACTAACTTCACCCGGGGCGCAGGGGGGTCCCAAACAGACCAGGTTCAGCCTCTCACTCCTGGCAAAACCCAAAGGCAGAGACACGAGCGGTGGTAGAACAAGGAATTTATTTCCGTGAGGCCAACACCGGAAAGACAGCCGACTGGCGGCTCAAAGACTCTCCAAAGTGCTGAAAATACTTGGAGAACGTGGGACAAAGGTCAGTGGCCCCGGCATGAAGGTCAGGTGGAGGACCACTGTCTCGGGGTCAAGCACGCGGGGTCTTGCAGCTCGGAGCAGCCCTGCTTCTCCAGGGGGTAGTTTCATCACGGGATGCTGTGCCTGTGGGGGGTCTTTTGCCTGAGTGAAGAGAGAAGCTGAAACGAATTTAATTAGTGCCGACTGAGGTCCGAATGGAGGTGGATGAAGTCCTCTTTCAACTTGTGGTCTGCTCTGAGACCCCAGTTTGAGACCGTCGAGAACACCTTTACCTCTGGTCTCACCCACGCCTGATTCGGGTGCTGTTTGGATGAGATTTTGGACCTGTGTTGGATGCTGGGATCGGTCCAGACCTTTGGGGCTGTTGGGACGGGGTGAATGTGTTTTGTGTATGAGAAAGACATCGTGTGGGGAGTCACGAAGCAGGGTGTTCTATCCCTGCCCCAAAGGACTTACGTCCGCCCTTCCCCCGCAATTCATTTGCTGCCGTGCTAACCCCCTGTACGTTAGAACGTGAAAAGGTGACAGCAGATGACAAGCTTCGCAACATCCCAGACCTCCTGCTCTGAGTCTGACACCCGTAATTCTCAAACCTTGGCTGCATCTTGCCATTCCTTTGGTAGCTGAAAAGCAAAAACGCAAAAGGCCATGCCCACACCAACCCAGGTTGTAGGATTCTGGATCAAGTGTTCTCACCTCTCCGTACTCTTGTTCCCTCGTCGGTAAAAATGGGGATATGATAGTAACAGAGTTGCCGGGACGAGATGGTGGGGTCCTCCAACTCGGCCTTGACCCGGACCTGCTTTGCCAGAAAACCATCCCTCCCCCCCCGCCCCGCCCCGGGCACCTGCTGCTCGAAAGGATTTAACATCACGGATCCTCACTTCACGATTTCGGTGTGGGATCCTTGGGTTCAGGAGCCTGTGAGTGACAGATCTCTCCACCTCACTCCCGAGGCAAGGCTCGCAGCCCGTACCTCACCCCCCACCCCCACAAGCTGTCCCTTTGTTATTACGACAAAGTCCCAGCCTTTCTGCCTGCGCTCTCGGCTGCCAGGAGCAGGTGGGGAAGTGGAGGGTGGGGAGCGGGTTCTTGAGTCCTCGCTTTGTGCAGTGAGCACACTGCTGCCTCCCGGGGACACGCACAGTGTCCTCCCGCTGCTGGGGGTCCCCGAGAGGACCCGTGGCTCCCGCCAAGGCAGGGCCTGGAGCAGAGTCGCCAGGGTGATAAACATTGCTGTCAAAAAAGTCTCTCTCCCTGATGACACTTCTGGGGAAAGAACTGCTCAGGACCGCAGCTGTCACATACCTGACCTGAATTTCATCAGCCACGCCGGTGACAGCTCAGCTTTTCCTCCTTTCTCTTGCCCTGCTGTCCTTTTAGCCCCAGAGGCAGAAGATCCAAATCGCGGAAGATGTCTCCACGTCCAGAAGCCCATTAAAGCAGGGACGGTCTTTGGCACATCCGTGGGCCCCATCGGGGAGGCGAGGGCCGGAGGGAAGGTTCACGGACACAGCCTGCCTCCCGGCGGCCGGGGTCCAGGGCCAGTGATTATGAAGAGAGGTTGCCTGGGTGATGGGATTGAGAGAGTTCAACAGATCCCCCTTCTCCAAACGGTCACCACCTGTCAATCTGTCACACCACCTGCCGTGTTACCACTAAAATCGTTTGTCCCATGGATGTCAGAGCTTTCCAGAAGAGCGATGGTAGCCTCATGGGCAGCCAGAGGGGGCAGACGCCTGCGAGGAAGCCAGGTCCACCGTCCATATAAAGACGGGGCAGCGGGGGTCTCTAGGGACGATGCCGGTGCTCCCCAAGCCTGGCCCAGGGCTCTCTGTGTTGTGTCCACCGTCGCTGTGGATACGAAGAGCCCCCCAGCACCCCCTGCCCCTTCCAGTGAGCTCCTAAGTCCTTTTTTCTTAAGACATTTTGTATTATGGGAAAACAGGTGGATTCTCGCCGCACACCCGGCTGACCTAAACGCCACGCTGGCACCCAGGCTGCTGGGCCGCGGACTGCGGCCCCATCCTCCTCCTCCGCCTGGGGACCTCCTGGTCCTCGTGAGGGAAGGAGACGGATCTGTGGTTCCGAAGGAGGTCCCGCTGCTCCCGGGAACCTTCGCGCCGCGAGGCCACGTCCCCACCTGCCTCTTCCCGGTCCTGCCGGCGTCTCCAAAGCGCATACACGTCTGGGCCTTTCCCGGCGCGATGTGTGGGACGACTTGGCAGAAAGGCCGAGCGAGAGGCTGCGGGCGGGGACGCTGTTCACGCAGGAATCCGTGGTGTCCCCTGAGGAAAGCCCGCTCTTTGGAGGGCACAGGGTGACGGAAGAAGCAGCCCGTGTCGGCTGGCACGGCCGACCTTGCGTGAAGCGATTTGCCTCCCGTGTTGCCGTGAGCAAGTCGGTAAAACCCATTTTCAGGAAAGGCTGGCGCCCTCTATCCCCTGTCCTGCTCGTCACCGTCCGGCGTGACCGCCTGAATAGTGGCCGAGACGGCCGTGTTTGAGGGGATGCAAACGAGGCAGGAACCAGCTGTGCACAGCTGCCCCAGAGAACGGGCGCTGCCCGTCCTCGTCATGATCCCGCTCACGTCGGCCATCCGCCAGACCTCCAGGCCAGGAAGAAAGAAGGGCCTGGAAAGAAAGTTCAGTAAGGGCCCTGAGTGATGGTCATCAGGCAAGCTTGCCCTGTACCTAAGATATAATCGTGCTTAAAAGTATTATGTTCTTTTTATTTTATTTTACATTTTATTTATTTTTTGGTAGAGCGAGACAGAGCACAAGTGGGGGAGGGGCAGAGAGAGACGGAGACCCAGAATCCGAAGCGGGCTCCAGTTCAACGCGGGGCTCGAACTCACGAACCGCGTGATCGTGACCTGAGCCGAAGTCGGACGCTTAACGGACTGAGCCACCCAGGCGCCCCAAAAGTATTATGTTCTTTTCTTTTAATGTTTATTTTTGAGAGAGAGAGAGAGAGAGAGAGATCCCAGACCCTGAAACCTAAGGGAATCTGCCCTGCTGGGTTTCCCAATTGCTTGGGACTGGTGACCCCCTTACCCTTTCACTGTTGCCCTTTTAGAATGAGAATCTTGTAACTGTTATTCTCTGGCTGCCCTCCACTTGTGTTTGGGGAATAGATTAACTTATTTCCTAGTGTCATAGGCCCAGAGAGAGAGAGAGAGAGAGGAATTTTCCCCGGGTTGGACCATATCCAGAGTCTCACCGATACCCCATTTAGATGATGTGATTTGGAACTTTCGATGAGATACAGATGAGATTTTTTTCAACTTGAGTTGAAGCTGTCGTGGGTTGAGCCTCTCAGGGATGTTGGGATGAGGTGAATATACGTTGCACGTGGGAGAGACGTGAATATCTGGCCGCCAGAGTGTGGAATGGTGGTAGGTTCAATAACGGCCCCCCAAGGGGCGCCTGGGTGGCTCAGTCCGTTAAGCGTCCGACTTCAGCTCAGGTCATGACCTCGCGGTTTGTGAGTTTGAGCCCCGTGTCGGGCTCTGTGCTGACAGCTCGGAGCCTGGAGCCCGCTGCGGATTCTGTGTCTCCCTCTCTCTCTGACCCTCCCCCACTCACACTCTGTCTCTGTCTGTCTCTCTCTCAAGAATAAATAAACATTAAAAAGAAAAAATGAAAAAAGAAATGGCCGCCCAAAGATATTACGTCCTAATTCCTGGGGCCTAAAAATAAGGAAAAGGCATCTTTGCAGTTGCGATTAACCTAAGGATCTTGATGCGGAGGGATGACCCGAGATTGTCCAAGTGGAGCCTCGATCGAATCACCAGTGTCCTTATGAAAGAGAGACAGAGGGAGCTATACACACGGAACGGAAGTCAATGAGAAAACAGAGGCAGAAACTGGCCACCAGCCAAGGAACGCCAGCAGCCACCAGAAGTTAGAAGAGGGAAGGAAGGGGCGCCTGGGTGGCTCAGCCAGTTGAGCGTCCGACTTCGGCTCAGGTCATGATCTCACGGTTCATGGGTTCGAGCCTCGCGTGGGGCTCGTTGCTGTCAGCACATATCCAGCTTTGGATCCTCTGTCCCCCTCTCTCTGCCCTTCCCCCGCTCTCTCTCTCTCTCTCTCTCTCTCTCTCTCTCTCAAAAATCAACTTTAAAAAATGCAGTCGAGAGTCCGAGAGTCCCAGCTCCGTTGCCACACTTCCCACCACATGGGAGCTGCCTCCTCTCGTAGGCATGTGGCCTCTCACTGTGAGGCCCAGGTCCTGCCTCTGTCCTTAAACGCAGGGTCAGCCTGAGGCACACGGGGTGGGAGAGGCAGGAAAAGGGCTGGAGGTGTTCCCCTGGTGGGAGGGTCCTGCCTTCTACGTCCTTCCACGCTGCCCGCTGCGTCTCCGTCCTAGGCGTGACGTCCCGTCCCGTCCCGGCAGGTGGCACTTGAGGGCCAGGCCTCTTCCTGGCCCGATCACAACTGACCCGCCTGTGTTACAGTCTTCCTTGGTTTCGGTGGCGATAAACTCGGGCTCCGAGCAGGGGCTCCACCTCAGACAACAGCCGTGATCACGTGGGTTGGCCGTTGGGGCAGTTCTGTTAAAATCTCGTTTTGCTCGTTGCCCCCACGGATCAGAAACACAGAAGTCTGTCTCGAGGCTGGCCTCCGCGCGTGCGCTCGGAAGGGACAAAAGTCAGATGCTCTTGTCTTTCCGGGTTCTTACTCTCTCCAGGAAAACCGGCTCCCTCTGCTCTCCTGCAAGGCCAGGAGCTCCTGCAAGGCTGGGTAGCCGCCCACCCTGTGCTTATCGAGAAACTCCTCCGTGTCCCGACTGCCCTCAGGTCTCTCCAGGGCTGAAACAAGTGACCTCAAACCCGGTGGCTCAGTCTTATAGTCTGGAGGTCCGAGCCTGGCTTGGGGTCCGCTGGGCTACAACCAAGGTGTCTGCAGGGCTGTGCTCCCTTCTGGAGGCTCTGGGGGAGGATCCCATAGCCACATCTTCCCCAGCTTCTAGAACTTGTTCACGCCTCTCGTCGTGCAGCCCCTTCCGCCTTCAACGGCCACAGCACCGCACCTCTTACCCTTCTTCCTCCCCTGTGAACACACTTGGGGAAGGGGCTCACTGATAAAAGACCCTGGGGATGACACCGGCCCACTGGGATAATCCAGAATAATCCAGAATAATCCAGCTCGCCATCTCCAGCTGAGCTGCCTAGCAACCTTACTTCCGTGTGCCACTTAAGTTCCCGTTGGCCACGTGAGGTGGCATATTCACAGATTCCAGGGAGAGACACCTTTGAGGGTCACTGTTCTCTCTACTGCTCCTTCTGTTAAGACATCGTGTCTTGGGGACGCTTGCCTAGCTGGCTCAGTCGGTAGAGCATGCAACTCTTGATCTCCGGGTCGTGAGTTCAAGCCCCACACTGGGTGTGGAAGCCTACTTAAGAAAAAAAAAAAAAAGACACCGTGTGTTGATGGGCATCACTAAAGAGAAGGTGTCCCCAGGGAAGGGTGACACATTTACCACCCGTGCCCTTTGGCCCACTGGTCATGAGAGGGTTGCTGGCCAGAGAGCTATGGAGATGGGGATCCTGGAAGGAGTCCGGCAGGGGGAAGGGGGGCTTCCGTGGTGTCCATGCAGCTGGAGGAAAGAGAAACCGAGAGCCTCTGGGCTTTGAAACGTTGGGAGTCCCTCGGGGGTGATGTTGCAGCAGAGGGAGGTACCCGCTCCAGAAAAACCCCAGAGAAGGAGCAGGTGAAGCTGTTCGCAAATGAGCTGTTCTGAGAGAGGGAGTCACCGTGCCAGCTGCGCCCCCACCGCGCTGACTGCTGCTCCCCAGTGTCGGGAGCCCCGGGGGCCTCCTCACCCTCCGGCTGGAAGGTGCCGGCCTTCCCATGCATGGGGACACCGCCTCCGCCCTGCAAGTGTAGACACGTGACCGTGACCGTGACTGCTGAGAGAGGCTGCAGGGCTGGCAGGGCCGTGCGGGGAGGAGTGAAGGCAGCGTGCCCCAGAGACCGGGAGACCACCCATCCCCAGGGGCCGAACCCCCAGAAGTTCAGTGCCCCCCCATTCCTGCAGCCTCTGTTCCCTGGAGGCGGGGCCCCGCCCCTGAGCTCTGAACTTCCACAGGGAAGACCAAGCGGCTGATGGCTTTATTTTCCCAATTTGACAAAAAGAAAAGAAAAGAAGAGGAAAGGAAGAAAAAAAGAAGAAAAGAAAAAAAGAAAGAAAAAAAGAAAATGAAGAAAAGAGAAAAAAGAAAAGAGAAAAGGAAGAAAAAAGAGAAAAAAGAAAACAGAAAGAAAAGAAAAAAGGAGAAAAGGAAGAAAAAAGAGAAAAAAGAAAACAGAAAGAAAAGAAAAAAGAAAGGAGAAAAGAAAAGAAAGAAAAAAGAAAGAAAAGAAAAAAGAGAAGAAAAAAGAGGAAAAAAGAAAAGAAAGAAAAGAGAAAAGGAAGAAAAAAGAAAAAAGAAAACAGGAAGAAAAGAAAAAAAGAGAGGAGAAAAAAGAAAAGAAAGAAAAAAGAGAAGGAAGAAAAAAGAAAA
The DNA here is from genome assembly GCF_046562875.1 of Panthera onca. Classification (NCBI taxonomy): domain Eukaryota; kingdom Metazoa; phylum Chordata; class Mammalia; order Carnivora; family Felidae; genus Panthera; species Panthera onca. The sequence continues at coordinate 71,037,314 of NC_138349.1, forward strand.
AAAGAAAAGAAAAAAAAGAAAAAAGAAAAGAAGAAAGAAAGAAAGAAAGAAAAGAGAAGGAAGAAAAAAGAGAAAAAAGAAAAGAAAAAAAAAAGAAGAAAAGAAAAAAAAAAGCTGGGGTTGTTTTCTGCATGAAGCTTCTTCCCCCAAGGAATGTGCCCAGTTCAGCGTGAGTCACCTGTTGGGGTGGACTGTTGTCAGTACCGTGTCTGCAGCGGCACAGAGTGACCTCGGGGCTATGACCGGGTTCTCAGTGTCCACCAGCCCCGTGGCACGTTCTCCAGTGAGCGCGGTTGACCTCCTGGCCTGACCTTGGACCCGTGGCGGCCTCAGAGGGACTCAGCATCTCTGAGGGTCTGTGGGCTTCCGGCTGCTTTACATACTGTCGGGCGGCCCAGGCAGGCCTGCCTGGGGACCGTGTCCCTCAGATGCCCCAGAGTGAGCCAGCTCCCGTGCCGTTGAGAGTAGCGAGCGCCAGGGTCAGGCCAGCAGGACATCGGGACGGAAGCTTCTCGTTGGGGTGCGAGCTCTGCATGGTGGGAAGGCACTAAACCCCTTCTCTGCAAGTTCTCTGCTAAAAATGGGGTGTCCCCAGTCAATGAGTGAATGGAGCACCCACCTCCCAGAGCTGTCACTGTCCACAATCTGTTGACTTCCTTCCAGAACCTTCCCTGGAGCGCTGGTGAGCTGCTTTAAGGCCACAGCAAGGCTCTCCCAGCTTTCCCCCTTCATGGAACTGCTTTCCAGATGGGATACCCCAGGACAGCCTCCCCACCGTCCTCAGCCTTCCTCTCAGGGAAAACCAGCTTGGCAGGAGAGAGGTTCGTACTCCGAACATTCTTTTCTCTCACCTTCAGCGGCCACTTGAAGAAGCCAGAACAACGATCGTTGAACTCTAATGCTGCCTTGCGTATTTTCGAAACAGCTTTACCTGGTAAAATCAGATTTTCCCCAGTTGGCTCAAAGTCTCCCGGAAGCCACACTTTACTGATGCGACAGTGATGTGATGTCATGACTGAGAGACTGGGCTTTCGGGGGGCGGGGCTTTGGGAAGTCACACCCTGGCTTTATCACCCACGCGCTGTGAGGTTTGACCGAGTGGCTTAACCTCTCTGTGCTCCCATTTCTTCATCTGTAGATTAGTGGTAATAAAAGTGCCTGCTTCATAAGGTTAGTGTCAGGGTCAAAGAGAGCTAATAGAGGGACGCCTGGGTGGGCTCAGTCAGGTAACCGTCCGACTTCAGCTCAGGCCATGAGTTCGAGTCCCGCGTCGGGCCCCCCCACCCCATGCCACCCAGAACTGTCCTGGGCACCCCATGCCTCCAGACCTGGAGAGAGCACCGGTGTGAAAGCACCTGCATGCCTTTCCACCTTACCCGGTCTCAACTCTCACTCTACAAGTGGTGAAATTAGAGTCCAAAAGCATCCAGGGCTTGGGGTCATAGTGGACCTCGCCCTTCGTCAAGGGCGCACCGTCTCCGAGGGCTGCCGATTTAAGACGCACCAGCAGCTTGCCGTCCAGTGAACGGATTCCCAGCCGCCGGGGCGGCACAACCCGCTGCAGGTTGTTCAAATTATTAGGAGAAGCCCTTTCATATGGAGCCCAGCGCTGGCCCTGATTCTGAGCGGTAGCGGATAAATCCGTTTGTCCTGACAGCGCCTCAAATATTCGACAACTGGGAACTCTTCCAAGGGCCCAGAGTGGCGCTCCAAGTTACGAGGCAAGAAGAAGTGATTTAAGTGAAGTACTCGGGGCCCCATAGCCAAGTTCACGGAACCCGGAAAACAGAGGCTCTGTTTTTTGACCTGTGGTCCACACGTGGTTGAGAGTCATGTCTCCTTACTCTCTCCTCCAAGATGTATCCCAGGTCACAGGCTGCTCCTGTCTTCCTCAGCTGCTCCAGAACACGGTCCTGCCCTCCGGTGCCGGGCGGCACCCCCCCTCCCCCGCCGCCCCCCAGACTGGCCTCTTCGTGTCCACGATCGCCTTCCCCCAGTGCTGTCTCCACCGAGAGCGAAAGCCACGTTCAAAAAAGAGATCACTCGTGAAACGCCGCTCAACCTCAGTAATCGGGCGGGGAGTTCAAATTGAAGCCACGATGAGGCTCCACGTGACAGCCACCGGGGCGGCTGTAACGGAAAGGACAGACGTCGGCAAAGACGTAGAAAAACTGGGACGCTCACGCATGACTGGTGGGAATGCGACGTGGCGCAGTTGCCTTGGAAAACAGCCTGGCACCTTCTCGACGCTGGGCCCTAGGGTTTCCACGGGACCCCACAATTCCACCCCCAAGGCACCTGCCCGAGACAAAGGGAAATATCTGTCCACCCAAAACCCTGTGAAAGGTACATGGGAAATTGACTACTTTTGCCACTTCTTGTTGTGAGTCTTGAGCTACTTCAAAATAAACAATTATGTCAGTGTTTTGTAAAGTGGATTGATTGATTTTGAAATAGCAGGGGAGGGCCAGAGAGAGAGGGAGACAAGAGAATCCCGACGCGGGGCTCACACTCATGAACCGCGAGATCGGAAGACGCGCAACCGACTGAGCCACCGAAATAAAAAATAATTTTAAAAAAAGACATCAGGGGCGCCTGGGTGGCTCAGTCGGTTAAGCGGCCGACTTCGGCTCAGGTCATGATCTCGCGGTCTGTGGGTTCGAGCCCCGCATCGGGCTCTGTGCTGACTGCTCAGAGCCTGGAGCCTGTTTCAGATTCTGTGTCTGCCTCTCTCTGACCCTCCCCTGTTCATGCTCTGTCTCTCTCTGTCTCAAAAAAAATAAATAAATGTTAAAAAAAAATTTTTTTTTAATTAAAAAAAATAAAATAAGACATCAGATGAGGTTACTTCCACATTGTATTTTTTTTATTATTGTTTTTATCTTAGCGAGATGAGAGGATGATCCAGGGGAGAGGGGCAGAGAGGGAGAGAAAGAGGATCTTAAGCGGGCTCCTCGCTGACGCCGGGCTCGATCCTACGACTCTGAGATCATGACCTGAGCCAAAATCAAGAGTCAGACGCTCCACCGACTGAACCGCCGAGGCGCCCCAGCTTTCGCATTTTAAAAAACAAAACGAAAACACTGCAAAGGCTTCGAAATACTGTTAGTGTTAATCCCTCCCGCCCGGGGCCCGCTCAGTCTGGGCTTTGTCCCTGTGCCCCCCGCCTTCAGCCCTGCCACTTGCCAGCTCCCCCCAGTCACTCTGGCCCCTCCAGCCCCGTCTTTTTTTTTTTTGCCCGTTTTAGCTGCAAAGTTGACTTCCACTGCTCTGGTCATTTCCACTGCTTAGAATGTTCTGCCCCCCAATCTGAAGGACCCGCCTCCTCCTCACTGGCAGAGAAGCCTCAAATGTCCCCTCCTCAGAGATGCCTCTTGTGATGGCTCTCATGCCCCTGCCCCTCCTCTCTTCTATTTCCATGACATTTTCTGCAATGTTCTTGTTTCTGTGTGATGTCCACTGTATGTCTCTCTCCCCCAGCACATGAGATCCTTCAGAACAGGGACATCCGATGCCCAGAACAGTGTCAAGTCTATCGAAGAGGCGTAAGGAACTCCATGAAGAATGAATGTTTCTCTCTCTCTCTCTTTTTTTTTTTTTAAAGTAAGCTCTACCCCTAATGTGGGGCTTGAACCCACAACCCTGAGATCAAGAGTCGCATGCTGTAGTGACTGAGCCAGCCAGGCGCTCTGCTGAATGTTTCCCTTTATGAAGATGCTGGCAGCAACTTTATAAAAAATCCATTTCAATGTTGGCTCCTCTCAAGTGGAGAAAGTGTGTGCCCAGTGGTCCCCGTGGCCGAAGGAGGAACGGCCAGAGCGCAGCTGCGTCCCCGTGGAGAGACACCCCTGCTTAAAAGCTCTCAAAGTCTTGGGGTACCTGGGTGGCTCAGTCGGTTGAGCCTCTGACCTCAGCTCAGGTCGTGATCCCCCAGTTCATGAGTTCGAGCCCCGCGTCGGGCTCTGTGCTGACAGCTCGGAGCCTGGAGCCCGCTTCCGATTCTGGGTCTCCCTCTCTCTCTCTGCCCCCGCCCCAGCTCACACTCTCTCTCTCTCTCTCTCCCTAAAAAGAAATAAAATTAAAAAAGCTCTCCAAGTCTTGCCATTGAGGAAGGCAGGGGGCCCAACTATTCAGACTATATATGCTTTATAATTTTTTTTAATGTTTGTTTATTTTTGAGAGAGAGAGAGAAAGAGTGCGAGTGGGGGGAGGAGCAGAGACAGAGAGGGAGGCACAGAATCTGAAACAGCGGTCAGCACAGAGCCCGACGCGGGGCTCAAACCCACAAACCGTGAGATCACGACCTGAGCTGAAGTCGGACGCTCAACGGACTGAGCCACCCAGGCGCCTCTATATATGCTTTATAAATCTGAAGAATTCTGTGGATCTTCCTCCCAGAAAAAGAAAAATCGCATATACGTTCACAGAGCAATGACGCCTGCCCTGTAGCAAAGCAAACAAACAAAACAAAACAAAGGAAAACGTGTTCCTGCCCTGACTTGTCATCACCACGTCTCAATCAACCTCCTGGACCCTTTCCCAACCACTTCCGGCCCATTCATTGCTGGGCCCTTCCCTGGAATGTGCTCTATTTTCAGGGCTCTGCTCAGCTTCCCCGAAGTCCTAGCTTTCAACTGCTCCAGCTCTCTGGAATGTTCTTTCAGGTTTCCACAGCGCTTTGTGCGGAACTGTCCCCTGGGTCTGCGGTGGCTCACTGTGTCTGCACCCGCCCCCCCCTCGACTGCTGGGGAGGCCGGGACCTGGGTCTCACTGGTCTTTGCAAGCTGGCATCCGGGCAATAGTTAAAACCCGCCTCCTTGATTTATGGAAGATTCTTCTGGAAAGACCGGCTGAGATGAATTAAAATGAATGATAGCAATTAACTAATTCACATTAAACCATTAATGGAAGACGGTTTAGCTATCACCCTCGGAGTGGTGGGGGCTTGGTATCTTACATCGGAGATGCTCAGAAGACCAAAGCAGGCATTTTTTGAGGTGTGAGTGATGTGGGAAAGGAGGACTTGCCGAGGCTTCCAGATCACATGGGGCCGGCAGCCCCCACCCCCGGGGTCCCTGCCAGCAGGAGCAGAGAAAGGATACTCCGACGCACTCAGTGCCAATCATCAGATCATGGAGAGAGACCCCGAGGGGTCCCTCCATCTCTGCCGCCAGTCCTTGGCAAGATTAACGTGGACCAGGTTCGTCAACGAATTAAAAATAGTTTGGGGCCCCCCGGGTGGCTCAGTCGTTTAAACGTCCGACTTTGGCTCAGGTCATGCTCTCACGGTTTGTGGGTTCGAGCCCCGCGTCGGGCTCTGTGCTGACAGCTCGGAGCCTGGAGCCTGCTTCGGATTCTGTGTCACCTTCTCTCTCTCTCTGCCCCTCCCCAGCTCACACTCTGTCTCTCTCTCTCTCTCTCTCTGTCTCAAAAATAAATAAACATTTTAAAAAAGATAAAAATTAAAATAGAACCACCCTATGACCCAGCAATTGCACTACCCAGTATTTATCCAAAGGATGCAGGAGTGCTGATTCGAAGGGGCACGGGCACCCCAATGTTTATAGCGGCGCTGTCAAGAGTAGCGAAAGTATGGAAAGAGCCCAAATGTCCATCGACGGACGGATAAAGAAGATGTGTATATGTACACAATGGGGTAGGACTTGGCGAGCAACAAGAATGAAATCTTGCCATTTGCAACAGTGTGGATGGAACTTGAGTGTATTACGCTGAGTGAAATAAGTCCGGCAAAGACAAATACCATACGATTTCAGTCATGCAGAATTTAAGAGCCAAAACAGATGAACATAAGGGAAGGGAAGCAAACATAATATAAAACCAGAGAGGGAGACAAACCGTAAGAGACTCTTAAATACAGAAAACAAACTGAAGGCTGCTGGCTGGGTGTCGGGTGGGGGGGGGGGGATGGGCTAAAGGGGCAAAGGGGCGTGACGGAGGGCACTTGTTGGGATGCGCACTGGGTGTTCTATCGAAGTGATGAGTCACTTCATTCCATTCCTGAGGTCATTATTGTACTGTATGTTAGTGAACTCGGATTTCACTTCAACAAAATAGATACTAAAGAAAAAAGAGTAATCCACCAGCTATACAGAAAGATTTACCCAACCTACCCCCCATTCTGGAAAGATTGCCGTTTGTTTATCCTCGTACCGAAGATGTCCAGAAACAGATGTCTTGGCTCCACACCGGGCGCCTGACCTGTGCACAGATGAGACACCTTGCTGATTCATTGACTAAGCCAGGCAGACATCGAAGGGCGGACTCGAACTGCCTGCTTCGTGTCCAGCCGCCATGGGACCAGCTCACGGTTCCGTTTTCCTTCCTGTCTTTCCTTCATTTGCTTTTCTATCGGACGAAACATTTGAATCTGAGAGTAGCGCATAATACCGTCCAGGGAGCTCCGCGCCCCCCTCCGGATTATAAGGAAGTTCTCAGGGGGCGCCTGGGTGGCTCAGTCGGTGGAGCGCCCGACTTCAGCTCAGGTCATGATGTCGCAGTTCGTGGGTTCGAGCCCCGCGTCGGGCTCTGCGCCGACAGCTCGGAGCCTGGAGCCTGCTTCGGATTCTGTGTCTCCCTCTCTCTCTCTCTCTCTCTGCCCCTCCCCTGCTCATGCTCTGTCTGTCTCTGTCTCTCAACACTAAATGTTAAAAAAAAAAAAAAAAAAAAAAATTTAAGGCAGTTCTCAAAAACGAATGGATTTGCTACAGCCTGGCCCCTGCCCATGCCAGGAAGAGGGACCAGAGTGGGCGAGGCATTGGGGTCTGCCCTCTTGCCACTCGGGAGATCTAGTTCACTCGGAGATCCGGCTCTCCTCCTCCCCCAGCTTCTCAGCCTGAAACCACAAGCCGGTCTCCTTCTCCGCACTCTCCACGGAATTGCCACCGCGGATGATGCTTCTGCCACCTTGGATGCAAAAGGCCCCACGGACGGCCCCAGGCTTGGAGTCCGCAGGGATGGTCTCCCCAAGCGTCACTCGGGCTTCACCGCATCCAGCCGCTCCCAGACCACGACAACCCCAGGCCCTGATGACACGCAGGCCCCCAGGTCGCCACGGAACGGACGGCCCTCCGGGTCAGCGTAGGGTTCCCTGGGAAGGTCCCCAGAAGCCTGGATCCATTTCAGGGCGATGGAGACAGGATCTGTTTCGCTCAAAACGCTTGAGGATCTCTCCCGCCAGCCTGCGCCGGGTCCCCGCAGGCTTGATGGCCGGGAAGGGGCGTTCGCTGCCGGCCACGGTCCCCTCCAGCCGCTCAGGCTACACCCCTCGTGGTTCATGACTCTTTTTTTTTTTTTTTTTTTTTTTTTTATTTGTGGTAAGGACACAACAAAAGATCTACCCCCCGAACCGGTTTTTAAAAGTCAACGCAGTACCTTAGGCACCAAGTTATACAGGATATCTCTAGCACGTGTTCATTCTGCGTAACTGAGACTCTATGCTCATTGATTAGTAACTTCCCATTCCGCTCCCCCGGCCCCCGGCGACCGCCAGCCCCCTCTGATTCTGTGAACGTGACCGCCGTATGCACCTTCGACGGGCATGCCTCGTTTTATGACATCTAGCCTTGTTGCGCTTTGCAGATATTGGGTGTTGTTGTTTTTTGGGTTTGTTTGGTTTTTTTTTTTCCGGGCTGAAGGTTCAAGACTTCCGCGGAGGAAGTCACTGCGCATGTGGAAACAGCAAGAGAGCCGGACTCAGAAGCGGAGCCCGAAGACGGGACTGAAGGGCTGCCTCTCACGATCAGACTTGAACGGATGAGGCGTCGCTTCTTAGGGACGTGAAGATGCTGTGAAGTCTGTTGAAATGACAACAAGGGATTTAGAATATCACATAAGCTTAGTTGAGAAGGCAGCGGCAGGTTTTGAGAGGATCCACTCCGATTTTCCAAGAAGTTCTACTGGGGGTAAAATGCTATCGAACAGCATCGCGGGCCACAGAGGAATCGTCCTCGAACAGAAGAGGCAATCGATGCGACAAACTTCATTGTTGCCTTAAGAAATGGCCACAGCCACCCGGCCTTCAACAGCCACCACCCTGATCAGTCAGCAGCCAAAAACATCGAGGCGGGACCCTCCACCTGCAAAAAAGATTACGACTCGCCGAAAGCTCAGATGATGATGGCACTTTTAGCAATAAAGTATTTTTAAATTAAGGTCTGTATGTTGTTTTTTTAATGTTTATGTATTTTTGAGACAGAGGGGGGTGGGGAGAGGGAGACGGGGGGGGGGGGGTGGCGGGGAGGGGCAGAGAGAGAGACAGAGGGAGACACAGAATCCAAACCAGGCTCCAGGCTCTGAGCTGTCAGCACAGAGCCCGACGCGGGGCTTGAACTCACAAACCCGTGAGATCATGATCTGAAGCAAAGTCGGCCACTTAACCGACTGAGCCACCCAGTTTTTTTAGACATAATCCTATTGAACATTTAATAGACCACAATCTGTAGCAAACATCCTGTAAAGTGTAAACATAACTTTTCTACGCCCTGGGACACCAAAAAATTTATTTGACTCAATTGTGACATTTGCTTGATTGCAGTGGTCCTGGAAGAGACCCCTCCATATCTCCGAGGCATGCCTTTAGAAGCGGGGTCCTGAATTACTTGCCTTTTCTGCGTCTGGCTTATTTCACTCAGCATAATGTGCTCAAGGTTCATCCATGTTGTCACGTATTGCAGACTTTTCTTATTTTAAAGGTTGGATCGTATTCCGTCTTGTGTACATTCCCCGCTTTCTTTATTCCTTCGCCTGTTGGTGGACATTTGGGTTGTCCCCACCTCTTGGGCTGCTGTGGAAAACACTGCCGTGAACACGTGAGCACGAATCCTTGAAGGCCCGGATTCGGTTCTTTTAAATAAATGCCCAGAAGCGATCGCTGGGTCCTGTGGTCGTTCTGTTTTCAAGGTCTCCAAAGAAGACGCACAGGCAACCAACAGGTATACGAGAAACAAAGGCCAGCATCACTAACCGTCGGGGCAATGCGACCCGAGACCACCATGGGATCCCCTTTCACACCTGCTGGGATGTCTGTTATCAAAGAAAGAAGACAGCGAGGGAGGCGGGGGACGTGCAGAAATTGGAGCCCTGTGCGCCTTCCTTGAGAATGCAAAATGGCACAGCTGCCGTGGAAACAGCCTGGAGGCTCCTCTCTACTTTTTGCGGATCAGCATAGCTGGAATCCTCACTTCTGTGAACACGTTTTGCTTTGACCTGGAGGCAGCCCCTCTTCTCAAGCTCGAGGATAACACCCTCCACAAACAGGGGCGGCTGCTAAAACACGCAGACTTCAGAAGCAGGTGACTTCTTAGGGTTCGAGCGGTGTGCTGGGTAGGGAGAGGGGGAGGAGGAGGTGGGGGAGGTCTTAGAGCTGTTTGCCCCTCCCACCTCCTCAGATCTAGATAGGGGGAGCTCTCTGCAAGGCCACCTGCCTTGTAGGGGCAGGGAGGTCTGCTGGGCCTCCTGGCACCTACGGCCAACGCGGCATCACAGGGCATCCCCAGGACATCAAGACCGCCAACAGGCAGCAGGAGTAGAGGGCATCATGTGGACGCCGGAGGCCTTCCCTGCGCAGGTGACCCTCCCCGCCTGGACCCTGGTTGCTTTGGATCCACAACATCCCGGAAAGCTAAGGATGAGATCTCAGAAATAGAAAAGATCCAGAATGGGACGCCCAGGCCAGCTTCAGGCACAGTTTATGTTAGCAAAAAGCTGGCTTGCTTGCTTTTTTATTTTTTATTTATTTATTTTTTAACATTTATTTCTTTTTGAGAGATCATGAGCAGAGGAGGGGCGGAGAGAGAGGGTGACACAGAATCCGAAGCAGGCTCCAGGCTCCGAGCTGCCAGCACAGAGCCCGACGCGGGGCCGAACACGCAAATCGCGAGATCAGGACCGGAGCCGAAGTCGGACGCTTAACCGACTCCGGGCGCGTCCAATTATAGCAAGTTTGTTAGGGATTTAATGTCTTATTTGCTAGGCTTTCCTTGGCCAGCGGGGGGACAGCTGGACCAGACAGAGCTGGAGCCCCCGTGGACACGGGTGGCCTGGTGAGGTGAGAAGCAGGACTCATCTGGCTGGGCTGCAGGACTGTCCTCGGACCAGCACCCACCTCCCACCTGTGTACAAGGAACTGGGTGACAGAGAGCAGGTGGCCTGCGACAGTGCTGACTTCCAGTGTGCCCTGGGTTTGTCACTCAGCGGGCTGAGCCCGTGGTGCTGGTAATGAGGACGGCAGTGCCCGGATGTTCGCATCCCCAGTGTCATCACCGGGTCCTTGGGAAGGAAGCCAGGCAGGTGTTCTTACCCCAGAAGCCACAAGAGCAGAGCCTGTCCCTGGAGAGGCTGACCGTGTGACATACCTGGGACCCCCACGGAGCGGGCAAGGCCATGTTGGCGGAACAGGACCAGCAGGGATTCCTTGGGTCTGTCTGGCTCCCTGCTCTGGGGGGAGGAGTGGGGCCTAGGGAGACCGCCCCGTCCCGCACACCTCCCCTGCACCAGGGTCGTCCCCGCCTTTCTGGTCACTTGGACTCTGGGCCTCCTGGGCTCTGAGCACGGCTGGCCCGGGAGGCCCTTCCTGCTGTTCCAGGCTGCCCTCTCCCGTGAAGCGCAGGTACTGCGCGGCCGAGCAGCAGGGACTCCAGGGAACCCGCTGCAAACCCTGTGCGGCCCTCTGGCGACCTCCGGGCGCGTCCGAGCCCCGTGTCCAACCCACCAACTCTGCGTTCCCCTTGGCTGTTCGGGACGGCCCCCCAAACGGAAGCAGATAGGGTCCCATTTTCACATCAGAAGCCAGGGCCCTTCGGCCTCCTCCGGGCAGGACTCCGGGGAGGCCCTGGAAGCCCAGCCCCTCCAGAGCTGGGCTCCATACACACCGCAGCCCTGTTTTCCTTCCACCTTCCCCCCACCCTCGCCCCCGGCGCAGTCCCGGGGGCTGCACACCCCTCTGCGGAGCCGCTCCCCGCCCTCCCCCTGGTTGGGGGAGCCTCTCAGTCCTCTGACTGCCCAGATTTGGCCCCCTGGGGGCATGGCAGGACCTGAGGGGCAGGAAGAAAGATATGGGGCTAATTATTCCCCTGGCCCCACTGCATGATGGGCTTTAGGCTGCTCCCACCCCACCCTTTCCTCTCCCTCCGCGTCTCTCCTCCCCGTCCCTCCCCTAGTCTAGTAACCATTTCCTGTCCTTATCCCTGAGGCCAGGTAACCCCCCCTCCCCCCTCCTCCCCCCTCACTGCTCCTTGCTTGTCTGTGCTCATGTTCTTGGTTTTCCCGCAGCACTGGAGTCAACTGTCTTTGTCCCGCTGGGCCTCTTGGGGCCTCTCTAACCATAGCCCCTCCTCTCCCCACGACAGCCCTGCACAGCCCTGCAGCTCTGCTCTGCCCCAGGCACCGCTTGCTCTAGACCAGTGGTCCCCCACTTGGCCTGGGGTGGGCCGGGCATCCCCACATGATCCCAACACAGCAAGCCTGAGCGTAAGCCGCAGTGGGTCCCTGATGCTGCTCGACTGACTTCCTCCTTGGAACTTTCTCTGATCTGAGCCTCTGAACCTAACCTGACCCTCCCTCTGCCTCATACCCCAGCATCCTGCAAAACCTATTTCTTCTTCTTCCACATACCTGACATCTTTTAAAAAGGCTCCTGCGTCCTCTCCCAACTGCTAGAACATAAGCCCCAGGAGGGCAGAGATTTGTCAGGCGTCTCTACCAGTGCCTGGTGCCTAATCAGCACCCAGTACACATTTGCTGGTTGAATGAATGCCGAATTCAGCAGCAAGGACTTTCCCCGTTCCTGGCCCCATGGCATCATGGTTTATGGTCTTGATGACTTGTGTATTGTCTCTCTCCTTTCTCTGGACCAGTGGAGACTTTGTGTGTCCTATTTATTGTGTATCCACAGTGCCTAGAATAACCCCTGGATCCCAAACTCGGAACATACTTGTTGAACGAAGGCTCTGTACGTTTCACCTTCGTTGAGGCTCATAAGGTGTACTTTGCTGCCCTCTGCTGGACAGACATGGGAAAGGCGTCATCTCAAAGGAGGACAAATTTCGGGAGGGCAGTGGGGGGAGCGCGGGGCGAGGGAGGGGCGGCAGACCAAAAATTGGGTCTGGAAGGTGATTGAATCAAGGTCAGACCAGGTTGTTAAATATTCCTCTTTTTCTCATTCTAACACTGTTGAGATCAGACAAAGCCGCCTCCATTTCATTCTTCCAGAACTCCAATCGTGGGCAACAATCCTTCTGGATTTTTAAATATTCCATCCCGTTATCTCCATGAATATACTTGCAGGTCATGGGTGTCGACTGGGGGGTTTATTACTCATGGTCTCTAGACTTTTTCCCCGGTTGGATGGTGAATGTGACCAAAAAGTGACTGCTACCACAAGGTGTCCAAGGTCAGGTGGCTAAGGGCGGGGGCAACCGGGTGAGGGAGTCTTGATGACAAGTCTTACCCCATGTTTTTCTAGTTCCTGGGACTTGGGAGAGGGTGGGGAGGGGGACAGGGAGGGTGAGTCGGCCACTGTCCCCTAATCAGGGTGTGCCTGGTGCAGAGCGTCCGTGTTCAATCGACTTTGACTCCTTCAGGAGCAGGTTTCTCCCTCCAGATTGAATATTTCTTCTCTAAGCGTAAGTTTTAACATGGACGGATCTCACGTTCTCTTGCCCTGTGGCGTCAGGGTGATTAAACTGGGGCACAGTTGTTGGGCTTGTACCTATTAGTCCAAGACTCTCCCCATGGCAAATCCCAGAGCCTTCGGCCCAAGATGAACCAGTGTCACCCAGTTTTACTCCATGAAGCAAGCACGATTCATTTTGTGAAGTCATATTCACACCTGACATCTCTCTGGCCCATATAGATCTCCTGTAATAAATCCTATAAAAATATGCTACCCCAGTGACAGAACACGGTTCAGCCAATGTATCCCCATTTGTGGGTGAGAAAACATAGTCATTGTTTCTTAATTTTAAAAAAAAGCTAATATAGTTTGAGGGTGGGGAGGGGCAGACGGAGGGAGAGAGACAATTCTAAGCAGGCACTGCACTATCAGCATGGAGCCCGATATGGAGCTCGAACCCACGAACCATGAGATCACGACCTGAGCTGAAATCAAGAGTCAGATGCTTGGGGCGCCTGGGTGGCTCAGTCGGTCAAGTGTCTGACTTTGGCTCAGGTCATGAGCCAAAGGTCTCACATTTCATGTGTCTGAGCCCTGCCTTGGGCTCTGAGCTGACAGCTTGGAGCCTGCTTGGGATTCTCTCTCTCGCTTTCTCTGCCCCTCCCTGTCTCTCTCTCAAAATGAATAAACTTAAAAAGAAAAAAGAATCAGATGCTTAACCAACGGAACCACCCAGGTACCCCATTCCTTGATTATTTTTTTAACATACTATTATTATTCTGGTCACGAGGTATTTGTGTGTGTGTGTGTGTGTGTGTGTGTCTCCCACTGTTTGGCAACCCATGACGGAAGAGAGCGTTCTTGTTCGTCCCCAGTATCTAGTAGATTAGAAGAGTTCAATAAAAGTTTCTTCAATGAATGGCTTTTATACCGCTTTCCTTCAGCTTTCCTCTCTCTCAAACCAGAAAGCAGCTGTTAGCTTTTCTGAGTAGTCCCATGAGCCCCAAGAGATGGCAGGGAAGACTGGGACCCTAGTATCAGTAAAATAAATTTTGTCATCCATTCCCGGCTATAAAGGGTCTTCTGTCTCCTTGTTGAAGTCTTTTTTTTTTTTAAATGTTTATTTATTCTTGAGAGAGACAGAATGTGAGTGGGGGAGGGGAAGAGAGAGAGGGAAACACAGAATCTGAAGCAGGCTTCAGGCTCCGAGCGGTCAGCACAGAGCCCGACACGGGGCTCGAACTCATGAGCCGTGAGATCATGACCTGAGCTGAAGTCGGATGCTCAACTACTGAGCCACCCAGGCGCCCCACCTTGTTGGATGTCTTCTTTCTGGGGTGTCTTGCCCTCATGTCTTTGGTACAGAGGGTCACGTCCCCCCCACCCCTACTTGAGAGGAGGTAAGAGTCCCTGTGGGGCAGTGAGACTTGAAAACCGGGATACAAGAGAACAGAAAGGAAGAACCCAGATAGAGCAGGAATATCCCACAATGTCCCCTGTGCTCAGAGAGGACAATCAGGGAACGACTTCAGGGCTCACCAAAGTTATGTGAGGAAAAGGGAGGAGGGAAGGAAGCGGCAGGGAGAGGGGAGAAGGGGAGGGTAGAAGAGGGTGGAGAAAATGGAGAGGGGAAGAGAGAGGAGTGAGAGGCAGAGAGATGTAGAAAGGAAAAATGGAGGGAGGGATACAAAGATGGTGGAGGTTAGAAAATAATCACATCAGGGGTCAACAAGACATCATGAAATAAAGACAAATTCATCACTTACAAAAACATTTGGCGAGCAGGGCGCCTGGGTGGCAGTCAGTTAAGCGTCTGACTTTGGCTCAGGTCATGATCTCAAGGTTTGAGTTTGAGCCCCGCACTGGGCTCTCTGCCGTCGGCACGAACCTGCTTCAGATCCTCTGTCCCCCCTTCTCTCTGCCCCCCCCCCCCCGCTCTCTCTCTCTCCCTCTCTCTCAAAAATTAAGACGTTGCCAAGTATGTGCGGTGAGGATGTTTTAATTCGGATTTTAAGTTGACAAGCACACACTTCTCCAAATCTTTCCATTCTTCTGTGATGTGTCAAAAGAAGACTGGAAACTGGGATCTGACATTTCGTCCCTCATAAGTATTTTCTGTGTTCACGACGAGCCCCATCTTGTGGCCTTGTAGGATATCGCCACCAAAGCCAAAGTCACGGACCCTGTGTTTTGTTGATGCCCCCACCTACCACCTCCCATTTTCCCTCGTTCACAAGGACCTAATTTCTGAGAAACTTCACCCCCGTTTCATGCGTCCAATTCTAGAACCTTCTGGAAAGGGGGAGGAGAATGACAGGCTGTGGTGATGGCAGCAGCTGACAAGTGGCAGGCTGCACAATCCGGCCTCTGATGGGTAGAGACCCTTTGTTCCCACTTGCCCACCACCCCCAACATGAACAATGGGAGGGGGAGCCTGAGGAGGCCCCCACGGGAACCCCTCTGACTCTCCCCAGGATTAGCAGCAGAGTTGAGAAGGCTCAGATGTCCAGACATGCCTGCGGCCCCCGGGGCCCCCTTATCTGCCAACACTCTTTTCCTTTGGGAGCGTCCCTAGGGTGGGCTCACCAGGCTTTGCCCAACCTCTTCTATTAGTCTGACAACAGATCCCATGATGCTTTTCACGAATTTCCTTCATCATACCCTCCCTCCCCCAGAAGAAACCACCAGAGAGAAGCAAATGCAATGTATTTAAAAAGGTTTTTTTTGAATGTTTTTATTTATTTTCGAGACAGAGACAGAGCATGAACAGGGGAGGGGCGGAGAGGGAGGCGCAGAATCCGAAGCAGGCTCCAGGCTCCGAGCTGTCAGCACAGAGCCTGACGCGGGGCTCGAACTTACGGACTGTGAGATCATGACCTGAGCGGAAGTCGGACACTCCACCCACTGAGCCACCCAGGCGCCCCGCAAATGCAATATATTTGATTGTATTTCAAAGTTGCTGATTGTAGACAAACTGAAGAAAAATCACATGAGAAGTCTGAATTACACTGTATATACATATACATATATATGCACATGTATGTATGTATGTATATGCCGTACTTCACGTTTTAGAACTCAGAAATTAGCTCATGGCATACAAAATTTGTAAAAATGTATTGCAAGCATGTCTTAGTGTGAAATCAAAGTCTTGACAAAAGGGTAGGCTTTATCTTCACAAAAGGGATGGGTACGTAGTTGTGTGACGTCCCCTGAGGGCTACATATGTGCAGTTCACGAGATTACAAATTTCCTCCTAAAGATTCTTTTTTTAAAACTTTAATGTTTATTATTTGAGAGACGGAGCATGAGTGGGGGAAGGGCAGAGAGAGAGGGAGACCCAGAATCCGAAGCAGGCTCCAGGCTCTGAGTTGTTAGCAAAAGAGCAGGACACGGGGCTCGAACCCACAGACCGCGAGATTATGACCTGAGCCGAAGTCTGCTGCTTAACTGACGGAGCCACCCAGGCCGCCCCCCTCCTAAAGGTTCTTAACTGAAAACTGTAAGGAAAAGCAAAATAATGGAATGGTGCAAAGGCATTTTCAAATAAAACGGCAATCTTCCCAGATTCTTTGGCAGGGATTTCCCTGTTGCTGATGGCTGGTGCCCTTGAACTTGGGGTCAGTGGGGACCCCCACCTGAGGAAGAGGAAGAAGGTGAGCGGCTGGGAGCTGGCTGCCGGCATCCTCTGGAGAGAGGCAGTCGTCTTTGTAATTTTGGTCCTTCTTCATCCCAAATCACCTCTCCCCAGGAGCCCAGGAGTCAGGGCTTCGATTCATGGCTATTTTCCGCTCCTCCTCAGTTAAGATGACAGCTGCCAGCAGGGGTGTCCCGCTCCAGCCCACAGCCCGGAGTTAAGGCCACCTCCTGCCCACAGGATGCCCTCCGGGACCTTCCTGTGTTGAGAGCTGCCCCTGGCTGGAGACATCCGGGAACTGACAGAGCGTTCCCTGCTTTCTGGGGTGTCCTGTCCCAATGTTGGGCAGCTCTACGCATTGCAAATTGCTTTCCCCACTGAGCGGAAGCCTGGTGACGTGCACCACATGGAGAAGGGGACTAGGCAGTCCAGAGACAAATGTCACGTTCCCTCCTGAGTCAGTGCTTCACCAACCAAGCTAATCGCCCTGTTTTCCCAACCGCCCCTCTTACCATTTGGTTTCTATGTGGACCCACTGTCCTAGCCTCCGGGACCCCCTCACTGGTCAAAGTCTCTTCCTGTAGGATGGTGGGCAGGACTAGACTCACGGCTTGACGGGGACAGGAACTAAAACAGCATTTGTCCCACTTTGGACACTGTACTTCTATTGATAAGCACTGATAAGCATTGATGAGGGGACACACTTTAAAAAGCCACAATAGACTATGTATGGCATTAATGACTCCAACATGCCTCACTAATAATAATAATAAAAAAAATCCCACAATCCCACCACTCCAGATCTTAAATTTCTACCTAAAAAATGAATACAACTGTTCTGTTCTTTCTAATCTATTGACATAATAGAAACCACATCTCCTTCTTCCTTCTTTTGTTCACTCCTTCTATATTCTATCGCGGGGAGGCAGCTCTCAAGTATGAAACTAGATGCTTTTTTTTTTTTTTTTTTTTTTTTTTTTTTTGGTATCAATTTAACTAAAAAAACCCAAGCAGTTCAACTCATTTTTCCCAACCCCCTTCCCCTACCTCTGGCAACTACCAATCTGTTCTCTACGAGCTTAGTTTTCTATATACTGTATATGTATATTTTTCTGGATTCCACATGTAGGAGAGATCGTACAATATCTGTTTTTCTCTGACTCAGTTCACTTAGCATTAATTTCCTCGAGGTCCATCCATGTTGTCACGAATGGAAGGGTTTCATCCTTCTTAAACGTTAAATAATGTAATATTCCATTGCCTATACATATATATGTATATGTATAGGCAATGGAATATTATTTATATGTATACATGTATATATGTATGTATGTATATATATTTATGTGTATATATACGTATATATATACACACATATATATGTATATATACACACACACATATATATGTACACACACACACACACACACACGCCACATCTTTATCCATTCATTCACTGATGGACACTTAGGTTGTTTCTACGTCTTGGCTATCATAAATAATGCTGCAATGAACATGAGGCTGCACATACCTTTTCAAATTAGCGTTTTCATTTTCTTTGGATAAATACCCGGAAGCAGAATTGCCAGGGGCGCCTGGGTGGCTCAGTCGGTTAAGCGTCCAACTTCGACTCGGGTCGTGATCTCGCGGTTTGGGAGTTCAAGCCCCGCGTCGGGCTCTGTGCTGAGAGCCCTGAGCTCGGAGCCTGGAGCCTGCTTCGGATTCTGTGTCTCCCGCTCTCTCTCTGCCCCTCCCCCACTCACACTCTGTCTCTCTCTCTCTCTCTCTCTCTCTTTCAAAAATAAACATTAAAAAGGAATTAAATTTAAAAAAGGATTGCTAGATCATCCGGTAATTCTTTTTTTTTTTTTTTCTTAAGTAATCTCTAGGCCCAAGGCGGGGCTTGAACTCATGACCCTGAGATCAAGAGTCACATGCTCTACTGATTGAACCAGCCAGGCACACCTGGTAGTATTATGTTTAATTTTTTGAGGAACAGACGCATTTTTAAAAAGACGGCCAGGGCTAGTGAAAAAGCTAATTAAAGTAGCTAAAATCTCATCTTCCCAGTGAATGTTTTTTTCTAGCGCTGCTTTTGCTAAAGTTGTGGCTCTTTCCTAGTGGAGGAGTGTGGGACATTAGAAGTTAACTGGGGGCAAGCAAACCCTCACACCAGCTGTCAGGGTGAAGAGGTCAGTACCCCATTTCCTTGGAGGAAATTAGAACCAAGTATAAGCCACAGGGGGAATGGAAGGAATAAAACTTTTGTAGCTGCAGATTGGTACTTAGGAGATGAGAAACTTTCTTTTCGCTTGGCTAGGACTTCTCGTAGGACCCCTTTTTGACTAGCTGCTCACGTGTGGTGCAGCACGTTCCAGAAACACTGAGGTCGAATTGGCTCTCAGGGCCAGTGCTTTCCAGAGAAGCTTACGCATAATTGGCTGCATGGCAAATAGGCAATTTTGGGTCAGATATGGTCTGGCTTCAGCCTCTTCGGAGGATGCGATTCTGTCTTTTCTAGAATCTGCCACACCAGGTGCATCTGGTGCCCGCCGGGGTCAAGTGCCCCACATTTCAGAGGGGGCATGGGTGGGTCTGCCTGCCTCCCTCACTGCCTGGTGCTGAGGCTGGGTTCCCTGAGGAACCCAGAACCCAGGACAACGGCGGTGCACGGCCACACACGATGAGCCAGAGCCTTCCAGGCTCCTGGCGACTGCGAACTTCTTCTCTGGCACAGCTGTAGAGTTCATTCGATTCTGGTGGCCGGGCCTTGTCTAATGGAGTCAATAAACTGAATGTCCTTGTCCAGAATGATCCAGACACCAAAGTTTTCCTATGTAACTCATTTGAGGGTTTTTTTTTTTTTAATTTATTTTGAGAGACCAACAGAGACTAAGTGGGGGCGGGCCAGAAGGAGAGAGAGAGAGAGAAAGAGAAAATCCCAAACAGGCTATGTGCTGTCAGCGTGGAGCCCGACATGGGGCTTGAACTCACAAACTGTGAGATCATGACCCGAGGCAAAACCAGGAGTCAGATGCTTAACCGACTGAGCCACCCCAATAACCCACTTGAGTTCTGAAATATGACCTTAGTATTATAATGTTCCATTGACTACAGTCAGACCTTGTTCAAACTTGAGGCTTTTTAGGAAGCAGAGTGTGGGGACAAGAGACAATGTGAATGAAACAGAGAAACCGGGAAGGAAGGCAGCAAATACAAACAGAAACTCACCCACGTTCCGTTCCCTGAAGGATTACCTTACCCGATTCTAACTATAGCCGCAGCCCTGGGACTGCGGCCCAAACCACGTGAAGCTCAGTGCATTTGGCCTAACAGAGCTTTGCTCTGGAGAAGCTTCTAGGTATTTGTTGTTTTATTCTCCGTAAGGGTCGGGATGCTCCTTGTTCTGATTTTCTTTTTCAGACTCTGTAGCAAAGACATCCCACAGCGGTGGCTGGCCTTGGGATGCCACCTGCTGCACCCCCCCCTCCGTGGTGAGAAACACTTATTGGGCCCTCCCCAGACCCCAGCAGTGGCCAGCTACTAACTGAGCCAATCCAGGGGCAACCAGTCTCTCCAACCCTTGGAAATACTGGAGCCAGGTGGATTTGAACTGGAGCAATTCTCCAAGGCTCTCAGACTCACATCTGCAGGACGGGGTCCTACAGGCTTTCCTAATCAGTACTCTAGGTCCCTCTGTCCTCCTTCCGGAAGAACAGAAACTCGTCCCGGCGTTGCAGGGGCTCCAAGAGACCCCCGGCGGAACTGCCGTCTGCTTCAAGCACGTATCTGAAAACAGGTGGTTACCGTTTAAAAACCAGAGCGCTAAACTGGTGTAGGTCCCCTCTGATTACTCGGTAACGCAAAGCCACCCACCGGCCTGTCGCAAGAGCGTCTCTCTGGGTTAATGCGGACGACCACGGAAACTGGCAGAAGGGAGGAGGAATCCCCCATCTGGAAGGCAGGTGGGAGTTTTCTTCAATGGCACAGGCACCCAAGATACAGCTTGACTCACAGGACCAGGGTATCGATACCTATTTCTCTAAGTCAAGACTTAACTGAATTTCTTTTTTAAACTGCTCAGGGGCGCAGGACGCTAAAAACAGTTTAAGATCATGCACACTAGCTCACACACCAAGAAGTCTTAAAAGAGTAGCCCGTGGTTTTGTCCCTGATCTTTTATTTTCTTTTAGTAAGCATACGCGACACCCAGCGTGGGGCTCGAACTCACGACCCCACGATCAAGAGCCGCGTGCTCTACCCACGCAGCCAGCCGGGCGCTCCTTGTCCCTGACCATTGAAACAAACTCGCATATTCGCAAAGGATCAGCATCTAAATAGACTTTTATTTTTTCTTTTACTTATTTGGACAGAAAAGAAACTTCATCAGCTTTCATTAGAGTCTCCCTAAGTGTTGGAAACACATTAAACTCAGAAATAGTGGACCTTGTAGAAAAGCATCACAAATTAAAAATATATTTCTCCATGTGGTAAAAGTGCTTTCAATCCAATTAAAGGACACGGCGAAGGTGTTTGGAAACACAATTTAAAATTTGGCCTACAATCCGTGGCGTCGGATTCAAACCACAGGGCGAGGGGGATCATCACGAACGCAGGCTGCAGGAATGGCGTGGAGTTCAGGAGCATGCGGCCAGCAACACGTTTAATTAACTGAGTGTGAACAAAGAAAAACGTCCCAAAGCCTGAGTAGAATAGATTTTGCATTTGTTAAAAAAAAAAAAAAAAAAAAAAAAATGAGGGGGCTACGTAAACCAGGCTGCAGGGGGATCGTGTAACTCCAGGAATCGCTCATTTCTTGTCTGCGGGGGACGGTCAGACCAGGGGATCACCCTGGCCCGGGTCTCCCCCGGAGGCACGCGGACCTGGGCGCAGGAGCCCCAGATGCCAGCGGCCTTGGCATGTACTTCTCGCGGTCCTACGGGGAGATCGCCCCCAACAAAGCTGGTCACCCGGTCACCTTCCCGGGTCTGCCCGTGCCAGCCGCGGGGCTCTGGGGCAATGGGGTCAGAGGGCACACCCAGCCAGGTGACCACACACGGGGCGCGAGAATTGGCCAGTGTCACCCCCAGACGTGTTGGCGTGCGTTGCAGCAACGCCCCGTGTTTTCCCAAACAAGTGATTCTGCCGACGATCAGGTCTACGGCAACGCTTAAGGCCTACAGGGCCCCCCGTGCTCCTTGATGGAGTGGAAGCACGTCCGTTCTGGGAGCAAGCTGCCCTTTCCGGTCCTGGCACAGTCACGGGGCCCAGAATACCGAACTGTGACCACGCAAACAGCCTCGGCTGGGGCGAAGGGAGGGGGCGGAAAAGAAGGGGGACATTTTCCTTTTACAGAAGATCTTAAGCAACGGTAAGAAAATAACCTGAAGATATATTGAAAAATAAAAAACAGCATCACACGTCACTGCGATTCCGTTGGCATTTTCCCTCTCTCCCCCGTCCACCAGCCAGGGAGATGAAATGAGTTAGGAACGCCTCATCCTTGACTCAGAACGGGCAATCGCTGCCCCATTTCATCCCTGCGTGTCAATGGCACCCAGTTTGCGTTCCTTGTTCCAGGAGCCCCGTTCCAAGCCGCCTGCGTGAGGCAGGTGCGGGGCGACGCTCGGGTCTCCTGTCCACACCGGCACGGCCTTAGCGGTGCACAGCCCCACCTCTGCTTGCCTTGGTCACCATCGGGACACGGCAGGAAACTGAACCGCGTCACAAACGTCTTTACGTCTTTAGAGAGCAGGCATTTCTAGCAGGACGTGCTACGGCTCATCCCATCCCTGGCGCCTCCGGCGGCAACAGCCTTCCCAGGGCCCCTGTACCGAGCTGAGCTCCACGGGTGTCACGAGGAGGCAGCGCCCTGCTGGGCCAATGCCACGGACAGCGCGCCCGCCGGCACGTGGAGTCTGGGTGCGGCGCCCGCCCCGGCACCGGGTGGGTGGCCGCTTCTGGAGGGAGGACATGCTCTTCTTCGAATGGGAACCGGGACGGGCAGCCGTCCTCTGACCAGGCCCACCCTGGTCCCCGTGGAAGCCGTGGGCACCCCTCCGGGCTGGGGCCACCCCCGGGAAGGGGGGTGGGGGGGCACCCGCAGGGCTCTGGCTGGGCAGGTCAGAATGGCCCGCTCCCTCCCTCCTCCGGCCTCCCGGACCTGGTCCTCACTTAGGCCTGGCCGCCTGGCATCAGTGGGCTGGGGAGGCTTCCTCCAGACCCAGCAGCTCCCTCACCAGTCTCTCGCCGAACTGCGCCCGGCTGTACCTCTTCACGTGGTAGGCGTCTGACATCTTGTACAGGATGTAGGCGTTATTGATCGCGATGCTGATGGCGAACCAGAACACCTGTTGCCAGGTCTTGTTTGGTTTATGAGAAATGAAATACCTGCGGGGGCGGAGGAGTAAGAAAGGCTCAGCCGGATGGTTCGTGGGCGCCCGGGTCAGGGGAGATGTTCCCCCAAAAGGCCCCATCACGGTCAGGGCCGCCGTAGGGGGGCCGCGGGGGTAGGAACCGGGCCGGGGGGTCAGCTCTCACTACAGCTTAGTCACGGTCAGCCTCACTTAAGACAAAGAAGATGAAGACAATTCCTAGTAGAGGATTAGGTGCGGCGGGAGGAAGCCACCAGAAGAGATGCCGAACTCGGGAGCCCGGCCTCCGATGGCTCAGAAGCTCCAAGGGAAGAGGGCCTGGGGGGCTTCCCTCTTTGCTAAGGGACCCTCTCGGCTGCCGCGTCCCGTGCATCCTGAACTGCTTCCGTTCCCCAAGGTCAAGTACACCCTCAGCTGCAGGCCCCTGCGATGCGTCCCCTTCCTCCCGAGGGCACGTCTCCTCGCCACCCCCGCCTTCCCTTCGGATCCAGGATGGATGTCACGTCAGGGAGGCCTCTGCCCCGAGACGGAGGATGGTGTCCCTCCAGGGCCAAGAGCCGGCTTACGACTCAGGCCCACGCCGTGTCCTCCCATCTGCACGTTTGTCTCTGCCTCACCCCCCCAGACGTGCCTGAGGGTCAGCATCCCCGCCACGGCTGGCGCAGAGCGGACCCAACGCGTCTGCGATACAAATGCAGATTTCTCTGTAATAACCTCACGGACTCAGCAGGTGCTGAGCAGAGCACGCGGTAAACATTTGTTCAATGACTCCCGGTGGCGTGGGGCTGCCTTTCGAACCTGGGCTGAGTTTTCCAGGGGGAACCGGGTCCTCGGTTTTCTCTGCCACGGAGAAGCCCAGCACGTTACCCTCCAAGTGGGCAGAGTAAGCGCCCACCTGCCTTTTGGGGGTTCCTCCAGCCTCATTCTAGGCTGGGAGGCTCAACCCTACCAATTTCAGAGTCCCACTCAGGTTCACCAGCCATCACTCCCGAGCTCCTGTCACCGCGCCGTGGGTGACGCATCCCGTCTATGCTACGCGTGTGCTTCAGACGAGGCCACCCCCGGAGCAGGTGCCCAGAGGTGAAACAGCTCAGAAACCTGGGCTGGAGAACACGGGGCCCAGCGTGTGGACACCGGGGGCTGATGCTGCGTGGTCCGTGGGTGCCGGGGTGGGGGAGGAGAGCGGTCTGGGCAGGGGACAGAGGGAGCAGGCTCTGCGCTGAGTGCTGAGAGATGGCAAGCCCCGGGTGAGCGGAGGGAAGGGCGTCCAGGGGCAAGGGTGACAGGGAAGGAGGCAGGGCGCCCAGAAGTGAGGGGGCTGTGCGGGTGAGCCTGGAAGACCAGGACGGGGCTCAGGATTTTGTCTCACAGGGGCTACATCTGTCCACTCGGACACCGGGGCACTGCTGACCACCCACCAATCTCCATGCCGTGCCGGTGAGCCCCGCGGCTGCCTCCACTTACTTGCTGTACTTGTCGTCGTATTTGCAGATGTAGCTAAGGTGAGCAGCGAACGCCTCCACGGCCAAGGGGCAGGGGATCTCCCCAGTCTTCCTCTTGATGATCACTCCTGAGGAGAACAGAGACGATAAACCCCCCCGTCGGACAAATGTGCGCCTCCCCACCCTGCCTGGCTATCCTGACATAAAACAGGGAGTGGAGGGGGTGCCTGGGTGGCCCAGTCGGTTGAGCGTCCGACTTCGGCTCAGGTCATGATCTTGTGGTTCACAAGTTCGAGCCCCGCATCGGGCTCTGTGCTGACCGCTCAGAGCCTGGAGCCTGTTTCGGATTCTGTGTCTCCCTCTCTCTACCCCTCTGCCCCTTCCCCGCTTGTGTCCTCCTTCTCTTCTAAATAAACAAACACGAAAACAAATACTCTAAAATGTGAATAAAAAGATTTCCTGTGGCCACCCAGCTGCCACTCTCCACGCTGCCTCCCTGCCTCCTGGCGCCTCCTGGGAGGTCACCCATGGGGCTCTGTCTGCTCCAGGGCGGGCCTGGCTCACAGGTGCCCATGCCATCCACCCTGGGAAGCTTCCAGAGGCGCTGCGGGAGGGGCCGGGGCCACACCAAAGGCATACGACCTGGGCTTTTTAAGGGTGTCTCAGAATGGGGACTTTGTGATTTGTAACCGAATACTTTAGAAACGGAAACTATAACTGAAGGAAAGACAAACAGTAAGTTTTAGAATACTTAAAAATCAACCCGACCAATTTTCTCTTCTTCCCCATCAAATATCCTCCTTGCTGGTTCCCTTGACGATGGATGTAAGCCTCCCAACCTTTGAGATTGGGGCTTTTAAGGCCCTGTCCTCTTAAATCCTACCGCAAACTTTGCAACTTGTCACGCATAATTTGGAGGGAGGTGGCTCCTACGCCCTATTCTCGAACATTCTCCCTGTGAGAGCCCTTGTCCAATCACCAGAGTGTGGAAGTCCAATTCAAACTCGCCCTTTGGCTTGCAAGGTCAATTTCAAACATCTCCCCCGAGTGCCCTTGACACAGTGACACAGTGACGGGCGGCGTTCCATACCTCCTTAACCCCGAGTTCCATGGGTTCGGGTCCCTAGACTGTCATCTCCACTGAAATGTAACAGAGCCTAGGTGTGTGTGGGGGTGAGGGGTGGGAATAAACGAACAGACATTAATTAAGCACGCACACACACACACACACACACACACACACACGAGACACACATTCACATACACCACACGTGCACACCGATCACACACACAGACACCCTCCCACACAACCGAGCGCCCCGCAGCGTTCCTTCAGCAGGAAAGGGGAAACATGTCTTGATACAGACAACTATAGGGGATTTGCAAGTACACGACGCGACGGGACAATTTCGGTGAGGCGCCCTCTGTCATCTGAGTTCCCCTGTCAGTGGCTTAAAGAGGTGGGGGCTGTAGTTACTTTAACTGTAGACGCCTTATGGATTTTAGACCCCGAGGAAAATTGATGACAGAATCACCTGACCACCCCCAAATCCTAGTGGTTCATCTCGGGGGAAGACGCCGAACCAATAAAAAAACAGCTGATGGTTTCCCCTCCCGTCAGAACAGATCCTCGATGCCGAGGTGACCACGTGAGTGCTGGCCACGTACAGCACTCAGAGCAACCACAGACAACCCTGGCGGCCTGCGGACCCCACCCTGGTCGCTTCCTGTTTCTCTCGGCCGCCGACAAGCAACGGGGAGCTGGTGTCACCCCCCCCCCCCACCAGTCAGGTGCAGTGGCACCGAGTGCCCGGCCCAGAAGCTTACAGTGATGGGGTCACCGGACACCTGAGCTGCACAAACCCCCCCTCCTCCCCAGCCCCCCCTGCGGGCCCACCTTGCTGCACGGGTGAGTAGGCATTGGTCAGGAAGCGGAAGGGCCCTTTGTTGTACCAGCAGATCAGAGACATGTTCCCCTTCATCTTGATGCGGTGCTGGCCCCGGGCCGGGGGGGTGGCCGGGTTGCTCAGCATGGACGGGGGCAGGCCGGTGCAGTCACTCTTCCTGGGGCTGAGCAGGCCACAGCAGTAGATCTCTGCGGGGGAGACGGACACAAAACCGCGTCCACACGGTCAGGGAGGCCCCGCGCATGCCGGTGGAAAGGACGGGCCTGCCCTGTTCTGGGGCTGATGCTTGGGGGATGGGCCCTCTAGACGTCCCTGCAGGGGAGACCCCTGAAGTCTGGGGACTTCTATCCCAGAGGTGTTCTGTCCCAGTACTTCTATAAGAACGTTCAAGATTACATGTGAGACCGGGTGCCTGGGTGGCTCCATTGGTTAAGCGTCTGACTTTGGCTCAGGTCATGATCTCGCGGTTCAGGAGTTCAAGCCCCACACTGGGCTCCGTGCTGACAGCTCAGAGCCTGGAGCCTGCTTCAGATCCTCTGTCCTGTCCTCTCTCTATGCCTCCCCTTCCCTCAAAAAATATAAGCATTTAAAAAAATAAGCATTTAAGATTTTACATGAGACCATCGCAGTGAATCAGCAGTAAGAAGTAAGAAGTCTCTTCAGAGCGCTGGCTATGTGCCAGGCTCAGGGCTGAGCATGTGCACCTGTCCTCCCATCTGCTCATCTGCTTCTAGAAACTTCTGCACTCTGAGGGAGAAGCAGCTACTGGGTGGCCACTAATGCACAGACGGTCCCACGGAGGCAGGAGGGATTGTGAAAGGAGATCAACGTGGACAAGGAGGCTTTGCTAAATTCCGTCCTGGGCTCAAGGTCCTTCCCGGCCCTCCCCACCCTCTGGCCTGACCCAGTGAGCGGGCCAGGTGGCCACGGAGAGCCACGGCTTCTCCCTGCAGCCAGCATCCTCAGTCTGGATGCCTGGAGGGGACGTGAAGCGGCACTTTTGACTGAAGTCGCTGGGGAAAGTCTCATCCGGGGTCTCCCGTCACAGACTGAAGTTCCCTGAAGGCAGACGCGGTATCATCAGTAACTCAAAACATTCTATGACCTTGTGCGTGCGCATCTCCGGCCCGCCCTGGGCACGGGGGGGTGGGGGGGGGGGGAACGGGAGGAACTACCCGGGTCCCACTGCCTAATGAGCACCAGTGGGTGCACTGAAAGAGCCACTGGGTGGCATGATGGAGCCTTACTGCTCAGAAGCAGAGGGCTGCTGTCCGCTCGCACCTCTGTAGCTCGAACTCCAGCTACCCCTCGTCTTAATATTTAATAAGAAGGAACTGTTTTTAAAACAGCGGGGAGCCGTAGATGAACAAGGAGAAAGGATGTTTTAAATTCTCCATCCGAGGCTCCGTGCACACAATCAGCCAAAAACAGCAGGTGCAATTTTGTAAGAGGGGAAGGAGAAAACCCAAACAGCAACCAAGTCTCCTGAATCTGCCCCTTTAAGAAAATAGCATTTATTATATCAGTGTCTTCTTCTGGCTGTTTTACAAAGCAGACTCTGTCCACGGAGGGACAGCCAGACTCAGCTACGATGCCCTTCTTCAATCCTGGCTGCCCGTGAGAATGTCCTGGAGGGCACCAGCCCAGCCCAGTGCAGCCTGGGGGAGGGAGGGGGGCACGCAGCCACCAGTGTGGGGACAATGGAGAACCACCAGCCCAGCGTCTCATCATCACAGTGGAGCCACGCAAGAAGTGCACAGGAGCTCCAGAAGCTTCCAAACAACAGGCAATGAAATCTTTGCTCGTTCTCGGGAAAAGCTAAATCCCATGTGTAATTATTTTCTTCCCAGTAGAAGATTCTCTTCGTCCTTTCCCTAATTCCCTGAGCTGGGGAGCGTCCTTTTCTTCCCAGAATCACAGGCCAGCATGGCCAGCTGTCAGGGCAGCAGCACTGATGGCCCGTGACAGTCCTTGGGCACCCGCACTCTGACACCAGCCCCACCGGGACAACATGCCACCTGACTGCACCACCTGACTCTTGGTCTAGGTGATGGGAGCGTATACCGTGTGACGCCGGGTGGCCCCAACAGCACGCATATGCTATCTGGGCGGTTCTAGGAACCCCAGGGCTCACGGCCCTGCACCCACAGTCGGACTTGAACGAGTGGGCGAATGGGGATGGCAGCCTTGGCTCTCGCCACCTGCTCTAACACAGGAACCCCTCGTTCTTCCGAGGGATTCGGTTAGCGCGCATCAGGGTCCATTTTCTCCAATTTTACTTCCACGGCCCCTCTTCGCGTGCTCGGATCTCTCCACCCTGAGTTCTCTCAGCCATTAAGCACAGAGCCCTGTTGGGCACTGGACTTTGCAGGTGAGTCAGACGCAGCCAGGGCCAGCAGAGCACCCGGTCTAGGGCTGCTTCCTTGCTGCAGTGGCTGAGGTCAAGGTCAGAAGCTGTTGGCTCTCCATTACTTGAGAGGGTTTTGTTTTAAGGCCGGATGTCTGATCTGTTGCTAAGCAATCGGTCTGCGATTTCAGTGGCTGCCATAGCAGAGGAGAGGCTTTTTATGTTTCTCTTGAGTGGACGAGATATAAATCCCCCAAATGTAGGACAAAGCAAAGGATATACAGCTTGCTGTCAGGCTCCCTGACTTGGTCCAGACCTCTTTCTGCAGCCCCCATTTCTGCCGGAGCCACAGAAGGCTTCCTACCTTTGAACAGATGAACGAAGCATCCCAGCACCATAGCGCACTAAGAATTTTCTGAGGCCTACTGTCCTGCTGACTGTGTTAATTCTACATAATTCTCTGTGACATCTGTGTCAACTGGAGGGGCCACATTATAAATGGGGATGAGTCCAGACTTAAGAGCCTTTGTAGGAGCTGGGACTAGGTGTTACAGATCAAATGTGTGCGTTCCCCCCGAATTCCTCTGCTGAAAGCCTAATGCCCAAGGTGATAGTGTTAAGAGGTGGGGCTTCTGGGAGGTGCCTGAGTCATGAGGGTGCAGCCCTCATGAATGGGAGCAGTGCCCTTAAGAAAAGGGACCTCCGGGGCGCCTGGGTGGCTCAGTTGGTTGGGCAAGAGACTTCAGCTCAGGTCATGATCTCACAGCTTGTGAGTTCGAGCCCCGCGTCGGGCTCTGTGCTGACAGCTCGAAGCCTGGAGCCTCCTTCGGATTCTGTGTCTCCCTCTCTCTGTCCCTCCCCTGCTCACATACTGTGTCTCTCTGTCTCTCTCAAAATCAACAAAAAAAAAAAAAAAAAAAGAAAGAAAGGAAAAGGGACCCCAGATGGGGCGCCTGGGTGACTCAGTCAGTTAAGCATCCAACTTCGGCTCAGGTCATGATCTCACGGTTCGTGAGTTCAAGCTCTGCGTCAGGCTCTGTGCTGACAGCTTGGACCCTAGAGCCTGCTTCGGAGCCTGTGTCTCCCTCTCTCTCTACCCCCCCACCCCCCACTCACGCTCTGTCTCCCTCTCTCTCAAGAATAAATAAACATTTAAAAAAAAGAAGAAAAGAAAAGAAAGGAAAGAAAAAAAAAGAAAAGAAAAGAAAAGAAAAGAAAAGAGAAAAGAAAAGAAAAGAAAAGGGACCCCAGAGAACTCCCTTATCCTTTCGGTCACGTGAGATCGGCAACCTGAAAGAGAGCCGCACCCAACCACACTGGCGCCCTGATCTTGAACTTCCAGCCTCCAGGCCAACAAGGAATAAATGTGTGCTGTTTATAAGCTGCCGTCTGTGGTAATCTGACAGAGCAGCCCGAATGGACTAGGACACTAGGAGAACCCCTCAATGGCCACGGTCTCCCAACAAACGACACAACCAAATGTGACTTGGGCAGAGCTTTGTGCCGACACGCCCCCGCCCAGACCGCAAGCCCGTGGCCGTATCCCTGCTGATCACCAGCGCCTGCCTGTACCCCCAGACCTCTCCCATCACTCCTCTAGGGGCGAGGGGCCCCTCTCGGACGGGCCTGCCACACGACAAACCTTGCTTTTCCAGCTCCTCGAACAGGGTCAGGCTGGTGATGCTGGGCCCCGTGAAGATGATGTAGTTCTTGCCCGCCGCGTTCCGGCACAGGCTTCGGGCGACCATGCTGTGGAGCTGGGGCTTATTCTTCAGCGCATCCAGCCCATCGGGGCCCCCGCCTTCCTTCAGGTGGACGTAAATCTTGAACAGACACACACAGGAGTCAGAGAGCTCCCGGCAGGGTCAGGCCTGGGACCCAAAGCTTCGGGGAGGCACGGGTGGCCGTCGCCGGGCCAGAAATGAGCGGGAAGGCCACCTCTTCCCTGAGCCACTGGTTCCACGGTCCCTATGACACCATCATCACCTCCTCAGCCTGCAGAGGCCCCAAGTCACTCCCAAGGCCACCCTGTAACCTAGGCAGCTAGCTGGTGGCTCAGCCCAGACTTTTCGGTTTGCAAATGTCAAGGGAGGAGAAAAAAAAAGGGACAAACGTTCACACGTGATGGATTTGGGAGCTGAGGTCAATGCAAACATCCCCCAGTCCGGAAGCACGGGAGGGACTTGAGTTTACAGTAAATACAAGGTAAAGGCCACGTCCCCTGTAAGGGATAAACTTATCTGTGACCTTTCCATTTGAATACGGCTTTCTAATTCGCAAAGTGCATCTGCAATTATTCCTTATTCCTTCCAGAAGCCACGGCACAGGCAGAAGACGTAGTGTTCGCCTCCCATGGCAGAGGAGGAGACAGGATCGGGGATTAAAAACTCACCTGAGCTGCCAGGACCAGCAAAGAGGATGGGCCGGAATTAGCAAGCAATTCTTCAACTCTTTGTGCCATGAACATCTTCCATGGACATCCCCAAGGGGCTCATCGCAGGGAACGGGAATAGATTCAAGAAAAAGTATGGTTCTCCCAATGACTGACCGAGTCATGAAGAATCTATCACATGGGTATTAACTGCTGCTCTCCTTAAGGGAGAAAAGATCATCTTGGGGAATGTTCTAGGTGCCTTTACTGGCAGCATTTCACAAGCGAATAGTGCACCGAACTGCGGAGAGCAGGCTTGCCCGTGAGGACGGCCAATGATACTCTGCACTGCAAAACCAACATGGCCCCAGGGAGGACCTGGGCGCGTCCACAATACCTGTCTTTGGCCAGAGAACCACTTGCAAAATACAGTGTCTGATGTTCCAGAGGCAGATGAAAAACAAGTAAGTATAGGGGCGCCTGGGGGGCCTCAGTCAGTTAAGCGTCCGACTGTGGCTCACGCCATGATCTTGCGGTTTGTGAGTTCAAGCCCCGTGTCAGGTTGTGTGCTGACAGCTCAGAGCCTGGATCTTGCTTCAAAGTCTGTGCCTCCCTCTCTCTCTGTTCCTCCCCCACTCACACTCTCACTGTCCCTCTCTCTCAAAAATAAAGAATAAAAAAAAATTAAAAGAAAAAGAAAAAGTGAATATAGTCAAATTTTATTTATCTTAAAGCTTATTTATTTATTCTGAGAGGGAGTGAGAGAGAGAGAGCAGGAGAGGGGCAGAGAGGGAGGAGGAGAGAGAGGATCCCAAGCAGGCTCCATGCTGCCAGCATAGAGCCCGACGCGGGGTTTGAACTCACAAACCACGAGATCATGACCTGAGCTGAAACCAGGAGTCGGAGGCCTAACCGACCGAGCCACCCAGGTACCCCGGGTAAGTCTAATTAAAAAAAAAATTTTTTAAGTTTATTTATTTTTGACAGAGACAGTGCGAGCATGAGCTGGGGAGGTGCAGAGAAAGAGAGGGAGACACAGAATCCGAAGCAGGCTCCAGGCTCCGAGCTGTCAGCACAGAGCCTGATACGGGGCTCGAACTCACGAACCATGAGATCATGACCTGGGCCGAAGTCGGATGCTTAACCGACTGAGCCACGCGGGCGCCCCCGGGTAAGTCTAATTTTAAAAGCAGCTCATTTTCCGAGAGCTAATCCTGTCCCAAAAGCTCACCCTAGATCCTAGGTCCTCAGGGAGGACCCTACTTTCTTGCAGCCTGGCAGGTGACTGACACCTTGATGATACAGAACGTCTTCGTAGATAACTTGGCACAACGCTGACATTTCGTTTGGGGGCCTCTATGCCTTTTCCACCTCAACGCCCAGAAGGAGTCTCTTTTGATAGACAGGAAAACACAGGGACAGAGAAGCCAATCTCCATCTCTGTCACATGTCACATGTGTTTCTGGCAGAGCTAGGACGTCTTCTCAGAACCTGTCTTCTCTCCGTCAGCAAAGCCCCACTCTCGTGGCCACTACCGTGGACTTCTCCACCTGAGGCCCAGATTCAGACCTGCCTCTCCCAGATATCCTGCCTGAAATCCCCTCATACCCACGCTGGGCACCGTGTGCCCTGAAATCCACCGTAGGGACAGTTAGCTTTGTCCCAAGTGTCATCCAAAAGTAAGTCCTCCACCCAAATCCAGCTTTCTCACCAGGAAATCAGAAATGTGTCACTGGAACCCCTCAGGCCCACCGTGACACCCCACGTGGTTTCCAAAGGCCCCTCCCCCCGGGGGATGGGGGCGGCCACAGCAGGACTAAATGTAAAATCCCACAATCAAGTTCAAAAAACAACAGCGTTCCAGCAAAGGATGCAAGCAACGTGACTTGGCAAGGAAAGTTTGAGAAAACGAACACTAACGCCTTTGGAGACGGTCACTGGATGCCATGACCGGCCAAGCCGATGGGATCTTGGCTTCGTCATAACGTGGGTGGCGACTGTCTTATCTCCTCTGGTCAAATCATACCCGGTTCTTCTGATGCCACTCTTTACAAGGCTAGTGAGAGGCGTGAGGGGTTGGCGGGTTCGTCCGCTAACCCAGACCTGACGGCTTAAACAGAAGTGTATTTCCTCACAGTCCTGCATACTGCAAGTCTGAGGTCAAGGAGCGAGCGGGGCTGGTTTCTCCCGAGGCCTCTCCGTTTGGCTCGTCGACGGCCGTCTTCTCCCTGCGTGTTCACACGGTCGTCCCTCTGCGTGCGTCTGTGTCCTAGCTCCTCCTCTTGGAAGGACACCAGCCATGTCAGATTAGGGCCCCCGTCAATGACACCTTTTTAACACGAATTAATTAATTCTTTAAAGGTCCCATCTCCAAATTCAGTTACATTCTGTAGTCCTGGGAGCGGGCGGGTGTGTGTGTGTGTGTGTGTGTGTGAGGACTAACACACGAATTTGAGGGACACAGTTCAGCCCGTAACAGACGGGGAGGCGTTAAACCTGGATCAGGAACCCAAGAAGCGCCTCTTTGGGCCAGAGCGCTGTCTGGTGAAATGACAATTAAGAGCTTCCCAGGGCAGGGGCGCCTGGGTGGCTCAGTCGGTTAAGCGTCCGACTTCAGCTCAGGTCACGATCTCACGGTCCACGAGTTCGAGCCCCGCGTCGGGCTCTGGGCTGATGGCTCAGAGCCTGGAGCCTGCTTCCGATTCTGTGTTTCCCTCTCTCTCTGCCCCTCCCCTGTTCATGCTGTGTCTCTCTCTGTCTCAAAAATAAATAAACGTTAAAAAAAATTAAAAAAGAAAAAAGAAAAGAGCTTCCCAGGGCAGAACCAGGATGCCTGAACATGAATGGCTGGAGAACACTCTGGTGAAGCATCAGGGCCCTCACGAACACTCAGCGCGACCCACACTCTGAATGGGTGGCACTGAGAGGCCCCAGGACAAGCCAGGCGGGAGGCGTGAACACCTACGGGAGGCCAGACTCGACAGGTGCTGAGACTGTGAGACTTCTTTCACACCCCTTCGTGTTTCGCTGGGTCTGAGCTTCAGATGCAGACGAAGTGCGTCGGCAATCAGAGAGTGGACCAGAGCCTCACACACGCCAACCTCAGACGCCCCAACAAAGCTGCACAGGAGACCACGGCCCGTCTTGATGAACACGCAGCCCATCATCTGTCACAGGACGAAAGCCTGGCAGGAGCCGGTCTGACTCCTACATCAGAGCAGCCCTGCCCCCAGGGTCGCCGGGGTGGCTCTGTCGGTTAAGTATCCGACTCTCGACTTCGGCTCAGGTCACGATCTTGAGGTTTGTGAGTTCGAGCCCCGCATCAGGCTCTGCGCTGAACAGCGTGGGACCTGCTTGGCATTCTTTCTCTCTCTCCTTCGCTCTCTCTGCCCCTCCCCCACTGTCTCTAAATAAATAAATGAAATATAAAAATAAATAAATAAGTGAAAACACTGCCCTGCTTGAATCCCGACAGCAAAGGGTTCAGAGAATCCTGCTTCTCTCCTGGATCTCATCGTAACCTAGAGAGGATCACATCTTGCTAATAGTTTCCTGCCGGGAGCTTTCCCAGATGCGGCACTGGGTGAGCCGAAGCCTCATCTAATCGCTACAGCACTGTGGTAGGTCCCTTGGAAGGCGGACTGTCCGCGTGCCTGGCTAACCTGGGCTCCAAAGCATGGTGCACCCTCAAAACATCACCTCTTTGATTTCCAGACTAGATTCAGTTGCTCAGAGCCGTGTGTTCTCCCTCCCTCTTTGACCCTCTGGAAGCACGGATGACCTCGGGGACGGGTGTGGGGTGCCACGCAGGGGTTGCACGGACCCGCCAGAGGATCCTGCTGGATCCAGGGTGCCAGAGAATCCCTCACCCGCGCTCCAGAAACTGGCCTCGTCTGCTCGTCGCGAGGGAAGTCCCAGAGCACGGGGCAAGTAGCTGAAGGCAAGGGAGGGACTTCCGAGCTCAAACGACCCCCTGCCACGGCAGAGGAGGCCACGGCAGTGGCCCCAAATCACCGGTGATGTGCAACCCTTCCCAGTCACCAAAGCCAGAAGACATCTATCCACCGGGATCACCTCAAAAAGCATCCTCCCCGCTTACAGGGCGATGCCTGCCACCATCAATGCAAACACCTGCTTCTCTAGAAATAAGGTGACGCCAGGACCGTGTTGTGACTTTCGCGGGCCCTTCTGCTTCCATGGGCCTCTCTTCCTCCACACGCAAATATTTAAAACCACATTTTACAACTGCACGGGCGTCAAGGCAGACGGATACCTTAATATGATGTATTAAAGCACGTTCTTCAACTTCAAAGCTTGTTTTCTCCCCTTCCGATCGAAGGGAAACAAACATTTTCACGTTTTGCCTGGAAGTGTTGCGGGCCCTCGACACCGTTCCCGCTCTATGGAGAGGTCAGATCCAGGCAGTGATGCGAGGAACGCGTTCTAAAATTTGGAGATAGGACGTGAAAAGGTAACGAACGTGGCGGCAGCGGGAGGAGGTGGGGACTAGCCCAGCATGTGACCAGGCTGAGTCTGGGGTGCAAGCAGCAGCCACAGACAGGGCATCGGAGACACGCATCGGAGAAGGTCAAGGATGAGGACACACGGGTAAGAGTCCGGAGTGCACAGGTGCAATGAAATCCCAAGAGTGGCTGAGCTGGGGAGCCCCAGCATTTGGGGTGGGGGGGAGGTGGCCACGGGCAAGGGGCTCCCAGAGAAACACAGAAAGGAAGGGTCAGAGAAGGAGAATGAGAAGAGAGTGGTAAAGGGTCAAATGTGTTAAGGAGGAGGAAATGATCCAGAAGGTCCCACAACCTAGCTGAAGAAATCCTGGATCTGTTTTTGTGGCATTACAATTCCCCCGAGCTTAGTGGCTTAAACAATACCCATTCATTAGCTCGCAGTTCTGTGGATCGGAAGTGCGGGCGTGGCACGGGGGAGTTTTCTGCTCCTGGTGTCACAAGGCCGCAATCAGTGTGTCAGCCGGCTGTGTTCTCAAGCTGGCAGTTGGGATCCTCCTTCAGGCTCACTCAGCTTGTTCCCTTGTGGCTGGTGGACTGAGGTCCTGTTTCCCTGCCAGCCGCGAGCGGGGACTGCCTTCAGCTCCCCCGGGCCACCTGCGCCCCTTACCACGTGGCCCCTCCACCTTCAAAGCCTGCCTTGCAAACCCTCCCTCAGGATGAATCCCTCCTTGCAAAAATCTCTTCGCTGGGAAGAGGCTGTTTCCTTTAAAAGGCTCACCTAATTATGTCAGACCCACCAGGATAATTGCCTTTTTCAGATCAACTGATTTGGGACCATAATTATACCCACAAAATCAAAACTCCCTCGGCAATGCCTGGACTAGTGTTTGAGTGGAGAAGGTATGTGCATACCAGGGGCGGGAATCTCTTGAGCGTCTTAAGAGTTGTGCCTACTACCCACATATTAACTTCAAAAGCAGCATTTCTAAAAACAAAAAACAAAAAACAAAAGCATCATTTCTAAGGCTCCCAAGACCTCCGACACCGTAGCTGATAGATGGAGTGCTGGCCTATGTTATTAAGACCAGCAGAATGGAGGGGCGCCTGGGTGGCTCAGTCAGTCAAGTGTCTGCCTCGGTTTTGGCTCAGGTCATGATCTTATGGTTCATGGGTTCGAGCCCCGCATCAGGCTCTGCACGGACAGCATGGAACCTGCTTGGCATTCTCAATCTCTCTCTCTCTCTCCCCCTCTCTCTCTGCACCTCCCTTGCTCGCTTGTTCTCTCTCTCAAAATAAATAAACATTAAAAAAAAAAAAAAAAGACCAGCAGAGTGGAGATGATGTTGGCTTTATTCCCTGGAAGACAGACTGATCTCAAAATACACCGTGTGGACCAACAATACACCATCTTCCTTACATTCAAACCCCCCGTTACTGGTGACAGACCACTCGTCACCACTGGCAATGTTAAGCTGGTACAATCTTTTTGCAGGGTGATTCTGTAGCATGAACGAAAAATGTGAGCCGAAGTAAAAACCAGTAAAAACCTGTTATTTTACTGATAGGTTCCACTTTTAGAGATTAAATCTAACACAACAATCAGAAATGCAGATTAGATCTAATGTAACAATCAGAAATGTACCCAAGGGCCTGCCTATATATATACGTATATTTATGTATATATATACATATATATATATACGTGTGTGTGTGTATACATTTACATATATGTGTGTGTGTGTGTGTGTGTGTATACACACACACACACACACACACATATATATATAACCATGTATCTCAGAATTTTTTTTTTTTGATGTTTATTTATTTTTGAGAGACAGGCCGAGTGTGAGGGGGGGTGCAGAGAGAGAGAAGGAGACACAGAATCCGAAACAGGCTCCAGGCTCTGAGCCGTCAGCTCAAAGCCCGACATGGGGCTCGAACCCATGAGCCGTGAGATCATGACCTGAGCCAAAGTCGGACGCTCAACCGACTGAGCCACCCAGGCGCCCCAGAATTTTTTTTATAACGGCAAAAAAATTAGCAACAACCTAATTACACGAAAAGGAGGCTGATTAAAATTACTACCTGTCGGTATTGTGGAATCCAGTGCAATGTCTTTTAAAATCATGATCTCCAAAAATTATTTAATAACATAGTAAAAAGGTCCACGATACCCTTCTAATTAAGTATCTACATTATAAAATGGGGTGCGTGTGTGTTTATATAAATATATTGGCTGTATCCTCAAGTGGCTATCTCTATACGTTGGTATCACAGACATTTTGAAATGTTTACGTTTTGGGATGCTAAACTATAATTTCATCACAAACAGACGAAATATAACTACAGAAGAACTTCCCTGTTGGGCTCACTCACGCACAGGTGCATTTGGAACTCGCAGGATTTGTTCCCCAAGACAACCCAGATCTAAGTTAGTGGCTGTTGACATTATACAGGTATTAGTTTTAGGTATACTGATCATCACGAGAAGGGTAACCACCACGTGTTACCATCCAAAATTATTACACTATTACTGACTATATTCCTATGCTGTACTTTTTCATCCCCATGACTTACTTATTTTATAACTGGAAGTTTGTACCTTTTTTTTTTTTTTTTTTTAGTTTACTTTGAGAGAGAGAGAGAAAGCGTGAGCACAAGTGGGGGAAGTGCAGAGACAGGGGGAGAGTCCCAAGCAGGCTGTCCACTCTCAGCACAGAGTCCGATGCGGGACT
This sequence comes from Panthera onca, assembly GCF_046562875.1. Lineage (NCBI taxonomy): Eukaryota > Metazoa > Chordata > Mammalia > Carnivora > Felidae > Panthera > Panthera onca. The sequence continues at coordinate 71,075,224 of NC_138349.1, forward strand.
CGAACTCACGAACTAGGAGATCCTGACCTGAGCCGAAACCAAGAGTCGGACGCTTAACCGACTGAGCCACCCAGGTGCCCGGAAGTTTGTACCTCTTAATCTCCCTCCGCCATATCTATCCCCCCACGCCCCCCAGCATGAGCTTACTTTTAAAGTGATTACAGGGGCACCTGGTGGCCGGTTGAGCGTCCGACTTCGGCTCAGGTCATGATCGCGCGGCCCGTGGGTTCAAGCCCCGCATCGGGTTCTGTGCTGACAGCTCAGAGCCTGGAGCCTGCTCCGGATTCTGTGTCTCCCTCTCTATCTCTACCCCTCCCCCGTTCATGCACTGTCTCCGTCTCTCAAAAATAAACAAACATTAAAAAAAATAAACTGATTATATACTAGGATCTACATTTAAATAAGTAACATAAAAAATGTAACTTCGAAAGTCCCAGTCAAGGGGCACAATTTATTTATTTTTTAATATGAAATTTATTGCCAAATCGGTTTCCATACAACACCCGGTGCTCATCCCAACAGGTTCAAGGGGCACAATTTAGAAGGAACTGTCAGCTGGGCAGTTAAAACCTGGCCAAGAGAGGAAGGGCCCAGCCTGGCAGGTGCTGCTTGTCCGACGGGCCCTCTGGTCCAGTATCCCACTGGCCTGGGTTTGCTTGGACTGAATTACTTCAGCTGGTCAGAGATATCAATTCAGACTCAGCTGAACGAATAAATCGGTGATTCTATGAAAAAACCCCAGAGCCTCCAATGGAATCTCATCCCAACTCCGCCACTGCTGTGACGGCTGAAGACACATGCATGGATTGTGTCCGGATCTGCGAGCCTGCCCTAAAGATCAGTAATCTGAGAAAGGCAGCATCGCTGGAGACCCACACATCCACTCCTACACTGTGCCGGGCACTTTCCGTAAGAGCCTCCAAGAGGCAGCGCCGGAGGAAACAGCCTTCATTTAGGTGTGTAATTGCAGGCTGGTGTGGCTCCCAAGGGGTCCCGTCTCTCCCCGGACACATGTGGAGACAGCATCATTACACTGAAATAGTCCCAGCAGCACGGAGAGCACAGGGCACTGCCCGCCCCTGGGAATGTGAATTTGCTGCAGACGCTTTACTATCTGAGCCACGAGCTTGTCTGACAAAGGTCTTTAGGGCAGAAAACTGTTATGTTTTCATTGCCAAGGTTTTCATTTCCTCCTAACAAAAGTTTTTCTTGCTCCTAGGAGCAAGAAACTAACTAACTAACTAACTTTCAGATATATACAGGAAGAAAAGAAAAGAAAATCGGTCAATACACGGCAGGACGCTTTGCCCCGGGATGCGACTGCTAACGTGGCATGCTTTATGCTGTCACAACGGAAAGGGCCTTAGGAAACCACCTTGGGGGACACACATAACACGTAACTGTCTCAGCTGCTTCTGAAAGGCCTCAAGACCTGGAACAGGGGGGCCCAGCTCTCCTGCCCCACCCCCACCGCACCTTCTCAGCACACCGGTGACAGCTATGACGACAGATGGATTCAGAGCTCATTACGACGCCCCCACGAAGCTGTCACTGGGGTTCTGGCACTCTCCCCGTCTCGGGGAGAACCTGGTTCATCTCTGCTGGTCTTGATCCCTGGCCCTACTTCTTTTCCAGAACGGAAGAGAATCAGGCTTCCCCTGTTGCCGTGGCGTATCTGTAGGAGCAGGGCATCTCCGGGGACTGGCAAGTCACTCAGGATCGGGGTCTGTGATCCTTTGCTCGAACCTCCAGTTGACAAGCTGTGCTTGGAGAGGGTGGAGGGTGGACCCCTCATGGGGTCGGGGGTGGGGGGAGCAGTGCGGGAGGGCATGGTGTGCACTGGCTGAAATTATGCAGAATGAGCTTATGGAGATGTGGGACACCCCGGGGGTTGGACAGGGGACAGCCACTGGTGTCCGTAAAATTGAAGTGATATTCCCTTACCAGGGGAGGAACGGGGCCTACTGCAAGGAGACGGTAAAGGCATCGGTGCTGGGTTTGATGGGCTGGGGCTCTGCCGTTTACTGGCTTGTGTGGTTTGGGGCCAGTAACTTAATTGCACTGAGCCTTGGTTTCCTCATTTGTAAGGATAATAATACGCTATGTACCTCGCAAAAGGCCACTGCCTGTGATGAAAGCTGTGTATGTCAAAATCTTTTTTTTTTTTTTTTTTTAAATAGCAAAGCTCTATGCGTGCGCTCTACGCCCCCTAGGCACGTGTGGCTGGTTTTATTTAACCGAAATTAAGTAAAATGAAAAATGCAATTCCTCAGTCACACCCGTCGCATTTCAAGTTCTCAACAGTCACGTGGGCTGGTAGCCGCTGTCATGGAAAGTCCGACTGGACGGTGCTGCCTTATGCCACCCTCGGTTTGTTCAGCCCGGTTATTTTCCAGCAAAGTCTGCCACCCGCCCCCTTATTGCCGCCTTGTGCTACCAATTTCCTCTCACGTGGCCTCTTACCTTGACTGCGGCTGGGAAAGGCCCGTGCGCCAAGGTGGTTCTTCTCTAACTGTGTGCCTTCAGCACAACTGACCCTTGCAAGAAACTCGCTTTTGTTTCATTCCAAAGCACAAATCTTGGGGAGGCTTGCGGGCAGGGGGGTGGGGGGCGGGGGCGAGCATCCTGTGGGTCTTTGCACCCGTTCACTTCCGTGTGGTTGTAGAGTCTAAGCTCCTTGCGGAGAAAGCCAGGGTTCAGTCTGGTCCAGTCAGTGCCTGATGCACGTACAGGGCCACTGGATATTTACTGTCACCTCTGAACCCCTACACGGTGAGGAGGGCAGGGCAAAGTAACCCCACTCAGGAAGACTGAGGAGGAGATGATTCTCAGCCACTTGCTCAAGGACACTCAGAGATGATGTGACAGATGTCTCGCACCCCAGCCAATTCCACCCTGTGACATAACCACCTCCAAGGTGGCCAGGACGGAAGAGCGGGTCCCCAGCGCGCACAAGGAAACAGATGGACGAGGGCCCTGTGCTGCCCGGTTTTTGACTCCAGAAGCAAAATCCACTCTGGTTAATTAATCCCACTCGGATCCTGGCATTTCGAGCGAATCCTGTTAAAAGACTAAAAACCAAATAAGAAGAGACACCCCTTCCTGCAAGTTCCTCAAGTCCTTTCCACATGAAAAGTAGGTCTCAAACTAAGGGAGATGGGGGACAGTTGATGCTAAAACCGTCAATGAAACAACAAGCAAGCTGGGTAAGAGAAGAGATGCGAGGTTTTTGTCTCACGTGAGAAAATTCCCCCAGGCAGCCTGGTGGTTAAGAAGGTGGGATCTGGGGCCAGAAAGGCTGGGTTTAATCCCAGGTCTGGCGCTTTATGGCTGACCCCTTGGGCGAGGTAGCTTCCCTCCCTGTGCCTCAGTTCCTCACCGTGGAAGGGGCAGGAACACTGCCTGTGTCGTAAGGCTGCGGTGAAGAGAAAGCGAGTAAAGCCGGTAAAGGGCCTGGGCAGAGAGCCTGGCACCGAAGCAAAGTACCCTTTCCGGAAGCCCTGAGGTGGCCATCGTCGTGAATCCACACATCGGGCTGAAGGGAGGAGAGACACTTTCAGATCATCTGGTCCAACAACACAGGGTAGAGGACCTCCTTCTGAGTACCCCTCACCGACGCGCATCGGGGCGCTGCCTGGACACGTTCAGAGACATACAGGGGGTGGGAACCAGGGGTCCTTTCATCTGGGAGATTCTATCTTGAATTCTGGCTTCTGAAGCCCGTCCACCTCCAGTGAATGTTAGTTCAGTCAGCAGGAGACCGCGGCTTGTCATTTAGAACGGCTCTGTCCCTGCTCAACACGGCAGTCATTCGACCCCCTGGGGACGGTCTGGCCTCTCCACTTTGGGCAGAGCATCCCTGTGTCCCTTGAAGCTCACGGACAGCGCACTCGGCAGGCATTTGGTGCCCTGCCACCCCCTTCTTGGGGCTCTCCTGCCTGCCAACATCCTTACGGGGAACCCCAAGTCTCACACCGCAGAGGCAGGTGGCTAGATCGACACATTCAAATAAGAGAAATCTGCTTTTTTTGACTATACCATTTTTTTAAATTTTTTTTTTTAATGTTTGTTTGTTTATTTTGAGAGACAGAGACAGAGCATGAGCAGGGGAGGAGCAGAGAGAGACACAGAATCCGAAACAGGCTCCAGGCTCCGAGCTGTCAGCACAGAGCCCGACGCGGGGCTCGAACTCACAAACCGTGAGATCATGACCTGAGCCGAAGCCGGACGTTCAGCCGACTGAGCCACCCAGGTGCCCCTACCATTTTTTTTTTTTTTTTTAAATTAGTAGACCCTCGCTTTCCTCAAAGAATCTCACGGGTCAATATAACATTAATTGAAGCGTGGGCCAGTTTTTTCCCCATTGGATTCCCAATCCTTCTGATGGAGTAGACAGAACAACACTCTGCACGGACAGTCTCCTTCTGACCCCACAGAAAGGCCACAAGGCTTCCAAGAGGAGCTAACTTAATGTCTCAGACTAAGGAATTCCAACCTCTCAATGACAGGACTGACTGTCCCCTGAAACTGGAAGTCTCATCGTCTGTATGAATCTCCTCAGTCTCCCCCGCTCACAGGGAGGGTGCACACGAAGGGTAAGTGGGGCCCGTCCCCTTGGCTGGAGCCCTTTCTGAGAGACCCTCTGCAAACGGCCTCGGCTAGAGGGCGTGTTGGGGCTGGGGACAGTTCTTGGCCGGCCTGCGACACTGGACACAGAGTATACACCCTGGAGCGCCCCATAAGCCTCTAGCCTGGAAACGGCGGTGGCTGTACCGAAAAAAGAAGGCATTCGCTGCGGTCTCATGTGGTTACAACGTGTCTGGGACCCCAGGGGCAGCTATGTGTCAGGATTTTCGGGATCTCGCTTTATAAACGATCCCTGCCTGCTCCTTCCACTGCTCTTGAAACCTGGAGTCGAAAAGCCTCTGGATCCTCCACGAGACTGCTGGAGTACGTGCCGGGGTGCGGGCTCGCGAGGGAGAAAACGGGCCTCCCTTAGCCTCGACGGGTGTCCACTGCCGAGATGAAATGGGCGCTCGAAAGGGGAGTCGTGGAAATCCTTTCCATTTAGACACCCGTATGTGAGGGAAGAGAACGCCCCGCGCCGGGCTGTTCTCTCTTCCTCCCTTCCTCAGAGGGCCCTGGGGAGCAGGACGCGGGCTCCAGACAGGCCACAGTGCGGGGGGACCGCCAGCCCACAGCCTCTCAGCCTTGGGTCTTGGGACAAACGACTTACTGTCTGGGAGCTTGGGTCTTCCCACGTGTACTGCTCAGAGTGTCGTATTAGGCTCAGCGGGCGCCCCTCAGCGCCGGGCCTGCGGTGAGTGACATTGGCTCCTGCCCCAGCCCTTCTACCCGCTGCCTTCTGCGCGGGCACATCACACGCCCTGCTCTGTCCGCCTCGGGGAGCCTCTCCTGGCCCCTAGGTGCCCTGCCGTGGCCCCATAACGTTGTACGCACATTTCTAATGCTGCACCTGTCACGCTGTATTTACGAGTGGTTTTAATGCATCTCTCTCTCCGACTAGAACGGTCACCTCTACGCCAGGGGGACTGCAGGAAAACCCTCGGCAGTAGAACCAGTTGGAGGTAGGGGTGTGTGTGTGTGTGTGTGCGCGTGTGTGTGTGTGTGTGTATCACTTCTCTCTATTAGGAGAGATGGGTATTTATTTTAAGGAATTGGCTCACATGATTAGAGAGGCACGGTAAGTCCAGTAGAAAAGGCTGGTGAGCCAGAAGACCCAGGAAAAAGTTGCAGGTCAAATCCAAAGGCACTTTTCTGGCAGATTTCCCTCTTCTTTAATGTAGGTCAGGTCCCCCCCCATACCCCCCCCCGCCCCGCGTTAAGGCCTTTGACTGATTAGATGAGGCCCACCCCTGACAGAGAGTTATCTACTTTACTCAAGAGTCTACCCATCTGTTAATCTCATCCGAAACACACCTTCACAGAAACATCAAGAATAGTGTTGGGCCACATATCTCCGTACTGTGGCCTGGCCAAACGGACACATAAAACGAATCATCACGACCTCTGAGCCCTGCTGATGTCCGGGGGTAAAACCAGAAAGGCCGGAGTCAGGAAGGGAGTGAGGTAGAGCGGGCACTCCCCCCACCCCTGGCACCTCGCACCCTGCAGAGCTGACGACAGACCGCCCTGGGAGCCGTACAAGTGCCGGAAAGTGCCGGAAAGTGCCGCTTCCACCTGGAATGCAGACAGACGGCAGTGGGGCCGAGGATTACGAAGCACAGCCACTATCCTGATCACTCGGCTGTAACTGGGGCTCCACAGACCCAGCGGCTGGGGACTGGGGCCAAGCTGCCCAGGGGGAGCGTCATGAGCTTGGAGACACAGTGCCGAATGTGCCAGATCTCTGAGAAGGCAGGACTGGGCCTCCCCGTCCCAGCGCTGGGCCCAGTGCTGCAGGCAACAGGTTCTCAGGAAGTATCTATTCAAACAACTGAATGTTCCCGAGGAGGGGTTGCACAGAGTGAACCTCCCTCCCCTGTCCCCAGGGAGCCTCACTACAAAGGACACTACTGAGGTGGCACGGGCCACCAGAGGCTATGCAGGGACAGAGGGCCCAGGCTGCACATCCAGAGTAAATCCTGCTGTGGGACAGGTCCATTCTGGCAACTGCCCGAAGCCTGTGCTCAAGCCCACTCGGGTCTGGGGTCCAGCTGGAGATCCCAGCCCCAGGCTGAGCTGAGGGTCCCCCGAGCCCGCAGGGAGATTAGGATGGTCCCTCTGAGCAGATATGTTTGCCTGAAGCACATGCACTTTCCCTGTTGGGACAAAGGGATGCTCAACTGAATCTTCCCATGAATCCTCCTCTGGCTCAGGGGGAGAAGGGAGGGCAAGACCCCTGTGCCTGGGGCCTGGGGCCGCAGCCAGGCAGGGGCAGCGAGGCGGGGTCAGCCGTGACCGCAGGGCCAGCGGGCCTGACAGCTGGGAGAAGGTATCCCGAACAGCGCGGCCGGAGAAACCAGCCGGAGCCGGGATCTGTCCCTCGGGTGCCACATCCGGTGTTCGCCGGCCCCCACCTCCTCCTTTTGTGCAGTCCGCACCCTGGCCGATCCCGGCAGGCGAACACCTCACACCTCCCCTGTAGCGGAGCTCGGCCACCGCTTCTGAAACCCGTGTCAGCACCTGCCTGGACCACGGCAGAGCCAGGGAGCAGGTGGCAATGCCGGCTCGAAGGGCCGCCCACGCTCCTGACCAAGCGTAATTTAAGCAGCTGGCTGTTGGTGGTCTGTGAAGAAGGCTTCCTCAATACAGGGCAGTAGGACAAACACCTGGCAGGTCGGGGGCGGGAGGGGGCTTCCGGGACCACCACACGGTGGGTTCCCGAGAGAGACGGCAGTCACCTCGTGTGCCCCACGCTTTTGGTGAAGTCTCTGGCCGACGCTGTCAGGGCCCGAGCCTTGATCAGTGTTTGCTGCTGTTAACTGAACCAGAAGGGCCGGACAGGACAGGAAGGGCGGGCAGGGAGGTGCCGGCCGCCCCAGTGAGGGGGGAGCAGCCCCGCCGGAGCTTCTGGGGAAGGTCCACGAGGAGGGGGAGTGAGCCGGCTCATCAGTCACTGCGAGAACCGTCTTCCCTTGGCCTCCCTGGGCCCAGCCCGGGGCTCACCTGGATGATGAAGCCGGTGGAAGAACACTGCCTGACCCAGAGGCTGAATTTCCGCTTTTTCCTCTTTCGCAGTTCCCGCTCTGTGCACGTGGCGATGAACACAGGGTCCTCGTCAATCAGGGGTTCGTGTAGCACCTGCCAGGAACGAGGGAGCAGAGAAGCTGAGCTCGGGGGGGGGTCATCAGATTTGGGCTCAATCCTAGTCTCTGCCTTTGACCAGCTGTGTGACCTTGGCTAAGTCACGTTTCCTTTCTGATCCTGGGTCTCCTCATCTATAAAAGGGTAGCAGTTTCAATATTTACGCCAGCGATTTGGGGAGAACTAAGTAAGAAGCCGTAGGCAAGGCACTTAGCACAGGCCCTGACATATAGTAGGTATTTAGTAAATGGAAATTTGAAAAAGTAACTGAAGGGGCACCTGGGTGGCTCAGTCGGTTAAGTGTCTGCATTCAGCTCAGGTCATGATCTCACAGGCCGTGAGTTCGAGCCCCGCACCGGGTTCTGTGCTGACAGCTCGGAGCCTGGAGCCTGCTTCGGATTCTGTGTCTCCCTCTCTCTCTCTCAAAAATACATAAACATTAAAAAAAAAAAAAACTTAAAAAAAATTTTTTTTATCTTATTTTTGAGAGAGAGAGAGAGAGAGAGAGAGAGCGCGCGTGAGTGGGGGGAGGGGCAGAGAGAGAGGGAGACAGGGAATCCGAAGCAGGCTCCGAGCTGTCAGCACAGAGCCCGACGCGGGGCTCAAACCCCTGAACTGTCAGATCAAGACCTGGGCTGAAGTGGGACACTTAACCCACTGAGCCACCTAGGTGCCCCCCAAAAAACTTTTTTTTTAAATAAAAATAAAAAAAATAAACAGTAACTTAATTTTTATTTTATATATTTATAAGATACACATTTAATCTCTATATTTATATATGTTAAATACATTTATAATCATCTTATTACAATAATAATTATATATATATAATATATAATATATAATAATAATTATATAATATATATAGTTATAATATATAATTATAATATAATTATAATTATATTATATAATTATATATTATAATAATAATTATTATTATTATTAGTGGCCGAAGGTCCCCAGGGCAAACTCTCACTTGGTGGAGGGATCTCCAGCAGGGGCCCTGACCTCTAGCTAGACATGCCCACCTGTCTTCAGGGAACACCTCTCCCCTGCTGGGCAGCCCCAACCGCTAAAAAGTTCTTTCCCTCACGGACTCAAAATTTACCTACATTCTATCTGAGCCTATTGATCTGCCTTCTGTCCCTGTGAGAAACAAAAGAAAACACACACTATTTCTGCAGGTATTCCAGACCGTGCTCATGTTGGCCCACAACCTCCTCGTATCCCGGGCCGAACAATCTCTCTTTAAAATCCGCCCCTGACGTGAATCTGACGCCTGTGGCCTTGTGGCCGACACCCAGCCTCTGGCTCTCCTCCACATCGTCACGTCCTTCCAGACGCGGGATTCCCGAGGCGATGTTCACACTTATTTCACCTATCTCTATTTCTTTATGACATGCTTATTACGATGCGTTCAATGACAAGACTCTAAGGTAGAAAGAAATGGGATAACAAAAACAGGCTCCAAGGAGTGCTCAAAGTTTTGCGTCTTTAAAAGCCAAAGCTTTTGGGAGGAGACTTTTGGCTCAATTTAGGAATCTGCTACACGTCTCCGCCAAGTCCAAGGTCAAGCTCAACTGTGAATTGGGGGGTGTGGCTGAATTTCATCGAAATGAAGACTGTGGGAAGCGACGGGATTCCAAGAACCCTCCCCAGCGCCCTAGATGAGGGGCCAGTAGACTACGCTGGAGTCTGGCCCACCACCTGTTGTAACTGAAGTTTTACTGGGACCTGCCATGCTCACTCACTCACATATTGTCCACGGCTGCTCCTGGACTCCAACGCCAAAACGACAAGATGCATCGGGGACCGTATGGCTCGCACAGTCTAACGTACCGACTGTCTGGCCACTGGCAGAAAAAGTGTACCAACTCGTTCTCCACCGGTGCTTTGGGACCTTTAGTGAACAAACTAGTTACCCGGGATCCTACCGACGGGTGAATTCTGATTTAGCGGGTTTGGGGCAGGGCCGGAGTTTCTGCGTTGCCGACAAGTTCCCAGGTGACGTCAGAACACGGTCTGACAAGGGCAGACTGGAGGACAATACTTAGCGACTGCGATGTGGACGCTATCCTCTCAACCTCCCATCAGTGCTACCTAGAATTCCATTTAAAACAGCAACAGACTGGAAGGGTTCAGTGTGGCCCCCTTCAGTTTTTCTGTTGTTGGACGCATGTGGACGTTACACCTGGCCCTGCCCGTCTTACGCTTATGAACGGGAGGGCTGAAGAGGCTGCCGGCCACGGGCCCTCACGCCTTGCTGACTCTGTGGGCTCATAGAATATTCGAAACCCCATTTGGAGCCACTGTAGCAAAATGGACACCCCCTCCCCCACCACCGTGGTGCTCCATTTGAGCAGAGGGGGAAAGGGGAAAAGGGCAGAAAGGAGTCCTTTCGCTGCCCGCGTATTCCCTGCGCCATCAGGCCTACTGGAGAAGCGTGTCCTACTCACCCCCTCCGAAGCCACAGTAAAGAAAACTGCCCTCCCTCCCTCATCTTCAGAAAGCCAGCGTACCTCCAGTCTGTGTGCGTTTACCTAAACTCAGGGGCGCGTTGGTATTTCATCGCATGCCTCACCAAAGCAACCTCTGCGTGAAAACTACCCATGCCGGAAAACCACTTCTCTCTCCGCCGGGCTGCCCACCGGCCAGCATCTCTCCGCTCCCCAAGTGTACTTCCTGAGTCCCCTTCTGTGCATGACAAGCTCATTTTGGGGCGTGGCAGTTGGTTAGGGGAGAGGAAAGGCAAAGCATCCATTTATTTACTTGTATAATCCCTCCCCGAAAATATCCTCCTACGGAACCTGTCCCCACTTTTGAGGACATGAAGCATCTCTCTGTTTGGCACTCGGGTATACACACGCGTGCGGACAGACGTGCGCGCGACTTGTGGCTGCATGGGTTACCGGTAGACTGAGAGCCGTCAGCTTTCTGAAGGCTCTGCGAAAGCTTCAACTCATCCTGGAGGGTCGCAATTTGCTGGAAGGGAAAGGCTCCAGAGATGGCGGGGCAGAGGGTGCGTGTCGGGGGCAGAGTATGTGTGAGGGAGCAGGACGTGGAAGGGACGCTTGGCAGCCAGGAGCCGAACCACCCACACGTGCTGGAGAACTGTTCCAACCGCCCTCAGCAGGCAGCGTGTAGACCCTTCAGAGGGGCCCTGAGGCTCTGGGGTGCCAGATGGCCAAACTCACTGGGCCATCACCTTCCATCCAAATGACCGTTCCAGAGCCCAAGCAGGGACTTTTCACGGAGCAGAAAAGCTGGAAAACCAGGACACCTTTACAGTTTCTAGCGTCTTCGGACATCCAGATGGCTAACAGACACATGGAAAGATGCTCAGCATCACTCATCACCAGGGAAATGCAAATCCGAACCTCAGTGAGATACCACCTGACACCCGTCAGAAAGGCTAGCATGAACAACTCAGGCAACCACAGATGTTGGCGAGGATGCGGAGAAAGAGGCTCTCTTTTGCGTGGTCGGTGGCGATGCAAGCTGGGGCAGCCACTCTGGAAAACAGCGTGGAGGTCCCTCCGAAAACTAAAAATAGAGCTACCCTATGACCCAGCGATTGCACGACTATTTATGCAAAGGGTACAAACTGCTGATTCAAAGGGGCGCATGCACTCACCCCCATGTTTACGGCTGCGCTATCGACAATAGCCAAAGTATGGAAAGAGCCCAGATGTCCATCGATGGATGCATGAAGAATGTGGTAAATATATACAGTGGAGTATTACTCGGCGATCAAAAAGAATGAAAGCCTGCCATTTGCAGCAACGTGGATGGAAGCAGAGTGTATTGTGCCAAGTGAAATAAGTCAGTCAGAGAAAGACAAATAACCATATGATTTCGCTCATATGTGGAATTTAAGAAACAAACAGATGGACATAGGAAGTGGAAGGAAAAATAAGATAAAAACCGAGAGGGAGACAAACCATAAGATACAGAGAACAAACTGAGGGCTGCTGGCAGGCTGGCAGGGGGCGGGGGTGGGGTGGGGGGCAAATGGGGGATGGGCATTAGGGAGGGCACTTGCTGGGATGTGCACTGGGTGCTATATGTAAGGGATGAATCGCTAAATTCTACTCCTGAAGCCATTATTACGCTAGATGTCAACTAAGGGGGACTTAAATAAAAGTTTTTAAAAAAGAAATTCTAGCTTCTTCAGCCAAGGAGGACAGGAAGCCTCTCCAGGAGATAGATGCATTGCTGAGAAGAGAAGCAGTGTGGGAGCCAAGCATACTGTGGCCGATGCTGGAGGTCAGGGGAAGACGCCCCTCACCCCGGCAGGCCCGTGGGACGGAAGGTCCCGCCCCACACAGCAAGGCCAGTGCTTTCCAGGGCACGCAGGGTCCAGCTGCTTCTCTGCAAAGGAAGGGGGTACAAGGACTTGTAGGAGCCCCCAGCTAACAGGAAGACCTAATCATGTTCAAAATCAGTCACACGCTGCAGTTCATGATTTCATCCCCCTCGCCTGACTCTCTCGTGCCTACGGACACAGAGCTGACTCAACGGTGCCCATAGTCAGGAGAAGGCAGAAGGAGAGGAAAATGCCATCTGATTATCAGCCAACGGGAAAACGGATCCGAGGGCCCTGGGACGTTCCCTCTGCCTCGGGTTCCTGTCCTTTGGGCGGAGTGTACTGGGTGTTCTGTTTGCCCCAAGACCCACTTTCCACCCCTCCTACGCCTTTCCACCCCTCTTATAAACCACACACCATCCAGGCCTCTGTTCCTGGCGTTGGGTTTGTTTGGCCAACCTGGAGGCCTGAGCGAGAGAAGGAGGAGGCCCCCTGCCTGCCCGTGCCCTCACCTCTGGGCTCCGAGGCCCACACCCTCTCCTCGGCCCTCGGCTGATACCAGTTTCCCACTGCTGTTACCAGTCCTGTCACGTCCCTGCACCCTGACCACACGCCATCCACAGTCCCCCGCATCCGGTCGTCCTCAACTGCCCTTCTAGAACACAGGACTCGTTTCCTGCTGGGATCCTGACCAACACAAAAGGCACTGGATACCAAGACGGTAAGCCAAGAGAAGACACAACCTCACAAACACAAAGGTAAACACGAAAATCAAACACAAAGGATATGTTAAAAAAAAAAAAGGAAAAAAGGAGAGAGGGGAAAAAACCCTCCAACACGACCAAGGAGCCCTTCCCCAAAGGAAGACTTATCTTGGGACTCTCTTCTTTCTCTCGGCCTCGCCAACCCGGAAACAAAGAACAGACGTGGGGGCAAGAATAAAGCGAACGTTGTCCCCGGGCTCTCAGCGGTCCTGGTCTCCTCACTGCGCACCTGAACCACGCAAGGGAGGAAGGCCGAGCTGCCCACGCGGGTTGCCGTCCAGCCACTGCTGGCTCGGGAAGGTGCCAGGCCCCCTCAGGGCACCCATGTCTGGGCTGGGAAGGGACAGGCCTATAATCTCAGAATTGGCTGGGAAGGGACAGGCCTATAATCTCAGAATTGGCTGGGAAGGGACAGGCCTATAGTCTCAGAATTGGCTAGCAGGCGCCACAGTGTGCCCCCAAGCCACCCCGGGCTCCAGAGACACACGCACACATGGTGACCGCCCTGGGCACAGGTCTCAGGGTATCCGATCCTGCAGGTTCAGAAGGCAGACAGCACGAGGCCGGTTCACAGCAGCACACAACACACATGAATATAACCCTGGCTAAGGCTGGCCTGGTCCCGGGACTAGAAGGATCTTCAGCAACCTTATCCTGCAGCTGTTAAATAGCAATCATCCAAGCAGCCGGCTGTTTGGTTCTTAAGAGATACTCAGCCCACAGCTTCCTCCAGGGGCTCTTCGAATGTCTGGCCCCAAGGATGGTCAGAATACTGTATTTTACCCCTTGCATCCAGCCAGAAGGGCCCCAGTTTGGTTCATTTTCAACCAAGCAAATATTTAGCGCAGCAAAAACGAATGTGCCCGGCCCTGTATTTGGTCCTGCAAGGCCTGTGGAGGGCAGGGCCTGCATCCCCAAAGGATCCCACCTCCTGTTTGGAAGGTCAAGACACAACTGGGGACAAGAAAGACTGGCACTCGGCTGCCCTATAAATAGTGGGGGGGGGGGGGGGGGGGAGGAAAGCGGGAACCGCCACGGCCCATGGGCCCTGCACTGGGCCCAGGAGACTTGGTAAGTCTGCTAAGGCAGAGAGGAGGGAAGAACTTTCTCGGCGTCAGAAAGAGCATCACAAACACCTGGAAATCATAACGAGCCCAGCACATTCACAGCACGGCGGGGGGAACGCTTCCAGAAATTGTTTTAAGGCTCCCACAGACCTGAAATAGAGTGAGATCTTCCCCCACAAAAACCCTGTGATTTTCAGCCGCGCAGAGAAAAAGGCAAGATACAGAGACAGGGAAAGAGAAAACATCGAAAAGAATTTGAGGTTTATGAAGAAGGCCCTTGGAGGAAACGCACGAGGAAGAGTGGGTAGATGGATGGCTACTCAAACGCATAAATAAAAATGACGTCAACTTTGGTTTCCACACTGCACAGGCCAAAAGGAACTGGGCTCACGTGGGCTGAACACGTCCTAAAGTTTTGGTTAGAGGCAGCTCGGGAATGAGCTGCCTCCTCAGTTTGCGAGGCCAGCAGAGCAGTTTGGAGGACGATTCCAGAAGCCTATCTCACCACAGCCAAGTGTACTGGCCACAGGTCGACACCAGAAGGCAGCCGCTCAGGAGCTGAGGGCACACAGAGCCTTCTAGAACCAGTTAGGGAAGTTGGGGTGGTGTCAGGGGGCCCTAACAGACCTGGGGCTCTATGGAACCCTGGTCCAGAGGCCCCGCTGGTGACAGTGTGCCAGGTGGACCCCCCGCCCCCCACCTGAGTGACTCCGGGTTACCTGCAGGGCGACTGAGATCCGGCCTCCTGGCCTCCTTCCCTCTGCCACCTACGAGGCTTCAGCCCTTTCCACCACCAACCCGGGAGTACATCCCTACTCAGAGAACACGGGAAAGTGAACCATCAGAGGTTCTTCTTAATCTAAGAATATTGGGGCGCCCAGGTGGCTCAGTTGTTAAACATCCGACTTCCGCTCAGGCCGTGATCTCGCGGTTTGCGGGTTCAAGCCCTGCGCTGGGCCCTGTGCTGACAGTGTGGAGCCTGCTTGGGATTCTCTCTCTCCCTCTCTCTGCCCCCTCCCCAACTCGTGCTTTCTCTCTTTCTCTCAAAAGAAATAAACTTAAAAATATATATATATATAAGAAACGTACGAGCCTGGAAAACACGTTATTTGGAAAGAAAGCACCATTACGGGGAGGGGGGTACGGGAAAGGGGACAGGCAGCGGCAGAACCCCGCTCTCTGAGGTCTCTGTGGCGTGGGGCCGTGAGTCCATCGCTCCCCTGCACTCCGAGGAGGGCGGGAGAAGGCAGGACGGGGGGCGGGGGGCGGTCCCGGGGCACCCCCGCGGCCGATCTCACCTGGGTTTGGGAAGGCCTGAAGGCAGAGTCGAAGCCGTTCTGCAGGGAGTCGAGGAAGGGCTGGACCTTGTAGAGGCCGTGCGTGGTCTGGCTGGAGCGGAAGGCCACCACGTGGAAGTACTTGAGGATCTTCTCGAAGCGGGTCTGGCTCATGACCAGGGCGAGGCTCCTGTTGCTGTAGAAGCCGCCGCTCCAGATGCTGAGGACCGACTCGCAGTGGGAGATGCTGGTGGAGATCATGTAGCCCAGGAACGCCTTCATCTCCGTCAGCGTCACCTCGGCCCAGGCGCCGTCGCTGCCGAAGCGCTCCTGGAACTTCTTGGCGTACATGTTCGTCTGCACCACCATGTTCTTGAGCACGTTGTCGGGGACAAAGAGCTGGAAGAAGTCCATGGCACTGGCGCTGGGGGGCATCTTTCGGGTTGGACCTAAAACGAAGGCAGGCCGGGGGTTCATTGCCGCAACCACCACCGCAGGGTGCACCCTGCCCCCGCCCCCTCCCAACGCAGCTGGCTGGCCTGAGCTCCCCCCCCCCCCCCCCCCCCCCCGCCATGAACTTCGGTCCCCTTCCCTGGACAGCGGCACGCGCGCCCCCTGCCGCCCGGGCCCCGCACCTGCAGGTCCTCCCTCCACCGTGCACCCCGGGGCCCCGCGTTCTTCCCTGTCCAGCAACTTCAGAGAAAGGGACGCGCGAGCCGTGGGAAAAGACCCACGCAAGGGCACACTGAACTTAACACAGGAGCTCCGCCGTGGCTTTCTGCCTTTCGTTTCGCTTTCTTGTAAATTGACTTCTGTAAGTAAGAATGCTTTCACCCCTCGGGGCCTGAAAATTTCCACCCAGGAGAGGCTGCAATGTTTATCTCCTGGTGCTCTCCACGTGGCAATTTGGAATTTATTGGTGAATACATCTGAAGGGGCTTGTTCAGATAATTTCACCAGTGTAATAAAAAGCTCACAGTTTTGGGGCGCCTGGATGGCTCAGTCGGTTGAGCGTCCAACTTCCGCTCAGGTCATGATCTCACAGCTCCTGAGTTCGAGCCCGGCGTCAGGCTCTGTGCTGACAGCTCATAGCCTGGAGCCTGCTCCGGATTCTGTGCCTCCTTCTCTCTCTGCCCCAACCCACTCGCATTCTGTCTCTGTCTCTCTCAAAAATAATAAACATTAAAAAGAAAAAATTAAAAAAAAAAACTCACAGTTTTGACTAATGCAGGGACAGCGTTCTGAACTACATACACACACATCCACCCATAAGAGATACGGCTTTCAATCCCAGTGTCTTAAGTCAGGCTAACAAGATGTAGAGGTTTGTAGGAGACAAGCTTTTTTTATTTAAAAAAATTTTTTGGGGGGGCACCTGGGTGGCTCAGTCGGTTGGGCGGCTGACTTCGGCTCAGGTCATGATCTCGCGGTCCATGAGTTCGAGCCCCATGTCGGGCTCTGTGCTGACCGCTCAGAGCCTGGAGCCTGTTTCCGATTCTGTGTCTGCCTCTCTCTGACCCTCCCCTGTTCATGCACTGTCTCTCCCTGTCTCAAAAATAAATTAAAAAAAAAAAAAAAAAAACGTTAAAAAAATTTTTTTTAAGTAATCTCTACACCCAACTTTGGGGCTTGAACTCACGACCAGAGACCCCGAGTCCACCGACCGACAGAGCCAGCCAAGTGCCCCCTGAGGAGACCAGCTTTGCAATTTCTAATCAAAGCCGGGCACGCTCTTCAGAATTTTAACCACCCCCCTAAACCTTTCTCTACTACTGATTTAGGCAGTCTCTGAAAAACACGTTTTTTCGCAGCAAAATAAGACAATGTACACCCAACCGCCCAGGTTTCAGATCGGATAGAGTGGGGAGGTGAAACCCTGAATTCGCATCTAGCTAAATGCACAGTCTTAGATAAATTCCCTCTTTTCCACGAGGAAAGCGGAACACCTGCTTCGCAAGGCTGTTGTGAAAACCTAGAGACTTATACTGAGATGTTATCAGCAGAAATCCACTGCCCCGGGCTCTGGGCTTTGGAATGCTCAATTGCTCTCATGTTGTAGAAAAAAACCCTGAAGCCCGGAGAGTGAAGTGACCACCATACTCACTGTCACCAACCAGTTACTGGAAGGGCACCAGGCGGTCCTGGTGCCACTGGCACCTAACTGCTCTCGGAGCAGGTGGCCCTGGCTGCAGGGACGGCGAGGCCAGGAGACAGCGGGGCCCCAGTGAGTAAGAGCGGCCTGCGGCCTACAGCCCCACACCCACTCTTTAGTGGAAATCATCTTATTTCAGGGAAGCCTTGCACCCTCCGGTGGGTGAAGCCATAAATTATTCAGGGGTAGCTCTCAAAGAGGAGAAAAACCAGCATTTTAATTGCTACATCATGCTGAGTGAGCAGAGTGAAATTTTCTCTTCCAAAAGTTATCTTTAAAGCAATTTTGCCTCCCGGGCTATTTCGCAATGAATTCTCCCAGCAAACTCTGCCCTGGCCAACTGTTTAATGAAGAAACGGGGAAGTAGCTGGCTCCCTCTTATCTGTTTAGTTTGGATTTACAAGCATCCTCCACTGCCCGTCTCAGCTGTTCTGATTCTTCGTATTGGAAAGTGTTGGCACAGGCCAGTCCCTGGGAAGGGATGGAGGGAAGGAGGGAGGGAGAAAATGCTATTCAGTAGATTCAACCCATATCGCCAACCTTATTTATAATAGGGCTATTTAATAATATGGCTCTGGGGGTGGGCAGCGCCCCCAGCCAAGACAAGACTCTCTTACATTTGATTCATTCACAGGAGCTTTTCCGGCTATTACCCCACGTGATCCTTACAAGATCCTCGTGAAGCCTCGTCCCCTTTTGCAGGGAAGGAAACAGAAGCTCAGAAGTATAGGGATCCAGCCCAAGGTCACTCACTTGTAAGCGCCTTATCGTTGGGGCGACCGTCTTCCCACCTGGCCCAGCACCAGTCTGAGAGCACCTGCTGCTGCTGTAATTATTAACGTGCCACTTCTGCTCTCGAGAGTGGACAAGAAGGGATGTGGCGTACACACGGCTTAAGCCAGGTGCATGGTCCTCAAACCCCCCCCGAGCTCCCTCTACCTCTGGCACACACACATTTCATGGTGGGCTATGTAGGGTTACAATGCACAGCCAGAAGGAATTCTGAAGGGAAAAAAACCGCAAAGGAGGCATGGAAGTGGGGGTGGGGGTGGGGGGCAGGGTGGTAGGAAGGACCTGTAATGCCCGCGTTTACCTTCGGGTCTGCCGAAGGGAGACAGGGCTCTGCGTGTTGATGACGCATGACAAGGCTATAAACTCATACAGTCATCTCCTGGCCGGGGGAGGCCGGTGCTCTCCCCCCCCTCCCCACCCCACCATGTCACCAAGTCACTCTTCAGGGCTTGGTTCAACCATCGCCCACCTGGTTCCTTCAGCCCCCCGGGGATCACCTGCTCCCTCAATCCCAGGATGCCACAGCAGGCCCACGGGCCCAGGGTAGCATTAAGAATGGTCCAGTGATGCTCAGATTCCCTGAAGAGATTCCGCCCCCACCCTGAACCACTACCCCAAGGTAGAAACCGACCCCCTCTTTCCAGGAGCGACATCTACAAAAGCAGATGTCCCGTTCAGGGGGTGGACTGTAACGCAAGGGCAGTTAGCAGAAACCACTTATTCCGAGAACACTCACGGGTGTCGTATGGATCCTAGGAAGAGAGGAGTAAGACCCAGTGCTCTCTCCCCAGGAAGTTCTCGGTGTAGGGACAGGAGCAGGCAGCAGACAGTGACCAGTGATGTCAGGCTCGGGGGAGGCCGGTGCTCACAAGAGGGACCCCGAGTCCAGATCCTGGGAGTGGGGGCGGGGGGGATGGACGAGCCGCGTGAGACGGCTCTCGAGACTGGCGGCTGCAAAGGGATGGCGGCCGGGAGGTTACAGAAGATCTCAGGCACTGAGAACATCTCCCGCAAAGGCCCTGAGTTTAGCGGACTGTGCAAGAGAGAAGGCTGGCTGCAGGCACTGGGGGCAGGGCCCGGACTCCCCGCAGCGAGACGAGAAGGGCTGTGAGCACCGCGGATCGTGCTCCCGCTTTAGGGGGAATCACTACAGGTGGTGTGTGGGGAGGGCCTGGGGCTGTTCCTGAAGCCAGTGAGCACCGGGGGGACCTGAGGGGTGGCCACCCGGCTTCCCCTCCTGGCTCCCTCACCTCTACGCATGGCGCCGTGCTCAGTTTCCATGCAGGTGTGCTGGGCAGGGGGAGCGGACTGCGGGCGAGCCGGGTACCGGAGGCGGCCTGAACCCTGGGGCCTCATCAATTTGTCATTTCCACTTGAACCAGAGCATCTTACAACACACGTGTCCAGGCTAAAACTCCAGATGCCTCACTGTCCTCTCCCGTTCTGCTCCTCCCCGCCAGCCCCCCCCCAGACACCAAAACCACCACGGGTTCCTCTGCTGCTGGCGCCCCGCATCCCGCCCATCCTCGCGTCCTGCTGCTGGAGTGTGTGATCAGCCACCCATTGCTCTGACCCAGGCAGCCACCACCCCTGGCCTAGAAGACAAAAACGGTCTCCGCCCAAAGGATTCACAACAACAGGAAAAATCGTTAAAAGAATATAAACCAGGTCGCTACAGTCCCCTGCTGAATTCAAACACTCCCGGGACTTGCCACCGCGTTAAAGCGAACCCACATTCCTGACCAAGCGCTCGGGGCCCTGCAGGGCCGGGTCACAGCTACCCACCCCCATCCCAGGCCGCTCTCCAAGGGCAGCTGAGCACAAGGGGTGCAGGTAGGGCTGGGGTCAGGCCCGGGCTCTACCACGCTCCTTCCACCCCAGGGCCTGCACCCACGCAGACCCGTCCGCAGGAAGCAAGCCTTCCTTGATGAGGCGCCCCCAACCACAAGCAGAGAGCCGGTCCTGCCCATCCCCATCCAGATTGCACTTCCTTCCTGCATTTATCATAGGCCACGGTTGTTCTGTTAGGGACTTACACACCCGTTCTGGTCCACCTCTGCAGTCCCGCCCTCTGACCCGGCCGCAGTGTGACGGCCGAGGTAAAGGCCGGCGGTCGCGGTGCTCTAAGCCCGGCTCACGGTATGCCGGATGCCCCCGCTGACAAGGTGGATAGAGTGGGTGAGTGGGGAGGGCCGATTCCACGGCCCACGCAGGAGGAAGGGCCTCTTTGCTGAGCCCCATGGAAGGGATCCGGTTTCGTGGACAGCAGCCCATGACGATGTCTGATAAAAAAGTTAAGGACAGCCAGAAACATCTGTGTGGAGGCGGAAGCCTACGTGGCCGGGGTCTGCAGCTGCTGGTTACGTGACCGTGGCCAGGCCACGTAACCTCTCTGCATCTTGGTTTCCTTCCCCAGCCAGTGGGGGTAAGAACCACCACGGAGGGAATGAAAGCCACAGGCCGCGGCCCGTCCTGGCCGGTCCACCATGAGCCCCGTTTGGTGTGAGGGCCCCGCAGGAGCGACCGCCGCCCGCTTTCACGGTGCCCACTTCACGGCCACAGCCACATGTGGCCCTGATCCCCTCCTTCACGCCGTCTGGAAGGAAAGTGTGGTTTTCTCAAGTCCAACCTTCCAGGGACAAAAGCAGTCATTCTGAGATGTGAAGGGCATTTTGCATCAACCGGCATCGTGGGGCAGCAATCGTCTGCAGCTTTGTGACACAGATAAGGATCCCTTCATATTCTGAATTAAGGGCTTAAAATAACGAAATGAGGGGCGCCTGGGTGGCTCCGTCGGTTGAGCGGCCGACTTCGGCTCAGGTCACGATTTCGCGGTTCGTTGAGTTCCAGCCCCATGTCGGACTCCGGGCTGACGGCTCGGAGGCTGGAGCCTGCTTCGGATTCTGTGTCTCCCTCTCTCTCTCTCTCTCTCTCTCTGCCTCTGCCCCGCTCACACTCTGTCTCTCTCTCTCTCTCAAAAATAAATAAACATTAAAATGTTTAATAAAATAAATAATAAAATAACAAAATGATTCTCCCCAGGCAAAATCAAGCAGATATAAAAATATAAAAGAACATCCTGTGCGATCACAAAAATATTCCTCTCAGCTGAGATGTGAAAAAAAAAAAATCAAGATATTATATTCTGTAAAAAGGTAACGTAGGAAATAGCCAAGCTATTGTGCTCAGTGCCAGCTGCAGCTGGGCCTTTATCTTGGGCTGAACTAATCCTCCTGTCTTCTCCGTTTCTCTCCTTCCTCCCTCTGCCCATGGCTGACGTGCAGGACAAGCTGTCTGTCTGACGAGCTGTCTGTCTGCCAAGCTGCCGAGGCCCGGGTCTCGGCTGCAGAATCCAGCCACACGGCCACTCGAGACCTCCAAGGCTTCCTTCCTTGTTTAACCTCGTGGCTCATGGCTACGTGACCGGGAACAAATTCATTTCGCAGCCAGATCAAGGAATGTCCACACAGGGGCGGGAGCCTTGGGTAGGAGTCCAGGCCGTGTTCCTCACCTCCCCGGGGCTCGGCCCCTCATCCGTGTGGCCCGATGTGGTAATGCACACTTGTCTCACTGGGCAGCTGGGAGCCACGTCCAGTGAGTTTAGGTGTGACCGACCTGCAACGCTTACCCACGACATACCAACACAGGCTCAGATGAGCGTTAAGTCCTCGAAATGGTGCCTTCCCACCGGAGGACACGTGAGACTCCTCGCCGCTCTCCAGGGCCTTTAGAAAACATGCAGAAACCCGGCCGGGAAACCCAAGTACAGCATCAGTCACGCAATTTATCACTTGCAAGGCTTCCTTGTCAAGAGCACGTAAGGGCGAGCCGTGTGTGTGTGCGTGTGTGTGTGCACATGCACACGTGTGCCCATGCGTGGTCTCCCTCATGTTAATCCAGCCCAGTGGCGGGAGAAGACACCGGCAATACAGAGACAATTCTGGGATGGGACGCCTGAGGTGACGCCGTTCACAGGAGTAGTTCTTATAGAAGAGGGCTAATGTGTTGGCTGGTCCAGACGTTAAAGCTACACCCCTGACCAGATGTCACGTGACAAAGAACTGCTTTGCAGAGAAGGGGGGGGCATGCACCCAGCCTGACATATAAAAGCTTTTCAAGACAGCCCAACTTCAAGAACGAGGCACCCATACACCTATAAGGAACAGTCTTACACGACTGTGTAAGGTGAACAGTCTTCATCTATGTGTGACGGCCAGCTCAAGGGCCTGCCACCTGCAGTGGGGGGAGGGGGGGGCGGGGTGCTCTGCTGGGCGGGGGGTGGGGAGGGACCCTGACCATCTCCACGTGCACTGAGCTAACGGGGAGCAGCTGGAACCAAACGGATCTGCTCTCGCCTGGGCCTGCGGACCCCCTCCCAGGGTCCTCTCTCTCTGGAGCTCTGGTCGTTTACATTTCAGGTCACGCGCACAGACTGTTCTCTGGACTTTGTTAGCGAACGGAGATCAGGTCACACGCGCTTGGACGGGCAGAACAGGGAACTTCTACTGCTCCCGCCGCATCCGGTTTTGATGTAAGCAGCAAGGTGACAACACGGGAGGGGCTGTGACCCTGACCAACAGCTCAGGTGTCGAAGGAAGGAACGAACACTGCCAGTCGCAAAGCTTCATTGCGAATGTGACTCCCTTAGTGGCAGTAGCCTAAAGGCCAGGTGACGGGGCTATTCCATGGCATCCATGAGTCTGAGTCCTCCCACGGCTAAGATTCTGTGCGGCCTGTGAGAACGGCTGGTCCAGGCTCAGACCCCACACCCAGGACCACGCGTATCCCCTGTGCCCCCGGACCAGGCTTCTCCACTAGGACACTTCCCCACCCAAAGCACAGATTTCACTTTTCCTTTGTGCTGAGCTAAAGCATAGTGGGGAGAGGTAGGTGGCCGTTAAAGGATGAGAGGCGGAGTTGGCCGCAGCTGGGGATGGGGGCGGGAGGGAGCTGGTTCTGTTCCCGGCTCTTTCCCTGTCTAACCGAGCCTCTGTGAAACTCCAGTGTCTTTGGGTTTCAGTTCCTCACGGGTAACTCTCCTCCTCCCCCTTCCAAGACCGATGAAAAGGTAGAGCCAACGACGGAACCATTCCGAGGAATGTAAATAATTATGTAAAAGTCACCTAGCACGGTTCGGAAATAGTTGCCGGCCAGCAGAGTCGACGACCTGGGACTGGCCTCCAGCTCCGTGACGCACGAGGCACGTGACCTTGGGCAAGGTGCTTCATCACTTCATCTTAGAGCACGTGGGACGGGCGGCTTGAAGGGCAGCAATTTACTTCCCACGGTTCTGGAGGTGAAGGCCAAGATCACGGTGTTGACAGACCTGGTGTCTGGAGAAGGCCACTCCCTGGTTCACAAGGGGCCGTCTTCTCGCTGTGTTTCCATGCAGGGGGAGGTCCAGGGAGATCTCTGGGGTCTCTTTCCTAAGACACACTAATCCCACCATGAGACCCCACCCTCATGACCTAGGCGCCTCCCACAGGCCCACCTCCTCGTACCGTCGTGTTGGGGACGGGGTGGGAGTTCCGGGGGCCACGCAAACGTTCGGTCTATAGTCCTCGGCGACCCACGGTCTCCGTGTTGGTAGAGCGAAGACAAAGAGAACGGTCCCAGGAGGTTCACAGTCAGGGTGCGGACGGAGAGGGAGGACGCCCAGCAAGAGGCTGAGGTGCCCAGTGATGGGATCTGATCACGTGCCCGACAGCATCCGCTAGTCCCCTACCCCCGGCTCCTGTCCCACTTCCCGGAGCTGACTTACCAGATGGCTATTACAGAAGAGCAGCCTTAGCTACCACAGTTGATAGTTCATTTAGACGCCGTGTCTATTTTTCACAGGAGGCTGTATTTTTAAAGCCTCTGCTTGGAGACAGAAAGGGTGGCAGGATTTTTGTCTCCCGCTTGGGAAGTACACGATGGGGAGGGGACGGGGAGCTGAGGAGCTACGGGGCCACCGTCTGGGGCCAGCCCCACCTCAAAGGCCCCGTGTCACGCGCAGTGGCCAGCGGGGACGGGCCACCCAGAGAATTTGCTCATTTCCTCCGTGACCTCACAGCTTTCTCTTGCTTCCGCTGTGCCAAGGACACCCACCTTGGTTCTTCATGCCGAACCAAACCAGGTTCATGGCCAACTTCCATGTGCCTGGGTGCTGTTTCTTCCTCAGGCTCCTTCTCCAGACCTTCCTCCTCCCGCGCACCGGGCGCCCGCTGAGCCCACTGGTGTCCCCAACTTGCTGCCTGCCCTGGCCAGTCCCGCGTAGCATCACGGTGCATGTTCCTCCGAGGCAGGCAAGAAAAAGGGACCGCGCCCCGGGCACTCCGGGAGAGTGCGAACGATGAAAAGCGTGGACGGTCCCCCTGGGCTTCAAGAAGCGTATTCCAAGCCATGCACCTGATGGCATATAGAAAACTCTGGTGTGCCTCACGGAGGGTCTTCTGTGCATAAAGCACCACAACAAGCAGTTAGCTGACCACACTTGATTCTCACGGGGGTCAACCCAAGAGGCGCCGGGACTCCCGCTCTGCAGCCGCGGAAGCAAGAGTCTTGCCCCAGGTCACCCCGGCTGGTGAATGAAGGAGCCGACGGTCTCTTCCCCCCGCCAGGCGCCACCCACACACGCGGGCGTGGACTCCCCAGATGGCTGAGTCTTCCTGGCGTTGTGGTTGCTTCCAATTTTCCAAGCGCGTGATGCAGTTCTGACCTGGGGAGGGTGAGGGGAGGCAGAGGGCCAGCCCAGGAAGGAGGACAGAGGCTGTGGCGAGACAGGACAGGAGCTGAAAAGGGGGCTATTTAAATATATATGGACTTGGGAGTTTCTTTCTTTCTTTTTTTTTTTTTTTTTTTAATTTTTTTTTTCAACGTTTTTTTATTTATTTTTGGGACAGAGAGAGACAGAGCATGAACGGGGGAGGGGCAGAGAGAGAGGGAGACACAGAATCGGAAACAGGCTCCAGGCTCCGAGCCATGGGCCCAGAGCCTGACGCGGGGCTCGAACTCACGGACCGCGAGATCGTGACCTGGCTGAAGTCGGAGGCTTAACCGACTGCGCCACCCAGGCGCCCCGGGAGTTTCTTTCTTTGGCTGAAATAAATTCTTAGAAGGAACTCTGAGCTGAGGCACCACCCACGCCCCCCCCCCCCCCCCCCCCCCCGCTTCCAAAACGAGCAGCGATGAGGACGACAGGGCCCCGCAGAGCACGCGCACCACCAATGGGTCCGGCTGCTGGAGCGCAAACCGGAAATCCTGGATAATTTTGGAGGAAGTCATAGGGATTTTATCACTGATGGCGAATCCCTTGGGAGAGGTTCAGAGGGGGTTTGTGGAAGGTCCACACGGATGGGAGTTTTGTCTGTTGGGTTCCCTGTCGGGTCTTAGGCACCTAGAACAGTGTCTGGCCCACTGAGGTGTGCTGAGCGAGCCAGGGAAAAGGGAATGTGTTCAAAGGCTAATGACCCTCCAGGTCTCAAGGTCAACAGCAGCATCCTGCAGTTCACAGAGAAGGTCAAGGGCACCGAGGTGCTCACTAGAACATGATGCGGGAGAGTAGACAAGACAAAGGGTGGGATCCACAACGCGTGGGCTGGATGTAGGGCCAGGGACCCCTTGCAGACAGCCCGAGGTATGGGCAGGACCACCCCGTGCGTGCGCGCATGCGTGTGCCTGAAGAGGGAGTAGGGATTCGGGCGGGACCCACTCGTCCACACCTTACGTTCCTCAAGACGCTGGGTTTAGCCCTTTGTGCCTATCTACAAGAGAGATTAAACAGAGAGTTACGGAGATGCACAGACTGGGCCGGGCACATAAATAGTGCCACGTTTGCAAACAAGTCTTAGTATTTAAAAAAAATACTGGGAGCCCAAGGAAGGGGACAAAAAGCAACCAGCACAGGCCCATCATGACCTCTGAGATGGCTTCGCCACGGGCCAGAGGGAATGAGAGAGTCGGTGAAGAGGCCAGAAGGCTCTGGGAGGCCCCAGAAAGGGTCCGGCCCTTTCCAACCCGAAAGAGAAGGTACAGGCCACACTGCATCCTGAACCCAGTCGGTGGCACCAGGAGGTGGGGCCTGGACCTCTGCTCTGGGGCTCAGGAGCCCTGCTTGAGAAGCAGCAGTGACAAGGGTCTGTGTTGACATGATGGTGGTTAGGTCAACGAGGAACATCAGACTCCACTGCGTGGGACTGGGCTGGACTCCCTCCCTCGAAAAACCTATTAGGACACAGGGGCTGGCCACCCTCCCCGCTGCTGACAGCTGACTCTCGGGCACCTCCCCTCCTGGCTTGGCATCGCTGGTGCAACCCGCTGCCTCCTTTCACAGCCCAGCATGGGTGTGTGGACCCCAGGCCATGCTCCTTGTCTCCCTCCACCAGGCGTCTGTATTCGCTCTGCGTGCCTGTGTCCCCCGGGGGCACCCGAGTGCAGGACTGCAGGATCGCTGGGGTGTGGAGGGAGGAGGGAGAGCAAAGGCTTCCGGTGGAGTTCTCATCCTCCTTT
The DNA here is from genome assembly GCF_046562875.1 of Panthera onca. Classification (NCBI taxonomy): domain Eukaryota; kingdom Metazoa; phylum Chordata; class Mammalia; order Carnivora; family Felidae; genus Panthera; species Panthera onca. The sequence continues at coordinate 71,101,839 of NC_138349.1, forward strand.
CTAGTACTCGGGGACACCCATGGCACCCTGTGCGTGGAGGATGGGACCAGGCGCTGTCTCGGCTCAGCTGGGCCAAGAAGAAGGAAGGCAGGCCGGAGGGGCTTTATCCCCGCACCCTAACTGCATCCCTCTAATGCCCTGCACAGCCCTCCAGGCCCCGGGAGAGAGAAGGCAAGGGACCAGGGACCAGGGACCAGGCAAGAAAGAAGTACATCCTGGCCAAGCTGGCCGGGAAGCCTGAGAGAGGACCCACATTCATGCTATGACTCACCGAGTCAAGCCGGTGGAAGGAGGTGCCGACCTCCGCATCCAGGGGACTGTGGGGAGAGGCTGGCCCCGTCCCACCAGCCACCTGCAGCCTCGCCTCCCCAAGAGGAAACAAGGAACCAGAGGAGGTCAATGTTATGGTTACTGAGTTGGGGGCGGTTCTGGCCTTCAGGCTCCTATCCTTTTTCTTCCTGGAGCCTTTCCTTTCTCAGGGTCACACATCCAGAGCCCCGTTCCACAAGTGTAGCTGGGCCGGGTACGTTATTTATTTCTCCGTGAACATAAAAGAACGTTTACGTATTTTATTCAGCATACGTGTATATGGCACTTATGCTGTATATGTGTTCTGCTTTATAAATGATAGTTTGACTCCCTTCCTCCTTGATGATAACTCGGAGACACGTGCACCACTACTAACCTCCATGTATCCAATGAGGAAACTGAGTCACAGACAGGTTAAGGGACTTGCCTGAGGTCACACAACCAGCAAAGGGCAGGACCAGAAGCCACCCCTGATGGCCCAGCCTGAGTCCATGCCCCTGACCACCGCACTGTGGTAAATCTTGACGGAAGATTCTTCCAGTTTCAGTGCCCCCCCACCACACGACCTCATAGCCCCAACACACACAGCTGACAATAGCAGACGCCTCTATAGAAATGAGGGAGAGGAAGCCAGCAGCCTCCCCCCAGGCTGCCCACCTGTGATCTGACCCCCCAGCGTTAGCTAGGACACAAGCCTCACAAGTACAGGGGCTCATTTTACTTATTTTCCAGAATCCCATTACTGGATCCCAGTAAGAGCTGGCTGGCTGAATAACATTTGCTGGGGTGTCACCGAGACCTCCTTTTCCCTTCTGGGTTTGGATGGGACCAGGCACTCACAGACGCCGTCCAGAGTCACAGCCCAGCTCAGATCAGCGAGGCCCCCGGCTGTCTGCTCAAGTTAACGCAGCTTCAGGACGTTGCAAAATGGCAGCCGTCAACGTCAACAAAATACCCTTGGACGAGACCGAGCTCCAGGGCAAGAGAGGCACTCTTCATTTGGGAGAGTCAGGCTGTCACTGAATCCGTCCTGGGGACCAGCTTCTGGCCAGCGGAAAGAACCAGCTGAGACTTGAATTCCAAAGAATTCAGGGATGGTGAAGAAACACCCGCTCTTTGAGGAAGACACAGGGGTGACTGCCACTTAGCCCCTGGCCACCGCATCAAAGAACCTGAGAGTGGGAACCCACAGTGTGTTGTTCTGTGCCCGACAGATCCATTGGAGTTGGACAAAGGCCCGATAACTCCTTCAGGAAGGGAGCCACTGAGGTACGTTCTTTAAAAAAAAAATTTTTTTTAACATTTATTTATTTTTGAGACAGAGAGAGACAGAGCATGAACAGGGGAGGGGCAGAGAGAGAGGCAGACACAGAATCGGAAGCAGGCTCCAGGCTCTGAGCCGTCAGCACAGAGCCCGACGCAGGGCTCGAACCCACAGACCGTGAGATCACGACCTGAGCGGAAGTCGGACGCTTAACCGACTGAGCCACCCCGGCGCCCCTGAGGTACATTCTTTAATTTCACGAGGTACCTAAGTTTGGGGCATCCAGTGTGGGGAGGGGACACTAACCTTGATTCAGAGGTGATGCTGTGCCTATGGCTCCATTAGGGTTTTAATGTATGCAGGCACCAGATTTCTTTCTTTCTTCTTTTCCTTTTAATATAATTCACTGTCAAGTTGGCTAACATACAGGAGGTACAGTGTGCTCTTGGTTTGGGGGGGTAGATTCCCGTGATTCATCGCTTCCATACAATACCCAGTGCTTCTCCCAACAAGCGCCCTCCTCCATGCCCATCACCCATTTTCCCCTCCCCCCCACCCCCCCATCAACCCTCAGCGTGTCCTCTGTATTTGCCTCCCTCCCTCCCTGTCGGTAACTATTTTTTCCCCTTCCCTTCCCCCATGGTCTTCTGTGAAGTTTCTCAAGTTCACCATAGGAGTGAAAACACATGTTTTCATCTGTCTTTCTCTGCCTGACTTATTTCACTTAGCCTAACACCCTCCAGTGCCATCCACGTTGCTACAAACGGCAGGACTTCATTCTTTCTCATGGCCGAGTAGTATTCCATCGTATATAGAAACCACATCTTCTTTATCCACTCGTCAGTCGACGGACATTTGGGCTCTTCCCGTAATTTGGCTATTGTTGAAAGCGCTGCTATAGACATTGGGGTATACGGGCCCCTATGCCTCAGCACTCCTGTGTCCCTTGGATAAGGTCCCAGCGGTGCTCCCGCTGGGTCATAGGGTAGATCTATTTTTAATTTTGTGAGGAACCTCCACGTTGTTTTTCCAGAGCGGCTGCACCAGTTTGCTTTCCCACCAACAGCGCAGGCGTCTCATTTCTAAGGGAAGTTTTACGGATGTGTAAGCGGAGGCCCAGGGCTTGGAGCAACTGTTCAAGGTCGGAGCTTGAGTAGGAGCCCAAGCTGCTTCCATGCCCCAGGTGGCTGCCTTCCTACGCAAGCACACGACCAAGTGTAGTGCCCTAAGTGCTCATCACAGCCATGTGCACCAGCTGCCTAAGCACCGAGGAGGAGGAGGGGGACCGGGTGGGGGGGGGGGTGAGGAGGGGGATAAACGCTTCCCACTGGGAGGCGACCCTAGCCAGCCGAGGTGCAGCTGCAGCGACCAAGGTGCGTAGCTAGGTGTCTCATAGCAGAGTGACAGGGGGCGGGCCTTCCGGACAGAACTGCCCGTGACACACAGGCAGCTGTGTCTCTAATGCCGTTGAGTCCAGGAAAAAGCAGGGTTCTCTGCTGCTCAGGGCTCACCGTCTGACAAATCGAATTACCCACATGGGGCTGCACCGTGACCACGTTTAGCCAGCAGTTTTGTAGCTCTCGGGTTTTTCTAGCGCTCCTTTCTGGGCAAGGCGACGCCGCACTAGACAGGTCAATTGCAGAGCACATACGCGACCATCCCTAATCTTCACGCATAAAGACAAAGAAACCAGCGCGAGGGATCCGAAGTGAAAGCTGTAAGGAGACACAGAACACTAAGCTGTGCCCGGCAAATGCCATAAACGTCTTGCCCACCATCAGCCCACGACTGTTCTCTTACTTGATAAAGGGCCTGGAGAGTAACCCACGGAAACACGAAGAACACAGAGTGCACCTCTCAACTGACACCCTTCGAATCGGGGTGGATACGGAAAGGCTGGCATACTTCCAAACAAACCCTGATTGTTTCACATCTTCCTTTGTTTTAACTTTCTTTATTTGGAGCACGAGGAGGAGAGAGAGAGGGAATCCCGAGCAGGCTCCGTGCTGTCAGCGCGGAGCCCGACGTGGCGCTCGAACTCACAAACTGTGAGATCTGGAAGTTGGATGCTCAAGCAACGGAGCCACCCCAGGTGCCTTGTAGATCTTGGTCTTGCTCAAGATGCCTACTGAAATTCGGCACACGGTGCTTCCAAAACCAATCTGTGCAGGTGCTTCCGCACCCCCAGCCCATTCTCCAGGAATGAATGAAACAGAGCACCCTGCACGCCTCTTCGGAACAGGCGTCAATCCTTGACCCACAGATGGCAAATAGGCTCGGGCTCTTGTGTCAACTCGCGTGGCTCGTAGCTGCCTGTACCCGTGTTAAGGAGGATTCTGAAGTCTGTGGCTGGGGGGAAGGGTAGGGTCGTGACTGACGAGCAGCGCTTCCTGGGGGTGAACGTGGCCAGGGTGCAGCAAGGGGTCACATATCTGTCCCGCTTAGTGGGGAAGGGCAAAACAGGACGGCACTCTCCCCCAAACATTCGAGCCCTCTTAAAAGATCAGCGCCCGGTATTACTTAGAGCTCACAGAAACATCTCTCTGTTTATCAAAGAATAAAAAGGCATAACATTTCCAAGGGGGAAATCTGCCTTTACAAATTGTTTACAAGCTTTGATGTTATTCTAAGGGAATGTTCAGAGATGCACGTGTATTTTGCAGAGGAAAAACAGTCCAAATACACTAAATGTCCCCAAATAGGGAATATTCATGATGTGGAATCCTCTCTACGTTAAAAAGGAATGTTCTCGAGGAGTATTTGAGAGCGTAAGAAAACGTTCAGGAGACCATCTTTAAAAAGATAAGACAGCAGTACAAACGGTTTGGTACAAACTTAAATTTAAAAAAAAAAGCGTGCCTGTAAACTCTAAACAGCTGAAAAGATTTAAGTCAAAGGGTTCACCATGACCATCTTTAAGCGGTAGGGTTATAAGTGACTTCCATTTTTTTCGTTATGCTTTTCTGAATATGATTTCTGGAAACAGATGATATAACCAAATGAATGGCCTTTAGAAGCAGAAAAAAAAAACCCAGCAGATGATATTTTGAAGAAGGGGGCTCTAGGGGTCCCCAAAATGTTAATATGGCAGTCAAATACTTATTTGTGCTTTCCATCGGTTATAAATATTCCTCTTTGTGACCAGGGGTATTGTTTGTCAAGACTCTGGGAAGGAAAAACAGCTGTTAGCAGCTGCGGGCAAAATGCAAGCGAGAGCCCGGCCTGGAGGGGCTGTGGGTACTAATGAGCCAGCAGAAGGGGGGAGGGGGCACCTAAATGCCAAAGAGGTGGGGAAGCCCCTCCCACACTATGCTCCAACTGTGAGTTGGTCCTAAACCCAGAAAGCAGGTGGGCAGGCTGAAATTTCCTCCCAGATCCTTGAGATGTACCAAGGAAAATAACTCCCCGTCTTTCCTAATCCCTTACGTCCGAGATAAATAGATGGCCAGGCCAGACTTTGGGAGTTTCAAAGACACAAGCTCATCCGAGCTTGCTCATTCTCTCTCTCTCTCTCTCTCTCTCTCTCTCTCTCTCTAGATGGAAGAACCTCACAACGAGATAGGAAAACACCCAGGAGGACGTGGGCAGACAGCAAGAAAGAGCATCTTTCTTCCCTCGGCAAACCGGCGTCGGGAGCTGCTGTGGACCCTTCCACATCAGACGCCGCATTTGTTTAAATCCTGCCATCCTCCCCAGACAGCTCGTGGTGGACAGTGCAGATTCCAGCCCAACAGCCTGAGTGTGAATCTGCTGCTTGTTAGCTATGTGACCTTGAGCCTCAGGCTACCTACCCAGTAGCGCAGTAGGAGGATTATATAAGCTAGGAATCTATCAGGATGCACTCAGGCACTATGGGGTATTCCTGCTTCTGATGTTGCTATTATCACTGTCGCCGCCGCTGTTGTCCACAGCCTCTTGGCTCGACGTGGAATCAATAGAGAAGAACACGGGCAGAGCGCCAGGAGACGTCACCCTGGAACGCACAGATTCCTTCCTTTCTATGCACTCGCAGTCCCAAGGAATACTTTGGAGAGGAGAAGTTTTGTGTCATTTTATTAGCACGCTTCGCTAAGGAGAGAATTCCAACCGCCCAGCTCCCTGGGCGCTCCCTGTCTCCCACCGAACCTGGAGCTTGTCTGAAGCGTCCATGAGGGGTCCCATCCTCCTGGATCGGCTTGCCTTTTACCCACTCGATCCACGCGTGGGGGTTCTTCCCAGACTGACCACAGACGATAGAGTCGGCATCCAAACCAGCAGCCCCGTTGACAAGAGGGCCAAGGGAGCCTCTGCCCCTGGCTTCCCCATCGGGTGGCCCCTGCCCTCTGCGGAGCCGTCCCCGGGGCTGTCCCCGTTCCCATTTAATCTGACCACATTACCATCACTCAGCCTGTCCGTGCTAACCCCAAGAGTCACTTTGAACACACGCCGCAGGGCCAGGACCTGGTACTGTGCGGACTGGCGGCTGCCCAGGGTGGGCGCCGGAGGTGTGTGCAGACCCCAGCAGGGCAGAGAAGAGCGTGGGGCAGCAGGTGGAGACAGAAAGGCCCCCAGTCTGCACATCAGCCCTGATCAGCAGCCTGATGCTGGGCAAACGTGTTTTTTCCTGGCGGGCAGAATGAAGGACCTCTAGAAGACCATAGAAGGCCATAGAAGAGCTCTAAGGCTCTTTCCGGCTCTTTCAAACACCTAACTGTCGTCCCTAGTCAAGAAGTCAGCTCTAAATTCCCTGTTCCTGCTGCTACTGCCAGAAGAAGGGGATAAACCTCTCCGGCTCACAGGACGCTCAGAAAGAGGGCTGAGTTTGTATCTGCACAGTTCTTAGCCCCGGGCATCACTAATAGCAACTACAGTGACAATCAGCTAGGAAGGAGAGGAGCCCTCGGCCACAGGAAATCTCATTAGAAGTGAGGCCAAGAGCTGCCTTGCCTTTGGTTGTGAGAGGGAAAACCCCTCCCTAACTCCAAGTGCAATCACCCTGCCGTGGGATGAAACCCTACACGCACAGGCGCAGGGTGCTGGGTTTGGATCCCCTTGCCGCAAACTCTTTGAGGTACGGTGGGGGGGGGGGGGGGGGGGGAATGGTGCTAGATCTCCAAACGCACAGACGACTCCATCTCGGTCCCGATGCGGTGGGCCGCTGGGGTGGCGGAATCAGAGAGGCGAGCGGGCACAGCAACGGGCCCTAAGACCAAATGGGAACCCAGAGACAGGCCGATGCCAGTGGCACCAGGCCTACGCCAACAACACGCCGAACAGGACCTGGTTCCCAGACGCGGAAGGGCCTTTCCGAGTCAGCTCTGCCTGGGAACGGATCGCCCGACCGCAGAGCCCAACTGGGCACGAGGCTGAGCCACAGGTAAGTCTCCAAGAATGCTCTGCACGCTGGGAGCACCAGGGCGCAGTCGGGCGGATCTGACCCATCGAACGGGCGCCCGGGACAAGGTCCACGGCCCCGCAAAGCTTCACTTGCCCCACCTGTGAAATGGGGACGATTACAGCACCTGCCTCAAAGGGCAGTCCTGAGGACGAAATGAAATGCTGCGCGTAAACCAGAGCGCAGCACCCGGTACGCACCAAGCGTGGAAACGGCACCTGTCACCATTATGACGCCGGCTGCCGGATGCTCGGAGACTCTTGAGATCTCTTTCTGGCTACTCCTCCCCAATCCGAGTTCAAGGAGCCCAGGGAGCTCAGCAAGAGAGCACATCACAGGGTTGAACAAACACCAGACGCACCTTTACTTTTGGCCTCAAGAGCGACAGAATTATTTGGGGGACGTGTTGCTCATGCACCTCCCAGCTCTGATTATGATTTAAAATGACCACACGGGAAATGGTATTTCCTTCTGCTCCCGCCTTCCACCGCCTCTCTGTAGAGACAGGATCTAACACAGCGCTAAGGAACTACATCAACACCTCCTTTGCCGGGATTATACTAAATGGGGTCATCAGGCGGTTCTTCCGTTAATAAGACTTGTCAAGTTGATGCTGAGTGCAAAGGAAGCAAAGTGTCCCTTATTGCCAACCTCCCCCCTCCCCCCGGTGGTGTTACCGGAAGGGACAGCAGTTGCCCAGGGTTCCTCGGTGACGTACGCACAAGACTGGAAGGATCCAACTGCCAAGCCACCAAGGTGTCCTTTTTCTGATCCATAAAGCCATCCGGGGAGGAGAGGGACCCTGAAGGAACCCGCGTGCTGCCTCACCACTGCCCACAGCCCATGCTCCACGACCTCTGCCTCTCACCGCAGCGACAGCCGCCCTTCGGGGTTGACCACCTACTTGTCCACCTCTGGGGAGCACCTCCCTGGCAACACACTCAACCCTCGAAGCTCCTGTTATCCCTGCAGGTGGCCACACCCTGGGGGGCCCTGTTCTCAACCTGCCTCACCCCGCCCTCCAGCCCGAATCCTGAATCCCTCTCTCCAGTCTTCCCAGAACGACTGCACCCACCAGGCTCGCTTGTACCTCCCCAGGGAAGGCTTGTGGGCACTCTGTCTCCACCCTCACAATCACTAGAGTTAATTTCTTTTAAATGTTTTTTCATTTTTTGAGAGAGAGCGAGCACAGGTGGGGGAGGGGCAGAAAGAGAGACACACAGAATCCGAAGCAGGCTTCAGGCTCCAAGCTGTCAGCACAGAGCCCGATGCGGGGCTTGAACCCACGGATTACGAGATCATGACCTGAGCTGAAATCGTGCCCTTAACCTACTGAGCCACCCAGGCGCCCCTGGAGTTAATTTTTTAAAACGTGCCCCTCATCATGCTACAACCCTACTGGAAATGCCCCTTAGCCCCACAGTGCCTACACCATAAAGGTTGCCTTCATCTGGAAGGTTCTATAGGGCTGTTCTGCCTCACCACTGCACGCCTGCTTTCACTTATGTACCTGTTATTCCAAGAACCCTCCTCACCAAATACTCGTGCTCACCAACATGCCTTGTATTTCAGGCCCTCTTCCAGACATTCCTACTATCCTTCAATCCTTCAGCCCAACCAGCCCCTCAGGACCACAGGTCAGTTACTCTATCATTTGCATTCCATTCTCCTCCTATGATCAAAGGAGCTGGCAGAGGAGGTCAAGGCACAAACTTCCAGTTACGAGACAAATTTAAGTCCTGAGGATACAATGGACGGCATGGGGAACTACAGTTAGTAATACTGTAGTAGGGGCGCCTGGGCGGCTCAGTCGGTGGAGCGTCCGACTTCTTTGGCTCAGGTCACGATCTCGCGGTTTGTTGAGTTCGAGCCCCGCGTCGGGCTCTGCGCTGACAGCTCGGAGCCTGGAGCCTGCTTCGGATTCTGTGTCTCCCTCTCTCTCTCTGCCCCACCCCGCTTGCGCTCTGTCCCTCTCTGTCTCTCAAAAATAAATAAATAAAGTAAAAAAACATTTTTTGAAAAAATAATACCGCAGTATACCCTGCAAAGCTGCTGAGAGTAGGTCTTCAAAGTTCTCATGGCAAGAAAAAAAACTACTATGTAAGGCAGATATCAACTACCCTTATGTTGATTATTTCACAACATATACAGATACCAAATCATTATCTTGTACATCTGAAAACTGATGTTACATGCCAATGATACTTCCACTTATTTTTTAAAAAGCTAGCATTTCCTCAGCATTTCCCAGTGGTATCTGGTGCTGTTCTAAGCACGGACACGTATTCGTTCATCACGGAATCTTCATCCTACCCTTTAAGATTTTATTATTGTTCCCCATTTTACAGATGCAAAGACTGACGCCACTTGCTGACGTGGCTGGGGTGAACTCAAGAGAGGCTGGCTCCCGGGCCTCAGTTCTGAATTTCCACCCTTATCACATTTGATTGCAATTACCGATTTCCGGTTCACCTGCTGCCTGGGGCTGGGCAGTCCTGCAGGGCAGAGGGCGCGTGCTCTTTGCGATGCAGACCCAGAGTCCAGCGAGGGTCTTTCAAGGAGCCTCTGTCCCAGGGAAGACGGGAACCTAGCGCCAGCGCGGGGCGTGTGCTTGATGCCTCCCAAGATCATTAAACCAAATGGCCCGCCCTTGTAATCGAGGCATGGAAAACGAAGCCCCATGAGGAAACGTGCCTTGTGGAGGAAACGAGCACTCTTTCAAGCCATTTTCCTTTACTTAATTATACAGAGAAATTAACCGTGCTGCAACTTCCTAATTCAGACCACCCGCGGCCAGGAGCTCCGCCCCCCTGTGCTGGGCCCTCAGGGCAGGGGAGGTCAGGGGACACCCAGGTCGGGCCTGCACCCTGCAGCACCCCTCCAGGCCAGAACTCCACCCAGACCCCCCAGCCTCATCCCTGCCTCTAACTCGGGTTGCCAAGACTGTGCTTCAGCAGAAAGGAGAAAGCAGAGGGGATGTGATGGCCATGCTGAGCGTGGGTGAGGGCTTTAGGGTTCCCAGAGACCATCCTGTTGAGCAAATGCCCACCCAGCGGGGAAGGAGGCTGTGCTGGCCAGCACCCACACCTGTACCCAAGACCCAGGGGTGCAGTCTCTGCTTTGCAAAGGGCTTAGGCTGTTAGTGTTGGAGAAATGGATAAAGTACACCAAAGATGGCTGATGGGGCTAAAACAAACTCTGGTCTGTAGCTTAGAGACCCCTCCTCCGGGTTCTTCTTCCTTTGGTTTGCCGCGCGCCTGAAACAGCCCCCCCGCCCCAAAAAACACACACACACAAGTATGGAGGCTGATAACTATAAATTACCCTTCCCGCTCGCATTCGGGGCTCAGATCTTTGGAGAAACGGTCTCCTCTGAGCCCGCCGGTGTTAAGTAAATCTCCGATCCACCAAGATCTCCGAGTGCCGCTTGGTTTTTCCCCCAGCGTTCCAGCCTGGTTCCGTAACGTTAGGAAGAAGAGAGAGCTTACGTGGAATAAAGGTAAGAGCGCTGACGTGGCCCGAGACAGCAATGGTTGAATCAAGCCAGGAACAGACGACAGAAAAGTAAGAAAGAACACCAGGCCCCATGGTTGCAGAGGGCTCTGCACAGAGCTGCAGGTGGGTGGCCCCGGGGCGGGTGGATGCCTGTCTGTCTGTCTATCTACTGCCAGAACAGCCCCTGGGGTGTTCTTGCAGAGAGGAACGACAATGAGGAACACGCCCTCTGTGCACACAGTGCTTTACAGTTTATAAACTGCTGTCGCCCACACGGTCTCCTACCATTTTCACGTGGAACCTCCAAAACAGCTATTGCTTTGCCCATGTCACGGACCAGGAAGCGGAAAGCGGAATGACATTGAGAAATTTACATGAACTAGAACTAATCCCAAGTTTTCTGTCTCCCAAGTCCAGAGTGCTTCCCTTCTCGAATGGCGAACACACTCAGCCATAGAATAATCCTGCTGCTCGCAAGTGCTCCTAATACAGATTGGGGTTGGCAGATGCCATCGGCCTCCCCTCTGAGCGTCCCTGGGGAAAGAGGCACGTGCTGCCCCAACCTGGATCCTGGGTCCTTCCCGGTGCTGAGGTCACTGCCACTTCCTGATGGCCACCGCACAGCCGGGCGGCACTTCTCGGGCACACCCAGTCTCTGCATCTTGGCCAGGGGGCTGGCGCTGGACCCGGGCTGTGCAGCCCTGAGCCCACACGGCTCCCTCAGGCTAGAGCGCCCATTCCGGCTCCCTCCCACCGCACACATCCATTCTCCGTACAGCCTGCAGAACCTAGCTCGGCTGGGACCTTCCTCAGGATCTTCATCTTTAAACAAAATGCACTCCTTCTTTTGGATGCCCAAGCACTTGGTCTCGTTCTCATACAAATGTTACTTTTTCACTGTGGCCTCCTTTATTTACTGTGACGGTGTCAGCCTCCGTCCGGCCCACTTCTTCCTTGGGAGCCCTCAGCATGTCCCCGGGAAATCTCTGGGTCAGCCCTGTACGTGCCTGTGCAGGAAGACCGTCCGGTTGTTCAAGCAGGTGCTGGAAGCACATCCCGTTCACAGCTCCTGTGGGTCCCAGAGCAGGTGGAAAATACTGCTGAGGGCAGAACTGGCCCAGGGCTTCTTTCCTGCCAAAAGGGAGGCGAGCTTCTTTGTCCCCACCAGCCCCCGCTTCAGCCACCTGACCTGCGGGCCCACAGCCTTCTGGCTTGCCCTGCATGCACACAGCCAGCCTGCTGGGCGCTGTGAAGTCAGGGGTTCCTCCCGGAGCCCAGGGGCCATCTGGGGCCAGCTGGGATTCTGCCTGTTTTGTCCTTTATTCTACTTCTGAATCTAAACCACACCAGCTCCTTAAAAAGCAACTGAATCAGGGTCAAGAGAGAAAAGTACTTTCAGTAAGACTAATTTATTGTTGGCTCAGAAATAATGAATCCTGGAAATGAGGTTATAAGTAAGGTCATTTGAAAACATGAATGTCTTTAGAGCACACTTCTTGTCCCTACCTGCTCTCCATTTAGAAATTTTAAAATTTTATAGAAATGATACTCTATACACACAGACATATACTACTACTTGTCTGCTAGGCTATAAAGTTTACTTTAAAAATTAAAAGCTTGGGGCGCCTGAGTGGCTCAGTCAGTTAAGTGTCCGACTCTTGATTTCAGCTCAGGTCATGATCCCATGGCTCATCTCCATGTCGGGTTCAGCACGGAGTTATGGAGCCTGCTTGGTACTCTCTCTCTCCCTCTCTCTCTCTCTCTCTCTCTCTCTCTCTGCCCCTCACTTGCTCACTCACTCTGTCTCAAAATAAATTAAAATAAACATAAAAACTGTAAAGTTCTTCCAGCTCCATGTTGTAAAAAAAAAAAAAAAAAAATCCAGCATTAAGCAATAGAAGAAAATGGGACATGCTCCTTTGCCAAGTTCAGTGAGGTTCTCTGGGTCCCTAAGGCACCAGGGACAGACTGTCTTGCCTTAGGTTTGTTCAGTCAGAACGCTGAACTCACTTCTTCCATAAGCAGTGATTTTCATGTTGGTTTAAGAGGAACCGCTCTATAGTTACATTGCACAGATTCTCCCAATTCAGGCTTCCAATCCCCCAAATCTCGTCCTGCATTTGGAACATAATCAAGTGCAGGTTAAAAACACCATGTTGGAAATTGGAACTCTACTTGTAACACATTTCAAAGACATAATATCTAAATATAAAAAGAGTTCTTACCAAATCAAGTATAAAAATGACAAACCCTCCCTCAAAGGAAAAACAAAGGACCTAAACAATTTACATAATGAAGACAAAAGGCTAACAAGTAAATGAATTCATGTTTAACCACACAAGTATCAGACAAATTAACCACTGGTGATGAGGTGCCATTTGTTTTTATCAAACCATCAAAGATTTTTTTAATAAAGGGTAACTGCCAGAATCGGCATAGGAAAATGGACACCCATTATTTCTGATTTGGCAACTTTCATCAGAGATCTTCAGAGGGATCTTCAGATCTTCCACTAACGCATCCCAGGCAGATAATCAGACAAGGAGACAAGGACATTTGGTATAATGATGTTCATCACAGTACTAATTACAAAAGTGAAAATTCATAAAAAATCTACAAGCGCAGATAATAAGAGATTGGTTATCCAAATTAGAGCACATTTACAAAATGGAATATTAGGCAGCTACTTAAAATGATGTGGTTCAGGAGCACCTGGCTCAGTTAAGGTTAAGCATCTGACTCTCAGTTTCAGCTCAGGTCATGATCCCACGGTTTCACGAGTCTGAGCCCCACATTGGGCTCTGTGCTGACGGTGTGGAGACTACTTGGGATTCTCTCTCTCTCCCCGCCTCTGTCTCTATCCCTCCCCTGCTCACACCATCTCTCTCTCTCAAAATAAATAAATAAACTTAAAAAATAAAATAAAATAAAATAAAATGAGGTGGTTCCTATTCCTTAAGCTCAAAAGTAAAAAAAAAAAAAAAAAATCACTAGGATGTTGTGAAAAAATGTGGACTCTGGGGCCTGGGAATCTGCATTTCCATAAGCTCCCAGGTGCTGCTGCTGCTGGTCAAGGACCATGCTTTGAGTAGTAAGGATGGATGTATATTTACTGAAAAACACTTTGGTTACTATATGGTGTTAAATGGGGGGGGGGGGGCGGTGGGGAGGGGAATCAGCTTACAAAAAATAGAGTAAAAGCTCATCCTTAAACACACACACACAGAGCAGCTAGAAAGATATTTGCCAAAATGCAAACAGTGTTAAGCTCAGAGTGGTGGGAAATTTGCTTATTTGTATTTTCTAACTTTCCCTACGAGAAATGAGTCTTCCTTGGGCACCGAGAAAGAGGTGGAGGCAGAAAGTGACTCTGACTCAGCACACTTACAATGCATGGTGCCCATCCGCGATGGTCCTAACGATCGCTCCAGTCTTTCCTATCCTGCCTTGGCTTCAATGGAATCTCAGTCAAGTTTCCTTTCCCAAACCTCTTCTGCGTTGGGAAGGGAGGTGGACGTATTTCAAGAGTTCGGTTCATTTTTTCCTGTCACGTACAAGTGTCAAGTACAAGTGTGGCTCTGGCTCTTTAAAATGCTGCTTCAATTTCTCCCTTAAAAAAACAAGGCAATTACTTGCCAATCCCCTACTGTAGGAAGGGAACCTTGTAATTACCAAGCATCTGTCTCTCTATTCAAAGTCAAGGTCCCACAGCCAGAAGACACTGTGATTCAGCAAACAGGAGGACAGAGTGAGCTCTGGGGGAATCTATATCCAAATCCTGAGGTCTCATGTGCCGGAGACTAAAATTTCAAGCCCAAAGCTGGGAATGAATATATCATAAGAGAAAAAGAAAGCCTGTTTCATTTGCATTGTTGGGCTGATGGGCAAAATAAACACAGAAATTGTAACTGTCATCTTTGCAAAAAGCAAAGTTGAGTTCGGGGACTAAAAACATATTTATTCAACAATGGTCCTTCAACCAGAATCCTGGCTACAGCTCAGGAAAGAGTAACTAAGCCATGACACTTGGAAAGGCTCTGGACCAACACTTGTGTCTCTGGAAACAGCGTTTGTTTTGTTTGTTTTTTCACTCCCGTGTAACTGACACATAACATCAGTTTCAGATTTACAACATGGGTCCATATTTGCGTACGATGCAAAATGATCACCACAGTGAGTCCAGCATCTCCATTACCACACAAAGTCACGTAATGTGCAATCGATTATTGACTACAGTCACCATGATGTATATTACATCCCCGCGACTTATTTATTTTGACTGCCAAGTTTGTTCTTCTTGACTCCCTTTTCCCATTTTGCCCACCCCCCAAATCCCCTCTCCTCTGGCAACCACCAGTCAGTTCTCTGCATCTATGAGATTGATTTTGTTTTTGTTTTTGTTTTTTTAGAATCCATACATAAGTGCGATCATACAGTATTTGTCTTTCTCTGGCTTATCTCACTCAGCGTAATACCACAAAGGCCCATCCATTTGTTCCAGATGGCAAGATTTCATTGTTTTTTTGTGGCTGAGTAGTATTCCATTGTGGGTATATACCACAACTTCATCCAGCCAGCCATCAACGGACACTTAGGTTGCTTCCCTATCTCGGCTGTTGTAAACAATACCGCTATAAGCACAGGAATGCACATATTTTCTCGATGTTTTCATCTTCCTCAGAGAAATGCTCAGAAGTGAAATTGCTGGATCATAGAGTAGTTCTATTTTTAGTTTTTCGAGGAACCTCCGTACTGTTTTCCACAGTGGCTGCACCAATTTATATTCCCTCCAAATGTGCACGAGGGTTCCCTTTTCTCCACATTCCTGCTAACATTTGCTATCTCATAATAACAAGTACCATTCTGAGAAGTGTGAGGTGATATCTAATCATTGTTGTTTTGACTGGCATTTCCCAATGCCAATCAAATGATGATTAGAGATGCTGAACATCTTGTCTTATGCTTGTCGGCCATTTGTGTGTCTTATTTGGAAAAATGCCCAGATTCCCTGCCCATTTTTATAACACGTTGGTTTTTTTGTTATTGATTTCTAGGAGTTCTTTATATATTTTTAATATTAACTTTATTGGATACATGGTTTGCAAATATCTTCTCTCATTAAGTTGCCTTTTTGTTTTGTTGACGGTTTCCTTTGCTGTGCAGAAGCAGTATAGTTTGATATAGGTCACGTGTTTATTTTTCCTTTTGTTGCCAGTGCCTCTGGAGTCAGATCCGAAAAAATATTGCCAAGAACAACGTCAAGGAGCTTACTGCCTATGTTTTCTTGTAGGAGTTTTACGGCTTCTGATATTATATTCAAGTCTTTAATCCAATTTGAGTTAATTTTTGCGTATGGAGTGAAACAGTGGCCCAGACTTCCCAACACCATTTATGGAAGGGACTGTCCTTTCCCCAGTGCATATTCTCGGTTTCTTTGTTCTAAATTAACTGACCATACATGCTTGGATTTTATTTCAGGAATCTCTATTCTGTTCCAATTGATCTATGCTTCTGACTAGATGCCAAAATCATACTGTTTTGATTACTATAGCTTTGTAATACAGCTTTGTATTGGAAATCAGTGAGTGTGATGCCTCCAGCTTTGTTGTTATTAAGATTGTTTTCACTATTCAGGCTCTTTCGCAGTTCCATACAAATTTTAGATTTGTTCTATTTCTGTGAAAAATGCCATTGGAATTTTGTTAGGGACTGCCATTGAATGTATAGATTGCTTTGGGTAATATGGACTTTTTAACAATGTTAATTCTCCCAGGCCATGAGCAGAGAATATCTTTCCATTTATTTGTATCTGCAATTTCTTTCATCAGCGTCTTGTGGTTTACAGTGTATAGGTCTTTCCTGGTTAAATTTATTCCCAGGCATTTTATTCGTTTTCATGCAACTGTAAATGGGATTATTTTCTTAATTTCCCTTTCTGAAAGTTCATTTTTACTGTATAAAAAAGTGCAACAGCTTTTTGTACACTGATTTTGTATCCTGCAACTTCACTGAATTTATTAATTCTAATGTTTATTGGTGGAGTCTTTAGGGTTTTCTAATATATAAAATCACATCATATACAAATAACAGTTTTACTTCCCCCTTTCTAATTTGGATGTCTTTTCTTTTTTTTTTGCTTAACTGCTCTGGTTAAAACTTCTAATACTATGTTGAATACAAGTGGCAAGAGTGGGCGTCCTTGTCTTGTTCTCGATCTCAGTGGAAGAGCTTTCAGCTTTTCACCACTGAATATAATGTTAGCTGTGGGCTTGTCACATATAGCTGTTATTATGTTGGGTACATTCCCTCTATACCTGCTTTGTTGACAGTTTTTATTATAAATGGATACTGAACTGTGTCAGATGCTTTTTTCTGAATCTGTTGAGATGACCATATGATTATTATCCTCCATTTGGTTAATGCAGTGTATCATGCTGATGGATTTGCAGGTGTTGAACCATCCTTGCATCCTTGGAATAGACCCCCATTTGATCATAGTGTATGATCATTTTCGTGTAGGGCTGAATTCAGTTTACAGTATTTGGAGTTTTTTTTTTTTGCATTTATGTTCATCAGAGTTACTGGCCTTTTATTTCTTTTTTAGCTGTGTCCTTATCTGGTTTTGGTATCAGTGAGATGCTGGCCCTATAAAGGAAGGTTAGAAGCATTCCTTCTTCTTCATTTTTTGGAAGAGTTTGAGAAGGACAGGGATTAAATCTTTGAGTATTTGGTAGAATTCAACAGTGGAGCTGTCTGGTCCCTGACTTATGTTTGTTGGGAGGTTTTTGATTGCTGATTCAATCTCTGCTGATAATTGGTCTGTTCAGATTTTCTATTTCTTTATAATTCAGTCTTAAAAGATTGTTTCTATGAATGTATCCATTTTGTTCTAGGTTGTTAAATTTGCTGGCCTACAATTATTCATAGTAATTTCTCATGATCCTTTGTATTTCTTTGGTATCGGCTATAACCTCCCCTCTTTTATTTCTGACTGCATTTACTGGGGCCTCTTTTTCTCTTAATGAGTCTAACTACAGGTTTATTAATTTTGTTTATCTAAAAACACAGCTCTTAGTTTCACTGATATTTTCTATCACCATTTTAGTCTATTGTGTTTCTTTTTCTATTTCCTTTAGGTGTAAAGTTAGGTCGTTTGAGATTTTTCTTATTTCTTGAGGTAAGTATGTATTGCTATGAACTTCCCTCTCAGAACTGCTTTTGCTATCTCCCATAGATTCTGGAATGTTGTATTTTGATCAATGAATTTTTTGTTTCTCCTTCAATTTCTTCATTGGCTCACTGATCGTTCAGTAGCATTGTTTAATCTCCACGTATTTGTGATTTTTTTAGTTTTCATTTTGTGATTAAGTTCCAATTTCATATCACTGTGGCCTGAAAAGATGCTTGATAGGATCTTCTCAAATTTATTGAGACTTGTTTTGTGGCCTAACATGTATCTTAGAGAATGCTCCTTGTGTACGTGGGAAGAATATGCTGCTTTTGAATGGAAAGTTCTGTACATATATCTATTAAGTCCATCTGGTCTAAAATGTCCTTTAATGCCAATGTGGATGGTCCATCTATTGATGTAAGGGGGGGTTATAACGTCCCCTACTGTTATTGTATTGCTTTTGATTTCCCCCTCTAGGTCTGTTAAGGTTCGCTTTAAACACTCATATGTTGGGTACATAAATGTTTACAAATGTCCTATCTTCTTGCTGGATTGATCCCTTGACTGTGGAATGCCCATCACGGTCTTCTATCACAGTCTTCATTTTCAAGTCTATTTTGTCTGCTGTTAAGTACAGCTGCCTCAGCTTTCTTTTGGTTTCCATTTGTATGAAACATCTTTTCCTGAACTTCCACTTTCAGTCTGTGTGCGTCTTTACAACTGAGGTGCGTCTCTTGTGGGCAGCATACAGATGGGTCTTCGTTTGATTGGAGAAGTGAGTCCATTTACATTTAAAGTAATTATTGATAGGTATGTCCTTATTGCCATTTGGTTCATTGCTTTCTGCGTGTTTCGCAGTTACTCTCTGTTCCTTTCTGCTTCTCTTGTTCTCCACCTTTGTGGCTTGATGCCCTTCTTTGATATTACATTTATATTCCATTCTCTTTTGTGTTTCCACTTTAGGTTGTTTTGTGGTTACCACAAGACTTACATATATCAGCCTCTATATATACACGCAACAGTCTATTTTGATAGCAAGTTAATTTTGAACTCATCTAGAATTCTACATTTAAATTCCCCCTCCCATGTTTTATGTTTTCAATGTCACATTTTACTTTCCATTTTGTGTATATCTCTCTCTTTCTCTCTCTCTCTCTTTTTCTAGCATTTATTTATTTAGAGAGACAGTACCACTCTGAGCAGGGGAGGGGCAGAGATAGAGGGAGAGAGAGAGAATCCCAAGCAGGCTCCATGCTGTCAGCACAGAGAACCGAGAGATCACGACCTGAGCCAAAATCAAGAGTCAGACACTTAACTGGCTGAGCCACCCAGGCACCCCTATTTTGTGTATCTCTTAACTAACTGTTGTCGTTATTTTTATTACTTTTGTCTTTTCCCCTTCGTGCTAACGTTTAAAGTGATTAGTCCACTACTTTTACTATAACTTTATCAGTGAGATTTTTACTTTCATATGTTTTCTTGTTACTAACTGGTGCCCTTTCTTTTCAACTTAAAGGAGTCCTGTAACATTTCTTGTAAGGCCAGTTTAGTGGTAGTAATCTCCTTTAGTTTTTGCTTGTCTATAGTAAACTCTCTCTCTTTCAGTTCTGAATGATAATCTTGCCAGACAGAAAAATCTTGGCTGGGTGTTTTTTTTTGTTTGTTTTGTTTTTGCTTTCAGTAATGTGAATATATCATGCATTCCCTTCTGGCTTGCAAAGTTTCTCCTGAAAAGTCTGACAGTCTATGGGGATTCTCCCATACGAAACAAGTTGTTTTTCTCTTACTTCTTTTGAGATTCTCTCTTTACCTTTTGGCAATTTAATTACAACATGGGCTTCCTGGATAGAATGGTTTGCTTCCTTCCCCAGGTTAAGAAGTTTTTAACCATTATCCCTTCAAATACGTTTTCTGTCCCCTTCTCTCTGTGTTCTCCTTCTGGGAGACTTATCATGGACTGTTCCATTTCATGTTCTGTTATACTTCTCTTATGCTCTCCTCACTTTCTAAAATTCTTTCTTCTTTTTGCTGCTCCGTGGGTGAGTTCCACTGCCCTATCTTCCAGGTCACTGATCTTTTCTTCTGCTTCATCTAGTCTGCTGTTGAACCTCTCTAGTGTATTTGAATTCACCTATTGTATTTTCAGTTCTGAGGCTTTTGTCTGGCACTTTCCTGTATTTTCTCTTTGTTCATCCATTCTCCTCCCAAGATCAGGAAGCACCCTTATGACCACTACTTTGAACTCTTTATCAGGTAAATTATCTCCATTTCATTAGGAGGTTTTTTTTTTCCCCCGGAGGTTTTATCTCGTTCTTTCATTGGGAACATATTCCTCAGTTTCCTCATTTTGCTTCACTCTGTATGTATTAGGCAAAAGAGGGGTCAATCCCAGTCTTGAAAGGGTGGTCACAGAAAGACTGGGGCGCGTTTCGGTTGGCTGTCTCTGCAGTGTCCTGGGGATGGTACCCTGCCAAGAACCGCCTCTCCAATTGTTTCAGTTCTATGGGGCCCAGAAACACAAGCCCCCTGGGCGCCAGAGCCACAGATCCACTCACTGACTTTGGCAGGGATGCAGGGAGCACCAGGCTGGGGCCCGCCTGACAGGCTTAGTGGTGTGGGGCCATAGGGAAGCACTGGGTCAAAGCAAATAGCAAAAGCAGAAGCATGTAAAAGGGGCGCTCACCGGTGCCTCCATCACCGGAGAGACTGACATCACAATCCTACCTCTCTAGCTGATGCTTTGAGATTAGTCAGTAAATCCCCTTCACGTATGGTTGAAGCACTTTTAAACATGTTCCTTTTGCACTGTGTCCCAGGGAGAGTGGGTCTGTGCATGAGCCCTTTGAGAGCGGAGTCTCAGTTTCCCACAGTCCCGTGGGTCTCCTGGGCGTAAGTCATGCTGGTTTTCAAGGCCAGAGTTTCGGGGCGGGGGGCTGCTCTCCTCAGTGCAGGTCCCAAGGGCTGGGGTGCATGCTGTAGGGCTCAAACCCTTCACTCCTCAGGACCACGATCTGTGGTCTGTGAGATCCTTCCCACTTATGGATCACTGTGCCGGGGATGGAGGTTTGGCAAGACTGTGCCTTTGTCTCTCCGACCCATCCTGGTGTGGCCTTTTCATTCTCTGTTGTAGAACAGCTGTTCGTTCGGCTAGCTTTCAAGTCTTTTTCAGAGGGAATGTTCCATACGCGGCCGTAGATTTGGTGTGCTCGTGACGGGAGGCTGAGTTCAGGGTCTTCTTATGCCTCCATTTTGAGCTGCCCTCTAGAAACAGCTTTTCAGAAGACTGGTTAACCACTAAAAGAACAAACGGAGATGGGGAAGGGAACCTGAGTGTTCTTCCCCATGAACCACTTCTATTCTGAAGCCAAAAAATGATAAATGACCAACGGACCTGAGATCCTTGTTCTGCCCTTACCACCTGTATAACCCTGGATCAGTCACTTTTCTCCTCTAAGTTTGTTTCTTTATTTATAAAATGTACATAATAAAACTACTACCCATACCTGTGAAGCTGAATTGAGGGCACATATGGTGATTTTCTAGCTGAGGGCCTACCACGTGTGTGTTCAGCAGAGGGAAAAACTAAAAGGAGGGATCGTACTTTGCCCAAGAACCCCGGATCTACGTGCCAGATGCAGGATTTGAACCTGGGTCCATCCAGGTTCGCTGGGTCCATCCAGGATCGCTGCACAGGATGATCCTGGGTCCATCCAGGATCGCTGCAAATGCTCTCCTCGCATGGTGCTATACAAACCTGGCCAAGTCTCCAAACACATATCCCTCAGAACCCCTCTCCTTCCCCCAACTCCCAGCCATGAGGTCAAGAACCTACATCTCACCAAACTATCCAGAGTCAAAACATCAAAACTATTAACATACATTCCCTCCTGTGACTACTTTGCTTTCTTGTTTTTATTAGCACGGCATTCAATAATAATCTTAAATTGGATCTAAGTGGTTGAAAGATGTGATCCAATGCTTCCCTACTGATGGTTTCCATTTCCCAAACCCTCTTTCCGAAAAGTATTCCCCAGAGAAATCAGGACTCTTCCTGCCCATGAAACAAACTGGCTCCTTTTAAGTCAGGAAGCTTTTCAACCGCTTGACTGGACACAAAGGTACTTTGGCCTGGAAGGGGCAACCCTGCTGCCATTTCCCCAAGCTCCTGACATCACGTGGGGGCTGAGCCTGCTCCACCCATCTCCACCTTGGGTCCTCTCGCTGCCAGGCTTCCACTCCCACCTCTGTTCACCCCGTCAGCCCTCAAAGGCTCTGGTCCACAAGGCGGGAGCACATAGAATGCCTTCCCAAGGAATATGTTTCTTCTGAGAGCCCAGAATGGAGGCAAAAGCCAGGTAAAGCCAGCTGATGGCCGAGTGTCTACATCCCTGCCAGGCTCTGAGCGGTGGAGCTCTCCAATATCCACAGAGCTCAGACCCCTTCAAGGGTCCCCTGGTCCCAGACACTGCCCCTGTGTCACTCTCAAGCTCAAGCACCCTGAGTTCTCCCAAGAAACATCGAGATGGCATAAAAGCATAGACAGCGCCCCACCACACTCCAATCAGATCAAGTTTAAACAGAAGGCCAGTATCCTTGCAATGAGGCAGAACTAACATCTGATACCTTGCTCGTGCTTTCAAAACTGGCACATCTCTCACCCGCTGGTGACCAACCATCCCACTCTGTCTAGGACTGACCGAGTTTTAGTGCTCAAAGTCCTGTGTCCCAGGAAACCCCTTAGTCTCATGCAAATCTGGATGGCTGCTTACCCTATCGCCCTCCAGGCAATGGATCGATGAACCAACCCCATGAGATAAGAGGTGTCTGGATTATAAAAGCCAGAGCTTCACCTGGCCATCATCAGTGGAGCGTGTTCCATCTTGTTCAAATGCCCACAGGCGGTCAACTAAAGCCTGGCACTCACGGCTCTTTTCTTTACCATGGAAAGTTTCTCACTACCAGAAATTCTAGAAATTCCGTCATTAGAATTTCACTTCTTTGGGTCAAGACCCTTGTACCTGGTTAAAAAGTAAAATACCCCGGAATGCTCTGGTAGGGAAATAAATCCTTGGCATAACGACTTCGTGAGATCTCTCTTAAGTGTCAGGGCAAGTTTTTGTAGGGAAAAAGCGGGAGGGAAAAGAAATGGCTCGTAAGAGGGTGAGGTCAGTGTGTGACCTGGGCTCCCAACACGAATCCTACCTACCTCACAATAATACAATTTTACTTACCACCCGCTTTAAGCAGGATGGCTGAGACACTCATTGATTTTACGTATGCTGTCTTATCTCAAAAGGGCACCAAGGGAAATGGAGGACAGACGGGGCCTATTACCCAACACGCCTGCTGTTCCTCAGACACATTCCCGTCACTGAATACACAGCTGCACGATGAAAAGTGCTACTCAAACTTGCGTGTGCCTGGAAACCTCTGTGGGACCTCATGACGCCAGTGGGTCTGGGGTGGGGCCGCATCTGCCATAGGTCTGGATTTCCGACCAGCCCCAGGGAGTCACCCCCAGCCCCTTTTATAAAGGAGGGAACTGGGGGTCCGGGGGAGGTGGGACGGGGAGAAAATAGAGCACAGCCCTGACGTGGCTGACACCCAGGCTGGGATATTCCCAAATGAACTTGTGATGCCCTAGAACGTAACAATCATCGCGTGAAGCCACCCTGTAACCCAGGGAGACACCAGCCAGAGGGGCGCTCTGCAAACGTAAGAATAATAAATATCCCATGCTCCATCTACCACTGGAGGCCACTCTAGCAGGACAATCCTCTAGCTTCTAGATAAAGTGACCGGGACACTCTATCACTGATGGGTCTGGACATCCCCCAGTCCAGAACTGGCCTCGGCTCCCTCGAAGCCATCTTAGAATCACCCAGCAGGGGCGCCTGGGTGGCTCAGTCAGTTAGGCGTCTGACTTCAGCTCAGGTCACGATCTCGCGGTCCGTGAGTTCGAGCCCCGCGTCGGGCTCTGGGCTGAGGGCTCAGAGCCTGGAGCCTGCTTCCGATTCTGTGTCTCCCTCTCTCTCTGTCCCTCCCCCATTCATGCTCTGTCTCTCTCTGTCTCAAAAATAAATAAACGTTGAAAAAAAAAAAATTAAAAAAAAAAAAAAGAATCACCCAGCAGAAGCCCAAGCCCCGCTCAACGGGTCATCCAGTCTGGCGCACAACTGAAGCAAACTAAATCAGCCCACATGTCTTTGGCGACAGTTGTGTTCCGGGCCGTCTTCGCCGCTGGGCTTTGACAAGAGCGAGGGCAAACCAAGTCTAAGGCCGGGATCTCCCCCCGAGCGGGGATTTGGTCTCAGAACTGGCAGAGCGTTTCCAAACTCCACCCGCCCCCCACCTGCCCACTCCACGGAGGCCAACTTTCTCCTGCACCGCACAGTCACCCAGGAGGCTGACTCACCGGGTGTGGGTTTCAGCAGGGGCTCGGGTCCAGTTTCTCCACCTCCGTTTCATACTGACTGGTCATAGTGACGGGGCTTAGTCCATTAGGAGGGCACTGGGGCACATCGCCAAGGGCAGGGTTGGCCCGAGTGTGTGTGTGTGTGTGTGTGTGTGTAGGGGGGTGGGGTGGGGGCTGTTGCCAGCCTGTCAGTCGCCGTCAGCAGACATCTGGCACAAAGCAGATGGGGGTTAATCCACAACAGCGCAAAGTGAGGGCCTGATAACAGGGTCCTGACGCACTTTCTCCTCTAGTCACCAAAACATTTAGGAAAGCTTCAGAAACTGCATATGGTACATACAGTTTAGCAATTTTCCAATTTTGCCCCCACATTTTCTCCCCTAGGGAAAAAAATACGGTGGCTCTGTCCTTCCCCACAGGGATGTAATAGGGGTTTTCCAGGCAGACAACTGCTCAAATGGCACCATTATAAAATGGCATGTCCTACGGTGCCATCCCCCTAGGACGCTGGCATCCGTGAAAAGTATCACACCTTATACAAACCTAACATCAGACCCCTCTCCTCCGGGTCAACACCTTATGCGCTAAGTCACAATATGCTTTCCTCTTTGTACTGGAACTGCTTCTAAGCAAACCAGGGAGCAGAGTTTGGTCATCCACAGGACACAGCCCCTGCGGGACTTCTGGTGCAATGAAGCAAGGGTGCTATTCCCAGGAGAAATAAACGTCACCCTCACCATTTCTAATAGCCAGTAAATAAAATGAGCCTTACGATTATTAAGCAGCACCGAATGCCTGGCACTGATCTTCATTTTACCATCAGATTAAAAAAAAAAAGAAAAAAAAGAAAAAATGACGCCACAAACTGCATGCCTTTCTTCCCGGCCCAGCGGCAGCCCGAGCCTGCCCCAGAGAAGGGGGCCACCGGGAGGCAGAGGCAGGCGTCCTGCAGGGCATTCGCTCATTTACCGATGCGGTTAGAAAAGAGCCGAGATGAAATGAACTTTATACGGGCAAAGGCAGGATTGATGCTTCCCGGGACAGTGAGGCGCATACCTAGATCTCAAACCCATATGAAAATCTTACCTCCTTTGAATGTCTTCTTTTAAAGTGCCTTGGTGAGCTTCCAAGGGGCTGAGCCCAGGCGAACAGCTGGCCCTCCTCAGGCTTCAGGGGAGCGCCCACGTGGAATGGGACCAGGAGGCTTTGGTGCCGTGAGATGGGGAGTGAGCACGTTCCCAATTTGGGCCAGTCAGTGGGAGGAAGGAGACTGCTAAATGCGCTCATGTTCAGGGGCTTTTCAATTTCACACATGGATGACAACTTAAAAAACACAGGGGAATCCAAAAGGCTCCGAAGATTATTTTGCGGTAGGTCCCCTCCGCCGCCGAGCCTCAACTGTGATTTTAATCATTTTAACATAAAAAAGGTAGAATGGAACTGTAATCAAAACAGCAGTTTCATGCATCACCCCAGGGTTCTTATTCTTCCTTTAAAAAAATTTTTTTTTAATGTTTATTCATTTTCGAGAGAGAGACAAAGAGAGAGTGACAGAGCACGAGCAGGGAAGGGTCAGAGAGAGAGAGGGAGACACAGAATCCAAAGCGGGGCTCCAGGCTCTGAGCTGTCAGCACAGAGCCGGACGTGGGGCTCAAACTCACGGACCGCGAGATCATGACCTGAGTCAAAGTCGGACGCTTAACCAGCTGAGCCACCCAGGCGCCCCCCTATGTTTCCACTTAACTATGGACCAACAGTAACTTCACTGTAGATCAGCAGTGGTTTGCGAGCTGGCACGTGGGAATCCTTCGCAGGAAGCAATACGTGCCCCCTTCCTGCTGGCCTGGGTGGCCTTCCGGACCACGTGGGCGCACCCACACACTGATGCGGCAGGGAGCCGTGGAGTCAGGCCCGGCTCTGCACTTAGCGCTTACCCTCTCTGGGCCTCCAGTCCCTGCTACCCGTAAAATGACGGGCTTCTATTTTGATACGCTGAATGCTGGACACCCGATCCCAGGCTGAGCACACAAGCAATAGCTCCTCTACTTGGTTGTACTCTAATCGGGTATACCCACCCCCCACCCCCGCCCCCGCCCGCCCGACCCGCTCCCTCACCCTGGGATTGCAGGGTGGCACTCTGGCTGGGGCCAATCAACAGATGCCTTTGGGGCACAGAGGACCCCTATCTGCATCGGCATCGAACGCTGTTTCCCCGTCTACATCCTGTCTCCGTTCACATGCCCTGGGTCCTGAAAGCTGGAGCAGAGAAGGTAACGGCCCCTTCTATTTCTGCCAGGACTTCCCATCGAAGAACTCAAGGCATCACTGAGAAAAGTCCACACCTGTGGTATGTGCTGACTGCTGCGAGGTGGGAAGAAGAGAGAACTCAGAAAGAAGAGAAGATGCACCTTGGACTTGGTCTTGGACACCCACTCCAGTTGGCCCCCTGGCCCCTATTCTACACACAGGCTGCGCTTCAAGGTGTAGAGAGCCTGGTGTCATTGGAGGCTCGGCCCCCAAGGAGGAGGCCCTAGGGTATCGGCCCTGGGATCCCATGCACAGAAATACCCACCCCCCCCCGCCCCGCCCCCGCCACAGCCTTGTCATCCACCCCATAGGGCCTGGAGAACAGTGTGCCAGACTCCGCAGAGCTGGGGAGCTCAGCCAAAGAGTCTGGAGCAGCAGGTAGGTGGTGAGAGACAGACAGCTGGACCCTCGGTTCTAGAGGGGGGCAGGAAGGAGGGTGTGGCCAGGAAGGAGGTGGACGGGGTGTGGGAGGGAATAGATCGTGGGCAAGGAGGAAGGAGGTGCATATGCTAGGAGGAGGGTGATGCTGGGAACTAAGAGAGGGGTTGGGGAGGAAAAGAGAGGAGGCGTGTGTGTGCTCTGGGACAGGTATGAGGCCAGTGCTGTGGCAAGGGGACACCAGAACTCCGGAGACCGAGGGGCACACAGGAGGAGAGGTGGAAGAAGAGAAGACACACACACTGAGGGACCC
The DNA here is from genome assembly GCF_046562875.1 of Panthera onca. Classification (NCBI taxonomy): domain Eukaryota; kingdom Metazoa; phylum Chordata; class Mammalia; order Carnivora; family Felidae; genus Panthera; species Panthera onca. The sequence continues at coordinate 71,128,865 of NC_138349.1, forward strand.
ACTCTGCGACATCCCACCACCCAGCCAGGCAGGTCTGGCAGTCCTAGAGCATGGATTACACCTGCTCTCAGAGGCTCTGGCCCAATCCCAGCATCCACGACAGGCTAGGAACGCAGTTCAGAAAGGCGGAGCTGTCCCCCCCGGGGCCCCACCCAGTCCACATTCTGCTTAGAAACCCAGGTGGCTTTTAAAGGCTTTGCTCTGGATGGGGGAAGACGGCGGAACAGCACGGAGACCCTGAGCTCGTCTCGTCCCCGAAACGCAGCTAGATCAGCGCCAAACCATTTTGCGCACCTAGGAAATTGATCTGAGGATTAACACAATGATCTGCATACCCTGAGCCACAGAACGCAGCAGGTACGCAGTGCAGAGAGGTTGACCGGGGAAGAGAAAAGCCGCGGAGGGAAGGGAGCTGTTTTTGTGGACAGGGGACAGAGCAAGGGGGAGAGCGTAGCGCATTGGGATCGTGCAAGAAAAACGCTTCCCTGAAAGTAGCTGGGGAGAAAGAGAGAAGGCGTGAAAACACTCGCAGGGGACTGAACAAGAACTCTGTTTCCCAAAACCATTGACGGGAAGAAAGGAGAGGGGGTTCAATACCACCAGGATTCTATAAACAGTGGAGTGCAGAGTCTGAATTTCCGCAGCTCAGTGCCTGGCGATGCTCTGGTGAGGCTATAGGGCAAATCCCCAGGAGTAGGCAGCAGGGTCCGAGGGGTCCATGTGCCACACACACGGGCAGAAGCGGTTCCCCTGCTCGGAGAGCATTTGGTAGAGGCCATACGGCCTCCCCACAGGCAAAAGTCCCACGGGACCCTGGAGAGCAGTCACATCTGCTGGTACTGGCACAAAGACGCCAGAGGGCGATGAAACCTGGCGACGGCCGTGTGTTGTGCTTTGCCATAATCTCTGAACCTCTGCCACCGTGCAATCGCCCGAACGTCTTCTGGGGCAAGCCGGCACCTGGCCATTGCTCGGCGAGACCCTCCCCCAGGGAGTCAACGTGGATCCAACCCTCGGGGGTCTCTGAAGTGTGGGGTGTTGAAACACAACCTCCGCCGAGATAAAACTTTGGAGGGAGGTGCTGCCTGGCAGGCGGACGGCTTGGACACAAACAGAGTAGATTGCGGGAGTGGACAGCGGCCTGAGACAAAGGAAGGGTGCTTGATCGCGGGTTCCTGAGAACGAGAAGTTCCTGTGCCAGAGGCTAGGGAGCTGGGTGAAGCCATTTCCAGCGCTCCACACATGCGCACGCGTGCAACGCTGATCAACCCCAGTAAGCTAAGCAGCGCCACCTCGTGGAGACGGGATCCGTTACACCAAGCCCCACCCAACTGTGCCCTCCAAGCACACCCCCTAGAAGGCCAGCACAAGTCACTCCACCTGCTCGGTGTAGGAACCAGAGTGTTTTATAGTTTCAGTTCTAGAGAAGACTGGATGTAACTTCATTCAGGTTTCATTCTATTTGCTCGTTCATTTATTAGTTCATTCTTTCCTTTTCCTGTTTTTGTTTAAATTGGTTTTTTTCCTTCCTTTTCTTGGATAAAGAAAGAAAAATTTTTATTTTCTTTTAATTTTTCTATTTTTTTGCACTTTTTATTCTATTTAATTTTCTTTATCTCATTTTATTCTATTTTATTATGTAAGTATAAAGTGCCAAAAGATATGAATTTAGTGCCATTGTGTTCCTGTAGAGTTATGTATATATCAATTTCATAGATAAAATCATGAATGAAACTGGAATTATCACAACCAACCAGTCAGAAATACAAACAATTATCAGAGAATACTATGAAAAATTATATGCCAACAACCAGACGACCTGGAAGAAATGGACAAATTCCTAGACACCCACACACTACCAAAACTCAAATGGGAAGAAATAGAAAATTTGAACAGACCAATAGCTAGTGAAGAAATGGAATCAGTAATCAAAAATCTCCCAACAAATAAGAGTCCTGGGCCAGATGGCATCCCAGGGGAGTTCTACCAGGCATTTAAAGCAGAGTTAATACCTATTCTTCTCAAGCTGTTCCAAGAAATAGAAATGGAAGGAAAACTTCCAGACTCATTCTATGAAACCAGCATTACCTTGATTCCCAAACCAGACAGAGACCCCACAAAAAAGGAGAATTACAGGCCAATATTCCTGATGAACATGGGTGCAAAAATTCTCAACAAGATACTAGCAAATCTAATTCAACAGCATATAAAAAGAATTATTCACCATGATCGAATGGGATTCATTCCTGGGCTGCAGGCTGGTTCAATATTTGCAAATCAATCAATGTGATACATTACATTAATAAAAGAAAGGATAAGAACCATATGATCCTGTCAATAGATGCAGAAAAAGCATCTGACAAAATACAGCATGCTTTCTTAATAAAAACCCTCAAGAAAGTCAAGATAGAAGAAACATACCTAAACACCATAAAAGTCATATATGAAAAGCCCACCGCTAATATCCTCAGTGGGAAAAACTGAGAGCTTTCCCCCTGAGATCAGGAACACGTCAGGGATGTCCACTCTCACCGCTGTTGTTTACCATTGTGTTGGAAGTCCTAGCCTCAACCATCAGACAACAAAATAAAATAAAAGACATCAAAATTGGCAAAAAAGAAGTCAAATTTTCACTTTTCGCAGACAACATGATACTCTACACGGAAAACCCAAAAGACTCCACCAAAAGGCTGCTACAACTGATACGTGAATTCAGCAAAGTTGCAGGATATAAAATCAATGTACAGAAATCGGTTGCATTTCTATACACCAATAATGAAGCAACAGAAAGAGAAATCAAGAAATCGATCCCATTTACAATTGCACCAAGAACCATAAAATACTAGGAATAAACCTAACCAAAGATGTAAAAGATCTGTATGCTGGAAACTATAGAAAACTTATGAAGGAAATTAAAGAAGACACAAAGAAATGGAAAAACATTCCATGCTCATGGGTTGGAAGAATAAATATTGTGAAAATGTCAATACTACCCAAAGCAATCTACACACTCAATGCAATTCCAATCAAAACTGCAACAGCATTCTTCTCAAAGCTAGAACAAACAATCCTAAAATCTGTATGGAACCACAAAAGACCGAATAGCCAAAGTAATGTTAAAAAAGAAAGCCAAAGTGGGAGGCATCACAATCCCAGACTTTAGCCTCTACTACAAAGCTGTAATCATCCAGACAGTATGGTATTGGCACAAAAACAGACACATAGATCAATGGAATAGAATAGAGAACCCAGAATTGGATCTACAAATGTATGGCCAACTCATCTCTGACAAAGCAGGGAAGAGTATCCGATGGAAAAAAGACAGTCTCTTTAGCAAATGGTGCTGGGATAACTGGACAGCAACATGCAGAAGAATGAAGCTGGACCACTTTCTTACACCATACATAAGAATAAACTCAAAATGATGAAAGACCTAAATGTAAGACACAAAACCATCAAAACCCTAGAGGAGAAAATAGGCAACAACCTCTTTGACCTCAGCCACAGCAATTTCTTGCTCAACAGGCAAGGAAATTAAAAGCAAAAATGAACTACTGGGACCTCATCAAGACAGAAAAACTTCGGCACAGCAAAGGAAACAAGCAGCAAAACTAAAAGGCAACTGACAGAATGGGAAAAGATATTTCCAAATGACACATCAGACAAAGGGTTAGTATCCACAATCTATAAAGAACTTACCAAACTCAACACCCAAAAAACAAATAAACCAGTGAAGAAATGGGCAGAAGTCATGAACAGACACTTTTCCAAAGAAAACATCCAGATGGCTAACAGACACATGAAAAGATGCTCAATGTCACTCAACATCAGGGAAATACCAATCAAAACCACACTGAGATACCACCTCATGCCAGTCAGAGTAGCTAAAATGAACAACTCAGGAAACAACAGATGCTGGAGAGGATGTGGAGAAACGGGAACCCTCTTGCACTGTTGGTGGGAATGCAAACTGGTGCAGCCACTCTGGGAAACAGTGTGGAGGTTCCTCAAAACATTAAAAATAGAACTACCCTACGACCCAGCAAGAGCACTACTAGGAATTTATCCAAAGGATATAGGAGAGCTGATTCATAGGGGCACAAGGACCCCAATGTTTATAGCAGCGCTTTCAACAACAGCCAAATTATGGAATGTCCATCGACCGATGAATGGATAAAGAAGATGTGGTTTATATATATAATGAAATATTACTTCTTGATCAAAAATAATGAAACCTTGCCATCTGCATCAACGTGGATGGAACTAGAGTGTATCATGCTAAGTGACATAAGTCAGTCAAAGACAATACCATATGATTTCAGTCACGCAGAATTTAAGATACAAAACAGATGAACATAAAGGAAGGGAAGCAAAAATAATGTAAAATCAGGGAGGGAGACAAACCATAAGAAACTCTTAAAGACAGAGAACAAACTGAGGGTTGCTGGAGGGGTGTTGGGTGGGGGGGGGGATGGGCTAAATGGGTGATGGGCATTAAGGAGGGCACTTCTTGGGATAAGCACTGGGTGTTATATGTGATGGATCACTAAATCCTATTGAAAAAATATATATATATACATAAATGTAAAAAAAGAGTAAGAAAAATAAAAGATCTTATATTTAAAAAAAAGAAAATCATAAGAGAAAAATACACTTAAAATACTGCATTAAATAAAACAACAACAACAAAACAACCTGTCTTTAAGTTTGAACCCATGAAGTTCAAACCTGTATTGATCAAGCATCAGCTGTATTTACGGGTGATACGACATGCTATCTAGGATTTGCTGAATAATAATCTAAGGGGCGATGGGGAGGGTGGGGTGAAAATGAAAGAAGACTGGCCACGAGTGGATCATTGTGGAATTGGAGCAGGTAAGGATTTATCACACTATTCTCCCCAGTCTGGAATATGCTTGAATTTCTATAACAAAAAAGTTTTTAAATGTGATCCCAGGCAGAGGCTATTACACGAAAAGTGCATTATGATACATTGTGATCCTAGCTTTATGAACAGATATTGTAGCTATCTGCAGAAAATTTTGTCTGGGAGGAAAGACACCCAAAGTTTATTTGTTTGTATATACATAGGGGAATTAGGAGTGACTTATTTTGTCTAAGTAAATCTTTGTATTAGTTTTTCCACGATAAACATGGTAATTTAAAAAAAATTTTTTTAACGTTTATTTATTTTTGAGACAGAGAGAGACAGAGCATGAATGGGGGAGGGACAGAGAGAGAGGGAGACACAGAATCGGAAGCATGCTGACATGGTAATTTAAAACAAAATAAAAATATTATTGTTAATTAAAAACTAAATTAAGAGGGGTGCCTGGGTGGCTCAGTCGGTTGGGCATCTGACTTCATCTCAGGTCATGATCTCAGGGTTCATGGGTTCAAGCCCTGCGTTGGGCTCTGTGCTGATGGCTCGGAGCCCGGAGCCTGCTTTGGATTCTGTGTCTCCCTCTCTCTCTCTGCCCCTCTGCCGCTCACGCTCTGACTCTCTCTCTCTCTCAAAAATAAACATTAAAAATTTTTTTAATTAAAAAAATTAAATAAATACATAAATAAATAAATCTAAATGAAGAAAATAATAAAGGCTTTGCTCTGTCCCTGCAGGCTCCTGGCTGCAGGCAGCCCCAGTCCCACCCCTGGCCCCCATCCCCAGGGCCCCTGGCTTCCGCAGGTTTCTTCCTCTCTTACTCGGTCTCCCCAGCTGGACTATACATCGTCCATAATCTCAGACTTCTCTTACTCAAATCTGACCTGTGGCTCTTCAAAAGGGCCAATCCCACATCCTTTACCCAGCTCTTCAACAAAACATGCTACTAGCTTTTTTTTTTTTTTCTCCCCCTGGAGACCACTGACCCCTTGGTCAGGATCATTTCCATGGCATGACAGGTAAGGTGCCCCCTCCCTTCTGCGCCTGTGACCCGGGACAGCATGCCTGGTGAGCTCCGCCCACCGCCCGCACCCCCCCCCCCCCCACTTACCTGCCTGTAGAACTGCCACAGGGACCCAAGGCCCCCATCCTTCACCGAATTCAAGGCCAGTGTTTCTGAGGGCCAGGGGGCAGATGCTGGGCCCCTCAGCTCCTCCCCGACTCCTCTGGTCTCCGCACTGCTCCTCTTCTCTCCCTAAGTCCCCCTCCAGTCCCCAAGCTCCCGCCCCCATCGGGGTCTCCGGCCTAGGGCTCCAAGGGCTGTTTTTGCAATAGGGGGTGCTAAGCCTCCGTGGCTAAGGTGTGTTCGGGATGCCCACAACAAAACACAGTCACACTGAGCTGGTAACCTTCCACACGCTCCCGGAGAAGCTTCCACGCAGGCAGAGGGCAGCACTCACGAGGGGTCACACAAGACCCCGCGCTTCGGGGTTGCAAAACCCAGGGTGCACCTGACTTGCCGGGGCCTACGTGAGCCTCCATCATCGAAACAGCCTACCCACGGGACCCTTGTGAGGCGCAGACAGATTAGTGTAGCAAGCGTGTTTATAAGGTGCTATGTAAAACAATCACTCAGGCTTTAAAATCAGTAAATCGGGGCACCTGGGGGGCTCAGTCGGTTGAGCGTCCGACTTCGGCTCAGGTCATGATCTCGCAGTTCGTGAGTTCGAGCTCTGCGTCGGGCTCTGTGCTGACAGCTAGAGCCGGGAGCCTGCTTCAGATTGTGTCTCCTCCTCTCTCTGTCCCTCCCATGTTCATGCTCTGTCTCTCAATAATAAATAAACATTAAATTTTTTTTTTAAATCAGTAAATTAGAAAGGTGTCCTGAAACTTCATGCACCTACACACCATTTCTAGGGGTCTGCAGTCACACTCTGGGGTCCTTTGCAAGATGATGGCTGGGAACACGTTGGTGCTCCCGGAGACAGAGTTTCATTGTGATTTATGCCAAATCTTCAGTTATGGCCCACAGAGAGATTCAAGACTCTGCTGAGGTCTACAGCCACCCACATAGCTGCCCACCCACGCACACGCCTGTATGCTCCCGTGAAACCTTCAACCTGGCCTCTGCGGGTGACGTCCCCACCAGTTGTGCCAGCCCAGGCTTGTGTAAGGCCGGGGAGGCCCAGGTTTCCAGCTGCACTGATGTGCTGAGTAGAATTCCCATTCGGCTTTGCTAATCTCACCAGCTAACTTCCCGATTTAAGCTCGGGAGAGTGTTTCCCTAACTCTGGAATCTAAAGCGGCCGCTCCCCAATAACGTTCACGTGGAAAAAGCAGAAATTCTATAGTTTGACATTTTTTTATTTAAGTGTATTTATTTTCAGAGACAGCACAGGTGAGTGCGTGAGCCGGGGCGGGGCAAAGAGAGGGAGAGAGAGAATTTCAAGCAGGCTCCCACGCTGTGAGCCCAGAGCCTGACACGGGGCTCAATCCCATGCCATGAACTGTGAGATCACGACCTGAGCCGAAATCAAGAGCTGGATGTTTAACTGGCTGCACCATCCCGGCGCCCCTCAAGTTCTAAAGCGTAACACAACCAATAACCTAAAATCAAGTTGTGTTCTTCCTCCCTCAAATTGACCCAAGTCTTCAAATTCCTAGTTTCTGACTGGCTGGGACGTATTTATGAATTATAATTACCCAAAGATGTCACTGCGATAGAAACCGCTCTAGGATAATCTTTTTTTTTTTTTTTCTTCAAAACCTCCTCCAGGAACACACGGCTGTATACATATGCAGAAATCCACTGAGCTGTGACTTGAGATTATACATCTCCTGCAGGGATGATACAGCTAGAACACGTAAAGAAGTTAGAGCTGAGCTGGGTGACATTTTCCTTATGGGACTTGCCTTCTGTAGCGCTTAAACTCAAGATGCTGCCAGGAAGAATCCTGCTCTAACGCTGGGAGCCCGTGGAAACACAGAGCCGGCTCTGAGGGCGGAGTCCCCAGCACAGGCACCAGGCTTCTCCAGTCAGGAACCGCCAACGCCCAAAAGCCCCTCCCGGGCCAGGGGCGGCGCACCGGACAGAAGTCCTTCGCCTCCTACGGATCACCTTCACCTGTGACACGGTGCGTCTGGTCCCGGGGAATCCCACAGGCTCCTGACAGTCCCAGACGGCAAAGGGCTGGATGGCACACGGTGCGGAGGCCACCTGAGCTCAACCCTGGAGTCCAGCCCTGCCTGCCTTGGCGACTCACCTGTCTGTCCCATTTCCTTGCAGGATGGTCTATTTTCTGCTGGAGCTGCTACAACGGAGTATCACAGACTGCGGGGGCTTAAACCACAGGAGTTTATTGTCCCTCAGTTCTGGAAGCCAGAAGTCTACGATCCGGGTGTTTGGCAGGGGTAGCTTCTCCTGAGGCCTCTCTCCTTGGCCATCTGTCCCCGGTGTCTTTGTGCAGTCTTCCATCTCTGCCTGCGTCCCAGTCTCTTCTAACAACGACACCAGTCGTATTGGATCTGGGCCCACCCTAATGCCTTCATTTGAACTTAATCATTGCTTTCAAGACCATCTCCAAATACAGTCGTATTCTGAGGTGCTGGGAATTAGAGGACTTCAACTTACAAATCTGGGGGCGGGGGGGACGTAATCAGCCCATACAGACGGCAGGGTGAGATCTAGCAGAATGAATGCTCAGGACAGGACTGGAAGCCGCCGAGGTCTCCCCAGCAGAACAGACATAAGCCCTTTGAGGGCAGAGCCAGCCCACGGCCCCTGCGCTCCTGGCAGCTGACTCCACCCTCTACAGCTGTCGGTACTGGGTTTGCAGGGGGGCTGAAGCCTCAGCCCTCAGCACCGCCTCCCTGGGGGCCAGCAATGTCACGGCCGGTAGAACTTAAAACCCAGCAGTGGGCCAACACTTCATCCCCCGGAGCAACCTACCCAGGAAACACACGAGGGGAAGGGCAGGACGCACACGGTGCTCCGATCAGCGCTCAGGACGAGGCCTTGACTCTCAGCCCAGACAATGGAGCCTGACTTGAGCCAGGAGCCTGGCAGAACACCTTCCCCACAAGATGAAAACGGTTCTTTCGGTCTCGTTACCCGGCAACCCTGACAGGTTACTAAGGTGGCAGACTCGGTCTCAGGGGCAGCCCGTCGATTAGCGACAACAGGCCAAGACAGCGGGGCCAGATTTAGCAAACTGAAATACGGGAGGCCCAGCTCAAAGTGGATTTCAGGCAGGCGACCAGTTAAGTTTTCATGTGAACGTGCCCCTCGCGATATTCGGGGCAAACTCACAATGAAACGTTCTTCGTTTTCGGAAATTCACAGCGAATTGGCATCCTATATTCTATCTGGCAACCCTAATCCAAAAACAACAACAACAACAACAAAAACCAACCCTCCTTGTCTTGCTGATGCGCAGAAGGTTCGGCCCAGAGACGCCCAGGGGACCCATTCTTCTCAGAAGAGGTCCATCAACAGTTAACCCCTCTCCTTGGCCTCTCTTCCAGAGCCCCTCCCACGGGTCCAGTGACTCCAGCATGTGATCGCCTCACAGAGAAGATAAGCCCATCTCCTGGATGCCTAGGGAGTCAGCCTTAACGGGCAACGTCCACCAGAACTTCTATACTGGTCCTCAGACGGCCGTGATCAGTATCACTACCGCCATCGCCAATAATAATAATAATACGCGGGAGGCAGAGGGTAAATGACTGGACAGTGTCAGAGAGGGATGCTGGATGCTGCCGACGGCATCTTCACCCGATGCTAAATCCAAACTTTCAGCAAAGTGAGGCAAATTTCTTCCGGCAATATCGGTGGAGATGCCTCCAACACTCAGCTCCCAGGGGTGGATCGTCCAATTCGTCCGAGGACCCAGCTGGATCTCCTTTCAAAACACATCTGGAATGTGCACGCTTCACAGCCTCCGCCCCTCCACCATTTCTCGTCCGACTATGGCAGTGGCCAGATCGTCCGCTCGCCCTCCTGTGCTCTGTTCTCAACCCGCACTCAGAGCAGCCCTTCAAAAGTTATGCCGAGGGGCGCCTCGGTGGCCCGTCGGTTCAGCGTCTGACTCTTGAGTTCAGCTCAGGTTGCGATCCCGGGATTGTGGAATCGAGCCCCTCATCGGGCTCCAGGCGAGGTGTGGAGCCTGCTTCAGATTCTCTCTCACTCTCCTCTGCCCCTCTCCCGCTCGTGCACATGCACACGCTCTCTCTCTCAAAAAAAAAAAAAATTACACTGGGCCACGTTAGCCTTTGCTAAAAACACTCCAAAGGCACCCATTTCACTCAAAGTAAAATCCATGTCCTTATGATGGCCCAGAAGGTCCCCCATGAGCCACCCCTTACCCTTGTGACCTCTTCCTCTTCCTCCTCCTCCCTGCCCCCCTCCTCAGCAACCTGCTTCTACGGGCACCCGCCCTCCAGGCACACTTCCACCGGGCCTTTACACTGGCCACGCCCCCACCTGGATGGGAGGAACACCCACTTCCCAGATACCCTCTTGGCCAACTCGCTCCTGTCCCGAAAGCCTTGCTCAGATCTTATCTTCTCAATGGGGCCTATCTTGTGTGCCCTATTTAATTCCACGAAGTACCCACCTGCCCTGCTCCATCCTTCCCAAGCCCCCCGACCCCCTCCCCAGTCCTGTCTAGTGTTCCTCTCCTCTGAAACACCTCCGTTGGAAGACGCCATCTGTTGGTCCTGATTATTCCCCCTCTGGAAGGCAAGAAGCCTGCTTTGTTCACGGATGCCAACACTTACTGAGTACCTCGTAACGTGCCAGGCACCAGGAAAGAGACTTTATAAACGTTAGACAAGTTGATGCTCCCAGCCATCCTGTGAGGTTAGCGTCTGCCTACTTTATAAATGAGAAAACGCTCAGGGAGGTCACCCAGCTGCGAGGGAACAGGGTCGGAATTCTGACACAGACCAGGCGCTTTTATCGTGACCTTGAGAAACATGCATACTGTCCACAGCGGCCTTGGAAGCACCACTGTCCCCTTCAGCACTTCTGTCCCTGCCACCTGATTCCTGGCATCCACCAGTAGTCTGCTCTGTGCAGACTGCCAGGGAATGGGCCGTGCTCACTTTCAGGGAAGTCGTACGGTACGCTGGCCTTGGCCCCGAAGTCACAGGTGCCCCTGGGTCACGGACACCCCTGGATCATAGGAGCAACCCAGTAGGTCACAGGCACCCCAGGCCACGAGCATCCTCGGGTTGTGGGTGCCCCTGGGTCACGGGTGCACATCTTGGCGGCACCCACTGTGGGTTGGGTCACGGGTGCACAGCGGTGCGCGACTGTAGGGTGCAGACAACGCATACTAGACATGGCAATGCCGATCGCCCGTGGGGGGTGCGGGGGTAACAGTCCTCGGCACGTAGAGGTGCTCCATGACCGCTGTTGACGCTGAGATGGCTCTTCTCACAGGGGACTCCTGACTGTCCCAGGGAGGACCTCAGGACCAAACGCCCACTGCTGGGGCAAGAGAGGAGGGCGAGCAGCAAAGGGCACTGAGGGGCGGCTCCGAGGAAGCACGGAGAGCGGATCGCCGTGGCACAGCCAGGTCAAAGGGCAGAGCAGAGCAGGAGTGCCAGAGGGGCTCAGTCAGGGCCAGCGGGCCCCGCCACAGGCAGGCTGGGGGGCTGCCTGGGGTGTCCACATTGGTGAGCCCACGGCTGCAGCACAAGGTACTTTCCTTCTGAAGGTGCAGGTGGCTGCCGGACCCAGGAGGAAAACAACACTGGATGAGATTTTCACTCCCCTTTCGTCTCCAGAAACCGCCAATCAGGTTTCACACTTCCTCGCTTTCTGACCCGGGCGTCTCCCAAACGAGACGCGTCAGGCCTCCAGCCACATTTGCTGCCGCCAGTCACTGGCATGCCGCCTCGGCGCCGGGGCTCCCCTGGGTACGGAGCCCTCGGGTCCAGAGTGCTCGCTTCGCCCACACGGCACGGCGCTAACACCTGGCGGCCCCAGACAAGACAGGACAGGTGACCTGGACAGGAGCACGGTGTAGGAGGGCCTGGGGTGGGGCGTGGGGGCCAGGGCGCCCACGCTGTAAAACAGCAGGTGCCCAGCCACCGCAGCTCGGGCCAGGAGCAACTGCCGATGGGAGGGCGAGGGGTGTGCTTTGGGGCCCAGCGAAAACCTTTGATTTCTCAGATTGCCCCCTTTTTTCCAGTTTCTGGAAAAAAGAAATGATTAACGCCAACCATTCCTACTCATGTTCTATAACCAAACCTCACAAGCAACAGATTCCCCGAGAACTGACTCTGAGAGACAGCGACGCCCACATACACACATCAGTAACCACCTCAAAGGGAATGAGCCTGCGGTGTGCTCACTGACCAAGCAAGCCCTGTATACACAGTTTACGTGGCCCAGCACCTCTTCTCGTCACCCTTAAGAAAAGCCCAGAAGATCCAAGAGACAGATGGGGGGAGGAGGGAGAAGGGACTAACGCTCATGGAGGGTTCGACATGATTGATGCTTTACAAACATGTGATCCCTTCCAACAAGGCAGTGAGGTGGCTACTATTCTCCCATTTTACAGATTAGAAAACTGAGGTTCAGGTTAAGTTACTTTGCCAAGTGACTCAGCCGAGGCTGGGAAGTCTGAGAATTCGAAGATTTGCCTGGACTCAAAGGAGACTCAGGAATTTTGACTCAAAAGTCCATTCTTTATACTCTCACACTTAACCCAACATTACGTCAGAAACCGCCCCGGTTCTCTCAGATGTGGCACCTGCTAAGCTATTTGGCAGATGCCGACGCACGGGCGAGGCAAAGGTCTCGGGGCCTGGCTGAGCCAGCTCCAGAAAAACCACGCCCATCTCCTCTTGGCTCTGAGGATCCGGCCTTTTAATCTCCAGGTGGAAAGTGAGGAAAATAGGGCAAGAACAATTTCAAGCTGTCCTAAAAGACCAAAGCCAAAGCCCTTTGTGATAGCAATAGCGACGTTTTAACACGTCTCAGTTACGGAATATTCAGCCTGAGCAGACCACATGTGACCCCCTGCCAACGGCAGCTTCAAGCATCTGCTTACGTGGTCACTGAACGTGGCATTCCAGAATACAGTTCTTCACCGAGACTTCTGCCCTCGGTGGCTTCTTGTATTCATCCACGCAACTACTGGACCAAGTCCTTGTTAGAAAGTCTGAAACAAGGGAAGCCCTGAACGTAAATCCCATAGGAAAGAAGCTCCTCGTTCCAGCATTTTCCCCAAAGCACCCAGGGTCTGTAATCGTGAAGGCGGCCGAGTACCACAAAACATAACAGCTAACATTAAGCGCCCCCTGAATGCCAGGCGCCCCCTGGCCTCTCCTCTCAGAGACACGGGGAGCTGAAAAAGGGTCACGGGTTCACCTCCTGGGTCCACGGCTACCACCTATTGGGTCAGCCACTTCATCTCCCAGGTCTGCTTCACAGGTATAATGGGGACAACGATACTTATTTAAGTGTGAAATACAATAATTCCAGTGGGGTGCTGCCTAATAAATCTTTATTCTTTTCCTGGAGACAAAGGCTTTCACATTTCTCCTTGAAAGAAGACGGCGACCCCAGCATGGCCTTCTCCTCACATCTGTCCCCACTCTGCCTCTCCAGCACTGAGAACCACAGGCACCTGGGTGCCTATGCTGTGGCTCCAGACAGGAAGGACAGCAGACTTTTGCTGCCTAGCTAGAGGGACCAGCCCTGGAGCCTCAGAGAATGAGCAGGGGCGCCAGGAGGGATCTGCAGGTGTCAGCTGTGGACACGGGGAGGGAGGGCGGCTTTCACTCTCCCCCTCGGATACTGCACTAGACCCAGCCCCACGAGCGCACAAAGAAAGATAAGCCCCCTTCCGAAGGTCTCACAGCAAAGAGTCAGATGGCTCAGAAGAAACAGAACAAGAGACAGCTATGGGCAACTTGAATTTTAATTACACAATAATAAAAGGACTCAAAGAGATTCAAGCGCAACACACACAGGGAAAAAAAAAAATTTCCTGGAACTAAAACGAAAGAAAAAACACCATGAATTTCCAACTAAACTCTTCACACAAAGACAAGGTAAAGGCAGTCATACACGATTCCTGAATCACTGACTCAGAAGATCAGGTCCAAGAAATAAAGCAGAGATTATAAGTATCAAGGGATGGAAATCGTAAAGGATCAGATAGGGAGACTCTCGGGCTACCTCCCAAGCCTGCGAGAGAAAAGGGATAGATGAAGAAAAGGCAGCAAAGGGCATCAGTTCTGGACAGAAGCGATAAGAAAAATACACGGAGGCAAATGCTAGTGAAGTTTCTGAGCCGAAGGATAAAGGGGAAGGGAAAACAAACAACAACAACAAAAGACAATCCTTCAGGCAGAATGAACTCGTACCCAGGATGGAATGAGGACAATGCACTAAGCTGTGAGGGCAGCCCTCGGTGGCAAGACAGCTCTGTGCACCCACAGAACGTGAGAACAGCTTCCTCAGGCAAGATGTTCCGCTATCAAGAAAAGAGAAGACATTTGAAGAAAAGAATTCAGAGTACATAGCACTAGGCACCTAGCATCCTAGCAGAGAAAAACAAGAAAGGAAAGGATCTGTCTACCCAAACCAAGACTTCACGGAGAGAAAACCGATGGCCTTGGCAAGGTTGAATGGCTGGTGCCTACTTCAGGGTCATTTCTGACACCCGAGAATTGACGGGTGATCACCGGCATCTGATCACGTAAATTCCCACCATGCCTGAGCAGTAACCACCTCAGTGATGTGCCCAACACCTGTACTTCGGATGTGTTATTAATACCTGAGTGTTCGCTTTCACGTTCCATTTGGCATCAGGGGTGTAACTTGGGCTGAAAATACAACCTTACATGCCATGTTAAAGTTCTAGAAGTTAAAGTATAAACGTGTCATTATTGCGGTGACGGTAAAATGTGGCAATAAAGATCAGAAGAGCCGATAACTTTACACACAGAGAAGGAAGATTCAGAGGTTTCGAATACTTACATTAAGAGACGGAATGACAGTTAATCCAAACATGACAAATATTAAGTGTGTGTTGTCCAGATCACTTTAGAAAGAACACTCTTCCCTTTAGAACTGACAGTTACAGGCAGTCCAAGAAGAGGCACAGGACGACCGTGAACTCACCTCCTCCTCTTCACGCACTGAATCTACAGCCAGGTATAAAACAGTTCCCTTGGAAACAGACCTGAGCACTAGCTGCACAGCTCGTCCACAGCAGAGGAGAGAAGGCCATGTGGAGGTGGGCAGGGGAGGCAGAGACGTGGTCTTGCCCCAAACCCCACCCCAGTGCAGGAACCCACGTCAGGAGCTTCTCCCGGGGGAGCAAGCCCAAAATGAGCCCCCACAATGTCTGGCTTTGAAAATCGCCTGGCTCTAGTGGCCCAGGGCGGGATGGTGGCGGGGTGGGGGTGGGGGGGGTGCTGCTTATATTTCTGACTCCCACCAGACTGAAACAATCAAACAACCTTGGCAGGCTACCAACCCCAGGCCACTGTACATATAGTCAAGTGAAACACACCCCCAGTCTTCCTGTGAAAAAAAGCCTCTTTCCTTGTCCTTAGAGCTTCAGCTGGAGAGGCAGACTTCAGGTTTGCCACGCACCTAGAGGCTATGAAGGTGCTCCCAGGGAACATGGCCCCGGCGACACCACCTCTGCACTCTCCCTAGCCCTTGCTATAGCTCACCAGTACCTCCCAGGAAAGAGCTGATACGTTCGTCTGGGGTCCCGATTTTTGCACCTGCTACTCAGGTCCCAAGGGCTGGGGTGCCTGCTGTGGGGCACAGACCCCCCCACTCCTCAGGGAGAAATTCCTGCTTTGTAAACCTCTAGACTGCCTAGTCTGGAAGCCAGCAGGGTTTACAGTTGCAGTCCCATGGGGCTGTCTATATTTGCTTACTTTAAAAGCTGCAGTCTGAGGTTCTGATCAGCCTGAAAGTAGGAGCTGACTGAGATCCGCCCCGCTTTGGAACAGCTCCAGGTCTATCAAGTGCAAATTGGACTGCTTCGGCCATCACAAAGGTTCGAGAGACAACAGAGAGCTAGAGCTAGGGCAATGCTGACCTACGAGATTCACCTCCCACACAAGCTCACTCCTTCAAGACTAGGACAGGGAGCTGTTTTGCCTAATACATGAAAACAAACACAGAAAGCCAGGCGAAATGAGGAAACAGGAATATGTTCCAAACAACCAATAAGATAAAACCTCAGGGAAAAAAAAAAAAACCTTAATAACACTGAGATGAGTAATCTGCCTGAGTTCAAAGTCATGGTCCTAAAGATGCTCACTGAACTCGGGAGAAGAATGGATGAACACAGTGAGAACTTCAATAAGGACACAGAAAATATAAGAAAGTTACCAAACATAAGTCACGGAACCAATGAATACTGTCAGCTGAGAAATACACTAGAATGTTCAACAGCAGCCTAGATGAAGCAGAAGAAAGGATCGGTGACCCGGAAGACACAGCAGAACTCACCCACAGAGCAGCACAAAGAAAAAAATAACCTTAAAAAGTGAAGAAAGGTTGAGAGAGCATCAAATGGAATGGCATTCACATTATGGGGGTTCCAGAAAGAAAAGAGAGAAAAACGGGGCAGAAAACTCATTTGAAGAAATAATAGCTAGGGGCGCCTGGGTGGCTCAGTCGGTTGAGCGTCCGACTTCGGCTCAGGTCATGATCTCACGGTTCGTGGGTTCGAGCCCCGCGTCGGGCTCTGTGCTGACAGCTCAGAGCCTGGAGCCTGCTTTGGATTCTGTGTCTCCCTCTCTCTCTGCCCCTCCCCTGTTCATGCTCTGTCTCTCTCTGTTTCAAAAATAAATAAAAACATTAAAAAAAAATTTTTTTTAAAAAGAAGAAATAATAGCTAAACACTTCCATGACTTTGGGAAGGAAACAGACATCCAGGTTAACAAAGCCTAGACAGTCCCAAAAAAGATGAACCCCAAAGAGAGCCACACTAAGACATATCGTAATTAAAATGTCAGAAGTTAGAACTGACAGTTATAAAATTTAAGTAATGATACAAGGCAGAATAATAGAGTTTGGGATATATCATAATTATAATCTCTGTAGAATTACTTCATGTACTAGCTTTCATCATACTAAGGCAAATACCCTGAAGAATTTGATGTTCTAGTCATTTAATTTAGTTTGGGGTATAAGTATTTCAAGAAAAAGTCTTATTTGGGAATTCTTCATCTAGTGAAGATAAATTAACATCAGAAAGTCAACTCTGTCACCGTAAAAAATCCGAGAACAGAAAAAAAAAAAATCCACAATCATGTATAACACCATCCATGATAAATCATTTGCAATCCAGCCTTGAAAAATACTATATAGTGTATGAAGAAAGGACTGCAGAAAGTTCTGTTTTCATTAATTACACTTTAAAATAGCAAGCCTTCTAAGAATGCCCTTGAAGAAGACAATCCCTTGTGGTTTTAAGTCAATGGAAACTCATGCTACACTCCAAATGCATGTTGACATGATTACGATAGACTAACGACCACTTTCAGTAGTCAGAGGATGAAAAATTGTCAAGAGTTACCCAAACTATGAATCCCGGTTACAATGATCCTCTTGGAAAATGTGTTACTGAAAAGTTTTCCCCCCTGAATTAATGTGCTCTTTTCTGTATCTTGTACAGCAGACATCTGGATGTGCAAACATATCCAGAAGGCCTTTGAGGGCCGACAGGCTGCTGGAGTAATGAGGAATTCATGCGTGTTTCTGCCTTTCTGGCTGGCTCAGAGAACCCTGGGTAACCAAAACGGACGTGTCACGAGAGTACAAGTGTTCCTTGCACAATACGTATCGCCTCCTCAGGCAGGACACCAAAACCCATGTTCGTATGCCAAAATCTGAGATGCACACGGAAGTTAAGAAGTGATCTTGTTATCTTGGAAGCAAAACACACTGTCCCGATGCCACGTTCCTAGCTTTGCCTCAAGGGACGGCAGGAGGTAGTAACTGCAGTCAGGAATAAGGACTAAAAATTGTAACTGAGGGCCACATCTGAAGCTTATTCCTGAAAATATCCAGAGAACACCTGTGAGTATTACTAACCAAGGTTTAGTTCATGGGATTGTGTCCATGAAACGGCATTATCCCACGGACTGGCCAAATCCTTGAGTCTAGGAGATGAGAAGGAGGGAAGTCTTTACCTTCCAGAGCTGCTACTAGGAAGGAAGGTCCAGACAACACTGACAGAAGTCCCTCCAGTGGCAGGAGAGCCAAAAACACCTTGCCCCTCCTTGAGCTCGACTGAAAGCAGACATGTCATTTCACAAATGTGCAGCAGACTGACTACAAGTACAGGAGAGACAGTAGCAGCCTGAGAAATTATTATTCCTGTGCTATATGGTCAACTGTTTGAATTCTGACACCTAGGATTTTTAATAAAATATAATTTATTTATTTTTTTTTTTTTTAAAGAACACCTTCAGATTGTTATCTTTATCCTACGAGCTCACCCTTCAACTGGATTCGGTCGTAAGCAAACATTCGGCCATTTGGACAAAATCTATATTTGGTGCTTTGTGTGTGTGTGTGTGTGTGTGTGTGTGTGTGTGCACATGCGCATGCATGTGTAAAATAGAAGGATAGTAATAAATCTTTAGCATTGTGTATAGTAAAAGTGAAATGAAGCCTCTTGATACAAAAGGTTTTCTTCTGG
This sequence comes from Panthera onca, assembly GCF_046562875.1. Taxonomy (NCBI): domain Eukaryota; kingdom Metazoa; phylum Chordata; class Mammalia; order Carnivora; family Felidae; genus Panthera; species Panthera onca. The sequence continues at coordinate 71,147,444 of NC_138349.1, forward strand.
TGTAGAGCCTGCTTGGGATTCTCTCTCTCTCTCCCTCTCCCTCTCTCTCTCTGCCCATGCTCACCCTTTCTCTCTCTCTCTCTCTTTCTCAAAATAAATTTGTTTTGTTTTGTTTTGTTTTTAATGTTTATTTATTTTTGAGAGACAGAGTGTGAGTTGGGGAGGGGCAGAGAGAGAGGGAGACACAGAATCCGAAGCGGGCTCCAGGCTCCGAGCTGTCAGCACAGAGCCTGATGCGGGGCTCAAACTCACAAATGGTGAGATCGTGACCTGAACCGAAGTCAGATGCTTAACCGACTGAGCCCCCCAGGCGCCCCCAAAATAAATTTTTTAAAAAGCACAGTTTGGAGAGAAGATATAAAAGGGATAACTATATACACATCAAACAATATGGCAGCTAAAGACTAAAAATACAAGAACATGGTAACAATTTAGCTCTTTAAATTTAGCTCTTGTTCTGGGGAAGAGGTGGGAAAACAGTATGTTGTTTTCAAATGAGAGTAGAGAAATACACATTCAATTATGAAAGAGGGAAGGACAAAGAGACAAAATATTATTAAAATGGAAAAGTAAATTATAGTCACTTGATTTCCGACCAGGATGCCACACAATTACATGGGGAAAGGACAGTATTTTCAGTAAGCGGTTGAACTTTCAACATGTGGTTGAATAACTCAAGATCCACACACAAATGAATGAAATTGGAACCCCACCTAACACCATACAGAAAAAATAACTCAAAATGCATCAAAGACATAAATGTAAGAACTAAATTATTAGGTTCTTAGAAGAAAACATAAGGGTAAATGTTAGTGATCTTGAACTTATTCATACAAGGACCACATACCTAGGGTCGCCTGGGTGGCTCAGTCGGTTAAGCATCCGACTCCAGCTCAGGTCATGATCTCACAGGTCATGGGTTCTAGCCCCGTATCAGGCTCTGTGCTGACAGCTCAGAGTCTGGAGCCTGCTTTGGATTTTGTGTCTCCCTCTCTCTCCCTCTGCTCCTCTCCCACTCATGCTGTCTCTCTCTCAAAAATAAGCATTAAAATTTTTTTTTAAAAAACAACCAGGAGCACATACCCAGACTACATAAAGAATTCTTACACAACTCAATAATCAAAAGGCGAATAACACAACTAAGAAATTGGCGAAGGACTTGAATACACATTTCTCCGATATACAAATATATAGACGGTATATACAAATACGTACATGGAAAGATACTCAACATCACTAACCATTAGGGAAATGCAAATCAAAACCATGAGACACCACCTGTGGCCCATGTGGAGGACTACTGTCTAAAAAAACAAAAACAAAAACAAAAAACAAGTGTTGGCAGGGATGCGGGGAAACTGGGAGCTTTGTACATTGCTGGGGGAACTGTAACAGCTGCTTTAGGAACGCTTCAGTAGATCCTCAAAATGTTGAACACGGAGTGACCATAGGACCCACCAATACCCCGCGTGGATATATGTCCAAGAAAAATGAAAGCTACGTCCACACAAAAATTTGCATGTGAAGGTTTTGGGTTTATTCATAATAGCCAAAAGGCAAAAACAACCCAAATGTTCATCAAGTGACGGATAGGTAACATGTGATCTATCGAGTCAATGGAACATTATTCAGCCTTAAAAAGGAATGAAATTTTGATACATGTGACAACACGGATGAGCCTGGGAAACATTCTGCTAATTGAAAAGAGCCAGCCTAATTACTATATGCTAATTGAAAGACGGCATATTGCAGAATTTAATTTATACGAAATTGCCAGAATAGACAAATCTATGGAGACAGAAAGTAGGAGAGCAGTAGCTGCCTCGGGCTGGAGGTGGTGGCTAAATATTTCTTCAGGGGGTGATGAAAATGTCCTACAACTGCACTGAGGGCTGCACAAACTGTGATTTAATAAAAGCTATTAAATGATGTGACATGTTTGTTTTTTTTTTTAAGATTTTAAAGTAATCTCTGCACCCAACATGGGGCTTGAACCTACAACCCTGAGATCAAGAGTCTCCTGCTCCCGTGAGCCCCGAAATTGTACGTACACATTAAACGGGTGAGTCCTACGGCATGTGAAGTATATCTCAATGAAGCCAAAAAAGGGAAAGAACTTCTGTATTTATCAAGTAGAAGAAGAATGAACTGGATTAAAATGTCAAAAATGGGGGAAAGACAAGAAAAGCAGAAGAAAATATGATGGAACGAATAAACTCATGCCTGTTTGTCATTACGTTCGATGTATGCAGACGGATTTCTCCAACTAAATGCAAGTGCCTATCGGGTTGTGTTGAAAATATACATCTGTGCTGTTCAAGAAACACACTTAAAATGGCAAATGTGTTGAATGTAGCAGGCGAGGCGGTATCGGCAGAGAACGAAGGAATGCCAAAATTAACAGCAGACCCGCTGGATCTAAGGTTAAAGGTGCTAAGGTCAAGAGTGACATGATTAAAGTCATAGTTTGGGCGCGTCGGGATGGCTCAGTCGGTTAGGCGTCTGACTCTTTCGTTTCGGCTCCGGTCGTGATCTCACGGTTTGTGAGTTCAAGCCCCGTGCGGGGCTCTGAGCCGATGGTGGAGCCTGCTTGGGATTCTCTCTCTCCCTCTCTGTGCCCACCCTGCCCTCTCTCTCTCAAAATAAATAAATGTTTAAAAAAGCACAGTTTGGAGAGAAGATATAAAAGGAATAGTTATATATACACCAAACAATATGGCAGGCTAAAGGCTAAAAACTACAAGAATATGGTAACAATTTAGCTCTTCAAATGGGAACACCTACTAGAGGCAGAGAAAACAAAAACACACATAATAAAATAGATACCATCACTTCTTCAAGTAATAAGACATACATTTTTTTCTTATACCTGTGAATGCTACATATGAAAAGATTAATTGCCTATTTGGCGACAAAGAAAACCTTTACAAGCCTTTTGAATTAGAGAGTTAAAGGACGGTTCTTTGGTCACAATCCAATCAAACCAGAATTAAATAATTAGGTAATGAAAAGTCTTAACTACATAGAAATTAAGACATCCACTCTTAGATCAAAGAAGAAATCAAAGGTACTAAAGAAAATCTTGAAAGCATTGGAAAGACTATTTCGTACCAAAATTTACAGAAGACACTAGACGTTATACTCCAAGGAGATGTTCGTGTCAAATGCTTTCAATTCCAAAGTTGTTTTTTTTTTTTTTTTAATAAAAGAAGCTTTGTACTCATTTAAACCAATTAGAAAAGGGCAGCTCAATAAATCAAAAGAAAGGAAGTGGTTGTAATAAAGATGTAATTTTAAACTAATAAAAAATATGAGGGACAAATAAACTCAAAGCTGGTTCTGTAAAAAGACAAACAAAATAATAAAAGATCTCACATATGCCATATTAAGGATGAGAGACGGAAGATGGGGGGATAGGGAAGGTGGGGAAAGAGAAGGAGAGACAGGGGTTTCGAGGAGAGACAGACAAATGTGTGCAAAACAGGCGAAATGAGGATTGGAACAGATATAAAAGCAAACGCACGATATAAAAGCAAATAAAAGAATCATTAAGCTTCATGGCATTTTATGTTAACAAATTTGATAACCTAGAAGAAATGATCATTTCCTAGGACAACAAAATCATCAGAATGATTCAAGAAGTAGAAAATTCAGGGGTGCCTGGGTGGCTCAGTCGGTTAAGTGTCCGACCTCAGCTCAGGTCATGATCTCATGGTTTGTGAGTTCGAGCCCCACGTCGGGCTGTCTGCTGACAGCTCACAGCCTGGAGCCTGCTTCGGATTCTGTGTCTCCCTGTCTCTGCCCCTCCCCTGCTTGTGCTCTGTCTCTCTCTGTCTCTCAGAAATCAATAAATATTAAAAGAAAAAAATTTTTTTTAAAAAGTGGAAAATTCAGAAAATAAGTACCAAGACCAGACAGGTTTGCAGCTGCATACCCTGTCATTCTACTGTTAAATGGCAACGGGCAATTAAAAAATAATAAGCCGATGCATTTTGTGAAGCTGAGTCTAATTTTAATTCCCAAACCTGAGAGGAAGGAGAAGGAAAACTATTAACGAATCTGGCTTAGGATAGATTAGTTACAGAAACTGAACTAGTATAACCAAATAACAGAAGTCAGCCATCTATCGAAGGGATATATACTGAGACCAACTTGGATTTACTCCAGGAAAATAAAGAGCGCTCAACACCAGAAAATCAATAAAATGTACTTCGTCACTAAATGAACGGTGAAAAACCTCTAAGACCATAGCAAACAAATGCATTTGATAAAAATAGAGCCACGTGATCAAAGTTTAGCAGCCATGCCTTATAAAAACTGGATACCTTCGCGGGCGCAGCACCACCAAGGAAAAAGATACTCTTGTTGCCAACCCCACAGCCCTCAGGTGCCTTCCCCGTAGCAAAGTGCCCGGTGAGATACTCGGTCGCGGACGTCGCGCTACGTAACACAATGGAACGTGAATCAGACCAGGGGCTGCAGGGGCAGGACTTGGGCACAGTCACCCCCACGCCCACCCAGAGCCGGACTCCCGACGTGCCGAGCTCTGGATGGTCTCTGACGGGGGACACCTGGAGCTGTTAGGGAGCAGAGATTTGAGCAGCAGCCGCCCTCAAGAAGGCATCACTTTATTTTTAAGTTTATTTAATTGAGAGAGGGAGAGAGAATGAGCACGTGAGCAAGCAAGCATGAGCTGGGGAAGGGCAGAGAGAGGGAGAGAGAAAACCCCAAGCAGGTTCCCTGCTGTCAGCACTGGAGCCCAGTGCAACACTCAATCCCCCAACTGTGAGATCATGACCTGAGCTGAAATCAAGAGTCGAATGCTTAACTGACTAAGCCACCCAAGCACCCCCAGGAGCTGCCACTTTAGAGGCAGAGTGGGGACAGGCACCCAAGCGTGTGCCAGGGCTGTGGAGACAGACACACGCTCGGGTGCCTGTCCCCACTCTGCTTCTAAAGTGACACCCCCTGGGCGCCTGGGTGGCTCAGTCGGTTGGGCATCAGACTCTTGACCTTGGCTCAGGTCAGGAGCTCACCGTTTTGTGAGTTCGAGCCCCATGTCAGCCTCTGTGATGGCAGCACAGAGCCTGATTGGGATTCTCTCTCTCCCTCTCTGTCTCTCTCAAAATGAAATAAACTTAAAATGTTTAAAAATAAAGCACCTCCTGGGGGTGCTTGGGTGGCTTAGTTGGTTAAGCATCCGACCCTTGATCTCCGCTCAGGTCATGATCTCACGGTTGGGGGAATCGAGCCCCGCATTGGGCTCCTGTGCTTACAGACGGAAGTCTCCGGAGCCCTCTGAGAAGCAGAACCAAAGACAGACCTTCATTCCTCCCCACCAAAGTATCCCACGTGCCGGCTTCAGAGGTCTGGGCTATGCCCTCTCGCCCTTCCAGTTTCTCTGGTGTCATTTGCCATCTCCCTGAATTTACCTGTATCTTTTCCAGAACCTACTTCTTATCTGCCGGCCTTCTTGAAGATAACGAGCCTATAAATTTTCGACAGCGGGAATTTGCTCTTGCTAATATTTGCATAACACGCGCCTCTTTCAATCTTGACGAAAAGCTGCTCACTACAGTTGTCTGCGCTTTCCAATTAGGTTCTGTTCCAGGATTCCGCTGGAATTCTGCAAGCATGTCCCCGAGGATGCCATAAACTGGGGTCCAGTTTCCCAGCCAGCCCAAGAAAACACATCGGACGTTCTGCTGAAATACTAGTAATTAAGGGCAAACCAAAGGGAACACGTTTATTTGCCTTGAATGCTGGGACCCGAGGAAAACAAGTTTCAAATGAGGAAGGAGGTGTAGACTGTTTGTTATGCGAATTCTGAAGCGAACGTTTACTCGCTCACAGGACCTCACAATCTTTACGCGGTACACCCCCACCCCCCTCCCAACTGCCGGGGAGGGTGGGCTCCGGGGCCCTCCTCCTCCAGTTCAAAGACAGCCGCCTGGGGCGCCTGGGTGGCCCAGTCAGTTGAGCAGCCGACTTCGGCTCAGGTCATGATCTCACGGTTCTTGAGTTCAAGCCCCACATCGGGCTCTGTGCTGACAGCTCAGAGCCTGGAGCCTGCTTCGGATTCTGTGTCTCCCTCTCTCTCTGCCCCTCTCCCCTGCTTGCATTCTGTCTCTCTCTCAAAAATAAAAAAACATTCAAAAAATTAAAAAAAAAAAAAAAAAAAGACAGCCGCCTGATTTCCACTGGTGCATGTACGTACCCTGGGTTTGTCCCTTCTACAGTTCCTGGCTGCTAAAGAGTTTTGAAAATCTCCTAAGTGGCCCAACATCCATCCTGTGCATTTGGGCCTCGTGAGACAAAAGGAGTTTAAAGGAATCGAGGTAAAGTTGCCTGTGACAAAGCACCAGCTCTGGGCTTCCACACACATCTTTACTGATTCTCACAACTCGGGGAAGGAGCTCCCTGCATAGACACCAGACTCCACGGGGCCACCTGCCCAAAATCACAGGGCGAACGCTCGGCAGAACCCAGGCCTTCCGCCCCGGGTCCCCTCCAGCCACAAACGGACCATCAAGCCCCTTTCAAACCATCCACAGCTTCAAACCATTGGTGTGCAATTCAGCAACTGCATCTAGAACACCCCATGCACGTGGCTTACCACCATCATCTTACCTGTCCGCTTCCAGAGTTACCGCGAGGATTTCACGGACAGCATTCCAAGAATTCATTTTTGTTTTACATTTTTATTTATTTTGAGAGCCTGTGTGTGAGCAGGGAAGGGGCAGAGAGAGGGAGAGAGAGAGAAACCCAAGCAGGCTCCGCGCTGGCAGCACAGAGCCCGAGGTGGGGCTTGAACTCACAAACCGTGAGATCATGACCTGAGCCGAAACCAAGAGTCAGACGCTCGATCAGCTGAGCCACCCAGGCGCCCCCAAAGAATTCATTTTTATTCTCCAGGTTATTTTCCATCATTCCCCTCATGCGTCCTCCTCACACAGCGATTCAGCATGTGGCCCCCACTGCCTTGAATCTGCTTTCCCCCATCAATCCTCTTTAATGTCTGTGCCCGTTAAGCTGCCTGTTCTAACAACCCCCCATCCCCCAACAAATGTACGATGAATCAAACAGGAAAGAAGTTCATCTCTTGCCCACTGAAATTTAGTCCATGACAAACAGGATTGATGTGTGAGTGGCTTTTCCCCAAATGGTGATTTATTTTTATTTTTTTTTAATATTTGTTTATTTTTGAGAGAGATGGAGTGCAAACGGGTGAAGGGGGGAGAGGGAGAGGGAGAGGGAGAGGGAGAGGGAGAGGGAGAGGGAGAGGGAGAGGGAGAGGGAGAGAATGTGACGAGGCTCCAGGCTCCGAGCTGTCAGCACAGAGACCAACGCAGGGCTCGAACTCACCAACTGCAAGATCATGACCTGAGCCGAAATCGGATGCCCAATGGTGATTTAGATACAAGATCCTTTCATCTGCTGGCCCCCAACATCTCTGACACATGGCTCAAAGGAGCCTCCACATGGCCAGGCCTGAGAGTGGGGTCCACACTTTGGCTCATTTTCCACCGCCCTGAACCCAGGCAGTGGCCCCATCTCCTTGCAAGGGGTGCTGGGAAATTAGGTACAGCCACTGCCCACGAAGAGAGGGAACAGGTGAAATAAATTCAGAAAAGGACACTGGTCTTCAATTCAAGAGCCCCTTGCAAGGGACTTACCCGTTAATTAAGTTGATCTGACCAGCATTTCCTGTGTTCCATACTCCCATGCTCTAAGCAGGATGCATCCTTGTCCCCTAATCAAAGGAACCAGTCTACCCTAGATCACTTAACCTCCCCAAATCTCGGTTCCCTATGTTAAAAATAGGGATAACAGGGGCGCCTGGGTGGCTCAGTCGGTTAAGCGTCCGACTTCGGCTCAGGTCATGATCTCGCAGTCCGTGAGTTCAAGCCCCGCGTCGGGCTCTGTGCTGACCGCTCAGAGCCTGGAGCCTGTTTCGGATTCTGTGTCTCCCTCTCTTGACCCTCCCCTGTTCATGCTCTGTCTCTCTCTGTCTCAAAAATAAATAAACGTTAAAAAAAAAATTTAAAAAAAAATAGGGATAACACCTTGCAAGATTGCTTTGAGGATTACACACATTAGAGAGAGCTTAGAACACGATCTGGCACATGGTACATGATATACAAGCACCTGATAAACAAATAAAGGGGTACAAGAAGCAAGGTCCCCTGCAAAGTTCTAGACTCCTGTCTTGGGGGTCTCTGTCTCTTGGGAAGAGGGCACACTGCAAAAGCCCAAGGGTTGGAGAGGCAACTTCCCTCCGAGGCAAGATCGGTTTTCCATGCAGGAGGGAAAGCCCTGTAAAATACATCCCAGACTTGATTTAGCGCCTTCCTAGTAAAGAATTCATTCCCTCGAGAGCTGCCCCAACCTCTCTTCCACTATTTTGGATGTGGAATATGTCCTTGTAGACATTTCAATGGTGCAGATTCCTGTCCCCATTAAAAAAAAAAAAAAATCTAGTTCCGGGGTGCCTGGGTGGCTCAGTCAGTTAGGCATCTGACTATGGGTTTCCGCTCAGGTCATGATCTCACAGGTCGTGAGTTCGAGTCCCATGTCCGGCCCTGTGCTGACAGCTTGGAGCCTGGTTGGGATTCTCTCTCTGCCCCTCCCCCACTCTCTCTCTCACAAAATAAATAAACTTAAAAAAAATACCTAGTTGTGTCCATCTGTTCTTTTCTTCACTCCTTTATTCAACAAACACTGAATTTTTGTTCAGCGCTTACCACGTTCTGTGACCACGACGTCCCAGGTCTCAGCCCACATGGAAAATGATTTAGCTTATGTGGCTGCTAAGAGGGACAGAGGGAAGGCAGTGATTTCAGATGCTTGGCGACAGTGACATTTGAACCAAGACGAAACTAGCAAGCAAGGGCCGCCGTGAAGCACCTTCCTGGCATGGGTCCCATGGGCACAAAGGTTCTGAGATGGAAAGACTTTGTGGCTAGAGAGTGTGGGTGGCCGGACAGGTGACAAGAAGGGTCACTAAAAAGGAAGGCTGCAGAACACCTATGGGTGCTGGAGGCCTTGCGAAGGACTCCAGAATTCCCTCTGGCCTGAGTTGGAAGCCACTCAAAGGTTTAAATGTTTTAAGTGGTTTGAGTGTTTAAGCAGAGGTGTTTAAATCCTGGTAAAAGATCATTCTCCTTCTACCAGGGAAATGGGAACAGGGTTGCGGGGGGGGGGGGGGGGGGGGCTGCCAACAAGCCTGGAAGCTGGAAATCCAAGCAGATGCAGTTTCCAACATCCGGGCAAGGGGTGATGTTGTCCCAGTTAAAGTGTGAAGATTCGTGCTTCTAAATTTTTTACTAGAGTGGTTTATTAAATATACACCTAAACATGGCCAGAGGTTCATAGTTTTGTAATCATTCTTCCTGAAACTCACAAAAAGGAGAAAGGCAGAACATCATCTTGATATTACAGGATAACGCATCCCCAACCCCAAGGTAATACCGGGCCTCCTCTGGCCAGTAAAGGTTTTTACCAGTTTACCTTTAGTTGTCATTTTCCCTCTTCCTTCCTTAAAGGAAAGACCTCAGTGCTTCTCCACAGATTCAACCCTCTCTAGGTTCTCCTTTCTCCCCAGACCCGCCAAATTCCCCTCCCCAGGGGATCCAGCACCTGCTAGGTGAACCCACATCCACGACTGGGTTCAGATTCCAGCTACCGTTAATGGCAACGGTGACAATTACATACCGTCAAGTTTCAAGGCGTTGTCACTAAGACGGCCTCAAGGAAGGACGCTCAGTTTAGGGAAAGAGTGGGACTGCCCATGGGCAAAATGGCTTCTCTCCCCTCCTGGCCTTTGCCCCAGTTACTCCCTCGTCTGGGGTGCCCTGCTCCTTCCTCGTCACCTGACTGAACTCTATTTGTTCTTCAAGATGCAGCTCAGGGGCCGCGGCCGCCAGAGGTGCTGTTCTCCCCTGGCCCAGCTGGCTCAGGGGCGCGCCTCCGGAATCCCATATCCACGTTTACCCGGATCGCAGTGGTTGCCAGAGACTCTTCCACCTTTTCTTCACTTTGTCTCTCCTGCTGGACCCCAGGCGACGTGCCTTCTTTATCGTTTTAGCCCAGCCGGGTCCGATCTGCTCGCGGAATTAATACACGCCACGTCTCGTACGCCGTGGGTGGGCGCGCGGACCGGAGAAGTGTTTGACGGTGCCTACGAAAGCAGTGGCTCCCCACGGCAGGTGAGTTTGGTCCCCAGGGGCCGTGTGGCAACGCCGGGAGAAATGCTCGGTTGTCGTAACTAGAGGAAAGGGCGCCCCTGGACAGTCAGCGGGTAGGGGTCGGAGATGCTGTTAAACATCCGGCGATTCACAAGACAGGCCCCCCTCACTCAGTTACCCAGCCCGTAAGGTCAGTAGTGCGGAGGCTGAGACACGCATCTCATCTCTGACCAGGAAACCTACTCCAGGGTACACGTGCCCGAGGGCAATGACGTGTAAGTCCATCAAAAACACAAGAACACCTCGGGGCGCCTGGACTGTTGGGCATCCGACTCTTGATTTCAGCTCAGGTCATGATCTCGTGGTCGTGAGATCAAGCCCCGAGTCAGGCTCTGCGCTGACAGCACGGAGCCCGCTTTGGATTCTCTCTCTCTTTCTCTCTCTCTCTCTCTCTCTGACCCTCCCCCACTCATGTGCTCTGTCTCTCTCGCTCTCAAAATAAATGAAGTAAAAAAACAAAAAAAAAACCCAAAACACAAGAAGCTCTGTAGCAGCCGTACCCACAGAAGCCCCAAACTAGAAACAAGGTAAAAGACCGTAGTAGTCAAATGATGGAATCCTACAGGCCATATGAAATAAAAGACTGCTATCTGCAAGAAGAATGGATCTCACAGATCTACTGACGAACTAAACAACCGGACCAAAGTAACAGGCAAAATTCATCGATGGTGAGGGAACGGAAGTCAGAATAACGGTCACCCCTGGAGACAGGGAGCTGGTGACTGGGAAGGAGCAGGAGGGAATCTCTGGGGTGCTGGGAACGTTCCTGATCTTCATCTGGGGAGCAGTCAGTCACACACACCGTGCTGTGCACTATGACTCATGCGCTGAATGTGTATCATGCCTCCAAAAGCTTTATTCAATGAACAGTCCTCTAAGAGCGCCCTACCGGCAGGAATCACACACAGGGACGCTGCCCTATCAGCCAGGTTTTCTAACAGACTTCCGGGTATACCGCCGGCGGGAATGTATGTAGGTGCATTTCTGGAAAGCTGTTTCGCAACAGATATCAAAAACCTTACAATGTGTCCTTAATTCAATTCTGGTCTGGTCATTTTATGCTAAGGAATGTGCTAAGGATGCACACACGAACCTAAGCTTCCGGAATATTTATCATAGCATAATAAATGTAAGAGGGAGGGGGCACTGAATTCAATGCCCACCCAAAGGGAACTGTGTCATACTATGGATTCACTAAAATGACATTTTTAAATTTAAATGGAAGCCATTTACAATATATTAATTAGAATTAAAAAGCAGATCACCCGACAAGATGTAATCTAAGGTAAACAAAGGGTACACTCAATATGTTAACTATGATTATCTAGGGTAATAAGAGGTTATGGGATTTCTTAAAATTTCTATCATTTTCCCCCCTAACATATACATATGTACTTGTTAATAAGAAAAAAAAATTATACAATCACAGTTTTTAAAAATAAAGGTGAGTTTGGGGCGCCTGGGTGGCTCAGTCGGTTGGGCGTCCGACTTCGGCTCAGGTCACGATCTCGCGGTCCGTGAGTTCGAGCCCCGCGTCGGGCTCTGTGCTGACGGCTCAGAGCCTGGAGCCTGTTTCGGAGTCTGTGTCTCCCTCTCTCTCTGCTCCTCCCCCGTTCATGCTCTGTCTCTCTCTGTCTCAAAAATAAATAAACGTTAAAAAATTTTTAAAAAATAAAAAAAATAAATAAAGGTGAGTTTTAGATTTTCAAACTATGTACCAGACCTCACACAACCCCCCAGTCGCCAATGTATTCAAAGCCCCGCTACCTGCAGAAGAACTCTAAACTCTCATCACAATGGCTGCGGTGTAGCAGGGATTAAATAAAAAGATAAAATTCTAGATTTTTCTGTCTCCTATCTGATTGTGGGATAGGTTACACAAACCCATACATTCATGGAACCACACAGAGCTTCATAGCCCCCCCCTGAAAACAGTTAAAGGTAATTCCACGTAAAAATATGAAAATAAATATTTCTGACTGCAAAAGGTTTCAGTTGCTGTAAAGGAAACCAATACAAAGGCAACCCCTTCCCTGGGGTGCCTGGGTTGCTCAGCTGGTTAAGCGTTCGGCCGGGGTCATGATCTCACAGTTCGTGGGTTCGAGCCCCGCGTCGGGCTCTGTGCTGACAGCACAGGGCCTGGAGGCCGCTTCGGATTCTTTGTCTCCCTCCCTCTCTGCCACTCCCCTGCCCGCACTCTGTCTCTGTCAAAAATAAATACATGTTTCAAAAACTTAAAAAAATTGAAAAAAAAAAAAAAAAAAAGGCATGACCTTCCCTGAAGGATCCAGTCTGCCTAGGTAATCTCTCAGCCCAGACCCCGACCGAGAAGTCCTGTCCGTGTTTCTGTGTCAAGTGGAAGCGATCCCTTCTGTGGCAGAGTCCTCGCAAAGATGTGGCGCAACGGTGGAAGACGGCACTGCACATGGGGATCGCGGCTGGTGAGCCGCGTCACCCCCACCACCCGAACAAAACCTCTTCTCCAGGAAGCTCCCTTCTCCGAATCCTGCGTGGCGGCTGGTGGCAGCACATGCTCCATTATTATGTGGCACCGCACGAGATCTACCCTGTAGCTCACCCAGCCTCGGAGTTCCTCCTGGAGCCACGGGACGCGCGACAGAGCTAAAGGTGGGAGCGTCTGCTCAAACTTGACACCGCTGATGGGTGCGGGGAGGGGGGGGGTACCTTAGCTCACAAATCCATCCTGAGAGTCTCGGGTTCGTTCCGGTTTAAAGTGCAAGCTGTTTCTCTCCTTACTTGTTAGGTCAAAAAGACTTTCAGCCAAAGAAGTCCACAACGAAACCCTGAGCGCAAACATCTAACAATGTTAATTTTCAAAGCCCTGTGCTCCCCTCCTGCTTCTCAAGGTCACACCTCCCCGCTGAATGATTCCAGAGGGGTGCTGACATGGTACATGGGAAAAACAGTCCTATGAAGTCCAACCTCTAATAGGAAGAGCAAACAGCTCAGATGCCAGCCAGCCACGACAAAGGACCGACAAAGCCGAACACACGCCCCCCCCCCCCCCCCCCCCAGCATCCGTGAATATCTGCCTGTTCTGCCTCCTCGGAGAGGACAGGACGGATCACAAGACTGCTCAGAATAAGAAACCAAAAGAGCAGAAGCCCAGGAAGCAGCCGGGCCTGAATTTCACGCTGTTTCCAGAGAGTGAGCTGGCAGGCTGTGTCGGTGATCTGCACAGCGGGCAGGCGGCAGGCGAGGCTGACAGCTTGAGGGGGTTGTTGTAGGGAGACAGCTGCAAGTGTTCTCCTGGAGAAGGTTCTGGGCCCTGAGCTCCCGGGAAGCATTTTCAGCTCCCAAGCTGACCCTCCATTCACACAGGGGTTAAGAGCCTGTCAGCCAGCCCAGCAAGCATGGTCTTTGTATTTAAATCATCTCAAGGGGACCCACAGCTCCAGGCACGACCAGAGCCTGGGAGAGGGGAGAGAAGGGAGGTGACAGAGAGGACCTTTCCGCCCATAATCGCTGGCTGGGCTTCTGACCCAGGAAGCTAAATAAAAGGGGGACACCAGAAGAAAGAGCCTAGGAAGACTAGAATACCCTGGAGAGCAGCTAGAGGAATCTCAACCTTAGGCACAGAAATGTTTCTGCCTCTTTTCCCTTCCTCCTCCCAGCTGGGCATCACGTGCTCCCTACTGTGTGCACTCCAAATGCAGATCAAAGCACAGTGGTGCCCAGTATCTACACCACTCTCAGGCACAGGGATTCTCAGTCATCAGAGGGCCCCTAGACAGCAGCTGTAATCTCTTTCTAATCAAAATAAACAAACAAACAAAAAACCCTAACCAGCCCAAACCAGCACAAGCAATACACAAGTACGTATAAGACACAAACACACACATTTACATATGTGCCTATTTACACACATACACATGCATATGCTTTTACAGCAGAAGGCAGGCAGGAAGCCTGTTCCCCGAGTCTAGAATCCTTTGCTTTCCTCATCTGATTCTAGCAGCAACAGCCATTTCTGCTACGAGTTTTTTCTCCTGTGAGGACCGATTCCAGACCAAAATGCCACCCCTCCGGTGTGCCTCCCCATCCCACTCTACCAGCCCAGTGAGATCTGTTAACAATCCAGGGAACAAAGAGGGAAGAGAGACCCAAGCTGCATTCCTTGAAAGTGGGGTTAGATTCTATACTTTGATAAACCTCAGAGCCTGAACCTCTTTGCTCTCAGAGTGGCCAGGGTGCAGCTCTGAGCCTCTTAATAAACAAGTCCGCCTCTCTCCCCGCCACTAGGCACAAGGGTTTTCTCTGCCCAGCATCTATTTTCAGCCCCCATAAATCATGTTCCATTGTTTCAGGGAATCTGAACTCACGCTTAATAAACCATCAACCTCACCCCTCTGCCACCACCCCAAATCTCCCTCAGGGAAAGACGGTTTCCAGGAGAAAAGCAAATTCTTAATTAGGGCTGGGTTTGAAAAGCAAGCTTCCGCACAAAACAGAAAAACAAACCTGGGTCTAAAAACCATCAAATAACCAACCGCTAATGTCTTTGATTAAAGTGCAGGACTGTGATTCTCAGGTCCAGGTGGGACTTCAGTGACCATCCGAAGGAAGCAGAATTTGAACCTAATGCCAAATGACACACGATCAGGTACTTGAGGACCACGTCGGTGCTGCAGTGGCTAGATTAAATTGCTCTGATGCAGAATTTCTCCCAAGTATGGGTTACCAAGAAACATAATACTGCTTTAAAATTTACTTAGGTGTGTTCACCCTTCTCACACCAACACAGTCACGAATCTTATTCATAACCAGGCTTCACCTAACACAATTCCCCTGTTTTTCCTGGAGATGCAGGGAAACGAGCAGACATGTAGCTCATGTTCCGAGATCGAAACCTGGATCACGGCACTCACAGCATAAAGTCTGCTAAACCAGAGCTCCGGGCACACACAATTCTTAAAGAGCTAATTTAATGGACAACTGCTGTCTGGGACAGGAAGCCCTTCTGACATTCTGGAAAACGTAGGGGGTTTCAAAGGATTATGCAGAGGGACGGGACTTTGAAAATTCCCAAACTCTTAACCGAAGCCTAAACGAGAACACGTTCCGTTCCAAAACACTGCACAGTTCACTTGGACCCTGCAAAGCCCAGCTGGAGCTCAGCGCGTCCACACTGCAGCCTGTCTACACTGCAGCTTGTCTGCTGGAGGTTTGCAGACCACTCCCTGCTGACAGAGTCCGGCCAACCCCACCAGCCTACCAGCAGCCTGCAGCACTATGCCCAGATCCAAGTGAGGGCACCAGCCAGGGGTTGGGGGGGGGGGGTCCCCTGGGCCTGCCCTCCTACCTGCTGTATTCCTGGCTGGTTGAACAATGATCAGGGAGAGCCACGGGAAAAGCCGCATCATGCCCAGTACGCCACTCCCTGGTCCTCAACAACACCGGTTGCACACTCTTCCACCCATGAAAACGGTGGGCACAAACGAGGGCCTGCCCCAGAAGGATGCAAGGAACAAAAGCATCAGGGGCAGGTGGAACCGGCTGGTCTCCACCTCTCTCGGGGGACAGAGGCCACAGAGCTTCTGCAGGGTACGTAGAGACGTTGTAAAACCAACTCCCAGGAAGGGGCGCAGTAAAAGGGGACCTCGGGCAGCCACAGCTGCCAGCACGAGCGACCTCCAGACATCAGGAGCTTGACCATGACCATAGCGGTAAGCGGAACACACACACACAAAAGTGCCTTCCGGCATAAGAGCATACACCTTAAGGCGGGGGGGAAACTTGTCATTTCACTTTTCCCTGCTCTTGGCAAGAGATCCTGAAAGGCACGGACAGAGAAAGTTTCTCGGATTAACTGGAGAAAACACACGCCAGTGAAGACACCCCGGAGGACCTCTCCCGAGGTTCTCACTGCTACTTGTCCCAGCCCTGGCACCTGAGTAAGGCTTGCCATGGGGCCATCGATACAAACTGATTTACCACCACCACCACTACCACCACCCCCCCCCAAAACACACATCCAAGCTGTATCAGCGTTTCTGAAGCCCTTTACCTAGACTCACTCAAACGCACCCCTAAGGTGCGACCCCACAGGTGTGACTGGCTTGGCCACACCCAGCCAGAGAGGGAAGACACTCCCCACCACCCTCCACGTCCTTGCCAACCGCAGGGTGCCGGCGCCGGCCTCCGCCTCCTCCTCTCCACCCACGGGGAAGTCGGAGCCCCCCACGCAGTCAGAGCACTTTAAATCCCCGCCGCCGCGGCCCCCTTAGGGTCCAGAATCGCACAGCTGCCCCCGGCCCACGGAGCGTCTGGTGTCCTCCCGGCCCGGCACTCCCGCCTCCCCGGGCCGCCCCCGCCCCTGCGGGCCGCGCCTTACCGCCGGTGTCCTCGAAGCGCGGGGGCGGGCGGTCCCGCAGCGTGGCGCTCCAGCCCGCGCCAGCCTCGTCCTCCTCGGCTTCCTGCGCGTCGGGAGCACCGGGCGGCGGCGGCGGGGGGCCGGGGCGCTCGCGTTCGTCGTCCGAGGAGGCGGCCGAGGAGGAGTGCGAGGCGGCCGACGTGCTGTAGAAGGGGTTCCCGCCGCTGTCCGGGCCCGACTCGCCGAACACGTCGTCCGAGATGTGCAGGCTCTCGTAGCGCGCGCGGGCCGCCTCGAGCAGCGCCGGCGCCCTCCTCCGCGCGCCCCCGCCGCCCTCGGCCATAGCCCCGGCCGCCGCCCGCGCGCCCGCCCCCCACAGCGCCTCCCAGCCGCACGCGCCGGGCCCCGGGCCCGCGCCGCGGCCCGCCGCCCCCCACCAGCGCAGCCCGCAGCACAGCGCCCGCCGCCCCGCGCCCTGCCGGCCCGCCGTCTTGGCCGCCTCGGGCCCTGCGCCCGGGGAAGCGCCCTCGGAGCTCGGGCGCCGCAGGCTGCGGGCCGCGGGTGGAGGCAGGGCGCGCGGGCGGGAGGCTGGGGCTGCGGCCGGGCCCAGGCGCCGCCGCTACTGCCGCCGCTGCGTCTCCTCGGCGGCCGCCGCGTCCCCGCGCGCCCTCCCGCGGCACCCCGCGCTCCCCGGCCGACCCTCCCGGGCGCGAGCCGCCAGAGGCGGGCCCCGCCTCCTCGCACCTCCGGCCCGCCGGCCAATCGGGAGCCGGGCCGGGGCGGGGCCGGCGCGGGGCACGCCCCGCCTCCCTCCACCGGGCGGGGCGAGGAAAGAGGCAGAGGAGGCGGCGGCGGGCGGGAAGGGGGAGGGCAGGCGGCGGCTCGAGCCCGTCCCCTCGCCTGCAGGGACATGCGGCCCGGGACGGCCACCCGCAGGCCCCGCGCTTGCTCCGCGCCGGGAAGGGAGGAGCCGAAGGGGTGCCGGGGGGCACGGGACGCAGCCGGTTCTTCCTGCCGCCCGAGCGGGACCCGGCGCTCACGTCCCCTAACGCAGGAGGCGCCCGCGCCGGGGAGCTGTCCGCCCCCGTGGTTCTGAACCAGGCGCGGCAGAAACTCCAGGTAGGCGGCGGGCCCGAGGCTCACAATTCCCTGGGCTGTTGCCGCTGCTGCTGCTACTGCTTCCCGTGGCACACAGCCGGCTGCGCCCCTTGCTCCTATGAGCACGAGGGCTGTCTGGCTTCCGGGAATCTTGCTCTAATTAGGAGCCGGCCTCGCCGGTCCATTTCTGGGGTCAGATGCTAACTCAGTCTCGCTTGAGTAGCCCTGTAATTCGAGGGTGGCAGCATCTGGTCTTAGTCATTCCTCTCATCTTTGACGTTTGACCTCTTTTAAACTCAAAATATTCATTACCTCCCGAATATTGATTACTCTGGCACCACTGTTGTCACATCTTTACTTACACATTTGACACACTCGTCTATTAAAATATAGCACAATCACCCAGGCGTCAGGGCTCTGATAAACAATGGCACAGAAAGGCTTCATCCACCCCTCTTCCTCGGCCAAGAGTGTGTGGCATTCATTCTGTTGATGGCGCTACATATGATCAGTCTTGTCTCCTTGCTCCCCTCTCCCTCCCACAAATAGTGCAATAAGTCACGATGATGGTAATTGGGCCATAAAGTCACTTGCACTCAGAAATAAAATAAATCCACAGAGATGTGAAGGGCTTACAAATCCTACTGGGTATTAACTAAAAGATAATTGCACAAGAGGGAAAGGCATGTTGCTATTTCTAAGCGTGCATAAAGGATGAAGATGATGGGACCATTCTGCCACCAACTGAGGTCAATTCAACAGCAGGCCGGCAGCTTCTGCTCTTACCCTCCCCTCCCAGGCCCGTGTTTCCTCCTCCCAACCAGAGCCTCTGTACAGGCATGAATTCCTGACAATCACTGAAAGAAAATATATAGAAAGGAAGGGATTCACATGGCATTGCTTTCTATGTGGATTGGCTGATATATGTGAAATTGTTTGCAAAGCATTTCAACTCTGTTGGAAGAATTATGCCACAGGAAAAAACTGGCTTCTAGCATATCTGTATACTGTGCTAACCAGTGAAAGATTTTGAAGAGAGCACATACAGGTAGTCAGACTTACCACAAAAGACCAATGAAGCATAGATCGAAGACACAAAATGAGACTCCAGAGCTCAAGTTTGAATTCTGCAATTAGGAATTCTGTTATACTCCTGTAAAATTTTATGTTATCTCTTAAAAAAAAAATAATTGAATGGGATCTAGAGGGTGAAATCTGTAGGCAAGAGTTCCTTCTCTCCAGGTAGCCAGTGAAAAAGTCAGCAGCTCAAGTGAGTGTGTGTTTTAAAAACAATGGCTTGCTTTGCTACCCATAGGAAGCACAAAATAGACGAATAACAGTTACAAGGATGGATGGACACAGTCTCCCATTGTCTCAAATTTGCATTTGCATGGTGCTAATCCCAAGGAAACCTTAGAGCCTTTGTGTTGTAAGTACTTGTAGCTCATACAGCAGGCAACATTGGGGAGAGGATTATTTGGTCACAAAAGAAACAGACTGGGAAATCAAATTGTTATCCAAGTGCTTGTCAAACAAAAATCAGATGGCTATTTCAGTTCAGAATCAGGTGTTCAGCAACCAAGGGTTACTTTGTTTAAGCAAGTGATGCCAACCAAGAAAAGTAAAAATATGTCAGCCTTTATTTAAAGACAGGTGGCTGATTCTCCTTGTGGAAGGAAGAGAGAAAAAGGAAAAAAAAAAAAAACTGGAAAACAAAAACCAAAAAACTTCCCCATCTGCTTGGCAACCTACTACCATTATGATTTTACATCATTAACTTTTCTAAGTAATGTTATCTATAAGGATAATTTGGAAGCAGTATTACACTGAGATCTTTTCAACTTTGAGTCATTTAAATACATCTTCCAAATAATATAATTTTGTAATATAATTAAATAACTTTAGATGAATATTATTTAGATGGTTTCTACTCTGCACAAAGGTCTCCGGGTAGTAAAGGCAATCCATTTGTGTAGTAGAGTCCTTAGGTTTTGTTAAACCAGGAGTGTGTGCTTTTTATGTAACGGGGACTGGTAGCCATTTTTCATGGAGTCCTGGCCTCCTTTCCTGGTATGTTTTAATAAGAAAGAAAAAAAATGCTACCATTCAAACTATGATACAATGTTTTCTTTTCATTAACATTTTAATTTAAATGCATTGAAAGTCTCTTTGGTAAATATTTAGATTTTTATCATGTATCACCTTAATGCATACATAAAAATGAAAGTTAAAATCGTTGGTTAATGTTTTCCCAGGACTTGACATTCAGAACCTCTCTATTCTTATTTACCTTCTGCTTTCAATGCCCAGGTTTTCCCCACAGTATGTTTCTCTTAGCCACCCAGAGCTTCCGTCATGCTGCACTTAAAACAATTTTTTTTTATTATTGACATATAGCTGACCTTCAATGCTGTGTCAGTTTCAGGTGTACAACATAGTCATTTAACAATTCTGCATGTTACTCAGGGCTCACCTCGTTCTACGCGGGGCTCGAACCCACTAACCGTGAGACCATGACCTGAGCTGAAGTCGGAGGCTTAACCGACTGAGCCACCCAGGCGCCCCGTAATTCTATTCTTAATTTTTTGAGGAACCTCCATACTGTTTTCCACAGTGGTTGTACCAATTTACATTCCCACCAACAGTGCACAAGGGTTCCCTTTTCTCTACCCCCTGGCCAACACACTTATTCTTTCCTGTCTGTTTAATACCAGCCATCCTGACAGGTCTAAAGTGATAGATCTCATTGTGGTTTGATTTTATTTCCCTGATGATTACTGATGTTGGACGTCTTTTCACGCGTCTGTTGGACATCTATATGTACTTTTTGGGGAAAATGTCTATTTAGGTCCTCTGCTCATTTTTTCAATTGGATTATTTGTGGGGTTTTTTGTATTAAGTTCTTTACATATTTTGGATATTAATCCCTTATCAGATGTACCATTCACTACTATCTTCTCCATTCAATAGGTTCCCTTTTGGTTTTGTTGTCGATTTCCTTTGCTGTGCAAAAGCTTTTTATTCTGATGTGGTCCCAATAGTTTATTTTCGCTTTTGTTTCCCTTAACCAAGCAGACATATCCATGAATATGTTGCTAAGGCCAATGTCAAAGAGATTACTACCTGTTTTCTTTTAGGAGTTGTATGGTTTCAGGTCTCACACTTATTTTTTTTTAAGTAAGCTCTGTGTCCAATGTGGGACTTGAATTCACAACCCCAAGATCGAGAGATGCGTGCTTCATGGACTGAGCCAGCCAGGTGCCCCTCAGATCTCACTTTTAGCTCTTTAATCCATTTTGAGTTTATGCGTATGGTGAAAGAAAGTGGTCTACTTCATTCTTTTGCATGTAACTGTCCAGTTTTCCAACACTGTTTTCAAAGAGACTGTCATCTTTCCTTTATATACTCTTACCTCCTTTGTCAAAGATTAATTAACTTTACGACTGTGGGTTTGTTTCTAGGCCCTCTATCCTGTTTCCATTGATTTGTGTGTCTATTTTTTTTTTTATTGCCAGTTTTGATTAGTACAGTTTTGTAGTAGATTTTGAAATCTGGGATTGCGATACCCCCAGCTTTGTTCTTCTTTCTCAAGATTGCTTTTCATGCTGCACTTTTTATAAAAGTACTTTGTGGTCATCCAAGTTGCTGTCCCTCCATTCTGCATGGCTTGATGCTGGTGTTTTTTTTTTTTTTTTTTTTTTTAACTTATCCAAGATTTTCATATAATAACCAGTTTGTTTTTCTTCTTCAAATGGTCCTCAAAAGGCCTGTGGCCTGGCATGCTGAGAGGTATAGATGGCCAGGCACATCCTAGGACTAGTAACTAAGTTGGCACAGGCTCAGGCTGTGGTAACTTTATAGACCCTTCCACCTGCTCAGCACCAACTATAAGACAATTCCAGATAGATAGATAGATAGATAGAGATGTGAATGTGAAAGAACATGGGAGCAGGGGCATCTTAGAATCTGTAAAATATAGTATATTGCTTCCTGTCTGTACTTTGCAATTTTTGATTTTGCAAATGGCCAAACCACCGTAGGGAACAAAAATGAACAAAAATCCTAAGGTGGCAGGGCCTGACCTGGCCAGCCCCATACTGCACAGGCTAGACCAGGCTTGGGAAGTCTCTGTGTTGCTGGGTCACTATGAATAGCGAAGGCAGGGGTGGGGGGGTCACGGCAGCTGCTGCTTCTTCCTATAGTGCCTTCATTGCCCACAAGGAGGGGGCCAGAACCAAACAGAATCTCCTGGAACTGAGATAGGGGAAGGGAAAAGAAAGAGCTACAGCTGCTGAACCATGATCGACATATGGGGGAGAATGCTGGAGACAAATGTGCATGGCACAGCGTGACATTTGAGTCACATCTGACATAGAAACTTAAGGATCCAATCTTGCTCAAAATGATTTTTTTTTTTTTTTGATGAATGTATCTACTAGTCAAAGAGACATGCAGAGAGGGAGAACAAAGTAGGACAAAGCTATAGAAAACTTTTGGGAAAAATCTCTCTTGTTGGGATTGAGATACCCTTCACTGATTGGTTGATCGATTCGTTCATTCATTCACTCATTCATTCAACAAATACCTACTGAATACTTATTATGTGCCGAATCCTCTTCTAGGCACTGCACTGAGAATAAATCAGAAAAGAAAAAAACACAAGTACCTTGCTTTTATTACATCTATACTCAAGTAAAGAGAAGAGAAAAAGAAAACAGTAAATATGCAATATGTCAGCTGTTGACAAGGGGTAAAAAATAGGGGGACTGACATTACGTTGGTGGTGACGGGGATGGTGGTGGTGGTGATGCTGCTTGTGTGTGTGGTCAAGGGAAGTTACTCAGATAAGAATCCTTGAATGGCTTAAGAGCACGAGCCAAGTGCTTTTAGGAAGAGGAAACAAGTGCAAAGCCCCTGGGGCAGGCACACACCCATTGGACTCTATAGAACCAAGGAGGCTGGTGGAGCTGAAGCAGAGAGCTGAGCGACTTGGTAGGAGATGAATTGAAAAGGAAGTTGAGTGCCCCATTCTGTAAGGCGGGATTTTATTCTGAGCGAAGTGGGGAGCCACTGGAGACCTTAGAGCAGAGAAATAACGAGATCTGACTCGGGTCTTCAACGGATCGCTCTAACGGCTGCGTGGAAAATAAACTAGAACAGAGCAGGAATGGAATCCGGGAGGCCAGAGAGAACACCGTGACAAATGCCCAGACTACAGAAGGGAGTGTTTGGGGCCAGATTAGAAGTGACAGAGGTGATTAGAACCAGTAAGATTGTGAATACCTTTTGAAGGTAGAACCCACAGCTTTGACCAAAGAATTAAATATGGGCAGCGAGAGAAAGAGATGAATCCAGAATGACTCTATGGTTGTGTTGTTGGAACTACTGCCAGTACAGCAGAGTTGGAGGAAAATAAGAGCTTGGATTTGAACATGTTGGGTTTAACACATCTGAGTGGATCTGGAAAGCAGACAGTTGAAGAGAGTTGAAGCACCAGGTCTGGATCGGAGGGAGAAAGGTGGAGTCATCAGCAGATCGATGGTAGGAAAATGGATGAAGTCCCCAAGGATTGAGTATAGAGAGGGGAGACATCTGAGGACAAGTCCTGGAGCACATTCATAGAGATCAGGGAAATGAGAAGAAACCCCCGAAGGAAACTGAGAAAGTTGAGGAACCCAGCCAGATTGCAGGGGCTAAGAAAGTATCTCAAGGATCTCGAGAGTAACCACGGTGAATGCGGCGGAGGGATCTGGTAAGGTGAGGGCTGGGAAACGACCACTAGGTTTCGCGAAAGGGGGCTAAAAATGGGATTCGAGAGTGGGTTTCAGAACCTGGGAGAAGAAACGGGGGTTTTGAGTAAAGACAACTTTTGAGGATTTTTGCTACAAAGGGAAGAGAGAAAAGGAGGTGACAGGTGGGTTAGAAGTTGGAAGGAGATTTCTGAAGATCGGGTGATATTTGAATGAGGGTGGGGAGGATTCAGTAGGAAGGGTGCAGGAGAGATGCCAGACAGCTGGACAGAGAGAGAACAGTTACTAAAACAAGGTCCTTCCTTGCTTGGATGGCAGTGAATCCGAATGCACGAGTGGAGGGGCTGGTCCTCACTCAGAAGGCATTGGGGGTAGGGGTCCATGCAGTTAGATTTAGATCCTTAATCCATTTTGAGTTTATGCGTATGGTGAAAGAAAGTGGTCTAGCTTCATTTTTTGCACGTAACTGTCCAGTTTTTCCAACACTGTTTTTTTTTTTTAATTTTTTTTAACGTTTATTTATTTTTGAGACAGAGAGAGACAGAGCATGAATGGGGGAGGGTCAGAGAGAGAGAGACACAGAATCTGAAACAGGCTCCGGGCTCTGAGCTGTCAGCACAGGGGCCCGATGCGGGGCTCGAACTCACGGACCGCGAGATCGTGACCTGAGCCGAAGTCGGCGCTCAACCGACTGAGCCACCCAGGCGCCCCCCAACACTGTTTTTGAAGAGACTGTCATCTTTCCATTATACATTCTTGCCTCCTTTGTCAAAGATTAATTAACCGTACAATTGTGGGTTTGTTTCTGGGCCCTCTATCCTGTTTCCATTGATTTGTGTGTCTATTTTTTTTTTTTTTTTTTTTTTTTTTTGGTAGTAGATTTTGAAATCTGGGATTGCGATACCCCCAGCTTTGTTTTTCTTTCTCAAGATTGCTTTGCGTGCTGCACTTTTCATAAAGGTACTCTTCTTCCTTTCCTGCTTTGATTTTCTCAGCGAAGTCCTCAGAGGGGTCATCAGCTGTATCTGAGAGAGGTGTTCAGTCCTTAATCCTGGCTGTACATGAGAATCACCTGGAGAATCTTAAGAGAACACTCCTAACCGGGCCCTACGCCAATTTAATCGGATTTCTCTGGAGGTGTACCTGGGCCCTGGAATGTGTTAAAGGCTTCCGGGTGATTCAAAAGTGTGGCCAGAGTTGAGAATCCCCGGGTTAGGGGTCTGAGGAAGGAAGATGTGAGGTAGTCAAAATATTTCACCAGTAGAGTGGAGACTCAGTCAATTAGATCAACATACTTGGATTTGTGGTTGAGAATTTAATGCGAAACCTGCCAGGATGGTTGCATTTTTTCCCCAAAGTTTTATTTATTTGAGAGAGAGAGAAAGAGAAAGAGCGCACAAGCAGGGGAGGGGCAGAGAGAGAGAGAGAGAGGATCCCAAGTAGGCTCTGAGCAAGGGGCCGGACATAGGGCTCAAACCCATGAACCATGAGATCATGACCTGAGCCAAAACCAAGAGTCAGATGCTTAACTGACTGAGCCCCCCAGGCGTCCCAGGATGGTTTCATTTTTCTCCAACTATGTTCAGCTGCCAGGGGCAGACATGGGGTGGACAGAGGGTTGGGTTTTACCGAGGTAGGTTTTTCTCAGGTATGTATGATGGCAGTGAGAGTACTGGACAGTGATTATAATCATGGACCTGGGCTCGGTGTCAGCTAAGGAGGCATGTGAGAATTTGGGGGAAGAATTAAGGGACGTTGAAAAGGATGTAGGTAAATGGCTTCTTCTGAGTGGTTTCGCTAATGAATATTTCCACGAAATATTTAGTGCAGCCAGACCCCTGCAAGCAGCACAAACAACTCTGATTAGTGCTTCAACCTACATTTTCTTCCCAGGGTTGCAATCAGTTGCTCTCAACAAGTGGACATTGTGAGATATTTAGAGCAAAGAGAAACATACATATTGGAAGCGGGCTTTTCCCATTCTTAGAAACCAGAATTTTGTACCTTCGTGTCCTTTCTTCTGTCCCCCTTGGTGACCTTTTCCCTCTCGAAGCACACCCAAGCCCCACTCCCCTGTTCTCCAATAAAAGAAAGGGATCCAAGTAACAGCCTTGAAGTTCAATCACCTTTAAAGGAGAAACAGCCCTGGGCAGTTGGTGTTTTACACAAAAGAATGGATTGCTTAGTCACAGAAACTCAGGTATTCTAAGAAACAGGGAGCGGATGTTCCCTGCTAGAAAGGGGACCTTCTCGGCATCTCTGAAGTCACATTCCTGTAGCTGGCACTGGCGGAACTGAAAGTATAAAGTAGACGTTCAGGGTCAAACTCTACGTAGATTGTTGAACTGATGCATTGTTGTAGGCTTAGTGTGAAAGCCCCATCTGTCCCTCAGTTTTCTTACAGTGACAGTGATGCTTCTTATAAGATTGTCTGTGAAAGGCTGGGCGCCCTACAGAACCATGCAGCACAGCAGAGCTTTCCCCTAAGGAGAGCGTAATGTGCACTTTAATCGTAGGAGAAAAAATAGAGAATCATGGGAAGAAACACTCATGTCGGGGCTTTCATTAATCTTAGTGCAACCTCTCACCAATTCTGTATCTTTATTTGCAGTAATTTTTAAATAAACATTACTGTTGAAATACCCTTAGTTACAACGAGCAACTCAGTTATCAGAAAAACAGTCTCAAACGTTTGTTCTAATTACTAAACCAGAGGAGGTGACAGGGGTGCCTGGGTGGCTCCGTGGGTTGAGTGACAGACTCTTGATTTCTGCTCTGGTCATGATCTCACGTTCGTGAGATCAAGTCCCACATCGCGCTCTGCGTTGACAATGCAGAGCCTGCCTGGAATTCTTTCTCCCCCTCTCTCTGCCCCTCTCCCACTCATGCTACACACACACACACACACACACACACACTCTCTCTCTCTCTCTCTCTCTCTCTCTCTCAAAGATAAATAAAAAAAAGAAGAAGAGCTGACAAAGTGTAGAAAATTTTTCAACAAGGTTTAAACAAAAAGGATTTTCCACTTTATTCTAATCAGGTCAACATAGATACCACTTTCCCATAACATTGCAAGTAATTGGTATTTTTCAAAGATATCATTCAGTTCTTTATAGAAGGCTAAAAGTTGGAGGCCCATAACAATGACAGTCAACTTTTATGTGTGCCTTCCGTATGCCAGAAGCTGTGCTAAATGGTTTACCGGGAACATCTAAAAACCAGCCCTATGAGGTCAATGTTCTCCCTGTTCTAACTCCACGCATGGCAAAGCGAATGCTTCAAGCCGTGAGCTCGGTTTTCCAAGTTCATACAGCTAGCATATGATGGGATTAGTATTCAAACGCAGGCAGTCTAATTCCAGGTCGGATCCCTCCTGGCCGCTACCATAGTTTTTTGACTGTCACCTGCTCCCCCGCTCCACTCCCGTTTCGGGACAATCAGTAATACCTAAAGCACAGTGGCTGTGCGTGAGGGGTGGCCACTGGCTTTAATTATTTCTATCTTCATACATTCTGCGTCAGCTCTTTCTTCTGCCCAGGAAAGTATCCATCCTTCAAAGCATCAGTATTAATTGTTGTTCAGGGATGAATTAAGCTTCTGGGGTCATGCACGGTTTACTATGGCATCCATATTTCTTTCATGAAACCTAAGCAGCATTCACTTGGAGACAAGAAGAAATGATGGTGAGGGCGGGGAGCGGCGATGTTAAGAGGGACTCCCAGAAATTGGTTCCTGGACCAATAATGATCACTAGCCCTTATGTTACTCTTGGAGTCACTTTACTCGTGCTGAAATGTGTGAATTTGCCCTAGCGTGACTCGGCCCCTCCTAACAATCAAAAGCTCCCAGGATGGGTCAAGATGTTTTGTTGTAATTCTGCAGGTTGAATGTATTTATCAGCCCTTCCCCGAGAATGCTATTATAGGGCGGGAGTTGGGTGATGACTAGTGGGCAGAAACCTATCAGGTGGGAGGAGCCAATGACGTTTGTATGAAGGAGAAACCAGCTCTCCTTGGTGATGGGGCATTTATTCTGCTCTCAGACTCCAGCCCGGCCAGGACCGCTTTGTAAGAGAAAGGCTTCAGTTGGGAGGGGTTGACAACTACTGAGAAAACCAGTCAATTAATATTGAAAAAACACTAACCAATTAGGTGCATTTTTTTTGGTTTCGATTTTGGTCTTCAAAGCATGAAGGTCCTTGGGGAAAGGGAGCGGAGGAAAAAGCTGGGCCAGACTCCCCGCCGGCCAAGCCTCGCAGTTGGGCACAGCCCTGCCTGCTGAGGGACCCTTCCTGGAGGCCCCGCCCCCGGAAGGCCCCGCCCCCGGAAGGCCCCGCCCCCGGAAGGATGCCATGGCCGATATAATGCTCTGCTGTCACTGTCTGGTAATTCTTCAGTTTTATTTTTGAACTTGTGTTTTGGGAGTGGGGAGGATGGGACAACGGAGCACGCGCATGAGCCGAGGAGACCGCCCGGTATGCGTGTCCACCGTCCCTTGCCTCCTCATGTTCAAATACTGGTCTCCCGCCTGGCGAGTGCCGCTGGACAGTGACACCCAGTGCCTGGGGTTCAGCAAGAGAAGCTAAGCGTTACATCGATGACTGAGTCAACAGGAGCACCCTTTCCCTACGAAGCAGAGCTTGCGCTGAGCACAGACAGAAGGCAATGGCCTCTGGTCAACAACCCAGAACCGGGTCATACCCTTTCTCACTCACGTTACCTCCCTGTGTTAGCCAAGCACTTAGGCTGCAAGCGGTGACTTAGAAGCGAAAGAAGGGAAAGAAGGGGCGACCCCCCTGCCCCCCGTCCTTTCGGGTTCCTTACCCATCAGTAAGCTGAGGGCGGGAGGGTTGGTGGAACACGGCCTGTCTCACCAGGTGGAGTAAAGACAGCTGAGCTGGCCGAGCACAGGATTTCCACCGTCCTGGTGAGAACAGGGTGCATGTGCCCGGACCAGCTGCCGCGTCCACGTGCGGATTATTTAAAACTGACACTGCACCGTACAAAGATGGGTGGTAAAATTCATGCTCCTAACTAGGTTTGTAAATGTTTATTTACTTGGAATGACGTTAAATGCAAAGCGAAAACACCGGCCATGGCACGTGGAAAGACAGACCTTGGAGGAAATGAGCTTTCTATTTTAGTATCTTTAACAACTCTTCATCTGTGCTTTTGAACAAAAGGCCGTATATCTTCATTTTGTGCTGGGCCTGCAAATTATGTAGCCAGCCCTGGGAACAGCTGTGCAGCGTCTCGATGACCTAGTGGCGTGAATGCCGGGAGCCTCCTTCCCAGACCCTGTAGCATCACACAAGCCTCTCAAGCCGAAAGAGAGCTTTAGGGTATAGTGGGGGGAGGGGGGGGAGGTCCTCAAATTTCTGAATCATAGGTGCCCTGCTCGGGCTGCCATAACAAAATACCAAAAGCTGGGGGGGGGGCGGGGGCGTGGGCAACATACACTTTATTTTCTCACAGTTCTGGAGGCTGGTAGTCCAGGGTCAAGGTGTCAGGAGGGTTCAATTCTCCAAGGCCTCTCTCCTTGGCTTGCAGATAACCGTCTCCTCTGCTGTGTCGTCAGACGACACATTGCCCTTCAGTGTGTATTGTCTGTGTCCTAGTGTCCTAGTGTCCTCTTCTTATAAGCACACCAGTCATGTTGAATTAGAGCCTACCCCCAATGAGCTCATTTTACCTTAATCATTGAATGATTGATTAATTGATTGTGGGCTTTAGGCCCAGGCAGAGCCCGATGCAGGGCTTGAACTCACAACCCTGACATCAAGACTGAGCTGAGTGCAAGAGTCAGGTGCTTAACCCACTGAGCCACCCAGGTGCCCCCTTTAATCACCCCTTCAAGGATCTAGGGTCTGAATACAGTTACATTCTGAAGTGCTG
Organism: Panthera onca; assembly: GCF_046562875.1. Taxonomy (NCBI): domain Eukaryota; kingdom Metazoa; phylum Chordata; class Mammalia; order Carnivora; family Felidae; genus Panthera; species Panthera onca. The sequence continues at coordinate 71,176,770 of NC_138349.1, forward strand.
GGTGTTAGGACCTCAACATCGGAATCAGGGGGGGCTGGGGCGGGGGGGGGGGGGTTACATTCAACTGAGCCCAAAACAATAGGCAAAACTGGAACTGAAACAGAAATTTAGACACATTTTAAAATGCTAAACGTGTATTTTTGTGCACCTTAGTTGCTAGACTAGGATGTATTTGCAACCTTGTAGCAAAACACCCATTGGAATGATCAAACAGAGCTTCTGGGTAACTTCACACACCCACAATTAAAACAAACCCCAAAGCTTTCTAATTGGGGATTTGGCTGTTTTAGGCTCAGTGGCCACCTAAGCCTGCCTAGGACTTTCCTTTTGTTTTAGCAGAAAAGTAACAGGAAGAGGAATTGAACATTTAGACATCTTGCCGGTGTTTGTAGTTAATCATACTCTGCCTCCTGGTCCAAACCTGATTGAGCTCTTGGCGCCATAGAGGAGAGATGATGTTCATTACATGTCAGTGGCCACAATGTGCCTTTTTTATTATTGTTGGTATTTGTGTTATTTTTAGATGTAAGAGACCGGCCTTATCTTTGGGCTGCTGTAACAAAAGCATCATAGACTGGGTGGTTTAAACAACAGACATTTATTTCTCACACTCCTGGGGCTCGGAAGTCTAAGCTCAAGGCACTGGCAAACTCCATGTCTATTCAAGGGCCACCTCCCGGGTCACAGATGACCATCTTCTCCCTGTAACCTCCCGTGGTGGAGGGGGCAAGGGATCTCTGCGGGGGTCTCTTTTAGGAAGTTGCTAATCTTGTCCATGGGGGCTCCACCTCATGACCTAAACATCTCCCAAAGACCCCACCTCCCGATACTGTCACCTTGTGCATTAGGTTTTCAATATATGAATTCTGGAGGGACACAAACATTCCGTCTACAGCAGGCTTCACTGAGTGTCTTGTATGTCCCAGGCACTAATTTTTTGGCAAAAGTAACCACTTCCTACACGTCCTTTGAAGTGAGAGTGAGAGTATTTCTCCACTTTGTCTTCCTTTAGAACTTTTCTCCAGGGAAGACCCTAAAAAGTTCAGAAAAGATCCAGAAGAAACCCACTGGCCGCTGGCTAACTCATTCTTCGCAGGAGAGCAGAATTCAGTCTGCAGCAGGTTAATCTTGGAAATCTAGGCAAAGAGACCTTGCTTTAAAGTCTTCTCAGGGCGCCTGGGTGCCTCAGTCAATTAAGCATCCCACTTCTGCTCAGGTCATGATCTCACGGTTCTCGAGTTCGGGCCCCGCGCTGGGCTACGGGCTGACAGCTCAGAGCCTGGAGCCTGCTTCAAATTCTGTGTCCCCCTGCCCTCTCTGCCCCTCCTTCTCTCTCTCTCTCTCAAAAATAAATAAACACTATGGGGCACCTGGGAGGCTCAGTTGGTTGCACATTGAACTTCAGCTCAGGTCATGATCTCATGGTTTGTGAGTTCGAGCCCCGCGCTGGGCTACGTGCTGAACAGCTCAGAGCCTGGAGGCTGCTTCAGATTCTGTATCTCCCTCTCTCTCTCTGCCCCTCCCCGACTCGCGCTGTCTCTCTCTCTCTCTCAAAAATAAATAAACATTAAACAAATTTTTTAATAAATAAATAAGCATTAAAAAAAGTCTTCTCGATTACGAGTTTTGTTAGTACGAGTAATAACTACAATATCAACTTTCTTTTTTTATTTATTTATTTTTTAATTTACATCCAAGTTAGGTAGCATGTAGGGCAACAATGATTTCAGGAGTAGATTCCTTAATGCCTCTTACCCGTGTAGCCCATCCCCCCTCCCACAACCCCTCCAGCAACCCTGTGTTTGTTCTCCATATTGAAGAGTCACTTATGTTTTGTCCCTTATATCAATTTTCTTTTTTATCAGTGGCCCACTAGGTGCCTGGTACTGCTGAGCACCGAGGGGAATGGTGGGTCTCACAGCCCTCTGAGAATCACACTATTTTCTCCTCCATATTATGGATGAGCATTAAGCCTTGGTGAGAAGTCACACAACACTCCCAAAAGCCACATTGCTACCGAGGGGCCAGCTGGGATCTCCGCCCACTTTGGTTCCAGAGCCTGTGATTGCAAACGTGGGCCGCACTAACTGTTCCGTAGGAAGGACCATGCGTGGGGGTGACAGCAAACCCAGGAGGCCACCCTTATCCCTTAAGTTAACCCCAGCGCAGCCCGCTGTGACTGCTTGAGGGAAGGGTGAGAGCTGGGTGCTGCCCAGGGCGTATTTCGGGGAGCAGACGTGTGGTCAAGGGGGTCTAATGATGCACAGAATGAACAGACCTAGGGAAAGATCTGAGTTCCTGGAGCCGTGATCTCCAAACATTTATTATTGTGCACCTCTCGTCTGCCAAAAAATCGATCAATCAATAATAAAATAAAAAATGTTTTGAGGGCATAACACCAACGTAAGTATATTTATTTATAAATTATAGCCTGTACTATATTAAATTATGTGCATTACAAGTGATATGCAAAAGGTGAACATTTAAATTTTTTATGTCTTATTTTATATTAGAGAGAAAGAGAGAGACAGAGCATGAGCAGGGGAGGGGCAAAGAGAGACAGGGAGACACAGAATCCGAAACGGGCTCCAGGCTCCAAGCTGTCAGCACAGAGCCGACGTGGGGCTCGAACCCACGAACTGCGAGATCATGACCTGAACAGAGGTCGGACACTCAACTGACTGAGCCACCCAGGCGCCCCTTGAGAACTTCCTTATACAGAGCCCGACGCGGGGCTCGAACCCGTGAGCAGTGAGATCATGACCTGAGCTGAAGTCAGACACTCAACCGACTGAGCACCCTGGCACCCCACAAAAGGAAACATTTAAATGGATGACAAGAAATACAAATCAACCATCTAGTATTTTCTTCCTGTCCTTTATCGAACTATATCTCTCCCACTCACTTTGGAAGAGATTTTTTAAAAGACACAGGACACTTCAGTTTGTACCACTAATTCCTAGGATTAATCTCTAAAGAGATGGAAAATGGAGATGGTTTCTTAAGAAATACACCACGGCTCTGAAAGAAGACAGGGACCATCAGTTCCTGCTCTGCTGGCCCGTGATACATCCATCCGAGTCTTAAGAAACTACAGATCTAGAATTGGACCTCTCATCCCAGACCCACCAACCCAAAACTTGAAAAAATACACTTCACTTAAAATTAGTATCATCACAAAATTCTTCTAGCCACTCGTGCTCCAAAAATCAAAGTAAACATTTGCAGCCTCTTCCCGGGTTAACAATACGGAGAAACCAAACTTTAGGGAAAAAAAAAACAAAAAACGAACTTTACAGGAAGGAGGAAGCAGGATCATAGCATATGGCAACAAGATTAGTTTTAGAGAGCTGTTTAGGGAGCCCTACTGGAAGGCTTAAGGTAGAGGGAAAAAAACAAAGGGACGTGGCGACCAAAAACTGTCTGAGTTTTCTAATTTGCCCTGGGAACTTCTGGGTGGAGAGGAGAACATTGTGTGGGGTCAGAGCAAGAGGGAATGAGAAGCCCGTACACGTGTGTGAACAGCTCTTCTCCCCATCTCCTATGGGAGAGGAAAAGAGAATGAATTTATTCCAGTAAGGACGGCCACGAGTTGGTGAGGTAAGTTAGGTAGATGGATGGATACCCGAAAAAGCCAGGGAAGGAGGCTTTCCTGCTGTCTTGTCAGCATCTATGGGCAAGGCTCTCTTAACAGACTGCCAAATGAATTGATGTACAAATCAGATTACCGGCAGCCATGTATAGCTGCTCGGGTTGTGCATGGCACAATGCGCCTCAACTAAAGGCATTAGCTTAACACTACAGACATCTTTATATCTTTGTTATTTTAAATATTTAAAAAAATATATTTTTTTATTCATTGACTCCAAAGAGGCAGTTGATTGCTTATCATGACAATTTTTTGATCGCGTAAAACTGCCTCCTTGGTTGTGAAAATCAGTACGTTGCAACAATTTTCTGAGAGATGGAAATGAAGTGCCTCCTTCCAGGGAGGCCTGAGTGGCTCAGTCAGTTAAGGGTTGGAGTTCAGCGCCGGTCATGATCTCATGGTTGGTGAGCTTGGGTCCCGCATCAGGCTGTATGTTAGCAAGTAGTACAGAGCCTGCTTGGGATTCTCCCTCGCTCTCCTCTCTCTCTGTCTCTCCCCCACTCATGCTCTCTCTCTCTCTCTCTCAAAATTAATAGATACTAAAAAAATAAAAATAAAAATGGCCTCATGTCTCAGTAGCACCCTATAGTGAAATTTATACAAATAAATGCCGAGAGTGTAAGCGAGCGCTCCTTAATTTTTCCAGCCCGTAGTGTCACCTACCTTCTCTGAAAATATATCAGGAGCCAAGCATATCCACAGCAGGAGCTGCTTAAGTTTCATTAGCTCCAAGTGTCCGCCTCCCTTGGTAAGTAGCATGGCAGGAAATGTCCTTAATTCATTGCAAACTTCCGTCTGCATTTTCTCTATTAGATTCGTCTGTCGATGTCTGCTATTTGCTGGGTTGCATTGCAAATGTAACATTGCATGCAAACTCTACATGCTGTTGGCTACAGGGCAAGCATATTAATTGTTAGGTGATCAGGAAAAATGTTTTAAGCATTTCGTATCCCTTCATTAGTTTGTCGCTTACATGCAGGCATTTTTACTGGGTTTTAGTTATGTCTTTCGTAAGTTGTTTGGGATTTTCTGTTGACGTGCAATGTATGATAAATTTCCCCATCGAAAATAACGGGGCAAAAGACTATTTTTGTTGTGGTTCAGAGCATCCGAGCTTCAAGAATGGATTAACTATGTTCAGTGGGAGATGTCTCTGTATTGTTCTGCTTTGTGAAATAAAAACATGTTGGATGAAGGAAAGACCTTTTTGCCCAAGCTGCTTCTAGACAGAGAGCTGCTTTTCTGATTCATATACCAATTGTATCTTAAACTTAAAAATGAGACACCATTGACATTAGACACTAGCTAAATTTGATCTTTTGAAGTTGATTTGTTGATCATATCTTCTGAGATTTGTTTGCTGAAAACAGAATGGCATTTGGGGTTTCCAATTTGTATGTGCTTTTGTTATGGCACAATCATTTTTAGTAGCTAATATTCATTGATCGTTAATAAGCCACAAACTATTACACAGAAATAAGTTAGAAATTCCTGCAAAATGCTTCATTAATTGTATTATGGAAGTTACTTTCAATGACATGGGAATTTGGTTGGTATATAAATAAATATATATATATATATAATATATATATTTTATATAATAAAATATAAAATTACTTTAAATTATATTTAAATTAAATTAAATTTACTTAAAAATTTTATTACTTTGCACGTTTGTAAATTCTAAGTTAAAACACTTACAAAGTGTGCGAAACACAGATACTAAATTTAGTAAAAAAATTTATTTGGGCCAGGAATACAGCTGTGCTGCAAATGTGCACAGAAAACACAGTAGATTAAAACACATTTAAAACATATTGTGGGACATTTTATATTCCACAGAAGGCTACGCATTATTATTTTTTATTTTGAAACAATCAAAAACTCGGATAATGAGGAGCTTACTTCCTAAACCATTTGAGAGTTCCTTGATAACCCAAGTCTCTATCACGCTCGCACACCTTAGTGTGGATTTCCTACAGATGAGGACAGTCTCCCAGATGACCACATCACACGCTGATTTTGAAATCAGTAAATCTACATGGATAGATAACTATCATTTCATCCACAGACCCCCTTCACATTCTGGCAATTGTCCCAATAACCTATGATGGATACACGCATTCGTTGGTCTCAGTCTCCCTCAGTCTGGAACAATTTTTTAGTCATTTCTTGACTTTTGTAAACTTAACGCTTTTGAAGATTACAGGCCAGTTATGTTCTGGAGTGTGCCTCCATTTTGGCTTGTCTGATGTTTCCTCATAATTAGATCCAGGTTATAAGTGACTCTGTGTTCTTCTCACTGCATCGTAGGTGGCATAGGATTTGATTTTCCTGTCACTGATGATGTTAATTTTGATCCCCCGGTGAAGGTAGACTTTTCCAGTCTACCCTGTGAAGGTACACTTTTTCCTTTCAAAATTCAGAAGTGGTTTGTGGGATGGTATTTTAACACTACTTAATGGCACAGAAACAGACACATAGACCAATGGAATAGAATAGAAACCCCAGAACTAGACCCACAAACGTATGGCCAACTCATCTTTGACAAAGCAGGAAAGAACATCCAATGGAAAAAAGACAGTCTCTTTAACAAATGGTGCTGGGAGAACTGGACAGCAACATGCAGAAGATTGAAACTAGACCACTTTCTCACACCATTCACAGAAACCATCAAAACCCGAGAGGAGAAAGCAGGAAAAGACCTCTCTGACCTCAGCCGTAGCAATTTCTTACTTGACACATCCCCAAAGGCAAGGGAATTAAAAGCAAAAATGAACTACTGGGACCTTATGAAGATAAAAAGCTTCTGCACAGCAAAGGAAACAACCAACAAAACTAAAAGGCAACCAACGGAATGGGAAAAGATATTTGCAAATGACATATCGGACAAAGGGCTAGTATCCAAAATCTATAAAGAGCTCACCAAACTCCACACCCAAAAAACAAATAACCCAGTGAGGAAATGGGCAGAAAACATGAATAGACACTTCTCTAAAGAAGACATCCGGATGGCCAACAGGCACATGAAAAGATGCTCAACATCGCTCCTCATCAGGGAAATACAAATCAAAACCACCCTCAGATATCACCTCACGCCAGTCAGAGTCGCCAAAATGAAGAAATCAGGAGACTATAGATGCTGGAGAGGATGTGGAGAAACAGGAACCCTCTTGCACTGTTGGTGGGAATGCAAACTGGTGCAGCCACTCTGGAAAACAGTGTGGAGGTTCCTCAGAAAATTAAAAATAGATCTACCCTATGACCCAGCAATAGCACTGCTAGGAATTTACCCAAGGGATACAGGAGTGCTGATGCATAGGGGCACTTGTACCCCAATGTTTATAGCAGCACTCTCAACAATAGCCAAATTATGGAAAGAGCCTAAATGTCCATCAACTGATGAATGGATAAAGAAATTGTGGTTTATATACACAATGGAGTACTACGTGGCAATGAGAAAGAATGAAATACGGCCCTTTGTAGCAACGTGGATGGAACTGGAGAGTGTTATGCTAAGTGAAATAAGCCATGCAGAGAAAGAAAGATACCATATGTTTTCACTCTTATGTGGATCCTGAGAAACTTAATAGAAACCCATGGGGGAGGGGAAGGAAAAAATAAAAAAGGAGGTTAGAGTGGGAGAGAGCCAAAGCGTAAGAGACTCTTAAAAACTGAGAACAAACTGAGGGTTGATGGCGGGGGGTGGGAGGGAGGGGAGGGTGGGTGATGGGTATTGAGGAGGGCACCTTTTGGGATGAGCGCTGGATGTTGTATGGAAACCGATTTGACAATAAATTTCATATATTGAAAAAAATAAAAAAATAAAATAAAATAAAATATACTACTTAAATATACCATTCCTCATCCAACATTTTATTATTTATTTTTAATAGTTGTATTGACATTTGTTTTTCTATTTTTTAATGAATTAAAAATATTACCATCCTTATTTATTCTGATGATTGTGTTGTCCCCAACCTGACCAGTAGGGGGCCCTGTAAGCTGACTTCCGTGTCCTTAAGTATTTATCATTCTTTGGGCACTTCAACACAAGATGTTCCAAGTTTATCTCATACTTTTCCTGCCCAGCCCCAGAATCAGTTAACTTCTCCTGCTTCTTTTAAGTGGAAAATGGAGTTTAGAAGCCAAGATGTGCACCCTAGGTGTGCTCATTGCCATTGGGATGTCATTGTTTCCAAGCAAGTTAGTGAACAATGTTAAATATATGTATGTATGTGTATGTACACACACATGTGTTTGTGAGCATACTTACACACATTTCCATCTGTGTTTACTTCTATGTATCTATATATCGAGTTCATACAATTACTTTCAATCCCAATCCAACACATAGGTCTAATTCTAGCTCTTTCCCCTTCCATACTTGTAACCAAATGTAAGAAACCTGGCTCTCATTATCCTTAATATTCTTACACGATTTGATCAGTTACCCTGTATGTGCCCAAACTTGTATCTCGCCTGTCAGATGTCCACCTCACCTCACATTGGCTCAGATTCTCTGTGCTGCGCTGTCCCTACTCATGTGGACACCCCATCCTCCTGCTCAGACTTTGATGCCTCGCTAGCCTTCCCCTCTGTGGGGATTCCCACTTTACCCCAATGTAGGCTTCTCCAATCGCACCCCGAGTGGATACCCTCCTCACCTTGCTCCAGTCCAAGGCCCCATGCTGGGCTGAGGTGACAGAGGAACATTCTTTTTCACTCTACTCGGTCTCTGACATTTCATGTCAAGTTCCACACATTTTTTAAACTTGGTAAGAAATGATGCAGACAAAAAAAGTCTTTTGAACTATAGGCATTTTTTATACTATCCAAAAACTATGTAACTCTTTTCAACTTTAATGAAATGTTGGAGCGTATTGAAAACAAATTTACCAAACATAAATTTGAAACATTATTGGATACCAAGTGGGAAGGTTGAGTTGATGTCCTAGGTGCCATGCAAAGCAAATTACACAATTTTGCTCTAGAAATTCTTCACGTTTAATAAAGATGTAAATTCTAGATTTCAGCCAAAGGTATACTTTTTTAAAAAATCCACTTGTAGACAACATAAACAAATAGAAAAACATTCCAAACTTATGGATTGGAAGAACAAATATTACTAAAATGCCCACACTACCCAAAGCAACCTACAGATTTAATGCAATCCTTATCAAAATACCAAGAGGATTTTTTCACAGACTAAAACAAACAATCATAAAATTTGTATGGAACCACAAAAGACCTCGAATAGCCAAAGCAATCTTACAAAGAAAAACAAAGCTGGAAGTATCACAATTCTAGACTTCAAGTTATATTACAAAGCTGTACTAATTAAAACAGTATGGTATTGGTACAAAAGTAGATACACAGATCAATGGAATAGAATAGAGAGCCCAGAAATAAACCTATGATTATATGGTCAATTAATCTTAGACAGAGGAGGTAAGAATATGCAATGGGAAAAAGAAAGATAGTCTCTTGAACAAATGCTGTCGGGAAAACTGGACAGCTACATACCATACACAAAAATAAACTCAAAACGGATTAAAGATTTAAATGTGACACCTGAAACCATAAAAATCTTAGAAGAGAGCACAGGTAGTAATGTCCCTAACATCAGCTATAACAACATATTTCTAGATATGTCTCCTTAAACAAGGGAAACAAAAGCAAAAATAAACTATTGGGACTATACCAAAACAAAAAGCCTTTGTACAGCAAAGGAAACAACCAATGAAACTAAAAGACAATGAAAGAAGGTATTTGCAAATGACAAAGCTGATAAAGGTTAGTATCCAAAACATATAAAGAACTTATATAGCTCAACACACACACGAAAAACAAATAATCCAGTTAAAAATGGGCAGAAGACATGAACAGACATTTCTCCAAAGAAGACGTACAGATGGCCAACAGACATGTGAACAGATGCTCAACATCACTCATCATCTGGGAAATGCAAATCAAAACCACAATGAGATACCACCTTACACCTGTCAGAATGGCTAAAATTGAAAATGCAAGAAACGAGGAAGCAGAGAAAAAGGAACCCTCATGTACCGTTGGTGGGAATGAAAATTGGTGTGGCCACTGTGGAAGAGAGTGCGGAGGTTCCTCAAAAATTAAAAATAGAACTACTCTACAATCCAGTAATTGCACTACTGTTATTTACCCAAAGAATACCAAAACCCTAATTCGAAGGAATACACATACCCCTATGTTTACTGCAGCATTATTTACAATAGCCAAGACATGGAAGCAGCCCAAGTGTCCATTGACTGATTGAATGGATAATATAAAGAAGATATGATATACCCTCCCCCCCCCCACACTGGAATATTATTCGGGCATCAAAAAAGAATGAAATCTTATCATTTGCAACAACAATGGATGGAGCTAGAGAGTATAATGTTAAGCAAAATAAGTCAGCCAGAGAAAGACAAGTATAATATGATTTCGTTCATATGTGGAATTTAAGAAACAAAACAATGAACAAAGTTTTTGTTTGATCAGTGGGTGGCCGGGGGTGGGGGGGGAATAAAAGAGGGACAAACCAAGAAAAACCAAAAAACCAAAACCAAAACCAAAAACCAAAAACCAAACAAAACAGACCAACGAACCAACACCCTAGTCTCTTAAGTATAAATCTGATGGTTACCAGAGAGGAGGTGGGGGGGTAGATGGGTGAAATAGGTAGAAGGAATTAAGAGAAGAAGACACAAAGAAATGGAAAAACATTCCATGCTCATGGATTGGAAGAATAAATATTGTTAAAATGTCAATACTACCCAAAGCAATCTACATATTCAATGCAATCCCAATCAAAATTGCACCAGCATTCTTCTCAAAGCTAGAACAAACAATTCTAAGCCAAAGTAATGTTGAAAAAGAAAAACGAAGTGGGAGGCATCCCAGTCCTGGACTTTACTACAAAGCTGTAATCATCAAGATAGTATGGTATTGGCACAAAAATAGACACATAGACCAATGGAATAGAATAGACAGCCCAGAACTGGACCCACAAATATACGGCCAACTAATCTTTGACAAAGCAAGAAACAGTATCCAATGGAAAAAAGACAGTCTCTTTAGCAAATGGTGCTGGGAGAACTGGACAGCAATATTCAGAAGAATGTAACTGGACCACTTTCTTACACCATACCAAAAATAAACTCAAAATGGATTAAAGACCTAAATGTGAAACAGGAAACCATCAAAACCCTAGAAGACAAAACAGGCAACAACCTCTTTGACCTCAGCTGCAGCAACTTCTTACTCAACACGTCTCTGAAGGCAAGGGAGATAAAAGCAAAAATGAATTACTGGGACCTCATAAAGATAAAAAGCTTCTGCATAGAGAAGGAAACAATAAGAAAAACTAAAAGGCAACCAACAGAATGGGAGAAGATATTTGCAAATAACATATTAGATAAAGGGTTAGTATCCAAAATCTACAAAGAACTTATCAAACTCAACACCCAAAAAACAAATAATCCAGTGAAGCAATGGGCAAAAGACATGAATAGACAGTTCTCCAAGGAAGACATACAGATGGCCAACCGACACATGAAAAAATGCTCCACATCACTCATCATCAGGGAAATACAAATCAAAACCGCAATGAGATACCACCTCACACCCGTCAGAATGCTAACATTAACAACTCAGACAACAACAGATGTTGGCGAGGATGCGGACAAAGAGAATCTCTTTTGAATTGTTGGTGGGAATGCAAGCTGGTGCAGCCATTCTGGAAAACAGTATGGAGGTTCCTCAAAAAACAAAAAAATAGAACTACCCTATGACCCAGCAATTGCACTTCTCCACGGGATACAGGTGTGCTGTTTTGAAGGGACACATGCACCCCCATGTTTATAGCAGCACTATCAACAATAACTCAAGTATGGAAAGAGCCCAAATGTCCATCGATGGATGACATCGATGGATAAAGAAGATGTGGTATATATATACAATGGAGTATTACTCGGCAATAAAAAAGAATGAAATCTTGCCATTTGCAACTACATGGATGGAACTGGAGGGTATTATGCTAAGTGAAATTAGTCAGTCAAGGAAAGACAAAAATCATATGATTTCACTGATAAGAGGACTTTAAGAGACAAAACAGATGAACATAAGGGAAGGGAAACAAAAATAATATAAAAACAGGGAGGGGGACAAAACAGAAGAGACTCATAAATATGGAGAACAAACTGAGGATTACCGGAGGGGTTGTGGGAGGGGGGATGGGCTAAATGGGTAAGGGGCACTAAGGAATCTACTCCTGAAATCATTGTTGCACTGTGTGCTAACTAAGTTGGATGTAAATTTTAAAAAATAAAATTAAAAAAAAAGAAAAAAAAGCTTTTGCACAGTAAAGGAAACAATCAACAAAACTAAAAGGCAACCGACGGAATGGGAAAAGATATTTGCAAATGACATATCTGATAAAGGGTTAGTATCCAAAATCTATAAAGAATTTACCAACCTCAACACCTGAAAAACAAATAATCCAGTGAAGACATGGGCAGAAGACATGAATAGACGCTTTTCCAAAGACATCCAGATGGCTAACGGACACACGAAAAGATGCTCAACATTGGTCATCATCAGGAACATACAAATCAAAAACACACTGAGCTACCGCCTTGCAGTGGTCAGAGTGCCTAACAATAGATGTTGGTGAGGATGTGAAGAAATGGGAACCCTCTCGCACTGCCGGTGGGAATGCAAACTGGTGCAGCCGCTCTGGAAAACTGTGGAGGTTCCTCAAAAAATTAAAAATAGAACTACCCTACGACCCAGCAATTGCACTATTAGGTATTTATCCAAAGGATACAGGAGTGCTGATTCAGAAGAGCACATGGACCCCAACGTTTATAGCAGCGCTTTCAACAATAGCCATATTATGGAAAGGGCCCAAATGTCCATCAACTGATGAATGGATAAAGAAGATGTGGCTTATATATACGATGGAATACTACTTGGCAATGAGAAAGAATAAGATCATGCCATTTGCAGCAACATGGATGGAACTGGAGAGTATTGTGCTAAGTGAAATAGTCAGAGAAAGACAGATATTGTATGTTCTCACTCATGTGGAATTTGAGAAACTCAACAAAGACCATGGGGGAAGGGAAGGGGAAAAACCTGTTTCAAACAGAGAGGGAGGCAAACCATAAGAGACTCTTAAAGACAGAGAAGAAAAGGAGGGCTGACGGGGGTAGGGTCAGGGGAGAGGGGAAAAATGGGTGATGGGCATTGAGGAGGGCACTTGTTGGGATGAGCACTGGGTGTCGTATGCAAGTGATGAATCATGGGAATCTACCGCTGAAGCCAAGGCTACACCGTCTACACTGTATGTTAGCCAATTTGACAATAAATTATATTTAAAAAAAAAAAAGAGTACACTTACCTTGGGCGTCTGGGCGGCTCAGTCGGTTAAGCATCTGGTTCTTGGTTTCAGGTCAGGTCACGATCTCACAGTCAATGAGTTTGAGCCCCACATCCGGCTCTGCACTGGCGGTGAGGATCCTCCTTGGGATTCTCTCTCCCACTCTTTCTGTCTTTCTCTCAAAATAAATAAATAAACATTAAAAAAAATTATTTTTAAAAAGAGGACACCTGATGAACACTGAGTAATAAATGGAATTGCTGAATCACTATATTGCACAGCTGGAACTAACAGAACACTGTATGTTCACGACACTGGAATTAAAATAAAATTCAAAACAAATTCGAAATCCACTTTTAAATGTATTTGCCCAGGATTGATTTGGCACAGCATTTTAAGTAGAATTCATATCATTAGCAGAGAGTCATAGGAACCAAAATTCAATGTACATAGTGATCCCCAAAGGATCGAAGGGATTCAGGAGTGTTTTGAAGAAAAACAAAGAGTCAGTAGTTATCAAATACGTATTATTGATGCGAAACAAATTGTAGGGTCTCTTACACTGACGCCGATCACTCCATGTAGGAAATACGAGAAAAAGGCTAATGAAAACCCTTTCATCTCCAAATCCTATGACAGCCCAACTATACTACAAATTAATTTGAAAAAAAAAATTGCTTTATATTTCTTACAACAATATCATGTTTTAAGACAGGTTTAGATGCTCAGTGTTATGACCTTCTCAAGGATTTAAATGCCATGTATTTGAGAATTATAATGAACATGTAGTGCTTCACGGTGTAATTTATTAAAGAAACAGATCTGATCTATATAAGCAGTGTGATATCCAGGGGATATCAACATATGAGGATCCAAAAGCCTCAGGTTACTTTCTGAAATCCACTTTGTCATCTGTTAGTGTCTTTTAATGTATTTGCAGCTATAGCTTGCCTTTGCGCAAACTTCTGAAGCTCTCAGGATATATTTAACTTTGCCAATATAGTTTCTCAGAACTCAAATTTATTTCCAAAGACGTAAGGCCTAAAATATCACAACTAAAGCAGACAAATCTAGCAACGATTCTTACAGGACGCAAGATAGTGGGACAATTAGGCAATGAAATTATCGTAGCGATGTCACCACGAAAGCAAAATGTTGACGTGTACTTATGTAATAGTCTGGTTTCTTGAGTTTCTAATTATTTGTGATTAAATTTTCCATTTTCTATGCTTTTGTATTTAATAATTAAATCTGCAAAATTTACACAGACTGACTTTATTTTGGTAATTATTATCATTAAGAAACCGGGGCGCCTGGGTGGCTCAGTCGGTTGAGCGTCCGACCAGCTTAGGTCATGATCTCACAGTTCGTGAGTTCGAGCCCTGCGTCGGGCTCTGTGCTGACATCTCGGAGCCTGGAGCCTGCTTCGGATTCTGTGTCTCCCTCTCTTTGCCCCTTCCCCGCTCATGCTCTGTCTCTCTCTGTTTCTCAAAAAATGGATAAACATTAAAAAAAATTTTTTTTTAAATAATTTATGGCTTTTTCCTTATGGAAGGGGCATTCTTCTAATGTCCTGCAAGGTGTCATGAGACCCCATACCAGCCTTGTGTTCTGCCAGCTTTCCTTCACAGGAGAGGGGGAGCCCCTGCCATACCTCTTGCTGTCGTTAGGTCAGGAGGAGACTGTATTTTGACTCCTTAGTTTCAGTCTTCCTCAGTTTTAAGAGGCCTCCCTCACCCCGCTTAGCCTAGGAAAACTACTACCTAACCCCTGGGTCATGGATCTATGCCCTTCCCTTGGGCTCCTTCCAGACTTGTCGGCCAGTTCAGGGGCCCTGGTCTCTGCTCCCAGATGACCCTCTCTTAAATGTGCTATACAGGTCAGAGCTGTGGCTTTGGTATCCCCACAGAGGGCTGCCCAGTTAAATGTGGATTTCAGATATGGGATCGATTTATACTTGAACATTATCTATTGTGTATGTGAGGTTTGAATAGACCCAGGCATCCTTTTTGTTGTTGTCATTGCTGCTGGTTTGTTTGGAAATCTGGCAACCCTCTCTCCAAGGCAGAGCATAGTACATGGATAGCAGGGAGGTTTTGGAAACAATTTGCCTGATAGGCAGGCTGAAAAGATACAGGGAAATAAAGCAGTGGTCCTATGGCTCTTCTTCTTCTTCTTTTTTAAAATTAAGAAAAAAAATTTTAATGTTTATTCTTGAGACAGAGAGAGACAGAGCATGAGCAGGGGAGGGGCAGCGAGAGAGGGAGACACAGAATCGGAAACAAGCTCCAGGCTCCAAGCTGTCAGCACAGAGCCCGAAGTGGGGCTCGAACTTACCAACCGTGAGATGGTGCCCTGGGCCGAAGTTGGATGCTTAACCGACCTGAGCCACCCAGGCGCCCCGCTATGGCTTTTCTCAGTAGTCTTCCTTTACATATAACCATGTTTAAATTAGTTTGGACGCCCCTCCCCCTCCATTTTCCATGGGCCTTAGCTTCTCCATGTGTAAGAGCAGGAGGTTGGGACCTGAATCCCTGAGAAGCCATGAAAGCAGTGGACGTCTCTCCAAAAACACGCATATCCACAAAAATTAGGTGAAGTTACAGACAGTCACAGCTGCTGCTTGAAGGCTTTCTGTGGACCGCAGTCAGGGCACCATGGACTAGCTCTCTGTGGACCATTCCAGCAAGAAGAGGTCATGATCATTCTGTGGCGACCATCCTACTAAAGGAATTAGAAAACAACAGGCAAGGGGCCCCTGGGTGGCTCAGCGGGTTGAGCATCCGACTCTTGATTTCGACTCAGGTCATGTTCTCACGGTTCATGAGTTCGAGCCCCACACTGGGTTCCGTGCTGACAGTGGGGAGGCTGCTTGGGATTCTTTCTCTCTCCCTCTCTCTGCCCCTCCTCCACTCGTGTGTTCTCATTTTCTCTCTCTCTCAAAATAAATAAAATAAATAAAAAGTAGAATTGCCCGTGTCATCTTGGAACATTTCTGTCCGATGACACCAAACGATTTTACTAACGTGAACTTGTTAGTTTCCACATTTCTGCTCGCCTGATGGGTGCTAAGCGGTTCTGCATTTGCTAAGGATTTGCTAAGGAAACTGAGTCATAGGAGAAAACAAAGACTTTCCAGGATTTCAGAAGAATTCTCAAAGTATCCCATCTTCTCGGACTCCTTTTTTCCATCTCTTCGGAAGGGACACCTAAGCAAAGGTGAGATTCTCTGATACAGCGGGTGCAGAAGCGTCCAGGGAAAACACCCTGGGAAGACCAACAGGACGGAGACACCCAGTGCAGTAGCGAAGCCTGGAGAACATTCTAACTGGGGACTACGAGTAGGAGAGAGCGAGGTTTTATGATACTATCATAAAATTAATTACACTCAGCGATACTTGCCATCTGTTGAGCACTTACGTGGAAGGCGGTGTGCCAGGAACTATATTCATTTCTTCGTTCGATCCCCAGGACAGCCCTGCAAGGTAAGTAGTGGCATCCCCACTTTCCCAGAAGAGGAAATGAGGCTTCGAAAGACAGATTTGCCCAGGGCCACGGAGGCTTTATAATATTCATCTTAATCCATAAAATACCCCATGTGGCACTGATGGGACAGGGAGAAAGGAGCGTCCCACGTTTCCCTTCTTGAATTCCAATAACGTCCAATGATGCCCGTCTGCAAGGAAAACATGAAGGCAGAAGGCAGATCCTGGGGGCTTTGGTTGGCCGAGGGTCCTGGGACTGCTGGTTCAGGTGGAAGGGAACACAAGCCGTGCAAACCCGGAAAGGGTGGAGTTTAACATTAGCTGCTTCTCGCTGCTTCCAGATGTGCGCAGACCGCTCCCAGCCTCTGATCAAGTCTAATCATGAAGGGAGAATAAAGGAGACAGACTGCTTGTTCCAGCTGGATGGTCACAGTCAGTTACGCGGACAGGGATTTCCCGGACAAAGGTGCAGGGAGGGTCAAAGTCTTGGAGGGTGGGGCTGTGTTGGTTTGTCACTTTAATGTGACCTCCGAAGGTGGGTTATCAGGGCACCTCTGGTCAGCCTGGGGCGACCAGATTCTGAGCGGTCGCCGTCCTCCTACCTCCTACCTCCTGCAGATTCTCAGATGTGGGTTTCAGGTCCTCGGATCTGCCTGCCACCCACAGCCTCCCAGAGTCCCGGGGCTGTCACTGCGGCTCCTGCAGGGGAGAGCGGCCCCTTCCCGCAGCCTGACTCTGAACTGACATCCTGCTGACCTGGCTGTCGTGATGCCCCTCAGGGAAATGGATGAAGAGAGCCC
Organism: Panthera onca; assembly: GCF_046562875.1. NCBI lineage: Eukaryota > Metazoa > Chordata > Mammalia > Carnivora > Felidae > Panthera > Panthera onca. Next base: position 71,194,107 of record NC_138349.1, read on the forward strand.
CATCAAAGATGTAACGATCACAGAATCCCTGGGGCACCGCTTCACAGCGACAGAAATCATTACGAAAGTCAATAATGCAAAATCAACCAATAATGACTTTTATTTTCCATGCTAATAAAATGACAGCACCAACCAAATTCACGACCTTTGGTAGACATTTACTTTGAGAATCAAAATGGCAGTTTTTAAAGTCTTTTGTCAACGAGCCCCTTCTATCATTCACTGCCTTAAAAAAAAAAAAAATGATCTGACGTTCAGGGAATACATTTCAGAAATGACTTTTAACCTTGCCATTATCTAAATCGATTCAATTTGACCCAGTTTTGCCTTGTGTCAAGGTCAAAAGCACTTACGGTCTTAGGGACTGTATTTTTCAATTTCTGAAGAACACAGGGCAGGCTCACAAAATTGCCAATGGGCATAAAAGATAACAAAAACCTTGAATTAGTTGGAGCGAAGCGATCAGGGTAAAGAATTGTCTTTTTTTAATTTTATTTTTAAATTTTAATGTTTATTTTTGAGAGAGAGAGAGAGAGAGAGAGAGAGAGACAGAGGGGCAGAGGGAGATAGAGGGGCAGAGGGAGGGGCAGAGAGAGAGAGACACACATAGAATCGGAAGCAGGCTCCAGGCTCCGAGCGGTCAGCGCAGAGCCCCATCCGGGGCTCAGACTCGCAAACCGCAAGATCATGACCTGAGCTGAAGTCGGATGCTTAACTGACTGAGCCACCCAGGGGTCCTGCCTTTTATTTTCAATAGCAAGACAGAGAATTAACATCTTTGGAGCACCTATTTTGTGCCAGTTACTAAGATTCTTAAGGGATTCACGTGATACATCTTGGCACTTTGTTTACATTTCTGTAACCACTACCTAAAACTCAATTGAGCACAACACTTCCGTGACTCCAGAGAGCTACCCCCACCCCCGCCGCCCCGGTCCCTGCCAGGCAATGCCAGTGCACCCCAGGTCACCGCAGCTCTAATATTTACTACCACAGATTAGCTTTGCCTTTCTTTAAGGTCATATAGAATGAAATAATACATCGCATGATCTGTCGGTGTCTTTTTATGTCCGGCATCTTTCACACACGGAAGTGTTTGAGATCCATGCATACTGCTTTTTATATCACTAATTGATTCCTTTTCATTGCTGAGTGCTAGTTCATTTAAGGGATATACCATAGGGTATTCATGTGTCCCCTCCTCCACCTCCCCTCTGGCAACCACCAATTTGCTCTCTGTACTTAAGAGCCTATAGGGGCGCCTGGGTGGCTCAGTCGGCTGAGCATCTGACCTTGGCTCAGGTCATGATCTCATGGTTTGTGAGTTCGAGCCCTGCACTGGGCTCTGTGCTGACAGCTCGGAGCCTGGAGCCTGCTTCGGATTCTGGGTCTCCCTCTCTCCCTGCCCCTCCCCTGCTTGCATTCTGTCTCTGTCTCTCTCAAGAAAAAATAAACATTAAAAAAAAATTTGTAAGTCTCTTTGTGTTTGTTTGTTTTGTTTTTCAGACTCTGCATAAGTCTGTGTGACTTATCATGCACGGTCTTATATGGGACTTTTATAGGACTCTATGGTGGGGGGAGGACGAGGACATATATTTGCATTTCTTTTAGGTAAATGTCTAGGAGTAGAATTTCCAGGACATAGAGTAGATGCTTGTTTAATTTTTTCAAGAACTACCAACACATCTCCAAAATGTCATACTCTTGGTTAAATATTAGGGCTCATTCCACAGATACTGACCAAATACTAACAAAATGGAACAAAAATATCTGCTGTTGGGACAGCTAGCTGGAGAAGACACAACGGACAAATAAATTAAATATAAAATGTCAAATGGTGATAAGTGCTGTAGAGAAAAGTAAAGTTCAAAGGAGGGAGAAAGAAGCATGTGGCTTGGACAAGATTCACATTAGCTGTTGTCATTAAAAAAAAAAACCAAAACGCAAAAACTGGATTCTGTTTCTTTTGTGACCCAGAAGTTGGCTCCTTGGGTTTTGCAGCCAGAAGGTGGTTCGGTGACCTTGACAAGAAGAATTTCAGTGAATCATAAGACCTCTTAGTTAGCAGTGAGTCATTCTTGTCCGTGGACCAAAGAAGCAGCTTTAACCCATCGTAGGTGACCTTTGGGCTCTGGAGTCAGGCAGTCTGGGCTCAAATACTGGCTTTGGTCACTTGCTGAGTGCCCTTGGACAAGTTATTACTGTCTCTAAGTCTTAGGTTTCCTATTTGCAAATAAAGACAACGTAAGAGCCCTAACTTCATAGGGTTCTAAGGTTAAAGGAGATAATGCTTATAAATTGCTTGGATGTAAGGACTGAAACATGAGAAACACTCAGTGTCGGTTGTCGTTATTTTTAAAGAGGAGACTTTTTTTTATCTTAAAAAATTTTTTAATGTTTATTTATTTTTGAAATACCATGAAATTGGATATTCCACACAGAAGTCGAGTCTTTCTCTCTTTCTTTCTTTCTTTTTTAATGTTTGTTTATCCATTTTTGAGAGAGAGCAGAAGCAGGGGAGGGGCAGAGAGAGAGGGAGACACAGAATCTGCAGCAGGGTCCAGGCTCTGAGCTAGCAGCCCCTAGCCTTGACTGACATGGGGCTCGAACCCACGAACCCCGAGATCATGACCTGAGCCAAAGTCAAACGCTTAACCCACTGAACCCCCCAGGTGCCCCTGGAGGCTTGTTCTTCTGACACAAACCACGCTGCTCTCAGCCTCAGGGTTTTTTTTTTTCCTTCCGTATTTCTCTTCTCCCCTGTGTTGTCAGCATTTTCCCCACAGTCCCAAATTCCTGTATATTTCTCCAGAGTGGTTCAATCGGCTCACTTGTTTTATTGCTTTCTGAAACCCCGGCTCTCAGGGTCCAACCTCTGCCACGAAGCTTCTTCTCAACAAAGACTCCTTCCTCTTCAGGAGGAAATTTTACAGCAGTTGTACTTGATAAACATTTGACAAATGATATCTCTTTTGTCCTAGTTATCCTCATGTGTGAGAGGAGATGTGTAATTTTGGATGGGGATGGGCATTTCCCTATAGTCTGTCTGAGAGCCAGTGTTTTCTCAGCAGAGGTGATATCTCAGAGGCTTGACTTGGTTTTTTGACCAGTGGAACAGAGATTTGGGGGTTTGTGGGGCGCTGCCTATACCTTTCTCTCTTCTCCTTGCCTTACAGGGACCAACTTCAGGACGCAGTGCAGGGCAGGGGGGTGGTAAGAAGAGCCTTGCTGGCTGGGGGGAATTTTCTCCGCTCTGTAGAAAGCCAGCTTCATCCCTGAACTGTGTTCTCGGGCTCTCAGCTTGTGTTTTGCATGTTTGTTTCACTAAAGAAGTCTTCAGGGTTTTCTTTATGCCTTTTAGCAAACTATATTCTGTTCCTTAGGTATTTTGCATTTGGAATTATGCCTTGAATTGCAGCTTAATTGTTCTTCTTTTACTTTACTTCTCTATAATTGCCAAGCTTTCTAATTTTATTTTCTTTTTAAAATACCTTTTAAAAATCCTCTCTCCTTAGCATACACACACACACACACACACACACACACACACACGCACACACACGCACACACACACATGCAACCTAGGCATAAATAGAACAAAGTATGTACAGGATTTGTATGAGGAAAACTACAAAGCTTTGATGAAAGAAATCAAAGCAGAACTAAATAAATGGAGACAGACTCCATGTTCATGGATAGGAAGACTCAATAGTGTCAAGATGTCAGTTCTTCCCAAATTAATCGATAAATTCAATACAATCCCAGTCGAAATCCCAGTGAGTTATTTTGTGGATATTGACAAGCTGACTCTAAAGTTGAACATTTAGGGGCGCCTGGGTGGCTCAGTCGGTTAAGCGTCTGACTCTTGATTTCTGCTCATGTCACGATCTCACAGTTCATGAGTTCGAGCCCCATGTCCAGTTCTGCACTGACAGCATGGATCCTACTTCAAATTCTCCCCCCTCTCTCTGTCCCTCCCCTGCTTGTGCTCTCTCTCTCTCTTAAAATAAATAAGTAAACTTAAAAAATAAATAAACATTATTTAAAAAATAAAGTTTAACAGTTACATGGAAAGGCAAAGACCCAGAAAAGCCAACACAATATTGAATAAAGTTTGACAACTCACATTATAGGACTTCAAGGTTTAATGTAAGCTACAACAATTGAGACAGTGTGGTACTGGTAACAGAAGAGAAAAATTGACTCGTGTGTCAGAATACAAAGCCTAGAAACGGACCCACAGATAGTCAACTACTCTTTGACAAAGGAACAAAGACAATCCAATAGGGAAAGGATCATCCTTTCAACGAATAATGCCGGAACAGCTGGACATGTCTATGCAAATAAATGAATTGAGACGCAAATTTTACACTCTTCACAAAAATGAACCCAAAACGGATCTTAGACCTAAGTGTAAAATGCAAACCTGTAAAACCTCACAAAAGATGGCCGAAAAAAATCTAGTTGACCTTGGGCTTGGCCATGGCTTTTCGGATCACAAAGCTTAGTGAAAGAAAAAAAAAAAAACCTGACAAGTTGTACTTCATTAAAATTAAAAACTTCTGCTCTGTGAAAGACGCTGTTTAACAAATGAAAGACAAGCCACAGAGTAGGGGAAAATATTTGCAAAACACATATCTAAAAAGGAAGGGTATCCAACATACACAAACTCAACCCTGAGAAAACAAACAACCCAACTTAAAAATAAGCAGAAGATCTGAACCTGGAAAGATCTGAGCTTTAAAGTGATGGCAAATATACATATGAAAAGCTGCTCTCCCTCTCCGGTCATTAGGGAATTGCAAATTAAAACTACAAATTAGATGCTGCTTCGCACCTACACCACCAAATTCTGGCAAAGATACGAGCAACATAATTTCTCATTCAGTGCGAGCAGGAATTCAAAATGGTGCAGCCACTTTGGAGGACGGCCTGGCGGTTTCTCACAAAACTAAACATACCCTTACCATATGATCCAGCAGTTGTGTTCCTTGGTATTTATCCAGTTAAGTCAAAAACTTATGTCCAAACAAAAACCATAGCAGGTCCTATACAGGGAGTGAACCCTAATAAAATCCGTGGATTTCAGTTCAGAGTAATGTATCGATATTGGCTCATCGCTTGTAACAAAGGTCCCTCACTAACACAAGACGTTAATAATAGGGGAACTGTGTTGGGGGAGGGCGCGTTATGAGGGAATATATGGGAACCTTCCTTCCACTTTCGGATCCACTTTTCTGTAAACCTAAAATTGTCCTATACATTAGTTTACTGGGGCAGTTGTAACCAAGGACCACAAACTGGGGGACTTACAACAACAGAAATAGATTGTGTCGCAATTCTGGAGGCTAGAAGTCCAAAATGAAGGTACTGGGAGGGCTGGCTATGCCCCTTGTAAGACTCTGGGCAGAATCCTTCTTTTTTAAAGTTTATTTATTTATTTTGAGAGAGAGAAAGAGAGAGAATCCCAAGGAGGCTCTACACTGTCAGTGCGGAGCCTGATGCGGGGGTCAAACTCGCAAACCCTGAGATCATGACCTGAGCTGAAACCAAGAGTTGGTTGCTTAACCGACTGAGCCACCCAGGGGTCCCCTTCCTGGCCTCTTCTTAGTTTCTGGGAAGTCCTTCTGGGAAGCTGGCAGTTCTTGGAGTTCTTGGCTTACAGCTGCTTCAGTACAATCTCTGCCTCCATCACCACATCCCTGTTTCCTATCATCTTTGCTCTGTGCATGTGATGTTTGGGTCCAAAGGTCCCCATTTTATAGGGGCACCAGTCGCATTGAATTGGGCCCACCCCAATGTCCTCATCTTAGTTTGATTATCTACCTACACTCTATTTCCAACTGAGGTCCCATTCATAGGTATGGGGGACTTCCACATATCTTTTTGGGGGACACGATGCAAGCTGTAACATGCCCTAAAAAATAAAATATAAAATTAAAATTAAAAAAAAAATAAGGGTGTTAATTTTTAAAAATCCCCTCTCCTTCTCTGGATAGGAAGACAGGAAGAAGTAACTTTCCTGGCTTTGGCTTAATTCTCTGGCATAGATATTTGACTAGTAATACCTATAGGCTCCAAGACTTGATGTCATTAATAATATGACTTTATATCATTCTCAGTATTCTATTGAAATAGAGGGGAAATAGTGAAATCTAAAGAAAAAAGAACCAATTCTTCTTTTATAGGACATAACTAAAAAACGAAAACTGCCCTCAAATATAAGCTATGATGAATATCAAGGTCTAGAAAGCAGCAAATAAAACTCGTAGAGTTTGAAGACAATTCCCGGCTTATAGCATCTGTGCAAAGAAGTCAGGATCGGGGGAAGAGAGGAGCCCAGTTTGTGACTGCGTTCGTTATGACACCGCACACTGGCTGGTCAGCTGCCTTGTTTAGATTAGGGCACTAACAAAAGCACGCTTCAGATTTCCTCACAAGTGGGGAGAGTCCCTCTGTTCCAAGTCATGAGCTGTGATCTGGGCCCCAGTCATCTCTCTGTCTTGTCAGATGAAGCAGTGTCTCTAGGACAACACAGATCTATCTCTGCCAGAGACAAGTGGCTGCCTGCTGCTCGGGATCTACTCTCCCCCTCTCCCTAACTGACCTAACCCCAGTTTTCTTTGAGACCACGAGCCTAGTGAGAACCAGTTGTCTCTCCTTACTCCCTTGTAGCTGGGGGTTCCAGGAGACCTAACTGTGCTGGTGGCCTGGTTGGAAGTCCCCAGAAAGGGCTGCCCTTCATTAATCAGAGAAAGGCTTTCCAGATCTTCCTTCCTGGATGTGGGCACGATATCTGGAGGTTTGGCAGCCATCTTTTGACCACGACTATGCGGAGCTCACTCTCAGGAGAGTGGAACTGATGAGAGAAGAAATCTGGGACACTGATGAAATCGGGGCCCGCGGCTGCTCCGTCCTCGTTTTTTCTCCTCCACACTTTTTCTTACAGTTTTATTTGTCATTTGGGCTTTAGCATTTGCCACATTTTGGATTTTGCTAATTTGCAAGACACGTAATATCTACTCATTTGGCTTTATGCAACGTTAACGAACACCAATGATCATTACAGGCTCCAAATACATGATATTCTAATTTTATTATTCCCTCATTTATAAGCAGTGATAAAGGGAAAGGTTTGCCCATCAACTATTTGGTTGCTTTGAGGAACAATTCACGTAAAAAAGATCATGTAAACTCTTGGCCCTTTTTTCCTTATCACTCTTCGAACTAAGGGGTTAGTGTCCTGCTATCCTTAAAGGCAATCAATTCAGAGATTTTTAACATGTTCATTTGTTTGTTTTCATCGTGAATAACTCCTGGACTTACATATATGTGATGTGTTTACATCCATAGCTATTATTATTTTTATTCATGTTCAAACTATCCTAGCCTTTGGCCCCTGGGAATCTCTTCAAGTGGCTTCTGAGGCGACCCCACTAAGTATAATGCTTTTTATACATTTTTTATGCCCTTTGTGAGGTTGTGGAAGTTCACTCCTTACTATATTGGCTAAGAGATTTTATCATGATTAGAAGTGAAATTTTATCAAATGTTCTCTCTGCATGTATCGAGATGATCATATGGTTTTTAATCCTTTATTATTGTGATGAATTTTGTAAATCACTCTCCTAATGTTAAATTAGCCTTTTTAGAAATTCAAGTATAATGAACAAGTGATGTTATATTCGTTTCAGGTGTATAATGTAATGATTCAACAATGCTATGTGCTACTCAATGCTTAGCTCGGTAAGTGTGCTCTTAATCCCCTTTATCAATTTCACACACACCCCCACCTCCCGTCTGGCAACCCCCAGGTTGTTCTCTGCATTTTAAGAGTCTGGTTTTTTCATTTACCTCCTTTTTGTTTGTTTGTTTTGTTTCTTAAACTACACGCATGAGCAAAATCACAGGGTATTTGTCTTTCTCTGTCTGACTTAATTCATTTAGCATTTTACCCTCTAGATCCATCCATGTCATTGCAAATGGCAAAACCTCATTCTTTTTCACGGCCAAGTAATAGTCCATACTGTATATACACCACGTCGTCTTTATCCATTCATCCACCAATGGACATTTGGGTTGCTTGTATATCTTCACTATTGTAAATAATGCGGCACTAAACAAAAAGGTGCATATATCTTTTCCAGTTAGTGTTTTCATTTTCTTTGGGTAAACACCCAGTAGTGGAATTACTGTATTATATGGTAATTCTATTTTTAATTTTTTGAGGAAGCTCCATGCTGTTTTCCACAGTGGCTGTACCAATTTGCATTCCCACCAACAGTGCACAAGGACTCCTTTTTAATCCTAACCCTTGCCAACACTTGTTATTTCTTGTGTTTTATTTATTTATTTATTTATTTATTTATTTATTTTAAGCCATTCTGACAGGTGTAAAGTGACATCTCATTGTGGGTTTAATTTGCCTTTCAATCCCAGGACTCGACTTTCTTGGTCATGATACATTAATCTTTTTATGTATTGCAGGATTTCATTTGTTCTGTTGAGGGTTTTTGCCTTTACGCTCATGAGTGAGATTGATCTACAATTGTACTTTCTCATATCATTCTTATCAGGTTTTTAGTATGCCAACCTCATAAAGTGAATTGGGGATTTTGTTTTTCCTTTTTAAAATATTATTTGGCAGTTAATAGTACTTATTTCTTCCTGAAGGTTTGGTAAAACTGGTGGTAAAGCCAATGGGGACTCAATATTTCTTCAAGGGTATGTTTTGAAACTACTGACTCAATTTCCTTAATCAGTTTAAGACTATTCCTCTTTTCTTGATAACTGCATTTGAAACGAATTTGTCCAGTCCATTCATTTTTAAAATGTACTCATTTTTAAAATGTCCAATCCATTCATTTTTAAATGAATTTAAAATTCATTTTTAAATGTATCGGCGTATATCACATCTTCTTATCCATTTGGTCTCAGAAGGTATGTATTCTTGATTGCTTTTCCAGTAGAATTCACTGGGGACTTTGTCCTCTCTTTTTCTTCATAAGCTTCAACAAAGGTTTTCTATTCATTTAACCTTTTCGAAGAGCTAACTTTTGGTTCTGTTGATCCTTCTTTTTCTTTGTTCCTTTGATCATTACCATCTACTTTCATCATTCCATGCTTCTACTTCCTTGTCATTAATTCTGCTGTGTTCTTAAAGCAAAATTGGGTGCTTACCTCGTTATTGGAGAGGCTTGTTTTTTTTCCTAATGTTAATACCTAACCTAATAGAGTACTGTTTTGGCTCTCCTGTAGGTTTGATATCTAATATTTTTATTATTTTTTATGTCCAACTATTTTCCCCTTTCCATTATAAATCTCTTTGGACCAACAAGCAGTTTAAAAGACTATTTTTAATATCTAAGTGTATGATTTTCTCTAGGTTTTTGCAGTTTCTAATGTTTATGTGCTCCAGTATAATTGCATTGTGGTCCTTATATGTATGTAATGCCAATCCTTCTAAATTTGATGCAGAAAGCAGATGGCCAATTTTCATGTGCATTCCATATGTGCCTGAGAAGGATGTGTTTTCTTTAATTTCAAGGTGTAATGTTATATATTGTCTATATATTTATTCCTATTTGGTTTGTTCGATTTATCAGTTATGGTTTGTCCACTACAATTATCTACAGAGAGATATATTAAAATCAAAATCTCCCACTATTAAGATGAATTTTTATATTTCTTTTTCAATAGGAAATAGTCACTTTTTCAATAGTCAGTTTTTGATATACGTATTTTGAAATTAAATATCAATTTCCTATGCATTCATTCTTATGCATTGAACCTTTCCTCGTTATCTTTACCTCTAGTGAATCCCCAATGAAACTTACTTTCTTTAAATTCTTTTTTTTAAATTTTTTTAATGTTTATTTATTTTTGAGACAGAGAGAGACAGAGCATGAATGGGAGAGGGTCAGAGAGAGAGAGGGAGACACAGAATCCGAAACAGGCTTCAAGCTCTGAGCGGTCAGCACAGAGCCTGACGCGGGGCTCGAAGTCACGGACCGCGAGATCATGACCTGAGCTGAAGTCGGATGCTTAACCGACTGAGCCACCCAGGCGCCCCTAAATTCTCTTTTTTAATATGAAGTTTATTGTCAAATTGGTTTCATCTTTAAATTCTTTATGTCAGCTTTTGGGGGTTAATATTCAACTAGTACATGTTTTCCTATTCATTGACTTTTAATCACTTAAGGTAATACTTTATAGGTATACCTCTTGTAATCAGCCTATGCACGGCATTATTTTAACTCAGTCTTCCACCCTTTCCTTCTAACTGTAGAGCTTAGTCATTTTACATTTATTATAGTTACTGATAGGCTAGGTTTCTATTCATTACTATAATATTATATGGTTACATTTGTCTACTTTTTCTATTTCTATTTCCCTCCTTTTCCTGCCTACTTTTGGAATGATTGCAAGTCTTCTACCCACTCATTTCATTTTTTTCTGTCTACTTTGTTTGGAAATTACATTTTCATTCTTTTCACAGAACTCCACTGCATGGCTATATCATAGTGTACTCAACCAGTCACCAACTGATAAACATATAGGCTGTTTTCAGTCTTGCTATTATACACAGCACTGTAATAGATAGCCTTTACCATTTCTACTTTTTATTTATTTTTATTTTTTTAATATTAAATTTATTGTCGAATTGGTTTCCATACAACACCCAGTGCTCATCCCAATAGGTGCCCTCCTCAATGCCCATCACCCACCCTCCCCTCCCTCCCACCCCCCATCAACCCTCAGTTTATTCTCAGTTTTTAAGAGTCTCTTATGGTTTGCCTCCTTCCCTCTTTGTAACTTTTTTTTTTCCTTCTCCTCCCCCATGGTCTTCTGTTAAGTTTCTCAGGATCCACATAAGAGTGAAAACATATGGTATCTGTCTTTCTCTGTATGACTTATTTCACTTAGCATCACACTCTCCAGTTCCATCCACGTTGCTACAAAAGGCCAGATTTCATTCTTTCTCATTGCCATGTAATACTCCATTGTGTATATAAACCACAATTTCTTTATCCATTCATCAGTTGATGGACATTTAGGCTCTTTCCATCATTTGGCTATTGTTGAGAGTGTTGCTATAAACATTGGGGTACAAGTGCCCCTATGCACCAGCACTCCTGTATCCCTTCGGTAAATTTCTAGCAGTGCTATTGCTGGGTCATAGGGTAGTTCTATTTTTAATGTTTTGAGGAACCTCCACACTGTTTTCCAGAGCGGCTGCACCAGTTTGCATTCCCACCAACAGTGCAAGAGGGTTCCCTTTCTCCACATCCTCTCCAGCATCTATAGTCTCCTGATTTGTTCATTTTAGCCACTATGACTGGTGTGAGGTGATATCTGAGTGTGGTTTTGATTTGTATTTCCCTGATGAGGAGCAACATTGAGCATCTTTTCATGTGCCTGTTGGCCATCTGGATGTCTTCTTTAGGCAAGTGTCTATTCATGTTTTCTGCCCATTTCCTCACTGGATTATTTGTTTTTTGGGTGTGGAGTTTACCATTTCTACTTTTTAAAGAGTAGCTTCTAGCCTTATGAAAGCTTAGATATTCAGGTACGCATATGTCGCCTATAAAGACTAAAAGTAAAAAGCATCTTTAACCTCCTCTTGAAAAATACAAGGACCTTCAAGAACTTTAAAAATGACCAATACTCTTTCGATGTGAATTTTATATTGTCTAGAATTTTAATTCTACATTGCTTTTGACCTGTGAGTCTAATATTATTAATGTTTCTTGTATTATAAATGTACATTAGATTTACCGACATATTCGTCAATTTCTTGGCTTGCCATTTTTCCTTATATGATAGGTCTTCCAGCTGCTGTCACTTTGGAATTCACCTCGTTCCTTGAATCTGAAAATTGGTGTCTGTCCACTATCCTGGATACATTTTCATCTATAATTTAAAAAATATATATGATCTGTCCTCCTCATGCTGAGAGTCTGTTAAGACATTTGTCACACCTATCATTGTAGGCTCTCTGTTTCCTGACTCCTTTTTCATGTTTTGTTTCCCTTTGTGGCACCAAGTTGCCTTGTAGAACATGTTTCTCACCTGTCTTCAAGTTCACTGAATTTCTCTTTAGCCATCTCTAATCTGCTGGCTAATCTGTCCATGGGGTTTTCATTGCACTGCTTGTTTTTTCATTTCAATTGTTCTTTTAAAAAAGTATCTTCATACTCATTTTGTGTGATCTGTTGTTCCTAGCTCATATTTTCAAGATCCCTTTCAGGACTTTTTTTTTGTGTGTGTGTCTGTGGATCGTGCTGGCTCTCGCACATAGTGCTTTCTTTCCTTGTGGGTTTTGTGACTTGTGCCACGAACACCTTATTTCCTTGGACCATTATTCCCGAAAAGCCTTTGAGTCCTGGGATAGTGCTGAGTTCTTTCAAAGAGGACCCACATTTGCTTTTTGTAGTAGCGTGGATTTGCTGCAAACACGGGACTACTTTATTTTTTTTTAATTTTTAAAAAAATGTTTACTTGTTTACTTTGAGAGAGAGAGAGAGAGTATGTGTGAGCAGAGGAGGGGCAGAGAGAGAGGGAGGGAGAGAATTCTAAGCAGGCTCCAGGCTCTGACCTATCAGTGCAGAGCCCGAGGCAGGGCTCAAACCCACAAACCACGAGATCATGATCTGAGCCAAAATTGAGAGTCAGATGCTTATCTAACTGAGCCACCCAGGGGCCCCTACCTGGGACTACTTTCAATAAAATTATCTACAAGTGGTTTTTAGAGGCTACAGAGATCATCTGAATTTAGTCCCAACCCTTGGACAATATCTCCTTTAGAACTATGTATTCTCAGGGGAATGTTTGTTCTTTTCCCCAGCAGTTAAGTCTAGACAGGTAATTTCCTGGCTTTAACCATCTGCAGTTAAGGTTTATTTCTGGTTCACCCTAACACAAGAAATTATAGCCCTCTGGGTTCCCGGTCTTATGCATCTATTCTGTGTCAGATTCCTTACTTGGGATGGTCTCTAAGATTTCAATCTGGCCTCTCACATCTGTGTATGTATCCAAGCAGAACCTCAAGTTTTCTATGTTTCAAGAGAAACCTTCTAAGTGAAAACTAGCTTTCCACTTGCTTACCTCCTAAGGTTTGTGCTTTTGCTTTGCTCTGAGTCTCTGTGGATTCCTTGCTTTGGTTCCATCCAATGATGCATTTAAAAGGCACAATTGAATATGGTCACTTCATTCCGAAGAGTTGGACAGGGTGCCCAAACTGCTTTACTGCCAGAAGCTGAAGTTTGGCTTTTGGTTTTGACAGAAACTCTCGGGTGACCCAGGGACTCAACACAAACAATCCTACCACGGCCCACAGGAAACAACTCATGCTCCGTCTCTCCTCCATGACAGGTCCCTTGGATGAAAACCAAAGCAATAAATTACCAACTTATAATAAACCACTGCTGGTGGCATTTCTGGCAGGTTGTCTTGTCACGAGCGAAGGATATGCTTTTCTAAGTGAGGGAAGAGTGGGTGGCTCTTGTGTGAAGGTTGAGATAACCTGATACAACTCCTCCAGGGCAGTGATGAACTTTTCGGGACCATTTCAAAATTTTCCAAAGGGAATAATATCCAGGCTGATAACGAGCCCTCAAAGCAACAGCTTAGCTGCCCAGAATAGCTCAGAGCATTTTGGAGCCTGCAGTTTCTCTCTCTCTCCTGAGACTCGGTATTGCAGCCATTCATAACTTAAAGAGCATGATTTATTCATCCCCCAATATCATGAGAACCAAAATGGATTGAGTTCATTTGAAATGCAGATGTGTCTGCACTGTAATTACAATTGCCCTTGTGATTTTTACCATGAGGCGCAGCCCTCAAGTGGAAATGAGAAAGATGTGGGCCACGACAGCAATGAAATATTTTGGCCCAAGACTGAAGCGAGTTTTAAAATACACACAAAGAAGAGCGGGAAACACACGAGGAACAGACTTGGCTAACATAACTTTTTTTCCTTCCCTCTGATAAATACCTTGCTTTAGACCCCATGAAGGGACATTCGTGGTGACCACAGGCAGAGAAGGTAAAGGGGACATATTAATTATCCTGTGGACGGTGTCTTGTTCAAGAGACTGCAGAAAAATGGTGAGCATTTCTGAAGGCTTCTCAGAGGCACAAAACTAGCTATGATTCACGGAAAATGGCATTTGCTTTCGTGAAAATGCCACACCTCCTTTTGGGAGACATGAGCTACTTAAATAAGACACGATTGAATCCTGGGGCACTCTCGAGACTCACATCCACATACAGATTACATCCCACGTTGTACCCTTGTCAGAGGCCATTTCTGAGACACACACACACACACACACACATCCAAACCCACACGCAAAACACCATTTGTTAGAAATATCTTTAGGAGACCATGATAGCATCACTTTCCCCTGGGACCTTCCAGAGAGCAGTGGTTTAAATTTTAGTTTTACCCACCAGCTGTGCCACCTGGAACGAATTACCTAATTTTTCTCCTCATCAGTTCCCTCCTCTACACAATGGGCGTAATGATATCTACCCCATGTGATGTCAGAAGGTGGAATGCCTGTGAAAATAAAGTCTATACAAGTGTCAGTTGAGTTTATCATTGGGCACAAAGCATATTTACAGAGCAGAATAGCAGAAATCCCAGGCACAGAGTGAATGGGCCCATGGTAGACCCCTCCTCCTCTTTCACTCTTGATCTTGTCGACAAGTTCTTTTACAAGTCACAGTGTCTATGCTCCACCCTGACCAAGAGCGGGAGGGCAACAGCATCAAATGCCTTTGCTCAGTTGGGGTATTGAATTCTGGGATGGGCTGTTGCCTTTATGGAAGGGGACAGGTCACCAAACCAGAAGTTCCTTCGGTTTCACGTGGCCTTCTTCTTTAGGGGAGCCTCTAATACGAATGTTCCTGTGTCGTGGGACAGGTGGGTATTTGCTAGCAGGGACGACAAGGAGGAGAGTTCGCCATTGCGGGGAAACTCTGTGATCAACTTTGCCCAAGAAAAACCTGAACTGGCCTGTGTACTGTGCCCCCTATGAGAGTCAGGGAGTCCCCTACCCTTATGCCTCCATGTCTGATACATTTGACCCCGGCCCCTTATCGCGGTAATTAAACGGGGGGTGGAGGGCTGCCTTTCCCAAAGCCAGCCAAGTGATAAGCCAGCCTGTGACCTGTAGCTCGATCCCCCTTATGAATGGCACATCAGTCCTGAACATTTGAAACGACCCTTCTATTTCCACGTTGTTCTCAGAAGAATTGTTTCTTCCAAGCAACTGCTGCCTGATCTTAGTTTGCTCTTGAGTCTCAAACTATGTGCATTCTTTTTTTTTCTTTTTTAATGTTTATTTTTGAGAGAGAGAGAGAGAGCATGTGCGAGAGTGGGGGAGGTGCAGAGGTGGGGGAGGGATCCAAAGCGGGCTCTGGGCTGACAGCAGAAAGCTCCATGCGGGGCTCCAACTCAAGAACTTCGAGGTCATGACCTGAGCTGATGTCGGATGCTTCCCTGACTGAGCCACTGGGTGCCCTGATGTGTACATTCTTTAAGACCTCTGGTCATGGTAGTCCGGTTTGCCTAACAACTCTGTTACTGTGCCCTGAGACATTGATATTTTGAGTGTGTAGGATCCATAATAGTGACATGTGAATTACCGATGCTTACAGTGTAACCGTTGATCAACCCCTGAAGATATTGTTAGCTAGCGTCTTCTTAGGAAAAACTTGTCTGAAAATTTTAAGCTGGAATGTCACTAGAACCTCGGTTTAGAAA
Source organism: Panthera onca (assembly GCF_046562875.1). Lineage (NCBI taxonomy): Eukaryota > Metazoa > Chordata > Mammalia > Carnivora > Felidae > Panthera > Panthera onca. The sequence continues at coordinate 71,209,879 of NC_138349.1, forward strand.
AAAACTACAGGCGGGGCGCCTGGGTGGCTCAGTCGGTTAAGCGTCCAACTTCGGCTCAGGTCATGATCTCGCGGTCCATGAGTTCGAGCCCCGCGTCGGGCTCTGTGCTGACAGCTCAGAGCCTGGAGCCTGTTTTGGATTCTGTGTCTCCCTCTCTCTCTGACCCTCCCCCGTTCATGTTCTATCTCTCTCTGTCTCAAAAATAAAATAAACGTTGAAAAACAAAAACAAAAACTACAGGCTCCTTATATGTTTGGCACCTGCATTAGAAATTGTGTACAAATTCTTCATAATGTCTGTGCATTGACCCTCAGAACAACCAATAAAATCTCAATTATGGGAGTGCCTGGGTGGCTCAGTCGGTTGAGCAGCCGACTCTTGATTTCAGCTCGGGTCATGGTCCCAGGGTCTTGAGATTGAGCCCCATGTTGGGCCCATGATGAGCCGATGAGCATGGAGCCTGCTTGGAATTCTCTCTCTCTCTCTCTCTCTCTCTCTCTCTCTCTCTTCCTCTGTCTCTTTCCCCCGCTACCACTCTCTCTCTTTCTCTCAAATAAAAAAATAAATAAAAATTTAAAAATTCTCAATTACGAAAGGAAAAAAGGATCTGAACGGACACCCAGGCACCACACCAAGCAAGGCATACAGGTGGCCAAAGAAAGCATGCGAAAAGCTTCTCAACATCACCTGTTGTTAAAGGTACTGCAGATTAAAACAACAATGAGATCCAACTACACACCCGTTAGAATAGCTCCAAGTCTGGAAAACTGGCAGGCCCACATCCTAGCGAGAATGAGGAACTCTCGTTCCTTGTTGACGGGGATGCGAACTTGGGTATAGCTGCTTGGAGAGACAGTGTGGTAGTTTCTTTCAGAGCTAAACGTACTTTGACCATGCAGTCCAACAATCTCGCTGCCAATTTACCCAAGTGAGTTGACAACTCACCACACAAAAACCCGTACACGAATGTTTATAGCGTCTTTATTCATAATCACTAAAACTGGGGAGCAACCAATGCGTCCTTTAAGATAAATATACAAACTATATTATATCCAGACAATGCATAAAAAGCAATGGGCTACCAAGCCATGAAAAGACATGGAAACTTAAATGCATATCGCTAAGTGAAAGAAGTCGGTCTGAAAAGGTTACATCCAGGCGTGCCTCGCCAAGCCCATATCAGATGGCAAACTTAGTTGATAAATGTTGTGCGTGTCCTGACGGCTCCCTCTCTCTCTCTGAGACACAATATTGAAATCAGGCCAAGTAATTCCCCTACAGTGGCCTCTAAGTGTTCAAGTGAAAGGCAGAGTCACACGTCTCTCACTGTACATCAAAAGCTAGAAATGATTAAGCTCAGTGAGGAAGGCTTGCCGAAAGCTGAGACAGGCCAAAACCAAAATCAAGAGTCGAACGCTCAACTGACTGAGCCACCCAGGGGTGCCCCTGGAATTGAACACTTATTTCAGTGAGTGGATGGAAGTTGATGGGAGCTAGGTTTCTCAGCGTTGGAGTAGAAAGTTACCGACAAGCAAGGGGCAGAGGCTGGAGATATATATATATATATATATATATATATATATATATATATATATATTTATATGATCTACATTATGAGATATACATATGATATATATAACAGTATCTTTATAGAGGTCTCTCTCTATTTCTATATGTGTGTGTGTGTATGTGAGATACATATAGCCTGTGTCAGAATCCCCCCCCTTTTTTTTAATTTATTTAAGAGAGAGAGAGAGACAGACAGAGACAGAGTGCGAGTGGGGGAGAGGCAGAGAGAGAGGGAGACACAGAATCTGAAGCAGGCTCCAGGCTCTGAGCTGTCAGCACAGAGACCGCCATGGGGCTTGAACTCGCGAACCATGAGATCATGACCTGAGCTCAAGTCGGACGCTTAACCGACTGAGCCACCCTGGCGGCCCCAGAATCCCCTTCTTTTTTTTAAGGCTGAATAATACTCCATTCCGTTCCATTCATCTGTTGATGGACATTTGATTTATTTCTGCCTTTTGAGTGTGAATAATGCTGCTGTGAACTTTAGTCATTTTAATTCTTAATTTTTATTTTAATTTTTTTTTAGAGAGAGAGAGAGAGCACAAGCTGAGAAGAGGGGCAGAGGGAGAGAGAAAGGATCTTAGCAGGTTCCACAGTCAACACAGAGCCCAACGTGAGGCTTGATCCCATGACCCTGGAATCATGACCTGAGCTGGAATCGACAGCCAGATGCTTCATTAACTCAGTCACCAAGGAGCCCCTAAACATTTTTAAATTGACAAATGTGGGGTACAAGGTAGAGAAATGTAGGGCGCAATATGTGGACGTTAGTGGGACAGGAGCTACTTGAATCCCCACGTAGAGAGAGGGCATTTCAGGCCAGACTGTACTAGTAATTTGGCAGAGAACTTGGCCCCTGACTCCCATGGCTGACAGAGACTTGGATTCCCGGTGAGTGAGCTGAAGGTCAGCTCTGGCTGGAACTTGTCCTTGTTAGCAGGGACTTGAAACGTGTTTCTCTCTGCATTTGAAGAGGCCGTGCAGAAATAGGGGTCTCCTAAGTCTCGAGCTTTGGGGCATATGCCCTTCCTGCAGAAGTTTTGTGTCCACGACGGTGGCTTTGTGTCCAGTGGGTCCTTAGGAAATTTGCCAAGTGATTCACTGAATGACTGATGTGGTCACCGAGTTAGTGAGGAAAATGACACATCCTGGGGTGGGGGGCAGGGTATGAATGTATGAATTTGTGAGATGGATTCCGTACTGGAGGAAGATTAGCTGATACCCAAGAGAAGAAAAAGAAGTATCTGATGGACCATGCAGCATTCAGGGGACCCCTCTCCTAGTTACTGATATTTTCTATTTGCGACCAGCCTTCTTCGGAATGCCTTTTTGAGAAGGAGATGTCACATGTAGTTTTGATTCTTAGAACCTGACGGGGTCATAAGATGCCTTCCATGAGAACGAATACTGACGCATCCGGTGGCAAGGAGTGAGGGTCTCCCCTGTAGGAAGCATACAAAGAAGGATCCAACATTTATGGAGTGGTTGCAAGGTGAGAGCCAACGGCTTGGTTCACAGTGACGGCTTTTTGCACTGGGTGTAGTTCAGCGGGAGGGTGGGGTGGGTGAAGTACCTTAGCAAGAAAAGTGAGAACATAAGTTCAGGCACCCAATCTGATTTTTGAGAGAGCTTGGAGTTGGGCTTTGTTCTGGAGGCCAGGTGTGGCCCTGCCTCAGGGTGGGTGTGGCAAGGGTGGGCAGATGTGGATGGTTGTGGGAGGTACAGAGCTCAAGGGGCTCAGTGTGTTCTTTGGCTTGGCCCTTGGGTGAGTGACAAACAGATTGCACAACATGTGCTCTCTCCCTCCTCTTGGCAGGTGGGTGTGTAGCCTGTGGGTTGGACCAATGTGGTCAAGAAAGTCCTGCAAATGGGCAGTCAGAGGCTATGGTGCCTCAGGGCCTGTTGGCAGCACCAGAGGCCAAGGTGAGTTGATAAACGTGAGGAATTTGCATATCAACAAGGCCAGGAGCATCATCAACTAGTTGGAAAGTATACAGTTGGAATAAAATGTTCATCAAGCCCAAATCCTTCCAGTTGTCAAGCAGTGGGAGAGTATCAGGAGAGACAGAGGAACGGCCTTTGCTCTTAATCAGTCTTGGTCATCTTATGATCCATAAGCCCCTCCCAGGAGCCCCAGCATTATTCCAGATAGATTCAGACTTTTCTTGACATCTAGGAATCGACCACATTGAATAGGTGTGTTCCATGTCTTAGGTCGATGGTTCGCAAATGCTAACAATCCCAGCCAACGTTGACGATCTAGTCACTTTTCTCTGTCCTTTCACTACTAGCCCAGTGCCACATACACTAAAAGCTGATGCCTGAACCATCTTCTAAAAACGAATATCTGATTGCGTCTCTCTGCTCTTACAGCCTTTCATCAGCTTTCCACGGCTCAGAAAATAAAGGCAAGTTCCTTGACATGGCTGGTGAGGTCTTGCCTGGTCTGGCCCCACCTCCTTCTCCAGCCTCACTGCCCAGCCGGGCCCCCTCGCCCTATCTTTCAGGCTCTCGTATTTGCCAAGCTCTCGTCTGCCACAGGGACATTGGACATGCTAGATTTCCTGTCTGGAATGATCTTCCTCTTTTTATCTAGTTAATTCTTACTCACCGTGACTCAAAGGTCCCTTGCTCAAGGAAGCTTTTTCTGATCGCTCTGACCAATTTAAATACCCCCATTATGGACTCTCAGGGAACCACGAGCACTTGCATTTAGAAACAATTGCAACTGTGTATTTATTTATGTATGTTTTTTATTGGTGTTTGTCTTTCTTCCAAACTGTTAGCTCCGTAAGGGTGGAAGCAATATGGCTTTTGCCCATCGTTGTATCTCAGTGCCTGTCATTCCCTCAACAAATATTTGTCAAGCACCTGCAAACGTGACAGACACTGCTCTGGTGCTCGAGATGCTGGCATGAACAAAATGGAGGTCCCGCCCCCCCATGGAGGGTGCTTTTTAGCACAGATTAGTCTACTAATATTAGCTTAATAAAATTCGTCAATAGTTACCATGTGCTAGGGCACTTGCTAAGTGCTTTTCATGAATTACCTCACTTAATCCCCTCAAAATCTGATTTTTACCTTTTTAAATTGCTCTTCTTTCAGCTGTTAAAAATGGAAACTTGAGTTTCTCAAGCCCCTCATTTCACGGCATATTATTGCTAGCGACCTGCTGGACTCTTCCTCGGTTCACGGATTGATTTTCCTTTAGCCCCTATTTCTGCTCCTGTAATGCACCCTTCTATACCTGAAACAATTCTGGTGGATCTTTTTGTTTGAATGTATTTTTCAAAAATGAAATTTGCCACTTTGATGCGTTTTTATTGATGTGTGATGAATTTTTAATTTACACAAAATTTGTATGTTATATATTTCTTTTCCCCATTGACACTGCTCTTAAGATCTATCCATATTGTATGCATCTAATTCCCCAGTTCTAACTGCTGTCTAGTACACCGTAAAATGCATTTAATACACTGCACCCCTCCAGTTCCTAGAGATGAACAACCACATTTCCATCAACGTAATAAATGCGTGATTTACACAATGAACACACTCATACATTTCTCCTTAGGTATGTAGAGACAAAATTAAACACCTGATGAGTGGCAGAACAAGAAGTTTCATGCAGCTACAATTTCTCATACCTAGAATTGGTGTGAATAGCAAATATTAATGATAGGAAACAAACTGAGGGTTGAAGGAGAGAGGTGGGTGGGGGGTGGGCTAAATGGGTGATGGGTATTGAGGAGGGCACTGGTGATGAGCACTGGGTGTTGTAAGTGATGAATCACTGGGTTCTATTCCTAAAACCAATATTTCATTGTATGTTAACTGGAATTTAAATAAACATTTGAAAAAAAATCATGCAAATATTACATACTAATTGTGGAAATGTAATGATAAAACTTTCTAAAACATTAAATGGTACCAATTGGACACGTTTAATAGATAAGGAATTAGAATGTTTGAACTGTGCTTACAACCAAAGAACAAAGGGGAGGCAGTATTATCCAAGTAGATTTGGCACTAGATCTTTACTATGCAAGTAGGGAATCCAGAATGTTTCTTAGTTTCAATGGAAGCCTCTTCCATGGGTCTACTGTTAATGGACACAAAGAGCACATAAAGTGCATCATATCTACCATAGCCCAAATTAGACAGGTTCGCTGCATTCTGGCCATGCAACAATATAGTGGAGTTTCATGTAGAGTATTGAACATGACAACATCTGAGATTCTTTACCACTTTAAGATGTCCTTGTTTAACTTGTGAGTCTATAGGCTGACTGTTTCACTTGATATTGTGAAAAGAGATTGAAGACACAGCTGCTGCTCTCAAAGAACTCAAGGTCTAGTTAGGAGACAGACAATAAACACCTAGTTAAATACGGCAGGATCTTTGCATTATCATGAAACCACACAGATCTTTATCATAACACAGAAATGAGATTACTAACTCAGGCCAGGAAAACAGAGTCAGGCTTCCTACAGAGGGTGATGCCTGGAAGAAGGGGTAGCAAGTGTGTATGCAGACAAGGAGGAAGTCATGCCCTGTGTCTGAAACTGTACATGCCAAAGTACACAGGTGAAGTAATAAATGATTTTATTTTATTGAAAAATAAAATAATACTCTTTCAATAGCATTTACAAAATCAAATATCTAGGAGTGAATTTAATGAAAGATAAGCAAGAATTTTACCCTGGAAACTGTAAGCATTTTTGAGAGTAATTAAAGAAGATATAAACAAGTGGAGAGATATACCATATTCATGGATTAGAAGAGTCAATGTTTTAAAATGTTAATTTGCTCTAAACTGATCTATAGTTCCAATGGAGTATCTACCAAAATTACAGCAGGTTTGGGGGGAAGAAATAGAAAATCTAATCCTAAAATTTTTATGGAAATTCAGAGGAAGTGCCAGAAGTGCCAAAATTATCTTGACAAAGTGGAAGCGTGTGGAGGAACTTACACTACATGATTTCAAGACTTGCTATAAACCCAATAATGAAGACAGCATGCTATTGCATAGGAATAGACACACAGGTCAATGGAACAGAAGGGAGAGTCCAGAAATAGACCTATACTTTTGCAGTCAACTCATTTTAGACAAGGGCACCAAAATAATTTAGTGGTGACAGGAAAATCTTTCGACAGATAGTGCTGAAATACTGAATATTCTTATGAGGAAAAAAATAACGTCAACTCCTGTCTCACTGAACAAATAAAACAATAATTTGAGATGAATCAAAAGTCTATATGAGAAAAACAGAACCACAAATCTTCTAGAAGAAAATAGAAGAGAAATTCTTTGCAACCTTCAGTTAGATATAGAGTGTTGAGACAAGACACAAAAATGACAAACCGTAACAAGAAAGTAACTGATGAAGTGGACTTCCTCACAATTAAAAATTCCTGCCCATCAAAGTGACCATTCGGAAAACGAGCAGACAAACCACAGACAGGGAAAATCTATTTGCAGAACATATATCCAGAATATATTATTAACAAATTAATGAATGAGAAGATAAACAATTCAGTTTTTTAAATGGACAAAGACATCGGACAGATACTTCACAAAAGATGATATGGAAGTGGCCCCTAAGTACATGAGAATGTACTCAGATATACTCAGGTTATTAATTGTCAGAAAAATGCAAATTAAAAGCACAATGAGATACTGTTACCCACCCACCAAGAATGGCAAAATTAAGACAACAACAACAACGACAATACCAAATGTTAGTGGGGGTGTGGAGAAGTTGGACTCTTGTCTACGATGATGGAAGAGTCAAACAGTACAAGCAGTTTGGAGAACCATCTGGCAGTCTGTAATAAAGTTAAGCATACAGCTTCCCCATGACCCAGCAATTCCACTTCTAGGCATTTGCCCAAGAGAAATAAATGATTTTCCACAAAAAGGCTAGCATAGAAATATTCTTAAGGAGTCTTATTCATGACAATCTCAAACTGAAAACACCTCAAACGTCCATCAACAGAAAAGTCGATTTTTAAGTGGTGCCATATTCACACAATGGAATACACCCAATAATATTTTCTATACCATTCCATTTAGGAAGTTTCAGAAGAGACAAAACTCATCTGTGGAAATAGAGGTCAGAAAATGGTTGCCTCTGGGTTGGGGGATGGTTGATTGACGGGAGAGGGACACGAGAGAACTTTCTAGAACTCTGGAAATGTTTGGTATCTTGCCCTGCATACGTTAATTGTCAAAGTCATTGAACTGATCCCTTAGGATTTTTAAATTTTATTGTATGTTAATTATATCAACAGGAAGGGAAAAAGGGAGGGAGGAAGGGGAGAGGGCAGGCATCCAGGCTGGCAGGCACAAGGTCTGCAGAGAATCTCGAGCGATTGCTTATGCCTAGAACGTTGGTGCCTTGCTGGGAATGGGTAAGAAGGGAACCCTGCCCCCGCTCACAAGGCCCAAGGTGAATACGACCTTTCTCCCACTCGGGAAAGAGGAAGCCTGAATGATTCTGTGCAGCCGAATGACATTTGTGCCTTAGAAAGGTCACCTTGACGATAGGTGCTATCTGCTATGACCAGGAGGATGTTCCGGGACATAATTTGGAGATTCCAGCTGGTTACAGTGGTACAAGCAATGTTATTTTTAACTTCCCCAACAGGAGGGAATAGCATTTCTCTGGTTGCTAGGAGAATCGTGTTCTTAGCAGTTACATTGGTTCCTAATTTTAAGTCTTGGGGGAAAGAAAAGTCTTGGGGGAAACTAGAAAACTTTACAAGCCAGTACCGGTATGCCGTGCCAGGACTATGCACCTGCTAGAGTGTGGGCTATTTTTCTTGTAGTGTATTCATGAGTGACTGTCACCATAGCAACAGCGATGCTAGACAATGCTGGGTCATTAATGGAGAAATCCTGCTGGCTGGGTGGTGAAGGTCAGGACAGGAAGCCTTGTTCAGGACCAAAGGCAAGTGTTAGAACAGATGGGATACAGTGGTAGCTACCAGGGTAAGGGGCGGTGGGGGAAGGTTGTAGGCAGAGGGTAATCTGACAGGTGCATAGGTTTACTACCAGCCCATCAGGGTCGTATTTCCTATGGAGCAAAATCTCAAATCCTCTTGGCATTGGGATAAACCTTAGTGTGGTTTCTTGGGTATAGTACATTTGTCCAGACTCAACTATAGAGAACAAACTGATGGTTACCAGGAGGGAGGTGGGTGGGGGGATGGGTAAAGTAGGCGATGGGGGGTGAAGGAGGGCACTTGTCTTGATGAGCACCAGGTGATGTATGGAAGTGTTGAATCCCTATATGTACCCCTGACATTAATATTACACTGTATGTTAACTCACGGGAATTTAAATAAATACTTAGAAACATAAAGTGCATGTTTGTCAAATCAAAGACCTCATGGTGGCAGTAAGAGAAGAATCCCAAATTGCCTTCTGGCTTCGGAGTTTTGGCTTTCTCATAATCTCCATCAGTACCCAGCTTCATTTAGTGGCATGGACAATTGACCTAAATCTCTTCTGAATTGTTTGTGAGAAATAGGTTCGCGACCTCCTCTCATCCCCATAGAAAATACACAGGACTGGGGGGCCTGGGTGGCTCAGTCAGTTAAGCATTTGACTCTTGACTTCGGCTCAGGTCATGATCTCACAGTTCGTGGGTCCGAGCCCCACGTCGGGCTCTGCACTGGCAGCGTGGAGCCTGCTTGGGATGCCCTGTCTCCCTCTCTCTCTGTCCCTCCTCTGCTCATATACTCTCTCTCTCTCTCACAAAATAAATAAATAAACATTAAAAAAAAAAAAAAAAAGGAACCTGATGCTGGTGGTTCTTTGGGCCTGGTGCTCAGGACCACCTCTGGCAGAGCACAAGGCTGTATCTTAGCATCCCTGACTCATTTCAATCCCCAATACAACGCTCTCTGCTCCTCACCACTGGGAAGCAACTTCGGCAGCTTTTCAGGGTCGTCCGGAGGCGATTCTGTGATGAGATGAAGAGTCCTCCCTTTTGTTTTGGTTTTCAAGCTGTGTGTGCAGGTGGGGGGTGAGGGGCACCGTCTTGCTACCCCGCTCCAAGGCGGGCCCCTCTCCCCCACTGCAGGTCAGAAGAGAGCCTCCAGAAATTCCCTAGACCAGCACGCCTCACCATCTTTTTCCCCGCTGGGTCACACGGGACGGATGGGGTCCCCATGGGTGGCGAGACTCAATGGATGCACTTAGATTTTGATGAAACGGCCAAAAAATTGTTTGACGAAAGAAAGCACTGCGATGATGCATAGTCGCTAGCACCATCTTGGGTCCCTTGGGGCGGGGGGGCAGGCTTGTTGGCATGGGGCGGGGGAGGGGGGACACACGCTGCCACTCCATTGCCTAGATTTCCGTGGCATCGATCTGCAGGGAGAAAGAGTTTTTGTGCTCCACCCCTTCCTGTAGAACGTTGACTTTTAGGGCTCACCTCAATATCTGCAACAGAAGAATTGAGATGGGTGGACATTAATTTCCTACACATTGTCCCCAGTACGTCCTTAGAGAGTACAGGCTAAGGGGGAAGACAGGCCCCTCCAGTTCATACACCCCTCACCACCTGCAGAATCCTCCCGCATGTTCTCCACACTCTTGAAGGACACATCAGGTTCTCCCTGGAACGGTGGCCCCTTGGTAATCATTTCCTAAGGAGATTTGAGGGGAGGGAGAAAGCCCCAGGGGAGGAGAATCAGACCCCTCTAGCAGGAGACAGCACTCTGTCTCCACCACCCCATAATTTTGAGAGTCACTGGTCTAGAGACGAGCAGGGGGGCAGCCCAGGAGTGAGTCTTCCCCCCACTGTGTTCTTACCTGGAAAACTGTGACACCCAGGGTTGTGCGGAGAAGGTTAGCCAGGATAGTGCCTAGCATGGGGGGTGTTCTCCAAAGAAGTTCGAGAGGGGTGGGCGTCCAGAGGGAGATGGACAGAATCCTGCATTCCACCAGAGATGGCAGGTGTGAGCTGTGACCTTGCAGAGATGACGTCAACGGTATGAATCAGACTAGAATGTGAGAAGCACCATCCCCACCCCCACTCCCATCTCTCCATGGGAAGACTGTCCCAACAATCTTGTGAAGTGTCAGTGACAGCCCCCGGAAGAGGCCCGGCCCGGCATAGACTTGAGTTCCATGCACTGAGGACAGTTTCCTTCCTGGCCTGAGTAGGAGACAAGTCTCTATTGGCCCTTTCGTGTCTTGTTTTGTTCCCTTCCTCTTTCAGGGTTAAAATATCCTCCACCCAGGAGAGAAAGGACGGACGTTTTTGGAAGATGGCAAAAATGAGCCCAGAGGGCTCTCCAGACTTGGTGTTCCTCTAGACCTGACGTGTGACCAGACAGACACATCTAGTTTGGATGCTAAATTAAGTGGAGAGGAGACTTAGGATGGCAGCTGGGCAGAGGACTAAACCAAATCAAATAATAAGGCAAGCAGTTATCCAAGTGAAACGGGCTTACAACCGTGGATATTAACGAGGCTTTGACTTTAAACGGATGTGCTTAATCAAGCAATGCTGATCCATATTGGGGGCTGGAAGAATCGAGGTGGTTGTGTTGGCATCATGCCAGAAAGGGTCTGGCTGTGTTATCCCCGTGTAAACAGGAGTGGCCGGCAGAGCGAAGGAAGCCCCGGACAGGGTGACGGATGCTGCCGGGGTGGCGGGGGAAATGTACATGCCTTCTCGCTTCTTCTCACTGTGGGTGAGAGCCCGGGGCCCCGGGAATTGAGTTGCTGGGGCGTTTGCAGCCTGAGACCAGGAGAGCAGGAGGCTGGGCTGGGAGAGCCTCAGGGAAGGAGAGGAGGGGTAGGGTGACAAGCCTATGGCATCATCCAATGCACATTTGTCTCGCTCCTTGTATAAACACAATGCTAGTGGTGGGGTGGGAGCATCGCTGAGAGGGAAGGAAGAGGGCACTGAAAAGCTGGGGAAGTCATGGTGCTTGATCCTTCCACCCTACCCCCCCCCAACCCACCTCCTGGGGGACGTGGCCTGTAAAGGACAATCCTTGTGACAGACGGCAGAGTTTTGTATTTGTTGCGCTCGTGAGGTAGATAATAGGTGCTTATGGGGGGCGCTGCTCCAGTGGGAAACCGTGTCCAAGTGAGCAACTTTCTGGAATCTCTCAGAAAAGGTAAGCCAGCATGGCGTTTTAGAAACACAGGAAACCCAGTGCTCAAATCGAGTAGTAAAATATGCTGGGCTGCTTATGCATCCTGTATGTCATCTATATGTGAGAGACAATGTATTTCCCCAGGCTCTTTTTATAAGTTTGTTTTGAGAGAGAGAGAGCACGAGTGGGGGTGTGGAGAGAGACAGACAGAGAGAGAGAGAGAGAGAGAGAGGAATCTAAGTAGGCCCCTTGTGGTCAGCGCAGACCCCACTGCGGGGCTTGAACTCACCAGATCCTGAGATCAGGCCCTGAGCCGAAATCAGGAGTCTGACGCTTAACTGACTGAGCCTCCCAGGAGACTTTAAAGATCAACCATTTCAACCCCTTCATTTAATGGATGGGGGAACCGAGGCCCCGAACGGTGGAGGACCCTGCACGTATTTGGAAGGCATAAAACAATGCATTCAGTTTCCAGGAGAGCAGGGCAACACTCCTCAACGCCGGGGTGCTCGCCTCACCTCTGCCCGAGCCAAGATGGCGGCAGCTTTCCTCTCTCCAGTGTCCTGGTCCGTCTCACTCCTTCTGCCCAACAGTCTTGTGGTGGTTTACTAAATATTGCTGTAAACACTTCCCCCACGGAGAGTTAGGGTCTATGGCCCCTCCTCTTGAATTTGAGCGACTCGTGACTCTTGCTTTTCAACCTATACAATGGCAGGGGTGGATGGGTGATGAGGGGCGATGCTGTTTCCGCTCCGTTCACCAGGACACTTGGGTTGGGAACACTGAGGCCCCCGTGCCGAGGGAAGCCCAGGCCCCATGGGGAGTCTGTGTCTACCCAGCCCCCACTGAGCCCCATTGAGTCGAACTTTGCAGTCTACCCAGTCTAGGTAGCAGAGGTGTGGGAAGTTTCCAGCAGGGCAACTTTCAGTAAGAGAGGATGGCTGTGCACATTTCCAGCTGCAGCCATTGAAGTCTCCCTGGAGGCCTGGACATCGGGGAGCAGAGACGCATCATCCCCGCTGTGCTCTGCGGCATCCCTGACTCACAGCATCAGGGGCATCAAGAACTGCGGTCTCACACAGCAGTTTGGGGAGGACCTTATGTTTGGGGATGAACGGCTAAGCAAGTCTCAAGGTTAACCCTGTCTGGTCAGTAGCAGGAAAGCTTCGTTTAGCATTTTTGGAAGTGGAGTCGATTTTGGCCATACGGTACTGTGAAGGTTCGCAGAAAAATGCCATTTACAAAGATGTGACTCTCACCTCCTGCGCTTTAATTGCCTTGCTCATTGGGTGGTCCTTAAGCCCTCATAGGGTAGCGTGATTCCGAAGAGGGGGAACCGACGCTTGGGAAGACCAAGTCCCGATTGCCCAAGCTTGCATGGTATCACCTGGCAGAGCCCAGGCTGACACCCGGCCAGGCAACAGCCCTGCCAGACCGCCTGCCCACTAGGTGAGGAATTGGAAAAGCCCCAATGCCCAAGAATATGTTATGGTTTACCACTTTTATAGTTCAAAGAAAAATGCAGCTAAGTTGCAAAAGAGCAATTTGCAGATGCAAATAATACTCATAATAATACAAAGGGGAACCGCAGGATTCTGTGTAGGCATCCATTTGTATGGAGGGAGAAACATACAGATTGCGTGAAACAGTAGGTTAGGGTTGGCGATATGGGCCAAAGGGTGTCCCTTCCCACGTTATATATGTTGACGTTCTAACCCCCAGGACCTCAGAATCTGACTGTATTTGGATCTAAAGTCTTTAAAGAGGTGATTAAGTATAAAATGGGGTCTTTCGGATGGGCCCTAATCCAACACGATCGGTGTCCTTATAAGAATAGGAGATTACGGGCGCCTGGGTGGCTCAGTTGTTTAAGTCTCCGACTCTGGCTCAGATCAGGATCTCATGGCTGGTGGGTTCGTGCCCCACATCAGGTTCTGTGCTGACAGCTCAGAGCCTGGAGCCTCCTTTAGATTCTGTGTCTCCCTCTCTCTCTCTCTCTGCCCCTCCCTCACACGCACTCGGTTTCTTGATCTCTCTCAAAAATAAATAAACGTTTACAAAAATTAAAAAACAAAGAATAGATTAGGATACAGACATACACAGAGACCACATCAACAGACAGGGAGAAGACAGCCATCAACAAGCGAAGGAGAGAGGCCTCAGAAGGAAACTACACCTTGACCTTGGACCTGAACCACCAGCTCTATGACACAATAATATTCCGTTGTTTCAGCCAACCGGGCTGTGGCACTTTGTTACAGCCGCTCCAACAAATAGTGCAGCTGGAACTGTACAATTGCTTTAATTGTTTAAATTGAAATTGAACCAGGGGCCGCTAAAGCCCTCAACTTCAGGGAAGAGTATTTTTCCTAACCTTACTACAAAGATGGTCAAAAGCCTCTTAAGGCGGTAGAATAATGTTATTGTTTATGAGTTCACTGGAGCAGCCCGGAAGCCACAGGGGGTTAAATCCAGCGGGCTTTGAAAAATAATACAAGGAAGGCTATTTGCTATCACAAGTACTTTATTATTTCTTCTTTTGAAAATCTCCCGACCACACGTGTGAAATTTTCTATTTAGGGTGTTTGCTGCTTCCAGAGGCTCAGCTGCTTTCCCGTGGCTGGTGGGGAGGGATTGGGGTGTGGGTGGGGGGCCAAGACTCAACAGCCCTGGCTGTGTGTTCTCTCCCTCTTGTAACCACCTTGTGCACGGCCTCAGGCTGTGTGTGATGCATGAAATCAACCTTGTTAAAAAAAAAAAAATCCCTAATTATAGGTTCCCTTCTCCCAGGGGGAATGTGAATTTCGGATTGATTTTTACCCTCTCATCCAGTCTGACCTCCATCTCTCCCGGCACCCAGGTTCTGGCATAGCTACAGGCACAGAGGGGATGGGAAGCGTGCAGAGAACAAATAATTAATGTCCAAACATCTCAAGGCTCGCCTGCCTATTGAAATGGTCTCAACCTAGAATGGAACCGTCCACTAAAATAAGCCAAAGCACAAAATCTTTCCTGACACTGAACCAGGAGCAACTCTGGAGAGGCGACGCCTCCAGGGAGTGAGCACAGCCCTGAGCCTTTCTGTACCTTTGCTCCTACCCTGAAGGGCCACTTCCCTGCCCACCACAGGAGAGTCAAGGCAGGCCACGCATCCTCCCTCTCTGGTCACGGTGGGGTCTGCCATCGCCACTCGCTGTGACCCGCGGGGAGGGTGTGTGCCCTTGTGAATCTTCAGCATGATGGTGGCAGCAGCGGTCACGGGATGAGGAGATGAATGCGTAATGTACAAATGTTTGAGTTGCTCTGGATACAAGCCCTTAACCCGAGTAACGACATCATACTCCAAAAACACTCGCATGGGGTGAGACTACTTTTCTCACTCGGTTTTATTGGAAGCTTGGGTTTCTTTTGTGCATTTTCTGGGTTTTGCGCATCGTGTGATTTTCCCCAAAGGTGTGTGTTTCAGTGAGGGAACACTTTGTAGATGGTGCCCCTGCTGCCTGAGCCACCTCCCCATCTTCTCCTGCCCCCCACCTCCCACCAGGGGTGGGGTCGTGTCTCCATCTTCTCAGACAAGAGTGTCCCAAGATTGTGCCTGGTCCACTGCAGTGGGGAAGGGGTCCTAAGGACCGAATTCAGAGGAGTGATTGAAAACAGGTAGCCGGGGGCGCCTGGGTAGCTCAGTTGGTTAAGCCTCTGACTCTTGATTTGGGCTCAGGTCATGATCTCACGGTTCGGGAGATCGAGCCCCTCATCAGGCTCTGCACTGACAGCACGGAGACTGCTTGGGATT
The DNA here is from genome assembly GCF_046562875.1 of Panthera onca. Classification (NCBI taxonomy): domain Eukaryota; kingdom Metazoa; phylum Chordata; class Mammalia; order Carnivora; family Felidae; genus Panthera; species Panthera onca. The sequence goes on from NC_138349.1 coordinate 71,225,366, forward strand.
CTCTCTTTTCCCCTCTCTCTCTCCCCCTCCCTCTCTCATACTCTGTCAAAGTAAATAAATAAACTCAAAAAACAAACATACAAACAGGTAACCAGAGATGAACTTTGTAATGAGGCCATAAATGAGCTTGTTTTTTCATTTCCAACTTTAGAACAATTCTTTTAATTAAACCGGTAATGAATGCCTAGCCAAGAATGCAGACTCCCTGGGCCTCAATTTCCTCGTTCATAAAATGAGGATAAAACACCAATCTTGCATTAGTTTTTTTTTTTTTTTTGGCAAGAATTAAATAAGAGAATGTACATGGAAATACTTTGTAAACTATAAATCATTAGGCATATATAACCAATAGTCATTATTATTAAAGAACTCTTCTGATCTTGAGAAAAACTTGGGCTGCATAGAAGATAACCACTGTCATAGTACGAATTGATTGATTTTTAAAACTACATACAGTGAAACCTTGGTTTGTGAGCATAATTTGTTCTGGAAACATGCTTGTAATCCAAAGCACTGGTATATCAAAGCGAATTTCCCCATAAGAAGTAATGGAAACTCAGATGATTCATTCCACAACCCCAAAATAGTCATATAAAAATGATTACAACACCGTAACATAATAGAAAATAATAAAGGAAATACAAAACATGAAAATAAACAAATTCACCTGCACTTACCTTTGAAAACTTTTTTTTTAAGTTTTTTTTTTTAACGTTTATTTATTTTTGAGACAGAGAGAGACAGAGCATGAACGGGGGAGGGGCAAAGAGAGGGAGTCACAGAATCTGAAACAGGCTCCAGGCTCTGAGCTGTCAGCACAGAGCCCGTCGCGGGGCTCAAACTCACGAACTGCGAGATCATGACCTGAGCCGAAGTCAGCCGCTTAACCGACTGAGCCACCCAGGCGCCCCCCTTTGAAAACTTTTGTGGCTGGCGTGAGGGAGACGGGAGAGGAGGATTATTGTGTAGGACGACTTTCACTATCACTAATGAAATCGCTGCTATCTATTGGCTCAATGGAATCTTTTTCTTTCCGTGCAACTTTAACAAGGAACCTATCCAATGACACTTGCTTTTGCCTCCTTTTGAAGATTTTGAGGAAATGTGACATTGCATTGTCGTTAAATAGATTCATCGCTCGCACGGCTACAGCCTTACTCAGGTGGCGCTTTTTCTACAAAATTTTGCACTGTTTCCCACATTTTACACATCTCCCTAATCTCATTTGAAGTGAAGGATTCCTCTGCCTTTTTCTCCTCCTCCTCTGCAGTGAGAGAGAGAGAGAGAGAGAGAGAGAGAGAGAGAGAAGAACCATTGGCTCAATTGTGATCATGTGACATTCAGCATCAACTACTACTCGTATTGCAAGACACCTCGTTTATCAAGTAAAAATTTATTAGAGGGGCACCTGGGTGGCTCAGTTGGTGAAGCATCCAACTCTCGATTTCAGCTCAGGTCATGATCTCGTGGTTCGTGAGTGTGAGCCCCGCATTGGACGCCGGCTGGCAGTGCAGAGCCTGCTTGGGATTTTCTCTCTCCCTCTCTCTGTTCCTCCCTCACTCGTGCTCGCTCTCTCTCTCTCTCTCTCAAAATAAATCAATAAACTTAAAAAATTAAATGAAATTAATTAGAAATTCTTCCTCATCGTGCGGAACATCGCGGAACAAGTTACTCGCAACCCCAGGTTTTACTGTAAATTCTTTCTCTTCTTCAGTATTTTGCCCAACTCATCAGAAAACTTAACTTTTATAGTAGTGTCATCAACCATTGCTTTGTGTCGCCGCATGACTGTTTTCCAGTTGTTTCTATGGATGAAATGAGACAGCATCTGGGAGAAATCTGCGGTCTGTAAAGGGCCATACTTGTCAAGGTAAAATTTTAGTGACTCGGTGCACTGACCCCCACCCCCCCAGCATGGGCAGAGGTTGACTTGAGACACGAGGTGGGTGTGAGTTCCTTTGGCCGTAGAAATGGAAACAAGTTGTCCGACTGTAGGATGTCAAGTAGTCCGTGTTTCTAGGATCTGTGCTTGGTGCTTTGAGTTTCTGTGAGGGCGATTGACTCACTGATGGCCTAATGAGTCAAGGTTTCAGTCCTGCTGGCCACTTGGAGGTCTTGACATGCCTATGGAAGCTGACTCCACCTGCGGGGTCTCCCCTCTTTACCATGCTGGGTGTTGGGTGCTATTTGCCTGGCCCAGAGCACATGGCGGGACCTGCAAGGAGGCATCATGTGGGCCTGCTAGAGGGACTGAGTAGGGATTTGCAGCTCAGATGGAGGGCCCAGACCTGCAAACCCAGGAAGGCAAGTGCAGAGAGAAGAAGGGGGTGAATGTATTGTCTTCTTATTCCAAGCAGTAAGTAACGTAGAGGCAAAATTCCACATAAGACTCGAGAGGGGGCTTTGGCCTTACTGTGGAAGCAAAAGTGAGGAATACAATCCAGGAAGAGACCTATGTAGGTCTCCTACTGCCACTAACAGCGGTAGCTGCAAAAGTGCAGCCAACCTGAGTTCACTGCCTCAGCAGACCCAGTCGACGGGATGACCACGTAGAGGTCAGTGTCAAAAGCTCTCTTAGGGATGTGGGGACAGAGCATGCCTCGGTATCCATCTTGTATAGGCCCTTCGGGGAACAGGAAGGAAGTGGGGTGTTTCCTATGGCTTATATTATTATTTAGGTGTAGTAAAGCCAACAGATCGGCTTTACCTGGTGGCCTGGTTTCTGGTCCTGGATGATTAGGGCAGAGGGACAGTGAGATCCCCACGGAGAAGGTGGTTGGCGTGTGGGTCTGGATTGGTTGGCTTGTGTGTAAAGGGCTTGCGCTCAGGCTAGTTCACGATCTCGGAATGGATCAGCCCTGTAGGGACGGTCCCTCCAGAGTCAGCAAGACTGCAGGTGTCAAGCCATCAGAAGACAGAAAATAAGAGACAAGATCAATATGGTGGGAGTACAGAATTATTTTTTTTAGGGAGGATACGGAGGAATCCTAGAGAATGTTGACAGAGAGGAGATGGCAGAGGGGGCATGTCCAGGATGAAGTCACAGCTCAGCCACTGGATCTGTTGCTGTGTGGCCGGGCCGGGGCACCCTCTCTGAGGACCCTAGGGGGCTGCTGTTTATTCACTGCTGTTTGGAAGCAGAATGGACAGAGGCAGGGAATTTTCATGCAACCATCTTGATTTAATGGCCACTACAGAGTAGAATCATATTTTGTTGTTGTTAGTAAGATTTCAAACTCCTGCTAAGGCATATTTTGTGTGGGTTTCATCATTTTGTGTGGAAGAGAATTAATCGGTGGCTGCAACAGCTTTTATATATATATTTTTAAGCTAGAATCTGAATATAATTTATGGAATCTTAAAGCTAGAAGTGCCCTAACCATTACATTTTCCAAGCCAGTAAAAAAAGTTTCTACACAAGGAAACTAAGGGTTGCAGATACTATGTGGAACACATTTAAAAAATGTTAGTAATAATCACAATAGAAGACCTTGACCCTCACCCCACCCCAGCATCCTTTCCTCTGACAAGGCTTATCTGGGGGAGGGGTGGCAGGGGATGGGTAAGGGTGACCCATCTACCCACCCCCATCACTTAATAATTCTGAAAGAATAGTGCTTTTAAAAAAAAATAAGAAATCCACTTTTTGTAATATTTGTTTATTTATTTTGAGAGGGGGGCAAGGAGGGGCAGAGAGAGAGAGAGAGAGAAAGAGAGAATCCCAAGCAGGCTCCTTGTTGTCAGTATGGAGCCCACTGTGGGGTTTGATCTACGAACCACATTATGACCTGAGCTGAAATCAAGAGTCGGACGCTTAACTGATTGAGCCACCCGGGTGCCCCAGAAATCCACTTTTTAAAAACTGAAGTGTGGTTGACATACAATGTTATATTCATTTCAGATGTACAGCATAGTGATTCCGCACAGTAGATAGTGCTTACCATGGTCAGTAGAGTCACCTGTCACCATATGCTATCACAGTATTATTGCCTATATTTCCTACGCTGTACTTTTCATCTCCATGACCTACCATTTGAGAACTGGCAGCTTGTGTCTCTTATTCCCTTTCATTTATTTCACCCATCTCCCCCACCCCTCTCCCCTTGGGCGGCCACCGGTTGGTTCTTTGTATTTATGCGTCTGCTTCCATTTTTTTGTTTGTTCCATTTGTTTTGTCTTTGTTTTTTTTTTGATTCCACATATAAGTGAAATCATATGGTACTTGTCTTTCTCTGTCTTATTTCACTTAGCATAATACGCTCTAGGTCAGAGTAGTGCTTTTCGAAAATTATGTAACAATTCATTTAGATGAATTATAGAACAAGTTTAAGATGAGGCATAGCTTTCTAAGTATGTCGCCAAAGGTTAGGGGAAAGAAAGCCATTTATATAAAGATACAGATTTAAGTACAGCATAGGGAATAGATTCAAGGTTATAATCGTATCATATAACAGATGGCAGCTACATTTATCATGCTGAGCACTGAGAAATGCATAGAATTGTCAAATCACTATGTTACACACCTGAATCTAGTATAACATGGTGTGCTCACCATACTTCAATAACAAAACTTTATTTATTTATTTTTATTTTTTTTTTAACGTTTATTTATTTTTGAGACAGGGAGAGACAGAGCATGAACGGGGGAGGGTCAGAGAGAGAGGGAGACACAGAATCGGAAGCAGGCTCCAGGCTCTGAGCCGTCAGCACAGAGCCTGACGCGGGGCTCGAACTCACGGACGGTGAGATCATGACCTGAGCCAAAGTCGGACGCTTAACCGACCAAGCCACCCAGGCGCCCCAATAACAAAACTTTAAAAACAAAATTGTAAGAGTCAAAAGTGTGGCTTCTCTGAGAGACTTAGAGAAAGAAAAGGAATGCAGTTAAGAAGCACTTTTGTCATCCATGAATACTCAATGCAGTTAAGGGATTAAGAGGAAAACTGATTTATTCCATATCAAATACCTACAACTGACACCATATTAAATGTTGAGAACACTGAATGTGTTCCTCTGATAGTCAAATATAAAGCAAGAGTGCTGGCAACACTGTTAATCAAAATAATACTGAAAGCTGTAGTCAAAACAATAAGGAATGGAAAGAAAAGCCATACATATTGGAAAGGAAGGGCTAAACCTATCAGATGATATGGCTGTCTACTTAAATCATTCCAAAAAATTTACCAAAATACAAAAACCCTAGAATCATTAAGCGTTTATAGTAAGGCCACAGGATGAACAGTAATCATATAAAAATCCATTGTATTTTTACATATTCTCAATGAAACTGTGGTTCATTAAAATTACATTTAAAAAATTTTTTTAATGTTCATTTATTTTTGAGAGAGAGACACACACACACAGAGTTCAAGAGGGGGGAGGGGTAGAGAGAGAGGGAGACACAGAATCTGAAGCAGGCTCCAGACTCCGAGCTGTCAGCACAGAGCAGGACTCGAACCCACGAACTATGAGATCATGACTTGAGCCGAAGTCAGATGCTCAACCGACTGAGCCACCCAGGTGCCCCTAAAATTACATTTTAAATATCATTTACAACCTCTCAAAAAGTTGACTTTGGTATAAATCTAAGGAAACATGCATACAATTTGTACCACACCACGTTCCTGGAGCTAAAAAAAATTTTTTTAAAGAATTACACTACCCAATATTAAAGACTACAATACAACCACAGTAATAGGTACCCGGTGTTGTTGGCTGAGAGGTCGACATATAGATTAATGGAACAAAATAGAGAAGTCAGAAATAGACCCACATAAGCACAGCCAACTGATTTTGACAAAGGTTCAAAAGAAATACAATGGAGGAAAGATTGTTTTTCAACAAATGATATTTGAGCAATTGGAGAGCCATAGGCCTGAAATAAAACACCCTCAACCTAATCCTCACGCCTTGTACAAAAATTGATTTTAAATGAACTCAATAAAATACATAAAACTTGTAGAAGATAACAAAAATCTTCTGAGCTTGGAAATTGGTGAGGAAATCGAGTCTAAACATGGCAGAAAGCATGATTCATAAAAGAAAAAAATCTATAAATTAGACATCATAAAAATTAGGAACTTTTATGTTTCGCTGAGACTCTGTTAAGAGGCTAAAAAGACAAATTATGCACTGGGAGAAAATATTTGTAAAACATGTATCTAAAATGAGCATGACTCTACAATATATAAAGAACAGTAAAAATCCAACAATCCAGTCTGAAACTGAGCAAAAGACATGAAGAGACATTTCGCTGAAACAAGTAGAATGTCCCCCAACGGGTGATGGCTAACAAAACATTCACAGAATAGAATACTACTCAGCAAGAAAAAGGAATAAGCTATTGATTCACTCAACAACTTGGATGAATCTCAAGGTCATTCTAGTGAGTGAATAAAATATCAAAAGATCAAGTAGGGGCGCCTGGGTGGCTCAGTCGGTTAAGCGTCCGACTTCAGCTCAGGTCATGATCTCGCGGTCCGTGAGTTCGAGCCCCGCGTCGGGCTCTGGGCTGAGGGCTCAGAGCCTGGAGCCTGCTTCCGATTCTGTGTCTCCCTCTCTCTCTGCCCCTCCCCCGTTCATGCTCGGTCTCTCTCTGTCTCAAAAATAAATAAATGTTAAAAAAAAAAAAGATCAAGTAATGTACGATTCAATTTATATAATATTCTCAGAATGGCAAAATTATTGACATGGTGATCAGACTATTGGTTGTTACCGATGGAGATGGTGGAGTTGAAGGCATTTATATGACTAAAAGGGATTAGCACGAGGCAGACCTTTCCGGTGACAGAATAGTTCTGTATCTTGATTGTGATGGTTATTATGGAAATCTCTACACGCACATTGTGAAAACATCAGTCTCCTGGTTTTTATATTGCACCATCGTAATGTAAGATGTCAGCATTTAGGGAAACTGAGTGAAGGGGCAAGACCTCTTCTTATGATGTTTGCAACTTCCTGTGAATCTATAATGATTGCAAAATAAAAAAACAATTTTCTTTAGAGATAGAGATTTGACCATCAGGTGTAGGGAGTTGTCACTTTTTGGAGAAGCCCTTGTTATGGGTGCCTCAGTAGGGAGCCAAAGTGGGCCTCAACCTTTTCCCTATGCCTTTGGAACCCAGTGTGGACATGTCCCCCAGGCATTTTTGTCCTTGGATGCTTCCACTAAGGCTTCTTGGATGAGTAGTGCAAAGATGAAGGGTCTATTTACCCCTGAGTCACAGAGGAGCATCTCATAGGAGCAGTGGCTTCATAATAAAGTCAACCTCCTACGTGACAAGATTCTCCTGCCATGGCGAGGAGTCTATGCCTCCCCTCAGTTGGGCCCCTGTGCGACTGGATTGATCTTAGACTGTAACTTGCCTGAAGAAGCTTACCATCTTCTGAGGTCAAGGTGGTCTCAACTGGAAGGTCATTCAGTGCTTTATAAGGGGATCCTTTTCTCTGATGACTTGGTCCCATGTTTTCCATGCTCAGGGCCTAACACAGAGCCCCCACTGGCAGATGCAGTTCCTGTTAGGAGTCTCAGGGACCTCTGGTCATCTCCAAAGAAGGCCCAGCTCCCACCATGAGGAACAAAACATAAAGTGTCACAGCCACAAAATAGTATGTATAGGATGACAACGTTTTTGTTTAAAAAAAAACGTAAATGTACATATCTGTATGTATGTATATATATATATGCATATACATGCATAGACACATAAATATATTCAATATATATGTACATACACACGTATACACACACATTTAGAAAAACAGGAAAACATTGGGAAGAATATACCAAATATATCGATTAAACAAATTATCTTTTGGTGGGATTATAAATGTTTTATATCCTCTCTATCCCTTTTTTTCGGTTTTATTTCAAAATGTAAAATTTGCAGGCATTACTTTTATAGTCTGAAGAAGATCTGTAAGTCTATTTTTATCTGGGTGAAACACAAAAGTTAAAGTCTGAGCTTGTTAAACCACATCAGCATGTCCTTCTGCCCGAAGAACAGCGGTAGAATGTCCTGTGTCTGTTCTAGCCAGTGTGGGGGTCCCAGTTCTCCCTGCCCACCCGGAGGAGGTGTCACTGAGCTGCAGTCTGGGGACGAGTCCCCCTTTGCACTCTTGGGTTGTCCTCTCAGTGCACATTTTCTTATATGGTTCCGGCACTCAAACACAGGTTACACGAAAAGCCGGAAACCCTTGAATAGGAAACCTGGCACCAGCCCAGTAGATGCAGATGTGACCTTAGATGCACTCCTGAAGAGCGTGCTCCTGGCTGGTGGGCATTGGCATTGGCTTTTTATGCACCCAAGTCAAAAACAGTGCACGGGAGAGAGCAAGGGCCAGGAGATCGGCCAGCGCTGGTCCCATGCAGGCCACACGGGTTAAGGATTTGAACACTTCTCTTGAGACATCTGTGAAAATGAGGAGGGCTTCATGGGACTGTTGCAAAATTAAATGACCATGCATGCGAACGCTTAGTTCCCGGCATATCGTAAGTGATCAACAAAAGTGAGCTGCCTTTGGTGAAGTTGAGAGAGGTGGAAAATATGAAGCATTGGCAAGGACGCAGAATACCAGACACTCATACCCTGGAGTGTTAACTGGTACCACCCCTTTGAGACCCTGGGGATATTCACTAAAGCTGAATTTATGCATCCCTATAACCCCAGAATTCCATATAGGCTGCAGCCCCAACAAATGCATATAAACACGCACCAAGATGCATGTATTAGAATGCTGAAGGCAGCATTACTCCTAATAAGCCAGACCTGAAAAGAACTTAAACGTCCTCCAACAAGAGAATGGACAGATAATTTGTGGTATATCCTCACAACGGAATACGACACAGGGCCGAGGATGAACACACCCCATTCACAGACACAGGCGATGCTCACAAACACAATGGTGAGTGGAGAAGGCACACATGACAGAGTCCTACTGGGTACAAAAGTAGCCGAGGGTGTCAGAAAGCAGGACGCCCTTGCTGGGGGAGGGGCTGGTGGTGGTGGGGAGCCCGAGTGGGCTTCTGTTCCTCGATGTGGAACAGGTGGCTCTGTTGGTAAAATTTTTCAAGCTGTACGCTTACGATTGTGTGCATTTCTGTATGTATATTAAAATTCAATGGGGGGGGAGGGGCCAAGATGGCAGAACAGCATGGAAGTTTTTCGTGCGTCTCGCGTCCGTGAAACGCCGCCAGGCCAACGCTAAACCATCCTACACACCTAGAAAACTGACTGGAGGGTTCACACAACAATCTGCACAACCTGAACCACAGAATTCAGCAGGGACGCGGCACAGAGAGGTGAATTTGGGGAGCGAGAAGCCATGAAAGGTAGGGAACTGCTTTTGCGGGCGGAGAGAGGATGGAGACTGGGGAGGGGGGCAGAATATGGGAAAAGCACCCCTCCCCAAAAGCAGCTGGAGAGAAAGTGGAAAATTGGAAACAGCCGCAGGGACTAAACTAAAAAGGGAGAAAGGAGAAAGGAGAGGGTTTAAATTCCATTAAGACTGGAAACAAGGGGAGCGCAAAGGCTGCAACTCCGCAGCTCCCTACCTGGCGGTGCTCTGGTGGGAAGGGAGAATCCCCAGGAGCAGAGTGGGGTCCGGGAGGTTCTCGGGCCACATGGGGAGAAACGGTTCCACTGCTGGAAGGACATTTGGCGGAGACCGTTGAAGCCACCTGGTCCCAGCAGACCCCGGAAGGCGGCCACATTCGCTGGTGCTGGGACAAGGTCCTTAAGGCTGAAGCCTGGTGCCAGATGTGTGTTGCCTGAATCACTGCTGCTACACTGTCTCGCGAACTTTTTCTGGGGCGGGTGGCACCTGGCCGCAGTCTCGGGGCACCTGCAGCAGCAGGGTCCCGCAAGCGTTCCTGGGTGCAGCCGACACTCGGTCATTGTTCCTTCGGCCATTGCTCGGTAAGACCCTCCCGCAGAGGGGCAGAACCGGTCAAAGCCGCAGTCCTTCGGAAGTAAGGGGCTGGAGAAAACAGCTGCATCTGAGACAGAACTCGGGAGAGAGGTGCTGCCTGGGGCCTGGTCATGAAGAGTAAAGAAGCAGGGAGTTGACAAGAGCTGAAGACAGAGGATGGGTGCGCGATTGCTGATTCGGGAGAACAGACTGGGCAGCTGGGTGGCGCCATTTTTACCACTCCCACGCATGCGCATATGCACCTTCGAGCACCTCAACAATCCACCCCAGTAGGCTAGCAGCGCCATCTAGTGGAGAGCGGAGCCGTTACACTCAACCCCGCCCAACTGGGCCAACTTCCCTCTTCAAGAACACAAGTCTCACCGCCAGCTTGGTTTACGGACTAGAAAGCGCTACATACACTGACTTCTAGGGGAAAATGAAGCAATTTCAGTCCTACTTCAATCTGTTAGCAGGTTCATCTATTCAATTTTCTTTCTTTTTTTTCTTTTTTCTTTTTCTCTTTTACAATCCTTTTTCTTGAATACAGAAAGAGAAAAAATTCATTTTTAATTTCAATTTTGATCAAAATATTTTTCTTTAATTTTTATTACTATATTTTTTACTTTTGTGTAAATTTTTTCAAGTTCTATTTTACTTCCATCATTTTTTTTAGTCTACCTCAGTGTATTCACCTTTTCAAATTTTCAAACAATTTCCTTCTTTTTCTTTCTTTTTTCTTTTCTCTTTTTGGTTTCTTTTCTTTTTCTTGAATGCAGAAAGAGAAAAACTTCATTTTTACTTTCAGTTTCTATTAAAAATATTTTTCTTTAATTTTTATTACTATATTTTTTCCTTTTATGTAAATTTTTTCAAATTCTATTTTACTTCCATCATTTTATTTTAGTCTACTACAGTGTATTCATTTTTTCAAATTTTCAAATGATTTCTTTTTTTTATTTTTTATCTTTTTATCTTTTTTTTATCTTTTTCATTTCTTTTCTTTTTTCTAAAATACAGAAAAAGAAAGAATTCATATTTATTTTTAATTTTTATTAAAAATATTTTCTTTAATTTTTTTCTACTATATTCTTTACTTTTGTGTATATTTTTTCAAATTCTGCTTTACCCCCATCATCTCATTTTAGTCTACTTCAGTGTATTCATTTTTTCAAATTCTCAAAGGATTTCCTGTTTTTTCTCTCCCCCTGCTTTTTTTCTCTAATCTGTCAAACCACTTTCAACACCCAGACCAAAACACACCTAGGATTTAGCATCATCTATTCGATTTGTGTGTGTATGTGTGTTTTAATCTTTAATTTTAATATTTTTTAATATCATTTTTTTTAATTTCAATTTTTCTACCTCATTAATTCCTTTTCTCCCTTCAAAATGACAAAAGAATTCACCCCAAAAGAAACAGCATGAAGAAACGACAGCCAGGGATTTAACCAATACAGATACAAGCAAGATGTCTGAACCAGAATTTAGAATCATAATAAGAATACTAGCTGGAGTCGAAAATAGGTTAGAATCCCTTTCTGCAGAGATAAAAGAAGTGAAAAAAATAGCCAGAATGAAATCAAAAATGCTATAACTGAGCTGCAATCATAGACAGATGCAGTGGCGGCAAGGATGGATGAGGCAGAACAGAGAATCAGCGATATAGAGGACAAAATTAGAGAATAACAAGGCAGAAAAAAAAGGGAGATTAAGGCAAAAGAGCACGATTTAAGAATTAGAGAAATCAGTGACTCATTAAAAAGGAACAACATCAGAATCATAGGGGTCCCAGAAGAGAAAGAGAGAGAGAAAAAGGGGTAGAAGGGTTACATGAGCAAATCATAGTAGACAACTTCCTTAACCTGGGGAAAGACACAGACATCAAAATCCAGGAAGCACAGAGGACCCCCATTAGAGTCAACAAAAACCGACCATCAACAAGGCATATCATAGTCAAATTCACAAAATACTCAGGCAAGAAGAGAATCATGAAAGCAGCAAGGGAAAAAAAAGTTCCTAACCTACAAGGGAAGACAGATCAGGTTTGCAGCAGACCTATTCACAGAAACTTGGCAGGCCAGAAGGGAGTGGTGGGATATATTCAGTGTGCTGAATCAGAAAAACATGCAGCCAAGAATTCTTTATCCAGCAAGGCTGTCATTCAAAATAGAAGGAGAGATAAAATGTTTCCCAGACAAACAAAAATTAAAGGAGTTTGTGACCACTAAACCAGCCCTGCAAGAAATTTTAAGGGGGACTCTCTGAGGGGAGAAAAGATGAAAAAAAAAAAAAGAAAAGAAATTAATAATAAAGACCAAAAGCAACAAAGACTAGAAAGGACCAGAGAACACCACCAGAAACTCCAACTCTACAAGCATCATAATGGCCATAAATTCATATCTTTCAGTACTCACTCTAAAGGTCAATGGACCAATGCTCCAAACAAAAGACACAGGGTAACAGAATGGATAAGAAAACAAGACCCATCTATATGCAGTTTACAAGAGACCCACTTTAGACCTAAAGACACCTTCAGATAGAAAGTAAGGGGATGGAGAACCATCTATCATGCTAATGGTCAAAAAAAGAAAGCCAGAGTAACCATACTTATATCAGACCATGTAGACTTTAAGATAAAGACAGTGTCAAGAGACGCAGAAGGGCATTATATCATAATGAAGGGGTCTATCCACCAAGAAGACCTAACAATTGTAAATATTTACACGCCAAATGTGGAAACACCCAAATATATAGATCAATTAATCATAACATAAAGAAACTCATTGATAGTAATACCATAATAGTAGAAGACTTCAACACCCCACTCACAACTATGGACAGATCATCTAATCAAAAAATCAGCAAGGAAACAATGGCTTTGAATGACACACTGGACCAGATGGACTTAACAGATATATTCAGAACATTTCATCCTAAAGCAGCAGAATATACATTCTCCTCCAGTGCACATGGAACGTTCCCCAGAATAAACCATATACTGAGACACAAATCAGCCCTAAGTAAGTACAAAAAGATGGAGATCCTACCGTGCATATTTTCAGACCACAATGCTATGAAACTCGAAATCAACCACCAGAAAAATTTGGAAAGGTAACAAATACTTGGAGACTGAAGAACATCCTACAAGAATGAATGGGATAACCAAGCAGTTAAAGAGAAAATTAAAGAGTATATGGAAGCCAATGTAAGTGATAACAGCACAACCCAAAACCTCTGGGACGCAGCAAAGGGGGTCATAAGAGGAAAGTATATAGCAATCCAGGCCTTCCTAAAGAAGGAAGAAAGATCTCAGATACACAACCTAACCTTACGCCTTAAGGAGCTGGAAAAAGAACAGCAAATAAAACCCAAAAACAGCAGAAGACAGGAAATAATAAAGATTAGAGCAGAAATTAATGCTATCGAAACCAAAAAAAAAACAGTAGAACAGATCAATGAAACCAGAAGCTGGTTCTTTGAAAGAATTAACAAAATTGATAAACCACTAGCCAGTTTGATCAAAAAGAAAAAGGAAAGGACCCAAATAAATAAAATCAAGAATGAAAGAGGAGAGATCACAACCAACACAACAGAAATAAAAACAATAATAAGAGAATATTATGAGCAATTATAAGCTGATAAAATGGGTAATCTGGAAGAAATGGAAAATTCCTAGAAACATATACACTACCAAAACTGAAACAGGAAGAAATAGAAAATTTGAACAGACCCATAACCAGTAAGGAAATCGAATTAGTAATCAAAAATCTGCAAAAAAACAAGAGTCCACGGCCAGATGGCTTTCCGGGGGAATTCTACCAAACATTTAAGGAAGAGTTAACACCTATTCTCTTGAAACTATTCCAAAAAATAGAAATGGAAGGGAAAATTCCAAACTCTTTCTATGAAGCCAGCATTACCTTGATTCCAAAACTAGACAGAGACCACACTAAAAAGGAGAACTATAGACCAATTTCCCTGATGAACATGGATGCAAAAATCCTCAACAAGATATTAGCCAACCGGATCCAACAATACATTAAAAAAATTATTCACCACGACCAAGCGGGATTTATACCTGGGATCCCGGGCTGGTTCAATATCTGCAAAACAATTAACCTGATTCATCACACCAATAAAAGAAAAGACAAGAACCATATGATCCTCTCCATAGATGCAGAGAAAGCATTTGACAAAATACAAAATACTTTTTTGATAAAAACCCTCAAGAAAGTAGGGATAGAAGGATCATACCTCAAGATCATAAAAGCCATATATGAATGACCCAATGCTAATATCATCCTGAATGTGGAAAAACTGAGAGCTTTTCCCCTAAGGTCAGAACAAGACAGGGATGTCCACACTCTCGCCACTGTTAGTCAACATAGTATTGGAAGCCTTAGCCTCTGCAATCCAACAACACAAAGAAATAAAAGGCATTAAAATCGGCCGGGAGGAGGTCAAACTTTCACTCTTTACAGACGACATGATACTCTATATGGAAAACCCAAAAGGTTCCACCAAAAAACTGCCAGAATTGATTCATGAATTCAGCAAAGTTGCAGGATATAAAATCAATGCACAGAAATCAGTTGCATTCCTATACACCAACAATGAAGCGACAGAAAGAGAAATCAAGGAATCGATCCCATTTACAGTTGCACAAAAAACCATAAAATACCTAGGAATAAATCTAACCAAAGAGGTGAAAAGTCTATACACTGAAAACTATAGAAAGCTTATGAAAGAAATTGAAGAAGACACCAAAAAATGGAAAAAGATTCCATGCTCCTGGATAGGAAGAACAAATATTGTTAAAATGTCAATACTACCCAAAGCAATCTACATATTCAATGCAATCCCTATCAAAATAATACCAGCATTTTTCACAGAGCTAGAACAAATAATCCTAAGATTTGTATGGAACCAGAAAAGACCCCAAATAGCCAAAGCGATCTTGAAAAAGAAAACCAAAGCAGGAGGCATCACAATCCCAGACTTAAGCTATAACAAAGCTGTAATCATCAAGACAGTGTGGTACTGGCACAGGAACAGACACTCAGATCAATGAAACAGAATAGAGAACCCAGAAATGGACCCACAAACGTATGGCCAACTAATCTTTGACAAAGCAGGAAAGAATACCCAATGGAATAAAGACAGTCTCTTCAGCAAGTGGTGCTGGGAAAACTGGACAGCGACATGCAGAAGAATGAACCTGGACCACTTTCTTACACCAGACACAAAAATAAACTCAAAATGGATGAAAGACCTCAGTGTAAGACAGGAAGCCATCAGAATCCTCGAGGAGAAAGCAGGCAAAAACCTCTTTGATCTTGGCCACAGCAACTTCTTACTCAACACGTCTCTGGAGGCAAGGGAAATAAAAGCAAAAATGAACTACTGGGACCTCATGAAAATTAAAAACTTCTGCACAGCTAAGGAAACAATCAGCAAAACTAAAAGGCAACCGACAGAATGGGAGAAGATATTTGCAAATGACATATCACATAAAGGGTTAGTATCCAAAATCTATACAAAACTTATCAAACTCAACACCCAAAAAACAAATAATTCAGTGAAGCAATGGGCAAAAGACATGAATAGACACTTCTCCAAAGAAGACATCCAGATGGTCAACCGACACATGAAAAAATGCTCCACATCACTCATCATCAGGGAAATACAAATCAAAACCACAATGAGATACCACCTTACACCTGTCAGAATGGCTCACATTCACAACTCAGGCAACAACAGATGCTGGCGAGGATGCGGAGAAAGAGGATCTCTTTTGCACTGCTGGTGAGAATGCAAACTGGTGCAGCCACTCTGGAAAAACAGTATGGAGGTTCCTCAAAAAACTAAAAATAGAACTACCCTACGACACAGCAATTACACGACTAGGCATTTATCCACAGGATATAGGTGTGCTGTTTTGAAGGGACACCCGCACCCCATGTTTATAGCAGTACTATCGACAATAGCCAAACTATGGAAAGAGCCCAAATGTCCATCGTGGATGAATGGATAAAGAAGAAGTGATATATACATACAATGGAGTATTACTCAGCAATCAAAAAGAATGAAACCTTGCCATTTGCAACTATGTGGATGGAACTGGAGGGGATTATGTATGCTAAGTGAAATTAGTCAGCAAAAGACCAATACCATATGATTTCCCTGATAAGAGGACTTTAAGAGACAAAACAGATGAACATAAGGGAAGGGAAACAAAAATAATATAAAAACAGGGAGGGGGACAAAACAGAAGAGACTCATAAATATGGAGAACAAACTGAGGGTTACAGGAGGGGGTGTGGGAGAGGGGATGGGCTAAACGGGTAAGGGGCACTAAGGAATCTACTCCTGAAATCATTGTTGCAGTATATGCTAACTAATTTGGACGTAAATTTTAAAAAATAAAGCATAAAATCAAATTAAAAAAAAGAAACATGGAAAGCCTACTTCACAATAAAAAAAATTCAATAGAACAGTTTTTTAAAAAGAAAATAGGATTTCCAAATTGCAAAAAGTCACGTAGCTATGGATATTGCCTCTGTCAGTATCATATTGCTTGGGGTAGGACGGCTGGCTTGTTAGGGTCCATACATTTTTTTTTCCTAATTAATTATTTTTATTTCTAAAAGTTTTGATTTCAATTCCAGTTAATTAACATACTGTCGTATTAGTTTCAGGTATACAATATAGGGACTCAACAATTTTATACATCACCTGATACCCATCATGTCATGTGCCCTCCTTAATCCCCACCCCTATTTCGCCCAACTCCCCACCTCCTCCCTTCTGGTAACCACAGTTTGTTGTTTATAATTAAGAGCCTGTTTCTTGGTTTGCCTCTCTCTCTCTTTTCCCTTTGCTCGCTTGTTTTGTTTCTTAAACTGCACATATGAGTGAAATCATACAGTATTATTCTTTCTCTGACTGACTTATTTTACTTAGCATGATATTCTCTAGATCCATCCATGCTGTTGCAAATGGCAAGATTTCATTCTTTTTTTTTTTTTTTTTGGCTGAATACCACACACACACATCATATCTTTTTTATCCATTCATCAATCAATGGATATTTGGGCTGCTTCCACGTCTTGGCCGTTGTAAATAATGCTGATATCCACACAGGGGTGCATGTATCCCTTTGAGTCAGTATTTTTGTATCCTGTGGGTAAATGCCTAGTAGTGAAATTGCTAGATCGTAGGGTAGTTCTACCTTTCACTTTCTGAGGAAACTCCAAACTGTTTCCCGCAGTGGCTGCACCTTTTCGCATTCCCGCCAACGGTGCACAAGGGTTCCTTTTTCTCCACCTCCTCACCAACACCTGTTGTTTCTTGTGTTGTCATTTTTAGCCATTCTGAGAGGTGTGTAGTTGCAGTTCAGTGTGGTTTTGATTTGTATTTCCCTGGGGAAATGTCTCTTCACGTCTTCTGCCCATTGTTTAATCGGACTATCTGGTTTTTGTGCGTGGAGTTTTATATTTGAATATGTCATTTGCAAATATCTTGCCCCATTCTGTGGGTTTCCTCTTAGCTTTGTTGATTGTTTCCTTTGCTGTGTGGAAGCTTTTTATTTTGATGCTGTCCTAATAGTTTATTTTTGTTATTTCCCTTGCCTCAGGAGACATATCTAGAAAAGAGTTGTTATGGTCAATGTCAAAGAGATTACTGCCTGTGTTGTCTTATAGGACTTTTATGGTTTCCTGTCTCACATTTAGATCATTTATTTAGACCATGCAGGAGTGGCGAAGGGGGAGAGAGAGAGCGAGAGAGAGAGAGCGAATCCCAAGCAGGCTCTGAACTGTCAGCACAGAGCCTGACTGGGGGCCTTGACGTGGGGCTCAATCCCATGAACCGCAAGATCATGACCTGAGCTGAAATCAAGAGTCAGGCACTTAACTGAGCCACACAGGTGCCCCCATTTTGAATTTATTTTTGTGTATCGTGTAAGAAAGTGGCCCAGTTTCTTTCTTTTACATGTTCCTGTCCAGTTTTCCCAACACCGTTTGTTAAAGAGACTGTCCTTTTCCCATTGGATGTTCTTTCTTGTTTTGTCAAAGATTAATTGACCATATAGTTGTGGGTTTTCTGGGTTTTCTATTCTGTTCTATTGATCTATAGGTCTATTTTTGTGCCAGTACCATACTGTTTCGATTACTACAGCTTTATAATAAAACTTGAAGTCCATAATTGTGATGCGTCCAGCTTTGCTTTTCATTTCCAAGATGGCTTTGACCATTCAGGGTCTTTGTGGTTCCATACAAATTTTAGAATTATTTTTTCTAGCTCTCTGAAAACTGCTCTTGGTATTTTGACAGGGACTGCATTTAATGTGTAGAGTGCTTTGGGCACTATACATAGTTTAACAATATTTGTTCTTCCTATCCATGAGTATGGAATGTGTTTCCATTTCTTCGTGCCATCTTTGATTTCTTTCATGGGTCCATGCATTTTCTTAGTAGAGTCATTCAGTTCAATTAAACAGAACTTAGAACATCCTTGAGGGGACTAGTTGCTTTGGGGTGATAAGTACAGGTTGTTCGGGGGAGAGGGAAGATGTCACACTTGACCTTCTCATGCCTGTGTCCTCAAGAATGCAGAATCCCAGGTCTGGAGAGGAGAGAGAGCTGTGTGGCCTGGGCACTCATACCCCCCCCCTTGCCCTCCTCCCAGCCTGGGCTGTTCCCCCAGGAACCACCCTTCAGAGCCCTATGCTCTGCCATCCGCGCTCCAAGGGACACCTGCAAAATGCAAGATTTTGCCAAGTTTAAGGGAAATAGGAATGCCAGAGACTAACAAGACAGAGGGGTGCACTGCTGTGGGAAGTAAACCATCCCCTGAAATCCAGCATGGTGAGGTGTTGCACATTTATATCATGACGGGAGGCTCTCCTACTTTACAGAATTCACCAAAGGTTGGCTTTTTTCCCTTCCTCCTCCTCCCCCCTCCCTCCCTCCCTCTCTTCTCCCTTTTCCTCCCCGTCTCTCTCCCTCTTTCCTCTTCTCCTCCCCTGGCTGACAAAATGAAGGGGGCAGGAGACCCCCAAACTGTGCTAAAAGCCCTATCATTCTAAATAAACCTGGGTCTTTCTGCCTTCTAAGTTTTCTTTGCTGATATTTGCTTGGCATCGTCCTAGTCCTTGGTGAAGTTCTTTTGGAAACTTCAGGAGTTTTCAATTTGCTAAAGGAAAAGAAAGAGAAGTGATTGCCCTGCGGCTTGACGGTAATAAGATTCAAAGTAAGAGAAATGGTGGCTTGGAAAGTGAAAGGGGAAATGTTGGAGGTATTTTCTTTTTTTTAAAAAAAACAGATTTTTAACGTTTTATTATATTTTTTGAGAGACGGAGTCAGAGCACGAGCGGGGGGAGGGGCAGAAAGAGAAGGAGACGCGGCATCCAAAGCAGGCTCCAGGCTCCGAGCTGTCAGCACAGAGCCCAACACGGGGCTCGAACTCAGGAACCACAAGATCATGACCTGAGTTGAAGTCAGACGCTCAACCGACTGAGCCTCCCAGGTGCCCCTGGAGATATTTTCTTCTCTAAACTTTTTAAAACTCAAGAATAACATGCACAAAGGAAAGTGTACCAAGTCAGAAGTACTTGGTTCGAGAAAATGTCTATCGCCACCACCCAAATAGACTGTTACCACCGTGAACCCCCTTGACCTTCTTCACGATCATGTCTAGACCTTTTGATATCATAGATTAGTTACGCCCTGTTGTAAAAATGGAATCATACAGAAAGTATTACTGTGTGACTGGCTTTTTTTTTGGCTCAGCACTACGCTGAGGGATTCATCGGTATTGCTAAGTATGGCAATACTCTGTTCCCTTTTATTACCGTAAAAAGAACACATTTTTAACAAGCATCTTTGGTGATCTCAAGACAAGCAGTCCCAGGCCTCACTTTGTAGCCTACCGCCCCAGACCCCGTCAACACAAACACACAGCCACCCTGTTCATTCCCTCAGTGTTCGAATCACAAGTGCAGAAAAACACATGATGGTCCCTCAAAACCCAGAGCCAGGTTCAGCTCTCAAGTTAACTGGGGTTAGGAACAGTTTGGTGACCCCCTGAGTATAGCATCTAAAGTGCTGCCACAGACAGACTGCAGTTCAAAAGTGACATTTCCCTGCGTGGCTTTAGCAATATCGAAATCCTGGAAGAAAGAAACGCTGTGTGTATGTGTGTGTCTATACGGACATGAGTGAGGTATGGGCTGTAACTGTGTTCCCCCCAGATCCACATGCGGAAGTTCTAACCCACGGTGCTTCAGAATGTGGCTCTATTTGGCGATAGGGTCTTTAAACAGCTAATAAAGTTAAAATGAGGTCGTGAGGGTGGGTCCTGCTGGTGAGGACCCAGATGTGTACAAAGGGAGGGCGGTGCGAAGACACAGGGTGAAGGCAGCCATCTGCAAGCCGAGAACAGAGACCTCAGGAGAAGCCAACCCTGATGTTGATCTTGACCTTGATCTTGGACTTCTGGCATCCAGAACTATGAGGAAATAAACGTCTGCTGTTGAAGCCACCTGATCTGTGGTACTTTGTTATGCCCGCCCAGCAAACCAATACTGTGTGTGTGTGTGTGTGTGTGTGTGTGTGTGTGTGTGTGTGTTGTAATTGAAGGGCCGTGTGTAGGAAGGGGCATGAACAGGGTGCCCATACTCCCACGATCCCAGCCCACCCCTGCCATCTGTTTGGACACCCACCCCCCACTGTGACCCCACCTCCCCTCTTCCTTCCTCCCCTCACCACCCCCCCACCCCCCCATCCCCACCCCCACTGCCTAGATTGGGCTGGCTGAGTTGTTCCAAACTGAGTGGCAGCTGGAAACAGACGCTGGCCCGGGCAGCCTCCCTGGGGGAGGTGGGAGGGGCGAGAGAACAATCGTGAAATGGCAGGAAAACACTTCTCCCTGGCAGCTCAGAGCGGGTGGGGGTGGGGTGATTAAAAAGCAGTCTTTGGGGGAACAAAAGAGGTTTCGTGCAATGTGACTCGATTCAAAAAAAGGAAACAAACCCGGTGCCTTTTCTTCACCATCTAAACCCTTTGACAAATCCAGTCGAATAGTATAATTTGTATCCTAATTCCCAGTCCCTTAGAGGACAGCCAGTGAAGGAGGGCAAGTGCGTGACTCACAATAGATGTGGTCAACATTTGATGTGTAGGAGAGAGAAGCCAGAAGCAGGAGGAAAGCTTGTCTTTCCCCTTTGGGTGTCTTAGTTCTTTCTGTATATTGTGATAAACCGCTCAGGTGCTTGAGCATGAGTTTGCGGCTTTGCAGGAAGTTTTGGGAAGTGGTCCCCTTAGCTGTTGGCTGTCCCTGAGGTCACAGCATGAGCACACTCTCTTAAGGAGTAGATGTGGCTGTTGTGTAAAGAACTACCCCCGCCCCCCCGCCGACGCCCCCGCAAAGGGCTCAGCCACTTGGGTTTGGGAAGCACTGAATCATTGCCTTTGTATCCTGCTTGAGGGTTGGCTTTGGGCAGATAGAAATCTCTGCAAACTTAGGAATTTCTGCATAGGAGTTGGTCCCTTTGAAGTTGGTGGTGCCATCCTCTGAGCTCCCGCAACCTTGGCATCATCCGCATTCCACGGCCGACGCACGGGACAATTTCTGTACTGTTTGTGGGTGCATTCTGGGAGGGTTCAAGGAACAGAAAGACCTTTGGAAAATAGTTATGTGTTTTGAATTGGTGCCCAGGCCCCAAAACCGACCGCCTAACGCTGATGGGGACGTGGAGCCAGAGGAATTCTACAAAACTAAAGAAACATCTGTACCGCGATCCGGCTGTGATGCTCCTTGGTGTTTATCCAAATGCGGTGAGAACTTATGTCCGCACAAAAACCTGCACACAGATGTTTATAGTAGTTTTATTCATAACTGCAGACTTGGAAGCAACCAAGACACCAGATGAATGGATAAATTGTGGTCTGTCCGGACAATGGATTATTATTCAGCACTGAAAAGAAATGAACTATCTTTGAAAAGCTAGGAAAGGATATGGAGAACCTTTGAATACATATTGCAGAGTGAAAGAAGCCAATCTGGACACGCGACGTATTGTATGATTCCAACTATATGACATTCTGGAAAAGGCAAAAACTACGGAGACAGTACAAAGATTAGTGGTCCACCAGGGGTTGAGGGGAAGTAGGCAGCACACAGAGAATTTTGGGGTCAACAAAACGACTCTGTGTGATACTATAATGATGGATACATGTCATTATACATTTATCAAATCTGTAGAACACACAACAGAGAGGGCGAGCCCTAATGTAAACTATGGCCTTGGGTGACGATGATGTGTCGATCAGGTGGGTAACAGGTGCACCGCTCCGGAGGGGGGGAGGCTGTGCATGTGTAGGGGGTGGGGGGAGATGGCAGCTCTCTGTACTTTCTGCTCAACTTTGCCACGAACCTAAAGCTCTTATAAAAATAAAGTCGATTTGACATTAAGAGAAGAGGCAGGAGAAACCACCCGTATGGAGAGAAATGGCAGCCTGTTTTGAGTTGTGCTGGGGAATAGGAAGCATAGTTGTGAGCTGGAGCAGAAGGGGTACAGCAGATGTCTCCGTCCCATGGTGAAGGCCGAGACGGTCCAGGCTGGTGGCACTGGCAGACAGCTGTCATCAGCAAGACAGGGTCCCTCGAAGGACAGATGATATTAGTGTGCTTGGATAAGGAGGTCACCAAGGGAGGCTGCGGGGAGCCCACTCCTAAGTGAATGAAACACCGTGACGACTCAGGAAGGCGGTCGAAGATGCTGTGTGAGTGAGGGAGTGCGTAAGCCTGTCAAATTTGGGTCTGTGACCTGATTCTGAAGTTACAGACTCCTGGAGCCCGGCGGATGGTGGCATTTTCATGAAGAGAAGGAAAAGAGCCACGGCGAAGGGAAAAGGAAACAGAGAGCCAGAAACATGAATGGAATCGGGTCCCTAGAGAAAGCCACAGTGGGGAGTAGAGAAGAGAGGTCCACGAAAAGTGAGGACAGAGGCAGGAGAATAGCATGGAGGAAATCTATTTTAAGTCTATAGTCTTAGAAGTTCTGAAAGTAATAATAGATTTTATTAGTTAAAAGATTGGGTTCTCAAAGCAACCCTGTGAAATAAGTGAGAAAGCTAATACTGCATTTCATCAAATGTTACGAGGCCAATAATTTAAGATGCACATTATTTTTAGCGTTAAAAACAGGAAAAAATTGCCAGTTAAACTTTGACACTGTTTTGCTTTTTCTATTGCTGCACAGCCAAAATGCAAACTACCTCAAAACTCAGTGGCTTAACACAATCATCATGTGATGGTATCTCACGGTTCATCTGGGTAGCTCTCCTTCGGGGTCTCTCATGTGGTGCCGCTGGGGTCAGGGGTCAGCTGGGGGCTGGAGGCCTCTGACATTGGATGGGCTGGGCATCCAAGATGGCTCCCTCACACGCCTGGGAGTTGAGGGGGCTGATGGCAGGAAGTTCAGCAGAGCCATTGGCTAGAACGCTGCAACCGGCCTCCACATGTGAGTTGGACTTTGTCACAGCATGGTGACTGTGTTTCCAGAAGGAGTGCCCCAAGAGTGAGTATTTGGAAAGGAAGAAGTTGTAGGCTTCTTATAATGTCGCCTCAGAAATCCCGGGGCAACGTTTCCACTCCCTTCTATTGGTCAAGCCCAGATTCAAGAGGGAGAAATTAGACTCCCCTCTTGCTGCGAGAAACAGCATGCATGCATAAGGACAAAGGACTTGGCTGTCTCTGACTACCATAGTCACTACCTTAAGGGTTGACCCACAGGATATGCACGTGGGTCCTTGCAGCCTCTCCTTGCTCACATCTTGCGTCTACTCAAAAGGATTTGGTAATTTCTCCCACTTTCCATTGTGGTGTTGGCGGAAGAGAGCCAAGGCTTTTGCATAAATCTCTGTACAAAACGTAGCACAGCTTCATCCACTGTGGGCATCTTCATTTCCTAGAGTCTGTAAAGCGCTTGGTTGTTGCTTCGCACGCAAATAGAGAATTTTGAACACTCGTGCAATGTTGGGATTGCTGCACGTACCAGTCCAGGTTCAATTAGGAGAGCAAAACCAGTGAGGAAGCATGGCAGAAGACCTTTCACGGTTCTGGGAGACATTGAGGAAGGAAGGGTCCAGAAAGGGTAGCAGTATCAGAGAAGATTCTGTAGCCAGCCCACCTGAAATGCCAGTTCGGAGGGACAAGTCAGAGTTTTTAGGTCACCACAGATGGGAGCCAGTGGAGAAGTCTGCAGGAAGCTATCACCTCTGCATAGTGATTGCATCTGCAGCTGAATGGCGGACTACGGCCACTGTTGATCAGCAAGGTCAGTAGCAGGAATAAAAAACATGAATGGAGCTGAGCAAACAAAGATCTGGGATCTGTAGGCTCTTCTGTATCTACCTTTCGTTGCATCTGACCACAAGGACCATCCAACAGTAATGGCGGCTGCTTCATTTTCCACTTCACAAATCCCCTGCAGATTCCTCTTTCGGTCATTTGTAACCTGAAACCTCCCAGGGCTAGAGATTCTAGGACACATACTTCTCACTTAGTGTGATTCAGCCCACTGCTGCCTACACTAATATCCAATGTACACGCCACTCTTCTTTTCCGGGCCTTTCTCCACTCATAATGACTTTGAGTTGCAACACCGAAACCGATTGTTATCTCTCTGAAGAGTGTTTAAACGGCCACTAAATTCAACATGGGTAGCAGGGAAGGCACACCAGCTGCAGGGACCTCAAAATGTGAGAAACGTGCCTCTGTGTGAGCTATTATTATTTCTATTACTTGCATTTGCAGGTGAGAAACAGAGAGTCTAAGCAACTTTCGAATTAGAGAAGGTGAGAGAAAAAAGATGGCAAGAACATTACAGAACATTTTATCCAAATTCTTCAATAGAGGCCAGAGACCTTAAGTATATTGCTTACTTAACACAACTCTGCAAAGACGGAGTCAGGATATAAACCCAAGTCTTTTATTCCGGGGCCAGTTTGTTTTCCCACATGTCATACTGACTATAAAGCACAGAGCCCAAATTTGGGTCTGGCATAAAATCACATGTTTCAGATTGTCCTGATGATGACCCACATTAAGAATTGTTTTAGATCTTCACCTGATACACAATACATAAATAAATGCATAACTGAAACAAAAGCTATATGGAACAAGGCTAACACTTCTACATATGACATATTCTAATATTTTCAGATATTTTTTGGTATTCTGTTTAATATTTAAAATATGCTGGGGACTTCCAGTTCTGGCAAAGGTAGAGTAGCTTGTTTTTTGTTTTTTTGTTTTTGAGAGAGAGAGAGAGAGAGAGAGAGAGAGAGGAAGGGGCAGAGAGAGAGGGAGACACAGAATCTGAAGCAGGCTCCAGGCTCCCACCTGTCAGCACAGAGCCCGATGCAGGGCTCGAACTCACGAACCACAAGATCATGACCTGGGCCGAAGTCGGACACCCAACAGCCCCCCAGGCACCCCTAGAGTAGCTTGTTTCAAACCTACCTTTTTACTGAGCAAGAAGGAAAAAGCCAGAAAGAAAATGCTTTTAAGAAATTGGTTTGCTAACATTAGAGATACTGAAACAATGAGGACTTGAGGAGCCAAAACTCCAGAGAGAAAGGAAATACAGAAAGACGAGCCCTGTTTGGTGCTGTACCTTCTGTTGAGGTGATAAATTACTCCAAAAGTGAAAGCAGTGACTTGAGCCCGGGAAGCTAAGCAGAACTTATGACATACACATGAGGCTTGAGGAAAAAGTTGATGTTCAAGAACAACCAAGAAAGAGAGGCGTCAACGAACACCCCAAACTTTCACATGAGACCCTGAAGGACTACACCTAGAAATAAGAGTGAATCAGAAATAGACCAGTTCTCAAAAGGGCTAACCTTCAACTTCAGATCGGCTCAATTCTGAGTTGTTTTATAGTCATCTGCCCTTTACCCACCTGCTTGGCCCTAGCATAAGTAAGTAGAAGATAACACATTGAGCCTCAAAACATTTGTTGTACAAAATGTGGACATTCAGTTAAAAATAACCAGGCATGCAAAAATACAAGAATAGACCAAAAGCCAAGAGAAAAAAATAATCACATAATAGAAATATTCTCAAAGGTGATCAAGATATTGAAATGATTTGAATCAGACTTTAATTTAACTAGGACTTATACGTTCAAAAAGTTTAAAAACCATATGGAGAATTTAGTCCAGATAAATTTAAGCTACAAAGGATAAGATGGAAATTTTATAACTAAAATTCATAGTAATTAAAATTAAGGACTTCTTGAATAGGCTGGACAGAACCTTAGACAAAGCTGAAGATAGAAACAGTGAATTGGAAGTCAAACCAGAAGAAAGTAACCAGATAGGAGTATAAAAAGATAGGTGGATTTTAAAAATACAAGAAAGACACAAAAGTCATTTGGTTCACAGTATATATGTAAATTAAGTCACTGAAGAAGATGAGGGAATGGACTTATTTTATCCTAAGTTTATTTATTTTTAGAGAGACAGAGACAGTGAGAGCGGGGGAAGGGTAGAGAAAGACAGAGGGAGGGAGAGAGAGAATCCCAAGCAGTCTCCGTTCTGTCAGCACAGAGACCGATGTGGGGCTCAAACTCACAAAACCCTGACATCATGACCTGAGCCAAAACTGAGAGTTGGATGCTTAATTGACTGAGCCACCCAGGCACCCTGGGAACAGACTTATAAAAAAAACTTGAAGAGGGGTACCTGGGTGGCTCAGTCAGTTAAGCGTCCGACTTCGGCTCAGGTCATGGTCTCGCGGTTTGTGGGTTTCAGCCCCGCATCAGGCTCTGTGCTGACAGCTGGGAGCCTGGAGCCTGCTTCAGAACCTGTGTCTCCCTCTCTGCCCCTCTCCTGCTCATGCTCTGTCTCTCTCCGTCTCTCTCAAAAATAAATAAATGTTAAAAAAATTTTTTAAAATACTTTAAGAGATGATGACCAAGGATTTTTCAAACTGATGAATAACATCAGATCACAGAGTTAAGAAGCTCCATGTATCCCAAGCAAGATATATATAAAGATAGCCACACACAGGGGAATGCAATCTGGTGCAGCCACTCTGGAAAACAGTATGGAGGCTCCTCAAAAAATTAAAAATAGAACTACCCTATGACCCAGTAATTGTACTACTAGGTATTTACCCAAGGGATACAGGTGTGCTATTTCGAAGGGACACATGCACCCCAATGTTTATAGCAGCACATTGTATCAACAATAGCCAAAGTATGGAAAGAGCCCAAATTTCCATCAATGGATGAATGGATAAAGAAGATGTGGCATATATATATATAGAGAGAGAGACAATGGAGTACTACTTGGAAATCAAAAAGAATGAAATCTTGCCATTTGCAACTACATGGATGGAATTAGAGGGTATTATGCTAAGTGAAATTAGTCAGTCAGAGAAAGACAAATATCACACGACTTCACTCATATGATGACTTTAAGACACTGAACAGATGAACATAAGGGAAGGGAAGCAAAAATATTATAAAAACAGAGAGAGGGACAAAACATAAGAGACTCTTAAATATGGAGAACAAACAGAGGGTTACTGGAGGGGTTGTGGGAGGCGGGATAAGCTAAATGGGTAAGGGGAATTAAGGAATCTACTCCTGAAATCATTGTTGCACTCTATGCTAGCTAACTTGGATGTAAATTTAAAAAATAAAATTAGTAATAATAATAATAAAAAGATAGCCACACATAAGCAAATAATACTGCTGGAACTATGGGGGTGGGGGGGAGAAAAAAGACAAAGTCCTAAAGCACATTTAAAAAAGACAGATTTCCTTCAAAGAATCAATAGTAAGACTGACATCTTTTTTTAATCACAAAACCAATGGAAGTAGAAGACAATGTTATTCTCAAATTGCTGAAAGAAAACACTACTAAGCTAGAATCCTATGCCCAGTGAGGTTAACCTTAAAAGATAAAAGTGAAACAAATATGTTTTAAGACACACATCACACATATACATGTACTGAGCTGAACTTACACTGAAGGATGTACTACAGGGAGTCTTTAGGCAGGAAGCAAGTGGTCCCAGGTAGAGGCTAACAATGGAAAAAGAATGTACATAAATAAAAATGAACACTGACTCTAACAATAATAATAATGTCTTGTGGGATTTAAATATATACAAGTAGAAATAAAATACTCAAGGGGCGCCTGCATAGCTCAGTTCGTTGAGCGTCTGACACTTGATTTCAGCTCAAGTCATGATCCCACGGTCGTGGGATCGAGACCTGCACTGGGCTCCATGCTGGGTGTGGAGCCTGCTTAAGATTCTCTCTCTCTAAAAAAAAGAAAGAAAGAAAATACTCAATAACAATAGCGTGAAAAGCAGAAGATGGATAAAGGTAGCTAAAATATTTTAAGGTCTCCGCATTCCAGGAAGTGACAAAATTAATAATTTATAGGAGACTTCAATAAGGGTATATATTTATTCAGGATAATCATTTTAAAAATAATAAAAGAATGTGTACCCAACAAGCTATTAGAAGGGATGGATGTTCAGCTTACACGAGGGGCTCTGGCAAATCAGTAGATAAAAAGAACCTGGTTGAAAGCTCAAGGAAGAATGTGAACAGGCAGTTCACTGAAGGAAACCTAAAAGACCAAGAAATGTATAAAGAAGTGTTCCAACCATAATAACTAGGGAAGTATAAAGTCAAACAACCATAAAAACTCACATTACACTCAGCACATTAAGAAAAATTGGAAAACTAGGAGAAAAAGAAGGTAAGAGAGTAAAGAAAAATAAATATGAAAAGGTGAAACAAAAATTGGAAAGTAATAAGCTTAATCCCAAACATGTCAGCAATTACATTAAATATAAAAACACTAGATACTTCAATTAAAAAAATAAAGATTGGGTCAGCTTGGGTTTTAGAAAAAAAACAACAACTATGCACTGCTTATAAGGAATCTTACTCTAATTAGCAGCTTGGATGCTCCCCTCATAAGCTGAGTGGGGGTTCTGGCTGCCTGGTCCCCAGAGCTCTTTTTTTCCTGGCCCTTTTCTAAGCCTTGCCCTCCGGCCGCCTATGGATTCTCTGCTCCCCTATTGTATTTCCGGTAAATCCACTTTTTAACTTAAGGTAGCCAGACTTGTTTTCTATTGGTTCAGTAAAGCGCTCTGATTAATGCCTTTCCAGAACTCTGGCCTTTGAGTCCCAGGCTGATAGATACATACCCCTCACCCCATCCAGAGAGAAGAATGTGCCAGTTTTCAGTTCTTCTCATTCCCGCAGGAGAAAATGGAAGGGGTAGTCAGGGGATCCCCCCTAACTGGAGAAGCCTTATTAATGATCATCGAGACCTCTCAGGTTTGACGTTCAGATTTTAAAAAATAAAAAAGTACTCATCATTTTATCCCCCAGAAGGTTTTGTTTTGCTTCAGTGCACCCTCAACAGGATGCCTACCGCCCATTTCCCTGTTTCTCAGAAAGCATTTCCTCTGGTTCTGAGGCACTCCGCTCTCAGTGTCCCTGCTCGGAACACTTTGTCCCGCAGCATCTTTATCTTATTTGACGTTTTCCTCACTTATTTGGTTTTGAACCAAAGAAATTTCCAGCTCCAGTTCCAAACCAAGATGTTCCTACTGCACAGTACCACAAGCTCCCTGCTCCTCCCGTGAGCATGGTCCCTGATGCTGCTGGAGGGGCCGGGGCTTGGGGGGTAACTGTTAATTGACACATTGCAAATGGATGGTTTGCAGACGGAAAACAACAGCCAGCAGTGATGTTTCGCTTGGACGGAACCATTCTTTTTCTTTTTTTAAAACAACTTGGCAAGCAATTTAAAAGCAGGCGGTTTCGCGTGAAAGGAAAATCCAGATTTCTGGCGTTGTCCCAAACCACAGGCTGCGACAGCAGAGAGCCCGCATCCCCCAGAGCACAGTGGAGCCCCGCACTGCCAGTTTGCCCCAGTCCTCAGCTCTCCCTGTTGTCGCCCTGGCACTGAGGCTGAATGTCGCCGGTGCCTACCTGCCGCTTCTGTTGTTCTCCCTGAATAAGAGGTAGAAAAGGCCACTTGTTGGAAGAAAAATGGAACGGGGCACATGAGCGGGGCTACCTAACAGCTGCAGAGTCTGCCCTGCACAAAGGGCATGAAACAGAGCTGATAGAGCCCCCCTTGGCATGCCAGCCACGCCCCGGGCACCGAGCTGCATCAGCCCCGAGGGGCCGTCCTGTTCTCATTTGTTCAAAGCCTTCGTTACAGGCCAGCAGGGTCGGGGCACAGTGTAGACGCAATGCGTGCCTGCGTTGAAATAGTAAAATTCCGCCTGCTCTACTTACGTATGCTGCCCGGCCAGCTCCTGTAGACATTTGGATTTGCAGTTCTCGTTTTCTTCTCATTATTCCTACTGCTTCCTACGCCACCGTGATATTGGATTTTCAGGACGACCTAGAATATGAGGAGGGTTTTCCCAACCAGGGACTGACAAGATGATGCCTTTTCTCTTACTACAAATACTCTAAGCCGACTTTTGGGCTTCCCTCACCCTGTTCTGTTTACCCACCGGGTCACTCGTACATCAGCAAGATCCATGCGCCTGCCCGTGTCTCCCAGCTGAAGTGACCTCACCATCCGCTACACCCAGCCAGATTATGTCCACATTTTGGGGTCATAGCGGATGTCCGTTTGTTTTCTATGCCAACCGCCTTTACGTGGAAGAGCAGTATGGGGAATAATGTGTTTTCCACCCCGAGATCCCCACTTGGGGGCTCCTGCATTTATCTCTAAGAGTCCAGGAATGTCGGCCGCTGACCGAGAACAGCTTCCCCCCCAGGGTTCTGTCCCCTCCCGGGGATACCCTGCAGCCGATGAATGGCTGACACAGAATTCCTTAAAGGATCTGCTTAAGTGCCTGTCGCAACTTCAAGACAGGGTGGCTTTTCCCTCTGCCAATCCTGCTATCTTCTTTTCCAGAGAGAGAGAGAGAGAGAAAGGGAGAGGTTTTAAGGAATTCACCCATGCAATTGTGGTGGCTGGCAAGTCTGAACTCCATAGAGCAGGCCAGCAGCCTGAGAACTCAGGAAAGAGTTGAGGCTGCAGTCTTAAGAAGAATTTCTTCTTCCGGAAAACTGGTCTCAGCGCTCAGCCTTAGTCTTCAACTGATTGAACGAGGCCCACCCACGTTATGGAAAGTAATCGGCTTTACTCAAAGTCTACTGAATTCAATGTTAATCATATCTTTTTTTTTTTTTAAAGGTAACATTTAGATTGGTGGTTGACCAAACATCTGGGCACCAGAGCCTAGCCACGGTGGAAATTAACCATCCTATCAGACCTCCCCCAATGGGATCTATTGTCATTTACTCGGGTAACTGTGCCTTGAGGCAAAAGGGAATTCCCAGTCCTTTCAAGGATGTTGGACACAGGGTCTGGATTGACATTGATACCTGGGGCCCCTGGTGGGTGGCAAAACCCTCAGATTGGTTTCTCGACCTGCACGGTAAAAGGTGTTAACGTCGGGAAGACCAAGAAGCTCTAAACTCCTCCCACCTCGTGCCAGGGCAGCAGGTGGCAAAGAACGCCCCATTCCACGGAGACTGTCAGAGACGAGTGCTAACTTTACAACGTAACGAACGCAAGAGTGACGGTTCTGCGTTAACCTAATATAATTCACGAGTCCGTCCTCCGCAAAAAGTCAGTGGATCGTGGCCAATGACAGCAGGTGACCACAAGTCTCACCAAGCGCACCGGCTGTGTTGAATGTGGCCTCTTCGCTGGATTGACCTCCAGCATGTAGTATGTGGCCATTGAGCTGCTGGGTGAGTTCTTGCCACCCCTATTAGGGAAAAGGATGAGAAAGAGCTCGCTCACATTCACATGGGATGGATAATAGCTTCCATTCATTGTCCGGCCACAGGGTTATGTTAACCTCCCTGCTCTCTATCAGAACATAGTCCAAAGGGATCTGGGACATCTCATTAGTCCACTATGTTGATGGCATAATGTTAGTTCGACCAGGTGAGCAAAAAAAAAGTGGCACGGGAGGGCTCAGCAGGGCGTTCATTCCAAAAAATGGGCAAAGAATTATAGGGAGATCCAGTCCCCTCCCACCCATGGGTACCCTCTAAAGCAGAGGATGATTTATTGCAGTTCGTGCCTCCCACTATTAAAGAAGTACAATGCTTGGTAGGCCCTTTGGGGTTCTTTTGGCAGCTTGAGAAAATGCCACACTCCAACCCATTTGCTGGGTGACATGGAGGGCCGTGAGATCTGAGTAGGACCCAAGGCAGAAGAGGGCTCTGTAGCAGGTCCAGGCAAAATGGATGTAGCTCTGCTCCTTGGACCATGTGATTCAAAAGGCCCAGATACTAAAGTTATTCATGGTGGGAATGGCTGCTTTTGTGGAGTTTATGCTAGTCCTTATTAGGAGAATCACAAGGTAGATCTCTAAGATTTTGGAACATGGCCATGCTACACGCAGTAGAGAATGCAACACCATTTGGGGAAAAACACACACACACAAGAACACAATTCAGGCACACTCTTGGCCCTTGGCGAATGGAACATCTGGTCATGGAGATCAAGTGACCACACAGCTAGAATTGCCCATCCTGAACCGGATTCTGTAGACTCACCGAGTCATAAGGTCCGGTGGGCCAGCAGGAATCCATCAAAAGGTGGAAATTATAGGGGCGCCTGGGTGGCTCAGTCGGTGAAGCGTCTGACTCTTGATTTTGGCTCAGGTCATGACCTCATGGTCCATGAGTTTGAGCCCCGCATCAGGCTCTGTGCAGACAGCTCAGAGCCTGGAGCCTTCTTGGGATTCTGTGTCTCCCTCTCTCTCTTTGCCCCTCCCCCATTCACGCTCTGTCACTCTCTTTCTCTCAAAAATAAATAAGCATTTAAAAAACGTTTTTAAAGGTGGAAATTATACATCTAGATAAGCACAAGTAGGGTCAGAAGGAACAAGTAGGTTGTGCGAATGTGTGAACGGGTGGTCCATATCCCCTGGGGTCCATCCCATTTACACTGGCTCTCCTCCACCTCCATGGGCTGCATGGGAGGATCCTTATGACCAGGGGAGAGGAAAGGGCCGAGTTCCTGGATGGCTCAGCTTACGTCAGAGGGCGTCAAAAACAAGATGGCAGCTACGCTCTTTGGGAGCATCCCTGAAATAGCCGGGAGGCAAAATTCTCTCAGGGATCGAGAGATCCAGGCAGCGCAGCTGGTCACCCAATTATGGACAAAGAAGAGGCCCAAGGCAAGAATATACAAAGATCTGTGGGCAACCACGAGTGGCCCAGCTGGTTAGTCAGGGCCTGGAAGGAGAAAGATTAGAAAGTCAGGGACAAGGAGATCTGGATGGAACCACAAAAGAATGTCACACCCTGATGCCCACCAAAGAGTGTCCACTGTGGAAGAGGGTTTGAACAACAAGCTAGACCGAATGACTCTACAAGTTCATGTTAACCACTCCACAGCTGGGATAAGGGATATATGAACAAAGATGGAGGTCATACATGGTGCGAGAGCAAGAGCTTCCCCTCACCAATTCTCATTTAGCTGCTATTGCTGCCGAATGTCCATCCTGCCAGCCACAGACCGGCCCTGAGCCCTGACACAGCACCCTCACATGAGGAGACCGCTGTCCACTTGGTACAGTTGGATTTGACCAGGACCACACACATCATCAGTCTGGGTTGGCCTGGCCTGGCCGTGGGACCTTGGCCATTATCTGCGGGCTTACAAAGCATTTATTTCATCCGCCTACAAAGAATCCTATCAACATTACGGCAGGCCAACGGACTTACTTTATAGAAAAGGAAGGAAGGCCTGGTCACAAATAACCCACCTGTCCTGTTACATACCGTGCCACCCAGAAGCCTGAGAGAGAATGCCTCTCGAAGATGCTGCTTGTAGATGACACCCTGTGAGATTGGGTGTCATTCTCCAGGGAGCACGTATGGCCTAAATCAATCACCATTACAGGGTGATGTGTCCCACAAGGCTGAATAGGAGTGGCCACACTTACCAACACTCTCAGTGACCCACCTTGGGAGTTTGGGCCTCCCACCTCCATTACTCCTGGCAAGGAAAAGAGTCGCCATCCCTGCAGGGGTTATTGATGTGGTCATTAGGAAGAGGTAGGACTAATGTTGCACAAGAGAGCAGGGGAAAACACACTCAGCATCTGTGTGTTCTACAGGGAGACTCTTGTTTCTTCTGTGGCCAGTTCTAATGTGTAGGGGATAGGCTTAGGAATCCCCTGGGCTTACACCAATGGGTTAACAAGGCACAAAGAAATACCAAGTCATAAAATGCTCACACCCAACTTTGGGTAAACCAGATTGGCACTCTAAGAATGGGGGGGGGGGGGTGGTGCAAAGACACTTTGAGAATAGGGAGGCACAAAGGTGCCAGAAATAAGGAGGTGTAAAGGCACCCCAAAATAGAGAGTTGTTGTCTCCTGCTTGTAGGGAAAGCCAGTTTTCAATAAATAAGAATGAAGGCAACACAGACACAAGCAAACATTTTTTAAAAAGAGTCTTAATTGAAGTCATTATTTGGGGTATCCCAGATCCTCTGGTTCCTTCCTTCCTTGGATCTAGTTGTTCAGTTTTCTTTTTTTTTTTTTAATTTTATTTATGTTTTTTTAATGCTTATTTATTTTTGAGAGAGAGAGAGAGAGTGTGTGAGCAGGGGAGGGGCAGAGAGAGAGGGAGACACAGAATTGAAGCAGGCTCCAAGCTCCGAGCTGTTAGCACAGAGCCCAAGGCAGGGCTCGAACCCACCCACCGCGAGATCATGACTTGAGCTGAAGTCGGGCGCTCAACCGATTGAGCCACCCAGGTGCCCCTCTATGGTTCATTTATATCACAAGTCTGTAAGATACCACCTTGTCCTAAAAAATATCCCTTTAGTGTTCAAGCTCGTTTGCATCAAGGCTCTGAGCGTTGTAACCAAGAGGTCCTAGCTAACACAAAAGTCTAACTCAAGCCTTGCTATCTTTATGAAGCCGAATATGATGATCGATCCTCCTCTCCGACTGTCTGTGTCATATGCCTCCGTGCATGTTTCGATCTTGCATTATTCTCTTAGATTTTCATGTTTTGTCTTCTCCAGCTTATCAGCACTTTGAGGACCAGGCGTTCCTGATGCCCCACTTTTGTCAGGGTCCCTGTGTGTCAAGCTTCCTGGCAGAAGGAACCCATTCCTTTTCTCTGCAGTTAGGAACCCTCCCTTCTACTTCCCTGCAGGCCTCAGATCAGTCAGGCGGGGGACTGTCTCCCTCCACGAGAGGAAAGAGAGGAGACCATCCTAAGCTGACACCGAGTTGCTAAGACCCTTCTTGGTTTTGGTGCCTTTTTGGAATCTTCCTTATTACTTCCATTCCTTAGGGCTCACTGATACCTGGGACTTTCGACCACCTGTCTTGTTTTCCCCTCTTACAGGAGATGCTTGGTACCTCAATCAATCGATCGATCGATCAATCATGAAAAATAAAGCCCAGGCTGTGAATCACGGGTCCTGGCTCTGATCCCGGGGCTGTGTGGCCGTAGACAGTCTCTTGGATCCTCAATGCACCTATTTCCTCATCTGGAATGCCATGACGCATGCTTCCCGTGGGTCGGGCACAGCACCTACATCATTCCTGAGTACCCTAACAATGTGATGCGTGTGCGGTAAGGACCCCTGGACTTTGGGAACATATTGCCCCAGAATCTCCAGGTGGAGTCACAGCCGTACCCCACCCCCATGTCTACACTCGGCCCTGTTTCCACAGCCCCGCTTGCTCTGGCCAGCCCCAAGCTGCCGGGGCTCCCTGGCTCCGGCCTGAGAACCCGTCTGGACTCATGGCCTTCTGATTCAGCATCATGTGAATCTGTGAGACTTTAGGCAAATCTCTGCATCTGGGCTTCTTCCCAGAAGACTGAAAACCTTACAGATGTGATATTTAAAATGGGTTTCGCTACTTGCTACGTCGAGAACAGTGTTATTTCAGGGGATGGATAGAACAGCCATTTTGTGACGCTTAGAGAGAAGGATTTAAAAACGCACATAATGAAGCGGTTATAAGAGTGATACCCATTTAAAAACATAAATAAGCAAGATGGGTTTGGGCTCCTACGGAGGGCACAGGTACAGAGCACCCAGAATCATCGGTTCCTTGCAGCGGAAGGGACATTTGTCATTTTCTTCTTTCTCTTGGTTCCATCCGTTTCAGTCAGAGGGGCATCCACTCAGGGAAGAACACTGGGATCTTTCTGGGTTCGGAGGAGAGCTGGAACGTTGGAAGTGACCCTTTTGGAAGAGCGACAAAGTGGCTCATGGATTTCGCGCTTTCAGCCTGGGGCTGGCAGATGAGATACGCAGAGAGAGAGAGAGAACTGGCACCAGACGAGCCGGGAGGCCTATTTTTGGAGGAGGCATGGGGACAGCCACCTCCTGAGTCCGTGAGAGAACGTTTCTCTCTCTTCTGAAAATACTCTTTAATGTCTCCATGATCCACTTTCCCAGGAAAGTGGCTGCTGCCCTTCAGAGCAGCTATAAATAGCCGTCACCGGTTGGGATTAAATAAGGCAGCCGGATGAGGATAAGGCAGCCAGGTGCACTGGGCAGCACACGGGGAGAGAGGAGGGCGTCGCAGGCCCCGCTCCTCAAAGGCCAGCGGGTGGGGGGACAGGAGTGACACTCCCTGGGGAAACTTCGGAACAGATCCCAGGACTCCGGTGCCCGCATGGCCTCCCTTGCCCGAGGGAACAGCACCAAGCACAGAAGGGGACCACGATGCAGTTGCACACGGGCTGGCGCAGACGTGTGCCCACAGCGGCTGCTTAGCTGCTGTCAGGAAACGCTGGTCCGAGCAGGGGTGAGCACGGGGGGTGGCACAGACTCAGCGCTGTCCCCTCAGGACCCAGCCTCCTCCTTGGCCTCCTTCGAAGCGCACCCTCACCCATCGAGCGGCTCATCCGGGCTTGTGTTTCTGAACGACAGCGCGTGCGTCCCCCTTGGCAAAGATCAACAGAATGCAGGAAATTGTTGACCACGTGCCCAAGTCATCTGGGGCCCAGCGATCAGGGACCCCGGCTTGGAACAAGTCAACAACCCCGCGGCGGCCCTGCCCCCTCCCGTATCGCTGAGCCTCTGTTCCTATTACCATCAGGACATATGTGTTCTGTCTGCCCATTTTTCTCCTTCTTGATTGGAGACGCTAACAACTGGGAGAGACGCGCTTCCAACCAGAGGTGACCTCCGCCCAGGAGAGGAGGAGGGGTTCGGCCAGACTCCCTTCTGTCTGCTCCTTCAGGGAAGCCCAGGGAAGCCCTTTCCACCGGGGGGCAGGGTTGGGGTACACAGCTCCCGCTCTCCTCAAGCCCACAAGAGAAACACCACGGACGTTGTGCCACCAACAGCATTTTCCAGGATGCAGCAAGGTTTCTGTCTTCTATTCCCACAGAACTTCCTGTCCTGGATGTTCTGCCACCAAGCAGAAAAAGACAGAAAACCGGGGCACCTGGGTGGCTCAGTCTGTTAAGCGTCTGACTTCCGCTCAGGTCCTGATCCCACGGTTCACGAGTTCGAGCCCCGCGTCGGGCTCTGCGCTGACCGCTCGGAGCCTGGAGCCTGCTTCCGATTCTGTGTCTCCCTCTCTCTCTGCCCCTCCCCTGCTCACACTCTGTCTCTCTCAAAAGTAAATAAACATTAAAAAAAAATTTTAAATCAGAAAACCAGAAGCGGGTGCAGGAGCGAGCTCACGCATGAAATTGTTCATCCCTGGTGTAACGTGTGTCCGGCCCGTCCCTGGTGTAGGTTTCAAAACGTAACTTTGGGAACATTCATGGTGACCGTCAGAGGTCACGGGGGAATCTGCTACATCTGTCCCCTGACCTTATTCCCTCCTCCACACCGGCACAGGCCAGCACTGGTGCTAGTGAACCCGGCTGAAGATAAACAAGTCCAGGAGAAGGGAAGCCGGTCTCTGTGTTTTAAAGTATCGTCCTATTTACTAATGGTCTTGTCCGAGCCATTTTCAGCAGGGCTGGGAAAGCTGTGCATTTGGATCACAGAGGATTTCCTTTCCAGGGGTAGGAACCATTCAGTTGCAATTTGAGGACTTGCTTGGGGGTGAAGATACACCTGGAACTAACAGGGGCTTATGGCTTTACATTCATACTGACGTGAATGGTCTGATACCAGATCCTTCCAGCAGGATTTGATGAGTCCGGTCCCTGATAGGAGGGAAAGAGATAAAAGATACAGAAGGGGGCAACTGTATCTGTCAAACCCACATCCAGCCAGGGCCAGCCTGCAGATGGCCCTTTGTGGGGCATCCTTGGTTAAAGCCTGGAGTTGTTTTCCTGGAATTAGGAATGTAGAAATGTTCCTGTATCTTGTTGGTGGAATGTTTTTGTCGGGGCGAGGGGGCTGGAGAACACTTTCCTTGCATCCCCTAGGCTTTGATACATGTGTTTCCGTTTTCCATTGTCTCGAGCTACTTTGTAAATTCCCTTTCCATTTCCTCTTTGACCCAGTGACCGTTCAAGAGTGTGGTATTTCGTTTCTGCGTATTTGTGAATTTTCCCACTGGACTTGTGGTTTCATTCCACGGTGGTCCAAAAACCTGCTTGGAATGATTTAGCTCTTAAATTCGTCAAGGCTTGTTTTGAGATCAGCCGTGTGACCTATCCTGAAGAATGTTTCATGTGCGTTTGAGAAGAATGTGCGTCCTTCTGCTGTTGGGTGAGAAGTTCTGTATAGGCATGTTAGGTCCATGTGGTCCCGCTTCGGGGGGGAGCCTGGGGGCCCCTGTCCAGAGGAACTCAGCAGTATAGACTTGGGGTAGCTCGATCAGCTGCGGACAGCCTCCCGGTCTTCAGTGGCCAAGGCTGTGGGTGTCTGCGGTGGAGGCGAGGACTGCCGGGGTCCTCCTGCACCCCTTTTCTTCGGCAAGGGGTAGTCACAGCCAAGGAGACCCCTCTTGGTGTTGGGATCTGAGGCAGAGGCATGTGACCAGTACCTGCAGAGTCAAGGTCTGGGGCGTGGGCAGATGTGAGCCGGCCGTGACACGGGGCTCTGGGTTGCAAACACTTTTGGGTGTGAGTTTTCTCTTCGGTTTACCTGTCATCCTACCGAGCATGGGTTTGAGAAAGGCTGGTACAGAAAAATATTCACTTCACGGGGGGGGGGGGGGGGGGAGATACCCACAGCCTTCTGCCCTTTATAACTTAAAGCCCTGATTAGCAACGTGTCCTGGAGGAAATTGCACCCTGATCACAGAACAAATGCTGCGGGTATATACATTTTTGCGAGCGGTGAACAAAGATTCTAAAACAAAACGGGAATAAGTAGGCCATCATAAATACTAAGATTAGCTTCATGAAAGCGCTCGGATGTGTTACTGTTCTGGGATCTGCCGATGGTGCCCAGAATTAAGCCTTTTGTTCTGCACACTTTTGGTTAAGAAAATCTTGTTATCCATTTATAATATGCTCCGCCAAATAGGGTATGACTCAGGGCCTCCCATGCTCGCACTTCCCACGTGGAATTTGATGTGACATTCAAAGCATTTAACAATCAGCTGGCGTGAGCAGTCACCGGGCATACCGACCCGGACCAGCACGGAGCCTCGTGTGCCCCTGCTGAATATTGTCTCCACTCAGCGCTGACCTGTGGCCCCGGCTTTTAGACGGAACAGGCAAAATGATTTGATAAATACCAAAAGTCCTTAGCCCAGATATTCCTGTAACAGCAGTCATTAGTGTGAATGATGGCATCGCACTGTTGCATCCACACGACTCCCGAAACAGAATGCTACGGGCACCGGTGACAGTCACAACAAAGTTTATTGCAACGAGAGGCACGGCCGACCCACCGGGACCAACACTTTTGATCAGAGTGCGGCCTCAAACAGCCGGGGTGCAGAGTTTTTACAGCCGATCACATCGCTTTATCATCACCTGGGAACAGAACAGAGAAATAGTTCCCAGATGGGTTAGAAACAGTTCCCGGATGGGGTGATTATTTTAGACTTTCTGCCGTTAAGTCTCAACCAGTGGATCTCCTTGACCCTGCCTCTGATGCTCTTTTCTTTGAACTTTTGTTTCCTTGATTGGTGAAGCCTAATTTACAAGAGTAGGAAGCGTAATTTACAAGAGTGAAGCAAGGCTGTTATCTCTTAACCTTCAGTGTCAAAACAAAGCTATTATGTTTCAAGCTACAGTGTCAACACAAAGCTGCTATCTCTCAAGCTACAGGTTAGCCCTACACTACAATTTAACCTTTACAGCATCTCTAGAAAGCTCGACCTGAAAGAAAGGATAAAGTCCACGGCAGAGTCATGGGCATGTTTGCTACCGAAAAGGACCTCACTGTAAAGTGGCTTCCTGTCACGAGGAGATACACAGCTTGTTGGTAAAAATCACCTTGTGGGGGGTGGGGTGGGTAAAGTTACTTTTCATTCCGTCTGAAACCCTTTTTGTTTTGCTTAGATATATTTGAAACCTTCCCAGGGAAGATAATTTCTCTTTGGTTAGATGCCTTTAAGAAGTTGCAAGTAGAAACAGTTTGGTAAAATGCTGAGGCCTGTAAGTAAATGAAGAAATCTGTTTCATCCTAAAATAAGCGTTATTTGGTGGGGGTGGGGGGAGGGAGACGGGAGAGCATGCTGGGCGAGGTGGCCAGACAGTGCGTATCCCAGCTTCGCAGTGATTACGGGGTGGGGGATAAAACACCTCGCTCACACCATCTGTGTGGGTGTGGCAAATGCTGGAATGAACCCTGGGAGAAACCCACAGATTTCCATATGCATCCCTGCAGAGCCAGGCTAGTTTGATGGTGACTTCCGAGCGGGGGCCTAAAATATCTGATCCTGGTGGATTTCATGCCTCCCTGCCCCACCCCAGCCCAGCCCAGTTCCCGGCCAAGGGGAGGGCACGGGTGGTGAGGGCACCTGGCCGAAGTCACAGGGAAGTTGTGATTGGCATTCTGGAGGCCTGAAAGGGCCAGGATTCAAGGGTGAGGCAAAGCAAAATTTTGAAAGTGATGATGAGAATTCTTCCTTTTTCTGGTGGAGGTTTTTCTTCAGTCTGTTGACTTGGCTGTTCATGCTTGTGGCCGTTCAGCAGGTCTGGGGTGGGGGGGAGGGGGCTCGAACCTCACACATTCTAAAGAAACTAGCCCTTGGAGACGGGTTCTAAGCCCCTTCGGATATGCCGCCTGGTAAGACTACTTTTGTATACCCAGAGCTTTGGCCACAGCAGATAGTCCATGGTAGTAACAGCAGGATTTGTGGTGGGGACCTTGGGCCATGCCATATCAGTTTGAGTCCTGGAGACGGACGACTAAGGTCGGCCATGTGGGTGTCCCACACTGATGTGACCAGCCCCCACGGTCAGTGCTCCATGCGTGCTGTCACCGGTCATCGCTGGCAGAAGTAACTGCTGTCTACACAGCTCGGGGACAGAGCACACCT
This sequence comes from Panthera onca, assembly GCF_046562875.1. Classification (NCBI taxonomy): domain Eukaryota; kingdom Metazoa; phylum Chordata; class Mammalia; order Carnivora; family Felidae; genus Panthera; species Panthera onca. Next base: position 71,266,760 of record NC_138349.1, read on the forward strand.
GAAAGCTTGAATCTGGCTCCTCCTGGACCTCATCCCCTCACGCCTTTTCCCTTTGCTGCTTTGAATCTGCGTCTTTTCACCGCAGCGAACCATAACCGTGACTGTTAACAGCTTTGCCGGGTTCCGTTAAGTCCTTCTGGCGAATCGCGGGCACCCCTTCTGTCTAAAGGTGTGGTCTTTCCATTTATCTCGAGGGTGGTCTCGGAGACCCCTGATCACCATGTTGTTTTATCGCCAGCACAGACCGTCTTCCTCCCAATAGCCCCCCAGATAACCGTGAAATACGTTGCCCTCCCTCCTTCTCTTTCATCACTTCCATGCTGTCCAGCTGGCCTCCGGATCCTGCAGAATCAAAGATGAGCCCCCTCCAGGCCCGCGTCAGCCTTGACCGAGCGGCCAGGGTGTCTGCGTGCACTGCTGTGAGCGAGCCTAATCTCGCCCCCCAAGGATAATATTGTGAGGCCAGGGCACCTGTGTCCCACCAGGCACAGCCCGTCTGTCAGGTGGGTGGCTTCCTCTTTGACTTTCTAGTTATACTCAAGTCTACCCCGCCCCCTGCGCCCTGACCTCCAGACTCTGTTCTTACTCCGTGGCTCCCGTCTTCCCCGAGAGCCGGACCCTCTTCTCCCCGTCCCCAGGGGCCTCCTGGCCAGTCACATGCATCCCCGTCTGAGCGCCCCTGATCCAGGCTGCCCGCTAGCACACTGCCTCCAGGTCCCTGCCTTGGTGGCAACCAGCCCGGAGCCCCTCCTCTGAAACATATGGAGCCAGGGGCAGCATCGACTAAACCTCAAACCTCAGGAAGAGATTTTCCAGCCAAGTGTTATTCCTACCTTGGCCTCCGTCCGTGGCGGGCAAGGTAAGGTGGCCTTTGTTCCCGGAGGACTTGGAATCGCTGATCTAAGAAGTGGATGAGTATTCTCGGGTGCCGGGGGCAGGCGTGGGGGGGGGGGGGGCTCGCTGAGCTGCCTCAGGCTGCGGGTCCCTTCCCCAAGCTGCCAGCGCAAAGCCTACTCATATTTCTGGTCTCCATTTACGTGTTAATTTCCCCAGGGAAACCTTTTCAGGGCGGTGGAGGTCAGGCCCCTTTGGTCTCTGCTTTTGTGAAGACATGATCTTTTCCCTCCAAGAGTTCAGCTGTGTTTGTAATTATTGCGTCAGTGTCCCTCCCCCCCTCCCCCCCCCAATTGCGGGCTCCGTGGACGCTCGATCTCATTCTGCTCCCCATTGTACCCCACGATCCAGCACAGTGCCTGGGACGTAGTGGAGTGCTCAAACATATTTCTTCTTTAAAAATTTTTTAATGTTTATGTATTTTTGCGAGAGAGACAGAGCATGAGCAGGGGAGGGGTGGAGAGAGAGGGAGACCCAGAATCCGAAGCGGGCTCCAGGCTCCGAGCTGTCAGCACAGAGCCCGCCATGGGGCTCAAAACCACCAACCGTGAGATCATGATCTGAGTCGAAGCCGGACGCTTAACCGACTGAGCCACCCAGTCGCCCCTCAAATATATTTCTTGGACTCAGGGTGAAGTGTAGGAACCATGTCACGATCGCCTTCTGGTTTTGTTTTGTTTTGTTTAATTAATTCAATGTTCCCCTCCCTATAGGTACGCTCAGCTTTCATAATCTTTGGCTCTTGTGATTTGATCATCTGTTTACAACCTTAAAGACATTAGAGAAGTGATTCGTTGCCAAGGTAACCCTTTCACAACCGGCAAAAAAGGACAGGCCTGCACGGATCAGCCACCCTCCTCCTCCACACCTCTTTCCTGACTGCTCAAGGGAACAGAGAGCTAATGCGGAGGGGAGGGAGTTTCTCCTTGCAAAAGTGGCTGGAGAAAATTCTGACACGCGGTACAAGCTGGATGAACTCGGAGGACATTATGCTGAGTGAAATAAACCCATCACAAAAGGGTGCATGCTGTGCTATTCCGCCTACATGAGTTTCCAAGAGGAGCCGAATTCATAGAGATGCCAGTGGAATGGTGGAAGCCAGGGGCTGAGACGGGGCAGGGGGATCCTCGTTGACTGGTACATAATTACAGTTTGAGAAGAAGTCCTGGAGGCGGACGGCGGTGACAGTGGCCAACGATGTACCTGATGCCGCTGAAACGTACACATAAAGGGTCAAATTAGAAAATTGTCTGTTGTCTATATCGGCCACAATAAAACAAAATGAAGAAAGAAAGACGGATGGTGAGAGCCTTCCAGCCCATCAGGGATTTGAAGGAAACAATCGGTGCTTTCTTGTTTCAATACTGCAATCAAAGACGTAGGCACGCAGGCTCTTTGTTCTTCATTAACCCTCAAACACCCCAGAAGCGTACCCATGACCTATCTCAGGAGGCTAAGATAACTGAGGTTGTGGGAGTCGAGGAACCGTCTGGAGGTTACACACCTGCTAGGAGGTAGAGGCCAACCATAAGTCTGTCTGATGCTGGGGCTCCTGGGTGGCTCAGCCAGTTGAGAATCTGAATCCTGATCTCAGCTCAGGTCCGTGAGTTCAAGCCCCGCGTCGGGCTGCACGCCGTCCGCGCAGAGCCTGCTTGGGATTCTCTCTCTCCGCGCCCCCTCTCCCCCCTCTCCTGCACATGTGCTCTCTCTCAATAAATAAAGAAACTTAAAAAAAAAATCTGATGCTACTGAGGCTGGCCGCTCAGAAACGGGGCAGCAAAATCCGCCCTCACAGCTATTCCAGGCTTGAACGTGCTCCAGTCCTGTAGGTTTCATTCCTCCTCCGTAAATGCGCCCCCTGCGTCACACACCCTGCCTCTGCAAAGGATGTTGACCCTTTCCCTTGTTTGGTAATGTGGGATCCCTGTAATTCTGCAAATTTGCTACAAGGCAGACTCAAATGCCAAGGGGGCAGGCTGAATATCCCCAGAAAGCAAGGGTTCCCCAGGAGAAGCTGGGAAGGAATCTCCCACAACAAACGCTTTTAAGTGAAAGGCGAAGTTCCCAGGCCACCCTCTCCGATCCTTCCCAAGGTTGTTAGCACGGCGTCGGGCAGTGCGGGTGCTTACGCTGTTCATAGTGACGTGGTATTTGGAGAGGAAACAAGGAGTAGGCTTTCTCTTTCGTACGTACTTGACTTCAGAATACCTCCTCAAGTATCCAAACCCTAGGTCCAATCATGTCCACCCCAACAAGTGATATCACATAATCCTCTCTGAGACTGGGAGCCAGAGGGGGTTATATGATAGCTGATAGCTGCCTTCCTTAAGTTACTCCAAGCCCCCAAAGGGCCCTGACTTCTGATCTTTGGGGTCCTGATATCAAAGCTCCCAATCCCGTATTTTCCCCACGACTGCTTTCCAGAAGTGCCTGTGCAGATGATGTTTTCCCCCAAGCGGGAGAAAGCAGCTGTTAACTAACTTGACTAGACCCAGGGAGAGAGGTTGCCAACACAAGCCAGTCAAGTCTCTGTGGCTCAGAGTAGACACCGAGAGGATGCCAAGCGGTGGCGGCTGCGGTTGGTGCTGTCGCGGCAGGTGTGGGCACAGAAAACAGCCGAGGACAGGGGACCAGAGACCCCGGAGAGACACATGGGGCGCTAGAGAAGAGCCGAAATGAATCTCAGGACTCAGGGCCCCAAGAGACGGGGTCAGGAGCGTCTCCGGGGCCAGGCAGCCTGTTGGGGTAACTTGGGACTGTCCAGAACTGGAAAACTCTCAACTGTAACACACACACACACACACACACACACACACACACAAAAGTGATAGATGTTCAATGTCAAAAATTCAAACAACAGAGAAGGGGGAGAGTAAAACAGGAAGGGGTTGAGTCCCCGCCTTCCTGTTCAAGCAATTTCTCTCCTTTCTCTCCTCTCCCCGGGGTAACCGCTATGAGCTACCAGCAGTAAACATATACCCTCTGGTCTTTTCTCCGGGTATTTGGAAACATGTAGAGACCTCTTCCTCCCAAATCAGAGGTCACTTGAAATGTTACATTCCTTTATTTTTTTTTTTAAATCAAATTTAAATCTGACGCCAAGCCCTCATCCTCCGTCACTGGGGCTTCCTCGCCCCAAGAATGACACAGGGATCCCGGGATCCCATGCCAGCCAAGGAGGACATCCCCCATCGTGAGCCCAGGGGTCCTCTCAGATCCAGTGGCCCGCTGATTCTGTGTCTCAGGAGCACTGGCATCTTTGGCACACTGAGGTACCCACTCCCTGGGTCGTGCCCCGCAGGGCCCATGGGGATCCATCCTTGCTGATGTTTGCTATCCCTGGGGCAGTATCAGGTTTTCCTCTGCTTCCAAACCCTTACCTTCTGCTCTTTTCAGATGGCGGGAAAGTTCGTGCCAGCTCTTGCTTCTTTTTTTTTTTTTTTTAATTCTTTTTAAAAAAATTTTTTTGATGTTTATTTATTTTTGAGAGAGACAGAATGAGAATGTGGGAGGGGCAGAGAGAGAGAGGGAGACACAGAATCCAAAGCAGGCTCCAGGCTCCGAGCTGTCAGCACAGAGCCTGACACGGGGCTCGAGCTCACAAACCGTGAGATCACGACCTGAGCTGAAGTCAGATGCTTAAAGAACTGGGGCCCCCAGGCACCGAGGACACACACACACGAATATAACGGGATCACACAAAGGGCTCCCACTCTACGTAATATTCTCTAGCTCGCTTTTTTCACGGAAGAATATCCGAGACATGCTTCTCTGCCAGTATCTTTACATCAACATCTCCTTTTTCAAACAAAACGAGCAGTTTTTTTTATTCCCTAAGTCATTGTGCCATTTCTCTCTTAATGGGGATGTGGGGGTTCTTTCAGAAAAAACACCTGCTATGCCGCAGTTGTCCGAGTATCTCTAAGTGCACACACACGTATTTCTGTAGAGGAGAGACCCAGAGGGCAATGACTGGATTAGATTGGTGGGCATAGGCTCTCTGTCATTAAATGAGTATTGCCAACTCTTTCAAAAGTGCTGAACTGGGGCGCCTGGGTGGCTTAGCCGGTTAAGCGTCGACTCTTGATTTTGGCTCCTGATCTCCCAGTTCATGGGTTCGAGCCCCGCGTCAGGCTCCACACTGACAGTTTGGAGCCTGCTTGGGATTCTCTCTCTCTCTCTCTCTCTCTCTCTCTCTCTCTCTCTCTCTCTCTCTCACACACACACACACACACACACACACACACACATTAAATAAATAAATAAATATTAAAAAATAAAATAAAAGTGCTTGACCAATTTATGCCTCCACAGGATCTAAACACACCAGTTCCCATGCCTCCTTACCCGTTGTGATCCTTTTCCTTCTAAAAATCCATCTTGGGGGGGAAAAACAGCCCCGTATTGCCATTTCGTTTTGCATTTCCCTGATCGCTGGAGGAATTGAGTGTCTTTTGAACCTTGCTGGCCATATCTGTTTCTTCCTTATGAAGGATCTCCTGGCCTCATCTGTTAGGTTTTAAAAACCCCGTTCTTACTGACTCTAAAGAGAAGGCACGTGTCTAGTTCATGGATGCTAAACCTTTGTCTTCCCTAAGTCACGGTGTTTTATTCCGGTTCTTCCTTTATCTGCCCACCGTGATGGGGACTCCGACCTAATTGGTAAAGGGTGGGCAAAATCAGTAAATGTTTCAGAGCTCCAGCAACCGATTCTAATCAGCCAGGATTGAGAGCCACCGGTGCAAAGAATAAAGTAGGCACCAGGAACCGGAAGAAGTGAGCAGCGTCTCAAGTCATTGAGATATCAACACGAAGCCATTGTTACACCAGCCCTTGCCATCTCCCTGGTTTTTTTCTTACGTTCTGTTTCATGCACCATAAGGAGTTTCTCTCCAGCCTGACCCCCTTTCAGCAGCATCCCATTGCCTTTACAATGAAACCCAAACTTCTCACCCTGGCTCCAAGGTCCTGCACGACCCGGCCCCCGTCTATCCAGCATCATCTTAGCCACTCCTACCCCAGCTCCCTCTCCATCAGTCACTGTTTTCTTCTCTGCGACCTCACCAAGGGCTCTGTTCCCACTCTCCTCTCACCTGCACCTGCTGCTCTCTCCTTCCCTCTCCCCTCCCCTCCCCCTTCTCTCTTGCACAGTGTACTCCCTCTCATTCTGTCTCCACAACCCTTTGGAGATCTCTAAGAGACACCCCCCCCCCCATTATTCTCCACCACACCCTGTTTATTTCCTTCATGACCTACTGCGATTCATGATTATTTAATGTACTTATTTATTTGGGGTTTGGAAGCAAATCGCCCCACTGACACGTAATTTCCACGGGAATGGCCACCAGGACATTCCACTGCCTGGCACGTTTCTTGGCACATTCTTTGGTCACCATGTGTGAAGTGATTGGATCGTAGCTTGGCCTGCCAGTGTCCCTTCCACACGCAGCCCTCCCCATGGCAGAGAACGATGGCTGAGGAGAAGAGAAGGATGTGGCCCTCGGGCTGCAAGGTGTAACGTGCCTGATGTTGTCTCCCCTACGGCCCACGTGCCTCTTGGTTTCCCAGGTCACCGACGGGCTGGCGCATCTCAGAAATCAGTGGGTGCCCGGGCCTCTGCTGAAGTTCAAGAGTACCCAGCCCCTGCCCACCAGCCCCCAGTCGGGGCCATTGCTCTCTCTGACTGTTCCCTTGACACCCACTGTGCGACACCTGGACTTCTCTGTCCTTCACCTTCTGCATATTGAAATTAGAGGGGTGAAGGGAGGGTGAGAATGTTCCTCAGAAACACTTTGTCCTTTTTCTGCGGTGGACTTCAAGCTCCCAATAGAAGCCACACACGGTCCCCCTCAATTTTCTGTTCTCACAACCACATATGTAGGAAAAGTCTAAGGCATCTCAAAGGATCCGGATGCCAGACCTTCACTAGGTCTTTCCAGAAGCCCTTAGTAACCAGCCAGGGGAGGGGCAAGGCTGCTGCTCCCTGCTGTCCCCTGGGGAGGGGACCTTCTCGGAGCGAGCGCCCCACAGCGCTCAGTTATGAGCAAAACGTCTGCCCAGCGTCTGAGTGCAAACCATCCTGTCACTGTGGGTTGCTGAACATGCCAGACTTGCCTGCGACAAGTTGTCACGTCTCTTTAGAGTGACAGCCTGCAGCCCATCAGTCTGGAAAATAGGAAGTTTACCTCCAGGAGAACACTGAGAAAATTGACCACCAAATACCGCTGGCTACACCCAGCCTGATGGGTGTTCTCGGCTGGAACGTGGCATTGGTTAGCGAATGTACGTGCTGCTTCAAGGCGACCAGGGACAGAGTTGTGGATACGACGACAGGAAATTTGTCCCTCCACCTGAGGCTGTTTTCTAGTAAATCCTGGGTCCTCTGGGAAGGGTTTCCATCTGAGGGAACCAAGGTTCGCCCTTTGGGATATAACCTCTGAAACACCAGTCATAATTCCCCTTATACCGAAGCCCAGGATATTTCCCGAGGTAATCCACAAGGCTCCCCCGTTTCCGGGTGGGGAAGCATTTATTACCTGGAGAGACCCTTGGGAATGTATGGTTTGCACAGTAGTGATTACTATCAGTCAGCTCAGCTTATTTCCATTTCTTTCTTTCAATGTTTATTTTATTTTTGAGAGAGAGAGCATGAGTGGGAGAGGGGCAGAGAGAGAGGGAAACACAGGATCTGAAACAGGCTCCAGGCTCCGAGCTGTCAGCACAGAGCCCAACGCGGGGCTCGAACTCATGAACTGCGCGATCATGACCCGAGCCAAAGTCGAAGCTTAACCGACTGAACCACTGGGCGCCCCCCTCAGTGTATTTCCATTCCTCAGCAGAGCCACACGGTCTCAGGGGAGCACAAAAGAAGTGTGACTAACACACCCTGTCCCTCCCACACTCCTATGCCTCCACCGTTTTTTTAAAATCCTCCTTCGATTAGCTTTTCCACAGCCCCTCACTGTGTCTCGAGAGAGGGTCTTGGCTGGACCTCGGGTTATTTCACACTCCGTTGCCGATAACGTCATCACCCCCCCAGGCCCTTGCGCCCATGCCCCCCAGCCCCCCCCCCCCCCCCCCCCGTTCCTGGGTTCCAGTGGACCATGGGAGTCACCTCCTTCAGCCTAGATTCTGGCTTAAGGCTGAGATTTCTTTTTTTCACCCAAAAATAAAAATAACTTCACCGAGCTTCATAAAAGTGCAATTTTTTTTTCCAGTTGAATCGCCTACTTTATTGAATAAAGGGATTCAAGGAGAACTCCGGGAATGGTTATTAGCCACTAAAATGTCAAAGTTCTGCTTTCTCTGAAAAGTAATAATGAGGAAGCACTTTTACAGGGTTTCATATGGAAATTAGGTCTGGGCTCTCCCAACACTAGACTGACAGGTAGTTATCTCCTCCCTGCTTCCTTTGCCCTCTTGCTAATTTCATTACCCCCCCCCCAGAGTCAGCTAATATCTGAGGACATCGGCTTTGATGACTCCAGGTCCTTATCTTGAGTTCAAACCTCCCCTGATCTCCACATGGACGTTCTGCAAAAATGTCAGCTCGGTTCTTGGTTCAGACCTCGCCACCCCGGGTTTTCCTTCGTTCGTTACCCCCTGGTGTCCTGGAACACCCATCCCATTGCACCCACCATACGGCATTATAGCCCTCTGGGTCCCCAGTGTGACGGACGTCTGTGTCCACCACGTCCCCCTCCTCTTCTGCTAGGAGCTGGCCCCCCGCCCACCCCCGTGTGTGGCTGTCCAGGAACTGCCGTGCTCCTCTGCCCCTGCCCCCCGGGTCACAGTTCATTTGCCGGGGGTGGGCATTCAGGGCAAGGGAGGCCAGTTAGAGACCTACTCCAAGCCCCAAACCGGGTCACCTAAGGAAGGATGCTTTCTGGGGTAGAGGGGCGTAGACGATGAGACTCTAGAGAATGCGGCTGCCACGTGGAGGCTTCCAAGTGAAGCCAACACGTAGAGAAAGGAGGTGGAGAATCTTGTGCGGGGTGTTTGCATTCCTGAGGCTTGGATACAACCTACCTTTCTTGTTTTTTGCCTGCTGAGACTTTCCCCGGATTCTGTGAGCCCAAGCGAGTTGAGGCTGGGTTTTGCAGGTTTGTCTGCCTGCTTTGGGGAGGAGGGTTTATTGTTCTTAAAAAGAGGAGAGAAATGTTGTGGCGCTTGTCCCCTCACTCCCTCCACCCCTGGCGTCTAACACGGCACCTGGCACATACTAAATACCTGAGTAATGTTTTCAGTACTTTTTTCTTTTCCTTTGAATGCATAAATTCATGTCTTCTTCTTCTTATTTTTTTGTATGCCTTGCACCGACCACAGTGCTTGGTACACAGACAATGCTCAAGAAGGTTGACTGCCCTTGTCTTCAAGAGAGAGAGGGGAAAGAGCCTAACTCCAAGAGGTAGGGGCAAGAGATATAACAGAGGGGTGAACTGGACCATTATGCAATGGTAGAATCAATGAACGCCAGTGATTCAGTGCCTGTGGCGTGAATAGAGACGAATCAGGGATTCGCTCAGCAACTATTGTGATTTCTGGCTGTCTGGCTTTGGTAACTGGGTGAATGATGGTGCCCTCTACTATTTAGAGAATACAGGAGAGAAACACATTTCTTCTTTGTTCTCTCAAGGTCCCGTGTGTCTTTCTTCGGGCCAGGGAAGTTTCCAACCCTTCCCACTGTGCTCCAGAAACACAACTGCAGTCATCCTCAGTAATAAGCATCCACGAATACCTGCTCTGTTTAGAACGTGCGTAGCTATTTTTGGATTACCGTCGGTAAAGAAAAACATAGCCCACAAATTCCAAAATATCAAAATTCTAAAAATGAATAAGGGCTTCTTATGGAACTATAATTTCACTGGGAAGCAATGATTTTTCATTTGCAAGCTTAAAGACTTATCAGATGAGTAAAGATAAGCTCAGTGAATTTCATGCACCAAAAATTCACATTCAGTCCCTGCGAGAGAAGGGACTGGAAACGGGGCAACAGGCAAGTCAGGGTGTGGACACGTTCCTGCCACTCATGTGGCTACAGACGAAACCCATCACTTTTCTGTTTTAGAGAATATGAGCCTATCTGGGTGTGTTATCGATCTTTATTTTCCATCTGTCATTTGGGGTTCTTTGGAGATAAGTCAAGTTACTGTCTCAGAGGACCACTATCAATGTTAAATTGAAAAATAACCATAGGCTGAAAGGAAATGAAGGCTATGTCTAGAGGGGCGTGTGTGTGAGAAAGAGACACACACAGACAGAGACAGAGAGACAGAGAGGTGCAACTAGTCTGCTGGGGTAAGTAAGCTTGGATTCTATCACCACCTCACCTTTTGGGATGGAAGTTAAGGTTGGCTCCTTAACATGGAGCTGAGATTTCCAGCTACGTTGGCACTCTAAACTTATTTTGTGGGTGCCCACGGATAAATGTAGATTTCAGATAGATAATCCCAGTATCCTAAGCCAAGACCCTAGAACGTTGTTTGCAAAACTCTACGGCCCAACCTCTTCTCCCCCAGAGCACGAAGCAAACCCACTTCAAGCCTGGGTCTTCCCTCCCTGTCTGGGGTTTGGGACCACCGGACTCACCTAAGGTTATATGGCAGACAGTTTCTCCCCAGAGGGTAAACATCTAAGGTATGGATGTTTTGTGTATTTCAAATCTCCGGACAGAGAAACAATCAGCCACATTAGAGCTATGAATAACAACTCCCAGAGGGGAACGGGCACAGATGTCCTCACGGAAGTAGGAAGAAAAGGAGGGACACGAGAGTGAGCCGTGCGTCACCCGGGGCTGAGCCGGAAGAACACTTTCAAGGTTCTTGAACGCCTTGGGCCTGAGAACAAGAGGCCCATTTTGTGAGCATTACCTCCTTGCCCGAAAGAAAGTGCCCCCAGACCACAGCATGTATGAGACATCTGACCCCCGAGAAGTAATCCTATGTGATTTTTGAAGTAGACAGATCTCTCGGAAGAAGGTTTTCTGCCGGGTGAGCAGCTTTACGCACCTTGGTTTCATCTGACCTTGACGGGGGTGTGGGAGGTAGAGTTGGGTTTTATGTGACGGGCGCGGAGGAGAATACGTGTCTCAGAGTCTTATGTGATAAAGGATGATAAGGTAGAAGGTAGGGGGTCGCTATCCGCCAGGCCACTAGCGAGATAGGAAGGCTGAGCTGGCTGGAGCAGAGGCGTGTTTCAAGGAGATCGGAGGTAACCACAATAATGGCAAGCCAAAAGCGACAGCAGCCACAACTTACATCTACGGAGTGTTTACTAGGTGTCAGACATCCCGCTGACACTCTATATAGAGTGTCACTCTATATAGAGTGTCTATAGAGTATAGAGTTTTACAAATATTTTACAGAACCCTGGAGGACTCTATGGGTAAAAGCATGAGGACTGCCTCTGAGCTTTTTTTTTTTTTTAATGTTTATTTATTTTTGAGAGGGGGAGAGGGGCAGGGAGGGAAGGAGACACAGATTCCAAAGCAGGCTCCAGGCTCTGAGCTGTCAGCACAGAGCCGGACGCGGGGCTCGAACTCGGGAACCGCCGAATCGCGACCTGAGCTGAAATCGGACGCTTAGCCGACTGAGCCACCCAGGCGCCCCTGTCTGAGTTTTAAGTCGTTCTTACTCTGCTGGGCCCTCTGGCTTCTTGAAGATTGTATATCCATGTTGCAAGACTCAGTCAAGACTCTTGTATAATTTTTTCATAGAAAAAACTTTTTCCTGAACTTCTCGCCAAGTGGATCTGATTTCTCTTTCTTTTATACCCCGATTGTACCTACACATCCTTCTTTCCCAACGCCCATATCGTTCACTCCGTGCTCTGTTTATTTGCAGAGAGCCGGGGCCCGTGCGAGAACCAGTCGGACTTCCCAAGCTTCCTAGAACCTCCCCTAGCTCCGGACTTTAAAATTAACAAGGCCAATGTCACCTCACAGCTGTCCGAATGGCCAAAATAAAAACCACAAGACACAACAAGGGTTGGCGAGGGTGTAGAGAAAAAGGAACCCTCGTGCACCGTTGGCGGGAATGCAAACTGGTGCAGCCGCTATGGAAAAGGGTATGGAGGTTTCCCAAAGAGTTAAAAAGTAGAACTACCTTACCATCCAGCAATTGCACTACTGGGTATTTACCCCCAAAATACAGAAACACTGATTCGAAGCGATACGTGCACCCCTATGTTTATGGCAGCGTTATTTACAACAGCCAAACTATGGAAGCAGCCCAAGTGTCCACTGACTGATGAACGGATAAAGAAGTGGTATGTATTGATGAGGAAAGCAAAGGCAAGAGAAATGCAGCTTAAATGAAATGTCCTTCCAGCTTGCAGCCCACAGGCACCTGAAACAGGCAGAGCGTGACCTTCCGCAAGCAACTCATGGCTGCCTTCGTGCCTTGATATCTATATTTTATTAAAGACTAAGAGTAACCTTACCTTTTAAACATTGTTTTAAATGTTTGTTTATTTTTGATAGAGAGAGAGAGACAGAGCGTGGGTAGGGGCGGGGCAGAGAGAGAGGAAGACACAGAATCTGAAACAGGCTCCAGGCTCCGAGCCATCAGCACAGAGCCCGACGCGGGGCTCGAACTCACAAGCTGTGAGATCATGACCCGAGCTGAAGTCGGACGTTCAACCGACTGAGCCACCCAGGCACCCCGAGTCACCTTATCTTAATAACAGCTCGCCCCTCAAGGTCCTAAAAGCCTTGCTTCAAAATTCCTTAGACCTTTACCCTCTGTCCCCACTCCCTCCACAAACTTAAAAGAATAGTCAGTCATTCCTCACAATTCCAGGGCAGCTCTTTCTGCCCACGGGTTCGGTCCCCGTGCTGTAATAAAATCACCTTTTTGCAGCAAAAACATCTCAAGAATTCTTTCTTAGCCGTTTGCTCTCGAACCCGATACTTCCAAACTTCATCAAGTATGTGTGTGTATTTACTTATATATACACACTCACACATATACAATGGAATGTTACTCAGCCATAAAAGAGAATGTAATCTTGGCATGTGCAGCAACAGGGATGTAGCTAGAGAGCATAAGGCTGAGCTAAATAAGTCAGTCAGAGGAAGACAAATATCATATGATTTCACTCATGTGTGGAATTTAAGAAACAAACAAATGACCGAAGGGGGAAAAGAGAGAGAGACAGAGAAACCAAGAAACAGACTCTTAACTACAGAGCACAAACTGATGATTATGGGGGTGGGGGGGGAGGGATGGGTAAAATAGGTGATGGGGATTAAAGAGCACACTTATCACGTTGGAAATAATAATAATCATTAGTAATAAGCCAAATAGGGTGGAGTCTGGGAAGGTGTCGGAGTAAAAAGCACCAGACATCTGTCTTCCCGTCAAGACAATTGCACTGGCAGAATTTGCCAGATTATACCTCTTTTGGAACTCTGCAGACTACTGAAAGATGGCAACTTCCGCGGAAGCCGTGAATGGTAAATTGCAGTTAATTTCACCGGAGCGTTACCCATCCCCCACCTCCACCCTGCGGAAGGCAGTCACGTGTGTGTTTCTGGAGCCACCTGTCCAGAGCCTGTGGGAGCCGTGGGGGGGGGGGGGGGGGGGGCGGCGACAAAAAGGACCCAGTACTCCAAATATCAGGTTGCTGGTTGCTGCTTCTGATCACAGATGTGCAGACAAAGAAGCAGGCAGTCATTGCTTTGTACCTGTCCTCACTGCGGCAAGTGATCCCCCCGGGGCCCTATCTGGCTCAAGTGACTTCTTGGAGATTTAAAAAGCTGGTGTTGTTACTACCCTTCCCTTCAGTTTTCTCTATTTCTCCTTTTGGGAGCCAGATGTTAAAGACTGGAACATTCAGAAGCAACTACATACACGGGGAAAATCAGAAAGTGATTGTACCTGCCCAGGGAAAGGCTTGGAAAAGATCTCTGAGAAGACCCGAAGTTTACATTTCAGGCTGGTCCTCAGCACAGAGACAGCCTACAACAAGAAAAGAAAAATCAAAAGCAGGAAGTAAAATCGATAAGAAAAGCCAGAAGGCCCCGGGGGAGGGAGAGAATCTGATTTCCAGAGTTAACCACGTTATTAGGTTCCACTGGGTGTAGTCACTGGGTATACCGTGGCCATACAGAGTGGTATTTACCCCCCCAAAATTAAAAATAGAAATACCATGCGATCTAGCAATTACGCTTCTGGGTAGACGCGCAAAAGAATTGAAAGCAGGGTCTCAAAGAGGTATTTGTACACCCGTGTTCGTAGCGGCATGAATCACAAGAGCCAAAGGTGGAGGTGTTACCGGTAGGAGAGGCTGTGTTGTGCTGATGGCGGCCTCCGTCCTTGGATTCCCCTCGAGAGAGTTCCATGAGGATCTGTGCTGGAGCAAAGATGACCAGGAGGAAGGTAGTGAGCACAAAGCAGTTTATTAAGGACGGTACACTCCCAAGGTGGGAGAGTGGGCAGGTTCAGAAGTGGCCACTGCACCGGGTTTAGGGATGTCTTACTTTTCTTTTTTTTTTTTTTTAATGTTTTTAAAATTAATTTATTTATTTTTGAGACAGAGAGAGACAGAGCATGAGCAGGGGAGGGGCAGAGAGAGAGGGAGACACAGAATCCAAAGCAGGCTCCAGGCTCCCAGCTGGCAGCACAGAGCCCGATGTGGGGCTCGAACCCACGAACCACGAGATCATGACCTGAGCCGAAGTCGGATGCTTAACCGATTGAGCCACCCAGGCGCCCCACGGATGTCTTTTCTTTTCATGTTCACATAGGTTATGGGTCATAGCTAGGGCGGTCTCCCACTGAGGTTGTTTCTGGTCACCAAAGGGACACCTCCTACTGGTTGGGAGGTGGGGAGCTTGGCCCCACAAGGTTCTTGCTGGAACCCTCGTGGCCATCTTACCCAGTGCTGTAGAGGTGAGGAAGGGGAGGTTGAAACCACAATGAAACTACATTCTAATGAAGCTATAGGTTACCCTGGGGTAGCGATTGAAGAGGAGGGCGCATCTGTGTTCCACCTCTGTGGCTCTTGGTCTGTTGGCCCCGGGGTGTGGGAAGCCATAAGGCCAAGATGTTTAAAAGCCACAAAGTCAGGATGCTGTGCCCTCAGGTTCCTCATGTGTCACATATTTATCACCGCCATTCTCTCCAGTTCACGTCGAACTGCCCACTCTACCAGAAGCAATCCAAGTGTCCACTGATGGGTGAATGGACAAGCGAAATGTGGTCTATACGCCTAACGGAATCTTGTTCAGCCTTGAGAAGGAAGGAAATTCGGACACAGGCTAACAACATGGATGAATCTCGGGGTGCCTGGGTGCCTTCGTCGGTTAAGCATCCGACTCTTGGTTTTGGCTCAGGTCACGATCTCACGGGTTTGTGATTTCAAGCCCCGTATCGGGCTCCGCACTGACAGTGCAGAGCCTGCTTGGGATTCTCTCTCTCCCTCTCTCTCTCTCTCTGCTCCTCCCCTGCTTGTGCGCGCTCTCTCTGTCTCCCTCTTCTCTCTCAAAATAAATAAATAAACTAAAAAAAAAACCAAACAAACATGGATGAACTTGAGGACATTATGCTGAGGGAAATAAGCCAGTCACGAAAAACCAAATATTGTGTGATTCCACTTATCCTTAGAGTAGTCAAAATCATAAAGATAGAACAGAAAGTGGTGCTTTCCAGGGTCTTCGGGGAGAGGAAGGAATGGGGAGTTAGTGTTTCAGGAGCATGGAGTTTCAGTCTTACCAGATGCAAAGAGTTCTGGAGACGGTGCGATGGCAGCACAACCTTACGAACGTATGAAATACCGTGGAAGGGGTACACTTAGAAATGGTTAAGATAGTAAGTTCTTCATTACGTGCATCTCACCATAATAAAAAAAAAAACTGAGAAAATTAACGACATTCCTTTTTTGCCTAAGTCTGTGTGGGTCGGTCTTTCTGTGACTTTGCAGGGGAGTCCTTCTGTACACCTTTTACATCCCGTTTCACACCGATCGTGACGGATGCTGTTGAACATGAAAGAGCTGTGCCCACAGCTCCTTTAAAACCTCCCTTGAAGCGGACATCCGTCAATGAATCAATACACTCGGGTATGGTTATTAAACCAGTGACTTCTCCACTTAATTATAAACAGCATATAATCCATATTTCTTTGCACAGCCCATAAGCATGTCGTGAGAAATCGTCAAATTCCTGGTGCCCTTTCCGGACCTACCTGTCGAGCAAGGCCATCGAGGGAGAAGAAAAATCTTCTAAGTGACTGGTTCTCGCTGACCCCGTGCAGCCATCACCATTGACAGCACTGCGGGGGATGGTGATTTTCTCATCTGTGTAGTCTTCCTCGATGGGAAGGAGTTTGTAAAGACTCTTGGTGGAGTGTCTCAACTTTCTCTCCTCTTCTGACAAGACTGGGTTCTTGAGAGGCGGGGCACATCCGGTCGGAGCTTCCCCACCGCACTTGGCGGGAACCAGCCCTGTGTGACGCGTACATGTGTGTTTCCCAGGCTCTGAACCTTCCCAGTCAATGCCTCATGCTTGTTTTTTTTTTTAAGTGATTGGTTGCAGGGCTGACCCGGAGTGGCTTAGACTCTTGATATTAAGAGAGTGGCACCATCGGGGAACGCGTCAGAAATTCAGAATCTCCATCTCCATCCCAGAATTTCCGAAGACACATCCGCATGTCAACAGGACCTCGGGTGATCTGCACGTTAAAGTTTCAGACGCCTAGACTTAACCTTTCCAAAACAGAAGGGCCCCTTTGCCGTGTTCTTACAACAGCGGGGGGAGTTGTGTTCTGTGTCCTTGTCACCAGTTCACGTTTCCTGTGATCTCTCCTCATATGTCCTCTTGAATGGCAGCTCTTATCGAAGAATTGATCTTACAACGCCCACGTTATTAAATACAACGAAACAAGCTTTAAAGGTCCCTTGGGTTTGCCTCAGCTATTTTATTCTCTTGAACAAACCCTCTCGCGCTGAGACCTGCTTCCTGCTGTTACTCCCACGTGTCTGGACTGTTCTTTTCCCTTTGTGCGTGGCACCGGCCATGTTTCCATTGTTTGCATGCTGTCTTCAGAACTGTTGGCTCAGTGCTATGCTCTCTGCACGTGGGGGTTTATTCGCTAGGTACCACCCGCTTTTCTTCCAAGATCAATCGCAAATGCATTGTTAGAATTCTATCGGGGGACCTTTCAAACCTGTAAGATTGCCTCCTCTTTACCGTCTCGTGACCCAAGAACGTTCTCATCTGTCCTCCCAAATCAATATTTCCTCTGAAATAAGTTTGCGTAAGATGCGCACATCATTAAAATGTCAAATAACGCTGAATCGTTTGTAACAGAAAAGGATTAGGGGTAGTCTCTGCCTACGATGAGCACCCGCTCTTATTTATGCTTAAGTTAAGATGCTTAACTTTATGTTTCTGTTTTTTTATGCTTAGACCGAAATTTCTTTTATCAATTATAAGTATAATCTGTTTTTTATATTAAACCAAAGACTTAGCTTCTTATATAGCTTTATCGACACCTGTGCTTCCTTCCCCCTCCCTTTCGACCACAGGTTTAACACAGTGTGGATCGAATCATTGTAATTATTACTTCATAAATACTGGGTTTTAAAAAAAATTTTTTTTAATGTTTATTTATTTTTGAGAGACAGAGCGACAGAGCATGAGCAGGAGTGGGGCAGAGAGAGAGGAAGACACAGAATCTGAAGCAGGCTCCAGGCTCCAAGCTGTCGGCACAGAGCCCAACACGGGGCTCAAACTCACAGACCGCGAGATCATGACCTGAGCCAAAGTTGGATGCTTAACTGACTGAGCCACCCACGCGCCCCCTACTTCATAAATATTGTTAACTCCACATCCAGGTAGCATATTATGCCTGTATTTCCTCTCCTCTATAATGTTTTTAGGTTTATTTATTTATTTTGAGACAGAGAGCAAGCGGGGGAGGGGCAGAGAGGGAGAGAGAGACGGTGGGGGAGAGAGAGAGAGAGAGAGAGAGAGAGAGAGAGAGAGAGAATCCCAAGCAGGCTCCACAGTGTCATCGCAGAGCCCAACACAGGGCTCAGTCTCATGAACCATGAGATCATGACCCAAGTGGAGATCGAGTTGGACACTGGACCAGCTGAGCCCCCCGGGGGCCCCTCCTCTCCTGTATAATTAATTGTTAATTCTGGGTTAAACAGTTGCATGATTTTCATTTTCGCTTAGGCTTTGAGGTACCTGTAGCTCAGGTTCTCACTTTTCCCACAACCTCACGGAAAAATTTTCCACCTCATCAAATAAATTTTAATATTCTTATGATTCTATGTATGGGTAGACAATTTTTCCCATGCCCTCCACAGCCTTTCAATTACATTATCTGTGTGATGAGAAAATCTATCCGTTCTAGCCACATCCCTTCCACAGGCCTCTGGCTTCCTGTTCCAGTCTGAACTAATTGATTGGTTGGCCACCTGCCTGCTAATATTTTGGGGCTTCCCTTCATTATCACCCGGTTTGGGTCCAATCACCAAGACAGAAACCACCTAGTAATTTAAAATCAGGACGTTTAAGGGCATCTGGGTGGCTCAGTCGGTTAAGTGTCTGACTTTGGCTCAGGTCATGATCTCGCGGTTTGTGACTTTGAGCCCCGAGTCGGGCTCTGTGCTGACAGCTCGGAGCCTGGAGCCTGCTTCAGATTCTGTGTCTCCTTCTCTCTCTGCCCCTCCCCCACTTGTGCTCCGCCTCTCTTGGTCTCTCAAAAATAAATAAAATGTAAAATCAGGGCATTTAATATAAAGGATTATTAAACTATTTCAGGAAAGTAACTACAATGATGTGAAGAAAATGGAAGAGGGTCCCCCAGGAGCTGAGGGAGAGTCCTCTTGGAGAGGCAAACATGGAAGGGGGCCTCCTCATTGGAGAAGGTGTGGTTGCAGTCCCCGGATGGCAGAGAAGTCGGCTGGGCTCCTGGGCCGGAGCCAGCCTACAGTCCCCAGGTAAGAAGAAAACAGGTCTCTGGTTGCAAGTGAGCCAAGGCTGGAGATGAGCACACAGAGGGAATTGAGGCCCCACAGCAGTCTCCAGGCCTGTCGTGCAGTGTCTGTGTCAGGAAGGACACAAAGATGGTCCCTGGGACCCAACCAGAATAGCAAAGTCTCCAAGGGGCTCATGCTCGGGGCATGTGGCTGGGGCAGAGCACCACTGATGTTTCCACACGAACACCTTGGTGGGCAGTGGGGGAGGAAAACGCAAAAGGAACACCCAGCAACTGGAACTAAGGAGAAAGGCTTTCTTCCAGTGCCCTCTACCGACAAAGCTTAACATCACAGTCACCGTAAAAAGAGGAAAGCTTCAAGAGCTGTGTCCATTACTGCCGAGCAGGTACTGAAGGGTGAATGTGGAGCTGGGAGGCTAGAAGTGGATACCCGGCCGCCTCAGCCTTGGGACTACTTGGATTCCTCATGCACTCTTTTGCACACGCGTGACTTTCATACAAAACCAAAACAACTCAGTGTTTCTCAGTAGGAAGATATGGTATTCCTCCTGATAAGGGAAGTTCTCACCTTTCCCTCAAGAGAAGACACAGACTCCCTAGAGTTCTTGTATCCATCGCTGGCTAAATCTTCAAATGTAGTCATCGTCCCATGGAACATTCTGTTACCTAAAGACTAAATGATAAAGGTGACTTCCAACAACTTGTATAAAAAATTAAAATGGGAGGGATACAAGAGAAGAGGGCTGGTAGATGCCAAAAAACATAGGCACACAACAAGCGCAGAAAAAATACGCAAAGCTTCCACAGAATTCATTTCTATAAGTGGTCACATGGTTGTGCTATCTTCGGCTATCTTCTTCCATTGCCCACTTCATGTCTTTCTTGCCCTCCCTCCTAACACCTCAGCTTCTCAGGATCCTTTACCTGGTATAGTGACCCAGATCTTCATTCTCAAAGGGCCCCAGTTGTCTTGCCTTTTTGTTGTTGTTGTTGTTGTTGTTGCTATGTACTTTTCCATTAATCTTTACTGTTGGCCACGTAGTACTAAGAGAAGATTCAGTGAAGCCCCCTGGCTCCCAGACAGAGTCCTGTGTGCCTCTGTTGTATAGCAGCAGCCCAATTTACCCAGCTAATTGGGATCGATCGCTTCAGCCGATCAGCATACTGTCATCAGTGTGGTGGGCCTGTGTGATGTTTTGTGGAATGTCAAGATGATGAGGATCCCTGCAGACTACATTATGGCAGAAAGCAGGGCAACCGATGTGGCCCCGAGACAACACTGTGACGTCTTACCATTGGCCCAATAATGGCAGACCAAGTGCCCGGAGTTACGCTGATTTGCTCCAGTAATGATGTCACCCTGGGCTCGGCAGCTCCATGTGGAGTCTTACCACTTCATTTAGTTTAGGATGATCCCCAGTCCTTCTCGAGGGTCCACGTGGCTTCTACACAGGCCAGATTGGTGAGTTAAGTGTGATAGCGATCGCTCCCCTTTCAAGCCTTCGACGGTGGTAGTAATCTCTGTAATCCACCAGGAGTACAGTATTGCTTCTGGCTTACTATTGTGGTAAGGAGGGGAAATTCCAGGGATTTCTGCTTAGCATTTCCTACTACAATGTCCCTTGTTGCCAAGTATTCAGGAACTGGAGAAGTAGGCACAGAATGGGCTCACTGTTAGGCTCCAATCATCACCTGACCACCATAAACCTCTGTTTTGGCTGGAGGGCTACCGTGTCCTTTTGAGGGAGTTGACCTTGACCCATACTTTTCTTCTGGAGTCCTTTGTTAGTCCTAAACTCACAGCTAGGAGGCTGGGAGGCTAAAAGAAAAAGCAGCGAAAAGGCTGAGAAACTGAGCAAAGTTTCCAGTGCTTCCATGGGGCCGGAGAGACAAATATTATGACCCACCAAAAAGGAGAGTCCCTGGTATACCACCAGGGGATGCATTTGGGACCCCAGAGGCTATACCACGGAAGGAAGGGAAACCTGGAAATATACCTGCTTTCCCAAGAGTGAAGGTCTCGCTTCCAATCAGCTCCACCCTTGATTGGATTGGGATAATCTGCCCTGATCTGTCTGCAGCATAAAAACTAATCCTTCCTGGAAAAAGATTAAATCATTCAAAGCCTCAAATTATCCCTCAGAATTTTTATGCTCAAAGTCCAGTACTCAGTTAAAAATAAACACACACACAATAATGCAAAGATGAAGGGAAAGAATGCTTTTTATCTTTTTTCTTTTAATGTTTGTTTATTTTTGAAAGAGAGGGAGAGCAGGGGAGGGGCAGAGAGAGGGAGACAGAGGACGCGAAGGGGGCTCTGTAACAGCAGACAGCCCGATGCGGGGCTCAAACTCAAGAAACACAAGATCATGACCTGAGCCGAAGTCAGACGCTTAACCAACTGAGCCACCCAGGTGCCCCAGGAATGCTGTTGTCAATAAATGATGCTGAATCAATTGCATATCCAAGGGGGGGGGGGGGTACTCACACCACACACCAAATATAAGGCTTCTAGAAGATAATGTGGGAAAACAACTTCAAGACGCTGAGTGGGCAAAGTAGGCAAAAGAATTTCTTTTTAAAATTTTTTTTTAACGTTTATTTATTTTTTTTTCAACTTATTTTTTTTTATTTTTTTTTTTATTTTTGGGACAGAGAGAGACAGAGCATGAACGGGGGAGGGGCAGAGAGAGAGGGAGACACAGAATCGGAAACAGGCTCCAGGCTCCGAGCCATCAGCCCAGAGCCTGACGCGGGGCTCGAACTCATGGACCACGAGATCGTGACCTGGCTGAAGTCGGACGCTTAACCGACTGCGCCACCCAGGCGCCCCTAACGTTTATTTATTTTTGAGACAGAGAGAGACAGAGCATGAACAGGGGAGGGTCAGAGAGAGGGAGACACAGAATCTGAAACAGGCTTCAGGCTCTGAGCTGTCAGCACAGAGCCCGACGCGGGGCTCAAACTCACGGACCATGAGATCATGACCTGAGCCGAAGTCGGCTCCTTAACCGACTGAGCCACCCAGGCGCCCCTAGGCAAAAGAATTTCTTAAACAGAACCCAAAAAACATTACCCATGCACAAAAAGATAAAGTATATCACATTAAAAATGGAACTTCTGTTCTTCAAATAACATGGTAAAGGGAATAAAAAAAGAAAGACACAGAGTGGGAGAAAATGTTTGTAATAATCATAAGGAGAAAAGTCTCGATTCCAGAATACACACTTTCTAAAAATTCCAATACATCAAAAAGAAAAGGCGAGTAGGGGGAAGGGTGAAACAGGCGAAGGGGATTAAGAACACATATCGTGATGGGCACTGGGTGATGTGTAGGACTGTTGCATCATTGTGCTGTATATCTAAAACTAATATAACACTATATGTTAATTACTTTCAAAAATTTTTTTATTAGTTTTCTTTATTTTTGAGAGGCAGAGAGAGACAGAGCATGTGTGGGGGAGGGGCAGAGAGAGAGGGAGACACAGAATCCGAAGCAGGCTCCAGGGTCCAAGCTGTCGGCACAGAGCCGGACGCGGGGCCCAAACTCACAAACCATGAGCTCATGACCTGAGCCGAAGTCGGACGCTCAACCGACTGAGCCACCCAGGCGCCCCAACACTCTATGTTAATTATACTCGCGTTAAAAAAAAGAAATGAGAACAGAGTGATGAACTAAATGAGTTCTATTTTCATATAAAAAGTATTTGAGATGACGGCAAAAGAAAATAAAAGATCAAACAACCCAATGTCAAACCAATATCAAAATGGGCAGAGTGGACTCAACCAAGAACTTCACAGTAGAGGACATTCGAAGAGTCGATAAGCCTATGAAAATCTGCTTTAGTCATAAGGAAAATGCTAAGTTAAAACTATAGTAAGGTTCTGATACTAATCCACTGAAATGACCCAAATGAAGAAGACTGACCCTATCAAGCAAAAATGCAGTGTAACTGAAATACTCTGCTATTTTTCCAGAAGGTAAATTGGGACCACTTGGGGAAACGACGGGGCAGTATTATCTAAGGCTGAATATAGGCATATTTTACGGGGCAGCAAATTCACTTTTATTTACTTTCCTTTAATTTAAATTTTAGTTAGTTAACATAGCAATTTCACTTTTAGAATAGGTCTGTGTCAAGCAGAATAAAGAACCCCTCCCCTCGCCACCCCTCCAAAGATGTGCAAGTCCTAATCTCCGATACTGGTGATTAGGTTACCTTACATGGCAACAGGGACTTTGCAGCTGTGAGTAAATTGAGGATCGTGAGATGGGGGGATTATCCTGGATTATCCACATGGGCTCAGTCTAATACATGGGTCCTTACAGGAGGGAGCAGGGGGTCAGATTTGGAGGAAGAGCTGTGACAATTGAAGCAGGGATTGGATTGCTGGCTGAAAGGGGCCATAGGTCAAGGAAACATGGGAGGTATCTAGAAGCTGCAAGAGGCTGACAGATTGTCCCCTGGACTCTCCAGAAGCAATGCATTCCTGCCCAAACCTTGATTTTAGCCCAATGAAACCCATTTTGGGCTTCTGATCTCCAGAATTGTAACATAATAAACTTTTGTTGTTTTAAGGCACTAAATTTGTGCTAATTTATAGTACAAGCAATAAGCAGTTAATATAATACATAATAGAAATGAGTACAGATGTCTACTTGAAACAAGAATGTTTCAAGAGCATTATTTGTTAAATCTAAAACCAGAAATCATCCAAACATTAATCAACAGTAGAATGGATAAAAACAGGGCAGAATAATCAGGCAGTATAATACCATGCAGCAAGTGGAAATAAATGAACTGCTCCTTGCAAAATATGTCATGTAGATGAATTCGGAGGCATACTGGTAAATGTCTAACAACTATCTTTCTGGGGAAAAAATCTACATATTTCTATACTAATTATAAATTTTACTATTACAAAGGATATATAGGACACAATCCACAAATGATAAAATCTATAATGCTTATTGGAAATTCTGTATTTCCGATCGATTCTCGGTCAATTTTGTTGATTTTCGGCTGAACCCTTGTGTCTGTGGCCGGCCTGTGGATCCAACTGATGAACAAATCAGTTCATCATGAATGTTAGTTGATCGTTTTACTGACATTAAAAAACGAGACAAAAGGAAATAAAAATTTTTGTCAAGACTTCTCTCACTTGTCAATGACTGACCATCCTCTATACTGAACTGGATAATAGTTTTGAATACCAGAAGAATATTTCCTCAGGTTTTTTTTGTGTGTTTTTCACAATGTAATGGCTATAGACACAACATACTTTTATGTTCAAACTGCTCTCTCTCTCTTTTTTTGAGAGAGAGACAGAACGTGAGCATGAGCAAGTGTGGTAAGAGGGGCAAAAGGAAGAGAGAGAGAATCTCAAGCAGGCTCCACACCCAGTGCAGAGTCCGAGGTGGGGCGCGATCTCACAACTGTGAGATCATGACCTGAGCTGAAATCAAGAGTCAGTTGCTTAACCGAATGAGCCACCCAGGCGCCTCTATGTTTAACCTGCTCTCTTAATCAGCGTTTTCTCCATCCCTTTCTTAAGTCCAAACAATCAACAGAACACTACAATGAAGCCCTAATTTATAGCATTTGCTAATTTCTCTGATGTGAATACTCCCACTGTGGTCAATTTCAAGCCACTAATGTGACACTGTTGAACACAAGATTGGGAAGAAATACACAATACTGCTCCTTTCTACAATACTTATATGCAGTTACAATTGATATAAATAACCCCAAGAGCAGAGGTAATGGTAAAGTGTAGTTGAATCATTAGGAAGCAAGGAGTTTTGAGTATTTATTACCTCTGTACCTCTGTTTTTAATGCAATTTGTTTCATAATGAGTTTTTATAATTTAACTTTTAATGTTTATTTTTGATTTTTTCTTAAATTTTTTTTTAACGTTTATTTATTTTTGGGACAGAGAGAGACAGAGCATGAACGGGGGAGGGGCAGAGAGAGAGGGAGACACAGAATCGGAAGCAGGCTCCAGGCTCTGAGCCGTCAGCCCAGAGCCTGACGCGGGGCTCGAACTCACGGACCGCGAGAGACAGACACAGAGTGTGAGCGGGGCAGGGTTAGAGAGACAGGGAGACACAGAATCAGAAGCAGGCTCCAGGCTCTGAGCTGTCAACACGGAGCCCAACGTGGGGCTCAAACTCATGAACTGTGAGATCATGAACTGAGCTGAAGTCGGACATTTAACTGACTGAGCCACCCAGGCACCCCATAATTTAACTTTTAGTAAGTTCTGTTTGACAACTGGCTTTCAAAACTTAACAATCAGCTCTTCCAAGTTATTATGAGACACACTGCTGGACAAACCTCAAAAAAATAATATTGGACGAAATGAGGTAGACATAAAAGAATACTTGTTGTATGAGTTCATCTACAGAAAGCACTAAGAGAAATAAAACTTAACTATTATGTTAGCTGTTAGGGCAGTGGCCCCGCTAAGCCCAGTCCAAATCAACTGATCTCCAGACACATAAATGAACCCAAGTGAAATTAGCTAAACCGCACATCCATGACAAGAGTGACTGCTGTCTTCAAAGAGGCCTTGTATTTTGGAATGGTTTGTTCTTTGCATTTTTGTGACGATAGCTAACTGGTTCAGAAATTGTACCCTCTCCTTCGGGGAGGCAGGTGAGGACAAGGACCAGAAAGTGGCACAAAGGAAGTGTTTGGGGAGTTGGTAATTCTATTTCTTGACCTCTGTTCTGGTTTACACGCCTGTGTTCACTTTGAGATAATTCACTTGAGCTGTGCTGATGACTTGTACACTTTTTACATGTGTTTCTGCCTCAACAAAGAAGTTTACTTACGTGTACAATCGGCAGATTAATCCATGGGAAAGTGCATTAGGGTTCTCCAGAGAAACAAACCAAATATGTATGCATACAAATATGTATAATATGTATTTGTATACACACACACACACACACACACACACGCACACTGGCTCACGAGAGGTTGAATAGTCCCACCATCTGCCGTCTGCAAGCTGGAGACCCAGGGAGCCAGTCTAATTATCACAGAGATTTGGCCTGAGAACCAGCAGAGCCGATGGTGAGTCCCAGGCCAGGAGCTGGAGAAGGAGTGTTGAGAAGTCCCAGCACAAGCAGTGAGGCAGGAAATAAAATGGGTGAATTTCCTTCTTCCTGCACCTTTTGTTCTGTTCAGGCTTTCAACAGACTGACTGGTGCCCACCCACACTGGGGAGGGCAAACTGCTTTACTGAATCCACCAGATCAAATGCTATCTCATCCAGAAATACCCCCCCAGACACGCAGAAATAATGTTTAATCTGTGCACCCTGTGGCCAGTAAGGTTAACACAAAAAATTAACCATCACAGCTAGGAATCAAAGATATGAAAATCAAAATGAGTGAACACCATTTCTACCTAAAAATTGGCAAATTTTTTAACTTTGTTACTCGGTGTTGAGAGATCGTGGGGAAAATGAGCATTTTAATATGTTGGTATACTACATATTACCAACATATTAAATATTTAGTGCACCAACATCTTGGTGGGGTGATTATATTGACACAATTTTTTAAAAGAGTTATTTGGCAAATTTATCCAAGTATTCTTGACGTAATCGCATTTGGAAGCTTCCACTAAAGAAATAATTTAAATTATTTGCATAGATCTAGTTATTAGCATGTTTATCACAGGGTTGCTTTCGAGAGTGACCTTTCTGAAAAAATTAAATGTTATAAAATTGGGACTGATTAATAAATCAGGTACATTCCTACAAGTGTAGCCACTTTAATACAATGGGAAGTGTAGAGTTAATTCTACAAAAAGTTGTGTGTGATCTACTACTGAACGGAATAATACGTATAGTATAATTTAGTCTTTGTAGAAAGAGTTATGTTTATACAGCTAGAGTGACATGTTTAGGTTTAAAAGATAAATGGATGCTAGGCAGCAGGTGGAAACATAGATACGTAGTTAGCTAGAAAACGAAAAGTCTGGCAGGAGACACCCCAAAGCCTTGATAATTTTAATAAGTGGATGATTTTCGTTTTTTACTCTTAACTTGTTTTTCCTAATTTTTTCTCTGATGTGTGTGTATTTTGCTTAACTAAAAGTTACTGAAATGAGCACCACCACCACCACCACCAAAAGAATGTGAAAAGCTTCACGTCGAGCCAGGTTTTGCTACCAACTGAGCTTTTCAGAGCTTTGTGGATTTTGCAGTTTCGGCTACACTGGCTGTAACATACTGCATTAGAACTTTTTTTTTTTTTAAAGTAGGCTCCCCACATGTGGGGCTCGAACTCACGCCCCCAAGATCAAGAGTTGCACGTTCTAACAACTGAACCAGCCAACCAGGCGCCCCTGCATTAGAACTTTACTACCCATTTCCTCTGCCTGATCAGGTGGCCGGCAGAATATGCCCCTGGGGTATTGCATTTGTCATTTCTTTTCTCCAATCCTTACCTCTATGCCCCGCCGAGACCCTATTTCCAGGTCCAGATTTCTAGACACACAGTAGAAATCCATGCTGTTGTTCAACAGCTTCTTCTGCCAAGAACAAGCCCCTGCATCCTGGGTTCCATTGTAAACAGTATCGTCCAAATCTTCCAGGATCATCAGATTTACGACTCACTGTTATAACTCAGTGCACTTTATTTACTCCGCAAATTCTATGTAATAAACATCCGCGGTCGTTAAGTCTTACATCCAGCTCTCTTCCTTAGTGTTTTCTCATGTGAATCACCAGGTACCCATTTCCTTGGTATAACTGCCTTTTTTCCATAATAGTTCTATCCAGGTAGGTGTTTCCCC
The DNA here is from genome assembly GCF_046562875.1 of Panthera onca. NCBI lineage: Eukaryota > Metazoa > Chordata > Mammalia > Carnivora > Felidae > Panthera > Panthera onca. The sequence continues at coordinate 71,294,419 of NC_138349.1, forward strand.
TTTCTAACTCATATTCGGGGTTGTTGTTGTTGTTGTTGTTCGGTCTTTTTGTTTGTTTGTTTCAAGTTTTTGTTTAGATTCTAGTTAACACATAGAGTAACATTGGTTTCAGGAGTAGAATTTAGTGATTCATCGCTTACATACAACGTCTGACACTCATCCCAACACGTGCCCTCCCAACTCCCTCCAGCAGCCCTCAGTTTGTTCTCTATAGTTAGGACTCTTTTATGACTTGTCTGCCTCTCTCTCTCTCTTCCTTTTCTCCCCTTCCCCTACGTTCATCTCTTTTGTTTCTTAGATTCACTCACATTCGGATTAAAAGGCTCTTGGTCTGACTAACCAGCCTTTCGGCAAATAATAATACAACAGCTGTTAAAATGGATATCATATGTTTATATCACACCATTTTTTTTTTATAAAAGAGCTCCTTAAGCACTCTCAAGGATTTTAATTATTGATGAAATTGGAAACTAGGATCGCTTGGCTTCAAAACGTCTGTTTAAATATAGGGAGAATGTTGTCAGAATTCCCGAAGGTAACATTGAGAGAGAGAAAGGGACAGGCTGGGTGTCCACATCAAGGCACCAGGGGTACCAGGATTGAGAAGGATGCTGGCAGACAGAGCTTGTTCGGACCCCTGCAATGTTGCTGCGTTAGAACTTTCCCCAAGCACCCTGATGCATCATGGCGCCTTTTCCTTACAAAGCCACCCACCTGCACCATTTCGATCTTGTGCAAACTATACAAGTTTGCCTTTGTAAGGCATTCTTTACCTAGGTTTTCTAGAATGTTATTTATGGCCTGCCTTTGCCTAAGAATGTGCAAGAGTTTTATAAACTGCACTTGCACGGAATTACAGATGCTTCAAATTTGACCCTGAGATCATTAAGTCTGCAAATGAAAGAAGGTGAGAATACTTCACCTCTTAACATGAACTGTCATAAGCTGATTCTCAGCATCACACATCTGATTCTTTAAATACAGCTTAACCCGCTTCTGATCTGTGTGACACGGGGAGCTTCGGCAGCAACGCCAGAATGGCATTTCCAGTGATTTTGTGGGAGTACTCTTTCCGCGAACCGAGGATTTGTGGGTTAGAGAGAGAGCTAAGAGTGATTTGGGTGCATCCCTCAACTTTTACTTTAGACTCCTAAACCTCTCTAAGACATTAACAACTTTCAGTCATAGGGAGATCATGGGTTTCGTATTTTTCTCCAATGCAGCATCATAATCTTCAAAGCATCTGTGTTTCGAAGGCATTAGTTATTGCATGTTATAGTTTGGGGGAAGAATGTGGGTGGGGGGTGATGGACTGGAGTGAACAGAGCAGAAGTGACCTGCCCAGCGCTCTCCAGCTGGTCACTGGCTCCCAGGGTTTGAAAAATGACAATTCCATCTGGACTCTCTTACCTTATAATGCAGAGGGCAGACAATGGGAAATAAATGTCCAAATAAACAGCGTGGCTACTAGAAGCTAATACTAAAGATATTGAAACAAAGAGTTTTAAAGGTAACATGTAGAGGTCAAGAATTCAAGAGAGTGACTAAGCATTCTCCACCACGATCACCACGATCCTATTCTTTCATCCTTGAATCTCTCCTGGTGGGCTTTAGTTTTCTAGTGCTTTCCAACACGCATCCCAGGGATTTGCAGGAAGTCGCAAGAGAAATGGGATGAAAGGCAGCCATGTTGTCCCTCCAAGCTCCCCCAGGCTGACCCTAACCTTATGCTACCGCCAGGCATCCTGAGAAGGGATGACCTTCCCCTCTTGAAACAAGAGCTGACCATCTGTGCCAATTAGCTCCGTGTCTTGGCAATAAATTAGCCCAACTCAGGGTCTGCATCTGGCCTCCATGTTGATGTGCCTATCACAGCTCAAGTGGAAGCATCTAAGAATCCCACCGTCTGTTCCTGGAGAGGCCTGTCCCAGGATTGGCACAGAACCCAAGGCCTGGGGGAAATGTAACCTGGGGCCCTGGCTACATCAGTATTAGATCCTAATGACTGGATATGTGCTCTCCTTCCTGCTTCGCAGCTGCAGGCAAAACTGCAGAAGGGCCAGGTGGACGGGTCTGTTATCTCTTGCTCTGCTGAAGGGGGCCAATGGCGAGACCCAGCCCCCACCCGTCTTCACCGGCTCCGTCCCCTGGCTCTCAGCGTGGACTTGGGCATCAGGCAGCTTGGGTATACTTCTCCCTTGCACTTGTCAGCTAATGATCTAACGTAACGAAACCTTAGCTTCCTCTTCAATGAAAGGAAATAGTATTAGCAACTCCCTCATAAGCTCCTTTGGAAGATTGAATGAGATAATAGACGTAAAGCGTATAGCACTCTATCTCATTAGTGTTGGTCATTATTACTGGCTGTGGGACAGCAGGGCAAGGTCAAAGTGCATGCCTTCCCCAGTAGGTAGACCAACAGAGAGACCTTCTTAATGGGTGGACAGCCAATGTTCAGTAGGATTTTCCTCTCTTTGGGCACCAGGATGATAGTACCACTCAGTACTTGAGAACGCAGGCTTTGGAATCGAGATGGAATTCTGACTTCTCTGCCTACAGCCCCGTGACCTTGGGCAAAAGGCTTATCATTTCTGAGTCCCATTCTCCTTGCCTGTGAAATGGGGATAATAATACCTGTGCCTTATAGGCGTGGTGCCTAACCCTGGTACACGGACAAATCATATGTGTTCCGTCAACTGGTTCCATAAATAGTCCTACTGCCATATTATTTTTCTTATCATCAGTTTCTCTGCTTCCAGCATCGTAGGTCAGGAAGATCAGTTAGGTTATGGAACAGAGACTTTTGCTCATGTGTGAACCATTTCTGATAAAATGAGGGAGGAAAATCTAGAAAAGCTGTTCTAAGAAAAGAGATAAATGGAAGCAGGGAAATCCAGTTTTTTGGTATCTGGTCTTTCTTCCTTTCTTTCACGCATCATTTCTTTCAGTTTGAGTATAGGAGTTTAGTTGAATGGTAATACATTTTCAGAGCATTTTGGGTTTTGTTTCCTGCAAAAAAAAAAAAAAAAACAAAAAAAACAAAAACCTGTCAAGTATTGGTAAGTCGTATGTCTGATAAGGGATTAATATCCAGAATATGTAAGAAACTTCTTCAGTTCAATAAGAACAGTAACACAAACACCCCAATTTAAAAATGGGCAAAGGACTTGAATAGACATTTTCCCAAAGGTATGAAAATGTTCAATAATATATATCTTTTTTCCATACACTAATCATTCACTGACTAGATGTGTAGCAAATATATTCTCAAAGGTTGTCTGTCTCTTTAGTCTGAATCTTTGATTTGAAAGAAAATGTAATTTTCAAATTGTTGAGTTTGTTTAAGTTATGGTTTCTGCTTTTTCTTTAATAAATTCTTTTTTTAATTTAATTTTTTTAATTTATAATTTACATCCAAATTCTTTCCTCAAGTCATAAAGATATTTTTCTTTTTTTTTTTTAATTTTTTTTAAACGTTTTTATTTATTTTTGAGACAGGGAGAGACAGAGCATGAACAGGGGAGGGTCAGAGAGAGGGAGACACAGAATCTGAAACAGGCTTCAGGCTCTGAGCTGTCAGCACAGAGCCCGACGCGGGGCTCGAACTCACGGACTGCGAGATCATGACCTGAGCTGAAGTCGGCCGTTCAACTGACTGAGCCACCCAGGCGCCCCAAATAAAGATATTTTTCTATATCACTTTCAAAATGTGTTACAGAGATCAAGAGCTATATGCTTTACTGACTGAGCCAGCCAGGAATCTTCCCTTTTTTTTCTAATATGATTTTTCCTCTAAGTTTTCCTTTGTAGAAATAATACATTCTTTTTATTCTTCTGCTCTTTCCTTAATGCTTATTTAATATATCAAAGCCTAGAGTTAATAAATATTTTTATCTCCTTCCAGTCATTTCAAGGATTTCAGAATACTTAAACTCCATTTGTCACACGCCGAATTTCATGCTATTGTTTTTATGTATTTTAATTTTACATCATATTTAGACCCGCAAAACATCACTGTTAAGCACCCCTTATAAATATTTATCCATGGGGTGCCCAGGTGGCTCAGTCAGTTAAGCGTCCGACTTCGGCTCAGGTCATGATCTCACAGTTCGTGGGTTTGAGCCCCGCGTCAGGCTCTGTGCTGACAGCTCAGAGCCTGGAGCCTGCTTCAGATTCTGTGTCTCCCTCTCGCTCTGCCCCTTCCCTGCTCTCTCTCTCTTTCAAATAAATAAACATAAAAAATTAAAAAAAAATTACCCATATAATTACCATTTTCTCTTTTTTGTTTTTTTGTTTATTTTTGAGAGAGAGAACGTGGGAGCACAAGTGGGGAAGGGGCGGAGAGGGAGAGAGAGAGAATCCCAAGCAGGCTCCCTGCTGTTAGCACCGAGCCGTATTCGGGGCTCGATCTCACGAGCTGTGAGATGGTGATCTGAGCCGAAATCAAGAGTCAGATGCTCAACCAACTGAGCCACCCAGGTGTCCCTATAATTATCATTCTCTTTGCCCTTTATTCCCTGCATCTAGTATCACCTTCCTCCTACTTAAAGAACACGCTTTAAAATTTCCCTAAATTCTCCAGGGTCTGCTGGTGGCAAGCTCAGTTTTTATTAGCCTAAAAATGCTTCATCTCTTCTGTCTTATCTCTTTCCTTCCCTTCTGATGTTTTTGTTACACCCCCGTCACGTTGCGGCTTCATAACTTTGCTTTCAAATGCCCCATTTCTTCCTCTTTCTGTGGGACATTTAGTAACTCCTTAAGATCTGCCTTCCTCTTCACCAATTCTCTCTTCAGTCATGTCTAATGTGGGGTTGAATTCGTGCATTCAGCTCTTTACTGCGATTACTACGTTTCTTTCTAGACATGCAACTTCGTTCTTTTTCAAACTATTAAAGTTTATTTTATTTTCTAAAAATTTTTTAATGATTTTTAATTTATTTTTGAGACAGAGAGAGACAGAACATGGGCAGGGGAGGGGCAGAGAGAGAGAGGGAGACACAGAATCCGAAGCAGGCTCCGGGCTCTGAGCTGGCAGCACAGAGCCTGACACGGGGCTCGAACTCACAGACCTCAAGATCGTGACCTGAGCCGAAGTCGGACACTTAACCGACTGAGCCACCCAGGCGCCCCTGTTTATTTTTTAACATCGGAAACATGGTCATTTTAATTCTGCGTCTGGTAATTCCAGGATCTGAGATCTTTGCAGGTCCGTTTCTACTGTTTGCTTCTGATGGCTCTCGCTCATGCTACCGTGTTTCCTTGAACATCTGTGATATCTTTCTGTGAGCTGCTTGTTTTCCTTGGAAATAGGAAGTTCTTTGAGAGTTAAGAGCTCCTAATTCTTCTGGAATTCAAGCAGATTTTCACATGCTTTGTCAGATGCCCAGGAGACTCTTAGCGGGGTATCTCTGCGCGCTGCATTTTACCTCGAGGGTTGTTTCCCCCCGGCCGTGTGATGCTGCTGCCAATGTGTGCAAGGTCTGGTCTGTCAATACAACTTCCTGTGGGTGTGGTCTCCCCGTCTGCTGCTGCGCACCAAGGAACTGGGTGATTTTCCCTGTGGTGCTGCGGTGTGGTGGCAGGGAGAGCTGGGTATATTTCCAGGTCAAGCTTGCACGGAAGGTGCGGTTCTCTGGGGTCCCAGCTTTGTGGGAAGGGGTCTTCTGGGATATGCCACTTTGTCCCACGCTCTGTCGCTGTCCCCTTGGCTCCGCAAAGCAGTGTAAACTGGAGCTCAGCGTCCCCAAGGTTGGCAAACGCCCCAGGCCGAGAGGTGACTCTTGCTTCTTCTCCGTTTCCGTGTTCCCTTGGATTTTGTCCTGCCTGTAAGGGTTAAATTGTAGCGTAGGGCCAACACTGTAGCTTGAAAAATAACAGCTTTGTTCTGACATTGAAGGTCAAGAGATAACAGCCTTGCTTTCCTCTTGTAAATTACGCGCCCTACTCTTGTAAATCGGACTTCACCAATGAAGGAAACAAAAGCTCAAAGAAAAGAGCATCAGAGGCAGGGTCAAGGAGATCCACTGGTTGCAACTTAGCGGCAGAAAGTCTAAAATAATCACCTCATCCGGCAACTGTTTCTAACTCGTCTGGGAACTGTTTCTCTGTTCCGTTCCCAGGTGATGATAAAAGGATGTGATCGGCCATAAAAACTCTGCACCCCGGCTGTTCGAGGCCGCACTCTTATCAAGAGTGTTGGTCCCGATCGGTCGGCCTTGCCTCTCATTGCAATAAACTTTGTTGTGACTGTCACTGGCGCCCGTAGCATTCTGTGTCAGGAGTCGTGTGGATGCAACACTGTCCGTGTCTTGATGTCTTGCCAGCTCATCAGCACTTTGAAGAAGACTTTGATTTTCAACCCTTTTATAGTTATTTTTAGCCAGAAGGGTGATTTGGGTAATTAGATTGCCATATTGCCAGAGAGAGAACCCCGCAGAGCTGGTCTGTGTGAAACGCAGAGCGAAGAAAATGACGCTTAATAAAATGTGCAGGTTGCTAAATAAAACTCTGCTATTAATTTTGTAAACAGGTATTTCAATCAGGTTGTGTGACTAACACACAAAGTGAGTTTTGCTTTCTTCCTAGGTGGTGGGATGTACCACAGTCAACCGTGTGACTTCCTAAGGAAGGGAGAAAAGGCGTGCGTAGAAGGAAATAGATTACAAAATGCAAGCGAGTGGATTTCTTCCCCTTGTTTAGGATTGTGACAATTCCTAAGGCAAGGTGAAGGAATCTGTGCCAGCGCTCGCTAATTACACAAATAGTCTTGAACCAATAACATTAGTCTTCTGACACTCTTAAATCAGACTTATAAAAATACGTAGAGTTCACCTGCTAACTTCCCCCTGAGTACAGTCACAGAAAGTAAACCAGACTTGAATCCTTTTCTCCTTCGCCCACGTATAAAAACGATTTTTGTCCAGGTGAATGCGGGAGCTCTCCTCCAAGTTCTCATGCCGAGCTCTCCTATTTTAACTCATCAAAAAAGTGAGCAAAACACCCCAGTGGGAGTCTGCTTTCTAAGGAACCAGGTGCTGTCTCCCCCCCTCCATGGATGTTCCACTTCAGGGCGGGTGGACACTGAGTTTTCTTCTTATGGAGGCAGAGGTGGTCTGCAGGTGCTACTAGGCTGGCCTGGGGGACTGGGGACCAGAAGTCGAGACCCTTCCACGGATCGCGTGTTTAAGCCGAGGCTCCGTGCCTTATTAGCGAAAGTATGAGCCGAATCAGATTATGTGCAATTTATTTGTAGGGAGCTTTTGTTCTTGTAGACTTTCATCTAGAGTCAGCTGTTTGACTCCTCCTTCAGGACCTCCTCCTGCCCTGTCCTCCCTCTGCAGGGACTTAGCACACACCGTATCCTCTCCCAGAGCCTGGTCCCGCTTTGGCCCTGGGCTCTCAGCATACTTGCCCCAGATGGACTTCAGCTGCTGGAATGGTCCCATGGAAGGACTGTTATGAGGGAGGGCGTGGCAACGAGAAGAGAAATTTCTAACTGGGGTGAGCTGATAGCAAGGCACTGGGAATGGAGAAGCCGGGCTCGCCTCGATGCTGAGCCCGGCAGGTGGCCTGAAGGACAAGAAAATGAAGATTCTGCTAAGTCGAAACTGACGTCCTCCTGCTGGAAATAAGCCACGGCGTTCGTAACCTCTCCAGCTCAAATTCCTATCGCAAGCCCTGATTGGTTTCCGTCTTCCCAAACCTTGTTATTATCACCTAGCTCTCATGCCCCCAAATCATTGCAGCTGCCTTCGGCATAAGAAAGTCTGGTCCGTCCCGCCAAATGTGGGAGGGTACAGCCCAGGGTGCTGATACCAGGACGTGGAAATCTTTGCGGTCACCCCAGAGGCTGGCTCCCACACTGACTGACGACGCTTTTACCACACCTTTTAACATCTTTGAAATTGGGACGCGTCTTACCATGAAAGCTATATCACGGTTTGACAGGCAAAATTCCCATTCCGTACCATACAAAATACTCACGCATCTCATAATCGTGATATCCTAGTCAGGGAAACAGGGTGTGTGTACCTTCAGGATTTAGGGAGGCTGCCTGTCTCCGGGCTGCTTGCCGGGACCACAGTTTCTCCATGCCCCACCCGCCAGTCTAATCGCCACCCGCCGCAGGCACGCCACTCTCCTTCTGTGCCCTTGCTCCCCGCGCCATCCCTTCTGTCGTGCCCTCTTCGGGACTCAATGATCGCATCAGGCACCGAATCCTCCAGGAGCTCTCCCTGACCACTCAAAAGCATCATAGCCTCTCCTCGATACTCCTATGCCGGGTGGGTTTTCTTGTTGGTTTCTTACAGTCTCGAAGTCTTTTATTTATTTATTTATTTTACATTTCTCATGCCGTGAATTCATAGGGCATGGGTTCCAGCAGCTCAGGCTCCTGTCCGTCAGTTCTCACGAAGTGTGCTTCGCTGGGTGGGGCCGGCTGGCGCTTCTGTTGCACCCAAGTCTCTTTCTCCTTGGCTTCCTTCTTTCTCTGATCTCTTTCCTTCACACGCTTCAGGAAGCTGTCTCGGCTCTTTGAGTGCTTGACGGGCTCAGCACGTGCATAAATTCTCTTAGCAAGACTCTTGCCCTCAACTTGTTTCTTTACGGCAATGCCAACGGCACGCTGGGCAACGTCGGAGACTCTTCCAGTTTTGCCATGGGAACATTTGTGGGGCGTTCCTTTGTGAGCAGTGCCCATTCCCTGGATGTCCGCAATATCACCTTTCTTGTAGATTCGCATGTATGTTGCCAAAGGAACAGCTCCGTGTTTTCTGAAAGGCCGAGAGAACATCCAGCGGGTACCTCTCCTCTTTCCCTTTGTGTGGGTCATTTTGGCGAATTACTGGAAGATGGCAGTTCCGGCCGAAAGGAAGGCTAGAGACCTGGTGTTTTTAAGAGCGGAATTTCTAGACTCTTCCTAAAACAGCTACAACACACCTCTGCTCCTCGGGGGAAACTAAGTAATCTTATACACACCAATAATGAACTTCTATCCAAGAATGTACCAGTCAAGTGTTATAAGCCAAAGCTGCAAAGATCCCCATTTCCAGTGGTTCATCAAACTGATGGCTGTTCTCTTCTCTATGACATCTAGGTTCTAGGATTTATTTGGACATGGCTTCTACGCACACCATTGCACAGGATGGGAAAAGGGTGCCTGCCCTATTTCTTTTTCTTTTTTTCATTTATTGTTTTGGAGAGAGAGAGAGAGAGGCCATGAATGGAGAGAGGGGCAGAGGGAGAAAGAGAGAGGATCTTAAGCAGGCTCCATGCTCAGTGGGGAGCCCAATCTGGGGCTTGATCCCACGACCCTGGGATCATGACCTGAGCCAGAATCAAGAGTCAGAGGCTCAACCAACCAAGTCACCAGTGCCTGCTCTATTTCTGCTAAAAAAAAAAAAAAAAAAATAGGGCTTTTGTCCAGCCATGGGGTTAAGAATAAAAGTTCAGTACTTAATGAAATGCTTTTTGATTTTTAAAAAAATTTTTTTTAATTTTTATTTATTTTTGAGAGAGACAGAGACAGAATGCGAGTGGGTGGGACAGAGAGAGAGGGAGACACAGAATCTGAAACAGGCTCCAGGTGCTGAGCTGTCAGCACAGAGCCCGACGCGGGGCTCGAACTCACAAGCTGTGAGATCATGACCTGAGCTGAAGTCGGACGCTCAACCGACTGAGCCACCCAGGCGCCCCTCTTTTTGATTTTTTGAATGTTTATGTATTTTTGAGAGACAGAGACAGAGTGCGAGTAGGGGAGGGGCAGAGAGAGAAGGAGACACGGAATCTGAAGCAGGCTCCAGGCTCTGAGCTGTCAGCACAGAGCCAGATGTGGGGCTCGAACCCACAAACCGTGAGATCATGACCTGAGCCGAAGTCAGACGCTTAACCCACTGAGCCACCCAGGTGTCCCAATATGACTCTTGTATGTACTTGTTGCCTTATAATTTTCTCAGGCTTGATTTAAACAGGTGAATTGATGTGGTCTACAGGAATCAGTTTGAAAAGGGGAAATGGATCAAACGCATGAACCACCATTGAAACTGATTAGAAACCCAGTAGGGGATATTATTAAATTTGAGGATTTTCTTCCAGTTACTCGATCGGTTACCACTGGCCTGCTCAGAGGAGAAGCTATGCTGGACCACTGCCAGGAATACACTGGGAAAGATCCAGACTTGTTCTTCTCGGGGACTGGCTGGAAAGCATTTCTCTCATTGACTGGATGCATGGGAAGACAAATCATCGCCGTTACCTCACACCATATCCAAAAATTAACTAGAAATGAATCATGGGCTTAAACATAAAGGCTGAAACCAGAAGACCCCCAAAAGAAAATGCGGGACAAAAATCTTCATATCACTGGGGCAAGCAAAGGTGCATTGGGCTGGGTAGACTACTCCCTGGTAATCACTTTTCAATCCAGGGTGCAGGAAGCAAGGAGTCCTGTTTCAGTCTTAAGCCTAAGCCATGTTGACCCATCTCGCCCTAAACGCCTATCACATTTGATTGCATTCAGCTGTATCTATCGTCTGGGTTAGAACCCAGAAGGATGATTCGTTGGCACCTTCCCTCGTCTCTCTATGTTCTGACACGTTGCCAAGGACCTGTCTTCGATCTGTCTTGGGATGTCTGTGTTCAAATGCACACAGTTAAATTCCTGGGCTGGTGGTGGGGGCGGTGAGGGGACGGTCATTTGACACAAGGTGCCTCACCTGTTCTGTGCCCTCTATCTTCCTCCCTGGTCTCCAGCTCCCCTTTGGCGTGTGACGAGCAGAATGCGCTCGCATGAAACTATTAAAGAATTCTCTCGCTGACTTCGCCCCGCGTGTCCGAAGAAACAGCCTGAGTCCCTGCCACCTAAACTGGAGACGTGTCCCCGGCTTAGCGATGTAACACCCCATCCCTCCCACGCCGCACGCGGTGGGAAGCACTAATCCTATCCGTTCGGAACCCAGCTGCAGAGCATGTATCAAAGGAGCAGGGCAGAAGCGAGGAGAGAGAATTGTGTTTCTTAAACGAATTAAAGCAATTATGCAGCCACCCAGTGAGCACAGAGCTTTGAGCTCTGCTTCAAATGGGGTTTGAAAGAATCAACCGGGAAACTGTGGCAACCAAAGCTGGCCAGGTCTTTCAAAGAACTCTCACAGGGTCAGTACATGGACGTTACTGGTTACAGAAATCTAAACTGGTGCTCTTTTATCAGACCTCTTGTGACTCTACAGTAAATGATTGTCTGTAATCATCAAGAACTCAACAATAACCGTTTCAAGGCCTTAAAACCCCGCCTCCGCTGGTCTGGTGACACTTCATCGTGTTTGCCATCATCTGTGACTGCCAGCATCCCTTGGACACTCTTCCTACATCTGAGGAATTTTCCCACTGTACCTTTTGTCCCCAGAAGAGAAGCCAGAAAAGCACTTTCTCACTCTACCTTGTCCCCGATGCAAGCTTAGCGACCTGAGCCCCGCCGATCAGAGGTACCCACGTGAGGCTTTGGTGGGAGAACAAGAAGCACCAATGGGATCTGCTTCTAAGAATGGAGGCAAAGGACTGGAGTTTTCTGAGCAGCTGTCGTCAGGGCTCCATCCAGGGTGCACTGTTGGGGTGTCACTGCTGTATCTCCCCTGGGCAGTCCCGGGGTGGTACAGCCCCCAAACTTGGCCTCGGCCCCCTGCAGGCTCTTCGAGGCCCCTGATAATGTTTTAATAAAGTCCTTTCCTGCCCAAACTAGTTAGAACATTGACGGATACGCATTATTTTCAGAAGCTAAATAATAAAATGATAGGGGAAGAACTAAAAGTGCTTTGAAACTTGTAAAAGGCTGTACCCATCTACGGGAACAATTACAGTAGTTGGCTTTTAAAGGCAAGAAGCATCAACCCAAGCTCGCCAATAAGTCAACCACTCATTAGCTTTGCTGAACGTTCAGCATTCTAGAAAGTAATACGTGGGTCACGGGATAAATGTCATAGGTGTTTCTTTATGGCCACATGGCAGGGAGTCTTACCGGGATGACGAGATGGGTCTTCAGAAGTTTCCGAAGCTACTCTTAGGACAAGAGCTAACTCAGACCATTCCTGTCCCCCGTGCTCTGACATTGGACACTTGTCCTTTGGGAGGGCAGACAGTAGGAAACACCACATTGGTGGGCCCGTGCAGGGTTTCAGGCTCGCCCTGGCTGAGGTGCCAGCCAAGAACCAGCATGAACCGTGAGACACATTAGCCATGCTCCTTCCTCTGTCCGGCTGAATAATATCCCATTGTACGGCTTTACCACATTTTGCGTGTCCGTTCATCTGGAGACGGACACTTAGGCTGCTCTTTCTGACATGGGTCTCTCAATTCGTTTTACCACAGCCTGCCGGGATGGCGGACAGAGCGATTCTGTGTCAGCTGCCACACGACCCGGAACGAAGTCTGCTTCCTTGCCTTCCCACGGCGATTTTTCTCTCACGGCCTCATTGCCCCACGTAGATTCGGGGGCTTGATTATCAGAGTGACTCTGGCACGTGTCTGCGTTTGCCCCCACTCGGTGGAGGGAGAGGGTGCATGCTGCCATCAGTGGGAAAAAGAGAACATGGCTTCTCCATTGTCTCGTCCATTCTTCCTTGTGGCGCCCTGCCTTGTAGGGAGAGTGAGTTGGGAAACTTCCCGCATCTCAGCACCTTCTCGTTTAAGTAGAATGTTGCAGACCATTCCAAGAGCAGCTCCCTCCCTAGGTGGGGTTAAACACCTCATCCTCCTCCCCATCGTGGGTCTGGGTGTAGGGTGGGTTGGGACTGGAGGCAGTGGGGCCCAAAGCCTTTGGTTTCCCACTGTATCCTGTGGCACTGGGGGTCTTTCCTCACAGTGCTGGCTTGCAGATGGCCCTGGGGCGGGTCTCGTGGGCTCCCCCTGCTGGACACTGGCTCCTATCATCAAGTCCCTGCATCCTGTGGCCCCTCAACCCAGCCCTGCTCCTCTTGGTTTTGTCCCGCTCCTCGCAAAAAGCTGGAGGAACGCTGGGTCATCTGTATGCCACACACAGGGCCGTATGGAGCCAGGAGCCTGCCTTGGCCTCTTCTGTCCAGCCAACTCCCCCCCCCCCCCCCACCGTACCTTCCTCCACCCAGACACTAAGCGTCTTGACCCAACTTTTCCCCCCACACTAGGGAAGAAGCACCCCTCTGGAGTCCCTCCTAGGGACTGGCTCCTCCTAGGCCTGGCTTCTAGAAGATTAAAAGGAAGAGACTTTTTCTAACTGTGGATTCAAAAAAAAAAAAACAATCTCAACATTGCAACTCAGATGGTGAACCACTTCTTCGATTTCGGTGGTACCTGTGGTCTTCCCTGAGGCTTATGGCCCGGCTATAGGGACGGAAGTCCCCGTGGGAATGTCACCTCAGGCCCAAGTGGGATTACGTTGACTTCCTTTTTGAAAAAGATGGTCTCCATTACTTGATGTCAGTCTTAGAACAAGCAGAGCTGGGGCACTTGGGTGGTTCAGCCAGTGGAGTCTGACGCTTGATTTCAGCTCAGGTCATGAGCTCACGGTTGTGAGATCGAGCTCCATATCGATCCCTGCTTGGGATTCTCTCTCTCCCTCTCTCTCCCCTCCCCTCCCCCTCAAAATAAATAAATACATAAACGAAGATTCAAAAATAAAAATAAAAAAAGAACACGGAGAGTTGCTGTCCCCTTCCCTTTGGGACACTCTGCTCTGTTTCTGCGTATCTCCACACGCAATCCCAGCAAACCTCAGTGACCATAGGGAAGGGCGGATGTGGGGTAGGGGGAGCTCTACTTAGGTGAAAACACCTGCTTATACTCTCACTGTCAAATGACGGATGCATACTCGCTTAGCTTTTTAGCGTCTTTTTAAGGACTTAAAATGTAAGTTGATGTTTCCATCTTCAGAAACCGAAACTTGCCAGCAACCCCCAAATGGCTTATCCGGGATACGTAACACTTAGCCACCTTCCCCAGCTCCTTGCCTCACTGACGACGTCCGCACCTCTGGCCCTGCATCCGTGAGAGCTTGTTTGGAGGTTCTAACTCGTATACCCTTGACCGAAGAACTGTCCTCCTCTATCAGGGAAGGTCGTCCGGTTCGACCTAGCGCGCAGCTTCCGGAGGGACACGCACGGAGTGGTGAGGGAGGAAGGGGACACCTGCCTAGCCAGCCAGATCAGCCAAATCAGCCCTGGAGATCAATGGGGTGACAGACGTCACAGCCAGATCACCCTCACGTCCTGGCCCCGCATCCTGAATCGCTGATGAAGTCCGCAATCCTTTCACACGGCCCAGTTCACTCCCGATCTCTGCTTTTTGAAAGTCTGGAAGGCACAGTAATACGCGAACCAAAGTCCTTGAACGGACACTCCTTCCGAAACACCCACAAATATCCTCAGTGCCTTCGGTTTGTACCTGCGTTCTCTCAAGGACCCAGCCTCCCAATAAATTTCTGTAAGCGATTTCTGTAAGTCATGCCATTTCACTTTATTTTGTGTCTAGCTCACGCCAGACTAGAGCTGTTCTTCCCATTTTCCATGATTTTGAGTCAAATGTACAGTATTCAAAGTAAATGACAGATTGGGAACACTTTTAGGAGGGGCTTACGCACAAATCAGTTATTTTAGCCCACCAATTCACAAAATAACTGTCTTTAATATCATAGGAAAAAATATATAACGTCAGAAGGGCCGGGAGAACTTCCTCTTTGCTACTGTTTGTCTCTTGTGTCTTGTATAGTACTTGCCTACCTATTTATTTGTTGCATTTAGTTATTGATATGATAATATAATATGATGATTATATTTCACATATTATATTTAGTGTGTCATATTTATATTAATATTATATATTATTTTATAATTCTGCATTATGTTATTACATATTAATACATATAGTAATATTTTGTTATATAATAACTGATATTCATATTGAGTATTAAATATTTATTGAAGCAGACTCCAATAAATATCGGTGAAATAAGTGAGGGTTCAGAAACAATAGCTTCAGACTCACACATCTGTCTGACAATGCCAATTTTAACTCAAGGAAATACTTTCTAAAAAGTTTTTATTAAAGTGGCAGAAGGGGCGCCTGGGAGGCTCAGTCGATAAAGCGTCCAACTTCGGCTCAGGTCGTGATCTCACGGTTTATGAGTTCAAGCCCCGTGTCAGGCTCTGTGTAGACGGTTCAGAGCCTGGAGCCTGCTTCGGATTCTGTGTCTCCCTCTCTCTCTGCCCCTCCTCCACTTGTGCTCTGTCTCTCAAAAATAAATAAATGTAAAAAAAAAAAAAAAAAAAAAGGGACAGAAGCCCTAAGTCTGCTTGAGTCTCTCTGTCACCT
This sequence comes from Panthera onca, assembly GCF_046562875.1. Taxonomy (NCBI): domain Eukaryota; kingdom Metazoa; phylum Chordata; class Mammalia; order Carnivora; family Felidae; genus Panthera; species Panthera onca. Next base: position 71,309,752 of record NC_138349.1, read on the forward strand.
TGAAAATCTATTGAGCAGAAATCCCAACAGCTAGAGGATTATGCAAAAGGAAGGCCGTAGATTAATTTAGGGGCGAATCCTGGCACTCATGATTGTGTCTCATCATCTTGTAAGAAAAAAGAACCAAGAAAGTGTTTCATAGAAGAAAATAGAAGAAAGAATCATCACATGGTAGTTAGGGACATATGTTCTAGTCACGGTTTTGACTATTTGCTGTATGTCTTTTGTGAACACTTAACTTTTTTCTTTTCTTTTTTTTTACTCTCAGAATGTAGCCCAATGCAGGGCTTGAACTCACTACCCTGAGATCAAGACCTGAGCTGAGATCAAGAGTCAGATGCCACCCAGGCACCCCATGTGAACACTTAACTTCTAATGAAACTTTATCAATGAAACAAGGAGATTCACCTATAGTCTGGAAAACTACCAAAACAGCACTTTTTGACTTTTGAAATCAATGGCATCCCCTTTTTTTTTTTTGAGCAAAAATACCAATTGACCGAGAGAATAAGAAGATAAGCCACAGAATGGGAGAATATGTTTCCAAAACACATATCTGATAAAAGAGTTGATATCCAACATATACAAAGAACTCTTAAAACTCAACAATAAGAAAACGACAACCTTATTAGAAAATGGGCAAAAGACCTGAACAGACACATCACCACAGAAGATCTACAGATGGCAAATAACAAATGAAAAGATGCTCCACATCACGTGTCATTAAGAAGTGCAAATTGAAACTACAGCACCATTGCACACCTGTCAGAGTGGCAAAAAATCAAAACACTGACAACGTCAAATTCTGGCAAGAATGTGTAACAGTAGGGATCTTCATTCATTGCCGGTGGGAATACAAAATGGTACAACCACTTCGAAAGACGATTTTGCAGTTTCTTACAAAACTAAACATATTCTTATCATCAGATTCAGCAATCGTGCTTCTCGGTATTTGCTCAAATGAGCTGAAAACATATGTCCACGCAAAAACCTACACAGAAATATTTCTAGCAGCTTTATTCATAATTGCCAAAACTTGGAACTACCCAAGATGTCCTTCAGTAGGGAAATGGATAGATAAACTATGGCGCATCCATACAATAGAATATAATTCAACACTAATAGTAGAGATCAGAGAAAGAGGAATTTGGCTCTCTCTTGTCTCTTCTCACAAGGGCACTAGTCCCATTATTAAGGCCACACCCTTGTGACCTAATTACCTCCCAAGGGGTCTATCTTTAAATATCATTGCACTGGAGATTAGGGTTCCAGCATATGAATTTTGAAGGGAGGATGCAAACATTCAGTCCATAGCAGAACCTAAATAAATTCCATTTTTAAAAGTGGGGGGGGGGGGAATTAACCAAAATCCATTAATAGAAAAGCCATAAAAGTGCATTTTATTACTATAAATTCATTTTATAACTGCAAATGTATAAAATGTATTTACTTAAAATAGTCAATGAACGAGAACCCTGAGGTGATAAAATGTGGAATCGGGAGTTGTGGTCGACAATTTGAGTCAGAATCCAAACTATATCTGTGCTTTCTTTTGTGTTTACTTGTGTTTCTTCAGAAAATTTTGATTATAGAGATAAGGAATTGCAGATAAATGTTGACTCATGACAATCTCGGGGCACTCCTTAATTCAAGTGACCCAAAAGCTTGAAGAAAAGAATGATAGAAATCTTTGCTTCAAAGCTGAATCCCTAAGAATGCCAAATGCATGCTCACGTCCCTAAACGGAGAGTAGCTGACATGTACACCGTGATGTGTTAGTCCCTCACTTGCTATCGTATAGCTGGCTATCGCGTCCCATTGAAAGCACGAAGACCTCAGGGACGAACACGAATCGAGCTATGCCCACTGGCACAAACCAAGTACACACGTCGCATCCTGGCGTAAGATTTTACAGGTTTTATATGCACAGATATCCACAGGCCTGAACGGTTTAAAAGGGCATCTCAGAGTTTAAATATTGCTAATGAACTGCGTATTGTGAAGGTCAAATATACACACCACAATGCACAGAAAAGAGATAGCTTCTGTACGTATGAATGAACGGTGGCCGCATGAGTCAATGTGGGGGCGGCCGGTACTGTGTCGAAATTCAGGCTATAGCACATCGAGAGTGTTGTTTTCATCACTTTAATAAAATACATGATGAAAAAATATTTTAAAGACGCGTGAGTGACGACTCAATGTGCAGTCTTATAGGCTATCAGCATAAAGTGAGCTCACATAGCCATTAAATCTAAATTCAAGCAGCTTAAACTTCTCAGCCACTTCCCTAGAAGGAATTCGAGGGTCAAAGTTTGCTGGAGCTGTTTGCTGGCACCTCCACCTTGCTGTGACAGAGTTTTGTACAAGTGATTATAGGATCGCAGAGAAGAGCTGCATAAATCTGATTTAGGGGAAGAGGCTGAAAAAAATGTCAGGGCAGACTAGTGACCAAGTCTTTTATTTTCTGTTTTCTGATGCTTTGATAATCTGGGGCCTTGCTGACCCCAGAAGGACTGCCCCTCCCAGGGTTGGTCAATTCCCGGACAGAGTCAACAACTCACCTGGGGGGGGGGGGTGCTTTTTAAACACAAAGCAATGAATCCAGTGTCTGATCCCTAACCGCCTCTCCTATGGAGCTCGCACATTCAGGGACCAGATCATACCAGAGCCAGGTAGCAGCAGGGACAGCCCCTATGCCCCAGCACCTGCTGAAAGTATTCAAACCAGCTGGTCCTAACCTGCTGCCCCTGCTTCCCCCATTCTACCTCCAAAAACCACAATAAAGGCTCTATCCCCAGCCCCATCTTGACAGATGCTGCTGCTGTCCTGTGTCCTGTCCCATCCCTCCCTAGTGACTTGGCATGCTCCCTCCGTATGGGGGTCTGTTAGCAACCAAGGGTCTTTTCAACGAAAGTTATCTCCTGATCTGTTGGCCTTACTATCCCTAAATAATAAAAAATCCATAAATCAAAACCGACTTCCTGGAGGAGGTGATGTATGAGGAGAATACTGAAGAATGTCAGGGAGTATTTTTTTTTTAAGATTTTAATGTCTATTTTTGAGAGAAAGAGAGAGAGAGAGAGGAGAGGGAGCAGGCGAGGGACAGAGAGAGAAGGAGACACAGAATCTGAAACAGGCTCCAGGCTCTGAGCTGTCAGCATAGAGCCCTACGTGGGGCTCAAACCCACGACCCATGAGATCACAACCTGAACTGAAGTCGGAATGCTCAACTGACTGAGTCACCCAGGCACGCCATGGAAGGATTATATTTGTAAAACAAGCCAGCAAAAAGTGTTTTAGGTACAGGGAACAGTAGGAGTGACCTCCTGGAGGTAAGAGATAGCCAAAGGCATCCAAGAACTCACAGCAGTTCACTGTGGTTAGAATACGGAACCCAAGGGGCACCTGGGTGGCTCAGCCGGTTAAGCGTCCGACTTCGGCTCAGGTCATGATCTCACGGATCGTGAGTTCGAGCCCCGCTTCGGGCTCTGTGCTGACGGCTCGGAGCCTGGATGGAGCCTGCTTTGGATTCTGTGTCTCCCTCTCTCTCTGCTCCTCCCCCGCTCACGTTCTGTCTCTCAAAAATAAACATTAAAAAAAAAAGAACATGGAACATGAGGGAGGAGTGGATAAAAGTGGAGTTGGAGAGATCGTTAGGCACCAGATCTGTAAGGTCGTTATGTGCCATGTTTGGTAAGCAGTGGAAGCTAGTGGCCATTATGTTGCATCTGACCACTGTGCTTTCATATCTTCCTTTTTCTGGGGACAGCATTGCATTGACCCTGGGTAATTTCTTGCATGCTTTACGGGGTCTGGGGACCACACACATAAACACACACAGTGGTGGGTCCACGTGACTCAAAGAGGGACCAATCAGAATCTCCCGGGGATTGATATGTAAATGGAAGGAAGGAGAGGTTATCTTTTTAGTGATGTTACCGGCCTTGCTGGTGGGGATTCAGGACTTGGCAAGGCCATCCTCCCTAACACTCGAAGAGACTCTGACCAAAGAAGAAAGTAGCCACGTGAAGACAAGTAAACATGAGACATGGATAGAAAGAACATGTGTTCTGCTGATTTCCAGTCCCTAGTTCTTGACTCTGAAATTCCAACTCTTCAGCTCTTTTGATTTGATGAACCACAGTATCCTTCCCTATGCGAACCTGGAAATCCCTTTGTTTTGTTTGGTTTGTTTGTTTGTTTTTCCCTTTCGTTCCATCCACTTCGCTTTGGATTGCTGTCACTTGCCATCAAAGAGTCTTGCAAAAGTCCTACACTAGGGAAACTTGGACAGCCTTAGGAGGTTCTATTTTCAATAGGAGATGGACATAATGAGATGTGTGTTTTAGAGTGATCATTTTGGAAGAAGTGTAGAGGATAGATTGGTGTGGGGAGGGAAGGAAGAAAGGCGTATGGCTGGAGATGGGAAGACAGCTTGGAAGGCTAGTTACGGTAGTTCTGGCAGGGTGCGGGGAGTGCCGGAAGCAGAAGGGAAGAAGGGGCAGTGGAAAGATTAAACACACACAGGGTGGGAAGATTAATGCGATTTTGTGAAATCCGAAATTGTTAGGCTTTTAACGCACTTACTTTGGGATCTAATATTTAAACTTTTTTAAATTATCTCTGGTGGCGATGACACCATAATCTTTTCCGTGATTAAGAACTCTGAAATCTTGGGGCGCCTGGGTGGCTCAGTCGGTTGAGTGTCTGACTTCGGCTCAGGTCACGATCTCGCGGTTTGTGAGTTCGAGCCCCGCGTCGGGCTCTGTGTTGACAGCTAGGAGCCTGGAGCCTGTTTCGGATTCTGTGTGTGTGTGTGTGTGTGTCTGTATCTCTCTGCCCCTCCCTGTTCGTGCTCTGCCTCTCTCTCTGTCAAAAATAAACAACAAAACATAAAAAAAAAAAAAAAAAAAAAAAAAAAAAGAACTCTGAAATCTTGATCTGCCCTGGTCTGTAGACTGTCAACTGGGGCTTGAGTGAAATGGAAAGTGACTGAAGGGTTTTACCCTGGTGAGTGGAAGGTGGTGATGGGATTATTTTTGAATTTTTTTTAAGTTTATTTATTTATTTTGAGAGAGAGAAAGAAAGAGAGAGAGAGAGAAAAAGAGAGACACAGGGCTCGATCCCAGGAACCATGAGATCATGACCTGAGCCGAAATCAAGAGTCACATGCTCAACTGACTGAGCCACCCAGGTGCCCTCCTTTTACATTTTTAACGGTTTTCTTTTTTTAATTTATTGTTGAGACAGAGGGAGACAGAGCATGAATGGGGGAGGGTCAGAGAGAGAGGGAGACAAAGAATCTGAAACAGGCTCCAGGCTCCAAGCTCCGAGCTCTGAGCTGTCAGCACAGAGCCCGACACGGGGCTCAAACTCACAGACTGCGAGATCGTGACCTGAGCCGAAGTCGGACGCTTAACTGACTGAGCCACCCAGGCGCCCCTCCTTTTGCATTTTTAGAAGTTCTCTTTGGCTGCTGTGTAGAGAACAGATGAGGCCTGCTTTGGATTCTGTGTTTCCCTGTGTCTCTGCCCCTGCTCGTGCTCTGTCTCTCTCTCTCAAAAATAAATAAACACTAAAAAAGAAAAGAGAGAGAGAGAGAAGAATAGTTAACAATAGAAAAAATAAATTTGCTGCCCCCATGGAGCTTCCATTTTAGCGGCTGAGTCGGAAAATAAGCAAATAAACACACACACATATGAGATGTTGACAAGGACTAGGAAGAAAAGTAAAGCTGGGTAAGGGGACACGGAGGCTGGGGGCTTAAGGGAGCAGATTTGTATTTATTTTTTATTGGTATTTTATGGAGGAGTGTGTCAGAGAAGACTCTCGTTTGAGCAAAGACCTGGAGGAAATTGAGGAACGAGCAATTGTGCCGTCTGGACAAGAACATTCCAAACAAAGCAAACAGTAGACACAAGGTAGGAGCACATCCAGTGCGTTTAAAGAATGGAACAGAGACCAATAATGCTGGACAAAGAAAAAGAGCAAGAGGGCAAGTGGTAAGAGGCAGGTAAGGGAGGCAGTGGGGTCGTGTTCAGTCTCAAAGGCTCTGAGAAGGATTTGTCTTTAACTTTGTGCCAGATGAGAAGCTGTTGGATGGCTTTGAAGAGGCTTGACTTGACTTAGATTAGAAAAGAATTATGCAGGCTACTGTGTGCACAATAGACTTGTGGGGTGGGGAGCAAGGGTGGAGGCAGGGAAACCAGTTAGGAGGTTATTTGCATTAACGTAGATGGAGATTTCATGACCTCTGTACTGTTGACATTTTGGGCCACATAGATTTTTTTGTCGTGGGGGCTATTCTGTGCACCGCGGGATGTTTCTTTAGCAGGACTCCTGGCCTCTGACCACTAGATGCCAGCAGCACCCTTTCCCCCAGTTGTGACAACTAATATGGTCTCCAAGATTGTCAAAGTCCCCTCGGTGGACAAAACCCTCCTGGTCGAGGGCCACCGATCTAGGTGAGTAGAGTGGTGGAGGGACCGGAGTGGTAGATGTGAGAATGGGGAGAAGTGGTGAGATTCTGGGTGTATTTTGAAGGGCAAACTCGCAGGATTTGTAGATAAATTAAGTGCAGAGTGTATGGAAAGGGTGTAAGAATTGGGATGATTCTACGATTCTTTGGCCCAAGGCACTGGAACAGCCAAGGTGCCATTTGCTGAGATGGGAAAGACTACAGGAGAGGCAGGTTTGATGGGAAACAGGGGTGGTTGGCTTGGGAAATACTACATTTGAGATGGCGGTTGAACCCAAACAGGAATGCCAAGCAGGCAGCTGAGTACACGCGTTCGGAGTCCAGGGATGAGGTCCAGGCTGGAGACACAAACACGAGCATCATTAGGATAGAGGTGATATTTCAGGACGTGAGAAGGAGTGGGCTTATCTACGCAGTGAGTACGGACAGAGGTGTGTTCAACAGCCCCGAGGTGTGTTCAACAGCCCCGTGGTGTCTGTCCCTTTGTGTTACGTCCTTTGAGTGTGGACGGGACCTAGGACTTGCTCTTAACCTAGTAGAACTTGGCAAGGTAAGAGGTTATCACTCTTATGATTACATCACATTAAATCAGGCTCTGGTTTCGCACTATAGTAGGAGGATCTCCTGCTGGCCTTGAAGGAGCAAAGAGCCATGTTTCAAGCCACCTATGGCAGGGAACTGCAGGTGGCCCCTGGGAGCTGAGGATAATGTCTGGTTCACAGCCGGAATCTCCTCCCGACCTCCCACCAAACCGTACAGATGCGAGGAAGTGAGTTCTGCCAATAGCCTGAGTGAGTTTGGAAGCGGATTCTTCCCCAGGTGAGCCCGTCGGTGAGAACAGCCTGGTTGACAGCCTCACTTCTGCTTGGAGTGAGAGCTTGAGGGGAGGACCCCATAAGGCTGTGCCTGGACTCCTGATGACAAATGATGAGATAATAAACTGGGTTGTTTAAAGCTACTAAACTTGCTCTTATTTGTTATGAAGTAACCATTAAAAACAAGGCAACAGGCCCAAAATGGCGTCGCTTACGCTAAGCCCATGTCACCAAACTGAGACTTAATTACAGCATGGGCTCTCCCCTCTCAAACGAGTCAATCAGGAGCCACCAGATCATCTGCATGATAGACCCCTGCCATCCCCTGAAGGAAAGTCACCTGGCCGTAACCAACCTGTTTTTTGTTGTTGTTGTTGTTGTTTTTGTTTTTGCCTGGTGTCACTTCTATGCTCCTCCTGCACTGTGCCGAACAAGCCTTTCATTTTATACAGCTCCTCAGAGCTCCTTTTGATCTGTTAGATGGGATGCTTCCCATTTCATGAATCATTAAAGAAAGCCAGTGAGTTCTTTAAAACTTACTCAGTTGAATTTTGGTTTTTAACGCAACAGGAAACTCAGACCGAAGGTCTGGGTCCTGGAGCCCACCAACGTTTAAAGGTCAGGAAGTTCAGGAGAACCCAGCCAAGTCGACAGAAAGCAGCCATCAGTGACAAGGGTGGAAAACGAAGGAAGAGTCAGAATCTAGATGAATAAAGTGTAACATTCCAAGCAAAGTGAAAGGACTTGTGCGTCATTTAGGACGGACGGGTTGAGTCATTTGAGATCTGGGAATTAATCATCGGATTCGGCCAGGTGGTAGTTCCTAACGGTCTTGTGATGCACCTGTACAGGTGTAGTCGCGGGACCAGAGCCTGTCTACAGTATCTGAAGTGCAAAAAAAATTTCAGGTTTTGGATTCAAATGGGAGCTGTGGATATGAAGAGCAGTGATCAAGTCTGACTTCACTTTAGGGGGTAAAATCAGCAGGTTTTGTTGATGGATTAGATACGAGATAAGGGAAAGGAAAGAGTCATCTCAGGGGCTGAGGCTTTAGCCACTAGGTAGATGGGGTTGCCATTTACTAATATGAGGAGACTGGGAAATGATCTGGTTGAGGAGAAAGCAGGTTAGAAATCATGCTGAGGGACGCCTGGGTGGCTCAGTCGGTTAAGCTTCTGACTTTGGCTCAGGTCATGATCTCGTGGTCCGTGAATTTGAGCCCCACATTGGGCTCTGTGCTGACAGCTCGAAGCCTGGAGCCTGCTTCGGATTCTGTGTCTCCCTCTCTCTCTGACCCATCCCCGCTCACGCTCTCTGTCTCTGTCTCTCAAAAATAAATAAAAATGTTAAAAAATTAAAAAAAAGAAATCGTGTTGAAAATATGACTCTCATGGGGCACCTAGGTGGCTCAGTAGGTTGAGAATCTGACTCCTCAATTTGGCTCAGGTCATGATCCTGTGGATTGCGGGATCGAACACTGAGTCAGGCTTTGTGTTGTTAGCATGGAGCCTGCTTGGGATTCTCTCTCTCCCTCTGTCCCTCTGCCCCTCCCCCCGCGCATGCTTGCTCTCTTTCCTTCTGTCTCTCAAAATAAATAAACTTAAAACACTACGACTTCTGTTACATATTCATATGGAGAAATGCTGTAGGCAGTTGGACATGTGAGTCTGGGCTCCAAGGGCAGGTCAGGATTGGAGACACTAACTTCAAGCCTTCAGTCTGTACAAAGTACTGAAATCAATAATGCCAGATGGAATCATCTAGAGCAGTGATTCTCAAACGGGGGTTGGGAGGCCGGGGGTTTTGCTCCCAGGGCAGATGGAACAATAGCTGGGGACACTTTTGGTGTTTTGAACATTGTTTTTAATGTTTTATTTATTTATTTATTTATTTATTTATTTATCTATCTATCTATCTATTTATTTATGAGAGAGAGAGAGAGTGAGAGAGAGAGCACAGGTGCGGGAAGGGGCAGAGAGCAAGGGAGGCACAGAATCTGAAGCAGGCTCCAGGCTCCGAGCTGTCAGCCGAGAGCCTGATGCAGCGGGGCTCGAACTCACGAGTCGTGAGATCATGACATGAGCCGGAGTCAGATGCTTACCAACTGAAACACCCAGGCACCCCACGCCTCGAACATTTTTAAGCTGGCGTCTGAAATTTGTAATTAGAGACTTTGCATCACAAGCTCATGTATAGTTTATTAACTAGACATCGACAATATTTAAAAAAATAACATAGGAAAGGACTGACTTCACTGGAATAACATGTTCCTGATACCATTTCATTTTTTGAAAAGAAGAACAAGCTAGTTTTCTATTATTTTACTTACCGAACCACACTGGAATGGAAAGAAATCATTACAATGCTTACTTGTGTTTTGTTTTCCTATCATGTCCCTAAAGGATATATATAGTTTAATTTAAATATAAAGGCATCCGTGTCACGAACCTGAACTGATTGTCCTTCTGATTTTGGAGCATGTCAACATCAGCCCAAATACCTTCTCTCCAATGCTAATCTTCAACCTTAATAAGGAGAGGAAGCACTAAATGCGGAGCCTCAAGATTACTCACTGAAGGGCATTACTTAAAACAAAGGCGGTGTTTCAACTTTGGTATCAGCCCAAGTCATATACTCTAATAAGATTTGGGAGGTGTATGTTGCTGTCCCAGGGTGTGAGGGGAGTATCATGATATCAGACCCATTCTTGGACATAGATTTATATTACAGAGGATATATGGAGTATGGATCTGGAAATGGACTCCCTTAAAATGATCTGGGCACAAGGCATTTTTTTAAGTTTATTTATTTTGAAAGAGAGAGCGCACGCACGTGTGCACAGGGGAGGGGCAGAGAGAGAGAGAGAGTCCCAAGCAGGTTCCACGCTATTAGCTCCGACATGGGGCTTGAATTCATTAACCATGAGATCACAACCTGAGCTGAAACCAAGAGTTGGACGCTTAACTGACTGAGCCACCCAGGTGCCCCTTTTCAAGGATTCTTTTTTTTTTTGTTTGTTTTATTTATTTTTGGGACAGAGAGAGACACAGCCTGAACGGGGGAGGGTCAGAGAGAGAGGGAGACACAGAATCGGAAACAGGCTCCAGGCTCCGAGCCATCAGCCCAGAGCCTGACGCGGGGCTCAAACTCACGGACCGCGAGATCGTGACCTGGCTGAGATCGTGACCTGGCTGAAGTCGGACGCTTAACCGACTGCGCCACCCAGGCGCCCCTCTTTTCAAGGATTCTTTAGAGAGTTTTCAAGTATCTTTGGGGACACGGTACCCTAATTAGGCGCCCACAGGTATAGACAAATATTTTACAAGTTATACTGTGAATGAAGTGGGGAAAGAAATAAAGAGGTTGCTGTAGGAAGATGTAAGGTCAAAGGAAGTCCATTTTGTTTTGTTTTGTTTTGAAGACAGAAGGTCAATTGTATGCTGATGGCAACAATCCATTGGAAAGGAGACCTTGATGTCCCTGGCAATGTCGAGGGAAGAATCCCAAGCACAAGAAAGGGCACCCAGCTGGGTAGGTTAGAGCTGGGGCACGTCCTCCCCTTTAATAGTCTCTCACTGCTCTTCTCGATAACCCTGAGCTACCTTCAGCTAACATTGTCTTTGTTTCTTGTACATTTCTCCAATTGCAATGTAAATTCCATAGTGACGGGGACTTTTCTGTAGTGTTCCCCACAGATTTGCAAACACTCAGGGCAGTGAGGAGCGCATAGCAGGTACTTACTAAATATTTGTGGAATAAATGCTTAGAAATGAACAAAAATGGATACAGATGCAGGTATAGGTTTGATTTGATGGTGACAAGAGGAATTCCTCCATAATTCGTTTTTATTTCCTTGAAGTGTGACAGTAGGCATGAGCTTAGAGTGAGGAGACATTGTTCAGAAGAGGTGGGGGGGGGTGGTTGTTGAGGCAAGTCTTGAAGATGGTCATCCATTAGAGGGGTAGCAAACCCCCTGGAGAGACAAGGGAGTTTGTAGTCAGTGTTGAATACCCATCGCAGGTTTGTGGTCAAGTGTTTCAAAGTACAACAGGTTGGCTCAGTTCTATGATTGATTCCTGGCTTTCTGGTACATGCAGTTGGCATTGGCGGAGGCCATTTGTAAAGAAACAAAATGAAGGAGAAGCAAGCCTTTCCGAAAAGATGATGTATCATCGTTTGGATGATCTTTGCAACATGCCGAGTTTTGAGGCACCGGTGGGATATGAAAGTGAAACAGTATAAGGAGGTGGTCAGTTACATGGGTCTGGTGAGGAGGAGAGAAGCCGATGGTGGTTAAGCAATTAGAGAGGTATTAGCTCGTGAACGGGAGCTGAAACCAAGGGCACAGTTGATCTCACTACAGGAGAGGGGAGCTGGGAAGAGAAAGGTTAACCGAACCCTGAGGAACACTGATGGGAAAGAGTCCTATACATTTGTCATGCATGACAGTGTCTACACAGATTCTGGCCTCAGGGCCAATGCCTGGTCTTGAACTTCATCCATTCTTTCCCTTGGGTATAGGACTGGGGCACAGAAGGTGATTCTAAAATTCACTCTGATTTGATTTGTCTGCACTTTCATTTACTAGAATCCTACCATAGTTTATTAATTGAAATGCTGCTTGTATATAATTTCCTTTTTTTAAATACGTATTTCTTTTTTTTAATTTTTTTTAATGTTTACTCATTTTTGAGAGACAGAGAGACAGAACACGAGGGGCAGAGAGAGAGGGAGACACAGAATCCGAAGTAGGCGCCAGGCTCCGAGCTGTCAGCACAGAGCCCGACGCGGGGCTCGAACTCACAAACGGTGAGATCATGATGTGAGCCAAAGTCAGACACTTAACCGACTGAGCCACCCAGACGCCCCAATAATTTTCTCAAAAAGATAAAATAATGACCTTTATGCAAACATAAGATGAACGCTTGTAAGGATTTTACTTAATTCATTAATTAACAAGGGAACCACTAAGATGTTACCACCACAATTACGTACGATTTACAGAGTTGCAAAATAGCTCAAACACAAGAAAGGCACAGAATATCCCACAGAATCAGACAGCCCAGAAGGGTACGTGAGACAACACCTAACTTCCCTCTGAAAACACTACAATCTTTCAGGTTCATTTCATAGTCTTTCATGATTTTCTCCATAATGCTTTTAAAAAGTTATTGCTATCATTTCTATTCTTTGAATAAGACTGATAAAATGTTAGTCTGTTATAAAATTCACATGGGAGAATATTCTGGTACTGTCATACCCCATTTGGGTACTCACTGATTGGGGGGAAGAGGCAGAATTTGGGATCCCTTAAGATTAATCTGTTTTCTAGTTGGAATGGGAAATATTTAAGAATCAAACCAAATGACCTCCAATCCACTCTGGAACGAAAGAGGGTATAATTCAAATACAGAAGATGTTGAAATGGTCTTCTTGGCTCATTGTGAGATTTTCAAGTTGAATGGAGCCCTCTGCCATGATGTCTGTCCTCCACACCCCGCCTCACGCTTGCTTTCCTGGGAATTTGGGGCTGCCAGACTATACATTCAGTTCCAGTTCAAAATGGAAACCCTCCTCGGGGCGCCTGGGTGGCTCAGTCGGTTAAGCATCCGACTTAAGCTCAGGTCACGATCTCCCGGTTGGTGAGTTCGAGTCTGGCGTCGGGCTCTGGGCTGACAGCTTGGAGCCCGGAGCCTGCTTCGGATTCTGTGTCTCCCTCTCTCTGCTCCAACCCACTCTCTCTCTCTCTCTCTCTCTCTCTCTGTCAAAAATAAAAAAAAAAATTAACTTTTTAAAAAAAAAAATGGAAACCCTCCTCTCCTGCAGTAGTGAACAAAGACAACTCTGGTTGCCATTGGAGGATTTGGCTGCTTCAGTCCAACAGTTCAGGAAAGGATCAGAAGGGGCAGATGGATGGTATTGGAGAAAATGCTCGTGTGAGTTCCCAGAGCACAATATTTCTCTTTGCGATTTTTGAGTGTTCCGCAGCAAAGCTGCCAAAAATATGAAAAGTATAAATAGAGAAGAGTGGGAAGGAGAAATGGGGACCTGTCACATTGGCAGAGAAAATAGGGAACTGAGAATTTTCCAGAGATGCAAAGTCACAGGGGGTTAACATTTACTTAGCAATGAACTCGCAGGCACAAGCTTTAGAATGAGATTAAGGCAAGAAAGACAAATTAGGGAATAGATTTAAAAAAAAATGTCAATTTCAAGTCTCTCTCGTGAGGAAAGTACAGATCGGAGAAGACAGGAGAAACTAGGATAGACTGAATGCCGATCATGTCTTTACTGATTAGGCTACGTACCTACTTTCTTTGTTTAATGTTTATTTATTTTTGAGAGAGAGAGACAGATTGGAAGTGGGGGAAGGGGCAGAGAGAGAGGGAGACACAGAATCGGAAGCAGGCCCCAGGCTCTGAGCTGTCAGCACAGAGCCCAATACAGGGCTCGAACTCACGAGCTGTGAGATCATGACCTGAGCCGAAGTGAGATGCTCTCCATTAGCATCTGGGGTCTTTCCTGCAGCTCCTGGCTTTGATAGGATGCATCATTACCACAGCCTATGATTCCAAGCCCACTCTGTGGGGTCTTGGCTGTTCCCTATTGACTCTTGGGAGGAGAGCAGGTAGCAGGGTCTTTATCCTTCTTTGCCACCTAACCCCTTCAGCATCCCCGACATCAGCACCCCAGGAGGCACACGTTCAGGTTCATTTCTTTACCAAAGGCCTGGCAATACTTGCAGAAGGGAATTATAATGGAGATAAGGAGCGGTTCAACTCCTGGCTCAGCTAGAGTTCCTCAGCTTTCTTTGAACTATAAACCAAGGTATTTGGGAGCCAGGAATGATGTGGTGCCTGGGATTTGCTTTAAAATATATTCCAGGAGCGCCTGGGTGGCTCAATCGGTGAAGCGTCTGACTCTTGATCTCAGCTCACCTCACGATCTCGCGGTTCGTGAGCTCAAGCCCCACATGGGGCTCTGCACTGACGGTGCCGAATCTACTTGAGATTCTGTCTCCCTCTCTCTCTGCCCCTCCCCTACTTGCTCTCTCTCTCAAAATAAGTAAATAAACTTAAAATATGTATTTTAGACACTCCCCCCTCCCCTTGTTCGTGGACAGGCTCGGGAAGGCTTGTGCTCTCCACCCTTTTTCTGCATGTTTGCAAAATTTCATAATAAGAGTAAACGAACGAAAACCAAATGATGAGGTTTTCATTCCCTACAGCCACAGAAACATAATAGGGCCACAGAGTGCGCTCCTCAAAATTGCTCCTCTGGCAATTTATTCTGATTTTCTGGACTGACTCCAGCTCTCATCCTCTGTCACATTCTCTGAGTATTGGCAGGAAGTATTTCCTTCCCGAAGACTTGCCAGGCCCGATGGTAGGGAATAGATTGTTGCAGATTCCATACCCACATGTTTAAAACGTGGCCAGTTTCCTGTCTGGAGTGACTTGAACACAAGACTGTCTTTGTAAGGCATTGTCTTTCACTGTTCCACCCCCTTTTTAGGACTATTAAGGGTTAATGGCATCTCCAACAGCAGCCGAGGCCTGGTTTCTTAAAGCAAGGCTGCAGGAAGCAAAGACTTGCAGGGTGAAGAGTGTGAAGCGTGATTTGTGGTTTGAGTTGTCACAGATTCAAGGAGAAAAAAAAGAAAAATGAAGCATCATTTGACCATGGCATTCACACGAAAGGGTGGGGGGGCAGCAGTGGGAGAAAGAACAAAGGAAGAAGAAAGAAAACCTCAAAATAAATTTTGGGGATGGGTGGCGGGGAGGAGGAGAGAGAAAGTCTCAGAAACTGCGGGGAGGTGCGGCGATTGCACCAATACTGGCCACAAACACACACATTTGCCAATTCCTGGCTTAGATTAGAAAAAAATACGCATGCACTACTTGTCGGCTGTGTTTTGTCAGCAGGTAGCGACAAAATCTCGAGGTTTTAAGAACCCTGACGACCCAAAGTTGTTCTCCGAAGCTGCCCACCCTGGACCTGAGCCCGAAGTGGAGCAGGTTGCTGCCCAGAGGACCTAAGGCTGTGCCCAGCTGTCCACCTTCCTCCCGGCAGTTCCCAGGATCGGAGCCCACGGGAGGAGAAGCTACGCTCGCCTGCGACTGCCGGGGCTAAGGGCGGTGGCCCAGTCTCCCACCGAGGCCTCAGCGCCCAGGCGGCGGCGGCGGCGGCGCACGGGGACCGGAGGAGTGACATGGCGATGTGCCCAACTCTGGGAGACCGGCCTCAGAACCAAGGGGCCAGCATCCGGCCACGGCTATGCTCTCCGCGGAACAATCTCAGGGAGAAGACACGGGCTGCGAGCCGATTTTCCAGTGGAAAGGGTGGGGTGGGGAGGGAGCGCCCCTGACCCTTCCCGCCGGTCCCCTCCCGGGCTCACCCCGCCTGGCCCGGAGCTGGGCTACCCGGAGGAAGCGTGCGCGGGGCCGCAGTGCCGCCCTCCGACGCAAGGGGGCAGCACCACCCGCCGAAGCAGCGGCGGAGGTCCGCGCGCCGCTCTTGGCGGCCGCAGGCGGAGGCGGACCCGCGGCGTCCTCGCTCATTGGCCACGGCGCGGGCGCTGCCATGTTGGCGGAAGCGGTGCCTCTGTGCCGTGGAAACTGGCCGTGGCTGCGGCCGCAGCGTCCGAGCGCGCAGCGTCCGAGCGCGCAGCCTCCTGCCTCTCCTCGCTCGAGTCTCGGCGCCGAGAGGCGGCGGCCGGCGGGATGGAGAAAAGTAGGATGAACCTGCCCAAGGGGCCGGACACGCTCTGCTTCGACAAGGACGAGTTCATGAAGGTGCGCGCCGGGGGCTCCGCTCCCTGGAGCCGGGCCGTGGGTGGTCTGCCCTCCTTTGCCCTCCGGGGCCTCTCCTCGGGCCTCTCCTGCGCGCTTCCCGGGCCGCGCCCGCCACGGACGGGCCCTCGGCGCGGGGACCTCGCTGCGCTTCGCAGTGAGTCTCTTGGCCTCGGGTTTGGTAGGTGCAGCGTGGAGACAGCACTTCTGTGAAATCGCGCATATGGAGTGAAAAGGCCTGAAAGTTTTGAGCTAAACGTAAACGCCCCTGTTAGGACCCGACTCTGTTACCGCGCGGGGTGCGGTCAGATTGCCGGCCCCCTTGTCTGACAGCAGCTTGTTGCCAGTGCCTTGCCCCTAGAAGCTCGGTGAGCGTGTCTTGAAAACGTCTCTAAACGTACGTGCTCACCCAGGGATCAGGTCGGGTAAAAAAGGCCCTTAATCTAAAGTTTTTGCCTGACATTCGTCTACAGCTCCTGGAATGAGAGATATAAAGACTGTACTGTCCTTACTTCTGTTTCAGGGCTACAGAGCGGACCATTGTCCTTTTCTAAAGTTGCCCTATTTCTCTTCCTAAGGTGAACTTGAAACTTGTCTGCGGATAATTGTAGGACATAAACGTACTGATTAGAGATCTAAACTGAGAACGTTTTACTGACGATAAAGGTTCATCAAAGCACAGCCTTGAAAATGTCCAAGATTTGAATCAGAGCCAGGAGGAACTTTGCATACCCAGTTTGTGTATCCCTCTGGGTCTGTACTTAAACTATCAAAAAAAAAAAATATGTGTACTGTTTAAGGACTGGGATTTTTGACACCACTTAGTAGCTGGCTTCGGTGTTAAAAAGTTAAAAGTTTTGGTTCTGTAGGCACCTAAAATTTTGAAAGAGTGAATTTAAGTGTCTTATTTTTTGGTGGCTTCAACTCCCAATATGTTTTTTTTTTCCTTTTCAAGGTTAACCGGCTTTTGATATTTGCATTCAGATCATATCTCCCAAACTCTGGCCTTAAAAAGCATTTCTATCTTGATCCTCTGTATTGTGGCCATTGTTGTTTTTAATACGTAGGGCTGTCTAGACCGAGGAAGAAGGTACTCTTGTTCTTGTACAGTGGTGTTTCTAAACCACTGTAATAAAAGGTGTAACTCGAATGGAATGTCTAAACTTTTTTTTGATGTTTATTTATTTTTAAGAGAGAGAGAGAAGGAGATAGAGCATGAACAGAGGAGGGACAGAGACAGAGGGAGACACAGAATCTGAAGCAGGCTCCAGACCCTGAACTGTCAGCACAGAGCCTGATGCGGGGCTTGAACCCACGAACTGTGAGATCATGACCTGAGCCAAAGTCGGATGCTTAACCGAGTGAGCCACCCAGGTGCCCCTCGAATGGAACGTCTAAAAGAGAGTACAAAGTGAATTCACTGATCCGGAAGCCCTTTGCTAACTAAGGATACATGATGAGGAGAGATCACAGGAGCATTTTCTCAGACTTCCCTAGCCCCACCATGTTTCTCACTGTGAGCTGACAAAATGCTTTTGGTCAAAGCAGGTTCAGAAAATAGAACTCTCAGAATAGAAGTCCTAAAGTAGCGCTTCGAGGTAGGGAGAGAGCACACTGGCCAAGTGGCTGGAATCCCAGTGGCTCCGTGTTCTTTCACGGCTCTGAAACTTCCGAACATGCCACACAATCTGTAGGGCTAATTAACGTGACCACTTCGTTGGTAGAAGGAAAATACACGGAACAGCTGTTCTGTGTATTTTGCTATTGATTTTCTGGGTGGGACCTGGAGATAAAGGTTACCTGCAGCGTGGGTTTCCTTCAGAGGGACTTTTTAGAAGTTACAGTTCCGTGGCAGAAAGGATGGGTGGAGAGCTTGCCGTCGGGGTTCTGTTTCTACATGTTTTGTAACTGGAGAGGTTTTGTGCCCGAGGGAGAGGGAGAGAAAATCGTATTTTCACTGGGGGAGCGGAGGTAACTTGCAATCCGGTCTGTTGACTAGAAATGGGCCCTCAGTCGGTCACACGCGAGGTGGACCTCCTTGGGCAGTGGTAGCAGTTGCTCATCGGTCAGCAGACACTCACTGATCACCTGCTGGGTGCCAGCCAGCAATTTGGACGTGGTGGTACAAAGCCAGGGAACACACGGCATTGGCTCTTGAGCGTGGTGGTAGGACGAACGTGTGTGCCCAGAATCCACCCTTAGTCCAGAGAGGCCGGGGCCTGGAAGAGTGGCCAGGAATGAGACCAGCAAGGAGGCCAGGTGCATGGGGTGGGGCTGCAAGTTGTACCTTGAAGGCTGCAGCCAGGGGTCTAAGTGGAGACAGTACCCATCGTGGAGTTATGGTCAGGTTTAAAGCGGGAAGTTTCATGGTCCCGCCTGTTGCGTTGGAGCTGAGTGGCGGCAGGAGACTACTTACAAAGTTATTTCCGTGGTTTTTATGAGACTTAAGGAGAAACACAGAGGAGGGGAAAGGTTTGTGAAAGACGTAGGTGGTCAACACACAGGAGCGGCAGACCCGGAAGGGCCACTTGGGGCCGAGGGGGTGGCAACATCATTCTTTGTGACCTTAAAAATACCAAGATCCTTAGGCCTGACAGCCAACTCATAGACGAATAGGGTGTAAGGTGTTGGCAGTAGGGAGAGAAAGTGGCAATGCCGACCAAGGTAAGTTAGACCTGTTTGCGTGGGTGTGCTGTTGACGTCATGGCCCTCTCCTTCCATCCCGATGTATGACCTCATCTCCAGTTTGACAGAAAAAATAGCGGCCATCAAATGGGAACTCCTCCGTCTTGCTGATAACAAGCCCATCCTTGTGTTTGTTCCCTTCCCCTCCTTCCCTGGTCTGTGGAGGGGCTCTCCTCCCTCCTCCAGGTAGCTTTTCACCCACGCCTGGAGCCCGTGCCCTCTTGCTTCCTCAGCACCCTGTTCGTACCCTCTCCTGCACTCCTTCCTGTTGGTTTGCACCCCTGCTCCCCTTTTAGCCTCTTCCACTTGGCCCTCCCGCCTCGAGGGGTCGCCCTGACACTGGAGCACATCACAGCCGGTGCTCAGGGGTCGTCTTTACTTTCTCACTTGTCACTCTTAGGGGACGCTCATCCCACTAAAGAGTTCTTACGAAGTTAACCGGATGTAAGTCAATCCCGCTGGCCTTTTTTCTGTCTCCTTACTTGCCCTCCCAGCAGACCAAATGCTCTGCATTGCTTTCTGTCTTCCTCTCTCTCTGGTCCGTCTCCTGTCTCCTGTAGCTGATGAATGGCTGGTTATGGGCTCAGTTACGTGTCCTCTCCTTGCCCCAGATGGCCCTTCATGCAGCTTTAGTGACCAGCTGTAGGCAGGGGAGGCAGATGCCTCTTTCTGGCCCAGATGTCCCCTGAGCTCCAAACCTATGTACTGCATTTGTTGTCTCTTCTTGGATGTCTCTGTGGTCCCTCAAACTTACCACGTTCGAAACTGAATTGGTGAGCACCTCCTCCCCTGAAAGCCAGCTTTCTTGTCCTATTGCCCATCTCAGTACATGCTCCACCATGCATCGAGTTGTAAGTCCGCAAACCGGAAGTCCCTTCCTCCCTCCGTCGCCTTTCCAAAATCCAGTCTGTTACCAAGTCCCGTGGATTTCACTTCCTGAATACCTCTTGAACCCATCTACTCTCCATCTTTTCGCGTACCTTCACGGTGCTATCTGGCCATCACACCATCAAGGCCTCTTACCCGGTCTCCTTGCACCCGTCCTCGCCTGTTTCTAGTCCCTCATCTGCACTACAGGCAGAGCGCTCTTTTCGAAACATGTATCTGGTCTCGTGTAACAGGTGGTTGGTTAGTCCACAGGCTCATGAGGAAACATTTTCCAAAACATTTGAACCTATTTCAAAGAGGCTCATTCCCCTGCGGGATAGTTTTGATTGGCAGGCAGTGTAGTGCGTTTCTATGCTGAGCCAGTCTGCTTCTTCTGAACTGTATCAGTTCCTTTCCTGCACCCCCAGCGCATAGTGGCTTTGTTGGCACCCTGGGTAGGCACACAATACCTTTTTAATGAGAAGCGCCATCAGGAACCCTCTTTATGGTGACTGTAAGCATCTACAAGAGAATACAGATCTAGGGGGTGAGTCACTGAGGCTCCTCCCTTATTGTAATTGGGTGAATTGGGGATATTGAAGCAGGAAGTGTGTCAAGGGCGTTCCTGTTCTCAAGGAGCGTGTATTCTAATGGGGAAATAGAAAAGGGAAAAATGACCAGCTGCTCAGATCTTGTATTTTGCTGGTTGAGTGGCTGTGACCTGGAGACGTGGGTCTCACTTTCAGCCCTGCTGTCCGTTGGCCTGTGACTTGGGACCGATCACTTGCCTCTGGGCTTCGGTTTCCGCAGTATCTGCATAATCTCTGCAGCCTCTTCCAGCCCTTGACATTTCATGCTTCTGTGAAAGAAGGACGGTAGTCACTTTTTCTGGTTCGAAGACAAGGAAACTGAGGCCTGGGGTGTCGTGACTTCCCCTAAAGTCACACGGTTATTTGGGGGCACATCGCGGGCCTTATCTCCTGACCCCCATGCTTCAGTCTTGGGAAATAATACTGTATAACATGTTCCTTTCCAGAGGCCACAGGTGGGAACTTTGGGAAGTGGGATAATCGGAATATTGAGAACGGCCCAGAAGATGGCACAGAGTCTGAATGCGTGCATTCCACCAGTACGGAAGAGACCGAGGGCTGCCTCCTATTTTAGAAGAAATCCTGACAAGGCTGGTGATCTGGACTCTTGGCCTGTAGCTTAGGTACAGTAGAGGAGACGAGAGGGAAAAGGTGGCCTGTTCGAGGTGGACTTCGTTGACGGCACCTAGAAACTGACAGAGCGACTGACAGAGAAGGAAAAGAGGAAAGTGGCGAAACGCAGACAGTCTGAAAGCGGGTCTGCGGCCGATGCCCAGTGACCTCCACCCCGGGGAGTGCCTTCATCTCACAGGAGCTGAGCGCTCAACCTTGTAGGTTCTTAGTTTGATGCCACGTCTCGATGAAAAGATTCCTTTCTCTTCCGCATCAGTTTGAGACATCATAATATTTTTGAGACTGACTGCCACAAAAAAATTTGGATTAGCCCCATCTAGAACTTAGGTTACATTTCATTTTCATAGAAAAGTTTACTGATGTGAACTACTTTGGATGATAGGTAAGTGACATTGGACAAAGTTTATTTGATTGGCACTTTTGCAAGACGAGGTTCTTGCAAAAAAGTGGTTTTTTGGTTGTCCTTGCTTTTGATTTTCATCTTTTTTTTTTATGTGAGCAGTCCTCTGATTTATAAAAAGATCCAACAAAATTTAAAATGATACAAAACGTCAGTTTCAAAACAACATCAGAAAGTGAGTGTATTTAACCGTACTCTGCTCATAACAGAGCAAGTGGGTAAGTAGGATAATTCATGCTGTGGCATATTGCTGTACAAAATGGAAACAAAAAGTTGGTAAAGGAAGGCTCAGGAACCCTCTCTTTTAAGAAATAGAACTGAGGGGCTCCATAATCATCGGGCATCCGCTCAACACTGTACCTGTGGTTAGAAATGTACGTGATGGGAACTCCAGGGATCTTCCAGATCCTTCCTTTAAGGTCTGGGTCCACTGAGGCCACAGTGTCAAACTTGTACTGAATTACTCCCTGGACGAAGCAGTCCTCTGCATGGGTCCCTTTGTGTGTGCGTGGTTGTCATTCACATCTTGGATCCTTGGCAGTCCTTAGAGCCACCCGTTCTGCCCTAATTCCTCAGTTTCAGCCATTACACAGTCCGTTCTACAGGGGATACACTTGGCATACACACGGTCCATTACTGATTGTACTAAGCCAAGTTTGGCTTTCGTGGAAGAGTTGGTGAAGTTGGCATCAGCCAGGATGTGGTTGCATCACAAGAATAAGCAGGAAGGGTGTTGGGGGACTTCTCCTTGAGTGCACTGAGATCTTTCTTTTCTTTCTTTTTAGGTTTTAATCCTTCTCTTCAAGCCTCTGATCCTCAGAGACTGAGCATTCGCTTCATGGTCACGTACTTTCTTGCTTGCTTTTGCTTCCCCGTGTTCATGCTGCAGTCTTGTTTTTCCTTGCTTTTGATTTTCGAATCCACTCTTTGTAATCCTGTTAAAAAATTTCTCATTTGAATAAAATGTTGCACTTCTAGCCTACCGAGTTATTGATTATTAGTAATACTCAAATTTTGAGAGCAAGAAGATCTTTTTGTTATTTAACTAGTTTGATAGCATTTAGCATTGAATTTCTTAAAACATTTAAACAGATTAATCACAAACTGGGACGTGGGCTCTTTTTTTTCTTTTTTTTTAAATTTTGTTTTTAAGGAGTCTCTACACCCAACATGAGACTCGAACTCACGCCCCTGAGACCAAGAGTCATACGCTGTACTGACTGAGCCAGCCAGGTGCTCCTTGGGCTTGGGCTTTTTTTTTTTTTTAAGTTCCTCAAGCAATTCTAACGTACGACCGATGTTGAGAACGCTGGAACTAGATAATTCCACTAAGTAGCTCAAGAAATTAAGTTGAAAAAGTAAACTAAAACCCAACATAGATTATGATTAGTGTTAAATTGAGGGGAAAAGGAGAGAGAAAGAGAAGAAATCAGCTGGAACAGCATAATTAGGTGCTCAAATACTTGTTAGATGGGTGAATAAATTTACAGAATATAGGTTTCCTTTGCCTTCTCATAAGTATGTCAAACGGGTATATATATATATATATATGTATATATATATATATGGAATGAAGGAGTTAGATATAAAATTGATTAATGTTGGAACAACAGCAACAAAATGTTAGAACAGATGTTGCTTAGAATTTAAGTGTTACTATTTCATGATACTTTTAAGATGATCTGTCTATAGATGGTGGAAAGAATTCGTTAGCGTATGTTTTTAAACTTCTCAAGCTTGAATAGCTTAGTAACCAAATAAAGTTGTGTTTGGGAGACACAAGTCCTAGGCCATGTCATGTGCCCGTCACCCTGCCACAGTGAGAGATTAGAGGACAGGGATGCGAGGGAAGAGCTCCAGGGACCTTCTTGCATACATGCTGTTCCCTCGGGCAGGAACACTGTTCCCACACTTTCCCCAGGCCAGCTCCATCATGTCATTTGGATCTCAACTCAGATGTCTTTGTTCTGTGTCTTTCCTGGTCATGCAAGTTCAGGTACCTCCCTGTCTCATCACTCACCTTCACAGTGTCCCATTTTCTTTGTGACTTTGATCACTATTCATTAGTATCACATTTATTTGTTTACATGTTTGTTTTCTCATTTCTGCATTAGAATATATGTTCCTTAAGAGCAGAGACCTTCTCATGGCTGTGTCCCCAGGTTTTAGAGCAGAGCTCGAGTTGCGTGGTCAATATTTAAGTAGTATTTTGGGGATATACAAGGACTTTTATTCGTCTCTGTTGTCCTCTGGTCTTCAAGAAGGTTGGTAACACACACATGGGCTCACACTAATTTCTTAGGTCTTTTGAGCTGTATTTTATGTAATGTGTGGGTTAGTGTTTATTTTGTATCTGTGTCTCGATGAAACGGAATCTGTTTCAGGGCAGAGATCATAAATTTTGTGTGCCTTCTTCGTACCTCCCATAATTTGTAGATGCAGAATGGTAGTGCCTGGGGCGGGGGGTTCTGTTGTGGATGTGGTAGGTAGTGACTTTACATTTCCGTGTATTTGGGGGAACGTTATACTGCTTGGCAGCTTAGAGCATTTTGACCTTTCCACAGTCTTGCGCAGTTATCCCCGTGTTAAGGATACTAATATTTGGGTCTTTGGTAAGTTTTAAATGCTTAATTCCCTGGTTATTTTGTATTCGTCTTTGTTTGCCGTCCCGGAATGCAAAGGCATTAAAGTAGCTCAACTTTTAAACTCTATTTGGTTTTAAATTTGAGTGATGTCACCGCTACTCTAGTGGTTAATGGTTCTTAAATTGTCTGCAACTGGTCTGTTTTGCTGATTTAATATCCTGTGTTCTAGCACGTCTTGTGATTTCACAACTTCTGGCCTTTTGGGGCATTTGTACTTTACCTGGGTTCAAGTAGGAAATACCGCTGAGTATAAAGAGAAACTATTTTTCTTCTTATTTCAGGGCTTACAGACCACAAGTCTTGACTCCTTCCAGCTTTTCAGACATGGGAGGTTTTAATGTTTATTTACTTTTGAGAGAGAGAGAGAGCGAGAGAGCGCGAGCATAAGCTGGGGAGGGACAAAGAGAGAGGGAGACACAGAATCTGAAGCAGGCTCCAGGCTCTGAGCTGTCAGCACAGTGCCTGATGTGGGGCTAGAACTCATGAATCATGAGATCATGACCTGAGTCGAAGTCAGATGCTCAACCGACTGAGCCACCCAGGCGCCCCTAAACTAGCGTTACTTTAGATTTTTTAAAGTATCTGCACATTTGACTTGTTGATGCTTAAGTTGTTTCATTTTTCCTTGAGATGTAATTCACGTGATATAAAATTTACCGTTTTAAACTGTATTCTTCACTGGTTTTTAGTATGTTACTCCACAGTGCATCCGTCACCACTGTCTAATGCTAGAACATGTCCTTCCCCCAAAAAAGAAACCTATCAGCTCTGATTCTCCCCTCCCCCCGTTCCTTGGCAACCACTAATCTACTTTCTGTTTTTATGGATTTGCCTGTTCTAGAACATCTCCTATAAATGGAATCATATGATATGCAACCTTTTGTATCTGGCTTCCTTTAACCTTAGAGTAGAATGTTTTCAGGGTTCATCGATGTTGCAGCACGTAACAGTACTTTATTCCCCCCCTCCCCCCCCCCCCCCCCCCGCTTTTTCTTTTTGGCTGCGTGATAGGCTTTGCCACCTTTAAAGTATCCTTATCAATGGATGGACATTGGGTTGTTGATACTTTTTGGCGGTTATGAATGATGCTGTGAGTGTTTTTTGTGTGTGAGCATCTGTTGTCAGTTCTATCAGGTATATGCCTAGATGTAGAATCACTGGGTAGTTGTATGTTTCACTTTTTGAGGAATTGCTGAGCTGTTTTCCACATTAGCTGCACCATTTTCCATTCTCGCCAGCAATACAGGAGGTTCCAGTTCCTTTGCCTTCTTGCCAACACTTGTCTTCTGGGTTTTTTTTTTGTTTTTATTTATTTATTTATTTTTTTTCTTATTTTATTGGATCCTGGTGGGTGGGAAGTGGTAGGTCAGTGTGGTTTTGATTTGCATTTTCCCTAAAGACTAATGATGTTGAACATCTTTACATGTGCTCTTGGCCATCTGTGTGTCTTCTTTGGGAAAATATCAGTTTGAAGTCTGTTGCTTGTTTTTAAATTAGATTATTTCTCTTTTTATTGTTGAGCTATAAGGGCTTTTGCATATTCAGGTCAGTAGATCCTTGTCAGATATACGATTTGCAGATATTTTCTCCCATTCTGTGGGTCGTCTTTTTTACTCTCTCAGTAGTATCCTTTGACACACAAAAGTTTTTATTTTGATCAAGTTCAGTTTACTGATTATTTTTTATGCTTTTTGTGTCATGTCTAAGAAAGCATTATGTAATTCAGAGTCACACAGATTTTCACCTCTGTTTTCTCTAAGAGTGTTATAGTCTTTGCTTTTTTATTTAAGCTTTTGATCCACTTTGAGTTACTTTTTTGTGCATGTGTGAGGTTGGTGTTCTAAATTCATTCTTTTGTGTGTAGATTATTGTCCCTGTGGTGGGCACTTGAAAAGACTGTTTCTTCCCCCAGTCATTGGTCTTGGCATCCTTTGAAAAATCAATTGACCATAAGTCTATGGGTTGCAAAGTCTTCCTTTTAAATGTTTAGCAGATTTACACTATAGAGTAAAACCATTCCTGGTAAGTGAAATGTGTCTGTTGCTTGATGCTGCTGTGAGTTTGGGCTTGTTGTCACAGCAAAAGCTGCCTAATTCAGTATTCACAGATTACTGGGAAGTGATTTAGTCTTGTGTTGAGCAACATTTGTTTATCTGAGAACAAATACATAAATGGCAGGTTGAGAACTGATGCTACCTGGTAGCATTTGTTCAAGGGTCTGAGTTACATGATTTAGAATGCCATCGTCAAGTTCAGAACTTCAGAGAATACGTAATGAGGCAGGAAAAATGATCTACCTAAAGGCATACAGCTGGTTAGTAGCACGGCCAGGATTCTGAGCTGAGTTGTGCCTCTGCATTCCTTCTCTGATGTACTTCATAGCCATGAACGTAAGGTGTTGTCTGAGGTGGTCTCAAGAGGCAAAAGTCCAGGCTAATTCTGGCCCCAGTTTAAGAAGCAGGTGGTTTTTCAGTAGATGGCTGTGAAATTATGGTTTGGTATGAATTCCTCTTCTCTGACACTATCAGGGTGGGTGTTTGGCTGATTAAGAAAGTCAGTTGAAACAAGTACTCTTAAGGAATGGTGCATATGGTTCTTAGCATTTATGTTAACATTTATGCCAGGGGCACCAAAATGTAGTAAAGGGGAAACAAGCGTGTAACTAATCTGTGAGACCAGTACTTGGAAATTGATTATGAAAGGTTCTGAACATCTGTTCAATGGAACACTTAACATCCATGTAAAATATTAATTAAAATGTATACGTTTTATGAAAAGACATTGAAGTTACATTTTTAAATGGGAAATAACAGTTGAGAAGAACATGAATATTAAGCTGCCGTGTGTGTGTGTGTGTGTGTGTGTGTGTGTGTGTGTGTGTAGACACATAAAGAAGGTCTGGGTTTCAGTTCAAGATGGCGGTGTAGGAGGATCTTGAACTCCTCTCTTCCCACGGATACCCTGAACCTACAGCTACATATGGAACAGTTTCCTCTGAAAAATACCCAAAACTAGCTGAGTGACTCCTACACATTAGGTGAATAAGGAAACAACCTACACTGAAGTGAGATGCAGTCCTGCCATAAATCCCACCCCTGGCACAGTGACCCACAATTGGGAGGGAGCTCACAATCCAGACTTCGCCCCTAGGAGCGATGAATGGTTTGAACCCCACATCCAGCACCCCAACTTTTAAGACCTGCACTTCAGAGACAAGCCCCCAGAACATCTAGCTTTGAAAGCCAACAAGGCTTGCATCCGTGACACCCACAAGGCTGTGGGGAACAGAGAAACAGCTCTTAAAGCAGTCACGTGAGTGGAGTCCCCCAACTCCAGGACTCAGCACAGAAGTAGCCGATTGAAAAAGGTTCAGACTTTCTGTAAAAGAGGCCCATTTGCTTATCATAGAGCACTGAGGGGCCGGCATCTAATTGAACACTCATCTGGGGCCCACTCTGTAGTCTGCAAAGACGGAACTGGCAGGTGTTACCTTTGTGCCGTCTCTCTGCCTCACCCCTGCTCACTGGTATCTCCGGAAAAGGAGCTTGAATGCTCATCTGGTGTCCGTGTTTTGCAGTCGCCACCTAAGGGATTCCTCTAGGTCATGTGGCTCCAGTCACCGGCAAGGCTTACGCTCACAGGCCCGTCATGTTTATTGCAGTCTTTACAACAGCCAAGACTTGGAAACAACTTAAGTGTCCATCAGCGAGTGAATGGATGAAGAAAATGTGTGTATAGGCAGTGGAATAGTATCAGCCATAAAAAGAAGGAAGTCTCGCCATTTGCGACAACATGGATGGACCTTGAGGATATTATGCTAAGTGAAACAAGTCAGAGAAAGACACATATCGTATCATCTCCCTTATGTGTGGAACCTATAAACAAAAACAAAAAATGAAGTCCTAGAGAACCGATTCGTGGTTGCCAGAGGTGGTGGGGAGGGGTGTGTGAAGGGGTCAAATGGTACAAACTTCCAGTTAGTAAGGTAAGTTTTGGGGATGTGATATACAGCATGTACTTCTAGGAAATACCATATGGTACATTTGAAGGTTACTAAGAGTAACTCCGAAATGTTCTTATCACAAGAAAAAATGTGTGTGTGGTGGTGGATGTTAACTAGTCTTGGGGTGATCATTTCACAGTAGATGAAACCATGAAATCATTATCTTGGACACCTGAAAGATTATGTGTCCGTTGTATCTCAACCTTTGAAAAAGTAACTTACCATTTTAAAGAGAAAAGACCAAAATACAACAAGTCTGGGAGGATGTGAATCACAATGTTAAATAGTAGGTGGGCGGGCGACGTGAACAGTGCTTATCCGTAGAGCTTCAGAGAGCAGATGATTTTTTACACTCTTTAATATAATTATTTCCTTATTGGTTGAAAGTTTGCCATGAGCATTTGTCACATTTAAAATAAAGAAGCAAAGGCTGTTCCTGTTTTGAGACGAGCCTCTGAAATGTATAATTAAAAAACAAAAATCCCTTGTGGAACTTAGGCAGCAGGAGAGAATGCTCTTGGTGGGGCCCCCTTTCCGGCACCTCTGTGACGTGAGCAGGCGCCCTGGTGTCACTGTGTGTCCCTAGACACTCCCCCCCCCCCCCCCCCCGCCCCGCGCAGCCGCAGAGCCCCTTCTAAATGAGTAGAATGGCGTTTCTCTCTCTGTCTCCGATTTGATTTTTATACGTAAAATGTGATATCATTGGCGATCATTTTTTCTTTGCGGTTTGATGTTTCAGGAAGATTTCGACGTGGATCACTTCGTGTCCGACTGCCGGAAGCGCGTGCAGCTGGAGGAACTGAGAGGTGACCTGGAACTCTATTACCGACTCCTCAAAACAGCCATGGTGGAGCTCATCAACAAAGACTACGCGGATTTTGTCAACCTGTCCACAAACTTGGTAAGCCGGAAATCCGCAAGGCCCTCTCATCCATATTTATTCTTCAGAGTGGAGTGTAGATTTCTAAAAGGAAGCTTTCAGTCGATTCCCCCTGCGCCGCCCCCCCCCCCCCCCAAAAAAAAAAACCTAAAGAGATTACTAAGCTCACGAGTAAAATAACTAAACTGTTTGGTGTGCATTTGTTTGGTTTTAGTGTTTAAATTCATTTCAGGCCGCTCTAGCTTGATTATTTTTTTGAAATCGTTAGTAAATAAGTCAACAGCAGAGGATAAGAACATCGGAGTCGTCGTTTTTTGGTAGTTGCTAAGTGATTACCCTGAAGTCTTACTTGGTTGAGGCTAATTTGCAAGAGCAGATACCAACTATTCTGAAGGAAGTGTTGAATTTACTTTCAGGTGGATGCGTTAGGCAGAGCTAGGTTGAGGGGACGTGGGCCAGTATTGATATTTAGAAGGCGTGGTTTTATAAAAACATAAGAATGATTTGTAGTGAGCGTGTCAAGTGTTTGTGAAAGCTGTTTAGAAATGCTTGGGTTATAATATTTGCAGAAAAGTCCCCTTGTTCTTACTTCATTTTGTTTTAAATCTGCCGAAAGTCGGCAGCTCCGTGGGGATTTCAAGAAGCATTAAAATAATGAGGCATATTTGCTTTTGGGAAATATACCCCTAACATAAATGTTCCAGTGGGATTAGAAACCCAGAAAATTTGATTTCTGTTCTGTTTAATTTAGATTTTTCTCAAGGGTTATAATGATGTTTAGGAGAGACATAGCCCGTTGGCCTTTCACATCAACTGGCTGGGTATCATAAATTATGGACACATAGCTGTGCCCCTTCCGTTACAGTTTTTCACATTCATTTAAAATGGCATCTAAAGGCAAATTGTTTGAAGGTTTCATTTATTAGGACTTCCCTTGTTTGTATAGTTTCATGTATACCAACAGATTTTTTTCGTATTCTATGAACAACATTGATGGCACAGTAACATTTCCGTTATTTAACTACTCAGCAAAATACAGTCATACCAAAAAAATAACTTAAGTCTAGTACTGCTTTGATCATTAAAAGATACTTCACTGTTATTCCTGATTGTGATGTGTGTGTGCCAACGTGATTTTGCCTTTAGGTTGGCATGGACAAGGCCCTCAATCAGCTTTCTGTGCCTTTGGGACAGTTACGAGAAGAAGTTCTGGTAAGTCCCTACATAGTATAAAACAAGCTGCTGGAAAGCATGTGGTCCTCGTTTGCCTTCTCCAAGAAGAATTCCTTTCATCTGTCAGCTCGTGGTGCGGTGGTTGTTTTCTCATGGTTTCATGATTATTGTATTTGCCTTCAGAAAAGTTGTAAATGATTTTCTATTTTTGCATGTGGTATTATGACCTAAAAAACATGTTCGATCTGAAGAACACAGATTCTCAGAGTAGACAGCCTTAAAATGTCAGGGGAGAGGAAGAATATTTCCAAATTCAACTTATTAATGCCACCTTACTCCCATGTAAGTGGTTTCCAGCTTCTGAATGGCTCATTTGAACAGTTCCTAATTTGTAAGTATCCCCTCCCCGCCCAGACAGTAATGTATATGCGGTCAGGTTCCCAGACTGGTCCACAAAAGCTATGAAATCCTTCATGTAACCAAAAGATGATATAGATGTAATATCTAATAATGTTTCTCTGAGAAAATCCCTGCTGTGGGAATAGAACTCCCCACTCCCAGACGTTGGGAATGGGAACTCCACCTGGTGAACAGCGGAGGGGAACTTAGGGCATCACTTCCAACAGAAAACTGTGCCGTCCTGTCCTCCCCCACCCCCCAGTCTGTGTCGATGCCCTGACTCGTCCCCCCCCACCCCCCCGACCCCTCCGTTTGGATGCACTGTTGTGAACTTGGTGCTCTGCACCGTCCTGTCCTGGGTATGTCACCCCTAGCTTGAGTGGCCTCGTGCATCAGCCCATAAGACAGTGCCTGGAACCTGAGGAGATACTAGAAGTGGAAGATGATCCAAGGGAAGGCCCGGTGCATGGACAGAGCTGGAAAAAACGTGGAGTACCAGCAATGTCCGTGCTGAGAAGCCCAGAGGAGGGGTAGGCAGGAAAGAATTCATAGAAGAGGGAAATTTGGAGCCATGCCTCGAGCTAGCTAATACTCTTCCTTGTTTATGTCCCGTTTGAATGTTACAAAATCTTATTGAGGTGCTTTCCCCCGGAAGGGAAGAGCGATTTTTGTGGTCCACTATTGGATTCCACGCCTGCTGCCGCGTGTCTCTCCTGCCTCCTCCTTGGTGTGCCCCTTCCTCCCCCAGCCCCATAGCCGTGGTGTCCCCTGAGCCCAGCCTTCGTTTGGCCTTCCGCTCTTCTCTGAAACCCCTCTCCCCAAAGGTAGATTTGCTCCGCTGACTCCTGCTCTCGCCTCGCACACAGGTTCCCGTCCTGCCTCGTCCCCGCGAGCACCGTGTCCCCTTCCTTTTCCACAGCCGTCTTTATAGCTGCTTTTGTCCTAATGAGCCACAGACCTGACCTTCCTTTCTGGTCCCGACTCAGGGACCAGATCTAAGATTCTAAGAGATTCTAAGATCTTTAACGGATAAGACTGTTTCTGTCTTCGTTGTTGTATCCTCATGTGCTGTCACGACAGCTGACATCTAGTAGGTGTTTCATGATGTTTTCTGAGTGAAATAATTCACCTTTCTGTAGAATTTTTGTGATGTGTCCAGTTTATCCCAGCTGTTTCTGTGAACCTTTGTTTTGGCTCTAATTCCTGTCTTCTACTTGGTTTCGTTCCTCAGCTTCCGGCCCTCTTTCTCCACCTGTGAGCTCTCCCTTTTCCTGGCCATTCTGTTCTTACTCCTTGATTCCTAATATTTCCAAAATATTAGGACCTACGATAGGTCAGTGCGTCAACATTCTCTAGTTCTCCAGAATGTGTGGAATCCCGTCTAAAGCCCTTATCTGAGTGAAGTCCTCCTGAGTTGACCCCTCCCTTATTTCTGCTTCTCTCCAAAACGAAGCCAACAGTGCACCCGGGTGCGTGGCTGTGACCCTGAGTGTGGACGCGTCTACACCTTCTTACCTCTTGTCTTCTAAAGATCCTGTCTCCGCCCATGCACGGTTTCAGAGCCGGATTTGAGTCCCACCCCTTTTCCAGACTCTTCTGTACTTTGCTTCAGACTACCTGTTCTTCACTCTGACCACCCATGACATTCACTGTATATGTATTATTGTTCTTCTGGCCGTTAATACAGTGCGACCCTGGCTTTATGTCATTTTGCCCCTAAATCATGAGTACCCTCAACAACATTTGTGTCTGATATTTCGTGTTATTGTCAGTGTCTGCATAATACTGGTCTGCAGGTATTAAGTTCTGTGAGGTTGAATTAAATGTATAAACCTGATCATGTTACAGAACAGTTTCTGCAATATACTTTGTTTATGCTTTTAAAGAGCCTCAAGTCATCTGTCAGTGAAGGCATTCGGGCAGTGGATGAACGGATGTGTAAGCAAGAGGACATCAGGAAGAAAAAGGTATCCCTCAGTAGATTTCCCACGTTACGTGCCGGTTATGTGTCCCCTCCTCGTGTCCCCTCATGCTTGTCAGTCAGTACTATGCAGCTTTGTTTTCAAAGCTCTTTTGCATGTGCATATTTCGCATTATAATGTCACGTTATCTACTTGAAATAGTA
Organism: Panthera onca; assembly: GCF_046562875.1. Classification (NCBI taxonomy): domain Eukaryota; kingdom Metazoa; phylum Chordata; class Mammalia; order Carnivora; family Felidae; genus Panthera; species Panthera onca. Next base: position 71,342,240 of record NC_138349.1, read on the forward strand.
AGACGGAATTTTAGAGGTACCCACATTGTCTCAAGGTCCCTCACTTTTTCCAGAACAAGAAATAATAATAACTGATGTCAGTGGAGCACTTGGTGGTTTAACAGCCACGTAAATGTTCTCCACCCCTGTATTCTCCTGCAGGTTAATTGTTCTAGAAAAGGCGGAGTATTGCTGTCTCATGCTCGGCCATGTTTGTTTCTTTTTTCGTTTCCCTTCTTTAAATACACGTCTGCGTGCACTGCCTTTACTGTTTAGTGGCCCTGGATTTTAATTTTATTTTCTGATTTTTTTCTTTATGCTCTGGTTTTAGCTCTTCTTCTTAGTTTTTGAATCCCAGTTAGTCAACATACAGGGTTATATTAGTTTCAGGTGTACAGTGTAGTCATTCAGCGCTTCCCTAGGTCAGCCGGTGCTCATCACAGCAAGGGCACGCCTTCATCCTCGACACCTGTTCCACACAGCCCTGGTTGTATTCGTGATCATAAGGATGTCAGGGCAGAGTTGGAATTGGGATTCCAGACTTCTGACTATCCAGTGTTTTGTACGTGTATTTATTAGCATATTTTATTATTATTATTTTTAGTATTTTTTGAGAGAGAGAGGGAGCAAGTGAGGGGGAGAGAGAGAGAAATGGGGCTTACCCGAAGTGGGTCTCGAGCTTACCCAAAGCGGGGCTCGTGCTCACCCAATGTGGGGCTCGAACTCACAAACGGTGAGATGCTTAACTGACTGAGCCACCCAGGTGCCCCCTTATTAGCATGTTTTCTTAAATCTCACGGGGGAGAAAGAAGCTTATTTTAGAGACTATTTCTCCTTTACATCTTCTCCCAGCTTTTGTCCAAAGAATTCATGTGGTGTGTTTCTAGACAAGACTGTAAGCTTCATGAAAGCAGACATTTTTCTAGTTTTATTCACTGCTGTCCCCACTGTCTGGAAGAATGTCTAGCTCCCAGGAGGGGTTCTCAGGTACTGTTTGTTTAACGGATGACTTTGTATTTTTCGTTCTTTTAAGGATAAGAGTTTTTTTTTTTTTTTTTTTCCAACGTTTTTTATTTATTTTTGGGACAGAGAGAGACACAGCATGAACGGGGGAGGGGCAGAGAGAGAGGGAGACACAGAATCGGAAACAGGCTCCAGGCTCCGAGCCATCAGCCCAGAGCCTGACGCGGGGCTCGAACTCACGGACCACGAGATCGTGACCTGGCTGAAGTCGGACGCTTAACCAACTGCGCCACCCAGGCGCCCCAGGATAAGAGTTTTTATAACATCCCGCAACCTCTTGGCAATATTTGTAGCATAAAATACCTTCAATGAATTGACACTAGGGCATATAGGTGTACATCATGCACATGTAAACCGAGAGGATAAGTACAATCAGAAACTGAAAAGGTAAAGAAAGGGCCATAAGAAAATAAATGGACTGCCCATAGAGAGATTCAGGATGGAAAAAAGAAGAAATAAGAGTACAGAGCATGAGAAAGCAAAAGTCTAGGGGTTTTTTGTTTGTGTTTTTTTTTTTTTTTTTTTACTATTAATTTGCAGTAGAATATTGAAATATGCTTGTTCCAGAAAGCCAAAATTAAGATTTCCATTCTTGGCAATTCAGTGTTTTATAGAAATATTCAAAATGTAGGATGCTCTATATATTCAAACTTGACTTCTTTCTGGTTTTATATTTTCTGGCACTTAGCATGGAAAACAAGATGATTAAGTTTAAACATTATAATAACTTTTTTTGTTTGCTTAATTTTTATCTTTATAGATGTGCGTGTTGAGGCTTATACAAGTTATTCGATCAGTTGAAAAAATTGAAAAAATCTTAAATTCTCAAAGTTCTAAAGAAACATCTGTACTAGAAGCAAGCAGGTAAGTATTTTTTTTTACTAAACAGCATGTAAATTAATACCTCACATCCAGTTTAAATATTGTTTGGTTTCGTTTTAGTTAGAATTCATTTCTGAATAAGGAGAAAACCCAAGTCTGTAGCTTAGCATTTTCGAACGTAGCTCCAGAGAGTAGAGTGCACGAGATGGTAAAGTTTATTATACGTCATTTTAAACCCTTTGTGGTCCTAGGCCATGTAGTTCCAGCACTGGGGGTCAGAGGCAGTGTGCCTCCCGTGGAAAGTTTTTACACTTGGAATCCCCTTCCCTAAAGAGCTAGCAAAATCCTTGTTGATCTTCAAGGTATAGCCTTCATCTTTCTCAGATTTTCTCTAGACCTGCCCAGAGTATTAACCATTGATGTGTTTTGCACCAGCATTATATCGTTAACGGAAACAGTATAGGGCACGTCTAGGTGAAATGCACGAATGAGGAAGAAAAAGCTTCTGAAATCAGAAAAAGATGACCGCTCTCTGTGTTACGCCGCGACTTACCGCTGCCTTAGTGTGAATTTTCAATCAGCCGGGTAGATGAGGGACTCGGAAAATGAGTTGCCAGAGCACGGCGGCACCAGCGGGACGCGCTGTGGAACAGTGGGAAGAACACAGGCTTGGGGAGCCCGAGTCCAGGTCCTTCGCTGCCCTGTGTCCCCTGGAGTGTAAGGCTGACAGCAACCCCACGTGCGAGGTTGTCTCAACCAGTGAAGGACTGTCAGCCATACCTGGCATACACAGGCCCTCCCCCTTAGGAAATCTGGGTTGAACGTGAGCTGTCTTTTTGAAATCACCCTGATAGCTATAGCGTTTTTCCACGAGGAATACTGGATCATTGAGGCAGCACCACCCACAGCCAAACTGACTATACCTAGAGTTCAAAGGTTTGGTCCCACCAAGAAGGCATGGGGATTTCTTAGTTTTAGGAACTAATGTTTTAGATTCGGAAGGGTCCCCAGAGACCCCATGCTCCACATCTCTCATTATGGAGTAAAGAAAGGAGACATCCCAAAGGAAGGGGGTTCTCGGGTCCTCCGTTTCTGCCTCCTTTCATAATCCAGACGTGGAAATGGGTACTCGCTGCCCGCCGGGTGTGTTTCTTCGGCCCACTGCCCTTGTGCCCCTGACCCCTTCGTCACTTATCAGAGACCCCGGGAACGTCCGTTCCCATCCGTCTGGTGGAACCGGCTCGTCTTCAGCTGCTCTGCTCTCTGCTGATGGTCCCTCTAGCCGCATCCTCATCCGGCCTCTCTCTCGCTCTGATGCGCGCCTTCCAGTTTTCTTTGTTTTTGCTCGTTCCTGCTGTGTTCCTTTGATAGAAATCCCTCAGTGGTTTCTGTTTCTGTAATACTGTTCCTTTGGCAATTCTGCCTTTAATGTAATAGCTATTATGCTCTTTCTTGCTCAGAATCACCTTTGAGGCTTTTTCCTTTCCTTTTGAACAGCAGCTTTGAGCTGTAGACAAAGGAAAGCCAGAGCCACGTTGGTGAATAGTAAATAGATCTTGCTTCCTAGGCCAGGAGACGTTGAGATAATTGGTAAACAACACGTCCACGCTAGGTTATTCAAGTTAGAGGTTCAGCTTTGGGGTTGGTCACGCTGGGCACTCTCCCTCTACGCTGGTTTGGATGCTGTGGAAACAGGGCCGGGTGGATCACTGCTGGTCTGCATATAGTGTTTTGTATTTCCTGATGGTGTGGGTTTTCCCCTCACTGCCTGCTTGTGCCTTGAGAGATGTGGGATGCCTTAGAAAAGCCCAGCAGGTACTTTCAGTGCCTTTATGGTTTTCATCTTTCACTATTCAGCTTCCTCTTAAGTGATGTTGATGCTTTATAATGTGTTTGGAGGGAGGGGGAGTACATTTATTACACGTGGTAGCCGATACAAATGCATGTTTTCTCGGTAGGACCCGGAGCATGTAGATTGCTCTTTCTGCTCTTTGGTAGACGCAAATTTAAAGGAAGCTGCTTTGAGGTGTTGCATTTATTGCTGCTAGAGGGCCAGTTTGATTTTATTGAAGGGACAACAGGATTTGGTGCCTGAGACGTATTAGAGGTCTTTTGGAAGGAGGGAGAATGAGGCAGGTAGAGAAGAGGAGGATTCGGCTATGAATGATGGGATAGGGCAAGAGAGAGAAGGGGGTTAGAGATGAAGACTCATGAATGGGAGAGCCTGAGGAACGTGGTGGAAACACGCAGTTGCACCCACACTCCCCCGGTCCAGCTCCTGCTGCTCGTGTGGGCCCTGTGGCTGGGGCCAGGCAGTGTCAGTGGCTTGCTTATACGTGACGACCTCCCCACCACACCTAGAACATGCTATGCTTATGGCTCGTAGTGAAAATCCACAGCACGGAAGGTACGTTAGCTTTCACCTTGTGACAAGGCGTCTGTGGGAGAAAACACCCTGAAGAAAAGTTACGACACCGTGGGTGGCTGAAGCCTCACTGTTGCTAATTGGGTGATATCGTCTCTTGGAAATTAAATAACTCTGGGAACTAAATTTCTGTAACTGTCTCTACTAGCCCGCTTTTGACTGGACAGATTTTGGAGAGAATTGCCACAGAATTTAACCAGCTACAGTTTCATGCTGTTCAAAGCAAAGGCATGCCTCTTTTGGACAAAGTAAGACCGGTAAGTGTTGGTTTAGATTTTCACAGTTTGCTGTTTGGGAATTTGCTGGATGATTTTAGTTTAATCTCGTATTGCCCCTGATAATTGTTGCTGTAGAGGACTTTGAAACCAACGTTGAATTTTTTCTTTCAGTTTTGGTTTCTGGGGACCCTGCTTCTCTCATGTCATGTTGGAGAGATTTTGCGTAAAGTCACAAGCATATTCTCCAAATTACACGAGTAAAATGAATTCTGAATTTCATGTAACTCGACACATTGTACGAGGTAGTCAGAATTAATTTACCCAAAGCCCTTGACTGGGTTTAAACACATTTGTCGGATTTACTCTATAGCTTAAGAAGAAAATAACTTTGTCATTTCTTAGATGAAGCAAAGATTTACTTGTAAAGAAATCGTGGGGAGAAGAGATTTCACTGTTAACTCTCCAGAAAATGTTAATCTTTTAATCTTACGTATATTCTAGTAGAATAGGAGGTCTGTTATATACGTATTTGAATTTTTAGCAATTGGTCTACCTGGAACTTTCCTTACAGCTGTTTTTGCTTGCAGCGGATAGCCGGCATTACAGCCATGTTACAGCAGTCACTGGAAGGCCTGCTCTTAGAAGGTCTCCAGACTTCCAACGTTGATATAATACGGCACTGCCTACGGACCTATGCCACAATTGACAAGACACGGGATGCCGAGGCCTTAGTCGGTCAAGTTCTAGTGAAACCCTACGTGGATGAGGTGTGTGCACTCGTGTCTTCGTTCAGACACTCCTAGAGCATCTACTCGGACTTGGATTCTTCACTGGCTGTGGGGGGATAGATCAGAGATCTTTCTGTACAGTCTCATAGTTACCGCACTCTCAGTTGTAGGAAAAGCTCGGTCCCCCCGTTGTTTACAGTCAGAGTGCCAGGAACCGAGCATGCTCTCCAGTATTCTCTAGTGATGTCATAACCCAGGGATCATCCTAATACCATAGGGGTGAGGGTCTTGCCTAGGGAGAAGGTCCGGATCCAAACATTTGCAGGTCAGTTTTAAGTTGTGTCAATTCTACGTCAGTGAGGTTGTGAAAAAGCATTTTTGCACTGCCAGGGTAGAGGAGTAGAACAGTTAGGCCGATGACCGCTCCGCAGCACGTGCCTGGTGGCGGAGTGTGTGGACAGCCCCGTGAGCTTGGAAAGTCCGCGAGGGAGGTGTCTTCCCAGAATAGATTGGACCTAAGTGTTGAAAACCACGGGGGAGTCTGCCAGGCCAGGAAGTGGGAAGGAGGGAATGTTCAAAGATGAAGGGCTTTTGTTGGCAGATTAGTACCTTAAACCCGAACTTGGTTGTCCAGGACCCTTCACCTATCGGGGTATAGTTAAGTTACAGGCAGGGAGTATATCCTGCCTTTGAGGAGCCAGAATATAGGTCGTATCATACAAGGTTGCCAGCATTCAACAATTTCCGGCTTAGAAAATGGCAGTTTCGTCTGGTTCAAACCGATAGAAGCCATAAAGCCAGTCCTCAGTGTTTGAAGACCCTCTTGCAGTCACCTGTCAGTGTGAATGTTCTTCCTGTCCCAGTAAGTACAAAGCTTCCAAGCCCTGTGACTTCAGGATGAAAGCCTTCCATTTTTAAAATGGGACAGTGAATCCTGTTGGTAAAAGTGAAATTTAAGGCTTAATTTCAGTAAGCCTCTCAACTTCATTAGGATCACTAAAAATAAATGATCTGCCAGTTCCCTGTGTGTATCCTGTTATATTTCATGGCTATTTCTGTGGGGATGAAAAAGACCGATTAACTACGTTATGCTTTATCCGTAAGTGAAAGTAGGGTAGTTCCTAATGTATGCTTTTTTCATTGAGCCGCATCTAATGTGCCAAATTAAGAAAATATTTTAAGTTTCAATGGCATATTAAAGGGACGATGGCCACGTTTGTATTTTAAGTTTGTGTGCTTGTCCTTTCTTTACCTCTTGACTCTCAACCTTCCCACAGAAAATAAAATAATAAAGTAAAATAAAATGTGTTTTCTTCCATCATTCTCTGTCCCAACCCTTTCCCTAATCTGGTGGTGGTCGGCTAGGCCAAGGTCAAGGCAGTACAGAACTGTTGTCGGGACACACAGTATTTTGCTTTCAAGCTCAAGACGGGAAGCAGATGAGTGTATGTGGTGTTTCGGCTCTAGGCCAGTCTCTGTCACCCAGCCTGTGTCTCCCCCGGGTCAGAGCTGTGTCCCTTAACCCTAGGAGCCGATGTTGAGTGAAGGTGTGCTTTACCTTCTGTTTCGAAGGCATGTCAGCTGGGGAGGAGGGTGGGCAGAGAGGAATTGTGTTTTTAAGGTTTTCTCTGTTCTTTCCTCTGTAGTATATAGTTCATACTTCTCTTTTAGGTGCTTTAAAACAAATGATGCTCCTTTTGATAGGTGATTGTAGAGCAGATTGTTGAGTCTGATCCGAACGGCCTTCAGATCATGTATGATAAGCTCCTGGAGTTTGTTCCTCACCATTGCCGCCTTCTTCGAGAAGTCACAGGAGGGGCCATCTCCAGGTAACTGAAACTGCTGAGCTTCCCGGTCAGCTCAGCTCGGCGATTGCATTTGGTGGCTCCCAGTGCGTACTGCTTACTGGCTGTCTTGTCTGAAGTGGGAACGAGTGCGCTTTCCTATTTAATTGTTACCAATGCCATGAGGCGGGTGTTGTTAGCCTCGGTTTCTAGGTAATGGAACTAATAGTGGGAGCTAATCTTGAAGGTTGCATTTCTCTGAATCCAAAACCCCTTTTACCTTCTCTATACTTCTTTCTTAATCGGGTTTGAAATCAAAATTGGTTTCCTTCCATTATTCTGATATCTATAAATATCAATTCAGCTTTAAGTCAACAAGTTGGGTTGTTTTTTTTTTTAAGTTTATTTTAAGGGAAGGAGAGAGGGGGAGAACGAGCGAGCGAGCGAGCATGAGCAGAGGCAGAGAGAGAGAGAATCCCAAGCAGGCTCCGCTCTGTGCTCTGTCAGAGCAAGCCCCATGCGGGGCTTGAACTCAGGAATTGCGAGATCATGACGTGAGCTGAAACTGAGAGTCTGACGCTTAACTGACTGAACCACCCAAGCGCCCCTCAGCTTGATTCAATAAGTTTTATATTAATAGTGATTAAGGTTGTCTTCAGTTTCCCCTCCTTTTACTTAATTTCCATGACTTTCCAGTTCTGCTTCATAAATATCCCATTCCACTTCACCATCGCCCTGGTCCGGGCCTTTGTCATGTTTTCTGGAATAACAGGCTCTCCCCTCCTGGCCTCCCTGGCTCCACCTGTCCCCCTTCATTGCAGCCCTTGGTTGTCATATCCGCCCAGAGCTCTGCCACCTTCGTAAGTCTTTAATGGCTTCTCGTTGCTTATAGAGGAACATCCAGTCTTCTTGGCACAGCCCGTGAGGTCCTTGATGCTCTGGTCCTGGTGGTTCTCGACACTGTAGACCTTTCTACTGTGGAACTCCACCCCCCACCCCCGCCCCCGCAACCCCACCCCGTACCACTATGGTCCCTGGCCAAACTATAGCACTTGACCTTCCCTAACACAACTTGTACAGAAGATCCCTGACTTCACAGCGGTTCAACTTAGGACTTTTTGACTTTACGATGGTGCAAAAGCGATACGCATTCAGCGGAAACCATATCGCAGACTTCGAATCTGGATCTTTTCCCGGGCTAGCAATACGCAGTAGGATCCCCTCTTGTGATGCCGCGCAGTGGCAGCGAGCACAGCTCCCAGGCACCCACGCCATCACGAGGGTCCGCAACCGACACACTGAAACCATCCAGATTCTCACTTTGAGTATAGGCTTCAGCAAGTTACGTGAGGTAGCCAACACTGTGTTGTAAAATAGGCTTTGTGTTAGGTGATGTTGCCCGCCTGCAGGCTGCTGTGAGCGTTCTGAGCACATTTTAGGTAGGGTGTGCCGAGCTCTGATGTTCAGTAGGTTGGGTGTATTTTCATTTTCAGCTCATGATATTTTTAACTTACGTGGGGTTTATTGGGATGTAACTCCGTCGTAAGTCAAGGAAGATCTGTACTGGGGGCTTCTGTGGTTTTCCTCGTTGTCTCCTGCGCTTCCCGTTGCCTGTGGCTTTTGGTTAACCTGTCAACTCCATCTGAGCTCCCGCTCAGATACCACTTCCTTCAAGAGACCGCTTTCCCCTGGTGTTCAGCATTCACCATGTCCTCGGTTCCAGTACATGTTGGCTCTTAACCTCTGTGGAGGGGTCATTCCCAGAGGCTGAAGGTGTGCTCTCCTTCCACGCTGCCCACACCTTCCTCACCTGTCACCGTGTCTTGAAGTTAGCGACTTCCCCGTGTTTGCAAAATGAAAGACTTGGTCCATTTTCATCGTCAGAAAGGCAGAGGAGGTCTCAGATCTTTATGAAGTAGGCGATCAGTGCATTTGGTCTTGAATTTTTGTTCTTTGGAAAGAAAAGGAATTTTTGTTCTTTGGAAAGACAAGAAGAAGAAAAACTATATGCCACCTGACCTTTGAAGTACCCTCTCTATTCCCACCGCATGATTTCGGCCTGGTTTTGCCGCTTGTGTTTAGTCATCGTGAAGATTTAGTTGGATTTGGATTTGGGGTGAGAATTCAGTAGAAGTCGTGATGTAAAACTAAGGAAGCCGCAATTCTGAAACAAAACAGTCATTAGATTCGACAAGGGCAGTCTTGGTCCCGAAAATGCCGAGTTTCAAAGCTTTGCGAAGGCCTTTCCATAGTTTTCAGCGTGGCAGAATTCACGTCGAAGCCTCAGAGGGTTGGGGAATCTAATCCGTGCGTTGGTAGGTCGTCATTTGCTTCAGGCACCTTTGTCCTGCTGGCCCTGACCTGCCCTCGCTCGGTTCCGGCCTCCAGGATTCCCCACTCTCGGTGCTTCCCTCGCACGTTCTGTTCTTTTTCCCTCGTGTCGCCCTCTGTATATGCCTTTTATATCTGTAGTGCCAGCAGCATGCAGGATCTGTCTTCCAGAGAATGTGGATTCGTTTTTCTCATTAGCCATCTGTTTCAGCTGTTAATCTTGTAGATGTAAGTTTTCTCTTTGGGGCTTTAAGTAGATAATTTGCTTTGGGGATGAGGGGATCTTGTCATTTGATATTGCTTATATTCTGTGCATCTGTAGTTTTAAAATTCCCAGTTTTATTCTTCTCTTCTCCAGGTACCTTAATAGAGCTCGTTCTTAGCGTGGCTGAAAGTATAGACTGCGAGGTGTGGAATTGGGTATGTGGGAAATAGACATGTTGTTGGCCCTCCCCAGCCCTCCTCCAACCAGCCAGTGATTTCTTACCAGTACTTAACTATAGTAAGATTGTTTGGTAGCCCTTGCTGGCCAGTAAGGCATGGCTTCCTGGATAACCTATCTTTCCTGGCAATTTTTGCTAAGGAGAAAAATTAGGAAAGCTTTTATCTCTGTTTTCATTTTTTTTTTTTTAATTTTTTAAGTGTTTGTTTATTGTTGAGAGAGTGGGAGGCACAGAATCCGAAGCAGGCTCCAGGCTCTGAGCTGTCAGCACAGCGCCCGACGCAGGGCTCGAACTCACAAACCGCAAGATCATGACCTGAGCCGAAATCGGACGCTTAAGCGACGGAGCCGCCCAGGCGCCCCTTTTTTCTTTATTTTCAATACCCAATTTCGTATTGCAACTTAGCTACAAAACTCCCAGTTTTGCCGAAATAAGATCGTATATTGGGGCACCTGGCTGGCTCAGCCGGAGGAGCGTGCGACTCTTGGTCTCGGGGTCATGAGTTTGAGCCCCTCGTTGGTTGTGAAGATTACCTAAATAAAGACTTAAAAAAAGACCATATATTGAATTGCTGGCCATTGTTAAAGAAAGTTATCTTAAAACTGAGCATTCAGTGAGATGGTATTTACCTAGAAGTTATTTTTGTGTCTTTAAGTGCAAGAGAAAACTTGAGCAATCTGCCTTACTTATTTATTTACTTATATATTTAAGCCCTACTATCACAGCACTTCCTGTATGCTAGGCACAAGCCTAAATGCTTTACAAATATTAACCCATTTGAAGATGCTATGATCTCCATCCTGTCATCTCAATTTAAAGATGAAGAAAACAAAACAGGGTAAAAGGCCCACCATTTGAACCCAGGTACTCTGGCTCCTGAGTGAATGCTTTCATCTCAGTGTTGCCTCTCATCTGAGTCTGAATTAGAAATCCAGAGTCTAGACTTTTGCTTAAAAAAAAAAAAAAAAAAAAAAAAAAAAAGGCAAAATAAAGCATGGATACACAAAAAAACACGACTGTGACAAGTTTTTTTGCATCAGGATTTGGAATCAAGATTTTACATGGAATAGTCATAGAATTTGAGAACTGAAGGTAATCTTAGAGATAGCTTAATCTTCACGAAGCTGTTAGTAACTGGCAAATTAGCATGATTTCCAGGGCTTTAGAGCTTAGTGGTATCAAGATTCAATGCAAAGAGGGGCGCCTGGGTGGCTCAGTTAAGTGTCTGACTTCAGCACAGGTCATGATCTCGTACTTTGTGGGTCCAAGCCCATGTCAGGCTCTGTGCTGACAGCTCAGAGCCTGGAGCCTGCTTTGGATTCCGTGTCTCCCTCTCTCTCTCTCTCTGCGCACCCCCACTCATGTTCTGTCTCTGTTTCTCTCAAAAAAAAAAGATGAGTAAACACTAAAAAAAGACTGCACGCGAAGATCGCTTTTCTTGTGTTATTAGACTACTTCTTTTCCAAGATAGAGTGTAAATACGATAGCCTGCTTCCAGGGAGAAATCCTGCCAAGGCAATTCGATGTAGTAATTTTGCCTTATCCTTGACACTAGCTTGCTCTCCTATGTGATAAATACAGGAGTCAGAATACAGAGGGCGTTCAGGTTCAAGGTGAGACTGGGATCAAGGAGTAAAATAGAAGTTGAAGGCTATAAACAAGCTAACTGACGTACAGTTTTTTAAAAAGGTGGAAGTAAGTTTTAGGCTGAGGAACTTTGAGTTAAAATACCACTGTAGAATTTTGCCCTTTGTAAATAGGAGGGTGCAGTGTATCTGACTGAAGTGTTGCTGTTTCTTACAGTGAAAAAGGCAACAGTGTTCCTGGATATGATTTTTTGGTGAATTCTGTCTGGCCAGAAATTGTACGAGGATTAGAAGAAAAACTGCCTTCGCTTTTTAATCCTGGAAATCCTGATGCATTTCACGAGGTACTTTTCCTCCATCATCCTGATTCTCGAAGATATTAATCAGAGGCTTGAGAAAAATCATGCTTTCTGCACAGACTTCGTTCTGTGCTTTGTTAAAAATAAAAATCCGAGTTTGTGAGTGAGCATTTCCTTAAAATACACAAAATGTTTCATCCAAGTAGTAATCTCTGATACCGTTGGGACTATATACTATAATTTTAAAATGCAGAGTAAGGTTCAGCCTAGGTACCAATGTGACATGATATGTATGCACATCATTTTCTCAGTTTTTCAAAAAGATCCTCGAGACCATTAAAAGCCAGTCCCTTTGCAGTGGTTTTCTATGGAAAATTAGGTTTGCAAATGTGTACGGTATAATTTTAAAGGAAAACAAGGTCTCGATTGGATTTTAAAATCCTCATTAATTTGTAGTGTATAGAGGCAGACGGTAAGGTGTGGTGAGCCTGGGGCCTGCTGGCCTTCAAAACAGACGAGAAGACACATTTGGAGCCATAGTGTCACAGAAATACCACTTCCCTGTTCCGACTAATTGTGCGACGTGACAGTATGCTGAATCATGTGATCACGTGGTATCGTTTTCAGTGAATCGTGTGACAGTGATTTTTATTATTTGAAAACAGTAGGGCTTTTAAAAATAGACCCCAGAAGCAGAATGATACAGCGGTCTTAAGCATTCACCATTTAAGACCCTTTACGTTTTGCTGTCCTCTGGAGTTGTGCTGATCACGTTATGCTCAGGAGATGTTTCAGCTCAGAAAGGAAACTTTCTCGCAGAACTTTGACTTTGGGATTCTAAGCCAGTCCTTAACGTGGCTGGGTCTGTTTCCAGTGAGCACAGTGTCGGTCAGTTCCTTTCACAAAATGCTTTCAGCTTTCAGTCTGGCTGTGACGTGCTTCTCGTGAGGAGAGAAATATCTCGTGTTCCTTTAGCATCTCGTCGTGTGCAGAGGTCTGTCTAGTTTTATCCCCAAAGGATGAATAATACCTTGGTCTCAACTCCTCAACACCTCGCCCAACCAGTTGAAAGAAATGAAAAGCCTGTAGTGTGGAGTGAACTAAAATTCCTGCCCAAGCGCAGACGTGAGGAAGTTTCGGTGAATGGTTGGGTGACCCAGAAGGATATGGAGTGTCCCCACATGTTCCCCATAGAGCCTGGGCCCTGGGGGGGGGGGGGGGTGGGGGGGGGACCAGGGGACCCACGGAGGAATGCGCATTTCCAACAGCTGCGGTTCTCTGCTGACCAACCAGGGTGCTGTTTGCTCTATTTCTCAGCTTTGTCTTTGGGTAAATTCTCTGTGAGCCTGAATAGAAGAGGAAGCGTCATCCTTCAAATGATAATAACAGTAGTTAACCTGGGAGGGTACTTTTGTGGGTCACGTTAAAGAATACAGTTTTAGGCACAGCGCGCGGGTGATGAACGTTAAGTAAGTTTCAGCCACGGCTCTTCATGGTGTTGGTAGCTCCCCGTCCGTTTTTGTGCTGTCTGGTCTATGGAGATCATGTGATGGCTCACCTGCTTTGGTTCTTTCCTTTTAAAAATGTTCTACTCCTTCCTCTGGAGTGGCAGTGACAATTATACCACTTAATTTACTGGCTCTGCCAGTTCCAGTGGACGAGGTTAGGGGTGCCGAGAATACGAGAGCTGTCGTTTACAGAGCACTGGGTTTCCAGGGAGGCTTGCCGCGTAAAACCTCGAGCGTGTCACCGACCCGCTTTGGGCAGTACCGAATTTTCAAGTCAGGACCTCGGACGGGCGACCCCTTTCAGGTCTCTGTCAGTTCCGGAAGCTACGAGTCAGAGTGTTCTCCTTCTTTATCTTGATTACAGTTTTCCCTGTATGTGCTCGTTCCTGGTTAGTTTGCTCACAGTGAAAATTCCGCCTGTTCTTATTTTAGAAATACACCGTAAGCATGGATTTTGTAAGAGCATTTGAACAGCAGTGTGGAACACAGGCCAGCGTGAGGAGATTAAGAGCACATCCCGCCTATCACAGCTTCAGTAATAAGTGGAACTTGCCTGTTTATTTTCAAATAAGGTCAGTGATTTATTCCTCCCCCCCCCCCCCCCCCCAGCCTTCTGAAATGGGACTAGAATACCAGGTCAGGGTGTTGCCTCCAGGAAACAGTCCTCGGAGATGATCGTGCCGTTCCTTGGGAAACAAGATCGAAAGTGGGAACGTGCAAGAAGTGTCATTGCCGGCGTTCCGGTTGGCATGACAGAAAAACCATTTGGTAATTAAAGGGCTGAGGACCCCGGCCTCGGACCGAGGTGGGCCCCGCGCCCAGCTCCGTCCTCCTGCGCTCCGTCCGCGGCAGCCTGTCCGTTTTGCCCTTCTCCCTACCCGCCTTCGTCTGGCAGCAGGCCCGGCCCACGTGGGTCTGTTGTTGGCTTCTCTGTGCTGGTTTTTCCCTGAGAGTGGGGAGAAGCATATTCTTCGCAGCTGGTTCCGTCAGTCGGTTTATGAGAATCCTAGTTATTATTTTGGCCGTCTCTGACATCTTTTGGATGTCTTTGACATCTGTGACATTTGTTCTCTCTGTTCTGGAAAATGGTGACACTTCTAACAGATGTCGTGACGATACCACGTACGTAAATAAGTGCTTTCATAAACTGGGGACATTTAGGATAACTCTTAGCAACATATGTTCTGTTAGAAAAACAGACGAAAGCAGCCATTTTTGCAGAGTGTCTTGAACGAGGTCATGGTAAGTTCCTTCATCGAATGACATTAACTGGAGCGTTTTAGTTAGGAAGGTCTGGAAAGAGTTGCAAGCTTTTTGTTGAAATCGCTGAGTGCTTTCATTCATTAGGATGCAGTCCTTTTCCCTAGAGTTCTGGGGGGAAATTACAGAGGGGGAAATACGTTAAGGATTAGGTCCCTTGATTGTAATTGCTTGCCGTGATTGAGAATGTATGTAATCATCTTCTGATAATGAAATCACAGCTACCAGAATGTTAGTGAGGCGCCCTTGCTCGTACCACACTGTATTTTATGCTTAATTTTGCCAGCGTGACATCACCACGTAGCTTGTCTCTCAGTAGGATATGAAGGATTTGTTCTTCTAAGGTATTCATGGACTGCACTGGGAGTGGTTGTTGCAGGGTAATGAAGATCAGCCCAGGGCAGGAAGCCCTTTTGATGCAGGAGCTGAATTTAAAACAGTGAAGTATTCTTTCACAGTATAAGACTGCAATAGAGGGGCGCCTGCGTGGCTCAGTCGGTTCAGGCCCAACTCTTAATACCAGCTTAGGTCGTGATTCCAGGGTCATGGGATCGAGCCCCTCATCAGGCTCAGTGGTGAGCATGGAGCTGGCTTAAGATTCTCTCTCTCTCTCTCTCTCTCTCTCTCTCACTCACTCTCTCTCACTCTCTCTGCCTCTCTGCCCTTCTCCCCTGCTTGTGCCCTTTCTCTCTAAAAATAAAAATAAAAAAAATAAAATTGGGGACTAACACGTATGTATATATGTATGTATGTACGTGTGTGTGTATATATGACCGCAGTGGAGAAGAAGTGTCTAGCATTTCTTCTGTGGTCCGGGTTTGAAGTTAGATTGCTTTAGACGTCCAATACTGTGACATCACATAGTCCTGCCTGCTGCCTCCAAACTCCTCTTCCTAGTCATTTCCCCAGATCCCGTGACCCCACCCTTGGAGATCCTGCACTGTCGTCCCCCTCCCCGCCCCTCCCCCCTCCGGACTTGCCCCCCCTGGAGCTCTGGTGGCTGTTACGGGGCGTGCTCTGGGCTCGCCAGGCCGGACGCCACAGCGACAGCACAGCCTCCCCTCAGCCGCCTCTCACGGGGCCGGCAGCCGAGCTGGGTTTAAAGTCAGCCAGTTCCCTGAATGATTTTGTACGTCCACCAGATTTTAATAGTAAGCAATCAAAAGGATCGGTGAGCCTTTCTCTGTAAACCATTTTACTTAAAATTTGTGAAATTTGTAAAACATCACATCTGAGTTGCGAAGTGTGGAACTTGTATTCACTTATGTTTGTTTTTCCATTAAAAAAAAAATAAGTTCAAATAATACTTTGTAGGACTGCCCTATTGATTTTTACCAGGCGTCACATTGTTTACTCTGAGTGACGACCAGAAGTTTCACAAACATGACTAGGGTCAGAGTTACATTGTGAGGGGATTCACTTCAGGGCCATTTAAAGGAGGCCCAAAACCCATGGGGTGGTATACTTTGACATGTTCGTAGGGAGGAACGTGAACATTGCTCTCTTGGGAACAGGCTTACGCCACTGGTCTGACGGTAAACCTGTATCCCGTCATCCTAGGAACCGAGGTGGCCCTTCCAGCCAGCGCCATCCGGGGGTGCACTTGAACCCCTCACTGTTCCCGATGCCCTGCCTGGCCTTCATGTCACTTGTTCCCATAGGTGTAGTAGAAAGCAGGTTTAGGGGCGCCTGGGGGGGGGGGGCTCAGTCGGTTAAGCGTCCCACTATTGATTTAAGCTCAGGTCATGATCTCGCCGTTCATGAGATGACAGCACGGAACCTGCTTGGGATTCTCTCTCTTCCTCTCTCTCTGCCCCTCCTCTGCTCACGCTCGCTCTCAGAATGAATGAACAAACTCCAAAAACAAGAAAAAGGTTTACGATTCAGTTTCTCACAGGAAGAAAGTAAATGCAAATATGACCCAGTGGTCTCCAGTGCAGTGAGCCGGTGGCTCCGCAGAGACTAGGCTCAGTCCCTGAAATGCCGTAGGCTAAGTTCTCCGCCATCTTTAATTGAAGTCTTTCTAGAATATTGTATACTCCCGGGACATTCACCGTAGATGTATTGCATTCAGTACATGCTGAACATAATATATCTCCTCCTAGCAACGTGGGCTTTCTGCAGCATCGACGTGCTTTCCCTTTGCCCCGAGTACGCGTGTGTGTGGAGTAGACGTGTGCCCCGCGACGCTTTGGATACTACAGGGCAGAGATTGCAACGCCCGGCAGTGTTACCTTCGCCGCTTTTATTTTTACGGAAGCGCTTTGCGATGATTGCATACCTGTGGCATGCGTGGAGGGATAGGTCTAGAGGCCTCTCCCAAACCCAGATTTCAGAATGTAGAAACGTCCTGTCTGGGGTCGCCTCTGTTACAGATACCCTAGCAAGCGCCGTGGGCATCACACGCGCGTGGACCAACTCCAGCGCGGCTTCTCAAGGGTCCCCAAGGTGGCCTCTCCCTTTTTGCCGTTTTCCAAGAACGACAGCACCTCACCTCAGTCCTGGAAGTTAACTGCCCAGCAGAGCTGCGCGAGGGGCTGCTGCTGGGCTCCCGGCTGGGGAGGCACAGCTCTGCCAAGTGACCTGGGCAGTTTTACTTCCATGGGTCTTTCAGCGTGGTTGCACGGTCAGATGGCTGTGTCGAGGCTGCGACATAGCACCCGTGCCTCTCACTGGCAGGTTCCCCTGGGCAGTAGGAGGGGGCTTCCTTTCCCACGGGAAAGCAGCCAGCTCTCGTGGTTCGGGGCGGCCGGGGGCCTGGGGCTCTGGGCCGTGTTGTGCGTTCATGGAGGGCACGGCCGCTGCTCTTGGTCTGACGTGCTGTTCCTTTCACCCTCCAGACAGATTCCTTAAGCTCAGGCTCTGAACTGCTTTGAAAAAAATGTGTACTATAAAAAACCCAAAAGGCTCAGGGAAATTAATCTTGAGCGGGTGTCAGCATGTGTTGCCAGCAAGGGAACTGGCAGGTGACGGGTGTGCTGGGGAAGGTCCGACGGCGGAGGTTCCGTAGTTGGGACCCGATGCCATGTGCACAGCTTGTTTCCAAAACACAGCGTTTTAATGTCATACAGCCCTGAAAACGTGCCCACGCAGTTACTAAAATGGAATTCTGTGATGGGAGAAGGCGCTGCCTGGTGGGCCAGCTGACAACCCAGGAGGACTGACCCGGGAGGTGGGGGCCGGACAGCACGGGAGGCTGGGCAGCAGTGTGAACAGCACACGCAGCGGGCTTTTGTACTGTTCACCGGCCGCTCGCGGTGACTTTTCTCAAATTGCAAACAGATCCGGAGTCCAGCCTTCCCATTCCTTACTTTAGAGACGTTTCCTTTTTTCCCTACGGCAGCGTGAGTCAAGGTGGATCGGAGATCCCGCTGTCTTGTGGCCGCGAGGCGACGACACCGAGTACAGCCACGTGGGCCTGGCCTGACATGGGCTCCTTGAAGGCGGTCTAACCGGGTGGTTTGTTTAGTTCGAAAAACACGGGGTTGGTTGTGATTCCAATCAGCCGCAGATAACAGAGAAGCCCTGCCTGACGGTGGCTTAATCGGGAGAAATTTATTCCTTGCTCAGTTGAAAACAGTGGGAGAATGGGCCTCCTGGGGCCGGCCGGGCATCTGTAAGGGTGTCTTTGGGACGCTGTTCGAGACAAGCCAGCGGAGGAAGTTCCTGTGGCTCAGGAGGAAGGGAGAACGGGTAGGTAAAGGCATGCAGCAGCAGCATAAACCCTATTCTGTGCTCTTGTTTTTCTCTCAGATTTAGAGAGATCGCAGGATCCTTAGAAGCAGCACTTACAGCTGGGTTGGAGGACGCTCCAGGTAATTTCCGTAAAGCGATCAATGGCGGATGTCACGCAAGGGGTTAAGCTCAGCGCTTACCTAAGCCTTCGTTTTCTGAGGGTACTTTCACCTTCTTCTGTCACGCAGTAGGTGAAAACGTAGCTTAAAAACACGGCTCAACCTCTTTTTTTTTTTTTTCCTAAAAGGCTAAAAGTATATTTTTTGGTCCATAGAGCTTCTTTCCTTATAGAGAGGATCAAAAGAACGGACTATTACGCAGCCATAAAAAAAAGAACAAAATCTTGCCGTTTGCAGCGACACGGAGGGAGCTAGAGAGCATAATCCTAAGTGAAATAAGGCACTTGGACAAAGAGAAATACAATGTAATTTCACTCATAGGGTGGAATTTTAGAAACGAGACAAATGGACAAAGAAAAAAACGAAACAAACCAAAAAACACAGACTCTCAGAACAAACTGGTGGTCACCGGAGGGGAGGGAGGTGGGGCGGAGCAGGGGTGAAGTAGGGGATGGAGACAAAGAGCACACGTATCTCGAGCACCGAGCGATGTATGGAAGCGTTGAATCACTATGTTGTACACCTGAGACTAGGACAACACTGTATGTTGACTCCACTGGAATTAAAATAAGATTGAAAATAAATGCTTTAAGAACGTAAGAAGCAGACCTCAGTTTTGTCTCTGAATATAACCTGTCACGGGGGATTAGCCCCTGGTGATCAGCGCTTTTTATAGAAAACTGGATTCCATCCGTTTTCCTCCCAGGCTAAGGTAAAGCGTCAGGATGGCCTTTACCTCATGGGGGATGATTTACAACTGGGGCTCCTGCCTCAGGCCTCCTGAGCCCTCGGCCCCAGTCCTGGGACACTGGGCAGGTGACAGTGGGTGGTGGGTTGCAGACAGGTTTGGTTTCCTTAACAGCCTCATTGATCTTGTGTCTTGTAGTCACTCCCAGTGGCCGCTCGCGTAACGCACGGCTGTTTCGATAGCCACACAGGTCTCTAGGCCACTCCCACTTAAGTTTCTGCTCCCTTCTATGTAGCTAAGTCAGCCTGACTGCACCATTTTAGGCTCCAAGGTGGTTTTTCGTCTGTCTTTGCAAAACATGGTCCTAGTGATCGACTTCCTGTATGTAGCGAGTTCCGATAGAGGAACAGAAGAGCAGACAAACGAAACTGGACAAACTCAGAATTGTAGTTGAGACGCCTGCAGGGGACCACTCCAGCTTGGGTTTGTGGACTTGGTACAAAATACCTGTTGACAAGTGATTGCCGAATGCCATAGATGTTCAGTCTCAAACATCCAGGAGGGGGAATTGTGTAAAATTAGAAAAACGCACTGCCTCAAAAGATGACACAGCATGGATTATGGCCGCGTTCTTCACTCTTGAATTATGCATCGGAACTATTAGAATTTAGCTGGGAATTGCCTGAGATTCTTTACGTGTCTGTCTGTTTCTCTAGCTGGCAGTTCGTTTTGCCTTTTGGCTTCTCACAGAACATGGAGCAGCCTTCAGAGGTGCTGGTCGGACGAGATGTTCTTGCCGGTGCTGGCGCATCGTCTGTGGAGGCTCACACTGCAGATTTTGGCTCGCTACTCCGTGTTTGTCAGCGAGGTGAGGGCTGGCCGCGTAGCTCGTCCAGAATCACGACCGTTGGGAATTGGGGGGGGGGGGGGGGCATCTCGGTGGCTCATTCGGTGGAGCGTCCCGACTCTGGCTCAGGTCACGATCTCGCGGTTTGTGGGTCCGAGCCCCGCGTCGGGCTCCGTGCTGACAGCTCGGAGCCTGAAACCTGCTTCAGATTCTCTCTCTCTCTGCCCCTCCCCCCCTTGCACTCTGTCTCCCTTTTAAAAATAAATAAACATTGTTAAAAAATATTAAAAAAGAATTAAAGAGGGACACATGGGTGGCTCAGTTAGGTAAGCATCTGACCCTTGATTTCGGCTCAGGTCATGATCTCACAGTTGGTGGGTTCAAGCCCCGTCAGTCAGGCTCTGCTCTGATGGCACAGAGCCTGCTTGAGATTCTCTCTCCCTCTCTCTGCCTGCCCTCGCTCATGTGCACACTTTCTCTCAAAAATAAATATTAAAAAAAAAAAATTAAAGATCCCTTAAGCTAAATACGCTAAGACTCTTAAAGGCCAGGCTGTCATGAGAGGTCATTTGGAGGACAAAAATCGACTCATTTCTCAAGTCTGTATCCAGTATTTGTTTCCTTTTTCTTGCCACCGTTGCCTGTATGGGTGTCTATTATCCCATTGTCCGTGCTTCCTCTTGTGGAAAAGCACTGTCCCGACAAGCTCATTTTCCCATCTCAAAGCCAGAATCTTCGAGATGCCTCGAAATTAAGACAGAGATGCTCATTTTAATGAAAATGAGTAGAAATAAAAACATACGCATTTTAATCATATTTGGAAGTTTAAAAAAATCGTATGATCATCTGGACTAAAAGGTAATAAAATTAATTAACCTTCCCTTCATTTCAGAATACCCTCCTTTTCTCCTTGTCGAGTAGTTGACTCTCTTAAGTATCCGCATCCCTGTGAAGATGGATTAGGTGTCGCGCACACAGCCGTAGCGGTGATCGTACGGGTCAGCCCTGAGCACCCAGGCAGGCCCCGCGCCAGCGTCTCGTGCTCAGAGAGGCCCTGGCCCCTCCTGGACAGTCGCAGGGGACAGACAGACGTGCAGCCTGTTCACTGTGCGTGATGAGTATGAAAATGGGCCTAGGCGTGCGGAAGTTGTCAGGAAGGACGGCGTGACGAAGCCTCAGCTATCAGAAGGAATGCAGTCTTGAGTTGGAGAGGAGAGCCCGGCTTGTCTTGCAGGGTCTTCTAACGGAAGGAGCACAGGCTTTCACGGCAGACAGACTGAGGTTCTGCCACTTTTTTTTTGTTGTTTTTTTTAAGTTTATTCTGAGAAAGAACACAAGTAAGGGAGGGGTAGAGAGAGAGAGAGAATCCCAAGCAGGCTCTGCACCAACACAGGGCTCGAACTCATGAACCGTGAGATCAGGACCTGAGCTGAAATAGAGGTGGCCACCTAACCTCCTGAGCCACCCAGGCGCCCCCAGGTTCTGCCACTTTGAAATTTTGTGGCCTTGGGAGACTTAGCTCTAGGGGTCCCGGATTCTTCACCTGTGAAATGGCAAAACGGTTTCCATCCGTGAGGAGTAAAAAGGGATCTGTTGACCAGATTGTTGACGGAAGTGCCTGGCAGATTCTGGGAGCTCGGTGGAAGCTAGTTCTCTTTTTCCCTTCTGCCTTCCTCTGCTCAGAAGGGTTCTTTTTTTTTTTTTTTTTTAATTTTTTTAAGTTTATTTACTTATTTTGAGAGAGACAGAGACAGCACAAGTGGGGGAGGAGGCGAGGCAGAGAGCGAGCGAGAGAGAAACCCAAGCAGGCTCCGTGGTGTCAGCTTAGAGCCCAATGTAGGGCTGAAACTCAACGAAATGTGAGGTCATGACCTGAGCTGAAACTGAGAGTCGGACACTCAACCGACTGAGCCACCCAGCCGCCCCCCCCTTTTTTTTTTAAATTTTTTAAGTTTATTTACTTTGAGAGCAGAAGGGTTCTTAACAGACCCCCCTGTCCACCAAGCGGTTTCTGAAGACCCCTGTGCAGTTGATTCCGGGGAGGCAGCGGGGTTGATGTGATTCTTCGGTTAGGCCTGAGTAGGCTGGGTCCTGCATTCTTACCAGCCAGTAATTCTCAGGTCTCCAATAAATTATTTTGCCTCCCATGTTCATTATTCCGTTTTTTCCTTATGCCGGGGGTACTTCTCTTTGATTTTTCCCTTGTAACAAATCATTATGCAAGTAACACTTTTGTTGATACTATTTGAAACATGGTGAGGTTTGGATTGTGCTTTTTTTTATCCTTATTAATTAATTATAATTGACATTAGGTAAATTTACCGAGCAAACCTGGTAAATGCTAACGAATTTTTCTTTAACTGTGATATTCCAGAAATTAATTTTCGTTTCGTTCAGGGACCTGTTTTGTTTTTTGCCTGTTACTTTTCATCACCAGAAAGTAGACGCGAGCTTAAGGAGGACAAATGTCCGTGGGGTTGTAGTTTGGCTTTGTTTCTCCTTGTTGTTCTTTCGTTGGTAAACTTTTACTGAATACTTTGCAGATGGTGGGCCACAAAACTTAATGCTCAGGTATGTGGCAGGTGGAAAAGTAGTTGATCGTTGAAACGGTTTCTCAGCTTTTACTCAGGCCCATCTCTAATGAAAGTGCCAAGGATATTAAAAACCTTTGGTAATGGTGGCAAAGAGCCTTCAGTTACCCAGGGAAACAGTGAAGACCAAGCAAGCGGCCCGCGGAAACAAGGCCCGTGGCTTCCATTTCCAGTACGCAGCTTATATACGTGGTCGCCGACCTGGACAAGCTTCAGGAGCAGGTAGGCCTGTGTCCCAGGACAAGTCCGGGGGCTCGGTTCGGTGTTTTCGTAGAAAGTGACATGTGTGAGGGTCTGACCCCATCTGGCCTCATGGGGCTTGGAATCGTGGGGCCCAGGGCCTCCCGGAGAGCACAGGTTCACCCGCGCTCCGAGCGGTCTCTCCAGCTTTCCCCCGCAGGGGGGGCTCTCTGCCTCCTTGCTTGTCAGTCTAGTCTCATATTTTGTGAAACTGGGGGGTCTCTGCTGCCTGTTCAGTGTTCCCGACACAAGTGACGAGTGAGCCATGCCCCACTGTTCACTAGCTCCGCGTTTTGGCATGATCGCTGGCGGGTTGGATTTTAACGGGTTGTACCCGCACTTGACCACGTATTTCCTGGCAACAGTTAACCTTCGCGTGTACTTTGAAAGTGAACTGTGAAAACTGCTCCCCCTGTTTTCTCTGGGGATGTCCACGTTTGGGGCCTTTATCATTAACAGGGCTTTGTGGGCCAAATTTGTGTTTGAGTGCTCTGATACGTTGAGTCTGTTTTCTGCTGGTCTTTGTTTGGTATCGGTGAAAGCCACAGAATAGAAAATGGTTTTGCTTCTTCCCTGGGCCTGTTAATAGCCGGGGACTGCTGTTTCCCGTGTTGCTGGATTCTGTTTTAGTGAAAGCGTTAAGAATTTTGCTTTCTTCTGATGAAAATTGTAGGAAGTCTTGAGTTTAGTTTCATTTTTCATTAATAGTATTTTAGAGTTTATAGGTGCAAGTTGAATTGCCTCTTCCTTTGATTTATAAAAAAGTAACCAAATATATAAAGTGCATGTATTTATTTCAGCTTCCAGAACTCTTGGAAACAATCAAGCCAAAACTTGAAATGATTGGCTTTAAGAATTTTTCTTCTATCTCAGGTAAAAATGAATCTTTAGACTCAGCACATCTCTGAATAAGAAATAGTTTAAAATAAAACTTTAGAGCCTGTAGCATATATTTAAACTACCATTTTCTTTTCTAGTTGTCAATCCTTGGTTGTTTCTATATTCTGTTCTGTGATGATAACTTCTCCAGATGAGATATTTTGTTTAATTCTAATAAGTTGATTTGATTCGGCTTATTGTTGTACACTCTCTAAATACTGTGACAGTGTCTAAAATAAAATTCGCACCCGGGCTTCAGTAAGTGGCTAAACTCAGTCTCTGTGTCTGGACAGCAGCCCTGGAGGACTCCCAGACGTCTCTGTCCGCCTGTGCTCCTGCCTTGAGTGACAGGATCATCCAAGACTTAAGTGAGTCTTGCTTCGGCTACCTGAAGAGTGCCCTAGAGGTCCCCAGGCTCTACCGAAGAACCAATAAGGTCAGCACTGTTCCCTGGAAAGCCTTTTGAGGTGGGGAAATACATGACAGGAAAGCCACAGAGGCAGGGGGTTGTTGAGCGAGACCCAGAAATGAGTGCACAGGGGTAGCCCAAGGCAGGCCTGCCCGGCCTCCTCCCGAGAAGCCTTATTTGTGAGAAGGGGACTCTGCAGGTGGATGGTCAGCTGCTTGGTAATTGGACTCACACAGCACGGCCTCTTCCCGGATTCCCTTGGCCTTAAGGAAAGATGGTAGTAATTTGAAAAGAAAGCTTTTTAACAGATATATATTTTTAATGTTTTTTATTTATTTCTGAGAGAGAGAGAGAGCGTGAGCAGGGGAGGGGCAGAGAGAGAGAGGGAGACACAGAATCCGAAGC
This sequence comes from Panthera onca, assembly GCF_046562875.1. Classification (NCBI taxonomy): domain Eukaryota; kingdom Metazoa; phylum Chordata; class Mammalia; order Carnivora; family Felidae; genus Panthera; species Panthera onca. Next base: position 71,366,559 of record NC_138349.1, read on the forward strand.
AGGCTCCAGGCTCCGAGCTGTCAGCACAGAGCCCGACACGGGGCTCGAACTCACAAACCAAGAGATCGTGACCTGAGCCGAACTTGGACACTCAGCCGACTGAGCCACCCAGGGACCCCTTAACAAAATATTTTTAACTCCTATACTTTGATTCTTGTATCTGGAAAAAAATGAATCGACCTTGCTCCCTTCATATCGTTCTAGCAAGTACCTGCTTTCTGCTGTTCTGTAACTCGAAAAGATTCGAAAAGCTGCATCAGGAATATGAAAAGCATCTCTGAGATGAAAAGGGTGCGGGCACACTGGGGTTTAAAATCGAATTCCCCCGTTGTCTCATTTGGCAGAAAGGCGCCTTGGGGAATTCGTTTCGACCAGAGCTGTCGTTTCCGTTCCTGAGCTCTTCTTTCTGTGCATTATACGCACCTTTCCTTCTTGCTACATCTCGCTTAATTTTCCATCAAATTTTCTTTTTTCTCCAGTTGTAGAATTGGGTGTCAGGCAGTTTAGCACCAAAGTGATTTTTGGGACCTGTTGTTTTGGAGCGTCCCCGGAGTTCCTATGCGTCCCTGGTTTGGGGCGGTCTCTGTGTGCCGAGCACGGGCGTCTTGACCGCCCCCCCCCCCCCCCCCCCCCCCCCCCCGCCTGCGTGACTCGGTGCTCTGGAGGCAGTGAGTGCTCAGCGGAGGTGGACAGAGTCTCCCTTGTGGCTCTTCTTTTCCTTTTCCCAAAATCTGGGGCGTGCAGTAGGATTACCGCTTCCAGCAAGAGGACTTTGCCACCTGATTTTCCCTGTCTGGTCTGCCCTGAAGCTCCCACTTCAGAGCGGGAGAGAGAGACCTCCTCTGTATTCCTAGATACATTTCATTTTCTTTGCGGAAGCTACCAGCTTTCCCGTCTGGGGTATTGACCAAGTGCTTGCGGGTCAGATCCGGTGCGCTGGCGGTCAGATGCTGTCGTTTGCTCTTCTCCAGAGTAGGCACCAGTGTCCTTGTTTGCAGACGAAGAAGCTAAAACAGAACCAATTACTCGCCCTAGATCCTTGCGTCTCACTCTGTTGACCAGCAGCATTAGCATGACCTGGCGGGAGCCCTTTAGAAATGCACGGCCTCAAACACTGCTCTCCCGGCCCCCGTAACCGCGCACTGCAGAACTTGTTCTCTCTGTCCTTTTCTCTCTCTCTCCCTCTCTCTCTCCCTCTCTCTCTCTGGCTCTAAACATTATTTTCCCTTGCTGTACTCTTCCTGACCCCTCCTGTTCTCAGATATCTTTCGGGAGACAACCTTAGTGTCACTATTGGGGAGGGATGGGGTTCGTTCATGTCTCCAAACTGGCACATTAGTAACATCCTTCCGAAGTTTGAATAACTCTTTTTTTTTTTTTTCTATACATTTTTTTTCAACCCCTACCATCATTACTCCAGGAAGTGCCAACCACAGCCTCCTCTTACGTGGACAGTGCCCTGAAGCCATTTCGCCAGCTTCAGAGTGGGCACAAGGATAAGCTGAGACAGGCAGTAATCCGACAGTGGTTAGAAGGCGCCCTCTCTGAGAGCACTCATAAGTAAGTACCTTAGAAGTAGGCCATCCCGGACTTGCTTAGGGAAGCCCTGAGTCAGAGACCGCGGAGGCCATCGGAGGGTGGCACGTGGCTTGTTGACGACATCAGATGGCCGCGTCACTGGACGGGTCGGGTGCAGGCGCTCACACCTGAGTTGGTGGCTGAGCTGCTCTGGCCCCACCCCCCCCACCCCCACCCACCCCCCCGCACCTGGAGTGCGATGGGCCACCTGCCCCCCAGCCGCCCAGGGTTCCCCTGGCCCCGCACCTCCTGGGTCAAGGACTTCTTGGAGGCGCAGGCACATCCCACTCCCCCGGCACGCCCAGCTTTTTGTGTGCAGGGTGCGTTTCACGCAGCCCTCTTTCTGCAAGGCCAGGCACACGTTTTCCCGTAAGATCCGCTCTCCCCTGTGTCCACAGTGGCTCTGCTCGCGCCAGATAACCGAAAGCGCAGACTGGCGAGACCACTGCGGCCAAGGAAGAGAAAACACACGTTCTGAAGCCTGATTGTAACTGATAAACGTTCAGTATCCAAAACCCTGCAACCCGTGAAAATCTCAGGAGGTCTTCGGGATCCCTTTGGTCGAATGCCTCTTCGTTTCTCATTTAATAGACTTTTCCCCAAATGCCGGCATTGAGTTATGTCAAAAGCATCTTACTCAATTTTGCTATTGGATTTTGTTTAATTATTTTCTGATGGTACTTGATTTATTTCAATTACTTCTGAGTTCAGGAACATTTGTGGCTTAATTTAGAACATAACAGTGAATTAGAGTCTTGTTTTTGTGGGCAAGTATATACTAAGCGCCAAGTAGCCAGCTTGTAAACAAAGTTTTGAAATACAACTCCTTTATAATTTGCAAATTATATTGAGAGCACTGTGAAGGTAATTAGTGTTATTTAAAAATTTGAAAGCTTTCCGTTCTTAAGATGAACTGTTCCTAGAACTGACCGTAAATGAATCTGTTACTTGCACTTGGGGAATGAGCTCCAGCTGTTGCCCCCTTCGAGTAGGAAAGATCATTTGGCCTTCGATGTTCTCTTGTTGGTGTCCGGGATGAAAATTGTAAACAGAGTTCACGTATGTATTTCATAAGTTCTGAGGGATTGTGATGCTAGGGTGTCAAGGCTCCTTTTTTTCAGTCTTAAGAAACATTGGTCAGTTCACCATGGCCGATTTCTTTTATTGGAAATGAGTGTTGGTCTTACAAATCTCTTGTGTTGGCCCACCAAGCCAGTCGGTCTGGGGATGCACGCTAGCCCCTCGGTCTCACCAGTAAGCGTGTCTTGTGCCCAAGGTACTACGAAACTGTGTCCGACGTTCTGAACTCGGTGAAGAAAATGGAGGAGAGCCTGAAGCGGCTGAAACAAGCCAGGAAAACCACTCCCGCCAACCCCATCGGTCCCGGTGGCGGCATGAGTGACGACGACAAAATCAGGCTGCAGCTGGCCTTGGACGTTGAGTACTTGGGAGAGCAGGTAACCGCCGAGCCGTCGTCTGGTGCCTCACGTGAGCCCGGACGTGCTGCCGAGGGCGAGCGTGTCCTCCCGGGGCTGGAGGGAGGGGTCAGGGCCCCAGAATACTTGAGGGGAAGGGATGTGCGTAACGAATACCGGAAATTGACCAACTGGTCTTTGGTGCAGTTGGCATCCGCTTGGCTCATGGAGCCCACTGGAGGGGCAGCTCCCAGACGGAGGCGGCGTCCTTTCTGTCCACCGCCAGGGAAGTGCCTGACACGTAGTCAGGCGGTTAGAATAAGTAGAGAAGCATTAGCCCGTGGATCTCTCAGTGTGGCCCCTGAGAGGTCGTCTAAGCCTGACCTCTTTGCTTCCCTGGCCGAGTCTCCTCTGTTCCCATAAAGCACAGGTTTTGGAGTCCCAGCAGGCGCAGGAGCATTGCTGGACGTGGTGTCACTTAGGAGGCAGACGTGGGTTGCGTGCCAGGCCTCTCTTCACACAGGTGACTCATTCAAGGATCAGGAAAGTTCTCTTGTTCTTGAGAAGCTGGCTTTCTAAACTGTTTAGGGTCCCCATATAGCACACACCCTCCAGGAAGATCTTGCAGCTGGAGGAGAATTTCCATCCAGAAGTGCTTGCTTTTCTAGCTGACTGAGGACTCTTGCACGTCAGGGTCCTCCCTGGAGATCTAAATTCTGCTGTTTTGATGTGAATTTAGAGATCTATCCCGGCGGAAGTCCGTTGCCCTATTTCTCTCTCTCATAAGAGAAACTTGCAGTCCTTTTACAAACCAGACAATCTGGTAAAGAAATATGAGGAACAAAGAAGCCAGAGAAAGAGGGGGGGTGGGGGTGCAGGAAAAGAGACGGCACTCCTTGGTCGCCAGCCCCCAGAATGAACGGCAGCACGCCGACAGATGCTAAATGCTTGGTGTGGGTTTTTCCAGATTTTCCTGTGCGTGTGTGCACGTGTGTGTTGCCGTTAACAAAAGCGGGCACGTGGTTTGTCACCATTCCGTTACCACGGCAATCCACGGTAGTTGCTCTGCCACAGCAACCACAGTCCCTCAGATTCTAAGAAAATCTGTCGATGACCCGTGAAGACATTAAGTGCTCAGGCACTTTGTGAAAACTCTCCACTTAAAAAGTAGTTCGCTTGGTGATTTCTTTTCGTGCGCCTCCTTTGCAGTCCACAAAAGAGGCTCTTCCCCTGGCAAGAGCCTGATCTGATGGACTGAGATAAATGAACATACTGGCGTCTTTGAAGGCGCAGTGTTTAACCCCCAAAAGCGAAGCTCTGCAATAAGCAGATCCTTCCTGTGAAGGGAGAAGGCTCTGCCAGCCTTTGGGGAGCTGCCCTTTTCAGATTCCAGAGAGGATCGGGGTGACATCCCGTGTGTTCTTTATGAGGCTCTTTTGTTCGCGCTCAGCTCACACCGCGGTGCCTTTATCCGCTCTCGTGGCCTTTGCAGATACAAAAGATGGGCCTGGCGACAAAGGACATAAAGAGCTTCCCGGCCCTCGCCGAGCTGGTTGCCGCCACCAAGGACCAGGCAACGGCAGAGCAGCCGTGAGCATCTTGGAAGAGCCCGCGGGGAGGGGAAAGCTGGACATGGAGCCCGAGGGGAAGACAGTGGCTCTGTCCTCGGGCCCAGTCTCCGCGGCCAAGAAGTGCTTCCACGGCGCCCGGCGTCTCGAGCAACACGCCAGGGCAGCTTCTCTCCGCACACTGGGGTCTCCTTTCGCCCAGGACAGAACACAGAAGCCTTTTTCCGTTGTATGGAAGATAGTTTTTAAGACACTTGAAACTTTCTACTCTAGTTTACAGAGCAAATTATTTTATTTTTATTGTAAATCTTAGCGCGGAAGAGCTGATTTCTAAAATACGACTAAAGTGAATATATACATAGGACTCTGGAAAGCTGGGCCCGGGCCCCGACCCCGCTGTCGGAAGCGCCCGCCCGCCGGGGGTGGGGGGCGACCGTGTCAGATGGCTCCCCCTCCTCCGCCGGGAAAGCCGGTGCGCGCGGTGACACCTCGTGACGCCCTGAGAGAGGCGGCAAGGGGCGCCCCCTCCGTTCTCCCCCTGGGTGCTCAGCGAGAGTGCTCCTGGTCACGCTGTCCCGGCAGGAGCTGGAACCTGTAGGAAGATGCATTTCCTGAATAAAAGAAGTGTCTGCCAGAAGCACGTGGGCTCGTGTTTGTGAATCCGGTGCGGGTTGAGTGCTCTGGCCGGGGGGGGGGGGGGGGGGGGGTGGCGTGTCGGGCACGTTTCCTCGAGGGCACCTGCCTCTCGCTCTCCTCAGCGGGTCCTCCTCCTGCAGGTGTGGGAGGCGACAAGGCCGCGGCCCTCGTCTCGGGAGGGAGAGGCCACAGGGATGTTGGGAAGAGGTAGGCCCCCGAGACGGGCCGCCGAGGCAGGGGCGTTTCTCCCTCTAGCCTGCGTTTCATTGCATCTCCGTCTCCTGGCCCGGAGGTCAGCTCCAGGGAGAGCAAGGAAAAGTAAGCGATCGGCAATCAAGAAAGCAGATCCGGGCGCTAGCAGAGATTTTGTCTGTATGTGTGTGAGCGCAGTGATGAGGCAGCGCGGGGAAATAGGGAGCGTGAGAGGAACCCCCGTAAAAGTGGTGAGAGCAGCGGCTTCGGGTGCATGTCCTCCCCGCCTCTGCGGCCGTGCGGCCCCGCGAGTGTTCGGGGCTTGCACGCTGGGCCTGCCTGTGCTCCCCTGGAGAGCCGGTGCCCCAGCCTCAGCACTGAGCCCTGCCCCGGCTGGAGCGGGACTGACGGGTCGGTACTGGGAGTCCAGTCAGACCCCGGCCCGTGGGTGCGAGAGCAGAAGGGATTTGGCATCAGGCTTGGACCTCGCGGTGCTGGGCTCGTAGGCAGCAAGGGGCAGGGGGCAGCTGGGAAGGAAGCTGGACGTGAAGTGAGAGAGGGCAAGGCCGACCTGGAGCCAGTGGGGATAGATTGGCACCCACGTTTGTCTCTTGCTGCCCCCACCCGCGTCCCCCAAGTTCAGCGATGGGCCTGCAGAAGTTGAGCTCGCGCGCCCGGCCCAGGATTTGAGGGAGGTCCAGCAGGGCCCGCGCGTCATGCCGGGAGCCGTGTGAGCCACCCGGTGGCTGGGCCTGCGGGAGCTTCTGAGTGCAGACATGCCCTTGTGGGCAAGGCAGACCTCCCACCTTGCCCAGCGGGGAGCTCTGGGAGCTCTGGGAGTGGAGACCCAGCCCTGCCAGGGTGACGAGACCTGCCTACCTGCCGGTGGTCCCCCGGGTTAGCCACATGGCTGAGCGCCTCCCTCCAGCCCGACGCTGGTCAACAGTAGCCCCAGTGTTTCCTTTCTCCTTGACTGCTCTTTCTCGTTTGTTTCAAAACGTGGTTGACAAGGATACAGTGTATTAGCCCCTCCAACTCCAGCCGGCTTATCCCCATTATGGAGGCAAGGAAACAAATTAAGGAGTTAAAATAGTTAAATGGAATTTAAATCCAGGGAAGATGGTTCCAGAGTCCAGGTTGCTCAGCAGCGGGTAATTCTCCCCCCTTGATATGAGCATCGGAACAGAGGGGCTGATTGGGCAGGGTTGGGGCCCAAGGCGTCCATTTCCCGGACACCTGTCAAGCCCCAGGCTCGGCCTGGGTTCAGTAGTAACCACATTTCTGGGCTCATTCTGGGCGACGCCCATGTTGTCCCACTCCTGTGTCTAGGCTGAAGAAACAAGAACCTTTAGTAAAAAGCAGAACGTTCCAGAACACTTATCCCTGGCTCCCCAGAACGTCTCCTTCATTTAATGTGTGTTTTCTGAGCTTTGGCTTGAAGAGTCATAATGGAACAAAGTTTATAAAGATGAATGATACATTTTTACAGTAAAACTATAATAGTGTTTTACTTTATATCCTACAGAATCTAAAAGTCTCAAGCAGAGGAGTCTTTCTGGCCAGCTGGTCATGTGGTACCAGGGAGGCAGGGGATGAGTGGGTGGGGGTGCTCCACACAGTCCTCAGGGACCCAGGCTGCCTGCAAGGCACCACCTCCATCCTGTGGCTTCCGTGTCCCCCCCCCCCCCCCCCCCACCGGGGGTCACTTCCTGTTAGTTCCCTGTGGCTGTTGTAACAAATTACTGCAAACAGGATGGCTGAAAACAACAGAATTCTCTTCCCTCCTGGTTCTGGAGGTAGAGTCCAAATCAGGTGTCGGCTGGGCCACACTTCCTCTCCCCCTTGCCCGTCCCACTTCTCGTGGCTCGAGGTGTCCCTCGGCTCATGATGGCACAACTCGGCCTCGGCCTTCACGCAGCCTCCTGCTCTTCTCTGTGTCTCCTCCTCTGTCTCCTACAGGAGCTGTGCCGTTGGATTTAGGACCCACCTGCGTAATCCGGGAGGCTCTCGTCGTGAGATCCCCAACTTAATTGCATTTGCAAAGGTCCTTTTGCCCAGTAAGGTCACATGCACAGATTCCAGGGGCCAGCATGTGTGCGGACCTTTTTGGGGGCCCACCATTTTGGCCTCTGCTGCAGCCAACCAGGAAAGGAAAAGCACATGAGGGCCACCCGGGGGCAGGGGGGGTGGGCTGCGGCCCTGGCGGGGAGAGCTCCGCACGCTCCAGGGGCTGGAAATGGGTCTAGCTGTGTGTCCAGGAAGAAGAGAAAAAAAGCAAATTTTAGAGCTTCTTCAGTTACACACCCCGGTGTCCTGTTGGGGGTCTTTGCCAGTATTTCTTTGCAGCTCCCTGGAACTACTCTGTGGAGTTGCCCTGTGAGAGCCACTCAGCCACGAACCTGCCTGTGGAAAAGGGGGCCCCTGGGTCCGCATGCCTCGCGGGCTAAAGCAGGGCAGCCCCGGACCTCCGGCATGGAGGAGGCCAGCGTCGAGCTTTAAGGACAGCAGCCGCCCTGGCGGTGCGATAATGGGCGTCCACGTGACCCTCCCATTGACCTTCCCGCTCAAGTTCATGTTTCAGAACCGGAGAATGGTGCCGAACTTCAGATGTCGAGCTAACGGTAGAGTTTTTTGTTTTTTTTTTTTAATGTTTTTATTTATTTTGAGAGAGCAGGAACAGGGGAGGCACAGAGAGAGAGGGAGACACAGAATCCGAAGCGGGCCCCGGGCTCCGAGCTGTCAGCACAGAGCCCGACGCGGGGCTCGAGCCCGCAAACCGTGAGATCGTGACCTGAGCGGAAGTCGGACGCTCAACCGACGGAGCCACCCAGGCGCCCCGAGCGAACGGGAGATTCTGAAGCAAGGCCTGTTGGGGGTTCTTACCTGAAGGCACCGTTCACGTTGTCAGCGCGTGGCATCCTCACCCGTGAGAGAGACCTCTCCTCGTCAGCCACCAGACATCCCAGGTGGAGCCTCCACCATCTGAGAGGACGCCGGCCTCCCCTGGTCGTCCTCCCACCACCTCAGGTTAGGCAGCTGTGAAGGAGACGCTGTCTTTGGCCCCGGGCGAGCCTTCGCCGGCACTGCCCACCCCTCTTGAAGAGCCGCCGGGCGTCCTGTCGGATGGCGGCAAAGGCCGGTCTGGACCACGGGAAGTCACACCTTCCCGTGACTTTGAGAAATGCCTCCACGCGCCACCCGCCCCGTCGCCCCTGTCACACGGAGTCCCAGAACAATCCAGATTCTCCTCTCCTCTTTCCCTCGCTCTCGTCAATGTTGGACTGAAACGTGTTCTTGGTCTTTGGGGTGGCGTTTTGATTGTGAAGTAACCCAGTAACGAGGACCTGAATCTCTGTCCCACCTTAAACAACTGAACGCCAAGGCAAGCGTCTGAAACGGCACCGTGCGGACGCTGGACAAGAGCAGTGTAGGATCCCAGAGAGAAGGGAAACAAGGTGGGCTGTGTGTGGACAGCCCAGGGTCCAGGCCCAGGCACAGGGGGACCCGGAGCCGGTGACTCTGATGTGAGAGAGTCTGGAGTGGGGAGGCGGCGGGGGGGGGGGTGGAGGGGGGGGGAAGGAGTCTAGACCTTGGGGGGCAGAGTATGGAGAGGAAGGTGGCTCACTTTGTATAGCCGGGTGCTGGTTAGCCGCTGGTGGGGCAGGAGGCTATCAAGGCAAGGAAAGCGGTCCTAGAAAGGAGCGGCTAGAATCATCCTCCAGGCTCAGGGGACCCCGGCGTGTTCCCGCTGGCAGAATGGAAAGCCTCTGACAGTGGCCACAAGCGGCGCCCTCAGAAGGATCGGCCTCAGGAGCGGCACCAGATTGGCCTAAACCAAAGGCTGGTCTGGACCCGCTTAACAAAGCTTCGCAGCGAGCCTCAGAGGGTAACTTTGCAGGTAACTCCACGGAAGCGTAGAGTAACATGGAATGTAGGGAGGTGGGCTGTGGGACCCGCCCCCCCCCCCCCCCGAAGTGTTGCGAGTCACTGACATTCACCACCCGCGGTGTTTGTGAGAGCCTCTCAGAGGCACCCAGAACGTCTGCTCGTCCTGCAGCTTTAAAAACCACATGGCGAGCCTGTGTCCACACAAAAACCTGCACACGGATCACTGCCCCCCTCCCCTGCCCAAAATTGGAAACAACCAACTTGTCTTTCATGGACGGATAAATAAACGGTCCATCCGGACAATGGGATGTCGTTCCGTCCTGAGAAGAAATGAAAACATCTGGGGGAATCTTAAACGCATATTGCTAAGCGAGAGAGGCCAATCCAAAAAGGCTGCGCGTAGATCCTAGCTCTACGGCCTTCTGGAAGAGGCAAAATTACGGAGACCGAGAAAGACGAGTGGTGGCAGGAGTTGTGGGGGATGAACAGGTGGGACACACAGGATTTTTAGGACACCGGACATCTAACCTATCATTAGCATATGGGAACTACCGTGTGCTCGGTTTTGCCGGGAGCCTAAAACTGCGCTAAAAAAAGTGAATTCTATCAGGAACCAAACAGACAAACCAACCCACACGGGATGGTCCTCAAGTCCAAAACCTGTCCCAGACCTTCAGTACGTGTTTCGGTGCCTAGAATTTTTCAGATTTTAGAAAGGCAAAGTGGTTTGCATCCTGCGTGCCATGTGGCGTCCCAGCGGGCTCCGGAACAGCACCTGGGGGTCACCCACGTCGGTGTCTCTGCAGCAAGGAGAGGACGCTTCACACTCGGAGCTTCTGAAGCGGGATTGTCTTCGGCAGCCTCGTGTCTGTTCGGGTTGGGGGTCGCCGCACGGATCCGGCAAAACTCGTGTTCAGGTCCTGAACTCAGTACAGGCTCGGGATCTGGTGAGCGGCCTGGGTGGGTGGGCCGTGGGAAGCTCTAGGTCCTGAGCAGAAACCTGAGGCCGGAGGGGACGGGAGCTGCCGAATCATTCCCCGGCCTTCCGGGGAAGCGCTTTGCAAGCCCAGGACGACTTGGAACTTAGTGACGAAAGATTTCGGAGAAACAGACCCCCCCCCCCCCGCCCCCCATAATTAACATATTGGCGTCAAGTAATCTGCCAAACGGTGGTGTTTTGTATCCTGGTAACATCCTGACCCACTTCCCAGTTTATAAAAGAGCCGAGGACAAAGAACAGCAGGGGGTCGTTGGCAACCGGGTACTGGGTACTCCTAGCAACTGCTCCAGCCCCAGCAGCCTGCTCGGTGGGAGAAATGGGAGAAATGTGCTCGCCCCGGCCAGTCGCTTTCTAAAACAAAGTTAGGATCGCACCGTGTTCTGTTCCCCCAGCCGCAGCGGGACGGTGCTGCCTCAGGTCACTGGGGACGACTTCAAAACCACGGTGCACGAATCCGGAGGACGTCGGTGGTGGCGCCTGGGGCTCCGTGCTGGCCCTGGGCATCTCACAAGTGTGTGTCCGCGCGGAGAGGGAGGTGTTGGGACGGGGTCGGAGGAACGGCTCTGAACCCATGGCGCGCACACAGATGGACCATTTCTCGTTTGCGGTTGGGTTAGGACTCACGGGGCGAACCGCCACGGCTCCGGTTCAGATCGAAGACGTGGCATCCCCCTGAGAGCGGGACTCCAAGAGGGGGCGCTGCCGGTTGTGGCCCCGGCTCTTCTGGAAGCCTGTGGCTGGGAGCGCAGATTCCGGGCCGGCCTCAACCCTGACCCGAAAGTCTAGTGTGCGTTCCTGGGCTCCCGGTGACGGTGCAGATGCTGAGGACGGGGTCTGGGTGGGGCTGTAGATTCTGCACCAAGGGCCACACGGAGTCATGAGACTCTGTGCTTATTACTTCTTGAGAGAGAGAGAGAGAGCGTGTGGGCAAGAGGAGCAGAGGGAGAGGATCCCAAGCAGGCTCCATGCTCAATGTGGAGCTCGATCCCACGACCCTGGGATCATGGCCCAAGTCAAAATCAAGAGTGGGACGCTCAACCCACTGAGCCATCCCGGCGCCCTGGGTCGTGACTCTCTAACGCGCTCCTGCTTCCTCAACTTCCAGTTCCCCCCCCCCAGAGACCTGGCATCCAGTGGCCGTTTCCAAAAGCCCAAACCAGTGAGAAAGTAGATGCCAGCTGCTGCCCCCCCGCTGGACCTCTGAGAAGAGAGACCCAGGGAGGGCAGAGCGTGATGGGAGGTAAACCCAGGTGAAAGCGGGGCTGGGCCGGGGGGCTGGGGGGACAGAGTCCCTGCCAGCAGTGAACAGGGGGACCCCCAGCGACACCCACAGTTCAACAGGGCTCCTGGACTGCTGCCTATTCAAAGCGACCAAACAAAGCACGGGTGCTGTTGCTGTGCCTGTCCCGCCGGGGCCCTTGTCGCTCAGCCTGACACCGGGTGAGGTACTGATATTTGCGGGGAAACTCTTACCCGGGCTCATTTGCTGCGCGTTAGAGCCTCAAAGCAGCCGTCCATAGCTGTGTGCCATGCGGCGGGGGCCCCTGTGCGGTCAGGGAGCAGAGGCTGATCTGGGGAAGGGGAGGCAGGTCTCCAGGCACTGAGATCTTCACCCGCAGCTTCAAAGACAGGGAGGGGTTTGCGAACTCGAGGCCCCTCCCAGAAGCTTCCCCTGGGACATTTCACCTCCTCAGCCCCCCAGGTGCCAGCTGGTCCCTGTGTGGCCAGTGATCCTCTTTAATGGATGGGGGGACCATCAGCTCTTGGAGAGGTTGGAATGTGGGGGGAGAGCCTTGAGGGTCCCCAGCGGTGCCGGATAGGAGACGTGCCTGAGTGTTTCCTTTCCCCGCCATAGCACATTGCCACCAGTTTATTCCCTGACCGCTCTAAGGCCAGAAGTCAACGATGGTTGTCACTGGCCGAAATCAAGGTATTGGCCAGGCAGTGCTCCCTCCGGAGGCTCTAGGGGAGGACGCTTTGCCTGCTGTACGTTTATGGAACAGGACTTAAGACAGGGTAGAGGTCCTGACTTCACTGTGGACTGACTGCCGTTGACATGGTTGCTATTATTCTTTTATTTGTTCGAGCATTTCCCACTTTACACAGAAGGGCAGCGCGGCCCAGAGGGGTGATGTCCCCTGCTCTGGGTCCCAGCACGTGTTGGGTCTGGGCTTCCTGCTCAGCCCGCCCATCTCTGGCACCCATGTTCCCGAGCACCCACCAATGCTGCCTCTCATGTGCCTGCCACTGCCACAGAAGGGCGGGGGGGTTGGGGGGGGGGGGACCAGCTGTCCCCTTGACCTTGACATCAGAGCAGGGAGCTGCGTTCCAGTCTGGCAGGGCGCTTGGGAACATGAGAGGGACACTGGGGCGTGGAGGGCGTCATTCCTGTTCTGTGTTCCTGTTCAGTCCGAGCCTCAATCAGAGGAGCAGGCCTGCCTCTCATAGCACGTGCTCAGTTGGCGCCAGCACCCTGGACTGTGGCTACGGTGCCCTGGGCTGTGGCTACGAAGCCCAGGAAGGGGGGTGGGCGAGGCCTGGGCACCAGTGGGCAGCGCAGTCACCGCTCAAGCAGAACACGGGATGCTTCTGCTTACACCTCTGAAAGCGCATACCGGCAAGAACTGGGTCGCCTTTGAAATCGTCATCCCCACTCTTACCCCCCGGTGACTGTCCAGCAGCTGTCGTCAGTGGTTACCGTATTACGGAGCCTGCCTGGTTACTTCAGCAGCTGTGGGAGGGAGGAGGAGACGGGGCTTTGTGCACATCAGGAAGCATCTTCACTCTTCACTGTTACCAGCAACAGCGTGGGCCTCCAGGTGCCCACCTCCTCCCCAGTCCCCGCCCGAGCTTAGGAACGCGGGTGTCTAACCCTCTCAGAGACACTCAGCAGATGGAAGGATTCGTTTCTCTGTCTTCCAGTCCCTGGGCAATGGGAGCAGCGATCCGACCCTGTGTCCCCAGAAAGGAAGAGGTGCCCACCTGCCCCGTTCCTTCGCAGCTGCCTGTCGCGGCATGGGGCCTCTCCCCCCCTCCCCCCACCATGCCCATCTGCCATTTAGGAATGGAAGCGTCCAGAATAAAGCATCATCTAAAACCTCTCCAAATGACGGCCAAGTACCGGCCCACACCTTCCAGGGAAGTGCCATCCAAAATATGGCTCAAAGCCCTTGAATGCACTTAGCATTTGTACGGTCTGTTAAGCTAAATGGCATGTATTTGTTTTGCTGCAGAGTGAAAAGAATTTTCCTCTTTTGCGTATTGTTGCAAGACGTTTATTAAGAACACAAGGGATGACCAGCCGTGGTATTAACATTCTAACACAAATTCAGATGCTTGTGTTTTTCCAAGATCACAGCATCCTGGGGAAGACAACCAAGAAACCAACAAAAAACTAAGGCATCGTGGAGACCGTATGCAGGTCGTGCGTTCGTATTCCGTAACCGAGTATAAACCCAGGGCCGTGAAAACTGTATAATTTTAAAGCCCGATTTCTGTTCTCTGATAAAAAGGAAAGCAGTTTTTGGTTTCACGAACCGGTTTTAAGTCTGTTCACACTTTGTCCTGAACAGTCGTCCTGTGCTAATAAACTCTGGTTCTTGGCACCGCCCCCCCTTCACGTGGCCCAAGATAAACCTAAGAACCCGGGAGGCCTTCTTCCCAAAGGTTCCGCTGCTCGTGATACACAGTGCCACGTTTACCAGGGAGAAACAGCTTCCTTCCCGTTCCGCACTGACTCACTGGAAGGAAAAGTGGAAGACGGGTGACAAATCGGCGTTACTGTGTGCCTGTCGCTCACGGTGACAGCCGCGGCTCGGTGGTGGCCCAGGCCTCACGCCGCGCTCAGCGGGTTGGCCACGCGGCCCAGGAAGTGGAGGGCGGTGGAGTCTTGCTCATAAATGGCGAACAGGAACGGGCTGTTGAGGGTCACCTCCAAGGCCTCGGGCCCGTCAGGCTGCTGGGCGGACTCTGTGGGCTCTTCTCCCTCGTCTGCTTTTAGTTCGAAAAGAACGCTGTTCAGCACCTGCAAGGCAGCAGGTGTTGGGACGGCTCCCGAAGGCCCTCGGGGCCCAGCTATGTAGTGCTGTCGCTGGAGGGCGTTTCTCCAGACCGTACACGCCCCGCCCCTCCGTGTAGACGACCCCCACTCTGCCCAACCCACCTGACAGCTCCTCCCCAGAGTCCCTCCACTTCCCACCTTGCTGTTGCCATCCACGGCAAAACCCCGGGCCCTCGGCTGCGGGCCCCTGTGCTCGGTTCATCCCACTCACGTAGCACAGGGGTTCATGCCCCCCAAACAGTGGTCTCCGAGGCCAGAACTGCAGCCCTTCTCCCCAGCAGAGCGTCCAGGCGGCCCCGCTGCAGAGGTGCATCATTCTAGGCAGCAGAGCCACAGTCTGCCTACCACCAAGCGTTTCCCTGAAGCAGGTGGCCCTCTGGCAGGGCTGGCACTGGGCCTAGGGGCACTCACTGTCATGGCCCAAGTCCTGGCCCTGCTGTAGGATCTGGGAGGGACCCTGAGGCTAGGCCAGGCTGGGCAGAGCCATAGAACACATGGTGGGGAAGGGTTCGCTGCTCTCCACCTGTCCCCAGAAAGCCCTAGAAGGCTCTGGTCACTTCTCTCCTACCCTGCGTGCACACTTACCTGGCCATGCTCTCATCTCCTACCCCGCCCGCCTCCCGGGAGCTCCCCCGTGTCCCTCCTGTCCACGCCTCCCACTCTTCGAACCCACGGAATCCGCTCCGACACAGACAGACACCTCCCGCACGGTACCTTTCCGACTCTGAGCTGGTCGTCGCTGATTTTGCCCAGGTTCGCCTCTGCACCCAGCAGGGTGGGCAGCCTGGCCTGGGCCAGCAGGTCCTGAAGGTCATAGGAGCCTTGTAGTGTCAGCTGGGGCATGGTCAGGCGGATGGTCCTGGGAGGGTGACACACACTTAGGGAGGTCCCGGTGGCCCCCACCGTGAGGCCCTGGGCCCCCCTCACCTGGCTAGGCCATCTTGGGGAAAGTTTGTCAGCAGCAAACATAACAAAAAACTTCCATGTCCTTGGGAATACGGTGAGAAGGGCATACATTTAACAGCGGTGCTATCTGGGTGTTTGTGGACAGTCTATGCTTCCGTTCTGGGTTTAGGTTGGCTGCACCGAAGGTGTATCACCTGGAGAACTTTAAAATGCTATTCTCTGAAATAATGCATCCTGTCTTACTAGCTACCTTTCAGTGGTGTCCTTGACATAGAAACCCCCCCACCGTGGGGGGGGGGGTGGGGGGAGAGAGAGAGATAGGAGGGATGTCCTGTCACTCTCAGCGGTGGGCACGTTCCTTACATCAGCTCAGTTGACCTTCCTTTGGCATCCCTGAGAGCCCATGGATGTTTCCAGTGACGTACCAAACCCTCACAAGAGGTGACAGTGGACCCATGTCCCTAGTAGCATTATTCATGATAGCCAAAAGGTGGAAGCGGCCCAAGTGTCCACTGATGGATGAAAAGATACACAGAGCACGGTCCATCCATATAATGGAATGTTAGCCTCAAGGAGGAAGGAAATTCTGACGCAGGCTGCAACGTGGGTGAACCCTGGGGACAAGATGCTAAGGGAAATAAGCCAGTCACAAAAGGACAAATACCCTATGCCTTCACGCCTCTGAGGTCCTAGAATAGACACATTCAGAGACCGGAAGTAGAAAGGTGGCGGCCAGGGGCGGGGGGAGGGGGAATGGAGAGTTAGTGTTTAACGGGGTCAGAGTTCCAGTCTGGGAGGAGGGAAAGATCCTGGGGATGGGTGGCGGTAAGGGCCACGCAACAGTGTGGATGTGCTCCGTGCCCCTGAGCCGTGTACCTAAAAGATGGGTCACGTGGTAAGTGTTAGGTGTTTACCACCCACCACAACCAAAAATGATCTAGAAAGGAGACCTCAGGAGGCCTGTCTCGGGGCAGATTTCCGGACCCCACTGCCCTGTGCCTGGGTGGTAGGTCAAGTGTAGCGCCCCCAGCGGAGAATTGCTTTCTTCCCCGCCGCAGGAGTGGAGCAAACCAGGGGGCCTATGGGGTCAAGGTCATCTTCGAGAAAAAGCCCCTCCCCCGGGTCTCTCGGAAGGGTACAAACCCTTCTGGGAAGTCGGCCCCCCACAAGCTCTTGGATTGCAGCAGATTGTGTGTGTTGGGGGGGGACGGGGCTGGGGGGCTGGCATCAAAAGGGGCAGATTGAAACGCGGGCATCCAAAACCAGCGGGTGAGCACAAGCCCGAGGAAGGCGTGCTCCCCGGTTCCATTACCTCTCGTGCTCCCGGAAGAAGCTGGTAAACCGAGAGCCACGTCAGTGGATGGCTGGAGGGGTGATGGGGGGATGCCCAGGCCCTCCGGCCCAGAACAGCAGGGGCCGCCCGGCCTGCCCCTGCTCACCCCCCCACTCCCGCCTCGCCTTCCCCCCCCCCCCGCCCGGCTTCCAGGGGGAGCAGCCCCAGAGGTGCCGGCGGTTTCCCGGGAGCCATACCGGGGAGAGAGATTCTTCAGCCACGTCAAGAAGTTGTGCTGGAAGCTGAGGGTTTCCACCTGCTGCAGGCCCGACATGCATTGCGGCTGCACCAACAGCAGGCAGGCGCTCCTGCCCAGGGGCACGCGGGTCATGGAGAGGTTGTTCTGGGCGTCGCTCCAGTGCTGGAAGGTGCCCGTGCCCGAAAGCATGGGGACGGGCACTGCCGTGGTGTTGTCCACCCAGAACTCCTGGAGCCCCTCCAGCAGGGAGAACCCCTTCAGCTTTCCTGCGGACCCGGACGGGAGACAAGAGGGGAAGGGTCAGCTGGGGCAGGGGCAGGCGGGTGGGCTCGGGCCGAGGGCGCCACTGAGCAGGGGTGGGGCGGGGCGAGGCCTGGAGGGCAGATCCCGGAAGCGCAGCCCGGGCAGGGGGGCATTCTCCCCGCCCAGGGCATCACCAGCCCCACGGCCCCAGGGGCCCGTTCAAGTCCTCCTCCTGCAAGATCACCGCGGTGACGCCAGCCGCCAGCGGTGAAGACATTGCACCCGCCAGGTGCCACCCTGGGACTTTACACCTGTCGCCTTAAGGCCCACAAAGGAAGGCGGAGAATTTAGGCACCTTCCACCACGACTGAGTGACTAACTCACCCCAGATCTGCCCTGGCCCAAAGCCTGTGGGCTGCCGTGCTCACTTTCTTTTTCTTTTGTTTTTTTGACAAATTCAATTGTTGGGTTCACAGCAAAAGGTAGAGGAAGGTATAGAGATTTCCTGTGTGTCCCCCCCCCCCACTCCCCCGACACGCACAGCCTCCCGCCCCACGGACACCCCCACCAGGGCGGGACGTCCGTTGACGCCGATGAAGCGACACGGACACATCGTCATGACCCAGAACCCGTGGTTGACATCAGGGCCGTACACTCTCCGGGTCTGGACAGACATGCAGTGACCTGTATCCACCATCACCGCGTCATCCAGAATAGGGTCACGGCCCGACACGCCCCCAGTGCACGCTCGCTCTCCAGCCCGCGAGCAGGGCCGGCGGTGACAGAGACTCCCTTTCTCAAGTCCTAGGACGCGGAGCTGAGCACACACCTCCTGTCACGAAGGCTCCACGTCTCGGGCCCCTGTGCTGCCAGGGACACCCCTACGACCCGGCGCAACCAGTGGCTCTGAGCAGAGGCGCTCTGTGCAAGCTGGCACCGGGCCTCGCCGGCAGGCGGTGAACCCCCTCTGGTGTCCTCGCTCCCGCAGGGCTGTGCACGTGGTGGCGGAACCGAGCTGCCACCCCGCTCAGCTGTCCTCGGAGACAGGACGGACGCCTGCCGAAGGCCCTGTCCCTGGGGGCCTCCCTGTGACCGGAGCCCCTGGCACAGCCCCTCCCCCCTGCAGTCTCCTCGGTCACCATGAGTGGCCCACGTCGGGGTTGTTTCTGGGGGAATGAGGGGAGGGTAAGGGTGAGTCTGTCACAGAGCAGCTGGGGGTCTGAGGAAAGGCAGCTTCAAAAGCCACGGCTCCCTTTTCTGGGAACAGAGGTCTCCGAAGTGGAGGGGCGGGGGCTGGAAGGACAAGGGTGCCTTCCCAGGGCCTGGGTCTGGCAAGAAGGGACCGCCAGACCCAGCCTCTCCCTCCCCCTTTGTAGTCGGGCCTTGGGGAGACAGGAGCGACAAGCCGTGGTGTCCTTCCTCCCACGCTCCCCCAGGCCTGGCAGGGGACTCGTTAGTTCAGGGGAAGAAAGGACTGACTCTTTTCCCACCAAGACAGAAAGACGTGAGACTCTGCACCGGAGGCGGCTGCCCGGTCCCGTCTGCTCATCTGAAAAGCACAGCACACCGTCCTCGTCCAGAGGTTAAGTAAATCCCTCAAGGTTAAGTCAGCTGGCGTCGTGGAACCTGTCAGGGCCAGCACCCAGCTTGGGATGACAGCAGGGCCTGGGCAAATGGCGCCCTGGAGCTCGCGGGTTCCCAGCCCCCAAGTGCTCGCCAGTTGGGAACGTGCACCTGACCTCCGCTCAGGTCACGGTAATAGAACGTCATTGCCAAAGGGGAACACAGAGCTCCCAAGACGTAAGTGGACGCGCCGCGGCGGACAGGTGCGTCTCTGTTGGATGGAAACTGAGGCACAGAAAGGTCAGGGAGGGAGATCAGAAGCGGGGATGTGGTGGGGCTGGGTGACCGTCCAGGGCGTCGGAGTCCTGAGCGCGGTTCTGCTTTTCTCTTCGTGGCTTTCCTCGCTCCCCTCTTGTCCAGCCCCATCATGTGAATGCGTGCACGGGGGCTTTTCCAGAATGAGTCCCCGTTTCTGGCACCTGTGGCTCCCTAGCTTCGCCTTTTGGGGGCACGACTTCCTCAGTGAGCTCTCCTCCTGGGGCTCCTCTTAGGAATGGCGAGCTGAGCCCACGAGTCCCCTCTGTCCTCCGTGGGGTGTGGCGCCCCCCCCCCCGCTCAGCTGGATGGCCCCAGTGCTGGACTCTGTTCCCACGACCTGTGAGCACTGGGACCTGAGCATTCCCGGGTCTGCCAGCTTCCTCCTGCACCCAGAACAGGATGGAGGTCCTTCCCCCTTGCGGTTTACAGGCTTCCAGAATGTTTTCAGAGTAAGAAAGCAGCCATGCTCTGTTAAACCTCTCTCTCTCTCTCTCTCTCTGGCTCCGGTTTGGCTGCTTGCTCGCTTGGCTCGCAAACGCACCCTCCCCGGCCCCTCAGTTTGCAGAGCCACTACCTTAGCATATGCTCCCGGGAGGGTTTGCCTGCCCCGTTGAGCAGCCTTCCCGGGAGTCCCCCTCCCCCCCCCCCACCCTGCCTTCAGTGCACATGGCACAGGCCGCCTGGGCGACCTCTGAACAGAACCCTTTGCCCGCTCCAACACCCGCCAGCCTTCCCAACGTCAGATTCCAAGTCGGAACCCGGCCCGTCTTTCCGGCCCCGCCTTGCACCAGCCACACTCGCTCACTCCCAGCTCCCGCCAAACAGAGCCGCCCTTGCCCTGGTTCCTGGCCCCGAACTCGCTAGCCTTTGCTCACATGTTTGCTCTTCTCCACTGCAGCCCCGCTCCCCGAGCCGCCCCCAGGCCTCTGTCCTCTTCCCCAGTGACCCTCCCTCCTCTGGGTGCTCAGCCCCCCAGGTCCCTTCCTCGGGGACTTTTACCTGCAGCTCTGTACCCTGGGCATTCGCCTGTGGGACCTAGCTGCCCTGCTGAGGCTCGAATAGGCAACCTGGGGTCGGGACCTGTGCGTTCTTCCCGCCTGGCCCCTCGGAGACGCCCAACTCGGGGAGCTCGCATGTGAACCTCTTCCGTGATTATATATTGAATGAGCGAACTGTCTTCGTAGGGATTTTTTTGCGGGGGAGAAGGGAGTAATGGCCCCTCCCAACATGAAAGGGATTTAAGCAAACAAACGGGCTATGTTTGCATGGACATTGACCTTCTCAAGAGACAGGAACCCCTCCCTCCTGAGCGTAGAGCTGGGCCCCAGGGCCAGGAGGTGGGGGCTTGGGTCCTGGGACACCCGCTCGTGCCTGTGCTTTCTTGAGGAGGCCACTGCGTTGTTGTTTTTTCCTCTAGGGGCAGCAACACCTCTCCACCACACTGCCAGGGGATTGAATGAGAAAAGTAGAAGGATGTACTTTAGTAGCTGCACAGAGTAGGGCAGCAGGTAGGTGGGCCGATAGTTCCGCCTCCTCGAGAGTGACTCCTGGGTGCTCCCTCACATGCGCCACCCTGCCCTTCTCCAAGGCCTGGCCCTTGCTGAGCTGAAATGTTGGGCATTACAGCCACAGTCGCAGGGAACTGTCACCCTTTGGAACCGGCCCGGGGGTAGAGCCCACCCCACCCACAGGGTCTGTCTTACCTTGGAAACGGACATAGGTGTTGAAAAGTAGGGTGCTGTCTGGGCCGACTCCTGACAGGGGGCTGTTCATTTTCCACCCCGTCACTGCCTGTGTGAACGCGTTGATCTTCTCGGCAGCAAGATCTGGGTCCGTGGACAAGTCCAGAGAGCGCTCGAGGGTGATGGGGGCAAAGGGAGCCAGGCCCCGCACAAATGGCTCCTTCAGGCGCAGGCCGGGGGCTGTGAACAGGCCCACCACCGTGGAGAGGAGCAGTCTGGGCTGGCCGCTGGCCCCACCCTGGGCGACCAGAAGGCCCTGGATGGTGTGCAGGGCAGAGAGGACCTTGTGGCCATCCAGCCGGGACGTGCAGCCCTGATCCTCCCCGGGGACGCCCAGGAACGCCTGTAGTCTGCTGGCCGTGGGGTCCAGGGCGCCCAAATAGAAAGAGGCCAGGGTGCCAAAGAGAGCCGTTGGGGACAGGATGGCCGCCCCGCTGGCCGTGCTCCACGACTCACTCAGCATCCTGTACATGTGGAAGCCCAAGAAGTTGAGCATCATCCCCACCTTCGCCGCCCTCAGCCTGTCTTCCTCCTCCAGCCCCTCGGTGGCCAGCACGAGCTGCTCTCGGAGGGCCTCCTCGTCCACAGGGGTTGTCTTGGCCTGAATGGGGACCGGTGTGAAGGTCGGCTCTTTGGGCGCCTCCGCGTTGGACTTCTCCAGCTGCTCACAGCTGCTCTCGCTGTAGACGAGGAGGTGAAAGGGGTGTATGTACACCCGGTCGGCAGCGGCGAGGCAGGCCCAGGCCAGGAGGCAGAGGACGGCGGCCCTCAGGCTCGCACCACCAGGAGCCATCGCTGACGGGGGCGCTCACTTCCGCGGACCCTGCAAAAATGTCCTCTTGTCAAGGGTGACAGTTCTACTCGGTGTGGAGGGGCCCTCTAGCCAGACTTTTAGCCGTTCCAATATTCCCTGCGATCGTTCAGTCCAGGAGAAATCTATCGAAGTCTACACACGTCGAAGAGAAGGGGTAAATTTCAAAGCTCTGGGGAAGACACCGCGCAGGTGCAAAACGCCGCTGTGGGCTGGGCTGCGCTCTCACGGGGCTTATTTTGGGGTGGGCTTTGTGTTTTGTTGTGTCTAATGTTTAAATTTTTCTTTTAACGTCTATTTATTTTTGAGACAGAGAGAGACACAGCATGAACGGGGGAGGGACAGAGAGAGAGAGAGAGGGAGACACAGAATCCGAAGCAGGCTCCAGGCTCCGAGCTGTCAGCACAGAGCCCGACGCGGGGCTCGAACTCACGGGCCGCGAGATCGTGACCCGAGCCAAAGTCGGACGCCCGACCGACTGAGCCACCCAGGCGTGCCCCGGTTGTTTTGTCTAATTTTTATAGCGGTGGGGATGTCTTGGGATTAAGACCTCTGGAGAGTTTAAACAGAAATAGGAAGTCGTCCGTGAAATCAAGTAAAAATGTTCACAAATGTTTTCACAAAATAGTGGAAGCACTTCTCTCCAAGGATATATGAGTGGCTGATATTACTTTTACGTTATGTTAATCAGTGATCTTCTGCTTCCATCAATAATTATATGTTTAATAGAGAATAATATGGAAACACTCAAGCTGATGTTTAAGGGACCATTTTTGGCAATAACGTATCATGATATTAAGGCAAAAAATGTTTTAAGCTATTTGTTGAAATCCCAGTCCCTCAAAATGTACTATATCTGGAGACATAAAGAGGTAATTTAGGTGAAATGAGGTCATCGGGGTGGGACCTACTCCAATCTGACTGGTGTCCTTCTAAGAAGGGGAGATTCAGGGGCGCCTGGGTGGCTCAGTCGGTTAAGTCCGACTCTTGATCTCGTCTCAGGTTATGACCTCACGGTTCGTGAGTTTGAGCCCCACATTGGGCTCCATGGTGACAGTGTGGAGCCTGTTTGGGATTCCCACTCTCTCTGTCTCTCTCTATGCCCCACCCTCTGCTTGTGCACTCTCCCCCCGCCATCAAAAATAAATAAATAAACTTTAAAAAAAAGAGAGAGGAGATTAAGACACAGACACATCCAGAGGGAAGACACTGTACAGACTGAGGATGGCCACCTATCTAGAAGCCAAGGAGAGAGGCTCCGAAGAAGCCAGCCCCGCTGACACCTTCATCTCAGGTGGGTAGCTGCCAGAATCGTGAGATAACATGTCTATTAAGTGACCCAGTCTGTGGGGCTTCGATATGGCCCCTAAGCAAACTCATACATTCACGCGCCCCTGGCTGTAAGTTTTCCCCTCGAAAACCAAACGTGGACCAGACTGCCGGTCTCTTGGAGGCCTCTTGGCCCCAGGGGAGGCGGTAAACCAGTTTGGAATACAAAACTAGCACACACAGGGGCACCTGGGTGGCTCAGTTGGTTGAGCGTCCCACATCGGCTCAGGGCGGGATCTCGAGGTTCGTGAGTTCGAGCCCCGCGTCGGGCTCTCTGCTGTCAGCCTGCCAGCGGCTCAGTCAGTCAAGCGTCCGACTCTCGGTCTCGGCTCAGGTCACCATCTCACGGCTCGTAGGATCGAGCCCCGAGTCGGGCTCCACGCTGACAACATGGAATCTGCTTGGGATTCTCTCTCTCTGCCCCTCCCCACCCCTTCAAAAAAAATAAATTAAAAAAAAAAAAAGAAAAGCTGGACCACACTGAGTTATCAGGAAAGATAGTGGAAGCAGAGTGCCGGAGAAATCTTGCAGTAACAGGCACCCCGTCCAGGGTTGGGGCCAGGCAGGTAAGCACAGCCCCCTCCCTGCTCCACCCCTCCTGCACCGCCTCGTCTCGGCACCGTCTGGGGGGGGGGGGGTGGGGGGGAGCAATTTCATGGATCACTGTCGTTGCTCTCAGCTGGGATCAGCTGCTGCTGCCCCGGCTGATCCTAAGTCAGCACGCAGCAGGAGCCTGTGATTCTCCCCTCCTCCACCACCCTCCCCCTCAGCCTCCCTCTCCCCTCCCCTCCTCCAGGTATCCCGACTCCTCGTGGTTCCGTGGCCTGATGAAATGGTGAGATCGGCAACCGACCCTAATACAATGCTTATCATTGCCGGGCGGTGTTCTAGGGCTTTCCATAGACTCGTCTCATCCTGCTGGGGCTTCCTTGACCCCGCATTTCACACCGCAACTGTCCCCCTGCCACGCCTGACACTCTGGGCTCACCGATCCTGCTTTTACTTCCTTTTCCCTTAGCGCCGATCACCCTGTAACCCTCTGCAGCATGTATCTGTTTATTTTTTCGTTTTCAGTTCTGTCCCTTTGCACATGAAAGCAAACCCCATGAGAGCGGGGTCCTCGCTCGGTTTTGTTCGCTGATGCATGGACACCGCAGTCCCAGAAATGCGCCTGGGACCTCGTAGGTACTTGGTACATAATTGTCAATGGAGCACTTACCGTGGGTTTGCAGAGGAGGTCCGGTGATTTGCTCTAGGCCACACAGGTCACGCAGTTCTGTCGGAGAGACAGAACTAGGATTCAAACCCAGGCCCTCCCCCCTCCCCAGACGCCATAGTCCACACGCTTCAGCACCGATCTGTAGTGCCTCTTGAACAAAATAATAAGACTTTGTCTTTCTAGTTTATCCTAAAGTTTAGAAAGCACTCTCACGTTAGATTAGCTCTTTTGATTTACATACACCCTGGTTCAGGAGCAAGGAAGGCCAGGCATTGCCATTTGTCCCATTTTACGGCTGAGCCACCCGAGGCTCGGGGGTACAGCATGATGAGTGCACAGAACACAGCCTTGAACGCAGAGACAGCGCTGCCTCGAGGGAGGGGCGGGGAGTCAGACGCTGGCCACTCCTCATCCGAGCCCCGTGGGGACGCGGTCCCGGGGGCCAACTGAGTCAGCCTCCCCCAGCTCCGCCACCTGCACCGCAAGTTTGCTCTTCCTTCTGCTGGCAGGGGACCCAGGGGACTCTAGGCCACCATGACTCTGCTCCTGTGCCAGCCCCTGAGGCCCCAGCCCTGCTCATGGGCGGCAGGAGGACCCGGCCACTCTCTTCCCTTCTGCTGGGGAGGGACGGCTCCTCTGATGGGAGCTGGGTTGTGCTGTGGGAGAGGACAGCCCCCATGTCTGGATGTCTGCTGTGACAGGAGAGGAAAGGCAGCCTGTGAGTCTCCCATGGTGATGTCCCCGTGCTGCAGGGACCCCTGGCTTCTGGCCCTCAGCAGCTCTTTTCACCTCCCCACAGAGGCCCCCCACCGGCTTCTCCTCCCTGCATGTGACTCAGCTGCCCTGAGAGAGACAGGGAGGAGTGTGTAAGGAGAGGGCCTCCCAGCTTACCTTCCGCCTTTGGTTCCCCCAAACAGAGGCAGCCTCTTCCCCTGGCAGGGCCGCGGAGGCCCTATTTATACGGGAGGGGTGGGGACGGCGCCGTTCCCAGAGCGTTCTGTGCCCAGGCTGGGGAGGAGGGGGGGTGACATCACTTGGCCCAGCGGTGGGGGTGGGGGGCCTCAGGCAGCCAGGCCGGGCCGGGGGACAGGCGCCAGAGTGACTCTCATGCAGGGGCTCCTTCCAGGAAGTCAGGGTGATCGATAACACACTTTCACTGCTGAACAGGATGAGCTGGAATGCCATCGAGTTACACATTTACTGAAGTTTTCCTGCACTGGGGCCGCAGGTCCGGAACACAGGAGCGTCCCACGTAGGGGTGTGATTGATGTGTCTCTGCCCTGAGGCTTGGCAACCCCAGGCCAGCCACCCAAGCCTTCTCTCTCTCTCTCTCTTTTTTTTTAAGTTCATTTATTTTGAGAGAGACAGAGACAGCGCGAGTGGGAGAGGGCAGAGAGAGAGGGAGAGACAAAGAATCCCAAGCAGGCTACGCATTGTCCGCAGAGTCCCAAGTGGGGACCGAACCCACGAAACCATGAGCTCGTGGCCTGAGCCAAAACCAAGAGTCGGACACCCAACCGACCGAGCCACCCAGGCGCCCCTAACCCAAGCCTTCTGACGGAGCCCTGTTTGGGGTGTGCTTCAAAGAGGCCCCAAGATTGCTCTTGGAAGCCCCGTGGGCAGGGGAAGGAGGGGCAGCCCGGGGGTGACATCTGACCCCATGGCCTTGAGCAGCTCAGGCAGCCTTTAGCACCTGCTCCATGAGAGGCCCTCTGACGGGCAGGGGGAGGAACACACGACCAAGCAGAAGCACCTTCTAGAGACTCATGGTTTAGCTGGGGAGATGGTTAGACACCAGCAATGATACAGCCAGATGGAAAGGCACCAACAAAGAGCTTTCAGATCACGGGAGGGAACAATCCGTTCAAACTGGGGAAGGTTTCAGGCAGAAATGTCATTTCAGTCACGCCTTGAAGGGTAAATAAGCTGGACTTAGAAGCTGAGGAAGGGATTTTAGAGGTTTATACGATGGGAACAGAGGTGGGGAAGCGTGGAGCCTGTTTGGGGGACGCCTGCACCCCTAAGGTGCTACAGGGGAGGGCAGGGGTGACAGAAAATTGCCGCTGCTTCCTGTGCTTGTCCCCAGGGACCACGAGGGTGCCGAGTCTTTCGTGGGTGTCCCCGGATGCAGGGCTTCAGGCCAAACTCTCCAGGATCGGAGCCAACTGCCCAAGATGAAACACACATGCACCCCTAGGTCTGGGGCGTGTGACCGAGTGATGTGGAAAGAAAGGACACTGGTTGGAGCCTGCACACCAGCTCAGAGATCAAAGTCGATGCCACAAGAGGGAGGGACTGAAGATGTCTAAGCAGAGGAGTGCCATGAAGCCGGACTTTTAAAAAAAATTTTTTTTAATGCTGATTTTTTTTTTTCAGTATATGAAATTTATTGTCAAATCGGTTTCCATACAACACCCAGTGCTCATCCCAAAAGGTGCCCTCCTCAATGCCCATCACCCACCCTCCCCTCCCTCCCACCCCCCATCAACCCTCAGTTTGTTCTCAGTTTTTAACAGTCTCTTATGCTTTGGCTCTCTCCCACTCTAACCTCTTTTTTTTTTTTTTCCTTCCCCTCCCCCATGGGTTTCTGTTAAGCTTCTCAGGATCCACATTAGAGTGAAAACATATGGTATCTGTCTTTCTCTGTATGGCTTATTTCACTTAGCATCACACTCTCCAGTTCCATCCACGTTGCTACAAAGGGCCATATTTCATTCTTTCTCATTGCCATGTAATACTCCATTGTGTATATAAACCACAATTTCTTTATCCATTCATCAGTTGATGGACATTTAGGCTCTTTCCATAATTTGGCTATTGTTGAGAGTGCTGCTATAAACATTGGGGTACAAGCGCCCCTATGCATCAGTACTCCTGTATCCCTTGGGTAAATTCCTAGCAGTGCTACTGCTGGGTCATAGGGTAGGTCTATTTTTAATTTTCTGAGGAACCTCCACACTGTTTTCCAGAGTGGCTGCACCAGTTTGCATTCCCACCAACAGTGCAAGAGGGTTCCCGTTTCTCCACATCCTCTCCAGCATCTATAGTCTCCTGATTTGTTCATTTTGGCCCCTCTGACTGGCGTGAGATGATATCTGAGTGTGGTTTTGATTTGTATTTCCCTGATAAGGAGCGACGTTGAGCATCTTTTCATGTGCCTGTTGGCCATCCGGATGTCTTCTTTAGGGAAGTGTCTATTCATGTTTTCTGCCCATTTCTTCACTGGGCTATTTGTTTTTCGGGCAAGGGAATTAAAAGCAAAAATGAATTACTGGGACCTTATGAAGATTAAAAGCTTCTGCACAGCAAAGGAAACAACCAACAAAACTAAAAGGCAACCAACGGAATGGGAAAAGATATTTGCAAATGACATATCGGACAAAGGGCTAGTATCCAAAATCTATAAAGAGCTCACCAAACTCCACACCCGAAAAACAAATGCTTGTTTATTTTTGAGAGGCAGAGAGATACAGAGTGCGAGTGGGGAAGGGGCAGAGAGAGAGGGAGACACAGAATCCAAAGCAGGATCCAGGCTCTGAGCTGTCAGCACAGAGCCCAATGCAGGGCTCGAACTCACGAACTACGAGGTCATAACCTGAGCCGAAGTTGGATGCTTAACCGACTGAGGCACCCAGGCACCCGTGGACTTCTTTTTCTCCTTCTTCTATTTTTAATGTTTATTTATTTTTGAGAAACACAAGAGGGGAGGGGCACAGAGAGGGAGACAGAAGATCTGAAGCAGGCTCTGCGCTGACAGCAGAAAGCCTGATGGGGGGCTTGAACTCACCAACCACAAGACCATGACCTGAGCCCAAGTCTGATGCTCAACCGATTGAGTCACGCAGATGCCCCCAGACTTCCGCTTTTACAGATGTCCTCTAACTGCGACAAGCATCCACGTGCCACGTATCAGTCAAATTTCCAAGCTCAGGCCCCGGAGAGAATGATGAAACCAATAACCAAGACAAGGACAAGGTTAGATTGAGCAGCTGGTTAAAAATCAAAATTCTACCAAATAAATGTGAAGACCCAATGATTCGTGAGCCGGGCAGCATCCCATCCAGCAAAGAGAGGGGAGCCCCACTGAGCCAAACAAAGGATCTTGAAGGCAGAGAGAGGGCATACAGACAACTA
The DNA here is from genome assembly GCF_046562875.1 of Panthera onca. Taxonomy (NCBI): domain Eukaryota; kingdom Metazoa; phylum Chordata; class Mammalia; order Carnivora; family Felidae; genus Panthera; species Panthera onca. Next base: position 71,394,693 of record NC_138349.1, read on the forward strand.
ATAAAGGCATTTATTAGCAAGGAGTTCACTGTTTAGACAACATTGCCCTCCGAAGGGGAGCGGAAGGGTCTATGAGTAAATTTCCTAGGGTCGACCAGAAAACTCCACGTTGACCAACGAAAGGTTGCGTCCTTGGGAGGCTGAAACTGCAGTTAGGTTAGCTATTCAGTCTTGGTTTGCCGAGTTAGCCTAAGCGATACCATTTGGGGCCCGTGGTTTTCTTTTTAACATGCTGCTACATGCCAGGTGCATACATCTTCTTAGAGGTCTGCAATACAAATGTTAGCATGCCCACCATCCAAGGAGAGAACACGGAGGCCCCAAGAGGTTCAGCCATCTGCGAAATGTCACCCAGAAAGAAGGTGGTGAATCCAGGTCTGTCTGACATCAATGGCTACTCTTTTCCTACCACAGTCATTCTTGTGTTCAATTTATTTTCTTTTTATTGGGGGGGGAGGGGCAGAGAGCGAGAGCGAGAGCGAGAGCGAGAGAGAGAATCCCAAGCAGGCTCCGTGCTTGATTTCATGACCCTGAGATCATGACCTGAGCCTAATTCAAGAGTTGGGCAGTTAACCGACTGAGCCACCCAGGCGCCCCTGAAGTTCAATTTCTGATCATGAGTCTTAGCCCAGCTCTCCAAAGGACAGCAACTATTTCACAGTATTAAGGGGCAGGAGGACATCTGCTGTCTAGACAAACCATAGTGCACACATTTTTATTAAACTCGTGAAGTCTGGGGAAGGGTCCCTGAACCCAAAATATGTATAAAATACGTTTTACTGTATTATTTCAAAATGGCCCCGAACAGTGGGTAAATTAAGGCATGAAGAGGTGAATCATGGGACCATAGAACCGGAAGGGGCCTCCCAAGACTACCACCCTTAGATCCTGCCAACTATGCCCTAGAGCACCTTCTTTTAACCTTCTTAAGTCCTCTGGTGCCTGGACTGGTAGGGCGACAGGACCACAGCCTGTGTGGTCTCTGTCCTGGCTCTCCCCTTTAATGCAACCCCCCCCCCTTCTACTCATCCCCCACGTTGCATCAGGAGGTGACCAGATGTTTGAGTAGCTCTCAGACTCCTGCCTATGGAGCATCCCAGGTCTCGGAGGGCAGTCTGCTAATCAGCTCACTCTTGCCGACGGGCACGAGTTTCTTTCACTGACATTAAAGGGCAGGGTCCCGTAAGATTGGGCTGCCAGAATGGTACTGACATGCTCCTCTTTGGAGAACTCTCAAATCACACATGGGACTTCAGGGCTCTGAGCTACCAAGAGCCACTGCCAAACCCTGGGCTTGAGCCATGTGTGGGTCCATGTATCTGCTCTCATCCACCTGTGTCCCATGTATCCTTCTCAGGGTGACTGCGGGCATCCTTCTTCTTGTGAACCCCCTGCCTCTGGCCCTCAGAATGCACCCCCTACATGCTCCACAGGCTCTGGACCAGTCAGGCTTGCTAACTGATCCATTTGACCGATGCACCTCAAATCAGTGCAGTGGCGTTGTGCCCTCCAGGGTGGTCTCCAGCCATGCCAGACGAGGGAGGGACATTCCTTGGGACAATGAGACCCCCCTTTGCCCTCATACCATGGCTCTTCACCCATCTTCCCTGCGGGTGTTGGGTGCAGAAGGCAGGTCAACGCTGGAAGAGATGATGCTCTAGGAACGCACCCTTCCTGCCTGGCCCATGGAGCTCAGGAGGGGACACGATTAGAAGACGTGTTATTCTGTTTATGCCATAAAAATCCCAAACAGTTGGGGTACCTGGGAGGCTCAGTTGGTTCAGCGTCTGATTCCCAATACCAGGCCAGGTCATGATCTCGTGAGTCGTGAGTTCAAGCCCTGCAGAGGGCTCCACGCTGACGGTGGGGAGCCTGCCTGGATTCTCTCTCTCCCTGCCCCTCCTGAATGCTCTCTCTCTCTCTCTCTCTCTTAAAATAAATAAACTAAAAAAGAAATTGCAAGCAGTGAAGTTCACATGACCAGAAAAAGGATTCTAATTCAGACTGCCCCCTTGCATTTGTGATCATCAACCAAGTACAGGGCAACCTTGGTGAGTCGTTGGGAGCCAGCATCCCCAGATGGTGCCACTGAGGACACAGCTTCCAGAGTGACGACGTGGTGTCGGGGAACTACAGAGGCGGGAAGGTCTGTGCTGCCTCAACACAAACAGGCTTGAGGCGCTACCGATGTGCTGCGGCGGGTAGGAAGTTATCCAGTAATGTCACACTTGACAATAAAGAACACGAAGAACCTTTGCATTCACTGATTAGACAATAGAGCCATAAGTGCCTCTTCTGTAACCACCGTGCTAAGTCTGCATTAAAAAAAAGTCACTACCTCTCACGGTGGCCCATGAATTCTGGGATGTAATTCTATCACATAATTTTAAAATTAATTTGCTTGTATAGATAAGTCCCCCTCAAAAGTGACTTGTCTGTGGCCCCACATGGCTCGGTGGTGGCCTGGCCTCAAGGGAACATCCAAAGCGTCCCGCCTCTGAGTGCTCACAGGCTCCCTAGACCCGGGCCACCTCCCCCCCCCCCCCCATCGGCTAGCTTCTGCAAACCACGCCCTTGAGTCCCTTGGAGCGATTCCCCCCTTCTCGCAATTTCTTCAGTTCTGAGAGACCCTGCCACACAATTACAGGCTTTAGTGTATTTGAAAGCAGTGTCTCAGAGGTTCCAACACACGTCAAAGTTCATTTCAGACTTGTTGCAAGGTGGAGAGAGGTCTCTCAGCAGAAATTTTGCTCTTGGTAATGACAGGTTATTGGGGAAAAAATAAGGAAGCAATCATTGTTAAGTTGGACACAGTAAAGGATGTCTGCGTCAACTTTTTTCAAGATTGGTTAAAGGCCATTAATCAGCTCCTAAGGGTGACCATCGGCTGGGTGAATTTTCGATGCCGGGCTTTTAAGCTCATTAAAATAAATCAGAAAATTGCTAGAGCATTTTATCCAGACCGTAAATTATTCCCAGAAGAAGTAGCCACTCAAACAGGCTATCAACTTTTGACCTGGTTTAGATTTAGAACAATTTCTTTTTAATAGTATGATTTCTCTCTTCCTTTCTTTTCTTTTCTTTCTTTCTTCCTTTCTCTTTCTTTTCTTTCTTCTTTCTCTTTCTTTCTTTATTTCTTTCTTTCTTCCTTTTATTCTTTCTTTTTTTCCTTTCTCTTTCTTTTCTTTCTTTTTTCCTCTTTCTTTTGTTTCTTTTTCTTTTTCTTTCTTTTACTTTCTTTCTTTTTTCCTTTCCCTTTTCTTTCTTTCTCTCTTTCTTTCTTTCTTTTTTTCTTTCCTTCTTTCTTTCTTTCCTTCTTTTTCCCTCTCTTTTTCTTTCTTCTTTCTTTCTTTTAATAACAGGTACAATTTCTCGTGTGTTCACTCCATCAGTGGAAGTTAGGTACAGTTTATCTGTGGCTCCAGGAAAGCTGTTGAACAAAGAGGAAATACTGGCCATGAAATTGAGTAAGCCATCCCTCAGAACTGGGTCCATGAAGGGAGCCATGGATAGCAGGCAGCGTTGGGCCGCAGCGATGCACTCAGGCTGGTGACATCTGGGGGTCAAGGCCACTCTGTGGTGAAGACTGTGGTGAGGACTGAGCTGAGGATCAGTCTGAGTTAAAACTCCCCCTCTCCCCGCTCCTGACCAACCAGCTAGCCAAGGAACAAACACAAACAAACTCCTACTCTAAAGCAAAACAAAGCCAAACCGGGAAAGTAGGAGATGCTTTCTTTATGTCCGTGATGCAATCGAACTCTGAACCAGGTAGAACGAAGTAAGGAAAGAATGTGGGGTAAACACAGGAACTGGGTTTCTGTTTTTGCTTCTCGGACAAAACTAATGATTTCACGGGGGCCTTGCCTCTGCCTGCATCAGAGCTCTTGTCCCACGGATGTGCCTGGTCTGGGACACATGACTACACAGCACGTCATTTACTGGAACCAGGGAGGGAGCAGGGAGGCGGGCCCTGTCCCGTGTCCAAGTTTTTCTTTTTATGACAAGGACACGTTCCACAACTTGTGAGTCCTCCTCGCTGCTCCTCCATTCCAGGAGACCAGCTCTCTGGGCTCTCAGTTTGTAAAATGGGCTCATTAGGGAGAAGTCCATCTCCTTCCAATAAAGAGTACTCAAACGCGAAGACGGGTTTCTCAGCTCACATGGGCTTTCGACTCCTGGTAAATAAAACAAAATAGTCCCCCTCCCCCACCTCACCAGGAGGCATCTGCTCTCCTTGTTAGGTCTCCCAGACATCACAGGATGCCCTGGACCCTGCCCCGCACACCTCCGTACGCAGCCTTTGCATGGTGGGTGCGGCTGCTGATTTAGACGCAGCAAAGATCGGGCTGGAGGAGGTGTGGATTCGAGATAACAAAAGTCTGGGAAATCTTGGGACTGGAGCGTATTTCAGAGATGACAGCCCAACAGACGGCTTTTCCTGGTCACCGATGACTGTTGTATGCATAAGAAGTGGGTTATTTATTCCTACCCGGTTCAATATTAAGTGACACAGCAAATGAATCCAGTTCCGGGTTGTTGTAAAAAGTAGCAATGAAATTTATGCCAAATGCTGTTGGATGTGGACCTCTCCTCTCCCCTTCCACCTTTGTCCTTTGTCCACATCTGCGTGGAAATTGGGAAAAGTAATGAGCCACTTTCGTAGCCTCCTCGATAACCACTAATTACATCAATGGTCAAGTAAGATGGTTCTGGCTGGTAAGACACGAACAAAAATATGAGGGCTTGCTTCTGGGAGTCTTTTTGCTTTCCTTGTGTAAGCAGAGTCGGTGGCTCAGACTTTACCCCTTCTTCCTCCCTCAAATGTTGGGTAACATCTGCGGACAGGCCGGCCATCTTGCAGCTGCGACACAACAAACATAGAGACCAAAGGCCAACAAACTAAGAATGTTAGAGAAAACCTGAGCTTTTGATTGGCCCAGAGCTGCCCAGCCAGCGCCAACAATTGTCTGTCTCTGGACCTCTGCTTGTTTGAGCACAATAGTAGCGTTTGTAGATGACAATGTGTAGTTGTTCAGCTAGTAATAGGGACTTGATCCCTAATAACATAACCTTCATTCCCACCGAGAGGCCAAAAACTTTAATTCTGCCGAGTGCAGTAAATTTCCCATCAAACTTTAGCCTCTTTGTAATGGGGTTTCCTTTTCACATTTGTTTGAGTTGAATATTTGGTCTTTCTCTCTTTCTTTCTTTCTTTCTTTCTTTCTTTTTTTTTTAAGTACAGTTGACACACGGGGCACCTGGCTGGCCCGGTTGAGTAGAGCTCGCGACTCTTGATCTCAGGGTTATGATCAAGGCCCGCGTTGCGCATGGAGTTTTTGTATTTAAGGGAGTAACCTAAGTCTAGAGTGTAACAATTTCCCAGTTAAATTCAGAACCTCATCTGTTGTGCCCAGATGAGGTTCATGATAACTCTAAGCCTGGGATGAATAACAAGGCTAGCATCATGCTGTGCTTTGCAATTAGTTTTTATTTTGTCGTACAATATGCTCCATTTGTAATTAACCCTGTGATGAAGGTCTGGAGGGTCATTCTGCCTCCATTTGCGGGGGGGGGGGGATGTGGTGCAGAGGGAGAGGGAGAAAGAGAACCTTAAACAGGCTCCGTGAGCAACGCGGGGCTCGATCTCACAACTGTGAGATCATGACCTGAGCTGCAATCAAGAGTCAGACACTTAACCGACTGAGCCAGCCGGGTGCCCCTGCCTCCATTTTCAGTACGATGGAAATACGATTATCTTCCCTTTATCCCTCCCCAGGAGGTTTTACGGTTCTTGACTTAATTCCACAGGGTGATGAGCTCCTCTAAGAAAACTGGGTATGACCCTGCTGATACACATATTGCTGGTGTGCGAGGCTTTGATCCTGAGAGGCTGGGCGAAGAGAAACCATTTCTAATGTGCATTCCAGGAGCTCTCTATCCATCGTAGTCTACGGTCAACCCCAGCAAGTCAAGGATCCTTTGATAAAGTAAGTAACAGAACAACATTAACCTGTTCCAGGGATTGGCAGGCAATGGCACACGGGCCAAATCTGGAGCGCAGCTCTATAGATAAAGTTTTGTTGGAGGACAGTGCACTGTCACTTCACAAGGCTAGTGAAGTGTCACAAGGGCTAGAATCAAAATACAAAATCTAGCAAGTGGTGGCACGGATGTGGAGAGAAGAGAACCCTCGTGCACTGTCGGTGGGAATGTCAATTCACGCGGCCCCTGTGGAAAACAGTATGGACATTCCTCAAAAAAATTAAAAATAGAGGGGAGCCTGGGTGGCTCATTCGTTAAGCATCTGACCGGCTCAGGTCATGATTTCATGGTTCGTGGATCTGAGCCTCTCGCATCAGGCTCTGCGCCCTCAGCACAAAGCCTGCTTCGGATCTTCTGTCTCCCTCTCTCTCTCTGCCCCTCCCTCCCTCCCTCGCTCGCACGCGCTCTTTCTCTCTCTCAAAGTAAATAAACATTAAAAAAAAATTAAACCTAGAGATGTCATCTGAGGCAGGGTTTCCACTACTGGGTATGTACCTGAAAAGAAGGAAAACACTTCTTTCTAATTCAAAAGGATGCATGCACCCCTATGTTTACGGCGGCATTATTTACAATAGCTAAATTATGGAAGCAACTCGAGTGTTCATTGATGAGATGAGTGCGTGAAGAAGATGGGGTGTATCCACACAATGGAGTATTAGGCACAGAATGAGATCTTGCCATTTGTGACAACATGGATGGATCTAGACAGTATCGTGCGAAGTGAAATAAATGGGGCAGAAACAGACAAATACCGTGCGATTTCACTTACGTGAGGAATGGAAAAAATACAACAAGACAAAAACCAGACTCTTAAACACAGAGAACAAACGGGTGACTTTACGGTGTTGAGCGCTGAGTAATGTAGAGAGTTGCTGAATCGATGTCAGGCACCTGAAACCAACATAACAGTGTATGTTAATTACACTTCCATAAAAAAAATATAAATAACAAAGTTTTAATTGAGCCCAGTCACGCTCATTAGTTTGCATACAGTCTATGGCTGCTTTCAGGCTGCAACCGCGGAGTGGAGTGGCTGCAACAGAGAACGTATGGATGGCCCTAAAATATTTATTACCTGGCCCTTTGCAGAAAAAGTTTGCGGAACCTAATCTATGTCGTTAATTCAGATCGTCAGTGACAAAGGTAATAGATCTATACTTGTCTGTCATCCTTTTCTTTGAATATTAGCGTTGGAAACATCTACTGTGCTTACAGCACCTATTTTGTGTATAATTTTATTATTTTATGCCGGCATGAATGGAGGACTATCCAGAAAATTCTGAACAAAATGACTCAAAAAAAGTTGGATGACCTATTTTATCCACCCCATGATGAAAAGGACAGGTAGAAAGGATTTACATAACCTATCCAGACGATGGCTAGGACTCCCCATTACAAACTTTGTCATCGACAGAAAATTTTTAAAAAATACCATTGGCAAATTCAGATCTGCCTGAGACATTGGACTTGACCAAAGGGTGAGTAGGGGAGAGAAAAACAAAAGGGAACTCTGGGTAGCAGCTGCCGTAATCAAGACAATTTGATGAGGACCAGAGCGAATTGATTAATCCGCTCTTCACGATAAATTTTAAATGGAAAAGAATTTATCCTGATGAAAATCCCTTTTGAGAAATAAAAATGGAAAATGTTTCATTAACTTAAGAAAAATAAAGATGATTTAACGATGCTATATAATAGAAATTGATTAATGAATTAAAATTAATGGCTTAATGGAATAAAGCCATTAATGGAATAATGGAATAAAATGATTAATGGAATAAAATTAATGGCTTTTATTCCAGAAAATATGTTTTCAATGAAAAGTCGCCAGTAGTCACGGCAGTTTGACTACAGTATTCTTATTGAAGAGGGAACATTCTCGGGTGTCCTAAGTTTGTTTTGTGGGCTCCTCTGCGTTTCGGAGATGGTTCTGGACAGGCTCCGTTTCTGTGTCAGTAGACGGAGGTACCATGAACGAACATACAGATGGTATTACTTTCTAAGTCTATTTTCTCCCTGCAGACCGTCTTGCGCCTATGTTACTGCAGCGATGTGGCCGGACTCCAGTGTTTCTTTTGGCGCCCGTGTGGCTGGGAAAAGTCTACAGAACCCAGTACTGCTCCCCATTTAATAAGTTTAGATAACGAATGGCTGTCCAATGGAAAAATGTTGTCACCCTTTTCCCACCAAAGCGCCAGAGCTATGATGACAGAAATGCTGTCCTTCTGGGCCTGAGACTATCTCTTGCGAAAACCGAGTGCCAGAAATAGTATTTGCTTAATGATCAGCTTTTCTGCCATGGAAAACTTTGCAAAGAAATTTGGGAAGAGAACGATTAGGGAGCGACTTCCAGCTGCAGACAGGAAGGAGGGGAGAAGTCAGAGTGTGCGTGGGGGGGTGGTGGTGGCGGGGGAGTCAGGCACTGGAGGAGCGTGGGCAAAGGCTGCTGGCCAGAGCCAGCCCTACAGTGGAGGCCGGGACCCCTGGGTCACCACTGGGGCCTCCCCCCAGCTGTCGTGGAGAGAGCTAAACCTCCTTAGGAAGAGACGTACCCACCGCAATTGCTCTGCCCATCTCACCAACAGCGGGGCCAGTGGCCTTGTAAAAATAGCTCCCTGGCAAGTGGTCAAGCTGTCTGGACATAAGGGCTGGGTATAAGATGTCATGCGATGAGCCAAAGAAGAAGAGGGTTCGATCTGGTTTGTACTTACAATGTTTACAAACAAACAAACAAAAACATTTCGCTGGGCGGACCATTTCCATTACTTTGTTGTATCCTTAGTCAACAGAAGGGAGTCGGACAGGTGCATGAATCTCTTCTCACACCCTTTCCAAACATCCCTGCTCCATAACTCAGTCAAGAGTCATCTGTGTCTGTTCTTCAGACTGAAGGAATCACAGAGCTCCAAGCAATCCCCAGGACCAGCCATCTCGTTTTCCCTCTTGTCTTCAGGTTTCCTCCCCTGTCCATTCCACAGAGCCTTACTGAGGGAACTCAGCCACTGTCTCTCCCCCATCCTTGTTTTGCCACCTCATGTCATTCCCTTGGATCTCAAGGTGTTTTCCTAGAAGACGCCATGGCTGTCCAAGCAAGGGATAAGGAATTTGGATCAGGCATCCGGAAGTCCTCCCTTCTCCCTTTCTCCTAGATGGTCATGACAGTGGCGGCCTTCTGGAGTCAAGGTGGCATTGTGACTGATGAACGGTCGGACTTTCCGGCAAAGTTGCATGAAATCGGCACCCCTGTAGGCCTTGGAGGGCCCTAAAATCCCACTGTGGTGCTCAGGTATGACTCTGATGCCCAAAAGAGGATGATCTCTCTTCCTCAAGATGGTAGGCCAGAGAAAAATACAATTCTCTTCAACTCCTTGTGCCAGTCTTCATGATCTCCTGTTCCAAGAACTGCTTCTCATACCTGAACCGGTTTCAGTGATTTCCCAGGCCAGAGCAGAAAGACCATCACATAACACCAAGCATCCAAGCTGTGAATCCCAGATATCTTCCCCCGGAGACAAATACCCAACTACGCTTGCTGGGTTCTTCCATGATCATAAGCCAAAACTATCGATCAGACTGTCAGTAAATATTGACTGAACACATATAAACAGACTGCAGTTACAAAGGACATTAGGAAATTGAGAGAGAATACTGTATAAGGGTTTATGCCCGGAAGCATAAAAACCTAAGTGATAATGACAATTCTCTAGCAAAATTCAAATAATCAATACAGGCTCGAGAAGTAAGAGAAACCTTAAGTAAATAACTGAGGAGGACATACAAAGTTCTGTTGAATTTTATCCTCCAGAAAGACACCATGCTTTGGCAGGGTGGCGGGGGGGTGGGGGGGTGGGGTGGGGTGTGGGGGGTGTGGGCGAGGAATGGCAAGTTCTAGCCATTTCTAAGGGACCAATAACCCTCATCCTTTGTGAACAACTATTGAGCACGTATTCTGTATGAGGTCCTGACCTGCCACTGGGAGGCACAATACAGGAAGTTCTTCAGCCTTCAAGGGTCTTATGTCAGGCTGGCGAGGTCCTATTTATGCACAAAGATGTCACCCGTGAATCATAGCAACAACTCTAAGATGTTGCTGCTTGCTAAGCACTTTTAATGTACAGGTCACCCTTCTAAGACTTCACATCTGCCAGTTCATTTCCATGATCCATAACAGGGCACCTGGTAAAAGGATAGAGCATATAATACGTGCTATGGCGCTTTGGGCACCTGCATTAGTCTTGCTCTCGTGTCATATACTCTTTACTTAAGGTTAGGGAACATAGCAGGCTGATTTTTACATCCTCTGCCGTCCCCAGTAGAAAAATTCCTATCTCAAGAGTCGTAATGAGGATGAAATGGGCTAACATATGTGAGTGTTAGGCACGCAGTGTGCTACCAATCATGAAAGGGCAGCTGGGGATGTGGTTTTTAAGCCAATAGGCTGGAGAAGGAGCTAACTTGGCTGGGCTGGCTGCAAACAGAAACGCAAAGCCAACCTGACCCTCTATCCGACCCGGAGCCCTACAGGGCTTCTGTCTCGTGCACTTTGCCCACCATCTACCTCGCTGGGCTCCCACACTGCCCTTTGACCTCTATTTTCCATCTGTCCCTGGACTTTCGTCCATAGCCAGCAAGAGCCTGATGGCGCCCAACTAGTCCGCAGCCCAGCCGCCCTGCGCTCCACACACCGAGGGCCCTGTAAGGGCAAATTCAGATTATAAATAAGAGACCCCATTCTCCCTGCTGAGAATGGGAGAAGAGATCTCCCCACCATCTGTTTTCTAGAAAGCTTGTCATTGCCAACACTTTCTCTTCTTTTTGAAATGCAAACATTAAGGGCCACAGAGCCCTGGTCTCCCAGGCCCTGTGTGCAGTCGGAGACTAACGTGTGTGGCGCCTGGCTCCACGTTATGAAATTATCTCCCGTCATACAGACGTGAGAAGCGTGTCTTTCCTTTGGATAAAGCCACTTAGCTAGCACAGATGGTCACCCCAGTTACCAGGGAAAGTTAGATGAACTCTGCGTGACCAACAGTGCCAAGTCCTCTTACTTGAGGACCAGTTATCGTCTGTCTTGAGAACATGTGTGTAAATGGTCGTGTCTGCTCGGCAATCTTTTCGTGGATTCCCTGCGATGCCCATCACATTCGGGCTTAATGCCTATTCTCTCATCAAAGTATTTTCTTTCTCCACTGCTCTGCGGAGAGAATTTCTGGGTTGGGAGCAGACCCTGTTTCTGATTCAGTGTCCCCAGTGGTGCCCCATCACCGCTGGTCGAATGCATGCATGGCTCCCCCGGAGGTCCCACCGGCCACCTTCCTAGACTCCCTGCTTCCTGCCATCTGTTATTCACACGGCACGCAGTGAGTTCTTTCTTCCGTGTAAATCACATCGTATTCGCTCGAGGAGCAAGACTCTCCAATGGCAGCCCTTGCATTTAGTGACAAATCAGAATCCTTGCCACGCGGAGCCATTCACACAACCTGACTTCTGCCTTCCTCTCTAAGCCCCACTACATGCCCCACCTTGTCCTCTGGGCTCCAACCACTCTGACCTCATTCCTGAACCCCTGGACACGGAAACCATATATGGCCCGCTATCGAGCATGAGGTCTCCGTGAGCACCCCAGAGAAGCACCCTGGCCCCATACGTCCCTCCCCACCTTATCCCACGACACCTCTTTCCCTCCTTTGTACCAATAAGCATCACATGAAACTATCTTGTTTGTGTATTGCTTTATATATGATGAGCTCGCCGAGCATTGAATTTGTTTGTTGCAATATCTCCAACACCTAGAACAGTGTCTGGCCACAGGGAGGTCTTAAAAATCAGTGTGCTCACCAAGGGGGATCAGCCCTGGCTTTCTCGGTGGACAGAATGAGCACAAGGAATGCAGGGAGGTACCTAAAACCACCCCGGGCGTGGGTGGGCTCAAACAAATAGTTGGCCTATTAAAATTCAGCCCTTTTTTGTGAAAATTCCTTCTGATTGAAATGATAGGATATTTCTGCCAGCTCCTAAACCCAGGTCGTTACTAGTTGTTTCCAAGCACACTTTTACACGTTCACCTAGTTTAGTTTAGTTTTTAAAGTTTATTTATTTATTTTGAGAGAGAGAGCGAGAGCACGCCTGGGGCAGAGAGAGAGGGAGAGAGAGAATCCCAAGCAGGCCCTGCGCTGTCAGCACAGAGCCCGAGGTGGGGCTGGAACTCGCAAACTGTGAGATCGTGCCCTGAACCGAAACCAGGAGTCAGATCCTTAACCTACTGAGCCACCCAGGCGCCCTGTACGTGCTCACCCAGTTTAAAACAGACAAAAGATCTAAAGGCTAAAGCTTGTGAAAGCAAGTACCTGTGAAAAAATACCATCAGGAAACCCCACGAGCCCCTTTGGTCATAAGGCTGTTGTTCTTACCAGGAGATTTGTTTGCACCCGCACCCCCAAAAAGCTGTCTCGTTTGCTACAAGGTAATAAACCCGGTCATGCCAAAATGGCACCTTTACTATTCTGTGAAAATAGGAAGCATTTGAAGGACTGACTTCTCCTCTGGAAAACGTGGCAACGAGGCAAGACCGGGTGAACTCTTCTGATCACGTGGATTTCCACAACGGCGTCACCCCAGGCTCTGCCCGCTTGTGACATCTGGTTTGGTGGGGCCACTGGAGGGCCACTATGATGAAGACTGGAGTCTTCATCTTGGCTGGCCTCCCACTGGGTCACCCCCGTGCCCTGTCTTCTATCTTGTCTATCGGAGTCCACCTTCTGAAGACTTACTCTACCAGGCATTCAGGGACACCACCCTCCCCCGCGAGGTGAGAGACAGGGCTCAGGCAGCAGCCTGGGATCCACTTCTATGGAGCTGAACTCAAATCCGTCAAAGCTTCTCATCCCGTCTCTTACACACGCGGCCCACGATTTTTCTATTTCTCTCATACGGATGATCCTTCGTCGTCGTATGGATGACCTCTGGTGGGGTCACAGGCACACACTGGACTTTGTGTATGAGTGTGTTTGCATTATGTTTGTTTCCTTTATATTCCCTGTGCTTGGTTCACAACAGCCAGCAGGCGAAAGCAATCCAGGTTTCCACCGATGGATGAATGGATAGGCAAAGCGGGATGTATGAGCAATGGAAGATTGCTTGCTTTCAAAAAGGAAGGAAATTCTGACATAGGCTACGCATGGATGGACCTTGAAGACATCGTGCTGAGTGAAATACTGTCATTCACCAAAGGGCAAATACAGTGTGATTCCACTTATACGAGGTCAAGTTCGCAGTAACAGAAAGCGGGATGGTGGTTGCCAGGGCCTGGGGGAGGGGGAATGGGGAGCTGTTGTTTCATGGGCACAGAGTGTCAGTTTGGGACGATGAAAAAGCTCTGGAGGTGGATGGGGGTGATGGCCAACACGGCATTTTGGATGTACTTTAGTTTGTTTGTTTATTTTTGAGAGAGAGAGACAGAGAGAGCAAGCAGGGTGGGGCAGAGAGAGAGAGAGAGAGAGAGAGAGAGAATCCCAAGCAGGCTCTGCACTGCCGGCATAGCCCGAGCGGGGCTCGAACTCACCAGCCACGAGATCACGACCCTCTGAGCTAAAACCAAGAGTCGGATGCTTAACCAGCTGAGCCCCGCAGGCGCCCCCTGGTGAATGTACTTTAAAGCCACCGAACTGTACGCTCAAAAATGGTTAAGACAGTAACTTTTATGTTACACGTATTTTACCACAAAGAGTCTCCGGTGAAGAATGTAACTCTTACATTCTATAAACAATCCGCTAGGCTGTTTCTCCTTCGTAGAGCAGACCCAAGGCGTAATTGCTTACCTCTAACTAAATGATTTCTAAGCCGTGTTTACTAATTTTAACTTTTTATTTTAAAATCATTGTCAGAATTCATCGACGGTCCTTTTGAAAACCTCAGTACAGAGGTTACGTGAGGGGAAATTGCCACCCTTGTCCCGCTCGGCCCCCCACCCAGGCCCTGCCCCACTGTCGGAGGCCCGAACCCCTTTGAGCCATTGGGTCTTGGGCTGGCTGATCCGGTTGTCCCTCTAGATGGACTTTCCAGCCTTCGCCGCCCTGCTCTGTCCCCCGGGAGGCTGATCTACATGGATGGTGTCACAGGGCTCCCTTGGCCAGGCTTCCAGTTGGTCGTTGCCAGCGGGGGAGATGATCATTATTTATCCTGCCCACCACCCCCATCCTGGAACTACCCCCCTACCAACCCCCCCCCAGATGTGGAGGTTCCAAAGGTGCCCCCGCTGCTCCAAGGTTGAGCCCCAGCTCAACCTATTGTGTTTTCCCTGCCCACATCTTGGTAAATAGTTCATTGATTAAACTCTTCTCAGTTGCCCCATTGGGTATATTGCCTATTTCTTCCCAGGACCCTGACTTTACCATTTAAAAGAAAAATGCCACGGGGCGTCTGAGTGGCTCAAGTCAGTTGAGCATCCCACTTCGGCTCAGGTCATGATCTCACGGTTCGTGGGTTCGAGCCCCTCGTCGGGCTCTGTGCTGACAGCTCGGAGCCTGGGGCCTGCTTCCGATTCTGTGTCTCCCTCTCTCTCTGCCCCTCCCCTGCTCGTGCTCTGTCTCTCTCAAAACTAAATAAACATTAAAAAAAATAAAAATAAAAATGAAATAAAAATGCCTCATGTACGTGTAGGGGAGTTTGGAAAAGGGTATCAAAACTCAAAGAAAGACGATACCCTAAATCCAAAGGTTTTGCGTATCTTTCATCTATTGATGCAGCTGAGAAAACATGTGTGTTTAGTAATACTCAGCCCCTAAAATAGTTTTCTGCCTCCGAACTCTGAAACACATTCTTTATATGTAAAGGTTTAACGCAAAGTTGTTGTTTTTTTTTTTTTAACTTGATTGATTTCTCATTGTTTTGGTCTCGATCAGAAAAATTATTTCAAACATTTCTGTTTCCCCAGGATTTTCACCACATCTGGAGCATGAACACTGGTCCAAAATACAAACAGGGGCTGAGCAAGGAGGGAGTATGTTACTCGCGTATTCAGGGTTTAATTAAATGTTTTCTCTGCTCCAGATTTATTTTTCCTAAGTCAGCCACATGCCTCTACACTATCTAATGGGATTCTGTGAGCAGTACTTTGGGGCCAGTACTTTGGGGCCAGGAAGCTCTATTTCCTGATGGGGCCGCAAGGTTCGCCCTGGACCGAACCAAAAATGTCCCTGGAGACTGCAGTGTGCTCCGGTCTCTTTTCGGCACCCGGACCCCTGTGGTTCTTTGGTAGCATCTGGAAGGGTCTTTAGTTGGAAACTCTGCCCTCCTTAGGCTAACGGGCAGTCATCTGAAGCCTGAATCCAAAGCACAGGGGTGTGAACGGTGGGGACAGCTGGGTCCCATTCATCCCGGCTTCCAACCCTGCTTCGAGAATGTTCCTGTTCCCTGCTCTTGGATCTACCCCACCTCCTGCTCACCTCTGTGTTCCGTTCTTAGTTTTGCCAGCCATTGTCTATTTTCTTGGCTTCCCGAGCTCTTCTGGTAAACGCTTTTCTGCCTGATTTACATGCATTGATCTGCATAACTTGAAGGAGAATGTACAGGACTGCGTGCAGGGGATGGCCAGGAATCCTATGTGCTGGTTGTTGCTTGTACCACTTTTACTGTTGTTATTAAAACCTAAATCACATTTGCAGCACATAACTTTATAAAACAGTATCAGGGGCAAAATGAAGCACAGAAGTCACACACACCTTTCACAAACGGCTTCATTGAGATACAATTCACACATTACACAATTCACCTACTTCAAGGACACAATTCAACAATGTTTATTAGGTATGTGCAACCATCACCACAGCCGGTTTCAGCACATTCTCATCACAGCAGAGAAACCCCGGATCCTATAGTTATCACCCCCACCCCCTGCTCTCCCCTAGCCCTGGGCACCCGGTAACCTATTTGCTGTCTCTACAGATTTTCCTATTCTGGTCATCCACAGGAACGGAATCCTAGAATATCTTGGTCCACTTGGGCTGGTAACAAAAATGCCGCAGACCGTGTGGCTTGAACAGCAAACGTTTCTTTGTCACAGATCTGGAAACTGAGAAAGTCCCAAGTTCAAAGCACCGCCAGATCGGGTGTCTGATGAGAACCCATTTCTTGGTTCGCAGATGACCGTCTTTTCACTGCGCCCCCAATGGTAAAGGGGACGAAGGAGCTTTCTGGAACCTCTTGCAGAGGGCAGTGATCCCATTCATGAGGGTTCCACCCTCATGACCTAACCATCCCCAAAGGCTCCACCACCAAATACCATCGCATCGGGGGTTAGGTTTCAACACATGAATTTGGCAGTGGGGGGGCGGGGGACACGCAGACGTTCGGTCTATAGTATATAATATGTGGATTTTTGTGACTGGCTTCTTTCAGTTGGCACAACATTTCCACGGTTTCTGCAGTTGAGCATGAAGTGTCCTCACTTCATTCTTTCTTATGACCTGCTCATATTCTACTGTGTGGCTATACCACATTTTGTTTATCCATTCAGCAGTTGATATGGATTGTTTCTACCTTTGGGCTATTGTGAATAATATGGCTATACCCACTCATGAACAAGGTTTCGTGTGGACATATATTTTCATTTTGGGGGGGGGGAAGATGCCTAGGCGTGGGGTGGCTAGGTCCCACGGTAACTGTGTTTAACCGTTTGTGGAACTGCTGGACCATTTTCCGAAGTTTTACGTCCCCAGAAGCTCACGCATTTTTTAATTCCCTAAGTTAAGCAGGAACCTCTATTTATAAATCAGACATCGTAATCGAACTTGTTACCGTGGCAGCTCCTACCACAGTACTCTGATGACAAGAGCCCCATCAAAACGAAGCGATTATTATATTCTTTTCTGTCCTTATAGCTAGGACTGACAGTCAGCGACTTTATAAATTATCTTTCCAGGGGAGCCTGAGCTAATAAATCCCCTTTGCAAGTAGGAGCACAAGGATTGCTCTGAGATTTTATGAAGGCCGTTAGCTCAGAGGAGACAAATAGTTCTTCTCCTGAGCCATTCATCCTGCGCAAACGTGGCATGTGTTTGCTGCCTCATGGTGCCCTTCCCAACGTGGGAGAAGACAACTTACGAGAATCTGAACACGATGTGTCAAAAGACGAAACGAAAAGTGACGAAAGATGAGACGCAGGAAGATAAACCTCTACCACGGAAAGAGACGGGAATTAAATCAAATCCGTGCCAATTACTAAAGATGCAGCTGGGTGTGTGATGTAAGAGAGGGCGCAAATGGGGGTCTTTTCAATTAAATTAATTATTTTAATAAACGCGGCAGCATTGTGGAAAATGTGCAAATGCCTACGATGAGAGGATTTTTCTTTTTTTTATTCCTTCCCTTTCAGCTACAGAAAAGCTACACGAGCTTTGACCTCTGGTAGCAAAAAACCTTGTTTGTCAGCAGTAATTCACAAGAATGATGCTGTGGTCACTATGCTCCTGCTTCTCTCGGGCCATGATTTCATCAGTGTTCCCTGTAAAACAATAAATGCCCAGTCATATGATATCGTTGATAATACTAAGATAGATGTGAGGCGAAAGTATCTTTTTGGTTCTGATTATTGTTTTGTGTTACTGATTCTCAAAAATCACAACAGCAGTAGATGTGGATGCCACATTGGAGATGAGTGGTTTTTAACTCCAGGGAAACAAGCTCATTGGGGAATCCGGTGAAAACTGGATTTTCTACCTAGAAAAATGAGCAGGGACCATAGATTATTTCGGGGTTTCCGGTTTGGCGTCCCTGGGCCAGCCTAGCCGGCAGGGTTGCGAATGACAACCAGAGAATCTTAGCTGTAGATTCTCACACAACAGATGTCTTTGGACTCTGCTGACTGGGCAGAAAAAAGTCCCAGGTGACAGGAACCTGTAGGACAGGCACGAAAATCGCCTCCGGTGGTGGCTACGGGTGACTGTCCTTCCTCCTACACGATGGGAGATGCTTTAGGACATTCCCGACTCTGCATTATTCATGCCCAGAGCCATGTGACTTGTTCTCAAAGTCCCCTGGGGCTTCGGGCCTCCCTAATTCCAATCTCCCTAAAAGTGAGCTCAAAATAAAATCAAGGTTCATGATGTCTGATGTTCCAGTAAATCCAAGGGCTCCTCAAAGCTAAGCTGGACGCATCCCAGGACCCTGGGACAGGCTGTGTAAGTAATGGTGAGGCGTCCTGGATTTGGGACGATCGAGGACAGTTGAGTGTTCTGCCTGGATGTTCTGGGATAATTCCTCTGGTGCATCAGAGGGTGCCTGATGTGGTGCTTGGACTTAGGATAGAAGGATCCTTCAGATCCTTGCAGAGCAAATCCCCCATAGTATCTCTGGAAACGAAGGAAGGAATCTTCCAGACTCACCCCAATCCAGGTTTCCGGGGGGGGGGGGGGCGGGGATTAACATCTGAGATAAGGGATCTTATGCAGAGGAATTAGGGTCAGGACAATTTACACCCTCACAGAGCCAAGGGGATCAATGCCACAGGGGAGAGTTTCTCTAGCTCTGGCGGTGACTGCCCTGAGAGACCCCCAGCCCTCCTGGGTCGACCTGTGGAGACCTTGTACAACCCTCAGCAGAGCCCTCCCCAAAACGAACTGAGCTGACCTTTCTCATCAGTTCTGCAGACTGGGAGCTCAGACCAAATTTATTTATTTATATAATGTTTATTTTTGAGAGAGAGAGAGAGTGAGCAGGGGAGGGGCAGAGAGAGAGGGAGACACAGAATCCGAAGCAGGCTCCAGGCTCCGAGCTGTCAGCACCACAGCCCGCTGCGGGGCTCGAACTCACGTGAGATCATGACCAGAGCTGAAGTCGGACGCTTAACCGGCTGAGCCACCCAGGCTCCCCAGACCAAATTTATCCGATTTAGAAAATGATGCGTAACAGGGATTTTTCAAAATTATTTATTTACTTGTTTTTTTTCTTTAGCTAGAGAAAGCGCATGAGTCAGGGGGCGGGGCAGAGGACGAGAGAGACGCGGGGCTCGATCCCACGCGCCTTGGGATCGTGACCTGAGCCAAAATCAAGAGTCCGATGCTCAATCCACTAAGCCACCCAGGCGCCCCCAGGGATCTTTTTTTCAACGCTAAATCCCAAACCAGTGGGTGTTTACCCCCCCCCAGTCATGCTGAGCTCCTGGCTACCTCAGGATGACGGCCCCCATATTTATTGTTTCCTGGGAGGTGTATCAGTTAGCTTTCGCTGCATAACAACCCACCTCCAGCTGAAGGGCTTTAAACAGCACATGGTCCTTCATGAGTCCGTGGTTGGTGTTTCACATCGGGCTCAGCCGGGCTTCCTGCTCTGGGTGGGCTCTGCTATCTCCACCAGAGCTGGCTCGGAAGGGCACGACGGAGCTGGGATGGCTCTGGACAGCCGAGATGGCTGGACCCTCTCTCCCCGCGGCCCCTCGCGCAGCAGCACACTGGCCAGGGCTTGTGGACACGGTGCCACAAGGGTTCTCAGGACCGGGCAGAAGTCCCAGGGTGTCCAGGGGCCCAGGGACTCACACGTCAGTGCATCTGCAACCGTGTCCCGGTGCAGACTAGCTCGCAGGCCGGGCCCAGACTCAGGCTGGGAACACAGACCCTCCTCTTACCAGAGCGGCTGCAAAACCTCCGTGGCCACACTGACAATCACCTGACAAGGACAGAAGCCAGCCAAGGGCCCAGCCCTGAGCTCCCAGACAGAGATTAAGTCCACAGTGAGGAAACAGTCTGAAGCTAAGCACATTTAGTCAGTTGAGAAAGCATTTTCTCTAAACTTCCCGAGCTACCTTACTTACCCAGAACCAAACCTGGCATATTAAGGTCATCGAGCCCCCTCTCTAAGTCAAAAAGTCCAAGAGAAGGAGTGTAAGGGCATAAGAAAAGTTCCCACAGGGCACGGAGAGGAAGTGGGAAATGTTCCTGGCAATGGGGTGGGGTGGGGGGTTGGGGGGGGGGCGGTGGGGAGAAGTCAAAGGTGAGAATGAGTTCCACCTCTGAAGTCATTGCCTCCACCCACCCAACCCTCCTCTCGGTTCAACCTGCAGACGGAGAGCAGTAGAAAACCCCAAACGTTTGTAGGGGACTCTGCCAACAGTGCTCTCTGCGCCGGGTGCCGTTTGCTTCTGTGGGAGCAGACAGCTTCACAGGGGGCCTGTGTGGGTACCAGACAAGAAGGGGCACCGAGGCTGTTCAAGCACAGGGGGGCCTGCGAGCCCACCCAGGTTCCGGGACCCGGATACCACGTGCAGATAAGCCAAGGGTTTCCACCGGCCCCAGGATTCCTAGTTGCAAGCCACAGCGGCAAAAGTGGGGCTCCTGGTGGGCTCGGACGGTTAAGCATCCGACTTCGGCTCAGGTCATGATCTCGCGGTCCGGGAGTTCGAGCCCCGCGTCGGGCGCTGTGCCGACGGCCCGGCGCCTGGAGCCTGCGTGGGACTCTGTGCCTCCCTCTCTCTCTGCCCCTCTCTTGCGGACGCTCTGTCTCTTTCTCTCAAAAATAAACATTTTTTAAAAGTTTTTAAAGGAAAAAAAAAGCAAAAGAACGTTGGTGAAAGGGTACAGGGAAGCCAGAGGCCCAGAACAAAGCCGGATGCGATGGCCAGCGCCATCATGAGGCTTCTTTATAGAAATGTCACTGGCTGGCAGAGACCTGGTGTCGCAGGCCGACACGCTGGAGGCTGACACAGGATACCGAAAGCTTGCCGCACACAGGCCATCAGGCCCAGAATGCCTCCACCAGCGCCTTGCACCGACAACACCCATAAAACAAATTCCTTCTCTCCTGCTTCTCCACCTGTCGCTCGGAACCAGTCTCTCCCGGGGTGGGGGGCGGGGGCGCATCTGAGGTGCATCTGTGCTTGAGTTACGTAGCCTTGGGCAGCGAGGAAGACCTGGGAATCGGGTCCAGGAAATAGGGTTTCTAAGAGGGGAAACTCCCTAGTTGCCAGAAGGGGGTTCCAATGACGCTGGACAGCCCGGCCATGACCGTTTCCACGGCTGAGAAGGAAGGGTCACCTTTGCCACCGAGGCGTTGCCCTGACCAGGGGTGGAGGCGGCAGAGCCGAGAGACCGGCCAGGGTTCGAGCCCCGCAGACGGTTCCGTGCTGACACCGTGGAACCTGCTAGTCTCTAAAGTCAACAGCGTGGCGGTGAAATGAATAAGCGGGCACCGTCTTTCCCTTTGCATGGGTGTGGGTCTATCTGCTGGAGAAGTTGCTAGGAGGAAATGGCTGGCTCAGGGGGTCTGGGCGTTTGTAATTTTTTTTTTAATTTTTTAAATCTTTATTTATTTTCGAGAGAGAGAGAGAGAGAGAGACAGAGCACGAGCAGGGGGTGGGGGGCAGAGAGAGAGAGAGACACACACACGACCTGAACGGGGCTCCAGGCTCAGAGCTGTCAGCACAGAGCCCGACGCGGGGCTCGAACTCGGGAACCGGGAGATCATGACGTGAGCGGAAGTCGGCCGCTCAACCGACTGAGCCACCCAGGCGCCCCCTTTGATGGAGTTTAATAAGCCACAGTCCAAAGTGCTTATAACAGTTTACGCCCTGCACTCCCACCAGCAACAAGGAGGGCATTTTCCTCCCATCGCATCCAAAGTTTTGAACGTCTAGGTCTACCCCTCATCCGTTCTTGTATTCGGGTCGGGGTCCCAGCACCCCACGAGGAAGGCCTGACACTACTAACCCTCCGAAAAGAACCTGTCCCTTCCCACCAGTCCCTCCCACCGCCCCTGGCTGGCGCAAGCCACGCCCCTCCCACCTGCACACTGGGCATGCACCCCGGCTCACCTGCCGTCTGGTGTCTTCCTCCACCCTTCCCCACACAGCAGGTGGCCGGCCCTGACCGGCACCCATCGCCTGCTGAGCCAGGCGCGGAAAACAGGACAACCCCCGGTACAGGATCAAATCTGTTTTGTGCACTTGTGACGAGTTTGCCCTGCGGTAATGTCCGAGCCCACTGGAGTCCGAGGACCAAGTGGCTGCACCCGGGTGAGGGTTCAGACCGTTGGTTCTTGAGTTTTGCCCAGAGGCGTCACAGACACCCCCCCCCCCCCCCCCCAGATATGATCCTTGCATCCCTCTGTCCCATGCACGAACACCCGGGCTTGCTCTGGAGAAAGGAGAGCAAAACGTATTCGTTGCAGGCCACGTGTGCGGAGGGAAGGACTGGAAGGCCCCCCGAGGCCCCGCTAAGGATCAATTAATTTAGAATTCACTTCAGCAGATTGTTCTGCCAAGGGGAAGGAAATACAGCTAAAATGACGAATGGGCCCTGTGAGGCCTACGGGGCTCAGAGCCACCCGTGTCTCTGGGCTGGAGACCAGCAGGCAGAACTTATTACAAGAAACGTACAAAAAAACCAAAACAAGACAAAAAAAACCCCAAAAGCAAAAAACTGGTTCTTTCAGTCCACGGGAGAGATCCAGGCGAAAAGACCCCTGTCCAGAGATCCACGTAATGGGAATGGAATAAGGACCCAAATTCCTGGCGCGTGGGGAAGGCCCCACATTAAATGGCGTGGTCGGTGTTGAATTTCACTTCCCCTGGGGCATTTGAAGGGGAAATTCTCAGAAACCTGGGCTGGTGATCATTTCCTTGACAGAGGTGCCACCAGAAATGGATGACCCTCATACTGTCACACCTGTCTGCCTGGCTGTTGTCCTGACTCCGAGGAAACAGGCACGGACTGTCCAAGGTCACCCTAGGCAAAACTGGAAGTTCAAGCCATGCGTCACAACTTTGAGGTCTACACATTCCCGGTACAGCAAGAGGCAGGGTCCACCCGACAGAAAGTGTGTGGAACTAAGCTGAAACTCCTGGGAACTGGGGGGTCCTGTAAAAACCCTCGTCCCAGGCTTTTAACGCAAGACCCTGTGACTCCAACGCCGACCGTGACTATATCGAGAATCGCAGAGAAATCCTTGTAAAGTGTTTAGAAGAAGAGCAGGGGCTTCACGCAGCGGCCCTCTTGCCCTCTTTCCCCATAACGCAATCCTCTCCCACGGGGTCTCCCCGGTGCATGAAGCAGAATCGGCCCAGGCTCACTGCTCCCCCTGGGTCTTCAGGCGCCCTGGGAGGGAGGGCAGAGAGCCCTCTCCACAGTTTGCCATCAGGGTGTGCCTCCTTTCCGTCGTGTCGGGGAGGTTCCCAGGCAAACAGGTGGAGGCCAAGGGCCACTCAGCCCAGGTGTCCCCGAGCTGGCTCCTTCCTGGCTGACACAGTCGCCTTGCTTCTTCCCACCTATCGGGAGCCCACCCGCCAGGGGAGCAGCCATGCCCTACCTCTATCGGGCCCCAGGGCCCCAGAAGCACCCGGTGCCCAAGGACGCCCGCGCCACCCACTCCTCGGGCCAGAGCTTCGAGCAGCTGAGGCAGGAGTGTGTGCAGAAGGGCATCCTGTTTGAGGATGCAGACTTCCCAGCCGACAGCTCCTCTCTCTTCTACAGTGAGAGGCCCCAGATCCCCTTCGTGTGGAAACGGCCAGGGGTGAGTACAGCAGGAACGGGGGGTGCAGGCAGGGGTGGGGCTCAGCAGCCCAGGAGAGGGGGTCCTGGGAGGGGGGGCTGCACACACACACACACACACACACACACACACACACACCTGCCAGGCACATCGGCCGAATCCACTGTTGAGATGCTGGGCGGTTTGCACGGGAAACGACACACAGGGGGCACATATGGGCAGGTCAGGGATGCTCCCGGGTGTCTGGCTACACCCCACCCCCAGCTCTCTGACTCCCACCCAGGGGAGCCCGGGACTGGGGCCTGGCTCCAGAGAGGGGCCTGTCAGCCGGCCGCAAGTGGGGATCAAAGCGTATCCAAGCCAACTCTCCGGTGACACGTTTTCGCCGCATGGGCGCACGTGACGTGCCTGTAGCTTCTGGCCACAGCCGGGGTGCTCGGTGTGGATGGACAGTCGCTCAGCAAGCAAGTGCTCAGTAAGGGGATGCACGGGACGCACGGAACACAGGGCTTCTCTCCCCGAACCACGCATCTGCCTTCCCGGAGGGGAGCCGGTGTCTGAGCTGCCCCACCCCCAACAGTCTGGAGGAGATGGTCCCCAGGGGCGCCAGCACGAGGAGTCAATATTTGCTGTGCTGGTTAGTCAGGCCTTGACCTCTGCCCGGGCGCCGCTGGCCGTCATTCCCTCCAGGCGGGGACTGGCCTGGGAGCGGCTCCCGTGGGGACGGGTCGCCACGGGCAGGGCGAGCACAGAAAGGGCTGGGCTGAGACGCTGGGTGGACCCCCGCACAAAGAGTGACCGCAGGACATTTGTCAGTTTATCATGGGTGCCCTTGGGGCCAACACCTGTGGAAAGACGAGCAGGGGTGGGCGGAAGGAGCCCCGGGGGGCTGGGATAGGGCCCCACGAAGGCCTCGGCCAGCCGCACGGGACGCTCTGGAGCTGGGATGGGCTCTTAGAGTCGCCTGGTGTGGGGGTGACCGGCCCACCTGGGTCTGTGCCCTTCACCGATGAGTCACGGGATGCGGTACCCCTGAAAGCCATGACCTTGGAAGAGGCAGCTTTTTCAGCACCCCCAACCGGGGGAACAAGACCCTCCTGGCTGCTGGGGGGTCTTTTGTCTTCCATAGAAGTGGGGGGGAGGGTAATGATGCCACCGGGACCCCCGAGGGATCCCAGAGTCCCAGAGCTCAGCTCTAGGAGCTAGTCGTCTTTGCTACCGATCTCCCTTGGGATTGCCCCAAATGACGGGTGAGGCCGCCACCCACAGACCAGAGCCCCCGGCACACCCCAGCCCCTCTGCCCTCGGCCGAGGGCCCCAACGACGTCTTTATTTATCTTAACTCAGGTCGACTGGATTGCTGTCCTTCCTGTGGACTCAATCTCAGAGTCTGTTCTGCCTTTCACTTCGCGTGCACCTGAGACAGACCTTCCCTTCTGTCCTCATTCCCAGAAACACACCTCTCTGCTTCCTCTCCGAGGGGTTTTGCAGACTTCTGTGAAATCGGGAGCAAGGGCCTGGGTGGGGGGTGAGGACTGATATTCCTCTTGCTGGACGGAGGTCCAGGGTCCCTGGCACAGGGCCGGGGGCCGGGGGGCAGCAGGGAAATGGCAGCAGTGTCCCTCCAGAAGGCCTGTGTGGCTGGGGTGCCGTTTGCATTTCCGCCCTGCACTTAGGTGGTGCCTGCTGGGGCTGCAAGTGCGGAGCTGCCCAGGGGGACCGTGGGGCGGGGTGCCCTCCCCAGCACCACCTTCTTGTCAAACACCGCTGTGCTTTGCAGGCCGGGCATGAACACAGGAGCGGCCGGAATCAGAGAAGCCAGAGGGCGGTCCGCAGCCAGCCTTGCCCTCCAGGGAGCCCAGGGCAAGGGTGCACTGAAGGGGATCACCTGGGGGCCCGCAGTGGGGGGGGGGGGGGTGACACGTTCTGCTTGGGGAGAAGGTGAGATCACCTCCAGGGGGCCGTCTGGAAAGGGCCGTGGGTCTGAGTGGGGAGGGGCGGGTCTCCGGCACGGAGGGCCACGGTGCAGTCAACCAGGGGCCTGTCTTCCCAGGCCCCCGCAGCCCGACTTCCTTAGATGACAAGAGTCTCATCTGGCCTTTTTCTCCTCGATTCCTTGTCTGCCTGCGTCCATCTGCTTTCTTCTATGTGATCCCCTCCCTCACTTCGCAGCCTAAACCCCCGGCCGCACCTCCTTGTAAAGATGCCCACACCCCTCTAGCTTGGGTACACTGTGGCATGGGGCCATGACTGCCCCGCCCAGGCGGCTGGCCCCTACCCCTGTGCCTCCAGAGGCCGAGGGCTGTCCTGAGAACCCCCCCCCCCACCAACCCCGTGTCCCCAGGTACCTCCGCGGCCCTGGGGAGCACGCCCCTGTCAATCATAGGGCCCGGCCTCTCCGAATTTGTTAGAACTGTGACTTTGCCCCTTTTTAAATTGATTACTTGGTACAGAAAAGTCTATGCTGGGGCTGAGCCCCTGATGATGTACCAAGTGAACGAAACAGGCCCCGAGCAAACATGCCTCCGGAACGAACCCCAGGCACACAGGCAGGGCACCCAGATACACACAGAGCCAGCACGCGCCTGAGACATGCACACGGGCCATCTGTGCCCCACGCCTACACGGGTCGCACACGTTTCACACGCGTGAAACTCACATCCGTCAACACGTGCGGTCACGTGGCACATGGCATCGAACACTTGGCCGCGCGGCGCCCCTTCTTTGGGCATGCGCATCCTCAGACCCTCCAGGACGGCGCCCGTACCGCCCGACCCCCGCCGCTCACGGGCACCCGGCAGGGACCGCTGCCCCGGCCGCGCATCCGGGGACCCCCGGGCTTGACACCGGCTGGCTGATGGGTGTTCACTTGGTGACAGTTTCTGAGTCTTCTCCCTTTGTATTTTCCTCCATCAAACCACAGTTTGGATGCAATTCGATAAAAGTCTCCTGGACAACAACAAGTGATTGCAAGATGCAGCCCAGAGGCCGCGGCAGCTGCGGGCGTAGTGGGTGCGGGGGGGGGGGGGGCGGGGGGGAGGATGGGCCGGCGGGAGGCGGGGGAGGGGACGGTTGAGAGAGGGAGCAGGCGGGGCCCGTCGCCCACGGCCCATCTGGCCTCCAGGTGGCCCGGCACCTGCCACAGCCTGCTGGGCAGAATCTGCCAAGCTTCAGTCCATTTTGCATCCACTATGGGAGTGAGCCACCGCGGCAGTGGGGGTCCTGCTTGCTGGGGCCCTATAGCGCCCCCTGAGGGCGGCTGGCTGCGCAGGGAGCGCCGTGGGAGGCCCCCGGGTGCCCCTTCGGGGCAGGGGCTCCAATACACGTTCCGTACCTGGCGCCGAATGTCCAAGGTGGAGGAGGGCGGTCTGTGTGTCGCGCGACAGAGGCTGGAGAGGTTAGATGGCCTGCGCCGAGCCCCTCTGCTGATCGGGGAGGGCTACCGCGGGGACCTCACCTTCCCACGGCCCGGCCCTGAGCCGCCTGCAAACCCCCTGGGGAACTGGGCTCACGGAGGGGACACAGCGCGTGTGAGAGGGTCCCCACCGGCCTGGTTGAGGAGCTGTCCCCCACCACGTTGTGCTGCCCTTCCTGCCCTTCCGGAGATTAGGGTGATCCAGTGACAGCCCCCCCCCCCCCCTTCAGCCCGCCTGGAGCTAAGGACCGGACTGGAGGGGACTGCATTCTGGATGTTGCTCAGACCTCTGCTAGGCCTGGCGAACCCATGGCACGGTGTTCAGAAGTTCTCCTGGCCCGAGTTTCCTGAAATATTGGAAAATGAAGCCAAGCGGCGCTCTCTGGGCAGATGTTCTGGGGGTTGTCACTGTGCCAGGCGGGCGCATCCTGCGGTCTGCAGAGAGAACACCATCATTGTATACTTTGGCTCTTTGCCTTGAGAAGTCCTCCTCCCGGCAAAGAAATCGCCGTCCTCTGGTGATTGTTTGGGACACGGGCCAGAGGAGCAGCAGGGTCCCGGGGAGCTTGAGGAAACCCCTTCAGAGCAGAGCTGTCCCCTGAGGCATCCACCCTGGGACTGGTGAGGACCTCTCCTTCCAGTCCTGTTTCTGGAAATAAGCAGGAAAGCCCCTTACTCAGCCTGCACTCAGATCCAGTTAAAATGACCAAGCGTCTGCTGTATGCCAGAACTTTCCTCTCTGTCTCATGATTTGTTGTTTCCTCTCCCTGGACCTTCACCCGACTCCCTACTCAACTGCCTGCTTCTCGGAGACGCCCTCCCTGACTGTTCCAGCTAAAATAGCCTGCACCTCACGCCATCATTTTCCTTCCCGGTGCTTAGCGCTCCTGAACTTGTACATCTGCTCGCTTGTTTCCGGTCTGTCCCCCCTCACTGGGCAGGGGGCAGGGGGTTTCTCTGTCTTGGTCTTTGCCATAGTCCGTGCCAGGAATGGAGACTGGTGCCCCAGAAAACTGGAAAGAATATATGAGTTTTATACAATTGCTTTCAAATGCCTTTTTGTTAATGTTTTATGCGTATCTCTCTGTATATATAAGTGTATGTATAAATAACTATGTATACACAATAATATAATATGTGAACTATATAATAGAATATATATAATGCACTGAGGTAAAGTGACATGAGAGATATATGCACATATCTCCCACTATATAGTGTGTATGTGCATGTGTATATGTGTGTGTGTGCATATATATATATATATATATATGGTAAAACCTTGAACTGCAAGTAACTTGTTCTGTGAGTATTCCACAAGGTGAGCAAACATTTCTAATAAATTTTAACTCTATAAACCAGCAATGTCTTGCAATACAAGTAGTACGTGATGCCCAACGTCACATGACCACAACTGAGCCAATGGTTCTCTCTCTCTGTCTCTCTCCCTCTCTCTCTGTCTCTCTGTCTCTCACCGCAGGATTGTGGGTGATCATCTCCCATGCTCAAACGCTCAGTCTCAGGCCATGGTGTTTGGCAGAAATCAGAGATTTTTCAGGATGTTGGAAAGTTCCCGCAACTGGGACTCGTGTATTTTTTGTCGCTTCTAAGCACCTAAGGACAGTCCTTTGCTTTTCCATACAAGAGTGAGCTTAGGAATGCTTTGCTTCATTCTGGGTCATTGGCTAGGTTCCTTGTTAAAGTTGCACCAAAAGAAAAAGATGCCATTGAACCAACAAACAGCCGTGATTCCATCAGTGATAGTGAAAGTCGTCCTACACAATAACCCTCCTCTCTCTTGTCTCCCTCACACCAGCCACGAAGCTTTTCAAAGGGAAGTACAGGTTAATTTGTTTATTTTTTCTTTATATTTTGCATTTTCCTTATTTTGTTATATCACAGTATTGTAATCATTCTTATATGAATATTTTTGGGTTGCAGAACGAATCATCTGAGTTTCCATGATTTCTTATGGGGAAGTCCGGTTTGATATACAAGTGCTTTGGATTACAAGCATGTTTCCAGAACGAATTATGCTCGCAAACCAAGGTTTTACTGCATATATATATACACACAATACATATTTTAAAAAAGAAAGAAGCTGGGTGGGGAGAGTGGAAATTTGTATTTAATCCTAGACACCAGTGTGTGGCGTATTACCCCATTAAAAAAAAATTTTTTTTAATGTTTTTATTGATTTTTGAGACAGAGAGACAGAGCATGAGAACAGGGGAGGGTCAGAGAGAGAGGGAGACACAGAATCTGAAACAGGCTCCAGGCTCTGAGCTATCAGCACAGAGCCCGACGCGGGGCATGAACTCACGGACTGTGAGATCATGACCTGAGCCGAAGTAGGACGCTTAACCGACTGAGCCACCCAGGTGCCCCTGTATCACCCCATTTTAAGATGAGGCATTTGAAGCCCACAGAAGGTGTAATGCCCGTAAGCCGGGAGTCAGGATTCGAACTCATGCTCCCCCTAACTCCTAGCCCAGGGCCTGAGTGGCAGTGAGAACCTTCGGTTCCTGGTCCTGCTTTGCAGCCTGGCATGGCAGGAGTTGTCTGACCAGAGGACTGCACTGAGGGACCGCGCAGAGGGTAGGACCTCTCCCCAGGGGATGAGGGATGTCTCCCAGAGACAGGCCCAGGTTTGTGGCGTCCCTCCGTAGGAAAAGAATCAAATACAGGAAAGAGCCCTCTGCTCCCAGAACGGAGAGAGACCCTGCAGCTGCTCTAAGCACACCGGCCCAGGACGTGGTGGGCCTCACTTCAGTATCGCCTTTGTTCTTCCAGGAAATAGTGGAAAACCCAGAATTCATCCTTGGAGGGGCCACCAGGACAGATATCTGCCAGGGGGAGCTTGGTAAGTGGGGGAGATGGGGCATGGAGAGAGGGGGGTTGGACAGAGCACCCGTAGGGGCCAGCAGGAGAGGGCCTCTGAGCTGCCTCTGTGACAAGGGCAGCACAGGACCCTGGAAACCCAAGGGGCACAGGGTTTGGGGGAACAGCACTGCTGCCCCCTGCTGCTTCCTCCTCTCCTCCCTCCCAGTCTGCCAGTCTGTGCCCCCAGATGGAGCCCAGAAGACTCTGGGCGACTTGTACTCTTGTTCCCTGGGGGTGGGTGTGCCTACGGTGTGGGGCTCGCGACCCAGGAGTTTACAGAGAACAGAGATGCCCGGTGACGCCGGTCTGGCTCCCTGCACCATGACACAGCTAATGCATTAACTCATCACCATGTCAGCCTCCCAGTGACCTTTCCAATTTTATAAATGAGAACCCGAAGCTGAGGGAGGCTAAGTAACATGAGTCACAGGAGCGATAGCTGGGCAGTCGGGATCTGAACTTGCTCTTAACCATTATGCCGCCCAGGGGCTCAGACTTTGGGGCACCCCCCCCCACCCCGGAGCTTCACAATCTCCTTCCTACAATTGATCCGAGAGTGCCCCCCAGTCAGTTACATTGGATCTTGCATTTCAGGATTTAGTCCAAAATTGGACTGGGTTTACCTTTATTCTATTTATGGAAAAAAAAAAAAAGACCTTCTAAAAAAAAAAAAAAATACCAGTGGAGCTGTAAGCTTATGAGGCCCGGATTCACAGCTGACCGTGCTCAATGACCCAGCTACCCAAACATTGAACCCAGACTCACAAACCTAGAGGGATGTTAGTTGGTAGATAGATTGATAGATAGATAGATAGATAGATTGATAGATAGATAGAAGATACATAGACGATAGATAGATAGATAGAAGATACACAGATAGATAATAGATAGATAGATACATAGATACATAGAAGATACATAGATGATAGATAGATACATAGATACATAGAAGATACATAGATAGATGATAGATAAGATACATAGATGATGATGATGATGAAGATAGATAGAAGATACATAGATGATAGATACATAGATACATAGATGATAGATACAAAGAGAGATACAATGATACAACATGAGTCCACTTACCCATGGATTTTTTTTTGTATAAATATAGTATTGTACTGCCAATGGATTTTCTCTTCCTCATGACTTTCTTACTAACATTTTCTTTTTTCTACCTTAAAACTTTTTTAAATGTTTACACTTAACATTTCAGAGAGACAGAGCACGAGCTGGGGAGAGGCAGAAAGGGAGAGGGAGACACAGAATCCGAAGCAGGCTCCAGGCTCCGAGCTGTCAGCACAGAGCCCGACGTGGGGCTCGAACCCACGACCCGTGAGATCATGACCTGAGCCGAAGTCAGACGCATAAGCGACCGAGCCACCCAGGCGCCCCTCTGGCTTACTTTATTGTAGGCGTGCAGTACAGGATACATATAACATTCAAAATATGTGTTAATTGACTTATCACTAAGGCCTTCAGTCAACAGTAGGCTACTGGTTGTTAATTTTAGGGGGAGCCAGAAGTTATACATGGATTCCCAGTTGTGCCAGGGATCGGTGCCCCTTACCCCCATGTTGTTCAAAGGTCAACTGTACATAGATGATAGAATTAGACAGCCTTGCTAGAACTTTGACCTTCCGAAACTATTTACATTCAGATTGGTCTTCACTTGTTGAGGGTAAGCCTTCTCCGGGAGACTCTGTCTGTCCCTTCCTCATCTTCTCTCTCATCTCACCCCCAAACTCTTCCTCTATCTCCCTTCACTGCCCCCTCGCTTAGAAAGTCATCGTACAGGCTTCTTTGTGTTTCAAAGTTTTTGTTTGTCACAGGAGTGCAAACACCCATTTGGAATTACAACTGCATATTTAACCTTAGCTGGTGTTGATTGTAACTATTATTTTGTTTTCTTTATTTTTTTAGTGTTTATATTTTTGAGAGAGAGAGAGAGAATGAGGGAGGGAGGGGCAGAGAGAGAGAGAGACACAGAATCCAAAGCAGGCTCCAGGCTCTGAGCCATCAGCACAGACCCCGACGCAGGGCTCGAACTCACAGACCGCGAGATCATGACCTGAGCTGAAGTCGGATGCTTAACTGAGCCACCCAGGTGCCCCTGTAACTAGTACTTTATAACAATTTTATTATTTCCAAATACTGTACATATGTGTGCACAATGAGGGCTAACAATAAAATGAACAGCTGTGAGTCTGCCACCCAAAATAAAAGCTAGAACATCACCATCTCCCACCTCTCCCGGTTGGCGGCCCCCTGCCTGCTATTGTCTGTTCATCCGGCTGCCCAACAAACTGACCTTGAGAGGGTACCCTTATTCTGGGCATAGCGCTGGGATAAGCAATACCCTGCATCCGTACGGGCCCAGCAGAGATAAAGCAATATTGCTTTGCTCTTGAGTTTTCCCCTTTGGTTTAAGTTGTGTGAATAGCCCGGCTTCTGAATCTCCTCCTTCAAACGCTCAGGGCATTCCTGGCTGAAGAGACACGATCTGCCACACTCTCAGGAAAAGAAAGGCATTTTCCTGCACCAGGCAAAGCCATAACTTGGAGAAGAGTGGGGAGGAGGTCAGCCCCACAGCAGGGGCCCCTCCATCAGACCCCAGAACTGAAAGCAGGGACCGCCTCCCAGGAGGCACTCAGTCAACCTTGCTGAACAAATGATCCTGTGTCCTTTCTCATTACCATCTCCCCAAGGCCGGACCCCAGGCTGCCAAAGAGCGGCTGAGGCATTCGAAACCTGTGGCATGTGCCCCCTAGGGAAAGCCAGAAGCAGAGCGACTCTGGGAGTCGTTTCCCTGATGCTAGGCCTTCTGTGAGTCTCTCCTGCCTGTGCACAACAATCAGAAAGGGGTCATGGGGTATATGGTCTTTTCCAGAAATGTGAGCCCCGGGGAAGCCCGGCTGAGGGCGACGGGGTCTTGAATTCCAACGACGGTGGTGGTATCTATGGCAAACAGATAGATCTGGGAGAAAACAGAGGGGTTCCTGTTGGTTAAATGGATACTTCCAAATATCTGCTCACCCCTAGTTCCCAAGCAGCAATGAAGAGAGGGGCTCATTCCATTCTCAACGCAGGCAAGTGGCTGCGTCCGTCTGGTACAGCGCAGATCACTATGGTCTGAGATCTGACTGCACCTTGCAGTTGTCCTCTAGATGTGTGTTATCATGAAGACATCGCTGCAGAAATCCTTAGATCAGTCAGCAAACCTTGACAATGAAAAATAATTGGAGGCGCGCCTGGGTGGCTCAGTCGGCTGAGCGTCCGACTTCGGCCCAGGTGGTGATCTCGCGGCTCGTGAGTTCGAGCCCCGCGTCGGGCTCTGGGCTGACAGCTCAGAGTCTGGAGCCTGCTTCGGATCCCGCGTCTCCCTCTCGCTCTGCCCCTAACCCACTCGCATTCTGTCTCTGCCTCTCTCATAAATAAACATTTTTTAAAAAGTTAAAAAATAATAATAATTGGAGCTACTGCGATCTCTAACTACACTGAGTCTGGGCTGTGGGGAGGCCTCGGTGCCGTAAATATACTCCCCAGGCACTTGCAAGGGCTATTTCTGAGGGCCCCCTAATTTCCTGGGCTGCGCTTATGAATTGCCTATTTACCCAGCGCATGCTGACACGGACATATGGAGGCTTCGCCCTCTGGAGGGGAAGTCTCTGGAACTGCACAGAGCTGATGCATAACGGAGCATATGTCTGAAACCCAAGTGAGCGTATCCTATAACGCTGGCCAGCCGACAACAGCTGTGCGTGATAAACCGGGCAAGGGAAGAGCCAGGAAGGGAGGCAGAAGGTGGCAGGGGCGGGGGGGTGGGGAGCAGAGGTCTTTGGTGGTATTCTGTCCGTTTCCTTAAACGCGGAAAAGACGCGGCCACATCTGGAACGCCCCCACTTCTGCTTCTGGCGTAGAGTTTCCCAGTTTACTGTGAACTGGGCGATGAACACTGTGATTTATGGCCTTCATTTCGCAGGCGACTGCTGGCTATTAGCTGCCATCGCCTCCCTGACGCTGAATGAAAAAGCTCTGGTTCGAGTCGTCCCCCAGGACCAAAGCTTCGGACCCGGTTATGCCGGGATATTCCACTTCCAGGTAAGAGGGGGCCTTGGCCGGTAGAGCTAGGTCTTTGGGGTCCAATGTGACGCCACCCGCCTCTTCGGCTGCTTGGTAATCCCGGGAGGAATGCGCCCCCATCTGTGGGAAAGCCGCACCCCAAACTGGGCTTTGTCAAGGGCTAACGTCTAAACGCACTCGAAGGACCGCGTTCGGAATATATCCAGAACTTTGGCAAGTCTGCAGGCCCACGCTACAGGTTTTCGTCTTTGGAATATCTTGTGCGTTCAGCGTAAATGGCCTAAAACCTTATACCTCTCAGGGAGTGGATTATTTCTCATATTTTTCTCAAACCGAGAGATTCTCCTTATTGACGAAACACAGATTTGGAAACGTGTGTGAGGGTAAGAAATAGAAACAGAGAGAAGCACTGAGACGTCACCTGCTGGGGTCCTGGCAGGACACGCGTCGCCCCCGTGGGACCCGCGCAGAGCCTCACGTGGGCACGGCCTGCCTGGGAATCCGTTTGCAGTTTTCTTTCCACTCTGTTCCCTGTCCTCTCCCCACCTCTCCCTGTAGTCCCTGTGCAGAGCTGCCCACCCACGGATGCCCGCCCATCCCTGTGCCTCTGTGGGTGACCTCAGGCAGATTTCCTAGGGACCCCGGCCTTCACAAGCTGTCTGGAGAAACAAGGACTGATATCGAGCTCGTGGGGTGTTCACAGAACTAAAAGGATCCGATGAAGGGGGCAGCACGGGGCAGGCACGCATTTCTGTCCCGACACGCCTGGGCCAGCCCCGTCCCCTCCGTCCCCAAGGCCGGCAATCTGAGTTCTGACATGGATGCACTCACACACGTGTGCATGCATGCACACGAATGCACGCGTACACGTATGTGAACACATGCGCTCACACACGTACCTGGACTCGCTTATAGGTACGTGTGTGAACACACAAGAACGCATGCGCACGTACATACGGGTGCACGCACGCTCACCTGGTGTCGGCACACGTGGCACGAGTACGCCCCACCACAGCCTCTCTCTGCGTGTGAATGGCCAAAAGAGATCAGTTATAGAGTTTCCGCCCCCGGGCAAGGAGGCAACTCAAGAGGCAGGGACATCCAAGACAACCTGCGATTGGCGGAGAGAGGGACATGGAGAAGCGAGCTGCACAGCAGCGGAGCAAACCCCACACGACCCCCTTCGCTCGGGAGAGAGGAGCTAACTCGGCCCACTGCAGTGTCCACGTGTGACCCTGGCTTTGATGGGTCGACACTGGGTCTCCAATCCGCTGCCAGCGGTGGGGTGGGATGCTTGGTGGACAAAGTCCAGGGGACCCATCATGGAACCCACGTGTGAGTTTCCTCAAGACCCTAAGGGAGGTTTGGTCGGAGGGAGGAAGTGCCAAGGGAGCCCGGGGTGGGAGAAAGAGCCAAGCCTTTACAGATGGGGCTGGACCTCCCCTGTGCCTCACCCCCATGGTTTCCATCTCCCTCCGGCCAACAGTTCTGGCAGCACAGCGAATGGCTGGATGTGGTCATCGATGACCGACTGCCCACCTTCAGGGACCGCCTGATCTTCCTCCACTCGGCCGACCACAGAGAGTTCTGGAGTGCCCTGCTGGAAAAAGCCTACGCCAAGTGAGTGCCCCCTGCAGGGCCAGGCCAAGGGCCAGGCAGGTCCAAGAAGTGGTCTCTATCCCCAGAGCCTTTTCAGAGAGCTTCAATGACCAGGGACACAGAGTTCACAGGTGTGGCCCCGTGTGGCCAACCCTCTAGGGGCTTGGTCAGGCTAGGAGGTGGAAAAGGAAAGTGTGGATAGTTTTCCTGTCATGGCTTAGCTGTGCCCATTCTTGGGCAGAGTGGTGACACACGTCCCTCTTCTCTCCCTGTGTCACGAATCTGGCCTTCCGAAGAGCTGGGAGGGGAGGTGGAAGAAACTCTGGATGTGTTGACAGATCTTGGCTCTCCCGACTTCCCACCGAGCGCTGTTACAGCTCAAACATCTGGGCTGTGGTAAAATTTACCATTTTAATCCTTTTTCAGTATACAGTGCCGTGGCATTCAGTGCCTTCACATTATTGTGCAACCGTCACCTCCAGGGGCCACAGCCTGTGCTTTCCAGGGCTGGGTGAGCATAGCTTCCTTCTCGGTGAGCCCAGCACAGGGAAATCCTCCCCCAGCAGCCCTGGAAAAGGCTTTGGGTCAAGAATTCCAGCTGGTAGGAGTCAGTGGAATATGAAGGGTATTCACTCAAAGAGTGAAGAATAAGTTTCCTAAAAAAGAAAATCTGTGTTTAGTTTTTGGTCATTAGAAGAGGCCCAAGATGATTGGGATACACTTCACCAAAAACATGGACAGGGGGCAAATAAACACATGGAAAGATGCTCAACATCATTTGTCACTGGGAAACTGTAAATTACAAACAATCGCGAAATACCACCACACACGTACAGCATCAATTTCTGACAAAGATGTGGGCAACAGGAACTCTCATTCATTGGTGGGAGGAGCCATTGAATGGCCATGGGGGGAGCCATGGTGGCCCAAATGGGTCATCCATTTTGGAAGACAAGTTGGCAGTTTCTTACAAAACTAAACACACTCTTACCTAATGAATCATCAGTCACATTTCTCGGTAGGTGAGTCAGGTAAAAAGTCATTTCTACCCAAATGACTTGGATACAAACTTAGGTCCACACAAAAACCTGAACACAATTATTCGCAATTGTCAAAGACTGGAAGCAGCCAAGGTGTCCTTCAAGATGAATGGGTAAATAAATGTGGTACTTTCAGGCAATGAAGCATTATTTAGTGATTTAAAAAAATGAGCTATCAAGCCATGAAAAGAAATGGATGAATCTTAAACGCATATTGCAGAGTGAAAGAAGCCAATCTGAACACACGACATATTGTATGATTCCAACTGTATGACATTCTGGAAAAGGCAAAACTATGGAGACAATAAAAAGATCAGTGGTTGCCAGGAGTTCAGGGGGAGGGACAGAGAGGAGTAGGGATGAATATGTGGAGCACAAAGGATCTTTTCTTAGGGTGGCGAGACTATTCTATAGGATACTGTAATAGTAAATACATGATGCCATTCATTTACCAAACCCATAACCCTTTACGGCACAAACAATGAAGCTTAATACAAGAAGATTTAAAAATCATCGAGAAAGGGGGCGCCTGGGTGGCGCAGTCGGTTAAGCGTCCGACTTCAGCCAGGTCACGATCTCGCGGTCCGTGAGTTCGAGCCCCGCGTCAGGCTCTGGGCTGATGGCTCGGAGCCTGGAGCCTGTTTCCGATTCTGTGTCTCCCTCTCTCTCTGCCCCTCCCCCGTTCATGCTCTGTCTCTCTCTGTCCCAAAAATAAATAAAAAAACGTTGAAAAAAAAAAAAAAAAAAAAAAAAAATCATCGAGAAGGATGAAGAATCCCAGGATGAAATGCAGGCTATGCATTTCATTTAACTATATCACAAATTTATGAAACAAACTCACTGGAGGGTAGGAGAAAAGGGAGATAACCTGAGTAACGGTGGAGATGAGTGGGGTCTGTAAGATTAACGGCAAGAGGAATTGTACACGAGCATTCTACTCGGGCTGATAAAGTTGTTTCTCATGGGGCACAGGACAACATTCTGATACCATTATACGTATATAATTGTGTGTGTGTGTGTGTGTGTGTGTGTGTATGATATATGTGCTATATATGTGTGTATATATATAATACATATATCATGCATATATGTATGTATCATATATATGTTTTGTAATATATATGTTTCATATATAATATATGATACATGTATATAATTGTGAATTGAACAATTAAGGCAGGTGGTCGAGCTAGGTTCTTCACAGTTAGGAGGTTACAAAGAAGCAAGGGGAGGAGGCTGGAATAATGCATGTTGTCATGGGTTAGGACTGGTGACTCAGGCTGAACTCACGTCTTGTTTAAAAGAGATGGTTTCATAAAGATATATGTATATATACAGGGTCAGTGTATATACATTATTTCCCCGCTTTGTCAGCAGAGATGGCCTAGAAACAATGGCAGCCCCACAGCAACAAGCACTCCTACTTCTCGGGTCTTGGTTTCTAAATACCATTTTCCAATGAAAGGAACCAAGGCTCCGTGGAGATAAGGCTGATTGTAGGACAGGGGTGGGAAATTCATAAGATGAGCCTAGAGCATCTTGCAGTAGTAAGGAGTGAGAACATGTTTTAGACACACATGCACACACACACGCACACACACACTGATGGGGTTATGTCAAAGGGACCCAGGAGCCAGCTGGAGAAGCTGAAAATAGCCAAACCTAGAACAGTGTGAGGAACAAAATAAGTAAAGTTGTATTGGATTATAAGCCAGAGTACGAAGCAAATACCCATGAGTCCATTCTGATATAAACAAATGACTGAATACATAAATCGGAGAAAAGAATAAATCTACCCTGTAGAAGAATTGCAAGTCATCTAAGGTTGAGCAAAACTCCCTGCTCCTTAGCTGCACGTAATGACATCCTTCCAAAGGGGACGGCGTGGACAGGGGGAGAGAGAGTAACTATCTAGTGGAGAAACCTAACAGGCATGACCTCACCCAGGTGGTCAAGGCACCATGGGCAGCGATAAGTCATGGTGACATCTGGGCCCTGGATGTGACGTGATGAGAAGGACACCTTACTTCTGTGGTCTCCCTCCCCCAAACCCATAACCCCGGTCTAACCAATAGATAAACAACAGACAGATCCTAATTGAGAGAGATTCTACAAAACACCCGACAGTATTCCTCGTAATTGTCAAGGTCATAGAAAGCAGGGAAAGTCCGAGACACTGTCACAGCCAAGGAGACATGAGGACTAAGTGTGATGTGATATCTTGGATGGGATATCCTGTTCTTGGAACAGAAGAAGGATATTAGGTAAAAACTAAAGACATAAGAAGAAAGTAAGGACCTTAATAATAACAATGTATGGGTTCAGTCACCGGGAACAAGTACACCACACTAACGTAAGATGTTAACACTAGGGGAAATTGTGGGCGGGGGGGGAGATGGGAACTTTCTGTACTATGTACAATTTTTTCCTTAAATCTGAAACTGTTCTAAATGGGAAAGTTTGTTTTAAAATTCAAGCAGGATGCCTATATGTGTGTGTATGTGTGTGTGTGCACGTATATTAATTATATTATATTATATTAACTTATATGAATATAAGTTATTATATTAATAATATTAATAAATATACAACTAATATTAATAGAAATTAACATAATAATATTAATATAAATTTATATATAATATATAAGCAGGCATAGGGCTTTACCTGATATGAATTTATATTAATAAAACTTATATTAATAAAAAATACAACTATGAGAAAAAAGGTTGGGATTATGCAAGACCAGAAAGGAAGAAAAAGATCTTCAACTTTGTCTCAGGTCTACATATAGCTGACACCTTCATGGTCAAGCCCTGTTCTGTGTAAGATGAGAGAGAAGGAGGGAGGGAGAGAGGGGAGGAGAGAGAGAGAGAGAGAGAGAGAGAGAGACTCATTTAAACCTCACAGCAGTCCCAGGAGGGAGCATACACCACCCATCACTCCCATTCTGCAAATGAGGAAACTGAAGCATTGGGTAAGGGAGGTGTCCCCAGAGCGCTCAGCTTGTACATTGTGGATCCAGCCCTTGAACCTGCAGCCGGTCAGGGACCAGAGTCCACGCCCTTTACCACCACAGCCAACTGCCTGTCTCACAGAGAGCCTGGATCCTTGGAGCTCCAGGGAAAGCCCTATGCCTGCTTCCCATCTTCCTTCCGCACCACCCAGCCAGGGCAAGGCCCTGAACGACGGTCCCTACAAGTTAGAAAATCTTTGGCCGAGGGGCGCCACCTGGTGGTCTTCCTGGTTCCCTGCAACGGTGTCCGTGCTTCCTTGCCGCCCTTGCAGGCTGAGCGGTAGCTATGAGGCTCTGAAGGGAGGCAGCGCCATCGAGGCCATGGAAGACTTCACCGGGGGTGTAGCAGAGACCTTTGCAACTAAAGAGGCTCCAGAGAACTTCTATGAGATTCTGGAGAAGGCCTTGAAGAGGGGCTCTCTCGTGGGCTGCTCCATTGATGTAAGTCGTTCATTGGCTTGTTGACATGCCCGCCCCTGTCCTGGGGCTGGGGATCTGGGCCAGCTGCCCTGGCCTCGTGTGAGGAAGAACATAACTTTCAGGCAGTGGGAGGGTGGTGTCAATGTTTATTTATTTTCATTAAAACAGAGGTTTTAATTTCATGTTTTCCAAATTACAAAGTTGGGGTGTACTTACTGTAGCCAGTGGGACAATCGTGCGATCTATAAAGGCAAATCCCTATCTCCCTCCCCAAGTCCCAGCCCTGTGACACCGGGTGTGTGCCCTTCACGCCTCGCTCTTCTTTGTACACACAGGCATGCGCATACATACACAACCACAGCAGAAGTTTAGTTTGGTTTTACTAAATGGAATCTTACTTTATACTTGCCTGAATTTTTTTTTTTTTTTTTTTTTTTTGCTTCGTATATCATTAAAAAATTCGTATCTGTAGAGAGGACTCTCAATGTCTTCATGCGTGCAAACACACACACATATAATTTTATCCCAGCTGGTTGTTAGAGTCCTGTTCAAGCTTTCTGTCTCCTCTTGGGTCGACCTTGGGAATGTGTTCTTTGCTACTAAATTATCCATTTCGTCTGTGCTTTCAGGCCTGTGACATAGGGTTGTCTACTGTTAAATGCCGGCTATCCTCTCTTGGGTGTATGGGATCTTACTTCTATCTTGTGCCGTGCTGCATGATGGGGGCGGTCAAGTTGCTCTGTTTGGGGGCAAAAAGTGAACTTGTCGCGGGGTTCAGGGTCTCCTCACCCTGGCGCGAGGCTATGCTTCAGGCACGTGGCTCGAAGGGGCCAGCCCCGGCCTGGAGCTCGGTCTGGGCAGGGAGGGAAGGGTTAAGGTCCCCAGTGGGTCCAACGGTGCTCTTTTCGTGTTCCAGATCCGAAATGCTACAGAGTCTGAAGCCCGGACACCTTTTGGTCTCATTAAGGGCCATGCCTACAGTGTGACAGGAATTGACCAGGTAGGCGATGTGAACCCCTGTGGACAGGGTATAGGAATAGCCTCGGTCGTGCTAGTCCCTTGTACTTATTTAGTGTGTCACATTATATATATATATATTTTTTTTAATTTTTTTAAACATTTTATTTATTTTTGAGACAGGGAGAGACAGAGCATGAACAGGGGAGGGTCAGAGAGAGGGAGACACAGAATCTGAAACAGGCTTCAGGCTCTGAGCTGTCAGCCCAGAGCCCGACGCGGGGCTCGAACTCACGGACCGTGAGATCATGACCTGAGCCGAAGTCGGCCGCTTCACCGACTGAGCCACCCAGGCGCCCCTATATTTTTTCTTTTTAACATGGTTCCTCAGACACTTAGGCAAAACGTTTTGGAGGATGCATGCCCAGAGGTGGGACTGCGGGATCTGAGGCATGTACTTAATTGCCTAAATAGTGCCAGATTACTCTCCAGAATGGTAGCAACACGCTGCGATTCCACCAGGACACGTGTCAAATTGTCCCCTCCTCGAATTTCTGCCAACAGCCGGTCTTTGCATTTTGCCAAACAAACGGGTATGAGGTGATCTTGCATCATTGTTTTAATTTGTATGTATCCGACTGCCAATGACTTCGAGGGTTTTACATTTTATTTTATTTTTTCTGTTTTTAATTTAAATTTTAGTTAACATACCGTGCAATATGGGTTTCAGGAGTCGAATGCGGTGATTCCTCACTTACATACAACACCCAGCGCTCATCACAAGTGCCCTCCTTAATATCCCTCACCCATCTGGCCCATCCCCTCCCTCCTTCCCTCCCTCCCTCCATCAACCCTCAGCTTGTTCTCTGTCGTTAAGAGTGTGATCTCGTTAAGAGTACCCCTCCCATATTTTCATGTTTTGTTTCTTAAATTCCACATATGAGCGAACTCATATAGTATTTGACTTTCTCCGAGTGACCTATTTCACTTAGTATAATACACCCTAGCTCCACGTCGTTGCACATGACAAGATTTCCTTCTTTTTGATGACTGAATAATATTCCATTATATATATCACATCTTCTTTATCCACTCATCAGCCAATGGGCATTTGGGCTCTCTCCATAGTTTGGCTATTGTTGATAGCGCTGCTGTAAACATTGGGGTGCATGTACACCTTCCAATCTGTATTTTTCTATCCTTTGGTTAAATACCTAATAGTGCAATTGCTGAATCATATGGCAGTTCTATTTTCACTTTTTCGAGGAACCTCCATACTGTTTCCCAGGGTGGCCGCTCTGGTTTGCTTCCCACCAACAGCGCAAGAGGGTTCCCGTTTCTCCGCCTCCTCACCAACACCAGTTGTTTCTTGCGTGGTTAATTTCAGCCACTCTGACAAGTGTGAGGTGACGTCTCATTGTGGTTTTGATTTGTATTTCCCTGATGATGCCTCCAGGTTTTTTTTTTTTCTTTTTCAGGATGGTTTTCTTTTTCAGGGGTCTTTGTGGTTCCGTGCAAATTTTAGGATCGTTTATTCTAGCGCTGCAAAAAAATGCTGGTGGTATTTTGATAGGGATCGCATTAAATGTGTAGTATTTATTTTGGGTAGTATTGACATGTTAACAATTTGTTTTTCCAATCCATGAGCATGGAATACTCCCTGTTCTGTTCTACACATTCAAATGTCTACAAAGACATGGAATACTTTTCCATGTCTTTGCGTCCTCTTCAATTTCTTGCATAAGTCTTCTGTAGTTTTCAGAGTAAAGATCTTTTGCCCCTTTCGTTGGGTGGATTCCTAGGTATCTTATTGGTTTTGGTGCAACTGGAATTGGGATTGATTCCTTGATTTCTTTTTCTGCTGCTTCATTAGTGGTGTATAGAAATGCGACACATTTCTGTAGTTGATTTTATATCGTGCAACTGCTGAATTCATGTATGAGTTCTAGCGATTTTTTTGGTGGAGTCTTTCAGGCTTTCTACGTAGAGTATCATGTTGTCTGCAAATAATGAAAGTTTGATTTCTTCCATGCCGATTTGGATGCCTTTTATTTCTTTCTGTTGGCTGGTTGCCTGGTTAAGACTGGTTAAGACTTCCAGAACTACGTTAAATAGTAACAGTGAGAGTGGACATCCTTGTCTCGTTCCTGACCGTAGGGGAAAGGCTTTCAACTTTTCCCCATTGAGGATGATATTAGCTGTGGGTCTTTCATATGTGGCCTTTATGATGCTGAGATGTGTTCCATCTATCCCTACTTTATTGAGGGTTTTTATCAAGAATGGATGCTGTGTTTTGCAAGTGCTTTTTTTTGCATCTATTGACAGGATCATATGGTTCTTATTTCTTATACTTTCTTTTATTAATGTGGTGTATCCTACTGATTGATTTGTGAATCTTGAAGCAACCCTCAGGGCATCACAGTCTAAACCACACTTTCAGATATTTTTGAGGATGTCTCATCTAAAGGATGAGAGACAGCTGGAATTCAAGAGCAAAATAGGAGAGAGAGGGGGAGAGAGAGAGAGAGAGAGAGAGAGAGAGAGAGAGAAACATGTGATTCCACCAGAGTAACAACCTTGTTTAGCTGGTATGGGAGCCTGGGCTTTGTTTTTTCTTTTTTTTCTACCCTAATTCTACCAGTCTTGTACTGGTCATAGTTCTCTAGAGAAACAGAACCAATAAGATATAGATAGATGAGGGGTGCCTGGGTGGCTGAGTCGGTTAAGTGCCCAACTCTTGATCTTGGCTCAGGTCATGATCTCACAGTCTGTGCTGACAGTACAGAGCCTGCTTGGGATTCTCTCTCTCCCTCTCTCTCTGCCCCTCCCCAGCTCATAGTCTGTCTCTCTCCTTCTCTCTCTCTCTCTTAAAATATACTTTAAAAACAATTTTAAAATATAGATAGATGATAGATAATGAGGAATTGGGTCACATGATTATGGAGTCTGAGAAGTCCTGTGATCTGCCATTTGTAAGCTGGGGATGATGTTCTGGCCCAAGTCCAAAAGACTGAGAACCAGGAGAACCAAGGGTACATGTCCTGGTCTCAGAGCAAAAGAGGACCAAAGTCCAAGCTCAGCAGTTAGACACAGAGTGAATTCTCCCTTTCCTCCACCTTCTGTAGTTCTATTCAGACCTTCAAGTGATCAGATGAGGTCCACCCACCCTGGGGAGGGCCATCTGCTTGACTCAGTCTACCTATCCTAATCTCCTCTAGAAACACCCTCACAGACACACCCAAAATGGTGTATAACCAAATATCTGGGCACCAGTGGCCAAGTCAGGGTGACGCATAAAATCAACCTTCAAAAGTCCTATTCTCTGCAGCTATAGTCCAGGGTGGAACTGATTCCTGGGGGCTTCCAGACCCAGCGGCACACCACCCTGACTTCTAGTGAGTGCTTGGTTTGGACAAGCGCTCCTGGGGGGACACGCGGGAAAGAGAAGCAAAGGGGATGACCTGGAAGAGGAGGACAAGAAGCCAAGGGCTGTATCCTCTCAGGTTCAAGTTCAACGAAGTCCGAAGGCTTGTCTTTGCCCACTTCATGCTTCTGTTGGACAAGTCTCAAACCCGGTTTCTAGAGGACACCGGCACTTCTGGTCTCCTCCTGTTGCCACCCATGTTTTGAGAAACCCAGTCCAGAGGAGTGGGAAGTAAGGAGTGCAGAAGGAAGCCGGTCCTTCCTCCTCACCAGGGGATACAGTTGCATTCTTT
This sequence comes from Panthera onca, assembly GCF_046562875.1. Lineage (NCBI taxonomy): Eukaryota > Metazoa > Chordata > Mammalia > Carnivora > Felidae > Panthera > Panthera onca. Next base: position 71,439,345 of record NC_138349.1, read on the forward strand.
AGAATTAAAACTGTTTGCAAAGTGTTCTTACCCCCTCCTTCCCACCCATAATGCCTGGCCAATCACTCACTTGGGTAGGCAGGTGGTTTTTTTTCTTTTTGGCAGGTGATTTTTAATGTTACATCTTCCAAATATTATTTTAAGAAATAGAAACCTTTCATCACATCTGTTCAGTTGTTTTTCCTTTCTCTCCACCTATAAGGGATTTACCTTCCGTGAACAATTCTCTTCATGGACATCTTACATGATGAGCTACGGGCTGCATCTTGGACCCTGGAGAGGTTACACTAACTTAATTTTTACACGTCAAAAATATAATTTGTGCCCAGTGCATGAGGGTAAAGAGTTTTGAGCTAAAATTTCTGGTTCACTGATGAACAAAAGTCATTTACTTCTACTCTCTTTCCTCCGAAATCTTTCTAAATGCACTGGCCCTCTCTCCTGGTCCAGGGCAGAGCATGAAGGCCATGACTGCATCATCCTTCTTTACCGGCCCAAGGGTTCTCCATATGGACAGCAGAAATCTTCACCTGACACCTGAAAGTGGGGGAAGATTGGGTTCAGAAGGCTTGCAAGTGGTTTTTGTTTATTCATTGTTTACATTTCCAGTGTGTGCTTGCATAATTTTCACTGATCCATGAGTAAGATGTTACGGATGAAGAAAACTCACTCCATGAGTACTTCTGGCCACTCTTTACCGCTCGCTGTGCTAGACGCTGAGGGTACACTGATAAATAAGACTTGGTCTCCGCGTCTAGGGAGAGTCCAGTCCAGACAGAAAACTCGTTCATCTGAAGATTCGTGTGGACTAGTTTCTTGTTATTTATAATTCTACGTTATTTCCCAGCTGCAGTGCAACCATCGTGGGTGATTGATATAACGGTGTTGGTAACGCTAGCCATTATGTTCACTAGGAACTAGAAAATTCCAAGGGCCAGTGAAGAGTTGATGAGTTTCGGGGCGCCTGGGTGGCTCAGTCACCAGAGCAGCAGACTCGGACTCAGGTCATGATCTCGCGGTTGACGAGTTGGAGCCCCGCACCGGGGTCTGTGCTGACAGCTTTGGATTCTGTCTCCCTCTCTCTCTGCCCCTCCCCCACTCATGCTCTGTCTCTCTGTGTCTCAAAAATAAATATAAACATTTAAAAATTAAAAAAAAAAAAGAATTGATGAGTTTGGACATGGCTTTAGCGTGTCACAGTCAAGAGGCTTTCAGTAAATCCAGCCCGGGCTGGAGGTGAAGCACTCTGAGGTCCACATGTGAATATATAATCTCCCTGGTGTTTTTCCCCTCCAGGTAAACTTCCAAGGCCGGAACGTGGAGCTCATCAGAGTCCGGAACCCTTGGGGCCAGGTTGAGTGGAACGGGTCCTGGAGTGACAGGTCAGTCCCCACCTCCTTGCCTTCTGGGGCACAGAGGGGCCAGCACTGGTTTGTGCAGACGTATGAAGAAGGGGCCCTTGGTCTACAGCTCCCAGTTCCCTCCTGACTCTTGTTCAGGGTCCTGCTTCTGGGTGGCCTTACTTCCTCCCTTTTTAGCCCTCTGGTCCATCATATAGTCAAAATGGAACACCCTTATAATGGCTTAAAAATTTTTTTTAATGTTTATTTTTGAGAGAGAGAGGGAGAGTGGGCGAGGGGCAGAGAGAGAGGGAGACACAGAATCTGAAGCAGGCTCCAGGTTCTGAGCCATCAGCACAGAACCCACAAACCGCGAGATCATGATCTGAGCCAAAGTCGGTCGCTTAACCGAATGAGCCACCCAGGTGCCCCTAATGTCTTTTTAAACTTTCCAATAATTGTATTTATGTCAGTGGATGTATTCCCTCCCATGGCAATAGTTCATATCCCCATGGTATTGTGAAAGGCTTGATCTCCAATTATGGTAGCTTTGATATTTGGTATGTATGTGTTTTGGGTGGGGGTGGGGGTGGCAATGAGTATTTTGGGTGTGAGGATCCCTGAAATATCACCAGGCAGGTCATTCCAGGGTTCTCTCTCATTGGTCAGTGACCACTGGCCAGAGGCCCGGTGGCCCAGTGGAGAGACAGAGGAAGCGCGACAGGAAATTCATCCATTACAGAGCAGTCAGCCAGGGTTCTTTATTTGGTCCCCAGTTATAAAGAAAGTTTTGTTTTGCAGGTGTGTGTCCCCTCCTTGTCCCTCGGGAAGCGGCCCAGGTGACGGGGACCAGGGAATGTTTAGATATGCTTGGGCGGGGCCCACCCTGCCCCTGCCCCTGCCATCTTGGGGTCCTGCTGTCCCAGCCCCGCCCGCTCATGGCTCGTGGGGCCCTGGGGAGACCTCCGGCAAGTCTCGAACCTGAATAGATCTTGAGCTCCTGTTTGTCCTCTGCTCACAACAAAGCCACCGCGGCACAATCGTCAGCGCGTCTGTGTCTCCGTTAACTTGACTCCAGCCCGAGGGCACAGCACACGCCCCCGCGGAGGCCAGGCCTCCCATTGCTGCTCTTGTCCCCCTACCTGCCGCCCCGGTTCGGCTCCTGCCTCCTCAGAGCCCGGGAGCTGTGGCCGAGATGGATTCACACCGGAGCAGCATCACAGGAGGGAAGAGAGCGGCCTCCCTCTCCTGGCAGAAATGGAAAGCACAGAAATACTGAAACCCAAATGAACGAGACGGCTTCCTATCCTGCGTAGACTCATCCCGTCCTTCAGTTTAGAGAACACGCGGCGTAAAAGAGTGAGGGGCCCCTTTCTCCTTCTCCTGCGAAACACGCAGAGGGCGAAATAAGGAGAGTGCATTTACTGGGGTCAAGGCCGGACGCTCCCGCTCAGCCTTGGGGTGATGGAGGGCAGGTCCCCATCCTGATTCCTGATCCTGACCCCCTGTTACGACAGAAGTGCTGAAAGCGCTCCTTAGCCAGTCTGACCGCTATCAGGGGGGTGAGCCCCGTGGAAGGTAATGGTTCAAAAAGAAAATAATGGCTCTTAGTTCCGCTGTTCCAACCCTGGCGGGCAGGACCTGGAGAGGGGCTCCTTCCTCCTGGGAGGGGCCCATGCAGGGCGTGGGTGAGGCGGGCAGCCTTGGCTGAGCACCACACTGGTGGTGACTCGGCCTGAACTCTCTGGGGGTGGCTGCGGGGGTCGCGGAGACACAGCGAACTCGGAGGCGAGGTGGAACTCTTGGGTTTGGAGGCGGGTGGTGACGGCTGCCCACCTGGGTGCCCTGGTCCACAAAATGGGCCCGTGAACCTCACAGAACCCCACCTGGCTTCCTAGCATGGTCACGTAAAGAAGGTGTTTGACGTGTGGAATCTCAAGCCCAGGTGAACATAAGGCATTATTACCATCACTTGTCAAAACGTCGCTTACAAACGAAGAGGTGAGGCCAGGAGGTGCTCCCGGGCACGCATTTCAGTCCACTCGTGGCTTCCAGTTGGAAGTTTCTGCTACCCTGCTGGTGTTCAACATCCTATGACGGCCCCATGAGAATCCCCCATGGAGGAGGTTCAAATGACCCCAAGGGCCTTTTCCATCGGCTGCTTTTGGACGCTCACTTTTCAACCAGCCTCCAGCTCCTCTGGGACATTTCTGGGGCCCAGGGAGCAGTCACTGACCGGGACCATTCCCCACATGGCCGCATACCCTGCCTCCCCAGGAGGGACACTCCTCTCCACCAAGGCCAGTGTTGTTTCGGCCGCTGTGCAAGACCCTCCACCTAAAGCCTGACTTTGCTTATCCCTAGTTCCTCCGAGTGGCTTTCGGTCGGGCCAGCTGAGCAGAAGCGCCTGTGTCACACCTCTCTCGACGACGGGGAATTCTGGTACAGTGCTGGCCTCTGTTTTCCTTTCTGTATTAACGACATAACGGGTATGAGAGCGCCCTATGGCCCTTGGCTTACTTGCATGTTTCCCTTGTCTGTCTGTCTTTGTTTGATTTCTCTGGTAAAGCAAATGCATCCGTCTCAACCCCCTCACATTCACCCAGGTTGGCAGAGATTTTGATTTGTACGTGCGGCCGAGCCTGGGTCTGCAGCCTGGCACCCCTCCCCCAAACTACCCACCAACCGAGTTTGCACCATGAATTTGAAGGCAGGCAGCCCCACTGCTCCCAGGGGCTACCCCTTCACCCCACTTGATGACAAGGACCTCTGAAAGCAGCGACCTTGAGAGCTGAATATAGACTGAAGTGGGCACAAAACATTCCTAATCTGGACTTTCCACAGGGTAGAATCTCTTTGCGTAACTGAAAGGTTTTTTTTTTTTTTTTTTTTTAACGTTTATTTATTTATTTAGAGAGAGCACGCACGAGTGGGGGAGAGGCAGAGAGAGAGAGGGAGAGAGAATCCCGAGCAGAAGCTGCACTGTCAGCGCAGAGCCCGACGTGGTTTTCAATCCCCCGAAACCGTGAGGTCATGACCTGAGCCCAAATCAAGAGTCGGACGCTTAACCGACTGAGCCACCCAGGCGCCCCTAACTGAAAGTTTTTAATGGACCTTCATCTCTAGAAGCTTTTTTTTTTAATCGTATTTCTTCCTGTGGGGTTCAGAAAACAGTTGGCTCTTCCCCTGTGTAAGACCACACATTTCGGATTTCTAGCTTTATTCCCTGGTGAGCAAACCAGTCAATTCTTACCTGAGCTCACCTCTTTCTTACATACCTTCTTAAACACCCTAAGCAAAAACCGGTACATATGAATATTCCAGCTTTTTCCATTCTCTTCCCCTGGAGTACAGCCTCTGTCTTCCATATTTTTACAGTTTTTTTAAATTTATTTTTTTAACGTTTATTTATTTTTGAGACAGAGAGAGAGACAGAGCATGAACGGGGGAGGGCCAGAGAGAGGGAGACACAGAATCTGAAACAGGCTCCAGGCTCCGAGCTGTCAGCACAGAGCCTGACGCGGAGCTCGAACTCACGGACCGCGAGATCCTGACCTGAGCCTAAGTCAGTCGCTTAACCGACTGAGCCACCCAGGCGCCCCTATTTTTACAGTTTTAATAAATATATTGCCATTCCTAACATGAATATCTATTTTCTATCTCCAATATGTCCTTGAAACCTGCCCATATGCTAAGCTGATATCACATATTTTAGAATTCGGTCATGGCAGCTCCATGCTTCAAGGCACCAATGACTTAGGGTAACACCAGCTGCTGTCACAAATAGACTCAAGATGTATAAAGACTCAAATTCAATACAGTTTATCTCTCACTCATTATAACAGTCCAGGAAGACACCCTTATTCTGTGGGTGGCCCTTTCTGTGCAGTGATTCAGGGACCCAAGCCCCTTCTTCTGTATGGCTCCCCCCTCCCCTGGGGTCACACAGTCACCTGCAGGAAGCCAGCAGAAGAGGAAAAACAGGAAAGGTTGGAGAAGACACCCCCACTCCCAACAGCCTTGACCCACACATCACTGCTTACACCCCACTCTAGATGGAAGGAGTGGGTTGCAGTCCTTGGCCCCGTTTTGATGGGTGAACTTTGGTGGCCTGCTTCAGGAACCATGCGGTCATGAGTCAAAGAAATTTGTGGAAAACACATAGGATCCACAAGCTTGAGAGATTAACAAGCCATTCAATTGGAAATTAGAGATGCATTTACCTTGAATTTTGAGTACAGAGGCTCTGGGTTTTCCTTACCTTTGTTTGTGCATTTTCTGTCTGCCCACACCTGAGTCTTGAGGACAGATGCAGACACTCACTAGTGGTCGGTTAGATGATTAAGCGATTGAGTGGATCATGGCATCACCATCACCTCCTACGCCTTGGTGTCTCTCCACCTTGTTGTAGGATGGCGTTTAGGGACTTCAAGACCCACTTTGACAAGGTAGAAATCTGCAACCTGACTCCTGACGCCCTGGAGGAGGATGCTGTCCACAAATGGGAGGTGACGGTCCATCAAGGAAGCTGGGTGCGGGGCTCCACCGCCGGGGGCTGCCGCAATTTTCTAGGTTGGTCGTCCACCTGTCACTCTCTGTCATTGCCAAGTGTCCAGTCCAACCTGGGGTACATCAGTGGATCAGGGCCAGGAACCTGGAGAAAGCCTGAAGTGTAGAGTTTAGACAGTAAGATTTCAGAGATGGCCGGTGAGGGCTGCAAAGAAAGAGCAGGAAGTTGGATAAGAATTGCTCAAGGAAACTCTCTTGTTTTCCCACTTAGGTTCTTTTCCATCACAAATAATAGAAAACACAACTCACGCTAGTTTAGCAATAAAAAGGGATTTTTCCCCTACATAACTGAAAAATTCAGAGGAGAAGCGGGGTGGCCTTCAGGCATAGTTCTGTCAACGCATTGGTTTGTAATCCTCTGCTCTGCCCTCTTCCCTCTGTTGACTTTTTCCTCAGTCTGGATTTCTTGAGAGTCACAGGAGGGCTGGCAGCAGCATTCAGGGCTTTCTGAGCCCTTGTTTGCATGAACAGTGAGAGCTCCCAAGGGTCATCCAACAGTAGTCCTCAACTCCCTTCTACTGGGAATTCCTTGAACCCATATTGCCTGGTGAATGCTACATGCTGGTTGGCTTTGTTCCAGTTGTCCGAGGCAACAGGGGCGAACATAAACCACTCAGTGTTCACCCTTGGAGCCAGAGTGGGGTGGCTTCTGCTCAAATTGCATAACTCCAAGGGCACCGCACTCTCCTTTGAAATACCACACGGACAAAATAAGATGGAATGAACTGTAGTTGAGTAGACCCAGAAGAATGTCTTTTAAAAGTTCTGTGGGAAATGGTTCAAGAGAAGGTGGAAATGAAAAGGGAGAGCACTTGGCATTCTCACTGGGATTATGGGAAGTAGGGCACGAGGGCCATCAGAACAGGGAGAGAAGAAATGAATGACTTTCTCAGGTTTGGGAGGTTGTGGTGGGGGTGGATGGTGCGTGTGTGTGTGTGTGTGTGTGTGTGTGTGTAGGGGGGTGTCCTTTGTGTTTTTCTAAAGGAAAGCAAAATAATTCACTTCTTTCAATGGCAGATACCTTCTGGACCAATCCACAGATAAAACTGTCCTTGATTGAGAAAGATGAGGGTCAGGAGGACTGCACTTTCCTTGTGGCCCTGATGCAGAAAGATCGAAGGAAACTCAAGAGGTTTGGTGCCAACATGCTGACCATTGGCTATGCCATTTACCAGGTGGGTAGGAACCAAGCTGAGCTTTAGAGCCCACCGCCTATGTCCTGGATTCTCAGCCACATGCCCGAGACTCAATGGTCAGTCCCCAAACTGTGTCCAAATACCCAAGACCAGTGACCCTCCTTATAGAACCACCCTCTTACGTTCCCACTGCAGAGCCCCCGCAAAGACGAACACCTGAACAAAGACTTCTTCCGGTACCATGCTTCCCAGGCCAAAAGCAAAACGTTCATCAACCTGAGAGAAGTCTCCGACCGCTTCCAGCTGCCCCCTGGGGAGTATATCCTGATACCCAGCACTTTTGAGCCCCATCAGGAAGCTGATTTCTGCCTGAGGATCTTTACGGAGAAGAAAATTATCACCCAGTGAGTAACAGGTTCAAGAATCCCTCTTCATTTAGTGGTTCAATCCCCGAGAAGTCACCAGGGGACTGTTGGAGCCTTGACCCCTTTCTTCTCTTCTCCACGATGCACCTGAGACAGCAGGCAGGAAGGTCTCTTAACCCATTTGCAAAGTGGGATACATTTCTATTTTGGTTCTGCTCCTTCCTTCCCTCAAACAGGCCACTGAAAAGCTGCTCTCTCCAACCACTTCCAGAATCATGCTCACCAGACCCCCTCGGGTGGAGCGCTTCATTTTCCAAACTCTATGTCCAAGAAGCTTCTGGAGCGGGACCCACATTTAGAAATGCTAGGACTTATTTCTGAGCAAAGTGAAGGGGGGTGGCTATTACAATGACCAGTTCCTTCTAGAACACGTTTCTAGAAAGTTTCTAGCATGACCTGCTCTTTCAGCGTCAGTTAATAAATATTGCCAAGTTGTTTGGGGTCGTCGGTCTCAGCCTAGGGACAGTGATGCCATCAGCTAGGAACATCTGAGGGCACTCTCCTGGGCCTGTACTCCCTTTGGGGAGCCCCCCCAGACGGTTCCCCAGCTGGAGCCAACGTTGAGGGCAGACGCATCTCAGCAATGACCCAGGGAACCTGGAAAGGACAAGGTTTATTGCTCACAGGTTCTGGAAGATACACAGCACCCCTGGAGTCACACAGCAATATCTTGAGGGGAGAGAGAGAGAGAGAGAGAGCGAGCGTGCGCACAGGCCTGGGGTTCTGCCTTTATTGGGGTCGAGGGTAGGAGCCTAGAGTTTCAAAAAGGGTCACTATTGGTGAATTAAAATGCTTGAAGGCAAAGGAAGCAGTGGGTCAAATGGTCTACCGGAGCTTTCTAAAAAAAGGGGCAACCTCATGGGTGGGGTAGCTGGGCTTTTTATCTAGCCATGTCGCTCACGATGTGTTTATTTGAGATGAGGGTCTTTGAAATGGATGCCTCGACAGTCCAGAACGTAATGTCAGGCGCTTACAATCACCAAAGCCAATGGTCAAGTGCTTACCTGACCCAAGGCTGCCCTCCATTTTATACACCCGACTTTCTGCCGCCTCCCCTTTGCAGCGTCTTAGCAAAAAATTAGACCATATCAGATACTTCTAAGAAAAAATTTCCCGTTGCTGCCCTTTTCGCCATCAGGGCGACGTTCTAGCGGCATTCGAGGGATCGCAGAGAATTCTGTATTTGAGCTAGATGCACCCCCCCACTGAGGACCGACCTGAGAAAACAAGATGGAGTCAGCGGTGACTTCGTGGCCTCCGGTTTTATCTTGTTTCGTGGCATGGAGTTGGACTGGTGGCGGGCGTTGAGAATACTCTCAGTTCTCAAGTCTGGCTGGGTTTCCCGAGCTGATTACAAAAGGCGTGGTTCTTTCCCATCAGCTAAATAGGGGCAATAAGATTTTAAATTTTTTTTAAAAAATCCTGCTGGAGAGCTGTCCTCCGGCCTTCTCCCAGATGCCAGTGCAAGCTGAGGGTACATTTCCCCGTGTCTGTTTACGCAAGAGCACCTGTACGAGCCCCGTGTCTGTTCACGCAAGAGCACCTATACGAGAGGCGTGAAGATGGGCGATTTTTGTGGGCAGCCATAACAAGAGAGGGAAACCAGGCTGTGCCCATCCCTCATTTTATGCTCCCTGCCCCAGCAGTGGGGTGAGATCAGAGCCCGGGCATTCATAGAAGCCTCACACATGGCAGAGCTAGGGTCCATACTCACGTTCGCCCTGAACACAGTACTTGAACTTTCTTTTTAAATATTTATTTATTTTTGAGAGACAGAGAGAGACAAAGTGTGAGCAGAGAAGGGGGAGGGAGAGAGAGAGGGAGACTCAGAATCCAGGCTCCAGGCCGTCAGCACAGAGCCTGACGTGGGGCTCGAACTCATGAACCGTGAGATCACGACCTGAGCCGAAGTCGGACGCTTAACCGACTGAGCCACCCAGGGGCCTCCAAACGAAGTACTTTCGTCTGCTGTGATCTTGAGCATACACACCAGCTCCGTAGCTCAGTAACTGAAGAACCACAGTGACCTCTACTGCCATTGGCCTCGTCCTCTTGAGAGGATCTTAAACAATTTAAAAAGTTCTGGAAGGGTTCTCTTGTGTATGCCCAGGGGATGGCCGGGACCCCAACGGGGTCAGGAGTCTGGCCTCCTTTGTCGCTCTTATCTGCAAAGTCCCACTAATTTAAATTAGTCCTTCCAGACTCTTCCCTGAAGAGCCTTCACAAGGACTCAGTCTGCAGTTCCTAATGCTACAGGCAGCGGCCAGTTCTGCCCCCCCCCCCAATCTGGGCTCCATTTTAATGTTTGATTATGGGTCTTCCCTCTGAATTTTTAGCAGTTTTCCTTGGGGAGTGCTTCGAGTTTCCTCTGTAAGATTGGATTCTCCCAAATGTTTTCGTCTCACTAAAAGCTGAAGCCCCCTCCTGCTGCCAATATTATTGCTTTCCAAACACTATTGGTTCCCCTAAATATGTGAACAGCAACCTTTCCATTAGTTCTCCTCTTTTCCCCAAACATAGGCACGTACACACACAGCCCAACCCTCAGTTCATAAATATCCCTTGCGAAAGCGCATCCAGGAAACAGGCGGTGGTAGCTGGTAGTTTCTTTTACTTCTAGAAGTCCAGGATTTACGAGTTCTCCTTGGCTGATGGCTACACTGCCTCCCTCTCATTTTTGTGCTGGGCAGGGTCTGAGTGATAGGGGAGAGAGAGGGAGGTCAACGCAGGGGGTCTGCAGACCCTGTGACACATAAACATCATGGAAAAAGAAGGGCTTCAATGGGCCAGAGCCTTCCAAGCCCTCTGGGGCCCCGTTAGTGCTGCAGATCCTAGGGAGGAAGTGAATCCACAAGTGAGTCGGTGTGTTTTCTGCCCCCCTCCCCGCCCCACCCAGGGACATGGATGGAGATGTGAACATTGACCTTCCCGAGGTGAGCCTTCTCATGTTACTCTGGAGGGTGGGATTCAGTGTCTGTCCTGAAAGCTTCTTTCAGTCACAGCATCATTCAAAACTTCGGAGTTTGGGGAGTGTCTTATCTGCGATCAGGTAAGTACCTCGATTCTAACCTCCTGGAGAAGAGGCTTTGTACCTTCTAAGTCTTTCGTATGCCTCCAGGACCAGGCACGGGGACGAGGTAGGTGCCCGGAAGGAAGCTCTGTTTGGATCGATCTTTCTCTGTGCTAACCAACTCGCTCTGTTCCCTGAGAGGTGGCTGCTGCCTCCGAAGGGGATGAATTATCTTTAAAGCGCGTTCAATTTAAGAAAAATAAGCGATAAGAAGAAAACGAGAGTAGCTGGTGGATTCTTTCACAGCGGACTTAGGGCAACATGTTACTTCTTCCTGACGATACGTGGGTGGGGAGGGGGAGAGGGAGGGGCGGGTTTTATACTTGTCCAAGGGCTCTAAGACTTTCGAGAGGTGCTGAGGTGTAGCCGGAACAGTCTGACGCTTCCCAAGTCAGCTCGGATCCGCACAGGACAAAACACCCAAAACATTTACTGAGCTCTTTCCACGCACGAGGCCCTGGGCTCCCGGCTAGAGACAGACTCCTGCCCTCAAAGAGTTTACCACCTGTCAACACAGATGGTGAAGCAAGTAAGAGTCAAGCAGTCAAGAGTGGTGAGGGTCAGACGGGGGGCTGTGGCCACCCTGGCCGGGACCCCAACTCGGTCAGGATTCTGGCCTCCTTTGTCGCTCTTACCTGCAAAGTCCCACTAATTAGTCCTTCCAGACTCTCCCTCTCAAGAGCCGTCGCAAGGAATCAGGCTGCCGTTCCTAATGCCACAGACGGTGGCCACTTCTGTCCCCCACCCCCACCCCGCCCCACACAGCAGCGAGGTCCCAGCGTATCCCACGGGGCCACACCGTCTCCAGGGCGGGCCTCTTTTTCTCTTGCTATCTCTTTGGGAAAGCAAATGCCAAGTTCCTTTCTCGTGGGGCCCAACGTGAGTTCCTCTGGTTGCTTTTTTAGCCTCCGAAGCCGACTCCAGCTGGCCAGGAGACAGACGAGCAACTGCAGTTCCGGGCCCTGTTTGAACAAGTTGCCGGCGAGGTAGGGCTGGCCGCAAGCTGCACTCGGCCTTGACCCTCTGCAGAGCTCAGGGGCCTGCTTTCCTCCGCCCAGGGATGCAGCAGGGTGCTGGTCAGCAACGCCTCCCGGGGGCCTGGTGGGCCTAGTTCCAACGTGAGGCCAGCCCAGGTCACTTGGAAGACCAGCCCCAGTCCCTTGAGAGGCTCTCAGGACCGCCTCCCCCACCGCACTCTCACGCCGGTCTGCCACTGTCCGTGGGGTAATAGCACCCAAAGGAGCTCAGCCCGGCCCTGAGGCGTTCCGTGAAAGGCTAGAGACAGCTTGGAAGATGTGGCCCATTGAACTCTACCCATAGACCACCGCCATTAAAATGTTCTCTCTGCTCCGGGGGAGGGTGGTGCTGCTTGGACGTCACCGTTAAATTACAAACATGATTTCTGTCCAGTGACATCAGCAGCGTGACCGGGTTTGGCAGCTCGGGCCGGGGCCAGCCACTGGGGAAGGAGAGGATCTGTCCCTCACCTCCCGCTCTCTGACCCCGACCCCATCCCTGCCCCCTCAGTACTTAGCTTGTTTGTTGGGGGCCCTGGGTATCTCCTGGCCCGGCCTCCTCCGTTCTCCTAGAAACTGTCCCCACCTGTGTTCCCTGGTAGCCATAAATAGAGTTAACCATTTCATGGCCGGTGCTAATGACCTCATTAGCTTCCTGCTCCAATGGGTCTCCTGAATCGTAAAACCCGTGTGACTCCTGCCCCTGGGGTCGAAGCCCTAACAGTGGGATTTCAAGCAGTGCCATAAACGGGAGGTCAGGGAGACCTGGGGACAACAGTCTGGGTGGAGAAAAGTGGGGGCCCGTGCAGGCAAAGCGGCCATCCGTTCTCCTTCCGGGGCTGATTGGCCGGGTGGGGAAGGGAGTGAATGGTTAACTTCCGGCATCTGATGCCATCCGGAGGACGGGCCTGGGTGAGCAACCCCTCCCAGAGTAGGAGGGACAGAAGTTGCTGGAACTGGAGATCCGGGTTGGAAAGGGAAGTGAGGAATGTTGCAGGAGATTCTCTCAAACTGTATTGACGACCAAAAAACACCTGGGCCTCAGAAGCTCCGGGGTGGAACCTGGGCAGGTGTGTGCGGAAGTAACTTCACAGGTGATTGTTTCGCATGCTGGTTCAAAATCCTGGACAGAAGGAGCCCTAAGTCCACGCTGCTCAGTCACGTACAGACACATCGCCTGAGCATCCTGGGAAAATGCAGATTTCCTCACCAGGAGGTCAGGGGCGGGGCCTGGACCTCCCCATCTCTAACCAGCTTCTCAGTGTCCTCGATGCCGAGATTTAGCGCACTGAGCACACGGCCTTAGAGAAGCGGTTCTGAAATTCACCCTGGAGGTTTTGAAAACAATCCATGGGAATAATCCATGCCCGCATTTCTAATACTCTCCAGGCGGTTCTGCTGCACAGAGGCTTGGAGAACCAGACATCAATGTGCTCTGACATAAGCACCTGGGAACTTTAGCTCAGTGGGGAAGCTTGCCTTGTGGGGCCCAGCCTTCCCGTCCTTTCTGGGTTGGCCATCGTCCCTGAGAAGTTCAGCAGGCTGCAGTCACTCACGACGTGGGCACATGGGCCCGTGGCAAGGTCCTTGAGGGCCGGGCTATTGCTTGAGCCAAATCAAGCTCAGAACTGGAAACAACTCACAAAGAAGGTGCTATGGGCCATCAAAAGCAATTGTCTCCCCTCCCACAGGACATGGAGGTAACTGCAGAGAAACTGGAATATGTTTTAAATGCTGTGCTGCAAAAGAGTAAGTGCTCATACCCACCACCCATCGGGGACCCCAGGGCTCCTATGGAGGGGACGTGTGACCTGTGACTGCATACCTCCTGGCTCTCCTCCAGCTCTCCCAGGTTCCCTGCTTTCCAGGGCTGGCCTTAGGTAGACTTTAAAAATAGCTTTTGTTGTTTCTTTCCTGATTACAAAAACGAAGCCAGTTCTGGCAGAAAATTCTAAAATATTCAGAAAAGCCCCACGACAATGACCAAAGCCACCAATAATCAACTGCCCATAAATAAGCACTGTTAAGATACGTGTGTGTATCTTCATGTATGTGTATAGTGTATGTCGTCTGTATCTCTCAGTGTGTGGATATATGTGCACACACATAATTGTCATTAAATTATAGATCCAATTTTCATTTATTTTTTATTTTTTTAATGTTTATTTATTTTTGAAAGAGAGAGAGAGAGAAAGAGAGAGAGAGCGCGAGTGGGGAAGGGGGCAGAGAGAGGGGGGGACACAGAAACCGAAGCAGGCTCCGGGCTCTGAGCTGTCAGCGCAGATGCGGGCTCGAACTCGTGAACCTCGAGATCATGACCTGAGCCGAAGTCGGATGCTCAACCGACTCAGCCACCCAGGCGCCCCTTGACAATTTTATTTTTTAATGTCCCACCTTTGAGATATAATTCGCCTACTATACAATTCACCCCCGACGGGTTTTAGGATGTTCGGAAAATTGTGCGACCACCACCAAGTTTGGAACGTTCCATCACTCCAAGAAGAAACCCTGTACCCAGTAGCTGTCACTCCCCATCGCCCCCATCCCATGGCAACCACCTATCTACTTTCTGTCTCTATTAGGCTGGCCTGTTCTGGACTTTTCATATAAAAAGAATCCTGTGGGGCGTCTGGGTGGCTCAGTCGGTTAAGCATCCGACGACTCTTGATCTCAGCTCAGGTCTTGATCTGAGGGTCGTGAGTTCAAGCCCCGTGTTGGGCTCCACGCTGGGCATAAAGCCTACTTAGGAAAAAAAAAAAAATCATGTAATAGGGAGTCCTTTTTCATGGGTTTCTTTACTTAGCATAACATTCACAAAATCTATCCACATTGTAGTATTTACCAGGATCACTGCATCCCTTTTTGTGGCCAGATAATGTTTCGTTGTAAGAATATACCAGGTGTCGTTTATTCCTCACGGGGAGACATTTGCATTGTTGCCCCTTTCCGTTCTAAATGTTTGCCATTATTAATGACCAAATGATAAAAAAAAAAAAATCTTAATTTGTAATTCTTTGCTTGGGAGTCTTAAAACTAGGATAAGGAATGGAAAGATATTCCCATTTTTAAGGCATCTTTTTTATATTTAGCAAATTTTCCTCACAAAGGGCCCTGTCAGTTTCCACTGTCACCAGCATCCTGGGAGTGACCACGTGTCCCCCTCACCAGCCCCAGATCTGACCACACCGTAGGACTTCCAGCAGCTGGAAATAGGTTTATCTTATCACATGTCCCATGAATTCTGCTTTCGTGTGTGATTTCAGAAAAGGACGTCAAATTCAAGAAGCTCAGCCTGATTTCCTGTAAAAACATCATTTCTCTAATGGACGTATCCTTCCAAATTCATGGGCAGAAATAGCTGTGCTTTCCTGCGGTGCGGACCTTTCTAGAATGTGGCCTCCTTCACGGGTAGGATAGGCGTCTCCTCGGGGAACAACCCAAGATGGCCGCCCCTAGAATTGGAACCGAATCAAGAGGCCCGAACTGGCCAGTGGGGGGAAGGTTTTGAAGGGACTTGGGGATCTTGTTACCACTTTGGGGTCCCCTCTAAGAGAATAAAGGGAGTTTTTTTTATAATGTGCTTTTTCGAGCCTTCTGGTGCCCTCCCCATCTCACCCCTGCAGTTTTCATTCTTCAGAGATGCATGGTTTGTAATTAAGCCGCCTCCCTAAGAGCCCTGGATCTGTGTCCCCAGTCCCCCGGGCCAGCCCCTTGCCCCTTCGTCTCTGGAGTCCTACGAGGCACCGGGTTGAAACCCGGCTCACCTGCCTTCTTCCCTTCCTTCCTTAATGCTCTCGGCACAGACCAGCGGCAACGGGAAGCTGGAGTTCGCGGAGTTCAAAGTGTTCTGGGACAAGCTGCAGAAGTGGACAGTAAGTAACCCGGCCAGGGCCTGGCCTCTGGGGATTGCGCGAGCCTAGAGCAGGAGGGGGTTCTAAACGGTCAAGGTGCTGCCGGCCAGGAGAGGGCAGAAGGGAAGTAATTATGGTGGAATTTCCATTCCCAAGATCACGTCTCAGGCTTAGCAAAGTACCACAGCGCTGGCGCCCAAATTGAAAAGGGAAATCACAGGGACCCGCCTGCATTGAAGGCCTCACCCGACCCTGTGAGGAGTCTGTCCTCCCTCGAGGGCTGTCACTGGCTGGCGCCCCTGGGTGCCCTCTGGTTCTCAATGCCTCTGTCCTCCCTGTAGAACCTGTTCCTTCAGTTCGACGCTGACAAGTCTGGCACCATGTCCTCCTATGAGCTGCGGACCGCCCTGAAAGCCACAGGTAAAGAAAAACCTAGAAGAGACTAGAAGCCACTTGCTTCTGGTGCCCTAGAGGGTGGCCGGTCTTTAACCTGAGTTCATGCTTCTTTTTTTTTTTTTTTTTTTAATTTTTTTTAATGTTTATTTATTTTTGAGACAGAGACAGAGCATGAACGGGGGAGGGTCAGAGAGAGAGGGAGACACAGAACCCGAAGCAGGCTCCGGGCTCCGAGCTGTCGGCACAGAGCCCCACGCGGGGCTCGAACTCGCGAACCATGAGATCGTGACCTGAGCCGAACTCGGAGGCTCACCCGACTGAGCCACCCAGGCGCCCCTGAGTTCATGCTTCTTAAGAGCACAGCCCTGTCAGTGCCGGAGGCAGGCCTCGGGCTCAGGACTCGCTCCCGCACACCGGGACCCGTGTTTTAAACTGCTGTGCAATATTGGAGTCTTTCAAATGTACCCACTGGGGCTGAACTTAGCCTCACCCCCTCTCTCAGCCTCTGGCCGAGCTTCCTGGGGGCTCGTGTGGCCCTTTGGTGGCAGGCCGTGGTGCTTCCAAGCCTCTAATTGCACTTTAGGACAGTGATTATCATGGACGAGGCAGGGCACGCCGATCCCACGGTTGGGGGTCACAGATTTCCTCCGCCATCTGCCACCCTGTCCCTGGCTTTGTCACCAGCAGACTGAATCCAAACCAGATGATTCAGTCCTAACATCTACGAGCTCCCTACGCAAAGGATGGGATCCAGGGGGCGTCTCTCATCCCCCCGCAGTCCCCACCATGGCGGTCTGAGTGTCTGGGGTTGGCCGTCCTTTGCACGTAGCCGTGGCCTTGAGGCCACTGCAGCCCACAGCCCCTGCCAAGCTGCGTGGTGCTTCTCACAGAGCATGCCTCACAGACAGGCCCCCCCCGGGCCCTGCCAGAGTTTTTAATGTGGTTCCCTCCCAGGTAAACCAAACATCCAGAAACATCGTCAGCTAGTGGAGACATGCAGTGTTTGAGGACGGCGGCCCCCCGCTGGGCCTGAGAACCCCCACTTTGCGGACAGAGCGCCGGGCGCTTCCCGAAGGTGCGCCTGCCCGCGGGGCCCGGCCTTTGACGGGCTGGGGTCTCCTCGCTCTTGCCCGCAGGCTTCCAGCTGAGCGGTCGCCTCCTGCAGCTGATTGTCCTCAGGTACACAGATGAGAACCTCCAGCTGGGCTTTGATGACTTCCTCAACTGCCTGGTCCGGCTGGAGAACGCAAGCCGTGAGTGTCGTCGGGGCTGCGCCCCCTGGGCCCCCAGGAGGGGGGCCACGACCCCTAGGCTCCCTTCCAGGAGCTGGTGAGAGATTACCTGCCAGAAATCCTGGCGAGGACAGGCCACAGACGGCTGTCATCGTGTGATCTCTGCGCTGCGTGTGGTTAACTGAGGGGTGGGGGTGGGGGCGTCTTCGTGCACGACCCGTGGGTTATGGGCCCAGCACATTTCCGCTTGCTAAGAGCCATTCTCCTTGCGTGCATTCACAGTGTCCTCGTGGGAGGACAGGGCCACGGGTGGGGGTGGGGGGGGGGCTCCTGCCTCTTATCTGAGGAAGGCCCCATCTGAGGTCAAATCTATCACAGCACACAGAACCAAGGGAGTCCCTCCCCTTCTCCCTCTCCCTCCGTCCCCCTCCCTCCACCCTACCTTTGTGTCTTGTACTCAACACTGTCTTGTCCAAACACTTGTCTGAACGCTGACCCAGTTACCCCAGACAAGAGTCGTTACCTCAACAGATTATGTGCAGGGGGTCCTTAGGGCTTACGGTTTCTCGTCACACTGTCACAAAGTTGAAGCTGAAAGAAACGCATCCGAGGGCTTGTAACCCAGGACCGGGGTGGCGAAATGCACTGGCGCACAGGGCCCCGCACCCCTGAGGAGGCCCGCGCTTGGTTTAATGCTTTGACGTCGCCATCTTGAATTTTAATCATTTTTGTACAGGGGGCCCCATGTTTCCGTTTTGCGCTGGGCCCCACAGATCAGGGCCCCGTTCTGCTTGGCATTTTCTAAAGGGTGCTCGCTTAGGTGACTTCAAGGCACTCGTTAAACCAAGGCAGGGTCCGTGCTCCTCGGTTCTAGGGCGCTGGGGCTCCCCCCTCGGCTTCTTTTGTGCCACTTAGGTCACAGGTGATTCCCTGCTGAGGCCTGTCTCCACCAGGCTGTCATCCCTGGGAGGGCTGGGCTTAGTAGACAAGCAAGACACTTCTGCTGGCTGATCGTGGTGCTTTGAGAGAGGCAAGCAGGTCCTTGGCCTTGTACGCCAAGCCGGGAGGTTGCGCCTTCTGTAGGCGGTCACAAGCAGCTGGTAAGAGGTACATTTTAGGAAGGCGTCTCCCGAAAGATCGTCACTTAGTACAATTACGCAGTGGCCAAAACCAACCTAAAAATAATGAGGCTTGGTAGCTTCTCTTCTCTCAACTGCCCCTGTCCTGAGTCCCCTTGGGCCGATCCTTCCCAGCAAGGGGTGCTCAACGTGTTCTTACAACGGAGGACTATTAGGGAGAAGGTACGGTTGCCCCAACACCCTCGACTCTGGGATCCTCGTTAAATTCACCATCTGGAGACCATTTTTAAAATATCAAGGCTAGGGTTTTACCCCAGGATCATTTAAACTTTTTACTCTAGAAATTTTTACTCATACATAGGTAGAAAGAATGACAATCGGTCCCCATGTGCCCTGCACCAGTGTTTCCAAACTTTGCCACCCACTACAAAGCCCCTCCCCGCCCCCGGGGAAGGGCTAGCATTTTTTGATGACCTGGGAGTGTGGGGGCGGGGGGGGGGGGGGGGGGGGACGGGCACAATAGGAGAAGGGGATTAAAAGAAAAAATAATGTTTTGTGATGACCAGGCTGCCCGGGAGGCCAACTGAATAGAATCCGGGGGGTGACACACAGTGTCAGTATTTATAAAAATTCCCCCAGGGAGTTCTAGGGCCTTATACCAGCTTCAGCAACGATCGTTCTGCTGATCTTTCAGACGTCCTTCTAACGCATCCTTTTTTCCTGAATTATTTAATAACAGACCTCAGAAATTGAGTCCCTTCCCCTGTCGATATCTCTGACAGGTAGGCTCTCAGCGAGCCCTCAACCTCATCTAAGACCTGGCCCCTGCTCAACTTCCGCAGGCCGTCTTTCCACGTTGGCTTGCCGGTCTCGGGATGTACCCAACTGCATTGGGCTGTCGGGCCCTGTCTGTTTTGTTCTAGGACAGCCACCCTTCCCCCCTTTTGCTGTATTTCTCAAGTTCCCGGGTGACTCTCAGGGGAAGCCGGGGTTGAGTGGCTCGGCCACTTTGACTAAGATGGGGAGTCTGAGGCCCAGAGAGGAAAGTAACCCCCAGGTTACTCGGCGCGTTAGCCATGGCGCTTAGAGGGCTCTCTGTCCTACCTTTGCTCCTATGTGTGGGAGCAGCTGGGGGCTCATGTTCTTGTAAGGGGCTCATGGAGGCTGAACGGCTCTCAAGACTCAGGCAAAACTTTACGTACGTGTGTTCTTTCTCTGGGAAGGAGGTCCATAGATTGCAGGGGATCGGTAGCTCCCCAAAAAGTTAGCATAGGGGAGATGTTTGGGGCCCGGGAGCTGGCCGGCTGACTGGCACATTGTAGATGACAACAGGTGCCACCCAATGGTAAGGCCACCAGCTCCGCCATCCCAGGAATTCAAGAGCCTCCCCCAGGCGCGAGAGATCCCCGCGGAGTCAGCCTGAGTCTGGCCTGCTGTTCTAGAAGACCCGTGCTCACCACCAGATGGAGCAGTTCCTCCACCAGCAGCCCGGCAGGCCCCAAGGTCACAGGAAATCCTTGAACCTGTTGAAGCAACCGTCCCCACAATGATGCCTTTCTCATGTCTCTCCCCGTTAGGGGTGTTCCAGGCGCTCAGTACAAAGAACAAGGAGTTCATTCATCTCAACATAAACGAGGTAGGAACCGGCCAGCGCGAGGCAGAGCCCATGCTGTGTAAACGTTTGCTGAATGCGCGACTGAATGTGAAGTTTACACTGAGCCACGGGGGCAGTGACAACAGTAAACTTGCTAATATGTTTAGGGACCCGTCGGTTAGCAGTCCATGCGATCATTGCCATAGCCCTGGGAGCTAAGGATTCATAGCATCCCCGTTTTGCAGAAGTGGAAACTGAGGCATAAAGAGCTTAATCACCTGAACAGAGTGAGCCAGCAAACCTTGACTTCTTCTCTGCCTTCTGCCATACGGGTTCCTCAGCCTGTCTGCCTTCCAGCCTCCAATTTGTTCACTCCCCTTGCTCACGCTGTCCTGCGGGTCTCATGATTCTATGCACACGCGCGCACACACCTCAGAAACCCTGAGAAGGACACAGCTTGTGCCAGTGACAGGGGCTGACCACAGCCAAAGCGATGGAGGGCAGAACACGGATCAGAGTTTCAGAGGCTCGGAAGGGGCGCCCCAGGTGTAGACAGTCCTCTCCCCGCTGCCCAGAGCGTGGTCTGCCGACCCGCAGCGTGGGCATTACCGAGAAATGCAGAGGACCAAGCCCCACCCCCGACCTGCCGAGTCAGATCTTGTTTTAGGAGGATCCCCAGGGATTCCTACATGTACTAAGGTTTGCGAGTGCTGGCTGGTCATCCTCCTGCCCCAAGGCAGGGAGGGAGAAAATTATGGAGCGCTTTCCTCCAATGGTTCCCACGATTTTTATTTCCCGTTATTTTCCTTTCTCTCCCCGTGTCTTCCGCTCCAGCTCTGCCTTCCCTTGAACTTAACAGTAGCAGAGGAGGCAGCCTGTGTCTCCTTCCCATCCTTGGGCCCTTTCCCTCCCCTCCCTCTTTCACATTCACACCGGAGACACCCGGCTCCTTTCCAAATTCAACGGCAACTTTGGATTTGGGTTGCATTTTACTGACTATCAAGATGGAGAGGTTGATGGCCGTGTGGGCCGTGCTTTGACGCATTCACCTGCCCTGTGCCTCAGTGTCACCATCTGCAGAGAGATCAAGGCCTCAGCCTGAGGATTCCAAAGAAAGATGTGCATACTCACCCTGTGCGTATCACACAAGAGGGACTCCTAGACAGATTTCTCAGTTTCGTCAGGGTTTGGCCTCTGCTAAGCCAGGGACACTTTCCGCCTGTCCCCAGTGCGGGAGGGAGAGTGGGCAGGTGTGGTACTCAATACCCTCTTAGCCAAAGGCCTCAAAGCCAAAGGCCACCAGAAGCATGATAGAAGCATCCCACTGCCTCAGCGTCAAGGCGTCATTTCCAAACCGAGCGACCACAGGTGTGGGGGCTGGAACGAGCTCTCTCTCCTGTCTGCCCTCCCCTCTGCAGACCCAAGCCATCTCGTGTAAGTTCCTGCCCCCGGCCCCTGTTGTTCACCTCCAAGACAACAGGGAGATGTCGAAGATCTTTGAGTCTTCTCCCTCTCTCTCCCTTCAAGCCCATCATCCTCAACTCCAGCGGCACATTAGCATCACCTGGGGGAGATTTCAAAACCCCAGTGGCCTGGCCATGACCCAGACCAAATAAGTCCAAATCTCTCGGGGTGGGGCACAAGCATTGATACATTTTCTTAGAGGGTGGGGGAGGGAGAGAGAGAGAGAGGATGGGAGAGGGGCAGAGGGAGAGGGAGACAGAATCTCAAGTAGGCTCTACACTCAGCACGGAGCCTGAGGTGGGGCTCGATCCCAGAGCCCTAGGACCATGAGATGCTTAACCGACCGAGCCACCCAGACATGCCCAAGCATTGATATTTTTTAAATTCCCCGATGAGTCCAATATACGGCCAAGTTCAAGAGCCACAATTGGGATCCCCCCTCCCATCCACCTAGGTAACGATGGATCCTTGCCCTGCCGGGTTGGCCCCACCCACAGTTACTCTGCTAACAGAGCCTGTGCGTCATCCTTCACCAAGCCGCCTTCCCTGACCCTGGCCTCGGCACGTGCTTGCCCAGGAAGAGGGGCAGAGAGGAGAGAAAACAACGTCCCACACAAGCACGGTCCCCCACGTCACCATGCTGTGATAGGAAAGCTGGGCTGGGGGGCGGGGAGGCAGAGGCAGGATGGAGGAAATGAGAATTGCATGCAACTTCTCCACCAGCTCACTTGTAAAGAGCCCGGATGCTGAGCCCGCAGCCTCCACATGATGGAGGACCACCTGTGTCCTCACCTCGAGGGGGGCCCTCGTCCAAGAGGAAACGGCTGAGGAGCCTCAGGAAGGCTGTCTGCTTTGCCAGGAGAAAGCACACTTCCCTCTCTCTCTCACCGTCTGCACTTGACTTGAGCCAATTCAGAACTCAGGACCTCTGGGAAAACAAAGTGCTGAGGATTCTTTTTTTTTTTTTTTTTAATATTTCATGTCGAAGCAGAAGTCCATACTCGCAGGCAAGGCAATCGCATAGCAGAGTTGCCATGGACTCAACAAGCCAGTGCTGGCGGGGACCTAGAGGGATAACCAGCCCTTCTCTTTCTTTCTCCTTTTTGTTCCCAGTTCATCAAGCTGACAATGAACATCTGAGGCTTCCCTGGCAAGGACGCACTCTGTCCGGCTGAGTCTTGACTTCTGGACCACGAACTTCAGAACGTTTCTTGGTGTAGAGCTCTCCTCTCATGACCCAACCTTCTCCTCCCCCTGCCCCACCATCTTGATCTTGGAAGAATGAAATGGACACAGCTCTGACCTCGGATTTTATGCTATTTCTCTGTACAATCACTTCCCGAAGATGGCTGGTGCCTTACCTTCAGGTTCAGGCATTCCCCCTTCCTTCTCCGAACCTCTTCCCACTACTAATTATCCCAAGTGTAACTTGGTGCATAGAACCCTGGCTTCAACGGAGCATCCATCATTATACTCAAACATCCGACACAGGACAACGTTTTGGTTTTTGTTTTGTTTTGTTTTGTTTTCTTTTTAAGCTTATTTATTTTGAGAGAGAGAATGTGTGCGCATGCACGAGTGGGGAAGGGGCAGAGAGAAAAGGGAGAGCAGGCTCCACCCTGTCAGTGCAGAGCCTGATGCGGGGCTTGAACTCACAAACCCTGAGATCATGACCTGAGCCGAAATCGAGAGTCAGACACTTAACCAACTGAGCCACCCAGGCGCCACAGGACAATGTTTTTGTAAGTACGTTGGGGCCTGAGATGAGAAGGGAAAGGTGTGATGTCATAATTAAGCATTTTCTTCATCCTAGGTGTGTTTGCTTACTGGGGGCAAACATCAGGGAATTCCGGATGCTTACTTGTAGGAGCGAACAACACGAAAATCTCGATTTCCTCCTCCAAGAGGTGGTAACTAATTCTCCATCCAGTCCAGACACTCTTTGTGTCTAAAGCTTTTGGGTCAGAAACGCCAAAGGCAATGTTATTTCTTCTCAGGAGTCCAGATTCAGGTCAGACTGGATTGCATTCATTTCCACCATGATGGGGGAAGAACAGAGTGGAGAAGCCTTGTTTTAGCTCCCTGACCCTGCATACGAAAATCCCACCAAACTGGATCATGGAAAATAACATGATAAGATGTTGCCTCGGTAAATGCTAGGTCTCGCTTTCTTATTTATATACCTGTGGCAGGTGAGGTGGCATGGAAAGGTGTTCAGAGAGGGAAGGAGGAAGCATGGTTGGGATGAACATGAAGGTAGAAACAAAACCTCATCGAGAGCCCTGCCCCCTGGCTGAAGGTGTCAGGGCAACACGGTCTTCTCTCTCGCTTCCCAACCCTTCCCTGAGCTCACCCAGCAATGGATGCAGGACAGGAGCGACGTGCAACAGCCATATTTTCTAGTTTCTGCACTTGATCGTTGACACATTGAGGCCTTGCTGACCCTGGGGGGACTGCCCCTCTCGGGGCTAGTCAATTCCCAGAGAGAGCAAACAACTTGCATTGACAAGCCACCCAATCCAGAGCCCACACCCCAACCATCTCCTCTATGGGGCTTTCACACTCTAGGCCTCTACCCACCCCCACCCCCAATCACCACGGGGCCAGGTGCCATACAACTAGGGGCACCCCTATGCCCCAGAGCCTGCTGAAATTACTCTGCCTCACTCATTCTTCCCATGGAAACCACAGTTGAGACTCTTGCCCATGTTTTCCTCTTGCTCCCTCCACTTCCTGAGCAACCCCGGGGGGTCTCTGTATGGTCCTACATGGCAGGGCCCCTCCTCTTGGGATCTGTGAGTATAACAAGTTACCTTTCAACAGCAACTGTCTCCTGATCTGTTGGCCTCACACCACATGATGACTCGACTGTGTCAGGAGAAATGAACAGCACTACAAATGGTATCTGTGGGCAAAGATAGAAGACTATACATATATGTTTTCTCTTTTCTCTTAATTTTGTTAAAAGACGTAAGATTATATAAAACGATAATTGTAACACTATATCCTTGGGTTTATAGCATTCTTGGAGATATAATAATTACACAAAAGAAAGGGAGGAAATTGAGATATATTGAAACAATATTGCTATATTTTACTGAAATTAAGCAAGTATTAACCCGAGGTAGATGGTATAAGTTATATGCATATCTTAATCTGTAAAGCAACCTCTAAGAAAATAACAAAAATGAAGTAAAGCAACAGAGGAATTGAAATGGCATACCTAGAAAAAAGTTGTTTAGCACAAAAGCAGTAAGGGGGAACACATTTTAAAAATGAGGAATAGAAAACAAAATGGCAGACCGAAATCCAACCACATCAATAATCATATTAAATGTAAATGGATAAACACTATAATCAAAAGGCAGTGATTATCAGAATGGATTAAAAAAAAATAAGATTCAATGGCTACTGTCTACATGAGACACACTTCACACAAAAAGACACAAATAGAAGTAAAATGATGAGGAAGGTATACCAGGCCAATGGTAGCCATAAGAGACCCAGAGTGATTATATTACTATCAAACAAAATTAACTTCCAGAAAAAAGTATTTCTAAAGACAAGGAAGGATATTGCATGATCATAAAGTGTGAATACATTAGGAATATATAACAATTATAAACGTAACACTACCTAACAGTAGAGCCTCAAAATTTATGAAGCAAAAATGCATAGAATTGAAAGAACAGACAGTCTAACAATTAGATATTTCAATATCCCACTTCAGTGGGATTGATAGAACAGCTAGACAGAAAATCAGCAAAGATGCAGACACTTTAATAACACTACCAAGCAACTTGACTAATAGACATTTTAGAGCACTCTATCTAAAATAAATACACATTTTTTCAGAAGCAGATGGAACATTCTCCAGGTTACATCATATACTAGGCAATCAAACAAGTTTCAATGCATGTAGGTAATACTCCATACTAAGAGAATAAAGGACAAAAGCTTCATGATCATCTTAACATTTGCAGAAAAATCTCCAACAAAAGCCAACATCATTCATGATCAAAACTCTTGAAAGACTGAGAGAAAAAGGAAACGTTCTCAACTTTATAAAAGGCAGTTAAAAGAAACCCACAACTGTCATACTTACTGGTAAGAGCCATGGTAAAAGACTGAATCCTTTCCCCCAAAGATCAGGAATAAGGCAAAGATATCAGTGCTCACCATTTCTGTTCAACACTACACTAGAGGCTCTACCCAGTGTAACAGAGGCAAGAAAAAGCCATTAAATGCAAACAGACTGTAAAGGAAGGAGTAAACCTATTGACAGATTCATAGATGACCTGAATCTGTGCACAACAAAAACTCCTGAATATTGTGCATAAAATCTACCTAAAGAACAAAGTAAGAATACTTACTCTGCTTGATTTCAAAACTTAGTATGAGCTATAGTAATCAATAGAGTATGGTTTTGGCTTAAAGACAAACATGCAGATAAATTGAGCAGAAGTCAGGAAATAAATCCCTCCATTTATAGTCGACTGATTTTTTACAAAGGTGCCAAATCAATTCCATGGAGGAAAGGATAGTCTTTTCAACAAATGGGACTGGGATGATTGAATATCCATATAGCTATATACAAAAACAAAACCAGTTAGACTGTCATGTCATACCATATACAGAAATCGACTCAAAATGTGTCATACCTAAATGTAAGAACTAAAATGATCAATCTTTTAAAACAAAACATAGGAGGGGGCGCCTGGGTGGCGCAGTCGGTTAAGCGTCCGACTTCAGCCAGGTCACGATCTCGTGGTCCGTGAGTTCGAGCCCCGCGTCAGGCTCTGGGCTGATGGCTCGGAGCCTGGAACCTGTTTCCGATTCTGTGTCTCCCTCTCTCTCTGCCCCTCCCCCGTTCATGCTCTGTCTCTCTCTGTCCCAAAAATAAATAAAAAACGTTGAAAAATAAATAAATAAAACAAAACATAGGAGTCATTCTTTGTGATCTTAAATTAGGCAAAGATTTCTTAGATATGGCACCAAAAGCACAATTCATAAAAGAAAACTTTGGTAAATTAGACTTCATCGGAATTAAAATGTTTGCTTTTCAAAAGACACCATTATAATAATAAAAAGAAAAGCCACAAACTGGAAGAAAACATTTGCAAATCAGACGTCTGACAAATGATTCGTTTCCAGAATATGTAAGGAACTACAACTCAATAGGGAAACAAACAACCTGACTTTCTAATTTTTTTAAATATTTCTTTCTTTTTGAGAGAGGGTGGGGGAGGGGCAGAGAAGGGGGCACAGAATCCGAAGCAGGCTCCAGGCTCTGAGCTGTCAGCACAGAGCCCGATAAGAGGCTCAAACTCATGAACAGTGAGATCGTGACCTGAGCTGACATTGGATGCTTAACCAACTGGGCCACCCAGGTGCCCTCCCCTTTTTAAAAAAAAATTTTTTAATGTAAACAACCCAATTTTCTAAATGGGCTAAGATTTCACTAGACCTTTCTCTGAAGAAGATACGCCAATGGAAATAAGCACATGAAAAGATGCTGAATGTCACCAGTCATTAATGAAATGCACACATTGTCACATTGAAGCCATAGTGGGATACCACACAGACCCACTGGAATGGTTATCATGAAAAAGACTGACAACACCCAGGGCTGGTGAAGATGTATAGAAACTGCAACCCTCATCCATTGCTGGGGGGAAAGTAATGTACCATTACTTGAAAAACGGTTGGGTTTCCTTTAAAAGTTAAACACATACTTACCATGTCCATCAGCAAATCCACTCTCAATGACCTACCTAAGAGAAATGAAAATACATGATACACACACAAGACTTGTATATGATGCTCGGTAGAAGGTTTACTTATAAAGCCGGAAAGAAAAATGAACCCAACACATCACTGGGGAATAGCTTAACAAAATTCATCACAATGAAATGTAAATATTGTAAAATAAACTGTTGATATATGCTTTTTCAATTTCGCATGTGCATAAAACTCTTTTGAAAGGCAAACCCCTAGAGACAAAAAACAGATCTGCAGTCGCCGGGGGGCTAGAAACAGAAGTGAGGATTCACCTAGAAACGGAAGTGAGGATTCACGGAATAGCATGAGAACAATGTGGGGTGATGGAAATATTCTAAAATTGGATCGTGGCGATGGTTGTGAAACTCTATACATTTACTAAGGAGCATTTGTTTGTATTCTTACAGTGGGTGTGTTTTGTGATGTTTAAATTATACCTCAAGAGGGGCGCCTGGGTGGCCCAGGTCATTCAGCGTCTGACTCTTGATTTCAGATCAGATCATGATACCAGAGACGTGGGATCGAGCCCCGAGTCAGGCTCCACACTGTTTGTGGACCCTGCTTAAGATTCTCTCTCTCTGCCTCTACCCCTCCCCTGCTCGCATGTGCGCGCATGGTCTCTCACTCTCTTTATATATATATAAATAATAAATAGTAAAATAATAAATAAATAAATAAATAAATAAATACCTCGATAAAGCCTTTAGTAAAAAGTACATGATCTGTGAGACCAGAGAGAGACCTGAGAGAGAGCATAAGCAGATAAATAATATTGAATTAATTACCATCGACCTTAGTGACTGGTTTCTGTTAATTCAGTCAAAATGATGATGCGTGTTCGTGTTTTTTTCTTAGTTTCAAGAATACTTGCTTTCACTCATCTTTGATGGGACAAGAGTTCTTAGGGCGGTAGCCATCAATTTCACAAAACACAGTTTGAGCTGAGTTTGAGTACATTTAAGTAGGCTAATCTGTCCGTTAATTTCCAACTTTTTAATAGTAGAGACATCAGCTTGGTTGAGTGAAATATGTATATTTCTAGACAGGTCCCCACTCCTTCCCTGACTGTGAGGGTGATACCCCAAATCATTAACAACCACATGGACATTTGCTTGGACCCCCGTGTTCAGTGGATTCAGCTTCAGATTGCTCATCTGAACCTTGGACAAGACATTTTAATTACTGTATGGAGAGTGTGTTTCTTAACCTCCAATGCCAGCTGATTTATTACCTGGGGAAGACCAGTGACGGCAAGAGGCCCACCCGACTTCTCATCCAGGGTCGGGGATGAATGAGACCTAGTCTTTGAATGACAATGAAAGACAAAAATCAGGTTGCTTTCTGGGGCACCTGGGTAGTTCAGTCAGTCAAGCGTCTGACGCTTGATTTCGGCTCAGGTCATGATCTCACGGTTCGTGAGTTCGAGCCCCGCGTCAGGCTCTGTGCCGATAGCGTGATTCTCTCTCCTCTCTCTCTGCCCCTCCCCCTGCTCACACACTCTCTCTCAAAAATAAATGAATTCATTTAAAGAAAGAAAGAAGATTGTTTTCTGATTTCACCCTACTCATTCAAAATATCAAGTCATACTTTACAAAGAGCTCATTTAATACTCAGGCAACCCTACACATTTGGTTTTCTCATCCTGGTGAAACAGATTTTTAAACAACCCAAACCGGGCAGCTGAGAGTGATGAACACAATCCTGACTGCTCCCTGTTTGAGCAGAAGCTGAATAAAGATATTCAAGTCCTGGCTGGAGGAAGTGGAGTCCTTCTCAACCTTGAGATTCTATCATGCTATCAAGTAACCTGAAAATTATTCTTATAATAGTATAAATGACTAATGACACTTAAAAGGTATTATCATCTTGGGGCACCTGGGTGGTTCGGTCGGTTAAGCGTCCCGCTCTTGGTTTCAGCTCAGGTCATCCATTATTCATGGCTCGTGAGTTCGAGCCCCATATCAGGCTCCGTGCTGACAGTGCAGAGCCTGTTTGGTATTCTCTCTCTCTCTCTCTCTCTCTCTCAAAAATAAATAAGTAAACTTGTAAAGCAAGTATTGACATTTTGAAGCACCATGAGAGCTTTGAGCTTAAGGAGTGATGTTCCTCGGTGAGACTTCAGGTCCAGAGAGGAGGGTACATATTATCATGCAGCGAGGACTTCCTCCCCTGCGTGTGAGCAGCTGCCTGCTGACCTGGGCCAGCTTTGCACACGAAGGGTGGCTGTGCCCCGAGTATTTTAACTCTGCTGGATGCAAAGTCTACAACGGCCGATGGACTGAAATTCCTGTACATGACAGCAGTGTTTGATGCGTTGTAAGCCCTCAATAAAGGACAACGTAAGGGGGGGGCGGGTTCTCTAAATAAAGACGTGCATGGGCTCTGAGGGAGACCTCAGAGAGCAGAGCTGACCTACCTCCCCACTGTCTCTGCTCACAGGGCTGCCCGCACCCCCCTCCCCCCCAGCCCTGACATCAGTTGCAGCCCTGTGGTCACATGCAAAGAGCTGCACGCAACCCAGAGAGTGAAAATCTTTTCCCATAGATCCTTAGACCAAACCCCTCAGACCCTACCGGGAGGGAGCTGCGGGCCAGAGACACCTATATCTGAAACGCTCCAGGCTCTTCTCTGCCCTGCCCTGTGTGGAGCCACGCAGTGCCCTGAGGTGCCGGGGCTTCAGAAAGTACCAGAGCAGGATGCCGACTGGCACAAGTCCTGGGGTCAGTGGTGCCAGCTCGACTCAGTACTCCGGATCATTCATGGTAACAAAGCACCATTCTACGGCCAGCCAAGACGGCCTGCCAAGTGCCAGTGTGGGGGCTGTGGGGGCACCACAGCTGTGAATCAGCAGGAGGCTGTGCTTGCCACTGATGCTCGCCTGGGGCACTTTCCCAGCCCCGCAGTGCCTTTCTGGAAGGGGACAAAGAGCCGAGAGGACAAGAGAGGGAGAGGGAGCGCGTGAGAGAAATACAGATAGGGGAGAGAGACTTAGAGACTCTTCCGCCATCCCTGAATGGTGGCCCTGGATGGAAGAACACAGCCCAGTGATGTTCTCAAGGAGGAGCTCTCTCTGTGCACCACCAATAGAACTCCGCCAGGAGGGAAATCGCTCTTTCCAGGGGCAGGCCGCTGAACCACGTGGAACAAATGTAGGATCATGTGACGCAGTGGCATTGGATTTAAAGTCTGGAGACCTGTATTCTAGTCTGCAGTTCACCTCCAGCTAGCTGTGTGATTCTAACCCTATCACTCAGCTTCTCTGGGCTGCCTTGCCCTGTGCAATTATGTGATTCCTTCTCTAAATCTGGGGCTTTGAAGGCAAGTCACATGTGGCTCAGTCCTGGTCCAATGGGGTGGATGGAGAGGCCGGTAGGATGCAGATGAGATGGGGCCGGTCAGCCTGAGACTTCACTGATCTGATTTTCCGACAAAGCCCAGCGTTCGGAGAAGAAGGAGACCGTCCAGAGGAGTCTCTCCGGGCCCCATCAGGACCTGGCTTCTAGGAAGTTGCCTGTCCTCCTCCTTCCTTTCAGCATGTCAACATGCTCCTCTGTCTTCCAAACTCATCAGAAGCCAACCATCCATACGATTTAGCTTCCTCTGTCGGCCCTCGCAGTTGACCTTCTAGGTTCTACAAAGACAGTCGGCCACCCAGAAGGTCTCCCCTGTGCTCACTTCTCAACACACTGCTGGAAGGAGTTTCCTCCTCCCACCACTGTGCTGGCACTTGTGCTGGGACAGCGCCAGCCCTGGGGACACCGGGGTCTTTCTCCTGTGGGAGGTCTCTGCAGCACCGGAGGCTCCCGGCCATGCCTCTTTTATGAACCCACTCCTTCGCTCTGGGCACGGTTACCCTCTGGCTTTCCCCTGCCTTCCCGGCCACCCTTGCCAGTCCCACGTCCGTGCTCTTCTCCTCTGTTTGGACTTGAACATTGGCGTCTTTGGCACTCAGTACTTTCATCCCACTCTGCACACACCTCATGTTGTGTGCTCGTGGATCCGTCATCATTTCTGCACCCGGCCCCGTGTCCCCTTCCTGGCCTCTCCTGAGCTCCTCGACAGCACACTGCAGAGGAGAATCGTGTCTGCGTGTGCCCCCACCCAGCTCCCAACTATGACAGGTGCTCTGTGACCCTCCTGCTTCAAATACAGTCAGGCCTCCTCCTTGCTCCCGGGAAAACGCCCAGAACTCAGTAGGGCCCTGCTCACCTCTCAGCGTGTTCTCGGGATGCAGCCCGGAGCCGGGTTACTGTCCTCTCACTTGGAACCATCCCCTAGCCTAGCTGGGTCACAGTACTGCCTCTACTGTGCGTGTGCTCCTGCCCACTGTGGGTGTCCCCTGTAGACCAGGAATGACCTACCGGCGGGGACGGGGTCAAGTCCTACCCACCTCTGTGTTCCCCAAGTGCCCAGCACAGCTTCTGGCCCACGTTCATGTTTGGGCCTTCTGTCTCTAACGCATGTGGACCACAAGCAGGGAGGAAAGGAAATCGGACCCAAGATACGTGCTCCTTAGATCCCTTTGCTCGGTCACAATAGGCTTAGCTTTTGTGGATACACAAAGGGCGTCCTGAGCATCTGTCTGTTAGCACGCGATACCAGCTCTCTTTGCTCAAAGAGCATGCACGGTGTTCTGCTCCAAGGGGTGGCAGGATGCCTTCCAGATACAAGAAACTTTGAGCGCACAGGGTGGCCTTTGCTGAAGCAAGGAGCACGATGGTGAAAACCGTTGATAGAAAACAGATGCCAGTCCCTTTTTCTAAATAAAAGGGTCATCGTGCCGTCCACGGAACGTGCATGCTGTGTTCAATAATTACAAGTTTTTAAAAATTACCCTCTCCGAGCAGCATTCAGTTGCTTGGTTGAAAGTCCCGGGCAAAGTCAGAAAAGAGTCCCACAGAAACCTTGTCCCATGTTTATCTCTATTCTTGCATTTGGTAGAAATATATAAAAGTCAGTCTGTTTTTTGCAAAGCCGGTATTTCTTTTGCCAGTAGCTGGCCACTGTATCTGCAGAAACAGAACGTCCTTGAGCCAGAAGCACAGGGACATATGTCGCCGTGGATGGCATCATTATCACAGGGCGTTACGCACAATAATAATTCATGGGGCTCTTGCCGAGCTGTTCCAAGGCTTCTTATAAGCCTTGACATTTCTAAAACCCATTCCAAAATTTGATTTATTTATTTATTTTTAAATGTTTTATTTATTTTTGAGAGAGAGAGCATGAGCAGGGGAGGGGCAGAGAGAGAAGGAGAGGGAGACAGGATCTGAAGCGGGCTCTGCGCTGACAACAGTGAGTCCGACGTGGGGCTCGAACTCACCAACAATGAGAGCATAACCTGAGCTGAAGTCCGATGTCCCACAATCCCAGACGCCCCCTATCCCAATATTTTTAGGGGTTCCGGGGTGGCTCAGCCAGTTGGGCGTCTGACTTCAGCTCAGGTCACAGTCTCACGGTTCATGAGTTTGAGCCCCACATCGGGCTGTCTGCTGTCATCTCGGGGCCTGCTTGGGATCCTGTCTCTCCCTCTCTCTGTGCCCCTCCCCCCTCTCAAAAATAAATAAACATTTAAAAGAAAAACCGTTAGGGGTGCCTGTGTGACTCAGTCGGTTAAGTATCTGACTTCGACTCAGGTCATGGTCTCACAGTTTGTGGGTTTGAACCCCGCGTCGGGCTCTGTGCTGATGGCTCAGAGCCTGGAGCCTGCTTCAGATTCTGTGTCTCCTGCTCTCTCTGACCCTCCCCTGCTTGTGCTCAGTCTCTTTCTCTCTCTCTCTCAAAAACAAACATTAAAAAAAAATTCTTTTAAAGAAAAGAAAAACTGCTAGTTAAAAAAAAAAAGAAAGAAATGAAATCTTAAGGTGCTGAGGGAGAAAGGGGAAAACAGATACTGAGTGTCAAAACAAAAACCAAGTTTGTCTCCCAACAGCTGTTTGTCACTATAACATACTTCCTCCTCCTTTCTCAGGAATTTTGTGTGCTAGGCCTGAGAAATCATGAACCAAAAAAACCTCACTTATTCTTCTCAATGATAGCAGCATATCTTAAAGCAAAATGGACCCTCATAAAAGCATAAATAAATAAATACACTTATCACTCAATAAAAGATACGGAGTAACATCTAAGGTGGGTGACAGCCAAAATGAAACGCAGGAGAAGGTCCTAATTGCCTTGTTATTCGTGAATGAGCTGCCTTGATCATTCTATCCGAGGGGTTGTTTTCTCCCATAAAATTCAGAAATAAAATTCTAGCGTTTCCATAAGTGGACAGAAACGGAAGGAGAGAATTGCGGGAATGGTGGCCTCCCCAAGTCAGGAAACCTCCAGTGGCCCCCTGCAGTCTTAGCGCGAGCTGACCCGAGAGATGAAGGTCAAGGGAGCAAACAGCTCTAGGACGATATCAAAGGGTCGCATTGCCTGCTACTAAGGACACGGAGGCCCTGGTTTGACTCAGCCTCAGTATAAACTCAGAGCCAGGATCCACAGGAGGTAGAATTACCCCTAGAAACTAATGAGAAACATGTTTCCATAAGTCTCGATGGAGATACACGGATTTCGAACTGTGCCCGACCATAGACCACAGGCAGAGTGAAAGAGGTACTTAGGTCCAGGGCAGGATGACCCGGCGCCCACGGGATGACTCTCAGACATCTGGGCAAAAGCCTTCCGCAACCAGAGGGTCAAGTAACAGGACAGGCCGCCAAGGCCCCCTTCTGACAGAGTCCACGGGCCACACAGGTGGGGAACGGAGGGTAATCCATACCGCGAATGAGGCTGAACACAATCACCCCAACTCTCATCATCCAGATAAAAATACCGTAGCCATTCGACACTAACTCCCCATTTCCCTGTCTCTATGAATCTGCCTATTCCAGGGACCTCCAATAAGTAGAATAATGCAAGTTTTGTCCTTTTGTATCTGGCTCATTTCACTTAGCATTACGTTTGCAAGGTTCTTCCAAGCTGTAGCACATGTCAGCATTTCTTTCCTTTTTGCGGCTCAGTGTTTCGTAGTTACGTATACAGCACATGTTGTTTTTCCAACCTTCTGTTGACAGAGATTTGGGTGTTTCTGCATTTTGGCTATTGGAAACAATGCCACTTGCTACGAATGTGCATGTGCGACAAATGTCTGATTGAACCTCTTCCTTCGATTCTTTTGGGGTATATACCTAGAAGTGGAATTGTTGGGTCACATGGTAATTCTATGCTTAGGTTTGGTTTTTTTTTTAATTTTTAAATGTTCATTTGTGAGAGAGAGAAAGACAGAGCACAAGTTGGAGAGGGGCAGAGAGAGAAGGAGACACAGAATCCGAAGCAGGCTCCAGGTTCTGAGCTGTCAGCACAGAGCCCGACGGGGGGCTCGAACTCACAAACCACCAGACCATGACCTGAGCGGAAGTCAGACCCTTAACCGGCTGAGCCACCCAGGCGCCCCTATGCTTAATTTTTTTGAGGGACAGCTAAGTTATTTTCCATTGTGCCTTCACCGTTTTATATGCCACAAGCGTTCCAATTTCCCCACATCCTCACCAACCCTTGTAATTTTCCTTTTTTTTTTTTTTGATAATAGCTATTTTATTTGATGTGGAGTAGTATCTTATCATGGTCTTGATTTACATTTTCCTAATGACTAATTATGTTGAGCATCTTCTTTTGAGAAATGTCTATTCAAGTCCTTTCCTATTTTTTGAATTGGGTTGTTTAGATTTTATTCTTCAGCTGGAGAAGTTATTATTCTAGATGTTAATTCCTTATCAAATATATGATTTGCAAACATATCCTCTCATTCTGTGGCTTGTCTTTTCCTTCTCCAGACAGCATGCTTTGATGAAACAAAGTTTTAACTTTTGATGAAGTCAAATGTATGTTTTTTTTTCTTTTGTTGCCTGAGCTTTTGATGGCATAACCAAGAGGTCAAGCCAAAACCAGTGTCGTGAAGATTTTCCCCTGTTTTCTACTAGGAGTTTTTATCGTTTTAGCCATTAAGTCTAGGTCCCTAGTCCATTTTGAGTCAAACTTTGTATATGGTGTAAGGTAAAGGTCCAACTTCATTCTTCTGCTTGTGAATATCCAGTTTTCCCAGCACTGTTTGTAGAAAAGACTGTCCTTTCCCCCACTGAATGATCTTAGCATTCTTGCCAAAAATCAAGTGACCAAATATGTGACAGTTTATTTCTGGACTCTCCATTCCATACTACTGGTCTATATACATCTATCCTGAAGCCAGTCCCACATTGTTTGATCACTGTACCTCTGTAGTATGTTTTGAAACCAGGAAGTGTGAGTCCCCCAACTTTGTTCTTCTTTTTCAATAATGTGTTGGCTATCACTCTTGAAATTTCATATAAAGTTTAGGATGGGTTCTTCTATTTCTGTAAAAAAAAAAAAAAATGCCATTGGGACCTTCATAGGAACCGTGGTGGAACTGTGGATTGCTTTGGGTAGTACTGACATCTTAATTATGTTTTCTAACCCATGAACATAAGATATCTTTCCATTTATGTCTACTTTCTTACAGTAATGTTTTTTCCAGTTTTCAGTGTACAAGTCTTTGGCCTCCTTGGCTAAATTGATCCCTAAGTATTTTATTCTTTTTGATACTATCATAAATGGAATTATGTTTTTTTTTTATTTCCTTTTGGGGTTGTCCATTGCTAGTGTGTAGGAATACAACAGATTTTTACGTGTCGATTTTTGTTGTGTCCTACAATTTTGATGATTTCATTCATTAGTTTAACAGGGTTTTTTGTGGAATCTTTAAGGCTTTCTATGTATGAGATCAGACTCTCTGTAAAAAGAGATAATTTCACCTCTTCCTTTCCAGTGTGGGTGCTTTTTATTTCTTTTTCTTGCCTAATTGATCTGGCTAGGATTTCTAGGACTATGTTGAATAGAATTAGTGAAAGTAGGTATCCGTGTCTTATCCTGATTTTAATGGAAAAGCTTTTAGTCTTTTACCATTGACTATGGTGTTAGCTGTAGGTTTTTCATGTATGGATTTATCATATGGAGGATGTTCCCTTCTATTCCTAGTTATTGAATGTTTTTATCATTAAATCGTGTTGAATCTTGTCAAATATTTTTTCTGCATTTGAGATTACCATGTGAGGTTATTTTCTTCATTCTATTAATGTGGTGTGTCACATTAACTGGTTTTCATTTGTTGAAACATCCTTACACTCCAGGAGTATATCCCACTTGGTCATGGTGAATAATGATAATACGCCTCTGACTTTGGTTTGCAAGTATTTTGTTGAGGATTTACATATCACTATTCATCAGGGATATTGGCTTGTGGTGTCTTTGGCTTTGTATCAAGGTAATGCTGGCTTCATAAACTGAGTCAAGAAATGTTCCCTCCCTTCAAGTTTTTTGGAACAGTTTGAGAAGGATTCATGCTAAATCTTTAAATGTTTGGTAGGATTCACTAGTAAAGCCTTCTACTCCCGGGCTTTTCTTTGTTGGGAGATTTTTTTTTTATTACAAATTCAATCTCGTTAACCTGTTAGAGTTCTATTCAGATTTTCTGTTCAGGAGTCAGTTTTGATAGATTTGCATTTTTTTAATTTTTTTTTTAATGTTTATTTATTTTTGACAGAGACAGAGACAGAGACAGAATGCAAGTGGGTTAGGGGCAGAGAGAGAGGGAGACACAGAAGCAGAAGTAGGCTCCAGGCTCTGAGCTGTCAGCACGGAGCCCAACGCGGGGCTCGAACTCACGAGCTGTGAGATCATGACCTGAGCCGAAGTCGGACGCTCAACCGACTGAGCCACCCAGGCGCCCCGATAGATTGTGCATTCCTGAAAATTTGCTCATTTCAGGCAAGGTATCCAATTGTCCCCTCATGCATTTCCAACTCTAGTAATTTGAGCCTTGCAATATCTCTGATAAGAAAGCTGTTTTCATCTTTATTTTTGTTTCCTTGTATATGATGTGTCCCTATCTTCTGGCTTCTTTTAAGACTTTTTTCTTTGTCACTTATAGCAAGCAGTGAGATTATATAGATATTATTATAGATTATATACAATATGTATACATAATTGCATTGCTTGCTACAACATATATATTATGTATTTTTTAATGTGTACGTATTTATTTTTGAGAGAGAACGCCTGTGAAAGCATAAGTCGGGGAGGGGCAGAGAGCGAGGAAACAGAGAATCCCAAGCAGGCTCCGAGCTGACAGCACAGAACCCAACAGGGGGCTTGAACCCACAAACTGTGAGATCATGACCTTAGCTAAAATCAAGAGAAGGATGCTCAGCTGACTAAACCATCCAAACAAGCACCCTGCCAGCAATGTGATTGTAACGTATCTTTGTAGTTTCTTCCCACCAGCAATGTGATTATAATGTACCTTTGTAGTTTCTTTGGGTTTCTTGTGCTTAATGTGCATTGAACCTCTCGGGTCTGTGAGTTTACAGTTTTCACTGAATTTGGAGAGTGTTCAGTCTTTATTTTTTTTTTCTAATATTTTTGTCCTTTCACCCTTGAATTCTGCTTTGAGCACTTTAAGGTTTCTTGAAGTTGTCCTACAGCTTAGATGATCTATTTTTTTATTCGTCTTTTCTCTCTCTCATTGGGATAATTTCTTTTGTTATGTCTTCAAATGTACTGCTTTACCTTACAGTTTACTCTGCTATTAATCCCATCCTGTATTTTTTTTTCATCTAACCCATTGTGATTTTCATCTCTAGAAGTTCATTCTGGGTCTTTTTACATTTTCCACGCATCTACTTAGCAGGTTCCATCTTTTCTGTAACTTCCTGAGTACATGGCGTATAGTTATAACAACATTTATGTTTTTTCTACTAATTCTATTATCTGTGTCAGCTCTGGGGCAGCTTCAACGGATTGATTTCTTTCCCTCATTACAGGATGTGCTTTCCTGCTTCTTTGCGTGACTGATAATCTTTTATTGAATGCTAAACATTATGACTTTTACCTCGGTTGCTAAATATTATTGTATTCCCTATAAACACTCTGGAGGTCTGTTCAGGAGCATAGCTCTGTTACTCGAAATAAGCTTGATCCCTGTGAATCTTGGTTTTAAGCTCTATTAGCAGTTAGTTTATGGTTTATATTCCACACTCTACGGAAAACCTAGAATACAATGCTTATTTAACCTTAAGTACGTTTACAAAATCCCTTTTGCCGGGTCACATAACATAGCCACAGCTTTCTGGGATTAGGGCACGAAGACCTTTGAGGGGTTGTTATTACGCCTTACACAATTCACCTTCCCCCAGACTCGTGCAGGACCCAGGAGCCTTCCCGGGCTGGTGCACCACCGAAGGTCTCACAAAGATAGGAAACACCAGACAGGTGCTGCCTTCCCCCAGCCTCCCAGCCTCCAGATCATCCTGACCTCTGATCCAGCATGATGCCTCTCTTGCTGCTCTTACAACTGCCGGGAATGCCACGCTGCCAGAACCAGAAATGGAAGGTTCTCCCTTCCTTCTGTGCTCTGATCGTCTCCCAGGCCTCTCTCCTATTGGCAGTGCGAAATAGTTTACCGTCACCTCGCCTGGCAGCCCGCAGTCTACAGAGGTGGGGCCGGGGCTGGAGCCTCTGGCTGCACTCACCTCTCCTGCTTCCGGCCAGTGGAAGCGATGCGCAAAGAGCAGCAGGTGAAGTGTGAACAGGGAACCAGATGCGGTCATCAGTGGGCGCACCCCCCAGCCCCCGAAGCGTTGCTAAAATCTGGATGGCAGTGGGTGAGGCCTCAGGGCAGCGTGGCATCTGAAGAGGGTGCCGTTAGGCTGGCTCTGCAAGCGTTGGGGAAGCTGCAAGCCGGCTTCTGCTGCTGCCGTAGGAGGGCCCTGCGGCCCTCCGGGTGGAGAGGTGTTGCAGGGGGACGCGCACAGGGGCAGCGAGTGCGCAGGACGCAGGCAGGCGGCAGGGAGTCCCGTCTCCCCCCACCCACGGGCCCTGCAGTCTCCGTGGAGACCCCCTACTGGCACGGCCCAACTGGGAGCAGCTGGCAAAGCAGAAATGGGTTTTGCAAAGAGCCAGCCTCAGCATCGGCGAGTGTGCCCCTGAGAGATAAGCGCCTTGCAACAAACGTGCCCTGCACGCGGGTCGGGCTGCAAATGCAGAGCCGGTGCCCAACCTCTGAATGCAGTGACCATGCGGACGCCGGCCTGGGGATGCCGGTCCCCGAGTGATCCTATTACCCAGTCTTCCAGGGAACAGAGAGCCAGGGCGTGCAGGCAGAACAGACTGCCTCCACGGGGGGAGAGAGCACAGAAGTCCTCTGAGCCAGCGCGGCCCCGTGAGGAGCGCCAAAACCTCCCCTCCTTTCGCAGCGGCCCAGGGCCCGGGCTTGGTGACGGTTGCGGAGCAAGGTGGCTCCCCAAGGACCTTTCCAACTCCGAGTAAAGATGCAACTTGGGTCGTGAAGGGGGGCCCTCTGGAGAGAACATGACCAAAGGGGTCTTTGGGGAGAAACACAAACATCGACTTGTAATTCCCCATCACGGGTGGCTATGTGCACGGGGTTGTTCATCCCAAGGATGAGAGTCTTCCAGAGAGAATTTCCTACACCACACCTATTCAGGTGAACAGTCCATCACCTCAGGCCTCAGGCATCTTTTTCTAGGCCCAAAGAGTCTCCTCTGAATGGATTCTTGTCGTCTTTCCACAAACAGCAGAAGGTACCTACAGGACTGGGGCGCCTGGGTGGCTCAGTCAGTTGGGGGGTCCGACTTGGGCTCAGGTCATGATCTCACAGCTGTGGGTTCAAGCCCCATGTCGGGCTCTGCACTGACAGCTCAGGGCCTGGAGCCCGCTTCGGATTCTGTGTCTCTGTCTCTATCTCTCTGCCCCTTCCGCGTTCGTGCTCTGTCTCTCTCCCTCCCTCTCTCTCTCTCTCTCTCAAAAACAAACAAAAATATTACGAGAAAAAAAAAGTATTCACAGAATTGAATAACACCAAAAGCGAACCCTAATGTAAACTATGGACATTAGTTAATAATAATGTATCAACTCCGCTTCATCAGTCGTAACAAATGTACCACAACAATGCAAGATGTTAATAATAAGGAAAGTCAGGGGTGGAAGAGATATATGGGAACTCTCTGTACTTTCTGCTCAGTGTTTCTGTAAACATAAAATTGCTCGAAAAATAAAGTTTATTAAAACACTCAGACTATAAAAAGAACACTTCAATTGGGCGATTCCGAAGAACACTTGGGTGGGGGGAAGGGAGGGTGGATTTTGAAAAAATAGCTTTCTTGGGAAGATTTAGGGCCAATTTCCAAGAAACGGAGTCAAGGGAACTTGATTAATAATTTTTTCTCCTCTTTATAAAAGCTCACTTGCCTCAGTCGGTTAAGCATCTGACTCTTTTTTTCTAATTTTTTTAAACGTTTATTTATTATTGAGAGACAGAGAGAGACAGCATGAGCATGGGAGGAGCAGACAGAGGGAGACACAGACTCGGAAGCAGGCTCCAGGCTCCGAGCTGTCGGCACAGAGCCCGACGCGGGGCTCAAACCCACAAACTGCAAGATCACGACCTGAGCCAAAGTCAGATTCTTAACTGAGCCACCCACGCGCCCCAAGCGTCCAACTCTTGATTTCCAGCACTCAGAAGAACCCTATTAGGTCAGGTTAGTCAGATCCCTCCTTATCCTGATGGGACCTCTTAGTTCTCCATGCACTGACCTCCCCACCCTGCTCCCTGCTGTAATTTCCCGCTTTTCTCTGTTGTATTCAGAGTTGAGCCCCAAGGTTCTCCCCAACTTCAAGCTCCTATCACACTGGGCCTGCAGAAAATCTGCCTTATTGTCTTTGCCAAGTGCCACAAATAACTTTCCACGGACATCATGTCCTGCCCCCGCCCCTCCCACCCACATCAAGCCCCGCCTGGAGTGGGGGGCATCCGATCATCTGCTGCCCAGCCCTCCCCCGCAGCCGCGGCTCCTAAGTCCACAGCATGTATTTTCCAGACTAAAACTTTTCCTCAAACAAACCAAACCACAGGCACACATCGCCCAACGTATTTTTATCACCAAGGCGCTGAAAGAAATATCTGGAGATTCACTGAGGCGCATATATGAAATGGAACAATGCACATAATCCCCGTGTACGAAAGCACTTAGAAGGAAGCTGAAGGACATTATGTGCCTATTAAATAATGGAAAATGAAATGTGCACTTTAAAAATAAGCCTTTCACCAAGATAAATGAGATCACTTTCTTGGAAAGAGCTCGGCCAGGAGTGGAAAAAATCCCACCCTTCTTCACAAATGTGAGGATGTCAAAAGGCCAGAGGCCAAGGCTTCTTGTGTTCATTCACGGCGGGTGTGGGGTTGGTGCTGCTTGTCATTCTCAAGGAGGAGAAAAGACAAGCCTGGGCAATTCTGTTTCTCGGTGTCTCTCTCTGTGCCCTTTACACCTTAACTCTCTGGGCACTGCCCGCAGTCTCGCTGACCAGATAGCCCAGACAAAACCCAGTCGGTACCTCATTCCCTCACCCTATAAATCCAGATACCGTAATGTTGTCTTTGGAAGCGGGTCGAAAATCTACCCATAAAAGATTACTTATTAGCGTTTCCACAACCTTCCAGAGTAGATGTGGCTTGCCGGTCCAAGCCCGACGGAAGAGAGAAAATGGGAGCAGTCATCACAGGGAGGAGGAAAGCAAGATGGCGGACGAGTGAACATGGAAAGGGCAGGGAAATGGCATAGCTAACCAAGATGGGTAAATCGGGCCAGGGAGCCTGTTTCCATTTGGGATTTGAGGTAATTATGGCATACCAATATGAAACCAGCCTGACAGGAAGTGGGAATGAGGGAGTGGATCCTTAGTGGGAAAATTCCCACTAAGAGTTGGTCATTCAAATCTGGAAGATACCAATTTAGATAAGCCATTGACAAGTCAAGCTCTCACAAGAAAATGAGCATAAAAAGAGGACATCTGAGAGGCTAGGACCTTAAAGGAGCCTAACGTTAAGACACGGAAGGAAGGAGAAACTTTGAAGGGTAGAGAAAGAGAGAGTGAGAAGGAGACCGGCAGAGAAAAATGAGAACCGGCAGAGAAAAATGAGAACAGCGTTTTGTCGTGTGGAGGAGAGAGGGATTTGAACTGAATCCTGGTCTGTTCGAATCTAATGTCTGCTTTTCCCACCACTGCTTCCAGACAAAAATGCAACCCCTCAACTCAACCCTTCCCTCTTTTGGGGTCCAGGGTCTTCTAGAAGTGCAGAAAACCTGTGGGTCTTCAGCAAAGGAGTCTGGCTGAAGGTCTCGGGCGAGCAGTAGGAGTGAGCCAGCCATTAAGGCTCAGAGGAAACGAGGGTGCACCGTTCCCAGTCAAGAGTCACACAACCAGAAGGTGATAAGTCAGGATTCAAGATGGGTCTCTCTGAGGCCGGAGGCCAAGCTCTGTCCACAGTTT
Source organism: Panthera onca (assembly GCF_046562875.1). Classification (NCBI taxonomy): domain Eukaryota; kingdom Metazoa; phylum Chordata; class Mammalia; order Carnivora; family Felidae; genus Panthera; species Panthera onca. The sequence goes on from NC_138349.1 coordinate 71,481,706, forward strand.
TATGCTGCCAGAAGGAGAACCTTTTGAAGAGGAGACGACCACATGTTGCTAACAAGGAAGAGAGGCTTCGAGATGCGGATGAGCAGTTTGTGGTAAAAGGTGCCCCAGTGGCTTTCAAAAGTCCAGTTACGGGTGGGCAAGGGGGTGTGGAGGAAGGGTGGTTCCAGACCACAGAGTCGAGCGACTTGATGATGAGGACGTGACACCACGTCAGCGGGGGACTCAGAGTGGCGAGGGAAGCCACTTGACTCAAGATGAGAGAGGACATCTGTTTAAAAGCAGAGCATAACGAGCTCTTTGAGACCGAGATTGAGATGGGAGAACAAATTGCATTCAATCAACCACAGGTGAGGACCTCAGGGGGCCGGCCCTGTCCTAAGCGGTGGAGACAAGATGTGAATAAAATGCCATTCCTGCCCCCACGGGAGCTGGAGCCTGAGGGCCAGTGGGCGGGGCAGATGCCTCGATGGACCACGGTGACACAGACAGACCGATGCCCTCCCAGCCACATTGCGAAACGTGCTGTCTGGGGAGGGTTGCTTGCCTTGGCCCCACACTGCACCCTCCTGACCCCGTCACTAGGAACGCCTCCCCTTTGGCAATAGGACCAGTCACACGACTTGCTCTGTGTCGGCCAATGGGACCCAACTGGAGGACTGAGAGGGCTCACGCATGTGGGCTTGTTTGCTCCCACCGAAAGAACATTCTGGGCTAGCCTGAGGGTAGAGGAGAGATGCGTGGCCGGGTCACCCTGATGTCCTAATGCCACCTGACTGCAGACATGCCTGCTGGGACCCCCAAAACCCTAACCCCTACAGATCTGCGCACTAAAAAAATGCCTGTTGTTCTAAGTTACCGAATTGTGTTTTCGTGCCGTGTTTTGTGACCGTAGATAACTGATACACTATTTGAAGAGAATAAAAGGGAGCCTTGTTTTGGTTTATCCTGGGGGGGCAGGACTGACCCAAAAAAAAGTAGGGGGGGAAGGATGCAGAGTTACACAAGCAAGATCATAGGGAGACAAAAGCACATGGAGTGGACAGTGGGGCGGCCATCGGTGAGGGCAGAGCTCGGGCCTGATGCAGGCAAGCGGCCTGCCTGTGAGGGGCCTGAAGCCACTCTCACGAAGCTTGGATTTGGTCCTGTGGGGATGCGGAGAAGCCAGTCCTCCTGGGTGGGAGGGATGAACTAAGAGACTACGCGGAGGACAAGCTTTGAACAGTGTCGTCTCCGAAGGTTCCGGAATAAAGCAGCGCTCACTCCTTTTCTCTCACGGCGATGACTCCGGGCCGGGCCCTTCCCCGCTCCCTGCTACTCTGTCCTCACAGGAACAACTTAGAGCGGGCACTAGCATCACCCCTCACAGGTGAGGAAGGCAGGTCACGAAGGAGTTAGACGGCCGGCCCGCATCACATCGTAAGTGGCAGCGAGGGCGAGGGGAGGAGAGGAGAGCTGAGGCCAGGCAGCGGCCTCCCTTTTTAGAAATGCCAGAGGAAAGGCCTATGGAGGGAGAGAGCTGCAGAGGGGTGGACAGGGGACGGAGGGAGGGACTCTGAGGCGACCCGGCCGTCACGGGAAGGGAGGCGAGGCTTCCCTCCTCAAAGGAGAATAAAGGAGAGGGTCAAGGGGCCCGTGCAGCTCTGTGCAGCAGCCCAGAGGCCAGAGCAAGGGGGCCATAGGGGGAGGTTTGGGGCCCGGGGCTTTAGCAGGAGACCCCACGGCCTAGGAATTGAAAGTGGGGGTGGGATGGGGAGTACATCTCTGGGGGAGGGGCGGAAGAAGCCAGGAAATCCAGCAGAGGGCTGAGGACCTGGCAAATGAAGAGCAGGCAAACGAGAAGGTTCCACGCGGAGCTGAGCAGGTGTGGGTGACGGGGGAAGAGGCCCCTTATAAGGAGGATGCGACCAGAGGCGGCACCTGTACCAGGGGGCGGGGATGCGGCCCTGCCCGCCGTCAGCTCTGTCCAGGTCACAGGAGAGAGCGTCCTGGCAAACTCCAAGGCAAAAGTCAGGGATGATGACTCCCCGGGGTCAGGTGACCCCAGGCGTCAGGACCCTAGGGATTTGTCCCTTCAAGATCTTTCTTTGATCTTTGATCTTCAAGATCTTTCTTTACGAGATCTTTCGCCGTGTGGGAGACGAGAAAATCCACCCAAGATTTGATGACATCCATGTGGTGAGGAAGAATCCGTCCTACTTCTCCTCTGATGCCTGGCTCCCGCCCTGCCCCAGGCCCGGGCCTGGCTGGTGGAAAGGCCAGTGTCAATGACGCGGGGGTAGTTTATGGCACAGGACTCAGGAGCTTGAGGTCTGCTGGAAAAGGCTTTCTTGCCCATCTTGTCCAGGGAAAATATGGCCTCTGTCCTCGGGGACAGCTAGGTTCCAGCCGGCTGGTGAGGCCGCCCGGCGTCTGGCAGGGTATTAACCGTGAGGCCTTTGGGTGGAAAAATAAAACTCCCGACGTCTCCTGCCAGAAGGATATTCAAACTGGCAGGCCTGTCTTCAATGGGGGGCTAAGACTTGTCCGAGGAAAAACAAAACGTACAAAAAACGAGCCTGCAAGAGCGTGAATCCTGAAGCAGCAGCTCCAGGGTCCAAGGGACGGCTGGGCTGGCAGTCATGGGGACTGTGTGCTGGTTTGGCCTGGATTTCCAGAAACAGCAAGTGGGGCGGGGGGGGGGCTTTTCTCCCCAGAAGACTGGGGAACCCATAGGTGGGATCATTTGCCTCTGGAGGTTCAAATATTTCTCTTTGTTTGCTTTCACCGGCGGCCGGCCGGCCCGGAACTGAAGCCTGGCCAGGGTCTTGGCCGTGACGGGTGGGAGGCTCGAGACAAGAGAGGCCACCAGAGACTGGTTGTTCGTTTCATCCAGTTTGTGAGGCTGAGTCTCCCAGGCCCCGGGCTATCTCTGCTTATGAACCTCCGCCCTGTCCTGAGGACAGCAGGGAAAAAGACGGTTTTGTGGAGAAAACTGACAAAACCCTATCTGTGCATCCAGACGCTCGGGTGGCTTAGGGGGACAGTGAGCTATCATGGGCACCATTTTCTTCTCCACACCGGATCGCACCCTGAAGACGGGATGAGGGAGAGGGGACCTGGGGCCAGCTGCCGCCCAAGGAGACGCCCGTTGCCTGTGGCCAAGGAACAAAAGGAAATGGCTCTAACAGGAGCATCCGTGTCCAACTACTCGGGAAGAGCACGGCACTCTGGACAGTGCATTTTCTTCCACAACGCGAGGAAGAAATCTAAGTGCGATCCAATAGACCCTCCCATTCGGTTTCCCCTCAGAGTCACATCTACCACCTGGGTCCCCTCAAGAGTCACCCCCCAACCTCCCCCCCAGAGTCCCACCCCCTGGGGGCCCTTGAGAGCCCTACCTGACAGGGGCCAGACTCGGACAATACCTCTATCGATTAGAAACCCGTAGACAGCATTGAGAGCCTGTAAGTCAGGAATCTAGAATGTATGTGATGGAAAGAAACCTGGGGATCACACTGTAGAGTGGTTCTTCTATTTCGGGGTCAGGGAGCCCTCTGAGAACCTGAAAAGAACATTATGGGCCCACAAAAATATGCGCATCATTCTCGAGCTCTCAGTTTCCCCGGAGCCTCACTATGGACGGCAGGTTAAACCCCTGTCGTCTGTTTTCCTGGAGTTGGAGATAGCGGTTGAGGCACAGCTATTTGCAGAGCAGGACTCAGGATCCAGCCCAGAGCCTTCTTTTCTTTTCCCGCTGCGTCCAGTCCATCTGCCTGATGGATTTCAGGGCCTTCTGTGGCCCAGTGGTCCTTCTTTGGAGGACCGGAAACTTCTCCGGCTCTGTACTAACCTTGGCTTCATCCACACCTGCCTCGAGAACTCCTGTCGGACCCTGCCACCCCTCCCACCTTTACGGCTTGCACGAATGGTTTGAGGGAGGTCCCAAGACCCTAGGTAGGCAGCTGGGGTCACTTGGGGCTCAGACGTCAGCAGGCTCGTCCGGGAACAGCGGCCTCTCACAGGTGAGGCTTCATCTCGCCCGGGGCCATAAGGGTCCCAAGGAAGCCACCGGGAAATGGTACATCACCTACGTCAATCGCTCTTCCCTTCCACGGATGATCTCTCCAACGTATCCGAAGGTCTGCTTAGGAGCAGTGACTCACTTTCTGGCACCAACGTCCTGCTCAAGCTGAGTTCGTTTCTGAGCGCACACTTGGCCCCCAGGGAAGCCCCTTTGCGCACTCCAGGTAATGGAAGGGCAAACTGCACCCCTCTGCTCGTTCTTTCTGTCCTGCCTCGGAGATGGCACCAGCCCACCTGCCACCCTTGTGGGGACCGATGGGTGAGCAGGAGGAGGAAGCGGAGAGCTGGAGAAGCCTGCCAGCAGAGAGGCTGACACGACAGATGCTACATGCCGACACAGCCCTGGAGGCCTCAGATTCTGCAAGACTGACGGCGTCCCTGCCCCCAGGGAGCCGTCTAGGGGACACGCCGGTACAGGATGCTTTCAACTAGTAATGGGAAGGGGAACTGGCTTTGCGTACGACACGATTATCGAGACCACGGAGGCGCGGAGATTCCTCTCCATGCCGAGGCTTTACTAACGTTGAGTCCCGACAATGCGAGAATGAGTCACTTATCAGAACTGTGTTTCGGGGAAGATGGCAGGTGGCTCAGCCGAGAACGGCAGGCGGCGAGGAAAACGAGGGACACTTCAGACACCTAGCACCGGGAGCGTGTTCAACATCCATCTGCGGCTTGGGTTTGCATCTGCTACGTAAGATCAATCCAGAGACAGCGAAAACTGTGAGCAGTGATCCAAGCTAGAGAATACGGATGTCACAAAACTGCAGGGGGAGAGAGGCGCAGGGGGTTCGATCTCAGGCTGCTCTCACCACGAGCTCGCTGCTGGCGATAATGCGGGTTAAGTGGCTGCCGCTGGCTTTATGTTTTCACCCCGTCCTCACACACCTGTTATTTTACCCACATGACACGTGAGGGACCTGGAGAGCAGAAAAATTAAGTGACGCGTCCTAATAAGGAGGCACTTAGGAACCCAGATTCGTTGCCGTAGGTCACGGGAGCAATTCATAATTGCGCCCCCGACAGGGAAAATGAGCGAAGGCGTGAGGGGCTGTGGGCGAGTGGTCTGGTTCTAGAAAGCAGGTCTCTCGTGGATTAGCGCCATCTCCTAAATGGCGCTGCGTGGGCACCGGCTGGTTTGGGAAGCAGGTCCACGAGAAATCACCTTTCTGCTTGCCGCCCAGGTGGCTGCACCGTGTGCCTCAGTGTACCACCAAAGCAGACCCCAAGCTGGAGGGAGGAGAGCCAAGGCCCGGTCCCCCGGGATCGACGCTGGGCCCCCGCCCCCAGCTCTGGCAACTGCCAGGCATGGAATACGTCTCGAGGAAGAGCTGAGCAGACGGGGGGGAGGGGGGGGGGCTGGAGGGTGGGAGCCGGCGTGCTGCGGGGGGGCTCCAGCATGGCCCGAGACTGGCATCTGATACCCCCTCTGTAGAGTCAGCCCTCGGGAGTCGGGAAAATGGCACAGCAGGGAAGCCGGTCCTGCCTCGGGGAGCCTGGCCAGCAAGGTGGTGTGCAGAAGGCAGAGGAAAGTGCCCACTGGGGGCAGCCTGCAGACAGAGCTGAGTCACGCAAGGACATCGTGCCCTCTCTCAAGAGGATCCCTCGGGGATGGGCGTTGCCTCAGACACGGTGGCCAGGAGAGGGACAGGGATACGGCTAGCTGTGTAGAAGTCTCTTTTAGGCACCAAGAGGACAGCCACCCCTCTGTGCCCCTTCCCCTCCCACTGCTTCCCTGGGCCGTGAAATCAGGGCTGCTGGGTGCCGAGTGCTTACTACGTGCCAGGCATTATGTTAATAGCTTTCTCGTCCTTCCTCTCAGCGACCCCGTGAGGTCGATCTAGCAACCGTTGTATTAAAGAGGTCACGTAACCCACCAGGTCACGCAGCTGGGAAGGAGTCTCGGTCCGTGTGCCCCTTCCCCACCCAACCCTGAGCACTCAGGGGTGTGTTTGAAGCTGCGGGTTAGAGGATGTGGCTGCTCCCTGGATTGCTTACTCTGGAGCAAGCCATCCATCAACACCATCAGACGCCTCCACCAAGGGCCGTCTGGAATGGACGCTCCGGGCCCCGACATTGGCACTGCCATGGGACATGGGGGAAGGCTGAATGAGGGACCACGGCCCGAGGCCATCTCACCCAGGAGAAGGGCCGCTGACTCTTCTCCCAGACAGAGGGTGTGTCCAACCCACCAGTGTTTCAGAGACAACTCCTTCATGGAGCGCAAATGTCGTGGCCACTTATCCGTGCAGAAGCCACCTCTTGCCACCTCTGTCACAGGCTGCCCTTGGCCAGCTGCTCGGCCTCTGCCTCGCACATGCCTGGGTGGCTCAGTCGGTTAAGCGTCCGACTCTTGATCTGGGCTCAGGTCATGATCTCACAGTTCCCGAGATTGAGTCTCATGTTGGGCTCTGTGCTGACAGCACGTAGCTTGCTTAGGATTCTCTCTCTCTCTCTCTCTCTCTCTCTCTCTCTCTGCCCTTCCCTACTCACACTCTCTCTCTTCTCTCAAAATAAATAAATAAACATTAAAAAGAAAGAAAGTTGGCCTGGTAAAGATTCAAAACCCTTTGCTTATTTGCAAGCAAAGCTGTTTCATCGAGAAGCTGCTTAACCCAGGGCCAATTGGCACAATTCTTTGAGGTCAGTTTTGTTTATTTTCCTGACTCGAAATCCCAAAAGGTTGGGATGGGCCAAAGGGCAAATCTGCCCTTTGTAGGGGCCCTCTTCTCTCAAATTAATCTGACAAGTCACTGGAGCATCAGGTTGGGAGGGAGCCGATGTACAACCTTGACATTCATGGTGGACTCCCCGCTGAGGAGAGGAAGGGACGCTGGCCCAGTAGGGACAGGTCTCATGCCCAGCACGGGAACACCATTTCACTTCTCTGGGCCGGGCCTTCTCATCCTTGTGACACCCCTTCTGCACTGGAGGGTCCTGTACCTTGTCTGGTCTGAGCTTCCCAAGAACCCATGTGTGGCTACAGCAACCCCCATTTTACAGAGAAGGACACAGACGTCGTCCAAGTCACCGGGATCGGAAGCAGGATGAAATCTCAGCTTTCTGTCCACGTGACTCCTGGACATCCAGGACTCATCAACCTCAGCACAGAACTATTGTACAAGTCACATGGAAGAAGGTACACGAAGGCACTCCGGAAGGAGAGGAAGCTCTATACTATGCTGCCCAACAGAAATACAATGCGAGCCACAGACGCAAATTTTTAAAAATCTGCGTCCGTTTCTCAAACCACCGCCCTCCCCACCTCTAGCAATTACCAGTCTGCTCTCTATATCTGTGCATTCGGTGTTTTTAATTTTTAAATTTTTATTTCTTGTTTTTTTAAGTAGGCCCCACCCCCAGCATGGAGCCCAAGGCAGGGCTTGAACTCACAACCGTGAGATCACGACCTGAGCTGAGATGCTCAACTGACTGAGCCACCCAGGCGCCCCTGTGAGTTCCGTATTTTTGAGATTCCATGTATCTAAAATGATTATATGATCCATACGATCGATATTTGTCTTTCAAATATCTGACTTACCTTACTTAGCATAACTCCTTCCTGTTTCAACCATGGTGTCCCAAATGGTAGGATTTCCTTGTTTTGTATGGCCAAATGATACTCCATTGTAGACGTGTGCCAGGCTTTCTTTATCCATTCAGCTGTGAACGGACACTTAGGTTGTTTCGGCGTCTTGGTTATTGTAAATACTCCTACCAAGAGGGTGCAGATACCTTTTGGAGACAGTGATTTTGTTTTCTTTGGATAAATACCGAGCAATGCAGTTACTGGATCATATGGGAGTTCTTTTCTTAATTTTTCTAAGGACCCCGTACTGTTTTCCACCGTGGCTGCACCAAATTGACATTCCCACCAACAGAGCACGAGGGTTCTTTTTCTCTCCAGATCCTCGCTGACCCTTTCTTATTTCTTGTCTGTCTGGTAAGAGCCATCCTAACAGGTGCGAGGGGATATCCCACTGTGGTTTTAACTCGCACTTCCCTGAGAGTGACGTTAAGCACCTTTTCATGCGCCTCTTGGCCTGTGTATCTTCTTTGGGAAGTTTGTAATTTTCCGGTCACTACATTTAAAAACGTACAAAGAGGGGGTGCCGGAGTGGGCTCAGTTGGTTAAGCGTCTGACTTACGATGTCAGCTCAGGTCATAATCTCACAGGTTCATGAGTTCAAGCCCCGCATCAGGCTCCGCGCTGACAGAGTGGAGCCTCCTTGGGATTCTGTCTCTCCCTCTCTCTCTGCCCCTTCCCTGCTCGCACTCTCTCTCGCTCTCTCAGAATAAATAAATAAACTTTAAAAAAAAAAAACATAAAAAGAAGTGGATGGAAGTGATTTCAAGGTTGTATTTGGTGAACCTTGTATACCCAAAATATTATGTCAACATGTCACCGATATAACTAGATTATCAATGAAATATCTTACCTTCTCTTTTTTTGTACGAAGCCTTCCCAATCCAGTACGTACCCTGTCCTCCTGGCACATCTCAAGTAACACTGGCCCCTGTCAAGTTCTGAGAAGCCACCTATGGCCAGTGGCTAATCTAAGGGACAGCTCGGCTCTGTCCCTTCTGTAAGGCCACATAATCTGGGGCAGAGCCGTGCACTTACACAAGGCCAGCTCAGAGGACTTGGAGAATGTGAGAAGCCAAAGCAACCTGAGCGCTTACACTGCCCAGTAGTTTCCAACCTTGATTTTTTTTTTCCACTGGAACCTTTTTCCATAACAAAGATCTGGACGCAAAGCTCTAATGTAGCAAAGAGATCAAATCAGGGCTCCCTAGTTGCAGAGGTCAGACTGACCAGCCAGCCTCTTCAAGGTGTCCCCTGAGGCACCCCTTGGAATTGTAAGAATTTAAAAATCACAGATTGCAAACCACTGGTGGAGGCCAGCCCCCCACCCCACCCCAGACGTGGCCATGACTCAGTGGCACCTCAAGAGCCAGGTGGGGAGTGCTGACGCCCACCAAGGCCCTGGGTTTGCAAACCTGTGCTTACAAAGCTTCGCTAACACACCGGGTGCCTGAATGGCTCAGTCAGTTGAGCATCCAACTTCGGCTCAGGTCACGATGTCACGGTTCTTGAGTTCGAGCCCCACATTGGGCTCACTGCTGTCAGCAAAGAGCCTGCTTCGGATCTTCTGTCCCTCTCTCTCTCGCTCTCTCTCTGTCCCTCTCCCGCTTGCAGTCTCTCGAAAATAAATAAACGTTAAAAACAACAACCACAAAGCCTCACTACGCAATGATTTGGACTCATTTTGCACAGAAGGAAGCAGAGGTGCAGGGAGGAAAAGTTACTTTTTCCAGATCATGCACACATCCACCTGTCTGCCTCAGGGGCCCCTGGGCTTCCGCCAGACCACCACGTGAGCCCCAGCAATCACGGTTAGAAGGAGTCTAAATGTGGGCCAGGCCCCGGCACCCGTCAGGATATTCAGATTTCTGAAGTCTGAAGATACACAAGTTTCTAACATGCGTCCTAGGCTGCGTAATCCGGGCTTTGAAATCAATACATGTGCTCTGTAACATCTAAAGCACTATCCAATTTAAAAATGTTATTTTGGGGGCGCCTGGGTGGGCTCAGTCGGTTGAGCGTCCGACTTGGGCTCAGGTCATGATCTCGCAGCTCGTGAGTTCGAGCCCCGCGTCGGGCCCTGGGCTGACGGCTCAGAGCCTGGAGCCGGCTTTGGATTCCGTGTCTCCCTCTCTCTCTGCCCCTAACCCACTCGCATTCTGTCTCTGTCTCTCTCAAAAATAAATAAACATTAAAAAAGTTTTTTTAAATGTTATTTTTAAATGTCTCATGGGTAGATATATTTGGCGAGGGGCGTATTTAAACGCACCTCCGGGCCTGAAACCATGATATCAGGGAGTGTGGCTTCATCTAACACTGCCTGGGTGACTATTCTGTGCCAGAAAGTTCAAAAATGTGATAACATGCTCACACTAATTTGCAGAGAAGGGTAACAAAGCTCACAGAGGGGAGATGATTGGACAAAGTTCTGGAAGCTAGGACGAGAGCAGGTCTAGGCCAGCCACTCCCGCTGCTGATTTGGTGGCACATTCTGGTGACCGTCCTCCTGAGCTGGGCCACTCGGCCCTGAGGAGATGGTGTTTTCTCCTCCCAGAGGTGTTCTGTGGATACCGGTCCCCTCTCCCTGTGACAGGCACGGCCACAGTGTGCCTCCATTGTGGGCACTCAGCAGAAGCCACCGAGGACCCCGTGGAGGACCAGGGAACGACGGCTTTTATTTAAGAGGAAAAACAAAAAGATCAACACTCGACAAGCAAGTTGGGTGTGAAAGTGACCAGGTTAATTTTTCACTTTGTAATAAATAAGCAGGAGAAAAGAAGGACCAGTGCGATGCTCAGGAAAATGAGTTCTTTGTAGCTTTTGTGCTCTGCGAGGAGAAAGGACGTGCACGTTTTATGAATCGCAGCTCAGTGAATTTGATGTTTATAAAAGAAGAAGCACAAAGACGTTTCGGAGTCAACTGATTTCTGCTTTAGGAAAGGGTTACATCGTTGAGTTCAAAGGGCAGTATGGCCTTTGCCGAATGGTCACGCAAGTGATGGAAGTCAGAGGGACGGGGGCTTGAATCCCCGTTGGGCCCTTACTAAGCTGTGGTTAAGAAGTCCCTTAACCAAGGGGTGCCTGGGTAGCTCAGTCAGTTAAGCGTCTGACTTCGGCTCAGGTCATGATCTCGCCGTCTGCGAGTTCGAGCCCCGTGTTAGGCTCTGTGCTGACAGCTCGGAGACTGGAGCCTGCTTCAGATTCTGTGTCTCCCTCTCTCTCTGCCCCTTCCCCTGGCCACGCTCTGTCTCTCTCTCTCTCAAAAATAAATAACAAAACATTAAAAAAAGAGAGAGAGAGAGAAGAAGTTCCTTAACCAATCTGAACCTCAGTTTCATGATCTGTACGATGGGATTAATAAAAACACCAACCTCACGGGTAGTATTAAAGTATTAAAGTATATAAGGATTAAATGACACATAATAAAATGTCAGTTGCACTTGTTAGATGTTTAATAAATGATAGCTCTTATTAGAGTAATTCCGGAGTATCAGAGAGCTCTTGCCGTCTCAGCCACAAATGATGAGCCACACACACCACTCTATAGTCATGGGGAAGATGCCAACTTGCTTCCCGAGGCAGTTCCACCAAGAGGTGACAGGTCAAAAGTAGCACAGAGGGGCGCCTGGGCAGCTCAGTTGGTTAAACATCTGACTCGATACCAGCTCAGGTCACGATCTCATGGTTCATGAGATCAAGTCCCGCATCGGGCTCTGTGCTGAGCTTGGCACCTGCTTGGGATTCTCCCTCCCTCGCTCTCTCTGCCCCTGCCCTGCTCGCACTCTCTCTCTCTCTCAAAATAAATACATAAACATCTTTTTAAAGTAGCATAGAAAGTGAAATCCTGTTTCTTCTGTGGAGCCTCCCCGCCACCCTCCACCCCTGTTCTCTGTTCTGTGACTTTTCTCTAGATCTCAAGCGTTGACAGGTGCAGGTTAGTAGCTGACAGTGACTTACAGCCACACAGAGGGTAACAGCAAACTCCTTTCCACCGGCAGCTCAGTCTAGCTGACTTCCCAGGAGCAGGGATAGCACGTCAAGGCGTCTCTGTGTTCCGCCAAGGTTCCGGCCCTAGGGGAGTGTGCACCCGCTGGTCGTCTAACCCCCTTAGCACAGAGTCACCAGCCCCCAGCAACTCTGTCAGGGGCCTTCCTCATCATCCCAGGCTCCTTCTCTGCCTACAGCCCAGGTGGGCGCCGTCTGTCATCTCAGTAATGGACAGAGACGAAGGCAAGTGCCTTGTACATGGCCACGGCCCTCCAAGGGTGGGGCGGGCTGTGCATCTATCCGTGTATCATCACTAAATGAACCACAGTGCAAATAATCACTGAGCGCTTCTGTTGCACAAGGCATTTATCTGGTTAGACAAGGTAGCTTCAGCTTTTTGCTACGTATGTGTGTATGTATTCCGCCCTTTTCAAAACATAACCTCCTTGTCGGCTTTGGGTTCTGTCCACCGAGGTGGAGTCGTGGGAAAAGCAGATGAGTTATCTGGCTGTCTGTCAAGCCACACTGACGTTCAGCAGCTTACAGCAGCAGGCATTTACTTGCTCGTGACTCCGTGGGTTGGTGTTTGGGCAGGGGTCAGCTGGATCGGTTCCTCTCAGTTCCTCGGTTGGTGTTACGAACAGCATGTTTACGTCCTCCCCAACCAAGTTCATATGTTGAGGCCCTAACTCCCAATAGGGTGGCGTTGGCAGGCAGGGCCTTTGGCAGGAACTGGGTCATGAGAGATGAGCCCCCGTGATGGATTAGTGTCCTCATAAGAAGAGGAAGAAACCCAGCCCGCTCTCCTCCACGGGAGGACACGGTGAGAAGACGGCCTTCACCATGCTGGGACCCAGATCATGACTCTCCAGTCTCTGGGACTTCAAGCAATAAAAGTTCATGGTTCATGCCACCCGGCCAACCGTAATGCGTTAGAACAGCCTGAGCCAAGACAGCCAGCAGGAGACCGGCTGGTCCCGATGTCCTTGCTCACTCATAAGGCAGTTGGCTTGGTCTACTGAGTTGGCTCTCTTGCAAAGCCACCCATCCACCAGAAGTCCACTCTCTGTACAGGGGTGGAAACACTTCAAGAGAGCAAGAGCGTTGGCAGCCTGCTTTCTGGAGGCTGAGGCTCAGAAGTCACACGACATAATTTCCACCATATTCCTTTAGCCACAGCGAGTCTGGGGGTCAGCCCGGATCCCAAGGGAGGGGAAATGGACTCCGTCTCTTGCTGGGAGGGACTGATATTGTGATCAGGGATGCAAGGAATTGCTGGAAGCCACCTTTGCAAACGATCGATCAAGTGCTTTTGTTTCCCAGGTAAATAATATGTAGGATGAAACCTGACAGTGACAAGCAGGCTTGGCTAAGAGCCTACTGCTGATGAAATGGCTCTATTTCCTGTCTGGCCTTGACTCTGGGGGATCGGGTCAGCTTGAATCTAGACACTATCTCCTCCCAATCAAAACTGAGGGTCTCATCTGTGTTTGTGGAGGATGATAATAGGTCCCATCGCTCTGGAGTAGTGACTCATTCTGTCAAGTTGCCCCCCAAATGTCCCTTAAATCCGTTTTTCTCCATCTCCACCACTGCCCATCTGGGCCACATGTTATCATTACTTCTTGCCTAAACTACTGACTGCGACCGTTTTCCAACTACTCACCTGGTTTAAATGTCCCTTCCTCAGGAACATTCTGGCGATCTTACCAGGTAATTAAAACCATGTCCTGTGGTTGGCAGACTAATGCTACCCCCAACATATTCATCCCAGTCCCTGGAATCTGTGACTGTTTCATAGCAAAAGGGAATGAAGCTTGCAGACAGAATTAAGGCTGCTGATCAGCTGACCTTGAGACAGGAAGACGTTTCCTGAATTTTCCAAGAGGGCCTCATGTCATCAAGAAGGTTCTTAGAAGTGGAAGAAGGAAGCCGAAGAGAAGAGTCAAAGGGATTGAAATACACTACTGGCTTTGAAGATGCAGGAAGAGGGTAATGAGCCGAGGAAGGGGGGAGACTTTAGAAACTGGAAAAGGGAAGGATGGATTCTCCCACAGAGCCTCCAGAATGGAATGAAGCCCTGATGACGCCTTGATTTTAGCTCATGAGATGTGTATTCCACTTTTGACCTACAAGAGTGTAAGATAATAAATTTAAAGCACCAAGTTTGTGGTGATTTTTTTTTTTTTTATATAGCATCAATAGAAAACCAACACATATCCTCAACCAATTCATGGGCCTCACCCCACTGCAGATGCCCACCTTAGGGGTGATCACTGGGAGTGAGAGATGGGGTAAGGTCCCTGGAAGGCACACTTATCAACAATGAATGGCGATTTTCATAGTAATACAGACATTTTCATGCAGCTGTGTTCGAATAGCTCCTTCAAAATCAAAAGGTCTTTCATCAAATTGGCTATGCAAAAAAGCTCCACCAGAGTGTCTGGCTCAATAAACCAGCCTATTCACATTCAATTTAACTGAAATATAAGGAGGAAGGGTCCTGATAGGCCACCTCGTCCCTCACCATGCCTTCAAGTGGATGCAAATCAGGTCGGTTGGGTTGTTGGGGCCCAGCCCCTGCTTGACGCTCCCAGCTTGAACTACCAAGAGCTTTCTCTCCATTCACCTGGTCCACTCAGCTGGGACCAGCCTTCCAGGAGTTGGGAAAAATTCAGCTGCCATTATCATGTGCTAAGATCAGCTTCAAGTTTCCTTTTTTCATGTTCCCTTTCAGGCTTTTAGGGATATTTCTGGGATCAGGATCTGCCTAAGGGCAAACCCCATGAAGTTCTAGGGAAGCATGACGACAAGTGGAAGTAAGGAAAATTACCTCCTATGACCTAAGTAAGATAAACATCTATATCCGGCACTGTAGCTCAAGGTGAGTGAACCTACTTACCTGAGGTGATGGGAAAAAAATATTCAAGTGTTAAATTGCAAAGTGCCCGTTAATACTCCGTAAATGGTATCCCTCCAACCCAACTCCAGCCCTACCCCACTCTTCTCTGGAGATCTGCTGGAGTGATACGTCCTGACATCTCCTGGTGACAGTTGACACAAATTAAGAAGCACAGACCAGAGTGGACCATCCACCATGGGTGGGGAGTGGGTTATGAATCTGGGCACACTGCTATATCCCTTGGCCACGTGGATCAAAAGCTTTCTTCTCTCTTTTGTCTCTCTCCCCAGAATTTACTACTGGTTGGAAGGCGGCTGGAGTCAAGCCAACTTTTACCGACACCCTGGGGAAAGACCATGCATACACTGCATACCCTGAGATTTTTCTGACCCAACCTCCTTTGCGTCTGTCTTTGCACAGGTTAGAACTGCACTCTCACCCAGTGGTTCTCCCAGGCCAGCCCCTTCCCATTTTCCCTCACAGGCATTTCTCCCATACATCTCTTATAGGGCTCATCTTATCTTGGAGCCTGCTTTTCAGAGGACCAAAGCTGACAGCCCTAGAATGCCCCATATTCTGGTCTTGTCCTTGTGCTTTTCTGTGGTGCCATGAATCTTGTCTCTCTCCCCTCTGGCTTTTCCTATTGATGGAGGTTAGCTCTAGAGGCTTGGTTAGATTTAGATTTAAATTTGGGGAGGAGTGGGGGCAGGCTCCTTCACAGGTGGTGCTGTGTACTTTCTCCCACATCCTAGAAAGAAGATCCCAGAGTCCTCATGGCAGAGGCCCACTGAACTGCCTAGTTCCTGACCCTCCCCAGGGCCAACTTGTTCAGTCTCCCTACACCATGGTGGTGGGTTCTCCCAGCATCCTTCCAATATGTACAACTACCACTTCCTTCTATGTTTTCTTCCAGACAGTTTTTGTTTTTCTGTTTCCATTTATGATCCATTTGAAGTTAATGTTTATATATGGTGTGAGGTAAGGGTCAAGGTAGTTGTTGTTGTTGTTGTTTTTTTTTCCCAAATGGATATTCTTGCAGCACTTGTTGAAAAGTCTGTCCTTTCTGCATTAAATTATTTTGGCATATTTGCCCCCAAAATTCAACTATATATGTCTGGGGCTATTTTTGGACTTCTCATTGCTTAATTATCCTTATGCTAATTCCACACTATCTTGATTACTGTAGATTTATGGTTAAGTCTTGAAATCAGACTAAGTCCTCTAACTTTGTTCGTCTCAAAATTGTTTTGGCTATTCTAGGTCATTTGAATGTCCATATACAAATAGAATTGGCTTGTCAATTTCTACACAAAAACAATCACAACAACACGAAAAAAACCTGCTAGGATTTCATTTGGATGACATTGAATCTGTAGATATAGATCAGTTTGGAAAGAACTAATATCTTAACAATACTGAATTTTCCGAAGAATTAACATAGTATATTTCATTATTTAGTTAGGTATTTTTAAATTTCAGCAATGTTTTGTAGTTTTTAGTGTATATACCTTGAGCATATTTATAATTCTGTGGTTTTTGATGATCTTGTAAATGACATTTAAAATTTTATTTTCCAATTTATTGCTAGTATACAGAAATACAATTGGCTTTTGTACATTTACCTTCTTTGCTGTGATATTTCTAAATTTTCACATTTTTTCTGGTAGATTTTCTGTGGATTCCTTAGGCATCCACATGTATATCCTATGTGTATGGTCATGTCAACAGCAAACAAATAGAACTTTACTTTTTTCAATTTCATGCCATTTATTTATATCTCGTCCTACGGAGCTGGCTAGGACTGCCAACAAAATGTTGAATGGAAGTGGTGAGAGTAGATATCCTTGCTTATTCCTAATCTTAGGGGAAAATCATTCAGCCTTTCTCAAATATGTTAGCTGTATGATTTCCATAGGTGCCCTTTATCAGGTTGAGAACGTTCCTTTTTATTTCTCGTCTGCTGAGAACTTTTCTCATGATTGGGTGTTGACTTTTGTCAAATACTTTTCCTGCAGAATCTGAAGCAGGCTCCAGGCCCTGAGCTGTCAGCACAGAGCCCGATGGGGGGGTCAAACTCATGAACCGCGAGATCATGACCTGAGCTGAAGTCAGACGCTTAACTGACGTAGCCATCCAGGTGCCCCTTGAGTCACTTTTAGTAGGTTGTGTCTTTCAGTGAAGCAGTCCCTTCCATTTAACTTATATGATTTGGCATTAGATTGTTTACAATAATCTTTTATTGTCCTTTTAATATTCAAAGGATCTATAGTGATGTCCCTTTTTCATTCCTGATATTACTAGTTTGTGCTTCATTGCATGTGTGTGTAAATGAGGTGTCTCTCTTTTTAAATTAGCCTATCCAGCATTTTATCAATTCTACTAATTGTTGTCAAAGACCTAGATTTTGAAATATCAACTATTTCACTGTTGCTGGACCATTTTCTGTTTAATTGATTTCTGCTCTTTATTATTTCCCTCCTTTGCTTAAGTTGTTCTTCTAGTTTCTTACGGTAAAAGCCTAGAGAATTAACTTTTTAGATCTTTCTTCTTTTCTAATGTAAGCATTTAAGCTATAATTTTCCCTCTAACCACTACTTTAGCTGTGTATCACTGATTTTGATATGCCGTATTTTCAGTTCATCCTGTTTTCTAATTTTTCCTTGTGATTTCTTCTTTGGCCCGTGAATTATTTTAAAATATAATATTTAATATCTAAATATGTGAGGGTTTTCCAGACATCTTCCAGCTCTGATTCTCTGATTTAATGCGTTTCAACCAGAGACCATACTCTGGATGAGTTCAATCCTAATTTTATTGAGACTTATATGACCCAGCACATATTGTATCTTGGTGAATTTTTCACCTCCCCTTGAAAAAAAATTGTATTCTGTGGTTGCTGGGAAGAGTGTTCTACAAATGTCAATTATGTCAAATTGATTCATGATATTCTCTTATATCCTCACTGATCTTCCATCTCCTGATTCTATCAATTGCTGAAAGCGTTGTAACCTCAAACTCTACGTGTTAATTTGTCTATTTCTCTTTTTGCTTTTTTCATTTTGTTTCCTGTATTTTGACACTCTGTTGTTGGCTGCAAACAGTTAAAGAATGCTATGTGCTCTTTATTAACAGAGACCCCGTAATGATGAAATGTACTTTTTACCCCCTGACGATATTCATGGTACTAAGTCTAATTTGTCTGACAAAAATATATCCACTTCCGCTTTCTGGTGATTAGCAGCTACCTGGGAGATTCTTTTCTGTCCTTTCACTTCTCGTTTATCTGTGTCTTTGTATTAGCGTGCATTTCTTGTAGACACCATCTAGTTGGGACTTGCTTTTTTATCCAGTCTAAAAATTTTGCTTTTAAAAAAAAATTAAGTTTTATTTATTTTGAGAGAGAGCGAGAGAGCGAGAGAGCGAGAGAGAGAGCGAGAGAGAGAGAGAGAGAGCATGAGCAGGGGAGGAGCAGAGAGGGAGAGAGAGAATCCCAAGCAGGAGCTCAGTGCCGGGCTTGAACTCACGGGCACCGTGAGATCATGACCTGTTAGCAGTTCCTACGTGGTTTACACTGTGCACGTTTAACTTCTCCGTCTTACTTTAAATAATATGACATCACTTTATGTATAATGTAAGCTCTTTACAGCAGTATATTTCTATTTTTCCCTCTCATCTCTTCAATTATTGCCACACATTTTACTTCTACATGTTATAAATGTCACAATCCATTGTTATTATTTCTGCCTCAAACAACGATCTTCCTAAAAGTTTTTAAATCTGAAAAAAAAAAAGGCTTTTACCTGCCTATTTGCTTTTTTCTGTAACTCTTCCTTTCTTTGTGCAGATTCGAACTTCTAAGTATCATTTTCCTTTCGTCCAAATAACTTTAATATTTCTTGTAATGCAGGCCAGCTGGTGATAGATTTTCTCAGTGTGTGTGTGTGTGTGTGTGTATAAAGTACTTTGCCTTCAATTTTAAAGGACTTTTTTTTTGCCGGTTGTTAAATTCTAGGTCAATAACTCTATTTTTCTTTTCAGCACTTTAAAGATGTTGTTCCATTTACTGAAGCTTGGGAGAAGACTTTTTTTTTTCTTCTGGCTGTTTTTTGGGGGTTTTTTTGTTTGTTTGTTTGTTTTTGTTTTTTTGTTTTACAAATGTTCTCTTTCTAACTGATTTTCAGTTATTTGGGGCATGGTGTGTGTGTGTGTTTGTGTGTGTGTCCTACCCGGGGCTTAATGAACTTCTTGAATCTGTGGGTTTATAGTTTTTATCAATTTGGGAAATTTTGGCCATTATTTCTTCAAATATTTTTTCCATCCCTCTCGTCTCCTTCTGGGATTTTGATTACTTATAACTGGATCACTTAGTATCTTCCCACATGACTCTGCAGTTCATTTTCCCCCCTATCGTTTTGCTTCATTTTGGATAGAATCTACTGCTGTCTCCCCGTTCATTTATTTCTGCAGTGTATCATCCAATTTTATTCTACTCCAGTGAAATTTTCATTTCGGGGAGTTTCATCTCAGTTCTGTTCCTCTCTTCTTTACAGTTTACATTACATCCTCAAGGATAAGGATCATATTTATTAATAGTGGCTTGGAAATCCTGTCTGCTGCTTCCATCATCTGCCGTTTCTGGGTTGGTCTATTGACTGGTTGTTCTTCTGTGTGGGAGTCCTATTTCCCTGCCTATTTGTATGTCTAGTAATTTTTGATTGCTGGCTGAACAGTGTGAATTTTGGGTTTACTGCTAGATTTGGTAGTATTCCTATAGAGTTCTAGTTGGACATATTCTGGTGACAGCTAAGTTATTTGTGAATTGGTTTGATCCTTTCACGTCTTGTTTTAGAACTCCTTCAGGGAAGATTTGGAGCATCCTTTATTCTAAGGCTAATTTAGCCCTGTCTCTAGTGCAAGCTTCTTCTAGGATCTCTGGTGAGGGCCCCACAGACTCAACTTGGCCTATACTCTACCTGGAGGGAACCTGACTGATTCCTGGCCTCAGGTGAACTCGGGGAGGCCATTCTTGCCTACCTTTCACTCCACACATGCACAGGTTGGCCAAAGAGGACTTTTTGTTTTGTTTTCTTAAGTTTATTTGAGAGAGTGAGTGAGAGCGTGAGCACATGCATGAGCAGGGAAGGGCCGGAGAGACAGGGGGAGAGAGAGAGAGAGAGAGAGAGAGAGAGAGAGAGAATCCCAAGCAGGCTCCACACTATCACTGTGGAGCCCGACACGGGGTTCAATCTCACAAACCACGAGATCATGGCCTGAGCCAATAACCGAGAGTCAGACACTTTACCAACTGAGCCGCCCAGGTGCCCCCTGGCTTTCGCCAGAGACTTAAGGGAGCCCCTGTGCAGACCTCTGGAGATCTTACTCTCTGGAACTTTGCCTTTTCAATTCTAGCCCTCTTGACCTCCCCAGTCTCATTCTCTTCATTTCAGCAAGATAGCCAGTCTCTGTCCGGATCCCCCCTTGCTGGGCTGCAGTCCAGAAACTGTCTCCAACATACTCAAGGGGAATCCTAAGGCATGTTTCTGGAGCTTCTTCTCTGCACAGTTGTCTCCTGCAAATTCCAGCCATCTGTTCCCCCCGCCCCGCCCCCCCCAACTCTTTCTCCTCAGCTGGGTGAGACTTCTGCAACGTGGTCTAGAAAACGCCTCAAGGTAGAAAGCCAGGACAATCCCAAGGCTTACTCCCTTTGCTTTCCTTCTTTTGGGATCACAGTCCTGCAATGCCTGCTGTCCAGTCCACACATAGTTGTCACCTATTGTCTCCAGTGTTCTAGTGGTTTATAACAAGGGGGTTAAGTCTCATGTGGATTACTTTATCATGGGTAGAAGCAGAAATCTCGTTTACTTCTCAGTGGTTTTCAACCATAAAATTGTGGGGTCGTATGCTCAGTCGGCCTCCTCCAGGAGAATGTAAGCCCCATGAGGGTAGCAACTGTGTTACTGAATGCACAGTGCCCAACACCGGGCTGCAACACGGTAAGAACTGTGAAGCAAACGACGGATTATTGTAACCCTGGGGCTAGGTGTTGGCCCGAATCGGCGGAGGGAGACACGATGAGGGGGTGGAGGGAGGGAAGCGGCACAGAGAGAACTGCCAGGGCCCATGTGGTTGCCAGACTTGCATTTGGATCTCATTTCCAGCCAGGACCATTCCCACATGCTTACTTGGACCCGGACATTTTTCACCATACGAGACTGGCAAAAAAAAAAAAAAAAAGTTCGTTCTGTGTTAAAGCAGTAGACTGTGTTTTCCACACGTTCTGTAACATAGTTAGAAAATTTTTAAATAATTTTTAGAGACCCTCACACATATTACTGTCTATGGTTTTATTGCCTAACGAGTTCTTGGTGGGCATAAACTTCAGATGGCTGTGGTAAAGGCAGCCAAGTGACGGAATCATCTTCTCTGCAGTGTCCTCCCAATGTCACACAGCCTGTGTGACTTCTGTCCCCCGAGGACCAGGGCGTCAGGTACCACTAACTCCTGCCCTCCCTCTCCTCCCAATCTGCTCAGTGGCCCCCGGCTGGTGTTACAGAAGTACCTGGATTAATCCAGTAGGCTTTATAGGTGTTGGCTGATGTGCAACTTCAGTTGCACCAAATGCAACCAGAGACGAGCCACAAAAGAGCTAACCAATGCTGGCCACGGGCCACCTCTGACCTAACCCACCAGCTGAACAAATGAGTCTCTTGTCTGAAGTGAGAGATCAGAACAGACCTCGATTATGAGAGATATCAAATTTCATGCAAGCAGGCACTTATGGCATGCGATCGCCACTGGTGCACTCCAGATCTGCTGTCTTTCTTTCTCTTTTTTTTTTTTTTAATATTTATTTATTTTCTGAGAGCGAGCGACAAGAGTATGAGCTGGGGAGGGGCAGAGAGAGAGGGAGACACAGAATCTGAGGCAGATTCCAGGCTCCGAGCTGTCAGCACAGAGGCCGGCGTGGGGCTTAAACCCGCAAACTCGTGAGATCATGACCTGAGCCGAAGTCAGCCGCTCAGCCAACTGAGCCACCCAGGTGCCCGGATCTGCTGTATTTCTTTCTGCTGCCCTACTTCCCACCTCCCATCCTCCCACAGGCAACCAATCCATTTAACTCTCTCTCCGTGGTGTGCTTTGCTGAGAGAAATCCTACATTTTCAGGTAGGAGTTTCCTCAATACGTTGCTTTACGGTTAGTAAACTTTTATGCAAGAAGTCTTCCCTGAGGTGCCTGGGTGGCTCAGTCGGTTGAGTGTCC
Organism: Panthera onca; assembly: GCF_046562875.1. Lineage (NCBI taxonomy): Eukaryota > Metazoa > Chordata > Mammalia > Carnivora > Felidae > Panthera > Panthera onca. The sequence goes on from NC_138349.1 coordinate 71,503,503, forward strand.
GACTTCAGCTCGGGTCACGATCTCGCGGTCCGGGAGTTCGAGCCCCGCGTCGGGCTCTGTGCTGACCGCTCAGAGCCTGGAGCCGGCTTTGGATTCTGTGTCTCCCTCTCTCTCTGCCCCTCCCCTGCTCATGCTCTGTCTCTGTCTCAAAAATAAATAAAAACATTAAAAAAAAAAAAGTCTTCCTTGCTCTGGGTCACAAGGCACTTCCCTCTCTTAGCTTTACACCTTTATCTTTCATCCTTTGGTCTTGAATCCAAATGGAGCCCATCTTCTTCTTCTTCTTCTTCTTCTTCTTTTTCTAATTTTTTTCTTAATGTTTATTTATTTTAAAGGTTTTTTTTTTAATGTTTATTTATTTTTTAGAGAGACAGAGACAGAACATGAGCAGGGGAGGGGGAGGGAGAGAGGGAGACACAGTATCCGAAGCAGGTTCCAGGCTCCGAGCTGTCAGCACAGAGCCCGACGCGGGGCTCGAACTCACGGACCATGAGATCATGACCTGAGCCGAAGCCAGAAGCCCAACCGACGGAGCCACCCAGGCGCCCCAATGTTTCTTTCTTTTTGAGAGAAAGCGAGCACCAGCAGGGGAGGGGCAAAGAGAGAGAGAGACGGAGACGCAGAATCCGAAGTAGGAGCCCATCTTCCATACAGCGTTGGGTAAGAATCTGTGCTCACATCTCTCCCTGGGGTGAGCCTCCCTCCTGCCAGTCTGTCGTGCCACTTTGACCCTCAACGGAGGTCTCATATACACACGGCTTTGTCCCGAGCTCCCTACCCTATTTCACTGATCTGATCATCTATCCTCAAACCAATACCCACAAACAACATTTCGATGGCCTTCGAACGCGTTCCTAAGTGACACAGCAAGTCCCCCCCTCTTATACCTCAGTGAGCTATCATTTCTCCATCCACGACTTTGTGCCAATTTGTCCAATTTCTCAAAATATCCAACCATGATTTTGGTTCACGTTGCACTCTTACAAAATGATTCGGAGGGAATGAACGTTTTGATATCACAACATTAGCCCACCCGGGATGGTTCAGATCTTTTTCTACGTCTTCTGTCTCCTTTTCACCGTTTGAAAGAAGTTTTTGTATACCTGTTGAAGTTGATTCCTGGATACTTTATGTGTTTGACAGCCATCAGGAGTTGGTATGTTTCTCCTTAAGTTTCTAGTTGGTATTGCCACTCTAGACGCAGAAGTTGATCTTCCATCCAGGGCTGCTCACTCGTTCGCTGCCTGACTTTGGATTCAGAATCACTGAGGAAACACCCCCCAAGGTGTTTCCCTCTTGGTATCGAGGCACCTGCAAGGCTGATAAGTTCATCAGGAAATTGCATATGAGCACAGGCTCAGACCGGAGAAAATGCTGGAAAAGCACCATGAATACCCCCACCCCAACAAAGGATATCCTTGTCCCCCCAGATTCAACATCTTCTTCCTGCCTCCACAACGCATCCAGGTATATTCTGCCTCTACGTTGATGGCTCCTTCCGGCAGAGAAACTTTATACATACGTGTATGTAATATAGGGATATTAGTATCACATACTGAACTATCGTAAGCTGTCAAACCTACGAGCCCGGGAGTTATTCTGCCTCCTCTCACAATGCGTCCACACGATAATCCAAATACTTGCGGGTCTCAGAACCTTCACCATAATCAGCAAGTCAGCAAGTATAGTCACTTGCTGGAATCTTGGGCCCACGGTGCAGGATCGTAAGGCAGAAGTCTGTCGGCCTGGATCACCATTTTCCTGAGAGGTATTAGTTTTAAAAGTTTTTTTTGATCTGGAAAATTGACATCTAAAAATTCCCTTCCGGGGCGCCCGGGGGGCTCAGTCGGTTGAGCGTCTGACTTCGGCTCGGGTCACGATCTCACGGTTCGTGGGTTCGAGCCCCGCACCTGGCTCTGTGCTGATGGCTCGGAGCCTGGAGCCTGCTTCGGATTCTGGGTCTCCCTCTGTCTCTGCCCCATCCCCGCTCATGCTCTGTCTCTCTCTGCCTTAAAAATAAATAAAAACATTAAAAAGAATTTTTTTTTTTTAATTCCATCTGTAGTTGGTAACTTACCACCTGCACTTTAACGGATGCAATAGGACTCATCGGCCATGCTTAATCTTGTTATTTTTTCCAAGGAAAATCCATTTCAACCAGATTCAAGGTAAAAGCTTTCTGGGAGATACCATCTGCTCTTCAGTCAGTCATTGGATGCGATAAGCTCGTCTCTGGGAACCCCTGTCTTGGCTTCCTGGTCACCTGGGGGCTATACAGGAGCCCTCCCTCCGGGGTCCGGTCTACCCTTCAGCTACGGGCCTGTGCACCTCGGCCACCGCCTCCCACCACCCTGCAGGGGGCGCCGCGTCAGGCCCGTGCCCGGTGGGCTTCTTGAAGCCCACGCTTGCTTAACTAGCACCAACCCTCTCTTCTCTGTGCGCAACAGCAGTCATCCGGAGGGGCTTCCTGACTCGAGTAGAGCCCCCAAACAGACACACCTCACATATTTTAAATGGCTTTATTAAAGGCTATTAATATAAAATACAACCAAGTTACAAGTCGTAAGAATTCTTTCATTTTTTGGAAACGTGTATCAAAGAAAGGGAGGCGCGAAGAAAGGGAGGGGGGCTCTGACATCCACGTGGGGTCCGGCGCGCGGTGAGGGCTGGGCGACAGACCCCAGCTGTCCCCAAGTGGACAGCACTCCCAAACCCAGAGAGCGGGGTGGGGACCCTCCCCCTCCCCCCAAGTGGAAGAACGGAAACTGGTTTCTGACTTCCTGGGGGAGAGTTTATGAAACACCCAAAGTCACCCGAAGCAAGATGCTAAATCCTTGAGCTAAATCCCAGGTGCGCAGAAGGGAGAGCGGGGGACACCCCAAAACCAAATACCGGCTTCAGCTGAAAAGTGTGTCTTTTTAAAATAATAAATATAAACGTCTGGTTCTAGGAACTTCATCCTGACACAGGGGGTGGGGAGGAGGTGGCCAACCTAAGAGCTGAATTTTTCCTTACTGACCATCTTTACAAAGACCGCCCAGGGTTACGACCAGGATCCGCGGGTCAGGCGGGATGGGGATTCGCCAGCCTGTGTCCTCCGGGCCCCTTCACGTCTCCTTCTCAGAAGCGGAGCAAAGCCACACGGCTTGAGGATTTCCTAAGTTGTGACTTTACATTTCATCTCAGGAGGCTGCCCCATCATGAAACATTAAGCCCTGTCGTAAGAGATAACTAAACACTCGGGGTAGCGGGCCCCGGGCGGCACCGGGTGACGCAGAGGCTTTCAACAACCCCCTGCGTCCCCGCAGCCCCCTGGGGTGGGGGGCGGGGCGGGGGGACGTGAAAGGAATAACTGGGCTTTAGGAGAAAGTCGGAAAGGCCTCAGAATTGTCTCGCAAGAGAACAGACACATCACTGTGGGCTAACTGTCCCCAGGTGCAGTTCCTCCCTGGTCACATCAGCGTCAACGAATATAAACTCACACCTGGACATCTCTCTCTCTCTCTCTCTCTCTGTTTTTTAAGGAACCCTGTTTTCAAGCGCGGGCTCTAAAACAGTGCACTGCCCTCCAGGCTGGAAGTGGAGGCAGGTGGGAAGCCCGGCTCTGAGGCTCAGTGGCTGACTCGAGGGGCTGGCACCCCGGCTGGGATTTCTAAGTTCCCTTTTCCGTCCCCGTCACGTTCTGAGCCTTTTTTTTTGCCCTTGGACGTTTCAACTATCCTCAAATGGTACAAGAAGAAATCTGCATTTGCCATAACGCAGCCAGTCACCAACGTAGGAAGGTCACATCCACAACCCCAAGGGGCCAAATGAGGTTCAGGGACATAATGCGATTGGCAAAAACCCAGCCAAAAGTTGGCCAGGCCGCAGCTTTGGCAGGAATATTCCTGGGGAAATAAGGCGCCACGTGCTTTACCCTGGACGCTGTGGAAACCACTTAAGGATGTCGTATGAGACAGAAACGCATTTTTAAAAAGACACACCTTGGTACTGAAACCAGGCGCTCACTCGCAGGACTCACAGGGGTTAAGGCTTCAGGTGAGGAGAACACAGTGAGAGGCAACGTGTAGATCACGCTCGGGCACGTCCAGCAGGGGGCGCAGCTCGGGGCCAACGGGCAGGGCGCAGGCTTCCCAGGGAAAGGGCCACTCTCCTCCTCGCCCTGCCCCACCCACGCCTGGGGCATGGGCCACCTTGCCCAGGCAGCCTGGGGGCCACCTCCATCTGAACCGCAGCGGGCAGCAGTCTGGCTCCAAGAGACACCGTGGACAGGACCGCAAGGGTCTCCAGGGGGCGCTGCAGAGACGACTCCTTCTGCTGGTGGTCAGGGATGGCAGAGAGATCCATCAGCAGAGTCTAAGCAGTCCTTGGGATGAAGGACGTCCACTGCCCCTGCCAGCCTCCTGCTGGAAGGTTCTACCGCAACCGATCAGAAGGGCTCTGTCCTCCAACACCTGCCACCTGCCCTTCATTCCTGCAGATGCCCCGGACCCGGGAACACCCACCGGGGCCACAGGAGGAGCAAAGAACCTCCAAACGGAAACCAGTCCACGCCCAAGAAGAAATGGAGCCTCACAACCTCTAACTCTACATACAAAATAATGACAAGTTAATACAAAACTTTCAAACATGCAACTCTTCTTAAACGACGATGAACAGCTTGAGTACGTATCAGGGTGGCTTAAAGACCATCTCTGCTATGTGCCAACAGTGGGGTTCCTGGAAATGACATGAGGGTAGAGCGTGGCACACGATGCAAGGGGCGTGGCGTCAGGAAGCCCTGGGCATCCGGGAATGCTGGGTGGGGAGGAATCTTCCCGAGGTCACGGCCAGCCCGGCACACTGAGGCCGCCACAGCCGAGGGCATCACCGACAGCCACCCAGCAAAGCGCACGCCGCTCATTTCAAAAGGGGAGAGGCTAAAGGAGAAAGACGGAAATCGCTTTTATGGTTTTGGGGACATCGATGAGAAAACTCTTTCTCCGGGGAGGGGGGAAAACCGGGTGGAATTGGGAACAGAGGCTTTATTCACGAGACCTACTCAATGCCTTAACGGTCGTTTAAAAATTCCAAATGTAAAACTTCTGTTTATCAAATCACTGAAAATAGCATATATATCTGGCCTTACCAAAAAAGAGAAAAATCTGGAAATCCGGACAAGGCGATATTTACCAGTTTCCAAATGATTAAGAAAAGAGCGTACAGAAACCAGGAAAATACACAGGGAAATATTGCCCTTTTTTTTTTATCCTCCTCCGCCACACCACTTTGGAAAACATTTAGGGGTTCTTGGTTTTATTCTTATTATTTGGTTGTCTGATACATTTTACCAGTTGTCCAGAAAATCAAATCCTGTCTTCAAGACGACATTACTTGAGGTGACCTGCGGAAGGGACAGAAACACAGCAAAGTAAGATACATTTTTTTTTTTTTTTTTAGTTATGTATAATCTAAAAACAGCATCTCATTTAAATTGACCCAAATGAGATGCCTTGCTTTTATCTCGGAGGCTCCCTGACCTCAATTTGCCTCGGTGCTTGGCACCAGAAAATGAAATAAACTTCAGGGTGAGCTACTCGCTCCGGGATCCAAAACTTCTCCCCCCTCCGTCCCCAGGCAGGTCTGAGAGCAAGTTTACAGACCTACCCACAGAGAAGAGGAGAAAAATGTATGTCCTCTGTCTGTGCAGGGACAGGCATGTTGGAATTGAGTCATCATGGAATAAGAGGACAAATGACAAAGACAGTCTTTCTACTGCTTTCTAGCACAAGCACGGGGGTCCGCCGGCGGGCTGCAGCCCTCCCGGGTGAGGACAGGACACCGTGACACCCCACCCTCCACGTAACTGGCCAATGGCAAACTGCCTATGTGGAGACAACGCGGCAAAGGACTAAGCACATTCACAGGAAGCCTGTCTCGGGCCGGTTTGGCCGCATCCGACACTGATGCAAAGTGGGCCTTCAGGCAAGCCGTCCTCTCTCTGCTTTCCTACCGGTTTCTTCGGTGAGGTTGGCCATTTCCCTCTCTGCTTTGCACTCAGGAATCCGTTCTTCCCGAGGATTTCACGTGCCGTCTCTGACTCTGCCCTCCCCCTCCACTTTCCTACGTCTCTGCGATTACGACTCTCATACTCTACATGTCAGAGGAAGAGCCAGGTGCCGGGTATGAGAGAAAGATCACTGCGGAGGCACGGAGGCCAGCCTGGCACATGTGCCAGAAGGAGGAGGCAGGCGAGAAGGGTAGAGACACAGAATGGAGCCAAGAGATGGGGCAGGGTACCACAGGAGGCAGGGCAGGGAGGGGCCGAGAACGCTGGCTCAAGACGGTGGGGACTCTGAAAGAACGAGCTAGAAAGCGGAGGTGCGGCTGGCGGAAGGCGGGCGGAGCTCCTGTCACAGGCCCCCCCCCCCTTCTTCGGGAGGACAACTCACAAGGCCACCTGCTGAGAGAGGAGCGGAGGCACCCGGAACCCCATTCCGGGAAACACCCTGAGGACGACCACAGCTCAACGTGACAAGACACAGCTGCTAGAACTGGACAAGGGATCGGAAGAGACGTGCCTCCAAAAAAGAGATACACAAATGGCCAAGAAGCCACATGGAAAGAGAGTCGACATCGCCGAGTACTGGAGGCCTGCGAATCCAAACCACGAGGAGACCCACAGATACCATCTCCCAGCCATTAGGGTGGCTACGACCAAGAAGGAGAGAGAACACGTGGCGGTGAGGATGCGGAAAACGCGGCCTTCTTGCACACTGTCGTGGGGAAGCAAAATGGCACAGCCACTGCTGGAAACAGTATGGCGGTTCCTCAGGAAGTTAAGCACGGAATTACCATACGATCTACCAGTTCCTCTTCTGGCGATATATCCCAAAGAATGGAAAGCAGGGACTTGGGACAGATACTCGTACGGCCGCGTTCACAAGGAGCATTATTCACAAACGGCCAGGCAACGGAAGCCACCCAAGCGTCCATCAGCAGACTGAATGGACAAACAATGCAGGTAAATCCATACGGTGGAATATTATTCGGCCTTCAGAAGGAAGGCAATTCTGACCCACGGCACGACGTGGGTGAACCCCGAGGCCATGACGCGGAGGGCAACAGGCCGGTCACAAAGAGATGGACGCTGTCTGATTCCGCTTACGTGAGACGCGAAGAGTAGTCAAATTCGCGAAAATATAAAGTAGGATGGCGGCTGCCAGGGGCTGGGGGAGGAGGGAATAGGGAGTCGGCCGATGGGTGTGGAGTTTCATCTTCCCAGATGAAAGAGTTCTGTGGATGGATGGCAGCGATGGCTGCGTAACAACGCGAACGCATCTCGTGTCACGACCCCTGGGTCTACAGTATACTCAATATGGCACATGGTTACGTTACATGTATTTAACCACAACAGACGTTCTTTTACATATGAGTTAACAGGGGGAAAAAAAAAAAAAAAAGACAGCCAAAGAGTCTGCTAACATGGAGAAAACCAGCAAGGCACACACAGAGAAGGGCTTGTGGTGGGGTGGCCCCCAGGCGTGTCCATCTGCCTGGCCAATAGGTAACTTCCCCAGGCTCCAAAATCCAGACCCAATCCTAAAGACCACTCTTTTCCTCCCTCTGGCCATCCTCGTGTGGGAGCAGGTGGTCTCTTTTGATCCCTCCTGCCCTCCCCGCCTCGGGACTCACACAACGTGTCTGACTGCCAGGAAGCACTAATGTTCCCCGGGGTGTGCCGTCCATCTCTGAGATGGACGGGACACAGGACCTTGTCTGTGGTCTCACCCACGTACGTGAGCTATCCATGATTTCCCCCCAGAAATGGTTCTCAGCCATGCCTGCACCCAAACTATGGCTTTGTTCATCGTAAACCCACGTCTCAAAACCAAGGCTTCCCGGGGTGCCTGGGTGGCTCAGCCGGCAAAGCGTCCGACTTCACTTCAGGTCATGATCTCGCGGGTCGTGGGTTCAAGCCCCGCGTCCAGCTCTGTGCTGACACCTAGCTCAGAGCCTGGAGCCTGTCTTTGGATTCTGTGTCTCCCTCTCTCTCTCTCTCTCTGTCCCTCCCGTGCTTTCTCTCTCTCAAAAATACATTAAAAAAAAAAAAAATTAAAAAAAATTAAAAAAAAAACAAAACCAAGGCTTCCCGGGAATTTGAAATATAATGACTTTTGGGGTTGTTTTGTTTGTTTGTTTGATGCAATCCTCCAACACTAGATCCCTTTAAAGTCCTAACCAAACACTGGGCTTTCTCTTCACTGTCTCAGACCAACTGGTAAAGACAATGGTCGATTTCTTCCACAAAGAAATGGGAAAACACTCAGAAGGCACTCGCCCTTATTCTCCTACACCCTTATTCGCCTTCACGACATACTCCTCCTCCTCACCCGGTGACCCTCTCAGATCTTTCTTTTGCTTCCCCCCCAAAAGAAGTCCTTCCTTAGGATTCCTTGCTGGACACATAACCCTACCCTGCTTGGAAACGAGTAGCCGCCAATCACTCCTTGAAGCGAGAGTTTCCTGCGGCAGTGTGGCCGCTCTTGGGGGAGGCTCAGGGGTCCTGCCTGCTTCCTCCGTGCCCCCTTTGGGGCATCCGCCGGTCCCCTCCTCCCCAACACCCAGCCCAACTTTATAGACCCCTCGGTGGAGGGGGGCGTCCGAACCCCTCCCACACTGACCGCCTCCCCCCTGCGAGCTCCTGTGTTCACCGCCCTCCTGCGGTCCCTCCCCTACCTGCCCTCACACACGTGGGGAAAGGCAGCTGGCATCTGCGGCACACCACGAGTAACGGGCAACCAAGTCATGGCACCGAGATGGACCCACGAAACACGCCCCTGGTGGATTGGTCGGTCGCCGCTCTCCCGATCCCAAAAGTCGCCCAAGGAGTGGGCAGCGGGAGGAAGGGGGAGGGGAAGAAGCAAGCATCTGTGGCCCAGATGCCCCAGATGCCCAGGGAGGGGCGTCTGTGGCCCACCCGTCTTGTGGGAGGCCTCCCGGGGTCCCCCCCGGAGGAGGCGGCCACTCACCTGTGTAGGCACGGGTTCCGAGAACAGAGAGTCTTCTACGTCCTCTACGTCCTCCCGCCTGGCCTCGGGAGAGGCAAGCTTCCCCTCGGGCTCGGACGGGGTGGTGCTGGGGCGGGCCTGGACGGGCTGGGGTCTCTCGGGCTCGATGCTGACGCAGGGGAGGCCGCGCTGCTCCTGGCGGAGGTTGCCGGGCCTTTCGGCCTTGGCCTCCCTGTCCTTCAGGGCGGGGTCCTGCCGGTAACAGGCAGGCAAGACCTTTTCACCCTTCTCCATGGACTTGATCTGGCTGGGGGTCAGCGACTGGAACTCGGCCTCAGGCCCCTCTCCCCGGGAGCGCTCGGCGTTGATCTTCCAGAAGGAAGCTTCCTCTTCCTTCCGGGCGGGACCCAGGGCATCCAGGCTGGAGGACTTGCCGCCCTGGGAGGGCCGGAGGGCCTGCGAGCCCTGGGAGGCTTTAGACTGCCTCGGCTCGCCGCCCGGGCCGCTGCCCGGCTCTTGGATAGACAAGGAGCACACGCTGAACTCCATCTGACTCTGCAGCGGGGACACAGAAAGGAGAGAGCCAGCCTTACGATCCGGTGCAAGGGCTGCACCAGCTCACACCTCTGTGAGCCCGGCAACATCAACACTGGGTGTCGTCCATCTGCCGAAACCGTCTGCCCCTCAGGACGGCCATCGGCCAACCCACCGCACGGGAGCGCGGCCACCCAGGCCCCCCACGGCGCAGAGGCTCTGACTCACTGATGACTGAGGCCTCACTGCCTGGGGAGCAGAGCACCCCCTTGTCTTGTCGGGACTGATTCCAGTGCCTTCCAGAGGAGCAGCTGTCTGGCGGTGACCGCCCTCCCTGGGAAGGTGATTGAGAAGGTGCACGGCCCAGCCGGGCACAGCACGGCCGTGAAGGTCAACACCCGGCCCCCACCGCCCAGGCCCTTCGCTCCTGACCTAGGGCGGCGGGGGGTGGGGGGGGGTGGGGGGGGGGGGGCGAACAAGCGTGAAAGAAACCAACCGAGCCAGACCCTGCTTTCCTGGACAAAACCACGAAGGTCAAGGGTGGGCCTGAGTGCAGCCTCGGAGACCCGACCCACCCAGCCTCGCCCGCTCTGCCTTCTCGAAGCCTGCTACAGAATGCACGCCTGTGTGCCCCAATTCTCCCGCGGAAGCCTTAACTCCCAAAGTGACGGTAACAGGAGGTGGGGCCTTTGAGAGGTGATCAGTCTGAGATGAGGTCATGAGAGTGGGGCCCCCCACGATGAGACCGGTGGCCTTATCAACACAGACACAAGGGCAAGGATCTCTCTCCCACCGCTCACGGACACGAGGAGGCGGCAGTCCTGCAAGCCAGGAAAGTGGGTTCTCACCAGAACCCCGTCGCACTGTCACCCTGACCTCCGGGCCTCTACGACTGTGCGAAATGAACGTCTGCTGTTTGACCCCCACCCCCCACCCCTGTATTTGTTGTGGCCTCACAAGCCAAGCAAGACCGTGTGTCACGCAGAGGGGTCCTCTGCTGGGACGCTCCCCGCTCAGCAGGGCTCTGCAGCTCTGACCTCGTCCTGGTCCTGGGAGCCGGATGCCATCGCCCACCTGTGAGCCTAGGCCCCCGAGGCCAGGGCAGCGCCCCCACCCGGCCCGACTGTCCCAGAAATGCCTTCCTTGGTCCGAGACTGCTCGGCACAGCGGCCTCTAAAAACGCCAGTGCTGCTCTGTCCTGGAGAACAAATCATTAGACGGAAGGAATCCCAAGCCCCATCTCCAGGCCAGAGCACACGGACGGGGCCTCCCGGGCCTGCACAGCAAGCAGTCTCCCGCCTCAACCATCTCTAAAATCAATCTCGAACAATCTTGAACATTCCTCTCTTCCTCCCCACTTTGCTCTCAGATCCTCCTTTTTTTTTTTTTAATAAAAGCAATGAAACTGCACTGATAATGCGCAGAGTCGAGGAATCAGGAAAAAAGCATTTTCTTTCTACCTTTTGCATTTTGGGGGAGCCATTTTCGTACACGTATCATATGAGGCGGTGGTTCTGTTACGCATGTGATACGGGGTGTTGTGTTTTCACTTACTCGTGAGCACGGCCCACGGGGTTACGTGGTCTTTGTGACCATTATTTGTACTGCGTACAAGCTACTTCCCTGAGGAGCTGCCTCACCGTCTACTTAGCCGTTTTCTCACTCGCGGACAACCTGCGTCTTCTGACCTGTGTTCTTACCATTAAGGCTGCCACAACCACCTTCGTGCCTACAGCGCCCGCCCGTGTGGACTTCGTTTCTTCAGATCGGCTTCCCGCAGTGAAATGTCAAGACACAAAAGCTTTACACCTTCCCTCTCTTGCGGTTCTAGGCGCATACCAGCCAGCTTGTTTTCCAGGGCTGCCCCGATTTCTAACGCCACCAGCCCAGCGATGTATCAGAGGATATTTTCAGTTACTGTTTCCACGTGGACACAGTGGAATTCAAAACGGTGCTAACTTAATGTACAAAACACGGCTCTTCATTACTTGAAGGCATATGCCTTCGCTTGGTTTCACAAACTGGCCTGCGGTCTCAGTCTGACACTTCTCCAAAAGCCTGGGCTCTGGTGGCCACAGGTCACTACTCAAGGCTTGTAAATGAGATGTGATAAAGCCACGAGAAAAAACTACGTTCCAATCACGAGCACAGGTGCCCTAAAGCTCGCCGTTACACCAAGGAAAAGACGTCAAAGCTCTGATGGTCGCGGGTGCTCGAGTGCGTCTAATGCATTGGGCACTTTTTCGTTGTTGTTGGACTGGGTTTGGTTTTTTGTTTTTGTTTTTTTTTTTTAATTTATTTATCTTGAGACAGAGGGAGTGTGAGCGGGGAAGGGGCAGAGAGGGAGAGGGAGAATCCCAAGCAGGCTCCGCGTGGTAAGCACAACTGAGTCCGACGCAGGGCTCGAACTCCCGAAACCGTGAGATCGTGACTTGAGCTGAAATCAAGCGTCGGACTGAGCCACCCAGGAGCCCCTTGGGCTGGGTGTTTTGTGTTTTTTTTTTTAATTTTCATTCTACAGATGAGCAAACGGGACATTGGGAGCAATTCAGTGAACTGTCCAACCTGGATCCGGTCGTGCTGGGCATCATGCCAGGTACAGAAACCAGTGGCCACCAGGGATGACATCCACATAGACACCGGAGAGCCTTGCACACAGCAGGCCTTCTGTAAGTATGTTGATGATCTAATCTGACTTTCTAAAGGGCTGTTTTTGAATGAACCATTCTCAGTACTCTGCATATTTCCAAATTCCACAGTAGAATACAGGGAGCCTGTGGGCATAGAGAGGACGGGTTTCTTTAAGTAAGCAAGTTGCTAAAGATACCTCGGAAGTGGAGACTAAGGCTCAGAATGGAGTTGACTTTGATCTGGAAATTGCAACGTAAGGAAGGCACTTAAAAGCGAACACTTCATCAAGCCTCGGGCTTTTTTAGGATCAGCAATTTCTCCAGTGGGATCTCTGCTCAGAAGGCTCTGGAAGGCTAGGCTGAGCAACTGTCTACGTGGAAGGCAGCCACGGACGGAGCCAGGGATGCTGTGGAGAGGAGGCAGTCACAGTGGTTCCCAGACTGCTTCGGGCCATCGCTGGAAAGGCGCCCAAGCAGCACTGGCTGGATGTGACACCCTTGAACGCAACGACAGAATGACGGAGGCTGTGCCCATGGCGCCTTGGGCAATCGGAGACCGAGCGGCACTCCTCGAGGGACAGTGCCACCTGGTCAGAAGTCTGCACGGGGCGTTGGCAATAGTCCCAGTGAGTCCCCACTGGGCTCTGGCTCCTCTCACGCCTTCCTGCACGCCTTCCTCTGGTCACCAGGGGCCTGGCTCATGGTACCTGTTGTCCACAGCAGGGACACGTAGCACAGCCGGGGTGAATGCTACTCTGGAGCCCCCATTTTGGGTGCCCAGTGTCAGGTCATGGAGTCTGGGCTGCAAAGCTCCCCCCCAAGTAGTGTGGCCAAGCCACCGTCCTGTCCCGTGGACTTCGTCAGAGCCTGCAGTCCGGAGACTGCTGGGGACTGTCCCCCTTGCCTTCCACCAGGCCTCTGAAGGCTAAGCCATAGCAGAGGTTCTGAGAGACAGGTGTGAGGGGTGCCCTTCTGACACTGGAATGGGTCAGTGAGCAGGACGGGGACGGCCCTGCCTCGTGGAACTGACAGGTCTAATAAGGGGGCCTCTTGTGGACCCCGTGATGACCACCGGAAGGTGGAAAGCACAAGGATAACGAAGTTCCAGATGCCGCTTTCTTATTTCTGGGAAGAAGGCTGTTTTTCTTGGGGTGGAGAAAGCACCCTTGGGAAGGGAGGCAGCGTCGGCCGCGTCCACCAACGCTGGGCGACATCGAGCCGGGGCCCGGCAGAAGGACGCAGCCTGGGAAGAGCAGCCAACGGGTCAATGACTCCAGCTCGCCCACCCGGGGACAGACGGGAAGTCAGGGTGGGGGAATCCGACTCTGCAGTCTCACGCAATCTTTGAGATGGGAGATGGGGGAGTAAAGGGGAACCCCCCCCCCCGGCCCCCGTCGCAGCAACGGTGACAGCTCATCACCCCCTACCCCCACGTCCCGGGCACTAGCTAAAGCCCGAGGGAGGACGGCGCGGGAGGATCTCGTCCGGCCAAGCCAGGACTGGGTGTCAGTCGCCCCATGTGGGGAACTGGGTCTCAGCTGGCCGCGTCCGTTCTAAAAACAGAAAGACCACAACCGAGCCCAGGATCTATTTTTACGCCCCGCTCACTGGAGAGGAATGTGTAATATTTCAGTAAAGGGGGAGTGCGTGCAGCCAAAACTAACTGTTGGGCTTGGCAGCGTCCGACCCATCGAAATTGTTGAGACAAAGGCTACAGAAGCGTTGTCAGGAAACATCCTAGTTTACTGGAGCAAATCTGAATAAGCCCACAAGCCATCTAGCACTTATTCTCCCACCTCCTCCTCCAAAGAAGGAAAGAGGAGGAGAAGGTACGAAAAACTTTTAGAATCACAAAACCAGGAGAAGTGATAGCCTGACAGGGAAGGCACGGCAGGACTTGGCCACTGGGGGGTGTCAGACCCTCCGGGCCCACGGGGGGGAGGGGCAGGGCCTGGTGGATTCCCCGCCCCCCAATCCCCAGGCACTGGGCTCGGACCAGGGGCTAAATTACATACTCCTATGCTTTTCCCAGGGAGCAAGGGGACCTACAGACGCGTGGATTAATCCTGCTTCAGCCCCCATGCCCGTATGTCGGGCAGAGTGAGCCTGGGGAAAACCCCAACAGAGGCCCAACAGCTGGGAGGTGCACCGGGGCCCCGGGTGCCGAGTTTCCAAGGTTCAGGGGCCAATGACAGCCTCCACTGCCCTCCCCCCCGCCCCCCCCCCAGGGGCTCATCATCTCACGGGGACAACAATAGTAATGCCACATTTTCATCTAAGAGGCAGCCAGGTTGCTACGGCACAGCTTATGTATATGGTCCTGGGCTCGGATGTCTAGTCCACACCCCGCACTCTATGCCTTGATTTTCTTATCTGTAAAACGGGGCCGTTGCGAGGCTCACATGAGAGAAGGCACGGCAGGTGCTCAGCAAAGATGGGGGGCATGGGAGCCGTGGGAATCAGAAGAACGCGGGTTTGCGGCGGGTCTGGAGGACAGACTGGATCCTCACAGATGGATGGGGTGGGGGGTGAGCAATGGCACTGAGGCAGGAAAGGCCATGGCTCCTGGGGCAGGAGAGCACGGTGTCTGGGGCACGGGGCTGAGGGCCACAGGACATACCAGCCGGAAAGACCCCTGGGGCCAGAGGTGCAGGGCTAGGGCCACTGGGCTGAAGGAAGACACATCCCTCCACACACAGAGACCCAGGAAAGGTCAGGGTGCCACAGGGCTCAGCTCTGACTCTCAGGAAGGTGAGCCAGGGTCAGAACGGGTGCTGGGGGGCAACGAGGAGGGAGCCGTGACTGCTGGGCAGAGATGGGGGTCTGGGCGAAGAAGGTCCGGGGACCTCAAGCAGCACAGGAGTCAGGCGGGGACAGGGGCACAGGGTGGCTCCAAACTGTCACTGGCAGTAAGGAGAGAAGGCAAGCAGAGCTACAGGCTGGAAGCAAGGGACTCCTCTAGGCACTGAACACCCTGACGGGATGCCCTTCTGTCCCGCCACGGCCAAGAGCCACCCGCAAGCCAAACGGACTTGCGCTCCAATCTCTCTCCGTGGATTCAAGCCACCTGCCAGTTACAGCGTTCTTCGAGCCCCTGCCCAAAACCCTGACCCAGAGCAAGAGCAGGGACACTGATCTCCCAGGGGCGAAAGAATTCAATGTGAGTGCACATCCCGGACCCAGAGCACACAGCACGCAGGAAGTGTGATATCAATCACAGATCTTTCAAAAATTCAGCACAAAGCCTCCTAAGTGCCTACTCTTCTTCCCAAGGAAGGGGCGGGAAGGCCTCCCTACTCTGGGAATGGTTTATATTGGCCCTCAGAGACCTTTTGATGCAGAAGAAAATCAACGAACCGATCCCCACCAGCCAACTTACCATCCCCAAATAGGCAATGCACGCTGGGAGGAGGACCAAGACGGACAGAAAGAAGCCAG
Source organism: Panthera onca (assembly GCF_046562875.1). Lineage (NCBI taxonomy): Eukaryota > Metazoa > Chordata > Mammalia > Carnivora > Felidae > Panthera > Panthera onca. The sequence continues at coordinate 71,519,095 of NC_138349.1, forward strand.
ACATCTGGGGCAGGGGGAGGGGTGCATGCTTTGAAGGGGGGTTGTCCCTAGAGCCCAGCAACCCAGCGCCAGGGCCTGACCTGCCTCTGCAGACATCTCCTCTAAATTCCCCAGCCCAGACCCACTGGGGAATGCCAAGAATCCTCTCTGCTCCCTGCCTCCCCTCTCTGGAGCATTCCAAGTGCTGAGTTTCTTCCTCTCAAAAGATCAGTAGCATGAGAAAGGAATCCACCGAGGGGGGCCCACAGGCTGACAGATGGGTGGGAAAGATAACGGGCTGCTCACCCCCAGCTGGGGCGGGCAGTTCTCCCTCTGAGCCTCTCCTCCGTGCTGGAAGAGGGCAGAGAAACAGGGGCGCCAGGGCAGCTCAGTCTCAGAAGGACGCGCCCCAGGCAGGGAGGGCTGGGCTGGAAGACAAAGCAGGACTTGAACAAGGGGGTACTCTTCCACAGACCATTCTGCACTTGGCCCCCAGCCCTCAAGAGCACTCCCGATCACAGCTGCGTTCCGCTGGGGAGGGGATTCCTGGCCCCCGAGCACAGGGCCAGCTCACTCTCCATAGGTGGCACCCCCATGGGCTGGCCTAAATGGAGGAGCCCACACAGAGTTAACAACGATCGGTCAAGCCCCTGGCATTCTCAGTTCTGCCAACAGTCAAGACCCTCGGTCAGGCTGACCCTGGCCTCGGATGACATGACTGCCAGGCTAAGAAGTCAGAGCAGAGAAAGAGTTGGTGAGTGAACAAGGCCAACAGAAGAACGGCTGGGGGAGCCCTACCCAGCCGGCTGATCCCCAGAATCATAAGCAAATAAATGTCCGCTTTGGGCCATGGAGCTGTGGGGTAGTCTGTTATGCATCAACAGATAACTACTGGAGAGAAAGAGAACCCGCTGCTGGGCCCCGAATCCCACGCCTGGAGATCAGGGCCGCCTAAAACCACCTCCTGTTCGCAGCTCTCCAAAGAGGTTCTCACCAGTCCTCAGGGAGAGTGCGATGACGCCCGAAAAGCAAGGAGGCAGGGCGCTCCAAGTTCAGGCCAGGGAGGTGAGTGGTGGCACTTTCTAGAACTCAACGCTGACTTGTGCAGAGTGGAGCCGAGCCTCTCTGCTCTCTGGAATGGTCTCTGCTTTGTCTCTACAAGGTTCTAACGCTAAACTCTGTAAGTCCAACTTCAAGAGATCAAACCAAAAGGTGAGGACCCCGAGTGAGCCCGCCCGTTGGTTACGTAAGCTGGTTCTCTGCAAAGGGGGCAACACTGATGAACTTCCAGAGGCTTCTCGACTGACAAGGTGCCTGGGGGACCTGGCTGGCAGATGTGGACCCTCAGCACCAGCACAGGGTGTGATCTATGTGGGACAGTTAGCTGTCCTCGTTCTCGTTCACCTATGCCCCACACTGGCCCCGGTGGCTGAGCCCCATCTCGGCACCTGCTCCAACCACCGCCCATCCTTGTCCCAGACTGTCACTGCAGCAAGTTAATAACAGATGGCATGTCCTGCCCCCAAAATAGCAGGTTCAGTAATATTTCACAAGGTAAATTCTTAATAGAGCTGATATTCTCATGGGGCATGAGACGGACGCAGAGCGTAGGGCGTCATCACTCTTTTGACCTCTGTGCCTTCGTCGCTGTGATATCCTCAAACGTAGGACCCGGTCTGGGGAAGTCTGTCCTGCTTTCTGAGCTACTGCGTCCGAGGCTGCTTGGTCCCACCCTGCAGAGCGTCTATTTGTCTGTTACCGGTAGATATCACCGGCAGGGTTAGTGCTCCTCAGTTATTCACCGGGGAGCCCAAAAAGAAGACTGCGGCTCCTGGCTGAACGCCAACGTGACGATGCAGTCTCTACCCACCCACAGCTTCCCTGACAGTGTCACTAGACAGGGGATTCCTCGCTGGTTTCAGGAGCCACTGTGTTTCCAGGCTGCTCCTGGATGTCCTTCGACCGGGGTCCAGATCCCTAGGGAGACCCCAGCTTCCAGGCACACCGTTTCGCTCGTGCCGCCCTCTGCACAGACCTAGATTACTCATCTGCAGTGGAAATAAAACACGGGCACATGCTGGGTGCAGACATAGGATGTTCAGGACCCCACGTAAAGGTGCGCTAAAGGCAGCGGGCATCCGCGCCCGCCAGGTGGACGCGTGCACCTGCACTGACAACACGTATTTCCAAAACCGCCTCCCAGCTCTCAAGTGAGGACCGGATCGTGCACCTCCCCATCTGGGGACGGCTCAGGTCACACGGGGCCCACTCAGCAGCTCTGCCTGTAGGCAACAGCGCCCCCTGTCCTCGTCCGCTGGAACCCTGTCAAATGTTCCATTTTCAGACACAGGTCCCCCCTCATGAGGGCCTCCCAGGTGTCTTGTGGACCCCCTCGCTGCCCTGCCCCGCTCTGACCCACCCTCTCTGCAGGCCCCTGCGTGCCCATTTCCGCTGGGATGAGCAATGTGGGCCCGGCCAACAAGCCCCTGCAACAACAGGCACTTCAGAGCCCTGATCTGACCTCAAGTCTGAGCCCCGTTCCAGGCACACTGCCGTCCTCGGCACCCCATTATGGGGAGAACCCTCCGACACGCAGCACTAAACGTTCTAGACTCTTGCTCGTTTTAGTTGAGTTACAGACACCTGCCTTTTGGTTGCTCTGCCCCCTACTAACGCACTTCTACCGGAGCAGCGAGGCAGGACGGGGGGAAATAGACAAAGCCAGTTAAGCTTGACGCCATGAATCAACTCTAGCAATAATCATCATCTAGCATCATCATCACCATCAAAATGAACAAGGGACTAGAGGTTAGCGATCCAAGCTGCACTGTACCGCTAACATCTGTCCATGTGTATCCACTGCCTCATCAACTTCACAGGCTTCCAAGAGCGTATGTCCTTTTTTCCTCCCCACCCGCCGCCCCCAGGACTGTCACGCCTCCAGGCAGACTCTTGCAGGCAATTTTGATAGTTCTGCAGTCTCATCTCCGCCACTGTCCCTCTCCTGCCCCTACCCTGAGTTCATTTTAATAACGCCTGCCCCCCCTCTAAAGCTTCTCTCCAAGCTTTGCTTTACGGAGCGCCCCCACTAAGGTGCTGAGTATTGGTCAGCAGAGCCAGGAGCAGAGAAAGCCCCGAATGGGGCTGACTCTGCTTTCCCAGGACGGCCGGGGTCCTGGTCAAGGGGCGACCACTTCAATTCCCTCACGATGCCTCCCCACAGGTTTCCTAGCTCATCTCCACGGTCTTCCCTCCTCTCCTTTTCCACCAGCAGGGGGGCATCACCTGCAGCAGGATGGTGGGGCCTCTGCCTTCTGAGTCCACAGAGAGCTACAAGAAAAATACACAACCACGCCATTCTTTTTCAAAAGGACAAACAAATCTAAATTTAATCCAACTTACCCTCGTTTCCCAGGAGAAAGGGGCAGAGTGCTCATCTTGCCAAGTTATGTCCTGAAATAAAAATGCGAGAATAAATCTGAAACCCAAACCCAAACATACCCCATGCAAACATCCACCCGAGGCCACGGGGTAAGTAAGACTTAGGACGCATCCCAACTCCTGGCTTGGAGCAAGCCTGATGTTTGGATGCTCTGCATAGACTGCGCTGACCTTCTCAGTCTGGCCTCACCCTCACTTTTTTGGAGGTGGCCAGGCACGCCCCTCCCCCACCCAAAGGAGGCTCAGTGAATGAATGGGAGGGAGGCCCTGGGGGTGGGGGGGCAAAGGGGGAGGAAATCGATGACTGGGTTGTGAGCAGAAAGGGGAAGGGGCTTTACAGACTTGAGCCTCAGCTCTAGGAGGACTAGACGTTATGGGAAGATGAGGCAGCCTTCGGAGCCTCCGTTTCCTCACCTGGAAGAGGAGAATCACGCTTCCCTTGCAGGGCTGTTGTAACGATCAACATGGGAACAGAATGTCAGGCAATAACCCTCCAGCCAAAGCCAGTGCAGCTGAGCCTCCGTGCCCCCCCCGCCCCCATGTGCCCAGCAGAGATCTCGAAAGGGCCGACTGGCAACATCAATGAACATCCCCATTTAGTACAGGTGCCTACTGGTAAGGAGAGCTCTGAAGTCACCCCCACACTCCCCCGCAGCACACGATGGAAAGCCCCCTCCAGAACTGGAACTGAGAATCTGACCTCGGATCCAACATGTTTTGCACACTGGCCTGAACAAAGGAGGGGAACATCGCCTTTTCCTGGCTACCCCCTCCGAGCCCCCAGCCGTCTTCCTGTGCTACCAAACGTGTCCTCTGTGCCTGCTTCCACTGGGGATATTTTCGGAACCGAAAGTTGGGACACGCTGAAAATGGGTTAAAGTATTTTAAATTGGGACGGTCCTGGGGGCGCCTGGGTGGCTCAGTCGGTTGAGCATCCGGCTTCAACTCAGGTCACGGTCTCACAGTTTGCGAGTTCGAGCCCCATAGCGGGCTCGCCGCTGTCAGCCTGTCAGCACAGAGCCCGCTCTGTCTGTCCCTCTCCCGCTTGTGCTCTCCCCCAAAATAAATAAATATTAAAAAAAAAAAAAATTGGGACGGCCCTTGCTTAAAGCACCCCTGCTAAGAGAGGTCCTCCCCCCAGAGGTGCTCCCACCCCCAGAGTTAGGCCATCAGGCTCTGTCCCCCTCTGGGTCTGCTGATGCCCTACTTTGGTAGCAGCGCTGTCCCCACCTTAGCCTCTGGGCCGGTTTGCATTGGCCCCATGAGCCTGGCTGTCGGGGCAAAAACTACTAATGAGCTAGAACGTGGGCCACTGCCCTGCCATTTGGAGCTCCAGCTAAACCCCAGGTTTACAAACTCAGTTTACAAACTCTTGTCCCTCCAAAAACGGAAGTGGGCCACCAGGAGGAATGTGAACCAACGGGCCTTTGTGACAAGAGATAGGGGCTGCAGGCCTAGCTTCAGCGGCAGGGGATTCCTGCGTCCAGCCCAGCCTGTGTGTGCAGGGGGGTGGCTGGCGGAGGGCACGGCCGAGCCAAATGACCTGAAAGTCTCCCAAAGTCTATGAGCTCAGGAAGCTCTAAGCTCGTCCTAGAATAACAAAACAAGAAGGATTTTTTTTCCTATGTGGGGAAAGTGAAGGAGGCTCATGGCACTTACGTATCATTTATTCTGGATTTGGAGCTGTGGGGGCAAAGGAAAGGGAAATCCACTGGCAAACGTGGTCCTTCCAACCCGAGGTGGGACAGCCCGGGGGGGCCGCCCCAGTGGACAGAGGAGGTGTGCGGAGATTAACTGGGCAGGCAGAGCACAGAAGGGAGCAGACCCAGTGGCCAAGGGCATGCTGGAGCCGGACTCCCCTTATCATGGGCTATGACCTAGCCTTAAATATTAGCTACACGGCTGAGATCGGCCAAAATTAAAACACAGCTTTTGGCTTTGCAAGGAAAATGAGCGCAGACTCACAGGAGCACGGACTGAGCCGGGAGGCTGGTGAGCCAGCAGTCACCAGTGGCTGCAGCCCATGTTAGCTGAAATTCCAAGGGGGTCGAAGACAGAGAGGGGGGTCACACCGTGAACCCTCCCCAACTTGGTGTCAGGTCAACAGTCTTTTGTTTGCGGCCAGCAAGAAACTCAGTCGAGGGGCAAATTCCTTAGATTTCTGCAATCCTGAGCTCATAAAAATACTAAAACGCCTTACAAGAATAAACACGCCGAGCACAAATGTTGCGGAAGTTCTGATGTCAGCCGAGGCTGTGCGCTCCAGCGCTGGAAAGAGGCTCCCCGGGCAGCTGGATGCAAAAGGGCCTCAGAACTGCAGAGTGGCGGTGCGGGCACACACAGTGTTCTCTTTTCTTCCAGTCCTGCGATGACCGGCAGGCAACCAAAACGTGGCCAGGCACGCGCTGGTGGATGCCCACACGTGCTTTCTGTAGGGGTTGCTTGCAAGGCGCCCCCGCCAGCCCTCCTGGTGCCCAAAACCTGAAACGATCGAAGCACCAAACCACGCCTGCCGCTTAGACCACGGGATGTCATGGAGTGGGGGCTCGGTCGTGGCCCAGAGTTACCCTCACAGTCAAATTCCTCTCCACGAGGGAGGTCTGTGCCAGAGACAGCGCTGCATCTCTCTGGAAACGACTTCCTCTCTGCAGCACGGCACGGGAAGAAGCCTAGAAGTCACTAGATCCCAAAAGAGCAGGGCAAAAAGCAGAAGGGAAGCCACGGAGAGCCACAGGACACACAGCCCCTGGAAATTAACATGTGGGAGGCTCTGCTCTTCGCCACGTGGCTCCAAGGACTCCCGGATGCACAGGCACCAACTAGTCTTTCCTCTGACATCCCAGAGGCCCTGGTTCGCTCTTGCTGGAAAATATTCACCCAATGTAATGTTCACCTCCCAATGGAGAAAGTACTTTAAAAAAAATAAATAAATAAATAAGAATGTCTATTCTCTGCCTGTAGTACCAGAACGCATATTTGCACAAAATCTCCGGCATTTACTTTACTGTTTGGGAAAAGAATGGAGGCCGGAGTGTTTTAAGATCTCTGTGGGGCCCCCCTTTCGGAGGCCGCAGTCAGCCGTGGGCCGGAGTGGGCTCGCGCCAACCCATGCAGAAGTGGACTGTGAGACGTTTAGGGATTTTTGAACCTGGTGTTAAACATAGCCATTGCTATTATTATTTTTTTTTTAATTTTTTTTTAACGTTTATTTATTTTTGAGACAGAGAGAGACAGAGCATGAACGGGGGAGGGGCAGAGAGAGGGAGACACAGAATCTGAAACAGGCTCCAGGCTCTGAGCAGTCAGCACAGAGCCCGACGCGGGGCTCGAACTCACGGGCCGCGAGATCATGACCTGAGCCGAAGTCGGCCGCTCAACTGACTGAGCCACCCAGGCGCCCCAGCCATTGCTATTATTAAAAGAATTAGGGGCGCCTGGGTGGCTCAGTCGGTTAAGCATCTGACTTCGGCTCAGATCATGATCTCACGAAGCAGCCACCTGAACAGATGCTCGAACACCGGTACGCACGGCCGAGTTACGTGCGCGGGAGCCAGAACGTGAAAACAACGCAAACGTCCGTCAACAGATGAACACACAAAATGGGACAAACACATCCGGTAGCAGAATACTACTCAGCTTTCAAAAGGAAGGAAATTCTGAATCAGGCTACAACCTGGATGAATCCTGAAGACATTCTGCTAAATGAACGTGCCAGTCACCCAAGGGCAGATGTCATATGCCAGCTATTTGAGGTACCCAGACGAGGCAAATTCACGGAGACAGGAAGGAGAATAGAGCTCACCAGGGGGGCAGCTGGAATGGGAAATCATTGTTTAAAGGATTCAAAGTTTCTTTTTTTTTTTTTTAATGTTTACTTATTTTGAGAGAGAGAGAGGCAGAGAGAGAGAGAGAGAGAGAGGGAGAGAGAGAATCCCAAGCAGGCACCACCCTTTCAGTGCAGAGCCTGACGCAGGGCTCCATCCCACGAACTGTGAGATCATGACCTGAGTGGAAATCAAGAGTTACTCTTAACCGACTGAGCCGCCCAAGCAGCCCTGGATTCGGAGTTTCTGACGGGCGATGGTAAAGTTCTAGAAACGGAGAGTGCTAATGGCTGCACAGCAGTGCGAATATACTAAACGTATACTTAAAAATGGTTAGAAGGGTCCATTTTATGTTATGTATATTCTCCCACAATAAAGAGATCTGAAAAGGCTACGTACTAGATGAGTCCAACTGTATGAGTTCTGGAAAAGGCAAAATTACAAAGACAGTAAAAAGACCTGTGGTTGCTGGAGTTCGAGAGAGGGCAGAGCGCAGAGGATTTAAGAGCAATGAAAACACTCCATACCATATACTGTAGCGATGGATCCTGTTCTCAAAACCTACAGAATGTGCCCCATCAAGAATAAACCCCAATGTCAACCACAGGCTTTGGGCAACGACGACGTGTCGAGCAGGCTCATCCACTGTAAAAAACGTTCCACTCTGGCGGCCGATGTTGACAGTGGGGGGGTGGCTGTGCACGTGTGGAGGGAGGGGTTTTCCACTCGTTTTGCTAAGAACCTATCTCTAAAAAATAAAATCTGTTTTTCAAAAAAAAAAAATGTCCCCCCTGAAAAAAAAAAAACCCTACAAAAGTCAAGAATGCTCAAAACTCATCACTTCCTAATTAATTACCGTGGTGCCTCTGGCTACTACCTATGGTCTTCGGGTTAAAAGTCGTGGTCAGAGAATGATTTCTCTGTGAAAGTCATGACTATTCTAAAATTATTCCGGAATGAGAAACTCTGGACTTAAAATTGACTTCAAGTATGGTGAAATTTTACAAATATCAACCTTTCCTCTTAATGAACCGGGTTAGACACTACTGAGCATTTATTCTTTTGTAACTTTCTTTCTGCTTTCAGGGCCAGTGAATTTTATCGTTGCGTCTCAAGCGTGTGGGGCCGATGGCACCTGTGGACAGCACTGTCTGCATTGGGTGTCCCTTAGGTCCTCTACAGGCCCACCCTAAGAAGGAGGCCGACCCGGAGGCACGGGCTATCTGAGGTGGCCTCTGATCTCCCACCGCACAAGGCCAGGCCACTAGGGGCCAGCAGACAGGAAGCCGCACCTTTCCTGGAACATCTGAAAAACCGTTTCCGAGACCCTGCAGCACTTGGGAGGTCTAGGCTACACCCTGGGCCTCTCTGAAGGCTGGGGGCCTGTCTGCCACCTTGGCCCGAACAAACTGCACCCTCTCTGTGGCAGGCACACCTGTCCCAGGTATTCGATGGGAATGGCTCCTTCCCATGTGCCTGGGGTTCATGCAGGCCCCGATCACAGACACCAGACTCCAGACGCTCTCGAGGGGGCCTGTACCCCAGCCGTTCCCGGGCCTGACTGTAAATTGGCATCCCCTAGGGTGCTGTTACAACCGGCAGAACCTGTAGGTCCCATCTGCCCCAGTTTTACAACGCTAACAACTCCCTAGGTAATTCTAATGTCGCCGTTCCACGGGGCGGCTTACCTGGTTCCGCTCGCCATGAGACACCAGGCTCCCCGCACATCGTGAGCGTTTGGCCGCAGGGCCACCCCAGGCTGCCCGTGCCTGCGGACCTCCGGGGCGCAGGGGCCCGCCTCTGTCTGCCCAGTCCACACCACGGGCAGCGGTGCCCTCGGTCACTACTGCCAGGTGGCTCTCATCATCCCCAGACAGGACCTCCTCCCAAACCCACCCAGGGTTCAAGCTGCTCTCACGAGAAGCCCGGGGCTTCTGGGCCAGCTCTCTCCCATCCTACTCTGGAGCAAGGCGAGATCAGGGCTCTGCGCATTAGTATAATCACCCGAGGCAAATGAACAGTCTCCTGATATGCTGCAAGGCTCCAGCATAATGCAATTCGCATTTGAAAACATTCGTTCCCTTATTCCTCCATATGCATTCAAAGATGACCTACGAAACGAGTGCGGCTGCATTTCTAACGACGCTGTTGCATACCTACGAGAAGTATGCAACCGTTACGGACGAAACACTCTCATTTGTTGGAGTCAGAACGTCCTCAGAATGTAAGAACACGGTGCACGATTGGCTCAATTTCAGTGCCGACGGGAGTTAGAATCCCAACCACCGAGCATCCCAGAAATAGATGTGCTCCTTGAGTAATTCAAAAGCAGTGTCAGGATCCCGGAACGTGGCAAGGTGCTCACTGGAACCACACGTCGTCACTGTGCTCCTGAAGTCCCTAAATTAGAGGAGATTCTGGTTGACAGATGGTGGCATCTTGACTTAAAGGTAAAAAATTTAAACTGTGAGATACCACAGGTCGGAGAAATCAGGCTCAGCCGGCAGAGCCTGGAGAAGGGGACAGAAACTCCCCTCTGTCGCTGACTGTTGCGGCCCTCTAGTGATGTCACGTGGTCTGGGCTTCCCGGCACATCCAGCACGGAGCACATTGTCCCTGGGGAGCTGTTCCGTGTCAGCAGCAGCACGGTAGAAGCGGGTGAGACAATCCCACTCCGTGGTATGCAACCAAACAAGTTGAAAACCTACATCCGCACAGAAACCGGCACGCGGATGTTTACAGCAGCTTCACTCGTAATTTCCAAGACTTGGAAGCAACGGAGATGTCCCTCAGCAGGTGCATGATAAGTACACCGCGGTTCCCCCAGACAATGGGTTGTTATTCGGCGCTACAAAGAAATGAGCTATCAAGCTGTGAAAGGGCCTGCGACGCGTATTACTCAATGACAGAAGCCAATCTGAAAATGCTACAGACTCTACGGCTCCAACTACGTGACATTCTGGAAAAGGCCAAACTATGGAGACAGTACCGAGAGCGGGGCGTGGGGATGGGAGGGATGACCGGGCGGAGCACAGGATGTTTAGGGCGGTAAACTATGCCGTATGATGGCTACGTGTTGTCATACGTTTGGCCTGACCCACTGAACGCTCCCAAGAGTCAGCCCCGATGTAAAATACTGACTCTGGCGGATGCTGATGCATCAGTGCGGGTTCATCCAAGGTAACAGGTGCACCACTCTGAGCGGGGCTGTTGGGGGGGGGGCGGTGCAGGTGCTGTGTGTACGTGGGGCAGGGAGAATACAAGAAATCTCTACTTTCTGCTCAGTTTTGCTCTCAACCTAAAACTGCTCTAGAAAACAAAGTTTACTTTAAAAAAAAAAAAAACAAAACAGGGGAGTGAGGAAGAAGAACGATTAAAATATGCCCTTTTTTTCAACCAACGCCTTCTTTTTAGGGACCATTATTTATCTATTTATGGAATCGATGCTTTTCCCTCTGACTTGTCATATATTTAACTCTGCTGAGATAGAAGGGTTTCCATAAACGCAAGGACAAAACTGCAGTCCCCACAACAGAAAGGCAGCTAGGACTGAACTAGCAGGCAGGTTCCACAGGGAATACAAAGTCAGACATGAAAGCTGGGTGCCATGGCGGTAATGCGAGCAGGGGGAGGTGGAAGAGAGTTTGAAGGCAACAGACAGAAAGGTCTAGGGGCACCTGGGTGGCTCAGTGTGTTAAGCATCCGACTTCGGCTCAAGTCATCATCTCATGGTTCCTGAGTTCGAGCCCAGTGTCGGGTTCTCTGCTGTCAGCACAGAGCCTGCTTCAGATCCTGTGTCTCCCTCTCTCTCTGCCCCTCCCCAGCTTGTTCTCTCTCTCTCTCAAAAATAAATAAACATTAAAACATTTAAAAAAAAAGACAGGTCTGGTCTTTATTATTTAAAAAAAACAAAAACAAAAACAAAAGGATTTTCTTCTCCAGAATTAAAGGACTCTCTTGAGATTGTGAAAATGACTCCTGTCAATGAGACAGGACTCCAGACCTGCCCACATGCTTCCCAGCTCTGCCCCACCCCTTCCCTGCACACCCTGCCACAGGAGCCAGGGAGAGGACCACAGGCTCCCTTAGCTCCCAGGGCCCACCTGCTCAGTACCCTTCCTCTCCTACGTGGGGTAGCAGGCCAGGTGCTAATCCCGGCAAAGAACCTTCCCAAAGGGGAGGCGTGCAGCGGAGGCCCAGCAGCCTCCCCCTCGCAGCCCAGGAAACGGATCTGAACTCAGGGCCACATTCTCAACTCCTGCCCAGAGCCGGGGCACAGAAACCCAGGTCCCAGGATGCGAAAAGCCACGTGGACCCTGTCATCTTTTCTAAAAAATGCATGGCTCTACCAGACAGAAGGTGGGAATCGTAATTACACATTCCACCTTCCTTAAAGAACAAATCCCAAATACTGAGAAAGCAACTCTCAGATTTCCCCCTTATTTTTTTAGTTTCTTATTTTTTATTTTCTGCCAAAGGCTGAAACAAGAAAAGACCAAACTGCTCGAGGGGAAGGGTCAGAGGGGTCCGCGCACGTTACGGGTCCGCTGTCAGGCCATCACGTATCCAACCTCAAACCTGATGAAGGTGTTAGTACTTGAGGAAAGTTCTAGAAGGACACTACCAACCGCTTCACAATGCTGCTCCTGCATGGTTTGGATTTCTTAACAGTAACGTACAGGTACACGATTTTACGTATTTTGTAACAATTTAATTAGTTAATTTTTTTAAAAACACAAGCAAGGGGTGCCTGGCTGGCTCCGTCAGCAGAGTGTGTGGCTCTTGATCTAAGGGTCATTGAGTTCGGGCCCTAAGTTGGGTATTGCGGTTACTAAGAAAAATAAATAAACTTAACAAAAAAAAAAAAGAAAAAACCTAGGCTGGCCAGCCCGGACCCTGAGGAGGAGGAAAAAGCCCCGAGGACGCTGAGCACAGACAGCAGCTTCACCAGGTTTGCCGAACCGGGATGTTCCATGCTGACCCCCTGGCCTCGGAGCCCCCCCCCCCCCCCGCAATCACTTCTGGGAAAGGCTGGGAGCAAGAGCGAGAGGGGTGGGGGAGGGGGGGTTGGCAAGGCATGGACCCCCAGAGGCCCGAGAAGGGCAGGCCATGCAGGGGGTGTCAAGGGAGTCAGGGAGGCCAAGGCTCAGCCCCAGAAAAGGAGGTGAAGGCGGAGGGGGGCGAGGGGGCAGCCAGCCAGCCCCCAGATCCCTGTGGGAGGGGGCCGGAGGCGGGTGCCCAGGAGGGACACTTCCTTCCCACAGCGGCTGGTCTTGCTCAGCTGTTCGAGAGGGGGTGGCGCTGTGTGGCCCCAGGGCCCTAAACCTCTGTGTTCTGCAACGTGCAAAATCCAGATCAGGGTCGCGGGGGGCTGGCACACGGCAACACCCTTCCTACCCAGCTTCACCTACTTTACGCGAGGCGGGAGGCACAAGTGGGTCCGGGAGAAGTCAACACACCAAATTTCCAGGCTTACCTGCTGGGTCCCTGTGTGGAGCCTAGAATGTGACCCAGATCCTGCGAGACGGGTGGCAAGGGGTTTGGGAGTGGTCGAAAACATTCAGCTTTTGGGTTTTTTTTCTCCCCCCTACTTGATAACGGGAAGCAGCAGAAGCAGACTGAGTGATCTCGAAAACCTTCTAAAACGAAGACCTCTCATCTCCCAGAGTAAGCCATTCCCCAGACTTTACTGCTAAAGGATGGCAGGGGAAGTCGGACTGCGAAAGGCATCCGCTTGCAAACACGCCTTAACGTTCATACCACGTACGGGACCAGAGGGGCATGTCCCAGCATCTATGTCGCTCCAAGGCAGGACTGCCACTCATTTCATGGAGGGAGACCTATGCCCTGAGCAGGGGTCGCCTTGCTGGTGACACGGCCGGAATGGAAGCCAGGTCTGGGGACACTCCGTTTCTTTTGCTAGGAGAGACGTATGCCGCCAGCAGGAGCTCCAGATTCTCTGACAGGAGCTGCTTGGGGACAGGATGGGGGGCAGGAGGGGCTGGAGGCCTTATGTGGAAACTGTACGAAGATCATATGTCCGAGGGGGGAGTTTTTAAAGGAGGTGGTGAAAATTACGGGCAGCCTAAGCAGTCCTAAAGCCAGAGGGCCTCTAGTTTCTAACATAATAGGCTGAGAAACATTTGCCGAATTGAGTCCCAAGGAAGTAAAAACTGAAAACTGACGGGTCCCCTCCTGGCCAATGCACAAAGGCAGCCAATCTCCTCCTGCGCCAGGCTGGTCATCCCGGCAAGGGTGGGGATCTGAGCCCTGGTCTTCTCTCTGTACAGACAGTGAGGGTAAAAATGAACACAGATGCCACAGTGCTGAACAGTCCTACACAGAGCAGTCCCCCCTGACCATACTCGTGGCCACCAAAATCGATGGCCATCATTATGCAATCAGGTTTCAGAGCGCCTGGGTGGCTCAGTCACTTAAGCGTCTGACTTCGGCTCAGGTCATGATCTCACGGTTCCGGAGTTCTGGCCTCATGTCAGGCTCTGTGCTGACAGCTCGGAGCCTGGAGCCTGCTTTGGAGTCTGTGTCTCCCTCTCTCTCTGCCCCTCCCCTGTTCACGCTCTGTTGAATGCTCTCTCAAAAATAAATGAACATTAAAAAAAATGTGTGTATATAAATACCTATCTATCTATCTATATTTACACACACACACACACACACACACACACACACACACACACAATCAGGTTTCTAATGACTAGACGCTGGTCACATAAGACTTAAAATGTGGGATACAAAAATGTTACTGGCAATGGGGGACAGGGTATTCAGAGAAACAGGTGATGTCCTTGTCTTTCAGGGTAGCTGAAAGGGTGGGGTGGCACAATCTGAGGCTGATGTGACCGCCGATCCGGAGACAGGCCACATCATGGCCAGGCTGTGGACAGAGCAAACCAAAGCTTCAAATACATGCCCCAAAGCACAGCACCAGAGCCCCCCAGGACAGAGCTCCCTCTCACGTGGACAACTCTGACTGGACAACCCCGACTGGACAACCCCAGGCTTAGCAGCAGCAAGAATATGTTTATTTCATAATAATGATTTTTGTAAGTGGAAACAGAGACTGGCTAATACAGTTGCCGCTTGAACAGCACCGGGGTTAGGGACACCTGTGCAGTTAAAAATCCACATGTAATCTTCCAACTCCCCCAAAACTTAACTAATAGCTTACTATCGACCAGAAGCCTTGCCGATCACATCAGCAGTCGATTAACATGTATTTCGTGAGTTATGTGTGTTTACCGTATTCTTCCAAGAGAGTAAGAGAAAAGAAAACGTTATGCAGAAATTCCTAAGGAAGAGAAGACACATTTACAGGACTGCGCTGATCAGGAAAAAAATCTGCATATAAATGGACCCACGCGCTTCAAACCCATGTTGGTCAAGGGTCAATGGCATTCTCACCGTCTTGTAAGCCCACAGGCCCTTCGTGGACATTTGCTCTCTACTCATCCTGTTAATGTCACTTCCATCGCAAAGGTGAGAACGCTGAAACTCAGAGAGGTCTGTGATTTCACCCTGGTCAAAAAGCTGGGGGAGCCAAAACTCAAGACTGACTGCAAAGCCCAGAGTCCTCCTACTTCAGCCTTAGGAAACGGCCTCAAAAGCCAGGAGGCCAGTGATCTTTCACTGAAGTACTAAAAATAGTCCCTGCTCATCGTCTAGGGTCAGACAGCAGCTCCAGAGAGAGCTGATTCACCCAAAGCACCCAGCCATCAGAGGTCTGTCTGTAGATTGTAGATGTGGGGCAGGGAGTGCGGGGGGGGAGTTGAGAGGGTAGGACGCTGGAGGGCCCTGGAGAGCATTCTCCCCCATTCCATGATTGGCTGCCGAGGCCCCTGGGACACCAGAAGACAGATCAAGTGGGAAGGGACAGAGTGCCCTACTCACTCTGGTTTAGGGCCCTTCTGGACAAACCTGGGTCACCTATTTGGGCCACTCTGTCTGGCAGCCTACCCACGGTCACTCCCCACCCCGTCTCCATCCATCGTCCCTTGTGTCTAGGAGCCAGCCCTCTCCATGAACAGCTCTCCTCCTGGACCACCAACTAGTCTGGGGCCAACCTCCTGCCAGGTCTCGGGAAATGCATTTTAAACCCCCTAGTCCCATTAATCCACACAGCCACCACAGGCAAAAATACCCCACGGGCCATGTTCCTAAGTACCCCTCCTCTAATTCGGTGTCTCCTGTCTCTCTGCCCATCTGCGCTAAAGTTGGTCAGAGCCATGTCAGGGCACGTTCCCAGCCCGTTTTGTAAAGCTGAGTTCAAGTGTAAAAAGCAGGGCAGGTTTGCTCCTGGAGAAGCGTGCAGGTCCCACACTGAACAGTTCCAATTGCTTTTAAATCACACTGGGTTTACAGACTCAGAAACAGCTCAGTCTGGTACCCAGTTAAGGAACTGGAGCACAAAATGAACTTGGCCACATCTTTCCTTATCAGTGATACTGAGCCCTTATACGGCAAGGGCCTTTTAATGATGAGCAGGCATGCGGGTATTCTTAGCCGGACACCAAGCTAAGGAAAAATGACAGTCACTCTCCAACATCTGTTAAATACTTACAAGTTTACTTCCTCTCATATGTACTTACTCATGACTTTTCCAAAGAGAGAATGCATGTGTTTTCATCGCTCGAACCTGAGCACACACACTTGCAAACATTTGCATACACATGCGGATTTTCACACGGAAAATGTTTCAGCTCTCAAATACATTTTGAACCTATATTTTCATGCCTCCAGTTTACCACACCCTTGTTTTTCCTGGCAAAGCCTTCAGAGTTTCAAGTGCAATGGAGACTTTTCTTTGAATTCAGTCAGAAGAAGGCAGTGGTGCCAGCGCCTTTCACACATCCCTCACATGTAAGTGGGTTTATGACCGCAAACATTTTGTACTAATAAATGTCTCAGCACACCCAAGTCTGAAAATCAGATTTAGAACTCGCCGTCCTTTCCTTCCCCAATCCACGACACCCTCCGAAAAAGTTGCCAAGCGCAGCACCCCTCCTTGAGGCTCACAGCCTTAACAAATGCGGGTTTCATTTGTATACTTCTTTTTATACTTCTAGCTCCTTTTGACTTCGCCCTTCATGGTAAAAGTTCAGTGTGAAAGGCCAGCCAGCCACAGTGCCAATTCTAATGGCACCAAAGAGGCTTCAGTGGAACAAACAAAGAAGGAGAAAAAGAAGAAAAGAAAAAGACCAAGTTTCCAAGCGGCACTGAACACCCAGGCCTCCGTCACTTAGAAGGGGGCATCCCTGAGTTTTTTCCTGTATGGTTTACAGTGTTTCTCTCCTCTAGAAGTGTGGGCACAGTGTCCAGATCAGAGATGCAGACATGCCCTTATATGTAGCAAAGGCTTGCTGGAGCCCATTTAAACTCATCCCGTAGTTTCTTGATGGAAAAACGGGGCTCTGTGCTCACCCCAAACCAAAGCTGCACAGCGTGCTCACCCGGAAAACATTTTAGGGAAACATCTTCGGTTTTGCCTCCTAACCCTGGAAGGCACCTCTTCCTTCTCCTTATCTTGCTTGACAATTTCACCTGCCCCATACAGCTCATCACAAATATTAACATTAATACATAGAACTTTCTGAGTGCCTTCCCTGGCAGGCACGGGGTGGGTATCATTATCTCCGGTTTACACCAGGAAGGGGGGTGGGGACTGAGGCTCTAGGAGGTTAAGTCACCCATGGCCATACAGCCAAGTAGCAAAGTGGATCAGAACTCAGGCTTGGCTGGCTGAAAATTCCTTGCTGTTTCCACTCTGGTCCGCCTCGCTTAAGAGCAGCCGCCTATGGCTCGGAGAAGTCTCTGGATCCGGTGAGGCCCAGCAGAGCAAGTCTAGATGGAGGGTCTTTAAAGACCCCCTCCTCACGGCGATTCTCAAACTCCCCCTGGGGAGCCCCTAGCCCCGCGCCCCCGGCCCTGGGACGCCCCTCGCGCCCACTCCCATCTCCGCGCCTTCTTGCCAGCCCGGACCCCCGCGACCTGCAGGGGCCACGAGGGGAGGGGAGAGGGTCCCCGGCCCCGCCCGCACCTACCTCGTCCCCGAAGCGCACCACCTTCTGGCCCGTGGGCCCGCGCAGGCCGGGGAAGCGCGCCAGCTCCTCGGAGTCCCCAGGGTCCCCAGGGGCGCGGGGCGCCGGGGCGCCCGGCCCCACCAGGCACCGGTCGATGATCTCGTCCTGCTGTGCGGGCGGCAGCCGCGCCCACTCGGGCCCGTACTTCTCGCGGATCTTCTCCTTGTCCTGCATGATCTTCCTGGCCATGGGGCTCAGCGACGAGAAGTAGGTGAAGCGCTTCCGCTCCCGGTCGTCCAGAGGCCGGTTCCCGCTCATGACCGCCGAGCGCGAGGCCGCGATCGCCGCCGCCATCGACGCCATGCCCGGCCTGCCCGCCGCTCCCCCCACCCGCGCCCCTCCCCGCGCCGCGCCGCCCCCGCAGCCCGGAGCCCCGCCCCGCGAGCCCCGCCCCCTCCCCGCCCGCGAGCGCGGCGCCCTTCCGCCCCCAGCCCCGCCCCCGCGCCCGCCCGACCCGGGAACCCCGCGGCCCCGGGAATCGCCCTCCGCGCCCGCACCCCCGGGGACGCCGCCCTCCCGCACACCCGACAGGACCCTGCCCCCCGAGCACGGCCACCCCCGGGAACCCCGCCCCCCGACAAACTCCCCGTCCCTGAAACCCCTCGCCTCGCACCCCCGCGTACCCCCGCTCTCCCGACACCCCCGAGGACCCTGCCTCTCGAGCCCGCCCTCCGCAACCTCCCCGCCCTCGGGCACTCCGCCCTCCGCGCCCGCCCAATTCTGGGAACCCCGCGCACCCCTAACTCCGAGTACTCCGCGCTCCGCCCCCTCCCGGCCCGGGGGAGCCCCGCGACCTCACGCTAGCCCCCCGCGGTACCCCGCCCTCTCCACCCCGACCCCCGAGAACCCCGCCCACCGAGCCCGCCCCACCACGGGAACCCCGCCTCCGAACCCGCCCACTGCCGGGGATCCTGCCCACCGCCCCCTCTCGCGAACCCCACCCTCCGCGCCCCCCACTCCCGGAACCCCGCCCTCCACGCCACTCTATCGGGCCTTTATTGCTCTCGTGCTTTCCTGCCGCTCCCCCACTTTTCAGGGCTCCCCTTGGGCTGCTCAGCAGATGGCGGGCGCGCCCCCAAGTCCGCGGCCCGCGGTCTGACGGGGTTGCTGGTGGTGACCGCCATAGCGCCACGTGGTCACTTGTTTGACAAAGGAAAGTTTTCTCCCTCCCGTGTGCCAAGAAAGCCCGATTTCAGGACCGAGCCACCGGCCGCCTCATCCCTGTCCTGCCCCTTTCCTTGATGAGCCATCTTCCTCGCCTTCTTGGAGTCCAGCCAAGACACGGGGGCAGGGTCCGGGCGCCACGAGCGACAGAGAAGGGGTGGGCGCCGGGCGGGCGGCTAGGAGGCCGAAGGGGACGACCTGCGGAGACAGGACTAGAGTCCGGGCGGTCGAAGAAAATTAGTTCCCGCTCCTCTTAAAGAGACGGAGACGTGAAATGAAGTGTTCACAGTGCCTTTCCCTAAATGAACTGCAGGACAGGTGTAGGAGCCGGCGGCCAGCACACCTGTACTTGGTCTTGCCCTTGCACGTGAACAGGTTTTCCCCGAGCGGCTGCGTGGTCTTTGCTTCCTCCCAAACCACGGATGAAATAAATGACAGGCTTTACTTTGGAATCTCAGAAATCACAAGAACTCTCAGCAGCTCGCTATTTGCAAACTGAAGAGGCACGGAAAGTTTTCGTAGGCAGAAAAGCAACAATAGCGGGGCCAGGTTTGTCATTTTGAAGTGTGTTCCAGACCACAACAATTACAATTATACAGAGCCCTCATCCGCCTTACCATCTTGCTGTTTTGTACAAGACAATAACAGGTCTCAGATGAGAATTTAGAACTCTTCGAACAAAAAATGTGCATTTCAGCTGCTACTTACGGTCTTTGCCTCTAAAGTAGTACTTGGATAATTCTGAACACAGTCCTGGAAATAACTTGCAAAGTTCTGTTTTAAATGTGAGGTAGCCTTATCATATTCTGGCCCAGAAATCCTAAGAAGATATTTTTGGAATGTCATCAGTGTGACAAGATCTATGAGAAAAGTTATTGCTATGGGGCGCCTGGGTGGCTCAGTAGGTTGAGCAACCGACTTCAGCTCAGGGCATGATCTCGCGGTTCATGAGTTCCAGCCCTGCTTTGGGCTCTGTGCTGACAGCTCAGAGCCTGGAGCCTGCTTGGGATTCTGTGTCTCCCTCTCTTTCTGCCCCTCCCCTGTGCTCTCGCTCTCTCTCTCTCTCTCTCTCTCAAAAAAAAAAAAAAAAAAATTGCTATCAACAATGTTATCAGCATAATATATTGAAGCAGTGGGAAAAGCCACCAGATAATAGTCTGGGTTACAGGGTATGTGAATGACTCTGAAGCCATCAGGTTGAGAAGAGTTTGGTATTATTATTCTCTCTATTGAAGTCAATGCTATGTATATGCTCAGTTCACTAACCTGAATCCACTGAACCTTATCTCTCTTGTTTATTGCGAGGAACAAGAAAGCCTGGTTCAGAGTAAGTGCTCACTGACTATTTGTTGAATGAATCATGAATAAATGAATGAATGAATGTTTCATAGTTAGCATCATTATCCCCCTAATCTTTGTTTCATATGGGGTGTGGGTGATGCTTAAAGATGTATTCTGGAAACTTAACTAACATCTTTGAACTTGCTTTGAAATTCACGTAGGAAGGCTTCTGTGCTACTAAAGCTTGGTCCCATGTGGTTTTCCAAGCAGTTGCAAAAATAAATGTTGCCTTCAAAAAAGCACAACCCAATTATGTATATTTCAGATCAAATATAATTTACTGCCAGAGAAATCATAATAGAAATAGGATATGAGATAAATCGGGGCCATCAGCCAAAGTATGTGAAGTCCATGCTCTGGGTGATAAGGGATAACTAAAGAAAACTTCCAGATTATAAGAAACTCATAGGAATTAAATCGCTGTGATAGAAGACTTAACTGAAACTGAAGGAGAAAATTATTTATATATGTATATAAATAAAAATATATATATAAAGCTATATTTGTCATATTTACCTACATGGAAGGTTTCTTGGTGTTTATGTGTGGCTATTTCAGGACTTTGATCATCTTTTTTTTTTTTTAATTTTTTTTAACGTTTATTTATTTTTGAGACAGAGAGAGACAGAGCATGAACAGGGGAGGAGCCGAGAGAGAGGGAGACACAGAATCTGAAACAGGCTCCAGGCTCTGAGCTGTCAGCACAGAGCCCGACGCGGGGCTCGAACTCATGGACCGTGAGATCATGACCTGAGCCGAAGTCGGACACTTAACCGACCAAGCCACCCAGGCGCCCCTGATCTTCTTTCTTGAAGATAGGGGCAGGGCTCCTTTCTTTCTGTTGCCCATCCCAAAGTCTCTCCTGTACAGCTGAATGTTGAATAGGCTGTCAGTACAAATGTCTGTTGAATGGATTTGTTGTCCCAAGCAAGTAATTTGTGAGGGTTTTTGGTTTGTTTGTTTTCTTTTTTAATGTTTGTTTACATTATTTTGAGAGAGAGAGAGAGCATGCCAGGAAGGGGCAGAGAGAGGGAGAGAGAAGAGAGAGAATCCCAAGCAGGATGTAGGCCCAGAGCCCCACCTGGGGCTCGATCTCCCGAAACATGAGGTCATGACCTGAGCCAATATCAAGAGTCAGATGCCTAACGGACTGAGACACACAGGCGCCCCCCACCCACGCAATCCGTGTGCCCACTCCCCCCATGGAGATGCCCTGCAGGGTAATGGAAAACCACAGGACAAACATTCTAGCTCTGCTTCCAAGAGGTGATTGACCAGCTCGGTTGCTGAACCTAATGGTGAAATTCCAGACACTGTGGCAAACAGCTGACAGTTTGGGGAAGGGATTCTTTTGATGACGTGACAGGGCAGTGTACCGGTGGATAAAGCCAGCCTTCCTTACAGATGCTTTCAGCTTGGTTGCAGGCAGGCTCCCTGAGCATGATGATTCATTCCTACATCTGTTACTAGTTATTCCAGATGCTACCCTGCAAGAGGACTGTTCTCTGCTATTCACTCCCACACCCAGAAAGAATGGGCAATGGGCCAGAGTGCTCCTGGTTTATTTAGAAGACTAGTACCCTGGCCATTGGAGGGCAACGCTCATGCTAAGACAAGGGAGAACGAAGAAAAGACAAGGAGATGAGTTTACAAATCTTCTGTTGGCAGAAAAAAATGTGCTTGGGTTATTTTTCCGGCCATAGGGAGAGCTTTCACTGAGACGACCATGGTCTGTCACCAAGTCCAGGCAGGTGTGAGGCACTCCCTGCCCCTTCAGGAACACAATCATCTTCTCCAGGCAAAGCCACATGACCCTCATGAGGCTCAAAAGTGGATCTTTCTCTGTTGACATCATATTTTACATAGCAAAGACGACCAGCTTAACTGCTCTGAAAATGCTAAAAGGCTTCTCGAAAACAACAACAAATATCTCCTAGTTGCTTGAAAATACACCTTTGGAAAGCCTCTGAGATTTTCAGCCCTCTATAAGAATCTGAATAAGTCTAGAAGCAACTGTTCATTCTTTTTTTTCCCCTTCATCTGAAATTCCCACCCCACCATCTCTAAAAACAGAAATCCCATCTTTAAGATCTATCTCAAATACCCCCTTCTTCATGAAGTCTTCAAGATTGCCATCACTCAAAAATAGTGGGTAGAGGGGTGCCTGGGTGACTGTCGGTTAAGCGCCTGACTCTTGGTTTGGGGTAAGGTCATGATCTTACAGTTTGTGAGTTCTAGCCCCACATTGGGCTCTTCCCCTCCCCACTTCTCTCTCTCTCAAAATAAATAAATAAACTTAAAAAAAAATTTTTTTTTTAAGTAGCAGTAGACACGAAAGAAACAGTTCATCTCCTTTATAGCTTGATCTCAGATTAACTTCAGTGTCCATCCAAATTCCTGTGTTGAGGGGCACCTGGGTGGCTTGGTCGGTTAAGCGTCCGACTTCGGCTCAGGTCACGATCTCACGGTCCGTGAGTTCGAGCCCCGCGTCGGGCTCTGTGCCGACAGCTCAGAGCCTGGAGCCTGTTTCAGATTCTGTGTCTCCCTCTCTCTGTGACCCTCCCCCGTTCATGCTCTGTCTCTCTCTGTCTCAAAAATAAATAAACGTTAAAAAAAAAAAAAAAATTAAAAAAAAAAAAATTCCTGTGTTGAATCCCTAATCCCCAGTGTCTGGCATCTGGAGGTGGGGCTCTCGGGAGGCGATTAAGTCATGAGGATGGGGCCCCCATGATGGTATATTGCCTTCATAAGAAAATGGGAAATCGCATGCCTCTCTCGTTGCTCTCCACCACATGAGGGAGAAGGCAGCCATCTGCAAACCAGGAAGCGGGCCTCCCCAGATACCCACATCTCGGCCTTCCCAGTTTCCAGAGCCATGGGAATAAATGTTTGTTGTGCAAGCCCCCAAATCCATGGTATTATTGTTAGAGCAGCCTGAGCTGAACTAAAACAATGTGAAAACGGCTTCAAATTCATATAAAGTCTTTGGTTTAACAAGAACGTATAAATGTTGTGAGAGGGAGAGAGAATGGGAGAGATAAAAATGGCTGCTGGGGAGGAAGGTATAAAAGAATGGGCAGTGATTTATTGACTGAGAAGTCAAGGAAATTCCGCTCGCTCTTCTAAACTGCTCTCGACACCTAAGCACTCTTTGATGGGGAATGCATTTTCCTGCCTTCTCTTCAGGCTGCCCCGACATTAGTTAAATGGGCTCCTGGCTCTTGGCTTGTGCACGTCACCACTTTGGGATCTGTATATGGTCATCCCAGCTCTCTTGGGGAGTTCAGTGGAATCCACTAGAGCTCTCTGCTTGGCAGGAGATGCGAGTCTGTTTGTTTTTGTACCTCTTTCATCATTAGCCAGAGCTCAGGGACTTGGTCAAAACTTCATGCAATAAAAAAGATAGCCTTCTGGCTCTCATAATATTTCACTATATTGTCCCTGCTTGGATTGAATCCGTGTCCTCGAATCCCTTGAACGAGATATGCCATTGAAATACCAAGATGTTACAAAAAAAAAAAAAAAAAAGGAAACAGATATGGAAAAGTGAAAACGGTTGTCTGTTCGGTTTCCAAGATTGTATTTTATTTTTTTAATTTCTGTGAAAATATGGATTTAAATTCTCTGAAAATATAGATACATTGAAATTATCAAGTGCCATGAGTTATTCACATTTCTAGAGGGTGAGACGCTTCAGAACACTGAATGTATGAAATATGTGTTGGTATCCATGAACCTGATGCTTGTCTAATGCAAGACAGGAAAGGAGGGTGGCTCACACCTCTTTTAAGGGCTCCCTCTTCCGAGCAAATGAAAGTCACTGGCCGGTGCCCAAGGGGAGACCTTAATAAGTACTTTTTTTTTTTTAGAGGGAGAGAGAGAGAGAATCCTAAACAGGGTCCGTGCTCAGTGGAGCCCGACGTGGGGCTCGATCTCACCACCTTGGGATCATGACCTGAGCTGAAATCAAGAGTCAGACACTCAACTGACTGAGCCACCCAGGTGCCCCAATAAATACTTTGTAAATGAATGAGAGGTGGATGAAAGGGAAAAACTTGCCAGTAACTTGGATGTCTCCCTTTTTGTTACCACTTTAGACCTAAATTCTCTCTGGACTTCACTGGCCTCCCTGCCTCCCAGCACATCACCAAAGCCTCAGACGGGCAGGTGCATTCTCCCTCCTGGCTCTGTGCCCATCAGTCCATTTGGTTGGAAAGCCCTTCTTCCTCATTCCCACCCATCCAAATTCTACTGACTCTTGAACATTTGTTTTAAATGCCATCTGGCCACCCGTCACCACATCCCCTCTCCTGTTGACTGCCCCGTAAGGACAATGGTCAAGTGGCTCCAGGGGCAGCCAAGAGACTTCAAGAAGGCCATAGCGGTCACACAGGTGGCCCAGGGAGCCTCTCTGCCCACCTCTTTGTCCCTTCTCTCTGCTGGTCTGGTGCCTCCAGCCTGCCACCTTGCACACGGCCAAGGTGAACTCCCTGTCCACAGGGTATGGTGGAGCTCCTTTGGTCGCTAGAAGGGGAATGGGCTCTGTCCTCGTGGCTTAAGACCTCACCCCTGGGGGAGACCGCAGGACATTCTCCATTCTGGCTGAAGACCCAGCAATATGGACAACCCCGATTAAGCTGTTTTGAAAACATCATAAAATAGAGACCAGAGAGGTCAGGAAAGCTACATTTCAGAAGTATTACTCATGTTCCTACATCAATTACCAATAGCTAGATAGCATCAACTGTGTCTAATCTCTGCACTCTTTTCTAAACCCGTCACAAAGAGCAAAAGCCAGGCTTTCTGTGTATCATATATTTGGGGGCAAAGTCAAGGAACTTCCTGAAATGAATCCTATGTGTTTAGTAGAAACTTTCATCTAAGAAATTCTGAGCGCTATAGACATGCTGACATGCCTGTTAAGAAGAAGATAGTTGCTGGGGCACCCTGGGTGGCTCAGTCGGTTGAGCGTCCGACTTCGGCTCAGGTCAGGATCTCGCAGTTCGTGAGTTCGAGCCCCGCATCGGGCTCTGTGCTGACAGCTCAAGAACCTAGAGCCCGCTTCAGATTCTGTGTCTCCCTCTCTCTGCCCCTTCCCTGCTCATGCTCCGTCCCTCTCTGTCTCTCAAAGACGAATAAACGTTAAAAAAAAATTTAAGAAGAAGAAAGTTGCATTTCTCTCCCCCAATGGTTGGGGAAACTAGCGTAGACAGAGAAAAGTGATTTGCTCAAACTCATAGATTACAGTGTTGAAATGGGAATCCCCAGCTAGCGTGCCAACACAGCGTGTCACTTGGTAAGCATTCATTCATTCATTCATTCACTCACTCACTCACTCACTCGGTCACTCACCCCATACGTGCCGGACTCTGTGCTACTCGCTGCGAGACAACACTGGCTAAGACCCTGCCCTCACCAAGCTTATCGCCAAATGGGTGAGGCAGAAAACGAACAGCAGACAGAATTCCCAGAATGTGTGGGAAGGAAACACGTATCTCCTGAATCCTTACTGCGCTCTCATTGATAGCATCTCCGTGTGCCCAGGATCTGACGTGGGAGCACACAGAAGCCCGAAAAGGTCAGGCCCGAGTCCAAAGCCTCCCCCTTAGTCAGTGCAGAACAGGAATCTGACCCACTGCTGTCGACCCCCAACATCCGCCCACCATGGAGCCAAAGTGACCTCACCCTACTCACAGGACCTGCCTCCAGAAGGCAGCCAGAGAAGCCCAGGGTCTGGGCAACAGCTCCCTGCTTTTTCTTAGCAGTTAGTGGGATGAGTCTCTTCTTCCCCATTCACGGGCTCTGTCCTCACCGCCTTGGGGGAGACGGCAGGACACTCTCCAAACTCCCTCTCCAAAGAATAAGCCAGCAGAGCAAGAGCAGATCCTTGGACGTTCCCTGAAGCCCCACTGGGTCTCCACAGTCTGGTGAGAGCAAGCGGGGCTGGTGGCGTTCTCCTCTGGGCGCTCTGCCTCCTCCACCCCTCCTTCTGGAACAGTGAGCCTTCCTGCTCCCTGCGTCGCCACCGCTGGGGCTTGGAGCTGGGGCCAAGCTCTACACATAAAGCGTTGGCCTCGTGACGTTCGGCGCTAAGCCTCTGAAATGACACAAAACAAAAACTCCTTTCTCCTGTATACACGTGGAGCCTGGTACCCAGAGACCGAGTGCATCTTGCTTGTCAACGTTCCTGCTGTGTCTATGAGCTTTAAACGTGTTGAGAAAGACACTTGGCCCTTTGTTCTGCTGGGTGCTTTCGTGGCTCGCCATCCTTGGTGCCCGTCATTCCCCAGCCACAGGGCTGTGCGTCCCTCCCTTCCTGGGGGAGAAGGTGGCCGGCTGGAAGGGAAGGCGACCTCACAGAGGCAGGGGCTGGGCTCTGGAGCCACACCGCCTGCCCGCCACTCCTTGCATCTCTTGGCACGCGTGGCGTGACGCGATTTCCTTCCCGGTGCCTCAGTTTCTGTAGGTGTTCTGCGAGGATAACAATTCGGAATCAACCGTTTCCCAAAGTTTGGGTTTGGGTTAATGGAGAGAAGCCACGTATGTAAAAACACTTAAGGGAGTTCCCGGCACATAGCGCTGAAAGCTATGAGGCTCACGAAATTCTCTTCCACCACACGCCCAGAGCAGATGTGGCTGGATGGCCTGTGTTTACAAGGCGATGGCCTGTGTTTACAAGGCCTGCCCCGCCCCCTCTCGCCCTCCTCCCCCCAACCCCCCCTAATTCCCCCACTCTTAGGGATCAGAGAGGAAGCGTGGGAGCTGCTTTCAGATAAGCTTTAAAGGCTTCACATAAGCTATAAAGAGGCTCTGAAGGGTGGAGGAGGCAAGCAGTCCAAGAAGAGATTGGGATCATGGGAGGAGGGTGGGAAGGAAGGGAGGACGATTTCCCAGGAGGAGGGCTGCCCGCCACAGAGCAGGGAGGCCAGAGCTGAGGATGGGCGCCCAGAGGAGCTATGTGGAATGCGTCTAACAGGTGACCTCAGGACCTTAGGCAAAGGATGTGGCCCTCAGGAAGGTCCTCAGGCGGCACCCACCTCAAGGAGCACCGCCTTCTGCCGTGGATCCTGTCCTAGCTTCCTCAGCCCCAGAATGTCTTTCCTTAGCCCAGCAAAAAGTGGGCACAGGAGGAAGGTCCCCTGTGGCTCAGCTGGGGGAGCCTCTGAAGGCTCAGGGGTGTGGACCCAAGGGGAAGGCACACGCTGTGGACGTGGCAGCCTGATGTGGGCAGAAGCGTGGGGTGCCCGGGGTCATTCTAAGAGGGCCAGGCATTTATACCTTGCGAGGGACCCAAGCTGCCCGTCTGTCTCCAGGTGACAAAGATTATTTGCTCGACCAAACTTTAGTCAGGCTCCTGAACCTTCTCCTAGGTTCATCTGTGTGCTTGTAAAATCAGATTTCAGCTAGAAAGAACCCTGCTGAGTCAGTTTAACCAGAACCCCCTCGGTATCGAATGGGGTTCCTCATGCCCTTCCCCCAGGGGACACTGGATCGCCCTGGCTTGTCTTCAGCAAGAATCCTGTTGAATCTGTTCAGGCAGAACCCCCACCCCCACCCCGATGTCTCCTCTTAGTAATAATTTCCATCCACTGACCACACCCCCCCCCCCACCTCACCTGCTCCTTGGCTGTAAATCCCCACTGACCCATATTGTATTTAGAACTGCGCCCGGGTCTGTGCTGAGGTCTCTTTTCCCTGTTGCAACAGTCCTGAATAGGATCTGTTCTAACCGCTTTAACTACTGCCCAGCTCTGGTTTGCGTGGACATAGGCTGTGTGCTCTCCCTCTGCCAAGACTCTTCTCTGCATCCTGAGAAGCACAGAGCTGCTTGGGTGGCATTCGGTCCCTTTCCCATTCAAATGTGTGTGTGCAACCTTTCCTGTTTCCATTATCCACTTCGTCTCATTTTCTCAAAACTTCCAGGCTCTCATCTTCTCCACCTGCCCTCCGTCCCTAAAGCCAAGGCCTCCTTCCACATCACTGGCTGTCATTCTCTGCTCCCCGAGTGCCCAGCTTCAGGGCTCCTCTAGCCCTCACCCTCCTCAGCCCTCTCTGCTGGATGAGACAGAGACCCCTTGGTGGCTCTGGTCCTGGGAGGTAACTCTTCTCTCAGGATCGTGCTGCTCTCCTTCCCTTCTCTTCTCATCTCTCATCACCTTCCCTGCTTCAGGATTACTATAGCATCGACGGCCTCTCCTCCAGCATTTCCCAAATGCGTCCCTGAGAGTTCCGAGGAAAAGTGAATGTTGTTACTCAGGCAGCGGAGGGCCTGCATTTTCACCAAGCTTCCAGTCGATGCTGATGCTGAGGACCTGTGAACCTTAGTGAGTAGCAAGGGTTGAGAATTCAGGGTGCCATGCACACATCTAAATTCTCTGCCTAGCAAAATCAGGAGCATTTGGGGTTTCCTTGCAGCGTAAAAGGGTCTGGGAGAGAGAGCCAGAAGGACCCAGAAGATATGGGGAGAGAGAGAGAGAGAGAGAATAGCCATAGGACTTCCTACAATTCCTACCCACAATTTGAAGATGTGTGTGTTGTGTCGTTGTGCAGTAAAGCCCCCACTGCTGTTTTGCCCTCTGGTTCAGGAAAATGTGTTGCATATGGCCAGCCATCCTGATGTTCATGGGGGCCAGAGCAAGAATACAGAGAGGGGCTCATCTACCATATGTCTAAATAGCTAAAAGTTATCAATCAGGGTAACAAAAAAATTACATATGAAAAATTATATATTATATTCTCTTAACTTGAAAAATATTCCTATATAAAGACCTAGAAGACCAAGTTTGAATTTAGAAGTTTTGAAATCCTTGGAGTTCACCTGAATTGGTGGCGCAGGGTGGCAGGCCCCAGGTACCTTCTCTGCCCACCCAGGTCTGACCAGCACTGTGAGGGGCCTCACATGCAGGCATGGGACACACTGGCCCACCTACCTGAGCAGTGTCAGCAAAAGCTGTGCTTGTTCCCTCCTATCGAATTACAGCTGCATAGCAAATATTTTTTAAGAATTGAAAGGATGGGGCCAGTATGGGAGATGTGACATGACATCCTTTCCATAAGCATGTGCCCAGAGTGAGCATGAATCAGCTGTGCTCTGGGTTAATCCTGAAGGGTGGCAGAATATGCCCGCCCCAGAAACCCAGTGGCATAAGGATTATTTTTAGCTAAAGGCAATTGAAAAGAAGCTGATACAAGAAAGGCTCCCTGGCCTCCCTCTCTTTGCCTGAAAGCAGGATATAAATTTACAAAGGCATCCCTTCTCCCTGCCCTGAGGAAAGACAAAGGCTAATCCCCTGAAATAACATTAAACCCTTATCCCTGGAGAAGATACAGATGCAGATCTGCATAACAAACCTTACTCTTGTTTTCTGTGCTTTTCCTAGTAACTGCTCAATACTCTCCTCCCCCATACCTTTTTTTTTCCTTGTCATTAGTTGAAGATGGTCTTTAAGCCAGAGTTCTAAGCCACCTCAGAGTGTTACTCATTTTTTCTTGAGTATCTTCCATGTATACATGCGCTATACTGTCAATAAATCTCTGTTTGGTTTTTTTTTCTTGTTTTTTTTTTTTTTATTATTATTATTACAGGAATCTCAGCCAAGAACTGAGAATGGTAGAGGGGAAATTATTTTTCCTCCCCTACGTTTCAAGTCTTTCTTGTTCACCTTTAATAGAAGGAATATTTAAAAATACATTTTCCCTCCCAAAATAAGTCCAAAGTACAAGTCAACTATATTACGTAGTGCTGGACAGAAGAAAGCACAATCTATTCCCACGTTGGAAGAAAACAATTGTGTTTAATTATTGTTGTTGCTGTTGGACTTTTGGAGAGATGGTTTGTCAGACTCCAATATGGGATCTTCCTAAGGGACTTTCAAAAGTAATTTGGACTATGCTCAATATTTACGTTACATGTGGTCCTCTATAATCAAGACAGAATAGAAACTATACCAGAATAGGACCATCCAGGAGAGCCACTGGAGACTTGGGACCCCAGCTGGATGCTGTTGTTCCTATAACAGAATCAAAACGTGGAGAGGGTCTCAGGTAGGATGGTTGCAGTTAGACTGGGAAGGCACAGATGTCAGAAATCACAAAGAAATCTTGACAGACTTGAAAATGGGCTAAACATGAGGACCAAAAGAAGGTGGCGGTAACAGCCAGCAAGCTCTAAGCTCAGGAAACTTGGAGAATGGTGGGACAAAGGGCAGAAATGAAGAGTCAGGGGGAAGAACGGAGTGTTGGAGGAAGGATTTAAAGAGTGTGGCTACTATACGCATGTTGAGTTTGAGGGGCTGGGGGTGCATGCAGGTACATAGAGTTAGTAGCACCTGGGAATGCAAGGTTAGGGTTGACAGGGAGGTCAGTGCCAGAAATTGCATCAGGATGATGGTTAAACCATGAGAACAGATGTGGGACAAGAAAAGGCCTAGGTCAAAACCATGGAAGAACAGCAGAACGTAGTCCCCGTTAAGGATCTGGCTGGGGAACGAGAAGCTGAGTCTGCAAAAAAGGAGTCAGGGATAGGGGCCAAGGCTCCCTGCCCTCTTTCAGCCAGACTTGGTGATGTAGCCTAATGATCTTTGTAAGCAAATCTAATCAAATCCTTCCCACACTTTATTTTTTTTTTTTTTTTAATTTTTTTTTTCAACGTTTTTTATTTATTTTTGGGACAGAGAGAGACAGGGCATGAACGGGGGAGGGGCAGAGAGAGAGGGAGACACAGAATCGGAAACAGGCTCCAGGCTCCGAGCCATCAGCCCAGAGCCTGACGCGGGGCTCGAACTCACGGACCGTGAGATCGTGACCTGGCTGAAGTCGGACGCTTAACCGACTGCGCCACCCAGGCGCCCCCCCACACTTTAAAATCTACCTTCAGATGAAGCCCCTGGGTGGCTCAGTTGATTAAGTGTCTGACTTCGGCTCAGGTCATGATCTCACGGTCCGTGAGTTCGAGCCCCGCGTCGGGCTCTGTGCTGACAGCTCAGAGCCTGGAGCCTGTTTCAGATTCTGTGTCTCCCTCTCTCTCTGCCCCTCCCCCATTCATGCTCTGTCTCTATCTCAAAAATAAACAAACGTTAAAAAAAAAAATAAAAACAGGGGCGCCTGGGTGGCTCAGTTGGTTAAGTGTCCGACTTCGGCTCAGGTCACGATCTCGCAGTCCGTGAGTTCAAGACCCGTGTCGGCCTCTGGGCTGATTGCTCAGAGCCTGGAGCCTGCTTCTGATTCTGTGTCTCCCTCTCTCTCTGCCCCTCCCCCATTCATGCTCTGTCTCTCTCTGTCTCAAAAATAAATAAAAAACGTTAAAAAAAATTTTTTTAAATAAATAAATAAATAAATAAATAAATAATAAAAACAAATAAAATCTACCTTCAGAGAATGAAGTCGAAATTTCTTACCACAACTGCAAGACTCTCCACCTTCTTCTGCTCCATGCTTCCATCTACAAGCCATCCCAAGGATGCCACGCACTTTTTCACCTCTGATTCTTTTTTTCCCAGTTTTTCTTCTGGGAAGTTCCTTCCATCCTACCTGGCAAATTTTTACTTACCCGCCAAGGTACCAAACACTCATCACCTCCTCTGGTTAGCCAGCTCCCAGCAATCCACAGCAGGTAGAAATAATTAGGTCCTTTTGGTTTTCCCACAAAACTTTTTATGTTGTTTTTAACACTCACTGTTGTTTTGTGTATTATTATTATTATTATTATGTCTTCTTTCTGAATCAAGCCCAAGATCAAGCAGTCCAGACTAGGGAAGCAAGAAAAGGTACCCAAAGAAGCCAGCAGAAGCCAGGGCAACACTAGGACCATGGACAGAGGAAGAGGCTAAGGGGTGCCTGGGTAGCTCAGTTGGGTGAGCCTCTGTCATGGCTTGTGGGTTCGAGCCCTGCATCAGGCTCTGTGCTGACAGCTCAGAGCCCGGAGCCTGCTTCAGATTCTGTGTCTCCCTCTCTTTCTACCAGTTTCCTGCTCTCTCTCTCTCTCTCTCTCTCTCAAAAAAAAAAAAAAATGAATAAACATTAAAAAAAACACAACAAATTAGAGGTTCAGATGAGAGACCACCTAAAGCTGATCCTGGAACATGCTTTAGAACTGGTAGATCTGGGAGTGACAGCATTTGGACTTTGAATTACTTTGATTAGCTGGTGAAAAGGGCTTCTTGAAGTCCTCTCTGATCTTCCAGAAGCTCTGCCCTCGTGGGATTGGGGAACAGAATGAGGCCTGACACACTAGTCTCTTCTGAGATTTGATAACATACTTTTCTAACTCATGTTGATGCTTTTGCTGATCTTTTCCAGATTTGGTCACATCCCCAAGACTCCTAGTAAAATCTGTACCCAAACCTCCTATAGGAGGCTCCCATCAATGGCTTTATTCTTTGGGAGGCTTCAAGTGCCAGTTAAGCAATGGGAGAAGGGTCCATTTAACTCAACCCCTCTGTTAGGGCTCATCAACTGAGAAACTCCCTCTGCATGGTTCTCTCACTTCACTGTAAAGAAAGAAAAACCAGTGATTTAGGTGGAACAAGGTGATTGTCATCTTACCCTCAAATATGTTTCTTTTTCTGACTTGCCCACATTTTTTCAATAGTATCTATCACTAGAATTATCATTCCTAAGTTGCATGTGATGTTTAAGTTATGTCGTAAATACTAAAGACACAGCTCTTTGAGCTGATTTCTCAAACAAGGTAATTACAGGCTGGGAGCTTTTTCAAAATCTTGACTTTAAAAGAAGCATTTAAATAGGACATTACAAAACTTTAAAGCAGTTAATGATTTCCCCAAAGGGTACCTAAAAAGAGCCACTTACACTTTTTTTTAATGTTTATTTTTATTTATTTTGAGAGAGAGAGGGAGAGAGAGAACCTCAAGCAAGCTCTGTGCTGTCGGTACAGAGCCCAACACGGGGCTTAATCCCATGACCATGAGATCATGACCTGAGCCGAAATCAAGAGTTGGACCCTTAACTGAGTAAGCCACCCAGGCTCCCCAAGCCACCTACTCTTTATAGGTAAACTTTATTAAACTTACTTCTGGGGGCACCTGGGTGGCTCAGTCAGTTAAGTGTCCGACTTCAGCTCAGGTCATGATCTCACAGTCCGTGAGTTCGAGCCCCGCGTCAGGCTCTGTGCTGACAGCTCAGAGCCTGGAGCCTGCTTTGGATTCTGTGTCTCTTCCTCTCTCTGCCCCTCCCCTGCTCATGCTCTGTCTCTCTCTGTCTCAAAAATAAATAAAAACATTAAAAAAATTTTAACTTCTGTGATTTTAAAAACTACAAAATATCTAATTCAGGATATAAGTTGAGGTTTTTTTTTTTCATTTCCATCTCAGGCAATTTTACTTATATCATTTGTCAATTAATTAGTTTAAAAATTAATTTTGGGGCACCTAGGTGGCTTAGTCGGTTGAGCGTCCAACTTCAGCTCAGGTCATGATCTCGCCACTGGTGACTTTGAGCTCCGCATCGGGCTCTGTGCTGACAGCTCAGAGCCAGGAGCCTGCTTAGGATTCTGTGTCTTCCTTGCTTTCTGCCCCTCCCCTGCTTGCTCTCTCTCTCTCTCTCTCAAAAATAAATAAACATTAAAAAAAATTAACTTTGATCATAAAAGTCATAAACGTCAACATAAAAATATTTGAGAAATAGAGAAAACACGCACACAATATAACTATGTAAACATTCTATTTTGTACACTGGTCTTCTCTCCATGCATATGTATACAAACTAGACATATGAGTAAAATTATTTTCATTATATAATCAAGTTCTTTTTATTATGTAACATAAAATTAAATATTACTCTGTGACTTGCCCCTTACACTCAAGAATATTCTGAGCATTTTTCTAATTTTGTTAAATATTCTGAAACATGATCTTAATAGTCAGTATTCCAAAATGAGGGAATACATAATTTATTCAACAAAGCCCATATGTTGGAACTTGTATAAATGCCAGAAGGAAGGTCCTTATTAGCACAATTCACTTTTCTTGAAACCGTATCTCCCTCTCCCTCCGTGGATAGGCCATGGTTTTGTACCTGTGACCCTGTCTCCTTGGCAACGGAGCAGGGCCAATCAGAGCACTGTACATAGGAACCCAAAACTGGGGCTGAGAGACAGGTGAGACAATCCCTGGGCAGTAAAGATTCACACACACACACACACACACACACACACACACACACACAGTCCTATTCTTTGAAAACGTGGTTTCAGGGAGAGGACATCAACATCCCGGCTTCTCTATAGCCACCCCGTCACTTCTAGTCCTTTCCTGGGGCCTGGCTATAGCCAACGCAAGGACCGTATTTTGTCCTTGTAGGAAATCCTCCCCTTTTTCCTAAGCTAACTTGGATAGGTTTCTATTTCTTGCCATCCAAAGGGTTCTATATAATGATAAAGGAGCAAACATTTTTAAGCACACGTATTGTAACGCTTTCCTCCAGAAAAGTCACATCTACCTCGTGAGTTTCTTGAGTTTTGGCACAGAGGATCTTTACTGGAGACAGGTCTTGCTCAGAAGCAAGTCCACTGTTTAATATTAAGTGCTAGCAGAGGGCAAGAGGCGAACATATCCATTTGCAAGGTATCAACAGAGACTTAACTTGCATTTACAGGGATGCATGCTATAATCGTAGTTGACATGCGTAGGCACAGGACTCAGAGTATAGGAGGAATTTTCCTTTTGAGGGGCTGAGGTGGGGGGTAATTCTCCCCACGAATTTGAAACAGAGAACTGTTCCTGTAGATTGTAGTAATCCGAGCCCATGTGCCAAGAGGCAAAGACTTAGGGGCTTGTTTCTGTCATGAAATGTTACATCCTGGTTCCTGGTAAGGGGGTCCCGCCGGAGAAGGACCGAAACAGCATAGAGCGGAGGCGGGTTTCTGCAGAGCCTTTCATAACACCCCCACCACACGGACTATAGATGTTATGCTCCCTTGTTCATGAGGCCTCATAGTCAGACCTTCCATGACTTGCTCTTTTGTTAACTTGCCGTCTTGCTCTCGTGATTTCCACCCGTTTGTTTAGTAGCTGGGCACTCTGACTTTACACGGAGGCAAAGTAAAGAACGCTGAGAGAAAGGACCTCACGTACGTAATTATTAGGGTCTGGCTGGACCATACCACTCAGGTTGCTTGCCTCACGTTCCATTTATTTCTTTATTATTCATTCATTCATTCATTCATTCATTCAAGTGGATTTATTTATGAGAGAGAGAGAGAAAGCACGTGCAAATGGAAGGGCAGAGAGAGGAGGAGAGAGAGAATCCCAAGCAAGCTCCACACGGTCAGCACAGAGCCCGACACAGGGCTCAAACCCACGAACTGGGAGATCTGAGCCAGAACCACGAGTCAGATGCTCACCCAACCGAGCCACCCAGGCACCGCTCCTCATGTCCCTTTTAAAAGGAGAGATTCCTCTGCAGCTCCCCGGGGTCTCAACGTATCGGCGCAGGGACATCTAGCAGGAATCACCTGCACTTCGCAAACAGGGAATCTCTCTATTGCAAAGTTAGCAATGTTGGTGCATCACCTTTTCCCCAGGCCTTGAAACTAGCTTGTTTATAATGCCCCGACACCAAATTAATGAAAGGAAATTAATACCAGAAGTCCCTGTTAGGGCATGGACTGAATCACCTGTCTATGCTTGAGATAAGAGGTGTCTCGTTGAACCCTATTACCAAGCCACCCTCGAAGAAGCATTTCAAGATGCCCGCATCCCATGGTACCTTTCACCCTCTGTCATCGCCCTCTCCCATTCGATCCTAATGACCGATTTCCTTCAGTGACGATTGCTGAAATTTGTAAAGATACATAGGCTCTGGCTCAGTCTGCCACGGTTCAAATCCCAGCTCTGTGATCTTGTGTTTCTTCTGCTTCCCTTTTTTTCATAGGTGCTATTCGATGTCCCACGCAGTATGTCTCACGTGAGGACCAAATGAAATAACAGAAGCAAGTGCTTCGTCCAGTGGTCTGCCAGAGAGTAAATGCTCAACAATTCTGAGCTATTATTATTATTATTGTTGTTGTTTACTTGTCTATTATCTTAACTCTGCTATGGGTGGGCAGGGACTGTGTCTTTCTTGGTTTTATTCCCCAGCATTTAGCTCAGTGCCTGACACTTAAGGTGGGTTCTCAACAAACATTTGTTGGTTGGGGGAAGGAAGGAAGGAAGGAAGGAAGGAAGGAAGGAAAGGAAAGGAGGAAGGAAGAGACAAACTTGTGTAAGCAGGGTCCACGTCCCTCATCTTGTTGCTTTCCTTATATCGGAAAGACATGTGCAACACTGAGAATGGAGTACAGAGAAAGGTTTTCATGGCATGTAGGGCTCTTCCTCACCTCTGTTAGGTAGACAGTATGTCCCTTGTCTGTTATGTGATGACCTGAGAACCATCTTTTTGCCGCAATCACCAATGGTTTTCCCTAGACAAAACTTAATGGTCTGCATCTATGATGAAGAAGGTAGGAGAAGTAGCGAGCTACATATAGGGTTTAAGCCATCTCATGGAAAGCATGGTTCTCCAGGATCTGTTTTCTAATGATGCAAATTGCTACAGAGATAGCCATAGGCAAAAAAGAAATAGGAGAGAAACCTACACGTCTAGTAAAAATATAAAGAGATGCATGGGCCCCATGATCTCAGAACTTAGGGTCAAGGTTACCTCTTGGGCATGGCAAGGGCTGCTCATGAGAATGAGGGAGAGTGCACGGTGGGGGATGGTTTCTGAAGCCAGGTGGTGAGCCTCTGGGGGTTCATGTATCATTTTTTATACGCCTTGTGTGTTTCAAATATTTCTTAATAAATCGAAAGCAGTGGCCAAAGATCACGAAGACGGTTCAGAAAAGAAGTACAAATTGCCAGTAAACACATGAAGAGATGTTCAAGTTGGGTGGGGGATGAAGAGGGAGAGAGAGAGAGAGATCAAGCAGAGAAAAACCCTAGACAAAGCAGATAATCGCTCTACCAACCACAGGAAGTAGCCCGCAGCATTAGCTTTCCTCTTCGTTGTGCTTCTGGAAGGATCAAGGAGGACAGGGCAATGAGTCAGACCCACACACTTTGCCTCCAACTGAAATTGAGGACAGAGTGAGGGATTTGAAAGCCTCTCCTGAGGGTGCTTGAGTTTTGCTTGTCTACTCTGGGGAGGGAGGGGGGGGGGGGAGAAGTAAAGTTTAGACTGTGACATTATTTCTGGCCCTTACACCCAACACAATCTGGTTTAAGGAAAGTAAGAGCCATAACTATTATTCTACAACAGTTTTCCTGTGGTTGGTCTCCCCTGTATCTTCCACACAGGATTCAAAATGCAGAGGTTGTTTGATAAAGTCTGTATCAGTGTAAAAGCCTTTGTGGCTATACCAAATGCATATACAAAAGAAACTATTTTATTTTTATTTTTTTTTAATTCATTTATTTTTGAGAGAGAGCAGGGGAGGGGCAGAGAGAGAGAGAGAGAGAGAGAGAGAGAATGAATCCCAAGCAAGCTCCATCTCGTGAACTGAACGTGAGATCATGACCTGAGCCGAAATCAAGAGTCTGACACTTAACTGACTGAGCCACCCAGATGCCCCAGGAGAAACTATTTTAAATTGGCTCTGAGTTTTCCAAGAGAGTCTTCTCAAATTAGCTAATTCATTAGCGATAATTTGATTTAAGGATTTGTAGTTAGCTCACTGTACCACAAATGGAAAATTTAAAGCTGGAAGAAAGGCTGTGGATTTAGTTTCACAGTTGCATTTTCCAGATAAATTAAGGCCAGGGAGATTAAGCGATTTGCCTGATGGTAGGCGGCCGGGCTGGCATCGGAGCCCAGGTCACCATACCAAACACTTTGCGTGGTTTGTGTCCCTTCCTTGGTTCTAGATCAGTCTCAGGGGGATGCCGACTATGAAATCTGGCAGGTGCCTCTTCCTGGGACTCGAGGGCATTCTGGGGGTCCTACCTGTGGCACAAGCACATCCCACCTGGCTCTCTTGACTACAGGCACTTGAGGCATCTGCTCCAGGACTGACGTTGGGGATGACGTGGCCCACGTTCATGGTCAGAAAGCCATCCTGGATACGATTCGCCCACCAGCAATCATCTGAGCAATGATGAACTTCTTGGTTTTCGATTAGGTAGCTAATAAAAATAAGAGGCATCTCCCAATATGCCAAAGTCACCAATGTGGAGATTCATGTCACCTGGTCCAATGTTTTATCCCTTATTGGGTCTTTCTCAATTTTTTTCAAGCAGAGCTCCTCCCTCCTCCTCTGTTTGCACCAGATTTCTTAGGCTGTATTATAATGACCTAATTTGTGTCGTCTCTCCTAGTGGAACCAAGAGCCCCTTCAAGACAGGGTTTCTGACTTACTCAGCTGTATCTCCAGCAGCTAGAACCCTGCTTGGCCTCTAGCGGTTCTTGGGACCAAATGATGGCCAGCAGGGTCTCGGAGGAAGGTGGCACGTGGGCCGAACAGGAATTCAAATGAACGTTCACACTACCAAACATAAAGTCACTAAAATTAGGGGCATCATATGCATTATCACCTAAACCAGTATACCCTTGAATGAGGAGGGACACTACCGATAATTACAATGAGACAACTGGCATAAATCGAGACTGTTCCCAGAAAACTGGGGTGGACAGCTATCCTTCTAACCTAGGTTTAAAAAGTTTTACCTCTGGACATTACATTCCACGGGAGACCCACTACTAAATGCATGGCCTGAAAACCACTAAGAAGAGGTCTGCTGAACCACATTCTAATGAATCCATAAAACCACATTCTATCAACACGTACTAGACAAATCGGAGTGCCAGCCCAGACCCTGCCCGGATCTTGCCTTTCCGTCCTTGCTACAAGGTTATCACGTGACTCTACCCTGTGGCGGGGATTGATGGGTCTGAGTGGTCACCTGACCTGAGATGGCCCAATCAGAGCCCTCCCCCTGAGATTCCGGGCCTACAGCCGAGGGGGACCGGATGTCTTTGGGCCCCTGATGCAAATGCTCGTGGTAGCCATGCACCCACCACGTGGGGACGGGGCGGGGCTGCCAGAGGACTAGAAGCGACAGACAGAGACGGGCCCCTGTGGCCCACCTCTAACGTTGTGAGGGCCCCAAGCAAGACTACGATGGAAGCCTACGTGTTTAAACACTTGGAAATCATACATCCCTTGTCAAATAGAATATGTTCTGTCCTCCTAGCGGAATGCATTTTTATGACAACAAAGATAGATAAATATGTAAGGCGACAGGTTTTATATATTCAGAAATTTGCACAATACCAAAAACAGTTGAATGTAGTCATAATTACACATGTCTGGGTGCTCCCACAGACTGAGAAGTCCACCTGAGTAATACAGACATGCATGATTCATAAATCGTATTAATTCCATAAAATTATACTTCTTGCCTTTTTAAAAAAATTTTTTTAATGTTTATTTATTTTTGAGACAGAGAGAGACAGAGCATGAGCAGGGGAGGGCCAGAGAAAGAGGGAGACACAGAATCCAAAGCAGGCTCCAGGCTCTGAGCTGTCAGCACAGAGCCCCACGCGGGGCTCAAACCCATGAACCGTGAGATCATGACCTGAGTCGAAGTCAGATGCTCAACCGACTGAGCCACCCAGGTGCCCCTTTCTTGCCTTCTTTTAATACAATCAGTAGTGTCATGGTCAAGATTTTCACTTAATTTGTGCTCTAGTAATAATCTAAAGGATTAAAGGTTTGGAAGATGTAATTGAAGTCAACGTATACAAAATTTGCATATATTTTCATAAAGTGTCAGTTAAAGTCAATGTAAAAATGTTTTAAACAAAATATTTGTTTCTCAACGTTTTCTTCTACAATGCTCAGCATCATCTAATGCAATTAAAGGCAATAGAGTTCGTAAATATCAAATTTAAAACCAAACTTCTGTAGAGCTGAATTTTTCATTTAGTTTTGAAATATAGCTTCAATTTTAAATATAAAAACATGCAGCTCTAGGGGCACCTGGGTGGCTCGGTCGGTTAAGCATCCAACTTCGGCTCAGGTCATGATCTCACGGTTCATGGGTTTGAGCCCCGCGTGGGGCTCTGTGCTGACAGCTCAGGGCCTGGAGACTGTCTGGGATTCTGTGTCTCCCTCTCTCTCTGCCCCTTCCCCACTCACACTCTGTCTCTCAAAAATAAATAAATGTTAAAAAAAATTAAAAAAAAAAAAAAAAGAAACGTGCAGTTCTAGGGGCACCTGGGTAGCTCAGCCTGTTAAGCATCCGACTTGGGCTCAGGTCACGATCTCTTGGTCTGTGAGTTCGAGCCCCACGTCGGACTCTGTGCCGACAGCTCCGAGCCCGGAGCCTGCTTGGGATTCTGTGTCTCCCTCTCCCTCTGCCCCTCCCCTGCTCACACTGTGAAGAATTGGTATCATGTTCTGTGTAAGTTGTGCCTTGCCAGCATAGCTTACCAGTTATCACGAGCAACTGTCACAAAGGCCGTGAGATCATGAGAACCTCTGGAGTCAGGCACTGCTAAGAAAAGACACCTCCCCACGGAAGAATTCACACTATGTGAAGGGAAGAATTTGACAAGACGGGTTTTCTCTTTTATCTAAGATATTGACTGCTTAAAAAAGTTCCAAGAGAAATGTTGTAGGGCGTAATCTCAATGCTGCCTGGCCTCATCACATGCACAGGGTATTGGGAAGCTTGGGGTGGCTCAGGCTGTACCAGGCCAAGTTCACTAGGTGATCTGCAGCTGCACTACTGGGCATGTATGTTACCCATATTCTGACCCAAGATATAGACATTAGAGGGGTCGAGCAGCATGGGGATGGACAGATGAAGATCTTTTTTTTTTAATGTTTGTTTATTTTTGAGACAGAGAGAGACAGAGCATGAGCAGAGGAGGGGCAGAGAGAGAGGGAGACACAGAATTGGAAGCAGGCTCCAGGCTCTGAGCTGTCAGCACAGAGCCCGACGCGGGGCTCGAACTCACAAACCGCGAGATCATGACCTGAGCTGAAGTTGGATGCTTAACCGACTGAGCCACCCAGGCGCCCCAGATGAAGATCTTTTTCAACGTTTTTTATTTATTTTTGGGACAGAGAAAGACAGAGCATGAACGGGGGAGGGGCAGAGAGAGAGGGAGACACAGAATCGGAAACAGGCTCCAGGCTCCGAGCCATCAGCCCAGAGCCTGACGCGGGGCTCGAACTCACAGACCGCGAGATCGTGACCTGGCTGAAGTCGGACGCTTAACCGACTGCGCCACCCAGGCGCCCCCAGATGAAGATCTTTTTAATGAAAATGTTGATACTAAATGAATTGCAGCAGCCAAGATTTTACTGGTTACCTAAAGGCACTGAAGACGCAAATGTTCATAGGCAGTACATTTTTAAAATCACAAACAGAAATAGAATATCAATTGTGTCATGTTAGGAGAACTTTAGAAAAATGTTTTAGGGGTGCCTGGGTGGGTCAGCCGGTTAAGCGTCCAACTCCGGCTCAGGTCATCATCTCGCGGTTGGTGAGTTCGAGCCCCGCGTAGGGCCCTGTGCTGACAGCTCAGATCCTGGATCCTGCTTGGGATTCTGTGTCTCCCTCTCTCTCTGCCCCTTCCCCGTTCATGCTCTGTCTGTCTCTGCCTCAAAAATAAATAAACGTTAAAAAAATTTTTTTTAAAAAAAGAAATGTTTTAGAGGCATAAGGTCTGGAATAAGCCTGAGAGAACATACGCTTTTTCTTATTGGACTAATCCCACTAAGAAATCATTTATTGCCGACACAAAACTGAAAGGGTGGGTAGGTAATGCACTGGGTGTCAGCCAGACTCTGCCATGTATTGAAAAAAATGAAAACATCTGTAAGGAAGAATGGACTGATGTTAATAAGATGATGCATTATGGAGAAGAGCAAATGGCTTCATAAAGCCTTTGTAAAGGCTTTATAAAACAAACGTAGTTCACAGCTAGGGAAGGAAGACTTAGGTCAGAAGGTTTTAACTGACTTGGGTCAATAGTGTGATGAAATGGCATTAAAGAGCTGCTTGTGGCCTTCGTTACATTTCTATAGAATTTATGACCTATATTCATGGATGCCTGTATACGTAGGTGGATGTAAACTTCTGGGGGTGCTGGTAACGTGCTGCTGCTTCATCTCGATGGTGGCTATAAAGGTGGGTTGGGTTTGTGGCGTTTCCTCCGTGCGTAAACGTACGTGTGCCTTCTTCAAACGTGTGCGGTACTTGCCTCGAGATTTTGAGAGAGAAAAGAATGGCTCCTTCACACTCCACACTGGCCGCGCAGCATCAGGACTGTTATTGTTACGTACGAGTGTTTCCTCTTAAGAAGTACGGAGACGAGGTGGAGGAGAAAGTGAATGGCCAAGAGCACTATGGGAGGGGGGGCGGGGCTCTTTAGCCTGAAACCGATAAGGCCCGCGATTGGGGCAGAGCGGAGGTCGGGGGCGGGACTCTTGGGGACGTTCTGTGCGACAGGATGGGCGATGGTACCAACTTACTGTAGGCTGCCACCGGCCCTATCGGCCCCGCTCGCGTGACCTTGAGAAGCCATTCAAGTGCTAGAAACATGACAAGGTGTCTATACAAAACACGTTTAAGCGTACAGTTTATGGAGTTATTGTTCCGCCGCTGATACTATTCTTTGGTGTCATATGTATCTGTACGCGTTATTTTAAACCTTTGTGAAGTGGGGTGGGTAAACACACATATTTGCCTGAAGCAGAAGGTTGCTTTACTTCGGAAGTTACTTCTACACCAAACCGGTAATTTAGGACTTAATGTGCATGTATAGAACGCTCTAGACTTACGCCTGCTAATGAAAGGATTCACCGATTCAGAATCCATTTCTGGACAGAGATGTATTATTTTAAATTCTGACCCTAGTAAGTGACAATTCCTAGTCCTGGCTGAGATCATAAGCCTTGACAAATTTGCTCCTTTTTACGGTATCTGTAGAGTTGCATTTAATAATAATAAAGAGTGAGCCCGTGAAACCCTACGTCCTCCCATCCTCAACCCCAATAAGAGCAGAACCCTAGGCCCATGCTTGCTGGACCTTGCCACAACCTTGTTGCGTGGTTCTGTGTGTCCTATGTAAATTTTAGGTCCTGTAAATAATAAACCTTGGTTTTTTCAGAGTTCCTCAATGGTTATCGCTGAAGGGCCCCTGAAATCACAGTAAGAACCACAAGGGCTGGTCCAACCTTAACATTGGTTATTGACAGACTATGACAGGCACACATTAATTACCTCATGGGGGTTTTCAAGAGGATTAAAGAAGCTAATAATGTACAACGCTAAGAAAAATGCCAACCTGGGTACCTAAGTGCTACAATGTGTTAGTTCCAAAAGGGTCTCTCACCCTGCAGAGGGAAGCATCTGGTTTGAGTCCCCCCAGGGAAGATGGCGGCAAACCTTGGCACCGAGATGGAGAAGCGATGGCCAACAGGGGAACCTCCACAGCAGTTGGACAGTTCGGCCCAGTCCTGCAGGTCATCATGGCGCCCGGTAGACGCCAGGACTCTGCCAGCAGCTGGAAGAGGGAAGGGGAATGGGCGGCGTATGCCTGGACTCGCTTCAAACCACAGGGACTCCCACTGTAATTACTGTCCCACAGAAATGTGGAGGGGCTGTTCCTCTCTTTAGGGTGACAGCACCACCCAGTAGAACTTTCTGTGATGATGGGAATGTCCTGTATCTGCCCTTCCCAATACTGAGCACTTGAAATGGGGCTAGTGCAGGTGAGGGAAAAGCATTCACTTTTAATTTTTAAAAGTAACCTCGACGCTAATGTGGGGCTAGAAGTCATGGTCCTGAGATCAAGAGCCACATGCTCTACCCGTGGATCCAGCCAGGTGCCCCTACTTTTATTTAATTTTAAAGTACATTTAAATAGCTTAGGCTGGGGCAGGACTGCAGTGACGGCTAGACATGAACCTTTCTGGGGTATTTAGAGAAGTAAATTGTATTGGATGGGATGTGGAACTGGGTGGTGATTTGGAAACTAGGGAAGAGCCAGTGTAGACCCAAGGAGGCCACCTGGGTTTCTGGCTGGAGCCACTGGGTGGAAGGATGCCATTTATGAAAGAGGAAGAGTGGGGAAGGGACAGACTTCAGGGCAAGGAATGAGCAGCTCCATTATGGACAA
The DNA here is from genome assembly GCF_046562875.1 of Panthera onca. Lineage (NCBI taxonomy): Eukaryota > Metazoa > Chordata > Mammalia > Carnivora > Felidae > Panthera > Panthera onca. Next base: position 71,563,070 of record NC_138349.1, read on the forward strand.
CTTAAGCTATGTTCATGAATACGGCCAAATCTGGTTGGGGACATACTGGCCTTTTAATCTCTGGTCTGATCCACATAAATCTCACTTCCTTATTTCCAAATTACTGGAAGATAAGTATATTAGGAAAATTCCACATAAAATTCCTACTTGACCAACACGTCTTATCTAGAAGATCTTTTTAAGTCTTTGGAAAGTTTGCATCTTTTGTTTCTTAGGAGCAATTTTACAAATAAAGCTCAGCTACTCCTACAAGTTCTGTGACATTGAGTTCATAATAATATTAGTTACCACCAGAGAACATCACTTGGGAATATTTCTGTGGAAAAAACTTTAATCCTAAAGTCTAATTAGGGTCTCTCCAGGCTGTGTCATCCCATATAATAGCCACTAGCTACCTGTGGCCCGACCTGCAGGGCATTGGGAACACAGCCTCTCACTCGCATCTGACCTGGGCAGAGATGACCTCAAACATGGGATTTCCAGTTCATCACGGAGGTGGAGGGGGACGAGGCTGAGGGTATCACACACCTATCAGGAAGGGCTTAACATTATGCCATAAACCAAAAGGATACGTGTAGCTACCAAGATAAAAACGAAACAGATAAAACAAACAGCAGTCTTGTTTCCTCAGAATGATCAAAAGGTTTTGATGTGAAATTTTAAGGATAAAAGCAAACCAAATTCTGACTTTTAAGACAGAGATTTATGTTCTGTAAAAAAGCTTTAAACAGAGAATAACTTGCATGATGCAACTCTGGTTGATTTTTAGGCACAGTTTTTCAATTTAATAGAAGAGGCGAAAACTTGAAATATCATGATATAAAAATGCATTCCAAAGCTTCTCGTGACAGCGCCCCAGCGGTTAGTACCTTCTTGGCCACCAAACAAAACTGCACGTAACACAGTTCGGACCACAGTCAACTTGGCCCAAGCGTTGTGGGACTTGGGGCAGGAGACGGAATGTTTTCCCAAAACATCTTGAAATCACAGAATTTAGCACGTCAGTATTTCTGATGATGTGATAATCACCTTACTTGAATGAAGCGAAACGGGGCTATTGAAATAAAAATGCAAAGGTAGGCATTTGGAGTTGGTAAACCAAGTTTCAAGAAAGATATATTCCAATTCTGGGGGTTCGACGCATCGTTGCATTTTAGAAAAGTCAGCTAATTTATTTGGACCATTTCCCCCAGTTGAAACATCGGTATCTCGTAATTCAAAATCTTAAAGAGCGAGCAATAAAGTGAAGGGAGGTCTTTGATAAAAGTGAAGAATTCTGGCTTTGAGAAAATAAGCAAAAAGGGCAGAAAGGTTAAAAGCCTGTACCTTTCTACTTTGTTTAACCCCCGCCAGCGCCATCCTGCTGTGCAACGCACAGCATCTCTGGAGGAGCTCTTTTGTGGTTTCAGAGTCTGCAGGTAGACCCGTCTGCTCGAACAGCATGAAGCTGAGAGTACAAAGAAACGGAATATACGGGACTTTGCACGGTGCCGTGTGACATCGTCTCTGAGTCTTGGGAGAAGCCCGAGGATTGAGTCTTTGGTTCCGGAGACCGTGGTGGGGCAAGGCAGGCCCTGGGTTTAGCGAGGACCATGGCTTCACCAGCTCGATCTCTTGGGAGAGTCATTCCCAGCCCAGAGCCTCAACTCCCTCCCCCTGTGGAATGAGAACAGACGCTTGCCCTCTGTGGGCGCAATGCCGGCGTCAGGAGAAGACTGACCTGTGGAGGCGAAATCTGTTCACAAGATGGGGTGTGCCTGACAACGTAGACCCTTATTCCCTCCCCTTCTGGTGGCCACCAGATGAGACACGAACGGGAGCCACACTCAGTGGCTGCTGTGAAGCCGTGTCAACGCGTGGACAGCGTGTGTCCGAAGGACAGGTCACCTTGATCAAAAGCTGGGTTCTACCGAGCCAGGCACATAACGGCTCACGTCCAGCGTCACTAAAGTCAAGCACGATGTCCTGGCGTGCTACCCCTTACGTGAGATTTCAAGACAAGGAGTAAATAGCAGGGAGCAGCTAACAGTTTCTGATCTGGAAATGGCAACAATTTAATGAACCCATTTTACTGTCATTCACCCTGTCTCGGTGGGGGGGTGGGGGTGGGGTGGGGAATCATTCATTTCCCGAACGTTTTTACACCTGTAAGTGACACTAGTTCGCAGAATAAAAACATACGTAATCCAGTGTCAAAAACCGGTGAGTTATAGAAACCACCCCTCGTTTATTTTTTCCAACACAGAGAAAAAAAAAAAAAAAAAAAACGAAACAAAACATGGTTCCATAATCCAGTGTTTGGGTCACTGGCGAATACAGTCTGCATCAGTCACAATAGACGTCCCTGGCTGTGAGCGCTGTGGGGCACGGTGGTGGCCCGCGAGTGTCCTATCGTTCGAATAAAACGGGGGTCGCACGCGTGAAGGTCACGTGAGGGGAAACAAGATGGCCTACCACGATGTGCACATAAAGGAGGTCTTTGAAAAATACCCAGATCTCTAAAGGAATGGAAACACTCCTGTGCTGTGGCTGGTTTTGTTCCTTTTAATGACCGATGTTTGGCTTTTCAAGTGAACTTCTCGGCCGTAAGGAAGGAGCCGTATGACGTTGTGGGTGGAAGCCGACGAGGCTGGTGACCTCTAGACACGCTTTCCTGCCCCGACACGGAGCCAGCTCTCTTCCCCCCAAAACCCTCTTCCATGATTTTTGTTATGGTTCACAAAAGTAAAGAAAATGATTTCAAGTATTCAATTCCTATCAAAAATTGGTATCAAAAGTAATAAAGGACCTAGTTTCTTTAGAATGCCATGTTTTAAAAAATAACTTAGGAAGCAAGAGGTCCGGCCCTTTACTTGTATAAATACCACAGCGTGACTAGAGTTTCTTAAGACAACGTGGAGAGGAGTCAGTGTTTAGCACCTCGATCATTGATCTTAACGTTGGGAACGCCTCTGACACGGACGGGAGACTCTTATAAGAAGGTGAAATACTGCAAAAGAGAAACACAAAGAAGGAAGAGAAAAATTAACACAGATTTACCAAAAGTGGCAAAGCTTATATTTATTCCTATGACATTATTCTCTTTCCAACAACCCCGTGTGTGTAACGTCAGAGGTGCTGTGAACAGAACGGATGCCTCTACTGTGGTGGGCTGGGATACCTGTCGGCTCCCACAACGAGCTGCTTGCAGAGTGTAACCAGAGTCTTCGGGAAGGAAAATTAAACTCTGATGTACACGTGACTGTGACACACACACGTCCCGTCGGGGCGCGTGCTAGACTTGAATCAGAGACACGGGGCCCAGGCACACCTCGCTCCTTATTGGCAAGGGGGCTTTCTCCAGCCCCTACTCTTATCAGTAGCAACGGGGACAGTCTCCTTAACTCACAGAGTCACCCTGAGCAAAGGAGGAGACAATGGATGCCAAAGGGTGGGGTGAAAGGGCACCTGCTCAGTGGGAGGTAGTTTTTTATTCATTCCTTAAAGACTTGTTGAAGGGTTAACACTGTGAAACCGTGTTAACAGAAGCCAGATCATTGACCTTCTGGTCCTCTTACTAAAACATGTGAGAAGAGCAATCCTGAAACGAGAATATACTGGAACGAAGGGTGACCGTTAGCGATCATTACAAAGCTAATAGAATACTTACAAATCGAACAAGAGTGCACTACAGACATGGATTTCTCTGTCTGAAACAGAGCGCAAATCACCCAGCAATTTTTAGAGCAGCTGTTATGTCTAATAGATGGGACAGGCAAAGTTGGAGGTGACGTAAAACACACGGGGAAGGAGCAAGAATAAATGGGGTCAAACAGTGAGATTTGCTTGTTGTTCATGAACTATTAAAGCACCTACGAGGTTAATTTCGTCCCAAATTTCCTGGAAACAAGAATCGGGAAAGGGCAGGAGGGTGCTGGACTTCTCCTGGTAGCCGCTGGGGATGATGTCCGGTTAGCATTTACTAGTATTTACTAACCACTCACGTGTATTCCTTGCCTACGTTACAATGTAGTGCCACCTTCTCAAAGTCTACAGTGCAGTAAAAATGCGGCTGAACGGGCAAAGTGCACCCACTCAGAGTAAGTCTGAAATGGGTCCAGCTCACCCTCCTCCAATTCCCTCCTGAACCCTAGCAGTTTGGGATAAAGGGTAAAAATTAGCCAAGAGAGACAAATCCCTGATTATATAAGGAAGACGTTTGTAGCTTTTCTCTCCCACACCAGTGCCCTTGCCTTTTATTCGTTATTTGTTTTTCATCTGTGGACTCCCCCTTTTCAGGGGGTCTTACACGCCCCCTGGCAACGTGGATTCCATCACAGGCAGAGTGAGAACTCGCGAAGGGAGCACAGGCCCAGTCTCGCACAGCCCCAAAAGGAGCAGGAAGTCCCCTCCCTACTTCGGAGGAAACGTCTTTTTGTTGACCCCCCACCAAACAGTTACCTTTTCAGGTTCATCCAGCTTTTGGCTATTTTGCTAAAGGCTTCTGAACCCGGGGCTGTCATAGCTTCAAAGTCGACTAACTGAAAAAGAAGGAAGTTGAGGGATGGCATTAGTGTGGGGGAGAAAGGCTCCCTCGGAGATCTGTTTAACTTCTGGACCGCACCGCAAAAACCCAAGGACTGGAATTTCAGCGCTCAGCCCGCCATCCGCCCTTCCAGCGTCAACGTACCTTCCCTTTGGGAATTTTTCCTGTTACTTCCTTTCCACTTGCCATCAACGCTCCCACGATCACGGAGTAAGCTATCACACTGTTTAAACAAAGAACAACGACCAGTCAGTCAGTCCCAGTCCACGGACAGGTATTGTGTGAAACCTCATTATGGATTTTCCACCATGGAAGACGGCATTTTATCTCTTTTAAGAATTCTCTAGAAATTAAACTTCAAAATAGTTTGTCTTAAAATATTTACTAATTTACTCCAATAAAAATATTTACAGATTCGCTATTTTAAGGGTAAATGTGACTCGGGACATTCTTCTTTTTTTTTTTTCTCAATGTTTATTTATTTTTGAAGGAGAGAGAGAGAGAGAGAACAAGAAGGAGAGGGGCAGAGAGAGGGAGACAGAGAATCCCAAGCAGGCTCCGTTCTGTCAGCGCAGAACCTGATGCTGGGCTTGAACCCAGGAACCGTGAGATCATGACCTGAGCTGAAATCAAGGGTTGGACGCTCAACCGAGCCACCCAGGCGCCCCCAGAATATTCTTTTTCTGAGGAAAAAGTGTTTCTTTTATTTAGCAGTTTTCTTCCCACCTGGCTTTTCTATTCTTATAAAGTAATGAATTAGAAAATGTGTCTGCTTCTATTTCCAGCAACTGCACCCAGTGTGGCTTTTAAAATGCATATATACAATACACTTTGTAATATAAACATATTAATCGTATTGTTTAAGCATTAAAACCTTTGGCCCACAAAGAAGAAAAGCAGAACACCTTCTCAGATTGCGCTAACAGCCTGCTTGGAAAATTGACGCGTCATGTAAATTTCCTTCCTGGCATGTAACAGACTCTCTCTTGCTTCTGACATTTAGTACACACCGACTATGTGTGCCCCTGTGCAGGGCACCCTGGGCGAAGATAACCAGCATGAGGCTCTGGCCTCTGAGAGCAAGCAGCCAGACCCGGGAGGCAGACAGCAAGAGAGCTGCAGACAAAGCCTCCCGTGTGCAGTGAGCGAAGCCTGGGGGTCACCCAAGGGGACGACCCCACGGAGGCCAAGGGCATGCATGCAGGCTACACCTTCAGGGCTGGGGTGGAGCAAAGGGGGCAGAGAAGAAGGAAGGGAAATAGCTGGCGCAGAGGGAGAGCACGCGTGGACACGAAGGGGTGAGGCATGGCGGGCAGCCGCGCAGGACAGGGCAACGGGAAGACCCTCGAGAAGCTCCGCAGGGCAGTAAAAGGGCAGAGGAGGCCAAGGCAAGCTAGGATCAGATGGGACGGGCACTGTGCGTGACGACCCCGAGTTTGCACCTGAGCCACTAGGTACGAAGAACGGGGGCAGAGAGGCTGAATCACTGTGTTGTTCACCTGAAACCAGGGTAACATTGTAGGTTACCTGTACTGGAATTAAAACCAACCAACCAAACAAACAAAAGAACTGGGGCAGAGAGGGGAAGGAGGAAAGCCTGGAAGAAGGGAGACTAGCCAGAAAGGTACGGGTGACGAGGGTTTGAACTGTGGCAGTAGCTGCGAGCAGTAGAGAGGACAGACCCAACCGGATTAGGGACTGAACACATGTAGGCTCCGGGGGTGGGGGGGAGAAGTGCAGGTGATTATAGTTGTATGTCACCCCCCTCCTGTGTCACCACGAGCCAGCAGAGCTGCTGTGAGGACAAAAGGGAAAATGCTGGCTATCCTCGCGGAGCCTGCTTAGGTGGTTGATAAAAGGGGGTGGGCAGGGGCGTGCTCACATCACACGTTCAGTGCGCACCCTAATAACAGTTAGGCTGAGGTCACAATATTTACGCTCTTGGTTTGTCTCCATGCCTTCTCAACACAGCAAAACTTACTTCCATGTTTAGGAGAGCTTTACTTTTAAAGTATTGAAGCTAAGGACACTCAAGTATATTATTTTGGCCAAAATATCGTAAATTCAAGTCTGTGCCAGCAACAGCACATGCCCCTTCCCTGATCTACGGCTCAGAGAATAAACAGAAAACTCTGCAGACTCACCCCTCCGTCTTAATGACACCTGAAAGGCTCCTGATGGATTCATAAGTAGTGAGAATTTGTTCACAATAATGAAAGTAGTATGGAATGGTTGGTAATCAAAAAGTATAAAACTGATGGGCAAAAACTGGGAGGAAGGGGAGAAGAAGGAAGGGTAACAGTCTGGGCCGATACGAGAAGTTAAAATACAGTGAGTACAACGCATGCACATAGTAGGCCTTCAATATACTTGTGTTGAATGAATGAATCCCTGACCTGTAAAACTTTTTTTTTAAGATTTTTTTCAGGTGTGTTTATTTTGAGAGAGAGACAGAGAGCGAGAACGAGCAGGGGAGGGGCAGAAAGAGAGGGGGAGAGAGACAATCCCAAGCAGGTTCCGCCCTGTCAGCACGGAGCCCAGGGCATGGTTCAATCTCATGAACTGTGAGATCATGACCTGAGCCGAAATCAAGAGTTGGACAGTCAACCGACCGAGCCCCCCAGGCGCCCCCCAACCTGTAAACCTTAAGCACACTATCTTCGAACAATCTTTCATAATTCTTTAAATGATATGGTAGATTGAGGACATAATATCTGGGTGGATTTTGGAAAAGACAAAAGGGAGTTTCTTGCCATTGCCTGGGGGTATGTAGTGCAAGCAAAAAAGAGTATGTTTTTTCAATGTAAAAACTTTTATTTAAAAACAGTTTTAAATTATAGGGTATCACTCACCTGGATCCTCGAGAGAGTGGCATTAAATTATAAAAGTAGTAAACCAAGGATAAGATTAAGTTGCAAACAGCATCAGCTTCCTAGGGGAAAAAAAAAAAAGACATGTGCTCATGAATTTAAATACTAGATTATACACTAGTTTTTTACGAGGTGACAAGACATAAGAATCATTTACATCAAGGAAGGGGTTATTTCATGCCTCTCCTACAGGAACCTACGTTCCCATTCTTGAATACTTCATACTCTTTGCTGCCATTTTTTCCTTTTATTAAAAAAAAATGCTTTTAAGTTTATTTATTTATTTTGAGAGAGAGCGTGTGTGTGTGAGCAGGGGAAGGGCAGAAAGAAAGGGAGAGAGAATCCCAAGCAGGCTCCCCGCGGTCAGTGCAGACCCTGACGTGGGGCTTGAATTCATGAACCGCGAGATCGTGACCTGAGCCAAACCAAGAGTCGGGCGCTTAACCGACTGAGCCACCCAGCCGCCCACTACCATTTCTTCCTAATGAAAGGGTATGCATACAGTTTGGTTTAGAAAAATATTTTCTGAGCTGTTGTTAAAACTGAAACCTTTTCTGATAAACATAAAAATCTCAGCCTCCTTTAACGTTACTTGACACGTCAAAATATATATTAAGATTTAAACAAAACAAAGCGCTTATTAATGCTGAGGATGGTTTCCCAAGATTCTGATAGGCACACCCTCTGCGCCGAGATTTAGGTGATAAATACACTTAATTACGTAAAAACCTGAATGCTTAATTGTAGGCATGAACTGATTGAATGCACGAGAAATGAACGGACTTCCCAAGGACCACGGATATCCACTCCAGAATGTGGATACTCTCAGCACAGCGGTAGCTGCTATCACCAAGGGGGCAGGCCAGATCCTGCCTCCAAGGAGACCCCTCGAGTTGGGGTGGGACCCGGAGGGAAGAGGTCACAGACCAGGAAAGGCCCACTGAGTGCAGCATGGGCCGCTGTCACTCTGGACCGACTTGTTCACTTCAATCTTGAGAAAGCCCAGACTTATAGCAACTATATAAATGTATCATTGCCCTTCCTCAGTCACTATCATTACTAAATACAGTAATTGTTTCCATAAGAATATTAAAAAGAAGTATTTATAGGTCATCAGTGAAAACCGATCTCAAGCATAAGGTGCACGCACAATACCAGCGAAAGGGTAGAGGCTTTAAAAAGGTTACAAAAGAATCCTAGGAAGCATGGATAAAATGGAAAAAACCAAAAAACCAAAAAACCTACCCCAAATTCTGATGAAAGGATCAGTACTTTTCCTTTTGCTGTTAGATCTTTATAAAGTGCATCTATTTCGGCATGATATAATTGTGTTCTTTCTTCTGTGGTTTGTGTTTCCACAGAAAACAGTATGTTGCCAACCCTAAAAATACAACAATGTGTGTCAGAGGCACGTATCATACAATTCAAAGAGCCAAACACAGAAAGCAAAAAAAAAAAAAAAAAAAAAAGGAAGGAACCAGTAGGTCGATGTGGCACAAGACGTGTGAGAGTGTATCCCACCTAACTACAGCCAGATTAAGGCGTGTTCCCTAAGCGTGCGATTTTTTCACAAAATACAATATTCTGTTCAGTCTAACCACGTGTACCTATTATAGGAGCTTAAGCTAATATAGAAGGAAACTACACATCGTAAAAATGAGGGCATAGTAAATATTTTCTCAGACAGCCACCCTATTATGACTGAAGATCGGGAGCCAGCACTGTGCGCAGAAGAAGTTCAAGGACTCCATGGTGTCTTTTCAAGCTTTCGCTGCACACCTGGCTACATGCCAGGCACTACGGAGGATAGAAAGTTGAGGCAACGGGCGTTTATCATATAACTAAACAGTTCTTAGATCTTGTAAAGAAGAACACAGCACAGCTGTTGCATTTACTGGGAAAGGGACAGAGCCCTGAGGCCATCAATCATTATAAGACCATATGCATCACCTAGTTCGTCAGGGTTCAAAAGAGGGAGATTAGGTCTAATTTGGAAAGACATGGACGAAAACAGGAAATGCTTCACGGAGGAAGGGGCCTGAATTTGAAAATCAGGACGGGAGTGAGAGAGGCTCAGAAGCAGGGGGTGGGAGGTGACCGCAGGGAACAAGCAGCCCAGCTGAATCAGCAGGCCAAGTTCAAGCAGGAAATGTTGCTCGAGGCCCGCATCACAAAAGGCCTTTCGTGTCTGGCAGGGGAGGTGGTCTCGGTATCCACAGGCAGTGGAGGGTCTGCAGTGGGGAACCACCAGGAGACTGGGACGGAGACACCAGTTTTGAATCTATTTGTGCTGTGGGGGAGGGTGGCACATGGGTGGGGGGGTACACCCAAAATTCAAGGGATATGGAGGCTCCTAGGTGAAGCTTGGAGTTCAGATATAAGTAAGACTGGTTAACGAAACGGTCACTGCAGTGCTATATTTTATAAAGTGAAAATGAGAAACACTCTAAATGGTCAGTAACAGAAAAGTAGTAAGAGAAACTCAAAAATATGCATCAAATGAAATACTCTGTAATCATTACAAATGCTTATAAGAGTATGAGAAAATGTTCATGATCAGGTAATGGTAAGAGTAGAAAAGAAACAGGTTATAAAACAATGTGGAGTACAACCTCAGTTTTTAAGGAAAACAACCTAATGATTTTCTTTTTTATCTTTGCCTATCTGTGCATTCTAAATTTTTTTTTTTAACGTTTATTTATTTTTGAGACAGAGAGAGACAGAGCATGAACGGGGGAGGGTCAGAGAGAGAGAGGGAGACACAGAATCTGAAACAGGCTCCAGGCTCTGAGCTGTCAGCACAGAGCCCGACGCGGGGCTTGAACTCACGAACGGCGAGATCATGACCTGAGCCGAAGTCGGAGGCTTAACCGACTGAGCCACCCAGGCGCCCCTCTAAATTTTCCATAATAAGGCTGCACTAATCTCATAATATATTAAAACCTATATCCAAAAAAATCTTACAATGGCTTTCTATCTGCCGATCTGTCATCTTTTTTCGTTTTGTCATTAAGAGTGTTGCCCACAAGGAACTTTAAGAACCCAGAAGAATGCTTTCCACGAAGCACATTAGACATTATACTTAATATCTAGAAAGTTGTTAGATAGCAGCACAGTCGAATGTCTGCTGGCGTAATACTCTAAAAGTCACGTTAAAAACATAACTGGCTATAGCTGCACGCTGGACCTTGACAATTTTCATTTCAGGATAAAGCAAAAGTCTGGTAGGTCTAACCTCCCGTGGCAATAATCAGGTGCATGCGCACTTCGTCACACCAGCCCGCCTTCACGCCCACGCTTAGGAAGCATACGTACTTGTCCCCCGTAATCGTGATTGTGAATCCATCGTATTCCTTGCCTTGATCTTTGAGGCTGGGAACTTTCGTGTTCACAGTGAACCCATCCTTCGTTTTAGTATTAAACTGCTTTCGGGGAAAACAAATTCACATTACTAGTGTATAACTCATTGTAAACCCCCAACTGCTATTCTGTAGCATTGACTCTGACTTCCGTGTTTTGAAGTTTATTTATTTATTTACTTATTTGAGAGAGAGAGAGAGAGAGAGAGAGAGAGAGAGAGAGAGAGAGAGCGCGCAAGCAGGGGAAGGGCAGAGAGAGAAGGAGATTCCCAAGCAGGGCGGAGCCAGTTGTAAGGCTCATGACCTAAGCTGAAACCGAGAATCGGACGATTAACCGACCAGCCACCCAGGCGCCCCCTGATTTCCATGTTTTTCAGAAGGGTCACCGAAGTTCCCGACACAAGTGACCATGACCACGCCTACCTCTACAGTGACCGAGGGCCCTCTGCCAGTCCCTATGGCCCCACACAGAGCCCAGGGTCAAGTTGCACTGCCCCGGGGCCCCCACGAGAGGCCAGCACAGAAGCTCAGCACACCAGGCTCACAGCTCCCCGAGTCAGCGGGCGCGCTGCTCACTTCTGAGAGCGCCTTTGGGTTTCTCATCATCTTAACTGGCAGCACCTTGGGATTCTTAGCAGGACAGTTGTGCCTAATACCCCCAAAACTCGAAAAACACCTTGTGCTCATGCTCGCGCTCCTTCGAGGCAGTCTGATTTGTCCCGAAAAGTACTCAGAATTCCATCTGTCAAATCGAGAATTTCACACATGTGCACACACAGCTCTGCAGACCACAGAAAAGTATGTTAGAGGGACGACACAGGGCCAAGAATGGCCTTCAGGGGTGACAAGTAGGAAGGCAGTTTCAGAGGAAAATATTTTTGGCAAAACCAAAATGCTAATAGATTTTGTCACCAGTCCGGAAAAATCCTCCCCAGGTTCAATTATTTAGTGTTGCCAGCTGTTTTTGTTCGAACTGATAAGGAACCAAGGATAAAATAAGAAGACGCTGTGCTTTACATAAGCCACTACCAGGGGAAAGGTTGTCTAAACTAGGCAGACCCCGTGGGTGGTCACTAATGGTCCAGAGAAGGACCTCGGTCAAACAGACATGAGGCACAGGTGATCAGAGCCAGCACTGGGAACAGGAACAGGAACTCTTCCATGAAGAAAGGGCTTTTATTTTATTTTCTTAAAGTTTATTTATTTAAAAAAAATTTTTTTTAATGTTTATTTATTTTTGAGACAGAGCGTGAGTGGGGGAGGGGCGGAGAGAGAGAGGGAGACCCAGAATCCGAAACAGGCCCCAGGCTCTGAGCGGTCAGCACAGAGCCCGACCCTGGGCTCGAACCCACGAACCGTGAGATCATGACCTGAGCCGAAGTCGGTCGCTTAACCGACTGAGACACCCAGGCGCCCTAAAGTTTATTTTGAGAAAGAGAGACAGTGTGTGTGCGCACTTCAGCAGGGCAGGACAGAGAGAGAGAGGGAGAGAGAGAATCCCAAGCAGACTCCACGCTCAGTGCAGAGCCGGACGTGGGGCTCGATCTCACAGATCACGAGATCAAGACCTGAGCCAAAATCAAGAGTCGGACACTTAACCAACTGAGCCACCCAGGCGCCCCAAGAAAGGACTTTTAGGGGAAGAAATGCGTTAACACTTACTACACACTATTTTCTCATCTGATGCTTACAACATACCGTTAAGACAGGTATGTTTCCTGGCATAGTCTCAATCCTGCAGAGGAGGAAACCAGCTGGGAGGGGAGGGCCCGGCAGGAGTTACTGAGCCGGGGGTGGCAGTGGCCTCCAGACCACATTATATGCTGATAAGCTGCCTCAAGGGAAGCTGAGGTAGCCAGTGGACCCTGAACAACGTGATGGGCAGCTGACTGATAACATAAAAGCTGGATTAACACACGTTTTGTATGTTGTATGGATCCTGTATTCTTACAATAAAGTAAGCTAGAAAAAGGAAAATCCCAAGGAAGATACAGTTACAGCACTGTGCCACCTTTAGAGATAAAAAATCCACATAAGTGGTCTCACGCAGTTCAAACCCATGTTGTTCAACGGTCAATTGTACTTTAACTTGGTTTGTCACTGAAAGCAGGTTTCAGTGGAAGCTGTCGTGACATCACATCGCACCAAGCACTGGAGAACCAAAGGTGTTTTATATGCTTCCATGCGTGCCCTTAAAAATATCAATATGCCCACAGTCCCGGGTGAAAGCTGGGTGTCCAGGGCCCCGACGGAATGGTCACTTCCGGACCACGGTCAGACAGGCGGGGACCTCACACCGGGCGGGCGCCCGGCCTCTTGGCGGCACCCTGAGTAAATGGCAGGCTTGGAGTCCACTATGCTTTTCTTTTTAAACAAAGAGAATATAAAGTTAAAATCCCCCTAGGCTGCTTTGGTATTCTTCCCAAAAGAGTAAGTTTAAAAGCCTAAAGTACCAACAAGAGGGAGATTAAAAACGAAGACATGCGCCAGTTTTCTTTCTGTACAGGATGTCCCAGCGGCCCTCAGTGGAGCGGTTCTGCCCTCTGGGGGGCATCTGGGGAATTTATGGGAGAGTCTGGTGGCTACAGCGTGGGGGTGGCGGGGAGGCTACCACCGGAACTTAGCAGGTGGGGCTGAAAACACTAGATGTCCCGGGGGGAGGGGGTCAGGGAACAGTCACGCGTTATGCATGACTGCCAATGCCCCACTGGACTGCCACGTAGATGACGAACTTATTTACAATTTAATAATTCCTGGGGCGCTTGGGTGGCTCAGTCCGTTAAGTGTCTGTCTTCGGCTCAGGTCATGATCTCCAGGTCTGTGAGTTCGAGCCCTGCATTGGGCTCTGTGCTGACAGCTCAGGGCCTGGAGCCTGCTTCCGATTCTGTGTCTCCCTCCGCCCCTCCCCTACTCGCACGCGCACGCACACACACATACACACACACTGTCTCTCTCTCTCTCTCAAAAATAAAATAAACATTAAAAACATTTAAAATAATATTTTAATAGTTACTTGGGCCTAGAACCAGACTCTATTTCACACTTAGACACTAAACATTTGTTAACATAGTTTTAATCCACGCTGAATTTTCCATGAAGGCGAATAGCACATCCAACTGGGGAAACAGGATATTAGGCACTGTTTGGAAGTTTACCATTTCAAAAAACGCTGTCACCAGCAGCTCGTGATACCAGAGTCAGCAAATCACACTGATGTGGGGCTGCGTTTGTAGCTGCCCTGTTCACCCCCCTTTTTCCGCAGGTGTAGTAAGCAACCAGCTACTTCTTTCTGGCTTCTGTGAAGACGTGCCTGAATCCAACATCCTAACACAGACGCTATTCTGTTACAAATGATTTACCATTTAGACCTCCTTTATGGCACTACGTTGGCCTTTTAAAGAATTATTTTGCGTAGGTGTGATATATTCTCTATGAATTTCATTTGAATGCAGTGAAGAAGGCGCCTGATACTAGAGTAGCTTTTTTTTTTTTTTAAGTTTATTTTGAGAGAGAGAGAGAGAGAGAGGGAGAGAGGGAATCCCAAGCAGGCTCCAAGCTCTTCAGTGAGGACAGAGCTTGACGTGGGGCTTGATCCCACAAACCGCGAGGTCATGACCTGAGATGAAATCAAGAGTCGGGCACTTAAGCAATTGAGCCACCCAGGCACCCCAATACTAGAGTAGCTTTGAGAAGGTTGGGAACCACTGCGTCAGTGCATCAGGCCCTTGCAATAACCCCTGAAACAGGCCTGGACAGAATCAGTGCTCTTAGCAGACAAGAGCCTGGGACTTAGACAGTGGAAGAGGTGAATGTGGACCCTGGTGTGCAGAGTATTAGCTCGCTGCTTTGTTCATGACCTGATCCTTCCTGCTCTCATTCCTCAGAAATGGGTAAGATCAGAGGGCACCTGGGCGGCTCGGTCGGTTGAGCGTCTAACTTCAGCTCAGGTCATGATATCATGGTTGGTGGGTTTGAGCCCCGTGTCGGGCTCTGTGCCGTCAGGATGGAGCCTGCTTGGAATCCTCTGTCCCCCTCCTTCACTGCCCCTCCCCTATCATGCTCTCTCTCACAAAAATAAATAAACATTTTAAAAAAAGAAAGAAAGAAATGGAGGGACGCCTGGTGGTTTAGTTGGTAGAGCACCCGACTCTTGGTTCCGGCTCAGGCCATCTCACGGTTCCTGAGTTCGAGCCCCGCATCGGGCTCCACGCTGGCGGTGCGGAGCCTGCTTGGGATTCTCTCTCTCCCTCTCTCTCTTCCCCTCCCCCACGCACGCTGTCTCTCTCTCAAAATAACCTAATAAACTTAAAAAAAACAAAAGAAATGGATAAGTTCTGGTTCTTCATGTCAATTTCTTAAATTTCATCTGATGTACATCAAACCTCTCTACTATAGCTACAAGGAGAATACTGATTCACGTTTTAAAGTTCAAACCATTAATTGAAAAAAAAATATCCACCTTCTGTTGCCAAATTGTTGAGTAGTTATAATCTGGGGTAGAGGCAATGTTTGTAAAATTGTAACTTCTTAATAGATTATACTTTCAAACAATGATTTCTGTCCCCGTAAGTGTACTTCATCTTGAATTGCAATATTTCTGATAGCGACATGCTACACTCACATTCTCTTTTCATTAGCATTTGCCTGGTACGCCTTTCTCCCTGCAAACAGCGTGTAGCTGGACTTTAAAAAACCAATCCGAAATCCTCAGTCTTTCACTGAGGGGATCAATTATAACACCACGTTGACTTGTCATTGTCATTCCCTACATTTCCTAGCCCACCCTACTTTTTTATCCCCCTCTTTTTCTAAGCTTTGAGTTGAATTGACATTGTTTTCTTTATGCCGTTTTCCTGCCTTCTACAGGTCTAGACGATGATACGTCGCATCTCTGTTGTTTCAGTGTTTGCCTTTAAATTTTTAGTATAGATATTTTAAACACGCATTTTTCTGTCGATATCATGGGTCAGTGATTATACTGTCTCACTGAAAAAACAAATACCTTAGTAACAGTTTTACTTCCTTTCTCTACTTTCTCTAACCTCTAATGTTGACATTATCCAGTATTTTAATTCCAGACATACATATTTTTAAACATCAGGTGTTAACAATTCATTTCATTGGTTTATTTGTTCACCACGATTTCTTACATCTCGTGTTTTCTTCTCTCTTGGGCTTATTTGATGAGAGTATATATGCTCTTCAATCATTTTGACAAAGAAAATCTACACTTGGTGAAATTCCTAAATAACTGTATGTTTGAAACAGTTTTTATTTTACCCTCACACTTGAACGCTGGTAGAGTAGGTTCAAATAAATTTCCCTTTGTTGTCTTCTAGAATCCACTACTGCTGCTGGAAGGAAGTTGGGCATCAGTGAAATTCTCCTTCCTTAGTTTTTCTTTTTCTTTCTTTCTTTCTTTCTTTCTTTCTTTCTTTCTTTCTTTCTTTCTTTTCTGGAAGCTTGAAGATGTTCTTTTTACTCTTTGTGTGTTAAAATAAATATGTAACATAAAATTTGCCACTTTAACCATTTGTGAATGTATAGATCCATGGCATTAAGAACGTTCAGACCTCATCAAGATAAAAAGTGTCTGCACAGTGAAGGAAACAATCAGCAAAACCAACAGGAGTAGGAGAAGGCAACCAACGGAATAGGAGAAGATATTTGCAAATGACCTATCAGATAAAGGGCGAGTATCCAAAATCTTAAAGATCTTACCAAACTCAACACCGAAAAAACAAATCATCCAGTGAAGAAATGGGCAAAGGACATGAATAGACACTTTTCCAAAGAAGACACCCAGATGGCTAACAGACACATGAAAAAAATGCTCAACATCACTCATCATCAGGGAAATACAAATCAAGACCACAACGAGATAGCACCTCACACCTGTCAGAATGGCTAACATTAACAACTCAGGCAACATCAGATGTTGGCCAGGATGCAGAGAAGGAGGAACCCTTTTGCACTGCTGGTGGGAATGCAAACTGGTGCAGCCTCTCTGGAAAACAGCATGGAGGCTCCTCAAAAAATTAAAAATAGAACTACCCTACGACCCAGCAATTGCACTACTAATGGAATATTACTTGGTGATCAAAAAGAATAAAATCCTTCCACTTGCAACAATGTGAATGGAACTAGAGTGTGTTATGCTAAGTGAAATAAGTTAGTCAGAGAAAGACAAATACCATATGACTTCACCCATAAGGGGAATTTAAGATGAACATGAGGGAAGGGAAACAAAAATAATATAAAAACAGAGAAGGAGACAAACCATGAGAGACTTCTAAATATAGAGAACAAACTGAGGGTTGCTGGAGGGGTGCTGGGGGGGGGGGATGGGCTAACTGGGTGATGGGCATTAAGGAGGGCACTTGTGATAAGCGCTGGGTGTTATATGTAAGTAAGTGATGAACAACTAAATTCTATTCCTGAAATCATTATTACACTATATGTTAACTTGGGATTTAAATAAAATAATAGCAGTAAAAGGAAAAGTTCACATTGTTTGCAACCATCACCACTAACCTTCCACAGAACTTTTTTCATCATCCCAAATAGAAGCTCTGTCTCCCTCCCCCAACCCCTGGCAACCATCATTCTACCTTCTGTCTCTATGAATTTGACTCCTCTGGACACCTCATATAAGTGGAATCGTAGGGTATTTGTCCTTTTGTGACTGGTTTATTTCACTCTGCCTAATGTCCTCAAGCTTCATCCGTGCTGTAGCCTGTGTTAGAATTCCCTTCCTTCTTCAGGCTGAATAATACCCCATCGTATGGCCATGCCACATATTATTTATCCATTCATCCATTAATGGCCCCTTGGGTTGCTTCTGTCTCTTGGCTACTGTGAATAATACTGCCATGAACGTGGGTGTACAAATATCCGAGTCCCTGCTTTTAATTCTTTTGAATATACACCTAGAAGGGGAGTTTTTGGATCTTATCATAATTCTATGTCTAATTTTTTACCTTTATTTATTTATTTATTTTTGAGAAAGGAGTCAGAGGGAGGGGCAGGGAGAAAGGAAGAGAGAGAGAGAGAGAGAGAGAGAGGGAATTCTAAGCAGGCTCCACATTCAGCACAAAGATCATGACTGGAACCGAAATCAAGAATCAGACTCTCAACTGACTGAGCTACCCAGGCTCCCCTCTACATCTAATTTTTTTGAGGAACTCTCTTTAATCTTGAAGTCCCCAAATTTTATCAGAATGTGTCTAGGTGTCAATATTGAGCATCATGCTGAACATCTAGGAGGCCCTGCATTGATCTTTTCATCTCTCCACAAGCTTTCCTTCTATTATTTTGTTGACTAACCGCTCTGTTTCTTTATCTTTCTTCTCTCCTTTCTGATCTCTATCAGGTCCGTTCTTCATCTTCTGCATTCATCGTCTCTCATATTTTATATTTCTTTGTCCTTGTATACTATATTCTGGGAGAATTTACTGATTGGATTTTCCAGCTCACATGTATTTGATATTCAACTGTCTTTAATCTACTAGTCTTAACTAGCGGAGATTTTTTTTTTTTAATCATGAGTATTCTATTTCCTTTTTATTGCTACTGTCTGTCTACCTATCTACCTATCATATGATACTGGCTCAAATCTCTCAGAAAATTAATTTATGTATGTTTCATTGAGGTAAAATTTATATACAATGAACCTCATGTGTATTGTGTATAATTTGATGCATTTTGACAAATATATACACCCATGTATCCACTATTCTAGTCAAGATATAGTGTAGTTTCATCATTCTGGAAAGTTTTCTCCTACCCCTTTCAGGTAAACCTCACTCCTCAGAAGCCATCACTGTTCTGCTGTCTCTCTAGATCAGTCAAACTTCTTACAAATGGAATCATACTCTTCTGTATGCGACTTCCTTTGCCCCACATAATGTTTCTAAAGTCCCCCCCGCTGCTGTGTGTTAGCAGTACCCTTTCTCCGTATTATTATTGAGTAGTGTGTTCCATCTCTGGCCTCCTCTGAGGAACGACGACTGACCCTCATAAGGCGTCCTGACCTGGAAGACAGCCTCTGGACAAGGAAAGCTGAGGACTGGCACACAAACCTGGGGCCATTTGCAAAACTAAAGTACTGTTTTCTCTGACACCACTGACTTTCGCGTCCTCCAATTTTCTTTTGGTTCTTTTTATAGTTTCCATTCTCCTGCTCAGGTTCTTCATCGTTGTGCTCATGTTTTCCTTTAAGTCCTCGAACATGTTAATGAAACAAAGACTTTAAAAGAGTTCATTGCAACTTCTGGATCTCCTGGGGTCTGTTCCTGTTAACTGGTTTTGGTTTTTGGTTATGGATCACGTTCTCCTGCTTCTTCCTTTGCCTAATAATTAAGAAGTCTAGACTATGTTTCCTTCCTTTAAAGGGTGTTGAGTTTTGTTTTGGCAGGCAATCCAATCACTAGCAGATCCATTTAATCCTCTTAGGCTTGGTTTTCCGTTAGGGTGATCTATTCAGAAATTGTCCTTCGGGGCACCTGGGTGGCTCAGTCGGTTAAGCGTCCAACTTGGCTCTGGTCATAATTTCGCAGTTGGTGGGTTCGAGCTCTGCATAGGGGTTTGTGCTGACAGCTCAGAGCCTGGAGCCTGCTTCAGATTCTGTATCTCCCTCTCTCTCTGCCCCTCCCCTGCTCACACTCGCTCTCTCTCTCAGGAAATGAACATAAAAAAAGAAAAAGAAAAAGAAATTGTCCTTTGTCCTAGAATGTGGACCTCATTCTAGGTGGTCTTATACCTACGGTGTGTCCTTTCTGGGGTTGTGAGTAAATGCCCAGGGTGCTCCCAGGATCCCTCCATTCTGGCAAGGTCACAACTCCAATGTCTCTCAGTGGTGTAAAACTGAGGCTACCTCCCTTCGGCTCTCACACCCTGGTGTAAAACCGCTCATACCTCCGTTCAGCTCTCACGCCCATAGCAGCCACTGTCTGCAGGGCCTCTGGGTCTCACCGAGCGAGCAGAGCCCAGCTCTCAGCCAAGCGTGACAAGGAACGCCCATGCTGACCTCTGGGGACTTCTCACCTTGAGCAGCTCTCTCCTCTTCTGTACTCTGCCCTGTAAACTCCAGCCACTTCGGCAGACCCCAACTCCAATCTCTGCCTCCTTAGCTCAGCAAGACCGCCAAACTCTGTTTAGGCTCCACATACACAGCGGTTTAGTAAATAATCCCAGGTAGAAGGCTGGGGTGAACACGGGGCTCACAGAAAGTGTTTCCCTTTCCTCAAAAATCAGTCTTGTAATTGCCAACCCCTGAAAACAGGTGCCTTGTATTTTGTGGAGTTTTATAACTGTTATAGTATGGAAAGGAGGTCAACTATCAAGTACTCCACTGTGACCAGAAGCAGAATTCAACGGTATATACTTTTAAGTTGCCTTCTGTTTCCTGTATCAACTGCTTCCTCACAGCCTTGCTTTTATGTTTGAGACTGATGCCTGTGTTTTATGTGATTTGGGTTATTATTCAGAGGGTGTTTACGTTAGTGTTTTCAGAATGCTTATAATTTTATTATTATTATCTTTTAACATTTATTTATTTATTTAAAAAAAATTTTTTTTAACGTTTATTTATTTTTGAGACAGAGAGAGACAGAGCATGAACGGGGGAGGGGCAGAGACAGAGGGAGACACAGAATCGGAAGCAGGCTCCAGGCTCTGAGCTGTCAGCCCAGAGCCCGACATGGGGCTCGAACTCACGGACCGTGAGATCATGACCTGAGCTGAAGTCGGAGGCTTAACCGACTGAGCCCCACCCAGGCGCCCCAACATTTATTTATTTTTGAGAGAAAGAGATAGAGCGTGAGGAGAGGGGCAGAGAGAGAGGGAGACACAGAATCCGAAGCAGGCTCCAGGCTCTGAGCTGTCAGCACAGAGCCCGATGCAGGGCTTGAACTTACGAGCGGTGAGACCACGACCTGAGCCGAAGTGGGACGCACCCCCGACTGAGCCGCATAGGTGCCCCTCAGAATGCTTATAATTTTAAAGTGCTTCTAGCACACTATTAATACACATGCATTAAACGGTTATGAGCTCTTCTTTAAAAAGTGCTCTAGTTGTGTTTTTTCCCTAAAAACACCTACCAGGATTCTGATGATAAACTTACCTTCATAATTGGCAGGAGATCTTCTACTTTGTGCACCTTTTCCAGAGCCTCTCTGACTTCCAACAATCCTTTAGGATTATTAGCTCTTGAAGAGAGAAAAAGAGACAGAGACAGAGGCAGATGGCAAGTAAAATTAATACAGAAATGTAATATACAATCCTATTACTTGCTATTACCTTAAGCTTTAATGATTCAACCTCAATTATGAGTAGCTCCATAGTCAAAATGGTGGGCCCAAACAAAAGTTTCTAAATATGGGGATGGTTTAATCCTAATGAATTTGGGGCCGCAGATGACAATTAAGAAAACAGATAGAAGCCCATCTAGAAGGTGAAACGGAGAAACAGAACAGATTGCTGGCCGGTGGTCGTATATACATGCACGGGTCTCTGGTCATAATCTGGTGATGAAGCCTTCATTCTCATAGACCAATTTTGAAATTAGAAGTGATTTTTTTTTTTCCTTTCTACAGTTGCTCAAACGGAAATATCCTGCTAGGTTTTTGTGCCACTTTTATATTTACTTGGTGATAACTATCCATTCAGAATTCTTTCTTCCCCATGTTCTGTTCACTGTGGGTTCACTATATGGCCTTTCAGGTGAGAGAGAATGAATATTACGGCTGAAACCCCTAATAAAGAAATTCAAAGAAACGTCCTGCTTTTCAGAGAAGGAGATGAGAAAAGTCACAGTATCGTAAGATTAAAACATTTCATGGATTCTGTAAAGCTGTTAAAAGAAGGCTGGTAAGTCATTACCGAAAGGCTTTACGACTCCAAACACTGTGTCAACATTTGATAGACTTTGTTTAGTCTGTCAATAGGCTTAGTTTTCAAGTTTCACAGATACAACTGCTGTAAACTCTACCAAAGCTAGCGATTACCGTGAAAAAGAAAATTGAAGGATTACCCGTGATAAACAAGAATCCTATCTTTAATAAAATGAAGAATTTTCTCAAAATATTCCAGGTATCTCATGTTGATCACCTGGCCCCTGAAAGAAAAAAAAAAAAAAATTAAGAATCGTTTTAGAAAGGACTGTATCGGAAACAACATCTAACTTCCAAGTGAATTCAAGAGAACGGTAAGAGAGCTGTGAGAACAGTGTAGCAAAACAGTCTGGAAACTGTGCTTATTTGCACCCGGTGCATGGAAGAAGCAGAGAACTGTCTTGGCAGGATTGCCCGTCAGCTCTTGCAGCTTTTCCTGGTAGGAGAGGCACCAAACTCAGGCCCGGAGATGCCAAAATGAGGAGAAAAATCCTCAAGTACTTCTACGACGTTCAGCCTTTTTAGGCCAATTTCCTTCATGAATCCCTGGACTTTTTCTCCTCTCCTTTGGTTCTCCTGGTAGTTCTCCTGTGGTCCAGCTCACACACAGGCTTCATCTCCTCTGCCCACTCTAAATATTATTTTACTCAGGGCACCTGGGTGGCTCAGTCGGTTAAGTGTCCGACTTCAGCTCAGGTCACGATCTCGTGGTTCATGGGTTCGAGCCGGGCGTCGGGCTCTGGGCTGACAGCTCGGAGCCTGGAGCCTGCTTCGGATTCCGGGTCTCCCTCTCTTTCTCTGCCCCTCCCCTGCTAGCGCTCTGTCTTTCTCTCAAAAGTGAAATAAATAAATAAATTTTACTCACATTTCTGTCCCCGCCTCCTAGTTTTCAAACTCTCTCCCAGAACTTCATGTACAGCCGACATACTGATGGACACATCCAACCGGCATGCGTGTGTACAACGTGTTACACACCCAACCGCTCCCTGGGCATCGCTCCCCAGATTCCCTACAGACATCTCAGACCTCAGGTTCGTAACCGTGCACAGGAAGTCACTCCCGTACCCTGCACTTCCCCCCCAGTGCCAGCCCCCAAATGTGGCCATCTCCTTTCTGTCCTATTGTCACCTGGCCTATTGGAAGGACCTCGCACCTGAGCCAGAGAGGGGACCGCCTCCCTGTGGGTCCCTACGCTCTCCTCCATTTCCAACCTGGTGCCAGTGCTCCTGATTCTGCACTCTCTCCTCCGTCTCTTCCGCTCCCCCTCCCTTGCACACTTGTTCACCTGAATTATCACACAGTCTCTTCCTAAGAGGAGAGACTAGAGAGGGAACATGGCACGCACTTCATTCTTCCTGCAGCTGGACTCACTCTAAGGAGTGCAGGCGGGACCCTGCAGGTACAGAACTAATCCGTGTGGGCCCTTTCCAAAAAGTCCCCGGGAGAGGATCAAGGGTCGTTCGTCCACGGTCTCCATGACCTGTCTATTTAGAACAAACTCCTGTGCAAACAGGAAAGATGCACAAAGGGTTCCTACCTGATTAAATTGATGTGGTTGTTAAAACCTCTGCTAAGACTTCGTGCTGGCATCTGATCTAACCACAGCACCGGCTGGTCCGGGTCAGCAATCCTGTAAACCAGAGCTTGTTAAAGATGGAGGCCTTATAAAACCTAGAAATGTTCAAAAGCATTACCAATGAAACAGGATGAGTCTTTGCAAAGAGTGGGGAGAAAGCAAGTACTCGGCCCATTATCTAAAAGTATGCCACACCAACCTGCTAACTCCAAATAAATGTTCCAATTGGAGCCAGTAGGAAGTCAGTATAGGTTTACTAGAAGAGTAGTATTTTTCTCATGTCAATGAATATCAGTAGCTCCCCCCTCAGCCATAGCTGGTTAGCCAGGCACACACTTCAACTATCAAGGGACCAGTACACTACAGTTCATTCAAAGGTACACCCCAGATAATGCGTTCTTTCCAAGAGACTGCTTTTTCTAAAACACTTCGCTTAGAAATGTGCTTGGAAACTTGAGAGCAGTCAGTTCCTATATTTCGTAAACATCGGCTGAAGGCGTTTCAAAGAATAATGATGCCAGCAATTTCCGACAAACTGTAGAGAGGAAAAAGTAACTTACAAGGCATATTGTTAGTAATCAAAACAGAATTCGAAACCCGTCAACTGAGTGGGAGGGGCAGGCTCCCAGTAATGGAATGAATATGTCACGGGGGTGCAAGGTACAGCGTAAGGACCACAGTCAGTCCTACTGTAAAGGTGTTGTGTGGGACAGACGGGAGCTACATCTGTGGTGAACACAGCGTAATGTACAGATGTGCCTAGACTCGCGCGATACCTCATGTCGGCTCCACTAGCCAAAGACACCTGTTACCCAGAGGAGCCTTCTATTATTTTACAATGATAACCCTTCTAGTTTATTTTCATTTAAACATGAGTTTAATTAGTTACCGTCTCCACTTTACTGCAATGTCAAACATGTCTCTCCACTGCATCAGCCGTGTTTTCCCATTCATTCGAACTTTCGAGTTGGTCCACGTACGCTGTACAGCTTGCATGACTTCCAACGCTGCCAAGCCCATAGCTAAAAGAAGGAAATATTGAGAAAACAAGGGTTTGTGAGTTCACTTCCGAGGGACTGATGTTCACCTACTCTGCAGAGTCTCGGTGATAACTTGAGCCACCGTATAAAAAAAGAATTGTAGGGCGCCTGGGTGGCTCAGTCGGTTAAGCGTCCGACTTCAGCTCAGGTCACGATCTCGCGGTCCGTGAGTTCAAGCCCCGCGTCAGGCTCTGGGCTGATGGCTCGGAGCCTGGAGCCTGCTTGATTCTGTGTCTCCCTCTCTCTCTGCCCCTCCCCCATTCATGCTCTGTCTCTCTCTGTCTCAAAAATAAATAAACTTAAAAAAAAAAGAATTGTACGTATTGGTAATTTAACAAGACCAGAGATACGCTACAATCGTGTCAGTCTTCATAAAACTAACATCTATCAGAGGAAATTAGAGGCACCCCCCCCCCCGAAGCTGTCTCCTCCCAGCTCTGCCTCTTAAACAACTGGAGATTCAAATTCTCCCTCGCTCCCACACTAAGCAAACCGCTCCCGTGGACGAGCCGTCACATCCACAGCCACAACTGAAGACCCATATTCTACATCAACAGGGTGGCGACAGCACCAAGGCCACACGGGAAGCTCTCTTTCAGAATTCAGTGTGAATGAATCTCTATGGTTTTGTCCGGATCAAATGGGGATTTATGAGTTGGCACAAATGATTTTTTTTTTTTTACGCGCAACATTGTTTGACGATTCTTGCTCTTATGTCAGCAACCTGTCCGTTTTCGGATGGTTTCAGGATACCTCTGTGTATTCTCTTGTTTGGCAGGAAGCCAGGCGTTTCATACTGCATCAGGGATCCCAAACGATCAGCTACACAGATCAGCTCTTGTACCTCTGGCTTATAACTCTCAAAGTTCTGATGTAACACGTCTCTGGAAGGAACACGACATACGCGGTTAGGGACTTAACAACAGAGGTCTGCTAATCCAATTTTACCTGAAGAGCAGTCATTTCCTCCACTGGAGAGCTGATCGAGAAACCTATGACCACAGAATCTTGACCCCAGTGCTTGGCACCCAATCTTACACAAATTAGAAGAATCTTTACGCGTGTATGCGC
Source organism: Panthera onca (assembly GCF_046562875.1). Lineage (NCBI taxonomy): Eukaryota > Metazoa > Chordata > Mammalia > Carnivora > Felidae > Panthera > Panthera onca. Next base: position 71,588,403 of record NC_138349.1, read on the forward strand.
ACAATTATTATCATGTGCTTGTAACACTGGTAACTAGAGTGCAATTCAGAGGGCACTTCTGGCCATTATTTGCTTCATAAACTTCCCCAGGATACATAACCTGCATGGACTGACTTTATCAACAAGCAACCAGATCTCTGCCCTATGTCTCTCCCTATGTCTCTCTGATCTGTGGTCCACCTTTGCCATATATCCAGGCTCTCTAGGGGTGCTTGGGTGGCTCAGTGGGTTAAACGTCCAGGGCCATGGGATCAAACTCCATGTCAGGCTCCATGCTAGATGTGGAGCTGGCTTAAGATTCTCTTTTTTCCTCTGCCCCTCTCTCCCACTTGTGCTCTAAAATTACAAAAAAAAAAAAAAAAAAAAAAAAAAAAAAAAAATCTAGGCTCTCTAGATAAATGCTTCTAAGCTCTCTATCGTACTCCTTTGGTCTACCTGGCCACCCCTGCTCCAATATCACTCTGTCTTCATTACTATCTTAAGCCTCGCTGTCTGGTAGAGTAAGAGCCCTCCCCTCCAAGCCTTGGCATCATCTTCTTCAGGAGTATCCTGATTACTCTTGGTTCTTTGTTCTTCCATGCAATTTATACAATTAGTTTATCAAGTTCCTCAAAAAACTGTTGGGATTTGGAATCACATTTTATTGATTCTAGAATTAATTTGCAGAGAACTGACCCATCGATACTACTGAATTTCTTATTCTTGAACATAGTATTTCTCCTTGTTTTCTCTTAGTAACTTCCAATAAAGTTTTATAATGATTTCCATACAGGTCTTGCATATCATCTGTAAGATACATTCCTAAGTACTTACTGCTATTATAAATGGTATGTTTGTTTGTTGCTAGTGTATAGAAATGCAAATGACTTTTATAAGTACATTAACTATAATCAACCACCTTGTGAAATTACCATTTCTTGTAATTCGTTTATGGATTTTTTTTGTAAATAAATCATGCAATCTGCAAATCTATATAAATTTGATTTGTCTTCTGTTATACATTATCTAAAACCTCTACTTCCCTGCTGAAGAGAAGCAATGATTTTAGACTTTTTGGTCTTGCTCCTGATTTTAATGTGATTATATCTAACACTTTATTAATTAAAATGATGTTTGCTGTAGGTTTATGATAGTTATCACTTATCAAGCTAAGAAAATACAGTAGTGCCCCCCAACCCCATCCGTTGTTTTGCTTTCTGAAGTTTCGGTCACCTGGGATCCTGTGCAGTACAAAAATATTAAATAAAAAATTCTAGAAATAAACAATAAGTTTTAAATGGCATATAGCTTCTATTATGTACCCTATTATAACTGTTCTATTATTAGCTGCTGTTGTTAATCTCTTATTGTGCCTACTTTATTTATCACAGGCCTACATGTACATGAAAAAACATGGGTACAGTTGGCCCAAACAATGTCAGTGTTAGAAGCATGGGCATGACCTCCACTCCCCTGCAGTTGAAAACCCGTGTGTAACTTTTGATTCCCCCAAAACTTAACTACTACTAGTCTACTGTTGACTGCAGGCTTACCAATAACAAAAACAGATGCTTAACACATACTCTTTATGTTATATGTGTTCTAGACGGTGTTCTTACAATAAAGAAAATCATAGAAAGAAAATACATTTACACCATTTATCCAAAAAAATCCAAATAAAAGTGGATCTGTGCAGTCCAAACCCATAAGGTGTTCAAAAGTCAACTGTATACATAGGGTTCAGTACTATCCACAGTTTCAGGCATCCACTGGGGGTCTTGGGACATATCCCCTACACATAAGAGGGGAGGACTATTGTACTATGGTTTTCCAGATGAATTTTTTTTTTAAGTGTAGATGGTTATTTTTTTTCTTCTACTTGGTTTTCTCTATCTTTTGGCATAATTAATGTGGTTTTTCTCCTTTAATCGATTAACTGGAAATTATATTTATACATCTTCTGAATTAGATCCCCTTTTTATTCCTAGGAAAAACCCAATTTGGCATGATAGTATCTTTCCTATACACAGGTGAGTTTGGTTTACCAGTATTTTGTTTAGGATTCTTACATCCACACTTAAGAGTAAGAATGGCCCATGCGCCTGGGTGGCTCAGTCGGTTAAGCGGCCGACTTCGGCTCAGGTCATGATCTCGCAGTCCGTGAGTTCGAGCCCCACGTCGGGCTCTGTGCTGACAGCTCAGAGCCTGGAGCCTGTTTCAGATTCTGTGTCTCCCTCTCTCTGACCCTCCCCTGTTCATGCTCTGTCTCTCCCTATCTCAAAAATAAATAAAACGTTAAAAAAAAAATTTTTTTTAAGAATGGCCCCTAATTTTCCTTTCATGTACAATACTCGTCAGATTTGGGATCATTGTTCTATTAGCCTCACAAAATGATTTGGGAATACTAACCTTCTAGTCTCCTAAAAGTTTGATAGAATACTTCTGTGATACCATTTGGGTTTGGTGATTTTGGTTTAAGTGGGGATATTTTTAAATACCAATTCAAGGGGCACCTGGGTGGCTCAGTCAGTTAAGCGTCTGACTTCAGCTCAGGTCATGATCTCAGGGTTCATGAGTTCGAGACCCGCAATGGGGAAGGCTCTCTGCTGTCAGCTTGGAGCCCACTTTGGATCCTCTGTCTTCCTCTCTCTCTGCCCCTCCTCAACTTGTGTGTGCACATACTCTCTCTCTCAAAAATAAGCAAACATTAAAAAAATTAAATAAAATAAATACCAATTCGATGTCTTTAATAATTATAGAACTATTCAGGTTTTTTTATTTCTTCTCAAGTCAGTTTGACAAATTGTGACTTTCTAGGAATTAGTCCATTTATTTTTTGTGTTTAAATTTATGTGCATGTAAATTTTCATGGCATCCTCAGCATTTTAATATTGGCACATCTGTGGTTATTTTTCTTTTTATAATTTCTAAGTTTGAGTTTTTTTAGTTATTTTCATTAAAAAAAATCTGACCAGAAATTTCTATTAGTAAAAAAAGACAAAGTTTTACCTTTGATAAAAGTCTGGTTTACATTTAGTTTTCATTAATTTCTTTCCTCAGCTTTATTTTTCCTTCTGCTTTCTTTGCTGTTTTTCCTACTTCTTAATTTTTATACTTATCTATTAGCTTGTTTTTTCTGGTATCCTATTCGATTCTATTCTATTCTATTCTATTCTATTCTAGATTCTGTGAGCAGGAGAGGAGTAGAGGGAGAGAGAGACAGAGAGAATCTTAAGCAGGCTCCATGCTTAGCACGGAGCCCAACATGGGGTTCAACCCCACAACCCCGGGATCATGACCTGAGCCAAAATCAAGAGTCAGACACTCAACGATCGAGCCACCTCGGCTCCCCTTTAGTATAACATCTAAAGATATTAATGTTTCATACAATAATGGTCTCACTGCTTCCACAAGTATTGGTATGTGGAGTTTTCATCTTTTTTTGTTTTTAAAGTATATTCAAATTTCCAGAGTGGATTTTATCTTTAATCTATATTTTAATATGTGTGCTTTTAAATTTCCAAATAATGAAAATTATACCATAATCTACTATGGCACCAGTTATTTGAAATGTATTTAAATATGAGTAAGTGGTCAGTCTTTATAAATGACCAAAGTGTACTTGAAAAGACTATGTATTCTTTGATTATTGGGTACACAGTTCTATAGCAGAATAATAGGCCAAGTCTGTTAATCATGACGTTCAGAAAGTCTAAATCTTTACTAGTTTTGTGTGTGTGTGTGTGTGACTGATCAAAAATTAGAATCTCTCAGGCATTACATGTCTCTTGTAGAAAGCATTTAACTGGATTTTTAAAACAGTCAGGGGTGTCTGGGTGGCTCAGAGATTAAGCGTCCAACTTGGGCTCAGGTCATGATCTCGCAGTTCGTGGGTTTGAGCTCCTCATCGGGCTCTGTGCTGACAGCTCAGAGCCTGGAGCCTGCTTCAGATTCTGTGTCTCCCTCTCTCTCGGCCCCTCCCAGATTCACGCTCTGTCCCTCTCTCTCAAAAATAAATTAACATTGGGGCGCCTGGGTGGCGCAGTCGGTTAAGCGTCCGACTTCAGCCAGGTCACGATCTCACGGTCCGTGAGTTCGAGCCCCGCGTCAGGCTCTGGGCTGATGGCTCAGAGCCTGGAGCCTGTTTCTGATTCTGTGTCTCCCTCTCTCTCTGTCCCTCCCCCGTTCATGCTCTGTCTCTCTCTGTCCCAAAAATAAATAAACGTTGAAAAAAAAAATTAAAAAAAAAAAAAATAAAAAAAAAAAAATAAATTAACATTAAAAAAAAAAATTCAAATCCAACTATGTCTGTCTTTTGACATTTAAAAATCCATTTATATTGATTGTCATTATTAATATACCTGGTTTATTTCAACCTATTCTTACTTTTTTCTTTTTATTTGCCCTACTTTTTTATGCTTCCTCTCTTTCCCCTCTTTTCTGGTTGATTGTAGACTTTTTTTTTATTTTTTTACTCGTCCACTAATATAGAAGCTATACACTTTGTTTCTAACTTTTAGTACTCATTCTAGTATTTTAAATATTTATGTATAACTTAAAGCTTCAACATAATATTTAACTCATATTCCCTCAGCATACTTAATTCTTACTGTCTCTCAACTTACTTACTATTGTTCCCAGTATTTTATTTCTATCCATTTTATAAAGCTCCCAAACCAGGCATTATTTTAAATAGACAATACTTATTTAGACTTACCAATTTATCATGCTTACCATTTTTCTTTTCTCATTATTCCTTCTTGTATCTCAAATTTTGCCTGTGGCCAACTACCTTTTTCTTTAATTACATTCCTTAAGAGATTTTTAGTGAATGGCAGGTGATGGTTAGTTCAGTTTTTGATTATGGAATATATATTTATTTGGTCTATATTCATAAAAGATAGTTTTGCTGGGTACAGAACTTTAGGTTGAAAGTTATTTTTTTTCTTGCAGCACTTTGAAGATAGTCTATTATCTTCTCACTGCCATTTTGATGTTGAGGGGTTTATAGTCAGTCCAATTATTGACCATAAGAAAGTGATAGGATTTTTCTGTTTAAAAAATTTTCTCCTTATGTGTTCTATTACTTATGGTGTGTCTGGATATGGATTTCTTGTCATTTATGCAACTTTTAAAAAAAATCTATGGATTTATATTTCCTTAGTTCTGGGAAATTGTTAGCTATTATTTCTTCAAAAACTGCCTCTCCTCCATTCTCTTCTCCCAAGATTTCAATCAGATATATGCTAGACATTCTTACATCTTCCACATCTTCTATATCATGTTTTCTAACACCTGGACTCTTGTGCCACAGTTTAGATTAATTCCTAATGCTCCACCTTCCAATTAAACAAGTTTTTCTCACCTTTCTCTAATTTGCTGTTAAGCTTACATACTGAATTCTTCATTTCAGTATTTTCTATTCTTAAAGCTTCCAATTTATTTTTAATCTGCCTGGTCATTTTTGATAATCTCTTATTTCTTGCTCATGTTTCTGATTTCTTCATAATTTCTCTCAACAATTTCATTTGGTGTCAGACTGTATTCAACAATTCCAATACTTGAAGCCCTTGAGGGTCTAAGTCTGTTGTTTGTTATTCCTGTTGATTTTGACATATGGTTTTGGTGATCTTGGTTTTTGACTCTCATTCTAATGATCTTAATCTGCGCAAATACTTGGACCCCAGATTGGCCCTACTTTCTTTCCACGCAGGTTTGCATTTGCTCTTGTTGAGATCCTTTGAATATGGTCCCCCAATATGGGGCTGCTTTAGCTCCTTGAAAAAGTTTAGCAAGCCTATCTTGCTTAGACCTTAAGGCCTCCCACTGTAGTGGCTGTTACATGCCTTTACCTCCAGGACACTTTTTGCTTTTCAAATGTGCTTATCATTCACCACTCTAGTTTGAATCTGCCACCAACAACGCCCCCCGCCCCCACCCCGGCTTGTCTTTCTTTTTACAGCATGAGGGGATCGATCTTTGCAGATTTTTCTTAATTTTTAAGGCATTGCTAGACTCCCAGGAATTAATTTCTGTTCTAATTGTTTTTGTAATGGGATAGCCCTTTAGCCTGAATGTTTTGCCATAATGCAAGCAGTAGTTGACCAGCAGTGTAATTTCAAACTTCTGGCTTTAAGTAATTTGTTTCAAAAGTAACATGGTGGGGCGTCTGGGTGGCTTAGCAGGTTAAGCGTCTGACTTCAGCTCAGGTCATGATCTCACGGTTCGTGGGTTTGAGCCCCATGTCGGGCTCTCTGCTGACAGCTGGGAGCCTGGAGCCCGCTTCAGATTGTGTCTCCCTCTCTCTCTGCCCCTCCCCTGCTCATGCTCATGCTCATGCTCCGTCTCTCTCAAAAATAAAATTAAATTAAAAAAAAACTAAAATGGTAATAATAATGCATATCAAAAACTGCCAGTAAGTACATTTGAAGTTTGAAGATTGCATAAAATTAGCAGGGAAGGCCAGGCTAGCAGGAGAGATGATATCCAAAGGTAAGTTTCAAGGTGCCGTATAACTAAACTATTTGCAGACATATCAAATCCAAAAATAAATACTTGAGAGACGTGGATAGAAAGCCGTTTACTGAGCAAGAGATATCATGATAAGCTTATAGTTCAGTCTTGAAAAAAGTCATTTTATTTAAAGCACTTACTTTATGTGGGGCTGTAACCCTGGCTGCTCTTCATAATCTTCTATGAGGAAAGGCAGATTTTTAGCCCAGTGGTCTTTAAAGCTTCCAGGCAGATCCACATCAATGTTATATTCCGTAAGGGGAGTATCGAGGTGTGCGTGAAGATACCGAGAATACTCTGCAGGTATGAGACGAGATCTGACACACCCACATCGGACACACGCCCCCAAATATCGCTCCAGAAGTATTTCTTCTTGTTGGCTGTCATACAACTGCTCTGTGACAAACTGTTAATTCCCAGAATCCTAAAGGGTGGCTCCAAATTTTAGAAAGTTGCTATCATCACATGATACAGGGTAACTCAAGTTACCAGGGTCAAATATAAGCCAGTCAATCAGGGTCCACTTTGGCTAAATTTCAATCATCCTTCCATGGACACCATCAAAGATCTCACTTTTTAGCTGCAGAGTCTGAGAATCCGAGTTCAGTGTCGGAGGCTGGTTTTCTGTCAACTGATATAAATCAACTGACCATGTACATGATTTCATCAACTGACTGCTGCTTATCTCTACGGAAGCAGTGCAGAAAAAGACCAGGACATGGAGTGCCCCTCCTTCAATCTACAGCTCCCATGTTCTACTCACCCGAGAAACAAGAGGAAATTGTAATTTACAGTGAGGAGCTATGCTGTCCAGTAGGCAGCCCCCAGCCACCTAGCTAGTGAACACTTAAAATGTGGCCAGTGTAACCAAGAAACTGTATTTTAAATGTTAATTTAATTACTCTAAACCTAAAACCTGATATTTGAGTCAATTATTAGAAAACTTTAGTCTATTTGGAACAACTCCCATGTATGAACCTACTTTTCAACTTTAAATTTTACTTTTAAATTTAGAATTTAAAATTTAAAATTTAGACTTCAAATTAAGAATTTCCAACAAAAATTCGGGGCGCCTGGGTGGCTCAGCCAGTTAAGCATCAGACTCTTGACTTTGGCTCAGCTCATGATCTCACGGTTTCGTGAGTCCCATCCCGACGTCAAGCTCCATGCTGGCACTGAGGAGCATGCTTGGGATTCTCTCTCTCCCTCTCTCGCTGCCCCTCCCCACACTCTAAAAAACTTAAGAAAAAAAAGTTTTTGACAAAAAAAAAAGGTATCTGACAAAAGAACTTCCAATAAAAATTTAACATCCAATGTAAGTATAAAGATGTAAGTATAAGATGTGTAAATATAAAATATACACATTTCAGAAACTTAGTAAAAAAAAATAATGTAAAATATCTAATGATACTAACAAATAGTGTTTTCATAATAATTACATGTTGAACTGATATTATGCATACACCGCATTCCACCTGTTTATTTTTACTTTTTTTAACGTGACTACTAAAAACTTAAAACTGCAGGGCTCATAAATTTTTACAGTTGGGCAGTAGTGGTATGAGAGGGTTTTTGATGACAAAGGAAAGAGGAAAAAGGGGAGTAAAGATCTGAGCTCTGCACGAACAACAAAAATGTTATATCATGATGAGCACTGAAAGTATACAGAATCGTCAAATCATTGCACCGTGTGCCTAGAACAAATATAACACTGTATGTTAAGTATGCTTCAATAAAAAACAAATCCATTTTGGAACAAAACAAAAAAACAACAAAACAAAAATATAGTTTTATATGGCAGAGAAAAGGTGAGATTCTGCCTAATCAAAAGATGACACAAAGATTTGCTTTCTTCCTCATCCCAACTGAATATCTCCAAAGTAGGTGAGAATTCTGATATGAAGGAGATACGTCAAAGCTACCAAGTTTACATTTAACAACAAAAACCTCAGAAAATGTTACTTTCCTATTACTCCTATGTCTCCAGACCAGGTGTAATGAGACCCATCCCATAACCAGATGGTTGTCACATTTAGCTCAAAATAGGTTTATTTTGACTTGAGTAAAATTTTTTTAACTTTTTTAACATTAAAGAGAAAAAAAAAATCCATAGGAAGTGATAGGCAAAGTACGCGACTGGTCTCTAGAAGACAGGGGTCTTATCTAGTCCACCAAGGGATGGCCGTGTTCATGTTTCCTAGTGCCTTCGAGACTCAGCTGTCTCGTACGACACAAGCGACAAGCAATATGATTTATGTGGCTCTGAGCATCCAAATTCAATGCTTCAGCAATTTTGTGACTTACCTCGGAGATATTTCACTTTCAGATACTCTGGGCTAGCCTTCTGGCCTGGAAGAGGATCATTTAGCATAACTTTAGTTTGTGCTTTTATTCCTTCGTAAAACTGTCCCATTGCAACATGGCTGAGTCCTTTCATATACTGGCACACCTCATTATAGGGTTCTAGCTGCAGACATCGCTGAGGCATGGAGGGAGAAAACGCCCCATTAGTTTCAATACAGTTGCAGATAACTCTTAAGTGCTTTATTCTTCAATCTGGAATTAGAAGGGCTTTCCCTCCAGGCTAAATCCGACCAAATGCATGCTCTGTAAATCAGTCTCTAGGACACAGCAGTGGTTTTTTTTCTCTTTCTTTTTGCGGGGGTATAAACATTACCTTGCCCTTCTCTCTAGTCATTTCACTAAATTTTGTTGCAGAATGATCCCAGGGGCGCCTGGGTGGCTCAGTCAGTCGAGTGTCTGACTCTTGATTTGGGCACACATCACGATCCATGCAGTTCGTGGCATCGAGCCCTGCATCGGGCTCTGCACCGACAGCGTGGAGCCTGCTTGGGATTCTCTCTCTCCCTCTCCCTCTCTCAAAGTCAATAAACAGTTAAAAAAAAAAAAGAAAGAAAAAGAAAAGAAAAAGACTCCACGAGCTGCTACAGTGCTTCTCACTTATGGATGCTCACCTTGAAGTTCTTAAGGGCCTCCTGCAGGCTGCCGTGGTGATAGAGCATCATTCCCCGCAGCTGCAGGGTCTGTACGTGATTTTGGTTGAGCAACAGCGCCTTCTGAAAGCTCTCGGTGGCGGCTTCAAAATTGCCCAGTTCTCTAGGTATTTGACAACAGTTATGAGCACAGTGCAGAACGTTTCAGTAAACACACAGAACAAGTTAGCCTCAGAATTGCAGTCCCATATGAGAATCAGATACCTTGATAGGGATTCCCTTTTCTATTTTACCACTTTTCACTTTGACACATCACATCTCACTTACTTTTCCCAAATTTTACTCGACTGCAGGATAACCACAAAGCCCTTAAAATTCTTTGGGGAAAATGAATTTATTGCTTTCCAAAAGCAAGTGCTTATTCAAATCCTTTTCCCCAATTCATGACGAGCTCCAACCCTTAAAAAAACTATGTGTAGATTTTAGTATTTAGATAAAATCATGGTTCTCCTTTGCGGGGGGGGGGGGGTGGTGGTGGTGGGGGGAGTATGTAGGTTACAATCATACATAGGTATATCATTCTGAATCAAATTCATAGGCTGAAAATTGTATTTTTCCTGTCACAGAAGTTACTTCCCTTAAAATCCAGTAAATCATTTTGTAATTTAAAACATCAGAAAGAAAGTATATTTTAGGATAGTAATCATTTCAGAGTAGAAATATTATTAGGCTTCTTTTACCTATCAAATTTTTTACAAATAACAAAAACACCTTAAAAACATGCCATGTGTCTATTTTTTGTAAATAATATTTTTTAAAAATATACTACCCATTTACATTTACATATCACTTTACTGGTTACTCTAGGTGCTTTCAAATCTGTTTTCAACGTATGTCCTGAACCATTCTGTGGGACAGCAAGGATAAATATCATCATTTAAATTAAAAACGAATGCAAAGACACTTTCTTCAAGTTAGTGGTAAGAGAGCTTCTCCAATGACTGCATCAGATAAATAAGCTCTTGAATTCAATCCTTCCTGGGGGAGGTGACTAACAGATCTGACAAGGATCTCGGTTACTGTCTCTTTCCTAACTTTCACAGAACCTCGTAAGGGAGAACCCTGACGCTCAGGGAAGGTGAGGAGACACAAGTGTGGAATGGACCATCTGGAACCAGAACCGAATCTCTTGACTCCTGAATCCCGAGCCCTTCCGTCAAGCCATGCAATCTCCTTTTCAGGTCAGACCGTAAAGATTTTTGAAAGCCAAAAGTCAAAGTAGCTCTACTGGTCAGGGTAACACCAGGAGTCAGGACGCCAGGGTCAAAGCACAACTTCTCACTCCTGATAGAGATGCACAGTGACTGTATATCATAGTTGATCATATTGATGGTCATCGATATCATCCTATGCAGCATAATTTTCCATCCTTTTAATCAAGGAATCTTCAAACGAATCACAGTGATGTGGGAATTAACCTTATTTACGGTCTAGAAAAGCATCAGTGTCTATGACTCAACCAGCATATAATGCTGCTATTCAAAACAATAAATTTTGAAGGACGAACATTTTCTAGACCAATATATACAAAGTGAAGTCGTTTTAAAAGATGATATATACGTCATGATACCCTCTGATCCACGGGTCTTTCTATATTCCAGAGAAGCTCTCAACAAGCATATTAATGCCTATGTGATTTAGAAGGACAATCTCTTCTGGTTAAGAAATACAATTTCTTTTAAAATATCACTATTATGACAGGGTGCCTGGGCGGCTCAGTCAGTTGAGCGTCCAACTTCAGCTCAGGTCATGATCTTGTGGTTCGTGAGTTCGAGCCCCATGTCGGGCTTTGTACTGACAGCTCAGAGCCTGGAGCCTGCCTGCTTCAGATTCTGTGTCTCCCTCTCTTTATGCTTCTCCCCTGCTCACACCCTCTCTCTCTCAAGAATAAAGATTAAAAAAGTTTTTTTTAATAAAATATCACTATTATGTGAGGCTCTCTTGTCTCCCCACTCTACACCCTCCCTCCTACCCTGACTACTGTTCCTTTTCTTACCTATAGGCCTGTCCCAGACTTTTGTACGCATCGATAAAATCAACTTTCTGCTTCAAGGCTTCTTTGAAGGACTCAATAGCTTCCTGAAAAAAGTATGTGGGAAATTATGTCATGTGCATGACTATTAAAATTGAGTTTCACTTAAATCACTAATGGACTTAAATATATAATGTACACGGTCTTGGAGCGATTTTCCTTTTTTAATATGAGGACTTCACAAAAAGAGGTAGAGAGCCTGACAAACTGAGTCAGGAGGATTTGATTTCAACAGTAAACAAATGCTCTGCTGTGGGCAATAACAGAGCCTTGCAAGTTTCTCCCCTTTCAGAACGGGGAAACGGCTTCCCTCCATCTACTTCATCAGGTAACAATATCACCTTTGTGTCAATATCATTTCTTTAATCAACAAAGGCCTTGTGGAATAAAAGTAAGCCTACTAGCTGTATACAATTTTAAATGATCAAACTAGCAGCATTTAAACTGAACCAGTGAAAGAGACAAAAAAGCAAGCCCAAAGTGAGATTGTTCATTAAAAAAAGACAAAAGGCACCAAGGCTCCTAGATGGATTCTGTGAATGAATCTCATGATCTATAGGAAAAAGATACAGTAAAACAAAACAGAGACCTTGAGGTGGGGGCGTCTGGGGGGACCTAGTTTTCTGCCAGCACCACTCCGGGTCTGTGGCTGACGGAGTGAGAAGGCGGCACGGGTGTTACGCCCTAGGGAGCAGCCTGCCGGGAACGCACAGTGCACCTGGCCGCTGTGGAATCCTCTGGAAACTGTTACTACAATGCACCAGTCTGCTTCCCAGTAAACATCCTGGGCTTACACTGTATTCAGTGTGCTCTCCATTATGACTTGATTATTTACTGTGATAAAAAATGATGAAGACATTTCACACATTTCCCAAGGAAAAGATGTGTCTTACTTAAGTTAATGGCTACAAAGGATCTCTGAAGGCTTTCAAGAGAAAGACTTTAAAACTTCTGTGTATTTCACACCTGATTAGATAATTCATAGCACAAAAACTACTAACATGTCAAATGCCTTGCACATGGTAGGCACTCAATAAATATTTAGTGATCTGGTAGGCACATAATCCTAATTCTTTTCTAAAAAAAATCATTCATTCCCTGCTTCTTGATTTTCTCTGTAGGAGGCAGCAGGGTAGGAGGGGCGGGCTTTCAAACCTTCTTCAGGTGACAACGGGGACAACAACCTACTCATTAAGGAGTCCCACTGACTGTACTGTTCAGCGGAAGGATGAGAACAGATAAATGTTAACACTTAAATGTGAAAGACTACTCTTCATTAGGCTTCTGGCCCTGGCACAGTCTAGATCCTCTGAGTTTTTTTACAACTACGTTTTCAACTCAACAAACATGTATTGAGCGCCTACTATGTGCCGGGGGCAGGGTGAGGCACAGGGGACACAAAGCCGAGCAAATCACTCTCTCTGTCCTCGAAGAACTCAGTCTAGTTAGAAAGCCAATTACTTAACCAGGTTATTAGAATATAAACTAAGAGCTACAAGAGAGATACAAGTAAGAGTCTCTGGGAATAAAGAGGAAGGAACACCTAACTGAGCCTGGGACACCGGGACAGGCTTCACCAGGAGGGCAAGTGACAACTGAACTGGGTCTGGGAGAATGAGAAGGAGGGTGGCAGAGAAAGAGGGCATCTTGGACGGGGGGGTGGGGGTGCGCAGCGGTGGGGGAGGCAGGACGGCAAGAGTGCGGGTGCCTGGGTGGGAGTGGAGGGAAGGAAGAGACAGGGGGCCAGGCCCTGCGGCGAGCCGGGGCCAGAGGGGAAGGGCCTCTGGCGTGCTCTGCAGTGGGGGCGTCACCCTGCCAGCAATGAGGACTGGGGGCTGAGTAGGTGTGCGGCCTCACAAAACTGACTCTAGAGATGACTGCCACTGGCCACAACAGAGCAGGCGGGCGGGACAGGGGAGGGGACGAAGCCCAGTGAGGAGGTGACTGCAGGAGCCCAGGCAAGAGATAAAGAAAGCTCAAACTGAGACGGTGTCTCTGAGGACAGAAAAGAAGGGTCACACTCAGGAGATATCCTGAAAGGCAAACTAAGAATCCAGTGGCCGTGGGTAGGGGGTGGTGAGGGAGAAGGGAGGGCAGGAAGCTTAGGAGCTGAAGAGCCCGGGTGAAAGGCGAGAGCGTTAGCCAACGTGAGGAAGTAGGGGGGCCGGCTGCAGGGCAGGGGTGGGAGGAGGTGATGAGTCCAGCTGGGGCGTGGGAAGTCTGGGGTGTTTGTGGACGTCTGGGGGAGATGCCCGGGCGACATCTGCTGCCCACTGCACTTACAGCACGCTGGGACGCCACAGTTCTTCAAAGTCTGATTTCTCTTCAGCTTTTAAGAGTCTTTGGTTTCGGGGTTCCTGTCTAATCACTGCACAGCTCTCTACCTCATTCTGCCAAAGAGGGGACATAGCAGAATCAAGATTTGAAGCCACTCGGAACAAAGAAACTACGTTCGAAATGAATCAGTCTCCAAGCACACGAACCGGCTCGGGGTTTGTTTGCGCAGCGCGGGCGGGCATCACCCCACCTGGGCCGCCATCTTCCTCCCTCACCAGTGGTGGGTGGCCATCACTCCGGCCTTCCTGCTTCGTTACAACGAAGAGAACAGTTGCAGGGACCTCTCGAAGCGAAGGCTGATAAAAAAACATGCGCTCGGAGTGTACCATATTTGAAATATCCTTGCGACACAAATATGAGACAAGCGTTTGCTGTGTTTTCCCCAGAGAAATCCAAAATGCCTGACAGATCTACCAAGCTGGACGGCTGCGAAATCTGTCCGGTCATATCGCCTGCAGAATTTCTCATGTATTACCTCATTAAGTAAAGAAGCAAACCACCCCCGTAATTCATTTCTGAATTGCCGCTGACCTGGGCAGACCAGCTTCAGGATATAAAGACAGCGCCAATTCATGGGTCCGTTTAACACGTTGTCTCTACAGTTAACAAGAGACCTAAAGATATCTACACTAAGTTCATTAGTTTAAGGAAGAGGTGTCACCGCTAGTTTTCCACTCTGTGTAACTGGGACACCCTCTGCCCCTTCTATGTACTTCGTGGGGATGCCGTTGGGACGAGTGAGACAATACATCAACACTCTGACCTCCTCGGACAGCAGATCTATAAAAATGCAAAGGGAAGGTTCCCATCCATTACACACGTTCATGCTGGGTTTACGAGCACACCGAAGAGGAGAAAGCACCACGTAGTTCGGCGAGGTTGCTACTCGAGGGACAGACTTTGCATCTGGTGTTGTGACCGTGAGGTTTTTTTTAAATTTAAGGTAACTGAGAGAAGGTGAGAGGCAGATGCAAAATAAAACTGGAAACGCCCATCTGGCAGCTGCTCAAAGCACATTTTAAATAACTGCTCTCGACACCCAGGGCTGCTGGCCTGAGTCCGGGGCGGGGGGGGGGGGGGGGGGGGGGGGGAGACGGGAGGTCTGTGAGGACCACCCACCACACCCCGGCAGGAAGGACGGGAGGCGGACGAAAGAAAATCTCCCCGGTTCCCTCTGGTTTGGTAGTTTGTGGATGGGAGTTATTTTTTTAAGGTCTATGACACTTAGATGAAATTAAATGTTCACATGTAACACGATCTATAATAACTAATACCTGATTCGTGCTCATAGCTCTTAAAGTACCTTTCACACACGTTGTTTTATTGAACCCCTTCAAGAGGCAGACGGCAGAATCATCTCTACATGACAGATAAGGGAAGGAGCGGCTGAAAAAGGTTTAAGCAGCTTGTCCAGTGGGACAGTTCACAGGGTTCAGAGCGGGAGCTCCAGCCACGGCCTTCCAACTCCAAACCCAACGCTCTGTCCTTGAAATTCATTCAGTCCACTAGTACTTATTGAGCACCTACTATGTGACAGGCACCGCCCATGATGCTGAGGGTTTACAACATGTGGCCTTTTTAAAGGTCAACTGTGCCTACCCCCCAAGAGTGTGGGCGTGATCCTCGGAACCACATTCCGTAATAAAATGCACGTTCTTTCTGCCAGAGCACTCTTTCCTGCCACGCGCTCCTGAGATTCATCACAGCTTTCAAAGTTAAGGTAAAGAACAACCTTCTCTTTTGCAGGCTCTCTTGACCTGCCAGACAGCATTAAGCGTTTTTCACCTACCCAGGCTGACTCTTAGGCCGGCCTGTCTTCACACGGACGGCTCGGGTGGGTCCTGCACCAGAGCTCTGACCCTGTGCCGGCTGTGGGCGCCGAGGAGGCCACGGTGAGAGACCAGAGCTCCCCTCCCGACTCCCAGCCAGGTCTCTGCCCCAAGATAAGGCTCTTGCACCATAGGTCCTCAACACGCCCAGAGAGTGCCAGGCCAAGGACAGGAGGCAGGGCCAGGCCAGAGGTGACACTGCCTCTCCACACATCAATCGGCTTGGACGACACCTCTTCTATTTCCTTCAACTCCTTGCCCCCAACAGCAATCTCCAGGCGGCAGCAGCAATGTGCTCGTTGTAGTAATGTCTCCAGACCCACTCTTGGAGCCCCCAGGAGTCCGATCAGGTCTCCAGCTACCCGTGTCTCCCCGTGGTCCTCTGCCCCTAAGCCCCCCAGCCACTGGGTTGTCAGAATCCACATCCTAAATAGCAGATTGGGTCTCAATGACATCCTTTCCCCCAAAGCTAGATTTTACAGCTCTCTGGGCCTACAAATTAAAATCAAGATGCTCAGCATAGCACTCTAGACACTTTGCCGACCTGACAGCTCAACTCCCTTCCACTCAAATCTCCTTGCTATGCCGCAAACTGGCCGTACCTCCATGTTCTATGCCAGCACTCATGCTTTCTCTCTGCCTGAAGTAGCTGGCTGTCCCCAATCCACTCCGCCTGCAAGGCCGAGGACAACGTCCACTTGCTCTCTGGAACCTTCTCTAACCCCGCAGCTTAAGTGAATCCTTCCTATCCCTGTTTCCAAAGCGCTTTGTTTACACTACTTTTTTTCGTGTATTTACCATATGATAAATTATACGTCGGGGGGGTGGGGGGGAGAGGGGAACTTGGTGAACTGTATCCTTCCTAAGCATAAAGTGCAAAGAATTCTTTCTCCCTATTTATCCTTTTCCCGTCTGCACCAGATAGTAGGAGCTCAATAAATACACTGACTCAAACTCCTTCCTAAAATAAACCAATTAGGTGGACACGTGAGATGCCATTTGCAAACAGGCCAAGTGGAATCCCATTAAAGTCTTCCCACCCTCGAGAGAAAAGCAGAATCATTATATGGTGCACATATTGTGTAATACTTTCACCTTCAAAAGTCCTCTGTGAAAGAAAGTTAGACCTTTGTATAGCATAGCTATAGGCTGGTTTTTGTTCAGCTCTAGGGACTGCTGAAAATCTTCGTGGGCGGTCGCATAGTCCTACAGAAAGGAGAGCAAGGGAAAAAAAGAGAGTAGCATTCATTAGATATTTAGACATTTCCTACTTTTGATTGGTAGAGGGAAAAAAAAATCCCATTTCATTCTATGCCCTCTTCGGCTTTAAAGGGAACATTTCATGACCATAAATATCAGCTGAATGCTTATCCTATTCGTTGAAACAGTGGGTTTTCTTAAGAAAGTGATGGGGAAAATCCTGCAAAGGTTTAATTTAAATACGCTGTCTCAACTACAAAAAGATTATTTATGGTCTCTCTCCCCCTGCCCCTCCCCTGCTCATGCTCTGTCTCTCTCTCTCTCTCTCTCAAAAATAAATAAACATTAAAAAAAAGATTATTTATAAAAACAGTATTATTAAAGTCATAATCTGTCAGAGAAACTTAACAAATTATTTTCTGGTCCTAGCATCTTACTACACTGAACACTTCTAAAATGATCGTGCCATAGGTCAACCTTAACGTGTGTTATGCTGAGATTGTTTTCATACCCATTTTCTCTTGCAATAGAAAATTGTTCCTGAAGTTACGTAAACCCACGCAAATAATGGCGGCAATCAGAGATACCACTATGATGATAAAAGATAATCTTGCCAGATCTGGGTCACTGCCACCGACAAGCTACGGTCTGAGAAGCCACGTTGGTTCCAGTTATGGCTCTTGCTCCCCGAGGAAATTCCAACTGTGCCTTTCAGTTTCACAATCACGTCGGTAACATGTGCACCTGTTTCCCTGTGCTGACATGTGCAAAAAAGGCTGAAGTACAGTCAATGAACCAAATCTCTTCATTTTCTCTTTTTCCCCGAGTCTAGAATTAGTCACTGCTGACAGTTCAAACAAGACAATGTACTCTTGGTACTTAACGTTTCTCCGCTGGGTTCAATTTCAGCTAAAGAAAGTGCTTTTATGACTGTCTTGTGTCACAAGCATATTATTATGCAGCCCCGAGCCCACATCTATCAAAGAGCAGCTTTCTGAAGTGAACAGAAAAGCGAAGTCTCTATTATCACAAAAGAAACATTTCAAGGCAAAAATAACTCACCTCTGATATGAAGTACAGGGTCCCCCGGTGTCTGTACAGCCGTGCTGAGGGCTGCAGCTGAATAGCTTTGGTGAGATCATTCACTGCTTCATTAATTCGTCCCAGAGGGGACAGAATCTATAAACCCAAACATGTCATTAGCGGAGAAATCTTCCAGTGACAAACCCCCAAACTGCCAACGTTCTTGACTTTTCAATTCCACCTCACCACACCCCACTCACAAGATTACTTTCCCAGCAGCAAGAATCCTTGACCCCACATACTACGCAGTGAGGTTCAAAGTCAACAGGCCTAGGGGCTGCCGATCTTTGTCCCGCAGACAGGGAGGCTGACGAACTAGAACTACAGCAATGGCTTTGTCACGGTTTCGTGGTCTGGGTCACAACAGATGTCGCTTTTCTTGAAATGTGACCCTTTTTTTCTCAACCTATCCTTATCTTTCAAAACAAAATTTAGCATTTCAAAGTTAATCTGAAGGATGACTTTGAGCCATTAAGAGCAGAGAAACTGACAGACACAGATTAGAGTCCTTCATGGTCTTTAGCTATGACCTCTGTGGCACTAAGGGCTGACTGACAATCTAAGACTCCAGGTGTTTTGGGAGTCCCTTTGTGTTAGCTCCCAGCTCATCGGTCAAGATCTGCACGGCGGAAGAACAAAGGTCCGCAGGCTTGTTTGGGAAACCCTGGTGATGCAGCAGTCAGCTGTGTGCAGGTGACAATGACAACACAGAAGACAGCTGAGAATGCAAAACTACACCAAGACGACGTGAGAAAATCCAAAATGGGTTATCAGGACTCATGCAATCAAGCTCAAGCATTTCATCCTGAGCAAATGTCCTGAAATTCGGGTTAATTTTGCTCTTAGAATATAGGTCATTTCCATCAGGTTCTACTACGTGGTTTCCTACTCTGCAGGAACCGAAAACCAGCAAAAGAGAGAGGATTCTGGCAGGCACATCACCAGTGGCAAGAATGGAAGCTCAGAAACAGGAAAGAAAGAAATTACGGAATATACACCTGAGAATTCAAAAAGCCTAGCAGTCTGGGGTTAGATTTTGGGAGAAAGAACATCCCTACCTAGTTCATAACCCCTATGTACATAACTGAATCACCACACCTCAGCACAATAATCAACATTCATAATAATGACCTGAGTAACTAAAAAAAGGTTGAATGATGTTCATTAAACACAGACTATCGCAGCAAGGATGAAAGAGAAAGATTTCTCATCAAATAATTTCAGACGTATGTAAACGGTAAGCTGTAATTTAGCTAGAAAAACCACTTTGTAGTGATATCGTTGCCCAATGATGCCAGGAAAGAGGAATATCACTATATATATTGAAGATCATTGAAAATTACTTTTTGGATTACCAATATCACTTTTGGGTACACGACTAGCTTTTGAGTAGATATGAGAAGCTTTTTGAGTAGCTTTTGAGAAACTTCTGAAGCTGCTGAACAAGTCTTCTTTCTATGCACACTTAATGAATCCATGCTTTACCGTAACATTTTAACATGACATCAGAGTAATGGAGGGAAAGAGCATCAGCACCCCTCCCCAGAGCAGATATCACCAAATCTCACCCTAAATACCAACAAGGCTCTCGTGCAGTAACGAACAAATTACAGTCCCTTAACCCTTATGGTTACAATCCAAAATAGACAAGAGATAAGGAATTATATCATTAACTGAGAAAGAATTTTATTCAGAAACCCAAATTCCCAATAAGACATAAAATTCACTTTGTGAGACTGAACTATAACTTTAGACACTGTAATTTTGAGAATACAAACATCGCAAATACAGTTGTTAAATTACTAACACATTTAGTGTTTTCTTTACTTCTAAGTTTTCTCCCCCATAAGAGGAAACAAGTCATTTTTCCTTTAGTTCAACTATGAAATTCCATTATGTCAGATGACTAAAAGTTAAGTTTTAGCCAGTGTGAACACATTAACAAATTCTAAAGCATTTGATATGGTTAAATGAGCGGTAAAATGAAATCTGGGTAGTTTATAATTATATTATGCAAATGGTAAGAGGAACACGTTTTATTAAAAGGAATGCCTCACCACACGCTCCTTTTTCTGATCTGAATACCCTTTCTCCACCTTGTCCCCCAAGATGTGGGCTCTGATTGGCTCTAGCATCATCTGTTCAGTGAGGCCTCGGCAGACACACCCCCACCCTGCCCCTGCCAGCCTCCCCCAAGCTCTGACACACCACGTCTCTCTGTTCCCGAAGAAGCATTTCCTCTTCCCGTCTCCCATCACAAATACTACCTGGTATTTTCACCAAGTTATTTCTGTCTCCACTTCAAGTCCTAAGTTCCTTCAAGGTCTGGTTTTGGTCACCCTTACCTGCTCTATGTCTCTATGTAGATAAGTACATCTCCCAAGAATTGTACATAAGCGTATACACACACACACACACACACGCACGCACGCACTTGTAATGGTTATAAATTTCATTCTGACCAAACTGTCATACTGTTTGACTAAAGTATGTCATAGATAGAGTAAACATGAACACTGACAGTAATAGTACATGTTATAACCACATATTTTAATACTAAATATTACTATTAAATGTTAACTCAGGAGTATCTCTCAGTCAGTCCATAATTTTCTAGTAATTTCAACCACGTTTAAAGGCATAAAGTACCTATGGAGGAAAATGCAATAGATAAGGGAGCTTTAAAATGTATAAGTCATAAAATAATAGGAAAAAAAATCTGAGATTCAACTAATCCAATAACGACAGAGGGAAAAAGAAAACCGCACTCACTTCTGCTCGCTGTTCAAATACCTCTGGACGATCTGGTTCCAAGGTAATTACTCGGCTCAATTCGAACAGAGCAAGTTCAGCATTCTTAATGTCCTTGAAAAGGCATTAGCTTAGTATGAGATACACTGTTACTCAAAATCAGGTTCAATAGTTTTTCTGAAAAAACTAAAAATTTAGTAAAGATATAACTACTTACTTAGAAGTAAATATGAACTTAGCTTCTAGATAAAGAGCTGCTGGTTTAAATTCAGTTATGATTATTTAACTCACTCAAGTCTACCTACCCATCAGTAGCCCATTAGACCTGGCTACATATCACAAGTTCCACTGATGGTAGGTTATTTTCTAAATTGAACCTATTTAAACACTGAATCAATGAATTTCAATGGATGAGTATGTGGATGGATAGCAGCATGCAAAATGATGCTGACCAGTGACAACATGGGGGTACAAAGGGACCGAGTCAGTGTCCGTCAAAACCCCTAAGCCTCCATACCTATGCCTTAGGAAGTCCAGGTAAGTTGTCTTTAAAATTTTCATGTTATTTTTATATTAGAAATATGAGCATGTCACTTTTACATTAAAAATGCATTAAAGATACAAGGAAATTTCATGTCGAGATATAAAATTAAAAGAGAGGAGAATTGGGAAGAAGCTCATCGCTGACAACTTCTGTCATTTATTGATGCTCTGAATGTAACACTGCTTCCTTCCTAAACACCTCTGTCATTCCCAGATCTGAGTTCGTTCTCAGTCCTCTATGTCTCAGAAGTATACAAATATTATATAAAATTTCACCAATAGGCCAGCACCTGATTCGTACAATTTTTTAAATTGGCAAAGACAAAAGTGATGCTTCTCCTTCAATCATCATTAATTTGAGTATTTCTAATATACAATAGGACAACAGAATAGTTTGTGTATAATATTCTAACTGAAAATACAAAGATCTGAATCTTAAACTATTTCCTTATTTACCATATAGTCTCAGGAAAATCTTCATGTTTAAACCATGGTGCCTTTGTTGCGTAAGATATGTCTATTATAACCCTCCTTCTGCATTCCCCAGAGAAATAAGGGGAAGAAGGTGAAAACGATATACTTATCTGGGGGAGAGTATAATACATGATAACAAATAAAAATAATCTTTATCAAAAAAAAAAAACCAAACAAACCCTTTTGGTCTTTTATCCAACCTTTAAAAATTGTGAAAGAAACTCAGATTCTAAGTCCTCCTGCACGATGCATCCCTAGACTCCACTTCTACCAATGAATATTTCTTGGGAATTCAGTTAAGGTCTCATACTTTCCTTGCTCTATGTCCAGCTCATCATGAAGTACAATTTAGGCTGGCAAGGCTGTCCTTTTAGAGCACATGGCAAGACGGACCCCCAGGAGCCCTGGGTAGAGATCCCCAGTCCCCCGCTCCCACCTTCCTGGCCATGTGATGTTGAGTACATTCTCTAAAACCACGTTCTCAGGCGGGAACTGGCGTGCCCCCACTGTGTGTCCGTCGGCACTCAATCAACAGGGAGCGGTTCTGTCGGAACCCTGGTCCAGGTCAGGTCATGTTAGGCACTATGGCAAGAGGAGCTATTCCATACTCACATGTAATCCCTTCTTTCCATAGGCTATCCCTCGGCCATAAATTGCACTAACCAGATCAGGCTCCTCCTAGTCAGACCAAAACAGAAACACGTCAAAAACTATAAACAAAACAAAACAAAACAAATCAGTTTCTGCGTAAAGCGCGTGAACGCCGCAAGCAACAAGCTCTAGTTTATGCTACTGCCACACATACGTCCACACGCGGTCCCCAACCAGAAGAGTCAGTGTGCTTGGGGCTCATTTGAATGAGACACATGATGAAGGTTCTTTGCGTTAAAAAAAATAATAAAGAGAACCAACATTAACGAGCCCTGTGCTAGTTTCTGTCACACGGTCATCTCCTTTAAAACATCCTCTCAACAACCCTATGACCTGCAGCGTCCGCGATCGTGTGCTCTGGGTGGGGAAACGGAGGCCTGGGGAAATAAACGGTTAGGCGCGAAGCACTGGGCAATGCTTCTTCCCAGTTTGTCCCCTCGCACAGTCATGAAATCATCTGAAAAGGGAAGAACCTCCCAGTGCCAACTCCATCGAGCAACAAGAAACGAGTCCACTCCACAATCGGTTGGGGTGAATGCAGTCCTTTATGCTGTATGTCAGAATAGGAATCAGACCCTTTCTGCAAGCTGCCCCCTAATGGACTAGATGAAACCCTCCTCAGGCCCAAGGACAGGGTCCTCTGCCTCGCCACCAGGTCCCCACAAACAGGTCAGTGGGATGAAGCATCCCACTTCCTGAGGGAAATGTCTCTCTTCTACATTTAGCCTCTGCAATTTCTACCTCTTCTCGGAATCCTTCCTCTGCATTTAAGAAAGAAGATAGAGCTTCTGGCTATATCGTCCGGGGTGAAACTCTTGATGCTGCTAAAGAATTGAACAGAACTGGGGGCGCCTGGGTGGCGCAGTCGGTTAAGCGTCCGACTTCAGCCAGGTCACGATCTCGCGGTCTGTGAGTTCGAGCCCCGCGTCAGGCTCTGGGCTGATGGCTCGGAGCCTGGAGCCTGTTTCCGATTCTGTGTCTCCCTCTCTCTCTGCCCCTCCCCCGTTCATGCTCTGTCTCTCTCTGTCCCAAAAATAAATAAAAAACGTTGAAAAAGGAATTGAACAGAACTGTACCAGATGAGGCACTTTGTAGACTAGTCTATCATTCGGTTTCAAATGTGAGATAGGTTGTCTGCCCGCATTGCAGAAAAAGACACAGCAACTCCAACAATAACGAGAAAAAATAAACGAGAAGATTCCATATATTGGAAAACAAAAAAGACTACTTGAAACAGAATCAGGTACACCCGTATCAAGCAGCAAACTGGTGCATCAGTGGCCTCAACCCAGCCGGCAGACTGGCTCACGGTGTATAAAAATGGGAAAAATTCAAGTAAACAGTGAAAGATCTCTAGCTTCACTTGAAAAATCAAAACATGCAGCAAAGATAAGCCCATATTTTTTGCATTCTCTCATGAAAAAAAAAAAAAAAACTAGAGCTAAGTACTGGCGGCTTCCTTAGATGAGGGGTGTGTACTCATCAGTTTCCCGGAAGCCCACCCATCACCTCTACGTCACAGCAGTCCACTTTGCTCACTTAAACCACTTCCCTGGCTCCAGACGGTTCTGTTTGGAGTTGGGATTTATAACTTATATGTGACTGGCATGAAGGGCTCCATGCTATGCGTTACATGGGAAAAAAGTCCAAGTTACAGCACTGCAGGGGAATGCCACTTCCTTTTATAAACAGTACTTATAAATGATTTGTGTGGGTCCGTACGTGCACAGAAAAGAATGCTCCAAAATGCTAACAGCAATTTTCTCTTGGGAATGGGATTACGAGCTATGTTCCCACTCTACTTACTACTATCCCTTTTCCTTGTTCAAGACAAACATGTATACATTTATAGTCGGGAAAAGATGTTTTAAGTAATATGCGTTATAGAATATCGACATGTTTATTATAAACAAAACATTTTATTCAAATAAATAGTTGGAATACTTGTTATAAACTACAGCAAAATCTAGAAAATGAGGAAAAGCACAAAGGAGAAGGGCACCCCATAATCCTGCCACCCAGAGATAATAACACTTGAAACATTTAAATATCCTCCCTGGCTGGAAAATAAAAAAGGCAGAGAGTGGGGCACCTGGGTGGCTCAGTCGGTTGAGCGTCCGACTTCGGCTCAGGTATGATCTCATGGTTCGTGGGTTTGAGCCCCGCGTTGGGCTCTGTGCTGACAGCTCGGAGCCTGGAGCCTGCTTTGGATTCTGTGTCTCCCCCTCTCTCTCTGCCTCTCCCCTACGCACTCTCTGTCTCTCTCTCAAATATAAAAAAATAAATAAAAATA
The DNA here is from genome assembly GCF_046562875.1 of Panthera onca. Lineage (NCBI taxonomy): Eukaryota > Metazoa > Chordata > Mammalia > Carnivora > Felidae > Panthera > Panthera onca. The sequence continues at coordinate 71,613,102 of NC_138349.1, forward strand.
AAAAAGGCAGAGAGGCTAGTTTGGAGGGAGAGGGATACAGGCATGGAGGGAGAGGAAGAGCAGGGAAAACAGTTTCCTGATGAGGAATTAAGGTAAGATTGACTTCATGTGTTTCCATAGCAATACCACCTGCCAAGAGACAGAACAGTCCACAGAAAGTAGTACAGGCTGGGGCAGGGGGCAGTGAGCCCACATGGCTCTTCCCCTCTGAGGACATTCTCCAGTGAGAGGAACACCTGCTCTCAGATGTGTAATGTCTCAAAATATATGATCTAAGAAGCTTTTCTCCTAAAACTGAAAAAAAAAAAAATTATAAGGGGCAAATCAGAAAAAAAAAAAAAAGTTTACGTAAATAAATAGTTCTTCTACTGAAGTGGCATCTCCATACACCCTATATACCTACAACAGCCACATTCAAACATACTGTGGCTCTAACTCATAGTAAAATGCCTTTTACGTCGTTACCCAGGATACACATACCTTATGTCCGTGACATGCACGCGCACACACATACACGCATTAGAAATGAGAGCTGCACTAAGTCAAACCTAGTCTTCCTATTGACATGCAGTCTTCTAGTTTCTATTCTAGTGTGTTTCATTTTTTTAAAAGGTGTTTGTCCTCACTTGCCAATCAATTTCAGGCCCTACTAAAAGGCAGCAACTCACAATTTGAAAAACAATGAGATAACATCTAAATGCTTTGGTAGAAAATATCGGTCATTTTCTTGCCTTGTTCAGTCTCATCTCCTTCCACTTTCCACTCATAATTCGTACTCTGTAGACGAGTACTACTTCATAGCTCCCCAGATACAAGACGCTCTCCCAAGCTCAGCGTGCTACACATGCTAGTTCCTCTGCCAGGAACACTCACCCACCGCCTCAGCTCAAACACCACCTCTCCCCTGACTCCTTCCAGACTCCCCTGGAAAATAAATAAGCTCCTTTGCCTTGGTCCCTACTGTATACCGTACAGACATTAGTCATTTGGTCAACAAATACTTAGGGCCAGCTTTCAGCCATGTCTGGTTTCATGTGTGAGGAATACCATAGTCACCAAAAACAAAGACAGAAGGTAAGATTCTTGCCTTCTTGGAGTTTAGCCAAAGAATCGCAAACATAAATGTAAAGTTACATGGGTTCAGTAAGAACGAGAGTAGTAAATAGTGCTGTTAGCAAATGCATAAAGACTAGACACGGTTAGGAAGGTTTCCCCAGGAAGAGGTGCCTTGGATGAAATGTGTCACAGGTGAGGGCATCTCAGAGTAGCTGGTCCAGGCAGAGGGAGCCAAAGGCCCCAAGGCAAGCAGGAAGTATAGCATCTGCTCCAAGATGAGTTTGGAGAGGTAGACAGGGACGTTATTAAGGATTTTAATCTTTAAGCTAAAAACAACAGCAAAGTACGTGTGTGTTTTAAAGTGCAAAAGTGTACGTGTATGGATGGCGTGCATGTGTGTGGAGAGTGTGAGGTGATAAGCCAGACAACCATGCCTGCACCGGTTATCTGGCAGGTGACAGTGGCTTGGCTGTGGTTTGACCAGAGGCAGGAGAAGCAGAGGGACAGGAGAGGTCCTTTGGGAGCTATCCAGAGAGAGTTGGTGCTGAAATCAGCAGCACACAGATGTGTGGAGCAGGTGGACTCACGTATGCCAGTGAAGAGGGTGCCACCCATTGATCCGGGCGGCACTGGCACACAACTAGGGATTCCTTCTCAGTTATGGGTAGGGGTGTGTGGAGGGATCAGGGGAAAGCATGCAGTCGAGTTGGAGCCTCTTAACGGATATAATTGAAGTCATTCTCTTATTACTTATTATACTGCATCTGCACATTTGTCACCCACGGTGACAATCTCCTCAAGGGAATGTATCCTCATGTTGGGATTTGTGACACTTAGTCTTAGCCTGACACGTGAGTCTTAATATGTAGCAGTTGTTAGTTAACAACAATCACTGGCCATTTTTTAGGCAGACAAGAAGATTTTAATGAGTATTAAAGACTATCAGATCAAAGTCAGCTTGGCCTGCCCTCCTCTTCTCATAGGGGGAGCAAGCAGATGACCTGGCCAGAAACAATGGGGTACCGTGATTGGAAAAAAAGCCAATTCATAGTTCCATAAGGCAAAGCAGGGTGACACGTGTGCCATTGGAATGGCTCCAGGTGGGCCACCAGCAATCACAGCTATAATATTTTATAGCAATAAAAGATTTCAAGCCTTTAAAAGATAGCCATTAAACAGTTTGTAACAGTTCAAATATCTGAACACTGACAACTTCCTGAATTTGGTCATCATTATTTTGGCCCTTAGGATTTTATATGTGGCTGCCACTGGCAGAGAACCCTACAGTGGCCCCACGTGCCTCACTTCCCCAGCCCTCCCTCTGGGTCACCCACGTGGTCTGATGCTTGTGGCGGTGACTTTCAGTTCTGCCAGTGACAGATAACAAGTTGTATCAATCAAGACGAGTAACAAAATCTATTATTTAACAACAACAGTAATTATACATCCTGCTATACTGTTTAAAAAGAAATTCTAGGGCACCTGGGTGGCACAGTCAGTTAAACATCTGACCCTTGGTCTCAGCTCAGGTCATGATCTCACAGTTCATGAGTTCGAGCCCCGCATCAGGCTCTGCGTGGAGCCTGCTTGGGATTCTGTCTCTCTTTCTCTCTGCACCACCCTTCCCTCCCACCCCCCACCACCGCTTGTGCGCTCACTCTCTCTCAAAATAAATAAATAAACTTAAAAAAAATAAAAAGAAATTCTAGAGGCCACTGGCTGGCCAACGAACTCACAAGTGTCAGTAGTGTTCTACATAAGGGGCAAGTCTTTCCCTAACACCATGAGAGTCTCTGGTCCAGTGAGTGGAGTTTGATAGTAATTCTTGCCACATGTAAAAAAAAAAAAAAAAAAAAAAGTAATTCTAAAAAAAAAAAGTAAATTGAATACAGAAACCTAAATAGTGTGTGAATCTGTAAGGGATTATTGTGGTTGTTATTTCAGTTACAATCTAGTATTAAGAGGTCCTAAATTTAAAGGGCAGATTTTCTTACCTTTCTTGATTGATACAAGTTTATTATTTTGTCTATCATGGGCTTTGGATGTTAACAAGAAGTCAAAGATCTTTAAGAAATGTCATAATGCATTATATTTTCAGATAAAAACCAATGTTTACTTCTAAAAACAAATTGGGCTCAGAACACCCATTTTTCAAAAGATTTTTGAGACTACAAGTCTAATAATATTTACGTTTTGTCAAATGTTCAGCATTTTACTTTATTTTTTTAAATATTTATTTATTTTGAGGAGAGTACAAGCAGGGGAGGGGCAGAGAGAGGGACACAGAGGATCTGAAGCGGGTTCTGCACTGACAGGCTGACAGGAGAGAGCCTGATGTGGGGCTCGAACTCACGAACCACAAGACCATCATCTGAACCGAAGTTGGATGCTCAACAGACAGAGCCACCCAGGTGCCCCTAAGTGTTCTGAATTTGAAATGACTTCAATGAAAATTAAGATTTCAATCTTCCAATATTACTTACTTTATGCGGATGCACAATCATTGTATAATAAGATAGTCACATTACTGGAATCATGTACACTTAGATGTCTCAAGTCCCAAGACATCGATCTCCTTAAATTCAGAAAGGTCTAATTTACTATCCTCATTATACCATTTATAGAGTGGCTTTAAATTTTACAAATATTTATTTTTCCACTACCAAGCCTGGCCTTCTAATTAAAACTCAAAAGTCACTGGATCAAAGACAAATAAGTCAAAAAAGTCAGTGCACAGCAAGGTAATGAGGACTGAGTTTTGCCCGAGCTGCAGAACCACATACATAATTACATGAAGGATGTTCACAAATCACACAGAGAGGCATGTTTCCTATTTTGTCTGCTCGTGTGAAATAAGAAACATTTTTATGGATTCAGTTCCACCCGAAGCAGATGAGCTCAAGCCCACACAATTAATAACAAAGGCCAATGGCTTCATAAAACTTCTGTAGCACTTAGCTTACCGAGCCCCGCCTGGGGACCAAAGAAGCACAGGGAATGGTTCTGCTTTTCAAAAACACGGTCTTCGATGCACGGACATGCGGAAGGACACTCAGAGAGAGCACTAATTCACAAGCTTTTAAACCAAGAATTTTCAATGCAGTCTGATAGATCTATCAAGCTTTGAAATTATGCTCAGTTAGAAACCTGGATGCTTGAGGAGTTTTTTTTTTTTTCCTCCCTTTATAGCTGTACCAAGTACCCCCTAGTTAGAGAACTACTCAAATACCTCACGGCAACAGAAACTGTGTAAACATCTTGTAAGTTTGCCCCTCATGGTGCAGCTAAGAAAAAAAGGTTTAAAAGCTTTACATCAAAAGGTCACGCTGGAATTTAAGTAGCCCACATGCACAGATCCAAATTGCACATTAAACGATCTTATAAAAACGATAAATCTCATATAATCCAAGCCCTCATGGTCCCATTTGTTTTCAGCTTTCTGTGAAAGGAATCAGGTTCCACACTCTGCTGCTGGATACTGGAGGAGCTCACGGGCTATCCAAACGAAAAGTCTTGTCAAGCGTTCAGGAGCTCAAAACCCCTGAAACGCTTGTGTGCAAACAGTTACCACTGCAGGTTTGCTAGAGGACGTGTGCTGGCTTACAGAGTTTCTGCCCGTGCAAAGGGTCCTGCAGGGAACAGGTGAACACCCACTGGCACATACTGACAAAAATGGTCCTGCAGTGGTACTCAGTCCAGTCCTAACATGGACAGGGAAAGGCAAGAGGGCAGCATCCATGCAGCAGTGGTGAGCAAACCGCTCTTCAGGACCCTGGACACGGAAAAGTTTTGTCCTGAAAGGCAGGACTGAGTTTCTCATTTAAAAAAAATAATAATTTTTTAAATGTTTGTGTATTTTTGAGAGAGAGAGAGACACACAGTGTGAGCAGGGGAGGGCCAGACACAGAATCCGAAACAGGCTCCAGGCTCTGGGCTGTCAGCACAGAGCCCGATGCGGGGCTCAAAGTCACGAACCGTGAGATCATGACCTGAGCTGAAGTCAGATGCTCAGCCGACTGAGCCACCTAGGTGCCCCTCTCATTAAAATTTTTGAAAAGAATTTTAGCATTTTTTAACCAATCTTTATATCCTGTGTTTCTCGTAGTTATGGAACACGAAGACATCGTAACAAATTTTCACTGAGCTGTATCCAAATGCCTCTGCGTTTGCTCTTGTTTACTCCAGTGTGTTGTGCGAATAGGCTTTTCCACACGTGTCCTGATGTGGATAAGGCTGGGAAGCACCGAGACAAAGGCACAGAAGACAGAAGTCACCAAGAACAGCACGAGCAGGAAAGCCAGAGGCACTCTTGTTCCTACATCAAAACGTGTTCTAAGTGGTCACCCGGGTCTGTCCTCTGTGAGCCCGTAGTATTTGAATTTCCGCTGTTCCCCATTCTCTGCTCCTGCCCCATCAATAGCCTGCATCACCAGAAAAGGAGTCCAACTGTATAAACCACACATGCTCAAAGAAAACTTTCCCACTTGAAAGCAGCCCATTGTATTGCAGACTGATAAAAATGCTATGTCAAATATCCGTATATTAAGACCTTGCCTGGACACACAGAAATTTTGATCTACTTTCTGAATGCAATGGCAAGAGAAATACGTTTTAAAACAATAAACGGACAAGACGAGGAGTAGCATAGAGCCAATGGAAGATTAAGATTACAGAGACTTACTGAAAAACATTTACAGTATAAAATTCAGTGAAAAGTAATATGAAATATTACATGTATTCAGATTATAAAACACGAATGCATACACGCTTTGAAAGGTCATACGCAAAACAACTTCAATGAACGGTACAGGGGCAGAATTAGGAAATTTTTTGTTAAAGTTTTTCTTTATGACTCTTATACTGCCTTCAACTACAATGGTAAAAATAGTTTTCAAAAAGTTGAATGAATGGATAATATGTCTGAAAGCTCTCACTGTTTTCTGCTACCAGTTACCAGAGATTAACTGACATTTGCTTCTATAAAAGTACCAAAACCTCCCTTTCAAACCAGGGCCAAGTGCTAACTGTGTGAAGTGCTTGCTTATATTTTCCAATATTGCAAGGCTTCACAGAAAGGCGATTTTTAACATTAGTAATCTACCCTTCATCCTTCAAACTCTGCTGAAGAATGGTATTCCATATGAGCACTCAAACACACGACGGCTTGAATCTCTGTGATTTCGAGGATGAAGGCACGATTGTCAATATAATCAATTCGAAAAAGAAAACAAAAGTGGTGCAGAAACTCCCAAATGAGTATTCTAAAATTCAGTTTACCTGCTGGATTGTAAATTATCTGTTGGTTCTCACTGTATTGGCACAGATGAACATGCTAGAATGCTGCTTTGAGTAGCTAAAAGGAACTGAGCACTTACTCTGTGCCAGGCACTGAGTCCTAAGTACTTTACAGAATATGTCATTTAAACCTAACAAGAATATTTTTGAAGGTAATGGTTATTATCCCCATATGCCAGGAGGTTAAATAACCTGCTAGCAACCAGCAGAGGGGATTAGAACATGGGTATAAGTCTTTAACTCTAAAGACCATGCTTCTTCACTACACTACTCTACTGGACACACGCACATCGACAATCGGCAATGGTCAGCATCTACAAGAACACCGTTAAATAAAGATAAGGGTGTAAGGCTAACAACGTTGGGCTATTTTACGGGTCTCCACTGCAACTCTTACACATGTTTGTTTAAGCCTTTTATCTTAACCAGATTTTAATGCAGCCATCAATCAGTGAAGGCTCAATGCGGCCACTGAGGAGTCTCACAATTATACTTCAAGGGGAGAAACAAACCCACGAGTGGAACCATGCAGATCACCTCCTGCACGGAAAGTGAACCTGAATGTCCAGCATCCGTATCTTATGGGGGATGGCATGGTACAGAGCAAAGTGAACGGAAGCTAATGGTTTTCTTTTCTTTTAAACTTGCATTTGAGTCCCATCTCTTCTAGCTGATGGTGGGGAGACTCTCAGCAAATTGCTTGACCTCCTTTGATCTCATTTTCCTCCTTTAAAATAAAGTAAAACTGCAAAGATGACATGAGAGCAGTGTTTCAAGGCCCGCGCCAAGAAAGTGCTCAGTCAGGGCTGATTTCTTTCACTTTCTCACATAACCTTAAAGTCAATGTATTCTTGTAGCGCTTTACGCATAAGCCTGTATTTCTGTCGTGACTATAAGCTTGAAATTACATAATTAAGAAGAGAAATTACCTGAAGCATTGTTGAAAAATGTCTTATGGCTTCATCATAGAGACCACTGCCAATCAACACATAAGCAATAGCTATGAAACAAAATACAAAAATATTAAAAGAAAGAACAAAGGATCTCACACCAGAATCGGTGACTAAATGCTTTGCTGAATCCTAAAAGGCAGCTCCAAGGGCTAGAAGCAGTTAAAGAAAACCTGGAAGTTAAGAAGATGTAATTGAATTCCTTCCACCACTACTCGCCACTTGCTATCAGTCTTCTGGTGCTTTCTAGATTTAAATTATTAAAGCCATCTATAAAACATTGCCTACAGAAGTAATTATCTTTTTCTAAGCCCATTGTTCACTTTCAAATACCAAATAACCTTTATGATGTTTCCCACCTATACATCAAAAGAGCTAGTAATAAGCCTCAACAAAACCCACATAACACGACAATGTGGTTTTATGGTGAAAGTTAAGAGAAACACCCAAATAGCAGCACAAGTCTCAATTCCGGGGCGGGGGGGGGGGGGGGGGGGGGGGCGGGGGGGCGGTGGTGGTGCTGAACTCACTGCCAGTTGCCCAGTAAGAACAAAAACAGAGGCTCAAATTAATACATATGAGCAGAATGCTTCATTGTAGCCAATTCACAACAGTGCAGTGCAACAGTCTTTTTCCTACTTCTTGTATTCAAAATAGGGCCAAAACACTACTCTAAATATACACTAAAGATGAATAGTTTCCAGTCAAATTGTGTAGGTAAGCGGTATTTTGAAATTAGAGCCATGACAACCTCCTAAAACACAGCAATATTTGGACTCCATTTTTTCACCTGTCCAAACTAGAATACATTATTGATATTCTATATTACATTTCATCTCTAAAACTTGCCCTAACTCCCTAAATCCCCAAATATCCCTCAAAAAACTGTATTCCTCGCTCAAAACAATACTATTTTGGTCACATTTCTTTGCAAATAAAGCTTTACTGCAACACTCTGATTCTAGGCCCTAACAGGTGTTCAAGGAGACAAGCAACTAAATCTTTTCTTGTCCTGAAGAGCTTAAATTTCCTGCCAGTTAAAAGCAGTGAAAACATTCAATGCAGAAAGAGACTAAGTATCCTTATAGTTAACCTGAAAAAGGCAAATTTCAAAAGCACTGAATGTCATAACAAGACAAGAGCTTTGGGGGCATTCTTCAAAACGAAGAGGGCTGTCTTTGTCATAATTTCTTTGAAAAGAGAAATTACGGTCAAACTCATATTCAGAATAATAAGAATGGATATCATTCAGATGTATCAGATGACCAGATGACCAGAGACACCCTTGGGGTGCGGGCCAGGAGCAGCTGGCGGGAAAAACAACAAGAGTAATAGGTGACGTGCATGGCACTCTGTACACTTCCATGTATTAAGTCATTTGCTCCTTGAGTGCAGTGAGGCAGGTACGAAGATTATCCCCATTCAAAGACAAGGAAATGAAACTTAGTGCAGTTAAACAAACTGTCTGAAGAGAATGCGCAGTGACACAGGCCCCAGGCTGCCCGCTCTGGGACCCACCCTCCAGACACATACCCTGCCATAGACCACGGCTGTACCGAAACTGCCGTGTGCCGGGCTGGCCTGCAAAACGGTTTGACTTTCCTGATGATTACATGAACAGGGACTGAAATATAAACGTATCCTGTTTGGAATGCAGGAGGATGTGATGTATTGGAAGGCCAAGATAGGCGCTCAGGTTCTCGTTCTGCCAAACACCGGTGATCACGGGAACCTCAGTCACTTCTCATTACTCTCTGGGTCTTGCCTAACAAGCCTGCAGAACATTTTCTTAGGTTCCTTTCAGATCTAAATTTTTCGAATTTCCTACCCATCTCCCCATAATCAGTAAATATCTGTCGAGTGAACAAAAGAATAAGCGACCCATAAAAACAAATATAGTGTGAGGGGATAAATACTGTACTTGGGGACATGTTTCAATTGTTCTCCGTGGCTCGGCTGTTGAACCCCACTCAAATAAAATCAAACACAGCTCTCAAATCTTTCTAAGAGTAAATGTGTTTTGAGAAAAGCCCAAAAGAATCCATTAAAAAAAAAATCCAAATCTTGGGGCACCTGGGTGGCTTAGTTGGTCAAGCGTCCGACTTCGGCTCGGGTCATGATCTCATGGTTCGTGAGTTCGGGCCCTGCTTTGGATTCTGTGTCTCCCTCTCTTTCTCTCTGCCCCTGCCCTGCTCGTGCTGTTTCTGTCTCTCAAAAATGAATGAACGTTAAAAAAAAAAATTTTTTTTAATCCAAATCTTGCAAAGATATAAATAAGTATTAGGGCCAAATGTTGCTGTGGCAGTACAAAGACATAAAGAGAACACCGGAATTCTCACAGAAATCATTACTGACCAGAATTCTACATCTCCCGGCAATGTGTGTTGACAGAAGCTGTTCTTCCAAGAAAAAAAAATGCTGTGATATGAAAGATCCTAAGCCATGTCAGGGCCTATACTATCCAGATCCACTAGGATTAGTCTTAGACCCCATACCAGGCCTTTAATTACATCACTTAGTATGTGAATACAGGGCTGAACAGATCCAAGGATTTCAGAAAAGGCCAAATCTGATTTCTTACCAGGTAATTAATTCTCAAAGCCCACTCAAAGAATAACACCAAGAAGTGATTAATACTTTTAAAATAGTCAACTCTTTGCTTGCACAAACAGAGCAAAGAAGCGAATACAAGAAGCACTCAGTCTTTATTTTTTTAAGTGAGCTCTAGGCCCGATGTGGGGCTTGAACTCACGACCCCGAAATCAGGAGTCGCGTGCTCTCCCGACTCAGCCAGCCACACGTCCTGAAGTGCTTAGTCTTAATATAAAATGCGTATGGCCACAGAAAGGATAAAATAATTACGTATAAAGATAGAAAAAATTCCCAAAGGTGCCTCGGGTCACCAGGTACCAGGTAGGAACACGTGCTTATGGGAAGTCCATCCAGCTGCACCGTTCAGTCTGGTCTTCAATTTTGTTTCCACTCCTTCAAGTGTAAGCTGACTAGGCAATGAATGAGACACACCCAAAGCACGTCAGACACTGGTGAAACCAGACTATTTTAAAACATGCCACGACCCAGCCAACTTGCAGGACCCCTTTGCAGATCTGAATGAACTCAACTTTTCTACACTCACAACAATAACTGACTGGCCTCACGGTAAAATTAACCCACACCTAGCTATTCTATTACACAGAAGATTAAGTAGGTGTGAGTCCCCTCGGCTTTCACTGCTGTGCGGCTCCGATTTGATGACAGCCCAAGTGACCTTTTAATGAATGACAACCGTTCCGAAGGGCTCATGACCATCATTATTACTTTCCAGAGAAACACAGAGGTCAACACGTCCCTACCGATCATTTCCTCCAAACCTTGTACGGTAAAACCTTGGTTGGCGAGCATAACCCACTCTAGAAACACGCTTGTAATCCAAAGCACTTGTGTATCAAAGTGAATTTCAGTAACAACTGGTTCAGTTGTGATCATGTGACATTCGGCATCACGTAATACTCGTATTGCAAGACAACTGCTCGTTTATCAAGTTAAAATTTATTAGAAATGTTTGCTCGTCTTGCGAAACACTCGCAGAACAAGTTACTCGCCATCCAAGGTTTTACTGTATTTTCTCTATTTCATGTTATCCTGACATAGGGTGCACGGACCCACACAAGGGCTGAACGTCCTACCCGACACCACACCACTCATGTTGGCAGAGCCGGTGTCTGTGTTCTTTCCACCCCACCACCTTGCCTACCTGCTCGGCATCAAATCATAAATTCTAGGCAAATACCCCAGGAACCGCCCCCTCCCCCAGATTCAAATCTCACCTAGCTCTTCGTTTGTGCTGTCATTATCCGTGGCAAAAGGGAATCTCTTTTGTTCTGCAATAGACTTGGCCTGGCTCTGAAATAAAAACAAACAAACGTACACGTTAGCTTCTCACAAATGAAGACGAGGCTTGCAATGAAAACCTGTATTTTTACAAAGTGAAGCTACATTTGATTCATACGGAAGTGAGAAAAGGTTCACTTTAAGTCATGCCAATTGTGTACTTCAAGCACAGAGCTTATGGTGTAACTGATTTGCCTCTTCCCTACCATTAGTGGTTCTGTTTCTAAGAACAAGTTTCTTTTCGCTCCCATAGGGATTTATCCTGCTGGCTGCTCCATCTCCCTCCATGTTTTCAGAGACTATTTAATGGCCTCGATTAGGTTACGAGGATCACGTTCTAGCGATCGGTCCTCCGATGCGGCTGGATGATAGAATATTGCTTTTTAAACTCTAAAAATACTTTAGAAAAAAGAGCTACCAGTTGTCCAGAGATGACGCCAGAAAGGGACCCACAAAATCTGAGCAGGAAACAAGACATTCTAGTAGAAAGTGCACAGCAGATGGTGAACATCTCCATCCTGCTCAATGCAGTAAATTGCCTACAAAGAATTGCTGCAGACATATGCCCATTTGGCAGGAAAACGGACCCAAAAGTGGAAACTAGGGGCAGACAAAATGAGTAAGTTTGCTTAGTAACCGGAGTGATTTTACAAGCAGCACGGGAAATGACGGCTCTATAGGGTGCCGGAGACAAATCACGTCGGACGCTACAGCGGCCACTTCCCCGGAAGATTTAACTGCTGATGCTAAGTTGGGATATGCTTAGCCTCCGGGGTACGTGTTAAAATGATTACTTCATGTGAGATTCACCTAAGACACAATTAAAACTTGTACATACACAGAGACAGGAGAAGCTAAGACAGCGAGGGACTAAAGATTTGCGGCTTTGGGCAAGACCACAGGATTAGAACTCAGTGGCGTCCTGATTAACTGAGTTCTTCTGTTTTAAAAATGCATAGTACGGATGCCTATAGGCATATATGATGGCCAAATAACTTTACAGGAGAGTCTCTCCTAATTGCTGTTTGTGCTTTCCAGCTCATGATTGGTGGTCATTAGCAGATGACGAACTGTGGCCTCTTGGATTTCATGGACTCAAATAACAGAGTAACAAGGCACTTCCGCTTATACTCCCTTTACTCTCAAAATCTAGAGTGATACTCAGATACGGCGTGGTATTTAGTCTGCCTATGAAACAGGTCAAGAATAATCTACCTCTGGTTAAAACACTGGTTGAAAGCTAGAGGCCAGAAGGGCATCCCATGTCGGGATGAATGCGCACTTCATTCCATGCAGGACTCCAGACAAAATGGAACGTCTGAAACTTCTACCACTATGGGAATGTTTAACACTGAATGTTAAACCTGATGACTAGAGAGGAAGTCTCTCAGCTCTTTCGCATTTTGCTCTATAGCTGGAAGCTTCCACACAGCTATGGGGAGCCTTACAGTGAGACCCTCGAGAGACTTAAGAAGCGGCAGATTTAACAACATGTGAAGGCATCACAGTACATACATCCCGTGTGACCAGACACGAGGCTCTCCTCTTTGTCAGGCGGTCACAGAGAAGCACGCAGATGTAAAATACTTTTCCGCTTAGTAAGTTACATATAGCCAAGGAAAGGAGTCTATGAATATCGCTTTTAGTACTTAAAAAGTCTAATCGTTTCATCCAGTACTCAATGAGAGTTTCCCATTTGCCAAGGCTCTGGGCAGAAAGGCACAGGAAGAAAACAAAAATGAAATCCCATAAAAGGATATCATTTACTTGGGGCACCTGGTGGCTCAGTCAGTTAAGCGTCCAACTTTTGGTTTCAACTCAGGTCGTGATCTCACAGTCCTGTGTTGGGCTCTGCACTGTCAGTGTTGAGCCTGCTTGGGGTTTCCCTCTCTCCCTCTCTCTGCCCTTCCCCTACTCTCCCTCTGTCTCTGTCTCTCTCTCTCTCTCAAAATAAATAAATAAACTTAAAAAAAAAAAAAAAAAGAAATCATTACCAAGCAACATCAAGAGTATACTGAAGAGCATATCTGAGTTAAAGTGTTTTTATTTTACTAGAAATAACATCTAACAGAAGTGGGCAGAAAAGTATAATATGGACAAATTAACTTCTTGATCAAAAAGAGTCTTTCCCACTTCTTTTTTTTTTTATTAAAAAAATTTTTTTATAATCTTTATTTATTTTTGAGAGAGAGAGAGAGAGAACGTGAGCAGGGAAGGAACAGGAGAGAGAAGGAGACAAAGAATCTGAAGCGGGCTCCAGGCTCTGGGCTGTCAGCACAGAGCCCGACGTGGGGCTCGAACCCACAAACTGTGAGATCGGGACCTGAGCCGAAGTCAGACGCTTAACCGACTGAGCCACCCAAGCGCCCCGAGTCTTTCCCACCTAATACTGCATCTGTAGATATCTTCTGTGGACAGTGGGGAGAAGCTCCAATCAAAGACGTTAATGCACACAGCCCCACTTTGCTGGGACACCAACTCCAACCCATCCTCAGGTCACTGCTTACGCTTCAAGTTCTGAAAGCTGTCCTACCTGATCCCCCTAATTTAAAGGGAGATTATGTTGATCTTTTGCTATACCTCTATGTTTATTTGTATAATTATCTGGTTAGTGACTAGGAGTCACGAGTGCAGGGACTGAGGCTAGCTGGCTCACTGTGGCATTATTCCCAGTACTTACTTAGCACAACGCCTGGCACATAATAGGTGCAAAATAAATATCTGGAGAATTAATGAAGAAATGAATAGTCGAACTCCCATATTTTCAACCTAGGGAAAATGAAAGGCCAAGATTGATGAGCTTTCTCCCATAGGTCACTAGCTAGTGCCATCTTAAACTAGAAATGCAACACGGAGAAAATATTTGAATTACTGTCAGTAAGACGGTAGGTCCCTAATAATTCTAAGAATCTAATCCCCTCCCCAAGGTGGGGATTACCCAATTTCTACTTAAGTGCTTTCATTGGTGGCCAACTCACTACAAGCTAGCCCATTCTGGTTGGGGACCAGTCTAATTCAAGTTCTTCCATATATCGAGTTGATCGCTATGCAATGAGTTAGGTAACATCTGTTGATCATTCTTTGGCTTGCAAACTCTACCCATTTTCAGTAGTTTCTCACATGCAAAGGCAAAGCTTTATCTGGAGAAGAGAGAGCAACCTAAAGGGAAATTTTAAACACAAGAAGCAAACAGTATCTATGTGGATGCTGAAGGAAAAGGCCTGGAGAAAAAAATATGTTCACCTTGGGCACTGAAAGAACAACTCAGCCTCAGAGAATTAAGTGTGAACAACAACAACAACAACAAAAAAAAGAGCCTTGCACCTGAGGCAGCTAGGCTGGAGGAGTGTCCGTGCTAACGTGAACAGGCAGAGACAGACGTTATGTAGTGCCAGGAACTCATCCCTGGAGTGGAGAGGCCTCCTATACAGTTCAGCGGGTACTGACAGTTAAAAACATAGATATAAAAGATATCCACACAGGCAAAAGCTGGAAGAATAATATATTATACCTTAAAATACATTAGGTTCCTAGAAGCAAGGCTCAGCCATTATCTCCCCTTTATTCCTTGGAACTGAGAAGTAAAAAGGCCAAGGTCTAGAATGATCAACCATCCAACCCATAAGTCATAATAATGTAACGTGACGAAATACCAGATGACCTATCTTTATCTTATGCAAATAGGACCACCTAGAACCAACTCCTAGTTGGTAAACAGAGGTGACCTGAGCCTTTTGAAACATGTATCATTGTACCTTAGGTCATAAAGACAGAAGCATGGACAGAAGATGCGTACCAGGATCTTTTCAGTGTTGAGGGAAAGCAGTGAGTCACAGGGTGGCGGCCCTTTGGGTTCACAGTCTGAGTCGTGGAAGTTCAGAAAGGATGACTCTGAAAAGCAAACATCCCTGGTTATTCTCCGAACCTGAAACTTATGGTTCTTAGGTTCTTAACTATGAATTATAATGTTAGGAACACACACATGTGAGCGCGCGCGCGCACACACACACACACCCACACACACACACACACACATAGAATCTACCACACCAAAATAAGGACAAGGCAAAAAAGCACCAAAAGGGGCATCCTGCCTTCCACCTTACAGCTGTGTCACATTCTACAGTTTCCAAATACCTTGCATAGCTGTCATGACTGTCCTCACAACCAGTCATTAATACGATACTTGTTAAGATCCCTTTTTCAGACATCTCCTACCTGGCAGCGTTTACCATAGGTTAAAAAATATTACAAAAGGGAGAACAAAGTCGAGCCAGGGAGATCTAATGTTAAAAGATATGTACCAGGGGTCTAGAATCCAGAATATATAAATAAGTCCTGATTTCAACAACAAAAAGACAACCCAATTAAAAAATGGGCAAAGGACTGGAATAGGCAATTCGCCAAAGAAGATACACAAATGGTCACTGAATACATGGAAAGATGCTCTACATCATTATTGATTAGGGATGTAAATCAAACCACAATGAGGTTTGCCACAATAACGGCTTTTTTTTTTTTATTGTCGAGGCAAACAAGTGTTGGCAAGGATGTAGAAAAATTAGAGCCCTTGTACATTGCTGTGTAAAATGGTGTGGCCACTGTGGAAGATAGTTTACTGGTTCATCCAAAAGTTGAACATAGAATTACCATATGGTCCTACTATTCCATCCTTAGGAATATACCCAAAAGAACTAAAAACAGGAACTCAAACAAGTATGTGAACATGCATCTTCACAGAAGCAATATTTAACAATAACCAAATGGTAGAAATAGCCCAAATGTCCATCAACAAACAATGGACAAACTGTGGTATATACATACAGTGGAACACTATTCAGCCTTAAAACAGAATAAAGTACTACAATCATCATTAATTAGTACACTTTACTCTTCAAATAATAAATCTACATTTATACTTTAACCATTTCAAAATTTGGAGACTTTTCACTCTAAGCTACATCTAAAATGCTAGCCTATATTTGGAAACATTCAAATATTAAAGATAAATTTTTTAAAAAAGAATGAAATACTTTACATGTTCATATAACATGAAAGAACCTCCAAAATGTAATGAGTAAGAACCTCCAAAACAAAAACTAAGTGAAAGAAGCCAGACGCAAAAAGTCACATATTGTGTGAGCTCACTGATACGAAATAACCAGAAAAGGTAAATCCATAGAGACAGAATGCACATCCATGGCTGAAGGAGGGAAGAGGAAGAAACTGCTGAGGGGTGAGGGGCTTACTTTGGAGTGATGGAAAGGTTTTGGGGTGGTTGCACAACATTGTGACTGTGCTCAATGCCACAGAGCTGTTCATAGGAAAACATTTAATTTTATGTTATGTGAATTTTGCCTCAACAATTATTTTTAAACCTATACTGTAATTCAGCAGTCACTAAAGAGCATCAAATTGTGTTCAAGCGACCATGTGAACCGACAGAGATAAATTCTCATTTGTGTCTGTCTTAACAGCTGGAGACTAGAGCTAATATACCAAAGAAGCTCTGGATGGTGAGTGATTTCTGAAGCTGGAAGGTTAAATTTCACAAGGCCCAAGCAGAGTTTAAACGGATGGGTGGGGGCACCTGGGTGGCTCAGTCGGTTGAGCGTCCGACTTCAGCTCAGGTCACGATCTTGTGGTCCGTGAGTTCGAGCCCCGCGTCAGGCTCTGGGATGGCCCAGAGCCTGGAGCCTGCTTCCGATTCTGTGTCTCCCTCTCTCTCTGCCCCTCCCCCGTTCATGCTCTGTCTCTCTCTGTCTCAAAGATAAATAAATGTTAAAAAAAAAAAATTTTTTTTAATAAATAAATAAATAAACGGATGGGTGGGTTCTGCTAATATCATCCTCAATGGGGAAAAACTGAGCGCTTTTTCCCTAAGGTCAAGAACACGACAGGGATGTCCACTCTCACTGTGTTATTCAACACAGTATTGGAAGTTCTAGCCTCAACAATCAGACAACACAAAGAAATAAAAGGCATCTAAATCAGCAAGGAGGAAATCAAACTTTCACTCTTCACAGACAACATGATACTCCATGGAAAACCCAAAAGATTCCACCAAAAAACTACTAGAACAGATGCATGAATTCAGCAAAGTCGCAGGATATAAAATCAATGCACAGAAATTGGTTGCATTTCTATACACCAATAATGAAGCAACAAAAGGAGAAATCAAGGTATCAATCACATTTACAATTGCACCAAAACCCATTAAATACCTAGGAATAAACCTAAGACGTGAAAAATCTATACACTGAAAACTATAAAAAGCTTATAAAAGAAACTGAAGAAGTCACCAAAAAATGGAAAAATATTCCATGCTCATGGATTGGAGGAACAAATATTGCTAAAATGTCGATACTACTCAAAGCAATCTACATATTCAATGCAATCCCTATCAAAATAACAGCAGCATTCTTCACAGAGCTAGTACAAACAATCCCAAAATTTGTATGGAACCAGAAAAGACATCAAATAACAAAAGCAATCCTGAAAAAGAAAACCAAAGCTGGAGGCATCACAATTCCGGACTTCAAGATGTATTACAAAGCTGTAATCATCAAGACAGTATGGTACTGGCACAAAAACAGACACTTAGATCAATGGAACAGAATAGAGAACCCAGAAATGGACCCACAAACGTAAGTCCAGCTAATCTTTGGCAAAGCAGGAAATAATATCCAATGGAATAAAGACATTCTCTTCAGCGAATGCTGTTGGGAAAACTGGACAGAGACATGCAGAAGAATGAACCTGGACCACTTTCTTACACCCTACACAAAAATAAACTCAAAATGGATGAAAAACCTAAGCATAAGACAGGAAGCCGTCAAAATCCTAGAGGAGAAAGCAGGCAACAACCTCTTTGACCTTGGCCACAGCAACTTCTTACTCAACATGTCTCTGGAGGCAAGGGAAACAAAAGCAAAAATGAACTATCGTGACCTCATCAAGATAAAAAACTTCTGCACAGCAAAGGAAACAATCAGCAAAACTAAAAGGCAACTGACGGAATGGGAAAAGATATTTGCAAATTACATACCTGATAAAGGGTTAGTATCCTAAATCTATAAAGAACTTATCAAACTCAACACCGAAAAAACAAATAATCCAGTGAAGAAATGGACAAAAGACATGAATCGACACTTCTCCAAAGACATCCAGATGGCTAACAGATGCGTAAAAAAATGCTCAACATCACTCATCATCAGGCAAATATAAATCAAAGCCACAGTGAGATACTACCTCACACTTGTCAGAATATCTAAAATTAACAACTCAGGCAACAACAGATGTTGGTGAGGATGCAGAGAAAAAGGAATCCTTTTGCACTGCTGGTAGGAATGCAAGCTGGTGCAGCCAGTCTGGAAAACAGTATGGAGGTTCCTCAAAAAATTAAAAATAGAATTATCTTATGGCCCAGCAATTGCAGTGCTAGGTATTTATCCAAAGGATACAGGTATGCTGTTTTGATGGGGCACATGCACCCCAATGTTCATAGCAGTGCTGTTGACAATAGTCAAAGGAAGGAAAGAGCCCAAATGTCCATTGACAGATGAATGGATAAAGAAGAAGTGGTATATACATACAATGGAATATTACTCAGCAATCAAAAAGAATGAAATCTTGCCATTTGCAACAATGTGGATGGAGTGTGTTATGCTAAGTGAAATTAGTCAGAGAAAGACAAGTATCATATGACCTCACTCATATGTAGAATTTAAGATACAAAACAGATGAACATAAGGGAAGAGAAGCAAAAATAATATAAAAACAGGGAGGGGGACAAAACAGAAGAGACTCAAATACAGAGCACTGAGGGTTGCTGGAGGGGAGGAGGGTGGAGGGATGGGCTAAATGGGGAAGGGGCATTAGGACACGTGCTGGGATGAGCACTGGGTGTTATACATAGGCAGTAGATCACTGGATTCCACTCCTGCATCATTATTGCACCATGTGCTAACTGACTTGGATATAAATGTAAAAAATTAAGTAAATAATAAGAGGATGGGTGGGTTCAGACTGGGGAACAGAGAGAATGGGTATTCCGAGTGGGATGAGTGGTGTACACAGAAGTATAAAGGTAACAAAATGCAAAGGAGCAGTAAGCAGGCGACCCTGGCTAGAGGGAGCTGGTGTTGGAAAATAAAAGATGGAAGGTTGGAACGTGAGTGGTCAGACTGGGGAGTCTTGGAGCCAAGAGAAAGGCTTTAGTCTCACCAGAGTGAGGAGGCAATAATGGTTGTTGGAAATAACATTAATTTCTAACCTATTTCTTTTTTTTTTTTTTTTTTTTTAACGTTTATTTATTTTTGGGACAGAGAGAGACAGAGCATGAATGGGGGAGGGGCAGAGAGAGAGGGAGACACAGAATCGGAAGCAGGCTCCAGGCTCTGAGCCATCAGCCCAGAGCCTGACGCGGGGCTCGAACTCACGGACCGCGAGATCGTGACCTGAGCTGAAGTCGGACGCTTAACCGACGGAGCCACCCAGGCGCCCCTCTAACCTATTTCTTCTTAAAGCTAACGTTTGAGGCCTTGCCATATGCAAAGCGCTGCAGTAAGCATTGCATATACGTGGCCTCATTCTGTTCTAACAATCCCTCCACTTGGTGGGATTCACTGAGGTTTCAATAAACATGCATCGGTATAATTGTAAGTGGATGCACTCATTCCCTTCTGTGAAACCTAACCATCTTTGGGTAATTAGGCTGTCCTCTCCCCCTTCTGATAAATAGTATTTTACAAGTATGCTTGACCTGTATTTTTTAAATTCACCCAATCTGGCAATTAAATTCTAACCAATACAATTGCCGAGGCAAAGGGTGTAAATAACTTTAAGACCTTTCACATATGCTGCCCCGTTTCCCTCCCAGGATGTAATAATAATTTCATTCCCACCCAACAGTGTAGAAGATGGTCTATTTCACTCTGCTCAGAGTATTCTGTTCTTTTCATCTCTTCCTAATCTGACAATAGCACTAGGGAGACCAAACTTTTGGTTTACTGCCCATTTGTATCTCTTCTTTTGTAAATCATGTGTTTCCTCTGCTAATTTTTAAGTCATTTTATCTATTCCGGCCTAAGGTATAGAAGCGAATGTCTATCTATTTTCCAGTTCTCTCAGAACGATTTTGAACACCGCCTGTACGATACATTATAGTCACCGGGGTCTTAAAGGGAGCTTTGAGATAAGTTATATCCAACTAAAATAGCTCTCACAGAGGACTATTCAATCTATACGGGCACTGATGTTTAAAATATTACAGTAGGACTTCATGTTCATTCTGGAAAATAGAAAAAAAATCACAAAACATAAAAAAAAAAGTCATTTAGAATACTACCGTACATTGAGATCCACTGTGAAAATCTTGGCGTTAACTACTGTAATGAAGAGGGACAATTCTTGAAATCAGACAGACTGGGTTTGAATTCCCGTTCTCTGCAACTACTTACTAGCTCTTGGCCACTGATCTAGCGGCCTCATCAATCTTCGGTTTCTTCATTTGTAAAACAGGGTCGCTGATGGTATCTACTTCACAGGAGTGGTTGATTTAAACAAGATTATAGGGGCACCTGGGTAGCTCAGTGAGTTAAGTGTCCATCTGTTGATTTCGGCTCATGTCAGGATCTCCCGGTTCATGGGATCCAGCCCCACGTCAGGCTCTTTGCTGACAGCACAGAGCCTGCCTGGATTCTCTCTTTCCCTCTCTCTCTCTCTCTCTCAAAATCAGTAAATAAACTTTAAAAAAATAAACAAGGAGATATAAGTGAAGTCTTTGGTACAGTTTCTGGCACAAAGAAGGAGACAGAGGATGTTTGCTATTGTTACCATTAGGTTGTGAGGAGATACACTGTTTTGTAACCTGCCCTTTTAACGTAACAATATAATATAAACACTTCCCCATTTGATTAAACTTTCTTCTGCAAACTATTTAAATTTAAACTTAGTGAGATTATATATCATTTTTTTAATTTTTTTTTTTAACGTTTATTTATTTTTGAGACAGAGCATGAACGGGGGAGGGGCAGAGAGAGAGGGAGACGCAGAATTGGAAGCAGGCTCCAGGCTCTGAGCCATCAGCCCAGAGCCCGACGCGGGGCTCGGACTCATGGACCTCGAGATCGTGACCTGAGCTGAAGTCGGACGCTTAACCGACTGAGCCACTCAGGTGCCCCGATTATATATCATTTTTTAATTTAATATCTTTAGGATTTCAGTGCTCTACGATAAACCTGTATTTTGTTGTTTCTAGACTAACTCCTTCTAATGATCTGCCTATTGACTTCAATAGTTTCACAATGTATCCTTAAAATAGATGCACACATTTTAACGTAAAGGAAAGCCTCATCAATTTTTTTTCCCAAAAGTTTCTTGGCTATTTGGATCAACATTCTTCCTTCAAATAAACTTGTCATTAAGGATCCAAAACCAAAAAGTCCCTCTTGGGATTTTTATTAGAATTGTTAAAACCGTAGGGGGACCTGCGTGGCTCGGTCAGTTTGGTGTCCAACTTCGGCTCAGGTCATGATCTCACGGTTGGTGAGTTTGGGCCCCACCTCAGGCTCTGTGCTGACAGCTCAGAGCCTGGAGCCTGCTTTGGATTCTGTCTCCCTCAAAAATAAATAAGCACTAAAAAAAATTTTTTTTAATAAATAAAAAAGGAAAACAACCAAATAGGAGAATCCTTCCTTCGTATGGTAAAATGCATCCACGTTAACCCATAGCCATATAGAGCATCTTCCCACTGGATGCTCATGTTAAAAGTCTTATCAAAAGGTGAAATTCTGGGTCAGTAAATGAAGTATTAATGTCAGGAATAAGCAGGAATACTAGTACTGAACACTTTTTTGGAGGTTTTCTCTAGTTCAACGAGACGCTAAATGAGTATAAATACTAAAAAGACCCTGATATCATTACACGTAGAGGATGCAATTACCCACTGAATAAATGGAAGCATGAAAAGAGCTGCTAGGAATTCAGTGATGCTGTTGTTCACGTCCGCAGGAAACTCCCCGAGCCAGCCGCTTCCCCTGACTCTGCTCTAGTTCGTAGGGTCTTTTAAGCTGCCGTGATTTCACATTTCCGTGTGATTTCGCTTACAGTTGGTTTCCCTCCCTGAACTATAGTATTCGCAGACAAGGACAGGGGTCATTTCTGGTTTTGCGGACCACTGAGCAGTGAATAGAACAAGGTAGATGTGCAACAAACACGTAATCAATGGCCATCCACCAATTTTCTTTTCGATCACAACAAATTTGAATGTATAAATTCTATAGAAAAATTGTAAAATTTCACATAGGCCAATAAAACACTTGAATAGATTAAATTTTGTAAAGTACTCCTCTGCTCGTTAATCTACAGTTTTAGCAATTCTTTAAAAAAAAATTTTTTTTTTAATGTTTACTTTTCAGAGAGAGAGAGAGAGAGAGAGAGAGAGCATGAGCAGGGGAGGGGCAGAGAGAGAGGGAGTCACAGAATCTGAAACAGGCTCCAGGCTCTGAGCTGTCAGCACAGAGCCCGACGCAGGGCTTGAACTCACAAACCGTGAGATCATGAGTTTAACCGACTGAGACACCGAGGTGTCCCTTCCTACTCTTTATTTTACCAAAAATTTTTAAATCAGGAAATCTGGCTGAACTTTATCAAGTGCTTTTGGAATTTCTTTAAGGTAATCATATGATTTTTCTCCATGACTTACTAAGGTGTTTAATTCAATTTTTTTTTTTTTAAGTTGAACCACCTTTGCTCTTCTAAAATAAATTCTAATTGGTCAAGGCACATCATTACTTTACTTTCTGGTTTCAACTTATTAATATTTAACTTAGGATTTTTATAACTGTGCTACCCATACTTGCCATTATATTAAGTTCTGTCATCAATGTTTTTCGCTGATTTGAGAAGGTCTGTAAGAGAAAAACAGCTTATTATAGTTGTACCTAGATTTCTCTGGGAACAGGTTAAATTTCTTCTTTGATCTAAAACTGTTTTGTTCAATATGGCTTTAATTGTCTAACAATAACAACCCAACAACCTATATTTAGATGGAATAGGTTTTCATACAATTAGGAAAAGCCTCTGTTTTCCTCCTTGCTCAGATAATGCAAGTAAAATTTAAAGATAATTACTACGTGGGGCGCCTGGGTGGCTCAGTCAATTAAGTGTCTGACTTCAGTTCAGGTCATTATCTCATAGTTGGTGAGTTCAAGCCCCGCATCGGGCTCTGTGCTGACAGCTCAGGGCTTGCAGCCTGCTTCGGATTCTGTCTCCCTCTCTCTCTACCCGTCCCCCACGCTCTCTCTCTCTCTCTCTCAAAAATAAATAAACATTTAAAAAAGTTAATTACTATAGAAATATTCTCAAAACACATTACAGAATCTCATCTTTTTCTTCCAGATCATCTTCCTGGACATTTATTTATTGCTTCATATTTTTAACCGTATTAGCAGGAATTTCTTCATATTTGTCTCTTCATTCTAATGGCCTCTACCACTGTCCACACAGCCCCTCATTCCTAATGTATGTTTGCACTTGCTCACCTATTTATGTGTTAGCCTTACCAGGTTTATCTATTTTCTTCTTTTTTGAAAAAAAAGAAAAAACAACTCTTGGATCGATTTATCAATACTGTTGTTGCTCTGTTTCGAATTCATTTATTCTGGCTTTGTTCTAGACAAGCTTCCAATTTCCCAATCGTTTTCTTGTTGCTCAAGCTTAGTATCCAGTTCATTTATTCCCGTCTTTCTTCAATACCAAGAAGCAACAGAAGTTTCCAGCAGAAGAAAGATCACGGAAGGTTGTGTGAGGAGAGAGAGAGAAGGGCCGGAAGACTAGCAAGGAGGCCATAGAGGGAGGGAATAGACGTGATGCCCACAGTTCACAGGAAATGGTTGTCACAGGTTGGTAGGGCCGGCCCTTGAACCACATGGGATTGAACTGCGTGGGTCCACTTACATGCAGGTTTTTTAAAATAAACATAGATATTGCTGTAAACGTATTTTCTCTTCATGATTTTCGTAACCACGGTTCCTTCTCTCTAGCTTATTTTAGTCTAAGAATACAGAATGTAATACACATACAAAATATGTGTTCCTCGACTGCTTGTTATTAGTAAGGCTTCCGGTCAACAGTAGGCTATTAGCAGTTAAGTTTTGGGGGAGTCGGAAGTGGCACATGGACTTTTGATGGTGTGGGGGGCAGGGGGGAATTGGTTGGTGCCCCTAACCCCCTAAGGGTCCACTATATACATATCTCGGAAATTGCCATTTTTTTCTGTTAATTTCTTCTTCCTTCTTAAGATTATTTTGGTCTTCGCAGAACTTGACAGCTTTCGAAATGCCCTCGCAACACTCTGTCCACTGGTCCTCCCTCCTCTGAGGCAGGGAGGACACACCTTAGGCGGATCACACACGTGGGGAAACGAGGTCAGTGTTAACGCGCGTGTTTAAGTCACAAGACGAAGAAATCGCCCGCATCTGTGCTCCGGGACACCACATCAACAGAGGTGCACGGTCCGCTTGTCACCACTCATTCTGCCCCTGCTGGGTCCTAGCAATGCCCTCAGGCTTCCTTCGTGTCCTCCCAAACCCCACAGACCACTGATTTTAAGAAGAGCGGTTTCGGTAAAGACACGAGGGGCCAACTGCAGTAGCTTCGGCAAAGGATGGGAGATGGGGAGACAGTGCACAGAAGCATCTCCTCTGAGGAATTCTGCTGTAAAGGAAGCGGAGAGAGAGACACAAGAGGTGGATGGAGGGGCAGGGAGTCCTGTCCCGGTTTCTTGTGTTTTCCAGACAGGAGCTCTCAGAGCCATCTGTATGCTGACGGAAGACAAGAGGGAACGAGCGCTCCCGCACAGGGAGCGTGCCCCGCTCCGCAGAGGCTCCCACAGCTCCGCACAGCGCCAGGACCAAAGGCAGAAGCTATCCTAGGGCTGCAGGCACGCTGCAGCTGTGATGGTGGGAAGCACGGAAGTTCTCTGCTGATTGCATCTTCCTCAGTCAAATTACCTCCTAGGGAGGAGAGGAGACTGGGGGGTGGCGGGGGGGTGGGCGGGGGGCATTGGAAGTACCACGTATTTGTCATACAGTCATGTCGGCAGGTGAAAGGGCCTGAAAGTTTGCAAGCAGCACGCTCAGAGCCAATCCCTGAAGGAAGACGTTTTATAAGGGATTCAACAGCTGCTGGGCTGCACTTACCACCGCGCCCTAGTTAGAACAGTGGGCCAAGTTCACCTGGAAACCAGGATGACGGGGCCTTTCCCACCGATGGGCTGGAACGTGGGAGTCAGACGCCAGATACTTACTGGCAATTCTAGTCCTAGGTGTAGGGTGACCTGGGAAGAGCAGAAATAATTACTGTGGCTGGAGGCGCGACCTGAAGGCCAAGGGGCTGATACGCAGCATCAGTTATACTGTCTGTTGCTTTGATCAATTTCTGCATTTGTAAGACAACCACCGTTGAGGACGTTCCACATCACCTTGGTTGATGGTCCCAAATGGTAAATTTCTTTTAGAATGTGGTAACAGGAAAAGTAATAGGAAGAGTTCTCCTCAGAATTCATATGCTTCTTTTATTCTAACAAAATCGCATTCATCAGTACCTAAGATGTGTAAGTTATCATAAAACAACTTGCAAATAGAGGCTGCCCACTGGGAACGAGATTATAAAGCCAACGTATAATTAATCCACCAGAACAAAGATCTGCAAAAGCCATCTTTCTCAGTTTTATAACAAAGCATGACCATAATCTGATCAAAGCTGTATTAACCTTAACAAAAGTATTAACAGGTGTAAAGAATGTCTAAAACCTTAAAAAAAAAAAAAAAAGGAGCTGGTCAGCTGCACAAAATGGAAAAAGAGGGAAGGAAGTAAATCATGTAGCACTGACCCAAGAGCAGAACCAGGTGGGGGGGGGGGGGGGGCGCTGTAGCCACAAAGGCTATTCACTTAGCCTGGGATCGTAACATGGATTACACACGCATCAGATGCTCAAGGTGGCACATACTTTTAAGAGCTGAAGACTCTGTCCATAAACCTATACGTGATGTCAAATACCATCAACTCCACTGGGAAAGCAATGCTGTGAAACCATTAGTGAAAAGGGAACAGGGTCACTTTGAACACTCCACTGCGAGTGAACTCAACTGGCCTTTCGCATTGAAGAGGCGGACCGTCTGACCCAGGATTTCTGAGTGTCTACGTAAAGGGCGCCGGCACCCGAGTCAGAGCAAATCTCACCGTGCTGGTTCCTGAATCAGACATAAAGCCATACCAAATTACCTCCAAACCAAACTGGAGGAACGGGGGAGGAGACTTCATTAGCAAAGCTTAAACACAGATACCAGTTATGTACTGGGGACCCCCTCCGGTTACGCAGATGGTTCAGTTTGTGAAAACAGCTGTGATACGTTTTTCTACATAGACGTCATGTTTCGATAAAAGGCAAAAATAAAAAAGATAAGAGAATGAAAATGTCAGAAAGCATTAACCCCGAAGTGAGAAGTATTCAAATTCTGCTACTTCAATGAATTTTGTCTTTATTCTATCTGCAAGATAACAGGCCCGAACAAAAAAGATAAAATGGCCTCTTTGAAACACCATATTGTGAAAAGGGGAAGCTTCAGAGGCCGGTCAGTCGGCCAAGTGTTTAGGGAGTCCAGTGACGCCAGGCCATGTCTACGCGCCGTAGAACTTCCTGAAAAGTCCGTACACCCAAAGTGCTCTGCCGTTCCTGTAGGCATGTTTCATGCAGGGTAGGTTCTAAAACCCAGGCCCCATTATCCTTTGCTCTCATCCAGAGAGCGACGACCCCTCATGACCCAAAGCAGAACACTGGTCTACTGGGGTACAGACCGTTCAAAAGGTAAATGTGATTTTTAAGAACAATACATCTATTTGAGAAAGCTTCACAAGTCTGCAAATAGCAGAGCTGTCATCCTCATAGGGCTCATGCTATAAAAAGCAACTCTTAAACCAGAAGACTTTCTGAAAGATGCAGAAGAGGCAAGCAGTCTCCAGGCGATGCCCCAGTGGCCAGGGCCGGGGGAGACGATACAGAAATCTCTTTCTCACTCTATGCCTCCGTCTCTGTTACTCAAAATAAGCGAGTTATCTTATACTGGCAAACTTACTTCTGTAGACCTTAAGGAAAAGACTAGAAGAGATTTGCCACAAAACTGGATGTGATAACATGCACAGAGAATCAGGGCCGAGGGTAAAAAAGGGATCAAGCAAATCTACTAACAGTAAGGGTTACCACAGTTACCATGACTGGGCTTAAAATGTGGTTCTTAACTTCCTCATAGCCAGAACAAAAAAAGGAAATAGCGCTCATTATAAAAGTTTCCCTCTACTGATTCCCTGCCACCGTTAAGGCACAGCAATGATTTAAGTGCTGTGAGCAAGACTGATTTCATGTATTTTAAATAACTGCCTCCTTTAGTTAGAAAGATACAGACAATCTTTAGGTCTTACTGTCAAAAACACAATCAGGTTCGTAGTTACTTCCTTATTTTTGTGACAGTTAACAGCTCCCGAATCAGACACGAATTCCCTTTTCTTCAAACAGAACCGTGGGGAAATAAACTCAAATCTTGGATTATTAATCTCAATAAACTAAGGAAAATTACTTCAGGTTGTAAATTAACCGTCAAACTTCATTGAGACATTAAGCGTAGAGAGAACTAATGCTGCTGGCTAGATGAAGGTGGCCATTTCAAAGGTTCCAGAAAGACATCAGGTACAAGGACTGCCTAACTTTTAGGAGCAGACAAAAGTCTCAAGAAGGCAGGAAAAAGGAAAAAAAAAAAAATCCGAAATCACTGTTGTTATAAATACTGCATTTTCAAAGAAGGAAAATGAAAGTGTTTTCAAAACAGTGACTAGAGGGGCGCCTGGGTGGCTCAGTCGGTGAAGCATCCAACTTCGGCTCAGGTCATGATCTCGCAGTTCGTGAGTTCGAGCCCCGCGTCAGGCTCTGTGCTGATGGCTCAGAGCCTGGAGCCTGTTTCAGATTCTGTGTCTCCCTCTTTGACCCTCCCCCGTTCATGCTCTGTCTCAAAAATAAATAAACATTAAAAAAAAAAATTTAAAAAAAAAGTGACTAGAGGTGCACAGGTTCGAACTATTACAATACATCCTGGTCCATAAAGGACACACGAAGATGTATTTCATACGGGACGAATGCCGCCTTTGAAGAAAGATGCAAGGTGGCTTTCCCAGGAAGAGCAGAGGGGACACAGACGAATTCTTAAGGGACAGGTTACAGCTTATCTAGCCCTTAACTTGCCTGATCTGTAACATCTTACGGTGCCAAGTTAAGGGGTAAGACCTCTCCCAAGCTCGCTCTGCTCTGGTCCCTGTTGATGCCACCTTATCAGAGGCCTTCCCTGGCCCCCCTCAAGGCAGCAAAGCCCTCTTCCTTCTTCAGGGCACTTAGCAGCGGGCCTACTGAACACTGGTCTCTTCCTGCACCGGCACAGGCTCCACTTGGGGGAAGCCAGCCACTGCTACTGTATCCCCAAGGATCCAAAACACTGAGCAAGTGGGAGGCACACAGATAGCTTTCCCGCAAAAGAACAGAGCCATCCTAGCTCTACCGTCCAAAATATTCGGTGCAGTGAAGCATCCTTCCAGGTACGTAAGCAAAAAAATTCTAGAAGTTACTTAAGAATGTAACTTTCAACAAACGTGAAGACAGTGGGACTTGATCAGTAATAAGAAAGTATACTGAGCAGCAGATATTACTAAGGAAATAATGCACAAAAGGTCGGGAGGCCAGGTTCAAACCCTGGCTCTGCACTCCTCTGTGGGACCTTCCCCAACTTCTCTTTGCCTCAGTTTCACCTTAGGTAAAATGGGGATAAAAACAGTACCTGCTGCAGTGTCGAGGATTAAATAACATACAGTGCGTATACACATAAAACCAGGGGGAAAAATTGGGGGAAAACCTTCTGTTCCTTATTTCTTCCTGCAATTCCAAACTACAAACAGGGCAAAGGTAGCAAGGAAGGGAAAATGATTTTTTTTTTAATGTTTATTTATTTTTGAGAGAAAGAGAGAGAGATACTGTGGGGTGGGGGGGTAAGGGACAGAGACAGAGACAGAATCTGAAGCAGGCTCTGCACTGTCAGTGCTAAGTTCGACTCGGGGCTCAAACTCATGAACCATGAGATCACGACATGAGCCAAAGTCAGATGCTTAACCGACTGAGCCACCCAGCTGCCCCGGGAAATTGATTTTTATTTGAAAAATATGTACATTACAGCGTTCACTTTTTTAAAAAAGATTATTTTTCCCACAGGAAAACAGATGACCTGACGTTTGTGGCTATACATGTTTTTCAAATAAAATACAAAAACGTGCCAGGGGAGAAAGTTGAAGGGGGCCTGGGAACAGCAAAGTCAGGCTGAGACCGCTGGTGCCCCAGTCATCCATGCTTATCTGTGCAGCTGGACCTCGATGGGGTTCAGCCCACTGAGCTCGAGGCTGATCCCAGGGCACTGGATTCCATTTGATGGTGGTCCACACAGCACAATCAGCCATTGCCAGTGCGCTGTTCAGACCTATGGGCTCCCACCATAGGAAGACACACATTGTCTTTGGCCCTGTAATCACTGGGGGTTCGGTCTTACGAGAATACCCATACAGCTCATTGGAAGGTGTGCAGATTTAGACCCAAGCAGGTGTCAATTCAGCCATTTGAATCCGAAAGCTGTGGGAAGGCTTCTGAAAAGTGGCGGTGCTTCTGTGTCTGTCCTCTGCATACGGACTGGCTTGACACGGACAGGCTCGTGGCTGGAAAGGCCAGCAAGTGATGACGACGTGATGAATGGATGGTGAGGCTCTCAAGAACTGATTCGTTCTGGATCCTGGCACTTATCTAGACCCTTCTGTTGATCAGAAGGGGGTTCTGGATTCAGAACCTCTGGGCTATGATATGATTAGTTGTAAATCCGGAATTTGTTCCCACATCTGTTCTTCTTAGGACAGTGAGGGAATGGGGCAGTTTCACAGGGTCCAGCTTCTACCTACTCGTCCAAAATGAAGAGGGAGAAATGAGAGACATTTGGGGAGTCTCTACCATGACAGAGATGGCTCCTGTCACGTCCCACAGCTGGAGTGCCAAGTAGCATAAGCAGTTGCCTTTGGGAATTATTAACTGGGAACAGCAGCAGCAGCCAAGTGACTTCGGCGCCTGTCAGCAACTGCGGGACATTCACGTCACCCCAGGGGAGGCTGGCTCAAAGACTCATGCCACACATTTCCAACAGCACATGTGGAATGCCAAACTAAGAAACCAAGTACTAAGAAACTACATGGGGGGAGATAAGTGAAAAACTGAAACATTTGACCAATTATGCTTAAAGCCTCATTAAGATTGCGTTCATCCTTTGACGCAAAGAACTCTGGATAATGGTTTCCACATATGAGGGAATGGTAGAATGGACAGGAAAACTCCTCCGAACGCCCGGTTCATGAAAACTTATATTACCTAGGGGAAAAGCATAATACAGGTCAGAGTTGGCCCAAATAAGGACTCCAAAGAGTGGCATAAGCCATGGAGTGAAATGAGCCACCTAGATCAATACTATCAATCAATTTCATAATATAAATCAATTTGTAACTTCTACTGCCTAGAATCTGTGTCTTCTTGAGCCAGTGAGCATCACATGACCATACAAGGGAAGGGGAAATGAAGATTTACATAACACGTCCTATATGCTAGCACTCACTACAGATGTGTTCTTCTACCTATAATGACTTAGTGTCTAAGACAAAGCTTTGTCTGGAGCCTGACCACCTGGCCTCGTCCCTTTACAGCGGTGGGCCCACAGGAAAGGTGATGATTTCACCGTGTCGCAGTTTCCTCATCTGAGGAAAAGGAGCTACCATTCAATGAGGTAGTGACGGGTGTTCCAAAAGACTTAAGAAAATAGGCTAACCAACCTACTCTTACGACAGCACCTGGCATACGGCAAGCACTCCATATTATGTTGGCTATTTCTCACTTTCCCCGCAGCACTCTTGTGAAGAAAATGAAACCCGGTAATTAGGTAACAGTGTCTTCAACTTACAAGGCGGCAATTTCGCTTGCCAAGACAAGCAATTAACTTGTTCAGAGTCACAGGAAGCCACAGAGGTAAAAAGCCATTCTTTTCCCACTATACAATGCCCGCCGAGTTTTTTACTCTGTTACTAGCCAAGGCCCACTACAAAACAAAGTCAATGAGTGAGACTTCCTCAAGGGAGTCAGATTGTGCTAAAAGGAAATCAGAGTGTGCTAATCTTGACATCTCTCAACTAAAAAATGCTTATTGTCTTCCCAGTTACACAATGTTCAAGAACACAGCTGTCCAGGCTGCAAAAGCAACCAGCCAGCTTCTAGTGAATTAGGTAGACCCAGAGCTTTCAAAAGCAAGCCTTGAGGGAATTAGGGGGAAGAGGAAAAGGAAAGGAAGGGGAGGGGATTGAAGGGTGAAAAGATCCGATGGAAATGTCAAAACAAAAAACCACAAGCATGTATTTGCCCCTAAGGCATCTGCCACGACTTACTAAATTGGGGGCAAAAGCGCCCAACTTAATCAATGAGATGGCCTAGTTCCAATACCCCGGCTCTGACTTACACAGGCTGAAGGCCTGCGGGGCCCTCTTACTCACTGGGAGATACCGGACAGGTCACAGGTCACTCTTAAATAACTGGCAGCAAGATGTCATCGAGCAGATAAAATAGGCTTACTCTTGTCTTCCCTTCTTTCTTCCAGGGATCGAATTTGGAGAGATAATGTTTAATACAAGACATCAAACCCAGGTCAGAGAACCTGATTTCCAGGCCTAAGAAGGGCCAGACGACCCCCACTCCGGGCGCGGGCCCCCCACTGGGCCCGGTGCTCCTCCGTCCTTCCGTTTTCCCCTCCCTCGCTCCCCCGGCAACCGTGGGGCACAGAGCGGGAACCGGGGCTGCCCCAGGCCACTTGCCATCTCCTCCTCCACCCTTTCGACAATTGCTGCAACTCCGAAGAGACCGCCCTGGTCCCCAGGAACATGCTTCAGCTCTTTTCTCTATTCACCACCCTCCCCACGGCAGCTACCAGAGAAGGGCGCGCAGCGGCGTGGGTGCGAGCGGCGGGAAGCGGCCCCAGGATGACACCTCGCCGAGCCGGCTCCCCCAGGAGCACACGCCGCACCGCGGCCGGCGGCGGCGAGGCCCGGGCCGCCCGCACATCGGCCCCCGGGAGCCCGCCGTCCCCACGGCCCCGCCGTCCCCGCGGCCCCGGGCGACCCGGACGCCCGCCCGCCGCCCACTCACCGCCGCACTCGACCGAGTACTGGTCTCCCCAGTCCCCGGACTGCGGGCTGCAGCCGCCGCCTGCCTGGGCCTCCTGCTGCTGCCGATGCTGCAGCTCCTGCTTGAGCAGGGACAGCGGCGAGTAGTGCTCAGTGGCCAGCGCACCCGGGCGCGGCCCGACGGACAGGACCCCCAGCAACAGCAGCATCAGGACGCGCCGGGCGGCGTCCGCGGCGGCCACAGCGCCGCCCCAGCAGCAGTAGCAGCAGCAGCAGCAGCCGGCAGGTGCCATCTTTCCTCAAGGCGCATGTGCGGCGGCCCTCGCCGCACGCTGCGGCCTCCCAGCCTTAACCCGCGGCGGGCAGGTGGGCCGTGGCAAGGGGGAGGGAAGGGGTGTGGCGTTGCCTGCTGGGAGTTGTAGTCCCGGCTCGGCCAGCCGCGAGTCCCCTTTCCGAGGCTGAGACTACGAATCCCAGCAAGCACCGCACGGGACAGGCTTTCCGGTCTGATGTCTGACGTCTTTCCCCGCCACTGAATCGGAAGTTCTCGGCTGCAGTTGCGTGGAAATGGGCACCGGTGGGCGGTATGGGCTACGGCCAGGCAAGGGCAACGCAGAAGGGGTGGTCGCGGGCAAGGGGAACACCGATGGGGTTGCGGCTACTCCCACTCCCACTGCTGCCTCGGCCTCTTGCCAGTACAGGTGCATCGAATGCAACCAAGAGGCCAAGGAGTTGTATCGAGACTATAACCACGGAGTGCTGAAGATAACCATCTGCGTGAGTTGTCAGGCGTGGGGTGTCCTTGGGAAGAAAATGGCGTGGCGGGATTTGGGGACCATGAGAGGCAGTGGGATATGTATGTCAGCGTTTTAGGGCAGAAAAATCAACGAGTTTCAGGGTCCTGTAATACAGTCTTCAGTTTAATACTTGACATTCCTGTCCGGAGTCAGTCGAGCCTTTGCGGTTATCCATAGTGTTAAAGAACTCACTACCCTGCAGTGGTTTTCTCATACCCGTCGTGTTTGCTGGTGAGACCTAACGCGGCGGACGGATTCTCGAATGGAGATGGATGTAGGCGTTGTGCAGAGAAATTTAAAAATCGGATTATGTTGACATTTGAGTTTACGCCCAAACTCTTTAAGTTTTAGCTGTTCACCCTTGCACAGGTAAATGTTATCATCCATACACTCCATAACCTGTATTAAATTTTCCTAGAACACTTTATGTCGGGTTCATCCTTTGCGATGATCGAATGTATAGTTTGTGTTGTGTGCAAAGCACTAAGCTGGACGTTGGTGACACAAAAACCAAAAATGACGAGTTAACAGGACTTTTTATGTTTAAAAAGTCACAAAATTGGAGGTTCTTTTTGCGGTATTAGCAAAGAACCAGCCGCATAGTAGGCAGTCAATAGGTTTTTGTCCCATTTCTGATCTGATGATTTGCTAGTAATAATCCTCATTCGGAACACATGGCCTGGTGTTAATACACAGGGAGCAGACAAAGTAGGAACGTGTACCTATTTAATCTGTTGTCAGCCGACATTATCACTGTTCCGGTCTCAAGTGCTTTCCCTCACTTGGCAAAATTGCAACCCTGGTTGAGTCCAGCATATTGTCTGATCTGTCTCCTCACCCTTGCAGCTGTATTTCACTGAGGAAAAAGACACCTAAATTCATGACCACCAACCTCACGTAGCCCATGATATCATCTGACCATCACATTGCATTTCACTGATCCATGCACCATTCCCACAAACCTTTTCGCTCCTCAAGTTTCCCCACATATGCTGCCCTCTTTGCTAAAAAAAAAGAAAAGAAAAGAGGAGACCTTCCACAAGCTTTGCAACCACATAAATCCATTCCTAGCACCCTTTATTCATATGCTCTGTCTTCCCTGCTGTTAGGATGGATGAACTGTTCAGTATACCTGTCCAAAACCAATGTGCTCATGTGCACTAGACGTCCCTGTCGTCTTCCATTAGGGACATCTCTGTGACTATAATCTTCTGCTCTCCACTGGATCATTCCCGCCGATACATGTACAGTCTTTCCTTAATTTAACACACACACACACACACACACACACACACACACACACACAACTTGACTCCACTTCCTCCTTTGTTTGGGCTCCCGCTCTTTTTCCCCTTCCCTTTGACAGCAAAAGTCCTTTAAGAGATATTTTTAATTGCTATCTCGATTTCCTTTCCTAGTTTCTCTTGAATCTTCTTCAGACACACTTTCTTCCCACCCAGCATTTCACAAGAAACTGTTCTTAAGATCACAGACCTCTACTTTGCTAAACCCAATAGTCTATTCTTAGTGAACTGTCAGCAACACTTGACCTTATTACTTTCCCCTGGACACGCTGAGTGCACTTGCCAGGACACCAGGCTCTTCCAGTTTTCTTACCTTGTTGGCTGTTTCCTCTCAATCTCCTTTCTGGTTCTGTGTCACCTGCCTCACCTCTTAGCCGTGAGGCTCAGTTCTTGGGCCTCTTCTCTACACACTCTCCTTTGAAGAGCTCATTCTGGCTCATGGCTTTAAAGACCATCTACACTTTGACAGTTCCCAAGTTTGAACCTCTAGCCTGAACCTCTTCCTTGAATTCCAGAACACAAATGTCCAACTGACGACTTGATTTCTCCAGTTGGATATTTCTAGTTATCTCAAACGTTCACAGTTAATGGCGGCTCTGCCGTGTTAGTTCCTAAGACGAAACAAGTTTGGAGTCATCCTTGATTCCTTTCTCCCGCATTTATTTCCTTATTCGGGTGCTCGGCAGGTCCTGTTAATTCTGCCTTCAGATCGTGTTCAGAATCCTCTGCTTTTTCACCACCTCTGCTGCTACAGCGCTGGTCCATGCTGCCATCATGTCTCACCGGGATTATTGTCATAATTCTTAACCTGTAGCACCCTTGAACGTCTTGAGCCTCTTCACACAGCAGCCAAAGTGTTCCTCTTCATATGTAAGTTAGACAGGGCGCCTGGGTGGCTCAGTCGATTAAGCATCTGAGTTGGGCTCAGGTCATGATCTCGTGGTTCACGAGTTCGAGCCCCGCGTTGGGCTCTGTGCCGACAGCTCGGAGCCTGGAGCCTGCTTCGGATTCTGTGTCTGCCTCTCTCTCTGCCCCTCCCCCGCTCACACTGTGTCTGTCTTTCTCGTGAAAATAAATTAAAACATATAAAATTCTTTTTTAATGTAAGGTAGAGGAGCACCTGGCCGGCTCAGGCAGTACAGCATGAGACTCCTCATCTCCAGATTGTGAGTTCAAGGTGCATGTTGGGCATGGCGCCTACTTAAAAAATAAATAAATAAATAATAAAATAAAATTGAAGTTTTCTCAAACTTCCCAGTGATTTTCCATCTCACTCAGAATTACGGTCAGAATCCTTGCACTGGTTTATAAGGCTCATGTAGTCTTTTGCTACTCTTCCATTATTCTACTGCAGTTTCATTGCCTCCTGATAGTTTTGTTATTGTTGTTGTTTTGGTTTTTTGGGGTTTTTTTTTGAGAGGGATAAAGAGAGGATCCCAAGCAGGTGCCGTGCTGTCAGCATGGAACTCAACACATGGCTCAGTCCCACGACCATGAGATCATGACCTGGGCCAAAATCAAGAGTTGGATGCTCAACCAACTGGAGGCAGGCACCCCTGCCTCCAGATAGCTCTTAAACCAGGCAAGTTCCTTCCTCAGGGCCTTTGTACTGTGCCTGGAACACTCTTCTGTCAGGATCTGACATGGCTAATTCCCTCACCACCTTCAAGTATTTTTATTGGCCTCTCAGAGAGGTCTATTCTGACCACCCTATTACAAATTGTGGTTCCCCCTGCCAGGTCTGGTATGCCTTATCACCTCTCCCTGCATTATCTTTCCCATAGCACCTATCATCTTTGAATATTCTGTAAAACTGACTTATTTGTTATTTATTGCTTGTCTGTTCCCGCTGAAATACAAGCTACACAAGAGATTACATATAATTTATTCATTAATGTAGCTAGATCATCCAGAACAGTGCCTAACACATAGTAAGTATGCAATAAATATTTGTTGAATGAACGAGCCATTTCTATGTTTTTAGATGGTGATATCCTTGGCCATCCTAGTACAAGGGAGAGAATAGTAAGTTATATGGGATCTAAACTTAATAATTTTTGGACTGGCACAATTAAGTCATCTGTCTTAAAGATGACAACCACATAACCATCTAACTAAAGTTAGTAATCTTTAATAATATAATATATATATAACATAAATTATTATATATAATATAAATTAATCTTCATTTTTTAAAATTCTTGGCATTAAACTAACAAAATCCTTTTCCTAATCATCAGATGCTGGCTTCTCTATACCTTATTTATGGAAAGTAATTTTATGGAAAATAATTATTGGATAGCTGTTTAGGTCAGCCACTACACCCTCGCCTGGCTCCCTACCCGTTCCCCCAACATCGGCCCCTCTCACCTAGGAGACAGATTTTAGAATTATATTTGGGGTAATGAATGGTGGTATAGTACATTATTGTACACAGCCATTTCCTGATGAGATAAGAGTGGGTAATCTCCTTTATCATGATAATGCATAGTAATATGCATAGTAGCATTTTTTTTAATTTTTTTTTTAATGTTTATTTATTTTCAAGAGAGACAGAGACAGAGTGTGAACAGGGGAGGGGCAGAGGGAGGGAGACACAGACTCCGAAACAGGCTCCAGGCTCCGAGCCATCAGCCCAGAGCCCGACGCGGGGCTCGAACCCACAAACCGTGAGATCATGACCTGAGCCGAAGTCGGACACTTAACCGACTGAGCCACCCAGACACCCCTGCATAGTAGCATTATTTAGGGAAAATCACTTCGTTGATGCTGGACTCTGAAAATTAAATTGCAAAATAATTTTTTAAAGGCCCTCCAAGTCGTGAGAGTAAAAAGTAAACAGTTCTTACACATCAGGCTATTTGTCCTGGAAAAATAGCCACAGTTGCTATAAGCTGGTGACTCATGCATGCTTCGGTCCCTTAGCTACCAGCAGTATACTCGGCCTGATCTCCTACCTGTGGTTCTCATCCTTACCTCCCTTCCCTTTGCTCTTATGTCTCCAGTGCCGTCCCCCGCAGCTTGCCCCTGTGTCTCCCGAATTTTTCTCCATCTAATGGAAGCATGTCACTTGCTTTCAGCCACTCCCTCTCCTTCAGCTTTTCACGGTTTCTTATAAGTAGGCTTAAAGATACAGTGCTTTTGACATCCTATAGTGCCCAGATAGTTTTGTGTGCTCAGATACTTGATAGGTTCACGATGGTAACAAGACAAGACTCCATTGAGATCCTCACAAGTTTGAGTTCTGTCCAGTGCGAACAGTATGGAGCCTCCACCCTTACATGCTGGATGCAGAGATGGATGCGAGGGTATCCTAACCCTGAAGAGCTTCAAGTCTAGGGGCCTCCAGTTTTAAGATACATGTTTTGCTGATTGTGGAGCTAAAATGGAACAGGTTTGAGAATGAGTGGGGAAGGGGACGGCCCTAGAGATGATGGGGAGGAAGAAGCAGCAAGAACGTTCATAAAATATCGGCCAGCTTATATGCTGAAGGAGAGGTGATTTCCCAGGGCACTGAAGAACATAGCAGCAGAAAGTAATTCGTATCCATGGTAACATAGAGGTGGCGGAAATATCTGCGTTTCTGGGATGTGCATAGTCCCTTGTGCTTACGGATTTCTCAGAGGACAACTTTCTCTTTCGCGATACTCGTCCAGTCAGTAGTAAAGGGAGCGGAACGATTTTGCCAGAGTAAGAAAACATAATCTAAACGTATCCGCCACTAGGATGTTTTACTGTGTGTTTGTTTTGTGCCTGTGTGGGTTTCCTCCTTGCATTCAAGGTGGAGGGAGCCCTCGTGGGAGAAGCAAGTAGCAGAGGCAGAACAGGGACAAATTAGGCTTAACCTGATAGGGAGGGAACCAGCGGGCGCCAATGAACTTTCAGTGCTTGTAAAATACTCAGAATGCTAGGAAGGGAAGGTGGGCGTAGCACATCACAGGGCACGTGACACCAGGAGCCGCCCCTCCTATGGGGATTCATGTCACCCTGTGTCCTTTCCATTGTAGTGTTTGCAGTAGCGTGCTTATGCGTCCTCTTCTAAACTGTAAGGTCCTTGAGGATAGAGACTGACATCTCAAGGGGAGTGTCTAGCATCCTGGAAGTGCCTGGTCCATAGAAATGGCTGGGAGAGCTGTTGCAATGAACGC
The DNA here is from genome assembly GCF_046562875.1 of Panthera onca. Classification (NCBI taxonomy): domain Eukaryota; kingdom Metazoa; phylum Chordata; class Mammalia; order Carnivora; family Felidae; genus Panthera; species Panthera onca. Next base: position 71,651,837 of record NC_138349.1, read on the forward strand.
TGTGGCCACGACAGACACATCTGTCGGCCAAGTGATTGTAAAAGGGAAAACTGGGCTGCTGTCTTCTGCCACTTCCTCCCAAAAATTGTCCAAATCCTGGCTCAGCTCGACTTGCACTGCCGCCTCCATACGTACGGGTTTTAGGAAACTTTTTTTTAAAGTTATATTTGTTTATTCTTGGGAGAGAGCGAGAGAGAGAGAGAGAGAGAGAACAAGCAGGAAGAGAGAGAGAGAACAAGCAGGAGAGGGAGAGGGGCAGAGGGAGAGAGAATCCCAAGCAGGCTCCATGCTGTCAGTGCAGAACCTGACATGGGACTCAAACCCATGAATCGGGTGATCATGGCCTAAGCTGAAACCGAGAGGCAGTCACTTTTTTTTTTTTAATTTTTTTTTTTTAACGTTTTTATTTATTTTTGAGACAGAGAGAGACAGAGCATGAAGGGGGGAGGGGCAGAGAGAGAAGGAGACACAGAATCGGAAGCAGGCTCCAGGCTCTGAGCCATCAGCCCAGAGCCTGACGCGGGGCTCGAACTCACGGGCCACGAGATCCGTGAGATCGTGACCTGAGCTGAAGTCGGACGCTTAACCGACTGCGCCACCCAGGCGCCCCAAGAGGCAGTCACTTAACCCACTGAGCCACCCAGGTGCCCTTGAGGGAACTTGTAACGGACAGAGATAAGACCCTTGACCAGCCAGCGGTTCCATTTTACGATGGAGTAGCATCTCCCGGTGTTGCAGTGTTGTTTGTAGAGAGGAGGTGTTTTGCCCACAGGCAGCATAGGCAGGGTGTCTAGAAAACAGCTCTTCGTCATGAATATAGGATGTCTGATTCCGCGGCTTCTGTCTAGACACTGGCTTACTCTTTGCCCAGCTGAAAAACTGTGAAATCGTTAACATCCTATGCCTCGGTGTGATTAGGTGTATTTAAATGAGGTAATAGCACGTCTCTCTTCATTGGTTCACTTGATGACTTAAAAACATACGCGTTTCTTGTAAATGACACGAATGAAGTGGAGAAACTCTTTCAGTCGGAAGTGGTTTTTCTTTACCTTGGGAATGCGGGGTTGATATCTTTCAACGCCCTTCGTTTTTTTCCCCTAGCACTTTGATGTAATTAAAAGGCCATCCCAGTATGTTTGCATATCCATCACTTCCATTTTTATTTTATCTTTTCAGAATTTCAAAATGTTTTATGTTTGAATTGTAGCTATTAGAACAGTTGCCTTAACTCAACTCTGTAACTAAAACTCTTTGAAATGTCACATTTCTAATGAGCTTGTTCTCTTTTTTAAAATATTTTTTATTAAAAAAATTTTTTTTAATGTTTATTTATTTTTGAGAGAGAGAGCATACATGCGGAAGGTGCAGAGAGAGGGGGGACAGAAGATCCAAACGGGCTCTGCTGACGGCAGAGAGCCCCATGTAGGGCTCAAACTCACGGACCGTGAAATCATGACCTGACGCTTAACAGACTGAGCCACCCAAGCACCCCTCTGATGAACTCGTTCTTGTACACCTGTTTTATGTGTTCTGCCGGTGTTGCACTTTGATAACATTGTAATCACCTGTGTCCAAAAAAGTTAATGTAGTAGGAATTACTGAGAGCCCAGGTGTGTTGCTTCCGGTAACCTGGAACCAAGCTGCACCCCATTTGCTTATGTATAGCTCAGCATTTTCCAGCGTTTTCACCATTGTTCATCACAGAGAAAGAGCGTTTTCCTCCCATATTCTCAATGTTAATTGGAGGCGGGGGAAGAAAAGAGCTTCTCAGTATCTGCCACATTCTTTACTTGCTTTTAGCTCTCAGAATCTCCGCGTGCAGGCTTACTTCTCTGAACTCCTTTCTCCAAGTCATGTTTCAAGAACCGCAGAGTTGGTGGCCATCTAGCCAATAGGCAACAGTTTATCAATGGAAGTACATTATAAATGTATTTCTTTATTTTATAACAAGTCCTACAAAGTGAAAGCATTTTCTGGGATACTTTTCTGCCTAATCCAGTCTTTAAATCAAATATTTTTGGGGCGCCTGGGTGGCTCAGTTGGCTAAGTGTCCGATTTTAGCTCAGGTCATGATCTCGCTATTTCATGAAGTCGAGCCCCATGTCGGGCTTGGTGCTGACAGCTCAGAGCCTGGAACCTGCTTCATATTCTGTGTCTCCCTCTCTCTCTGCCCCTCACCTGCTCATTCGCTCGCGCGTTCTCTCTCTCTCTCTCAATCTCTCAGAAATAAATAAACATTAAGAAAATATTTTCTAAAAGAATCAAATATTTTTTTAGCTTCCTTACATATGAGATTAAAATATTAATATTTCTGGGGTGCCTGGGTGGCTCAGTTGGTTAGGCATCCGACTTCAGCTCAGGTCATGATCTCACAGTGAGTTCCAGCCCCACGTCGGGCTCTGTGCTGACAACTCAGAGCCTGGAGCCTGCTTTGGATTCTGTGTCTCCCTCTCTCTCTGCCCCTCCCCTGCTCATGCTCTGTCTCTCTCTGTCTCAAAAATAAATAAAAACATTAAGAAAATATTTTTAAAAAAAGATTAATATTTCTAGCCTAGAAGATTGCATTTAGTCATTTCTGAAACCAGAGCTTATGTGAACATTTTGTATCTGAAGAGAAGTTAATTTAAATAAATGCTGACATGTCCTTATTGCTATACAAGTCCAAAATAGACTCTACTAGTTCAGAATCCTTTAAGATTTCAGAATGTATGAGTTTGCTTGTTCTAATATTATCTTGCATTATTTCAGAAATCCTGCCAGAAACCTGTAGACAAATATATCGAGTATGATCCTGTTATCATCTTGATTAATGCTATTTTATGCAAAGCCCAGGCCTACAGACATATTCTTTTCAATACGAAAATAAACGTAAGTTGTGCTAATTTTTTTATTTTCTAATTTTACTTGATAATGCTCTTACATTTTTAAAGAATAATTTGAACGGAATTAAAGAACATTATTTTAAAAAGAAAGTCTATTAAGCATGGGTCTTTTATCTCAACAGTGTCTGGAAGTTTCTAGAAATAGCAGGCATTGATAAACAAGGCACACAATGTTTAGTGAATATTTAAGAATACACTCACTGGGAGGAAATTGAAAAACTATAATCTATATTGCCTTTTAGTGGATTTCCTTTTGAAACAGATACCAGTTATTTCTACCAGAATAAAATTAAATATATCCAGGTAAGGAGACAAATATAGCTAGAGGAAGTAAGCGACCATTAAAAGAGAAATATTTTAATACAATGTATTACATTTTATATCCTATTGAGGGAATTCCTTCCCCTCCCCCACGTTAAATAACCAGGGCAGAAACTAATTTGACAATAAATTTCATATATTGAAAAAAAATAAAAAATAAAAATAAAATAAATAAAAATAAATAACCAGGGCAGTTTTTAAATTGCTAGAGCATTGATTCCCAAACTTTGGTACACAATGGAATCACCTGGGAGAGAGAGGGTGGATAGCAGTTCATCCTTCCAAGCCGAGGCCTCGCCCAGAATCGGTTACATCAGAATCTTTGGGGATGAGTTCAGGCATCAGTATTTCTTAAAACCCCCAGGTAATTCTGAAGTGCAGCCAGGAGAACCACTGTGCCAACTAGAAGAACCTCAGAAGCCCACACTGATGCCTATCCTGGGACTGCATTGCATTTGCACACACTTTCTTTTCCCCACTTTATATTGATATAGAAAGTCCAATGGGTAATGGGTTTTATTTTATTTTTTAAAGTTTATTTATTTTGAGAGAGTGAGGGGCAGAGAGAGAGGGACAGAGAATCCCAAGCAGGCTCCACACTGTCAGCACAGAAACCTGAGGCATGGCTCAAACTCCCAAACCGTGAGATCATGACCTGAGCTGAAACCAAGAGTTGGACGCTTAACCGACTGAGCCACCCAGGCACCCCAGGAGAAACATGTTGTAAAAAGCCAATTCTTGTTACCTGATAATTTTTATTTTTGCCAAAATTTCAGACTCTTTAGAACTTGCAGCTTTAAAAATTTCTACCTTTTAATTACTGTTTTTTCCATATATTAATTGACACTCATCCAGCATAGGGCCATTTTTTAAAAATTTATGTTCAGAACAGATGTGGGCAAGGACAGGGAGAAAGAGGATCTCTTTTGTACTGCTGATGGGAATGCAAACTGGCGCAGCCATTCTGGAAAGCAGTATGGAGGTTCCTCGAAAAATTAAAAATATAAATACCCTATGACCCAGCAATTGCACGACTAGGTACTTACCCAAGGGATACAGGTGTGCTGTTTCAAAAGGTCACATGCACCCCAGTGTTTATAGAAGCACTATCAACAGTAGCCAAAGAATGGAAAGAGCCCAAATGTCCATCGATGCAGGAATGGATAAAGAAGATGTGGTATATATATACAATGGAGTATTACTCGGCATTCAAAAAGAATGAAATCTTGTTATTTGCAACTACGTGGATGGAACTGGAGGGTATGATGCTAAGCAAAATTAGTCAGAAAAAGACAAATATCATATGATTTCACTCACATGAGGAATTTAAGAGACAAAACAGGTGAACATAAGGAAAGGGAAGCAAAAGTAATATAAAAACAGGAAAGGGGATAAAACATAAAGACTCTTAAATACAGAGAACAAACAGAGGGTTGCTGGAGGGGTTCTGGGAGGGGGGATGGTCTAAATGGGTAAGGGGCAATAAGGAATCTACTCCTGAAATCAGTTGTTGCACTATATGGTAACTAACTTGGATGTAAATTAAACAATAAATTAAAAAATAAAATAAAATAAAAGTAAACATTTTTAAAAAACATAAAACTTTAAATAAACAAAATAAAAATAAAAATTTATGTTCAGACTAGTAGTTTCCTATGTGGTATGATGCAATCTTCAGGTTAAAATGTGTTCTCATTGCTGCTTCTGCCTATCCACGAGTCACATGAATTCTGTGCTTGCTTCTGTGTATAGGACAGATGCTGAAAATAGAGTGTGAAGGGTGAACTACTCTTTAGAGCGGTATTTCTTAGCGAAGGGCATACATCAGAATCCCGCCTTGCCCCCAGGACTGTTTCCAAATTGCATGTGTAGGATTTACTTCCCAAGATTCTGAGTCAGGACTGGGGCCTCGACATTTGCAATCTGAAAAGTCTCCCCTTGTGATTCTGATGGTCATTGCTGATGAGGAGCCATCAGGTTTACAGGCAACACAATTACACGCTTAACCGGGCAGTCCTGAATTTGAAAAGCTGTGGGATGGGAGGTTCTTCAAAACCGCAAGTACTTAGCTACGTCTGTGCCTACTCGGTATTACGTGTAATTAGGTGTTTCTCTACCCAGTAAATGGCATTGTCTTTTTGACTACCAGATGCACGGGAAACTCTGCATATTTTGTTTGCTTTGCGAAGCGTACCTAAGATGGTGGCAGCTTCAAGATTCAAACCAGAACACTGATCCCAACGACTTCATCAGATATGCCAAGGAGTGGGATTTCTATAGAATGTTCGCAATTGCTTCTCTAGGTACGAAGAAGCCACGCTTTCTGTTCTCAGCCAACAAGTCCCCACTATTCTGATCACAAGTGAAGTGGGTGGGCTTAATCATTGGTAAGAGGAGGGGGTTAACATAGGACTTGAGACTTAAACGTTCAGCTCTACTGCTAAGCTGCTAGATGAGTTTGTCTAAATTATGTGCTCGCTTGCTTTTTTATTTGTTACCACACGTCTGCTACGGAAATGGTTAGGTTTATCAGATTAGAGAGTTTCGTAAAATATGTCGAGGCATACCATCGTCGATAAAATTCTTAAATTTAATTTCTGATTGTCCAGTTGAAAGACTCCCCAGGGGCGCCTGGGTGGCTCAGTCGGTTGAGCGGCCGACTTCGGCTCAGGTCATGATCTCGCGGTCCTCGAGTTCGAGCCCCGCGTCGGGCTCTGTGCTGACAGCTCAGAGCCTGGACCCTGTTTCGGATTCTGTGTCTCCCTCTCTCTGACCCTCCCCCGTTCATGCTCTGTCTCTCTCTGTCTCAAAAATAAATACACGTTAAAAAAAAATTTAAAAAAAAAAAGAAAGACTCCCCAGGTCTCATCTTTATTAAAACAGACTGATAATTGCCAGACCTTATCCAATGTGTTGTGCTAATTGCATTGAACTCATGCAGTCTGTTTAATAGGGAAAACTTGTTCTTTCTCTGACTGCATTCAGGAAAAGTGACTCCTGTCCCACGTTCCTTAAGTTCAAGGAACTGCTTTTCTCCAGGATTCGAGTTTGTGACTGAGGTCAGAATTGTGTTGAATTAATTTCTGCCACTGTTTTCTTACTTACAGGCTTCCATGCTCTGCTTCTAAAACTCTTTGATTATAATGAAATATTGTTTTAGCAATATTGAGTCTCCGGTGCACTGCAGTGTCATATTCCTGGACTGTGTGTCCTCTTTTGTCCCATTTTCTTCTGTTTGTTCTCACTTCCTTGGTCCTCTCATCCGTTTCCGAGGTTTTAAAATTTACATTTTAAGAATTCGCAAACGTATATAATAATATTAAAAACATCCTTGAGAACGTTGCCTACGCCAGGAACTAGAACCTAATGTAATTTTAAGCTTTAAAGCAAAACCTCTTAAAATTTCTGAGGATAAGCTCCTGTGTGTCCATAATTTTTAATATAAAAAATAAACCAGGCTTATTTTCAAATAGTTCAGAATTGCTCTAGTACCTACTCTATAGTGGATATTTTGACACTCAGAAATTTTTTTCTACTGTTACTTTTTTAATCCACTATTAGGTTCTGACCCCCTAAAATAGGTTATTAAAAAATGCCCTACATAAATATAGCATTTTATAATTTAAACACTGCTTTTACGATTTTATCAACTTAATGTTCACAACCATCCTCTTTGGTAGATAGGTTAGGTTCTCCCGTGGAGACATAGAAGCAGGAAGGCAATGATTTCCCCAAAATCCCACCGCAGGTTAGGTCAGCACTGAGACAGGTGGCTCCCTGGGCTCCCCATCTGGTGTTTTCTCCGTGCAGCACTCTGTAGGCAGGGGAGGTCCTCCTGAACCCGGCTGATCCATGAAAGCCTCATAGTATCTGCCTTGTGAAAGACTGTGCAGAGCCCAAGGGCTGGTGCAAACACATAAATCTCTCAAGTTCTGAGTTAGATAGATGTGGAGGTTATCTGGTCCACCCTTCTCTCCAGTGCTAGAAATCCTTCCCTCAGCTCTGCAAAATGATCTAGCTTTGTTTGAGTACCTCCAGCCACAGGAAACAACCCACTATTAGATCGTTCTTGTTGTTAGGGAATTCTTTGTTGCTTTTATTACTTTCTTGGTCCAAATCTGAGGCTATAAGATCAGCCTATTTGAGCAGGTCTTTGCAGTTGACAAGCCCTTGGTGTCCCTGTCATGTAGGTCAACCGGCCAAAATTATTTTTTATTCTAATCACCTATGTTTGGAACCTCTTTAGTTTGACTCTGGTTATAAAACATTTTAGGAAGGATACAGTTGTCTCTCCTATAAGATGACACGTGTTCCAGAAAAACCAGATTCTGCAGAAACCTACATAACATAGCTTATGGGAAAAAATAGAATTAGGGACAGATCACTCAAAACGTATGCAGCTGGGTAATCAGAGGACTAAGAGTCTGAATAAAAATAATACCACAGTTAAAAGAAATGTTAAAATCCTAGTTAATGGGAATAGAACAGCCCGTGCTCTGTTCTGTGGACCCAGTGGAACTGTGGCTTCTCCTGTACTGGACTCTGTCTATGAATACTTTCTGGAAGGATAAGGAATTGCACTCAGAAAGCTTGTTAACATGAATTAAGGAAGTTTTAAATTTAGATAACAGTATTCAAAATCTTGTAGATACTAGGTACTCAATAAATCGTGGAAGAATGAGCAAAGAAAAACATCTTCATATGCAATTCTTAGGCTGGGCCCCATCTTTCGGACTTAAAAAAAAACCTCCGTATTCCTGTATTATTCTTTCTGTGGAGGCCTCGAACACTGAAAATACCTAAACAGAGTCTTACTTCCTAGAAAGAACTTCAGAGAGCTGATGATCACAATCCTAACGGACTGACTTTTGCTTCGGTGGGTGATGAAATACTCCACGAAAGAACTGTTGAACTATGTTTCTGAAATCATACCAGCAGGATTTGACACAAAAGGCAGGGGCTTATTTAAAAAAAAAAAAAAAAAAAAAAAAGAAGGAGGGAGGAAAAAGAAAATTTGATCTCGATAAAGCAATTCTAATGAAGTCAGCCAGTAAGTTGTATTTTGGAATTGTGGCTTATTTGGTTTTAGAGGGATATGGTTCAGATAGGGACATTCATGTGTTTGTCCTCCGTTCCCTCCTTAGAACAAGCTGCCTTTTTTACTGGCATCTTTACTTTCCTGTGGGTAGAACGACCGACGACAGCGAAAAAAAAGCCCGACTTCATTTTGCTGCTGAAAGCATTATTGTTGTCGAGCTACGGAAAACTCTTGCTGATTCCAGCCGTCATTTGGGAGCACGACTACACATCCCTGTGCCTCAGACTCATCAAAGTATTTGTCCTTACATCCAATTTTCAGGCAATCAGAGGTATGTTTATGTTTTATTCCTTCTCCTCCGCTTTCAGCCCACACACAAGCTTAAAGCCTTGCACCTCCGACACGCTCTTGCCAAACCTGTTAAACTCTGGAATTCTTCATAGAATAATAACAGGGCCTGGCACTCCTCTAATGCCTTATTCAGAGCGCATAGTCGGTATTTGTTCACGTTAACCACGTGGTATTTTTTAGTTCTCAAAATGCCTTCATGTGCAACATCTCAGTGCCGTGGGGTTAGTAGGGCAGCCGTCATTAACCTCCGCTTTGCGGATGACTTATCCAAATGTACGTGGCGGGGCAGTCGTCAAGCCAGGAAGCACAGCTCCTACCACGCCAAAGAAGGGATGAGCAGCCTTGGGGGTCTTCATTTTCCCCATCCATTGTGAGAACGAAGGGTTATTTTAAATGAGCCTGCTACCTGATACCTTTTATCGTAATGCTTACTGTTAAACGGAGAGTCTCCGGGTTGGTTTGTTTTTGTTTTGTTTTGTTTTGTTGATCTCTTTATAACCTTAAAATCTGTTCTTAATTTTCTCCCTCAGTATTCATGGAAATCTGTGTCTTGATTTCAGGAGGAGAAACTTCGTGGGTTTGTTATCGGCACATGCTTTGTTTCTCTCCAGAGGTCCGTAGATTTTAAAAAAGTGGGAGAGGATACCAGCACCAATTAATAAGAACAAATAGAGATTTTTCTCAAAAACAGCTTTACAAAAGAGTTCCATTCAGAATGCCACGTACTTTACATGCTGACATCACTTAAACTCTTAAGGACTTACTAGTTGTCTGTTCTTTTCCAGTGACCCTGAATATCAGCCGAAAGCTCTCCTTTCTGGCCATCGTGAGTGGCTTACTGGTGGAAAGCACCATGGTCTACTTCTTCCAGAGGATGGAATGGGACGTGGGAAGTGATTGCACCATCTATAAATCTCAAGACTTTTGAAGAGGGTACAAAAGCCTCTTAGCATTCACACACTCAGACGAGCGTCCTCCTCAAATGAGACCAATGCCATCGCAGAATCCATAGATGCCCTTACGTGACCCAGCCCCTGACTGCCTCTGGGTCACCTCGGCCGCCCCCCTCGAGGACTTCAGTGCACATCTCTCTGGGTCCTTCACTTTAGGTCAAGGACATCCACATCCGTGCTTTGCTGCTTCCTGGGGCCCTATTCCCCGCCTCTCTGACACCGGCACGCCATGTCGCTTGTAGCGGGACCTGACTCCGAAATCTGCCGCATTGGCCGCTGTCCCCCCCCCCACCCCGCCCCAGTCCCTCGTCCTCCCTTCCACGGTCCCTGCTGTGGGCTGCCTCTTCACCTTCCCTCGACCTCCACTTCTGACCGGCCTTGCTTCGCTTCTTACCCACCTGCAAATGTAGGCAGCTGCCGATTCATCCCCATTAGTCCCCGAACCCATCAGCCCCTTGCCTTTCTGCCGGCCGCGCCTCATTCGAGCCGTTGGGGTGAGTCCGCGGCCGTCTTCCCCACGAGGCCAGCGCTGCGCGTGCACAGAGCCTCAGCTGGACCTCCGTGATGCCCCTCTGCCTTCGTGGTCACCTCCAGTGAACCTCCCCCATGTTCCTCCCTCCCGCGTCTGCCCTCCCGTTGCTGAGAGTCAAGCTGGTTACGCTATCGCTAGAGCTTTGTTCCTTCTTCAGCTCAAAACTCGTTTGGTCGCCTGCCTTCTTCCCTCCTTCCCTCCCTCTGGTCCTGGACCCATGCTTGTCTTCCTCTCTGGGCTGTTTGCTCCCTGGAAGCGTCCTTCCCCCCCACCCCCCCCACCCCCCCCCCCCCCGTGCCAGGTCACAGTCAGGCTCCCGCCCACAGCCTGGCCCTCCCTGCAGCCTGTGCTGGCTGCGGGGGGCCTGGAGCAGACCCAGAGGCCGGTTTGGGGGTGGGGGTGCAGGCAGCGAGGGAAGCACAAAAGTGGCAGGAGAGCACCCCAGGTCCGAACCTTCTCCACTGCGGAAAGGCCATCCTCCCTCCTGTGACCTCAGTCTCCCCTCATGCTCAGCCAATGCTCTTCCTTTCCAGGTCTTCAGACACAGCTCTTTTCATTGTCCTCTCCCGTGCCCTGGCTCCTTCCCTTCTGCAAACTGTACACGCATAGCTCTCTGTTCTAGAACAACTGGTCAAGCCTGCTTCTTCACCACCTTTCCTCTTTGTAAGACATACTTTCTCCCATAGTCTCCTGACTCTGCCCTCCTAAAAATCAGAGGGAAGCCAGTTGCCAGGTCTTTGTCAGACTCCTCCCTTAGCTCTGCTCTAGAAGCTCACCCAGAGCCCCTCCTTCTGAGACCGGCCGCCCGTTCCGTCGGTCTTTTGTTCACCGGCTTCCCAGCCCCGGGACTCTGACCTCAGCTTCTCTCCTCTCTCTTGCCGTTCACGTTCAGCTCCCAGGACGTAGGCTTCCCAGACCCAGCACCTCCAGCTTGCCCCTCTGCCCGCTCTCTCTGCCCGTCCACTGCCTCCCAGGCAGTGCCAGCACGGCCCCGCCTTTACCTCTGAAGCTGAACTCCCATCTCACCGCCCTGTACCCACCCAAACAGAATCCTTGCCCGAAGCTTTTCTCTGGAAATGTCCCTTTTCACTCAGACTCCGGGTCAGCTCTTGTCTCCTGCCCCAAAGGTTACAACAGCCTCCTCCCAGGCCCTCCACCCAGACTGGCGCCACGCACCGTGGTGGCGTCCCTCCGTGTCTGTCATCGTCTCTTACTGCTGACCCTGGAGGTTCTTGTCTCTTCCTGAGGAACGACTTTGTGTGTTCTCTTAGCATAAGCGTGGTCCTCAATGTTCCGGTCCCAGTTCGTTCTCCGCAGACGTGTTCCTACCCCCATCTTCTATTACAGCCTCTGCACTTCCCCATATGTCTTCTGCTCTTCCCGGGGCCTGGAGTGGCCTCGTCTCTGCCCAACCAGATAGAGTCGGTCATCTTGGCTTCTCTGTGGAAGGAAGGCTTTCCAAAAACTCGAGTCTGTGGGCTCACTCCCGTTGACCCCCTCCCCCCCCAGGGCCCAGCCCAGCACCACAGCGGTCGTATCCAGGATTTCCGGAGACTGTTCTGGTCCTCCTTCCCCAGGTGCTTCCACTTGTCACGCGATCCACTGTAATTTCCAGTCAGGAAAACAAAGTCACCTGCCTCACAACCGTTTGAAAACCATTGTCCTCCTATTACGTTACCTCATGTTTTATAGTGTCCACATCTTCTATTCCGATTCCAAGCGTTTATGCCTGACTCCCCCAGCCTGGGTGAAAGGTTGGTTCTGGGAGAGACTGGGTGGTTTATACATGAGGAAACAGCATGTTTCCCGAAGTACAGGGCCTGCCCCAAGAAGAATTTGTGGAGTTGATTTTGAGCAGAATGTGTCACCCTACATACTTCTTTTACTGCCCCCAGTTGTGTTCTTTATTAATCTGTGGCGCAACCAACTGCCCTTGCAACAGAGAAGACATAAAATACAAACCAAGCTCCTCATTTCTGTTGAGCAAAATGACGCAAAGATTTGGATACACTTCCTGAAAAAGAAAGCTATGGTCATGGCATCGGAAACCCCCCAAACTACCACATAGCCCCCATAAGAAACAACCGAACCACATATAGGCACAGACCCGGGCAAGCTCAGAGCCCGGGGTGCTGCCTGGGGAATGAGGGAGAGGACAAGGGGAGAGTCCTACTTTAGACCACTTCGGGGAAGCTCTGGAAATGGAGGAGGAACGTGAATCCATGATCCACACATAATAAAAGATCTACGTTTCTTTCCTTTGACGTGTTTGTATCTTTTTAATTTAAATGGTAAGTTACTGGCTATAAATAATGTATTTAGTATTGTGTTCTTACAACAACAGAAATATTTTTCTCTTAATAAAGTCAAAATAAACAGCTTTTGTGAATTTTTCATGAATTCAGTATTTTCCCCTGTGACTAAGCTACTGTTTAAAAATGGCTGACCCAGGGGCGTCTGGGTGGCTCAGCAGGTTAAGCATCCGACTCTTTTTTTTTTTTTTTTTTTTTTTTTTTTTTCAACGTTTATTTTTTTATTTTTGGGACAGAGAGAGACAGAGCATGAACGGGGGAGGGACAGAGAGAGAGGGAGACACAGAATCGGAAACAGGCTCCAGGCTCCGAGCCATCAGCCCAGAGCCCGACGCGGGGCTCGAACTCACGGACCGTGAGATCGTGACCTGGCTGAAGTCGGACGCTTAACCGACTGCGCCACCCAGGCGCCCCAAGCATCCGACTCTTGATTTCAGCTCAGGTCATGATCTCACAGTTTGTGATTTTGAGCCCCGGGTCGGGATCCACTCTGACAGTGCGGGGCCGACTTGGGATTCTCTCTCTGTCTCCCCCTCCCCTTCTTTATCTCTCTCTCTCTCTCTCTCAAAATAAGAATAAACATTAAAAAAAAATTTTTTTTTAATGGCTGATCCAAAACTAAATAACTAACACCACTGAGCTCGACACTTTACAGGGGTGGATTCTATCTCCATAAAACTGATATTAGATAAAAGCAAGATAATCTTGCCTTTAGATAAGATCGCACGCCCCCCCCCCCCTTCTCTCTCCCTGTTTCGTTTACCCTTTTGTTCATCATTCACTTATTCATGTGACATATTATGGAGCTCCTACTATGTGCATCAGACGGTATAGATGCAGGGCTGAGTAGGCCTCTTAAAGTTTACAGAAGTAGTGATAGATTTGGAAACCTGAGAAGGTATTTGCAGTGGAGCATGGGTAAGTGCTGTAAAGGGGATCTAGGGAAATGCAGAGTAGGAACACCTGTTCCGGCCTTAGAAGTCGAGAAGGTCCTCTGAGAGGAGGGGGAAAGGAAAGGAACTTTCCAGTGTCCCTGGAGGGAAAATAACCATGCATGCCAAGCCCTGGAGGGCAGAGAATGTGACATGTGCAGGGAACCGAAGAGCCCACACAACTGGGTGGAGCGTGGCTGCTGGGGGTTTTAAAAATGAGCCTAGGAAGCTACGTAAGGTCAGATAACAGAGGGCCTCGGAAATTGTCATTTATCCTGAGGATGATGAAACCAACACAGAATGCTAAAAAGAAGAGGCCAAGGTAAAAAGTAAAACCAACTGGAATGACCTCGCATAATAGCCATGGGATGGAGCCTGTAGAAAAAAAATGACAATGTAATATGCTGGTCACAGCTTTTCGAATCTTTGACCTGTCAGCTCGTCAGTGAAGACGAACACATCACTGATCTTTTAATCCACACTCAATACATCCCCAACCTTTCTTGAGCACCATAAAGGTATTTATTTTTATGGAAACAACTATTAGAAGCCCTTTCCCTGAGGGGCGCCTGGGTGACTCAGTCGATTGCGCATCTGACTTTTCATTTCGGCTCAGGTCGCAATCTCACGGTTCCTGGGTTCGAGCCCCGCATTGGGGTTTTGTGCTGACAGTGCGGACCTCTACCCCGCTTGCTCTCTCTCTCAAAATAAATAAATAAACTTAAAAAAATATATATATATATATATATTTTTTTTTTTTTTTTTTTTTTTTTAAACCCTTTCCTTGGTGTTGGTGAGCCGGTCAGCTAAAGGCTGTGCAAGGTATGGTAGAAGACTACAGAGGAGACCCATCTGATCCAAATCTGCACTCGGAGTCCATCCAGCATATTGGTTATTACATCCTCCTTGGGCCGAGCCCAGAAAGGGTAAGACTCCAGGAACACCGCAGAGAGGCCACCCACAGGTGCCCGGCAGGTGCACTTGAACTAGTGATGAGTTCTCCCCCACCCCCACGGAGTTCATCTTTCTCGCCTGTCAGCAGCCCTACGTATTTTTCAACATGTTTTAATGAAAAAGAGTTCAACGATACAAAAAAGTTACAAGGATTCTGCGGCGAAAACCCATATGTCCACCACCTACATTTTACAGTTGTGACATTTTTCCCTGACTTCTTTTCAGGTTTGTTTATATGATGAGTCCTGAGATGGCAGAATCGCTCAGTTACACTGGGAAGTTACAAGGTAGCGGTGGTACTTGGAGCTTTAGAAAGGCGCCTGTGATTTCCAAGACACCCCTTCCCTGCAAGATCGAGATGTGGTCTCACAACGACAGCAAAACATATTTATATGCAAATCCACTGGAAGCTATAAAAATCAAATCCCTTTCAGATAGCCCCACTTTCATTGAAAAGTATATGTATTCAAGCCACCAAAGAAAACCTGCCCCCTACTCACAGTCTGATGGGTTATGGTCACACGGTAGCTACTCTGACAGACCCCGGCGCTGGCCCTGGAGTGTTTCACGTCACCCAGAACCAGAGGAAAGCGCCCAATTTATGAGAGCACAATATAGACTAATCAGGCACATGGAAAATAGACAGTGGTCTTGTCAAAAGACTTCTAGCGGGGCGCCGGGTGGCTCAGTCGGTTGGGCGGCCGACTTTGGCTCAGGTCATGATCTCGCGGTCTGTGAGTTCGAGCCTCGCGTCGGACTCTATGCTGACAGCTCAGAGCCTGGAGCCTGTTTTGGATTCTGTGTCTCCCTGTCTCTGACCCTCCCCCACTCATGCTCTGTCTCTCTCTCTCTCTATCTCAAAAATAAATAAACATTAAAAAAAATAAAAAAAAAAAAAAAGACTTCTAGCAAAGTGAATGAAGCCCTTTGAACTAAGTTGGGACAAAAGCACTGTATACAAGAGTCACAGAAGGCATTTTTTTAGATATTTGTAAGACAAAGAGGCATCGATCAGAAAAGTTAGATATTTTTAAAAATGTTTTCTAATGTTTATTTTTTGATGGGGGGAGAGGCAGAGAGAGAGAGGGAGACACAGAATCTGAAGCAGGCCCCAGGCACTGAGCTGTCAGCACAGAGCCTGACACAGGACTCGAACCCATGAACCGCGAGATCGTGACCTGTCCCAAGTCAGACGCCTGAGCCACCCAGGCGCCCCTACAGGTATTTTTTTGAATCACAGTCTTCTATGAAGAAACTGAAGCTTAGATTGGTAAAGGGATTTGCTCAAGGTCACAAGCAGATAACTGACAGAGTTGGGACTAAACCCTTGGCCTCTGCTAGCATAACTAGGGCCCTGGGGCTGTGCTGGTCTGCACCCCTGTCTGATGGTGCATCCATCAGAGCCCAACACAGGGCTCCATCTCACAAACTGTGAGATCATGACCTGAGCCGAAATGAAGAGTCAGACGCTTAACTGACCGAGCCACCGAGGAGCCCCTAGGACTGGATTCAGATATTAGTCTCCAAGGGAAGACACTGTAGACAGAGAGGAGCATTTTACCATAGACTTTTCTCCGTGGGACAGCTGTGAGCCTTAAAACTTGGATTGTCTCTTTCTGGTATGTAACACATCTAGCCATAACCTTTCCTTATAACATTGGGCACACGTTCTGAAGGGAAATGTTATGAACCCAAGACTAAATTTAAAATGCTCTCTGGCTCCCGAAGAGTCAACAGAGGAAAAGCACTACAAAAGCAAAAACCCCAGGACCCCAAACAGGATCCTATTTATTTATTCCGACTTGACAAATATTTATATACGCTCTGAGCTGAGCACTGTATATATTTACCTGGAGCCAGGCACTATTTTAGGGGCTTTATAATTAATAAGTCCTTTTATCCTTATATTAACCCTAGAAGACGTCTGTGGACTAAAATGACTCCAAGAGCCCATCAGGAAACGTATCTGAATGCATTGGAGGAGTTAGCACGTCGTGTTCAGCCAGCAGATTGAGTGATGATGTCCCCGGGTGACACACATAAATAGAAAAGGCAGGGAAGAACCGAACAGTACCCCGAAATGTGTGTTAGTTTTCTGTGGTCACGGCAACAAATTACCACAAGCTTGGGGGCTTAAGACAACATATTTAGGGGCGCCTGGGTGGCTCAGTCGGTTAAAGCCCGACTTCAGCTCAGGTCATGATCTCACAGTTCGTTAGTTCGAACCCCGCGTCGGGCTCTGTGCTGACAGTTCAGCGCCTGGAGCCTGCTCCGGATTCTGTGCCTCCCTCTCTCTCTCTGCCCCACGCCCCCGCCCCCATTGCATTCTCCCTGTCTCTCTCAAAAGTAAACGTTAAAAAAATATTTTTTTTTTTTTTAAAGACGACATATTTATCCGCTCACAAATCTAGAGGCAGAAAGAACAAAGTCCGGCCTCAGGTTCACAGGTGTTGGTAGGGCCCTGCTCCCCCTAGAGGCTACAGGGGGGAATGCACCCTTGCCTCCCCCAGCTCTGGGTGGCTGCTGCGGTTCCAAGGCTGTGGCCAAGTCTCTCCCATGTCCCTTCCAGCCCCACATCGCCTGCTCCTCCCTTGTGTCAAGTCTCCCTCTGCCTTTCTCTTACAAGGCCACTTGTGATGGCATTTAGGACCCACCCGGATAATCCAGGATACTCCGGTGACCTCAAGATCCTTAATCACGTCTTTTATAAAGGCCTTTTCCAAACACAGTAACATTCACAAGTTCCAGAGATTCTGTCTTTAGGCCAGATGTTTTCGGGGGGACAATTTTCAGCCTGCCACAAAACTGCCTGGCTAATAGCAGCCCCCTCCCCCTAGCATCCCCATGTCGCCCCCACACACATACAAATACCCTCGCCCTCCCACGCTTGAATAGGATTCTCCCGTGAAGCCTAACCCTTTATCTGTAACTTCATCAAAGGGAAAGCAGACGTCAGGGCCCTACAAGGAACTCTCTGACAGTCACCTTACTGCACAGCTTCCTGTTTTGGGAGCTGTTGCAGCAGAAGCTCCGAGACTAGATGTGGGTCACGGGGGAGATCCCTACAGCGGTTGGGAGTGGATCCGGGTGACTCTCGCGATTCCCTTGCAAACATTTAAAGAATGCTCTTCTGACTCGTCCCCACATTTTCCAGAAGTCGACTCGCTTAGACACACTCGGCAGGGAAACACCAAAGTAAACACTTGCCTGAGAGCTGAGCATTTTCACGCCGTATCTGCCCCGTTTGTGCTCTGCTAGCAAATAGGACAACTTGCATTCCTCACAGGTGAGTCTTGTGCTGATTTTACAGCTGGCTTCCTCTTCTCTGTCCTGCCCTTGTATTCCCCTTGTGCTGATTTCTTTTTCTTTTTTTAACGTTTATTTATTTTTGAGAAACAGAGAGAGACAGAGCATGAACAGGGGAGGGGCAGAGAGAGAGATGCACAGAAACAGGAGCAGGCTCCAGGCTCTGAACTGTCAGCACAGAGCCCGATGCGGGGCTAGAACTCATGAACTGAGATCGTGCCCTGAGCCGAAGTCGGACGCTTAACCCACTGAGCCACCCAGGCGCCCGACTTTTTTTTTTTTTTTTTTATGCTTATTCATTTTGAGAAAGAGAGAGAGAGAGACAATGAATCCCAAGTAGGCTCTGAGCTGTTAGGCAGGGCTCAATTTCACAAACCATGAGATCGTGACCTGAGCCAAAACCAAGAGTCGCACACTTAACGGACTGAGCCACCGAGGTGCCCCAGCTTTGTGCCGATTTCTAAACCCACTTTAAAAAAAAAAAAAAATGGCATTTTGGGAGCGCCTGGGTGGCTCAGTTGGTTAAACATCCGGCTTCGGCTCAGGTCGTGATCTCACGGTTCGTGAGTTCGAATCCCCGTGTCAGACTCTGTGCTGACAGCTCAGAGCCTGGAGCCTGCTTCGGATTCAGTCTCCCTCTCTCTCTGCCCCTCCCCCACTCCCACTCTGTCTCTCCAAAATGAATAAACGTTAAAAAAAATTGTTTTAATGGCATTTTATTGTATTGTGTGAATTTTTATAAAGACCCAAGGTGGTATATACATCGTATCAATCCATTTAAGACAAAGAAGTGTATGACCTAGCACATATGGGTCCCAGTTTGTCTCCTGCCCTATGGGGTGTGTTTCCATCCTTTCTTCTACGGTAGGGCAAGGTAAACTCAACTTCCAGGTCTTATGCCAGGCTCCTTCCAGCTTGAGGTCCTGGCACAGTGAAAATGCATTGGTAGGAGTGGCTGGGCCTCTGTAGGTTTATTCCTCAGGGAGGCAGTCATCAGGGTGTGTCGGATAGAAGCTTGTTGAAAGGAATCAGTCACACACGGTGACGGTGGCGTATGACCACAGGGGGACAGAGCTGAACCTGTCTTCCCTGGCATTTCTGCCGGCAGGGCAAGTAGGGATCAGCCACAGAGAGGACCCGTGCCCCGGAGGGCGTGTTGCTGGCCTTGACATGCTGGGCACACACTCCAAGTGGAGTCTGGTGACTGAGCGCCGTCCTCAATCCCCAAATTCATCTCCATCTAGATCCCTGGGTTCTCTGCGGAGGGACACACGGGAGAAATGGGCGGGCACGGTCACCAGCTTGCCCTTCAACCTCAAATCCGGGCTGTTTTCCCACCCTTGTGCTAGACTTAGGGGTTTCAAAGGTGCTTTCTTCTTGTTTCTAACACAATATTTTTTAGAGGCCATCTTTTTTTTTTTTTTTTTTTTAGCCCAAGCAGGCTCTGCGCTCGTCATCAGTGCAGAGCCCAGCACGGGGCTCGAACTCACGAACTGTGAGATCGTGACCTGAGCTGAAATCAAGAGTCAGATGCTTAACTGACTGAGCCACCCAGGTGCCCGTAGAGGCCATCGTAATGGTCTCCTCTTTCACCCTTTCTCCCAGAGCCCCACCCTGGCGTCGCATCATCCTGAGGACAGGAGAAAGAAGGGGAATGAAGGGGAAGGTGCTCTCTTCCCTAAGTCCTGGGACAGAGCCCGACTAAGTCCTTACTTCCCTTCTCCTAGGCTGCTCCCTCTGAAGGAAACCGGGGCGTGCTCTCGGCCACGAGGTGACTGTGGCTTTGACCACGTCTATTTCTAACACAAGTGCTCCTCCCACCAAAACCCGCCTTCCCAATAACAACGGTCTCTGTGTTCCTGTGGGACTTTCATTGGAGCTTCTCCATCTTGGAGACCGAACAAGAAGCAGGGACGGGGGGGGGGGGGGGGGGGGGGGGGGGGGGGGGAGGTGGTCTCCGGGCTTGTCCCTGAGGTTGACATGTGCCTCTGTGCTCTCTCCTCTCTCTGGCATCGGCTCCCTAGGGCCATAACTCCTCCTTACTGACTTGCTTCATGCTTTTCGTTTTGCTAACATCGCCCCGTTAGTGTATCTAATAAAGGTTTTGCTCAACCTTCTGTAGGTACTCGGTTTGTACACATTCTTCAGGGAGTCAGAAGCAGACAGGGATCTGGGTATCTAGGGACCTGTCCTCAGTTGACCGGAAGCCAGAGAAATGAGGTGGAAACGTAATGCATTCTCACAGTTGGCTAGAACAAAGGCACCAGGTCCTCTTCCAGAGCCTGTCCTCCCTGGGTGGTCGCGAGGCCCACCGGCTCCCGTCGCATTTTCACCCATGGAACTGTGACCCAGGTGTCAGCTGTCCCTCACGTGGAGCCTGCAGGTGTCATCTTTGCGACAGAAGCCCTACCACCTCCGTGTAGAATCAGCTCAGATGCATCTCTCCAAACTCAAAGTACAATCTGCCCCGAAGACAAGTAGACCAGACATGTTTGGGCTTTTACAATCAGTCAGTTTTCTTTGGACAGAAGGATGAAATCAAATGGATACCTGGCCTGACGTTGGTTGCTAAAGAGCCTTTCCGTCACCCGTGCGCTTGGCCATACCTATGTCTATAATCACGGGCTCTGAAAGAAATGAGGCGTGTGCACGGAGAAGTCAGAGCAAGATCCAGGAGAGAGCACTGCACGGTAAATCGTGAAATAACGCGCTGTGATTTAAGATCGAGGGGCTACAGCACGTTATTCCAACACCTGCTTGGGTCTTAAGCGTAAATGGAGCCCAAACCTCATTTGAGAACTCCAGTTCCCTTAGCCATGACCTTCTGGGCCTCAGGGGCCCCTCGTACTTCCCTGAACGTAGTATTTACCCGCACACGTTAGGTGTTTGTAGAAGGGGGATCTGCCAGAGACCCTCCAGGTTCTGCATTGTGCTCTCAGTGCCTGCCTCAGCGCGACCCAAAATAGGACTAAGTACATGTCAGCCGAATGAATGACATCAACCTAGGTTACAGAAAAACGAAAGCAAGGAATCAGGCTGGTTAATTGACTCTGAGAGCCACTTAGGGACATGAGAGGAACTGCATCATTTGTGAATGGCAAGGCTTAAATTATCAACAACTCTGGGTTCACTGCACATGTGCCCTAGAAAGCGAAAGGTGCCTTTCTCTATCTGCTCTGTACGTTGCCTTACAGATTACAGCTTCTTCAGCAAAAATTGGACTGTTTTACTGCCTACCAGGCCCTCCATTGGCCACTCTGTTGGAGTAGCAAAATAGCCCCACTCCAAACATAGAGGTGATGACTCATGCCAGGGAGCAATAAAGGGCAGTGGCTGAATTTAATTACTTATTTATTTTGAGAGTAAGAGAGAGAGTGCACGCAAGAGTGTGCAAGTGGGGGAGGAGCAGAGAGGAGAGAGGGAGAGAGAGAGAGAGAGAGAGAGAGAGAGAGAGAGAGAATCCCAAGCAGGCTCCGTGCTGTCAGCACAGAGCCCAATGCGGGTCTCGATCCCACGAACCGAGAGATCATGACCTGAGCCGAAATCAAGAGTTTGACACTTAACCTACTGAGCCACCCAGGAGCCTCCCCCCCACCCCAGCAGAATTTATTTTCTAATCATTTGCAGGACCTTTGTAAGGTGAGGTATTAGAAAACATTTTATTGTTTGGGAAATTTTAATATTCCTTGCCAAGATATATTTACACTATATTTGGAGTAAGAGAAAGTTTGGGGCAATTTATATAGATTTCGAATGGACTACTAAGGCCTGCAGTGGTTTATGTATATTTGCCACGTCACCATCGGGGTGAGGAACGTGTCAGCCCTTCCCCACAGTAAGGGAGAGGCCCCTTGCTTACCTGGATTCACTCCACTTCTAGCTTTGGTAGCCTATCCCCCCAATACTGACATGAGGGTCCCCAAACTCAAAGGCACTGTGAATCTGTGGTTGCAGTTCCAGAAGAGTCCAGAGGCAGCAGACCCAGGGAAGCTGTGCATTCTCGATTTTTTTTTTTTAACATTTATTTATTTTTGAAAGAGAGAGAGAGAGAGAGCAGGGGAGGGGCAGAGAAAGAGGGAGACACAGAATCCGAACCAGGCTCCGGGCTCTAAGCTGTCAGCACAGAGCCTGATGCAGGACTCAAACCCACGAACCGTGAGAACATGACCTGAGCTCAAGTCGGATGCTTAACCGACTGAGCCACCCAGGCACCCAGAAGCTGTGCATTCTAAACTGGGGGGCTCCCCCTCGCCTGAGCTTCACTCCCTGCAAGCTTCACTCCCTGGCTGCGGGTGCCCATCCTGAGAGGACAGAGTCTCCTGGCCATTGTCCGGGGCTCCAAGAAGATGCTGCTTCCCGGGCCAGTGTGAACACTAGATGGCAACTGGATCTGCGTTAGAATCACCTGGGGGACTTCTAGAAGTGTGCAGAGACCCAGGCCTCACTCCTGACTAATTAAATCAGAATGGAGATGGGGGTTCTTGAGCCAGACTCAATATTCTTCCGAAAGCCCCCCACGTGATCTTAACGTGGTCAGGGTTGAGAACAGCTGACCTGAGGTTCGACAACTTGTTAAGTAGGGGCCCCACCTCAAAGATTCCGGGAGATGACCAGACTGCACCAGTCCTGCCACTTTTAATTCTCTTGTCCCCCCCTGAACGATTGAGCCACATATGGAGGCAGTTTGCCGTCTCTCATTTAACTACTACTTTCAACACAGGAGATCGGCAGGAATGCTCTTCCTTCTCTGTATGCCTCACCCCAGTTCCCAACACACGGTCCGATCCCGTACATAGCAGGCTGTCAACTGTTGGTTCCTGGGGATTAGTTTTCCCTCCTCTCTCTAACCCGAAAGAGACGCTAGTAAGCAATTATCACGTCAAAAGAAAGAAGAGGGCAGGGGATCTGAAGTGGTCAGAGACAGAGCAGCGCTGAGACCCAACTGCGTGGTCCAAGAATAAATCAACAGAGGAATGAAGCGTCTTTCAAATTCTCAACGGCAAGAAAAGATACTGTAATTCTCTTTCAGTAGTTGACTGGATTCAATGCATTCAAGTTCTGGAAACGGACGATTCGGCGTTCAGACCAAAAGAACACACAACCCCAGTCAGAGAGTCTAGCATTTTATCCTCGTTTTTAACCTACAAAGTGTAAAGTGTTCGTGAAGGATTTTAATAAATATATTAAGGCTTAAGGTGATCGTTGTTTTTGAGTGGAAGAGGCAGGATCGCTAATATACTAGCTCACGTTCAGAATCTTTCAGAACAAAAACGTTTGCCACCACCTTTCAGTGAATGACACAAAACATGAGCTTGCCCCAGCTTCCCACGTTCACGCATCTCCGTATTAGCTCCCTCCCTCCTCCATAGAATAGACAAAGAACGATAGGAGTTGTTTCGACAGGTGAAGAGAATGCAGTCAATGGGTAGGACCTGAAATGTTTACTTTTTTGGTAAAAAGCTTCCACTGAGTCACCTGGGCAGCTAGCAGTGCGGCTTACAGAGAAATAAAGCCCAACCCAGGGCCTTAAACGCTTACAAGACAGAAACGAGAAAGGCTGCCGAATGCACAGAGGCAGGGGAGCGGCGAAATGCTAGTTTCCCTGCGTTGCAAACTGGACGCAGTTCCTACAACACAGAGGGTGCAAATCGTCCACCACCCCGTAAGGAAGTAACGAACCAGTAAAAGTCGCCTTGCGCAAAACGCCCCGAAAGGTGTCCCCCGGGGGAAAGGATGGAGGAAGAACCTTCCTCGGCAGGCGCGCCTGAGTACCACAGAGCCGAGGATGTGGCTGGGCACCTCTGGATCGCCCAGGCACAAACTCCGGCCACCAGAACACCCCGCCACGTGTGACCTCCGGATTAAATTGACAGCACCGGCCGCTGGCGCCCGACGACCGCCCACGATGGAGGAGAGGAGCTTTCTTCAAGAGGAGAGGCAAATGCTGGTGGTCCAGTAGCAGAAGTGGCCTCTCGGCGGAGAGCCCTTTCTAGATGGATTCGAGAATCCAGTCGCTGCTGGAGAGCGGGGAGACGGGCAGCGGCAGGTCCCGTGGAGGGCCCCGCTCCCTCCCATCGTGGAGGGTGTTCTGCTCCTGGAAATAGTCCTCCTCCTCCTCGAAGAAGCCGTTCTCCAGGCCGTAGGTGCAGTCCGGGCTGGAGGCTGCCTGACACGCTCCCTTATATTCCTGAATGGACTCGTACAGGCTGTAGAGTTGGCAGAGCAAGGACATGTCCAGCTGGCGGAGGCCAACCTTGAGGGGAGCGGGGGGAGAGGGGTAGGGAAAAACAAGAAGTCAGCACTGGAGTTTAATTTTAGTCGAACGCTCAGCCAGCAATCTGCTCGTGCCAGCACATTCTTTCCGTACCGTGGACGACGCAGGGCATCACTCGGATGCTTTGGATTTTCCAATTTGGAGAAAACCTTAATTGTGGGATGCCCACACCTCAGACGTTACTCAGTGTGTCAGGGCAGGATCGCACCGTCGGGGCGGCGGGCCCCAGCCTGTGGAATTCACCCTGGCACCCGGGCGTGCCCCGGGAAGGAACAGTGCTACGCATTCTGGTGGCCCCAACTGGTTACCCTTTGGATGCCAAGATACAAGCGTGTCCTTTCCTCATGATCAGACTCAAGAGGGGACCCGCGTGTGCCCTCCCTGATACCAAAATCATTCTCAACTCTCTGGGACAAGAGTCCCCTTGCCAGTGACAGCGGTTCGCCCATCAGTGTCACACACTGCGCCCTGGAGCACCCACCCTCTGACCGGCTCAGCCTCCGGGCCCCCAAGAGAAGTGTTCCGACTCCCTCTCTTCGGACAAGGTCAGTCTTACCCAAAGATGGTTGTGGGATCACTCCCCAGAGCAGGCGACTGAGTAAGTCTAGTGAGACCTGGGGGCCTCCACGGATTCTCCTGGGAAACACTTTCACCACTGGTGGCTTATCAAGGAACAGTTGAAAGTCACCTATTTGTTCACCTTCAAGTTCCCTTCTTCCCACGGCCTTGTCCCAAGGGAAAGAGCACAAGTCAGCCCGGGAAATGGAGTGTTTCCATCAGTCCCAAAGACAGAAGGGTTAATCCAGTTGGAAATGCAGCCCAGCCCAGTGCATCCGACGCCACTGCATGAGAATCACCTGCGGTGATTGTTAACCGTGCGGCCTCGGGTCCAGCGGGTGTGGGGCCGCTGGTGACAGAGCTGCTGAGCTGTAGACCTCCCTGCGAGTCGTAAGGGGAGACACTCTACATAGATGCTAGGAGACCTGCCTCCTGCTTCTTGGCCCTTTTGCAAGCCATGCATCAGCTCTAAGCCTTGGCTGATGACAAGAGGGAATAATCATTTCTCTTACGGGGCTACCGGGAGGGCTCCAATGAGCTACCCATCCATTTTAATAAACAGTCATCAAATGTCTCCTGTGCAGCAAGGGCTAAAGCACCGAAGAGGCATGGGAATGTGCACACAGAAAACCGAGAAAGACAAGATCTACAGCCTAATTATCCAGCGACGAGACCCGCCATATAAGACGGTCTGACTTTCACACAAGGGAAGCTGGGGTCCAGAAAGCAGCATTCATCTCATGACTAAGACTGGGTGTTAAGTCCCAGATTTTTCTTCACGCCCTTCAACCACGCTAAACTGCCGAGGAAACACTGGCTATCTCCCTGCTCTAGCTGAGTAGACCACAGAAATGGGACCAAGGCACCTTGACTTAGCATATTTTGCCAAGACGTTCAGGGAAGACTTCAGGAGAGAGGGTCTGAGAGGGCAGAGTTGGCTGGATGGCATCCACTGTCAGAAGTCCACCCTGACTAGGTAAGTCGTGGGTAAGCCAAAAGACGCCCAGGCCACAGGGCCACATCCTAGAGTCGGACACCAACACTCTTGTTCCTGATTAGCTTGTGCACATGTCGTCATGAGGAAAAGCGGGCTCCCGACCTTTGTGTTTGGAAAATTACCCAGACGATCTTGATGTCCAGTTCTGGCGCCGAAGCCAGTGTTCTTGACACAAGTATCTGTCTTCCCTGGGCCCCTTGTATTTATTCTCCTGTGAGCACTGACTTTCAGGCCAGCCAGGCAGAAGAGCACGGAACACAGCGCGGGTTCTGGAGCCTGCCTGCTTGGGTTCAAATGCTGGCTCTGCCACTCCCTGGCTGTGAGACCAGGGACATCCTGTTCAACTTCTGGAAAGGGTGACAGCTGCTACTGTTGTTACTATGTTCATGATTCTTTCCACTCTGCCAGCCTGCAGAATGGCATCTTGGAAAGGAACGGCAGGAACAGGATGTACCAGGCAGCCCGTGTGGAGCCATATTCCTCCTGCCCCAACTCAATCCCGCAGACAGAGCAGCAACCACCTGACCATCTTTGGTAGAAGATGGTCACCTGCCAGGGTGGAAATTAACCAGCAAACCTGCTTCTTGAGGACCAGGGTGCTCACTGCAGACTCTCGAACAGGAAAGGACCTCAAATGTCTTACTTCAAACCCTCCAAAGGAGGACCTTCCAGGCCAGTTCATTCATTTTCCAACAGCCATAATTCTTCAGCATGCCAAGTCAAAATCTCCCAGCCCTTAGGTTCTAGGTCCCCTGATGCTAGGTGTGGCCATTATGCAACGCACACAAATCTCATTTCTCTTAACCACCTTTTATATACTTGAAGGTAATTTTCGGTCTGCCACCTCTAACCCCTGAAAAAAACGATTTGTTTTCTCCAGCCAGTAGCTTCGGGTCTTTCAACTATTTGCAATGATGTCCTGGTCCGTTAACCAACTAGTCCCTTCCCCAGGGACTTGCTCCTTTTTTCCCAGGGCTCCTCCTTAGTGTCCGGGTCTGAATACAGTAACCAAACTACAAGACTCTGACTTGGCAAGTTCACACATACCTACTGTCCGTGCTAGGATTTAATACAAGGAATGGAAACTCTAATAAAGAAAGCCACACCCTCTTAGAGTCTTAGTAGTATTTGCTTAAAAAGTCATAAACTAGGGGCGACTGGGTGGCTCAGTCAGTTGGGCATCTGACTTCAGCTCAGGTCACGATCTCATGGTTTGTGGGTTCAAGCCCGTCGGGCTCTGTGCCGACAGCTTGCAGCCTGGAGCCTGCAGCCTGCTTTGGATTCGGTCTCTCTCTTTCTCTCTGCCCCTCCCCCGCTCACACTCTGTCTCTCTCAAAAATAAACCAACATTTTTTTTTAAATTTTTTTTAACGTTTATTTTTTATTTTTGAGACAGAGAGAGACAGAGCATGAATGGGGGAGGGGCAGAGAGAGAGGGAGACACAGAATCGGAAGCAGGCTCCAGGCTCTGAGCCATCAGCCCAGAGCCCAACGCGGGGCTCGAACTCACGGACCGTGAGATCGTGACCTGAGCTGAAGTCGGACGCTTAACCGACTGAGCCACCCAAGGCGCCCCTAAACCAACATTTTTTAAAAAGTCATAAACTAATACAACCCTGGATGTTAACTAGCCTGGAATTATTAAAAAAAAAAAAAAAAAAAAAAAAAGTCATAGAGAAGATTCATCTGGAATCCTGAAGCGATTTCTACCGAGTCACTCTAATACCAGTAGGGCTGGGCAATCCCAAAACTGTTTCCCACCCTGGAAATGAATGAGGAAAAACCAGAAGGAGCAGTACTGGACCAGGCCTGGCCTTCATCTTCTGGGCAGGGTGGGCGTGGGCCCAGGGGGGCGCAGGGGAACACGGGGCTCTACAGCCCCAACAACCGCTAACCGGGTTTCTGAGGCTCTAACTTCCTCTGACTCCACACAACTCAAAGACCTGTGGTCCCAGGCTTTTCTCTTCAGGTGCCCTGTCCAAGGTCTTCCAGGCCCCGAGTCAGGATCATGTCCCGGACCTTTCTGGGCGGCAGCAGCTGGAATGACGCACCAAGTTGCCCTGTCATCGGGTGGAACGCTGGCCTAGAAACGGAGGTCGGACCCGCCTAGGAATACAGCTCCGTCCTGCACACACCTATTACCCTGCTGAACAGACGCCAAGTGCTTAGACTAAGTTAACAGGGATTTAAGCACACACACGTGCACGCACATGCCTACACACACCCCGGTTTCTCAGTGCCTTCTGCAGGCACTAGACCAAACTCCTCTGACTTACCAGCCATCCTCCAAATGAACTCGGCGGGCAGGAGGGAAGTAGCTACATGAGCAAGTCAGTTTCCCCGCCGGGCGCCTCTCCCTCGGCGGTGGCTGATTCAACACTTGAACTTACATTTTCTAGAGGCAAACTGAAAATCCCTAGGCAGCGTTCTATAATCTGGTCTGAATCTGCGCTCTACCTGCACCTCATGCAACGGTTGGCCGGAGGTCCCGTCTTCCCCAGACTGTCCCGGACCTGTCCCCACTGTGTTAAAGCCTCTTTGCTTGCCCGGCCCAACGCCAGCTTCTCCTCCGCTCTTTGGACCTTGGCTAAGGCACCGGTGCTCCCCAGTTCCCCCCACCTTCTCTGCCTGCCTTGTGCTGCCAGTAAGCACATGGGTCTGCTTTCTTCTAATGTAGGACAAGCCCACATGCAGTGACCCCAGCTACTGTCTGCATCAGGGAGAGAGACTCAGGACAGCTCCAGAAATCAAACTCACTCTCAACCTTGAAGGCCGGGGGGAAGGGATGGGTGTCTGAAAATATGGAAGGGGAGAGAGGGACCATGCAAGAGAACTCAACTGCAGAGTGGTTTCAGAACGTGATTAAATCACCCACGAACAGGAACCTGTCCTCCCAGAAAAAAGGACTGGGGTGGGGCCAAGCCCTCAGCAAGCCCACTAACCCCCCCACCACTGTCCCCATACTACAAGCAGGGGAAGCCTGTCACCTTAGTGATCTGTTCCCACATGTCCCTGAAGGCCAGCTGATCTAATTCATGGCTGGATTCAGAAAGTACAGCTCTTTTGTGAAAGCAGATTGCAAAACTTCAGATAATTGAAGAAAACTACAGAATATTCTAAGGCCGTGTAATTTGTAGCCCTTATTCTGGACCTTCAAGACAATTAAGAACAATCAGCTAGCTTCCATTGCTTTAAACTGCTAATGCCATTCCTTCCTCTCTCTGTCTGGGCTTCCTGCTTAACTTCCTGGTCATGTTCTTCTCTTTTCCCCTGCACAGAGCTCCCCACCACCCCCCACCCCTGCTGCAACGCACAGGTGCCTCAGCAACCCACATCTCCAACAATGGGGCCCAACAATCCTGAATCACCCTCGAAATGGGTCTCAAAGACGCCCAACAGACTGGCCACATGAATACACGTCACATCGGACAGGGTACTGGTTCCCAGCCGGGTTTCAGGGTGCTAAGTTTCTACCTTTGGAAGATGCCATGGGTCAGAGTGTTGTTCCCAACTTTCACACAATTCCAGCAGGTACGTGACCATTCGGATACAAGGCTCGGAAGATGAAAGGAACTTTTTAAAAGGAAGCTTTTGATGACTGAAAACAAAGCATCACAAAAAACTTCAGGGTATTTTTTTTTAGAAATAAGTGGTAGTTAAGAAAAATAGTTTTAAGAAACTACAAGCTGGGGTGACTCACCAGTACATAAACAAAAGCAACTTCTTCCCAAATCCAGCAATAAGTAGGAAACACAACAGAGACAAAAAGAATCGGTTTTGTTTGTGTTTGCTCCATAGCCGCAGCCGGCTCTGTGCGTGGGGCTGGGGAGAAGCAGGTCAACGTGGGGGGATGGGTTAGTTCAGTAAATCATACTGGGACTGGCTCTGAGATGACCCCCCCACTGCCACACCAGACCATTATCTCCCCACCGCATTCCTCAACCTAAGATGGGCAGGGTTGCACAGATTCCAAGCGAAACTAAAGAATCATGAGCTATAACATAGGCGGGGAGGGGGGTGGTGTGAAATACGGGGACAGATGCAAAAAAAGGTTTGTTGGATGAAAATTCACATCGAAACATAAGGAGGTAAGGACTTGGTTTTGAAAAGTAGGGTAAAGTCATACAATAAAAACTAGGCAGTCATTTCAAAGGGTGACAGCTGGGTACAACAGTGACCCACAACAGTGACCCACGTGTGCTGCTGAGCACAAAAGCTCAGGTTACCAAACAGTACACGGTAGGAATTCACTTTATATGCATAAG
Source organism: Panthera onca (assembly GCF_046562875.1). NCBI lineage: Eukaryota > Metazoa > Chordata > Mammalia > Carnivora > Felidae > Panthera > Panthera onca. The sequence continues at coordinate 71,681,512 of NC_138349.1, forward strand.
CACACATGTGCAAGCTTCTGACCGGAAGAAAAAGGTCTGTTAGCAGAACTTACCTCTAGAAAGTGGGACTGGGAATTTATAGCCTTCTGCACTGCTTAATTTTTTTCTCAACGAGCACGATGCTCTCAATTTTAAAACCTAGGAATAACGGGCGCCTGGGCGGTTCAGGTAAGCGTCCGGCTTTGGCTCATGCTCTCATGGTTCGTGGGTTCGAGCCCAGTGTCGGGTAGGTGCTGACAACTCAGAGCCCGGAGCCTGCTACGATTCTCTGTCTCCCTTTCTCCCTGTCCCTCCCCCGCTTGCAGGTGCTCTCACACTCTCTCAATTTATAAACGTTAAAAAAAAAAAACTAGTAACAATAAAAAAGCATATCATGTAGGCAACACCACACAGGGCTGCATGCCTGTGAAACCTGCGCGGCGGTCTGACTGGTAACGGCAACAAAAGCCTTAAAATAGCACACAACTTTTAACCAGCTAACTGTTCCCTTCTAGGGATTGACCGGAGAGAAGAAAATCTCTGTGGTGCACAAATACATAATCTCCTCCTTGTTCTGTGTGGTAGGTGCCGATTCTGTTATGATGAGGAAATTGGGGCCCGGAAAGATGAAGGCTCTTGATGGAGGGCATACGGTAGGAGGGCAGGGAGCAGCACCCATGTTTAGGACTCCAAGGTCAGCGCTTTGACCACCAGCCTGTACTGCCCGCACAGCTGACCCGGGCAAAGAGGTGTCGCCGTGTCAGCTGGGATAGCAGCTTGCTAGCTGCTAACATCACAGGTGACTTGTATTTGGCTTTTCTGAACTTTCTGGATTTTCTACTATGAATATGTATTAACTCACAATGAGACCATTTTCAAAGTTACCTTTCAAAAACGGAATGAATGACTAAGCACACACGGATGGCTTGTGAACGAATTTATTTTACAGAAGACCTGGGAAATGCCCCCAAGTCTGATCCAGGTGTCCAGCGGGTATCTGCGAGGCTGGAATGCAATAAAGCAGTGACCTGATGGATCGTAACCTGATTTTTGAAAAAAGGACGCGGTGACCGAAGGACGCTGACCTGCATACTCTTTTGCAAAGGAAAACCCAAGAGAAAGACTTCTTTGGTGTTGATCCAGTAGGAGAAGGGGCTATTAACTTGGCAGCTCAGGCTGGACTGAGATCCCCCTGAAGGACTTTTTTTGTTTTATTTTTTATATTTGAGAGACAGAGAGCAAGTAGGGGAGGGGCACAGAGACAGAATAGGAAGCAGGCTCCAGGCTCCGAGCTGTCGGCACACAAGCCCGACGCAGGGCTCGAACCCACGAACTGTGAGATCATGACCTGAGCCAAAGTCGGACGCTGAACCGACTGAGCCACCCAGGCGCCCGGCCCCTGAAGGACTTCTAAACTCCCCGGTGGCCCGTAATTCTGTGCCCACTAAGCAAGCTTCCAGTCCATCATGTGGCCCCTACGTGGCACTGTCCTCTCCTGGGTGGAAAAGCATTTGGGTTACTTGGTCTCCTTCGTCTCCTGTGCGGGCCCTAGGCTCACCGGGCTGAGAACTACACTCTGAAGAGTCAGGGTGATTCAGAGACAGAAAACAGACCAGGCTGCGTGGCTGCACCCCCAGATTAAGCCACACCCACAGTTCCTGCAGCTTTACACTCGCCCATACGCCCTCTCTACCATGTAAGGTGGTTTCAGTGTGTTTACTGCTCACAGCTAAAGGCGTCCACACTGACGGAGCCCATTCTGCAACCTCTTCCAGGCCACACTGGCTTCCCTCGAACCTAAACTAATATTGGTACCAATGAAGTGATGGCTTTGCACATTCTTTTACTTTTTCCCCATTATAAAAATAAAACGTTCTAGTCATATTAAAACGTCAATGGTTCATAATTATGTGAACCATAATTCCCTCCTCCCATGTTCTAAAGCAGCTGTCTCCAAATGTTTTGGTCTTGGGACCTCTAACTATTGAGGGCCCCTAAGAGCTGTCATTTATGTGTATTATACCTGTCAACATTTACCTTATTAGGAATTGAGACTGAGTTTTCATATTGATCCATTTAAACATAAATAATATACCCATTACATGTTAACATAACTTTTTTTTAATGTTTATTTATTTTTGACAGAGAGAGAGAGAGACAGAGCACGAGTGGGGGAGGGACAGAGTGGGAGAGAGAATCCGAAGCAGGCTCCAGGCTTTGAGCTGTCAGCACAGAGCCAGATGCGGGGCTCGAACCCACGGACCGCGAGGGCATGACCTGAGCCAAAGTCGGACGCTCAACCGACTGAGCCCCCCAGGCGCCCCAACATAACGTTTTTATGAACGCCACCACTTTGTACATCTTTTTAATGCCTGGCTTATCTCCTGCATTTGATCCTTTGTGACACGTTGCTTTGGTTGAAGTAAATGAAGAAAATCTGGCCTCACACAGATATGTATGTAATAGCCTTTTAGAAAACAGTGGGTTTTCTTCTTGGACACTACCCTTCAGTTGGCTGCAGTGTGGAATTTGAAACTATGCCAATGGACTTTTTATACTGTTACATTAAAATCCATCAGGGGCGCCTGGGTGGCTCAGTCGGTTAAGCATCCGACTTTGGCTCAGGTCATGATCTCACGGGGTTTGTGGGTTCGAGCCCCGCGTTGGGCTCTGTGCTGACCGCTCAGAGCCTGGAGCCTTCTTCAGAATCTGTGTCTCCCTCTCTCTCTGCCCCGCCCCTGCTCATGCTCTGTCTCTCTCTGTCTCAAAAATAAATAAACATTAAAAAAATCTTTTAAAATCTATCAGTCTTGCACTTTGAATGGATCTTTTAACCAGGTGTGATTTTGTAACAGCAAGCATTAGTGCTATGAAAACTGTGAAAAATTGACTCACTGAATTATGCAGACCTTCCAAATGTTGATACATTTCCCTCGGTAATTTTTTTTTTTTTTTTTTTTTTTTTTTTTTTTTTTTTTTTAAGTAGGCTCCACACCCAGCCCGGGCCTTAAACTCATGACCCTGAGACCAAGACCTCTGCTGGGATAGAGTCAATACTTAACCAACTAAGCCACCCAAGTGCCCCCTCCTTAGGTAATATTTTAAAACAACTCATTTATCAATATGACAACCACATAATTATGGACACTGAAAAGGATCTAGGGACCCCTAAACGTCCCCCAGCCCACACTTTAAGAGCAGTTTTAGGGGGCGCCTGGGTGGCTCATTCAGTTAAGCATCTGACTTCAGCTCAGGTCATGATCTCACAGTTCGTGAGTTCAAGCCCCGCATCGGGCTCTGTGCTGATGGCTCAGAGCCTGGAGCCTGCTTCCAATTCTGTGTCTCCCTCTCTCTCCCTGCTCCTCCTCTGCTCGTGCTCTGTCTCTATGTCTCTCAAAAATAAATAAAATGTTAAAAAATTAAAAAAAAAAAAGAACTGTTTTAAAGATACCCACTTTTAGCAGTTTAGTATGTATCCCTCGAGACACCATGTTTATGCAAGCTGTTTAGCTAGATACCACATATACACACGTCTGTGCAACTTACTTTTTCGTACTGTGAACATCTAGGTTCATATAGTTATCACACGCTTTTCAGTGAGTTTCGATCACTATTCTATATCACTGCAAGACACATCTGAGTACAAGTATCATTACCCACTGTGTGACTATTACTGTAAGAAAAATTTATAAAAATGAAATTGCAGAAGGGGTTGAGAAAGGAAAAGGATGCTTTCCTTCCAATCCCTCCCCAGTCCTGGGCCTGCAAACAGGAGACCATTCCTCAAGGGTTTGTATCCAAAGCCTAAAAAAAGGCCACTGCCCAAGATAATGAGTGAAACATGGACACAACTGATGTTGAAATCAGGTGGGACTGGAGGAAAAAACATGACCCAAGGGCCCCTGACAACACGCTGGAACTCAACATGCATCTGAAGGTTGGTTTGTGTTGTCATTTTCTTGAATGATATCCAATTAACTGGAACTCCCCCTCTGCAAGAGTAGATGCAGTTCGGGGAGCAAATCTGAAGCTAAAATCAAACCCAAGTTCTTGGACAATATATAGAAAGCCTCATGTCAGTAGCCAGAGTTTTTCAGACAACTGACATAAAAAGCAAAAGAGATTCGGTTTTTATGGTGTTTATATCCCCAAATCCTCACCATTACTATGATCATTTTTTTTCAATCTCTGCTATTTTTTTTTTTTTTTTTTGAGACAGAGAAAGAGCACAAGCAGGTTAGAGGGGCAGAGGGAGACAGAGAATCTTAAGCAGGCTCCACTCCCAGCGCATAACCTAACATGGTAACATGGGGCTCGATCCCATGACCTTGGGATCATGACCTGAAACAAAATCAAGAGTTGGACGCTCAACCAACCGAGCCACCCAGGTGTCCCTCTGCTGGTCTTTTAGATAAAACATGACACCTTATTGTTTTACTTTGCCTATCTGTGGTTATGAGAGTTATTAAACACCTTGCCATTTCTCTTTAACTGCAATGACCTTGGCTATTTTATCTGTAATTCTAAGTGCAGTCAACAACCTAAGAACATACCAAACATCCTCTTTCAAACGTATTTCGGTAATCCTCAGTCCAGCCTCTCTAGGCTGCGACAGGCCTGGGGTCCCCCAGAGGCTGCCTCTCTCCTGGAGAGCACTGGTCAGAGGACAGAGGCTCTCCCTCCCCACCCCTCCTTCTCAGGTCAAGGGCAGTGCTTCCTGCCAGAATCCTTGCAGACGAGACTGTATAAAATCAGGCCAGTGCATGGCTCTTAGAGCCAATCAGGGAAGTGAGCTGAAAGCACTCAAAAACAGAAAAGGCCACATGCCTGAATGAATTTCAGTAGAACCATAAGGAGGCCTAAGGGTTTTTCTGTCTCCAAAGTTCCTGGAGGAGGACGTACATCTCTGGGTTAAGGGTCTATGAGGGAACGAGCAACAGGAAAGAAAAGAACAACCTCTATGAGCCCTGCCTACTAATCACCTGGAAACATCTGGAGCCCGTGGGCAATGAATGAGATGAATAGAAGGTCGGGGCTCTGGAGAAAGACACTGGGTAATTGGGGGGCAAATATCTGACCCAGCCAGTCTCACGGCTGGTTTCCTGTTCGTGCAGTCTGTGGTCCGCCTGTAGGGTTTCATACACGGGATCGTGAAAAATGTAGCTTTTCAAGCCGAGGTCTGAAGTCTCCATGGAGTTCAGGTGGGCATTCCAGGAGCAAGGCCGCAAAGCCTCCAAATGCTGCTTGGTGGGCGGGAAGTGCATGCACAAGGGCCAATGTCCTCTCTTTGAGCCCTCCCTGAACTCGCTCCCTGAACCTCCTTGGCCGTGCAGCCTCCAAGATCTACAGACACGCTGGCCCAGAGCGACACAGAAATGCTCCAGCACTTGCTGGCTCGAGGCCCTCTGCATGTGACCAGGTGCCCAAAGTGCCTACAACCGGGGCACTTTCGCATTCCCAGAATGCCCTTAACCGGAAGTGGGGGAAAAGCAGAAGGGCTGTGCTTCCGGCAAGATATCCATTTCTGATCTCTACAGGTTGGGGGGGGGGGGGGGGGGCGGAGCGGGTAATACATAAAAGTTAAAGTGGTATGAAAAAAATATCTTTCAATCTCTATACTGTCACATCTTGGGACCAGAAGTGTAACCTCACTTAGAGATAACCTCAAAAGTGAATGAAACCAGACCAGTGAGCCCACAGCCCGCCCCTGCTGCACCTGCCCCCACCCCACAAACTATGATACATATACACCTTTCTAGTTGTGCTTTTATTCGGTGGATCCTGGGGTGGGGACAAGTACTATACAGAGTAATTACAGCCTAAACAGCCTAATTTAAAAAAAAAAAATTTTTTTATGTTTATTCATTTTTTGAGAGAGAGAGCACGTGCGTGGCAGGGTTGGGGTGGGGAGAGGCAGAGAGCGAGAGGCAGACACAGAATCGGAAGCAGGCTCCAGGCTCCGCGAGCTGTCAGCACAGAGCCCGACGCGGCGCTCGACCTCCCAACTGCGAGATCATGACCTGAGCTGAAGTCCAACGGTTAGCCGACTGAGCTACCCAGGCGCCCCTAGACAGGTTAATTTTTGGCGAACACGGTCCAAGAACAACAACCTTGTGCTGCTCTTCCTTTTCTTTGTAGAATTTACAGACACCACGTGGTGTCCTCAGGGACACCATGCACATGGCAACAGGTAGGTCCTGTACTTGTGCCTACACTATTTTATTTTTTTTTTTTTTTAATTTTTTTTTTAACGTTTTTATTTATTTTTGAGACAGAGAGAGACAGAGCATGAATGGGGGAGGGGCAGAGAGAGAGGGAGACACAGAATCGGAAGCAGGCTCCAGGCTCTGAGCCATCAGCCCAGAGCCCGACGCGGGGCTCGAACTCACGGACTGCGAGATCGTGACCTGAGCTGAAGTCGGACGCTTAACCGACTGAGCCACCCAGGCGCCCCACCTACACTATTTTATGACAGAGTAAACTTCTGCAGGCACCATCAAGACCCACATAGGCAGCAGGGGGAAAGAATTATATTGTTATAGCCAAAAGGAGCCTATATGGCATTTAATTCTCATTTTCCCCATAAGGGACCTCTAGCTGAAAATAGCAAAGTGCTTGCTTCAATTATACCACATAATCTAACAACAGAATTGGGGCTCTTGATGCCTGGTTCAGGAGCTTCCCAAATCTTTCTTTTAATATATTTTTTTAAGTTTATTTATTTTGAGAGAGTGAGAGAGCACGGGAGCAGGGGAGGGGCAGAGAGAGAGAGAGGCAGAGAGAAAGAGAGAGAATCCCAAGCAGGCTCCACGCTGTCAGCACGGAGCCTGACTCAGGGCTCGATCCCACCAACCGTGAGATCATGACCTGAGCCGAAATCACGGGTAGGATGTAACTGACTGCACCACCCAGGTGCCCCAGGAGCTACCCAATTCTTAAACAGCTTGTTCAAAATGCAGATTCTGTCTTCTCCTAGTCTGATACTGCTGGTATAGGAAGAGGCCCGGGAATTAGCATTTTAGCAAGCAGCCCGGAGGATTCTGGGGCTGGTGATCCATTTTTCGGGGAACACAATACACAAAGACGGTATTAAAGGCCACCAGACATTCCGCTCTCCTATGATCAACATCATGAATCAAGAATGCTGTACCGGAGGCTAATGCTGTTATTCCAGATGGCATTTCACAGGCCTGACTTTGGGACTGGACCTTTACCATAAACCCTTTTAAAGACTAAAATCCCCTAACACACCGGCTTCACGTGCAGGATAAGAGCTGAAATCCACGGGAATGCGGGCTATTCAAGCTAACGCACGTCTCCTGGAATACAGTTCACTGAACAAACTCATTGGACATGCACTTGTTCTCTCAACTAAAACGCAGGGAAGAGAAGCATTGCTGGTCTCAGAAATCTAGCTTTATTGAATCAGATTAAATTCTTCGCCTAAACCACCGCAGCCCAGGCACTCAAAGGTTCTGTGTGGATGACTTCCCACTCACGCCCGGGTTGGTGACCAAAATAGCTATTTGACAGTTTTAAGTGGGGGGGAGGGAAACATGAAAAAAAAAAGAGGTTCCAAGTGTCAAAGCTGCTAGAACCTGCCCCTGATGGTGTAAGAGGTGGACCCCAAGAATCCCTACGATGGCAGCCCCTCAAAGATGTCCTGCCCCCCATATCTGAGAATCTGCTGTCCACGCTTTCGTGTGACTCTCTGGGGTGTTCAAACTTGATGAGCTAATGTCACGGAGCCGCTGGATGGGTGGTCTGTGTACAAACATCAAGGAAAGTGTGTGTCGGGGGTCCCGGCTGACACTGAGAGTCAAGGGTGTCCTGCAGCCACACGCAAGGATTTGAAAAGCCAACCCAGATCCAGTGAGCAAATATGGCTTTATCCGCTTAGCAGGTAAGAGTCTATTAAACTGGGGGGGCCCTTCAGGGCAAAGTATTTTTAGGTAGAAAGAGGTCTGGGATACATAGTTTGTCCAGCAGCCCCCTGCTCTATTTCTGCTAACTGGCCTTTCTTTGCGGGGGGATCTCCAGCACCCCCACCCCACCCCTACCCCATCCACATGGTCACACTATCTTAGTAAAACGCGATCCTGTCCTCAGTCACTACTAGCTGGCCCACGCTGGCCAGACCACCCAAGCTGGGCCCGCTGGCGTCCTTCCACACAGTATTTACCAACTGGAACTAAGAAGCATGGCCGAAACTGAGTGTGGACCCTGTTAACAGCCACGGTCCAAAACGTGGGAAAAAAATAAAATGATGCGGGGGGGAGGGGGGAGGGGAGGAGAATACGGTGGGCTTCCCGGATGCCCCATCGGCCCTGGTTCCAGTCTGTCTCTGTATATATCCAGCCCTTCGAGAGTTTTCTTCAGCAAGAGCTGGTTCAGACGGAGTTACTATCACTCACACGGAGAGCCCAGGCATGAAAACTGAGAGGTGATCACGCTACAGCACTCCTATGGGCGTAAAGATGACCACATCTCCCAGATGGTATAACGCTCCTGAAATGGCTAGAGAGTTTCCTTGGATCTCCATAGCATTTTACACCTAACACGCACCCAACGAACATCTGTTGAATGTGATTCTAAAAGATCCTCTGATGTTTAAAAAAAACAAAAACAAAAAACCAACAAACTCAGCTTCGGGTCTTAAAGGACTTTTTTCCGGTCTATAGAGCAGGTAAGCCATAGAGCGCAGTATTATCTGTGTGACCCTCCCCCCACCGGCCCCAGGGCAGGGAGGGGACCACAGCAGCAGGACAAAGCTTCACCGAGGAGGGTTCCTAGAACAGGAAGTGCTAACTCAGGGGGTACAGCGGGCACCATGCGGGGCAGGGAACCACCAAGTCCACACAGCTCCCCTGCCCTCAGAGCCCAGACTGCCCTGGACCCATCCCCCCCACCCCTCACTGTCTTATCACCAGGTCCAAGCCTCTTTTCCAGCCTCCAGCTCCTCATTTTTAAATGTGTAACATACTCCTCCACTGATGTAATGACAAACCACCTTTCCCTCTAAAGGAGCCACCCCTCCTGACTCCCCCGTTGCTGCAATGAACCCCACCTTCCCAATGATGGATTAGCAAGGTTATTGCTCTCCTGCACAATGGCAGACTCTGCAGTTACTGAAGACATTGTAACATGTGTTGACTAGGAAAACCTTTGCAAGATGTGCTCCTGAAAATGCAACTAAGAATGTATAATGCGATCCGTGTGTATTTGTGTCGGTGGGAGTGCCTGTGCATGCGAGCAGTACAATGCAAGGGTTAAAACAAAGCTTTGGGACACATCTGGTTGAATCTGTGATCTTAGGGGAATTAAATTCTGAGTGATTTTTTAAAATATATGGAAATAGGGTGGACCTTAGAGAGGATTATGCGAAGTGAAGTAAGTCAGACACAGAACGACAAATACCATATGATTGCACTTACATGTGGAATCTAAAAGGCAAAACATGCACAAACTAACCAAAAGCAGAAACAGACCCAAGAATACAGAGAACAGACCAATGGTTGCCAGAGGAGACAGAGTGGGGGGGATGGGCAAAATGGGTGAAGGTCCAGGAGGTACAGGTTTCCAGTTCTGGAATGAGTTGAGTCACAGGGATGAAAGGCACAGCATAGAGAATATAGTCAGTGGCATCGTAATAGCGCTGTGTCGTGACAGATAGTAGCCACGCTTGTAGTGAGCATCCCAGAACACAGAGACTTGAGTCACTGTGTGGTACACCTGAAACTAATGTTAACATTGTGTGTTAAGCATACAGGAAGGGAGGGAGGGAGGGAGGAAGGAAAGAGGGAGGGAGGAAGGAAGGAAAGAGGGAGGAAGGGAGGAAGGAAGGAAGGAAGGAAGGAAGGAAGGAAGAAGGAAAGAGGAAGGAAGGAAGGAAGGAAGGAAGGAAGGAAGGAAGGAAGGAGGAAGGAAGGAAGGAAGGAAGGAAGAAAGAAGGAAGGAGGAAGGAAGGAAGGAAGGAAGGAAGGAAGGAGGAAGGAAGTTAGGAAGGAAGGAGGAAGGAAAGAAGGAAGGAAGGAGGGAGGGAGGAAGGAAAGGAAGGAAGGAAGAAGAGGAAGGAAGGAGGAAGGAAGTTAGGAAGGAAGGAGGAAGGAAAGAAGGAAGGAAGGAGGGAGGGAGAAAGGGAGGAAGGAAGGAAGGAAGGAAGGAAGAAGGAAAGAAGGAAGGAAGGAGGGAGGGAAGAAGGAAGGAAAGAGGGAGGAAGGAAGGAAGGAAAGAAGGAAGGAGGGAGGGAGGGAGGGAGGAAGGAGGGAGGGAGGGAGGAAGGAGGGAGGAAGGAGGGAGGGAGGGAGGAAGGAAAGAGGGAAGGAAGGAAGGAAGGAAGGAAGGAAGGAAGGAAGGAGGAAGGAAGTTAGGAAGGAAGGAGGAAGGAAGGAGGAAGGAAAGAAGGAAGGAAGGAGGGAGGAAGGAAAGGAAGGAAGGAAGAAGAGGAAGGAAGGAGGAAGGAAGTTAGGAAGGAAGGAGGAAGGAAAGAAGGAATGAAGGAGGGAGGGAGGGAGGAAGGAAGGAAAGAAGGAAGGAAGGAAGGAGGAAGGAAAGAAGGAAGGAGGGAGGGAGGGAGGAAGGAAGGAAGGAGGGAGGGAGGGAGGAAGGAAGGAAGGAAGGAGGGAGGGAGGAAGGAAGGAAAGAGGGAGGAAGGAAGGAAGGAAGGAGGAAGGAAAGAAGGAAGGAGGGAGGGAGGGAGGAAGAAAGGAAGGAGGAAGGAAAGAAGGAAGGAGGGAGGGAGGGAGGGAGGGAGGAAAGAGGGAGGAAGGAAGGAAGGAAGGAAAGAAGGAAGGAAGGAGGGAGGGAGGAAGGAAGGAAGGAAGGAAGGAAGGAAGAAGGAAAGAAGGAAGGAAGGAGGGAGGAAGGAAGGGAGGAGGGAGGGAGGGAGGGAGGGAGGAAGGAAGGAGGAAGGAAAAATAAAGAGAAGAAAAGAAAGGGAGAGAGAAAAAAGAGGGAGGTAAGAAGGAAGGAAGAAAGAATTTGAGTATCCATCTCATGGAGAAGTTCCGATGTACAGAAAGCATTTACATTGTGCCTACACAGGAAATATCCCAAACTATTAACAGTGATTATCTCCGGGTGCTAGGTCTATGAGGAACTTTTCATTGTTTTGCTTAGCTGCACTTTCCATAAAAAAGCTTAACGTCTCCTCCCAGACTCTAATAGTTAACTGGCAACTCCTGCATTTTCTGCTTCAGAGAAGTGTCTCCCATTTGCTTCTTGTTTCCCGGTCACTGGCCTCCACCCCGCTGGAGGCTCTCACCTTCTCCAAGCACACCTCTAGCACCCCCCACTTCCTGCTTCCTCTGCACCCTGCTATCAAGTTAATTCCTCAAAGTCCGATTCTGTGCCAGTCTTCCACTTCAACCCTTCCCACGCTACTTGAGGCTCTCTGGAACCCACCTTCCCAGTGCCCGCTCCCTCTTTAAGGTACAATCTGCGCTATTCCCTTGTTGATTATCAGAGAGGCCTTGCGACACCACCACTGCTGGCTTGCATAGGACTTTCAAAAAAAAAAAAAAAAAAAAAGGATTAATCACATGAATCTGTGACTGCACAGGACTTTTTCAAAAAGGGATTAATCACATTCTGCCAGGACTTCTAGTACATCCCTCAACACAGATTTGACCTCGGGGCCTTCCAATGAAATAGATCAACACAAATTATTCCAGATAATTCAGGAATGAACTCCGTTTAAGTTACTACTTGGACCCCACTGCCCCAGGCTAGTCAATCTCTTAAAGCCCAAACACCCAGAGGGGCGCCTGGGTGGCTCAGCTGGTTAAGCTTCGGCCTTCAGCTCAGGTCATGATCTCACAGCTCGTGGGTTCGAGCCCCGCGACGGGCTCTGTGCTGACAGCTGGGAGCCTGAAGCCTGCTTCGGATTCTGTGTCTCCCTTTCACTCTGCCCCTTCCCCCGCTCACACTGTCTCTCTCTCTCTCTCTCTCTCTCAAAAATAAATAAACATTAACAAAAAAAACAAAAACAAAAAAAGCCCAAACACCTAGAGTACTTTTAAAGACCTTGGGGCATTCTGTGAAAGAACTTGTCAAGGCCTGTAGCCATATCTTATCTTTATCTCAGCTAAATATCTGACGGACCAAAGATAGCAGTTTATTTTTCCTTGTATTTCAAATACTTAGAGCTCTGGTCCAAGGCATAATTATAAGGTTGTGGCTGTTCTCCATCTGAACCAGGAGGGACCTGGAAAAATACTTCTGGGAATAGCACATCGACTCCCAAGCCACTAGAGTGTGTTTATGAACCAGAGCTTCAGAAAAGGAGTGGCCCTGAGGTTTTCCTGTCTGTTCCAGTGTCGAACTTAACCCGGGATGAGTACTCCCATTTCACCCCCATATTTGTGCCACATCTAAATCCCAACTGTAAACATCCTAGATGTGGATTTATCTACTTAAAATGCAGCTCACTAGCTGTGCAATGCTGGTGTCAATTAATGTTTATTAATAAATCAAAAATGGTTGTCTTGGAATTTGAGTCATTCTGTAAGAAGCTTAGAAAATCTATTCAGAGAGAACTGGAAATCACAATTTCAGTGCCAGCCAGAGTGGGAAGACAATATCTAATTGATTAAAAAACAAGACTGCTTTTCCAGATTTAATTAAGTCTCACTTTTCAGAATGGATATGCTCCTGAAAAAAAAAAGAAGAAAGAAAAAAAGAAAGACATAAGTTGTTTCTAAACAGTATCTTAACGTACCAGATGCATCTACAAAGGATTTCTGTGATAAGTTTTTTGGCAAATTGAGTCTTAGGAAAAAAAGCAGCTTTCGTGTATTAGATTTCCTTAATAAAGTTTCTACCTGTACTTAAAAGAGGATAAGAACCTGCACTAAGTGAAAGGAAGGGGCCGATTCCAAGATGAAAGCCCGGTGGCCAGGGGTAGGTGGTCAGGGCCCAGCGGGAAGTTAGAAAGGAGGGAAGTTGTTCTCCGCTGGCCTAGCCTAAGCCTGTTGAAGAAAGCTGGAGAAAGGCTCGAGGTCACCTAAATCCCAGCCCTTGCCCTGTTTTGGCGTCACCTGAAATCCTGTGTCCCGGTCCACATCACCAAATGTACTTCCAAAGGACTGAAAAACGGTAAGCCCCATTGTCTGGCGCCCAGACACGACCCGAAGAACCCACACGGGCTTCACCCAGACGGGGAAGCGGGTTGGGGGATTCGGTTCCACCACGCTGAGAGGGGATGGGCCGAGCGCTCGCCTTCACAGCCATCTGAGGCTGGAGCCATCCCGAAGTAATCGGATTCTGCACGCGCCGCCTGGGGCGCGGGGGAGGGGGGCGAGGGCTGTTCCAATCTGCTGTCTACACTCGTGCGGAAAAAACTGTCCTCTCCCAGGCAGCAAAACAGTCGCACACAGCCCTTCACCCCGCAGCCGAAGTGAAAGCCCTTCCCTGACCCCGGAGGTCTGTTTCACTCGGGAGAGGAGTGACCGCGGCGCGCCGCGTCCGTCCAGAGGCCACGAGCGAACCCCACAACGCGCCTCCCGTTTCCGAGCCAGCTGGGGCCGGACCTGGGGCGCCCGGGCTCCGAAAACTGCCTTTTGGGTGGGGACCCTCCCCGGGTGAGGGTTGCACCGTGGGCAGAGAGGACAGGATCCCTCACTCGGCGCCGGCTCCAGGAGCAAAAGAGCCAGAAAAGGGCGGGTGGGCGCGCGGACTTCCGGAGCAGAGCGCGGGTCCCGGCGAACTTTCCCGGGACGGCGAGCCCGGACGGGGAACCCCCCCCCCTCGCCCCGACCCGCGGAGCCCCCCTTACCATCTCCTTGCGGAGCAGGGCCAACGCGGCGTCCAGGTTGGGAGGCTTGGCGGGCAGCCCCGCGGCCCGGGCCCCGCCGCCGCCCGCGCCCCCGCGGCTCAGCTCGTCCTGGATGCGCGACTTCTGCGCGTACAGACGCTCCAGGTGTCGCCAGCCCCCCGACGCGCCGCCGCCCGACGCCGAGTGCAGCAACCCGCTCAGGCTCTTGGGCAGCGGGGGCAGTCCGTCCACCCGCAGCCCCCGGACCGCGTCCGCCGCCCCCGGAGCGGCTCCGGCCCCGCTCATCGCGCCGGACCCGGCCACGCGCCTGTCCCGCCGCCGCCGCCGCCGCCGCCCGGGCCCCAAGCCTCCTCGGGTCCGCCCCCTTCCCGGTGGCGCCCCACCCACTTCCCCTCCCCGCCTCCCGGCCTCCGCCCCCGCCCCCGCCCCGCCTCCCCGCCTCACGCCCGGACCCCCCTGGCGGCCCCCGCCCCGGCCCGGCTCACCCCCCCCCAGCCCCGCCCATTTGCCCCCAGGCCCCCTACGCCTGTGTCCGCCCCCGCATCCCTGCTCACTTCCAACTTTGCCCCCTTACTTTTCGCCCCGCCCCCACTCCCGAGCACCGCCCCGCGCCCCGCCTCACCTCAGGCCCCTCCCTGGACTCCCCCCTCACCTGCCCACAGTCCTGGGGGACGGCTCCATTGGCGAGGTGGCCTTCCCACCGGCCGCCAAGGCTGCTTGTAATTACCGAGGGAGCCCCCACGTCCGATGCAACCCGACGGACGGCTCGTGAGGGGGTGGGGGACAAAGGCTCCCGCTCGGAGAGAAGGTCAGGCAGTGCTGGAGGACCCCCCCGCCCGCGGTCTTCGTCCCCAGAGGCCAGGGCCCTACAGGCAGAGTCCCGGCCAAATGAGGTGGGGGAGGCGGGGCTCTGGCCACAGGACCCCTGCCCCTCCCCCAGGCCTGAATCGGGACCTCCTTTTAAGTCCAGCTCGCTGCCTGGAGGATTGGGACACCCAGACCGGAGGAGTCGCTTGTTCCCTCCAGGGCACGCTGGCCTCAGTCAGTGACAATGTCCAGCCCTACGGACAGCAGCCAAGAAGAGCTCTAGGTCCACTTTTGGAACTTCAAACCGCAAACAAACACGCCTTTCAGCCTGGCCGTGAACACAGGAGTAATTCTCGATGGAAATGTTGACAAAAGTAGGGAAAACTTAAATCTCAGAAACTATCCGTCAGCTCTGAGGCGAAAAGAAACACGACTCACACCTCTGGGAGAGAAAAGGGAGAGAGAAACAAGCTGTATCCTTTCTAGGCAGAATAAAAATGACAGTTATAACCAGATTAGAGATAGAAAGGTAAGGAAGTAAGGACCGATTAGCAGACAACAGTCCCTCCACGGACTAAAAGCCAATGCAGTGCATATAGAGCGGATAAATTTAATGCCCGCTGAGTATTGATTTTAATTATCAAAGAGATTTAATTGTTCTAAATACCCAATAGGATCATAATTATAAAGTGTTCTGAGTGCTTCAGACACCCAACGTAAAAGAGGCCTGCATTTTGGGGGGTCTTTTCCCCTTTAACCTACCACCCTGTAGAGTCCGCCCCATGATCAGTGTGTTTAACGTTGGCGGATGTTCTCTGCTGGACCCTTGCCACAGGTTGATATTGACCCTAAGAAGCCTCAGGGCAGGCAGTGTGATTTGAGAGCATCAGGAAGGCTTCCCACCCCACCCACTGCCCAGAATTTTCCATCTCCTCACTGTGCCTCACCTTCCACTAATTACCTAGTCACATTTCCGGATTTCAGGTATTCATTCATTAGCCTCTTTAAACAGAGGGCCTCTTTGGGAAAGTTACAAATTGCTGGTGTGGGGGACTAAGGGAGAGGAGAGGGTGGGAAACATTTTGATCTTGGGTCACACCCTGGCATGAATTCCTTTAATTTCATGTGTCGCATTGCTGTCTGTCCTACAGGGCCTAGCAGAGGGGTAAGTTTTAGTCCTCAGGCACTCCTCAGGCACTCGTGGCTGCCCGAGGACAAAGGAAAGGAAAGAAAACAAATGGTTAACTGATAGAGATCACAGTCATACAGGATGTGAGTCTCTGTCAGTTTACAAATATCTTAGTAAATTACGAGAAAAAGGCAATCTTATCAATAGCCTAATCTCCAGAAGCCTCCAGACTCAGTTTCCTGGAGCCCCAACATCCCCTTCCCTTCCATAGTGATATTGGGAACAAAGGCAAGAAGAAAAAAACAGGTAAAATCCAATTTCCTTGCAACCTGCAGCTCATTGACAAATACTTCAGGCAAATACAGAGCGTAACATTTCTCCCTACTGTCTTAATGTTAATAAGGCTTTGCTAGAGGGGAAAACAACCTTAGCTTGACAATAGCTAGGCCACCGGTAATCTGTGGGTCTTTAGCATATGAAAATCTCTTTGGAAACTTCCTTTTTGACTTTACCTCCCCCAGCCCCATAGTATATAAGGAGCCACTCTTCACAACTCCAGTGCAGCTCTTTCTGCCCACGGGTCCTGTCCCCATGCCTTAATAAAATCACCTATTTGCACCAAAGACATCTTCAAGAATTCTTTCTTGGCCATCAGCTCCGGACCCCCCACCATCACCCCCAATAGTTCGTCACCAGGTCATAAGGGGCAGCTCGGATGATGCCAACCCCCTCAGTTTTAAAGGCAGGCTCTGTGTTCTGGCATATACTCAGTGAGGTGAACATATTGAAATAGGCCCCCCTTACATCAGAAATAACATCCCAGCGTGAACAGAAATTTCTATAGAATGTCTATGATGCTAAGACTTTATTTGTATAAACCCAAAACGTAATTATGTAAGAGCCCACCTAATGTTTTAACACCCTGGAAAATGTCAGTCAGTGCCTGCATATTCTGCCAATATAAGGTACCTTTTAAAGTTCATGCTTATAACAGGAATGAAGTAATAAATAACTTCTGAAAATACAGTTAACCCTTGAACAACGTGGGGGTTAGGCGCGCCAACCACAGCGAAAATCTGTGTATAACTTTTGATTCCTCCAAAACTTAATTACTACTCGCCTACTATTGACTGCAGGCCATGCCAATAACATAAACAGTCAATGAACACATATTTTGTATGTTTATGTGTTCTATACTGTAGTCTTATAATAAAGCTAGAGAAAAGAAAATGTCATGAAAATCACAAAGAAGAGAAAATACATTTATAGTACTGTACTGTAGTTCTAGAAAAAAAAATCTGCATCTGAGTAGACTGGTGAAGTTCAAACCTGTGTTGTTCAAGGCTGACTGTATGGGGTTTTTTGGTTTTTTGGTTTGTTTGTTTTTTGGTTTTTTTTGCTTTTATTCAATTCTGAAACACTGGTATTCTGACTTGAAGCCAGAATGAGGCCCGGCCATCTCCTATTCAGCTAAATCAACTTTTTTTTCATATCTGTTTGTTTTTGTTTTTGTTTTGTTATTCACAAGTTCCTGGAGGTCGGGGAATGCAGACGTTTAATCTAGTGCTTTATTCAGTAACCCACACCTCTTCTTAGATTTTGTAGGTCAAGGTCTGGGACCTGGGCCTTGCAACACAGACCTCAAAGTCACTGACATCTGACACCATTCACCAAGAGGCAGTCTCTTCCCTGCATTCTGTCCTTCCTCTAATCCAACCACTTCTTCATTCCCACCCTGAATTCCTACCCACTTGGCATGTGCTTTCTGGAACATCACAGAATCTTTCTGTGCTTTTCTTCATAGTTCTAAAACCTGAATAACTTAGGTTGTGGATAGAATAGAAGGAAGCTGAAAAGCACATTAAGTCTGATTGAGCTTTCTTTTTTTTTTTTTTTTTTTAAGTTTATTTAATTATTTTGAGAGAGACAGAGAGAGAGCATGCAGGAGGGGCAGACAGAGAGAGAGAGAGAGAGAGAGAGAGAGAATCCCAAGCAGGCTCCATATTGTCAGTGTGGAGTCTGACTCAGGGCTTGAAGCCATGAACCATGAGATCATGACCTGAGCCAAAATCAAAATCAAGAGTGGGTCGCTTAACCGACTGAGCTACCCAGGCATCCCTGAGCTTTCTTTTTTGAGAATTTAATGACCTTAAATTCTGCCAGCCATTGAGAAGTGTACCTTCTTGTCCACAGTAGCTGTTTTCCCTTTGTGGCAGAACCTAAAATTAGAATACTTTGAGACCACTTGTGCAATGTATTTGGCCAAAACTTTAGCACATGTATTTAATTCTAGACTCTTTGATGTAGTTTTTTCTTTTTTTAAGTTGGTGCTTTATCACCTCAAAATGTTGACAAAGAAAGAATTCACTGAAAATTAAAGCACACGGACATTCGTTTGAGCAATTAGAGTTGCAATTTGGGAGACACAGATTCAGGTAGCAACCTGACTTGTGCTCTGAAGAAGACAATGAGGGAGGCAGAATGGCACCTGAGTGGCTCACTCGGTTTAGTGTCCAATTTCGGCTCAGGTCTCCCGGTTCGTGGGTTTGAGCCCCGCGTCGGGCTCTGTGCTGCCAGCTCGGAGCCTGGAGCCTGTTTCCAATTCTACGTCTCCCTCTCTCTCTGCCCCTCCCCCACTCACTCTCTGTCTCTGTCTCTGTCTCTCTCTCTCTCTCAAAAATAAATGAACATTAAAGGAAATTTATGGAAAAAAAAAAGAGAGAGAGAAGAGACTCTGAGCTAGACTCGCTCCATGTTGAGATCTCCTTTTACAAACCCTGAAGTTCATGTAGTCTGGAATAAGGGCATGGCTTTTTTTTTTTTTTTTTTTTTTTAGGAAGTTTATTGAGGGAGGAAAAGGTATTTGGTTGTGTTTCTTTGAAGCTTTTGTTTAAATCCCACTTAGTGAGCATACAGTGTAACGTTAGTTTCAGGTGTACAATATAGTGATTCAACAACCCCTCCGTACATCACGTGGCGTTTGTCACAAGTGCGCTCCCTAATCCCTGCCACCTATTTAACCCATCCCCCACTTCTGTCCCCCTTCAACCTTCAGTATGTTCTCTGTAACTAAGAGTCTGTTTCTTGGTTTGCCTCTCTTTTGTTTTCCCTATAATCATTTGTTTCTTAAATTCCACGTATGACTGAAATCATATGGTATTTGTCTTTCTCTGACTGACTTGTTTTGCTCTGTATAATACTCTCTGGCTCCATCCAGATTGTTCCAAATGGTAAGATTCCATTCTTTTTTATGGCTGAGTAACATTCCACTATGTGTGTGTGTGTGTGTGTGTGTGTACATATCACATCTTCTTTATCCACTCATCAGTCCATGGGCATTTGGGCTGTTTCCATAATTTGGCTATTGTAGATAATGCTGGTCGACGCAAAGTGGTACACACATCCCTTTGAATTAGTGTTTTTGTATTCTTTGGGTAAATACTGGTACATTGCTGGATGATGGGGTAATTCTATTTTTAAGGGTATTTGGTTTTTCGGTTTTTTTTTTTTTTTTAAGTAAGCTCTATGCCCAATGTGGGGTATGAACACACAACCCCAAAATTAAGGATTGCGTGCTGTACTGACGCAGCCAGCCAGGTGCGCCTCCAGGCTTTTCTTGTAGCTGCTATAGCACCCAGCACAATGCTAGGCACTTAGTGATATAAAAATTCTTTGAAAAAAAAAATCATTACTATAAATATATCATCACTGTAAAAAAAAAAGAAACGTAGACAATCTGGACTGACATTTGCATCTCCTGATGTATGTATCTTGGTCAGCTTCCCTACACGCTCACCTAATTGCTTATATACTTTCTAAAGTATACATTTTTATTTTTTCTAGTTTTTTTTTTATCTTTATTTCTGAGACAGAGAGAGACAGAGCATGAGTGGGGGAGGGGCAGAGAGAAAGGGAGACACAGAATCCGAAGCGGGCTCCAGGCTCCAAGCTGTCAGCACAGAGCCCGACGTGGGGCTCGAACTCACAAACCGAGAGATCGTGACCCGAGCCGAAGTCAGTCATTCAACCGACTGAGCCACCCGGGTGCCCCATACAGTATGCATTTGTAAATGTTAGGCTGTTAATTTACTCTTGATTATCAAGTATTACCAGTGTTGGGCTATTAGAAGCACACAATATCTAGTAAACTGTCATAGGTTTTCCCATAATTTCACTTTTTTTTTGTTTCAGTTTCTCTTTCGACATAGAAAGATTTATCAGACAGAATTGCTGCTTTGGGGAAATGATTTTCCTGAAATTTGCATGAGGATCGGTGAAAAAAATGACTCCATTATTTGGTCTTAATTTTCTTAACACTTTTTCATTCGCAAAGCTACTGGAATATAACTAGTTTAAAAAACTTATTTGATGTGTGTTCACTTAAATTGGGCTTGACTTCGAACAAGGGAGGTGAGGTTGGCGAGGGGCAGGGAGAGTGCTGGTCAGTTGGAAGGGGGGGTGCTTTGGGGATCAAAAGGTAGAGAGGCCGGAACACTGGTTTTCGTACCAGGCTGGGGAGGGTTTCAAAGTGCACGCTGTAACGTTTGGATTCTGTCTCTTAGGTAATGGGAAGCTATTGAGCGCTTTAGTTATTTATGTTTTTTTATTTTAAGTGTTTATTTTAATTATATTGAGCGCTTCAAAGGACTAAGATCTGAGCTTTGGAGGGATCAGTCAGGGGGCGCCTGGATGGCTCAGTCAGTTGAGCGTCCCACTCTTGATTTCCGCTCAGGTGAGCTCCCAGCCAGCGTCCTGGGATCAAGCCCTGCATCAGGGTCTGTGCTGAGGGTGGAGCCTGCTTGAGATTCTTTCTCCCTCTCCCTCCGACCCTCTCCCCTGCTCTCTCTCTCTCTAATTTTTTTTTAAAGGTTCTGAAACAAAACAAAGATCATTCAGGCACTTCCACGTCCAATAGGTTGGAGGGAGATACAGAGCTTAGAGGCAGGGAGAGTAGTTGAGAGGTTAACGCATCTTTGAATCGAGAGACAAGGAAGGTCCCAACTAGGTGGCAGAAAGCAAGGGATAGGAAAAAGAAATAAAAATAACCAACGCTTGGTTCGTTGTAAAGCACTTTCTCATGTGAGCCAAGAAATCCCTGGGAGGTACTTCCCAGAGTTCCCTCTAAGGAATGAGGGAGAAAGGGGTTCATCAAAGGTATTTGCTTAGCTAATAAGCAGTGGGACCTCCCCGCGGGGCCACTGTCTTCTTACTGGGGAGGTGCCTGAGGCAGAATCCAGGGAGCTATTTGGTTGTGGAAGGGCCCGGAGGGTCTGCACTAACGAGTGATGGTCACAATACCTAGAAGAGGTACATCACAGGGAGAGCAAGCCCAACCAGGACTTAGAAACCCTGTCATTCAATACTAGCCCTTTGAAGTTACAGAGAACGGCCAAGGAGAGTGCAGAAACCTAGAAAGTGCAGCAAGTGAATTACAGCATTTGGGAAGGACCTGCCACAAGTTGGCTTTTCTGGAGTGCAAGGTGAAGTGCCTCGCCCAGGAGGCTTCCCCAGATGATAAAATGCCCCTTGGGAGAGGAGAAGAAGGATCGCAAGAGTTTTCAGCAGTAACTGAACCTAGTGGAAGAGGAGAACGGAAAAGTGGGGTAGAGGAATAGAGTGGTAGACGTGAAAAATCAAGGCAAAAGGAGACTGTGAAATTAGAACGGGCAAGCTGGTGGGATGCTGGAGTTAATATCACTCATTCCTCCCTCCCTCCCTCCCTCTCTCCCTCCCTCCCTTCCTCCCTCTCCCTCCCCCTCCTCTCTCCCTCCCTTCCTCTCCCTCCTTCTCTCCTTCCCTCTCGCCCTCTCTCCTTCCTTTCTTCTATTTTAATCTATTTTGCACCTGGCAAGGAGCCAGGCTCAAAGACACAAATAAATTCCTCTGACATAATGAATGAAATGCATTGAAGAACATGGCAGTTATTTTCGCGAATGGAGTACGAGCCTCTCCTTAAAATCTGAGATGATTGGGGGGACTACACTTGGTCACGCATTCACACTTCAGACCCTTCTGATTTTTAGAAATAATATTCCTCCCTGGCGGCTTCTAATTTAAAAAAGCCCCTTTCCTGCTCACTTATCTCCACCAAAGTCCCTACTTAGTCAAAATATGCCTTCCCAACAGTTCAAACCCTGGTTACACCCTGCTCGCTGAGGTTGTCTGGATGGCTATTTTCACTCCCATTGAATGGCTAACACACTCCTCTGAGATACCCTTTCCTTGGGGATAACATCCTTAGGCCCTACAGCTGGTCGTCTGTGAAGATATGGTTTTGAATTACTTTGCCCCCTTAATCACTCTCTGCCAGACACGGAGCACTTTGTCTGTGTTTTTCTTAAAAGGTAGTGTCCCTCTGTGAGTGAAAGCTTCCAGATGTGTTGGGCGAGTTCTAAATAGCTCTGGAGTGTTTCCTTCATTTTACTGTTAGCCTCCTTTGTTTGAAGCTTAAAATCAAAGTCGGAGTTGACACATCACATTTCTGAAAAATAGTGACCTCATCATGCATCTCAACTTACATTTTAACTCCTTTCCAAATAAGTTGCAAAGAGAGTCTGTCCCCGTAAGTGTTAGCATTAAGAAAAGATAAACGAGTATATGTTTATTTAGGCAGAGGACGTTTCTGGAAGGACATGTACCAAAGCAGGAGTGGGAAAAGGGGGATTCTGAGAGGGGGATTTTTAACCTTTTGCTTTACACTCTTTTGTACTGTTTGCATCGTACATGAAATATTTAATAAAATAAAAAGTATAATCATAATTTTATTCTTAACTATATTTTGTCAATGAATAATCACATGACTCTTTTTGTATGGGCTACGGTGAATCTGAAAGCTTATTTTTGTGTAGGTGGATTTTTTAAAATTTTTTTAAAAATTAGTTATTTTTTAAAAATTTATTTAAGTAATCTCTACACCCAACACGGGGCTCAAACTCACAACCCTGAGATGAAGACTTGCACTCTCCACCGACTGAGCCAGCCAGGCCGCCCCTGTGTGGCTGGACTTTTTAACCCAAATGCAACACTTCAACTAATCTATATTAGATTTCATTTTATTTTATTCAGCCTATGGAATCCCATCTGGGAAAACCCTTTTGAATCTTGATTTTTTTTTAATGTGTCTTTATTTTTGAGGAGGTGACGGGGGAGGGGGGGCATTGAGTGGCAGAAGGACAGAGAAAAAGGGAGACAGAGCAGGCTCCATGCTGACGGCAGAGAACCCGATGTAGGGCTCGGACTCAGGAACTGCAAAATCGTGACCTGAGCCAAAGTCCAACACTTACCCGACTGAGCCACCCAGGCGCCCCTTGGATCTTGATTTTTCAATCTAACTTAAAGACCTAGCTTTCCCCGAGTTACCTCATCTGCCAAATTAATAAAAATACCATTTATGGTAATAATAATGGCAGTAAAACCTAACATTTTGAAGGGCTTAATATGTTCTGTGTACTGGGGTAAGCATTTTACAGGCAGGATCTAATTTACTCTCCACAAAGGTCCTTTGAGGTTGGTGTAATTATCCCCATTTATGGATGACGAAACCCAAGTTAAGAGAAGAAAATTAACTTGCCCATATTCACGCGTGTATATCTTGGTGGAGCCAAGATTTGCAATTAAGCTCTCTCTGACTCAGACCAAGTGTTCTTTTTTTTTTTTTAATTGTGATGAAAAATACATAATGTGAATCCACCCTCTTTTTTTTTTTTAAAGCGTCTTTAAACCACAGGGTTCTGTTAGCTTCACACGTACGATACAATGATTCGACAATTCTACGCATTTCTCAGTGCTCCTCTGAAGTCCATCCTTGTAACAAGCGTTTAAGGGCACGATACAGTATTGTTGGCTATGTGCGCATTACACAGCGGCTGTTCTTAATCGCTGTAGTATCCACACCGTCAATGAAAGCGATGAATAGAACAGGGTCAAGGACGGAAACTTGTGCCTCTAGAGACCCTCCTGCTCCTCCAGTGAGACAGCAGTGTGTTGACTCACAGTGTTTGTGTACATTTTACTGTCACTCAACTGTGCGCGGTAGCAGGCCCTAGGAGGACTTAAAGCCAATATGAAAGTCCACCATAAAAGCCACTCACCCCAAAGGGCTACTGATCACCTGAAATGTGGCTAGTCCAAAGTGAGGTGTGCCGTAGGTATAAAATGCACACCGGACTCCAAAGACAGTATGAAATGAAGAACTTAAGACATCTCAGCGACAGTTGGTCACGTTGATTGCATGTTAGAGAGGTAATATTTGAGGTATATTTGGTTAAAGAAAATATATCATTAAAAATTAATCTCACCTGTTTATTTTAATATGTGGCTACTAGAAAATTTGTAATTACAGACAAGGCTGGCATTTGTGGCTCACATTATTTTTCTGTTGGCCAACACTGGCCTAAAACTGGTCCTGGGCTCCCAAGGGCTTACAATTCATACATACATACATGAAAAGGTTAAAAACAATAACAAGCATTATATTATGAATGTAAGTACCAAGCCAGAGTGCTACAGGCTCCAGGAGTTCGCAAAGGGGGGACCCTCACTAGAAAAGGGTCGAGGGGAGGGAGTTGAAATTTTCTGGACCTTTAAGGAGAAACAGAGGCTGGTTTTCCAGGACAGGGGCCACCATGAGGCACAACGTGGAGATGGGCAGTGGGCCTGTGAGCAATAGTGAAGATGATGATCTGAACAGAGCAGGTAATAAAGCCGGGGACCCTGCAGAGAACAGGTGGGATCATTAACTGTGAAGTAAGTGATAGGGTCCTTGGCCTTGTTTTTCAACAGAGAGGAAGCATGGATATTCGTGCAGGAATGATGAAATCTGTGGTGTGTTTTTCCCCCAGGTCTCACATATTCATCACTGAACCAAACGACTACTATGGAGAAGCATAGAAACAAAGAGAAAAATCTTCCTAAGAAAACATGGCCAATTGTCCAGAGATGGTGATGCTTTCCACTTCATACGGTAAGACACTAGTGACCTTGACATGGCACAAATATGTGTGCATCTCAGGACGCCTGGATGGCTCAGTTAGTTAAGCATCCAACTTCAGCTCAGGTCATGACTTCACAGTTCGTGGGTTCAAACCCCACATTGGGCTCTGTGCTGGCAGCTTGGGATTCTCTCTCTTCTGCCCCTTTCTCTCTCTCTCTCTCTCTCTCTCTCAAAATAAATAAACTTAAACAAGAAAAAAACAAATACAGGTGCATCTCATGTGGGATTCCTTATAGACCCAGCTTGGTTCTTCTCCACTGTCTCTTCTTGTAGTTGGACCTGATTCTATTACCAGTTTTTTGGGACAATTCTGCTTTTGTTTCTTGGCCAGGAATCTCACGATCCTGAAAAGTCTTGTGAGAAGCCCCAGGGAACAGAGTCAACCGCACACACCACGGTGGTGGAGAAAGGGAGAGAAGGAAATCTGGCTTTGAGCCCTGACAAGGCAGAGGTACAGGATGGATTAGTGGGGGAGAGGGGAGGAGCTGAGCCACTGAAAGAAGGAAAGAACAATTAAGAAGCTAATGTTTTGGTCCATGCAGAGGTTAAAGCTGGCCCCTAGACCAAGGGCCTGGCTGTGAGTCTAGAGTGGAGAGGAGGTATATGGGACATGATTAAAAAATAATAATAATAACCAAAACAACCAAGCTGGGACCTGTAGTGCTTGGTGACTTTCTGTGTGGAGTTGAGAATTAGCCTCAGAGGCTATGTATGCACCCTTTCTTTTTTTAGCCTGAATAAATGAGAGTTGAGAGAATAACTTATCGCAGTCAGTGGGACTGTCACACACAATAAACGCCGTTCAGCTGACATGGTTCAAGTTGAAACAAGCCATTCAAAAGCTCCCTTGATGACGGCCAGCATTTCCAAGAATCCTTTGGTGGGAACACTTATTTGCAGAACAGCTTAACTGAAACCAAAAAGCATGGGGTTTCCCCACGTGGCATTGCTCGGTCTTTAAATGAATATCAGATAACGGGGTTAAAACTCACCGCACAAGAGAGTGGAGGAAGGACCAAAAGCTCTCAGTACACACTGGCCGGGAATCCGCACAAAGAGCAAAGGGGAATCGGAATGTAAATAGAATGGGAGCATCAGACAGAATTTAGACAAAGTCATCAGTATCGGACGCAGCAGAGTGCAAGCCAACTGGGCTTTATTCAACTCTACAAGTTAACCAAACCGAATGACAATGAGTGGTATGGTCCTTTTCTTATCCTTCTGGTGGGTAGTACCAGAGCTTAATCGCCAGTTAAATAGATTTATGCACTCACTGCAGGCCAGTTTATTAAGAGTAAATTGAAAATAACTTTTAAAATAATGGCCCACCTGTCATCTATCCCAGATGCCATGATCCACCATTGTTCATTTGTTTTTTCACTTTGTGGGTTTGTTCACTTATTTTTTTTTTTCAAATGTGCTATTTATTAAACACCTACCATGTGCCAGCCACTGTGTTAGGCGGTAAGAATATAAGCAAATGGTTTTTTCGCCCAAGAATCACCAGAGACTGGCATATAAACTCAAAAGTTAAATAGAAATACCGGGTCCTGCGATTGAAGAGGAAACCAAGTTCCCAGGAGGCAATGGTAAGTCATTGAAGGCTTGGTGGGGGGAGGGAGGTGACATGATTGAGTGTTAGGGTTCATCCTCACTATTCACGGGTTCTGTATTTGTGGATTCCGGATGTGCGAATTTGCCTACTTGCTAAAATTCATTTGTGACCTCAAAATCAACACTTGTGGCACCTCCATAGTCATTTGTGGGCATGTACAGAGAGCTGAAAATTTTGAGTCTCTCAGTGCACAGGCTCTCAGCTGAGGTCAAACAGGATGCTCTGTCTTCCTGTTTTAGGTCACACTGTAAACCAGTGTCCCTTTTGTGGTCTATTTAGTGCCGTGTAGTTTGCATTTCTTTTGGTTTCTGTTGGTGATTGCATTGTTTAACACAGCCCCCAAGCTCCGTGCTGAAATGTTGTCTAGCGTTCCTAATGCAAGAAGGCTGTGATGTGCTGTATGGAGAAAATACTTGCGTTAGATGAGGTCCATTCGGGCACGAGTAGCAGTGCTGGTGAGTTCAATGTTAATGAATCAGTGATATATATATCAAATAAGGCATCTTTGAACAGAAACACCCATAAACCAAGGCTATGCATTAACAGGTTGAGGAAAATGTTGTGACCAAAAGACTCTCAGGAACCCGATCCTGTATCTCCCCTTAGAAGGAATGGTTCAGGGGCACCGAGGTGGCTCAGTCGGTTAAGCACCTGACTTTGCCTCAGGTCATGATGTCATGGTTCATGAGTTCTCTCTGTGTGGACAGCTTCGAGCCTAGAACCTACTTCTGATTCCATGTCTCCCTCTCTCTCTGTCCTCCCCTGCTTGCACTCTGTCTGTCTGTCTCTCTCTCCAAAATAGATGAACGTTAAAAAAAAAATGTTTGAAGAATTAAAAAAAACAAGGAACGGTTCAGCATTCACTAATTCAGCATCCGCGGCAACCTCGTAGAACATAATGAATAACAAATATTGGATGTGTTTTGGAAAGATCCCTGTGGCAGCGTTATCGTCAATGGATTTGAGCGTTTTCTGCTTGCCATCCTTGAATCTAGTTAGACTATCATAACAGTTCATTTGATAAGATGAGGGCCTAGAGCAAGAGAGTAGCAAGAATGAAGATTCATTCATTCATTCGGTAACTATCTCTTGAGCACCTATTCTATGGGGGATATAGCTGAGCACAAGGCAGGCAAAACCACTGAATCATGAAGCTCACTTGGGAGGGTGAAAAGAAGGGGTCTGACTGACAGATATCAGTGAGGGATCAGGTATGAGAGAAGAGAGAGAAGAGGTCCAGGGTGAGCCCGGATTTCTGTTTCGGGAAGCAGGGTGAATGGTGCTGATTCTCTCGAGGAGAAGGAAGGTAAGGAGGACACAATGGAGAAGTCAGTTGGGTACATACCGAGTTTTTTGAGGTAATGGGGGAAGGTCCAATCAGAAGTCCAGTGGCTGGGGGGTGTGGGGGGTGCCTAGGTGACTTAGTCGGTTGAGCATCTGACTCTTGATTTCGGCTCAGGTCATGATCTCACAGTCGTGAGATCGAGCCTTGCGTCAGGCTCGCGCTGACAGCATAGAGCCCGCTTGGGATTCTCTCTCTCCCCCCCTCTCTCTCTGTGCCTCCCGCATGCTCTCTCTCTCTCTGAAAATAAATAAATAAACTTAAAAAACAAAGTCCAGTGGCAGGTAAATATACGGGCCTGGAGGCGGAGAAAGCAGTCTCTTCTCTTGCCCCTCCCAAGATGGACTCCAAGCAAAACTATGAAGTACAAAAAGACCTCTCGGAGCTTTCCTGATTCTTGGAACCCACTGGAGGAGAACTGCAGAGGCTCTGGACCTCTAGGTGTAAGTCTATCTTTTCAACTAATGCTTTTGGGGAAACGAGTGGCCGGGGGAGTTGAATTTATTAATTGTTCGTATACGCACCTCATCTCCTCCGCCAGTTTTCAGCTGCTTGGTGGTAGAAGTTGTGCTTTGCTCCTGATTGGAATCATCCTCAGCGTCTGGTGCAGTGCAAAGGACTCAGTAGCTGGTGGAAAAAAATGTGTAGAATCAATCCTAAAAGTGGGGAGTTGAAAGTCGAGAAGAAGGAAGGGTGATGTCAGGGCAGGTGGTACGGTGAGAGATATCGCTTAAATTGTACGTTCTAGGTCACTACTGATTTTTACCAGGAAGCAGGGACTTTGACATCTTGTTCCTTCCTGTAGCCCCGGGGCCAAATGAAAACCTGGCATATAGTGGGCATTCAGTAATTCTCGGCTGAATCAGTTCTCCCTCCATTTTGCTCTGTAACTTAACCACTGGTGTTATAAGAGATACAAAGAGCACTATGTGTCCATTCCGCAGTCACCAAATTTCTAATCCAGAGTGGGAACAGTCTCTTTTAGGGAATGAAGGCTCTAGCTTCCAAAATTTAAGGACTTTCTGACGGTGGCCATATGGGGGTCACTGGTTCCAGAGTTGCTCTCCAGCCTTGAACAGCTGGCAAACTGAACAAACCCTAGGAACCAGATGGTTTCAGATCTTAGGCAACAGGCGACAGATGACTGGTCCCTGAGAGAGAGAGCAATCCCAGATAGGGAGAGTCCTATAATTTCCCTGGTTTTCTGTCCGGAGGCACTGTCCAGAAGCCAGGCGGGATGAGAGGTGGAGACGCCGGAGAAGTCAGGATGGACATTTGGAGAGACAGAGGCAGCTGGTACGGGCAGGACACTGGAGAGGAGAGAGCTGTGCAGAGTCGTCCCCAAATCAACAAGGGGCGACCTTGAAGTCAGCTGAACACTCAGCTGTGTGTGCATGGGATGTGACACCAAAGAGCCACTACAAGGGGCTGTCTGCTGAACTGTTGCCGGAACCGCCACGGGGCTAGGAGACGCTGTGTTCCCACAGGCCAGAGGGGACAGACGCTCTTGAACCTGTACATCCGGTGCAGAAACCGGAGGCTCGCTTCTTAGCTGTAGGACTCTACTACTAGCTTTACATTAAGACATTTGCTGTATTTTAATTAACCAAATTTCCAAGAACTGGCTTTGTCCTTAGGACCAAGAAAAGTCTTATTTTCCTGTTTCTATTTTTCTTTATTTTTAAAAAAATTTTTTAAAGTAAACTCTACGCCCAACATGGGGCTCGAACTCACAACCCTGAGATCTAGAGTCGCCTTCTCTGTCCAGCGAGCCAGCCAGGTGCCCCCATTTCTGTTTTTCTTAGTGTTTAAATATACAGCTTAGCTATTTTCTACGTGCTCAGATCCCCCAGCAACACCCTGACACCATCGGCATGAAACTTACAGGTTAGAAATTTGTGCATTTTATTAGGAAACGGTATAAAATTAGAGCAACATCAAAAGAAGGTTAATTTTTATTTGTACTCATGCAGCTCTGCATCCTTTCATTTTAAAATCAATGACATTTGGGGTGCCTGGCTGTCTCGGTCAGCAGAGCATATGACTCTTGATCTCAGGGTTGCGAGTTTGAGCCCCACGTTGGGCGTGGAGCCTACTTGAAAAAGAAAACGGAAAACAGAAAACATATACGACATTTCATAAAAATTAAAGGAAATTAAACGCTATTTTTAAAAAAGTGCTTATTTATTTTGAGAGAGAGTGCGCACACTCGTGTGCGAGTGGGAGATGGGCAGAGAGAGAGAGAGAGAGAGAGAGAGAGAGAATCCCAAGCAGGCTCATGCCATCGGCTTAGAGACCGATGCAGGGTTTGATCCCATAAACTGGGAGATCCTGACCTGAGCCCAAATTAAAAGCCAGACACCCAACTGACTGTGCCCCACAGGCGCCCCTTAAAAGTTATTCTTTAAAGTATAAATTATATAACAGAGAGAAGAAAACATGTGGGAGAAACGAAAGTTGGCCTATAATCCTGTCGCTCGCAGATAACCATTCTTTGTACAGTGTCTTTTTAAAGAACACTTTCTCATACATTATCTTGTTTGGTCATCACAACAACCGATTAGGCACACAGAGTGCATATTATCCCCAGTTTATGGATGTCATTAAGTGGCTTGCCTAAGGACCCACGGCTTAATGGCCAGGAAGCCAGATCTGGGCTCAGATATTCCGACTGTAGATGCTTCTAGGCTCTGGGACCTGTACTTCCCAAGGAACTGTTCCCCAGCCTTCACTTAGCCTTTCCAATAAAGTAGAAAAGAGGCCACGAAAACAGTTCAACTGTAACTATCAAATACACATTTTAGGCTTAAAGAGTTAAGAGGCACCTTTTGGGAAAACAAAGGGAAACGTATTCAAAAGAAGTCATCTTTCCTTGAGTCAAAGGAAGAAGCTGGGTTTCATTTTACTTTTGGATAGAAGATTTTTTTTTTTAACATTTATTTATTATTCAAAGACAGAGCGTGAACAGGGGAGGGGCAGAGAGAGAGGGAGACACAGAATCCGAAGCAGGCTCCAGGCTCTGAGCGGTCAGCACAGAGCCCGACGCGGGGCTCGAACTCACAAACCGCGAGATCATGATCTGAGCCAAAGTCGGATCCTTAAGCGACTGAGGCACCCAGGTGCCCCTTGGGTAGAAGACTTTAAGAGAAAGAGGAGGGCTTCCTAGTTTCTATGCCACACTCTGACCAAGTAGATTTCCAGTGGGTGAGAGAGCAAGGTGGCCCAGATCAAGATTTATACTGAGATAATTTCAGGATGCATAAGGAAGTAGGGGAAGGGGACATCTGAAATTTAAATTGTCATTTTGTGACTCTAAGAAGAATAAAGCATTCTCCTATTTCCTAAATCCGCTATTTTTTTTTAATTTTTTTTATTTGACGTTTATTTATTTTTGAGACATAGAGAGACAGAGCATGAACGGGGGAGGGTCAGAGAGAGAGGGAGACACAGAATCTGAAACAGGCTCCAAGCTGTCAGCACAGAGCCCGATGCGGGGCTCAAACTCACGGACTGTGAGATCGTGACCCGAGCCGAAGTCGGTCGCCCAACCGACTGAGCCACCCAGGCGCCCCTTCCGCAATTTTTTTAAAACAGGATTCTTCAGCGAGTCTGCCCTTCTTCGAATGATTCTTCCAGTTGTATTTTGGTCTTCCTTGCCTTTTAAAGCAGCATGGGAAATTCTATGCAGCCTAGCTCCTTCCCAGACGTTGGCTTGTCCTTTTAGGTACTCAGAGCCTAAAACCCTTTCTCGAATTACAAGGTTACCCTTCTAGCCAGAGGGAGTTAGTAGCGGAGTCAATCAAATGCACACAGGAGACAAAAAGTTTTGTCTTCGGCTTCCTCCTCACCCTCTTTGCAATCCCTGTTTTAAGAGAAATTTTCTGCTTAACCAGAAAACAAGCCAACAGGCAAATGGCCATCAGCTTTGCACTAGGTCAGATGTTTACACCTGAAGAGGGACACGGGGTGGATCACCAATACTTGGACGAGAGGGCCATCTCCACCCTGGTTCAGGGTCCCCATGCCTCGTTCTGCTCTTCTTCCACTGGGTTCCCATTCCTAAATGGGGTTTCTGTTGAGGGTAGGAGGACTCTCTGTTTCCAAAGCATTCCAAAATTATGAACTCCCCAAAATGCATATTTACTCTCCGTGTGTATATTTAACTTTCTTATCTGGAGCTACCTGGAAAGCCCTGGTGAGCACAGCGAATTTTGCCATCTGGGCGGATTTTGCCTCTGCCAAGAGAGCATGTTCTAGAGGCTAAGTGAGTTTGTTACAAGATTATTTTCCTGCCTCAGTCTGAAGATATTGTCCACCAACCAGTAGGATTAAGTCTGTGCTTTTCTTTTTATTTCAAAAGATTTTTTTTAAGTTTATGTATTTATCTTTGAGAGAGAGAGAGAATGGGGGAGGGGCAGAGAGAGAAAGGGATAGAGAGAATCCCAAGCAGGCTCTGCACTGTCAGAGCAGAGCCTGATGTGGGGCTCAAACTCACGAACCTTGAGATCGTGACCCGAACCAAAATTCAGAGTCAGACACTTAAGTGACTGAGCTACCCAGGCACCCCGAGTCTGCGTTTTTCTAAAGTTTCTGACACATCGTTCATGAACAGAGGTCAGATCGTTATGAATTTCCCCTTCTTCAAGTAATAGAAGAAGAATACCAAGGTTCTAGGTATTATAGTGATGAGTAGGGATATGTACGGGAGGAAGTAACAGGATTTCATAGGAGAAATGTTGTATATCTTCAACGTGTAACAAAGATCTTCCAGCAGAGGAAGCCAGCACATTTAAAGACCCTAAAACCAGGTTGGCAGAACAAACCTGGAAGACATAGGCTTCCCAATTGTAAAATCTACTACAAAGCTCCACAAAACAAAATACGGTGGGACTGGTGTAGAGACAGACATATGGACCAATGAAAGAGAATGGAGAAGGCAGAAATAAACCCTCATGTCCACGGTCAACTGACTTTTCCACAAGGGTGCCAAGACCATTCAAGAAGGAAAGCACGGTCTCCTCAGCGAATGGTGCTGGGAAAATGGGACATCCACATGCAACATCCACGTGTGCTCCCTTGTACCGTGTACAAGAATTAACTCGCAGTGGATCAAGGACAGAAATAAATGGGTCAAAGACTTAAATGGAAGAGCTAAAACTAGAAAACTCTTAGAAGAAAACAGAGGGGAAACCTTCATGACCTTGGATCTGGCGATGCATTCTCCGGTACGACACCAAAAAGCATAGGCGACAAAGACAAAATAAATTGGAATTCGTTAAAACTGAAAACTCTTGTTTTCAAGCAACACCATCAAGAGAATTAAAAGACAACCCACAGCATAGGAGAAAATATTTGCAAACGATCCATCTGACAAGGCTTAATGTTTAGAATATATAAAGAGCTCCTTCACGTCAACAACAGAAAGACAAACAGACCGACTTAAAAACGGGCAAAGGGCTTGAGCAGACACTTCTCCAAAGAAGATACACAAATGGAAAAGCACGTGGAATAATGCTGGGCATATTTGCTGTTAGGAAAACGCAAATCGAAACCGCAGTGAGCTGCTAATTCACACCTGCGAGGGTGCCTGTAATTAAAAACAAAAACCAAAAAAACAGACAATAGCAAGTGTTGGCAAAGATGTAGAGAAATTGGAGCCCTCATACACTGCAGACGAGAATGCAAAATGGCACAGCCACTGGATCGAGAGAGAGAGAGAGAGAGAGAGAGAGAGAGAGGGTAGTAAGTTCTTGGCGTCTCGTGACCCCCGTGAGGTTGCGTCTCATATACAACTATGTAGACAGGCTTATGATAATTGCGAAGGCCAATGTGGAGGATTGTTGGAGGGCTAATCTTAACTCATGAAAGGCCCTTTCATGCTTAGACTCCCAGGGGAGAGGTTCGGCCAGCGAGGAGTTGGTTAAGTCACTTGGTGCCCTGGCAATTTCACAGGAGCTGGAAGTCATTGCCGGCAGCAGCCAGTGAGACCCAGGAATCTTCTTACTTGTCTCTTATTTGCTGGCCTGGGAAAGTTTTGAAGGTCCTGCAGTATGTCTGAAGCCAGGATTTGTCTCCTTAAGATAAAGCACGTCCCAGGAAATGAATCTCACTTTGACCAAATTGTGACTTCTCTTTGGAAACCCATGTCCTTTCTGAGGAGGAAGATGGAATCAGTCTTGGATCTCACCTCGTCTCTGGAACAAGCAAAAGCTCATTATATATTGGGTAAGCATAGGATATAGGGAAATGGAAGGTTCTTGGGGCCCTGGTTGAAGATGATTGAGAGGCGGAAAGAGTAAATTGTCCAGGCACACTGCAAATTCCCCAGGGGAACATAAATGAGTTTTGACCGCTTCGATCTAAAGGGACACTAAGGAAAGCAAATCGGCAGCCGTTAACTACGTAGCTGCAGGAGGCACCCATGTGAAATTAGATTTGGGTTTGGTACAATAGCGAAGCAAGGGATGTCTACCCCATTGGTGGCCCCGAAGTCCTGAAGTCATCTGTATCTTGGCTTTCGGACTTTTCGACGAGGGACGGTAGGAGTGTTATGTGGACTGGTACAAGCCATGAGTGATAAGCGTTTTCTCTGGGAGGCCTTCACCAAGTTCTTTAGTTTTAGTTCTTTTTTAGCTTCCAGTTTAACACAATGCTGCAGAGTTTGGATAGAGACTTAGATAAAGCACTCTGAACCTTACTTGTTTTCACTCCCAAATCCCGCCTGCGTCGAAAAATGTTTTTGCGTCTCCTTGACCGATTTAGATTTGACTCAGATACTGGAGTAATAGTAAATCAACGGGGAAATTAGCTATGGTCTCACTGTGAACAGGGGCATTTTCAGGGATTTCCAGGAAGAGACCTTCAGGAGAACAAGGAACTTGGTGTTTTTATTGGCCGTGTGAACCCCTCCTTATCAAGTTAGTGCTGTTGTGTCACAAGAAGGAAGGAATGTTCTTAGGTTAAAGGTCTGAGGACGGCTGTTATTAGCATTGGGAATGTTTGAGGGTGTTGTTTTTTTTATTTCCAGTTTTTATTTAAATTCTAGTTGGTTAACATAGATGGTCAAAATTGGTTTCAGATGTAGAACGTAGTGCTTCATCACTTACCCATAATACCCAGTGCTCATCACAACAAGTGCCCAGGGTTTGAGGATTATTTAGAGATACCCATCATCTGACTTTTGTAAATTCATGTATCTATTCTGAGCCTTGTTGTTTCTTTTAAAGCATTCGGCAAGGAGCCGGAGGTCTGGCAATGGGCTCTTCCCTGCTCTAGCGTTTGCTTGTGTATTAAGTCCCCTATTTCTGGATTAAGGCCATTTCCAAAAGCCAGGAGAGAGCTGGAGTCACATCTGCTGACCAATCTACTTCCAAACGCCGTTGCAGTCTGCAAGGGGCCTCATCCTCTCTTTGCCTAAGGGCTGACTCAGATCCCCATGTGGTTTCACTGGAAAGATCTGGGGATAGCTTCCAAAAGATCTTGTCCAACATCTACAACTTTTCTCAATCCCTCTGGTTTCCTCCACCGTCTTAAGCCACACTCGGTTCTTCCCGTTCTGGCCTTGGTGACCCACTGTTTTGGCAAAGGAGGTTCCTACTAATATCTGAACTAATTGGGATAGAACAGTGAGTTCTGGATGACATATTCATAGACTGTTCTAAACTCCTCTGTATATTTGCATCCATTGAGTCATATTTCTCCAAAGACTTTGGGAAAATTTTGACAACGGCTCTCAGCGCGGGCAAAAAACGGGGCTTAACATCAACTGTAGGGATTTTCTCTGTTCCAAGGAGGATTTAACTTGAAAAGATAATTGAACTTGAAAGTTTCTGGTGGTTCAGGAGGGAAGCAGGCAGATCAGGGGAGAAGGAGGGGCAGAAGGAGATGGAACAGAGAATGGAGAAAGGAATAGGAAGAATCAAGGCTCTTCGATATGAGTTGTGATTAAGCGATTAGAAAGAGACACGTTTTTATGTTTTTCACATTTTTCTTTGCCATGGCCAAGGACTCTCTCTTTTTTTAAATGTTTTATTTATTTATTTATTTATTTTTTATTTTTTTTTTTTTGAGAGCGAGCGAACATGATTGGGGGAGGAGCAAAGAGCAAGGGGGACAGAGTACCTGAAGGGGGCTCCGCACTGACAGGCTGACAGGCTGACAGCAGTGAGCCCGATGTGGGACTTGAACCCACAAACTGTGAGGTCATGACTTGAGCTGAAGTCAGAAGCTCAACCAATTGATCCACCCAGGCACCCCTGTGGCCAAGGAATCTCTTTAAGGAAGCAGCTTTAAAACCTAAATTTCTTTCAGATGCTCTCTCATACCAATCAAAAAATATAGATAGATAGATAGATAGATAGATAGATAGATAACATTGGGTAGTTAGAAAGATTTCCTTCTCATTCATCTCTCAAATGATTTTGTGACTATCAAAAGTTCCCTAAAGTGGCTCCCGTAATGCTAAGTTATTGGTGAAATGATGCCATTTAGAATGATATGTACATGAATTTGAGTTATAGCACAAATACAGATATGGCCTAGAGGGGATGGGCACATAGGCTGAGCCCAGCGGAGTCTGGTCCAAATTACCGCTTATACATCTGTCACAGGTTCTCCAGGCGACGGGCCGAGCTGTAAAATTACAATCCCAGCATATCTGCAGTTCCCAGAGGGTGAAAGATTTGGAAAGGAAATCTCTCCCAGAACCAGACTGTCATGGAGAAAACAAGGTAAGACTGGGGAAAGTTCTCATAAGGATTCTTATAAACAGTGTTATTGAGGTACAGATGATACATTACAAAGTCTATCTATCATAAGTGTACAATTTGATATTTTTAGTAAATTTGCGAAATTGTGCAACCATCCATGCAATCCAATTTTAGAACATTCCATCACTCTGAAAAGTAACTTCTTGGGGTGCCTGGGTGGCTCAGTCGGTTAATTCTCCGACTTCGGTTCAGGTTGTGACCTCATGGCTTGTGAGTTCAAGCCCTGCATCGGGCTCTGTGCTGACAGCTCAGAGCCTGGAGCCTGATTCAGATTCTGTGTGGAGGCTGATTCTCTCTCTGTCCCTCTCCTGTTCACGCTCTGTCTCTGTCTCTCAGTCTCTCAAAATAATTAATTAATTAATGTATTTATTATTATTATTTTTTAAGTAACTTCTTGTCCATTTGCAGTCAATTCCTGTTCCCACTCCCAGCCCTAGGTGACCACTAATTTACCTTCTGTCTGGGGCACCTGGGTGACTCAGTTGTTTGAGTGTCTGACTCTTGGCTTTGGCTCAGGTTGTGATCCTAGGGTCATGGGATCGAGCCCCATGTCAGGCTCCGTGCTGAGCATGGAGGCTGTTTAAGATTCTCTCTCTCTCCCTTTGCCCCTCTCCCTGGCTCTCTCTCTCTCTTTCTCAAATTAAGAAAAAAAATTTACCTTTGTCTCTGTGTACTTCCCTATTCTGGACATTTCATATAAATGGAATCATATAATATATGGCCCTTTGTGTCTGATGTCTTTCACTTTGCATAATGCTTTCGAGTCTCATTTCATAAGGTTTTGATGAGTGACCAAGGACAGTTTGTCCAAAGGATGCCGGCATAAGTTGAAGACTTCTGAATTTCTCCGTCTCAGGGCCGACTTGAGAAATGTACATATTGGAATCTATCCTCCCTTTGAATTTTCTTCTTACGGTCATGCGACAAACACCAAAGACAGAGACAAATAGCAACATTATTAGTGATAAGGCAGATTTCTGCCAAGATTAAAGTTTTTCCAAATCTGACCAGATAACCAAAGATTACTTCTAAAAAGGGGTTTTTACTCATAGGAAACAAAACAAACTCAGCAGCTCCACAAAAAGAAATCAGAGCCAATATTATCCTGACACATAACAAGGGCTACATAAATGCTGGCTGTTATCATTCATTCAATAGGCACCGAATGCCCATCATATGTAAGGCTCGGTGCCTAGGAATTAGCAATACAATGCATAAAGTTAGTTCTAGGAAGAAAAGGGAAGGGGACAAGTAGACAAATGGATGCAATTGAGTGTGATCAGTGCAATGATAGAAGGAAGCTGCTAGATGGAGAAGAAGACCTCTGAAGGGACGAGAGTTTTCCCAGAAGGATGAGCCCTAGGATCGTACAGAGGGAGGTGGTGGGAAGGAGGAGGCATGAGGTCAGGTGGTGGGAGCCATCTTGCTTACATAAAGGAGCAGTGAGCAGAGAAAGCCTGGCTCGTTTGGAAACATCAGAGAGTTCAGCATGGTGGAGACGAGGAAAGTTGGGTGAGCAGGGTCAAGAGATGGGGTCAGAGAAGCAAGGGTGCTGGCCATGTGTGCCTTGCCAAGGAAATTGAGGGTAACTGAAATATTGCAATCAGAGCAATTAAATGATCAGATGTCTGAGTACCGTATTCCAGGCACCGTACTCATTACTTTATATGTGTTCTCTTATTTAAGTTACTTCACCTCCCAAAGTTAGACCTTTCCTCTATTCTACCAATGAGAAAACCAAGACTTGTGGAGATGAAGCACCTTGACCAAAGTCACACAGTTATGAAGCGGCAGAATTGGAATTTCAATCCAGACCTTCCAGAGCCCAAAGCACGATGTTGTTTATCTCTCACCCGTGATATTCGCCATGATATTGCCCTGCACCCATGGGTTTCAGGACCCCATGGGGGAACACTGGAGGGTGGAGTCCAGTACAGTACCAATGAAGGAAGAGAGACTGGGGTGTACTCACGATGTCCTAACGAAGTAGAATCTGCAGGAATCGGTAAATTGAAAGGGAGGGCGGCAGATTGATGATGGTGCCATTTGACCAACAGGGACTAGAGAGGAGGAGGAGCAGGATTTAGAGCAAGGTGATGGTTTCTGCTTGGGTCATGTGGAGTTCAAATTACCTGTGGGAAAATTAAGTGGAAAGTGTTGTAGTCAGAAGGCTCGGGGTCAAAGCTCAGAAGAGAGACACCAGCTAGAGAAGCAGATGAGGGAAATGTGAGCTTGGGTGTGCGAGGTGAAGCCCGATGGGGGGGTGTAGCGGGCGAAGAGAAAGCTGGTGACAAACTTGGGCCTTGTCATCAAGGTGGAAATACTTAGCGTTGTTGATTTCCTAGACAATGGTCTAAGGAATTGAATTTCCATTAGTATATGCAGAGGTGAGTCGCACGTCTTTTCTTCAATGAGATTACAAATTTCTTACTTCCTAGAGTGGGTCACACAGAAATTCTTTTTTTTTTTAATGTTTATTTATTTTTGAGAGACAGAGACAGAGAGAAACAGAGCCCGAGCGGGGAAGAGGCGGAGAGAGAAAGGGAGACACAGAATCCGAAGCGGGCTCCAGGCTCCGAGCTGTCAGCACAGAGCCCAATGTGGGGCTTGGACCCACAAACTGTGAGATCATGACCTGACACGAAGTTGGATGCTTAACCGGCTGAGCCACCTAGGTACCCCCACGCAAGCAATTCTTATGGTATAATGAATAATCCTGCTTTACATGATCTTAATGCCTTTGTTTGTAAGATCTCATAAAACCCAATGGAAGAGTCTCGTCAAGAAAGAAACAAAATTAACAGTCCCTGACATGGAAGAATGCACTGCTCCAAGATACACATTTGATTCAGACCCATAAATGGCAACCTCTGACCCAGAAGCCCATCACATGGTCTTCCCCATATGCAAGTCTATTAACAGAAGTCTTAAGTGCTTAAGGGATCTCTTTAGCCTTTATTCATCACTTCCATGCATTAATTTATGAAGTCCTATGAGGTCATTACATAAGCATCAAAAGAGAAAATGCATTTCAGGGTTTACCACAGCGTTTCCCATAATATGCTATGCAAGATAACAACTTCCCGAGGAACAGGCCAAAGAGTCCTCAAGTGGCATAGGTAGAGGTGGTCAGATGGGTTTTTTTTTTTTTCCCAGCACTCTGGAATGTTCTGGAATGTGAAAGTCAAAAGACCAGTACAATTTTTATCAAAAGTTGTAGGCTGAATTACATCCCTCCAAAATTCATATGTTGAAGCCCTAACCCTTAGTGTCTAAGAATGTAACAGTATTTGGAGAAAGGTCTTTAAAGGAGTCATTAAGTTTAAATGAGGTCATTAGGATGGGCCTTTATCCAATGTGGCTGGGGTCTTTCTAAGAAGATGAAATTTGGGGGGGCGTCTGGGTGGCTCAGTCAGTTGAGCAATTGACTGTTGATTTCAGCTCAGGTCATGATCTCGCGGTTCATGAGTTCGAGCCACACGTTGGGCTCTGCTGATAGCTCGGAGCCTGCTTGGGATTCTCTCTCCCTCTCTCTCTGCTCCTCCCCCCTTTTCTTACTCTCTCTCTTTTCTTACTCTGTCTTATAAAAAAAAAAAGGAAAGGAACTTTGGGCACAGACACACATTCCCTGTGAGAACCATGTAAAGACTCAGGAAGAAGACAGCCATCCACGAGCCAAAGAGAGAGGCCTCAGGAGAAACCAAACCCGCCGATATACCTTGATCTCAGACTTCTAGTTTCCAGATCCGTCAGGAAATAGGCTCCTGTTGTGTAAGTGGCTCAGTCTGTGGCACTCTGTTATGGCAGCCGACAGCCCCCAGCACACGAATACACTAAAAAAAAAAAAAAAAAAAAAAAAAAGAAAGTTATTTTTTTCCCTACACAACTACAAAAGCAACAAAGGGCTGGACATAAGGGAAGAATTCTGGCCGCCTGCAGTGGTTTTGTGACGCGAGCCATAGAAGTGGATGCCACCTTAGAAATGGCAGCTTTTGAGGCTTGTGTGATTGTCGCAAATGCAATGCTTCAGTCCAGGAAAAAAAAAGACAAAGCCGCTTTCAGAGGCGGGCAGGAAGCGGGAACCTGAAACCCCGGCTGTGCAAAGGCCACAAATAAAAGCAGATGTGTCCGCAATACGGTTTGCCTTCTGCCTGAATTTTCTTTGGTCAAAGCTTGGTAACTTGGTACAATCTCTGTGTGCCATTTACGGGCCATTGCTGACAACAGGGAGAGGCAGACATCCCAGACAGGTGAGGGGGTGGGGGGGGGCAGGACGGTGGATGAGGGACGGGTCCGCGATGCTCACCGCTTGGCCCCGTCCATAGGCCTTTGCTTGAAAAAGATGCAATTTCTCTCACCAGACTTGGCTGAAAGAGAGCTCTGTTTATCGTCCGCCCGTGCTAAGATTAAAGCCCTTTCAGGAGTAGGCAGGAAGGAATTTTAATCTGCTGCCTCGTCTCTCTTTGAATGTGTTTCCTACAGGCAAATCTAGTGAGCCGATTTTGAAAAAGATGGATATGTATGTAGTTTTGGTTCTCTGGGTTATAACATGTTTTCTCCTCTCTATGGGTTGTAATTGTGGACTGGTTTCCTTTTTCTTCTTTTTCTCCTTCTTTTCGCCTTCCCCCTATCCCTTCCCTTCTCTTTAAACAGGGACTATCTTGGGTGGCTCAGTGGGTTGAGCCTGTGACTCCTGGTTTCGGCTCAGGTCATGATTTCACAGTTTGTGGGTTCAAGCCCCGCGTCGAGCTCTGTGCCGACAGTGCGAAGCCTGCTTGGGATTCTCTCTCCCTGTCTCTGCCCCTCCCCTGCTCATGCTCTCTCTCTCTCTCAAAATAAATAAGTAAAACTTAAAAAAAAAAAAACATTTAAACAGGGGCTATCTTTAACATGCCTATCAAAAAACACGAGTCACTGCATAGCTCAGAATCTTGCCACATTATCTGTAAACCCCAATCTTGCCCATAGATTGTCAGATGCGGGGTCTCCCACAGCAGGGTTGAAATGTGATGTCTCCTGGGCCCCCCCAAAGTCACAGAAATCATTCACCCACGGATGGTAAGGAGCGAGGGAGTTGGAGGGAGTGACTACTGAGGAATACCTATCGAGAGTCCCCTTGCTTTTGCTCTGACCATCCTCTATCCACATTCTTCACCAGCTACTGTCCTGGGTGGTGTTCTGGTCTAATCTGAGCTAATGCCCGTAGCCCGTAGACGTCAATGCTGTTGTCTAAGGCCAAAATGATTCTTCTGTTTGGGCCCAGACCTGTCTGCCTGGGCCTGAGCCACCCCCAGGGATCGTTGGAAAGTCTGCTGCCCTGATCACGTTCTTTAACCAGGCACACGGCCAGTGGTGGGGAAGTGGCCCCAGGGGCTGCCCCACCCCAACCTCCCCAAAGGACTGGAAATGTAGACCCAGCTGTTAGAGGAAATCCCACAAGACTGGGGAGGGGACCTAGGAGGAAAGGCTGTGGGTCACCTATTGTGCCTAAGAACAAAGAAAACAGCTCCAGAGGGAGGGAAAACAGCTCCCGAGCCTTCCGGATGCAGGACAGGAAAGGGGAGGAGGCTGGGGGCACAGAGAAGACAGCGAAGGGGCAAGAAACGATGGAGAAAGCAAATATACTGAGTCACCCCCAGCTGCAGAAAGTTCTATGGCAAAAGGTGCGTCTCGGGGACCAGGGGTGCTTTTTCTGGAGGAGCTGGGCTCCAAGAGCCGTTCCTTGGAATTCAAGGTCATGGGTCTGAGTCCTTGTGCGGCGACTTGCCACCAGTGAGACCGTGGGGATCTCATCTGACAGCAGAAGCCACAAGCCTGCTGTAGAGGTAAGTATCGTGTGACAGCCTTCGCACCACCATCGTGCATCTGGACCCAAGGGTGCTGTGAGCGCCTAACCAAAGAGCAGGGTCTGAGTGCACAAACACCAGGGAGACCGCACCCCTCCCCCACCTCGGCC
The DNA here is from genome assembly GCF_046562875.1 of Panthera onca. NCBI lineage: Eukaryota > Metazoa > Chordata > Mammalia > Carnivora > Felidae > Panthera > Panthera onca. Next base: position 71,723,874 of record NC_138349.1, read on the forward strand.
ATCCCCCGGAAGTCCGTCTTCCGGGCCCAGCTGCAAACACGACTCTGTATACAACCAGCGTGTACATATCTGGGGCTGGAGGATGGAGTGAGAGTGCTTTCCAGGAGACGACGCCACCGAGTCGGGTAGGTATTAGCCCAGGTACGTTAGGAAGAGTCTCGAGCCAAATACGATCTGGCACAGGCTAATGGTCAAGGTCACACCGGTAGAGAGAACAGGATCACTGGGTACCTCCCAGCTGACTTACCGCTGAACCCAAGCAGAGGATGTCCCGGTCCTTTGAGTTCAGGCTGGTGGGATTGGAGGGCCCCAGACCTCTCTGTGCCCCCTTGGTGATGCTGATGTTGTCACCCTCGCTTGTAACCCTTGTGTCTGCTTTATGTGGCTCAGCGGCCAGAAGGAGCCCAGTGATTACCTGGGACACCAAGTCCCCTTGATGGTAGAGTCACTGCCTTTTGCAGTGGTTTTTAAACTGCTTCCAAGGGAACCCCTCAAAGGCACCCAAGCAGAGGACACAGGGGCTGACAGAACGTCCCTGGCTTCAACCGAACAGCCACAGTGTCATTTCTTCTTTTCTGTTTTTTTAATTTTTAAAAAATGTTTATTTTTGAGAGAAAGAGAGAAAGAGCACAAAACAGGGGAGAGGCAGAATCCGAAGCATGCTCCAGGCTCTGAGCTGTCAGCCCAGAGCCGGACGCGGGGCTCGAACTCACGCACGACGAGATCATGACCTGAGCCACCCAAGTGCCCCATCTCTTCTTTATGTATATTGGGCTCTAGATAAGACTTTATTTCAATAAAGGCCTTAGTAGAGGTTGTTTGGTTGAAAGCTACAGAAACCCGCTCAGGCTGCTAAGCAAAGCCAGGATTTATTGGGGGTGTGTGGGTCTCACCTCAAGAAGCAGCATCTGCAGGGCTCGGCAGGAGGGCTTGTCCATGTCTCTGCGGCTGGGGGTGACGCACTCAGACCAAAACTCCATCACCACCTCACCCTCACAAGTGTGTGAGGCCACAGCAAGCCCGCATGAACCACACGGGGTTGAAGCTGGGGGTCAAAGATAACAAGCACCATGCCAAACACCTTGGAGATCACCATGATTAGAAGAGAACGGTCATAAAGTCAGCCACCTGCTCACTCCTCTGACCTCCCCGACCCCCTCAAGATGGGAGAAGACAGCTGTCCCTAGGTGTGTGTGAGACTTGCCGCTTCCCTGATGCGGTGCGAGAGCCAGTGTCCCAGCCGACAGGGAAATTGACTCTCTCCAGGCCTTTCTAGGCCTTGCCTTAGGGAACCACCGGTCACCTCTACTGTTCCCAACCCCACCAATCCCACACCAGAATGCTTGAAAAGCTTTCCTGATGCAGCACAGGAAAGGGGAGGGGGCTGGGGGCACAGATAGCACAGCGTGGGGACAAGAGACAGAGGGTAGAGGAAGGAAACATATCGTCACCACCCGCTGCAGAAAGTGTCTTTCACTTACAAAAGGCAAAAGTGTGACCCTGGCTTCCCTGAAGGTGTGGCTATGCCCCACAGAGGGCAATAAAGAGCCAGATGGCTGTCAAGACTGAGCCAGCTGTGCAGAATGCCAGGGGTGCGTTCAAGAACATTCACTGGGACGGTAGCTCAGTCGGTAAAGCATCTGACTTCGTCTCAGGTCACGATCTCACAGTTGGCGGGTTCAAGCCCCATGTCAGAGCCTGCTTCGATTCTGCGTCTCCCTCTTTCTCTGCCCCTCCCCTGCTCATGCTCTGTCTCTCTCAAAAATAAACATTTAAAAATTAAAAAAAAAAAAAAAAACGAACATTCACTGGGGGTGCCTGGGTGGCTCATTCGGTTAAGCATCTGACCCTCGATTTTAGCTCAGGTCACGATCTCGTGGTTCGTGGGTCCGAGCCCCACGTTGGGCTCTTTGCTGTCAGCACAGAGCTTGCTTCGGATCCTCTGGCCCCTCTCTCTCAGCCCCTCACCCCCCCCCCCAAGTAAACATTAAAATTTTTTTTTAAAACATTAGGAACACGCACTGTAAGCCTGCAATGAGATAGACTGCTCTCAGGTCAAATCCTTCCAGAGAGGGGCGCCTGGATGGCGCAGTCGGTTAAGCGTCCGACTTCAGGCAGGTCACGATCTCGCGGTCCGTGAGTTCGAGCCCCGCGTCAGGCTCTGGGCTGATGGCTCGGAGCCTGGAGCCTGTTTCCGATTCTGTGTCTCCCTCTCTCTCTGCCCCTCCCCCGTTCATGCTCTGTCTCTCTCTGTCCCAAAAATAAATAAAAAATGTTGAAAAAAAAAAAAATTAAAAAAAAAAAAAAAAAATCCTTCCAGAGACAAGCTGGAAAGGCTGCACGCAGAATTCGCCTCCTTCTAATGAAATAAGAACAAAAACTCAGCATGACCCGTCGCCCCTTTGTCGTGACTGTAACCTCCTTTCTCTTGACTGCTGACTCCTAAATTAAGCTTTACCAAGAGTCATTGGACGTCTCTACAGGTGTTCTATCACCTGGAGGGTAGAAAGGATGGAGCTTTGGGATCCAGATCAGGGCCTCCCCGATTCCTGGACTCCTCTAGAACCTCTTGCTGGCCCATTCAGATTTGTGTAGAGGCCTCAGTGGTGGTGAGTGTCTCATGTGAGTGTGTATTAACCTCCCTCCCCCCAGTGCCAGGCCCGAAACATCAGAAACCATGCTCCCCAGGGCCATCCTAGCTCATTTGCCCTGGGCACGCAAGCAATAGAAAGCTCCAGTAACCGGGTTTAATTGTATCTTTCCTTGCGAGGTCAGATGAGGTCTTCCTTAAAAGCTTCTCTGAATTTAGAAAAGGGGCAAACGTTTAGGTGCACTTTCGTCCCACTGAGGAGAGTTTAACTGCGGCCGCTCTCTCGAATGGAGGCAAGACCGCATCAATTCCTGCTTTTGCCTTTAGCCTTCTCTCACTGATACAACTCACACTGGTCTCCCCGGAGGCCTGATCGTCGATAGACTGGGGTATTTTAACCATTTCGCTCTCTATTGCCTATTTGACTTCTACTTACTTGCTCACATTCCACTCTGTTCCAGGAAGGATTTAAAGCGATGGCTGAGAATGGGGTCATAGGGGAAGTTGAAAGTAGTGGAACTAATCCCAGACCGAGATTTAGAAACTCAGAGTATAGGGTTGCCTGGCTGGTTCAGTTGGAAAAGCGTGTGACTCTTTTTTTTTTTTTTTAATTTTTTAAAAAATGTTTTTCTTTATTTTTGAGAGAGAGAGACAGAGCACAAGTGGGGGAGGGCCAGAGAGAGAGGGAGACACAGGATCCGAAGCAGGCTCCAGGCTCTGAGCTGTCAGCACAGAGTCGGATGCGGGGCTAGAACTCGTGAACTGCAAGGTCATGACCTGAGCCGAAGTTGGATGCTTAGCGGACTGAGCCACCCAGGTGCCCCGAGCATGCTACTCTTTTTTTTTTTTATTTTATTTTTTTTATTAAAAAAATTTTTTTAACGTTTATTTATTTTTGAGACAGAGAGAGACAGAGCATGAACGGGGGAGGGTCAGAGAGAGAGGGAGACACAGAATCTGAAACAGGCTCCAGGCTCTGAGCTGTCAGCACAGAGCCCGACGCGGGGCTCGAACTCACAGACTGCGAGATCGTGACCTGAGCCGAAGTCGGACGCCCAACCGACTGAGCCACCCAGGCGCCACCCGAGCATGCTACTCTTAATCTCAGGGTCCTGAGTTCGAGCCCCACCTTGGGTGTAGAGATTACTCAAATAAATTTTTGAAAGGTTAAAAAAAAAAAAAAGAAAGAAAAGAAAAGAAACTCAGCATGTAGTCTAACCACTCACCACTGTGTGACCTGCTCAGCTAGAAAATGAGGAATTTGCATTTCCAGCTCTAATATTCAATGCTTTGAGATACGAAGCCAAAATGACAAGGGTCTAAAAAAATGGGATATGAACTGAGAAATCTGTACCCCACTGCAGGGCATCTTGGCATCCTGGAACCTTAGACTGGTTTCCAATTTTTCCAAGGGACAGAAGTGGAGCTGTATAGAAATACATGGCTTGGGACTCTATCCCATCCTCCAATCAAAAAAAAAAAAAAAAACAAAAACCTTCTTATTCCCACCAGATGTATATACATCGCCCTTTTGAGATGATGCAAGCAGAGAGCATTTCTGCGATTCATTATGTCCCAATAAACACGTTGGAAAAAAGAAAACAGCTGCCTACCCCCTTCAAAAGGTGATTTTATGCAAGTCACTGCTAATAAATACACTTTTAAAGAGCCAGAACCCCTTTGAATATTTGTTTTTCTAACTCTCGTCTCTGAAGCTGCTGTCAAACTCAAGAAGAAAGCAGTTCAACACAAGCTACTCCATCTAGAGGCAGAGCTGCTAAGCCACCCCTCACCAGCAACCCCCCCCCCCCCCCCCCCCCCCCCGCCCCGGTGCTGCTGACTGCTCATTAGAAGTCTCTGGAGCCCGATGGGTTCGCCACAGGACCCTGACCTCCTTCCTGAGCACGTGTATTCTTCCACAGCACTTCTAACACGTCCACTCAGCAAAGGCTGTGTTCCTCCCCTGGGCGATGGAGACACCAAGAACCAGAGTTTCTGCCCTTCAGGACTTCACAGTCTAGCCCAGAGTGGGAGCCGGATGACAAAAAAATACCACGACGCATGACAGCATAGCTGTGGGCTGAATTTTGTGTCCCTCTCAAACTGATGTGCCGAAGTCCTAACCCCCAGTCACTCAGACAGAATGTGACTGGATGAGAAAGTGCTTTTTTTTTTTTTTTAATTTTTTTTTTTAACGTTTATTTATTTTTGAGACAGAGAGAGACAGAGCATGAACGGGGGAGGGTCAGAGAGAGAGGGAGACACAGAATCTGAAACAGGCTCCAGGCTCTGAGCTGTCAGCACAGAGCCCGACGCGGGGCTCGACCTCACGGACCGCGAGATCGTGACCTGAGCCGGAGTCGGCCGCTTAACCGACTGAGCCACCCAGGCACCCCAGAGGAAGTGCTTTTAAGGAAGCAATCCGGTCAAAATGAGGTGTCCTTCCAAGAAGGGATTAGGATTAGACAGACACACAGAAGGAAGACCGTGTGAGGGCCCAGAGAGAGGACGGCCCTCTGGCACGCCAAGGAGAGAGGCCCCAGGAGGAGCCAATACCTTATTTATTTACAACCCACGTCGTTCTGAAAATTATTTCAAAAGTATAAACAGTATTGTGGAGACTAGGACGATGAACCCAGAGGAGTTTAGAAATCTTCACAGAGATGAATTTCATAGACAGATGAGCTAGGGCCACCTTATAACTTTAACGGGCTCTAGGCACTTGTGCCTTTACGGGCTCCCTTCTCCACACACAAAAATGTTTTGTTATGTTTCACTAATGGAACTGGTAAAGACACATATTACATATTAAAACATTTTCTTTGATCATTTTTTCTTTCTTGATTTTGAAAGAAGTTAAAACAGGGGCCCCTGGGTGGCTCAGTCGGTTAAGCGTCCGACTTCGGCTCAGGTCATGATCTCGCGGTCCGTGAGTTCCAGCCCCACGTCGGGCTCTGTGCTGACCGCTCAGAGTCCAGAGCCTGCTTCGGATTCTGGGTCTCCCTCTCTCTCTGCCCCTCCCCCACTCACGCTCTGTCTCCGTCTCTCTCTCTCTCAAAAATAAATAAAAGCATTTAAAACAATTTTTAAAGAAATTGAAATAGTACCCTAAAGCTATGGATTCTAGGCATTGTGACTCCGCCCTGATGTGGAAGTCAGCCTTCGAGGTGAGGGAAAAGGCATTTTTCTGTTAAGAACTCAGGGCCAGGAGACAGTACAGCACACTTGTCGAATTGCAATTTCATTGTGGCTAGGGCTACAGGGGAGCTAAGGGAAGGAGGAGAAGCTGGAGAGGCCAACCTGGGCCAGCTGGGAAAGGTCTAGAACGCTACACAGCAGTGTACCGGTTAATGCTTCACAACTGGTGTCGGGAGGAGAAAAGGCTCTGATTTGTAGCCTTTGCCGGTTTTCTGTGTGCAAATGCTCCCTCGCGACGGTTTTCAAGCTGCCACCCTGGTGTCACTGAACAGAACGGGGGAGGGTGGGCGCCATCGTTCTCACGGGCCACGTAGCAGGGCTCCAGCGCGGTCTGCACTGAGGAGTGATTCTGTCTCCAAGAGTGGAAAGGCTGTAAGTGGGAGATTTATACAACCGGGTTTTTAGTTTAACTCCCGCTGTGTCTCTGATAGAGTCCATTTGGCTGCAAGTAACACAAAAGCCAACTAAAATTGGCTTAAACTCGTAGGAAATCTGCTGCCTCGCGCGGTAAGACGTCCAGAGGTGACAGAGGTCTGTTAACCCCGCCGAAGACGCCCTTTCTGTCTCTCCCCTCTGCCGTCCACAGTTGGCTTCATTTTAAAGCTGGCTCTTTTCGTGGTTGAAGAATGCCTACCAGGACCAGTTGGGACTCAATGCTCCCTTGTTCACATCCGCTGGGTGGTTTCCCACGGCCCTTTAAGAAGAAAAAGAAGCAGTTTCCTAGAGGCTTCCAGCAAGTCTCTCTCATGGTTTCCTTGGGCAGAATCAGCCACAGGCCCATTCCTACCGAGTCACTGACAATGGAGAGGGATGCTCCTTGTATGATCCCAATTCCTGGGACCAGGGTGGGGGGGGGGGGTCACCGTCCCTTGAGGCCCAGGGGCTATATGGGGTGGGCGGGACCCTTTGTAACTGACAGGGTAAGCTGAATACAAACGGTGATCACAAAGAGGGTGCAGAGATCAATTCAGGAAATGTGTAAGAGATAGAATTAACAGGACTCGGAGCCTGACTAGCGGAAGAATTAGGAGTTCTCAGCAGTGTGTGGAGACACCAGCCAAGGCGGGGAACTCAGACCAACACAGCCGAGGATGAAGGTTTTGTGTATTTTGATCATACCATGTTCCATACTGAATTGAAAAATAAGGGACTGAACTCGGAAGCAAGGCAGGAACCAGGGAGATTGATGGGTTCTCACATTAGAGATGTGCTTACGGAAACTGCAGGTCTGGAGGATATTTCCTTGGAAAAACACGTAGGCTGAGCAAAGAGGGGTGAGGTGAGAACTCTGTTGAATACAAATAAAGAGGGGAGTGGTGGGAAATAACAAATAACCTGGATTTGGGGTACTCCCTGGCCTTAGAGATCTAGACAGGATTGCTTTCAACCCCTCCCTTCGGATTCTTGTGCTCGGTCCGGCTTCTACAAGCTTCCAGGGACTACCTCTGTCCTGGCTGCACCTGGCTCGTCCCGGAGGTGGCCCCCGTGATCACTGTCACTGGACTGGGAGACTCAGCACCTCCCGTTCCCAGCTCTAGACCAGGAGGAGTAATGAGACTATGGATTTGGTGGCTCAGTCGGTTAAGCGTCCCACTTCGGCTCAGGTCATGCCCTCACGGTCCATGGGTTTGAGCCCCGTGTCACCTTCTGTGCTGACAGCTCAGAGCCTGGAGCCTGCTTCAGCTTCTTTTTTTTGAATGCTTATTTTTGAGAAAGAGAGAGTGGGAGAGGGGCAGAGAGAAGAGGGAGACCCAGAATCTGAAGTAGGCTCGATTTTGTGTCTCCCTCTCCTCTCTGCCCCTCCCCCACTTGTGCTCTGTCTCTCTCTCTCTCTCAAAAAAAAAAAAAACATTAAAAATTAAAAAAAAAGTAGAACGTAGATTTCACAGAAGATTTAGAAGAGGAGATGACAGGGGGCTTAAAATCTATATGGTAGTGGATATTTCTGTTCTCCTAAAGTCCTATTGGGATTCACTACCTTTTGTTAAAGAACAAAAAATCCAACTGAGTAAACATGAAGGTCTAATTGGTCTTATTAAGCGATTCATGAATGGGGCAGCATCTCATCCTTTGAGGCTGCTCCAGAGTTGTACAAAATGGAAGGTTTTTATAGGAAGGAGGGCGGGGTGGGGGGGGTGGGGAGGGGAGAAAGTTACGAACAAATGAAAAACAAAGGATTGTTCCAGGCAAGGGGGTCTTATTAAGTGGATGACCTCATCTTCCTTGGGGGGACTGGAGAGGGCCCCAGCAACAGATTGCCTCCCTGGTGCTGACCAGGAAATTCCTGACTGACCAGTTAAGACTTCACGTTTCTGGGGGAAGTTGAAACTGCGATTTAAGTGACTCGTTCAGGCCTTGTTCGGCAAGATGGCATAAGCGATGCCATTTTGGGCCTGGGGTTCTCTTTCTCAACACTGCCATAGCCCCAGCTCCTGGATATGACAAGAGCTCAATTGAGCTCAATTTATTCAAGCTGAATAAATTGATTAATGACGGTTATTCTTTGTGGTCCTTCCCCTAAACCAGGCCCCAGATTTCTCTTTCTCCTGCCCAGAGTCCAACTTGGCTCAAAAACCTTCAGAGTTATTGCTAACGCGTGCACATTCAGTTCTCTGGCTTTCACCCTCGAATTGGCGCTCATGAAGCCATCGAGCGGCTTAGCAGAATGAAGGACTTGTGTTTGTCGTCTCCTGATTCCTCCTTAGACGTCAGTTAGGGTTATAAAAAGCAAACCACATTTTCTGATCACGAAAGAAAAAGAGAAAAGCAATGTTACACAGCGTAGGCCACTCATACTGAGTAAATACAGTTTGAAAGTATGCGATGACCACACATGAGTTTTGTCAGAATCAAGACAGCAGCGTGTGGGTGACTGATTTCCTGGAAAGACGAAAGCAGTGGCTGTCAACCCTGGCTACACACTAGAACCTCCTGGAAGGCCCTAACCCCCTCCCCCCCCCCCCAAGCCCAGACCTCCCCAGACCCCTCCTGTCAGAACCTCTGCGGCCGGGACCTAGGCACCCAGAGGCTGAGACAGATGAATGCAGCCGTGAGCTGGCAGAAGCAACGTCAAAAATGAGGCTGTCAGACCCTGGGTCTTCCCTGCAGGATTCAATCTGGGATCTGGCCACTTACAAATTTAGCAAATAAACAGTGTATAACTCTATGAGGATTAATGAGAGTAAATACTATGTCATCACTATCTGCATGAACTCTCCCCTGGCGAGGGTGGGCTAATTCTTTCGTGTATATGTCACAACAAGGCTGGAGGGTGATAAGGACAGAGGAAGGTGGACTTTGAATGACAGAGGCCTGAATTAGGAGGCTGTAGGAACGTGACGTTCTCATTGATGTCTAGGAAACTTACTTCCCAAACTTTACAGCACAGGGCACCGCCCTCAGAATGTACAGCCCATGCCTGTCTCTTTGGCTCGGATCCAATAATTTCTCTCACCATAATTCAGTGGATCAATTTTCTAAAGAGAAGATGGCAACCAAAAAAACAAAAAAAAAAAAAGAACTCTTCTTTTGGTTGTCAAACTGTTCAGTCTTTTCTTCTTGGTAGACCCAAATCCTTAACCCTTCATTCACTTCAATTACCTCCGTCCATATAACCCTCTCAGACACAGGCATATCTGATCCCATTTTCAAAGCAGACAATCTCTCTCCACCAAAGTCCCAGGGGAATGTGAGCTCCATTTAGACAAAGTCTTCTCTTTGAGTCTTTAGCACCAGGCTTTCAAGACATGAATAATTCAGAGTCACTGGTTTGCTGGGTGGTTTGTCAAAATTTGACGCCCACTTTCCCCTTTATGTGCTAAGAACTCACGTTGTAACTGAACTCAAGGGGTTCGCTGCTTGGGGCACATCAAACTGAGCACAACCCGAGGAAAGGTTGGATGCAAAGCATTTTTTATTACTTGTCACAAGTAAGGAGACAGGATGATAGCTCTCAAAGCACTGTCTCCCCATGGGGTTAGTACAGAAGCTTTTAATTTTTTTAATGTTTATTTATTTTTGAGAGAGAGAGAAAGAGAGAGAGCAAGCAGGAGAGGGGCAAAGAGAGAGGGAGACAGGATCCAAAGCGAGCTCTGCGCTGACAGCAGAGAGCTCCTATGCAGGGCTCGAACCCACAAACCTAGAGATCATGACCTGAGTCCAAGTCGGATGCTCAACCGACTGAGCCCTCCAGGCGCCCCACTTTTATTCAGTGTATTAGGGAGCAGGGGCAAGGAGCTTGTATAGGAACTTTTGGTTCGTTTAGGTGCTCATGCCTAACACGTCCCTGTGCTAATGCATACACGTATGTTCATAAATTAGTGGAAAACTCCTCCCATAGGAGGAGATCTTAGTATTATAATGAGCTAAAGGTAGCTTTAGGACAACTCAGGGGGCTTCTGCACAGGTCCTCTGCTCCCGTCTGGCTCCAACTGGCTCACGTAAGGGCTATCAGGTGAAATACGTAGTTGAGCTTCTCGGCTGGAACCATTGATTCTGCAAAGCAGAATAGCCCTCCCCTGCTTTTGTCCCTTCCCCCGCACCCTTTTGCTGATAGCTTTCAGCCCTCTTAAGTAACTCCCCGTTGCATCCTGACTAACAGCGTCTCTATTCTTTTGTGGATATTTTCCAGCAGTGAAATTGCTGGGTCACATGGTAATGCTGTGTTTAATCTTTTCAGGAACTGCCATACTGTTTTTCACAAGGGAAGCTCCGTGTATTGTTTTTTAGTGCCAAAAACTCATTACTTTTTTGAAAAGATGATGAAAACTGCAAACAGCATGGTCCTTAGTAGGTCTCTTCATAAAGCGGAAAGTCCAAAGATAAGTTGTTCCCTAAGAAGGAAGGAAATTATGGGGTGCCTGGGTGGCTCAGTCGGTTAAGTGTCCGACTGCAGCTCAGCTCATGATCTCGTGGTTCACGAGTTCGAGCCCTGTATCAGGCTCTGTGCTGAGGGTTAAGTGTCCGACTTTGGCTCAGGTCATGATTTCACAATTTGTGAGTTCGAGCCCGGCGTCGGGCTCTGTGCTGACAGCTCAGAGCCTGGAGCCTGCTTCGGATTCTGTGTCTCCCTCTCTTTTTGCCCCTCCCCTGCTCTCACTCTCTCTCTCTCTCTCTCTCTCTCTCAAAAATAAATACACATTAAAAAAATTTTTTAAAGAAAGAAGGAAATTATGACATACAATACAGCATGGATGAACCTGAAGGACATCACGCTGAGTGAAATAAGCCAGTCACAGAAAGACAAGTACCATATGATTCCATTTCTACGAAGAACCCAGAAGAGTCAAACTCACAGAGACAGAAGGCAGAATGGTGGTTGCCAAGGGCTGGGAGAAGGGGTTTTGGGGCTCTGTTGTCTAGTGGGGATAGAGTTTAGGTTTGTGAGCACAACAGTGTGAATGTGCTTAATGCTCCTGAACTGTGCATTGAAAAATAGTCAGGATGTATGCAAGTGTTGAATCACTATATTGTACACCTGAAACTAATACAACACTGTATGTTAACCAACTGGAATTCAAATAAAAAATAAATGAGATAAAAAAATAAAAGGAGTCAAGATGGTAAATTTTATGCTCTGTGTATTTTACACAATATAAATCAGTACAAATAAAAACATATTCGTTGCAGAAAAGTTTGAAGAAAGGGAATGAAACCAATCATGATCTCACCATTCAGACATAGCTATTAATATTTGGTGTATTTCCTTCCAGTCTTTTTTCAGAAGTCATGTTAGTGCCCTAAGTTTGTGAGCATACGTGGATGCACATACATTTAAATGTGCACACTGTGTCCATATATGGAGGCACTTATATATTTTTATATAAAATTAAGATTACACTGCTATTTAGTTTTTATTTAGCCGTTTTAACTTGACATTATATTCTTTTTTAAAACCTTTTTTCCTTCTAAAAACATTTTAGGGGTGCCTGGGTGGCTCAGTCAGTTAAGCGTCTGACCCTTGATCTGGCTCAGGTCATGATCCTGATCTCGCAGTCATGAGATCGAGCCCTGAGTCATGCTCTATGCTGAGCGTGGAGCCTGCTTGGCATTGTCTCTCTATCCCTCTCACTCTGCCCCTCCCCTGCTTGTGCTCTCTCTCAAAATAAATTAAAAAAACATTAAAAAATTAATTCCAGTATAGTTAACATACGTTGTTATATTAGTTTCAGATGTATAGTAAAGGATTTAACACTTCCGTACCTAACTCAGTGTTCATCATGATTAACCCCCTTCATCCATTTCACCCATCTCCCCCCCCCCCACCCCCCGTAACCATCAGTTTGTTCTCTACAGTTCAGAGTCTTTTTTTGTTTGTTTGTCTCTTTCTTCTTCGTTTGATTTGTTTCTTAAATTCCACCTATGAGTGAAATTGTACGGTGTCTGTCTTTATCTGACTAACTTATTTTGTTCAGCATTATACCCCCTAGCTCCATCCATGTCATTGTAAATGGCAAGATTTCATTCTTTTTTATGGCTGAGTAATATTCCATTGTGTCTATATGTGTATATATTATATACACACATATACATTATATATACCTGCACATTATGTACATGTACATATTATACATGTGTGCATATATGTATAATATATACATTATGTATACACATACATATACATTATATATATCCACACATACATATATATGCACACACATACGTGTGTGTGTGTGTGTGTGTGTGTGTGTGTATTTCTTCTTTGTCCATTCATTGATCAGTGGACACTTGGTCTGCTTCTATAATTTGGCTATTATAAGTAATGCTGCAATAAACTTAGGAGTGCATATGTCTTTTCAAATTAGTGCTTTTGTATTCTTATTTTTTAAAATTTATTTAATGTTTATTTTTGAGAAAGAGAAAGGCAGACTGCAAGTGGGCGAGGGGCAGAGAGAGAGACGGAGACACAGAATCCGAAGCAGGCTCCAGGCTCTGAGCTGTCAGCACAGAGCCCGATGTGGGGCTCGAACCCATAAACTGTGAGATCATGACCTGAGCTGAAGTCGGATGCTTAACCGACTGAGCCACCCAGGATCCCCAGTGCTTTTGTATTTTTTGGGTAAATACCCAATATGGAATTAGTGGATTATATGGTAGTTCTTTTTTTTTTTTTTAATTTTTTTTTTTTGTGTGTGTTTATTTATTTTTGAGAGACAGGAGAGACAGCATGAGAGGGAGAGGGCAGAGAGAGAGAGAGAGGGAGACCCAGAATATGAAGCAGGCTCCAGGCTCTGAGCTGTCAACCCAGAGCCCGAAGCGGTGCTCAAACTCACAGACCGCGAGATCATGACCTGAGTTGAAGTTGAACGTTCAACCGACTGAGCCACCCAGGCGCCCCGGTAGTTCTAACTTTTTGAGGAACCTTCGTGTTGTTTTCCACAGTGGACACACCGATTTGCATTCCTACCAAGAGTGTACGAGATTCCTTTCTCTCCACATCGTCATCAATACTTGCTGTTTCTTGTGTTTTTTATTTTACTCTTTATGTTGGGTGTGACGTTATATCTCATTGTGGTTTTCATGTGCATTTCCCTGATGGTCAGTGATGTTGAGCATCTCTTCATGTGTCTGTTGGCCATCTGGAGGTCTACTTTGCACTATTCATGTCTTCTGCCCATTGTCTAATTGGATTATTTGTTGTTTGGAATATTATATTCTTCAAAACATCTTTTTTCATGGTATATTCAGTGTCAGTACTACAGTCTTAATTATTCTAGCTTAGAAAATTATAGCTTAATTATGATATTTGGTAGGTAGGTCTCCTTACCTTGTTCCTTTTAAGGAGAGTTGTGGCTATTCCTGACCCTTGTTCATCCATATAGATTTTAGAATAAGATTGTCAGCTTTTCTTAAATAAGAAAGAAGAGAAGAAAGAGGAGGGGCTGGAGGTAGAGAAGGGAGTTGGAAGGAGGGGGAGGAGGAGTGAAGAAGATAAAGAAGAGAGAGAAGAAGCGAGAAAGAAAACCATGTCGCAGTTTTTATTGGAATTGTGTTAAAACAGAGCTTGATTTGAGGGGAAATTACATTTTAAGATTTTGCAGGAAGCACATCGTTTTAAACCTCTTACTAATTTTAGATTAGTACCTGTAGATTCTTTAGGGTTTTCGATATAGGCGATCGTAGCAGGTTCATACAATGACAGCTTGTTTTTCCCTGTCCAGTCCCTGTGTCCCTGCACGCCCAGGCTGGCTTCACCGCACGGGCAAAGAAGTTAACTGCATCCTTACCTTGTTCCTGGCCTTAACAAGATCATTTTAACATGTCACTTTTAAGTACAATGTTTGCTGTGTCTTTAACTACTTTCTTAAAAAAACAAAATCAATCTAAGGAAGATGCTCTGACTCCTTGCTTGCTAACATGTTTTTTTTTTTAAATCATGAATGAGTATGAATATTATAAAATAATTTGGCTGTATCTATTGAGATCATTATATACTTTTTCCTTTGATCTCCATAAAACCACAACAATAATACCTAATATATATGATATTAATAAATAAAATAGAACTAAAATACAGGCCTACCTCAGCATACGCTTGGGAAGGTCCGTGCTGAGTTAAATCAGTCTGGCCTTTCTGTTGTTGAGGAAGAAGTAAGGATTTTTGTTTACTTTAGACTTTGTTAAGTGAAATGCGTATGTCTAATAATTCAGTGTAGTCTCTAAACCAGTGGTGTCCAACAGAAATATGTTAGCCACAAATACAAATATTCACAAAATTTAAAAATTTTCAGTAGCCACATTAAAAAAGGAAACAAGAAAACAGGTACAACTAATTTTAATACTATCTTTTATTTAACCCAATAGATCTAAAATATTATCATTTCAACATGTAATTAAAATCCAAACTATTATTAAGACTTTTATATTCTTTTGTCTTCAAAGCCTAATGGGTATTTTATACTTACAGAACATCTCAGTTTGGACTGGATATTTCTTTTTTTTTTTTTTAATTTTTTTTTTAACGTTTATTTATTTTTGAGACAGAGAGAGACAGAGCATGAGCAGGGGAGAGTCAGAGAGAGAGGGAGACACAGAATCTGAAACGGGCTCCAGGTTCTGAGCCGTCAGCACAGAGTCCAACGCGGGGCTTGAACTCACGGACCGTGAGATCATGACCTGAGCCGAAGTCGGCCACTTAACCAACTGAGCCACCCAGGCGCCCCAAGGACTGGATATTTCAAGTGCTTAATGATTACATGTGGCTACTGGCTGCTTAATTAGGCAATTCGACTTTAATGATATTATTACAGCAAATTTCTAAACCGTTAGAGTAAAAATAAATACAATAATAAAAAGAAAAGGAAAGACAGAGGAGGCCATTTGAAGCAAAAGAAGGCAAGAAAAAAAAACAAAAAGGAAATTTAAAAATAAGGAAAAATAGCATGAATAAATTCAAATATATCAATAATCACAATAAATGAAAATGGATTAGACTATGAAATTAGAAGACAAACATTGATTAAATTTTAAAAATCCCGCTATGTATTGTATGCTGTTTTCAAGAGACTTATTTAAAATTCAGAAGGAAATCCTGAAAGTAAAAAGACATAGAAGTATATACTAGGCAAATTCTAACCAAAATAGACCTAAAAATATAAGGACAACATAGACATTAGTGGACATACAAAAGGAAACAACATAATAATAAAGGATTGAACTCATCGGGAAGATATAACAATCTTAAAACACGTGTGAATAATAAAATCACATTACAATTTGTGAAGCAATAATTAACAGAACAGTAGGGAGAAAACTTCAAATCTGTCATCAAAAACGGGAAACTCTATCTCTCTTAATAATTGACAGATTAGGGGCGCCTGGGTGGCTCAGTCGGTAGGTGTCTGACTTAGGCTCAGGTCATGATCTCACACGACTTGTGAGTTCAAGCCCCACGTCGGGCTCTGTGCTGACAGCTCAGAGCCTGGAGCCTGCTTCGGATTCTGCGTCTCCCTCTCTCTCTGCCCCAGCCCCGCTAACGTTCTGTTTCTCTCGTTCTCAAAAATAAGCATTAAAAAAAATGTTTTTTAAATGATTGGCAGATGAGGCAGACAAAAAAAATCTATAAGGATATAGGAGATTTGAGCAGGCACGTTAATAAACCTAATGAATATATAACGAACATTACGCACGATAATTAGAGGATATAAGTTATTTTCAAGCACACATTTCTCAAAAACTGGCCACGGGCTAGGTCATAGAGCAAAGTTCAACTAATTTCAAAACACTAGACTCATACAGATCAGGTGTACCAACAGTTCAGTTAAATCCATGACAGAAAAGATCCCAAGAAAAAATCTCCAGTCTATAAAGGAGAGCAAAGAACACACAGTTCAAAGGTCAAAAAGGCAGTCATAATTGAAAATTTAAAAATTAGTGCTGAATAGCACACATAAGAACTTGTGGAGTCACAGAAACCATACTTTGAAGGACATTTAGTCTTAAATGTTTCCAAAAGAAAAGAAGAAAAGCCCAAATTGACTGAGCTAAATGTCCAAATAAGAAGTGTAAAAAAAGAATAGTAGAAAAAACCCCAAGAATAAGAAAGAAAATAGGGGCGCCTGGGTGGCTCAGTGGGTTAAGTGTCTAACTCTTGATTTTGGCTCAGGTCATGACCTCGAGGTTGTGGGATTGAGCTCCGCGTTGGGATTATGTCTCTCCCTCTCTCTCTCTGCCCCTCCCTCACTCGCACGCACACACACTCTCTCCCAAAATAAATAAGTAAACATTTTTAAAAAAGAGAAAATAATAACGGTAGCAGAGATTTACATAAAACATAACAATTACACAAATAGAAAGAATTAATGAGGCTAAGAAGTTGTTCTTTAACACACTAATAAAATAGATCAAACTGGCAATATTAATCAAGGAAATAAAGAAGAAAGTACAAATAAGTTAGACTAGTGATAAAGAGGGGTTATGACAATAAATGCAGCATAGATTTAAAATACAATATGAGTAATTTCATGCCAATAAATTTTAAAACTTAGATGAAATAGATAAATGCCAAGGAAAATGCAAATTACCAAGTATGACTCAAAAAGGAATAGAAAATCTTTATTGTGCCATTATCAGGAAAGGACTAAAACTGTAGTTAAAAAATCCATTACAGACCCAGATGCTTTATAGGCAAATTTTCTCATTTAAAGACAGACAGGGTATGTCAATCTTACACAAAAAAAGGAGAGAACATTTCTCACATCGTGTTGTGACAGCAGCAAAACCTTGATCCTGAAATTAGACAAAGACAGTCCAGAGAAAGAATATTACAGATGGTTCTCATTCACGAAATGAAAATGGCAACATTAAATATTAGCAAACAAAATCCAGCCATGAGCTTAAATACATATATGTATTCTTCCCCCAGGAATGCAAGCTTGTTTTAAAATGAGAAATCTGATTAATGTGATTTTCCACATGGATAAGCCAATTCATTACATCTATAATAAGCATCTGACATTGCTTTCAGATAAATTGGAAACACGCCTTCACCCCCACTTGCTACACTACCCCGACTGAAAAGTGTTCCTTGGAGTTGGCGCAGAGGGGACACAGATTAGTGAGAACAGTGTCAGTGGCACATGGGGAGGCAGGGCGGAAATGAGCCGGCGGGCGGCTGAAGACAAAGGACAGTGAGGGCATTTCCACTGCGAGGCTGTCTAGACTCGAAGACCGTGGAGCCAAGAGGCAGATACTGTCACCCAGCTTCCGAGGCTCCGATGCAACCCCCAGGTTTGCCTGCGCTCCTTCCATCCTTCCCGTTTCACTTTGCAATTTCACCTGCGTTTATTCCAATCCATTTCTGCTCCAGTAACGGTTGCCTAAGGTAACCGCCTTCTCTGCCTGGGAATTCCTACATGTCTTTAAGACGAAGCTCAAATGTCAGCTTCTGTGGCACATTCCTCCACTCCCCCAGACTCCACTGCCTGCTTCTTCCTATGTGATCCTGTAGTACTAGGTATATAACCCACTTTTCTCGCCTAAATCCAACGCTGTATGCGAAGCAGCACCTGCCACACTGTGTGACGATGATTTTTTCAGATACTGATCTCTTCCGGTGCCTGGCATAGAGTATTTGTGGAATACATAATAACAGACGTGTGCCAGGCACTGTCTTTGGTTTCTTGCACATCGTCTCATCTAACTTTTAGAACTATAAGATAGATACCTGTTTTTACAATTTTTTAATGTGTATTTATTTTTGAGAGGAAGGGAGTGAGAGCTCGAGCAGGGGAGGGGCAGAGAGAGAGGGAGACAGAGAATCCAAAGCAGGCTCCAGGCTCCATCTGTCAGCACAGAGCCCGACACGGGGCTTGAACCCACGAACCGTAAGATCGTGACCTGAGCCAAAGTTGGATGCTCAACCGACTGAGCCACCCAGACACCCCCATAAGATAGATATTTTTATTGTCCATGTAATAAACTACAGAGGAACAGAGAAGTTAAGGAACTTGCCCAAGTTCACACAGGCAGGCAGGTGGATAGCTAGAGGAGGATTCAGACCCAAGCAGTCAGTTTCCAGAACCCCAGCTCTTAGGATGCCCCTGCTATGGTATGGACACCCACTCATCTTCGTTTGAAACACTTCTCACATTAGAGAAAGAGTTTTCAAAAGGAGCCTGTGAAAACAGGGGGAAGCTACAATTTACCTACACACTATTTACATCTTGCACATCAGTGACTACCCTGGAAGGCTGGAAGGACCTCTTCTCGGACCCCGCTGGGGTGAGCGGAGCTACCCTGAGGACCGCGGCTGTTAGCCGTGACAGTGACATAGAGCTTCGGAAGCAGGGTAGGTGAGCAACACTGTTTTTTAAGCCAAATTTTACTCCGTATTGCGTGCGCGTATAGTGGGGCTGTGGTTCTTCTGTTTCTTTCTCCTTGGAGGATTTTTTTTTTTTTTTTCCAACGTTTTATTTATTTTTGGGACAGAGAGAGACAGAGCATGAACGGGGGAGGGGCAGAGAGAGAGGGAGACACAGAATCGGAAACAGGCTCCAGGCTCCGAGCCGTCAGCACAGAGCCCGACGCGGGGCTCGAACTCACGGACGGCGAGATCGTGACCTGGCTGAAGTCGGACGCCTAACCGACTGCGCCACCCAGGCGCCCCAGGAGGATTTTTTTTTTTATGTCTGTTTTGAAAATGACATTCGCTAGTGATGCAGTACCCACGGTGTTGAGTAGTTATGCAGGCATTGCGCTGGACACTTTTATTTCACGCCACCCTTGGATCAATGTTGTGAGGTAGGTGCTGCTGGGGAGGAAGCAGGGCTGAGAAATAAATCCCGTGTGTGAATTCCACCCCCACGGGAGGAGCCAGGATGGACTCACAAATGCTCAAGCTGAGCACCTGCCCTTCCTGAACTCTAGTGGTCTGAGGTTGGTCCCAACACTGTGCAGCCCCCCGGTCCCCACAGAGCCCCATCTGGGCCCTGCTGGATGTCAGGTTATCACCGACACGGATGGAAACAAAAATCGTCGCCTGCTCTTCCGTAGCGGTGACCGGTCTTTGTGTTCAGTGTCTGTGAAATCTGCTCTCCTGGAAGCGCAGCGAGCACGGGCTTGTCAGTGGTGTCTGCTTGGATGTCCGGGTGCATGGAGAGGTGGGGGTGTCACGTCCCCCCCGCGGGCTCTGGGATCACCACGAGATTCCAGGCAGATTCCGCCTCCTCTGAAACAAAGACCGCTCCGCTTTGGGATCACTGGAGAACACATTTCCGCCCTGTTTGGGATCACGAAGGGATCTTATTTAAAACGGAATGGAGTGTAGGTACGAGTGAGCCCAGTGATACAGAAAAGACACCTTGCAGATTTTGTGGAGGTGACAGGCAAGGGGTGGAGGAGAGTACACCGGGGTCAAATTCTGACGTCCTCAGTTGCTAGTTCTATTAAATGGTAAGTTATTCAATTGCTCCTTGGTTGTTGTTTGGTTTTTTTCCCAGTTCATTGATTGCCTTGCTTTTCCCATCTATAAAATCAGGTTAGGAATGCTTAATTTGCAATCGTGGAAACTCCACGAAAAGACACAGCCAACACGGTTCAGTTGTTCAATTACTGATGGTTATCGTTATTAGAGCATTTGTCAGATCGAGGTATGATGTAGAGACATAAACACAGGTATCTGTTTCACAATTCCAAGTGTAGCTGCCAAAACGAAGGAAAATAAACGTCCAAGGGAAATAACTTTATCTCTTGAACGTGTTTCTTTAAAAAAAAAAAATGCACAAAGCCCAATTTAGGTCACACCGTATGGATTAATAGCTGAGTGTTACAAAGGCACAGAAATTGAAGAGCCCAGTTACCCGGTCACCTTCAAAATAAAGGCAGTTAAACCCTCCCTCCTAGAAGAATTTCTGGACGCTTTCTAATTAAGGACGGCGCTCGGCTCCCGAGAACCTAGCGGCTCAGTTTCTCACTCGTCTGCTCCCTGGTCCTGGAACGGAAGTGCTGCATTAATAAAAATCGCTACCAGCATCACATGGTTTCCTTTGTCTTTCTACCCTTAAAGCCTCCGAATTCGGTGGTCTAACCCACAGATCTAGGGGGGAAAGGCCTCCAGGAGAATAATATTGGTGGGCATTTTGCACTGGAGTAGCAGACATCGCCATTGGTCCTGTAAGGGCATCGTAAAGGGCATCAGTTGGTGAAGGAGGGAATGCATACATTCTTAAAGGGAAAAACCATCCAAGCAACTCACCGGGGCCTCTGTCATGTACACATCCCTGCTCTTCTCTCCTTCCTTCCCTATTTTGCCAGGCTCTGCCAGCTTCCTGCACATGGAGCCTGCTCCATGTGTCCCCACACTGCTCTGTGGGGCTGGTGACCTCAAGCTGCCCTCGGTCCTGGGCTCCCATTCAGCCAGAAATTCCCATTAGATGCCCACTCGGAAGACGGGACCTCGCTGGCAGGTATTGTGCCCGGCTGAATTGGCCCAGCTGCTCTGTGGCATTTTGATTGATGTGAGTCCGGATGAGACCTTTTAAAACCCAATTTCCTTTGGAAAGGCAGCTTGGAAAATCACTCCACGCTCTGTGTGTGTGTGTGTGTGTGTGTGTGTGTGTGTGTTTTCATGTGTGTGTACCCCACACAATCTAAATGCCTCTCAAATACAAAAGATATTGAATTTAATGAAATTCAATTAATTTGAATTCAATTTGGGAGATCTCCAATGTTAAGGAACAAAGCAAATTTCACATCCCTGAGTTTTTGACGTAGGAGTGATCCAGACCTTTCCATGCCAAAAGCACACATATTCGTAATTTTACCTTGGATCAAAGCTTCTTCAAAATAAACAGATTTAGGGGCACCAGGGTGGCTCAGTTGGTGAAGCATCTGACTTTGGCTCAGGTCATGATCTCGCGGTTTGTGGGATCGAGCCCCGCGTCAGGCTGTCCTGACAGCTCAGAGTCTGGAGTCTGCTTTGGATTCTGTGTCTCCCTCTCTCTCTGTACCTTCTCTGCTTGCACTCTTTCTCTCTCTCTCTCAAAAATGAATAAACGTTAAAAAAATTTTTAATATTCGAAATAAACAGGTTTAGCAAATTTCCAAGATGCCCCCAGAATGTCTCCAGCTCCAGAGGCTCACCGCTGTGCCTGCCCCTCCAAGAAGCACAAAAAGTACAGCTTCGTCCTACGGGACATCAGACAGAAAGTCCAACCCCGCATTTGTCCCCAGCTACAGCCGAAAAGAAGGCCGAGGAAAGTTGCATCTGTATAATCCAGTGAATAATCCACCATTAGACTCACAGCCACTGCCAACCAGACCAGTTCGTCCGGGTGTTTGCCTCGAGAAACTATTTTATAAAAGCAAATGGTTCTGAGTGACCTCCTCCTTGCCTTTCACAGGAGCCTTTTGACATTTCTTTTTGAATCAGAAAGACGTGAGGACACAGAGTAAGGTCCTCCCAGTTCTCGGCAACCCATCTCGTTAGTTTATAGTCTTTCTCATGGGGCGCCTGGGTAGCTCAGTCAATTAAGCGTCCAACTTCAGGTCATGTCATGATTTCACAGTTCGTGGGTTCGAGCCCCGCATCGGGCTCTGTGCTGACAGCTCGGAGCCTGCTTTGGATTCTGTGTCTCCCTCTCTCTTTGCCCCTTTCCTGGTTCCTCTCTCTCTTTCTCTCTCTCTCTGTCTCAAAAATAAATAAACATTAAAAATAAATAAATAAATAAAAAACTTACAGTCTTTCTCATTACAGTGTTCTCAAACAAGGATGTTCCTCTCTCTTACACAGTTCCTACTCAGTGCTATATTTCAAAAGACATTTGTGGTGACCCCACAAGGAGAAGCTCTTAGGATTTGGAGAAAGGGCCACCATTTGAAAAGACACAGGTGAAAAGGCAACACCCCCTAGAGAGGTTTCTAGGCCACTGAAGAGACGGGAACATCCGGTACAATGAGCAGCTCATATCCTTAGGGCTGGAATATAACGCCAAATATGTGTCCTAATTGATTTTGATGATTCCAGATCTGAATACAAGACATACTAAGAAAAGGGGTGATCCGCATGTGGAACATGAAAGAAATTGGGAGGCAGAGTGTCAGAATGTGGGTCCTCCTCTGCCAGGCAAGGGGAGGGTGTTCTAATTCCAGAACACTCTTGTTCCTCAGCTAGAATGCCTCCGGGAGAGAGAAGGGCATGTCTTCAGCCTGCTGGGAATGGCTAGAAATGTCCCTTGGTAACTGTCTGTTCCACCTGCTTTAATTTTGTGCTCAAAGCACAGCTTCTGAGCTGGGAGCTGGCGTCTTGAGCCATTCACCCCTTGGAGTGTCCCAGGGAGGAGCTGCCCACATTGTCCATCTGTGAACACCCCTCATTCTGAGGACAGCAGTGGCCTGCCAATCTGAGCACGTGAATTTGGCTAGTGAGCCTGTCCGCCAGAGGTTCACCAACTCGAAGCGGAGGATAAAATGACATTTCTGGACTTTTAAACCGAGACTTTGGACTTTGAACCTTGGAGACTGTATGCAAAGGACTGCCTGGCCAGGGGCATGGCCCAAAGCACATAGTAGGTCTCCCTACAAGGAGAGAGCACACGCTCAGCTGTAACAGGTGTGTGTGCTCTGCTTTGTTGGATTTGATGTTCCTGAACTTGGAAGTCATGAGTTCAATCCCTACAGTTTTCCACATGGAAACTCTGATGGATTCAGATTGCACTGCTGTTCTTGTTTGTTTTTGATTTGATTTGTTTTTTTGGTTTTTTGTTTTAATTTTTTTTAGTGTTTTATTTATTTTTGAGACAGAGAGAGAGACAGAGCGTGAGCAAGGGAGGGGCAGAGAGAGAGGGAGACACAGAATCGGAAGCAGGCTCCAGGCTCCGAGCTGTCAGCACAGAGCCCGATGCGGGGCTAGAACTCACGAACTGTGAGATCATGACCTGAGCCGAAGTCAGATGCTCAACCGACTGAGCCAACCAGGCGCCCTAGATTTGTTTTTTTTTTTAAAGGTGAACTCAATGTCCAGCACGGGGCTTGACTTCATGACCCCAAGGTCAAGAGTTGTGCGCTGTATGGACTGAGCCAGGCAGGTACCCCCCGCTTTCTTGTTTAGCTGGGTGGTTTGTTGGTTGTTCGGTTGATTGCAGAGACGGATTGTGAGAAGCTCACTGCACATATTTGCTCTAATCATTGCAACCGCCAGAGGGGTCAAAGGGGCCTGGGTTCTACTACCAGCTGCATTCCTAGCTCGTGTCGCTCCCTGGGTGGCTTAGGTCCCCAAGGGCAGAGTCTGAGGCAAGATCCTGAGGACAAGTCCCTTATTGGAGAGGTGATCCCAAGAAGCACAAGTGAGGGAGTGGGGATAATGGGACAGTGGAGCAGGAAAGGTCAGTAAAGGGCGTGCCAATGGCTGGTCACCCAGGGGTACCTGCGGTTCACTCAACCTGCGGTGCTCCGAGGGGCAGGGTGGACACACCCCAGTGTCATACATCTGAGGGATACGGAGCGACCCATCCTGCTTCGCTGGAAGTTTGACTCCCTGGCGTCGTCCCAGCTGCCCTGCACACAGGCTGAGCAAGCTCTCATGGGAGAGAAGTAGACAATGATGACAGAGGTCAAGGGTCTTTGTCAGTAAAACAAGGAAGTTGAACTAGAGCGTGTCTGTGGCTCCCTCTATCCTCAGTAACCTCTGCGTGGCCGTTTTCTGACACAGATGTGCCCACTGGGCAAGCAGGGCACTCTGCTGTCTGGCGGGGGCCGGGGGTGGGGGTGACTTATGCCCCCATGGGCTGTGAGGTCACAGGAACAGAGCCAGCGTGTGCCATGGTCTCATGTTACGGCCTCAGACAGCTGCATGGGGTGAGCACATTTGTGAGGGCGTCCATCCAGGAGGGCAGCAAAAGAACCCAATAACACTGGAAGAGATTTGGGTTGCCATGTTCCTACAGAGTCAGGGGGACAATTAAAGTAGTCTGGGGGGACCTAGGTGGCTCGGTCCGTCAAGCGTCTGACTCAGGTCACGATCTCGCGGTTTGTGAGTTCGAGCCCTGCGTCGGGCTCTGTGCTGACAGCTCAGAGCCTGGAACCTGCTTCAGATTCTGTGTCTCCCTCTCTCTCTGCCCCTCCCCTGCTCACGCTCTGTCTCTCTGTCTCCCAATAATAAATAAACGTTAAAAAAATTTTTTTTAATTAAAAAAAATAAAAATAAAAATAAATAAAGTAGTCTAGTTCTTGAAAGGTCCAGAAAGCAGGCATTGAAGGAACAGGCTGCCATTTCGATGTAGAAACTTGGGTTCTCGTGATCTTTCTTTTTTGCTTGGATTCTGTCTGTGAAGTGAAGAAAATACACTGCGCAGGCAGCAATAAATGGCCCACACTGCACACACTGTGTGATCACAAAGTACTTTAATTTCCATTATCTCATTTAAACTACCCAATAATCTTTAAGGCAGGTAGGGCTTATCTTTTCCCATTTTACTTTTTATTTTATTTTTTTAACGTTTCACGAAATCTTCAATGAAATTGGGGGAGGGGCACAAACAGAAGGGAGGGGTGATGAGGACAGGCTTGGGGGCAAGGGGCACAGGGCTGGGCAGGGCAGGGGGCTCGCCTTTTTCCTGTAGCCACCTTCCCTCAATCATCCCACTGATGGGGTGATACGTTTTCCCATTTTGAAGGTCAGGAAACTGAGTCTCAAAAGCAAAATGAATATTAATAGTAAGTCACACTTGTATAGCACTTTATCCTGAAGACACCATGCTGTCTTGTCTTCGCTGCTTGTTCTGGCAACAGAGCCTGTCCTTGGCCACAGGGGTGGACATGTGGCTGATCACAGTGGTTCCCCGCAACCCCCCCACCCCCCCACCCCCCACTGGACACAGTGATCGGTCCAGGAACAGGTCAGTAAGGAGGTGGTTTTTTTGTTTTGTTTTTTGGTCTGGTTCCTGCTGGAGTTGATGGGGTAAGATTCCGTGCTGTCAGATCTTGGATTGGGAAGAAGGATATTCTGGATCCTGCCATGGAGAATGAAAAAGGAAAAGGAAGCCAAGCAGAGGGGAGAGACCAAGAGATCCCTGGTATTGAGGAGGCCCCACTTCCAGTCCCTGAGATCCCATAGTGGTCTTTGTCTCTGTCCCTTCTGCGGCTTCTGTTTGTCGTTCATCCTTCAGACCGATGAACCAGCCTGCGTGCTCCCGATGAGTCCCCTGTGGATTGAGCTAGCATTAGTCAGTCCCCCTGGTAAAGCAGCTGCTCATTCTACAACCATCCAATTCACGGGGAAGGTGTCAGTGACGAATCCCCTGCCGTCACTCAAAGCGTTTAGATGATTGACTTTCAAAGATAAAATTTCCAGGTAGATTTTTTTTAACCTTAATTTGAGCTGCTTCTAAATTTAAATTTGATGTTGAGAATTCATTCTCAGCATAAAACAGACCTATGCTCTACACCCATTTTCATAGCAGCACTATTCAAAACGGCCAAGAAATGGAAACAACCTGCTATAGATTAAATGTATGTGTCCTCCCCAAATTCATAGGTTGAAGTCCCAACCCCAGAATGGTTGTATTTGGAGTAATTAAGGTTTAATTCAGTCATAAGGGTGGGGCCCTGATTGGATAGGATTCGTGTCCTTATAAGAAGAGCTAGCAAAGTGAGTAAGAGCCTTTCTCTCTCCCTCTCTCTCTCTCTCTCTCTCTCTCTCTCTCTCTCTCTCTCTGTCTCCCTCTGCAAGCACACACCCAAAAAGGCCATGTGAGGATATATATAGCAAAGAGGCAGCCATGTACAAGCCAGGGAGAGAGACTTCACCTGAAATACAATCAGCCAAAACCTTGATCTTGTGAGAAAATTAATTTCTGTTGTTTAAGCTGCACAACCTGCGGTATTTCGTTACGGCAGCCTTAGCAGACTAATGCACAAACCAAGTGTCCGCCAGCAGATGAATGGATAAACAACCTGTGGTATATCCATTCAGTGGATATCATCAAGCATTAAAAGGGAAGGAAATCCTGACACAGGCTACGGCATGGCTGAACCTTGAGGACATCGTGCTCAGTGAAATAAGCTGGTCATAAAATGACAAATGCCATGTGATTCCACTTACAGGGGAGTAGAATCTAGAAGAATCTATTTCATAGAGATCAAAAGTAGAATGGTGGTTGGGAGGGCCCAGGCAGGGGGATGTGGGGAGAGAGGAAAGGAGAGTTGTTGTTTTATGGGGACAGAGTTTCAGTTTTGGAAGATGGAATTGTTATGGAGACTGGTGGTTCAACAATGTGAGTGTATGCCATCCTGCTGAACTAGTTACGCTTACGAATGGTAAAGACGATAAAATTTATGTTCTGTGTATTATACCATAATTCAAAAATAATTTTTTAAAACCCAACACACTCTTACTTCAGAAAATGTGGAAAGTCTAAAACAGTTCAAGGAAACAGGCAAATGTCCAGTTTCCCGCTGGGGTGGGTGGGGGTCATTGCTTAGCCCCTTTCTCCCCACTGGGGAGAAGATCCTGAGGTATAAGTACTCCTTTTAATCACTTTTTCTTAAATATTTTATTGATTTTTGAGACAGAGACAGAGAGAGAGACAGAGAAAGGGAGAGAATGAGCAGGGAAGGGGCAGAGAGATAGAGAGACAGAGGATCGAAGGCGGGCTCTGAGCTGACGGCAGAGGGCTTGATGGTGGGCTCGGACTCATGAACCATGACATGATAACCTGAGTCACAGTCAGACGCTACTGAGCCACCCAGGTGCCCCACCTTTTAATCATTTATTTTTTAAGTTTATTTATTTATTTTGAGAGAGAGAGAGAGAGAGAGAGAGAGAATTCCAATCGAGCTCTGTACCCTCAGTGCAGAGCCTGATGCAGGGCTCAAACTCACAAACTGTGAGATCGTCACCTGAGCCAAAGTCAGTCGCTTAACTGACTGAGCCCCCCACAGGCCCCCCCCCCTTTTAATCACTTTTTAAAAAATGTTTATTATTTATTTTTTGAGAGAGAGACAGACAGAGCACAAGTGAGGGAGGGGTAGAGGGAGAGAGAGAGGGAGACACAGAATCAGAGGCAGGCTCCAGGCTCTGAGCTGTCAGCACAGAGCCTGACATGGGGCTCGAACCCACCAACAGCGAGATCATGACCCGAGATGAAGTCAGACGCTTAACCGGTTGAGCCATCCAGGTGCCCCTTAATCACTTTCAATGAACCTTTTTATTTGTGGCTTCACCCCCAGCCCCTGTCTTCAGAGATGCCCAGAACCTCCAATCCCTGTACCTCTTTGGGGCTGCAGTCGGAACTCCTTCTTCTTGGCTTTGGTGCCCATCCTTACTCCCCACTCCGTGGTCTTCTCCGAGAGCTAAGTCCACTTAGCTAAGTGCCACTTATCTATCTGACTTCCAGCTTCCCAAGTGATGTCCTTGTCACTCATCTGCTCATTCCTCTCCCACTACGGAGTCCTGCTTTTTCATTCCTCTGCAATGTTAGCAGGGCACTGGAGGGAACAAAGCTAAACATTTACGTTTACTTTGCCGTGCATCCACAAAAGCCTCTGCACACCTCTATATTGAATGTAATTTCATCTTTTGTGACGTGCTTGTTCATGTTCTTTCCCTACTTACCAGCAAGGTTATCTTTCTTTACTAATATTTAAGAGTTCTTTACGCAGAAAGAAATAAGATCATTTTCAATATATGATGCTCTCGTGTCAAGGATAATTTTTTTAAAGGCATGTTCTGGATTATATGGTGGACCAGCTTATAAATAAATGAGGCCTGGCAAGAATTTTTAGTGCCTGCATTTGCATTTGTGAAGTTGGTGAACTGGAGTTCATATGTTATCATGGCACGCCGTACAAAGGATTTGAATGAATGAAGGATTTGCAACAGCTTGAACAAAGTGATTGAAAAATCGAATCAGCTATACAGCAGATGATCATATAAGCGTGTTGGGTATTAAGATCCTGCTTTCTGGCAATCAGTACCATATTCATGTTTAAGAGCGGTCGTGGGGCGCCTGGGTGGCTTGGTCGGTTGAGCGTCCGACTTCGGCTCAGGTCATGATCTCACGGCCCGTGGGTTCAAGCCCCGCGTCAGGCTCTGTGCTGACCGCTCAGAGCCTGGAGTCTGTTTCGGATTCCGTGTCTCCCTCTCTCTCTGCCCCATCCCCACTCATGCTCTGTGTCTCTCTGTCTCAAAAATAAATAAATGTTAAAAAATTAAAAAAAAAAAAAAAAAGAGCGGTCGTATTGAATGCCCTGTATTTGTAAGTACCAACCAATGCAGTTTGCTCACAGTGAAGAATGCTGTTGTTCCCAATTTCAGCAATAACTGAGCAAGATAAGATTTCATGTCGGTTTAAGTAATGAGACACTGCTATAATTTTCTCCTCCAATGAAGAAAACAGCTTTGCAGAATTATTATTTGAAGATTGCTTATTGGTAAAATTTTAATTAAGTGTAAGTTCTACTTTTCCAGGACTTGCAAAAAAAAAAAAAAACCTTCATTATTTTTATAGTTTTGTACACGGCATTCACAGAAACAACTTTTGTGGACTTCAGTGTTTTTAAAGCCAAATATAAAAACAGAGGAAATATGGAAACAGTCTTGAGATGGGGCGCCTGGGTGGCCCAGTTGGTTAAGCATCTGACTTCAGCTGAGGTCATGATCTTGGGGTACGTGAGTTCGAGCCCCGCGTCAGGCCCTGTGCTGACAGCTCAGAGCCTGGAGCCTGCCTCGGATTCTGTGTCTCCCTCTCTCCCTCTCTGCCCCTCCCCTGCTTTCTCTCTCTCTCAAAAATAAATAAAACATTTATTTTAATTTTTTTTTTAATTTTTAAAAAGAAACAGTCCTAAGAAACCATATCTCCACCATGAAATTTAACATCAGAGACTCTGCCAAACTGACGATGTCTGTCACATTATGTTACAGTTGTTCATTTCAATTTTATTGGTTTTGTAGTTTGGAGTATCTCACTTGTAAATTTTGTGTGTTAGAATTCTCCGGAGAAACAGAGCCAACAAGATATGTTTGTGTATGTGAGTGCGTGTGTGCAAGCGTGTGTATGCGTGCACTCGGGATGGGGGGAAGGGAGAGAGATTTTATGGGATCAGCTCACGGGATTATGGGAGCTGGCAGGTCTGAGGTCTGCAGGTTATACTGACAGGCCTGAGACCCAGAGAAGAGTTTCACCTAAATTCCAAGGGCCATCGGGAGGCAGAATTCCCTCTTCCCTAAGGAAATGTGGGTCTGCTTACTCAGTATGGATTCTGCTTTTTTTCTCTTAACATTTAGGATAAGGCTCTAGATCTTTCTTGTTACAAGATTTTGTTTTTCTTTTTCTTTTTTTTTTTTAATTTTTTTTAATGTTTATTTATTTTTGACAGAGAGAGACAGAGTGTGAGCGGGGGAAGGGCAGAGAGAGAGGGAGACACAGAATCCAAAGCAGGCTCCAGGCTCTGAGCTGTCAGCACAGAGCCCGAGGTGGGGCTCAAACTCACAGACCACGAGATCATAACCTGAGCCGAAGTCGGACGCTCAACCGACTGAGCCACCCAGGCGCCCCAAGATTTTGTTTTTCTCATAGGTTTGGTTTTTGTGATGTTTTCCCTAGGGGACCTCCTCTTTTTCTCTTAAGGCTTCCAACTGATGGGATGAACCTCCCCCCACCCCCACACACACACATTATGGAAGATCATCTGCTTTACTCAGTTTACTGATCTAAGTATTAATCTCATCTAAAAACACTTTCACAGGAGCATCTGTGTGGCTCATTCGGTTAAGTGTCTGACTCGTGATCATGATCTTACCGCTGTGAGATCGAGCCCTGCGTTGGGCTCTGGGCTGACAGCACGCAGCCTGCTTGGGATTCCCTCCCTCTCTCTCTGCCTCTCCCCAGGTCATGCTCTCTCTCTCTCTCTCTCAAAATAAATAAAATAGAATAAAAATAAAATAAAAGTACTTTCACAGAGACATTTAGACTTCAAGTCTTGTCTTAAATACACATTTTTGACGTATTACAGTAAAAACAGGTTAACATAGCACAGGGGAGAGGCGTCTGTACGTTTTCTCTTTTTTCCTTTAAAAACATCTGAACTATCCTCAGGTGAAAGGACAGAACTGAAAGGCCTGTTTAAATACTTTTTCCCAAAAAAACCATAAAGCAATCTTCCATGAAAGCTTCCTTCTGTTCTGGCTCGTGGGACAGTGAGGGGCTTGCTGGCATAGGGTTTCAGAAATGTGGGTCTCCTCCCACCTCTCGAAAATCAATAAACACAGAAATGTGGGTCTGCTTACTCAGTACGTATTCTGCTTTTTTCTCTTAACATTTAGGATAAGGCTCTAGATCTTTCTTGTTACAGGATTTTGTTTTTCTAATGGGTTTGCTTTTTGTGTTTTCGGTGAAACATAACAAAGTTACTTACTCGGATCTCTGAAAACAGCAGCTACCAAATAACCTGAAAAACCAGCGTGGCGAACAAGCCTTGAGGAAGATTGAGGACAATGTCGTGTATATACAGTGCGTGTGTATTCAGCAAAAGGTTTCACACGAAAAGACCCTTTCCCCCTCTGCTCTCAATCCCTGAATAACCAGTACACCTCTTGAATGTCACCTCATGCAGAAAGGAGAACTGAACTAACCGTTTCATTAACATGGAAAAATCGTACGAATAAAAATATCCAACTTCAGGAGCACAGAGATGGTTTATTAAGCAAACCTGAACCTACTGCCTTAAAGTCTTAGGTCTGCTATAATTTATATTCCCTGTCAAGAACGCTCATACTTCAGCTATAAATAGAACATGGCAGCGGAGAGAGTGGTGTTTTAATTAGGTCATTCGTGACTCTGCGTGACTTATTTTCTTGGAGTCTTTGCCATTTTTTACTTCAGATTTAATTTCTTTGTGATGATAATGCAACATGACAGAATCACACCAGGCTTCCAGAGAGTCCCCTCGCTGCTCTCCCTGTCTCCATTTCGCTCTGTCTTTGTCAGTCTCTCTTTGTCTCTCTGTCTCTCTCCTCCCTACTCCCACTTTCGCTCGCTCTCTCCCTCTGTCTCTATCTTCATCTCTCTCAGTGTCTCTGTCTCTGTCTCTCTCTCACGTCTCCTGTGCACTTGCTCTGTCAAAACCTCTCACAAAGGGGAGGCGATGGGAGTTTCCATCATATGTTTACATCACAGATTGAGGCTCACCTCTGGTCACTCTGCCATCTGGGACTAAATGTCCCAACTGGTGCTTGGCTATGTCTGGCTCTCCCATGGCCACGTACCTTCTCTCCTGAACTTCGTGACTGACAATAATGGAGTATGTGAGTATGACTAAAGAATTGAGACAGAAGTAAGGGTCATTATTAAAAGGAATTGAGTGCTTTTAATGCGCTGAGTGATAGCTTTCCCGTCTTCCTTATTAAGCCGAAATCTGTAACAGCTCCTACTAGCTTCTGAAGGAATGATGAAAATGAAAAGACCCTTTCTAATCAATATTCTTCTACTTCATATAATTTATGAGATGCTGAGAAGAGTCCTATGTCCTCTCCCTGTCACAGGTCCGTGGTAAAACTTTAGTAGGGGATAAATGTCTTCATTACCAGTGGCAGCACCATTGATGACCCTGGAGGCTTTGGCATCCCCATAATTCTGTCAACACTCCGAAAGACAAACCCGAAGTCCTTCCTAATACCCACACATCTCGGCTAGAACTTACAGGAAAGGGCAGCTTCCCCCGTGTGTCCTCTCCATCAGCCCTCCCTTCCAGTCCTTTCCAACCAGACCACCTTCTGCATTTGTCCCAGGGTCATTTGGCTCCTATTGTGGCTGTGTGGGCGGGCCACCACAGCTGCATTATCAAGCCCAGACCTGCTTCCTGGTCTGGGATCTTGGCCTGGAAAGGACCAGATGTTGTCTTCATAACTCGTTTAGCAGGAGAACCTGACCTGGACTGAACCCTCCTGGTGGAAAAACTGACACTGTCTGATGTAAGACTATTTTAGCCCATATTTATCTACTCTAGGACAGTTGGCCCCATTACTTTCCAGGTTGGGAGGGTCCCTTGAGGGTCCCTGCCCCCATGCTTCTGAATCTTTATATCTCCAGCATGGGTACTGGACTGGCATATAAGTGTCCTATAAATATTTACTGAGTTTAATTGAAACTTTATGTCTGAGCACTTAAGAAATAAAGCAAGTGATATCATGGTAAATTGTCCTTCAGAATAAGAAATCATGGGGCACCCGGGTGGCTCAGTCCATTAAGTGACCAACTCGTGGTTTTGGCTCAGGTTATGATCTCATGATTCTTGGGATAAGGTCCAAGTCAGACTCTGTGCTGACAGTGTGGAGCCTAGTTTGGATTCTCTCTCTCCTTCTCTTTCTGCCACTCGCTCTCTCTTTGTCTCTCTCTCTCTGTCTCTCAAAATAAATAAATAAAGTTTAAAAAAAGAATAAAAAATCGTGGACTGTTAGTTCATTCTTTCATTCCATCAATCTTTCGTTTAACTAACAAGCATTTTTTGGAGACTATGTTTTAGGCTTTTGACCATGTATCAGGAGTGTAAGATGAGTTATACATGGGCAGTGCCTCTCCTTGTTAAGTTCATAGCCAAGTAGAGAAGACAGATAAGCACACCAGGATTTTAATAAGATATGATAAGCATACTGATAAAGGTGTATACATCTATCCCTGCACAGAAGTCAGGCATCTATCCCTGTGTGACAAGATGAGATTTGCATTTTAGAAAGATCACGCTAAACACTGAAGGCATTACTGTTTGAAAATAGGGAATGGGCAAGCCTAATTACTGCAATATAGAGTAGTACGGGATTGTAGGGTCTCCTCCATGGGGTCCTTGCTTCAAGCTATTGGTAGTAACTAAAAGGGACTGCCTTTAGAAAAGAAAATCAGAGATAAAAATGGTCGGAGTTTTATTTTTTTTAATTTTTAAATGTTTTTTATTCTTTTGCATTTTTATAAATGTTTATTCATTTTTGAAAGACAGAGTGTGAGTGGAGGACGGGTAGAGAGAGAGGGAGACAGAATCCAAAGCAGGCTCCAGGCTCTGAGCCATCAGCACACAGCCCGATGTGAGGCTGAAACCCATAAACCGTGAGATCACGACCTGAGCCCAAGTTGGTTGCTTAACCACCTGAGCCACCCAGGTGCCCCCTGAGTTTTAAGTACAATCAAAGATGTCATTGTAGGACTACATATAGCTCTTGCCTACTGTCACCAAAATGGTGCCACTTTCCTCTTCCTGGGGAATCTGCCCAAGATAACAGGTAACAGTGTCACTTCCTTGCATCTTAAGAGTCCTTGGGTCCCTGAGGAGGGCCTTTCTGAAGCATCAAGGGAAGGGGAAAGTCTACCCTTCATCTCCATTAAGTGCTAAGTTCGAATCTGGGACTACAGAGCTGATGCTCATGAAAGGAAGATACGTGCACATTCCAGGGTCAGTGCTGGGCATGTCTGCAGCACATGCAAAGGTCCAGCCCTCCCTTTGCTCCCGGAAAATGAAGGTGGGAATCAGGATATGTTGTGCTGACCCCAGCGGCTACCTTTCAGCTCCAGATAAATTTCCCTTCCGTGCAGTTCTATAGCATGTCTCACCATTCTGGCTCGAAGATTAGGAACAAAGTAGCATCCAGACAGGCTGAAGGACTGTGGGGAAACAGGAGGTGTTGGAGTACTTCCTGCAGAAGAAATGATGTTTGCATTTTTCAAATCCACATTTCCCCTCGTGGCCATAGCCCAGAGACTCGACAAGGGCTGTAATAATGACAAATGTGCTTCCCTTAATGTACCCGCTAACTACAAGTCAGGTCATTTTTACATCAATGTCATAAATCTTGATGCTTCTGTAGCCACTTACATGACTAGCAGGAAATGCAGCTTTTTCCCAGGGATAAACTTGCTCAGATACACGTGAGAAGTCCTAGGCATGCTCAGGGGACTCTGCTGCTGCCTGCTGGGGGCAGGGGAAGCTTGGACCTGCCCCAATATTCATCAGAGCCACCACTCCATTTGGGCCTCCAGTGTCTGCTGATCTCAGCTTCATGAGCACCAGGGCTGCCACTCTAGGGGCCCAGGGGTTGGAGGTCACTCTGGTCGATGTAGCAGGACATCTGCCATTGCCAGAGGTATTGCTGCATGGACCCAGATGGTCTCGGGGCAAACCCCTATCAGCTGGCCAATGCAACAACTATCCAATGGGATGAGAGGTGGCTTTCTCTCTGTGTCATACTCTGTACTGGGTTCCTTATCCTTAAGAAAAGTGGTCTTACCCCCACAGTATTATAATTCCTCAGATTCTCTCTAGAGCCATTCCCAAGGTGAGCCCACAGCCCTGGGATGGGTAACTTGGATAGGTTCTGGTATTGTGCTCAGAACCAAGCCTTTCCTGATACTCTAGCTAGTTGAGAGCATTCTGTTTGATCTCCCAACCCAACCCACCTAGTACCTTGTTCTTTGCAACTTTATTACTACAACGCTCCATCGACTCTTGGACCTAACTTTTTATTTTTTTTGCCACTCTTCTCTTATGCTGAGTTGCCTTTTAAGAGCTCCATTGCCTGAGAATTTGAAGAGCTCCGTTGTAAAGAGCTCTGCTCTTTGGCCTCAGTCCATACCTTGCCTAGGCTATCGAATATGTTTTAATAGTCTGACAACTCAATGAGAGACTTCTGCTTTTGGAAAGATAGAGTACACATACCCTTCACTATTCTTCCCACTAAGTACAGCTAAAACCCTGGACATTATACATAAAACAAATATAAATGACTCTGAAAGGTGGAAAAGAGGCAGATAAACCAGGGACTTTGGGACCAAAGTGTCATGAGCTAAACTGTGTTCCTCTCTAAAAGGCATATGAACAATAGCCTAACTATGGAAAGACCCCAAGTTTTTAGCCACTGATGAATGGATAAAGAAGATGTGGTCTATATACACCGTGGAATATTACTCAGCCACCAAAAAGAATGAAATCTTGCCATTTGCAATGACGTGGCTGGAGCTAGAATGTATTACGCTACGTGAAATAAGTCAATCAGAGAGAGATAAATGCCATATGATTTCACCCATAGGTGGAACTTAAGAAACAAAACAGATGAACATATGGGAAGAGTGGGGGGAAAGAAGAGAGGGAAACAAACCCTTAATGCTAGAGAACAAACTGTAGGTTGATGGAGGTAGGTGGGTGGGAGATGGGCTAGATGGGTCATGGGTACTAAGAAGGGCACTTGCTGTGATGAACACTGGGTATGGTATACAAGTCCTGAATCACTGGATTTTATTCCTGAAACCAATAGTGCACTGTATGTTAACGAAAATTTAAACATTAAGAACAGAAAACATAATAAAATATAAAAAATAAAATAAAATGAATATATTGAAGTCCTAACTCCCACTTCCTCCAAATGTGACTGTATTTGGAGACAGGATCGTTAAGAGGTAATTAAGGTCAAATGAGGTCATTAGGGAGGACTGTAATCCAATACGATTGGTGTCCTTAGAAGAAGAGGAAAGTTGGACACATAAAAAGATACCAGAGGCACATGAGCACAGCGTGTGAGGACACAGGGAGAAGACAATCATCTACAAGCCTTAGAAAAAACAAATCTTGCCGACATCTTGATCTTGGACTTCTAGCTTCCGGAACTGTGAGAAAATAAATTTCTCTTGTGTATGCCACCCAGTGTGTGGTACTTCTTATGTCAACCTTAACAAACTAAAACACTAAAGAATTACACACTGGTAAGTTCATATATTGCAGACTTTGGTGTTTCCAGGTTGTTGCTTCTTAAGCTCAAAGGGCACAGATTAAAAAAAAAAAAAAAAAAAGCCTGCTCTCTCTAGGTAAAAGACAAAGAAAGGGGCAGCTTAGCAAGACAGAATTTTTGGATAATAACAGCTCTAATCCAGTCAAACTCCTCAGAAAAAACTATGGCCATGGCCATACTCTACCCATGGCCAAAGTCCAAGGGCAGGGGGACTAGACTTCCATCCTCATTGGACTGTGATGAGGCACCCCAATCCCCACCCTGGGGAGTTGTGTGAAAGAGGGCTGAGTAGGGAGCAGAAACTTTCATCCCTGGAGGGCCTCAGTGAGCCTCCCCATCCCTTAGTGCCACTGGAGGCCACATGGGGAACTGTAACAAGATAGTCCTAACCTTTTTACCCAGAGAAGTAACTGTGGAGGCCTACTGGGAACTGGAACTCCCACCACCCCCCAACAGAAGCCCTCAGGTTTCAACAGAAGCTAACTCAGGAAACCTGGATTACTACTCCTGCCTGGAATTCTCCCCTTTCCCTTCTGGAGTGGTGTCAGAAGCTAAATTGGAAGATTTAAATAAGGTTTGGAGTCTCCTAATATATTATGAGAATGTCCAATTTTTAATAGGAAATCACTCAGCATACCAAGTCCCCAGAGTATCTCAAACTGAATGAAAAAAAGATCATTAATAAATGATAGCACCAAGAGACAGAGATAATAGAATTATCTGGCAGGAGATTTTTTTTAAAGCAGTCATAAAATGCTTCATAAAAATGCTTCAACAAGCAATTACAAACAAGCTTGAAACAAATGAAAAAAATATCAAGTCTTAGCAAAGAACACAAGATACAAAGAAAAACCAAATGGAAAGTTTTAAAGTCAAAAAGGCAATAACTGAAATAAAAAGCCTCAATGGATGGGCTCACCAGGAGAATGGAGGGGCCATAGAGGAAAGAATTAGTAAATTATAAGATAGAACAAGAGAAATAATCCAATCTAAAAAGTTGCAAAACAAAACAAAACAAAACAAACAAAGCAGAACCTAAGGGATCTGTGGGTATATAACAAAAGATCTAACTTATGTGTCATCAGAATCTCAGAGGGAAAGAAAAAAGCCAGGAACGAAAAAATTCTAGAAAACATAATGGCTGAAAAGATCCCAAGTTTTGTAAAAGACGTAAACCTGCAGATTCAAGGAGCTGAACTAACGCCAAATAGAAAAATCCAAAGTAATCCACACCAAGACACATAATAGTTTTTGTCCAGAAACTAAAGACAAAGAAAAATCTGGAAAGCAGCATGAGACAAATGACCTTTAGGAGAAAACCAACTCAAATGCAGAGGATTTCTCATCAGAAACCATGGAGGGAAGGAGGTAGTACAACATTTTTAAGTGCTACAACAAAAGAACTGTCAACCTAGAATCCTATATGCATGGAAAATATATTTCAAGCATGAAGAAGAAATCAGACATTTTTAGACGAAGGAGAACAAAGAGAACTTGTCACGAGTAGATCTACCCTAAAGGAATTTCTCTGAACAGAAAGGAAATGATAAAGGAAGGAATCTTAGGACATCAGGAAGGAAGACAACTTGGCAAACAAAAATATGGGTAAATACAATATACTTTCCTTCTTCCCTTGAGTTTTATGGTTTTTTAAACTTAATTTAAAATATATAGATATGTATCTAAAATACAAATATAATAAATTTGAAGATTAATAAATATAATAAGTTTATGAATATACAAAATATATTTTTAGATATAGATCTATATATAGATATATTTAAATATAAATATAGATCATATATTTAAATATATATTAGAGAGAATATATATACATTTTAGAGAGAAAGATTGAGAGAGCGGTGCGAGCAGGGTAAGTTTTCTATATTTTCTATATTTCCTCAACTTATTAAAGAGCACCTATAAAAATCCTACACCTAACATTATACCTAATGGTGAAAGACAGAAGGTTTTACAATAATCTCAGGAGCAAAGCGAGGTTATCTGCCGGGCAGGAAAGTGTGTAAAAGGTAGGTGGTTTGGGAAGGAAGAAATAAAATTATCCCTGTTTACAGATGACATAACTGCCTACATAAAAAAAAAAAAAATGAAAACAAAAACTTGTCGAATCTCCAAAACTTTCCCACGATTAATAACTGAATTCAAGGTCACAGAATGGAAGATAAACAAACAAAAATGTAACGTATTTCTATATACTTACAACGAACATGTGGACACCAGGATTAAAAATGTAATACGATTTACAATCACTCAGAATAAAATGAAATACTTAGGTTATAAATCTAACAAAATAGGGATAACACTTGGATGCTGAAAGCCACCCAAACACT
Source organism: Panthera onca (assembly GCF_046562875.1). Lineage (NCBI taxonomy): Eukaryota > Metazoa > Chordata > Mammalia > Carnivora > Felidae > Panthera > Panthera onca. Next base: position 71,762,212 of record NC_138349.1, read on the forward strand.
GGTAAAAGACAGAAGTGGCAAGACATATCCTGTTTGTAGATTGAAAGACACAACATGGTAAAAAACATCAATTCTCCCCAAATTAATATACAGGTTTAATGCAATTTTCTAACAAAATCTTAGCAAGCTTTGTTTTAATGTGGACAAGATTATTCTATTTTGGTTTTTTGTTGTTGCTGTTTTAAAATTTTTTTTTAATGTTTATTTATTTTTGAGAGAGAGCATGAGCTGGGGAGGGGTGGACAAGATTATTCTAAACTATAAAGCTTAGAGGCTAAGGAACTAGAGGCAAAGGAACTAGAATGAGTAAGATCATTTTGAAAAAGGTGAATAAAATGGGAGGAATCAGTCAACCCATTTTTATTTTTATTTTTATTTTTTTTTTTTATTTTTTTTTTTTTTTTATTTTTTAATATATGAAATTTACTGTCAAATTGGTTTCCATACAACACCCAGTGCTCATCCCAAAAAGTGCCCTCCTCAATACCCATCACCCACCCTGCCCTCCCTCCCACCCTGCCCTCCCTCCCACCCCCCATCAACCCTCAGTTTGTTCTCAGTTTTTAACAGTCTCTAATGCTTTGGCTCTCTCCCACTCTAACCTCTTTTTTTTTTTTTTTTTTCCTTCCCCTCCCCCATGGGTTTCTGTTATGTTTCTCAGGATCCACATAAGAGTGAAACCATATGGTATCTGTCTTTCTCTGTATGGCTTATTTCACTTAGCATCACACTCTCCAGTTCCATCCATGTTGCTACAAAAGGCCATATTTCATTTTTTCTCATTGCCACGTAGTATTCCATTGTGTATATAAACCACAATTTCTTTATCCATTCATCAGTTGATGGACATTTAGGCTCTTTCCATAATTTGGCTATTGTTGAGAGTGCCGCTATAAACATTGGGGTACAGGTGCCCCTATGCATCAGTACTCCTGTATCCCTTGGATAAATTCCTAGCAGTGCTATTGCTGGGTCATAGGGTAGGTCTATTTTTAATTTTCTGAGGAACCTCCACACTGCTTTCCAGAGCGGCTGCACCAATTTGCATTCCCACCAACAGGGCAAGAGGGTTCCTGTTTCTCCACATCCTCTCCAGCATCTATAGTCTCCTGATTTCTTCATTTTGGCCACTCTGACTGGCGTGAGGTGGTATCTGAGTGTGGTTTTGATTTGTATTTCCCTGATAAGGAGCGACGTTGAACATCTTTTCATGTGCCTGTTGGCCATCCGGATGTCTTCTTTAGAGAAGTGTCTATTCATGTTTTCTGCCCATTTCTTCACTGGGTTATTTGTTTTTCGGGTGTGGAGTTTGATGAGCTCTTTATAGATTTTGGATACTAGCCCTTTGTCCGATGTGTCATTTGCAAATATCTTTTCCCATTCCGTTGGTTGCCTTTTAGTTTTGTTGGTTGTTTCCTTTGCTGTGCAGAAGCTTTTTATCTTCATAAGGTCCCAGTAATTCACTTTTGCTTTTAATTCCCTTGCCTTTGGGGATGTGCCGAGTAAGAGATTGCTACGGCTGAGGTCAGAGAGGTCTTTTCCTGCTTTCTCCTCTAAGGTTTTGATGGTTTCCTGTCTCACATTCAGGTCCTTTATCCATTTTGAGTTTATTTTTGTGAATGGTGTGAGAAAGTGGTCTAGTTTCAACCTTCTGCATGTTGCTGTCCAGTTCTCCCAGCACCATTTGTTAAAGAGACTGTCTTTTTTCCATTGGATGTTCTTTCCTGCTTTGTCAAAGATGAGTTGGCCATACGTTTGTGGGTCTAGTTCTGGGGTTTCTATTCTATTCCATTGGTCTATGTGTCTGTTTTTATGCCAATACCATGCTGTCTTGATGATGACAGCTTTGTAGTAGAGGCTAAAGTCTGGGATTGTGATGCCTCCTGCTTTGGTCTTCTTCTTCAAAATTACTTTGGCTATTCGGGGCCTTTTGTGGTTCCATATGAATTTTAGGATTGCTTGTTCTAGTTTTGAGAAGAATGCTGGTGCAATTTTGATTGGGATTGCATTGAATGTGTAGATAGCTTTGGGTAGTATTGACATTTTGACAATATTTATTCTTCCAATCCATGAGCAGGGAATGTCTTTCCATCTCTTTATATCTTCTTCAATTACCTGCATAAGCTTTCTATAGTTTTCAGCATACAGATCTTTTACATCTTTGGTTAGATTTATTCCTAGGTATTTTATGCTTCTTGGTGCAATTGTGAATGGGATCAGTTTCTTCATTTGTCTTTCTGTTGCTTCATTGTTAGTGTATAAGAATGCAACTGATTTCTGCACATTGATTTTGTATCCTGCAACTTTGCTGAATTCATGTATCAGTTCTAGCAGACTTTTGGTGGAGTCTATCGGATTTTCCATGTATAATATCATGTCATCTGCAAAAAGCGAAAGCTTGACTTCATCTTTGCCAATTTTGATGCCTTTGATTTCCTTTTGTTGTCTGATTGCTGATGCTAGAACTTCCAGCACTATATTAAACAGCAGCGGTGACAGTGGGCATCCCTGTCGTGTTCCTGATCTCAGGGAAAAAGCTCTCAGTTTTTCCCCGTTGAGGATGATGTTAGCTGTGGGCTTTTCATAAATGGCCTTTATGATCTTTAAGTATGTTCCTTCTATCCCGACTTTCTCAAGGGTTTTTATTAAGAAACGGTGCTGGATTTTGTCAAAGGCCTTTTCTGCATCGATTGACAGGATCATATGGTTCTTCTCTTTTTTTTTGTTAATGTGATGTATCACGTTGATCGATTTGCGAATGTTGAACCAGCCCTGCATCCCAGGAATGAATCCCACTTGATCATGGTGAATAATTCTTTTTATATGCTGTTGAATTCGATTTGCTAGTATCTTATTAAGAATCTTTGCATCCATATTCATCAGGGATATTGGCCTGCAGTTCTCTTTTTTTACTGGGTCTCTGTCTGGTTTAGGAATCAAAGTAATACTGGCTTCATAGAATGAGTCTGGAAGTTTTCCTTCCCTTTCTATTTCTTGGAATAGCTTGAGAAGGATAGGTATTATCTCTGCTTTAAATGTCTGGTAGAACTCCCCTGGGAAGCCATCTGGTCCTGGACTCTTATTTGTTGGGAGATTTTTGATAACCGATTCAATTTCTTCGCTGGTTATGGGTCTGTTCAAGCTTTCTAGTCAACCCATTTTTAAGCCTTGTTATTCATCTACAGTAATCACAGCCCTGTGGTGTTAGCAAAGGGATAGGCATGTAAATCAATAAGAAAGACGGAAAACCCACAAGCAGACCCATACAATATACCCAACTGATATTTTTAAATTCTTTTTTAAATGTCTATTTCTGAGACAGAGAGAGACAGACCACGAGTGGAGGAGGGGCAGAGAGAGAGGAAGACACAGAATCTGAAGCAGGCTCCAGGCTCCAAGCTGTCAGCACAGAGCCGGATGCGGGGCTCAAACCCATGAACCGTGAGATCATGACCTGAGCTGAAGTTGGACGCTTAACAGACTGAGCCACCCGCCCCATATACTCACCTGATTTTTTATAGAAATGCAAAAACAATTCAATGAAGTGAAGATCACCTTTCCACCTGGACATTCATAGGCAAAAACAAAACAAAACAGAAAAACCTCAACATAAGTTTCACATCTTATACAAAAGTTAACTCAAAATGGATCACAGACTTAAATGTAAAATGTAAATCTTATAAAACTTTCAGCAAAAAAAAAAAAAAAAGGAGAAAACCTTCAGGATACAGGGCTAGGCAAAAAGTTCTTTAGACTTGACACCAAAGCATGCTCCACAAAATTAAAAATTAATAAAATGAACTTCATCAAAATAAAAAAACCTTGCTCTGCAAAAGACCGTGCTAAGAGGAAAAGATAACGTGCAAACCAGGAGAAATATTTGCAAACCACATATCTGAAAAAGGAATAAAGAATCTCAAAATTCAACAATAAAATCCCAACAGTTAGGAAATGAGCAAAAGACACAAAGAGACATTTCACCAAAGAGGAAATACAGATGGCAAACGAGCATATGAAAATGTGTTCAGCGTTATTAGCTACTAGGGAAGTGCAAATTAAAACCACAATGAGCTATCACAACATACCTGTCAGAATGGCTAAAATAAAAATAGTAAAACTCACAAGACCCTTTTGTCTTATGCTATCATAAGACAAAAGAGAGAGAGAGAGATCATAAATTACTGATGGTAATGTAAAATGATGTAAGCACTTTGGAAAACATTTTGGCAGTTTCTTTAAAAATCAAACATACCTTTACCATACAATCAGGCAATTTTACTCCTGGGTCTTTATCCTACAAATATGAAAACTTAGGCTGATGCAAAAACCTGTATATGAATGTTTATAGCAATGTCATTCATTAAAGCCCCAAACTGGAAACAAGCCAGATATTCTTCAATAGGTATATCGTTAAACAAACTGGCATATCCATACTTATTAACGTATTATTAACATATGATTAACATCTGCACATATTATTTTTTTGTAATTTTTTTTAATGTTTATTCATTTCTGAAGAACAGAGAGAGAACACAAGCAGGGGTGGGGCGGAGAGAGAGGAGGACACAGAATCCGAAGCAGGCTCCAGGCTCTGAGCTGTCAGCACAGAGCCCGATGCGGGGCTCGAACTCACGAACCACAAGATCATGACCTGAGCCCATGTCGGATGCTTAACCGGCTGAGCCACCCAGGCACCCCCATCCGCACATATTGTAATATAATACTACTCAACAACAAAAAGGAATAAACAATTGATAAAGACAACGACCTAGATGAATCTCCAGAGAAGTTTGCTGAGTAACAAAAGCCAATGCAAAAAGGTATATACTGTGCAATTTATGTAACTTTTTTTTTTTTCAAGCCTACAGCACCTGGTATTTCTGGGCAGTCCCCATCCAAATACTAACCAGGCCTGATCCTGCGAAGCTTGTGAGATCAGATGAGATCAAGATTGGAGCATTCAGTGTGGTATGGCCAGAGACTATGACATTTTTGAAATCATAGAAATGGGGAACAGATTAGTGGCTGCCTGGGGTTAAGGAGGGGGATGTAGTGGAGGGAAGTGGGTGTGTCTATCAAAGGGAAACAGGAGGGACCTCTGTGGTGATGGAAATGTTCTGTATCTTGACTGTTTCAATGTCAGTGCCTTGGTTACGTATTGTATTACAGTTTTGCAAGATGTTATCATTGGAGACGCTGAGTAAAACGTTCACAGGATCTCTCTGCACTATCTCTTACAACTTTACGCGCGTCTACAATTATTTTAAAGTGGAAAGTTTGAAAAACGTACAACTAGATTGCTTCTAGTTGTAGGTGGTAAAGTTAGTTCAGTGTTTCTGTCAGTTCCTCTGAGAAACCAACCGAAAGGAGCGAAAGGAGCAAGAAACAGACATGTCAACATCATCCTTGACAAAACTGGGCAACATTAGAAAGCCCAAATCAAAAAATAGCAGGAGGGGCTGTCTAATAATGAAGGCCAACTAGGATTGCAAAAAAAAAAAAAAAAAAAAAAAAAATGCAGAGCATGCCCAAAATTCATCGTGGTGATCACTTTGTAATGTATATAAATGGTGATTCACCGTGTTGTATGCCTGGAACCAATATGATAGTGTATGTCTACTATACTTGAGTAAAAAAACATACGCAGACTTTTAAGAAGTGCAACAATGGGGAGCCAACAGTTTCAATCAGTTTGATTCCAAAGCAAAGCAGAGGAAATGGAGGCTGAACAAGGGATCGTATCGACAAACCACATTTTTAGAGAGCTTTCTGTCAGTGTGACAGAATGGAGGAGAAAGATAGCATCGTGAACAGACCTCAGCCTCCCCTCTCAGTTGTCGAGGAAAAAGTAAATCACCGAAGAAATCACTCATATACTCAATCCTGTAGGATAAGAAAAATTACTCTGGCTCCTCTCCCAGATGAATCTCTTTTAAGGAACTGGTCCGGGAAGGTCTTGTGTCATTCAAAGATAGGTATTCAAAAAGAAAACTTACAGAATTGATATCAAGATACCACAATGTAAAAAAAGGGAAAGAAAAGTTAAAAGCAAATAGCAAACAAAACAAAACACCTCTTTGGAATTTCCCATAATGCCTAGAGCATAAAGTTTTCCAGCAAGCTTCTCCCACAAAGTTTTATAAAAACTGTCAAGGGGCACCTGGGTGGCTCAGTCAGTTAGGAGACTGATTCTTGGTTTCGACTCAGGTCATGATCTCATGGTTTTGTGGGTTCGATCCCCACATTGGGCTCCATGACGACAATGTGGAGCCTGCTTGGGATTCTGTGTCTCCCTCTCTCTGTCCCTCCCCCACTTGTGCTGTCTCTGTTTCTCTCAAAATAAATAAATAAACTTAAAAAAAAACTGTCAAAATTTTTTTTTTTAAATTTTTTTTAATGTTTATTTATTTTTGAGAGAGAAAGAGAGACACAGCATGAGCAGGGAAGGGGCAGAGAGAGAGGGAGTCACAGAATCTGAAGGAGGCTCCAGGCTCTGCGCTGTCATCACAGAGCCCGACGCGGGGCTCGAACTCAAGAACCGTGAGATCATGACCTGAGCCAAAGTCAGTCCCTTAACCGAATGAGCCACCTAGGTGCCCCTCTTTTTTTTTTTTTTTTAACATTTATTCATTTTTTGAGAGACAAAAGGAGACAGATTATGAGCAGGGGAGAGGCAGAGACAGAGGGAGACTCAGAATCTGAAGCAGACTCCAGGCTCTGAGTTATCAGCACAGAACCCGAGGAGGGGCTCAAACTCACGAACCCTGAGATCATGACCTGAACTGAAGTTGGACACTTAACCGACTGAGCCACACAGGCGACCTGCCGCCCCACCCAAATTTTTTTTCTTAACCTTCTGAAGACATTGGAAAGTGACTAAAGCAGGTAGTAACTGCAGGGGAATTTACTACTGAAAGAGGACTGTAAGAGTAAGAATTGCACGTTTGTGGCTTATTTTGAATTTCTGCCCCAATTGAAAATCCTACTGCTAAAAATCACAGCCTTCATGGCTAAAGGTGGTAGAAGATGGAGTTCAATGTTGGCAGAAGAGAAGACTATTTAGGGGTGATATCTTGAAGTCAGGAAACTTCCAGAAGGAATAAACCCCAAAATATGAATGTGAACATTGCTCACATCCCTGGATAACTGCTAAACTATATGCACGGGGGAGATTCTGCTGGGCAGGTGGGGACAGTCCTAGTAAAATATGGGAGGTAGAAACAACAGAGGAATCTGCATTCGAAAAAGAACTGCACTGGATAAGATTTGTATTTGCTGTATATTTTGACTGTATATTTTCCAACTTGAATTTGGCTTAGACGGGAGAATGCTGAAGTTTTACTGGCCTAAGGAGTTAAAAGATAGAGCTAAGGATTTCAGAACACCTGGAAATATAGGAGGAAATGCTGGAAGCAGAAGAACCACAGACAGTGTAGGTGCCCATATAGGAGTATAAATTCTACCCAAATCTTTGGCTGACAACTAAGATCGGCATATGTAACAGAGGCTCTGAGGGGCTCAAAGAAATAAGAGGCAGATGAGAGAGAGGAATGTGTTCTCAAAAGCCAGAATTGCCCCAGATGCATTATGTGTATTTGCTGCTTTTTTGACTATATGTGTTTCCAACTCATGCACAGCCCAATACGGTATAAAGGTGGAAGCCATAAGGCCTGTGGTTTCACAGGACAGAGCTGGGGCTGGCAGATTAGCTGGAAGCAAGGAAACCTCAGAGAGAACAAGATCCAGAATCTGAGAATAAACTCTTTCCGAACTTGGCCAACTTCATACTACAAAGGTGAACACTCTCAGAGGCAAGACTGTGAAAGCAGCAGCTGGAAGCTGAAAAATCCTGAGCAGAGATATCAGCTGCTGCACTATATAAGGGAGACAAAGCTTATACTTAGAATTAAGGCAAGTTGACTCCTTAATAGAACAAAATCCAACAATCATTAGAAGAATGTAACAGAATGCAGAGTCTCCACAACACATCACCAATAACATTCAGTTTTCAACCAAAAACTAACAGACACACAAAGAAACAGGAAAGGATGGCTTATATTCAGGGTAAAAGACCGTTTATGGACCCTTTCTGAAACTGGACCTGGGTGTTAAATTCAGCAGACAATGGTTTTTTTTAATTAAAAAAAATATTTTAAATGTTTATTTATTTTTGAGGGAGGGAGAGAGACAGAGCACGAATGGGGGGAGGGACAGAGAGAGAGGGAGACACAGAATCTGAAGCAGGCTCCAGGCTCTGAGCCATCAGCACAGAGCCTGACATGGCGCTCGAACCCATAAACCACGAGATCATGACCTGAGCGGAAGGAAGACAAATAAACACTATCCAACCCAAAGAGAAGAAAGAAAAGCAAGTGAAGAAAAAGCCAGAACCTCAGAGGCCTATAAAACAATATCAAACATCCAACATAATGTTTGCTTGGGATCCCAAAAAGAGGAGAGCAAGAGAGAGTTGAGAGAAAGAGAGAGAGAGAATATGAAGATAAAAATTACTAAGTCCCCACATCTGGTAAAATATGAATAATATCTGGTTAAGTATCTGATAAAACTCTACAAACCCCAAGTTGGATAAATACAAGGAAAACCACATTCTGGCACAGACTTCCGCACTACAAAAAACCAATGATAAAGAGAAAATCTTGAAATCAGCAAGAGAAAATAAGACATTATATAGAGGGTAATTGACTTTCAGTGTCAGCTTAGACATATGAAGAGCTTAGAAGTTATCTCTTCCAACTTTACAACAATGAAAAGCTAAACAAAGTAAAAATTAATGATTTCTGTTGGATGCATCAGAGCACTGAGATTGTAGAGCAAACTGCCACCCCAAAATCTGGAGAGACAGGGGAATCCAGAGAGTCACAAGGAAATCTGTTTATCCTGAGCTGAAGCCAGTGAAGCCATAAACTGGTAGAGACACTTAAATAAGAATTTTGACAAATTGCTAGAGGCTGAATGTAGAGTTGCATGAGAGTGAGAAACTCTTGAAGGATACAGTCTTTTTTTTTTTAAGAAATGCTTTTTTTTTTTTAACGTTTATTTATTTTTGAGACAGAGAGAGACAGAGCATGAACGGGGAGGGTCAGAGAGAGGGAGACACAGAGTCTGAAGCAGGCTCCAGGCTCTGAGCTGTCAGCACAGAGCCCAACGCGGGGCTCAAACTCATGGACCGCGAGATCACGACCTGAGCCGAAGTTGGACACTTAACCAACTGAGTCACCCAGGCGCCCCATGAAGGATACAGTCTTGGGGGGCAGGGAGACTCTACCTTCTCATGGTTTTTATCTCCAGAAAACTCATCAGGCTTTCATGGTGGAAAGCCAAGAAATATCCCCTCATGGCTCTGGCAGAGGCAGGGAAGGAACAAACATTGTGAAATATAGCAGAATTACAAACAAACAAACACACGCAGTCTGAAAGACAAAATAAGCGTCACCATCAGACCCATATGACAAAGATTATGAAGTTGTCAGAGAAACTAAAATACCTATGATTACTGTGCTGATGATGTTTGAGAAAAATTAGACATCATGCAAAAAAACAGATGGTAATATAAGCAGAGAGAGGGAAACTCTAAGAAAAAAAACAAAAACAAAAGGAAAACTAGAAATTGGGAACACTGTAATAGAAATGCAGAATGCCTTTCTTGTGTTCTTCAGTAGACTGCACACATCCAAGCAAAGAATCAGTGAGTCTGAAGATGGGTCAATAGAAAATTTCCCAAACTGAAATACAAAGAGAAAAAATAATGAAAAAAAAAAACCCCAGAATATTCAAGAACTGTAAGACAATTTCAAAAGCTGTAACATACATGTAATTAGACTACCAGAAGAAAAGAGAACAGAGTAAGAAAAATATTTTAAATAATGGCCAAAGCCTTTCCAAAATTAATGGCAGACACCAAAACAGAGATCCAGGAATCTCAGAAAACACTAAGCAAGAATAAATGCCAATACCTAAAGAGCCTATCTATGCATATCATGTTCAAAACCCAAAATAAGAAAGACAACAAGAAAATTTTGAAAGAAGCTAGAGAAATAAAACAACTTGCCTATACAACAAGAGAAGGAATTATAGTGAACTTCTTATCAGAAACCATGCCATAAAGGGACTCCTGGGTGGCTCAGGTGGCATCCCACTCTTGGGCTTAGGTCATGATTTCACGGTTCATGAGATCAAGCCCTGTGTCGGGCTCTGCACTGAGCTTGGAACCTGCTTGGGTTTCTCTCTCTCCCTCACTCTGTTCCTCTCTCTCTCTCTCAAAATAAATAAATAAACTAAAAAAAAAGAGAGAGATGCTTAAAAAAAAATACTATCAAGAAGAGAGTTGAATATAATATTTAAGGTATTAAAAGAAAAAAATCACCAACATGGAAGTCTATATCCAAAAAAACTATCCTTCAAAAGTGAAAGAGAGATATAGGTTTTCTGAGACAAACTAAAACTGAGGGAAGTCACCAGAAGACCTATTTTGTAAGAAATTATTGACAAAGGAAGTTCTTGAGGGATAAGATAAATGGTATAATTCAGAAACACAAATCTACATAAATAAAGGAAGAGGGTAGGAGAAGTAATAAATGAAGGTAAGATAAAATCTTTTATTTTTCTTTTTCATAACCGATCTAAAAGATAACTGTTACTGTTAAATAACAGTAACAATGTTTTGGGTAATTATAGCACACAGATTAGTGAAATGAATGTCACATGGGCCAGAGAGAAGGATTGGAAATACTCTATTATAAAGTTCTTACATTACATGCAAAGCAGTATAAATCAGTTTTAACTGATTTAGATCAATTAAAAATGTATATTGCAAACTCTAGGGCAACAACTAAAATATTTTTTAAAAAGAAGTATTATTGATATGCTAAGAGAAGAGATATAATGGAATCAAACAAAATACTCAGTTAAAATCAGAGAAGTCAGAGAGTGCCTGACCCAGTGTCAGTGTCACTGACACAGTGTCAGTGCCTGACTCAGTGTCTCAGTTGGTTAAGCACACAACTCTTGTTTTCAGCTCAGTTTATGATCTCGTGGTTCATGGGTTTGAACCCTGCATCAGGCTCTGTGCTGGAGCCTACTTGGGATTCTCTCTCTCTCTCCCTCTGTCTCTCTGCCCCTTCCCCTTCCCTGCCCTCTCAAAATAAATAAATAAATAAATAAACTTTAAAAAATTAAAATTAGAGAAATAAGAATAAGAGGGATGAGAAAAGAAACAAAGAACAAGTGCAATAATAGAAAACAGTCACAAATATGGTAGATATTAATCCAGCTATGTGGATGATCTAAATACACTAATTAAGAGAGATTGTCAGAGTGGGTAAAAAAAAAACAAGACACAACTATACGTGTTCTATAAAAAAAATTAATATAAAGATTCAGGTAGTTTAAAGTAAAGGGATGGAGAAAGATATACCATGCTAACACTAACAAAAAGCTTGAGTAGCATATTAACTTCATGAAAAGCAGACCTCAGAACAAGGAAAATTATCGAGGATAGAGAGAAGTGTTGCGTAATGATAAAGAGGTCAATTCTCCAAGCAGACATAGCAATCCTAAATGTGTATGAATCTAATAATAGAGCATGAAAATGTGTGTGTGTGTGTGAAACAACCACACAAAGGACTGGATAAATAGAACACTATGGTTTCAAAATTCCTGTATTGTACTTGAAATAATTCAATGTTAAATATACTGTTATGTGATCAGTATATGGATAATATCTAGAGAAACACCTAGATAATAATGCAAAGTGGCATAGTTAAATAGCCAATAGGGAGATTAAATTTTGGACTAAGAAATATCTGATTAAAACAAAAGAAGGCACAAAAGGAGAAACCAAGGAACAAAAATATGCTGAGACAAATAGAAACAAGGAGAAAAATGGCAGTTCAAATCCAACTTTATCAATAATTATATTAAATATAAATGGACTAAGCACTCCAACCAAAAAGTAGAGATTGGATTAAAAAATAGAAAACAACAAAACAAGACTCAACTATATGCTATGGGTCTTGTAAAACTTTAAAACATGAAAAGAATGAAGGTAAAATGATGGAAAAAGACATTCCATACAAATTCTAATAAAAAGAAATCTGAAATGGCTATATTAATAGCACACAAAAATCATTTCCAGATCAGAGGTACTATTATCAACAAAGAGAGACATTTCTATGTAGCCCATAGAAAGTACAGAGTGTGTCAGTTAGATGATTTCTTAGCAGACAATCAAAAGAAACAATGTAAAGGTGACACATCATATACATAAAAATACAAAGGTTAAAAGAATAGGAAAAATATAATCAAATAAAATTGGCTGGTAAAGTGGAAGGAAGAAATGTGCACATATATTACTTTCATGTTTCTCACAACTGGGAGACAGAATATACTGTCTAATGACCAAGTGGATTAAAAATATTCTATAAAGTTATAATTATAAAGGAAATCACTAGAAAAAAATTTTAATTTTCAAATTGTCAGATAAAACTTCTCCCTAAAACAAGCAAAGACAGATCATGTAGTAGAAGATACTTTAAAGATAATGATGACAGAAAACACAGCATGAAATTGAGATGCCAAGATTAGATCTAACATTACCTGTAATATCAATAAATGTAAATGGGTTAAACTTACCTATTAAAGAAGACAAGTATATTGTATCACAAGGCAAAATTTAATATTTTCTGGATCAAAAAGATATACCCAAAACAAAGTGACTCAGAATTTACTTGAAGGTGACTTTTAAAATAAGAAATTGATGAAAGAATATCAGGCAAATTAAAAGAAAGGAATTATAGGGGCATCTGGGTGGCTCAGTCGGTTGAGAGCCAAACTTCTGCTCAGGTTGTGATCTTGCAGGTTGTGAGTTTCAGCCCCACATTGGGCTCGCTGCTGTCAGCCTGTCAGCGCAGAGCCTGCTTTGGATCCTCTGTCCCCCTCTCTCTGCCCCTCCCTCACTTGCAGTCTCCCCAAAATAAATAAATATTTTTAAAAATAAGGGAATTATCTCAAATATCATGCAAGTTCGAATTTAGGGCAAGAAGAACAAAAGAATAAAAGAAGGCTCCTTTTTAATGATAGGTGCTCCAATCCACAGTAAAAATGTAATAATTCAAAATATCTATATGGCAAATAATTTTCTCAATATTCATTAAGGAAGAACTACAGGAATTACAAAAATTAATAGAAACACATTAGAAGTAGGAACCTTTCCCTCATCCCTCCTGACTCAAACAGATCAAGTGAATTAAAAATATGTAAATAAGTCCACCCTGGAAAGAGACAATTCATTTTCTTTTTCAAATACCCACAGAGCATTCATATAAATTGACTACCAGGAAAATCTCAATAAATTCCAAAAAACTGAACTAGTACAATCTCTAGTCACAATACAAAGTAAACTAGAAATTAACTGTAAAACTAGATAACAAAAATAAGCAAAACAAAGTATCTTTCCTCTTGGAAATTTTAAAACTTTTTTCAAACAGTTCTTATGTAAAAAAGAAAATTAAAACAGAAATTGAAAAAATAATCATAGTAAAAATATATTATTGTAGAACCAAAATTTATAGACTGAAATACTTATCTTAATCTTAAAAAATAAAAGCTAATGAATACAGTATCTGTTTCAATAAGCTAGAAAAAGAACAATAAAATAAAGCCAAAGAAAGAAGAAATGAATAAAGAGTAGAATTTTTTTAACTTTCTGTAATTTATTTATTTTTTATAATTTATATCCAAGTTAGTTAGCACATGGTGCAACAACGATTTCAGGAGTAGATTCCTTAATGCCCCTTACCCATTTATCCCATCCCCACTCCCACAACCCCTCCAGCAACCTTCTATTTATTCTCTATGTTTAAGAGTCTCTTATGTTTTTATATTATTTTTGCTTCCCTTCCCTTATGTTTATCTGTTTTGTACCTTAACATCTTTATATGGGTGAGGTCATATGATATTTGTCTTTCTCTGACTAATTTCGTTTGGCATAATACCTTCTAGTTCCACCCATGTAATTGCAAATGGCAATAATTCATTCTTTTTGATTGCCAACTAATACTCCATTGTGTGTGTATATATATATACACATCTTCTTTATCCATTCATCCATCAGTGGACATTTGGGCTCTTTCCATACTTTGACTACTGTTGATAGTGCTGCTATAAACATTGGGTGCATGTGCCCCTTTGAAACAGCATACCTGTATCCCTTGGATAAATACCTAATAGTGCAATTGCTGGACCATAGGGTAGTTCTATCTTTAGTTTTTTGAGGAACCTCCATACTGTTTTCCATAGTGGCTGTACCAGTTTGCATTCCCACCAGCAGTGCAAAAGAGATCCTCTTTCTCTGCATCCTTGCCAATATCTGTTGTTGCCTGAGTTGCTAATGTTAGCCATTCTGACAGGTGTGAGGTGGTAGCTCAATGTGGTTTTGATTTGTATTTCCTGGATGATGAGTGATGTTGAGCATTTTTTCATATGTCGGTTGCCATCTGGATGTCTTCTTTGGAGAAATGTCTATTCATGTCTTTTGCCTATTTCTTCACTGGATTATTTGTTTTTCTGGTGTTGAGTTTGATAAGTTCCCTGTAGATTTTGGATACTAACCCTTTATCTGATATGTCGTTTGCAAATATCTTCTCCCATTCTGTCGGTTGCCTTTTAGTTTTGCTGGTTGAAGAGTAGAAATTTTTAAATGGTAAAACAGATAAAAAGCAGGTTCTTTTTTTAAAAAAATCAATAAAATTGGGGCTCCTGGGTGACTCAGTCGGTTAAGTGTCCGACTTCGGCTCAGGTCATGATCTGGCAGTTTGTGGGTTCGAGCCCCGTGTCAGGCTCTGTGCTTGCAGCTCAGAGCCTGGAGCCTGCTTTGGATTCTGTGTCTCCCTCTCTCTGCCCTTCCACTTCTCATGCTCTGTCTCTCTCTCTCTCTCAAAAATAAATAAACATCAAAAAATAAAAAAATAAAAATAAAAATAAATAAAATAAATAATTAGCTACCTAATCATAAGAGACAAAAGCACAAATTCACAAAATAAAAAAAATGCAAAGGGGGAAATAATCACAGTTACAGAAGAAATGAAAACAATCATGAGAGACTACTTTTCTTAAGTATATGCATATAAATCTGAATTCCTAAATGAAGGGAAATGCCAGGAAAATGTAATTTTATGAAACTGATTTGAGGAGAGACAGGAAATCTATTTTTTTATTTTATTTATTAATTTTTTAACATTTATTCATTTTTTGAGAGGCAGGGAGAGACAGAGCACAAGCAGGGAGGGGCAGAGAGAGAGAGAGGGAGTCACAGAATCTGAAGTAGCTCCAGGCTTCATGCTGTCAGCACAGAGCTGGATGCAGGGCTCAAACCCACAAACCACGAGATCGTGACCCAAGCCAAAGTTGGACACTCAACCCACTGAGCCACCCAGGTGCCCCCAGGAAATCTGAGCAGAACGTTTACCATAGAAGAAACATAAATTTGTGCAAGGGCTATTTATTAACTCTCATGGACACTCCCCCATTAAAAAAAAAACTGAACTGAATAAATATTAAAGATCTTATTGACTTTATTCAATGATCCATGTATCAGGCAGCATCCCCTGTAGCAGATAGAAAGGGGCTCCAAGATGCTGTATAAAATGAAAGACTGTTATAGGCAAAAGGGAGCAGGAACATGGGAATTCTAATTATAAAAATCACATTGGGTATGGCAAGGTGACTTTCCTCTAGGGGATGGCATAGGTCTATCAGGCAGATAACCTAATGAGTGGGGATCAGATGATTCCTGATTGACTGGTTTTAGATTCCATTTCTGGGAGAGCTGAAATCATAATTAAGCAAAGTCTTGGTTAGTGACATGGGACTTTGCACAAATGACTCCATTTTGAGCCCGTTGTCTTGTTTTTAACACTCCTAGCCGCCCCCACCCCCCACCCCACCCCCACCCCCGGCCCCTGCAAAGAACCGGGCTCAAAGCTTTCATAGAATTTCCACCAAACCTTTATGGAACAGATGCTCCAGTGCAATTTCAAACTGTTCCAATGCAGAGAAAGAGAAGGATATCTTTAAGTTCTTTGTATAAAGCTAGCAAACCAAATCCTGACGACAATAGCACAAAAAGGAAACCACAGACCAAATTTACTTGTAAACACTGATGCAAAAATCCTAAATAAAATATTCACAAACAGAATCCAGCAGATATTAAAAGAGCGTTCTTTCATTCTTTTTTTTTAACTTATTTATTTTGTGAGAGAGAAAGGCGAAGAGAAAGAGAATCCCAAGCAGACTCTGCACCTTCCGCACAGAGCCTGACACAGGCCTCAAACTCACAAACCATGAGATCGTGACCTGAGCCAAAGCCAAGAGCCGGACACTTAACTGACTGAGCCACCCAGGTGCCTCAAAAAGGCACTCTTTCAACCAAGTGAAGTTTAGTTTGGGAATGCAGGCATAGTTGAATAAAGATATTCAGTATTAAAGCAATTCCCCCTTAAAAGAAAAAATATTATCATTATCTTCATAGATAATCCATTTGATAAACATCCACTCTTGAGGATTCTGAATAGATAAATCATTAGAAGGTAATTTGTTAGCATGATAAAAAAATGTATTTATCTCGCCCAAACTACCATAATGCTTATGGAAAAAACCCTAAAACAGTCCCCTTAAAGTCAGGAACAAGACAAAAACGTCCATTACGCTCACCATTATTTGACAATGCTTTGAGATACTAGCCAAGGCCAGGATACTAGCAGAAAAAAATAAGAGGTATAAAAATTAAGAAAGGAAAAGGTAAAATCATCATTATTTGCAAGTGATATTGTTGTATATCTAGGATACCTCAAAATAATCGAAAAAACTAGTTCAGTTAGAGAAATCAGTAAAGTAGATAGAAAACTGCAAAATAAATCAATTCCCTTCAAATGTACAAACAATATGCAGTTTTAAGATATACTGGGGAAAAAGGACCTCATTTACAATAGCAACAAAAGATGAATGAACTAAAAATAAGCTTAAAAGGAAATGTACAAGAATTAGAGAAAACTTAAAAATACTATTGAGAAAAAAAATACTATTGAGTTCCCCCCCCAAAGAAGACTTGAACTATGGAGAGATATATTATCTTCTGTAGAAGGGAGTTAACCTTATAAAGGTATCAATTATCTCTAAGTTAACTTACATATTTATTGTGATCCCAATAAAAATGCCAGCATGAATTTAAATAATTTTTTATTTATTAAAAATAATTTTTTAATGTTTATTTATGAGAGAAAGAAAGAGACAGAGATCGAGCAGGGGAGGAGCAGAGAGAGAGAGAAGAAGAGAGAGAGAATCCCAGGCAGGCTCCACGCTGTCAGGGCAGAGCCCAAAATGTATTCCAGTCTGTTAAACTCAGTTCAATTCACTTCTTCAATCAGTTGAAGCCAAATCAAGAGCCAAAATCAGCCCTGTGCTGACAGTTGGGAGCCTGGAGCCTGCTTCAGATTCTGTGTCTCCCTCTCTCTGCCCCTCCCCCAGCTCATGGGTCGCTCTCTCTCTCTCTCTCACTCTCTCTCTCTCTTCTCTCAAAAGTAAATAAACATTTTTAAAAATTAAAGATAGAAAGAAAGAGGTCTTCTTTGACACTTCCTTGTTCTTTACCCCTCGGGGTACATATCATACTATATGATGCAAATTCTATGTGCAAAATACCTCTAAAAATCGGCCATAACTCTCCAAGTTACTGAGCCAACCAATCCAGGTCAGAATCTTCTGGTACCTGGATCTCTGCAGAAATCTTCCTTCCCCACTTATGACTTACCCGCCCCCCGCCCCGCCCCGCCCCGACATTCTCCACATGGCCAGGGATGTTTCAAAAGACAGATCTGCTCACGTCACTGTCCCGCTTCAAATCCCGCAGTGGCACTTAAGATAAAATCCAGGGGCTCCTGGGTGGCTCCGTGGGTTGAGTGTTGGACTCTTGATTTCAGCTGGGGTCATGATCCCAGGGTCATGGGATCCAACCCTGCATAGGGCTCCGTGCTGAGCATGGAGCCTGCTTAAGAATCTCTCTCTCTCTCCCTTCCCCCTCACTACCCCCCCTCCCCTGCACCCCCCTAAAAAAGATAGAATCTAAAATAGCTGTGGTAACTGTAGAGCCTCCAGTGGGCAAACTCATCACCCGCCCTCCCCTTGCTCCCAGAGCTCTGGCCACTCTCTTTTAGTTCCCTCAACTTGGCAGCCCTTTCCCCCTCCAGGCCTTTCTATAATAAGCAGTTTCCTTTGTCTTCCTTTGCCTGGAATATTCCTCATATGGCTAACTCTTAACTTTCTTCCTTTTTTTTTTTTTTTTTTTAGGAAACAAACTTTTAATTTGGAGCTAATTCTAGATTCACACGCAGTTGTAACAGTGTGGAGAGCTCCCCTGGGCCCTTTACCCAGTTTCATCAATGGTAATAACCTGCGGATCTACAGCACAGTATCACAATCTGCAAATGGACAGGACTGCAACTCATCAGCAGCAAGGTCTCACCAATTTACATGCCCTCAAGTGTGGGTGTGTGTTTGTGTGTGTGTGTGTGTCTGTGTTTAGTCCTATACAATTTTTCACGTGTACAGACTCACATAAGCACCACCACAGTTTAGACACAGAACAAGCACCCGTCAGAAGGATCCCTCAGCCAAAGATGACCTCGCTGATCACACCCCAGATAGTGACAGTCTGTCACCCCTTCCCTCCAGGCTGCGGTCACATAAGCCTCCTCATGCCCAGTGGCCATTTTGGAAAGAAGTCCTTGAAGATGAGGAAATCTGAAAAAATAGATTCTCCAAAGGGAACTGATTGAAGAACTGAATTGAACTGAGTTTAACAGACTGGAATACATTTTAAAATGCTCTCCAGAACCCAGCAGGTGGCCTTGGAAACAATTAGATCAGTTTGGGAAAATGAGGGGCCTTTTTTATCTGTCCACACGGGGGTACAGTGTGAGTAAACCTGCAACTCTTTCCCAAAATATTTGTTGCTAGGATTATTTGTTTAAAATCTACCACTCATTTTAGACTGTAAACTCCAAGGAAACAAGGAAAGAAACTGTTTAGTTATTGTTTTTGTATTGCAATATCTGCACTGCTGAGCGTGAGGCAGGCGCCCCAACATTTCGTACCATAAACACTGATGAATGCAGGGTGTCTCAGTTGGCTGAGCCGCTGACTCTGGCTCAGGTAATGATCTCCCCTTTCTGAGTTCGAGCCTTACATCAGGCTCTCTGCTGTCAGCGCAGAACCCACTTCAGATTCTCTGTCCCCTTCTCTCTCAGCCCCTCCTCTGCTCACGCTCTCTCAAAATTAAAGAAAACATTTTTAAAAATGAATGCATGCCTACAGGTTTAGCTCTGTATTAATGATTCGCCCATACCGCGAAGCAAATCTGTCCCTTAAAATGTGTTAAATATATTCTAGATACTTGAAACACCCTGTAAGATAAAAGAGCTTTGTTTTGATTTGTTTTCAAGAAAAAGCTGGTCAAGGCCAGGACGCGTTATTGTGTTACAAGTAAAATATAAGTGGCCCCCAGAGTGGATGCCTCTTGTCACTAACGCGTTGGCAGGGGATGGAGGTGGTGATATCAATTTTTTTTTCCCTCCAGAGGGAAAAAAGGCTATCCTTCCCAGCTTCAGTGGTAATGGAAGAATAAACAATACATATTATTATGAAATTGGCATACAATGAAGACGTGCCTATTTAAAAAAAAAAAAAAAGCTGGCTACTCAAATAATGTATAACATTTAACAACATCCTTTCCAAGGCTGGCTGGTAAATCCTGGGCCTGATAAACACCTGTCCCGTGGGAGGGGCAGCTCAGAGTTTGAAAAGAGACGCCTGACAAAAGGGTAAATGTCCGTAAGAAATCAGAAATGAGAGCTGCTTTCCTTCTTCAGGAACTCAAAATGGAAGAAAACAAGAAACCTCTTCAAATAGCCTGCCTCCTCTTTACAAAACAAACAAACAAATCACAAACCACTCTGAGGCCATAAGAACAAAGAGATAGAAAGGTGCCTTAACTTTAGTTACAGTTTTATCAGTTTGTGCCATGACACGGACGTTATTTACTACAAGTGTTGAAGTTCTAATCCAAGTTGTTTCTGGTCCAAGCCTCTTGCTTCTTTTCCCACAAGTGTGCATCTGTATGCTGTATTACGCAGTTGAAGACACTTCCGTTTGTGAGAATAAATCTTCATTTACAAAATTTTTTGTGGGGGGCACGTGGGTGGCTCAGTCGGTTAAGCATCCGACTGCGGCTCAGGTCAAGAGCTCATGGTTCATGGTTTCGAGCACCATGGCAGGCTCTGTGCCGACAACTCAGAGCCTGGAGACTGCTTAGGATTCTCTCTCCCTCTCTCTCTCTCTGGCCCTCCCTCCAACTCTCTCTCTCTCTCTCTCTCTCTCAGAATAAGTAAATAAACTTTTAAAAAATTTAAAACAATTTTTTTAATTTTATTTTTTAAAATTTACATCCAAATTAGTTAGCATATAGTGCAACAGTGATTTCAGGAGTAGATTCCTTAGTGCCCCTTACCCATTTAGCCCATCCCCCCTCCCACAACCCCTCCAGTAACCCTCAGTTTGTTCTCCATATTTATGAATCTCTTCTGTTTTGTCCCCCTGTCTGTTTTTATATTATTTTTGTTTCCCTTCCCTTATGTTCATCGGTTTTGTCTCTTAAAGTCCTCATATGAGTGAAGTCATATGATTTTTGTCTTTCTCTGACTAATTTCACTTAGCATAATACCCTCCAGTTCTATCCATGCAGTTGCAAATGGCAAGATTCCATTCTGTTTGATTGCCAAGTAATACTCCATTGTATATATATACCACATCTTCTTTATCCATTCATCCATCGATGGACATTTGGGCTCTTTCCATACTTTGGTTATTGTTGACAGTGCTGCTAGAAACATGGGGGTGCATGTGTCCCTTTGAAACAGCACACCTGTATCCTGTGGATAAATACCTAGTAGTGCAATTGCTGGGTCTAGGGTAGTTCTATTTTTAGTTTTTTGAGGATCCTCCATACTCTTTTCCAGAGTGGCTGCACCAGCTTGCACTCACACCAACAATGCAAAAGAGATCCTCTTTCTCCACATCCTCGCCAACATCTGTTGTTGCCTGAGTTGTTAATGTTAGCCATTCTGACAGGTGTGAGGTGATATCGCATTGTGATTTTGATTTATATTTCCCTGATGATGAGTCATGTTGAGCATTTTTTCATGTGTCGGTTGGCCATCTGGATGTCTTCCTTGGAGAAGTGTCTATTCATGTCTTTTGCCCATTTCTTCACTGGATTATTTGTTTTTTGGGTGTTGAGTTTGATAAGTTCTTTATTGATTTTGGATACTAACCCTTTATCTGATACGTCGTTTGCAAATATCTTCTCCCATTCTGTCGGTTGCGTTTTAGTTTTGCTGATTGTTTCCTTTGCTGTGCAGAAGCTTTTTATTTTGATGAGGTCCCAGTAGTTCATTTTTGCTTTTGTTTCCCTTGCCTCCGAGACGTGTTGAGTAAGAAGTTGCTGTAGCCAAGATCAAAGACGTTTTTGCCTGCTTTCTCCTTGAGGATTTTGATGGCTTCTTGTCTTACATTGAGGTCTTTTATCCATTTTGAGTTTATTTTTGTGTCTGGTGTAAGAAAGTGGTCCAGGTTCATTCTTCTGCATGTCCCTGTCCAGTTTTCCCAGCACCACTTGCTGAAGAGACTGTCTTTATTCCATTGGATATTCTTTCCTGCTTTGTCAAAGATTAGTTGGCCATACGTTTGTGGGTTCATTTCTGGGTTCTCTATTCTGTTTCATTGATCTGAGTGTCTGTTCCTGTGCCAGTACCATACTGTCTTGATGATTACAGCTTTGTAGTATAGCTTGAAGTCTGGGATTGTGATGCCTCCTGCTTTGGTTTTCTTTTTCAAGATCGCTTTGGCTATTCGGGGTCTTTTCTGGTTCCAAACAAATTTTAGGATTATTTGTTCTAGCTCTGTGAAGAATGCTGGTGTTACTTTGATAGGGATTGCATTGAATATGTAGATTGCTTTGGGTAGTATCGACATTTTAACAATATTTGTTCTTCCTATCCAGGAGCACGGAATCTTTTTCCATTTTTTTTTTGTGTCTTCTTCAATTTCTTTCATAAGATTTCTATAGTTTTCAGTGTATAGATTTTTTTCCCTCTTTGGTTAGACTTATTCCTAGGTATTTTCTGTTTTTTGTGCCACTGTAAATGGGATTGATTCCTTGATATCTCTTTCTGTTGCTTCATTGTTGGTGTATAGGAATGCAAACGATTTCTGTGCATTGATTTTATATCCTGCCACTTTGCTGAATTCATGAATCAATTCTAGCAGTTTTTGGTGGAATCTTTTGGGTTTTCCATATAGAGTATCATGTCGTCTGCGAAGAGTGAAAGTTTGACCTCCTCCTGGCAGATCTGGATGCCTTTTATTTCTTTGTGTTGTCTGATTGCAGAGGCTAAGACTTCCAATACTATGTTGAATAACAGTGGCGAGAGTGGACATCCCTGTATTGTTCCTAACCTTAGGAGGAAAGCTCTCAGTTTTTCCCCACTGAGGATGATATTAGCGTTGGGTCATTCATATATGGCTTTTATGATCTCGAGGTATGCTCCTTGTATCCCTACTTTCTTGAGGGTTTTTTATGAAGAAAGGATGCTGTATTTTGTCAAATGCTTTCTCTGTATCTATTGAGAAGATCATACTGTTCTTGTCCTTTCTTTTATTAATGAGATGAATCACATTAATTGTTTTGCGGATATTGAACTAGCGCTGCATCCCAGGTATAAATCCCGCTTGGTCGTGGTGAATAATTTTTTTAATGTATTGTTGGATCCGGTTGGCTAATATCTTGTTGAGGATTTTTGCATCCATGTTCATCAGGGAAATTGGTCTATAGTTCTCCTTTTTAGTGTGGTCTCTGGTTTTGGAATCAAGGTAATGCTGGCTTCATAGAAAGAGTTTGGAAGTTTTCCTTCCATTTCCATTTTTTGGAACAGTTTCAAGAGAATTAGGTGTTAACTCTTCCTTAAATGTTTGGTAGAATTCCCCTGGAAAGCCATCTGGCCATGGACTCTTGTTTTTTGGCAGGTTTTTTATTACTAATTTGATTTCCTTACTGGTTATGGGTCTGTTCAAATTTTCCATTTCTTCCTGTTTCAGTTTTGGTAGTGTACATATTTCTAGGAATTTGTCCATTTCTTCCAGATTACCCATTTTATCAGCTTATAATTGCTCATAATATTTTCTTATTATTGTTTTTATTTCTGTTGTGTTGGTTGTGATCTCTCCTCTTTCATTCTTGATTTTATTTATTTGGGTCCTTTCCTTTTTCTTTTTGATCAAACTGGCTAGTGGTTTTCAATTTTGTTAATTCTTTCAAAGAACCAGCTTCTGGTTTCATTGATCTGTTCTACTGGGTTTTTTTTTGTTTCGATAGCATTAATTTCTGCTCAAATCTTTGTTATTTCCTGTCTTCTGCTGGTTTGGGGTTTTATTTGCTGTTCTGTTTCCAGCTCCTTAAGGCGTAAGGTTAGGTTGTGTATCTGAGATCTTTCTTCCTTCTTTAGGAAGGCCTGGATTGCTATATACTTTCCTCTTATGACCCCCTTTGCTGCGTCCCAGAGGTTTGGGGTTGTGGTGTTATCATTTTCATTGACTTCCATATACTTTTTAATTTCCCCTTTAACTGCTTGGTTAGCCCATTCATTCTTTAGTAGGATGTTCTTCAGTCTCCAAGTATTTGTTACCTATCCAAATTTTTTCTGGTGGTTGATTTCGAGTTTCATAATGTTGTGGTCTGAAAATATGCATGGTATGATCTCGATCTTTTTGTACTTGCTGAGGGCTGATTTGGTCCCAGTATATGGTCTATTCTGGAGAATGTTCCATGTGCACTGGAGAAGAATGTATATTCTGCTGCTTTAGGATGAAATGTTCTGAATATATCTGTTAAGTCCGTCTGATCCAGTGTGTCATTCAAAGCCATTGTTTCCTTGTTGATTTTTTGATTAGATGATCTGTCCATTGCTGTGAGTGGGGTGTTGAAGTCTACTATTATGGTATTACTATTGATAAGTTTCTTTGTGTTTGTGATTAATTGATCTATATATTTGGGTGTTTCCACATTTGGTGCATAAATGTTTACAATGGTTAGGTCTTCTTGGTGGGTAGACCCCTTGATTATGATATAATGTCCTTCTGCATCTCTTGATACAGTCTTTATTTTAAAGTCTAGATGGTCTGATATAAGTATGGCTACTCTGGCTTTCTTTTGTTGACCATTAGCATGATAGATGGTTCTCCATCCCCTTACTTTCTATCTGAAGGTGTCTTTAGGTCTAAAGTGGGTCTTTTGTAAACAGCATATAGATGGATCTTGTTTTCTTATCCATTCTCTTACCCTATGTCTTTTGATTGGAGCATTGAGTCCAGTGGCATTTAGAGTGAGTACTGAAAGATACGAATTTATTGTCATTATGATGTTTGTAGAGTTGGAGTTTCTGGTGGTGTTCTGTGGTCCTTTTTGTCTTTGTTGCTTTTGGTCTTTATTTATTAGTTTTGTTTTTTTTTTAATCTTTTCTCCCCTCAGAGAGTCCCCCTTAAAATTTCTTGCAGGGCTGGTTTAGTGGTCACAAACTCCTTTAATTTTTGTTTGTCTGGGAAACTTTTTATCTCTCCTTCTATTTTGAATGACAACCTTGCTGGATAAAGAATTCTTAGCTGCATGTTTTTCTGATTCAGCACACTGAATATATCCCACCACTCCTTTCTGGCCTGCCACGTTTCTGTGGATAGGTCTGCTGAAAACCTCATCTGTCTTCCCTTGTAGGTTAGGGACTTTTTTTCCCTTGCTGCTTTCATGATCCTCTCCTTGCCTGAGTATTTTGTGAATTTGACTATGATATGCTTTGTTGATGGTTGGTTTTTGTTTAATCTAATGGGGGTCCTCTGTGCTTCCTGGATTTTGATGTCTGTGTCTTTCCCCAGGTTAGGAAAGTTTTCTGCTATGATTTGCTCACATAATCCTTCTACCCCTATTTCTCTCTCTTCCTCTTCTGGGACCCCTATGATTCTGATGTTGTTCCTTTTTAATGAGTCACTGATTTCTCTAATTCTTAAATTGTGTTATTTTGCCTTAATCTCCCTTTTTTTCTGCTTTGTTATTCTCTAAGTTTGTCCTCTGTATTGCTGATTCTCTGTTCTGCCTCATCCATCCTTGCTGCCACTGCATCTGTCCGTGATTGCAGCTCAGTTATAGCATTTTTTATTTCATTCTGGTTATTTTTTTACTTCTTTTATCTCTGCAGAAAGGGATTCTAATCTATTTTTGACTCCAGCTAGTATTCTTATTATCATGATTCTAAATTCTGGTTCAGACATCTTGCTTGTATCTGTGTTGGTTAAATCCCTGGCTGTCATTTCTTCATGCTCTTTCTTTTGGGGTGAATTCATTTGTTTTTTTTCATTTTGAAGGGAGAAAAGGAATTAATGAGGTAGAAAAATCGAAATTAAAAAAATTAAAATTAAAAAATATTAAAATTAAAAATTACACACACACACACACACACACACACGCACACACAAATTGAATAGATGATGCTAAACCCTAGGTGTGTTTGGGTCTGGGTGTTGAAAGTGGTGTGACAGATTAGAGAAAAAAAATGGGGGGGAGAAAAAAAAAGGAAATCGTTTGAGAATTTGAAGAAATGAATCACTGAAGTAGACTAAAATGAGATGATGGGGGTAAAATAGAATTTGAAAAAATATACACAAAATTAAAGAATATAGTAGAATAAAATTAAAAAAAACTATTTTTAATAAAAATTAAAAATAAATATGAATTTTTCTTTTTCTGTATGTAAGAAAAAAGAAAAGAAAAGAAAAAGAGAAAAAAGATTTAAAAAGAAAGAAAAAAAATCCTTTGAAAATTTGAAAAAGAGAATACACTGTAATAGACTAAAATAAAATGATGGAAGTAAAATAGAATTTGAAAAAATTTACATAAAAGCAAAAAATATAGTAATAAAAATTAAATAAAATATTTTAAACGAAATTGAAAGTAAAAATGAAGTTTTTCTCTTTCTGCATTCAAGAAAAAGAAAAGAAAGGAAAAATAGAAAAAAAGAAAAAGAAAGAAAAAAAGCAAATTGTT
Organism: Panthera onca; assembly: GCF_046562875.1. NCBI lineage: Eukaryota > Metazoa > Chordata > Mammalia > Carnivora > Felidae > Panthera > Panthera onca. The sequence goes on from NC_138349.1 coordinate 71,788,427, forward strand.
TGAAAATTTGAAAAGGTGCATACACTGAAGTAGAATAAAATAAAATGATGGAAGTAAAATAGAATTTGAAAATATTTACACAAAAGTAAAAAATATAGTAATAAAAATTAAAGAAAAATATTTTTAATAAAAATTCAAAATAAAAATGAATTTTTTTCTTTCTGTATTCAAGAAAAAGAAAAGAATTGTAAAAGAGAAAAAGAAAAAAAAAGAAAGAAAGAAAATTGAATAGATGAACCTGCTAACAGATTGAAGTAGGACTGAAATTGCTTCATTTTCCCCTAGAAGTCAGTGTATGTAGCGCTTTGTAGTCCATAAACTAAGCCGGCGGTGAGACTTGTGTTCTTGAAGAGGGAAGTTGGCCCAGTTCGGTGGGGTTGAGTGTAATGGCTCCCCTCTCCACCAGATGGCGCTGCTAGCCTACTGGGGTCGATCATTGTGGTGCTCATAGGTGTGTATGCGCATGCGCGGGAGTGGTAAAAATGGCACCACCCATTTTTGGCGTCCACTCCCCTCTTTCTCAATCTCCATGACCAGGCCCCAGGCAGTACCTCTCTCCCGAGTTTTGTGTCAGATGCGGCTGTTTTCCCCAGCCCCTTACTTCCGAAGGACTGTGGCTTTGACCTGTTCCGCCCCTCTGCGGGAGGGTCTCACGGAGCAATGGCCAAATGAGCAATGGCCGAGTGTCGGCTGCACCCAGGATCGCTTGCGGGACCCTGCTGCTGCCGGTGCCCCGAGACTGCAGCCAGGTGCCACCCGCCCCAGAAAAAGTTCGCGAGACGGTATAGCTGCAGCGTTCCAGGGATTATGGAAAATCACAACACACATCTGGCACCAGGCTTCAGCCTTAAGGACCTTGTTCCAGCACCAGCGAATGTGGCCGTTTTCTGGGGTCTGCTGGGACCAGGTGGCTTCAACGGTCTCCACCAAATGTCCTTCCAGCAGTGGAACCGCTTTTTCCCCGTGTGGCCTGAGAACCTCCCGGACCCCACTCTGCTCCTGGGGATTCGCCCTTCCCACCAGAGCACCACCAGGTAGGGAGCTGCGGAGTTGCAGCCTTTGTGCTCCCCTTGTTTCCAGTCTTAATGGAATTTAAACCCTCTCCTTTCTCCCTTTTTAGTTTAATCCCTGCGGCTGTTCTCCAATTTTCCACTTTGTCTCCAGCTCCTTTTGGGGAGGGGTGCTTTTCCTGTATTCTCCCCCTCTCCCCAGTCTCCATCCTCTCTCTGCCTGAAAAAACAGTTCCCTACCTCTCATGGCTTCTCGCTCCCTAAATTCACCTCTCTGCACTGCGTACCTGCTGAATTCCGTGGTTCAGGTTGTGCAGATTGTTGTGTTAATCCTCCAATCAGTTTTCTAGATGTGTAGGATGGTTTAATGTTGGTCTGGCTGTATTTCATGGATGCGAGACACACAAGAAACTTCCATGCTGTTCCGCCATCTTGGCTCCTCTCCAAAAAAATTCTTTTAAGATTTGACAGTAGGTGATTACCTCACTAAACATAAATTATTTCAGTAGTTGTACTTTGTCCAGGAATAGACTGTAGGTGGCCCTTAAGTAAATAATTAATATTTACCCAGGGCTGGGTCAATTCGTAATCAGAAAGAGTAATCCCAGATCTTCTCAAGTCCTAGTCAAGGCTCTTTGGGTTGAAAACCATGCAGACTCTCTCAAAATTACACAAAATGAACAGAAATGAGTGAAATGACCCAGGAATATTCACGGAACCAAGTGCAAGTACAAGATGTGAACTTCACTTGGGACTGGAACCCAGGCTTGGGAAGCCACAGAAAGTTCCTCTCTGGTGCTTTTTTGGAAGTTTTTGGTGCCTCCTCTCTGCTTTCCTCTGGGCATCTACTCGACTGTTCTCTCCACAGACTCAGTTTCTTTACTTCTAGAAGAAAATGACTCATTGGGTCCTCTAAAAGTTCTCCACCAACCACTAGGAAGGCCCTTGTCCCGGGGGCACATTCCCAGGAAAGTAAACTCTGCTGGCCCAGCCTATCAGTGGACTGGCTCCCCTCTGGCCATATCATCAGTTAACGTTTTGTCAGGGTAATGGAAGCCTTCCCTGTATGCCAGGATGCAGGGTTTTATGTCATGGAATAGGAGGACCACACAGCCATTGGAAAGAATGGAAGATGGACCATCAGGCAAAAAAGTGTGTCATCTCAGCCTGCACAGCCAAGCAGTGGTTTTCAAGAACTCACCCCAAAATCATTAAGAATCTCAAGATCTTTGGGGTTACCCTCCCATTTATCTCTATCCACAACAGGGAGATTCTCAAGAAATTTGCCAAGGAGATGCTTCCACGATCAAGAACCTTCTGGAAGCTCCCACTCCACGTTAGCCTGCAGCACGGATGAGTGGTTCACAGAAGTGGCTGCAAACTCTCTCAGCTGCCTGTATCCCCAAAACGGTGTTGGCAGGAACTTGCCCAGACACTGCTGTGAACCCTGTGTCTGCCTACAGATGCTTCCAGACAATAATTATTTCTTCTCTTCTGTCTGCTAAGTCTCTTGAGCGCCTCTTACTAGAAAACTCTGACCAGAACCCTATGTGGAGGGGGATTCTGGGAAATGCTGTACTAAGCTTCTCCTGTGTGATATGGAGGAGATGGGGGGAGGGGGTGGTGGTGAGCTGAGCGTGGGGGCGTGCACATGTGAGTGTGTGTGCACGTGTACATGCCTGTATGTGTGCATATCCAGTGAGAAAACAGACAGGTCTTGGGAACTGGGGCATGGTCTAGCCATCACTTAATACCAGAAAAAGCAGATTTCCCAGACTTTCCTTTCTTGCCCTTTCCTACATAATCTGACAACAGTTCGTCTCAGCTTGCTTAAGAAAGCTCACCACAACACATCCAAAGAACTCGTCTGTAGCTAACATTTGATGTTCTCATCTCCTCTGCATTCCCTCCTCCTTCTGCTTGCCCTAGGCCCTCGCTTTAATGTGCGCAGCCATATTCTCCGTGAGAATGACTTAGCCGCACAGGCATGGGAGTCAGGACTATCTAGTCAACCCACTGCTCCAGCCTGGGGGCCCAGCGTTTGGCAGAATCGGGAGGGCAGCCAGGCCCAGCCAGTCAAGTTGGGGGAGGATTACAAAATTATCCGTTATTACAAAATGTGAGGCCAGGATTCACAAGAGATGTAGAGAGCACAGAGACTTGATCATCTCTTTTATATCCCCAGATTCAGCAACCAACATATGAGGTCAGTTCTTCTAGCATTTTCATTACACATGCCAATAAATCTCTCATTTTATTTAAGTCTATTTGAGTTAAATGTCTCTGTCAAACATCTTAACTAGTAAATAAACATAACTAAATCTGCTCTAGACTTTTCCTCTGCTCGCATGTTCTTTGTGCCCTTTCCCTGCCCCACCTCTACCTGTTGAAATCCCAATTACCCTTTCCCACCAGGCCAAATGCCACCTTCTTCCAAATGGAGCCTACCCTGTTCCCCTGGACTTCCCTTCCCCCCTACGGTGGGAGGGCCGTATTTACTCCATGCTCTCTGTCCTGAGTAAGTTGTTCACACACATTCTCCCCACAGTGTGAATACTGTAACACTACAGTGTTAAGCGTTAAGTTCTAGGGAGCCAGTGTCTTATTCATCTTTGTATTTATCCCTGAACTGAGGGCTTGCATGGTAAATACTAACTAAACAGTTATTGAATTTAAAAAATGCCCGAAACCAACAACCACCGAAACAACCAGCCCCAAAATGGACTTGAGTAGACGTTTCTCCAAAGAAGATGCACGAGGGATCAGTAAACACAGGGAAAAATGCCCAACACTATTAGACATTAATTAGGGAAGTGCAAACAAAACCATGAGATACCATCTCACACCCATTATCGACAAAGCAAACAAACAAACAAGCAAAACAGAAAATCGTGAGCGTTGGTGAGGATGTGGAGGAAATTTGAACCCTTGTAAATTGCTGGTGGTAATGTAAAAATAGGGCAGCCTCTGTGGAAAAGAGTATGGCAGTTGCTTAAAATTTAAACATAGAGTTATCATACGATTCAGCAATTCCACTCCTAGATATATGCCCCAAAGAATTAAAAGCAGGAACTGAAACAAATATTTGTACACTCGTGTTCATAGGGGCATTAGTTACAACATAGCCAAAAGGTGGAAACAGCCCATGTGTCCACTGACAGATACATAGATAAATGAAACATGGCGTAGCCTTACAATGGAATATTATTCAGCTGTAAGAAGGAAAGAAATTCCGACACGGGCTACAACCATGGAAGAAATTTGAAGACATTATGCTAAGTGGTATAAGCCAGTCATAAAAAGACAAATGCTGAGCGATTCCACTTAGGAAGTGTCTACAGTAGTGTTTAGCATGGAGACAATGTAGTATGGTTGCTTCAAGAGTCTGGGAGGAAGGGGGAAGAGGGTGTTGTGCTGAAGACGGACAGAGTTTCAGTCTGGGATGATGAAAAAGATCTGTGCCCAGCTAGCGGTGAAGGTTACGACAGTGGAACGGAATATGGATGTATTTAATGCTGCTAAATTCCACACTTGCAAATGGTTAAAATGGTTAATTTCATGTCATGTGTAGCATACCACGATAATGATTGCCTGCAAGGTTGGGGTTTTTTTCACTTTTCTTTTAATGTTTGTTTATTTTTAGAGAGAGAAAGTGTGAGTGGGGGAGGGGCACAGAGAGAGGGAGACATAGAATCTGAAGCAATTGCCTGAAATTTTGGACCAGTTGTTACACTTAGGGAGCCTTTCGTAGTGCCGACATCTCATCCCATTCCCAACAACCAAATACAGGGCAGATATAATTTTCCCCTTCTAGAGATGAGGATGCTGAGGTTCTGAAGACTTACGTTGTGTCCAGAGTTATTACATTTTGGATTAGGTCTCCGGACTCTTGAATTCCAGGCTTTTTTCTGCTACTTCTTTCAGCATTAATTACCTTCTGCTTAGTGCAAAGGGAGTTCCTAAGCCAGAGCCTCACACACATCATTTGCCAGAAGGGCTACTGTGGGTCTGCATGGGCCTCCTAATGTCATGAGGACATTATGTTCACCTCCCTGGAGCAGTGGCTTTGCTACGTGTTCCTGGGGTTGCCAGTGTCATGGACTGAATGTCTGTGCCCCCCCCCCCCCCCCCGCCAAATTCGTATGTTGAAGCTTTAACCCCCAGTGTGGTTGTATTTGGAATTGGAACCTCTAAGGAAGTTGTCAAGGTTAAATGAGGTCAGAAGGGCAGGGCCCTGATCCAATGGAATTTGTATCCTTCTAAGAAGATAACACCAGAGGCCTTGTTCCCCCACCCTCCCCACTTGAGCACAAAGAAGAGGCCATGTGATCACACAGTGAGATAGCAGCCACCTCCAAACCTAGAGAGGAGGCCTCAGATGAACCAACCTTGATCTTGGACTTCCCAGACTCTAGAACAGTGAGAAATTAATTCTGTTGATTAAGCCTCTCAGTCTGTGTGGGATTTTGTTATAGCTGCCCAGGCTAACTAATACACCAAATCAAGAAAGCAATGTGATCAAATGTGTGTAGCACGTTTGTGTACAGCAATGTGTGTGTAGTATTCCTAGAAAACATACCCAAGAAAACCTCGTAGGAAAATGATTTCTAGTGGCCTCCCTCTTGGTAGCCTCCCCCTCAGAGAAAGTGGCTGTACGTGCTGGTTGAGACATCAGTCTCAGGTATTCCAACATCACCGGCCTCTCCAGGAGAAATGCAGACAATCAAATCCCTGGACCTTGATCTAGGCAGCTCTGCCTCCCATGGTGTGTTCACCTCAGTTCCCTCTGAGGATTTTTAGAATCCCAGCCCATCTTTGGCTGAGAAGCCCGGGACTAAGCAGCTGTCAGCTTGGCTCTCATTCCGGTGGCAGATTTTCTAGTCCAATGGGTACCACTCAACACCCATGCAGTATGAGCGGAGTCTGAGCAGCTTGGCTGTCATCTGCACATTCTGGTGCTCCTTGAATGTGGGGTACTCCCTTGAGACACAGACTGGACCTCATGGGAAGACTACCGATAAAAATAACAAAGAAAACAGTTTTCTTAAATCATGTCATGGAGAGCTCCAGATGAGGGCTATGTTCACTGTTAAAAGAAAGAAATGAGGGGCGCCTAGGTGGCTCCAACAGTTGAGCGTCCAACTCTTGATTTCAGCTCAGGTCATGATCCCAAGGTCGTGGGATCAAGCCCCACATCAGGCTCTACGCTGAGCATGGAACCTGCTTAGATTCTCTCTCTCTCTCTCTCTCTCTCTCTCTCTGTCTCTGTCTCTTCCTCTGCCCCTCCCCTGCTCACATACACTCTATCTCTCTCTTTCTAAACTAAACTAAAAAAACCTAAACACATACATATATATGTGTGTGTACACACACACACACACACACACACACACACACACACAATTTAAAAAAAAAAAAAAGAAAGGAAAGAAATTTAGCACATACTGAACACCTATCATGTGCCAGGGAATGAGGAAAGACTTTCCCACAGAATTCAAAACAACCCTGCAAATTACAGGTTACTATCCCAATTCTTTAACTGTGGTAAAATAACACGTAACCATCTTAATCACTTTTCAGCCTATAGCTCTGTGGCATTTAGTACATTAACGCTGTTGTGCAACCATCCAGCTAGAACTCTTCTCATCCTCCCAAACTGAAACTCTGCATCCATTAAACACTAACTTCCATTGCCCACTTCCCCCAGACCCTGGCGACAGCTATTGTATTTTTTGCCTCTGTGAATTTGACTTCTCAGGATACCTGAATCACACAGTATTTGTCTTTTAGTGACTGGCTTATTTCGCTTGGCATGAAGTCCTTGAGGTCCATCCATGTGGTAGCCTGTGTCAGAATTCCCTAGTCTTAAAGGCTGAATAATATTGCATTGTGTGTATATATCACGTTTTGTTTATACATTCATCCATGGATGGACTCCAGAGGGTTTAACTTTCTGTTTAATTTTTTGATGTACCACTGCACTGTTTTCCATTGTGGCTATAATATAGTATTTTATATTCCCACCAACAGTACACAAAGGTTCCAATTTCTTCACATCCTTGCCAAAACTTGTTATTTCCTTATTACCTTTTTTAAAATGGGTGTATGGTGCTATCTCATTAAGGTTTTGATTTGCATTTCCCTAATGTCTAATATTGAGCATCTTTGCATGTGTTTATTGGCCGCTTGTATATTTTCTTTGGAGAAATGTCTGAGACCTTCGCCTGTTCTTGAATAAAATTGTTTTTTGTTGTTGAGTTTTAAGAATTCTTTACACATTCTGGCTCAGTCGGTTGAGGTCTGACTTCGGCTCAGGTCATGATCTCATGGTTTGTGAGTTTGAACCCCGTGTCGGGCTCTGTGCTGATGGTTTGGAGCCTGGAGCCTGCTTCAGATTCTATGTCTCCTCCTCTCTCTGTCCCTCCACCACTCACTATCTGACTCTCTCAAAAATAAATTAGCATTTAAAAAAAGAATTCTTTATACATTCTGGATATTAATCTCTTATCAGATATATGATATCTGATCATCTCACATTCCACTGGCTGCCTTTTCACTCCATTAATTTTGTCATTTGATGATGTTTTTAATTTTGGTATAGTTCAACTTATCTATTTTTTTAATTTTGTTTCTTGTGCTTTTAATGTCAGATCAAAAAAAAATCATTGTCAAATCCAATATCATGAAGCTTTTCTTCAGATTTTTCTAAGAGTTTTACAGTTTTAGCCATTAAGTTTAAGTCTTTGATCCATTTTGAGTTAATTCTTGTATATGGTATAAGGTAAGGATCCAACTTCATTCTTTTTGCCTGTAGATACCCAGTTTTCCCAGTATCATTTAATGAAAAGATTGCTTTTTCTGCATTGAATGGTCTTGGCACCCTTGTTGAAAATCCTTTGACCATATTTGTAGGAGTTTCTTTCTGAATGCTTCAGTCTATTGCCTCGCTCATATGTCTGACTTTCTGCCATTACCACACTGTTTTGATTACTATAGCTTTGTAGTGAGTCTTGAAATCAGGAAATGTGACTCCTCCAGCTTTGTTCTCTTTCAAGATTATTTTATCTATTTATGGTCCCTTAAGATTCCATATTGATTTTAAGGTGAATTTTTCTATTTCTTCAAAAACTGCCATTAAGCTTTTACTAGGGATGGCATTGAATCTTTGTTCAATGGCTTTGACTAGTAGACATCTTAACAATAGTATTAAGTCTTCCAATCTATGGATATGGGATGTCTTTTCACTTATTCATGTCTTCTTTAATTTCTTTCAGCTCCATTCTGTAGTTTTCAGTGCACAAGTCTTTTGCCTCTTTGGTTAAGTTAATTCCTAAGTATTTTATTCCTTTTGTTACAATTGTATGTAGAATTGTTCTTTTAAACTCCTTTTTGGATTATTCATTGTTAGTGCATAGAAATGCAATTGATTTTTGTGTGTTGATTTTGTATCCTGCAACTTTTCTGTATTCATTTATTAGTTTAACAGTTTTGTATGTGTCCATGAGTGTGCATAATCTTTATGGCTTTCTACATATAAGATCATGGCATCCACAAACAGAGATCATTTGACTTCTTCTTTTCCAGTTTGTATGCTTTTTATTTATTTTTCTTGACTAATTGCTCTGGCTAGGACTCCCAGTCCTGTTAAATAGAAGTGGTATAAGTGTACATCTTTGTCTTGTTCTTTATCTTGGAGGAAAAGCTTTCAGTCCTTCACTATTGAGTATGATGTTGTCTGTGGGTTTTTCATATATGACTTTTATTATACTGAGGTAAGGTAGTTTGCTTCTGTTCCTTGTGTATTGACTGCTTTTATCATAAAAGCGTGTTAGATTTTGTCAATTGCTTTTTTTGGCATCCATTGAGACAATGATATGCTTTTTTTCCTCGTTTATTCTGTGAACGTTGTGTTTGACATTGATGGATTTTTATATGTTGGACGATCCCTGCATTCCAAGACTAAATCCCATTTGGTAATGGCGTCTAATTCTTTCCGTGTGTTGTTGAATTTCATTTGTTACTGCTTTGTTGAGAAATGATCCCAATTTTTACAGATGAAGAAATTAAACCCCAAAGATGTGAGATAGTTTAAGCCTGTCTGATTCCAGAATCCATGCCATTTTCACTATGCGAGGCTGCCTCTTAATACTCCACAGTGGGGTAGGGAAGGGAAATTGTGGACTAGCAAATACCAGCTCTGTGACTTTATAAGAAGAAGAAAAATTCAATCATTTCTGAGCCTTAGTTTGTGCATCTATAAAATAGGGATGATGATCCCTATTTTCCAGCACTGTTTGCAATGTTTAGATAAGATAAGGACTGTAACACCCTAAAACATCCTGAGCTTTTAGTTAATGGAAGCATGTATGGCCCTCAGCCACCGAGGTGGACTCTTCCCATCTCAAAATGCAGCTTGTTCCCCAACTTGAGACAGAGGCTTCGTGTGTAGTTTTTTGGCCAAATTACTGATCTCTTCTCTTTACTATAAATATTCCAGAAGGCTTAAAATCTCCAACAAGTTGTCCTGTGACTTTATGTTCTGGCCAACAAGGAGGTTTCCTTTCCCCTGATGACTCATCTACTCCTTTTGGCAGCCTCCCCCCACCCCCCCAATACCTTTGGCCATTGACATTTCAAATATCCTTTTCTTTTGGCTCTTCTTCAGCAGCCTCAACTCATGTCTTAAATTCTTTCCCTTCCTTTTCTTCTTTTTTCGCAAGCTTGGTGAACAGAGCATTGGTAGCGAAGATACCTAGCATTTTTAGGAGCGCTTCCCCCACATTCGTCACAATAATTTCGTGCAGATCATTTCTGAGCCCAGCATGCAGACAGGGTGCCTGGGGCTCATAGTGGTGATGAGATTTTTCCAAAACATGCTACTGGGGAAAAGGAACAAGAGATGGCAAATCCAGAAATTTGACTTCTGACTTTCGGGGCTACACACTCTTCCACTCAACGAGAATTTGTTCATTTCCTTGGAAATTAGAAGCACAACGGGTGAATCCTGAGAACGCCTTCACAGTGCAGCTTGAGAGGGATCTGCGTGAGGACCACAGGGGTACACAGAGGAAGGAGCTGTGCGCTGGCCACAGGGAGGAAGTTACAACTTGAACTACAAGGGTTGCAGTGAGAAATGCTATTAAACTGCACTTTATATGCAGGAACATATAGACAACTGAGCTCCAAGAGCCGATGTTTACGTAGTGTTTTCCACCCAAAGGGCCCAAAGCCCTCACTAAAGCTATAAATACCAGAATCCCTTCATCTTTGAAATACAGCCAGTTCCAGGCCCTGCTTAAATAGCCCGAAGCCGGTACATACAATGCATGTGTGTATGGTGAAAGAGGCCTTTATGAGTTTGCCGCTGCTGGAGGCCACAGAGAAGGGTGAGCAGAATGTTTTGGAATGTCTAGAAAATGACAGAGGTGGATTCTGGGGCCAAACTGCTTGGTGGGTACTGTGGGGCTGAGTTCTAATCTCTGGGGCTGCAGGCTGCCTGGCTGACCCGGACTCTATACTTGTCTCTACGGTACCCCTTGCCTGGTTCCTGCTCCAGAGACAACATGGGAGGGTGCCGTTCTCTGGCCCCATGGGAGGTGTGGGCATTCACAGCCCTAGCACTTGGCCCTGGCACCCTCCCAAGCCTGAGAGAGGCCCTCCTTCCTCCCAGACTGTGCCCCCACCCCATCCTTGGATTCAAGAACGTAGGCTACTCACATGCCCTGAACAAGCCCCCAGGTCCACAATTTCATCTAGCTCACTTCCCTTTCCTAATTCACGCATTCATTCCTTAACAAACATTGCTTAGGACCTGCTAAGAGCCGCACCATGTGCCAGGCTCTGTGAATAGAGCTGAATTAGACCGGCATGATCTGTCCTCCAAACCATAGCATCTGGTCAGGGAGCAAACCACAGAAAAGTAAATAAACAGAAAGCAAAATAATTGCAGATTGTGAAACATTCTTTAAAAGGAAAAAAAAAAAAAAAAAAAAAAAGAACCCACACGGGATAAATAGCAGTTGGGAGGAGGGTCTGTGCTCCTTATATGGATAGTTGGAGAAGGCTCTCCAGGAACCAGGCGGTGTAGGGGAGCCTCCAGTGCTGGGGTGGGAGATAAGAAAAGGCTTCCTTGCAGTGCTCTGGGACAGCAAGAAGGAGGCCGGTAAGCAAAGGGTGGGGGGACAGGAGACGAAGTCTGACGGTGCTGGCTGTGTCCTCCTAATACGTGTGGCCCTAAAGGGAAGTTGAAATATATTGGAAGAGCAGGGGAAGCCATAGAAGGATTTTAAGCAGTGATAAGAGTGATGCAGGGTGTGAGTATGTGAACATGTGCGTGTTTTAATCGCTGCAGCTGCCGAATAAAAGAATGGATTACGGAGGTGAGAACGAAGCGAGAAAGAAGAGTTAGGAAAGTCTGGGATAGTCCAGGGGAACAACAATAGTAGCCTGGACCAGAGGATTGAGGATGGAATTAGGGGAGAGGGAGCAGCTGATGAGGGATTAACTTCACAAGTAGAGCCAACAGGACTTGGTGGTGAATTGGAAGGTAGAGGAAGGTGAGGAACCCAGGGTGAGTGCTGGGTTTTTTGCTTGAGCACCTGGGTGGTTGATGGTATGACTTTCTAAAATAGAAAAGCCTGGGGACAGGCAAAGCAGTGACTGATGTGGGAAACAAAAGCAGAAGGAAATAGCAGAAAAAAATTAAATTTCCGTATAACCTACAGCCCTTTGACAAATACTTTTTTTTTTTTATTGAATATAATTTACTGTCAAATTGGTTTTGGAAAAAAGACAGTCTGTTTAACAAATGGTGCTGGGAGAACTGGACAGCAACACGCAGAGGAATGAAACTAGACCACTTTCTTACACCGTACACAAAAATAAACTCGAAACGGATGAAGGACCTGAATGTGAGACAGGAAACCATTGACAAATACTTGAGGCCGGCAGAGTGTAGCATTTCTCCAGGAACTCCCTACTGTCTCGATGCTAATGCTTTGCTAGAGGGAAGAACAACCTTAGCTTGACCACAACTGGGCCTCCAGTAACCTGGGAGTCTTCTCTAGCATATGAAAGTCCCTTTGGAAACTTCCCCTTGACTTTACCTCCCCCAACTCCATAGTAATATAACCAGTCTCTCTTCATGGTCCCAGGGCAGCTCTTCCGGTTCACGGGTCCCATTCCTGTGACACCTTTTGGCACCAAAGACATCACCAAGAATTCTTTCTTGGCCGTCAGCTCCGAACCCCCCATCACCCCAAAACCCCATCAGTAACTAGGGACAGGGCAGCTTTGAGGGGTTGGTGGGAGGAGGAGATCCAAGTCATTGGTGGCTCTCTTGGATGGTGCCTTTCCATACCCCCACCCCCACCCCATCCTTCCCTGCCCCCCAGCACACCTGGGCTGATTTGCTCCACCTGGAATGTGCTTCCCCCGCCTGTCCACCCCTGGCAGCCTCTTCTCTCCTTCACCACCCAATGCCCCTTCCAGGGTGAATGGGGGACCTGCTGGTACTTAGATATGTTGGTGTCATCTTCATTTGCTTCTTGTAGTTGTAGTTGACAGACTAAACCAATTTGAGATCTGGCAAGGCAAGATAGAGGAGGAGGGAGAGAAACCAGGGCCAGGGGCGCTGATCCTGTATAGAAAAGACCTCCTAAATTACATCCACCAGCAGAGTACCAAAAGTCCCAACAGGTATGGAAACGTTCCCGCTGTGGAACTGAGGGATATAAACCAGCAATGGAGCGAGGTCAAGGTGCAGCAAGTGTCCTGATGGTTCTGAGTGATGGTCTTACTGAAAGGAGAACACTAGTGAGCAGCCACAAGGACAGGGGACGGTGTCCCACCCCCAGGGAAGAGGAAAGAGGGCAGGTGAGGGCTGGGTAGGGAATAAGGTGCAGACATACAGATGAGCCAACCCAGCAGGGGACAGGTATATCATCTCCCGTGTCTCCAAAGGGCGCCACACCCCCAGGCCACATGACTGTCAGAACTCTCCATCAGGTGTACCCAAGCTCTCATTTACTGAGTGCCCACCGCTTTCCGGGGTTGTGGCAGACAGCAACAGTGAGGTCCTGCTCACAACCACCTTAGGAGTGCCCTACCAGCAGTCCCGAAATACAGATGTGGACATAGACACAGAGAATTTTCATAGTTTGCCTAAGTGCTCAGAACTGGTAAGTAGTGGAGTCAGGAAGGGTTTTCCAGTGCATCTCATTCCAGAATTCCATCCATTCACCCTTTCCATCATGGCACCTCACCTTGGCTAGCTTACCTCAGGATGGACAGGGCTCATTGTGTAGGCTAATGCATTAGTAGTGACACCTGTAGGGGCCTTAGGAACAGTTGGGCCAGGCAGCAGCAGCAGCAGGAAGCTGACCATTAAACCTGCTTCCCATTCTGGAGTCCCTGGAGTCCTTCATAGTCCCTGTCAGGTTCCTTCCTCTCTGGCCTATGTGTCAATGGCTCTTGGTCCTCCAACAGCTAAATCCCAGATATTTCTGTAGTTTTATAGCTTAGAAAAGATGCGCCAAACCCTTCTGAAGGATTAAAGGACAGACCCCACTCCAGAACCCTTCTTTACGAGGCATGATTCTGTTCTGCCCAGCTCCTTGGTATTGTTTCTTGCTTCTGCAGGAGCCTTGTCTTAACATCCAGACCAGTGTTTCTCAACCTTTTCCCCTGAGAGCGCACTTCAAAAATGAGGACATGGGTGTAGATTGTGGGGGTAGGCAGGGGAAGCTTCTCTGGCCTCCCCTGACCCCTGATACCCTCAGCCCATTGAAGACACTCCATTGAGAAACTCTGCCACCCCTCCCCCAAGACACCTTGATGGGGGCTACTTACAGCTTTGTCTCTATCACCCCTTTGTTCATGTTCCTTCTTTTTCTTGTTAGAAACAGAATCCCTGAATGACCCAGCTTTGTTTTCTGACATTTCTGCTCTCAAGTCCATGCATTGGAAGTTGTGCCTGCCTTCCCTTCCCCTCTATCTCCACTCCTATCATTTCCTTTGAATTGGAGGCCCTTTGATGCTTTATTTATGTAAAATGTCTAGCATGTGTCTGGCACATGGTAGACACTCAAAATATGTTCTCTCAGTCCCCCTCTATCCTATCCTAACATATGTACCAGGAAAATAACTAGATCATATGGCAACGATATATACCAGATTTTCTGGGGCAGTCCCAAATTTAAATAATTTTATCCTTTTCAAAAAGGCAACATGTTAAATGTATAATTACATGAAATTTAATTTTTGAAGAAAGATTTATTCAAGTATGGTGTGGGCAGAATTCTATGATGGCCTCCAGGAATTCTTACCCTGCATAATCCCCAGGACTGATATAATAAGGATTTTACTCTCATACTCAGGATATGTTATATGACACAGTTGATCTTAAAATGGTGAAATTATCCACGTCGGCCGGACCTTTTTATATGAGCCCTTGAAAGCAGGGCTGGTCACAGAGTAGGAAGTCAGAGATTCAACATTGCTGGCTTGAACATGTGGAGGGTCGTGTGGCCAGGAGTATGGGTGGCCTCTAGGGGCCAAGAACTGACCCAGCTGACAGCCAGCAAGGAAATAGGGACCTCATGCTTATAGTTACAAGGAATGAAATTCTGTCACTAAGAAGAATAGGCTTGGAAGTGGATTCTTCTGCAGAGTGTCCAGACGAGAACTCAGCCTGGCTGATCTCATGTTTTCAGCCTTGGGATGCCCTGAACCGAGAACTCAGCCACAGATTACCAGACTTCTGACTTGCAGAACTGTGAGCCCAATGGGTGTTCTAAGCTGCTAGGATTATGGTGATTTGCTACTGCAGTGGAAAACCAACACGGATATAACTTATATAAAATAAATTCATCACTTTGAAGTGGTCAGCTCCATGAGTTTTTCTAAAAGTTTATTTATTTTGAGAGAGAGAGAGGGAGAAAGAAAGAGAGAGAGAGTGTGTGTGTGTGTGTCGGGGGGGGGGGGGTGATTCGGGGACGGGCAGGGAGAAAGAGAGAGAGAGAATCCCAAGCAGGTTCCACACTGTAAATGCAGAGCCCCATGCTGGGCTCTATCTCATAAACCATGAGATCATGACCTGAGCAGAAATCCAGAGCTGGTTACCTAACCAACCAAACCACCCAGGTGCCCCTCAGTGAGTTGTGTTTTTTTTTAAGTGTATTTATTTTGAGAGAGAGAGAGAGAGAGCATTCATGCATGTGCATGAGGAGGGGAGGGTCAGAGAGACGGAGAGAGAGAATCTTAAGCAGGCTCCTCATTGTCAGCACAGAGCCCCACGTGGGGATCGATCTCATGAACTATGAGATCATGACCTGAGTCAAAATCAAGAATCAGAAGCTTGACAGACTGAGCCACCCAGATACCCCAGGTTTTGACCAATTTATTCAGTCTTAAAACCACCATCATAATCAACATACAGAACATTTCCATCCCTCCAGAATTTCCCTACTCATTTAATTCTCTCCTTCCATCCCCAGTCCCTGAACTACCTGTTTCCTATCATGTTTTTGCCTTTCTAGAAGGTCAGGTGAATGAAACACAGAATATAACCCTTTGTGTCTGATTTATTTCACTGAACACAATGCTTTTGGGATTCCTCTGCTGTTGCATGCATCTGGGGCTCCTTCTTTATTGTTGAGTAATATTCCATCAGATGTGTGCATCATAATTTATTCACCTGATGGTGCCGGTTTGGATTGTTGGCAATATTCTTATTTCTTTCAGTAAATATGTAAGTGTGGATTGTATGATATATTTGTATGTAACTTAGGAGAAACTGCCACACTGTTTTCCAAAGTGGAATATTTTCACCAGAAATATATGAGGGTTTCAGTTGTCCCACACGCTCATTGACACTTCATATTGTCAGACTTAAATTTTAGCCACTCATGTGAGTATGCAGCAGTAAGTCATGAGATTTTCATCTGGATTTCCCTAACGGCTAATGTTGTTGATCATCTTTTCCTGCGCTTACTTGCCATCTGCGTCTCTCCCCTGGTGAAGAGTCTATGTGCATTGTTCGTCCATTTTTTGTTGGAATGTTCTAGGTACAAGTCCTCTATCATCAGCCAGATATTTTGCAAACATTTTCTTCCAGTCTGTGACTTGTCTTTTCATTTTCTTGACAGTTTCATTTGAAGAACAGGAATTTTTAGTTTTGATAAAGCCCAACTTATGAATTTTTCTAATGGTTTGTGCTTTTTCTATGCCTAACTAAAGATCACAAAGCTTTTTTTCTAATAGTTTATTACAGTAGCTCTTATATTTTCTATGATCAATTTAAAATCAATTTATTATATATGATTCAAGGTAATTATAAGGGTTTGTTTTCTGCATATGAATATCCGATTGTTCCAGAACCACTTATAAAAGAGTATCCTTTCTCCATTGAATTGCCTTTGTATCTTTGAAAAAAAATCAGTTGACCACACATATGTGAGTCTATTCTGTTCCATTTATCTATATATCTATTTTTAAGCCATACGCATTCTCTCACTGTACTTTTATAGTAAGCTTTTAAGTTATGTAGTGTGAATCTCTCAACTTTGTTCTTTTTTTCAAAATCCTTTCGGCTGTTTGAGATCTTTTGCATTTCTGCATACATTTTAGAATCAGCTTGTCAACTTTTATGAAAAAAACCTTCAGGGGTTTTTTACTGAGATTGCGTTGAAACTATAAACTAATCTGGGAAGAAATTATATCTTAATAATATTGAGTTTTCTAATCTATGAACATAGTATATCCCTCTCTTTATTTAGATCTTCTTTAACTTCTGTCAACAGTGTGTTATAGTTTTCAGTGTACAGGTCTTGCACATATTTTGCTAAAATTTTTCCTAAATATTTAATTTTTTGATGCTCATATAGTGGTTATTTCAGTTTTTTAATATCCAATCATTCATTGTTAACATATAGAAATATAATTTTTTTTTATCTTGACCTTTGCAACATGGCTAAACCCACTTAGTTCTAGTAGCTTTTCAGTAGATGCCTTGGAATTTTCTGTCAATGATCATGTCATAAGCAAATAAAAAAATTTTAACTATGGGGCACCTGCGTGGCTCAGTTGATTGAGCACCCAACTCTTGGTTTCAGCTCAGGTCATGATCCCAGGACTGTGGGATTGAGTCCTGCTAAGCGTGGAGCCTGATTAGATTCTCTCTCTCTCTCTCTCTCTCTCTCTCTCGCTTGCTCTCTCCCCCCCCCTCCCTCTCTCTCTCCCCCTCTGCCTTTTCCCCTCTACCCCCCAGCCCCCCCAAAAAAGTTTAACTTTTCCCTTCCTAATCTGTAGGCCTTTGATTTCATCTTCCTGGCTTATTGCATTGACTGAGACCACAAGTAAAATATTGAATAGACGTGGCAAAAAGTATTCCTGGCCTTGTTCTTGAGGTTAAGGGGAAAGCATTCAGTTTTTCACCATTAAGTATGTTGTTAATTCTAGATTTTCCATAGATGTTCTCTGTCAGGTTAAGGAAGTTCCTGCCATTCTTAATTTGCCTAGAATTTTTTATTGTGTGTAAGCCTTACCTTTCTTTCTTTTTTCATGCTATTTCTTCATTTATTTAGAGGATCATAGGTTTTTTTTTCTTTTTCAGTATTATTGATGGGTGATTTATATTAATTAATTTTCTAATGCTGAAACAGATTTGCATTCGGGGAAAAGCCCTTCTTGGTCATGAAGCACTTTTTATACATATTCCTTTTATATATGGAAGGATTTGAGTTGTTAAAATTTTGTTAAGGATTTTTGCTACCATGTTCATGAAGGATATTGGTCTATAGCTTTCTCTTCTTATAAGATCTTTGCCTGTTTTTGGCATCAGGGTAATGCTGGTCTTACAGTATGAGTCGGAAAGTGTTGCCTTCTCTCATATTTTCTGAAAAAGCTTATATAAAATTGCTATTATTTATTCATTTTTTAAAAGTATATTAAGAGAGAAAGAGAGTACAAGCAGGGGAGGGGCAGAGGGAGTGGGGAGAGAATCTTAAGAGAGCTCCACGGTCAGCTTGGAGCCTGACATAGGGCTCAAACTCAGGATTGTTAGATCACGACCTGAGCTGAAATCAAGAGTCAGACGCTTAACCAAATAAGCCACCCAGCTTCCCCTTATTTCTTAATTTTTTGGTAAAATGCCTTACTTTTTTGGTAGAATTCACCAGTGAAGCCATCTGGACCTGGTTCTTTGTGAGAAGGTTTTCAACTATAAAGTCATTTTACTTATTTGATACAGGACCAATCATTATCTAGCTCTTCTTGAGTAGTTTGTGTCTTTTAAGAAGTTATCCATTTCATTTAAGTTATAAAATTTATTGGCATAAAATTGTTCATGATAACCCCTTTTTCTCTTTCATGACAAGGGATTTATAGTGATGGTGCCTCTCTCATTCCTGATACTGGTAATTTATTTCTTCTCTCTTTTGCAGATTAGTCTTTCCAAGAGCTTATCAATTTTACTGATCTTAAAGAACCAATGTTTGGTTTTTAATTTCCTCTATTATTTTCCAGTATCCTATTTCACTGATTTCTGCTCTGATCATCATTGTTTCCTATCTTCTGCTTACTTTTGTTACAATTTGCTCTACCATTTCTAGTTTCTGAAGGTGTAAGTTTAGGTTGTTGATTAAGATGTTTCTTCTTTTCTGATACAGCCATTTGGTGCTGTAAGTTTTTCTCTAGTCATTGCTTTCTCTCTAAGCTGCATCCTATACCTTTGATATGTTGTATTTTTATTTCCATTCTGTTCAAAATATGAATTTCCCTTTTGATTTTTCTCTGATTCATGGGACTAGAAGTGTGTTATTTAGTTTCCAAGTGTTTAAAAATTTTCCAAAGATTGGGGCACCTGACTGGCTCAGTGGGTAGAGTATTCAACTCTTGATCTCACATTTAAAATTGCTCTCTCCTCTACATGGCCTGGAAATTCTATGAAGATAGCAATCATATCTGTCTTCTTTGTTAAGGGTCCCTGATACATAATAGGGACACAATTGCCTTCAAATGGATGATGATGTGAAATCAGAAAGTGTGGGTTAAATTTCAGCCCCACCACTTAATGGGCAAGCACACCTGAGCAGTAATGTATTCCATCCTTTACATTTTCTTCTAAAAAGTAGAGTCATCATAATCCTATTTTACAGGGACTTTGTGATGATTAAATTGGGGAATATACACATCAGGTATGATTCTCATGCCAAACACTTAGGAAAACAAGAAATGTAACTTTTTTATTGTCTTTGTAAGTGAATTCAGTTTCTATTTCAGCCACCAGTCTGCTGGATGATGGAAATATAATAACAATAATAATAATAATCTGCCAATTAAGTGTTTTCTTAGTCATGTCCAGGCAAACACTCCCCACTTCTGTCCTCCCTGGGGTTGACGTGAGTTCTGGAGGGCTTTCCACTGTGAGAGCATGTGCCGTTGAAGAGACACTAAGCATCTAGTCTCATGTAACCATCATCTTCACGCACATTGGCATCAGCTGGCATATCCGGTTTCCAGTCTGGCTTCTAGTTATATGGTAGATTAACTAGTAGATTCTAGTAGATTCTAAATCTAGTAGATTTAATCTACTAGAATTTAAATCTAGAATCTAGTAGATTCTAAAAGGTTGCTTTAGGCTTGCCAGATTTCTGGGGATAGATCTGAACCATTATAAGTCACACACAAAAAAAACATTCTGGTGCTTCTGGAACACTTGTGGGGAGTGCAGGGACCCAGCTGGACTGCCTTGGCCTGTCTGGACACAATGTGTAGCTATTTCAGCTCTCCTGCCTTTTCACCCATCTGGGCCCTCCATGAAGCTTGAGGCTTCTCAGGCTACTCCCAGAAATTAAAACTGATTCCCTCTGCTTTCAGATCCCCTGATCTACATGAAGTGTTTGCTCTCCCCATCCCTTCCTGCTGGGTCAGTATGGGAACAGGGGTCAGCAACACCCACCTAGTGACATACCAGCACTCAACTCTCCAGCTCTCTTTCTGATTCTGTATCATTTTCTCTGAAGGACACTTTTGTTTGTTTGGTAATTGTTTCTTCCTGAAGCAGGAGAAACTGATTCTAACTGATCTTGCGGTCTTTTAAAAACTGTTATTTATGACACAAATTATGTGTGCTGAGTTATTTCAAGCTCAGAACTTTTTCTATACTCCAAATTTGAAAATTACTTTCTTTTTTCTTAAAATATTGTCTTTGCCATGAGTTCAAAACCTTATTTGGAAGTCACAAGCCAAGACTTGACTCTTTTTCTCTCTCTGGTTCTACTGTGAACACCATCCCTTTGAGATGGGTATGGAGTTTCGATGAAAGGATCTTGATATAAAGAGAAATCCTTGAAAATAAATTATGAAAAAATATTGAGACTATTTGACTAATACATCAAAATATCGTCCAGTTACATGCACATAAAAGACGTGCAAGTATGAGTTGGTCACAATTTTTTAATTTAACATTGTTTCACTAAAAGCTTTCAAATCAATGCTGTTAAACTTTAATCAATGCATAGTGTAAGCACTTAAAAGTCTCTCTTTGCTTCCTTCGTTTTTAAAAAAAAAATCACTGTTCTCTATTTTTAGCAAGTTCATTACTTGCTGTTTTCTTTGCTCTGACTGTGATATCTGTCTTAGATATTAAGCTCCTCTGGAGCAGAGATTGTTTTTCCTAAATACTATACCCATTTCCTGATAGATTGGTTCTGAAAGCTCATCTATCTTTCTCACTCACACAAGACATGTGGCTCACTTTCCCTACTATCCTCCAATGCGGTCCTATATTTGAGCCCAAATAGTCTACTTTCAGTTCATTTATTACCAATATCTATTGAGAATATAACACAACATATGTTGGGGGTGGGAGGCAGAAAACTAAAAAAGTATTTATACCTAATATTTGTTGAAGACTACACACTGTCCACTTTTCTTAATGTTTTATACATGTTACTTCACTAAGCTGTCCCAGCCCAAGGTATATACTGTTATTATCTCCACTTACAGCTGAAAAGTCCAACTCTGAGAGATTAAGCATCTTGCCAAAATTTTTCCAGCTAGATCCAGAATTCCAACCCATGTAGTCTAGCTCTAAAGTGCACACTTCTAATCTGTATACTGCCTCAGAACCCAGAAGGTTTGTCATATTTCTCTTAAAACCTGAAGAATCCTTAGGTAGAAATAAGTCAAATATGACTGATGTTAAGAAACTACAGTGCTGGGGTGCCTGGGTGGCTCAGTTGGTTTAGCATCTGACTTTGACTTGGGTCATAACCTCACAGTTTGTGGGTTCGAGTCTCACATCTGGCTCTGGCTGGCAGCTTGAAGCCCGGAGCCTGCTTGAGATTCTATGCATCTCTCTCTCTCTCTCTGCATCTCCCGAGGTCACACTCTGTCTCTCTCTCTCTCTCTCTCTCTCAAAAGTAAGCAAACAGTTTTAAAAATTAAAAAAAAAAAAAAAAAAGAAACTACAGTCTACCTAAGTTTGTAGTGACTTCCCTGTCATAAAGTAATGCTTTTGGATAGTGAATTGGATAGTGATGTGGTTTTGAGTGGTCTTCAGCACTTTGCCATAAAGAAGATGCCCTGTCTGGTGCCCTATGTGTTTTCTCTCCTTGGTGATATATCTTTACAGGGGAGATGGGTGAAAAGCTATCAGAGTTTGAAAGCACTTCTACACGATATTCACTTCTTCTCTGATCTCTTATTCCCACCGATTAGCCAACAGGTTTATAAGCTTTGGGGGTTGGCCCTTTGTTTTAATATAGGAGACTGTTGGACTTAGAGGCACTACCATCCCATTCTAACATCCCATTGATTTCTCGTCTAAGAGAATATTGAGTGGAGAAGATAAGGGCATCATGGAGCCATGACTTCTGCTGTGGTCAGTGAGAAGCATGGAGCCCAACAAAGGGAAGTCAATGGCCCATTTGAGTTGGAGATTAGGGTAGGAGCAAAGGGTGAGGTGAAGTTTAAGAGACTGAAAAAGGGCAAGCTATGGGTAGAAAACAGCACCTAAGAAGGAAAAGAGCAAAAACGAAGAAAAGTTAAGGCTATTATTCAATAAAAACAGGTTGAGAGCAGAAAACTATCAACATCCAGACACAGTTGACTAAAGTATTCAACTAATCAAGGGCGTTACCTTAATCATTTGAATAAGCAGAAGGTCAACCCGATCTTGTCTTTCTGAACTCCTTTCTGAACCCCTATCTTTTCTGAAAGGAAAAGAAGGATATAAAAATATCCTAAAAGCAGAGGGATATTTCATGAAACCTAAAGGTAGGAGTGTAGCTCAGTGTCAGAACATGCAAGGTTATAGGACCCTCAGAAGGCCCTCTTTCTTCTCTGTCTCTGCATTTCTCCTTAATTCTTTACTGTTGCTTCTTTTGCTTTTTCTAAGATCACAACAGCTCATTAACTTTGGTGTTAGAAGCCCATCCCATCCAGATTCTTTCTCTGGATTCCAATTCTACGTTCTAGGAAGAGAAGATTCGAATTGACTCAGTCTGGTCAGATGACCACCATTGGACTAAACAATTGTGCCTAGGTTTGGGATCCAGTTATATTAGCATGGCTGGTGAGAAACTACCATGTAGGCCAGAGCCCATCCTTCAATTTCACCATCTCCCGGGCCAGTCTGTTTTGCTGTAAGGATCAGATTAGATAACATACAGGAAAGGGTGCCATGAAAATGTAAAGTACTATTACAATTTTCGTGGCTGAAATTTGTAACCATAGAGCAATATTTGAAGCCAAATTGCTTTTATGGTAACAGGTATTAGTTTCCATGCACTATACTCTGGGTATATAAAGAGCCCTGTAAATTGGAGTCAATTTGTTTCATCTGATATTTTATTCTAGACCTTCTGCTCGCAAAGGATGCAGTGAGAGAGGAACAGGCTTTCCAAGACCGTGTTTCCTGATCTGCAGAGAAGAGTCTCAGCCTTAGAGGAAGAGTGAGGCAGTCATTATTTGGTACTCAGAAAGTTAAAATAGAAGGTCGTTAGGCATCGATCAAGGATGTCTGAAGGAGAAAGTGGCTGGGTTTTAAGATTCCTCTATAGAATCTGTCTTCTGGAAAAGAAACCAATTTTGTACCCTGGAGAGGATGTTTTATGTTGCTAGTGGTAATTGTTCCTCATCAACTTTGCCACAAAAGGCTTTGGTGCACTGTGCATGGGGGGGGGGGGGGGGGGTCGTGGCAGCTTTTTTCTAGTTAAATGCAAACTACTTTAGACCATATGGTTCCTGGCTTGTAGATTTTGATTACATTTCCTGAATCCTCCTATACCGTAAAAAATAAGCCAACGAAAACGTAAAAGAAAAATATCATAAGCTTTCATTTAAAAATTGCAGAGATTTTATGCCTGAGAATACGACATCTATTTTTAGTTGGTAAAGCCTTAAATACCATTCCAATTCATACTTGTAATTTGAAGGACAAGGCAGATTGATTGTTTTACTTGTAACTTGCTGTGTTCGTTGGAGTGAATTATTTAACTTATTTGTACTTTTTTGGGAGGAGAGGCAACATTATCCTGCCTCTTGAGTGTTTCTGGGACACTTTAGCATAAAAAGTATCTGAAGCACAAATAAAAACTCATGGCAGAGTGTTTTTCTCTGCCTTGATGACAGTGCATTGTGGAGTTTAAATTACTAATGTGCTGTTCCAATGTGTCCAAATGCTTCCCTTTTAAAAGAAACAGGGCCATAGAAAACGGAGTGCTTAGTATGACAGTAGAGGGATTTATGTTCATAACCAGGAATTAAATATGGGGCCATCTTTCTGAGATTCATAAGCAGTTTAAAATAGAGATGGAGATGACCAAAGGAAAGAGAAGCAAGTAGAAATAATTAAACACTGAAGACCAAAGTAAGTAAAGGATGTTAAGAGAACATTCACACTGCCAAAAAACAACAAGAATACATTTTAAAGGTCTTCTTAGTTTTATTCAGTGATTCATGAATTGGGCAGCACCCATCTAGCAGATAGAAAGGAACTCTTTGGAGCTATACAAAAATGAAAGCCTTTTATAGGCAGAAAAGAGCAGGAACAAGGAAGTCATACTAGACAAAAAAATGGGTTGGTTATTACCTGAAAGTGACTTTCCTCAGGGATGACAAGGGTCTTACTAGGCAGACTACCTAACAAGTGTTAATCAGGCAATTCCAGATTCACTGGTTTCAGATTCCATTTCTAGGAAAGCTGAAACTGTAATTAAATCTCAGTTTGTTGATGTGGGGCTTAGCGTAAGTGACTCTATTTTGAGCCTGTTGTCTTTAACAGCACATGTACACACTCTCTCTCTCATGCTAAAGAACAAAAAGAAAATAACCTATTTGAACCTGAGACTTAAAAGGAGAACATTTCCATGTGGATTTGTTGATACCTTCTACAGAAAAAAATGGTTTCCCCCAGAACTATGCTTTTCAGGGAAGGTTATAGGGATGGATAATACTTTTTTTATATAATTTGCTATCAAGTGAGCTAACCTACAGCATACACAGTGTGCTGTTGGTTCCAGGAGTACATTCCCATGATTCATCGCTTACATACAACCCCCAGTGCTCATCCCAACAAGTGCCCTCCTCAATGCCCATCACCCATTTTCTCTTCTCCCCCCACCCCCCAATCAATCCTTAGTTTGTTCTCTGTATTTAAGAGTCTCTTATGGTTTGCTTCCCTCTCCATTTGAAACTATTTTTTCCTCTTCCCTTCCCCCATGGTCTTCTGTTAAGTTCCTCAATTCCACGTATGAGTGAAAACATATGACATCTGTCTTTCTCTGACTGACTTATTTCACTCAGCATAATATAGGGATGGATAATCTTGAACACACAGCCAGTTGGTTGGTCCTCAAAGGTGGATACTTAGTAGGATCCAGGCAATGGTGGAAAAAACACAACATAGGGAACAAGACAGACACGATCCCATCCTTGAGGAGCTTCTTGTCTAGAGGAGACAGATACATAAACAAAATGGCAGATGATGATAGTGCTACAGAGGAATAATATAGGGTGCTTCCAGGAACATATGAGAGGCACACCTAACCTGGAGGGTAGGGGTAGACTAGACAGGCAGAGAGAATTGCATATCTAATGCATGTTCAACAGTGCTGAGTGAGAACAGATAACTTGGCTTGTCTGCATGTTCCTGAGCTCCCCTCTACGAACCACCAGTTACTCAAAACTCAGAGGGAAGTTGACAGCTGTGGCTTAAAGGAAGATGCTTGAACTTGAAGTCAGACCAGTTCTAGGTCCATCATCACAAGTTGCAGGACCTTGAGTTTCCTCACTTCAGTTTCCTTGCTTGTAATTGGAAATAATAAAATATTTCCATGATTCTAGGTGATTATAAGATGCACATTAATTTAATAAGAAATTGTCAAGGTAAGGGTAATGAGAGAGAGAAATATCTGTCAATTGTAGGATACTTCCTGATTTTAGCAGCATCAAAATGTAAAAATATGTACATCATAGGGACACCTGAGGGGTTCAGTCAGTTAAGCATCCAACTTTGGCTCAGGTTATGATCTCATGGTTCATGACTTCGAGCCTGCATTGGGCTCTCTGCTGTCAGTACAGAGCCTGCTTCAGATCCTCTGTCTCCCTCTCTCTCTGCCTCTCCCACCCACTCTCAAAAATAAATCAACATTGAAAAAAAATTTTTTTAAGTTGACACTAAAAAAAAGATATGTATATCATAAAGTTTAGGAAATGTGGTGACCTGTACTTCCCAAAGTTGTTTGTGAAGATTAAATGAGATTATATGTGAGAATATACTTTCACATTGTGCTATGGACTGAGTGTGTATCCCCTCAAAATTCATATATTGAAATCCTAACCCCCAATGTGATGGTATCAGAAGGCAGGACCTTTGGGAGGTAGTTTGGTGGTGAGGGTGGAGCCCTCATGAGTGGGATTAGTACCCCTATAAGAAAAGATGTGAGGGGTGCCTGGGTGGCTTAGTCGGTTAAGCATCTGACTTCGGCTCTGGTCATGATATCACAATCTGTGAGTTCGAGCCCACGTCAGGTGCTGTGCCGATAGCTCGGAGCCTGGAGCCTGCTTCGGATTCTGTGTCTCTCTCTCTCTCTCTCTCTCTCTCTCTCGGCCCCTCCCCCACCCGCACTCTGTCTCTCTCAAAAATAAAAACATAAAAAAAAGAAGTGATAGCTTGCTCTCCCCACTTACATGTAAGGATGCAAAGAGAGAAGGTTACAGTCTGCACATGAGCATGGGAGCTATCACCAGATACCAAATCTGCCCGTGTCTTGATCTTGGACCTCCCAGCCCTACTTGCCTCACCCTCTACATGGTCCTAACTTTTTTTTTAAGTTTATTAATTTATTTTGAGAGAGACAGAGATAGCACAAATAGCTAAGAGACAGAGAGAGAGAGGGAGAGAGACAGAATCCGAAGCAGGCTCCAAGCTGCCAGCTATGGAGCCCGATGTGGGGCTTGAACTCATGAACCATGAGATCATGACTTGAGCTGAAAACAAGAGTAGGTTGCCCAACCAATAGAGCCACCCAGGTGCCCCAGTGGCCCAGCCTTTGATAATATACTAGTGACTTGAAAAACTGGATAGGGCATTCAATCCTGGGATCAAATTTCTTCATGAGTCATTTTTATGAAATGGGATATATTATTAATAATAACTAATATACAGAGCCTTTTAGAAACAAAAGGAAATTTAAAGTTCAATGAATCCTATCCTTAAATTTTATAATCGAAGTAGGATCAGAGATACTAAAGACTTTTCTACACACCTATGCACATGGCACAGTTGGGGCTGAAAGAGGCCTTTTGATAGATAATTGTTGACAATTATTAGTAATTATGGTTCTATAGAGTGAAGTATTGGAACTGGTTGTATCACATGAGCTCATCTGAAGCAGCTAGAGAATACCAATCTCCCAAGTGAGCAATGCCTTAGCAACACGCAGTAGAAGGCTAGGCTGATTTAGGTCATGGAATTGAGTCGGTGGGGCCTATGGTATACACTCACAGGCGTACATTCCTGATGTATTACATGAGCTTCCTTCCCAAGAGAAACAAATTCATGCTCAACCTGAGTGACAGAGTTATTGAAATGGTGGGTCCTCTGTAGGGTAAGATTTGCATGCCCCTCCAGCAGCCATCCTCACACCGCCCCCAACCAGTTTACCTGGGTCTGAAAATAACAAAGTAGATTAGGTCTCAGGGTTATGACTGCTTGGTGGGGGAGGAGGGGCTGCTCACAAAAGAACCATAAGAGGTTATTACTTTCTTTGTAGTCACCAGGAAGCAGGGCTGGGCTGGGCTGGGCTGGACTGAGCAATGACAATGCTAAAATCACCAGAAATGCATCTTCAAGTGCATTCAGTCACAGATCTACCTATGCTCATGCCAACCATCCACGACCTGATACTGTAGCAACTTCCTTGAAGGCTTATCAAAGCGTTGCAGGCAGGATCCAGCTCATTGTGGCTTTATCTACAGAAGGCAGAGGAGGACAGACTTGTCACCATCTCCTGCCTGGGGAGACTGATACCTGGTTAAATAATCGTTCTAAGCTCCCTGTCGCTGAAGGGAAGTCAAGTCAGGTCTCTTACTGCTGGGGTGCTCTATCTGGCACTAGGTTGGACTGCTCTTCAACCTTAAGACAAACCGGAAGCAGGCTGCTCAATAGTGGACAAAACAGAACTGAAAAGTCCTAGGATTTCAAAGCAGAAGGAGGCTATGCAATTTGCATTTAGGATTACTTCATTTAGCTCGAATACATAATTTGACCCATCTGACAGAGGTGGGATCCGAGACTAGGAAAGCTTAAGCAAGCTGCTCAAGATAGGACGACTGATCAGTTAGTTAAAGGGCCAACAATCCCAAAGTTCCAGGCGGGGCCACAAGGAGTACTGCAGAGAGTGTATCGCCACCCCGCTGCCCCAGCGGTGTACCCGCGAGTAATCCCTGTCCCTAAGGCACCAAGCCGCAGGGCTGCAGCCTTTTCCTGCTGTGACCCGTCAGCCAGCTCAGCCCCCTCACCCGGTGACCCGCAGGCGCTGAGCCTCCACGCTTTGCTCTGTGGCGCCTATCTTGTCTTTGTTTGGAGTCCGGGAAAATCTGAGACCGGGGGAGGCGTGACTTCACTATTCATGTCGCTTTTAAACAAACGATTTCCCAATGTGTGTCTGTTTCAAGGCTGCTGACACTTCCGTAGGCAGAGCCTGCCGCGTGGCGAGCCCTACCTTCTGCCTATCCCCACCCACCAAGCCCTCGGCCTCCCCCCACCGCGCTTCCCTCGGCAGCTGAGAGAGAACAGCGGAGCAGTCGAAACAGCCAGGGCCGCGGGTGGGAGGCTGTTCGCTTAGCTCGTGGCTGGCGTGGAGATCTCCCCATTCATAAAACTACCATCCCTGCTCGCTGAATTCCCGCCGGCCCCGCACCGCCCCACGCGCAGCAGGGTAGGGCTGGGCCCCGGGTGCTCGGTTCCGAGGGCCACGGGGCCTAACGCGGCTCGTTTTCGCGCTTCGCCATGAAGTCCCAATTTACAAATCCCATCTCGTGTCCTCGCTCAGTCTGTATGGACGACTGACATCGACCGCGGATGAGCGCTCTCGGTTGAAAGCAAGAGAGAAAATGGCTTGGGGTTCAATGCATAAATAACACCTCACTCACCCTTTGACTTCAGGCTATCCGACATTTTGTGACTTGCATTTTTTGCTCTATCCTAGATTTAGGAAGCGCCTGTCAAACTATGCTACCTATTCATTTGTAAACAACTGGCTTTTTAGGTCCCTTTCTACCCTTTTACGGCGGTGGGTGGGAGCGCGGTAGTGGGCAAGAGAGATGATGGCAGGGGCGGGGCGGGGCAGGGCGTTGTACTAATTTAAGATGCAATCTCCATCCAAATAATAGATTGTTATTAACAATGATCCTCTCCGCGAAACCCTTAAAATTGCCCCCTGACTCCCCTAGCAGCAAAAGGCGAGCCCTTATTCGCTGAGCTGACGCCTCCTCGGCTCCCCCCGCCCCCCACTACTCCTGCTCTGGAAATTACAACTCCTCAGCGCGCCGCGCAGGGAGGAGGAAGCGGCGGCGGCGGCGGCAGGAAGGCGGGGAGGGGATTCCCGAGCCAGCGGGGCGCTCGCCCTCCGCCCGCCGGCTGCAGCGTCGCGCGGCCAAGGTCAGAGGCTCCGCCGCCGCAGCAGCAGCAGCAGCAAACCAGATCAGCGGGTCAATCCTTGCCGCGGAGGGGAAAAGCCCCAGGGCGCATTTGGTTCGCACCAGCAGCCACCAGGGAGGGAGGCGAGAGAAGGTCTCCGAGCCTGCTGGGCCCCACCGAGACAGTCGCTGGCGCAGCGACCCGGCACGGCAGGTGGCCGCCTCTCAGTCTGCGCTCCAGGAGCTGGGGCGGCACTTTGAGCTCTGGGCGCTGTCCGTCGCCTCGTGGTGCTGAACCCAGCCCCACGGCCAAGGGGCCTGCTCACCCGCCTTCTCGCCTACTGATCGCTCCGATTGGGGCAGGACAGGGGCAAAAGGGAGCCCCTGGGCAGCTGCCCACTGGAGCCGAGGGGTTGAAACAGGACAGCTAGGAAACGGCAGCCTGGCCGCTGCTCCTGATGTGCATAGGAGACGCGCGCTGCAGCCGGCGGCGGCGCTAGTGCTGATTCATCACCTAGAGCTCCTCACAGGCCATCGCGAGGGCAGCGGACTGACTCTGGACTCTGGCCGCAGGTTGAAGCCGCTGGCGCAGGAGCCCCGCGGGCAGGAGGTGAGGACCCCTTCCCTTCTCTTGCCCCCAGTCGTCCTAGGGCGGTGGCGCCAGGACACAGAGAGGGGCGTGCCCCCAGGCTGTGAAGTGGTCATGCCTGTGTAATGCCCTCGCCTGCAGTCTCTCCGGTGCTGACCACGCTTGGTCCCCTCCTCCGCCTGTCTCTGGAGCTTGGGCCGTTCCATCTCCCACCCTGAGCACCTCGGTCTGTTCGCGCCGCGATGGAGGAGGAGCTGAAGTGCCCCGTGTGCGGCTCCCTGTTTCGGGAGCCCATCATCTTGCCCTGTTCCCACAACGTCTGCCTTCCTTGCGCTCGTACCATCGCCGTGCAGACCCCGGACGGTGAGCCGCACCTGCCCCAGCCGCTCCTGCACTCCCGGGGCTCGGGGCTACCCGCCGGCGCCGCCGCGGCACCCCCTCTGGACCACGACGCGGCGGCTGGCCCGGCCTGCAGCGGCGGAGGCGGGAGCGCAGCTGGCGGCCTGGGCGGCGGTGCGGGCGGTGGCGGGGACCACGCGGACAAGCTGAGCTTGTACAGCGAGACAGACAGCGGTTATGGTTCCTACACGCCGAGCCTCAAGTCCCCCAACGGGGTTCGCGTGCTGCCCATGGTGCCCGCGCCGCCAGGCTCCTCGGCCGCCGCGGCCCGGGGTGCCGCCTGCTCTTCGCTGTCCTCGTCCTCTTCAAGCTCCATCACGTGCCCGCAGTGCCACCGCAGCGCTTCCCTGGACCACCGAGGCCTGCGCGGCTTCCAGCGCAACCGGCTGCTCGAGGCCATCGTGCAGCGGTACCAGCAGGGCCGCGGGGCCACGCAGGGGGCGTCCGCAGCCTCTGCAGTGGCCATCTGCCAGTTGTGCGACCGCACCCCGCCGGAGCCGGCTGCCACGCTATGCGAGCAGTGCGACGTCCTCTACTGCGCTGCTTGCCAGCTCAAATGCCATCCATCCCGGGGACCCTTCGCTAAGCATCGCCTGGTGCAGCCGCCGCCGCCACCCGCGCCGGCGGAGGCAGCCTCAGCATCCCCGGGCGCTGCCCAGGGCGCCCCCAGCGGAGGTGGCGGCTGCAAGAGTCCGGGGGGCGCGGGGGCTGGAGCGGCGGGGGGCAGCGCCGCCCGCAAGTTCCCTACGTGCCCCGAACACGAAATGGAGAACTACAGCATGTACTGCGTGAGCTGCAGAACCCCGGTGTGCTATCTGTGCCTGGAGGAGGGCCGTCATGGCAAGCACGAGGTGAAGCCGCTGGGAGCCATGTGGAAACAGCACAAGGTGAGTGCAGGGTGCGCTAGCGTGGGATCACGGGTGCAAAGAGGGTGGGAGGAGAAAGGCTCCTGGTCTCTTCCCTGGAGAGTTGGCAGAGGCAGGGATTACTTTGTTCACTCCCTCATTCCCTCATCAATCATTTGACAAACACTTAAATGAATCCAAGTACTCTGAATTGGGTGTCAGAATGGGAAAGGCAGGGAAAGAGGACTTACTCGGTGCCCTTCCCCTGAGACTGTATGATTCTACACAAAGGGCACCCATAATGCAGAAACAGGGTTTTTTTCATTCCCAAAGTTGACTAATAAATTACCCTGACGGCCCCTTCGGTTTTATGGCATCCAGGGCCCTCTTCCTCCATGGAAAAAGATTTTTTAAGTACAGATGTTCCCACCTGCTTGCAGGAAATTGCAAGGCAGGGAGGATTCTTTCCGAGCCCTCAGTGAAGGGACACACTATTTCCTACAGAGCAGAACTCCCCTCTGCTACCAGAACAGAAATTTGCCTACTGTTTCAAGGAGTCTCTAGCACTTTCTACCCCCAGAATGTATCTCAGCCAAGAGGGAAGATATAATTGCTCATGGGCTTTGAGAATTTGGCGGTGCGCCCTCTTAAGAAAGGAGCATCATTTTCCCCCAGAGACTTTCTCTTCCTGGGACTCTGTCACTCATGCTGGTGGGAGTGTGGTGGCCCTGCAGAGCAAGCCACCCTTCCCTCTGCAAGCTGCTGCAAACCTTCTTCCCCTGCGACTGGCCTGGGGGTGCCACCTCCCAAGTGAAAATGGAACAGCCTCTAAGTGCCAGTTCACGGTTGCCAATGTGTCTTCCTATCTGACACTGGGCAAGAGAATCCTCAAAATCAGGTCATGCCCTTGTTCAGGCCCCCAGGCAAGAGTGGGTCCAACTCTTCTAATGAACATTGACCTTAATTTCCTATCCAAAGGCCAAGCCAAGCAGCTGGACTCAGGGGCACCGAAGGTCAGTGATTCTGGTCTGGCAGAGTTAGAGTCCCTGTTGGATGACCCCAACTACACCTGCAAATTTGGACACTTATCATTCAATATCCTCTTTCCAGTAAATTCTCACTCCACAAAGAAGCAGGAGGTCTTAAGGTCCCAACAGAATTATGTATTCTGCTTGAGGAGGAAAGACACAGGAAATTAATCAATTTGCCATGGTTACCTTGTATCATCCAACTGGAAATGGACAGAAAATGTAGCATATGTGAGAGAAGGGACTAACCTATTCCTATTATAAATTTATTATAGTCACAATAAGTAACTATTAACTATATAATTTCATCTGCTACAATGAGTGTGCTATTATTGTAATTTAACATTTTCAAATCAGAAAATTAGAAAAGGAATGGGGAAAACTTTAGAAATCCCCCTTGGAGATGGAAATTTGCAGAAGAGACATCATGTCACAAATAAAACTTTTGCAAAGAGGTTGTGATCAGTTACCAAGACAAGAAGTATAGGTTCACATTCAGATGTCACAAGTTGTTAAATTTTCACAGTCTTGAAGGCTAGAAATAATTCTAGGTATTGCCACCCAAATCTTTAGACTTAGTGAAGAGTGGAAACCAACATGAATTGAGATTTTTTTTTAATTAATCTTTTAAAAAATTTTTTTAAATTTATTTATTTTAAAAATCTTTTTAAAAAATTTATTTATTTTGACAGGGAGAAAGAGGCTGTGAGTGGGGGAGGGGCAGAGAGAGAGAGAGATGGAGAGAGAGAGAGAATCCCAAGCAGGCTCTGCACTATCCGTGTAGAGCCTGACATGGGCTCAAACCCACAGACCGTGAGATCATGACCTGAATTGAAATCAAGAGTCAGATGCTTAACCGATCGAGCCACCCAGGCTCCCCCAGATGAATGTGCAGTCTTAAAAGACATTAAGACTCTTGCCAGGAAAAGTGAGTTAGATAATGAGCTATGGTTTCCAGAGCCTCTTGGTTCTTGCAGAAAAAATCATTAGTCATCCTTTCCTTGATGTCCACAGCACTTTTATAACATTTCTAACCTCAACCAACAATGCACAGTTATGAGAAAATACGGAAAGCACACGTGACATTTGCTCAACAGACTGGGAAAGTTATCTATGGAAAACACAACTATGCAGAATCTGGTGTGTCAGTGCTGTATGTAATGCCACAGCTTCAGGGAAATCACAGCTTCACAAATCCAGAAGGAATGATGGGAGATACTTTTGTGAAACCCCATTTCCAAGAATGAATAGAAGTTCTCCTGTTCTCTTTCAGCAGGTACTGGTTTTCTAAAGAAAGGAAAATTATTGAGTGCTTATGATGAGCAGCTCACTGAAGGGCATGGAATCAAAGGAAAAGATAAATGAGGAAGCACAGTTGGAACGTTTGGTCTTGCTTTGTGGTCAGGCATGTAGACCTCCACTGTGAGAGTAGCTTTTTTTTAAGTTTATTTATTTATTTGGCGGGGGAGGGGGGGGTGGTGCAGAGAGAGAGGGAGAGAGAGAGAGAGAGAGAGAGAGAGAGAGAGAGAGAGACTCTCAGCAGGCTCCACACTGTCAACACAGAGCCCATCACAGGGCTGGATCCCACATCCGTCCTCAAGATCACGAACTGAGCTGATATCAAGAGTTGGGCGCTCAACCGACTGAGCCCCCCAGGTGCCCTGGTAGCTACCTTTGAAAGAGAAACTGGAACACTCAATTTCACAGTCCCACTGGGGCAGTTTAAGTTCTTCAGTAAAACTTAAAGTTTCTGTTGTTGTTATCATCCAAAAATCCCAGCCGCCATGACAAAGGCTTGCTGCCCTACCAGAACTAGACTTGGGACGGAAACATTTCCCTAACACTCCTGTGACTGCAGAAGCCTTCATTTAAGCCCTGCTCTAATTCCTCCCAAGCATGACCAGAGCTTGCCATCTAATTAGTGACTCTTTAGCAAAGAGAAATGTAAGTGACACTGAAATCTATTTTAAAACGAGATTGATTATCACCTTTTGAAAACAGTGTAAAAACTTCAGGTGTTGGCTCAACACATTTTTATGTATTGAAGTATACTTGACATACAATATTCTATTAGCTTCACATGTACAAGTTAGTGATTGGACATTTATATACATTGCGAAAACTGACCACCATAATAGGTCTCATCTCCACCTGTCCCCGTAGAAACTTAATACAATGTTATTGACTGTATTCCCCATGCTGTACATTGCATCCCCATGACTTGGGTTTTGTATAACTGAAAGTTTGTGTGTCTTGATCTTCTTCACCCATTCACACCACCCCCCTTTTGAACCCCTTTCCCTCTGGCCACCACCACTCTGTTCTCTGTATCTATCAGTGTGGGTGTTGTTTTGTCTATTTGTTTGTCTTTTTTTTTTTTTTTTAGATTCCACTTATAAGTGAAATCATGTGGTATTTCTCTTTCTCTGACTTATTTCACTTAGCACAATAACCTCAAGGTCCATCCATGTTGTCACAGGTGGCAAGATATCGTTCTTTTTTATGGCTCAGTAATGAGAGAGAGAGAGAGAGAGAGAGAGAGCGCCTCTTCTTTATCCATTCATCTATTGATGAATGTTTAGGTTGTTTCCATATCTTGGCTATTGTAGCACTTTTTAGATGATTCTTCCAGAAAAGTGTTCATCCTTTGAAAGACACGTTGATGTAAAGAAACAATGTGTGGGGAAAGATAGGACAAAGGAAGGGAAGCTTTCTAGGAGAGCTTTTGTCTTTCTGCGTATTGAATATGGAATTCTAATTTTCCTGAAGCCAGGATTGTTGAAAGCTGTGTCTCTTCCCTAGACAGACACGTCATGGATTATCAACAAGTCCATCTGTAACTCCTACTGGGTGCCAATGGTCAATGCTAAATTATTATCGGTAGAAGTTGATTCCTGAACTGAGGTATAAAATGCTAGATGAACCCTTCTTTAGAAGCCTTTGAAGATCCCGGGAAAATAAGAGAGTATTAAAACAAAATCTCGTTGAGACCCCAGGATTACTGTTCCTAATGAGTCAGCACTTCACAAGAGCAAAGGAAGGGATGACGAGGCCTAGAAATCTCAGGGAAAACAAGACTTCAGGTTACTTTCATGTCTTGAGGTTCTGCCAGAGGGCACTTGACTTCTCAGCACCCTGTTCCTACCTGATTTTATTTTTATAAAAGGGATAAGGAAAGGCTTTTAGCCTTTAAAGCCCGAGTGTAAAGGCTTCCTCCATTAAAAGAAATAACACATAAATAACAAAGGCAGAACATGTCATTGTAGCTGAACTATGATCATTAGTACACTTATTTGAATATCGGCAGAATTTTATAACACAAGTGACCAATGCTCATTGTTAAGACTTAGAATTACAAATCTAGAATTGTAAGAAAAGAAATAGCCCTAAATCCCAATTTGGAGAGAAAAAAAAATTTCTAATGTTTTAGGTTTTCCTTGTAGAATTCTATCATACATTTATTTTGTGTCCTTTTTTCATTCATCATACAATATAAATATCTTTTCTGTCAATTAATGTACATCGTTTTTGATACAGCACGCTATTGCTGCATAAAGATTTAGTATTTTACTTGAGCCACACCTTAGTGCTGGACTTTAGGTTGTTTTCAGTCTATGCCTATACTCTTAATTATTTAAATCTATGCCTATACTCTTAATTATTTCCTTACGTTACATTTCTAAACGTGGAGTTACTATGTGAAAACATACTGGCTTTAAGATATTTGATTAATGTGGGGCGCCTGGGTGGCTCAGTCCATTGAGTGTCCGACTTCAGCTCAGGTCATGATTGCACAGCTTGTGAGTTCAAGCCCCACATCAGGCTCTGTGCTGACAGCTCAGAACCTGAAGCCTGCTTCGCATTCCGTCTCCCTCTCTCTCTGCCCCTCCCCCACTCATGCTCTGTCTCTCTCAAAAATAAACACTAAAAAAATTTTTTAAAGAAATCCTATATAAAAAAAAAAGATATTTGATTAATGTTACCAAATAAAAAAATTTTTTTAAAGAAATCCTATATATAAAAAAAAGATATTTGATTAATGTTACCAAATTACCTTTCATAAAGGTTATACTTATTTTATCCCAAGAGAAAAAATTATGTAAATAATAAAAAAGTCATGTAGAGAGGGACCATGGTGGGGCAGGAAAAAGGTGGATTATTTTGTGTCTAGTAATTACTACTTGCTATTTGCATCACATTATTGATAGAATTATTTTTAAAAAGAAGATTACAAATACAGTAAAATCTTGGATTGCGAGTAACTTGTTCTGCGAGTGTTCCGCAAGATGAGCAAACATTTTTAATAAATTTTAACTTGATAAGAGAGCAACATCTTGCAATACGAGTTGTATGTGATGCTGAATGTCACATGATCACAACTGAGCCAATGGCTCTTGAAATTCACATTGATATATGAGTGCTTTGGATTACAAGCAGATTTCTGGAACAAATTATGCTTGCAAACCAAGGTTTTACCATATGTAGAATTTTAAAAATTTTTTTAAGGTTTATTCATTTTTCAGAGACAGAGAGACAGAGCGTGAGCGGGGGAGGGGCAGAGAGAGAGGGAGACACAGAATCCGAAACAGGCTCCAGGCTCTGAGCTGTCAGCACAGAGCCCGACGTGGGGCCGAACTCACAGACGGCGAGATCATGACCTGAGCTGAAGTCGGACACTCAACTGACTGAGCCACCCAGGCGCCCCCACATGTAGAATTTTAGATCCCTAACTACTAGTTGGGGATCTGCCTTCTCTCAAAACTTGGTTTGATCTGCATGGCTGTTGTCCAAATAGCCCTCTTGATCTTGAAGGCCTATGAAAAGACCAGGCCTTGAGGGCCCACCTACGGCACTTTAGGGTGGGGTTGGGTGGGGAGAAAGAGTTCAGTAGAGAGAAGTGCTTAGCAAAATCCTTTGGGGAGGTCTGAGTTCTATTACTCTATAGCTGATTGCTGCACAAGAGCTGAGCTGCCTGTTCTAAGCCAACTGCTACTGAGTGAAAATGCATCAGTGTCATCAGAGCATGTGGCATGGAAACATGTGCAATCTGAGGGAAAGTCTGGATTAAAAAAAAAAAAAAAAAGGAGCATGCGCAAGCAGGGGAGGGGCAGAGAGAGAGGGGAGACACAGAATCTGAAGCAAGCTCCAGGTTCCCAGCTGTCAGCACAGAGCCCCCCCGGGGCTCGAACTCACGAACCATGAGCCAAAGTCAGACACTTAACCAACTGAGGCACCCAGGCACCCCGGCACCCCAGAAAGTCTGGATTTTCGAGAAGCTGAATCTTTCACCAACTCTAAAGTTCTGAGAAATGTACTGTAGGCTGGCTTCTGTTCCATATGCCCCAGGCCGGCTAAGAACCAATGGCTAATCTGTTTAGATTTCTGGAAACATGAGTTCCCTCTGATAACTAGAGACCACCACGTCCTCTCAAACCACCCTCCATGTTCACATCACCACTGTCTTCAAAGACACCTGGGCTATAGTCCTGCTCTTTTCTTGGATTTAATCCCAAGCAGGTTGGTGATTTCAGAACAATTACTCGAAAGAACCCTTGTGTTAACAACCTTTGAAATATATGCTTTCCTCATCACTCCACACATTTGGAAAACAGAAGTGGGTTTCAGAGAAGACGGCAAAAATCCATAAGCTTGAACTGCTTTCCTTGAAGGCTGTTTATAGAGATAGGAGTACTTAAAATTTAGGAAGACCTCAAAGAATGTGAAAGGACATTGCTAGTGATAAATAGATTTCATACTGTGTGCTATGGTAGTCATTCCATGGCTGAGGTGTTGTCTTTTTAGCCTGCACTGGGAGGTATGGATGGATATTTATGGTGGGTGGATATTCATGGTGATGGGACTTTAGCTGTGGATGTCAACAACGTGGAATATTCCAGAGGGGAGCTTATCTCTTCCTCTCTGAGGCAGACTAGGGAGAGGGTTGACAAACTGTAGCCCACCATCTGTTTTTGTGAATAAACTTTTACTGGAACTGAGCCATGCTTGTTGGTTTACATATTGCCCATGGCTGCATTTGGCTACAGTTACTGTTGGGGAGAGTTGAGTGGCTCCAACAGAGACCTGTGGCTTGCAGAGCCGAAACTATTTACCATCTGGTCCTTTGTGGAAAAAAGCGTGCTGACCTCTGGACAAGGACCTGCGACCACAGTGTGGTCTGCTGAGCAGCAAGCAGCAATGGCAATACCCAGGAGCTTGTTGGAAATGCCACAGTCTTAATGACTCCAGATTTGAATGTTAACAACATCCCGTGTTGATTTGTGTGTACTTCAAAGTTTTAAAAACCCTGATGGAAATGCTTTCTGGGCTTCAGGGCACTGGGCCCATCATTCTAACTGTGCAAGTCATTTGAGAAGTGGGGTGCCCCCTCAAGCCTGAAGCTGATACTCAGTAAGCGGACTCTAGGGAGTCTAAGCAGATTGAACCAGAGAGCCTTAATTACTCTGGCACCAAACAGAATCTTAGGTTCAGCAAATTCTGGGTGCTGGGAGACATTTCAGTGTTCGAAGAACACCTGGCCCGGAGGGGCAGGAATCTCTGAGGGGTGGAGGCGTGTGCAAAGCTGAGCCTTCCTGGGCTCAAGCGTAGGTATCACAGGAGAAGAGAACGCTGGACAAATGCTCTTTGCTGCTTCCCTGGGATTGAACAGAAATGGATTTACTGTTTGTATCTCTGGATTTCCTTTGGGTTGATGACTTAGTTGTTCTGTGAAGAAGCAAAGAGAGTCTTTATCCACTCTTTAGCCAGGTTTGAAGGGCCTGCCCAGGGAATGGTGGAGTTTGGAAGTATCAAAACCATGGAACCTAAGGGGCAAGGGAAAATCCAGGCAGAGATGGGGGGGGGGGGTATGAATTCACCCTTCCCTACTTGCAATTTCCTCTTGCAAAGCAAGAGCTGTGCAGGATTTTAAGTTTTTCATTCCTAGAATAGACTGTTTCCGGCAGACGTGGTGAATTCCAGCCTCCTCATTTTGCGGATGAGGAACTTGAGGCCCAGGGGCTTGCTATTGTTGCACAGCAAGTTGTGAAATGATTTCGTAAAAAGATGATCCTTTCAATCTCTTCATTGTACCTTTTGATTAACTACAAAAATGTAACAGAATGCTGTGTATGTATCTGAACAAAAACACGTGTATGGCATCACTGAGAGAGTAATTGTGAATGGAAGAAATATTCTAAAAAGTAGGGACAGAGATTGGGCATGGCCTCTCTTCCATTCAACTGCAATGGGGCAGCATTAAATAAAATGGAAATAAAAGGATGTGGAGGAGACAAAGCATCCTGTTTAGAATAAATAGGATGAAAGAATTTGAGGGCTGGAGGGAATGTAACAGATCACATAGCACCGCCTCTTTATTTTCCAGGTGGCTACAGAGGGGTTAAGTGGTTTGGAGGAGAGAGTAGGGAATGGTCCAGAAGGGACAGGAACGGTGAGGTGGGGCTAGTGAGCTCAAGAGTGTAGAAGAGGTCTAAGTGACAGAGATAACAGAATGGAATACTGGCACCTGCCAGAAGACTGGTCCTTGGTCACATGTCATTTGAAAAATCTGTTTGGACAGGACATTGTTTTTGTTTGTTTGTTTGTTTTAAGATATATATATATATATATATATATATATTTTATTTTTTAGAGAGTGAGTGCAAGTGGGGGAGGGTCAGAGGGAGAGAAAGAGAGAGAGAGAGAGAGAGTGAGAGAGAGAAAGAGAGAATTTTAAGCAGGCTTCATGCTCAGTGCAGAGCCCAACTTGGGGCTTGATCCCACAACGCTGGGATCATGACCTGAGCTGAAATCAAGAGTCCGATGTTCAACCAACTGAGCCACCCAGGCACCCCAGACAATACATAGTTGTTGGTTTTTTTATGTTTGTTATTTATTTATTTATTTATTTGGAGAGAGAGAAAGAGAGAGAGAATGAGAGAGGCAGAGAATCCCAAGAAGGCTCTGTGCTGACAGCACAGAGCCCAACAGGGGGCTCCATCCCATGAACAGTAAAATCATGACCTGACCTGAAACCAAGAGTCAGATGCTTAACCTACCGAGCCACCCAGGCACCCACAGACAGTACATAGTTTTTTAAAATGAGGTCAAGGCTGTGTTAAGAAATGTAAGCAAATGTTGTCCAATCTCTTAATTCTTATTAATTGTTGGATTCTGGGTGGTAGTAATAAAGGCTGGAAACCAATAAAATATGAATAATCAGAAATGAGAAGCCTCTTAAAATGAAAACTGTGGCTTATCATCATTCAATGAATTATGTGTTGCCATATGGTTGACTTTGCCTATCAGCTGAGCGGTATACCCACATAACTAAAAGTGATCTCTAGTACTTAACTATGGATAACTAAAAGCTGGTGGGTGCCTCTTGACCATTAAGTCCTTTTTCTGAGCTTATGTCTCTAATAAGTATTTATTCTTCAATTCAACTAATTACTTCTTCAATCAACAAGTAGATTGTGAATGTCTAAATCATACCAGGCACCATTCTAAACACCAAGGCTACAGAAGGGTGTGCTCTCTTCTCACAAAGAGCATAAATGTAGTCCCAAGAGAAGGAAGATCAACAAGTGTACAAATAAATTTTTCTTTTTTTTTAATTTTTTTTCAACGCTTTTATTTATTTTTGAGACAGAGAGAGACAGAACATGAACGGGGGAGGGTCAGAGAGAGAGAGGGAGACACAGAATCTGAAACAGGCTCCGGGCTCTGAGCTGTCAGCACAGAGCCTGACGCGGGGCTTGAACTCACGAACCGCAAGATCATGACCTGAGCCGAAGTCGGACGCTTAACCGACTGAGCCACCCAGGTGCCCCAATAAATTTCTAATATTAGATTATTTCTTAGTGGATATCAGAAACTATCTGATATCCACTAAGATGGAAGTAAAATAATGTGATAAAAAAAAAAAAAACTTGGTGGACTTCTTTGAGGGGAAGATGGAAAAAGCAAGACTTGAAAACCAGATGAGATGTGGCCAGCCCTGCCCAGTTCTGAAAGTAGCATATTTCATAGGGAAAACAAGAACCAAGAACCAGAGGTGGAAGGTGCCCAGTGTGTTCATAGGACAGAAATGGGCCCCTGTGTTTGGAGTATAAGAAAGATGAATAAGTGGCAGAAGCAGAAAGATAGGCAGGGTCTGGAGGACACAGGACCTGGCAGGCCACAGGAAACAGGTTGGATTTTATGGTAAATGAATGCAGTGGGAGACTGCCAGAGACCTTCAAGCTTGGAAGTGATGTTTTTTTTAAATATCATTTTTGACTGCTGTTTGCAAAATGCATAGTAGGGGGACAAGAATAGAGGCAGGAAGACAAATTGGAGGTGATTGCAGTAGTTTGGGCTACTTTAATTGGGAGAGAGGCAGCAGTGATGGAGAGAAGTTTATATATTCGTGTCCCACTTGGAATTCTCTGAGCTTCTTGGAGTTGTGGTCTGATGTCTTTTATTATTTTGGGAAAATTCTCTTATATTGTCTCTTTAGATAATTCTTTTGCTCTGCTCTCTCTCTCTTGTCCTTTTTTTAAAATTTTTTTTTTTTTTACCATTTATTCATTTTTGAGAGACAAAGAAACAGAGTACAAGCAGGGGAGGGGCAGAGAGAGAAGGAGAACACAGAATCCAAAGCAGGTTCCAAGCTCCGAGCTGTCAGCACAGAGCCTGATGTGGTGCTTGAACTCATGAGCTGTGAGATCATGACCTGAGCCAAAGTCGAATGCCCATCTGACTGAGCCACCCAGGAGCCCCTCTCTTGTCCTTTAGGAGTTCCAATAACATATATGTTAGATTGTTTGATATCATCCCACAGTTCTTGGATGCTCTGTTCTTTGTTCTTTAATCGTTTTTCTTGTCTCTTTGTGTTATGGTTTCAATAATTTCTATTGACTATTCTTCAAACTCGCTGATTCTTTCCTAGACCGTGTCCTGTCAACTGATAAGCTTATTTCCAGATTTCCTCTGCATTTTCTTAGTTTCTTGTCCCTTCTCCAGCAGTAGGAAGCTTCAAATAGTCTGGACCCATGACTGTTTTCTGCATAAGTCCCAGAAACATAGGGTTTTTCTCTTTCCCTTTCTCCAGCCATAAGAGGTCTTCACCTTATTCAGAGCAATGAGGTAGAAGGACAGGAGTTGCTGTCTGTCCTCAGTGGCTTAGGATTTTGTTCTGGATGGGAGAAGGATCCCAGTGGAGCTTTGTACTTTCCTGTAGTGATTGTCACATGCCTCCTTCAACGCAACTTTTGGGGTGCAGAAGTTTCCCTTTTTTTAATCTAATGATCACTTTAGATTATGTAACTAATCAGGTTCCCTTTTCTCTTCAGCTGTTAAAATGTCTAGAGCCAAATATTTGATACATACATAAT
Source organism: Panthera onca (assembly GCF_046562875.1). NCBI lineage: Eukaryota > Metazoa > Chordata > Mammalia > Carnivora > Felidae > Panthera > Panthera onca. The sequence continues at coordinate 71,830,817 of NC_138349.1, forward strand.
AGATTTAATTATGTTACGGATTCCAAGCTTTATTTCTGGCTCCATTTATGTCCTCACCCTTCTTTTTCTCTCGTTTAAGTGATGCACTATTGAATTCTATAGCCCCTTGCAAACTGCCTTAAACCTTTTGAAATAGATTAATAAAGAAGCAAACAGTGGCCTACTTGAATCAAACCAAAAAGAATAAGAAACCTCATTAAGATAGTACCCTACTTCTGAGCAGTGCTCAGTCACTGCTAAAGAAATGCTGCTTGAAAACATTCAGTTCAGGGAACAGGGATCTTCCCAGTCACTGGGACATGTGGCTGCTCCCTTTCAGTCCTATGTAATAAAGAGACTCCAAAACGACTGCCTGCTCTAGACAATAGATCATTCACCCTATTTCACATTCTTCATGGGAACAACACCATATACCATTGGCTTGTTTGGAGGGTGTGATTACTACCTCTCAAACTGGCTTCCTTTCCAAGTATTTGCAGCTTATCACTGATGAATGTGTGTCCTCCTTACAGTCCAATCTAGCAGGGGCCACACCCGTAGCTTTTAGGGAATACGAAGATGCACAAAGGGGCAAGCCAGGGCACTAAAGTCAAGAAGATCCTGCTGGGAGTAGTAGTGTCAGGAACTGTGAGACGTTTGAAATTTTAGCCTATGTACAAGCTCTCGAATCCAGTTACTACAATTTCATGCATGAAGGCAGAAGACATGAGACTCGAGGCAGAGATGAAGAACAATTTATCACTCCCAGCAGTAGCAGTAGTCAGAGTATCAATCAGTATATCTGTGCCAATTCCCTGAGCCTCCATTCACCCTGGGTTGTATGCAGAGGGCCAGATCCACCTGCACGCATAGTAGGTTGCATCACAAGACAGGAAGCGTGAACTTAGAGAGCCCAAATCTTTTATAAAGGGCAGTTATCATGGGGCACTTTGCTCCAGAGAGAAACAGCTGTCTAGTTTCCAAGATTGTTGTCTCTACAAACATTCTTGGAAAGACTGTCCAGAAAAAAGGAGTAATCAGTACTTCATGGTCAGACTTGCAGAAATGTGTGAGACCCACAGAAAAGTGTATTCCAACAGGATTAAAAAAAAATTTAAATATTTCCTCGAGTGATTTCCACTTCATATGCTTCATGGGAAGTTACACAGGCCCCTCTGGTGCCCAAAGCTTCTTTTCAGTTTAGGTACACAGGTCTCAGGGCCACCTGGGTAAAGCAGGAAGGATTCATGCTGTTATCTGTCACGTTTCTTGCTCCTTTAGAGTTTGCCAGGTATCATGATGGTGGTGGTGATGGAATCTGTGTAATGGAGCCCAAATAATGTTATGAGTTAACATTGCACAGTTAAGGTAGCTTTCGTTCCTGAGTCTATTCATGTTTCCTCTAGCATATGAATGACAACAAACATCATTTCATGGCTCTGTATTATCTAATCAAAACATTCCATTGGATAAGCATTTGTTGGGCACCTACTGTAATTCACAGGCTGTGCTGGGGACTGGGGATACGCATAAAACAGGCCACAGGAGAGCTCAGCGCCAACTGGAGAAGAAGGATCATTTGATAATGTTGTTCTATGCACAACCTTATGTGCATAGAATTAATATTAAACAGTAGAACAGATGGGGTGCCTGGGTGGCTCAGTGGGTTGAGCATCCAGCTCTTGATTTCAGCTCAGGTCATGCATGACCCCACGGTTGGTGAGATCTAGCCCCACATCGGGCTCTGCACTGACAGTGAGGAGCCTCCTTGGGATTCTCGGTCTCCCTCTCTCCGCCCCTCCCTCACCTGTGCTCTCTTGTGCTCTAAGTAAATAAATAAATTTTTTTTAAGTGGAACAAGTGCCATATTTTAAATGTGAATAAGCCAGTGAGGGAACAGAGAGGAAAAGGCAGTTAATTCTGCCTAGAGTTTCAAACGGGGAGGGGGAAAAGAGTAGTAAGGGGGAGACTGAAGACAAGATCTTTGAGCTAATGTTATGAATGATGAGTGTGAGTTTTATCAGTCAAGAAAGAAAGAAGGAACTTAGACGTACAGCAATGTGTGAGGTGTTAAGAAGAATGTTTTATGGTAGAGTAAGCCAGGGCTTAACATATATCCATTTGAAGCAAAGGGACATTGAGAAATATGATGCCATTCCTGATTTTAAAAAAACAAACAAACAAGGGATCCTCAGTTACCCATTTTTTTAGCACCTGAGACTTACTGAAAACATACTGGATCTGGAGTGGTAAAAGAATAATGAGGGTAATTGGATTCCAGCAGCTGCATTTAAGGGGACATCTAGCTTGAGAGGCTAAGAAAGGTTAAACATTAGCTTTATTTCAATTTCAATGGAGAACAGGAATAGCTTGGGTATAATCCTTTAGAAGATTCTTGTAATTTTTCATCATTTCCCCAGGTGTTATATTTACCCTGTTTGCCAGTAAAACCTGGTAACAAAAATCTGTGAACATTTCAACTTGCTTTGCTCGGTTAATGGGTTAGGGGAGGGAAGAGAGGAAACAAAAGGAGAAGAAGAAGGAGAAAGAGAAGAAGGAGGAGGAGAAGGAAGAGAAGAAGAAGGAGAAGAAGAAGGAGGAGAAGGAGAAAGAGAAGAAGAAGAACAAGAAGAAGAAAGAAGAAGAAAAGGAAGAGGAGAAGAAGAAGGAGAAGGAAAAGAAGAAGGAAGAGGAGGAGGAAAAGAAGAAGTGAGAGAGCTGGATGAGAAAAGAGATTCACAGGAGAAAGGAGGCGATAAAAGGGACTGGACCCAAGGGCTGATTAATAGGGTGATTTTGGATTGGTCATTAGATAGACAGGAGGGCTCATCTCTCCACTGAGGCACAAAAGATAAAGAACAACTCCAGAGCACGAGTAACTTGTGCTGAAAGTGCATGGAACCAACCTAAGAATGAACGGGCTCAGAGTAGGGAGTCATACCAGCAGAGACATTAGGGAGGGCTGTGAGAAAAGGGGGAGGTGCAGTTGAGTTTCAGAGAACTGGAAGAATTTGGAGGGGTGAAAAGGAAGGAGGTGTCCCAACAAAAAGGCAAATGGTATTTTCCGTAATTTGACCATGGAAAGAAAACTCTCAATTCTCATCAAACGTGATTCTCACAAAAACAATTCTATTAATGGTTACCAGTGATGACAGTTGGCCTGATCCTAATGAAGCAGTTTGGGTTACTGGGCCATAAAAAGGTCCCCTTGCCTTTGCTCAGTAAATGTTTTTTTGTGCATTGGCAAAGTCAGGATTCTGGTCCCGTGGGGTCTGTGGGCCCGACATCCTATCCCAGGCTTGTTTGGTACCACCCACACATGATCTGAATTACTGTCTGCTCTCTGGCCGGTCTTCATGGTCATGGCTGTGCCCAATTTTACTTTTCTGCCAATAGGGTCCTCTCAGAGTCTTTATTACTCCGAGAAGTAATTTATTACAGAGACGAGTCTTTATTATAACAAGTAATACTCATTGTAATACTCCAGACAGCTTTAAAAATAAAATCCCATCTCGATTAGACTTTCCTTATTTATACGTATCGATGGGGTCTTGCAGCTAACAGAGACTTACCAGGTGTCTGTCCTTATTTAACCAACTTTATACATCACATGCATAAATAACACTGTACTTTGAACATCTTGACAGCAAGAACTGTCTTATTTATCTTTGTATTCACAGTACCCAGCAGAGTGCTGGCACCCAGTAGGCTATGAGAAACATTTATTTAATAAAGGAATAGTGACAATACCAAAATGTGTTTTAAGAGCAATGCCACAAATGACTATTCCAGTGGAATCCTTATGAATCCGTGGTGAATCACGAAACAGAGTGATTCATGAAGGAGGGGCATTCCAGCCAATGGTATGGAAAATGAGGGGAGGAGGGATTTTGCATTTTTCTGGTCCCCCTATTGAAAAGAGCCATCCACACTTGCTGGCATGGCACTCCCTTGTCTCGTTATATATGGAAGTGGTATCGGAAACAGTGAGCTGATCTCATGGCATGACAGAAGCTAGCTGGAAATGTTGGTGGATTTTTCCTAGATGTTAGCATTGCTACATCGCTTTTGTCATTAAGTTTTAAAATTTTAATTCCAGTGTAATTAATATACAGTGTAATATTAGCTCCATCACTTGCCAGGGAATGACCTTGTACTAAATGAGATAATGCACTTTAAGAAACTAAGGCAGTGCACACGCCCTGGTAGGTGTTCAATAAAGGAAAGCCACTATTATCATCATTGTCGCGGTATTATTGTCAGGGTCAAGTGTGGTGTGAAACGGCAGTGGGTCCATCTTCCAGAGTCGGTCCTCTGGCGGGACCACTTCACACCATCGCATAAAATGGATATCTAGAGAGATCTATCCCAGGATCGTCGGAACCGACCTTCTGGTCCTTCGCTGGCTGAAGTCATGGGAAGGATTTGAATTGAAATCAAAAGATCTAGGATCACTTCAGAGCTGTGTCTTTGGGTTAGTGTTTAATGGCTCTCCTGCCTCAGTTTCCCTCCACTTGAAAGGCTGGTGTGGGATGAAATGAGATGAAGTAAGTAAAGGTCCCTATCATACCTTTGAGGCACTCATTCCTTGCGGTCCTTGACTTCTTTCCTGAAGGTACGAGGAACTTGTCCTGCCTTCCCTTTAACTCATTACTTGTATTTATGATGTGGAGACTGAGGACGTGCGATATGATCCCATGCGGTGAATACATATGAAAGAATACATGGTTAGATAGATAGGTAAAAGGAGTATACATCATGGCCCCTTGTTAGGGCCGCTGAAACAAATTGTCACAAAGGGTGACTTAAAACCACCACAATTTATTCTCTCCCAGTACTGGAGGTCAGAAGTCAGAGATCAAGGTGCCAGCAGGGCCACGCCCCCTCTGAAAGCTCTAGGGAAGGAACGCAGCCCAGGCCTCTTTCCTACTTCGGTGTGTTTCCTCGGCTTGTGGCCATGAACTCCCAGTTTCACGTACCATTTTCCGTGTGTGTGTGTGTGTGTGTGTGTGTGTGTGTGTGTGTGTCTCAGTATCCAAACTCCCCTCCCTCGCTTTTTAAGTTTATTTACTTATTTTGAAGTGGGGGGGGGGGCGCTGCAGAGAGAGAGAAGGAGAGAGAGAATCCCAAACAGGCTCCACACTGTCAGCAAAGAGCCCTATATGGTGCTCGAACTCATGAACCCTTAAGATCATGACCTGAGCCAAAATCACAAGTTGGACGCTTAACCGACTGAGCCACCCAGACCTCCCCAAACTTCCCCTTTTTATAAAGACATCAGTCACATCCGATAAGGGGTCACCCTACACCACTGTTACTTCATTTTTTTTTTTTTTTTTTTTTTTACTTAACTAATTACATCTGCAATGACCCTCAGCCCAAATAAGTCACATTCTGAGATACTGGAGATTAGGACTTCAATATAGGAAGTTTTGTGGGACACAGTTCAACCCATGGCACACAATAACATTCATAAATCAACCTGGACGGAGAAACGAAACAAAAAAAGAGCTGGCAATCGAGAGGCAGAAGTTACAAATCCAAGCAGGTCAAACCAACTGTTTCCTAAAACCCTGTGACAATATTCAGCCACATTGACTGGCTTTGCTCCTGACGTTGCAGAGACCAGGCTCACTAAGGGCCGTGGGGGTTTAGACTCCAGTTGTGGGTCAGGGGTAATGAAGGTCCTGTGGTAAGGGAGGGACCAAGGGTATTAGGTGGCAGTGCTGAACATCTACAGGTGTCTGAAGACTCTGGGCAAAGAGTAGGAGAAGGGATGGAGGGGAAGGTGGCTTCATGGGAGCCTTTTCAGCCTTACCATTTTCCCATGAGTCCTCACGATAATCACCAGAAGTAACTATATTGAAAGTATTAACCATCCAGGATTACAGCAAAGAAATATCATCGCTTAACACTGTATGTTAGCTACTCTGGAATTACAATACAGAAATAAAAGCAGCAACAATACATATGTATTATTGCTGCATCAAGACATTGTTCTCACATTTAAATCCTGCATTAGAAGGTATTTGGGGGAAAGAACATGGGGCTGTTAGTTTTCGTTCTAAAATTGCTTAGTGGTGGAGATTTCAAATGAGATCTTAGTCACGTTATTTTTTTGAAACAAATAGCTTTATTGTTTTTTCTGATTGAAAAAGAAGAATAACACTCATTGTTTAAAACATTCAGAAAATACAAAGATGCAAAGAAAAATGTGAAAAATCACCTGTACCTTTACAACTTACAATGTGTGTGACACACACACACACGTATATAGTTACCTTAATAGTGGCTGGATAGATAGATACAGTATACACACACACACACACACACACACACACACGCACACACACACGGTATATACCATGTATACACACACACTACTTATTTATATATATAATTTTTAAAAATATTTTTTAATGTTTATTTATTTTTGAGACAGAGACAGAGCACGAGTGGGGGAGGGGCAGAGAGCGAGAGAGGGAGACACAGAATCTGAAACAGGCTCCGGGCTCTGAGCTGTCAGCACAGAGCCCATGCGGGGCTCGAACCCACGAACCGTGAGATCATGACCTGAGCCAAAGTCGGACGCTTAACCAACTGAGCCACCCAGGCACCCCTATATATATAATTTTTTAATGAGATTTTTTATATGTGTTTTTTGGTGTAATGTTCTTCTTTCTACTGAACATTCTATCACAGAGATTGTTCTATGTCAAAATAGAAATATATTTGGCATCTTAATGGATGCTGAGTATTCAGTTACCTGGATAAAGCACCATTTATCTAATCATTATTCCTGAAAATTTAGATTGTGTATAAATTTGTATCACAAATTTTACAAATGTAGTGGTCATTCATATATATCTTTGCATGTTATTTTTTAGCCTGTTATTTCCTTTAAAATAAAGTCCTATACAAATACTAAAACACATTAGGGATGTATTTCTTATTTCTCCCTGAATATATAAAGCCACGATCTTGTCTTTAAGAAGCAATTGTCAGCACTTGTATTTAAGAAGCAATTCCTCCCACTGTCTCTGTCTTCCTTTCCTGTCCCCCTCACTCGAATACTTGCCTTGCCTTAAGCTGTTCTGACTCCTGTCAGATCCATTGCATTGAAGTCAACAGCATGGAAAGTAGAGGATGGAGGAAGAAGGCAATCGTAGAAGGAGGGGTGGATGACCCAAGGGGAGGAAGAAAAAAAAAGGCACAGGGTGTGATATGTTTTTCAATTTTAATTGTCACAAGTCAGAAGTAGGTGCTGTAATCCACAACATATAGATTCTATAGAAGAGCGAAGACTTGCCCAAGAGCCCATGGCTAGTAAAGGGACTGACTCCAGGCATCATGTTGCTATATTAAAAAGAAATTTTTTAATGTTATTTATTTTTGAGGGGGGTGGCGGTGCAGAGAGAGAGGGAGACACAGAATCTGAAGCAGGCTCCAGGCTCTGAGCTGTCAGCACAGAGCCTGATGCGGGGCTGGAACTCATGAACCACAAGATCATGACCTGAGTTGAAGTCAGACACTAACAGACTGAGCCACCCAGGTGCCCCATCTATATATATATATTTTTTTTTTTAAGAACATCCCTTTTGTTTAAGTTTATTTATTTTGAGAGAGAGAGAAAGAGAGAGGGAGAAAGAGAGAGAATTAGCAGGGGAGGGGCAGAGTGGATCCAAAGCAGTCTCCATGGGGCCAGTGGAGAGCCTGATGTGCGACTCGGACTCCCAAACTGGGAGATCATGAGCAGAGCCAAAGTCAGGATGCTTAACCAACCAAGTCATCCAGGTGTCCCATGTTACTACATTTTATTATTTCTTCAAAGCACCTTCTGCCCTCCTTGTGGGATGGTCGTACTTCCTGCCCCATCTGTACAAGGAATGAGAGCAAGGAGTAAATGTTTGCTGTTGGAAGTGTCTGAGTTGTGTGTGGGAGTGTTTGTTACGATGGCTTAACTAGCTTCACACTGTCTGATACAACCACACTCTTTCCACTTCACTATCTTGCCTCTCCCTTCTGAGCCTTGCTCTGTTTCTTGGTCAAAATGTTTCTATCTTTTTGCGGTGCCTGGTTGCTCAGTCAGTTGAGCGTCCGACTCTGGATTTTGGCTCAGGTCATGATCCCAGGGTCATGGGATTGAGCCCCGCATCGGGCTCCTAACTGAGCGTGGATTCTCTCTCTGTCTCACCCTCTGCCCCTCCCCCACTGTCACACACACACTCGCTCTCTCTCTCTTTCTAAAATAAAGAAAAAAATTCTATCTTTTCATTTGATTTCATAATAATGAGGAACCACTTTTTAAATCTAGCACTGTCCTCTACCAGAACCATGTTTAGATTTGTTTTCAGACCTGATTTTTTTTTAATTTGGGCTTCTTCTCATGAACCCCTGAACTATGAAGGGATAGATATTCCCTGTCACACATACGACTCCTGGAAGAGGGCATCCTGTCCAGAGGTGACTTTTTTATCACTTTGGTTTTCCTTGAACTTCTTTTCTCTGTCCTGAACCTTTTTCTGGATGGTTTCATTTTGCTTAAAATCCATGTATTCTACTATGGTAGAAACATAAATCTAATACTTCCTGAGCAAGTTTAAAAGTGACAGTTTGAGGGGCTCAGTCAGTTAAGCGTCCACCTCTTGGTTTCAGCTCAGGTCATGATATCACGGTTTGTGAGTTTAATCCCAACATCGGGCTCTGTGCTTGTCAGCACAGAGCCTGCTGGGGATTCTCTCTCTCTCCTTTCTCTCTCTCTCTCTGTCCCTCCCCCACTCATGCTCTCTCTCTCAAAATAAATAAATAAATAAACTTAAGAAAAAAAGAATTCAAAGCTAAAATAGAGCTCTAATCCTTGCTTCCAATCCGTGGTTCACGTTACGAAATTCCATGTCTTGTTGTCTAATAAAAAACGTGATTCATTTTTTCAGCAGATACTTTGTACCCTGGTAGTTCATACAGAGGTAGAGCAAACAGAATTTCCATCCTCTAGGACCACTCAGCTTAGCCGAAGAGAAAATGAACGCATGACAACAGTATAATATAATAAGGTGTAGGGTGACACGGGGGCCCAGAAAAGGGGCATCTCCATAGACTCCGGGAGAGTGAAGGAGGGAGGGGACAGGACAACCTGGAGGAGGGACACTTGAGCCGATTTTCGAATGACAACTGTGTGCGTCGGCAAAGCGGAGGACACATCAGGCAGGTGAACAGCAAGGCAAGGGTGCAAAGGTATAGCGCAGCCCAACAGGTTGTGCTAAGGTGGTTTGTGTCTGGAAGGCGGCCGCAGCCGCTGCCCTTGCCTGTTAACCGCGACAGGAACTGACAAGCCCGAGTCCCAGGGGGGACAGGCAATTTCCAATTATTCTGAGTCTGGTTCCTGCACATGGGCACCCTTGAGGGTCACTTGGCTCTAATGGACCCCCTTCTCGGAATAAGAAGCAACCGCGTGCCCATGGGTATATTTGATGATTAGAAGCTACTTCCTGGTGATATCAGCCAGGAGGCCTGCCTCTTCTTATTTTTGACCTCAGCATGAAGTCCCAGCCAGGAAGTTTGGTTGGGGGCTCTGATATATCAATATTGGCAGCTTCAAGATCCCAGCGGACAGGCCAGACTGCCCCCCAACCCTTGCATGCCTGGGGGCAAGAGCTCATGGAGAACTCCTGAGCTGTAAGCATTTGGAGAGTTGGGAGTCTGAAGCTGAGTCGTGGGTAGGAAGGAAAAGAGGTCTCCCCGCCTCCCCATCTCCATAAGGATCAGATTCATCGAATCATGAATCATAACACAGCTATCTGTGTTTGTTTGGCCTCCTTGCCACTAAATTAGAGTTCTGTGTTGCAAACAAAAGAATTCAATTCTGGGCAACTCGAATCGAAGAGGATTTATTGGAAATATCATCCTTTTTTGCTGAGCGCTCGCAGAGTCAGGGGGAGCTTTGAGGGCCGGGATTGAAGGCATAGCAGTGGTGAGCACATGCACAGCATTGCATGGGAGACACGCTCTGTTCTCAGCTCCTCGCACGTCTGAACACACTTCATCACGCTAGAAGGTACCTACCGCCATTATCCCCTTTCTGTGGTTGAGAAAAATGGGGGCAGGGAGAGATGAAATGATTCACCCGAGGACACAGGAGTATGTGACCCGGGATTCGAACCCAGCATTCCAGTTCCAAAGGCTTTTCCAAATGCTGAGAAGCAAGCCCGACAGGAATGGTCTAATTGCAGGAATCTGGTCAGGGAGCAATGGAAAAAAAGCTTATTTTTCCAGGTCTGTTTGTCCCTTTGCTGAGTTTTGAATTCTAAGGAGCTGGTATACTAAGGGCCTAGATCAGGGCATGCGTTTGCCCCTTGTAGGGGTGAAGGCGATGATATCAGGGCTGATTCCAGTCCCACCAGACTGTCCCCCATGGGGGAAAAGGCAGTTTCTCAAAGCAGCATAAAGTACTATTATGAAGAACTGGATGGCCAACAGCAGGGAAACTGTGGTCCTGGGCGCCTCGGTGGCTCAGTTGGTTAAGCATCTGACTTGATCTCCACTCAGGTCATGATCTCACAGTTCGTGGGCTCGAGCCTCGCATCCAGCTCTGCCCTGACAGTGTGAAGCCTGCTTGGGGTTCTCTCTCTCTCCCTCTCTCTCTCTGCCCCCTCCCACTCAAAATAAATAAATAAAGTTTAAAAAGAAAAGAAAAGAAAAGTATGGCCCTGCAATTGCCTGGAGAAGCCCTCTCTGGGGTTTCATTATGCTCAGAACCACCAGTGGAATGTCCCTGAACCCAGGGCTTTCCGTGAACGCTCTCACTAATACCCTGCCACAGCCCTATGGGGGCATGTATCATTACCCCATTTCACAGTTAAGGACACAAAGGCTCAGAGAGGGGAAGAAACTTGGTCACATAAAATTAGGGTCTGCATTCAGACCCGGACTCCAAAGTCCATTTCTAGGAGTCACTGGGTGAACGCGGGGCAGGGCATCTGAACTCGTGGCTGGCAGGTGGTAGAGGGTCAGCTTATTGTGCTCTCAGGGCCTGAGTTAGTGTGAAGCTGAACCGGGATCTTGGAAGCACTTCAGTCACCGTCTCCCATCTACCAAAGCCTGAGTGGTTGACTTAGGGAAAATATCCATCTGCAGGAAATTCTGAGTCAAGCCAGCCAACATGTAGCTACACGGCATCCATTCCTGGCCACACTCCACCGTTGTCTGGATTGGCATAGCCTTTATCTGAAACCTCTCTGCAAGAAAGGAGCCTCCCCTCCCCCCAGACCTCCCTCCATTCCACCCATCTGCTTTGGAGGGATCTAAGGAAAGCAAAGGAAGGGAGTCAGAAAAGTGTCTGGCTCTATGTTTCTCATCTTAAATGGGGAAGAATCTAAAATTGCCCAAAGGAGTGGAGCTCAGGCACCCCCACCAGGGTAGGACCGCTGGAAGGGGCCATGAAGCTGGGATGAGCCAGGCGGGGCAGGCCAGGAGGTGAGGCTACCTCAGGAACGGGGCATCAGAGTCCCTAGAAATAGGACAAAGTACAGTCCACAGCTGCTCCCCTGGACCTCACCCAAGGGAACTAAGACTTATCCCTGCTTTTCTGTTGCCCCTAGAGTCCCTGGCACAAGATTCAGACAATTCACTATTCACTAGCGAGCAATTCACAGACACTACTGAGTGCCTGTTCTGTGCAGGCACAGAACTTCTCACTCTGAAAGTCCCAAGCCAGTGAGTGACACCGGCAGGTAGGCAAGGAACTAGATCTCAAGACACACAGTGATAAGGACTATCACTGGGGAAAGCAAAAGGCCAAGGTAGAACAGTGGAGAAGGGGTCCCACAAACTCATGGACTCTTGGAAGGCTTCATGGAAGAGGAGAACTGTGAGTGAGACTTGGGCAAGCAGAGTCCATTATTAGTGGAAGTGACAGCTGGGATAAGGGCTCACAGCTGTGGGGGAGACGCCAGGGTTGTGGATCTTCTGGAACGTAGGTGCCTGGGTTTCAAGCTAGCCCAGGGAGGGAGAAGGTGCTAATCCTTCCAGCCATATAACGTGTCTTCCTCATCTATGGGAGGCCAACAGATGGTTGTTGACTGAGTAAACCAATGAATGGATGAAAGTCTTGACGGCCTGGTGGAGAAGTTCTGACTTTGTTCTGCATGAGCTGCAGAAGAGAAAACCTTGAACCCCAAGGGTCAGAGGGAGAGATATTGTGGCAGAGACAGGATTTTTTATAGAAGGAGGAATCCATTTCAAGGTAGGACAGAACAGATCAGGATCAACCCCTGGCTTCTGTGAATGTCCTGCTTAGACCCTTTTGCATTTTGCCAAGGCTGCCATAACAGAGTAGCACAAACTGGGGCACCTGGGTGGCTCAGTCAGTTGAGTATCCGACTTTGGCTCAGGTCATGATCTCATGGTCTGTGAGTTTGAGCCCCACATGGGGCTCTCCCCTGTCAGCACAGAGCCTGCTTCAGATTCTCTGTCTCCCTCTCTCCCTCTGCCCCTCCCCTGCTTGAGCTCTCTGTCACTCTCTCTCACTCTTTCTCTCTCTCTCTCAAAAAGTAAATAAACAGGGCACCTGGGTGGCTTAGTCAGTTAAGCGTCTGACTTCAGCTCGTGTCATAATCTCACAGTTTGTGGGTTCGAGCCCCGCGTCGGGCTCTGTGCTGACAGTTCAGAACCTGGAGCCTGCTTCGGCTTCTGTGTCTCCCTCTCTCTGCCCCTCCCCTGCTCACACTGTCTTTCTCCATCTCTCAAAAATAAATAAATGTAAAAAAAATTTTTTTAAGTAAATAACAACAACAACAACAACAACAACAACAACAAAAACACCAAAGTACACAAACTGAGTGACTTGGAATGCCATAAATTTATTCTCTCGCAATTCTGGAGGCCAGAAGTCTGAAATGAAGGCAACACAAGGCCACTTGGTTCAAAGGCTCTAGGGGAAGATTGGTTCCAGGCCTCTCTCCCAGCTTCTGGTAGTTCCTTGGCCTGTGGCTGCATAACCCAAGTCTTCACATGGTGTCCTCCCTCCACGAGTGTCTATCTCTGTGCCTGTATATAAGGACCCCAGTCATATTGGTTTAGGGCCCACCCTAACGACGTCATTTGATCTTGAACACCTCTGTAAAGACCCTATCTCCAGATAAGCTCACATTCTGAGGTACTAGGGTTAGGACTCCAACATATCTCTTTGGGAAGACACAATTAAACCCATAACACATCCCCTTGAAGCTGATCAAGGGTGAGGGCTTGAATTGAGAAGTATCTTGACTGCGGGAAAATGGCAGTCAGCCTCTCCCTGCTGCCTTCCAGATGGAAGCTGGGATAATGGAAGGGTATTGCTCTGGCCATCTGGATTGCTTCTATCCCCTGTCAGAGGCCTGCCCGTCTTACTAACATAGTCCCATGGCATCTACGTCTGCCTGATCAGCAAGGTCATGTGTCTTACCAGGCACATGAATCTCGAACAGAAGATAAATCTACGAACGGAAAGCTCAGAGGCCTCCCAGGGGAATGTCGAAGCTGGAAGGTCACCACTGTGTTAGTCGTTGGGGTCCCAGTTGCTGGGTCCTCCGGCTCTTACACAGCAGAAGAGAACATTTCAGAAGATGCAAGGAAAAGACGTCAGTGGGCTTGGACTCCCCAAGTGGGGAGTAGGATTCTACCCTGGGAGACTGAGGAGGCCACCTGCTTGGGCGGGGGTGGGTATGTCTTAACACTGCTCATGCGTCTCCAGCCACAAATTTTAAAAACCAACACATTACTACTAGCAGAGGATGAAAAGGTGGGAGAAATACCCTGGGGCCCATGCAACCCCATTTCACCACCTCCTCCTCTGTGTGAGCGTGCCAGATGCTCTGTGAATATCCAGCTCCTTTTTCAATGTATCCCTTCTCTAGTGTCTCCCGAGGGGGTGTCACGCTGCAGAGGAGGTGTAGGAAAGGCAGGTCCAGAGGAAGCCAAGTGCCCCAGAAGCACAGGAGGGAGGGACAGCAAACTGTCTCTGAGCCGGGCTGTGTGCAGAGGGCTCCTGGTGGTACTTCCCTGTGGAGACTTGCTGGATGTGGGCACTTGATTAGGCTGAGGGACAGGACATCTAGTTTTAGTGACAGCAGAGAGAGCCATTGGGAATGCCCTTTACAGATGAAAAGCAAGTCCTCTTTTCTGTTTGCTCTTCTAGAGTTTAGCTGCCCATGTGCCCCTCCCCCACCTCTCTAGTCTGCCTCTCACACCCTCCTAGTGCGATGATAGTGTGATATTGTGATTTAAAAATAAAATATATATGTGGTCTTCATCCCAGTTCCTGGCACAGAGCTCCTAAAACCCTAGAAATTTCCTAAGTGATGAGAGCAATAAAGGTTTCTTTTACATTAATGAGGTGACTTTTGGGAAGCCCCTAGGTAACCTACAGTTGGCCATGGGACCAGAGGGTTAAGCTGTTCAGCCCCTCCCCACTCTGGCACCCTCTCCTCCACCCCCAACCCAACTTCCAGGGAGGGGAGAGGGGCTAGAGGTTGAATCAATTGCCAGTGTCCAATGACTTAATCCATCATGCCTCTGTAATGAAGCCTCCATCAAAATCCAAAAGGATAGGGTTCAGAGAGCTTCCTGGTTGGTGAATTCATGGACATTTGGGGAGAGTGATGGCTCAGAGAGGACATGGTCACTCTGCACTCTTTCCCCAGGCCTTACCCTATGCATCTCTTCAATCTGACTGATCTTGAGTTATATCCCATTTTAATAAACTAATAATCTAGTAAGTAAAGTGTTTCTCTGAGTTCTGTGAGCTGCTCTAGCAAATTAATCAAACCCCGAGGAGGAGGTCATGGGAACCTCCCATCTATAGCCAGTCTGTCAGAAGCCCCACATCAGGCTCTGTGTTCACAACTCCGGGACTGGAGCCTGGTTCAGATTCTGTGTCTCCCTCTCTTTCTGCCCCACCCCCACTCACACTCTCTCTCTCTCTCTCTCTCTCTCTCAAAAATAAACATTAAAAAAAAAAAGTGTTCATGGAAAAGATAAATTCAGCTGCCAGGTGTAGCAGCCTAAATAATGGCCCCAAGAACATCCCCTTCCCAATCCTCAGACCTGTGAATATGTTACCTGATATGGCAAAAAGTACTTTGTAAGGAGTTTGAGATAAGAAGACGGTCCTAGATTACTCAACTGGGTCCAATGTCATCGTAAGTGTCCCTGTAAGAGGAGGCAGGAGGCCAGAGTTGGTAGTTGAAGACATGAGGACAACAGCAAGAGGCTGGATGATGAAGGAAGAGCCAGATGGGGGTAGTGCCTCTAGACAGTGGTAGAGACAGGGAAACAGATTCTCCTTTAGCCTCCAGAAAGAATGAGCCATGATTTTACCTTGATTTTAGCCCCATAAGTCTCACTTTGGACTTCTGGCCTCCAGAACTGTAAGAGAATAAAACCAGTGTTGGTGTGGGTCACTAAGTTTATTGTAACGTGTCATAGCAGCAACAGGCAACTAATACAGCCTAAGAACTCACAACCAGGGGAACTGAATGAGTCTGAGAAGTCAAGACAAGGCAGATCCTCTCAGAACATTCTCTTATTTTGCATCAATGCTGTGGGGGGGCAGTAAGGGAGGGTGGGGTCTTCGTAGATAACAATTCTTCAGTGTTGACAGGGCCATGGCAGTAGCCTCCATCTAGAGGTTCTGGGGTTGGCAGGCTCATAGAGCAGAGCATTGGATTAGCATCTAGAGCCCCATTCAAACACCATGTCTCTTCCTTACTGGCTTAGTGGCCAGAAACACAGGGAGCCAGTGGGGACAGAGCTGTGATCCTCTAAACTGTTTTGCTTCAGGGGACTCCCCACAAACCTGGCCCACATCCACTGGAAAGAAGCTGTCTGGGTAACCCCTGATTGCTTAGTTCTTCCGGCAAAGATATTTTGTGCTACTGGGGGGGTCCCCTTAGCCTGTGACCCACAGTAAACCCAGAAGAAGTCTGCCATTCAGCATTGCTCCCCTCAGAGCAAATACTGGTCTGATCTGTCTCAAAGCAGACTTCTACCTAAGCCCTGTCCATGTTCCCCCTTAGCATCAGTCCTTCACACCCTGTGGATCAAAGTCTCTATGACTTGGCCCCTTGGGGGTGGGGGCTGAGTCCCGGGAGCCGACTGGGAAGGAAGGGTCTTATGGGTTAGAGGATTCTGGGAGGCCTGGCTGCCACTGCCTCATTGTGGGGAGGGTATTCTCATTCCCATCTCAGCACCCTGCGTGGGTCTATCCACTCCTCCCTCCTGGGAACTCCATGTACCCATCTGTCCCTGTGAGCTGTCTCCAAGGACTGGAGTGCTAGGCTTTCCAGTCTCCAGCTCTGTCACTGCATCTGCTTCAATAGTAACGGCAATCAAATCCCACCACTGGCTTTCCGAGCCTCACTTTAGGCTGACAACTAGGACAGTTTTATTCATTTAGTTACTGGGCTCTTGAAGCGTGTGGCTAGCAGGTTGGAGAAGACTGGAAAACAAAGCTGTTGTCTGCCAGCTAGAAAGGAGGGTGCTGCTATGGGACAGGGCTTTTCCAGCTGTTGGCAGTTTGCTCAGGTCTTCAAGCAGGAGCCAGGAGTGGAAGGACATCAGAAGTCCCACCTAGTACTGCTACATTTGGGTGGATCTGTGGTGGCAATTAACTAGAAAGAGTTAACACCCAGAAGTCATGAAAATCATCTCAATCACTAGGGTAGGGTCAGATTGCCAATGCCCAGTACCATATGGGGCTCTGTGCCCTGGAAATGGTGGGTTCAGAGTGGCCACATGGCCATTTTAATTATGCCCAGCAGGTGGGAGAATTGAGTCTTGAATAGCTCAAGGGAGCTAGTCAGACAAAATCCAGAACAAAATCAATTCACTGACACAGATATTTATGCAGCACATTCTAGGTGTAAGGCATCGTGCTGCCCACACAACATGCACAGGGCAAGCTTGCCAGGCACCAGGGGCTGGGACTGGCCAACAGGACAGGAAAGTTAATGCACTTCTCCTGGGCCACCTGTCTCAAAGACAGTGAGATATGTCCTAGAAGCCAGCCCTGTTTGAGGAATTCAAAGGGAACACTCCATTTGCTGAAGGTCACAAAACTTCAGGAGGAGGTAGCATTTGGGAAGGGTCTTTATGGATGGATGGACAGATGGATGGATGGAAGGAGGGATGGATGGATGGAAAGATGGATGGGATGTTAACAGGCAACAGCAGGCAAAGCAGAAGTGAGAGAGCTTGTGAGGCAGAGGGAACTGCAGGAGCCCAAGCAAGGAGGAGGGGAGCCCAGGGGTTGCTGAGTCCAGTCTGACCGAAGGGTGGAAACCACGTGGGGAGCCCTGGGAGGTAACGCCAGAGAGGGTGACAATGTCCAGAGCCTTGGACATTGAGCTAAGGACTGGACCGTGATTCAGTGGGGAGTGGAGGCCATTGGTGAGAGGGGAAATGACATGGTCAGAGCTGTTTGAGAGACAACAGTCACAAGGTAATTTGGATATGCAGGATTCAGTTTCCTGGCATGACCTTTAAGTGGTGATCTTCATCATGTAACCACCCATTTCCCCCATCAGGGCATATGGGCAGCGTTGAACTCAAAGCCCTACCTCACTCCCCAGTTGATGGGGGCTAACAGTTCTACTGGGAGCCTTGCCTTTTCTCATTTGGCAGTGGGGCCTCTAGTGCTAAAAGGAAGGATTCAGCAGCTCATGGGAGAAATGTTCTCCAAACATTAGTAGCTGGTGTTAAATGAACACAAATAGACACTGTAATAACATGGGTCTCATTCCTCCACCCCCTTCAAGCCTATGGACAATATTTTCCTTGAGAGGGGCGCCTAGGGGTTCTAGACCTTTTACATTCAAACAGGAATGGCTTTTAGCAAGCTGTATGACCTTGGGCAACTTCACGAAAGAAACATTTCATGAGTGTTTACTGTGTGTAAGGCATACCACCCGTATAATTTGTGCCATCTACCATCAAGGTAATACACTAATGCATTTGTGCACTCCTTGACAGTCACCTTTTACTAGGGGCTCAGTTTTTTCGTGTATGAAATGAGAGGTTGGACTGAGCCATGTCTAGACCCCTGGTGTCTAGCCAAGGATGTTCGAGAACAAGGACCGAGTTTAAACGGAGGCAGCTTAGGACCTTCTGCACAGAGCCCATGACAAATGGATGAGAATGATCTCTGAGGCCATTTGCAATGAAAATATAATAGATTCCAGTCGGGTAACTTAGATAAATTCACGCCCTGGTCTCTTTCAGCCCCTCTAACAAAATACCACAGACCGAGGTAATCAACAACAGATTCATTTTTTACTGTCCTGGAGACTGCAAGTCCAAGATCAAGGTGCTGACTGAGTCACTTCCTGTTAAGACCTCTCTTCCTGCCTTACCAATGGCCAGCCACCCCATCACTGTATCCTCACATGGTCTTTGCATAATGGTAAGACGTCTTTGGAGGGAGGGGTTATTACTATCATCCCCGTCTTGTAGAGGACACTACAGAACAAAGAGATGGCGTATGGAAGGAAGAAATAAAAATGATACACAGCCGGTGACAGAGCCAGGATTTGAACCACACTAGCCCAGAGTTCTCGTGCCCCATGCGTTATAATGCTCTGCACCGCCATCCAGAATATGGAAGACGAAGGCAGAGGACTGCCCTGTGTACCTAGAAGCTGCTCTTGGTGAAGACAGTTTGCTGGGCCAGGCAGGCAGCTGGTTTGACCCAGCTGGGAAATACTTATATTTTCAAGCTGCCTGTCTCCATTCAGAGACTTTACAGGAATGTAATTCCAACCTTAAAAGAATAGGGAGACATAATGGGTGCTTGGGTGGCTCAGTTGGTCAAGCGTCTGACTTCGGCTCAGGTCATGATCTCATGGTTGGTGAGTTCCAGCCCCGCATTGGGCTCTCTGCTCTTGGTGCCAAGCCTGCTTTGGACCCTCTGCCTCCCTCTCTCTGCCCCTCCCCCGCATGCTGTCTCTCATCCTCTCTCTCTGTCTCAAAAATAAATAAACATTAAAAAAAAAGAATAGGGAGACATAAAATCCAACTTTTTTGATTCGGGTTAAAATCCATTCAGTCATGAATCACTGTACTGTACACCTGAAACTAATATAACACTGTATGTTAACCACCCTGGAATCAAAGATTTTTTAAAAATCCATTCAGTCATGAAAAAAATTTTACCTTCTGCCTGGAGATTTCCTTTCTTTCCAAGAGTTTGGTATAGTCACCATCCAAAGAGACAACACGATCCATCCTTATTTCTCAGACCAGAAAGAGACAATTCTCGGGGCACCTAAATGGCTCAGTCAGTTAAGCATCCGACTCTCTGTTTTGGCTCAGATCATGATCTCATGGTTATGTGAGTTCGAGCCCCCAAGTCGGGCTGACAGTGACAGTGACAGTGTGGAGCCTGCTTGGGATTCTCTCTCTCCCTCTCTCTCTGCCCCTCCCCTGCTCACACTGTCTCTGTCTCTCTCAAAATAAATAAGTAAAACTTTAAAAAATGTTCTTTATAAAATAAATAAATAAAAGAAAAGGACAATTGTCCATGTCCTCTGCTAGCACTCCAAATAGTCCCTGTAGAAAAGAAAAAGCACATGTCTTAAGGAAAACTGAAGCGGGGCGCCTTGATGGCTCAGTCGGTTGGGCGTCCGGCTTCGGCTCGGGTCATGATCTCACAGTTGATGGGTTCGAGCCCCGTGTCAGGCTCTGTGCTGACTGCTGAGAGCCTAGAGCCTGCTTTGGATTCTGTGTCTCCCTCTCTCTCTGCCCCTCCCCTGCTCATGTTCTGCCTCTCTCTGTCTCAAAAATAGAATCAAACATTTAAAAAATTAAAAAAAAAAGAAAAACTGAAGCAAAACACAATATGCTGTAAACCCCTAATACATAGCCAACATATAAAGCATTTGTCCCTTGAGAAGTGATTTCCACATTTGCCCCCAGAACCTTTGCTCCTTTTCCACTAGAATGCCCAGGTCCAGCTTCTACAATGCTGTCCCCCCGGCAAGTAGAGGTGACTTGTGGCCATTTCATGCACAGAGCAATGGGGGTCAAGAAAAGTACAAGTTTGTGCTTGTGGGACTTCCATTAATGCCCCCCGGCATTCACACTGCCATCAGGGGCTCTTCCGTGGGGAAACAGCAGACCAGGGTATAGGAGCCCCCACGTGGATGAGCACGCTGCTGGGCCCTGGGATGGTCTGTGCTTGGACAGCCTCTCTGGGGGTGCGTTGAGAAGAAGGAGCTGGAAAGATCAGGCAGCAAGGCTGGTGGGTCTGGAAGCAGTGTCTACCAAGCTGTGAGATTATTCCCCTTGGAGCTGGGTATTTGCCTAAGGTCACTTGTGTCCTTCAAAATCACTCTGTTCTTGGGCTCCTTGCCACGCTCCTTGGTCTCCTTGCCAAGCAGGAAGCAGGTGGACAGGCCCTGCGGTGGGCTGGGCTGCTAGGAGGCCGGTGCTGGCTGGATGGAGTGGGGACAGAGCCATGTTGGCGCCAAGTACCAGGAGGAGGGTGAAGGACCCTCACTAATGCCGCCTCTCAGAACTTCTTGCTGGCAAAGGGTGCCCGCAGCAGTGATAGGTCTCCTGGAATCTGTCCCATGTTAGCATGTACCTCCAGTGAAGCAATCAATCTGTTTTGTTTTGTTTTTTTATCCAGCCAGTGAGGCTTTTCTGAGCCCCTGCTTTGTGCTGGCATCACTGGCTAGAAATGCAAAGACAAAAGACAAAGTCCCCAGCATCAAGGACTATATAGGTTCATGGGAGATGCCTCCCCGCCACTTGGGGAAGGAACTGTTGCAGCCACTGTGGGCCCCATGCTTTGGGAGAGTGTAATAGGGAGGAAGGTGTCACACTTTTCTGGACACTGATAAAATTGCATTTAAAATCCCTATTGTATGGGAATGCAAGCTGGTGCAGCCACTCTGGAAAATAGTGTGGAGGTTCCTCAAAAAACTAAAAATAGAACTACCCTACGACCCAGCAATTGCACTACTAGGCATTTATCCACAGGATACAGGTGTGCTGTTTCGAAGGGACACATGCACCCCCATGTTTCTAGCAGCACTATCAACAATAGCCAAAGTACGGGAAGAGCCCAAATGTCCATTGACGGATGAATAGATAAAGAAGATGTGGTATATATACACAATGGAGTATTACTCGGCAATCAAAAAGAATGAAATCTTGCCATTTGCAACTACATGGATGGAACTGGAGGGTATAATGCTAAGGGAAATTAGGCAGTCAGAGAAAGACAATAATCATACGACTTCACTCATGTGAGGACTTTAAGACACAGAACAGATGAACACAAGGGAAGGGAACCAAAAATAATATAAAAACAGGGAGGGGGACAAAACAGAAGAGACTCATAAATATGGATAACGAACAGAGGGTTACTGGAGGGGTTGTGGGAGGGGGGATGGGCTAAATGGGTAAGGGGCATTAAGGAATCTACTCCTGAAATCATTGCTGCCCTCTATGCTAACTAATTTGGATGTAAATTTTAAAAAATTAAATTAAAAAAAATAAATATATCTTGAAAAAATAAATAAGTAAAATCCCGATTGTTGAAGATCCTCTTGGGGCCCATGAACGATCCTGACATCTCAGTCTCTTTGTGGGTGCAGCTTTCTGGGGATGGGCTGAGTTATCCTGGGACCTGTAACCTTCCAAGCCTGTCCACACCAGCAGCCACTGGCCACATGTGAAGCATTAACTAAATACAATTTAAAATGCACCTCCTCAGTTACATTGGCTACTTTTCAGTGCTCAGCAGCCACACGTGGCTGGTGGCTGCCAAATCAGAGCAGACACGGAACCCTTCTGTCATTCCCGTAAGTTCCATTGGCTAGTCTTCGTGCATAGATACTTATAATAGAAAGTGGTACCCCCTGTGTGAGCTGTGGGGGGCGGAGCCTAAACCACCTGGGGCGGGGGTAGGGATGGGGAAGCCAGTGGAGAAAGGAGCAGGACAGAGCCCAGACCTCACCCTGACCTCATCTTGAATGTGGATGCTTCCTGTGTCTGAGGCTCCCTCCTTCTCTCTCCTCATTTTTCCCTGAGTGGTCTTTTCCACTCCATGGCTTCCTTTACCATGTTCCCCAGAGATGTTCAACCAGGCTGTGTTGGTACAGTTCAGTGGATCTCAAACTACATCAGATCCCCTGAGAGGGCTTCATAAAAGCCAGGCTCCTGGGCCTTCACTCCCAGTTTCTGAGCAGTAGGGCCGAGGGTGGGGCCAGAGAAGTCGCATTTCAAAGTCCCAGATGACAGGTGACTCCGATGCTGCCGGTCTAGGAACCACACTTTGAGAATCATTGGTACGGCCTAAAGAATCACCTTCACTGGGGCACATGGGTGGCTCGGTTAAATGTCCAACTCTGGGCGCAGGTCATGATCTCATGGGTCATGGGATCGAGCCCTGCATTGGGCTCTGTGCTGACAGTGTGGAGCCTGCTGGGGATTCCCTCTCTCCCTCTCTCTCTGCCCCTCCCCTGCTTGCATGCATGTGCGCTCTCTCTCTCTCAAAAGAAATAAACTTAAAAAAAAAAAAGAATCTCATTCACGGATTCACCCATTCCACAAATATTCATGTAGTGCTACCATATGCCCAGTGCTAGAGGTGAACAAACCAGGCAAGGTCCCTGCTCTAGGGAGCTTACGTGCGGGCGAGGGAAGACCGTCAGTAAACAAACCTGTGTCAGGTGGTGATGAATGTTATAAAGAAGAACAGAGCAGGGCGAGGGGAGAGGGCTATTTCATAGGGTCATCAGGAAAGGCCTCGCTGACCAGGTGACATTGGAACAAAGACCTGAAGCTAGAGGGGAAGGGCGGGCCGGATATGACCCTGGCCTTTCTGGCCCCGTCTTCGGTTTTTTAATTAGCAAAATGTGACTCATGGTCAATATGGCCACAATCAAGGTCATCAGTCTCCAGCAGCTAGGTTCGAAGACCAATTCGATGCACGTGTATGCATTTTGTTAAAAAGGCCATAGATTCCATCCGGGCTGGCGGTTCCACCTCTGGGTGCCAGCAACTGGTGTGCCCTTCGAGCCCCCTCTGTCCACACTGCCCTCTGCAAGGGGAGGACTCTGGAGGGCTAAGGGGCCCGCCACAGGAGGCTGCGTCCCACTTCCAGAGGATGCCTTAGGGCTCCCAGTCCATACGGCTCCGGCACGCAGGATCCGTTCTAGCCCCTCACAGACCCACAAGCCTTTCGGGTGCGGCGCAAACTCTGGGCCGTTCACGCCGGATTTGTCTTTTCACCGCTCGGTATCTTTTTAGGCCCAACTGTCACAGGCCTTAAATGGAGTTTCCGATAAGGCAAAAGAAGCAAAGGAGTTTCTGGTTCAGCTGAAGAACATCCTGCAGCAGGTCCAGGTGAGCAGAGCTGCAGCACGGGGAGGGCGGGCGTGTAGCAAGGGAGGGTCCTGTGGCGAGCGTCTTGTGGGGGACGAACACAGGAGGCTTAACTGTCCTGCTGCACAGCCTCGGACGTTGCAGACATCACCCGCTCAAGCCGCCGACAGTCGTGTGGCACCTGATACTGGAAAGGGATCCCCCATGCACCCAGTTACGGAGAATCGTAGAACGAGAGCTGGAAAGGGGCCAGCACTCCGTGCGGCCACGGAGGCCTATGTAATATCTGTGCACGGCGCTTCTGTACCCAGGGAATCGATACATCGTTTACCGCATAAATGTGTTGACTGTGCCACATACTGAGCCCAACACAGATCAAGAAGTCTCTGGCTTCAGGAGCTGTCCGCAGGGGAGAGGACACACACGCGTGTGCTCTATACGAATGTGCATGCGTGGAGGGCCCATTCGTACAGACTGGACCAAAGGCACCGACTTCTTAATCTTGGAGCAGCCCCCCCACGAATGACTCCATTGTAATGTCATCACCTCTCCAGAGGCCTTGTCCCCAAACACGGTCACATTCTGAGTTCCTGGGTGTGAGAGCTTCACCAGAGGCCGTAGCACGAGGTCCGGATCCCTGCTGATCTCTGAGACCTAGAAGGATTCTTTTTTAAGACTGACCGAGATCCTGCAGTCTTCCGTTGTTTTCCTGCTCTCCGATTATAAAAAGCAAAAGCATGTATTATAGAAATTTTGGAAAGTAGAGAGTGAGAGAGCCACGGAAAGGTTCACCAATATCTCCCCCCCTCGGGTGACCACCTCACCATTCTGACACGTTCTTCTGCAATGTAGACACACGTGTGCACGCACACACAGGACGGAATTATGCTGTGTGCAACTTGTAGCCCCCCTTTTGTTTTCTTCCCAGTCCCTCATGAGCATTTTCCAAGACGTTAAAAACTCTCAACGGACGAGGTTTGAACGACTACCGGATATTTCACCATACTGGTGTGCCAGGATTCATGGTACCCTCTCCTGATTCGTATTTACGTTGTTTCCAATGTAGTAATGTTACAGATGACTCTGGGGAAAGCTTCTCTGAAATACGTCTTCGCGGCTAGCACTGGCCGGGTTTCAGCATGTCTTCTGTCTAAAGCTCTCTGCTCCCCCCAGGAAAACGGACTGGACTACGAAGCCTGCCTGGTTGCTCAGTGTGATGCGCTGGTCGATGCTTTAACTCGGCAGAAAGCCAAGCTGCTCACCAAGGTCACCAAAGAGAGAGAGCACAAGCTGAAGGTACGTCCCCGGGTGACGACACCCTCGTTTCCCATCGTGGCCTCCACACCGCGAGTGGACTGGAGCACACAGTAGGTACTGGGTCAATATTAGGTGGGTGAGAGAATGAATGAATGAATGAGTGAGTGAGTGAATGAATGAATGAGGCAAGGAAGGGATAAGCCAGCTGCCCCGGACGTGCTCACACTCACGTGACTTTCCCCAAAGCCAGCCATCACCCACACTGTCCCTGCAAAGCCACAGTCAGGTGCACTGAATCCTGCTGTTCTCAGGTCAGGGGTACCCTTCTCCTATCTTCTCTGAAGTCCTGTTTTCCATCTAAGGGACTCCACCTGTTCTCAGCTTGCAAAGCAGTAGTGACCAGTGACCGTAGTGAGGCCGCCCTCTGTTCGGGTCGCCAGCTCTGTCACCTTCTTCAGGCCCTCTCTAACATCTCACACATTCAATAATCAGCAATAATAATGCAATATTGTTATGGCATTATTAAATATTTATTGCGTTGTTAAATATCCACCACGGGAAGGGAGGGTGTCCCCTCACGGGACGTTGGGCTCCTGCTCCGGGCAGGTGCCATGAACGCTCTGCGTTGACAGAGGACTGCTTCATTGCCTTGACGGCTCAACCGATTTCATAGACATTTCCCAACTGAAGCAGGAAATATTACTTTCAAGGAAAGGAGGAATGCGTGTTGGGGATAGCCCATGGTTTCCAAGTGAAGAGGCCGAGCCCATGGAGTTATCCAGGACCACCAACGATGAAAAGTAAGACAGGAGGTGGTCACTGATCACGTGGACCGTTTCAGACCGTGCACTTTCTCTAGTGCCCAGGGTTCAGGCAGAGAGTTTGTTCTGTTGGGCGGTGGGTCCGTTTATTCCCCAAGGAAGAGGGCGCGTGGAGCTCAGGAGCAGAACAGCCAGAGGAGAGGGTGCAAGGTGGCGCAGACCAGCGCTGCAGCGTCTAGGGCTTTCTCTGTGCTAATTCTCCAACTTCCACTGCAGCCTGGCTGCCCCTCCTCTGATGAGATGGTTACTAGGGGTTCTTTGCATCACAGATGGTTTGGGACCAGATCAATCACTGCACACTGAAGCTGCGTCAGTCAACCGGGCTGATGGAGTACTGCCTAGAGGTGATCAAGGAGAACGACCCCTCTGGCTTCCTACAGGTGAGCCTGCGCACTGGGAGGACCCAGGCAGGCTTGGCTTCCTGCCTCCAAGTCCACCACCGCTTCCCAAGCTATCCGGAGTTTTAGGACGGTCCCTACCAGTGGCTTGGAATTGAGTAGATTCTCCCTTGCTCAGAGATTCCAGAAGACCCAGGTTCTCGTCTCTCATCTGCCTCTCACTAGCTGTGACCCTGATTCTGTGCCCTCGTTAAAAAAGGAGGTCAAATGTCTTAATCCCTAGGGCCAACGTGTCGTGCATTTATGCTTTGACTTCCAGAG
The DNA here is from genome assembly GCF_046562875.1 of Panthera onca. Taxonomy (NCBI): domain Eukaryota; kingdom Metazoa; phylum Chordata; class Mammalia; order Carnivora; family Felidae; genus Panthera; species Panthera onca. Next base: position 71,856,900 of record NC_138349.1, read on the forward strand.
ACCCCAACTCAACATTTTCTCCACAAATGGGAAAGGACAGTCTTTGCCAAACAAGCTGGAGGCTTGGAGGAAGTGAGTTAGCAGAATCCACACGGCCCATTACCTCAATGTGCAGAGTGCCACAGGCCTGGACAGATGGCCGCTGCCTGCAGAGCCCATGCAGGCTTGCCAGGGCATCCCTCCAACAGCCAGGCTGACTCAGGGCCACGAGCATCTCTAGAGGACAGGGCAGTGACAGGGGCTCAGCCCTCCATCTATGGGGAAATGATGGCCCCCTTCACTAGTCCCCACGAAGGGTTCACAGGATGGCTCGACAGGGACACGTGTAAGTGTCTGAATGAGCAGGACTTTCCAGCGGAAGACAGCGGAGCTGGGAGTGCAATGGAGGGACAGTTTGGAGCAACTTGGGGGGAGGGCGAGGACACACTGTGGGGAGCAAGCTTCAAAATTCCGGGGATACAGGAAGCGCTCTCTTCAGACCCTGGGAGGAACTGCTAGTATGTTTCACTTTGCAAAGTACTGGATCTCACAAAAGCAGTATAAGGAAGAATGCTTTTGCACATTTGCTTCACAAAACGGTTTGGCCTGGTATCTTCATATTTTTTAATGTGTATTTATTTTGAGAGAGAGAGAAAGAGAGAGAGGCCAGGGGAGGGGTAGGGAGACAGGAAGAGAGAGAGAATCCCAAGCAGGCTCTGCACTGTCACACCAGCCTCGATCCTACCAACCATGAGATCATGACCTAAGCTGAAATCAAGGGTCAGACGCTCAACCGACTGAGCCACCCGAGCGCCCCACCTGATACCTTTAGATAGCAGGTTCTTCTTTACATTTAAATTATTGCCCTTTTAAAATACGATTTAGGGGCGCCTGGGTGGCTCAGTCGGTTAAGCGTCCAACTTCAGCCCGGGTCACGATCTCGCGGTCCGTGAGTTCGAGCCCTGCGTCGGGCTCTGGGCTGATGGCTCAGAGCCTGGAGCCTGCTTCCGATTCTGTCTCCCTCTCTCTCTGCCCCTCCCCTGTTCATGCTCTGTCTCTCTCTGTCTCAAGAATAAATAAACGTTAAAAAAATTTTTTTTTAAATACGATTTAAACAATACAGTTCACTTTTATTTGCACGGTGGCATGCCGGCAGGGATCATATACTCCCTGCCCTGGCTGGCCTGAGAGCATACGGCTGACACAGCCCCTTCCTGTCCCCAAGCCACAGACACCAAGCCCCTCCTCCTAACCCATCACTTGCTGCATGATTTTCCCTGTGCACATCGAAACCCTAAACTCTGTGCTCCCCTTTAAGATCTCGGATGCTCTGATCAAGCGCGTCCAGGTGTCTCAGGAGCAGTGGGTCAAAGGCGCCCTGGAGCCAAAAGTGTCTGCGGAGTTTGACCTGACCTTGGACAGCGAGCCGCTGCTGCAAGCCATCCACCAGCTGGACTTCATCCAGATGAAATGTAGGGGTGAGCCGTGGTTGGCCCAGTTCTGTCCGTGCCTCTTTTGGAAGGGGCATCCACTCTGAGGGGGGCAGCTTAGTGTCACCAGAAGACGGGTGACACACAGAGTGAGGCAGAGCGGGAGGGGAAGGCTGCCCGAGTCACAGGCCGGGGCCCGAGTCCCAGTTCAGCCTGGGTCACCCTGGGTAGCTGGAGGACCTAGGACGGGTGGCATCCCAGTCTGAGTCCAAGTTCTCTCCTTTGTAAAAGAGGGTTCTTTGTTTATTCAGACACTTAGTGAGTGTCCACCCTGTGCCAGGCACTGTTCTAGGTGCAGGACACCGCTTTGAACAAGCCAACACACTCGCTCACAAGACTCAGCTGATATTCCAGAAAAGGAAACAGACAGTACACAGATACATCGTCTCATGGCCAAAAGAGGCTTTTGGGGAAAGCGGGATGTTTTGAGGGGAGAGAGATGCAGTATCGGGAAAGAACATTCCAGGTGGCGGAGGAGTGGCAAATGCAAAGGCCCTGAGGCAGGAATCCATTTTCTGGGTTCCAAGAAGAAGAGCAAGAAGGTCAGAGGTGAGAGCAGAATGAACAAGGTGGAGGAGGCTGGGAGGTGAGCTCAGAGAGCCACGAGGGACACAGGCTAAGGGTCAGATAAAGTTGCGTGGCTTGCACCAGGTTACAAAGTAGCAAGCGATGGCCCGAACCAGTCCTGATCCAAAGGCCGCCTCTCCAGAGGCATCGAGGCCACATTCAGGAGAGGCAAGGAAGCTGTTTGGTTTTTTAAAACCAAAATATCGAAGGATGGAGTGCTACACCTGCAGAATCTGTCGAGTGCAGGAAATCCTTACCCGCCAAACGTGTGGCCATTTTTACGCCAAAGATGAAACAGGAGTCTTGCACATCTGCGTGCTCCCTCCCACACTCGGTTTGCACCTCGGGCCAGGGTTGGAAATGCTGCCTGCCCTGGGTGTGAATGAGACGTGGTGCTGAGGAGCAGGAGGAGCCTGGCAGAGTGTGCAGGGGTGCGGCAGAAGACAGGGGGGCTCGGGAAAGCTGAGGTGCCAAAGGTGGAGGCCTGGAGCCGCTCTGGACGCTGCTCCGGGAGGGATTCACAGAGGGCGTGGGAGAGCCTAGGGATAGAGGGGGACCCCTACCTGTTTGTAAACCGAGGCCCCGGGGGAGTCAGCTACGCTCAGCCAGCCCTGAGACCAAGTCTGTAAGTAAGACAGGGCTGCACCCAGCTAAACCATGGGGGGAAAGCTGGGAGACGCCCCTAATAACAGGGGCCAAATGGAAATCTGGAAGTTTTACAAATCTGATGTTGCAGTTTTCCCTTTAAAAACTGTCAGTGTGGACTGTATTTATTTCTAAAATCTCCGGAGCCGGAACAAGGCTAGAATATAAAAACTTTCTCCGGATCTTCCTGTGACAGAACTTACCATGATAACATTTGATTCAAATCCCTGATTCCGAGGGTTGACCACTGGATACTCCGATTGCCTCTCCTTCCCGGCTCTGGTTCCCTGGGCCTCTAACGTGCTTCCAGCCAAAGGTTTAAATGCGTCCTTGAATTCACCCCACCAGCACCTTCCCAGCCTAGTGTCAGCTGCACGCTGGCCCCGCAGTGGCTCCGAGGCACTTGGAACCCAGCTCTGTTGGCAACCCTCACGGGCTCCTTGTGGGTCTGAGACTCAAAACTAGGGATTCTCAGTGGGTAGGTGGGGCTCCTCCTTGGGGCTCCAGAGGCAGAGTCGTGGAGGCACGGCCATGCCTCTCCCACCTCCCACCCCAGATTCCAAGACAGGCTGGAAGTGCACGGTCACCTGAGATCGCGCTGCCCCCACCCTCCCTCTGCCAGCCTTGAGACTGAGATCCCGGGGCTGAGGTGTGCCTGCGAGAGGCTGGGAGGGACCGCAGGGTGGCGCCACCGTTCCTCCTGGGGGCCGGGGGCCCTGCGATGGGGGAGGAGAGTCCACACAGGTGTCTGGCATGCTGTCGGGGTCCGTGAGCTGAACCCGCCGTTCCTGTTCCTGTCACAGTGCCGCCCGGCCCCCTGCTGCAGCTGGAGAAGTGTTGCACCCACAACAATAGTGTCACACTGGCCTGGAGGATGCCGCCCTTCACCCACAGCCCCGTGGACGGCTACATCCTGGAGCTGGATGACGGCGACGGGGGCCAGTTCCGGGTGAGGCCCTGATGCTGGACTGGGGGGTCCTAACGCGGAGGCCTCTGGACTGCCCTCAGCTCCATTGCTGCCCCTAGAGGGCGTTGGCCCAAACACAGAGGGCTGGTGGGTCTGGAACCTTGGGAAATGGGGCTTCTCTGCCGGGGGCTAGGTCTGGGCAGCTGGGGCAGGCAGAGGTGACAGCCACAGAGAAAGTTTAGGATGGCCTTTCTGCGGAGACTGACACAGGTCTGAGGCAGAGGAAGAGCTCGGAAAAGGTATCCCCTGCCCTGATCTACTTCCTGCTTCACCCCACCAGTGCAGTCCCGGCTATTCCTCAGCACCTTCCCAGATATCCCCGCTCACGCAGGCTCCCCCCACCCCGCCCCCCGCCCCCGCCACTCCCTCAACGCTCTATCCCTCCTTGCCCCGCCTGGGTCACTGACTGTTCTACCTGGCAAGGTGCTCTGTGGGTGAGGACAGCCACTTGGTAAATGGCCGTTGGGTTGAGATGAACTTCTACCCTCGTGTTTCCAGGGATGAAATGTCATGGGGACAAGAGAGGCTCTTAGTGAGCCAGAAAATGGTGTTCTACTCCCCCATCCGGTAGAGACCCCCCAAAGCCAGGCCCCCTAAAGAACTCTTCCCTGAGTTTTCACACAGCAAAGTTCAGGTCACTGTCAAGTTGCTTTGTTGACCAGGGTCTTCTTAGAGCTCCTCCTTTTCCATTCCCGAGGAGACTGCATAAAGATGTTCTGGAACAAAGCATTGCAACCACGACAGTTCCGACATCCCTTCTCCTGGGGGGCTGCCCCATTGAACAAATCTTGCTGAAGATCAATATTCCTTTCGTTTCTCTCAAAGGGATTTATGCATAGGCCATTTCATTTTCTGTTTGAGACCTACCCTACAAGAACGTAAGCGTTGGGGAAATAATAGCAGCCTTCCCTTGGGAATTATTGGGTCCCGTGTGAATATATGGGCAATTTAGGGGACAGAGGAGTTGAGGAATGGCAGATCATTCACTGGGTTCAGAACCTCAGTCGTTGTGGCTGTGCGGAGAAGCTAAGGTTGGAAAGAACTCCTGGACTGGAAACCAGGAAAAGAGCCCCTGTTTCTGAAACGGGAAGGGAAGACTGTTTCCGGATGTTAAAAGAAGCAGCCACAGGGCTCACATACTGATGGCCCCTTCCCTCCGAGACATAGCCACCAGCAAAAGCTGGATACAAGGGCTAGAATTTATGAGGAACCACCTGTTAGAGTGGGAAGAGTGTCGGCTTTCAGTGCAGGCAGGCCTGGATTTGAACCCTGGCTTCCAAATGGGTTCATCTGGATCTTGGGCAGGTTTCCAACCTTCTCCGAGTCTCCTTCTGTATGAAATACAACAACAACAACAAACCAATAACAACATCCAAGGGTTGTGTGAGGATTAAAATGCCCTACACAATGCCTCGCACCCAGCTGTTATTATTAATGACTTGCCATAACAAATGAAGAGTGAACCCCCTAGACAACGAGAGAGGAAAGATGTTTGAGACAAAGTAGAAATGGTGACACAGGATGGGGTGCAGGGCTGTGCATTTGAGGGAGTTAATAGGACAAAGGTAAGTTTGAAGTGAGTGGGGAACAAAGTCAATCCCTACTAACGGATCTTTGGGGTCCCCTGCAGAAATGTCTCACCTCTCAGGAGGCCGTGAGAAAAGCCGTTCAGGGGGCAGGGGGGCCAACGAGGGGAAGATGGCAACCTCAGGGGTGGTGGAAGTTGGGGAGGGGGGCGGAACGCCCCTCTCGATCCAGAAGCGATCCCGGCCCAAACCCACCTGAACCCACCTGTGCTTGGTCACGCCCTTCCTCTGTCCACTTTTTCCCATCATGGGTGATGACCCTTCTTCTTTTTTATTTTTTTAATTTATTTAAAAAAATAAATTAAAATTGAGAGAGAGAGAGAGAAAGCACAGGTCAGGGAGGGGCAGAGAGAGAGGGAGTGAGAATCCAAGCAGGCGCCTCACTGTCAGCGCAGGCTCCAACGTGGGGCTCGAACCCACGAACTGTGAAATCATGACCTGAGCCGAAGTCGGACGCTTAACCGACGGAGCCACGTGGGCGCCCCTGTGATGACCCTTCCTTTAAAAGTATTGCTTATTTTGTTTATTTAGCTGCTTTAGCTCATGTTCGCTAGCTTAAATTCCCGCTGACAACCAAGAAGGAGGTGGGGGTTTCTGCACCTCCACCCCTCCTGGAGGAGTGGGTGTCCCTGGGATCCAGGGTCCTATCTGATCGGCTGGCCTCAGCAGAGGTAGGACATTCTCGGGCAGCTGCCTATCTGGCTACACACCGGCCATCCCTCCCCGCCTCCCTAAGACCCCGTCACACCTCACATTCTCACGGGCAGAGGGGCTGGCCGGCCAGGAGTAGAGTTTGTGCCCAACTTGGACACGGTCTATGACCCTGCCTCCAGTCCTCCAAATGTCCCTTGTTCAAGAACTCTGCTAGCACTTTGAATGTCAACATGTTGCTAAGAGAAACTTTCCCAATAACGGAGGCACCTCCTGAGCAGTCTTGGCCGTCTTTTAGGAAGTGTATGTGGGCAAGGAGACCCTGTGCACCATCGATGGTCTTCACTTCAACAGTACCTACAATGCCAGGGTCAAGGCTTTCAACTCCTCCGGCGTCGGGCCTTATAGTAAAACTGTAGTCCTGCAGACATCTGACGGTGAGCACTGGGGTGCTGGGGGAGGACCAGATTCAGCCACGGGTGGATGAGCTTCTAAAGGAGGATGGCAGGGGGTGAGGGGTGGGGGGAGACTATCAGCTGTGCAGGGCAGGGGAGTGAAGGGATGGAGGAAATTCGGCAGCAGCGAAATGTATGCGTCTCCTCCCAGCCCTGTCCCTGCGTCTCCTCCCAGCCCTGTCCCTCCCTTCTCACCACGGCCACTTGCCTACTTCTCCCTACTCATGAGCCACAAAAAAAAAAAAAAAAAGGCCATTTCTTCACCCCATTTGCTGGCGTGGGAAAGGAGACAAGGATGTGAGAGGCTCAGGGAGACCCAGGGACTGAGACTGCATACGACAGACCTGGAGAAAAGGCCACTTAGTCCCTGGGTTTGACCTTCCCCCCAGTGGGAAACTATCCCTCGAACACCTGGCACAAGAGCCCAGATCTGATGGCTCACATACCCAGCTGCGTCCTTTCAGGTTTCAGGCAAGAGGAGCACATCAGCATCAGTGGGATGTTGGTCATCTGTGTCCTTAGCAGGAAGCGATGATGTAAATAAAGAACATGTCCCAACAAGAGCCTGCCCTGCTAACCCGGGCATCCCAGGATGGTGTCAATCCTGTTTATTGTCATCGTGCATCCCAGCACATCCTGCGGTTGCCCTGAGGAAGATGTGACACGCCTGGCTTGTCTCCCCAGGACGCAGGGGAGAGAGGGCAGGGGCAGATGCTGTTGTCAAGGGCACGGCTGGGGATGCTTTTCTGAAGATCACCAGCTTTCTGCCCTTAGGTGCCCTCCGCCCTGCAGAACAGTAGTTCTTGCCCTGAGCACTGTGGTCACGATTCTAGAGTCAGGACCTCACTTCCCGCAGCCTGAGGATATCGGAGAACAGAAGGAGGACTGCGAAACAGGAGGATGGAGCGTGGGGACGTTGGTTATATCACTTCACCGCTCCGGGTCTCGGATCCCACACCCACAAAGTGGGGCAGGGATTACCTCCTTCCTCTTTAACTTACAACGGCGTAGGAAGCGTAACGGAAGGATGTCAGAAACCAAGACTCCATAGAATGCATTTAGATTTGGGGCTCCGGGGCTCAAATGTCTGCGTTCCTTGGCAAGGCTGGGTTCGTGGGACCGAGAGCTTAGATGAACAGAGATCGGGGAGTGCGTGTGTGTGTGTTCGCGTGTGTGCGCGTGTGTCCCTGTGTGTGCCTGGGAATCACACAGGGAAGAGCGTGTGTGATGCTGGATGCCAACTTGCTGGTAGCTGTGGGTGAGTGAGTCTGTCTCCGAGCCCAGGTCGGAGACTGCTAGCGAGTCCCATCCCTGCCTCTGCTTCCTTCCTTTCCAGTGGCCTGGTTCACCTTTGACCCCAACTCTGGGCACCGGGACATCATCTTATCCAATGACAACCAGACGGCCACCTGCAGCAGCTATGACGACCGGGTGGTGCTGGGCACAGCCGCGTTCTCCAAGGGCGTGCACTACTGGGAGCTGCACGTGGACCGGTACGACAACCACCCAGACCCCGCCTTCGGGGTGGCCAGGGCCAGCGTGGTCAAGGACATGATGCTGGGCAAGGACGACAAGGCCTGGGCCATGTACGTGGACAACAACCGCAGCTGGTTCATGCACTGCAACTCCCACACCAACAGGTGCGTTGCCAGTGGCGGGGGGGGGGGGGCAGTTGGGGAATGAGGCTCCTGTGGGGGACAGCATCCCTTCTGCTAGGCATCAGGAATGTGGGGGAGGCCTTTCAGCCACTTGGGTGTCCCATTTCCAGGGAGAAGTGAGCGTGTGCCCAAGGGACAGCATGCAACAGAGACTAGAGTGGCCCCAGGGCATGTGGCTTTACGTCACCGGGCCAGCCACACGACCAGGCCCTGCCAGGTTCCTCGGCTGCCACTCCCTTCCCACTTCTGCTCCGTTTCCCTTTAGACACTGTCAGCCAGGGGCACAGCCGGTGTCCTCGCGGCTGTGACCATGTCTCTACAGAGGGAGCAGGTGCCATTGCCCTGGCAGTGACCCCCCCCCCACCCCGCCCAGCCTTGTGTGGGCTTTGACCCAAGACAGTGCCCCCAAAAGGGCAGGCCTGGGAGTGGCAGGCACTATTGGGGTGCTCACTGCCGGGGACTCTGTCAAGGGCCCTGCCAGGGCTGCCTTACTCTGAGGCCGGCCCTGGGAGTGGTGTTACCAGGGCGGACACAGGAAGATGGGCCCTTTGGGGTCGCCCTGGGAAGATGTCCCTGACACCTGGGCTCCTTCAGGGACTTGTGGGCACCTTGATCTCTCTCCTCAGAGAAGGCAGTGCCCCCCCCCCCCATCATAGCTCAGTGCTTACTTTCTCCTCACCCAGGGATTCCGTGTTCACACCTGGCCTGTGTGTCCAGGGTGGGGGTGGGGGATGGAAAATCTTTTAAGGCCAGCACTGGCCAAGGAGCCCAGAAATAAAGAATGGTAGTCACCTGGAGCTGCCCTCTCCCCGCGCGATCTCCTTCCTGGCCTGCTCAGGGCCATCTCCCCAGGAGGAGCCAACCTCACGGGGCCCAGCTCTAGGCCAGGTCAGTGAGCCTGGAGGCTCTCAGTGTACTGGCCCCAGGAGTCCTGATCTGGGGCAGGGACTTGCCTGAGGGTCCCCAGGGAAGCAGACTGCACCTCTCCCACCTGCCATTTCTCTGGCAGTGACCTCTAGCTCTGGAGGCCTGCGGGAGGGTAGCACCTCGTCCCTCTGTCCCCTCTGCCTGGGCCCTGCAGGCTGACTGGGTGTTGCAGGCTTCCAGGGGCTGCGGGCTGACCCGGCACTGGATCTACCCACCCCCCCCCACCCCCCCCCCCACCCCCCGCCGCTATTCCCAAACCACAGAAGAGTGGAGTCTAGACCTACCAGCTCCATCTCTACCTGCTTAAACCAAATGGTGCCCAGATACACGGCTGGTGGGGGTAATAACGGAGCGTTATTGAGCTTACTTGGTGCCTGAGGCTGTAGGAAGCACCTGACTTCCATGATCTCCCTTAGTCCTCCGAAAAGTACTATTATGATTGGCATTTTACCGATTAGACCAAGGGCTTAGGTGAAACAAGCGTCCCAAGTCACAGGGCTACTTAGCGGCGCTGTCAGGAATTGGCTCAGAGTCCTCCGGTTCTGGGGGGGTGGGGGGCAAGGGAGCCCGGGTAGGGGGCTGCGGTGGGGAGCCCATGAACCTGGGGCAGCCAGCGCTTGGGTGGGAATCACGTGTTTGCGCCTCACGCCGGTCTCTACCGCCACCCGGCGGTCAGTGTCTGAATAGCACCAGGAGCCCGGTTGTAGCTCCCTTTTCCCACCTGCAGGATCCTGTCCTGGGGTCCTGACACCGCTCCCCACCCCCACCCCACGCCTTCCGCCCTGGGGAAATTTGACCTCCTGGGAAGTGCCTTTCCCGTCAGCGCACCGAGTTTTCCTCACGACTTTCCTGTGCTCTCTGCCAGGCCATCAGCCCCCCCGCTAATCAGCACCTGCCCCATCAGGAAAGGCTAAAAATGGTTTTCTCATCAGAGCGGAGCACCTGGGGTGGAGGATGAGACCTCAGCCCTCAGCCCTCAGCTAAGGGAAGGGAGTCTGATGGACCCTCTTCTTCCACGGACAGGAGGTGGATCAGCCAGGGAGCCTGGGGAGAGCATCTGAAGAGATGCTTCTCGCGGGCCAATATGAATTCCCACCACTGCCGAATGTGGGATCACAGACATTTATCAAGAGCTCCACAATTTAGTCTCAAGGCTCCACCGCTGGCACTCATGGGATGGCAACTCGGGACAGGGGACTTGATTCCAGATTCAGCATCTGTCCCCTGCCACGCATGGCTGTTCAAGAGTCCCTGGGATGTTTCGGAGAGCAGCTGAAGTCGAGTGGGCCTCGAGATAAAGGGTGCCAAGCTAGTTCTTTCCCTTGGAGGGCAAAGGAGCCTTCCCTACCCAGGCTCCAAGCTCCAGGTGTTCAGGTGGGACCCGCTCATCCACACCCTAACTCCCTGGGTGCCCAGGTCTCAGGGACTGCCAGGAAACCAGGGACTGAACAGGCCGATCCCTCCAGGGTAAGGAAACTTACACGAAGGGTAAGGTCTTCCTGTGTGGCCCTTAACTGGAGAGTGCATTTCAAGGCAAGTCTCACAGCCCAGAAGAACAGCTCCCTGCACCTCCATGAGGGCTGTGTTTTAGGTGAGGATATTCCTAGCATCTTCTGAACCACCACCTACATCCCAGGCTAGATGTGGTGGTGATGGGGCTTCCTGGGGCTTCTCTTCCCAGGACGGAAGGCGGTGTGTGCAAGGGGGCCACTGTCGGCGTGCTCCTGGACCTGAATAAGCACACTCTGACCTTCTTCATCAACGGGCAGCAGCAGGGCCCCACAGCCTTCAGCCATGTGGATGGGGTGTTCATGCCAGCCCTCAGCCTCAACCGCAACGTGCAGGTACCACTTACCCTTCTGGGCGGGAGCCCCTCTGGCTGTTCCTCTCGGGGTGCTGGGGCCTCCGAAGTGCACTTGGACGATGTGGGCTATAAAGAAGCTGACTGCTGCCCGCCCAGGCAGAGAGCCACCTACCAGCTCCCCTTGGGCATTCCCCGGGGACGGTCCTCTGTGGCATGATCAGTTCGTACTTGTTCGCTTGAGATAAGTGGAGGCGCTAAGCTGCCAGCTTGTGGAGCCACAGTGGGAGGGAGGGGGGAAAAGGGAATGGAGGGGGAGGCAGGTGGGGGTTCCATGTTCTGGGACGGGTGCGATGGAGGCATTCGTTAAGCCATCAGGAGGAAGTCAGTGCCCCCTGCCCAGCTTGAGCCGATGGCCAGGTATGCGCTGGGGCCTTTCAGGTATGGCTTTCCCCAGAGAGGAGAAGTACAGGGGGGCTGGGAGAGACCAGTCCCAGGGGCTTTGAGTCTCCTTCTGCCCCCTCTCACCCCTTCCTGCCCCCTCTGGCTCCCACCTGAAGCAGGCAGGAATGTTGTGCTTTTAGATCTCAGGGCTGGAGCCAGTCCTGGGGGGCTGGCGAGGGCTCGGGAGGCCCCAAGTGGACAGAGACAAAATGGGAGCTCAGTGAGGGGGCGAGGGTGGGAGAGAAATGTGGGGGCACTACCCTTAGCTTCTAGCAGAGCCCTCCTCCCTCTGGGAGTCCTGGCTGTGAATACTCACAGGCCTACATCAATCACTGATTGATTGATTTGTACCTGCATTCACTCACGAAAGGGCTTTGAGGCAGCCTGAAATATAACAGATGTAAGAAAGGAACAAAGGCCATGGGAAGAATGCAGAAACAAATATACAACCATGAGAACCGTTCACCTGCTGTAATGGAGCATCAGCCTTGCCGGGGCTCCTGCGACAAGGTGGGAAACCCAGGCCCAGACCGGCTCCTCAGGATGAACTCGGGGACATTATGTTAGTGAGACTGGGCGACAATAAACAGCATACCCCGCAGGACAGAGAGGCCCTCAGGCTGCTGCCTGTGGCGACCCCAGGGAACAGGGGGCCTCGCACGCGGCCGCTGGGCTGTCTGAGCACTCAGGATTCTCGTAGTGGCCTCCCCCATCCTCACTGACTGGGTCGTCTTTTCCAGGTCACCCTGCACACAGGATTGGAAGTACCAACAAACCTGGGGCGGCCAAAGCTGTCGGGCAACTAGCCTCCCGGCCCCAGCTGTTCACCGGCGTCTGGGAAAAGCCCCACCATCCCTCGCTGAGGTCGAAGGACCCGCGAGGGCAGGACGATCGCCTTGAGGGGTGCAGCCCAGCAGCCGCTCAGTATCTTAGAGACATGTTTTCTTTGGGGGGGTGAGAATAGGTCTGCAGGCCACGCTTGTTGAGGCAGCTGGTTAATAAGTGGCCACTGGTCGGTGGTGAAGCTGCGTGTGTGTTTCTCTCATTCCTCCTGGACATTACGAATGCTCACAGAAAAGGAACTTTCTCGAGGGAGGGAGAAGGCATCCGGGGTTTATGATTATGTTTCCTGCCATCTGTTTTCAAAGCTTGTCTTTTTTGCTGGTGGGGGGGCAAGAGGAGGGCCGACTTTGAGACTGGCATCCTGAGAGCAGAGGCGGGAAGGCACTTCCGGAATCCCACTCCCCAAGTGTTGATTGACCCTTTGCTGGGACACCTCTCTGTCCCGAGGCTGCAGGTTCACATCTCCTCCAGGAAAGGTTCTCCTTTTTGCTTTTTCGGTCCTGGAGTCTCCACAACATTATGCCCTTGCAGACCTAATCCAAGGTCAATAGAAAGGGGCATTAATCTTGACCTTCACCATTCCCACTGAACTATTGAGAACCTTTAAAATGGTTTCTTTTGGTCCTTCATTAATCATCTCTCTCTCTCTCTCTCTCACACACACACACACACACACGCACACACACGTCTGCGAAAATGCATTCACTCAGTTCTTCGTCCTTAAACACAAAAGAAAACAATGGAATTGGAGTGACCACATGAAGCGTGTCTGCTGGCCGGCAGCTGTCTTCTGGAACTGCAAGCTTGTCTGAGTTGCTCTCTTTCAGGCTTTGGTCCTCCCAGGGGGACCCTGGGGAAGCCTCTTAGAGTCTGCCTACCTTTTCTTCCAGACCTACCCTACTGTCATCATCAAAGTAGGAGACGGCCCCCATGGCAGTGGTGCCTCTGCCTTGGGATGGGCAGGTCCTCTAATGAAGGCAGGAAATAGCAATATCAGCATGTCCCTTACACCCCAGCCTCCCGGGGTGAGCCTGGCTCTGCCAGAGGCCCAGGCCGAGCCCCCTAGCAGGGCGCCCTCATGGGCCCAGGAGGTCCCCATAGAGTCATTTGCATCCCTCAGAAACAGAGCTCGCTTTCGGGGGTCTGAGCCCGGAGCCCGCCGCGGTCCTGTCCCCAGAGCACCTTCCTGTCCCCTCCTTCTCTTCCTCTTTGTCACCTGCCACCTCCATTTCCATCTGGTGGCGAACCTTTCTCCTTTTTAAAAAGAATATATTTTATCAAGCATTTTATTTTTGAGGTTGAGGAGTACCTTGTCCATTTGCTGGATTGGATTTTTATAAAACTTAGCCCATAAACCGGCAGCAACTGTGTTTACTCGGTTCTACCTGCTTGTGTAGACACTGCCCTTGTTTTCTGAGCGGCCAAGGCCAACGCTGTGTAGATCCTGCCCCCCTAGCAGCAAATCCTACAATCCTACCTCAGAGCCCGCGCACCCTCGGACCTCGAGGCTGCCTCGTCCCCGCCGTGTGGGCAGACGTGGCCGGCTAGGCCACCTGCCCGGCGTCTTCAGGAGCTGCTTGGTGCTGTTTCGGCCTCCGAGCTCGGGTCCTGGCAACCACCTGCGTGTGGAGCTGAGGTCTTGCCTCTTGGTTCTCCACCAGCGGCGTGGTTTCTCAGGCACCCGGAGGTCTTCCTCGTCCTGTCCCGGACCCCCGCCAGAGCCCCGAGGGGGATGCAGGCTCCTGCCTGTCCTCCCGCCTGCACCTGCCTCTCCGTTTCACTCCTTAGCCATAGCTCCGGGTGGACTCAGCTTGGAAGCTGGGGAAGCTTCCTGAAGATTGGAGGACACAGAGGAGCCACAGCCTTGCTGGGGCTGATGAAGCATGGCCGGCAGGTCCAGATGCATCGGCTTTGGGAAAAGACTGGCCAGCGTGCCGGGAGTGACACCAGGAGTGAGTGTGGCTGGGGAAGGTGGCAGTGGCTTCCTGTGGTGGGGGCTGGATGAAAGGCTGGGGAGCTTCCAGAATCCCCGAAGCTGGGCTCCCCAGGCGGCCCTGGCTCTGCCTCTCCGGAAAGGAGCTGCTGGAGTTCAGCTGGACTTGGTGACACCCTCGGGACAGCCAGCACTGGGGTCAGAGGGAAATGTGGAACAGGGAGAAGCAGCAGTCCCACAATGGCGGGGGCGGGGAGGGTCTCTTTAGGAAGAAAAAGGTAATTTTTCAGAGGGAAGCCGCCAGAACTTGACCCCTGCAGGGGTCAGCAGCTCCAGGAGGCCCCGTGAGTGTCCCCAGCAGGCACCTTTCCGGCTTTGCTCCTCCTCCAGGAACCCAGCAGCACCGTGTCAGGCTGTCCTGAAGCCACCTCTCCTGTCCTCAGCACAAAACACCTTTCAGGGACAAGAACGAACCTAGGAGAGAAGGCAGGTCTGTGCCACACTTGTTTTCAAGGGATCGGCCAAACAAAGAAGGAATCATCAACGGCTGTGGCCTGACTTACGTCACCCTCCCAGGAAGCCCCTGGGATTCGGAGCAGAGGCTACAGGTCGTGAATGTCTCATTGGCCATCGAATTCCCTGTCCCCTTACAATGTGGTGGCATTCTTGTACTTGGAATTGTATCAGAATGATGCTTTTGTTGGGCTTGCTGAGGAATCACTTGGTGTTTGTCTATCAAGCAGTTTCAGTGAGAAGAGAATTCAAAGTAACTTAAATGTCAGGTCCCAATGCATTGTAAATAATGCCTCCTTGACGTCGTTCCGCGGTTCGTGCTCTGCTCGTGAGCAAGTTTGCTCAAAGCATATGCCTTTCCTTTTAGAATGAATCCCTTTTAAGCGTCCACTGGCGACTCACCGCAAAGCACCCTAGCTCCTAATTCAAAGCAAAAGCTAAAACATTGCACACAGCCCTCTCTGCCCGGTCGGGGAAAATAATGATTCTAATCAAAGTGGACATCAGTAATCCTGACCCACAAAGTAACTGGCATAAAAACTATGTATACAGTTTTATATATAGCTCTGGGCTGAATCTTCAGCCCTCTGTGAACCCTGTGGTTGTGACAGCGCCCTCGGGCACCTCGTGGCCCACCGAGAGTGAGGAGGGTCATGCTTTCCAGAGTGAGCCTGGGCAGAACCGGAGTTCACCAGGGACGCTGGGAACAGGTTCGTGCTTCCTGCTCTGGGTGCCCGGGAAAGCCCAGCCTTGCGGTGCCCGTGCCCTCTGCCTACAGATTCTCAGGAAGGGATCACAACGCAGGTTCTACGTGTCCTTCTTCCGGGGACATTTGCATTTTAGCCTTAATTCTGGTTGCAAGTGAAAGGCTCGGTCCCCTGTGAAGGCATGTTTCAGCACAGACGAGCAGACAGTTGTCCTGTGGCCACCCACACGCGGTGAGATGGGGAGGATAGGGAGGGTAGGTAACACTCCGAGGTGGGGGGGGGGGGGGGCACTCAGCACAGGAGTGCCGGAAAACACTCTCACATCAGGCCATGGCTAATGCCAGGGTTCCTCAACCTCAGCACCCCCCGGGGTTCTCTTATTGTTGTGGGCTGGCCATGGCCTCCCCACACTAGATGCCGGTAGCACCCCCCCAAGTGAGGGGTGACGACCCAAAGCGTCTACAGGCATTGCCAGATGTCCCCTAGGGGACACCCTGGGTTGAGAACCACTAACGGTTTGTCATGTGTCCAAGCGTCGATATGCAGGGTGATGCTGGGGTATCCACTTCAGCGTTACCCGGAAAGCCTGTATCACAATGTGTGGCCTTCCTACCCAAGACCAGGATTGTCCTTCCATAGGCCTGCAGTGCTCTGCCAGCCGGGGCAGGTAGGGGGAAATGGAGGTGAGCCACCAACAGAGGCCAAGCTGTCAGGTCTCACTTTGTATTTACTGAAGATGCCCCCACCCGCCCCCCCCACTCCTAGAAGACACCCCCCATTCCTAGAAGGCAACACTTGTTACCAAATGTTTCCTTGGCCGCTTTGGCCTGGAGGCAACAGGAACTTAATGGATTTGTGGCCTATTATCTGGTTTTAAAAATCTAATCAGATCTCATTAGAAGATATTTAGGGTCTCTGCTGATTCTGGGAAATCTCTACTTTTGTTTTGCAAGTAAGCCAGTAAGCTGTTTTCAAGGATCACTTTCCTTGGCAGGTTCCTCCTTAAAGAGAAAGGGATCCTGGCGGCTTTCGCTTTAAATGGACTGTACGATAGGTAGGAGTAGGTGTGGGGTAGGATGTGTGGCTCAGGCACCGCATTCAGCCCTCAGACACTCGTGTCTTTGAGCCTGGCTTTGATATTGGTTCACACGTCTTAAATCTTTCTGTGCCTCGGTATCCCCACCGAGGGAATGCTTTTGAAAGAAAAGAATATAGTCTCTGATCTATTGAGTCTAGGCGAATGGTCCCCTTCAAAGAATCAAGCCTGTGTGGTGACCTTCCAGAATGTTCTCCCACCACAAGACAGTGTCTTCCATCCCAGCCTCTTGTGACCAGGAGCATGTATGTATTAGCACTGCTGCCTGGCCTTGAGGAGGGAAAATTGACATTTGAAATAGGCTTCACATGACCATGCAAAGCAACACCCCAGACGTTCCCATTCCCAGCGAGGCCTGTTTTAACGGTACTTTGGTGCAACGTGCTGTAAGCAGGCCACACGTCAGCATTGTCATTGTTAGTCCCAAAGGCATCTGTGTGCAGAAGCCCCCATAAAACGTAGAAAGAGGTTGACCTGCCTCTCTGTCTCCTGGGTCACCTTAAGTTCTAACATCTGAGGTGTCCCCCAACCCATGCTGTGTCTCCATTGTTTCCGAAGATCTCGGCAGGGGAGTGGCTTTGAGAACCAATGTCTAAGAGTAAGGCCAGAGGCACCTGACCCCGCAGCTGGGAGTCTGCACGGCCCTGGGACTCCACTCGCACTACCTGTTGGGGAGGGGGGTGGGGGGTGGTTCCCGGCTTTCCTTGTGAACGACGTTGGCTTCAGGCAGGAGTTGGGAGTCCAGACCCCACAGGGGAGTCTTGTCTGGAGGGCGCGGGCTGCCCAACCTAGTCCTGGGGAAGACCCCCGCAAGGTGGGCGCCAGTCACCAGGCCAGGCCCTCAGGCAGCCTCTGAGGAGACTCCAAACACAGACTTCAGATCCGGAAAAGCGGCCTCCAGTGGCTGTGGAAGCAGGAACACGGCGAGGGCCTGCAGACCTTTCCAGCTCGTCCCGCGCCCGGTGGCTGGGCGTCCCCAGCCTGACTTCCTCGGCACCAAGAGGAAGCGCGGAGTGAGCCAAGCAGAAGACGTTAAATGCATGATGTAGACGTGCTGCTTTCCCACTAACTTTGTCGTATTCAGCATGAGTGATTTGTTTCACGTTGGCAAAGGAATTTTAAAAGTAACAAGCTCTGTGTCCTTGTTTTGGCTGTCCACAGTTCTCGCATTTCCCTACCTTCCTTTACCCCCGCCCCCCCCCCCCCACCATCGCATCCACTTTCTGTCACAGTTGTCCGTATACGGTGGCAGCTCTCGGTCCCGTTGGTGTTCGTGTTCCACTGGAAACACGGGGGGAGGGGGGGAGGGGGGGGAAAGCAACTTTTTTCTAATTTTTGTATTGGTATCCACGAGCGTTTGTATTTTTTGAATTGCAAACACTGTGTTTTCTGGTCTTTGGGGGGTTGGTTAACTTTGTGTATTGCCTTCTGGAAAACCTGAGTTTTATCACAGTCTTGAGCAGATTTGAAATAAATTCTTCGGACACTGCCAACAACCGAAAGGCAGGGCCCGGTCTGGATTACTGCCCAGAAGCAGGGCGCGCCTCTTGCCACGCGGGCCCTGGGTGGCGGCGGGCGGCTGGGACAGGGGAGGCGGAAGGGAGGCCACCCCGTCTCTCCACCACAGGGCCTGCGCCTGTGAGATGCCATAGGGCTGTGCTGCGTGTGCCCACGAGATCTTGAAGCGGTTCCATGGCTCTGAGTAAGGTGCATCTCAGACAAGGGGGGCTTTATGAATTCATTCTCGCAAGAGGGGACAGGGCTAGACATTGGTAACAGTTAGCACATGGTTAAGGTACATTCGTGAATAAAACATTGGTCAGGGGTTACGAGAAACTGAGATTTGGGGGAGACCTCCTAATAACCTAGGAGCATCAGGGAGACCGACCGGCCCCTTCGACCACACCGTCTGAGCCCAGGTGCGTCCGACCTGAAACCTCTCAGCCTTCCTCAAACTGTGGTCCTCACAAACACCCATCTCAACACACCTCCCCCAGCAGCCCCTTCGGCCCGGCCTCACTGCCGGGTTAGCTGCTGGATCCCTGAATGGCTTACCTGGGGAGGGGCGGTTGCAGACTCCAAGATGAGGCAGCAGGGCATTTATGAGCAAGGGCTCTGCGGATCAACCCCCTTGGGAGCGAAGGAAGCAGGGCCGGCCAAGGGAGACATCGGGTTGGGACGCAGACCCAGCAAAGGCCTCTGCCGCTCTGAGTTGGGAGAGGGGCACTGGGTTCAATACTCCCGTCTCGATCCAGCACGGACGTGGGCCACCCTGGGAAGGAGGTGAGGTGATCCCTGAAGAGGGCCAACGGCTGAAGGCTGTGCCTTCAGCGCTCAGAACAGTAAGTTCTTCTACCCGAAAGAGGATCTGAGGGAGACATCCGGGCATCGACTCCCCCGCGCCACAGGTCTATACTGCTCCTTCAGAATTCCAGTGAGGGAAGCTTAGCCAAGGAAGGCCAGGGACGCTGGAGCTGGTCTTGGAGCTGCAAGGGACACTCGTGGTCAGCCTCCTCTCCTATTCATTCTAGACTACCCTCACTCTCACCTAGTGCCTCTGCTAATCGTGGTTGGGACCCTCATCCCTGGGGGTCTGAGCCACAGGTCACCAGGCCCTTCGCACCCAGGGTTGCTGCATTTGTCTACTTACCATCAAAATCAGGCCAAAGGACTATGAAGAGATGCCTGAGTCCCACCTGGGTGCAGAATTTTCCCTGCCCCACCGGGTGACGGCGGCCTCGTCTCCTCTCGATGGTCAAGGGTAGGTCACCCCTGCGAGGTGGTGGCTCTTCTTGCCTGGACAACTTTGGTTCAGTGGGACATGTGCCTGTTGTTTCTTCCTTTGGGAAGCAGGGTCTCCAGGTGTCCGGGGCCGAGAGTTGTAGGGACGGGAACCTCCAGGTCCCTAAGTGGGTCACTGGGAATAACGGTAGGCAGGGTGTCGTGTGGAACAACGGCTGAGCCACCAGACGTGTCGGGGACTGAAAGACACCCCTGCAAAGGGGAAATGGCGGTGTGATGACAGTAAGGAAACACGTACCCACCGCACGGAAGCCGTCTGTTCCCTCTGTGGCTGTTGGCAGAATCTTAGTCATAATCGTCTTTCTTTGGATGACTGGTTTTCATGGTGGCTTCTCTCGGCTGCTATCTTGCTAGAGGAAACTTCCATCGATAGGGAAATAAAGTGTGATCTTAAGCCTGCTCTCTAGCCCTTAAAGTACAGGTTTTTCTTAGTCCCTAAATATCTGAGGATTCCTGGAGCGCCCAGTGGTAACAAGACCACTCTTTAAGTATTTATTCAGTAAATTAAAAGGTGAAAGCAAAGCGAGGTGAGTAATTTAAACTCAGAACTTGCATGCTTCTCCCGAGTGGACTAGTCTGCAGTTCTGGTCCAGAGTCTGGCTAAGCGTTCAGCTGTCTGAGCTTCGAGGCCGGTGGAGGCGGGGGTGGGGTGGGACGGCCTCGGACCCTGGGCTGCCTGTAGAGAAGGGGAACCAAACTGTCCCGGTCGCTGCTCTGATAGGTCACCTCTAGGTCTTCAGATATTTCCTGGTGCTTTGTCAGGCTTGGGATCCTCTACACCTTTAAAAAAAAATCATTCTCTGGGGGCCTGGGTGGCCCAGCTGGTTGGGCGTCTGACTTTGGCTCAGGTTCACGTTTCACGAATTCGAGCCCCACATCAGGCTTTGTGCTGACAGCTCTCCCAAAAACAAACATTAAAAAAGTTTTTTTTAAAAACCTCACTCTTAAAAACTGCCAAAGTAGGTATTCTGCCAAGTACTGCCTTTCAAAATAAACTTGGAAAACAGAATGCTGATTCTACTCTTGCTTCAACTCAGGGCTTTTGTGGAGCTCCTCACTTGGCAATGGCTTTGGAGTCCACCTTGGAGCCACATAAAAACGTCAGCCATTTTTACCCCTTTGTTTTGACCAAAACGTTACCGTGTAATAAGATTTTTTGTCATAAAGAGAAACAATGCCAAAAGTGATTACTGTCATTGAAGACTTTTTGTTTTTAATGGGTCACAAGCTTTGAGAAGTTCCAGACGCTTTCAGTAAGTGCAATATAATTTAAAAAATATGTTTAGCCATCCACGGTGATTATTCTGGAGAGGACATTAGCTTACATGTAGGTGTGGTTAAAATCCTCTGCTGTGTTACCTGTCACAGTCACATATACCACAAAAGCTGTGTTCTATTTACATAACTTCTTACAGAGATTTCACGCACGGGGTAGGCTAGAAATCAAAACTGCTTTTCCCACAAAAACAACTGACAAATTATCACACGTGGTTCTTTCATGACAAAGTAACAGGACACCATTTTTAGAAAATTAAAAAAGGCAACTTAAAGCTAATTACCAGCATTTACAAATCAGTAAATCATGAAGTTTATAAAAAATCATTACATGCAGAGGTACAAAACACCAGTCAGAGCCAATCTAGCATAAATCTCGCTGGCCAGGATTAAACGTCCTTTTCAACAGGCTGGCTATAATTATACTCACAGTGCGATTGGCCCTTCCCACCGTACGCTTATCACCATAAAATACACACACCTCACCGGTACAAATTTTATTATTTCTACTTGACGTTTTCCCCTAAAATAGAAAAGCAGTCTCTAAAATATGAAATAAATTAAGAATAATCTAGAAGTCTCATAGGGGTCCAGTTCCAGTAGAGTTCCTCTATGTCACGAAGTACTTCACTTAGCCACTCGGGAGGAATTTATTTTCTTGATGTCAACCTGGCTCAGAATCAGTGTCCCATTTTTGAATTTTCCAACCTGTCCAATCCGTCCACTTGACAAAATACTGGGAGCTGTTTTCTTCTTTTTGGCTCTCCTGCAGTTAAAAATTAGAGAAGGGTACTAAAGTTAAGCTTACGAGGAAGGGCTATCACACCGCCAGCCAGGTGGCCTGGGCCCCGCCCCTACAAACTCCGGGTGTCCCCCTGTGCGTCCCCCCCACTGCCCCGCCCCAACAACTGCGGGCCTTCACGTGGCCCCAGAAACATGCTGCCTCCTTCCTGCCTCAGGGCCTTTGCATTGGTTTCTTCTATGTGGAATGTTCTCTACAGATCTTTCCAGGCTGCCCCCTCCTCTTCACTCAGTTCTCAACTAAGGATGTCACCCCGCTAGAATGACATCCCGGCCCATCCCCGGTGATTTTCTCCTCCGATGCTTTAGTGCCACCTCTTCATAGAACCTGCCGGGGCCTGACATCCCCTCGCTAACCTGTTCGTATGTTTTGGTGTGTTTCCCTCACTACAGTGTAAGCTCCTCAAAGACAGAGAAACTGCCAGTGTGACGATGCCTATATTCCCGACACCCAAGACACCCATATGCCTGGCACGCAGGGGACCCTGAACGGACAGACATGTATGGTCAGAACCAATGACCGCTTGACGGCATGTGCAAGCTCACTAGGAGTCCAAGGAAAAGGCCAAGACAAAAGAAGTCGATTTTGAACCAGTAATTCAAGGAGGGAGAAAAGGCATTTTTGAACAAAAGCTAAGAAACGAAAGTAGAGCAACAAAATCAATGTCCCGTTACACAGACCGTGGCACCCTACCTACGTGGTAGGTCAAGGAACTGGCAGTACAGACCCAGGCCGTGCTGTCTTATCAGCAGGCTCTTGGGGGGGGGGGGGGGGAACACAAGTCTTTTGTTGGAAACGTCAATCTCAGCTTCTCCACCAGTCACTTGAGGTGTCTGGTCTTTGGAAATGGGAGACCGGAGAAAATTCCCAGTTTTGTTCTGAGGTAGCTATTCGATCTTGGGCAATGTCCTACACCCGGTCTTCCCCTCACGGGACTTACTGAGAATCCACGAGGGACTGTGAAGCACTCTAACGGGCTAGAAACACCGCGTAAACTCCAGGTGCTATTTTCACAACTGATCCAGTATGCTTATCCAGATCATTCCACCCCAGTAGCTGATGATGTGTCACTCACCTGTCTTCCTGCCCTTTCCTCTTCTTTTTCTTTAAAATATCTGTGTCCTGGGCCTGATTTCAGAATTTAAGATAATATATGTGTCAATAACGGATAATGGAGATTCAAAAAAAGGATGAGGTTTGTGGTCAAAAGCCAGTAAGCTATCATTTAATATTTTTTTTCAAGTAGGTGTATGAACACAAACTTAGTTTCTTCCTAAAACTCTTTCAGAGTGTGAAAGGTCATTCCAGAAAAGACTGACAGTAGAAACATCGAATCTTCCGTTTTAGATGAAAGGGAGCGAGTGTAACCTCTGTTCCTCTGAGGTTTTTCATGGGTCCTCGTGTTCTACACAATGTAAAATGCAATACAGGAGAAAGAGCAAGGCAGCTTATGTTATCCGAGTAGGAGTTTGCTATTTCAGAGCAAACCTCTCATGTAAATATGCCAGGTTACCTGGCTGGTATTACGGAGTAAGGCGGACCTGAACAAGTGGAGAAAATGATCCTCTAACTCCAGATGTTACTGTTGTCTACACTGCTTTCCAAGCAGCCGGTCCAGCATTCCACTGTGGCCAAATGCAGCCACCTTTCTGTTCTAGCTTAGGAACGAAAAGGCTATTACTCCTACCATTCTCTTTTCTTCTTCTTTTGCTGCCTTTTTTTCTTTGATTTGCTCCTGCAAGACCTTGTAATTCACATAACTATTTTTGGGAGGCTGAAATGAAAGGAAAAAAAAAAAAAAAAAAGATATCATTTTTTTTATTTTGCAAAGACCTCCCAGTGACCCATGCCCTGACTTGCCCCGGGCTCTTCCCCCCGCTTTTGTATCCTGTCTGATGCTGGAAGACGGAAGCAGCCCCCCACCTGAGCACCCAGCATTATGGCACGTTCCCGTTCCAGGACTCTTTCCTTTCCTTTTCCGTAACCCGTGATCCCGAACCGGTGCACTTCCAAGCGAGCCTGTGGGCACAAAGCAGAATCAGACCCAGGTGCGTTCCAAAGCCTCCAGACAGGAGACGCATCCCGGGGAGTAACACACGTCAGACACAACGTGCTGTCGCGAGAACTCTGCGGAGGGTGGTTTGCACAGCCTGGTGGAGGTCTCCGTTCTCCCACGTTTAATTTTGGACAGGTGAAGCAAAGACTTCTCTCCACACCAACTGGCAACAGAATTCGGATTAAACGCAGAGATGCTCTCTGAGTTTCCACTTGAAGGTACCCCTCCAAACACACTCACGAGGAGAAACCATTCCTCATGGAGGTTTCAAATGCAGATCTGGGTTTGCTCATTTGTTTAAAGACACCGCAGAGGAAGAGGAAAAAGTCACCAGTGCCCACGCTTAGCAGCTCAATCCCTTCCTCCTCTCTTCTTTTTCATGCATTTTTAAAAACCGAGTTTTGACTACAAAATACACACGCCTGGCTTTTCATACTTACCACTGCATTATTGGCATTGTGGTCACAAGCCCTCGGGTTTTAACTGACAGCCTAATAATCACCAAGAGAAGGTAGTGTGATTTGCTTAGCCATTTACTCAACCACTGGACATGGAAGCATATTCTTGTGTGTGTGTGTGTGTGTGTGTGTGTGTGTGTTATAAAGCTGAACAGATTAACAATTTCAAAACACATACCTTCTCTAAGTTAAATTCTTGTCTATCCACATCGTTCCGAAGGATATTAGTTTTGGTCTGAAAAGAAAGAGAATTCTTATTAAGATCATCTGTTACTGTATCATTAGAGTATTTGTCACCAACAGAGTAGTCATGTTTTTTTGTTTTTCAGCTTATTTATTTTGAGAGAGAGTGCACATATGCGTGTGCATGAGCGGGGGAAAGGCAGAGAGAGAGGGAGAGAGAGAATCCCAAGCAGGCTCCGATGCAGGGCCTGAACCCTCGAACCAGTAGATCATGATGTGAGCAGAGATCAACAGCCAGACGCTGAACCTACTGAGCCACCCAGGCGCCCCCAGGGTAGCCATGTTTTAAAAAGCCCAGAAACTGGCCCAGATGTCTACATACCGAACAATAACACAAGCATGTTGCACAAAAGCCTAATTACCAGTTAATGGAAGAAAAAAAACCTTTTGAGGTCTCAAAGCTTAAGAAAGGATGAGAAATTTCTTTTAAATTTTTTTTAACATTTATTCTTGAGAGTGAGTGAGACAGAGCACGAGAGAGGGAGAAGCAGAGAGAGAGGGAGACACAGAATCCAAAGCAGGCTCAAGGCTCTGAGCTGTCAACACAGCCCGATGTAGGGCTCGAACTCACAAATCATGAGGCCATGACCTGACCCGAGGTCAGATGCTTAACCAACTGAGCCAACCAGGTACCCCAGGATGAGAAATTTTTTTTAAATACAAAAATAAAAAAAAAATGATGAGAGACTAATGTCTGTCTCTCATAAACCACATGTACAAGATTCTGTTTGGTGCGGGGTTTAAAAAAGGCTGGGTGTTTGAGGGATTCTGGAGGGTAATATTATATTTGAATAATTCTTTCTCTTCTTTCTTCTTCCCATCCAGCCATTAGAATGATGGCTAACAAAACTCTCTTGACTTGAGTATTTCTTTCAGGAACATCAGATTTCTGGAATGGCTTATACTTCCCAACAGAAAATGATGATACTGCAAAAGCCTGCAAAGCATGTGACTCTTTACATCGATGTATCTACTAGCTACGGTTACTGACCCACAGAATTGACCAGAAGCTTGAGATTTGAAGGAAATACACTGTCACATCTGGTTAACAAGAGCGGTCGCTACTCAACTCCAGCCACCAGATCTGGACCAACGGGAAGCAGGCTCTAAAAAAGAAAAGGCACCCTTCTCCCTCACAGGACAGTGGTGAAGAGGGATGGATGGCCGGCTGCTCTGCTCCCAGGATGGGACCTCCCGCTGCTCCTGCTCAGCAGGTGGGGGTGGGGGAAGGGTCAGTGCTGGGTTGGCTCAGTGCCCTACCCCATACCATGCTGGGAAGTGCCAGAAACACTGCAATCTACAGGTCTCCTGGACTCTCCTTCTGCAAAGGGGAGCTGTATTTCAGCTCAGCCTGTCCCCCCCACCCCTGCTGTTTGGGCTGTGTGGGTCAGTCAGTGACTGTTTCCACAGGGGACAGCCTCTGTCTCCACGAGGCCATGTACTGACCTCACAGAGAGGTTCTTACGATGAAAGTGGATGAAGCGTGCAATGGTAGACGTTAGCGAGGTCCAGTGAACAGGAAGACGTGGCCAATGCTGCGAAGTCACAAGCCTCCTGGGGGGCACCACAACACTGCTCGCCCGCTGTCACGCCGCACACGGACTCTTGCGGGCCCACGTGCTGACGGTGACAGACAGAACAGGGCACCACCAAGGATGCTCTAAGCACGCGGCCTCGTTCTGTGCTCTCAGTCCCAATAAATGCACCTTCCGCGTTAGTGTATCAAGATTCCTGACTTTTACTACACTTACGATTTTCTTCGATCGTGTATTGCACAGACTCAAATGCCTTAATTAAGGCCATGGGCACGTGGAGGACGCCAGGCACCTCCATTCATTTATCCCAGAAACTCTTACTTCCTGTTCCATGACTGGAAAAAGTCTACGTCTACCTTGAAGGTAAAAACTCTTCTCCACTGGTACGCGCGTCTAATCTACTCAATATGATGAACACTAATACCACTTTTGGAAAACAAATGGCTTATGTCTTAACGACTTCAGGATCATCCAGATCCTCAAATACAAATTATATGTTAAAAAGAAACCGTAGGGGTGCCCTGGTGGCTCGGTCAGTTGAGTGTCCGACTCCTGTCTCGGGTCATGATCCCAGGGTTGTGGGATCAAGCCCCACGTCGGGCTCTGCGCTGATCATGGAGCCGGCTTGGGATTCTGCCTTCCTCTGTCCCTCCCCGCACCCCACCTCCGTCGCGCTGCCCCTCTAACCCACGTGTGCTCGAAGATAAAATTTAGAAAGAAAAAAGGAAACCTGTATGCTGGTCACAGATCTCCAAAATCCCATGAAACATTTACCTCCATTTCTAAGTATTGAAGTAGTTCTTTTCTCTTTCTTCTTCTGTCCCAACAATCCAATCAAGTAATGGCTGAACTCTTTCAAGTTGAAAATTTCTTTCAGGAATATCAGATTTCCAGCAATACTGGAGAGGTCACAGACGCCCCTGACTGACTGTTACTAGAAGGTCAGCAAGAGGAAGGAAGCACTGTAATAAAATTCCTAGCCACCTGTGCTACAGTCACCGCAGGGCTGAAACCCCTGGGTCTGGGGGAGAAATTGGTCCCCAAAGGACAGGGGCATGGCTTCTGATGTCCCTGCTTCCCCCAACGCCAGCCCACAGATTACCCAGTCCTTGCATGCAGGCGTCTGTTCATCTTGGCCTTGGGGACACCTGGGCCGAGGGGCTGTGGAGACCTGAGTGGCAGGCCTGGCCTCACACAGATCATCTTGCTGTTCCCAAGCCCTGTATCAACATGTCACTAGAAACTCCTCAGCTTTGTAGCCGTCGATGTATTTGAGAAAAGGTCTGGATTCTAGATCCCTGTTTATTTATCTTTTCATTTTTATTAAAAAAAAATTTTTTTTAATGTTTATTTTTGAGAGAGAAAGAGCACGAGCTGGGGACGGGCACAGAGAGAGAGGGAGACCAAGAATCCAAAGCGGGCTCCGCATCGACAGCACAGAGCCTGATACGGGGCTTGAACCCACGAACCGTGAGATCATGACCCGAGCAGAAGTCGGACACTTAATTGACTGAGTCATCCAGGCGCCCCTCTAGATCCTTGTTTACAATAAAAATAAACATTTGGAAAATAATTCTTAGCTAATTATTTTGTGATGCTGAATCCATAGGCATGACCCCCCCCCCCCCACCATTACCTAACTTTTATTCACAGCTTTAAAGCCACTTCAGTACATTATTCATAACGTATCGCCCGGTAGAGAAACAATCGGTGGTCTTCCCTGTTTTCTTGCCCCTTGGACCCACTGCAGTAGGAGGCACAGCACCTGCAGACAATACCGGGTCCTCTCCTGCTTCTAGGCTTTGCTGCCTACCTGAAGCTAGACGGGGCCACGTGACCTTCTGTGGCCAAAGAAGTGTGAGCAGAAAGGAAGTGTGCCCCTTGCACATGGAGCCTCTCTCTACCAGTCGTCTGTTGACTCCCCTTCTTCCCCAAAGCAACTAAGAACCTTCCAGATGGTGGAGCCCCTATTATCCCCGGCCCCTAGCTGAGGACGGTGTAGGGCAGAGCAGTCTGTCCTTAGGAGATATAAAAATAATTAATTTTTGCCTTCGAACCACTAAGATGGACAGACTATGTTATTAAACCACAGCCTAATCTAACTTGACCGGCAAAGCCTTACTGTCCCACACACGGGAAAGAGAAATGTCTGCAGATTTTGAGAACTTGCGTGTTAGGCTATGAAGAAAGAAAGCTGTGGAAAGAAGCAACCGTTTGGGAGAAACGCACGGGGACGATGGATAAAGGCCCGCAGCCCCCTAGGCTCAGTGAACTCATCCATGGGTTGACTTGCTGACCACGAGTACTTTCTCCTGCACTGGTTAGATTCTTTTATTCTATCAGCTACACTGTCCAACCTTTGTCCAATTAGAGAGTAGCTGGGGAAATAAACAGCCTCGTTTTAAAAAGCAAGCAGTTCTGGGGCACCTGGAGGGCTTAGTCAGTTAAGCGTCCAACTCTCCGTCTCGGCTCAGGTCTTGATCTCATGGTCCTGAGTTCAAGCCCTGCACTGGGCTCCGTGCTGGGCATGGAGCCTCCTTAAAAATATAAATAAAAAATATAAATACAAAGTATGTATCTACATAACTGTATTTATAAAAATATAATAACATATATGTAATTTAAATGCAAGCAGTTCCAAGAGCATCAGGAAAGGTACTCTGATCTTCTTAAGGAGAAGTTTCTTCAACTACATTACTCTTACACCTATCTGACACTGGACCTCGCAAAGAACCGGGGTGTGGAACAAAGTAAGAACCTGGGGAAATAACTTGGGGACAGGTCTCTCTATCTAGTGAAGATGCAGGGAAGCGGTGCACTTGTGTTACTCAAAGGACAAAGAGCCTAACCTGACCTGTATTCTCTCTTTCTGGCGTAGTGGTGAGGCACACAGCTCTCACACAGCCAGAAACCCCGGGATCCGAACCTGAGCTCTGGTATTTACTTCACATCCATAATCCTTTGTGTGGAATCCTTACAAAATTAAGGAGTTTTCACATTTTAGAAAGGTAATACCGTGACTATACTGAACATCATACGTCATTTCCAGTGTGGGCCGAGACAGCAACCCATAAACCATTAAGCACGTTCACATTTCTGCAGCAGTATCTATGAATATTCATGCCAAATGCAACAAACAGAAGTAATTCCTAAGCCTCATCTGAGTTCAGTTCAGGTTTTGCTGCCAAATAAATCTATCTGCATCAAACTTCGAAACAAAACATTAACTGTGACTTCCAAAGCTCTGGGGTTCTGGGATTGCAGGTATGGGGCGGCTGACTGTTTAAACGCAGGCATGCACCCTCACCTCTCTAGGCATCAATTTCCTCTGTAACATGAAGACAGGGCGCATGAATTGTGAGGATTCCACGAGATAACGAATTAGGGAACAGAAATCATCACTCGTGGAACGCAGTACGCACCAGCGCATCTTGGTTATTAGGAGTGATTGGCTACCTGCTCAGGAACAGTCCACATGCACCTGGGTCCAGGCCCCAGGAGCCAAGAGCCCCTTCTGATCTAGAGTCCACCGTCCTATTATTTCTATTGTCTTTCTTACCCCTTCTTTTCTACGGAGGCCACAAAGGAGGCTAAGGTTCAGGGCAGGGGCCGACGTTAAGGGTGGAAAAAACACTGGTGAGACATCCCTGTGAGCCAAACAACACTTGCATCATTTCCAGCCACACCCGATGCTTTCATTTCTCAAGACCCTTCCTCGTAGGCAGCCTTGCACCCGTTCACGGTGCTCATTCCTCATATTCCGTCAGGCCACCCATCCTGACCCAGCACCACTGCGGTAAACTCCTGATTCAGCTCCTGCAGGCCTCTGCTACCGCTTCCCTGTAATCTAGTTACCACACAGAGGCCTGAGTGATGTTTAAAAGGTTAAGTCGGGGCACCTCATGCCCTTAAAACTCTCTGCTGGCTTTCCACATACTTTAAACTGAACTCCAAAGGTCTTACCATTGCTTACGAGACCCGGCAGGGCCTGGCCTTGGCCTGTTCCTCCACCGCAGCTCATACCATTCTCCTCTCCGTCCTCCTCCACTAGGCTTCCAGCTTCCAGAACACATTAGGCCTTCTCACGCACCCGGACGCTGGCAATGCTGTGTACTCTCCACCCGCGTTAGTCTCCCGGCTCCTTTCTCTGACAAACCTCAGCAGAGCTTTGTCACCTTCTCCTGAGACTTCCACCGACTCTACCGAAAGGAGGTTCTGCCTGCTACTCCCAAGACCCTATTTCTTTTCCTTCAGAAGGTTTATAACTTTTTAATTATATTATTAATTTACCTGGAGTTTGGTTGACCCCACCAGTAGAGAGTATACTCCATGAGGGCAGAGGACTCTCTCTCATTCACCATTGGATCTTCTGGGTCTGACAAACAGCTGGCACCCAAATTATTTGTGGAATAAGTAAGTACACAGGTGATCTTTTACCTACTATTTCCTGATAGACTACTTCTATAGTCACTCCATTGTAAAAAGGATATGATTAGGAAGTTCATCTGTAGGTTAGACACCTGGGATGGGTAAAATGTTACATAAATGGTGGCCAAGTTCCCAGATGAACCCATTAAAAGGGGTGATGTCAGCGGGGAGGGTTTCCCCCCACAGCCAACAAGCAACCCTCCCACACCAGCTATAATCCAACTCTATCTGGAGACAGCACCACACTGCACAGACTAAGGGCTCAGTCCTACAAGACTGTCCCTCGCTTCATATGCTGCAAGCCCAGGTTGTTACCTGTACTTAGGACTGGCTACCCACAGGTTACAAGTCCCCACGACTCCTTCCTTGGGTTGGATGAATTTGCTAGAGCAGCTCACAGAACTCAGGAAACCTGTCTAACTGACTAGATTGCTGATTTATTACAGAAGGATACAAGTCAGGAACAGCCAGATGGGGGAGACGCACAGGGTACAGCAGGTGGGACAGGACAAGGCACTCCCATGTCCTCTCTGAGCGTGTCACTCGCTAAGCACCTACAAGTGTTCACCAACCCACAAGCTTTCCAAACCCTTTTGCGTTTATAGAGGCTTCACTACCTAAGTATGATGGACTAAATCGCTGGCCATTGGCAATAACTTCAACCTCCAGCCCTTTACCTCTCCTCAGAGGTCAGAGAGACAGGATTGAAAGTTCCAAACCTCTTGTCACGGGGTGGGTTCACCTGGCAGTCTGTCCCATCTTTACAGCCTTTCCAACTCACTCATTACAAAAGATACCTTTACTGCTCTTATCAACTAGGAAAGTCCAAGGGTTATAAGGGTTTTGTGCCTGAAACAGGGGACAAAGAAAACATAAATAGATATATATAGATACAGATACAGATACAGATATAGATATAGATATAGATATAGATATATACATACACACACACACACACCAAGTATATGTATATATATTTTTTCTTATTATAAATCACCATACCACACCATGAAAAACTGTTTCAATACACAGTGCAGTTTAATCACAGTATTAATGGCACAAGCCTAAGTTCTAGGGAAAGACGGTCACTTCCTGGGTTCAGGCAGGGCCAGCAGGGTTATCTAACTGGTTAGTACCTCTCAAATATTCTCCAAAGACGACCAGCTGACTCCATGCAGGCTATCATTATTATACTTCTTTGCTGATTCCATGTCTGTTTGAACTGTCCTACAATGACCTGTAAGCTTTCAGAGAGCAGGGGCCACAACTATCTTTTACTATGTTGTACAAACTCTTAGCATCGCATCACATATCCCAATTACTCCCAGCTGACTGACTATTCCTTACCTGGCATTCCCTAGATCCAGGATATGCCATTAATAAGCAGTGTTGTATTCGTTTGTATTTATTTACATGTTGCAATGCCAACAGGCTGAAGTCTTTTTACAGGCATATGTGTTTTTCTTGTGTTCATATCCCGTCTCCTTAGCCAGACACATTCACATTTTCAAAAGAATCAATTTTAGGGGCTCTTGGGTGGCTCGGTTGGTTAAGCGTCTGACTTCAGCTCAGGTCATGATCTCGCGGTTCTTGAGTTTGAGCCCCGCATCGCTCAGAGCCAGGAGCTTGTTCAGATTTTGTGTCTCCCTCTCTCTCTCTGCCCCTCCCCCACTTGCACGCTCACACGCTCTCTCTCTCTCTCAAAATTAAACATAAAAAAAATTCTAAGGATCAATTTTAAAAAGGAGGAAAGGGCAGAACGGCCAAGGGCAACTGAGAAGTTTCATTAGGGTCAGGAAGTCCAAAATGTCCAATGAGCTGAGGTTCCTGAGAAAAGCCAACTACAATGAAAAAGGGATCAATCAGAATTGGAAGAAAAAGAATCTAACAGCCTGCTGCAGATGATCTATTATTAAGAGACAGAGAAATGCATTAATTCAATGCTAACCTTTTTGTCCTTTCTACTAGAAAACTTTCCATTCTAGAGAGAACACAAGCAGGTGTAGGAGGAAACAAAAGACCGAGGACCTGAGGAAATGAGGGGGGAGGGTACTCAGATGCTTTGCTAAACTCCCCAAATGCAGAATTATATATAATGCAAAGCACTGTTTCCCAACCTTTCTCACTGCACGGCACACACAGAAAATACTAACATTTGTATGGCACACTAGGGGACACTATGATAATATTGATCTCTTGTGAGTTTCCCTGGCTGATCAGCTTGGGAGTTCCTGCTGGCTGAAGGACCAAGGGAATCCGTTTCCTAGTCCACCTCTAACAGTGCCCAGTGCCCCAGCATTTGGAGTATGAGTTGGGAACTGACCGGGAATCCTAAAATAAAGGTAGATTATTACAAGAAGCACTATTAATCTTTGAGGAAGAGATCCTGATGAGGATCACTTCACTTGACATGAAGTGCTACCTGAATTCTAGGAAAGATTATACAGATGGTTTTTAAATCGTAAAAAAGATGTGGTAAGCACTGGACACCGACCAGCACATGCATACACATATTCACTGAGAACCATGCAAGCCTGACTGTCTTTGCAGTGGGTTGAGTTGTGGTCTCCAAAGAGACATGTTCTAAACCCCCAGAATCAATGAATGGATCTTATTGGGGGAAAAGGGTCTTTGTAGTGTAATTAAGGATCTCATGACAAGACCCATTCTAGATTTCGGGTGGGCCCTAAATCCAATGGCAGCTGTCCTTTGAAGAGACAGGCAGAGGGAGATTTAAGACTCAGACATATAGAGAAGAAGGCCATGTGTAGACACAGGCAGAGGTTAGGGTGACGCAGCCACAGGCCAACGAACACTTAGAGCCACCAGAAGCTGAAAGAAGCGAGGAAGGATTCTCTTTCAGAGCGGAAGGTGCCTAGCCAGCCAACACCTTGATTCTGGCCTTCTGGTCTCCAGAACTGTGAGAGAATGAATTTCTGCACAGCAGCCCTAGAAACTAATACAATCCCCTTTTCCGTTTACGACAGACAGAAGTTTATAGGACATGAAGAATGCAACAGAAATAGAGTCCCTGGAGTTTTGCAATGAATTTGACCAAACCATAATGATATCCTTGTGGGCAAAGCTGGATAAGCAACCATACCTCTCTCCTGGACTGAATTTTGAGTGAGACTTCCAAACTCAGTCTGAGATTACCGCTCAGTGAAATCAAACTGCTTTCCGTGAGAAGGGGAGTTCCTTGAGAGGGAGCAGTTTCGTCTATTTTGTTCAATGCTGGAACCCAGTGCCTACAACAGCAGCCAGAAATAGTGGCTGAATGACTCCGTTTTCTCAAAGCACCATTAAGCAGAAGCCCCAGGCGCATGAAAGAGTCAACTCGGCAGGCTTGCGTTGGAATATTGTCTGATAAGAGTGTTTTTACATCCCCGAGCCCCTGAGTCAAGGCACATCAAGGCTGCCCGGATAGTTTACACTAGCCGTGGGATTTATGGTGAACACGTCCTTTTTCCTAGGGGTCTAAGAGCTTCAATAACTAAGGTCAGTCTGGATGTCTACACAACCGACCCCCATTAAAAACCCTGGACACCCAGGCTGGAGTGAACTTCCCTGGTCGGCAACACTTCCGACCTGCTGTCACGAATCACTGTGGGTGGAAAATAAACGCATCCCACGCAACTCCACTGGGTAGGGACCTCTGGACACCTGCACCTGGTTTCCTTCAGACTTGGCCACATGCACCTTTTCCCTTCGCTAGTTTTCCTCTGTATCCTTTTGCTGTAATAATTTGTGACCGTGATGATGACTATAGCCAAGTCCTGAGTCCTGTGAATGCTTTTAGCCAATCCGCAAGCCTGAGGGTTGTTCTGGGGACCTCTGACACGGTCTGTAAAAGTACTCATCTAGGTGCGCCTGGCTGGCTCAGTCGGAAAAGCATGCGACTCTTGATCTCGAGGTCAGGAGTTCGAGCTCCATGGAGGGGAGGGGAGGGTAGAGATTACTTAAATAAATAAAAAATTTTAACAAAGAAACAAAAAGATACTTCTCTACAACTGCAATATCAGGGTTTCCAACACATACATTGAAACTAACCAACTCAGGGGCGCCTGGGTGGCTCAGTCGGTTAAGCGGCCGACTTCGGCTCGGGTCATGATCTCGCGGTCCGTGAGTTCGAGCCCCGCGTCGGGCTCTGTGCTGACAGCTCGGAGCCTGGAGCCTGTTTCAGATTCTGTGTCTCCCTCTCTGTGACCCTCCCCCTTTCATGCTTTGTCTCTCTCTGTCTCAAAAATAAATAAACGTTAAAAAAAAAAAAATTTTTTTTTTAAATAAATAAAAATAAAAAAAGAAAAGAAACTAACCAACTCATTACCTGTGTGTTCTCATCTTGATCCGGCTTCCCTTTCCTTTTTTTATTTCTGCTGTGAAATTCTATCACTTGTACTCGCTCCCTGCTGTTCCTCAGTGTTGAGGGAGATGCCGTAGCACTAGGGGCGTCTGGTCCTGAAGGAGAGCTGGTGGGGGTCACAGCAGGAACACCCTGCAGCTCTTCCCTGAGTTCCTTGAAGAAGCTGGAGGCTCTCTTCCTTTGGCCTCTCACGGGAGAACCAGGTACAGGAGCTGGGTCTGCTGCCAAGGTCACTGGAGTCCCTACATCTCTCCTCTTGTTTTCTCCCTTCTTTCTGATCCTTTTCTCTTCTGCCTCATCTTCTGTCTCCCCTGTTTGTTCAAACACAGAGTGGAAAGATAAATATTTTTGGTTCTATTGAATGAGATGAAGGCAATTGTACATACGCCACAGCTATCAACACCCAGAAATACAAAGAAAAAAAAACAAAACGATTTCTTTTCCTTCAGATAGGGATGTATTTGCACAATTCATAGAATTCCAAAATGCGGGGCGCCTGGGTGGTTCAGTTGGTTAGGCGTCTGCCTTTGGTGCAGGTCATGATCTCGCAGTTCGTGGTGAGTGTGGGCCCCACATCCAGAGCCTGCTTCAGACCCCCTGCCTCTCTCTCTCTCTCTCTCTCTCTGTCTCAAAAATAAATAAACATTAAAAAAGAAAAGAAAAGAATCCAAAATGCAACATCTTTTCCTAGGTAACTGACTGTATCCATGCCTTTGACCCTTGCAGCATAATAAGTTCTCACCTTGTTCCGTAATAAAAGTGACATCAAGGCAATAATCCCAGGAACTGGTAATCCCAATTGGCTCACGTTTTATGCTGAAAATGTCTGCCACTGCAGCTGGTGTTTTGTTTAATTTGGTTTTTTAACACTTTCTAGGGGTATACGTAAGTATCACAGTTTTCCTATCGTCCAGAGTACAAGTCCATACAAATACAGGGACTGTACATACGAGAGAGTCTGAGGATTGGAACCCAGGCTCTGCAAATTACTAGCTAGGTGAGCTTTGGGAAGCATTTTAACCTCTAGTGCTGGTTTCTCCATTTGTAATAATGGGACTAAGGACAGGATCAAGTTCACTGGGTTGTGAAAATCAAATGAGTAAATACATGAAAAATATGGAGTGCGTGGGAAATTCTCTATACTTTTAGCTATTGTGTTTACTGTTTAAAGAAACTGATCATTTTGAGCAATGGCTCCAAACTAAAATAGCTTTTGAAACATCACCTTACAAATTTAAGAAATGCTTGCTCCTTAAGGGCGTTAACGCCTAACAATCATCTCTGTTGCATGAACAAGGGATGTCACCTTCCCTGGAGAAAGTTCTTCAGTGTGTGGAAGTGTCTTCCTACTAAAGTGCCTGGTCTCTGAAGTCCGTAGGGGAGGAACACACTGAAGGATGGGGCACCAACGTCACAAGGTGGTACCAGGGCACCAGGATCACCGAGTTTGGGGGAGAATGTGGGGTGGGCAGTGGGCTTCCCAGAGGGCCGAGAAACGTGAAAGGGTGGGCTATTCCGAGAACCCTTTAAGCCTGACAGCCTTGGTGCTCATGACGAGTAACTAAGTGGTGCCCACACTCAGGGGCGACGTGGGAGGCTGTATTCGTAAAGAGTAACAACAGACGCTGAAAGTGGGGGCGGGGGGGGGGGAGAAAGGGGGAACTCGGACGCAGGTGTGTGCTGAACCCATCCTGGGAACCAGGTCGGCCAAGGGAGGGGTGCTCCACGTGCAAGAACCTTTGGCCTTGAACGCCGAAGGCGACCCAGTTCGGAAGGCACAGCAGACACCTCGGCTGCAAGTCCACTCTCCACGTGGGCTCCGAGGGCCCTCACTCACCGAAGTCGTAGAGGTTCCGGAGCAGGGCGTCCAGAAGTGTCTGAGAACCCGGAAGCGCTGGGGCCTCCGATCCCCGATCCTGGTCCATCGCGGGGTCTGCCACCGCGGTGCGGCCCAGAGCCCGCCCGAACGCCCACACTTCCGAGTTCTGACGCGCTGAGCGCGCGCGCGTGCGTCGCGGGTCCCGGCGCGGCTTCCGTCCTGGTTAAGATGGCGGCGCTCGGGGTCCTGAAGAGCGGCCGCAGAGGGTGCCGCCGCCCTAGGCGAGGTCGGGCCGCTCTGCGCGGAAGAACCGCCCCCAGCAGCATCACTACGACCGCTTAGCAAAGAATTTCAGGCCCCGCCCGGACGGCAGCCGCATCATGGATTCTTCCAGCTCATCTAACTCTAGCTTCTCCGTCAGCTCCGCCAGTCCCGGCGCTGTCGTGCTCCTCTACTCGGTAGGCGCCCCGGGGAACGAGGCCCGGGGCGGGGCCGCAAGAGAGGACCCCACCCTGCCGGTCCCGGCCTCCTGCGGGCCAGGACCCCTGGCCCAAAAGAGTGGGTGCCGGGGCCGCCGAGGAGGGGTGAGGTGGTTGACTTGGTTTCCAAGGCAACGGTGTATCGCTGTGTGTGTGAATGTGTGTAAGCTTTTAGAAGTTTCTATGGGCGACGGTTCCTCTGGTTCCTCTCCACTCGTTCCTTCTCTTTGCCTCCACCAGGCGGGGGGCCTTCAGAGAGCCCCTGACGCAGGAATGAGGCGTGAGAAAGGGATCTCTTTGCCTCCAGCGAGGGGCTGCCTGTAGGTGGAACCGGAGAAACCTGCGATTCTGACCTGGCCTAATATGTCAGCGTGTGGCTCCCCACCCCGCCCTTTTGCTGCCGTGATGTTCCTGGGAGAAAAGTATTTGGCTCGTATGGGGACACAGAGTTTGTGATAAGACTTAAAAGTTTTTCAAATAGAAAGATTGGGAACTTCTGGAAAATTTTACTGCGTTTTTTGTCTTCCATCCGTACCTTTTGCGGAAGGAAGCTAATGCCGCCCGGCCTCTCCCAACTTGCCTTCTAACCCCCAACCCTCTCTCCCTCTCCCGATTTTAACTGATCTTTTTTGCCAACAGAATGTCGGTCGCTCACCGTTTATATGAAGAAATTATGAGGTGAACGTTTTGTAGTTCTCAGGATTGCACAATTCTGGGGCAGCTAATTTTTTTGTTTTTAACCACGAAATTAATTTTTACGTACTTTACAAGGCAATGAAAGAATGCATTTAAAAAAGCATGTTACTATGTCATGGAGGTTAGTGCCAATTTCTGCCTTAATTATAATGTTAATGTGTGTAGGAAGGTCATAACAGGGAAAAGACAAGACAATGAGATAAACCAGAAACTCAGTTTCAAAAGAGAAGGTAGATACAGGGCTACCTTCAAATTGGGACACCAGCATTCTTTGGAACATGGGGAAACTTCTCCCTCCATGTGGAGAGCTCTGGGCTTATAATTGCTGTCACCTGCCCACTTCTGTGAGAGTTATTACTTTAACCTCTCTAGTTGTTGACCTCACCCCACAGCTCTGTGGGGGAACTATTTTGACCTCATTTTCTGACTCTGCTGTTCCAGACCAGGCATACAGGGAACCGGGTTGCTGTGTAGATCCTGACTCACCATAGGTAGCTTTTTCAGCCCTAAACTGGCTTGTGAATTGACTGCAATTTTGCACATGCATATAAAGGAAAGAGTTGGGTTTTTTTTTTTACTTCCCCATTTACTGCTGGTTCTTTAATGATAACACTTTGGTCGGCTTTTTCACATGAAAAATTAAGGCGATTGTAC
Organism: Panthera onca; assembly: GCF_046562875.1. Classification (NCBI taxonomy): domain Eukaryota; kingdom Metazoa; phylum Chordata; class Mammalia; order Carnivora; family Felidae; genus Panthera; species Panthera onca. The sequence continues at coordinate 71,894,772 of NC_138349.1, forward strand.
GTGAGCTTTTTCTACCTCTGAAGCTGGACAGAAGCCCTCACTATTCTTGTAACTGCATAGGCTTTACTCTTAGGATAACCTGAACTTTTTCTTACTGTTTCAGGCTGTCCTTATTTCCTCAGCCACACTGTTCTTGTGCAATACTCTAATGTGAGAGTAGTACTTAGAGATATGTAAGATACTCCTGATTGCAACAAACATTACAGCACTGGTTACTTACAGCGTCCTAGTCATTATTTTCAACACCCTGGATATGGAAGTTAAAGACCCAGCCTTTGCCTCCATGGACTTGAAGTTATGAAAATAAACAATTGCAGTTACAATTAAGTGAGGTAAGGGCAAAGGTCAAGTCATCCACAGCACGTTGTGGCAGGAATGAGAAGGAGCACCTGACCTGTCTGGGGACTCAGAGGAGACTTTTAAGAGAAGGCGACATGTGAGCTGAGTTTTTGAGGTGTGAATGGGAGATGAAGGAGAGGAAGACACCCATGGTAGGCACCCATGTAAGAAAGCCACTCCCTTGCATGTTTGGGAGAACCTAGTAGTTAGGTAAGGGTAGAATAAAGGAGACGTGGGAAACAAAACTGAGGAAGTGGGCAGAAGATAGTTCCTAGAGGGATTTTATATATCATATTTACGCACCCTTAAGAATAAAAGCTTTCTAAGGGAACCTTTAAGGATGATCGCATTTATATTTTTGGAAGTCTAAGGAGACTGGGTTTCTGGAGTGGTTATTTGTGTGGATAACCTTCACTTAAGTAGAGATGTAGAAGGAGAATCTGATAGGAGAAGGAATCTGACGCCCTAAGCCTGGGGAGCAACCGAACACGATCGCCGTCATCCAGAGAAGTCATAAAAGCCTGAGGCAATGGCAGTGAGCCTAGGGAGAAGGGTAAATTGGTTAGTTTGAGTTGGTTAGGATAGTTGAATGCGGTGGCTGAAGAAAAGGAGGTTTCTGTGATTTGGCACCTGGGCGGACGCTGCCGATAGGAAATCTGGGGAGAGGAACAGGTTGTGTCAGTTTCAGGTGTGTTCAATTCCAGATGCGAGTGGTAGAATGAATGATTTTTAAGTCGTGGATTACTATGTTATGGACCCCATACCTCACAGGTGTTTGGGAGACTCCAGACAGAGTTAGAAACATGGTACCAGAGGAAAAGAGGCAGGTCTAGCCTAAAGATACGGATTTGTCAGACATCAGCAAGCAAATTGTAGCTGAAGCCGTAGGTCTGCTCGAAACCTTTTCATGAGAGCACGGGATGAAAAGAAGACTGGGGATAGATACTTCCTGGTGTACCCAGAACCCAAACTATGGCTTCCTGCTAAAGTCTGAAGGAAAAATCTGGACTCCTTACAATGTCCTACAAGACTACACCATTGCTACCTCTCTGATTCTACTAATGTTGCTCACTGGGCTTTAGCTACACTGGCCTTTGTTTCTCTGACAGTAAGCAGGCTCTCCCCTCAAGCGTGCTTACAGTTCCCTCTGTGTGGCATGCTGTTTTCCCAGAAATTGGCATCGCTTCCCCTGTCCCATTTGAGGTCCCAGTTCAACTATCACCTCCCAGAGAGGCCTCAACCCCAGCATTCAATCTAAAGTAGCTCTCCAGTCCTTCCTTGTTAGTTACTATATTTTATTTTCTTTATATTCCCTTTTCCAGTGCCATGTTAACATTAGTCTTGTACTGACTCTCAAAGCTGTGTGTTAATTTCTCATGACGTTTGTAGAGCCCGTTGTTGACATACAACCGTTATGAAAAATTAAAGATTGACTTTCGTAAATTTACAGTTAAATAAATTCTGTTAAAAACGAAAGTAATAAATACCCCAAGCTCAGCACTTCCTAATTATTTTACTAAATTTTACTGTTACCCACACTTTTGAGGTTATTTATGTCCATCAGACTGTAAGGTAGAGATGCTATGTAATAGTGGCTACTGCACATCCCTCCCCAGCTCTCCGCCCACGGAAGTCGTGTTGGTAGCTCGAAATCTGCCAGGGCTCTCCCATGGTTAAACATTCACCAGCGTGCCACTGGGAGTATGCCTAAGTGAACTTATTTGTTGCCTGTCTTTCCGTAAGGCAGCGTAAGCTCTTTTCCTACATGTTCTTTGTCTGCCTTGTTCATATTTTATTCTCAGCCTGTAGAACAGTGCCTGGTATGTTGTGGGCTCTCCCTAACTATCTGTTGAATGAATGGATGCTCCAGAGCAGTTGAAAGGGAGGTACAAGGAGAAGCTTGCTTAGCTACAAATAAGAAGGGGCTGCTGTAAAAATTAAGATAGAAAAACAATGGGGGGAAATAACTGGAATCTTACTTGGGCTCCTCTTTGTATTGTGCCCCTAGATGAGGAGCTGTGCAAATACATTTATCTTATGGTAGTAAATACTTCTCCATCATGTATAGGGAAGGCCAACAAATGAGTAGTTAACACTCAACCCTAGCTGCATGTAGGAATCACTTGGAGTACTTTTAAAAATAATTCTGATGCCCAGGTACCATTCACAGACTAAATTAATCAAGAATCTCTAGGGGGTCCTGGGCATCAGTATATTTTTTAAGTGCCCAAGTTATTTTCACGTGCAGCCTGGGTTAAATCACTGGATTAGCCATTGGGTCAGGACCAGATTGGGAGCACTTTGAGCTTTAGCCTATGAATATTGGGGAGCCAGCAGCAGCAGGGCTCAGGAAGTGTCTTCATTCAGTAATTTATTTTTTCATTCTACAATGAATTCCTACTAGGAACTGGAAATACAAAAACATATAAGACACACTACCTATGCAGACAAGAAGTTTACAGTCTTGCAGGGGAGATACCAATCTGGGTTTAATGAAGTATTTTAGATGCTGTCAGGAAAGGCTCAGTTAAGAGTCAAAGGAGAAGATGGTCAGTTCAGTCTAGGTTGAGGGGGGAGAGTCAGGAAATGGTACACAGAGGTAAACAGAGGCTGAGGTTGATGGCTAAGTGTTTTCAGGTGAACAGCGCAGAAGGGTCTCCCTCCCTCCTCCATCTCTCTCCCTGTCTATATATGTATACTTATTTATAATTATTTTATATATTCATATGTAATATAAAAATGTTTATAAACATAAATGCCTTACGTGTGTGTGTGTGTGTGTGTGTGTGTGTGTGTGTGTACAGAGAGAGAGAGAGAAGATCTTTGTCTCCCTAGCTGATTCCAATCCTTTTCTCTTCCCACTCCCAGGACCACTAAGTGGGAAGTCTCTAAATCCCCTTTCATCCCTAAAATTATATAATCTATAATGACAGTTTGTTACATTGTACCCAGTCTGAGTCTATACATAAACTGTATATTCTTTTACTGATGAGAAATGGGAGATTTGAGAAGGTTCTTGAACCTTATAAGCAAGAGTATGATATGTTACAAGGACAGAGTTTTATGGTAGATTCCCAGCATTAGAAGATTTTTCCCTCATCTATTCTTTATATATGTGGGCATAACAATGTTCGTGTTTGCATATTTCACATGTTTTACATGCTACCCTTTTGATGTTGAAACTCCTCTTAAGTGCCCTTTTGTTTGTATTCTCATTATGCCTAGTCGTGTTCTCAGTTTAATATTCTATATTTTTTTCTGTTACTTCAACATGTAGTCCTTCAGTTGTGCTCTATTCCAAACACAGCTGGATGTTGGGAAATACAAAGAGGACATGTGTTTTGTCTTCAGGATACTTGCATTTTGGGGTGACGACATGCAAACGATTGCAGTATTATGGGTACATTCCATCATAGGTGGAGGTACTGGGTAAAGACGTTCTGATGGGGAAGGCAGACTAAGTCCCTCTGAGCAACTCAAGGAGAGTTTTCTCACAAGAGTGATGCCTGAGCAAGGATGACAGAGGAACAAAAAGGCCTTCCAGACACAGAGATGAGCATGTGCAAAGACCCAGAAGCATGTCAACAATGAACTGTGTTGGGGAAATGCAAATCATTTGCTATTGAGTAGACCTTAGCATGGTGGCCAATGAGTCTGGAGAGGGAGGGACAGACCAGCTCATAGGGGTGCTTGTATGACATCAGAAATGGTTTAGGTCTTACTCTAAAGGAGGTGACGAGTCACTTAAGTCTTTTAAGCAGGGGACAACTGGGTCAGAATTGTGTTTTGAAAAGAGCACATGGCAGCATGGAGGGTAGAGTCAAAGGGTCAAGGAGACCAGTGAGGAGGCTGCTGTGATAAAGTGCACAGGCTGGACCTGTGGTTGAGGAGTAGATGTGCTATGTTCTTAAAGGCCACCTTAACAGGATCAGATGGATGCACACAAGGGTGAGGGAGGATGGTCTAGAATAATGCAAAGGGATGTAGATGGCATGGTGGTTGTTGAGATTTCTGGTGTAAAACTCCAGAAAATAAGCAGGTTGTAGGATTGTGCAGAGGAGAAATGAGTTCAGTTTTAGAAAGGCCAAATGTCGGGGCGCCTGGGTGGCTCAATCAGTTAAGCATCCGACTGGGGCTCAGGTCATGATCTTACAGTTCAGGGGTTCGAACCCCGTGTCAGACTCTGTGCTGACGGCTCAGAGCCTGGAGCCTGCTTTGGATTCTAAGTCTCCCTCTCTCTCTGCCCCTCCCCTGCTCATGATCTGTCTCTCTCTGTCTCTTAAAAATAAATAAACCTTAGGAGGGCCAAATGTGAAGTGTTTGCAACTAGATGTGTATATCAGGAGCTCCTGTGGGAGAAGAGAACCAAGCAGGAGGTTCGACCACATGTACAATTAGTATCTAAAGCCAGATGAGCAGTACAGTGGGTTGGACAGGACAGTTGGATTTGTTAACATTAAGGGAAATGGGAGGAAAGAAGAAACATTTTCATTTTGGTTGAAATTTTCCCCCAAGGTTGAGAAATCACTGGATTAGAGAAATGAGGTGGATCTTCTGCTGTGACAAGAGTCATGAATTAAAAACCAAAGTAAAGGGGCGCCTGGGTGGCTCAGTTGGTTGAGCGACCGACTTTGGCTCAGGTCATGATCTCAAGGTTTGTGAGCTCAAGCCCCGCGTCGGGCTCTGTGCTGACAGCTCGGAGCCTGGAGCCTGCCTCAGATCCTGTGTGTCCCTCTCTCTCTGCCCCTCCCCCACTCATGCTCTGTCTCTCCCTCTCGAAAATGAATAAATGTTAAAAAAAAAAATAGGAAAATTTCAGGATGGTTGGAAGTGGGGAAAGGAGGGAGCCCTTAAGAATGGTGTCAGGCCATAGGGAGGTCTGGGAAGATGAAGACTAGAAGGAGGTCAGGGTTTAATGATTAAATTAGAAAGAAATAATAATGTGTGTTGTATTTTTTAATAGCAACAAATGGAAAATAATTAAAAGTTCCATTAGTAAAAATAATATGGTGGAAGAAACTGAAAGGACAAGGAAGTTTATACAGGAAGTGAAAAACTCAAGTGACAAATCAAAATGTATGTGTGTCAGGTGGGAATGTGTGTATATGCCCAGAAAAAAAGCATTCACTAGAATGGTCCCTGGGTCATTGGACAACAGGTGATTTAAATTTTCTTCTTTGAGCTTTACTGTAACTTTCAGATTTATTTATTTATTTATTTATTTATTTATTTATTTTTGGCTTTAAAACATTTTATTAAGGGCACCTGCGTGGCTCATTCAGTTGAGTGTCTCTTGATTTTGGCTCAGGTCATAATCCCAGAGTCATGGGATCAAGCACTGCATCAGGCTCTTTGCTGAGCATGGAGCCTGCTTGGGATACATGCTCGCTCACTCTCTCGCTCGTGCTCGCTCTCTCTCTCTCTCTCTCTCTCTCCATCTCCCCCTCCTCCTCCCCCTCCCCCTCTCCCCCTTCTGCCCCTCCCCCGCTTGTACACGTGTGCTCACATACACATGCTCTCTCAAAACTAATTTAAAAATTTTTTAATTCCCTGGTCAAAACAATTCTTAAAAAATAATAATAATACATTTTACTAGAATCTGAATTGCTATTTAAGTGCCCCAGAATTTCTAAGCATTTTTTTCTCCCCAGTAAGTTGACCGCTGCTCACACAGGTTAATGCAGGAAAGATAAATAGAAGTTCCTAGGATCTGCCCAACCCCAGATAGAGGACACCCTTTGTGTCAGCAACACGCATGGTAGCCAGGGAGAAGGCAGGTGGCTCTTTGCGTCTCATCACAGCCTGTAGATGGAAGTGGCAGGAGCCATGACCTGGGCATCCCTGCCGCCCCAACAGCACTTCTCCAAGAGGGTAAAGTTCAAACTTCCGCCCTTCAGTCACCAGAGGAAAAAAGTATTTGAAGAAGTTGGAGGACATATGGGGTGCCTTAAGTGGATTGGCACCCATATAGTTTGATTTGACATAATTTTGAATTTCTATTGTATGCTTTAATTGTGAATCCTAAGGAGAAGAGGCAGGCAAGACATATTTATCAATGTGATTGATAAAATTGACCAGATAAAATTGATTATAAAATTGGTCAGATTATTCTAGAGCTTAATCTCTCATCTTTACTATCTTTGTTGACTTTTCCAAAAGGGTACTGGCTTTACAAAGATAGCAAACAGACATAATAAAATATTGTGATAATTCAATATCAATTTATTGACCCCTAACTGTCATTATATTTTCTTTTTTTTTAGTATAGGAGAACCTTTTATCAGTGCACTCTGCTCTTGTTCATGTGTCCTTGAATAAAAATGTTGGCAAAGATGAAACCTTACCAGCATAGTCCCTAATCTGCCCTAATTTATTTTACAGTATGTGCGTTACTTTCTTTCATTTTCCTTACCCACAGAAGGAGCTCAAAAAATGGGATGAATTTGAAGATATTTTAGAGGAGAGGAGGCATGTCAGTGACTTGAAGTTTGCAATGAAATGCTACACACCTCTTATCTATAAGGGGATTACTCCTTGCAAGCCAAGTGATATTAAATACAGTGTTCTCAATTCTGAAGAGGTTCATTATGTCATTAAACAGGTAAGTGATTCCCTCTTCAACCACAGCCAACAAGGAACAACATAGGTTTGAACTGTACGGGTCTACTTAGAGTGGATTTTTTTTTTTTTTTAATAAATACAGTACAGTACTGTAAATGTATTTTCCTTATGATTTTTTTCTTATGATTTTCTTAAAAATATATTCTCTAGCTTATTGTGAGAATATAGTATATAATACATATAACATGGAAAATACATGTAAATCAACTGTTCATGTTATCGGTAAAGCTTCCAGTCAATAGTAGGCTATTAGGTAAGATTTTGGGGAGTCAAAAGTTATGCATGGATTTTCAACCGCATGGGGGGTTGGCACCCAGCCCCCACGTTGTCCAAGGGTCAACTGTAGTCTGATAGGGAATGACAACAGTTGTATAACCCATTGAATTGACAATGAAATCTGATATAAGACATGCTGACGGGAGCCCAGTATACAGGGGCACTAATTACTTATAAGGCAAATAATTTGTGTAGGGAGTTGGGAAAGTGATTTTTTTTTTTTTGTCCATAGACTGATGAATGGATAAAGAAGATGTGGTGTGTGTGTGTGTGTGTGTGTGTGTGTGTGTGTGTGTGTGTACACACACACACACACACACACACACACAATGGAATACTACTCGGTGATGAAAAAAAATGAAATCTTGCCATTTGCAACAACGTGGATGGAACTAGAGGGTATTGTGCTAAGTGAAGTAAGTCACTTAGAGAAAGACAAATATCTCATGATTTCACATATCTGTGGAATTTGAGAAACTCAACAGATGAGCATAGGGGAAGGGAAGGAAAAGTAAGATAAAAACAGGGAGGCAAACCATATGAGACTCATAAATACAGAGAACAAACTGAGTGTTGCTGGAGGGGAGGTGGGTGGGGGGATGGGTTAAATGGGTGATGGGCATTAAGGAGGGTACTTTTCAGGATGAGCACTGGGTGTCCTATGTAAGAGATGAATCACTGGGTTCTACTCCTGAAGGCAAGACTACACTGTATGTTAACTCACTTGAATTTAAATTTAAAAAAAAAAAAAAATCGATTTTTTTTTTTTAATGATGCCTACCTAAAAGACGATTAGGGGTTGTCCAGGTGAAGTGGGTGAAGAAATGTTCCTAGCAGAGCAGATAACATTTTCCCCGTGGTTTTCAAATTTCACTGCACATTAAAATTGCTGGAGAAGCTTTCAGGAATCCCTGTGCATAGATCTCACCCCCATATGAATTAAATCAGAACGTCAGAGGGAGGGAACCAGACATTCTAGTAGTAGTTTTTAGAGAAGCCCAGTCAACTCCAAAGTATAGCAAAGTTTGGGAACCACCGGCTTATTTTAAAGACTAGAGAGCATGTGTACCCACAGTACTAGAAGCAGGTCCGACCAGACCGAAGAGGGCACAGAAGGAGTAGTGGTAAGAATTGGGACTGGAGAGGGAAGCAGCGGCCACATGGTGAAGGGTTTTATAAACCATCCAGAGGAATTCGATTTTACCCTACATACAGTGCAAAGTCATTGAAAGGTTTCAGGTTGGACTGTGGCCTGATCGGTTTATGTTTTAGAAGCACCGTTCTGCTCCAGACGGAGAGGGGAAGTCTGGTTATGATGCTTTTGCAATACTCCCTTTGTGGGATCACACTTGCCTAGACCGGTAAGTGGTCGTAGAAACGAGTTGGACAGATTTAAGAAATTTAAGAGGTGGAGTAGACCTTATTGAATGAAGGGAAGGGCAAGAAAGACTTAGAAATGAGAGCACCATTCATTGCGATAGGGAGCCCAGGAGAAGGAATGGACTGGGGAGAAACACTAAGTTCTGTCTTGGACGTGTGATTTGAAGGCAGCAGGATAGAGGCATTCAGTGGGCAGGACTACAGCTTCCTGGCGGCCGGCCCTCCCTGTTCTGTTGCCCAAGTGCTCTTGTGCCTTGAGGTGAACCTGGAGAGATCTTTGCTTCTTTGACTTTTAAGCGGAATTTAGTCAGATGTATGGCCTCAGAAAAGCTCTTTATCTCTGCTGTTTTCTTCTGATTTGGACGTATGACCTGTGCTCCTAATCCTTTTGTTTTCATCTCTCTGTCATGATCTGTCTTGAAGAAACAATTAGTCTTCTCTGATTGGTCCTATTCCATCAGCGGCATGAAGTTTCCTCGTCAATTAGAAGCCAAAGACAGTGGTTCTCAATACTGGCTCTTTGATAGAACTTTTACAGAAAGTTAACTGCTATTATCCACCAGTATATACACTCCATGAAGGCAAAAATTTTATCTCCCTTAATGACTTTTTTTTTTTTTGCTGTATTCCTAGTGCCTAGCACATAGTACACATTCAATAAATATTTCTTGAATGAATGAATAAAAAAAATATGCTTTGGTACTGTCCACAGAGATTCTGATTTAATGACTCTGGAATAGGACCCAGGCATCTCTTTCTTCTTCTTCCTCTTCTTTTTCATCTTCTTTTTAAAAGCTTCCCAAGTAGGAGTGCCTAGGTGGCTCAATTGGTTAAGCATCCAACTTCAGCTCGGGTCATGACAATCTCACGGCTTATGAGTTCCAGCCCCGTGTCAGGCTCTGTGCTGACAGCTCAGAGCCTGGAGCTTGCTTTAGATTCTGTGTCTACATCTCTCTGCCCCTCTCCTGCTCATGGTCGGTCTCTTTGTCAATAAACAAACATTAAAAAAGTTAATAAAAGCTCCCCAAATAATTCTAGTGCATAGCCAGATCAAGCGTGACTGACCCAAGCCAGTGTTTCTCAAACTTGGCTGTGCTACTGAGAAAAAAAATCCCATAATGTAAGTAGGTTGGAATTGTTATAACTCAAGATTATGTAACCCAACTGGGCCCTCTGTAATTCTTGTTACCCAGGAATTCTTTGTTTCCCCCGTGAAGTCTCTTCCATTCTCCAAAATGACGGCGTCAGTGTCCGTCCCATTCTTTCTGAGCCTCCCATCTCCCCCCCTTACCCTCAACATGAGATTTTTCTTCTTGCTTCACAAAAAAATGTAAACCATTATATGACCACTCTCAACTTCCTGTGATCAAGCTACTAATTGACCTGCATCTGATACCCATAACTCTCCTCTTCCTTCCTGTTCAGAGGGGACAGGGAACCCTTTCTCCTGTTGGGAGTTCAGTCCCTCCCCTACTCCTTTGCTCTGAACTTCACTTGCTCCCTCCTCCTCCGGGACTTTGTTTGCTCGATCGTCCTCCCAAATGTCTTTAACTTCTTACTGTTCTTTACTGCTTTACATCCTCACTGAACATGCTTAATTGTCTTCCAGCTTAAATCAGCCTTTGAGCACATTTGTTCCCCCTTATGACTCAGCACTTCCTTTCCCTGTTGTGTTCTACTCTTAGAAGCAGCTGGCTGTTTTCTGTACTCTCTCACCCTTTGTGTATACGCAGCTCCAGCTCACTGGAATCTGGTTTCCAACCCGCTGTAATTCATCTCTCCAGGATTGCAAATAATGACTTCCTTCCTTATGGCTAAAATCAACCTTGTTGAAATCCTTCGTAGCCTTTGGCACACTCTCCCTCTTTTTTTTTTTTTTTTTTTTTTTAGAAGTTTTTAGGTTCTCTCTACACCCAGCATGGGACCCAAACTCACAGCCCCGAGATCAAGAATCCCGTGATCCGGGGCGCCTGGGAGGCTCAGTCAGTTAGGCGTTCAACTCTTGATTTCGGCTCAGGTCATGATCTCATGGTTCGTGAGATGGAGCCCCACATCAGGCTCTGCGCTGACGGTGCAGAACCTGCTTGGGATTCTTTTCCCCCTCTCTCGTTGCTCCACTCACCCTGGCTCACTCACTCTCTCAAAAATAAATAAACTGAAAAAAAACAAAACAAAACACATGCACCACTAACTGAGTCAGCCAGGCATCCCCCCTCCCACCAAATCTTCTTGATTTCCTCCGTTGATGTGCTTCTTTTCCTTCGCTTGTGTCTTTAAATGCTGCTGTTCTTCAACTTCTTCTTCTAACTCACTCTCTGAGCAGTTTTATTTATTGCCAGAATCATAAGTGTCTTCCTTATACTTACGTTGTTATGTTAGTAATATGTTATAAACAACAGTATGTAATAAATAATAATTACTATCTGTTGCTTCAGTCCAGATGTCTTTTGAGACACGTATTTTGATGTCTATTGGAATACCTACTTGGAAAATCCAAAAACCTCTCAAATTCAGGATGTCTGAATCAAACTCTCTTACCCTCCCACCCCTACCGCTGTACCACGCACACCCGCCTCCCCCTGTTTTCTGTACTCCAAGAACAACCCTGCCATGTGCCTGCTGCTCAAACCGCAAATCTGGATGCCGTCTTCAGCTTCCTGCTTTGCCTTCATCCTAGTCAGTCACTAGGAGCGGCTGCTGTGCTCCCCTTGATAGCTCTTGTCTGTTTCTTTCCGTCTCTGCTGCCGCTTCTCCAACTCAGGCTGTCTTTGGCTCACAGGAATGCAAGAGCTGCCATCAAAGGGCTTTTAGCCGAGGAAAGATGAGATTACTGCTGCATCTAAGGGACCACTCAGGTTTGTGGTGCGGAGAGCAGACTGAAGAGGGACAGCACCCGGACAAGGACTTACAGAGCTATTGCTCATCTTTTAATCTCATCTGAGGTTTCCAGGAAGAGGGTGCTGGAAGGACAGACATACCTGTTGAGCAAATGAGAAGCCCAGGTGCACAGAATAAGGGATCAGGTCATTCTCTGCTTCCGTGCTTTCGTCCAGTTTTGGAGAAGGCATTCCTTCTGAATCGACCAGTCTGCTCCCCTGAATGCCTCATGTGTGTAATTCTTTCAGAACCCCGGGGGTCATGTCCTTCCTACTTTTCAGCCTTCTCTACCGGTCCGGCTGGCATAAGCGCTTCCTGGCTGGGGGAGGGCCCTCTCGGCCACGTATTCTTTCTGATGCGCTGTCTCTCTTTCCCTTCTCGGCTCAGCTCCTCAAAGGTGTAGTCTGTCCTTCCCCATTCACGCCCCACTTTTAGCAGGCCATGCACCTCGTCCAGTAAAGGTCATTGTGGATCTCCAAGGGACCCGATCCCAGGGGCCGTTTTAGTCTTCGCTGTATCTAAACTGTGTCAGTTTTTGTTGGGCAGTCTCCTGCAGGACCTCTCTTGATGTTTATGGTGCAACCCGGTGTAGTTCTCTGAATATCTCCCTTGTTAATCTCTTTACAGGTTCTTCCATCCACCAGGCAAGTGTTTCTCAAGGTCAAACCCTCAGCCTCCTTTATCCCTGCAGCCTCCCTGATCCATTTTGTCCATTGTCTTCATTTCCATTTTCACCTGTAGTCTGGTGATGTCCAGACAGGATCTCTAGCCTTGCCTAGATTATCAGGGTTCACACTTTTATCTCTGACTGTCCTGTTCCCTGAAGGTCACCTAATTTGTATGTCTCACAAACCCCTCAGAATCAGTATCCCCGCCTTCTCAACCCCTGCACCACACTGCCTTCTACCCTTGGTCTGTCTCCCCCATCTCAGGACCGCCCCACCATCCATTCTGTTGCCCAAAAGAACTGAGCGTCTCTCTGCCCTTCGCCTTCTCTTCAGCACCTTTTATTACCTTTGTTTGGGCCTTTTCTGTCTCTGGCCTCAACTATTTTGATAGTTCTTCAAATGTACTCCCTTTCCTAGGCTTGTTTCCTGAAATCCATCCTTACCACTAATCCACTGATTCCTCCGTTTCCCTGAAAAAGATAAAATATGGAGCTAGGTAGAGGATAATTATCCATTTGTGAAGGTACCAAATGCCACTGAACTGTTTATTTTGAAATGGCTAATTTTATGCTCTATTAATTTCACCTCATTGTTTTTTAAAAAAACATGTAATTTAGGAAGCTGGGACTCCAGCATTCTACCCTCTGATCTTCTGGACCTCATCCTAAAGCAGAACATTCTCCTCTGCAAAGGATAATTATTATTTATCACATAGACTCCACACTTGTTTCCAACATGCTTGTTTAGGGGGAAGTAAAAAGAGTCAGATTAGGATTCCTTAAGGACAGAAACGGACTTGTTCATCTCCAGGCCTAGCACACGCCCATATGTGTTCTCTTTACAAGAAGATGTGGTGTGCCATATGAATAAAGAGAGTTCCATTGTGAGGTCATTGATTTCACTAGTTACCCTTTGATACTTGGGAGAGTTTTGTCCCAGTGACCTCTATATCTGAATAGTTTAAACGGTTATTGTGATATAATCTGGTATTTTTACCTTGTATATTACCCTGTAATAGCATTGAGCAAGCAGATGGAGTACTGCAACATTCTAGGGAAAGAAATTGCTAAATATGTATTCTAGGACACTAATACATGGGCAACAACTTATTTTAGAGAATTTGGTTGTAAGCTTATTAACAAATCAAATGAAAGGTGAGAGGTTTTCTTTAGTCTAAAATACTATCCTTGAAAGACGATTCTCTTTGAATTTCTAGTCTGTGAGGTTATCTAAATAGGATCATTTATCTACTGTGGTTATATTGGAAAATAAATTATGTCAATTTAAATGAAGAAGAGAGCGTAGCATTTTTGAGCTATATAGTATTGGTCCATTTGGAACTAGTCATATTGGCTTGAGGGAATACAGTTCTGGCTTCTTTCCTTCAGAAACGTCTCCCTGCTTTTCCTTTTCCTTCTAGCTTTCCAAGGAATCCCTTCAATCCGTTGATGTCCTCCGAGAGGAAGTTTGTGAGATCTTGGATGAAATGAGCCACAAACTGCGTCTGGGAGCCATCCGTTTTTTTGCCTTTGCGCTGAGCAAAATATTTAAACAAATTTTCTCAAAAGTGTGTGTAAATGAAGAAGGTATTCAGAAAGTGAGTATTGCTGGTTAAAAAACAACCTCTTCTTCTACCCCTCATGATACAATCAACGCAGAGACATCTCACTCTGCACCAAATGAGCGGGCCCTTGGCATCAGGCATCCAGGCTGGCCGGAAGAGGCTCTGCCTCTCTGGAGGGTGATGTTTGTCACTTTCAGATCTTCAGACTTGAGATTAAGTTACTTAGTCAGGTAATACTTACAGGCTAACCTAATGTCAGATGTCCACAAAGTTACAGAAGTAATGCCGAGAATTTCTGTACGCGGTTCACCTGGATTCCCCTCCAACATTTCCTTCATCCTTTTCCTCAGTTCTCCGGTGTGTTTTTCCCATAAGGGGTTAGGATACTCCCATCTGGCGCAATTATCAAAATAAGCAAACTGACATTTAACGCTAGAATACAGACCTCCCTCATTCGTAGTCCACCAATCGTCCCGGTTATGTCTTGTACAGCAAAAGAAAATCCTCTATCACGCGTCACATTCAGCTTCCTTATCTCTGTAGACCCTTTTAAGTTAGAACAATAACTCAGCCTTTGTTTGTGTTTCATATTAGTTTTGGAAACAAAACCCAAAAAACAAAACCAGACCAGTTGTTTTATAGCTTGCCTTGATTTGGATTCGAGTGATGTTTTCTCAGTGGGAAAACATTGTGTCCTTCTCAGTGCAGCAGGTCAGGAACACAGTGATGTGCACTTTGAGCATTTGGTTAAGGTGGTATTTCCCTTTGTAATGAGTAAGTGTCTTGTGGAGAGATGCTTCAAGAGGGGTCCGCCTTACTTCCTCCCTTAGTTTTTACATTGACTGATGATTTTTGCCTGAACCAGTTATTACTCTAATGATTGCCAAATGGTGATTTTTCTAATTCCATCACTGTTAACAGCCTGCTTTCCTCTGAAAGGAAGAGCTTTTCCTATTTTTATTCATTTGTTTTTTAATATCGTTCTTCCTCTTACCAAGAAGCTCTAACCTTCATTGACCTGCCTGTACATGTCTTTTAAGGTTTTGTTTTATTCAGTCATTTACTTTCAAGTATTTCTTCTTTTTTCCCTCCTCTGACTATTTTCTAGATTGCTGACTTACTCTCTGGATCTCTGTCAAAGAATGCTTGATAAAGCCATCCAGAGAGGGGCACCTGGGTGGCTCAGTTGGTTGAGTACCCACTTCGGTTCAGGTCATGATCTCACAGTTTGTGGGTTCGAGCCCTGCGTCAGGCAGTCTCTGTGCTGACAGCTCGGAGCCTGGAGCCTGCTTTGGATTCTGTGTCTCCCTCAGTTTTTGCCCCTCCCCTGCTCGTGGTCTGTCTCTCTCTGTCTCTCAAAAATAAATAAACCTTAAAAAAAAAAAAAAAAAAAAAAAGCCATCCAGAGAATCTTGTCTGGTGTTGACTGGCCATGTCTTCTTTTTTTTTTTTTTTTTTTTTTTAATTTTTTAACATGTATTTATTTTTGAGAGACAGAGAGAGACAGAACGTGAGCAGGAGAGGGGCAGAGAGAGAAGGAGACACACAGAATCCGAAGCAGCCTCGAGGCTGAGCTGTCAGCACAGAGCCCGATCTGGGGCTCGAACTCACAAACCGTGAGATCATGACCTGAGCCAAAGTCAGATGCTTAACCAACTGAGCCACCCAGGCGCCCCTGGCCATGTCTTCTTAACTGATCACACATTACCTTGCCTTGGCGAATTATAGTTAGATTAAAAAAGAAAAGAAAAAAACAGATAACACACTGATACGGTGAATGTATTTGAGGTATCTTGACAGCCTACAAAATATATCTGGAGGCTCAAATTCCTTCTAACTGCAGGGCTCCCATTCTTCCTGCAGCCAGTCCAGTGTATAGAGAAATACCGTACCTCTCATTTATCCTGCTAATTCAGATTTGTTTTCATTAATCTACCCGAGAGAAGCTTTGTTCCCTCTTATACACACAATCAGTCTAGCACAGTGGGTAACAGCTGACCTTTTTTTTTTTTAAGTTTATTTTTTGAGAGAGAGCGCACCCGTGTGAGTGGGGTAGGAGCAGAGAGGGGGGCAGAGGGAGAATCCCAAGCAGGCTCTACGGTGTCAGCACGGAGCCCGAGGCAGGGCTCATTCTCCCCAAAGGAGAGCTCATGACCTGAGCTGAAATCAAGCTCAGCTTGAAAATCAAGACACTTAACCAGCTGAGCCTCCCAGGTGCCCTGACAGCTAGCTGACTTTTTAATTCAGACTGATTTCAGTTGTATCCCCAGCCCGGCCATCAATCAGATGCATCACCACGTCGCAAATGAGGAACCTAATGCTTAGGCCTTCTTTACAAATATGTGGAATTAAACAATGCGTGTAAAATGCTTCATATGTGAAATGCTTAATGTGGTGCCCCGCTGATATGTTAGTGTTTATCACTATTATTATTTTCTATGCAATTTACATTTTTAATGTTCTTGCATCATGTGTGCTTATTTCTGTAAAACTCTGAAATGTAGTAGGGGATTCTGTATGTAGCAGGGGAGGCAGAAAGACCTTGTTATCCTTAGTGTTCCCTCTGGAAATATACACATTCTTCCTGTTCTGATGTGGCATGTGTTTTTAATAATATGAAAACTGAAATGATTCAAAAGGGAACATTTGTTTTAAAGCTACAGCGAGCTATCCAGGAGCACCCGGTTGTTCTGCTGCCCAGTCATCGAAGTTACATTGACTTTCTGATGTTGTCTTTTCTCTTATACAACTATGATTTACCTGTACCAGTCATAGCGGCAGGAATGGGTACGTATTGTTTCCCCCGGTTTTTATTTTAATTACAAAAATAAAAAATTCTCACCAAAGCGATTTTAATAGTTACTGAGGTGTTTGAAGATGATGGTGAAAATACCCTGTCCCTTCTTCCATTTCAATTTTACGTATTTTTATATGAGTGTTTTTACTTCTGTAGGACTGATTCCCAAAAGCAGGATTGCTAAAGCAAATAATTGTTTATCACCTCCCTTTTGAGGTAGCCAGGAAAGTTGGGATTCAAGAATACACCTTGGTTAATAAATGCAGTAAACAGTAAGGTAAAAACAGCCAGGGACTTAAGTACTTTAAAAGCATTTTCATCTGTACAGACATGTGAGGGAGTTATTTGAAAAGTAAGGAAAATGGAAAGAAGGAGGGTTTTTAAACTGATGATAGAACTCTTCCTCTCATCCGGGACTTGGTGGATTTATTCTGTGCCACTCAGAGAAGGCCGGGTAAAAAAAGAAAGGTGGATAACAAAAAGAAAAAGAAGGTTGCTCTGGACAGCTGTCCAGCATGGACCACATGTGCTGGTCTGTCGTCCAGGTCGGCAGCAGTGCTAACTGAAGACCTCGGCATGATGACATCATTGAGCTAGCCACTTGCCCACTGAGGCCACGGTCTCTGGTGGGTCTGGCCATAAACGCCAAGGCGCCCGGTGGCCCTTGAGGTAGCCTCCCAGCTGGCCTGCCCACACGGCCCCTCCTCTCCCATCAGACTGTTAGAGGTCCTTAACGGATGTTCATGTAGGGAAGTGTAATTATTTTTTTTTTAATTGTTTTTTTAATGTTTATTTTTTGAGAGAGAGAGAGAAAGAGAGAGACAGAGCTCAAGAGGGGAAGGGCCAGAGAAAGACACAGAATCTGAAGCAGGCTCCAGGCTCTGAGCTGTCAGCACAGAGCCCGATGCGGGGCTTGAACTCATGAACCGCGAGATCATGACCTGAGCCGAAGTCAGTTGCTTAACCGACTGAGCCACCCAGGCGCCCTGGGAAGTGTAATTATTAATATCATAGTGGTGTTTTCCACACACAAAATCTTTCTTCATAGAATGTGAGTTGAGGTATTTATGGAAAGTTCCAAGACCTGCAAAAAAAGATGATCCCCTTCTGTATTTATTTCCTAGACTTCCTCGGAATGAAAATGGTCAGTGAGCTGCTGCGGATGTCGGGTGCCTTTTTCATGCGACGCACCTTTGGTGGCAATAAACTTTACTGGGCCGTGTTCTCTGAATACGTGAAAACCATGCTACGGGTAAATGCAGATAATTCCCGAGTACTTTCGAGCTTGCTGGAGGAGCTTAAATTCCTCCTTCCCGAACACTCAGCCACTCGTCCCGCTGCAGGAACGCACATGACCTCCGCAGCCTGTGTGACCTGTGGCCCTCTCGCCCGTGCTTTGCCCCTGCGCCCTGCACGTGCACAGTGTTGGTTCCAAAGGCTGGATGTGGGGGGTCGGGAGCCTGGGGGAAGGAATCAAAAGAAGGGCACCTGTTGGGATGAGCATTGGGTGGTTGTATGGAGGCAATCTGACGATAAATTACATTTAATAATTATGTTTAATAATTATATTTTAAAATTATATTTAATAAATATATATTACATATATATATAATATATAAATAAATGGTTTGGGTATGGGGAAAAAGCATTTCTCACTCTGAGACTAGGCAATGGGTTTTGTGTTTTGTTTTGTTTCTGTTTTCTCTTTAAAGAGTGGTTATGCTCCTGTTGAATTTTTCCTCGAAGGGACAAGAAGTCGCTCTGCCAAGACACTGACTCCAAAATTTGGTAGGTCCTTTAGAGATTGAAGGAAGAATACAAATCCAGAAGATGTGGTGTGGTCACAGCTACTGGATAGAGCTTGGCACTTTTTTTTTTTTTTTTCTTTTGGGCAAGATATTCTTTCTTTTTTAAGCCTAACTGTTTAAGTTGTAACTGTTTCTATTTATGGGCTTAGTATCTATTGTGCACTTCAGGGTCTTCCTGTTTGTGTCCCCTTGTTTACTCCACTTTTCAATACATCTGGAAAACCCTTTCTCCCTGTTTACAGGTCTTCTGAATATTGTGATGGAACCATTTTTTAAAAGAGAAGTTTTTGATACGTACCTTGTTCCAGTTAGCATCAGTTACGACAAGATACTGGAAGAAACTCTTTATGCGTATGAGCTTCTGGGGGTGCCTAAGCCAAAGGAGTCCACAACTGTGCGTAAATTTAGGACAACCAAACTTTTATTTGAATTTGATTTTACTTGAATTCAGAGAAAATGCTCATTTATACACCAACTCCTTTCTGAACTTACTCCTGTTTATCCCCATTTCCCCTGTCGTGACGCCACTAGGGATTGTTGAAAGCCAGGAAGATTCTCTCTGAAAATTTTGGAAATACCCACGTGTACTTCGGAGACCCTGTGTCACTTCGATCTCTGGCAGCTGGAAGGATGAGTCGGAGCCCGTATAACTTGATTCCAAGGTGCAAGACCTGTGTTTTCATAACCGACATAGATATTAGGATGAAAATCTGGAAGGGTAGTTGTGATTCTTGAGTTGACCCCTTCTAGGACTGCAACTTAGTTATCCGAGATGACGTATCAGAGGAGCAGAAAGCTTCAATTAAAGAATTACATTTGCAGGATACGTGTGTCAAATAGGCAAGGTCAGTGCTCATTCTCAGGGGAGCCAGTGCCCTACCGCCTACGCTACACCACAGTGTGCAGTGCGCTGCCCGTACTGCATGTGTGGGAATCGTTGAGCACTATTGGTAGGTCGGCCAAAGTGTGGTTAATCCTAGAAAGGATTATGTGGCCAGAATGAATGGCGGTGAGTCCCAGTCCTCAAGAAGGTTATAGTTTTGGGGCGCCCATGTGGCTCAGTTGGTAGAGCACGCTACTCTGGATTTTGGCCCAAATCGTGGTCCCTGGGCCGTGGGATCAGGCCCCACCGTCGGGCTCTGCGCTGAGCGTGGAGCCTGCTTGGCATTCTCTCTCTGTCCTTCCCCCTTCCCCTCTGCCCCTCTCCCCCACTCTCGCATGCTCTCCCTCCCTCTCTCTCTCTCCCTCTCTCTCTCTCTCTCTCTCTCAAGTAATTTTTTAAAAACAGGTTATTGTTTTATGGGCACAGAAATGTATTAGGTTCTTTCAGGATGCAGGTGCAGATACACCTTTGGATTTTCTTAATTTAGAGAAATACACATGGGGAAGTAAGGGAGACAGAAACCACCTGCTCAGACAGGCTTCACATGACCACATCATCATTCGTAATTCATCCGTAGCGCCAGTGGTTCCACGGCAGCTGGAGTGCCTCACTAGCGGCCTCGCTGGCGATCAAGCAGATGGTAGCCTTATGCTGCCACAGGCTTCACGCCGTAGATCTCGGATACGTAGGACGCGGTGCCCTCACTGGCTCTAGCTTTCCCATTAAGCCGCCTTACGGTGTGGACACTCTCAGGTCCTGTGCCTGTCCCTGCTTTAGCCTGTCCTGTATAGGTTCCTGATATTTGATGCCAAGTTTGGTGATCCGTGCCTGAAGAATCTGTCAGGCGAGGATCGTGAGCTTCTCAGCAGAGCAGCGTAGCAGTCAGGCAAGCTGTGTAGCCCATCCAGGGCAGGCATGAGCAGTTACCATGTAAGCTGGTGTGTTCTGTGAGAGAGGTGTTCAAAGGGCAGCGAGCGAATTCTGAGAGGGCAGAGTAGTTCAGTCCACTGGGGGAAGCATCAGGTTTCAGAGGAAGTGATACATCCTAGTTGTAAAACAACAGAAGTTGTTTTGCCTGGAACCAGGAAGAATAGGACTGTGTCCCCCTGAGTGTATTTTATCACCTCTCAAGAGCATACCGTAGAGACAGAGGGACAGATTACACCACAGTGAAAGTATATTCTTGCACTGTGACCTGAGAGAATTCGGTTGGCAGAAAGAATGAGAACCCTTCTAAAGGGTCTGCCTTCTCCCGTTCCCCTCCCCCACCATTCACATCAGTGTGGGTAGCAAAACTGTAATTTGTTATTCCCTGTTCTTCCTTACAGGTATATCCCTCAGAAACAGTCAGAGGACATGCATGCCTTTGTCACTGAAGTTGCCTATAAAATGCAGCTTCTGCAAATTCAAAACCTGGTTCTCAGCCCGTGGGCCCTCATGGCTGCTGTTCTGCTTCAGAACCAGCCTTCCATGGACTTTGATGCTCTGGTGGAGAAGACTTTATGGCTGAAAAGCTTAACGCAGGCCTTCGGGGGGTTTCTCACCTGGCCCGGTACGTATGTGAGATGTATGTGAGGAGCGTGCTTGCTTTTTGTTTCTTAATTTGGAAAAGCTGTCACCTAGACATGAAACACCTACACAGGACACCGAGCAAAGCTTTGCTCAGAGAGAAAGAAAACTTTTTTTTTAAGTTTATTTATTTATTTTGAGAGCGAGAGAGAGCAAGCAGGGGAGGGGCAGAGAGGGGGAGAGAGAGAGAATCTCAAGCCGGCTCCACAGGCTCAGCACAGAGCCCTATGAGGGACTTGAACTCACAAACTGTGAGATCATGACCTGAGCCGAATCAAGAGTCGATGCTTAACTGACTGAGCCACCCAGGCACCCCAGACAGAAAGAAAACGTCATTTGTTTTTATCACTGGGGGACACTGAATACAGTATGTTGATTATTTGAGAACAATTGCTTATGTGTCACTTCTTCCTATGAGACTCTGGGTATGTCAATTAAAATGCTGCCTCCTTGGCACCTAGCAGGGTGGAGAGTGGATGAATCTTATTTCCTCCGCATATTCCTCCCTCCGTACCCACTTCTTGTTATTTTTATTTTTTCAAAGTTTTTTTTTTTTTTTTTTTACTAAAATACAGTTAGCGTCACGTGTTTTGTTTCAGGTGTGCAGCCTTGATTGGACAGTTCTACGCATTACTCACTGCTCACCGTCGTTGGTGTAATACACCCACCTCGTTTTAAACCACATTAGATTTGCAGCCCATTCGCTTCACCCCATCAAAAGGACCAAAGGGCCAGTCTCGTGGACCTTTATACGATTCTCGGAAAATGACAACTTTATAAAGCCCTCATTGGCGTTATAAATACTTCGCCGGGAGTTTGGGACGTGTGTGCCAAGTGTTAGCTTTAGCTGTTTCCAATCTCTTTGAGTCAAAATTGCAGAGACCACAGTTGGAAATGTAATCCGTTCATAGCTCCCCACTGGTCACTCATTAAACCTCTTGAGTGCCTGGTGGGTGGTGGGAACTACCCAGAGGCCGGAGAGAACAAGGCGCAACCCCTGTGTGGGACGTCCTCCTGGCGTGTGGAAGGCAGGGGCGGGGCATCTAGTGAAGCGGGGCCAGCGAAACACACACAAAGAACTTTGAATGGACCGCAGAGCGTTGCTGAGACCCCTGTGTAGGGAAGGGCCACGCTCGGGGAAGGTTTCATAGAAATGACTTTTGAACCTATCTTGATGGAAAAGCAGGAGCCATTCTGAAAGACGAGCGGGCAAGGGATTGCTAACGTAGGGATTGGGAAATGTGAAATGGTGCAACAGCACCGCATCATGGTAATGCTGGCCTGCAGGTGGGTGGGTGAGCTTACAGTGTTGGCTCTGGGAGAGGGATGATGGAAGGTAAAGATGTGGACACAGGCTTGATTAGCTGGGCCTGCTGCCTGGGGGATCTGGACTGGAAGCTGTAGTTTACGGGACTCAATCGCAGATTTTTTTTTTAAGTTTATTTATTTTTTTATGTTTATTTATTTTGGAGAGAGAGAGCGTGGGAAAGGGGCAGAGAGAGAGGGAGACAGAGGATCGGAAGCAAGCTCTGTGCTGACAGCAGAGAGCCGAATGCGGGGCTCAAGCTCACGAACCGTGAGATATCACCTGAGCCAAGATCGGACACTTAACTGACTAAGCTACCTGGTCGCCCCTTAATTTATTTTTGAGAGAGAGAAAGAGAGAGAGAGAGAGAGAGAGAATCCCAAGCAGACTCCATGCTGTCAGCACAGAGCCCGACGTAGGGCTTGAACCCACGAACAGTGAGATCACGACCTGAGCTGAAATCAAGAGCTGGACACTTCACCAACTGAGCCACCCAGGCACCCCACAGTCGAGGATTTTAAGCAGGGGAACATGACTGCAAACAACTGTAGAAAACAACCAGTGTCCGTTTTCAAGCTGGGCCACATGAATGGGAAGGGAAGGAGCCTGAACGAGACAATGGCAGAGCTGAGGTGGGGCTATGAGGCGTTTAGGCAGAACTGCCAGCAGAAGTGGTCACCAGCAGGGAAACAAAGATGAGTCAGACACATGTTCCCGTGGGCGGCAAAGGACACGCTGAGTGTGCTTCAGGTAGAAAATCATGAGAAAAGCGTAGGTAAAGTGCTGACTCCTACTTGGCCCAGGAGCATGTGAAAACCTAGGCACCTGTCTTTCCAAGCGTTTTTGTTTTCTCAAGATGGAAGAAGTAGGCCAGTCTGTAGCTAAGAGTATCTATTCAGCAACTAAAATAACTTGTTATTATAGAGTGAGAGTCTGTTGGTATCTAGGTAACAGTAACAGAGTGATTAAATATGATTTCCGATTCAGAATGTGGTATATCCGTTCAGTTCCTTTTTTCTTCCTTACTCCACTTACCACGTATTCCTAAGCATTCTCCTATCAAGAGGTCTTCATGATACATGTATCATTATGCCATGTCATATCATGTATATAACATTACCATATGTCATTACCTTGAGCAAGCGGAGACAAGACATGTGCATCTAGAGCGACGTGATCGAGTCCAGAAGGAAACCCCACGCCCCTTAGTTGTCTCTTCCACAAAGCATCAGCAGACTTTGCCCAGCTTGACCAGTGTGCCTGGCTACATACCCGGCAACCAGCTCTTTGGCTCAGGGAAACAGTAAAATGATTTCCCTTGCCATGAATGTTGGTTAAATATCACCATCTCTTCCTTATGCTTCTGTAATACTAACTTCTTGGCCTTCTCTAGGCCAGCATAGTGTCAGGTGGTAAGTTACCAGCATCTGTTAGGGGCTCAGTTCTTTAGTTTTCTCCGATGTGAAAAAACCAGAAAACCTCCTCAGCGTCTGCCTGTGCCCAGGGAAGCCGGGTGCTAGGGGAGTGCCTCTGGGATTACCCTTTGTTCACCAGCAAAGTTGCAAAGCAATATTCTTGCCATCTTGGAATTAATTGGTCTAAGCAAGGGGTGTGTGTGTGTGTGTGTGTGTGAAGTATGTTTTCATCATGAGCCTTCTTAGTATTTTGTGAATTCACATGCATGTGATTTTCTTATCCTGTAACTTGCTATTACAAAACTCTGGATACCCTTGGTTCCTGAGGAAGTGTTGGTTTTTAGACTGGGAATTGGTATGCATTTCAGAGTGGCTGACAATTTAGGGGTAGATAAGAAAGTGCATTAACTGTCCTCAGAGTTTATACTGCTTTTAGAAAATACCCTTCACAGGGGCACCTGGCTGGCTCAGTGGGAACAGCATGTGACACTTGATCTCAGGATTGTGAGTTTGAGCCCCACGTTGGGCATAGAGATTACTTAAAAAAGAAAGAGAGAAAGAAATAGGTATCTTTCACGTAGGGTATCACTACTTCAGTTGGTAGAGCCTAAAACCAGAACCTGGCGCTTGAAAGTAAATCTGTCAGGTCCCTAACGTTGATGCATACACTGGCCTAAGACTCCCATCAGGGAACCCATCCCATTTCTTTGCTGCCTGAACGCATTGTCTTTGTGTGTAGATAATGAAGCTGCTGAAGAAGTTATCCAGTCCAACCTTCTTCTGCATTCCAACATCGCCAGCCTTGTCAAAGACCAGGTGGTTCTGAATGTGGACTCCGGAGACTCAGAAGTGGTCCATGGGCTTCTCTTCCAGCATATCACTCTCCTCATGTGCTCAGCTTACAGGAACCAGTTGCTCAACATTTTTGTCCGCCCTTCCTTAGTAGCCATGGCACTGCATATGACCCCTGGGTTGCGGAAAGGTAACTTTCGGGAATGTGGTCTTGAACTTTAGAAGAGACCTGGCCGTTCAGCTCCGTATATAGGGAGCAGCATTTGAAGCCTTATCACGCTCAGCCACACGTGTGCGTCCCAGACACCATCAAAGAAGGGGCCCTGTGTACTCAGAAGAAGCTAGGCTTGTTCCCTAAATACATGGCCATCCACTTAACATTTGGGAGTTGAAAGGGACCTAAGAAATCATCTAACCTAAACCTCTCCATTTATAAGTAAGGGAAGTGAGGCCTGGAAAGGTACCTCATCACCTAAGGAAGGTTCTGGGACTAGAGCACGGCTGTCCTTGTCCCGGTCAGCATGGGCACAACAATCCAGCAGCGCAGGAGTGCTTACTAGATACCCAGTAGCGTCCCGGTGGCGATGAGGAGTGTAAACAATGAATAAAACCGTTTTTGTCCACCGGAACCTGTAGTCGAGGTCAGGGGTTTTCTACCCAGGCTATGCTGGAATTACTAAGGGCGAGCCCCGTTCTGATTCAGTGGGTCTGGACTGTGGCCCACACATTGCTGTGCTTGTTTTTGTTTTTCAAAGCTCCAAAGAAAGAATTATCAGTGCCAACCATAGACCTGCATTGGAATGAACCTCACAGGTCCTGTGTCCATGCCCTCATTTTGTGGATGGGGAAATGGCCCTGGAGAGAAGTTAGACAGTTTAGTTCAAGACCCAGGAAACTCAAATCTTGATCTGAGGTTTCTTACATTGAAATTCATTCACAACTAAGGATCACATGCATGGTCTTCTAGAGTGTTGGGGACACCCTGAAATTGGAGGCAACATTTCCTGTCCATGCGTCTGTATATTCTTCTAATGAGAAGTTCATAGCATATGTCAGAAAAATGAAGAAGGCTCTGTGGTTGATGGGCGAGGTAGACCTACGTGTCTGGAGAATCCGCATTTTCTACTGTGTGCTAGTGTCTTCTAGTGCTAAAGATACAGTAAAGACAGCAGGAAATATGAATAGAGAAGGGACTGAAGTAAGTCATTGCTTTCCGTCTCTACTAAGGAACCATGGGCAGGAGAAAGTGAAGGACCCTTGCGTCCAAGAAATGTGGCATCTTGTTCGTCACCAAACTGACTGGTTTGAGGCCTAGTTGTGATTAAGATTCAATATTGAAACTGCTAAACTATAGTTTGTTCTGTACGTAAAATTTGGATTGGTTATAGCTTCCTTTGGGGGCCCTAATTCTTGTCCCTGGCTTTGAATAACATGCCTTTGAAGCAGTGCATTTTGGAAAGTCAAGGACCTCTTGGTACTCCCTTCAAAAGCAATGTTGTAATTTGATGTAATTAATTTATTTCCAGAGGATGTCTACGGTTGCTTTCGCTTCCTGGTCAGTGTTTTTTCAGATGAGTTCATCTTCCTTCCAGGAAACACAGTCAAGGTAAATCCTTACAGCCGAAGAGCCCAAGTGTGTTCGCAGTGTGAGTTCTGGAAATGGTAGGCTTGCATCCACGAGTGTGACCTCCCTTTCTCCAAGGCTTCATTTGGCAGAATTAAAGAGACACTTGGACACTCACAGCTCAGCAAGCTCTGTTTTGGTTCTTGGTCAAGTTTAATCAGTAATGTAGGGCTTATTCGGTGAGAAGAGAGTCTTTCTTTCAACCTTCAGTGCAGCCACTGTAAATAAATCAACACCGTTTTGTTAAAAATTTACCAACCAGCAGGGGCACCTGGGTGGTTTGGTTCATTAAGCGTCCAACTCTTGGTTTAGGTTCAGGTGATGATCTTGCGGTTTCGTGAGTTTGAACCCCATGTTGGGCTCCGTGCTGGCAAGCATGGCGCCTGCTTGGAATTCTAGGTCTCCTTTCTCTCTGCCCCTCCCCCACTCGCTCTGTCTGGCTCTCTGGCTCGCTCTCTCTCTCAAAATAAATAAACTTAAAATTTACCGACTGCCACACATTTTCCCGTTAACAACTTGTTGGAATGTGTCGGGCCTCTTGCTTTGAGATAGGCGAGCAGTAGTGTCACCCAGTGGTATAGACAGCTCATGAGGAATCGGGCTCCCGGATTCCCGGTAGTTTGCTGGCCCGCTGGTTTGCCGCGGCGGGCGGTGTACCAGGATGGCAAGTAGTTAGGTTTCTGTATGCTGTGCCAGGGAGCACAGGTTTTCCTCAGTTGAAAATGAGGGCAGCAGATTTTGAGCATAAGCATAACCCCACATATTTTGAGGACCTGCTGGATGTCCTTCCTGTTGGAATGTAAGGAGTGTGGCCATGCAGAGTGAGAAAATCCATCCCCCGGGTCGTGATTTCTAAGGGTTATAAATCTTCTGTGTGTTTGCTGTTTGAGGTTCCGCATTTTGTGTGTTAGCACACACGCTTCTCTGGCTGCTAACGACCGGAACCTTCCGGAAGGGTTGTGGAATTAACTGGTGTTCTCTCAGTGTCCCCGTTGACCTAAATTAGTGGACACACTCTGTCTTCTCCTCTTCCTTACCAGGACTTTGAAGAAGGCTGTTACCTGCTCTGTAAAAGTGAGACAATACAAGTGACAACAAGGGACATCCTAGTCACCCCGAAAGGAAATCCTGTCTTAGAATTTTTAATAGGCCTCTTTAAACCTTTTGTGGAATCTTATCAGGTATGCACCTCTTGGGAAGTTCTGCTTCATCCTCCCGTATCCGGTACAACTAAGATCCCCCCAGCCTGTACTTCCTTCTGGTCCCAAGGGCAAGGGTCTCCCCCAGGTGAATGGTGGAACAGTAGGGAGATTGATCAATAGGGTGAAAGATTCACCTCTCAGGTGATTCACCCTCTCAGACCCCAGAGGGTAGCAGCTTTATGACGCCACATAACTACACTTACACCCAAGCACTGTCATGCTGTATCTTAACAGCTGTTTTCGTAGCACGTAGCAAGGTGTTTGATACATCGTAGGCGCACAGTAAATGCAAGATTTGAATGATGCAGAAAGTCATTTCTATCAGAATTTCTATACAGAAATTATTTCTATCACTAAAGGCTGATGCTGGAAGGGAAAGGAAAGGTTGGGGTGCAAGTATCAGAAAGAGTGTGTCAGAGCTCTAGGAGTGCTTCGAGAGGGGGGAGGGTCTATATGCCCAGCAAGAACTGTGCCAGGATTCAAAGGGAGAAGGGGAGTTTGCAGTGGAAGCTCTCAAGGGACTGTACATATTTGCAAGAAGAGGGCTCTGTTTCTGAGCTCTGTGCACCGGTTAGAGGCGCCCGGGACTGACCTCCTGGCAGAGTGGCGCTGTGGCCTATGAGATAGTTCTTGTACAAAGTCTGGCACTTAGTAGATAAATGATAAATGCTCCTTCTATCTCAAAGCACCTTTCTGTGCTAGAAGCCATCAAGCATTTGGGGCCTATTAGGTGTTTTTAGAGAAAAAACAGTTGCAAAACTTTCGGTCCTCTCTTCCTAAGCAGTGTAAGATCTGTTAAGCTGATGGTGATTCACTTAATTTGCAACCCATCAAAGTGAGAAATTGTATTTTAATAAATGTCACTACTATTTCAAACTCTTTTTTCTAACTATAAGCAGTGATACGAGCTCAAGAGGGACCCAAGAATTCTGTGGCTTTTCTGTGCCCAAACCTTGGAGGGCATTTATTCTGCTCTTACATAAAGTATCTTTCTGTGACGAGGGGCACTATCACGTTACTGGCTGTCCTATTGTATTTGGCTGCCTTTTTCTCTTTCTGTTAAAACCAGATAATTTGCAAATACCTCTTGCACGAAGAAGAAGAAGACTTCACTGAGAAACAGTACTTGGATGCAGTTAGAAAATTCACCAGTGAGCTTCTTGATCAAGGTCAGTCACACCCCTGTGGGTGGTGATTTCCTGTGGTTGAAAACAAGAAGTGGTCCACTCACTTCTTTCTCTGTCCCAGGTGCCTCGCAGTGTTACGACGTATTGTCTTCCAATGTACAGAAAAATGCCTTAGCAGCTTTTGTGAGGCTAGGTGTGGTAGAGAAGAAGAAAGTGTAAGTACTGCGTGGGACCGCATGGGTGCTGAAGGGGCGGCGACGGCTAATGACAATTGAGCCCCGAATCCAGACAAAGTCGTAGAAACAGATGATCTGTAAACATTATACCGTACCTCCCTCACCCATCTGCTGATGGGTCACGTCAGTATGAGTTACTGTGCAAATTTTATGTGGATATGAAGAAAAATGATACTGAAGCAAAAAAAGTGTTTTAGGCCAGCAGTTTGGCTTTGACCGAATATTGAAATTTATAGATTAATTATAAGAAAGATTTTGGGGGAGCACAGTAGAGTGTGTGTGTGCATGCATACACTTGTATATGCCCACGTGCAATACCTAAATACATACGTGTATGTGCAGATCATTAGATGTTTCCTCTTCTGAGTGAATGAAGGTAAGAGCGGTCAAGCTTAGGGACGGCTGGCTGGCTCAGTCGGTGGAACATTCAACTTTTGATCTCAGGGTCGTGAGTTCGAGCCCCACACTGGGTGTACAGATTACTACTAAAAAATAAAATAAACTTGAAAACAAAAGAAAAGTAGTCTTACTGTATAAATAATGAACATTGACTTCCCCCCACCCAAGTTTATGCGATAAGAGTTTTTTGCATTTTCTTCCCCTAGAAATAGTCACAGTGTATTTAATGTGAATGAACCTGCCGCGACAAAATTAGAAGAAATGCTTGGTAAGTACAGTTTAGTGACATATGTGGTTTCACATTGTATTTATCACCATACAGTAAAAAAAGAAAGTATACTGTGGCACCAGAGACTTCATCAAAATGAACAACAGTAGAGTTTTAATATAAAGAGAACTATTTATATTATCTAGGTTTTTCCAAAGGGAAGTGAGGACAAAGTGCAGAGAACACACAGCAAGCATAAAATGGGCAGTCTCCTCACAACATAACAACTATCAGCTTCTAGGGACACCTGGCTGGCTCAGTAGGTGGAGCGTGCAATTCTTGATCTCAGAGTTTGAGTTTGAGCCCCACACTAGGTGTAGAGATTACTTGAAAACAAAACCTTAAAAAGAAATTATATGGGGCAGCTGAGTGGCTCGGTTAATTGTCCGACTCTTGATCTCAGCTCAGATCTTAATCTCAGGGCTCATGAGTTCAAGCCCCACATGGAGCCTACTTAAAATTTTTTTCATTAAATTAAAAAATTATCGGCCTCAGGGACACCTGGGTGACTCGGTTGAGCGTCCAACTTCAGCTCAGGTCATTATCTCCTGGTTCGTGAGTTCAAGCCCCACATTGGGCTCGCTGCTGTGAACATAGAGCCTACTTTGGATCTTCTGTCTCCCTCTCTATGTCCCTCCCCTGCTCATGCTCTCTCTCTCTAAAATAAATACACATTAAAAAAAAAAAAATTATCAGCTTCTAGCATAATTAATCAGGGTCTGAGATCTGGACCCTTCACATCCAATCTTATCGGACATGGAGAAAATACCTCTCATCTGAGTCCTTGGATTCATTTTCTCCCTGTCTACTCTTGGATCCCTTCTTTCCCCGGTAAAGGGTTGGGGTCAGTGTTCACAGCATATAGACTTTCTGAACTCAGAATTGGGGCCGATAGCACCTCCTTGGGAGAATAATCCAGCCTTACTCTTCTCCAGATGCCATTGGCTTATCAACAAATAATCCAGTCCAGAAAGGCAGGGTCATTTGTTTATGGTATGCAAAGAGAGTTGAGAGTATGGATATAAGCAAAGAGATCTAAAGGTCAGAGGAGATAGCAAACAGTTTCTCATAGGAATGATGGGATAGTTTTAGAAGGGGAGAGTGTTAGCATCTGAAAAAAAATACTTGTCTGCCGATTATATTGAATAAGCACTACATCGTTGAGTAGATATTCTTACAAGTAGCAGTTTTGTACCCCTACATGAAATTCAGTACATTTGTCAAACCTACATGAAAGAGCTTTAGGCAGATGTCTGCCAGGATGAAGGGAAAACCAGGACGGGGCGTGTGGCTGACAGAGAAGGGTTGAAGAGAAAGGGTAGACGGACAAAGGAATGGTTGACATAAATAGCGAAGGTGGAAATGCTAGTTTCTTGCTGAAGAAAATATGAACGATGAAATCCCAGTCTTCTGTCATATTCTGTCTGCAGTCTCAGAACATGCAACCTTTGAGTTTGGTAAGAGGTGCGTATAACCAAAACAAACCCTAAATAAAACCCTCATTCAGTGAGGATGACAGAATGGGTTTCTTAATCATGGATGGCAAATGTAACGTGGGTGTGGATGTACTAGAACATAGGAGGCTGGAAGTTCAGAAAGCAGACTGGGTTCTAATCCTGGCTCTGGGCCTGGCCAGTGGGGCGGGGGTGGGAGTAGAGCGGGGGAGGGGCTGCTGCTTCCCCTGCGGACAGTCAGGTGTCTCCATCGGGGCTTTGTCAGCCTGTGAAACCACACAGGTGTCAGGCTTAAACAGCTGTATGGGGATGGGCAAACTCAAGGTCATTTCATGAGCTGGTTTTTTTTCCTTAGGTTGTAAGATACCCCTAGGAAAGCCGGCAACTGCAAAACTTTAATAATTGCCAAACAGTTATGCGAAATGTGGTCACATAATTGCTGTCATCTGAGGACTCTTATTCCAGCAAGCAGTGGTGTGAAGGAAGAGAGTCATCTGCTCGTGCTTCACGAGACGTGAGAGCCATGGGCTCAGCAGAGAGGAAGAGGTAGCCGCTGTAAGCAATCAGTGTAACTCTCTCCACCGTGACGGTTAAAAAGGCATCTGTGTCCGACTCTGTGTGTGTTTTAAAATAAAACAGTCTTTTGGAAACATGTTTGGAAAAACAAAGCCCAGCTCCTATTTCACTAACTTTTTACATGTATTAAACATTTACACCGACTTGTTGAATTACAGTGTGACATCAGCGCGAAAGGCGGTGGCTGTCGGAAGTGGCACACCTGTATTTCCTGTGGCTTCCTTCACCTCACGTGGCGTCAAACAAGTACCAGTTTGATGGAGGTGTGTGATAAATCAGCCAGCTTACATGAAAGCTTGCCGCCCAGGGGCCTTAAGCAATAAAGCTGCATTGGAGAAAGTACGTGCAACAAAGAGACGTTATGTGATTGATCATAAATAGGCTTAAGAATCCAGGAGAAGAAGAGTTCGAAATAAGATGGGTGACACCAAAAACTGACAGCCAGCCACCTGGGAGTGGCATCTAAGCTAAGAATTAAGATGAGTGCCAGCCCTCCAAGTGTGGGAATGGGGGGACAGAGCGGGGACAGAGGAGCAGAGTGTGCTGAGAGAAGGGTGATCACAGTGTTCTGGGGTTAGTTCTGGAGAACCTGAAAGGCTGACATGGCTGAAACCACAGTCGAGGGCAGCGGAATTAAAAAGAAAGGCAGGTGTATTAGTCTGCTTAGGCTGCCATAACGAAATACCAGATTGGGTGGTTTAAACAGCAGAAATTCGTTTTCTGACAGTTCTGGAGGCTGAAAGTCCCAAGATCAAGGTGCCAACAAGGTAGGTTTCGTTCCAAGGCCTCTCTTCTGGGCTTGTCGGAGGCCACCATGTTGCTATGAGCGCACACGGTGGTCCTGCCCTCATTATTCTGTGTAGCCCCAATGACTTCCCAAAGGCTCCCTCTCCCCAGTCACGTTTGGGAGAGTTTGGGCTTCAGCATCAGAATTCAGGGCTCATGATTCAGTCCACAGCAGCAGGGTTAATACATGGGGACTGAGGGACTCTCGTAAGACATTTGAACTGGAACGTAAGTGCCATGGAAAATGTTGGAAGGTTTCGGCATGTGGTGCCAGGGCTTGCTGTATCCAGATTCCTGGAATGTGCATTTGTTTTGCAGAGGCCAGGCAGTTTCTGCTGCACATGCAGATTGTGGAGAGCTGCTGTGCTGGTCCACACATTGGTGGCAGAGGGGCCCTCTATGTGGCTCTGCTTGTATGGAAAGCCAGAGATTTATGTGTGTTGACAACAAGAAGTCAATTAAACAGTGTTCCTGGCAAAGGATTTCATGGCATGCCAGCTAGACGGGGACACAAAGCTGACCATCCAGGGAGAGAGAGTGAGTTCAAAGCAGCTGGCAACCTGGGACCCTGGCCAATTCCTCCCGAGTAGATGTGCCTTCGAAAGAGTCCCCATACAGCCGATTTTGGTGGTTTGGTTTTCTCCATGACAGTCGTGCTATGCATATAAATGTTGAAGACTGAGTAAGACGACTTATTTACATTGAACACGTTTCAGGTCTGGGGGCAAAGCCTGGGGTTCTGGGCACAGGTGGCTACGGACTTGTCTCCTGGCCAGCTCTGACATCCGAGCCAGCAAGTAAGCAGATAAAGAGAGGGGCAGGAAGAGGGGCGGGGGTGGCCAAAACCAAATGAGGCTTTGCAGCAGAGGCTCTGCTCCCCTAAAACCCCCTCGGGTCACCCAGGCAAACCTAAAGTTTTGGGGAATAGCGTGCTCCCTATGCTAACGTACTTTCAAAGCATGCTATCCTACCCCACGCATGCTCCTTTACACACACGTGGTTTCAGACCGCACTGCTGTGCCTACGCCCTTCCACTCCATCCCATCTATAAATTCTGAAGCTGCCACTGCTTTGAAGTGGGTAGAAAGGCCCCTAGCATGTGGCTTTCCAAGTCTGCTATCCCAACACAATGTTGCAGCTGAGAATGCAGGGTCTGGAACACAACCGGGTTTGAAATCCAACGCTGCCATCTGCTAGCCCTGTGTTCTTGTAGGATTTACTTATACTCAAAGCCTCAGCTTCCTTATCCATCAACTAGGGATGATGATCCCTCTTGGGCTGTGAGAAACGGGAATGCTGGGGGGCTCAGTCAGTAGAGCATAGGACTCTTGATCTCGGGGTCATGAGTTCAAGCCCCATGTTGGGCGCAGAGCTTACTTCAAAAAGCAGAAAGAAATTTCTAAAATTTCTAAGGAACTTACCAAACTCAACCCCCAAAAAACAATCCAGTGAAGAAATGGACAAAAGACATGAATAGACACTTTTCCAAAGAAGACATCCAGATGGCTAACAGACACATGAAAAAACTGCTCAACATCACTCATCATCCAGGAAATACAAATCAAAACCACAATGAGATACCACCTCACACCCGTCAGAATGCTAACATTAACAACTCAGGCAACAACAGATGTTGGCGAGGATGCAGAGAAAGAGGATCCCTTTTGCACTGCTGGAGGGAATGCAAACTGGTGCAGCCACTCTGAAAAACAGTATGGAAACAGTATTAAAAAATAGAACTACCCTGTGACCCAGCAATTGCAGTGCTAGGAATTTACCCAAAGGATACAGGAGTGCTGTTTCAAAGGGGCACATGCACCCCGATGTTTATAGCAGCGCTATCGACAATAGCCAAAGTATGGAAAGAGCCCAAATGTCCATTAACTGGTGAATAGATAAAGAAGATGTGGTATATATATATATATACAATGGAGTATTACTCGGCAACCAAAAAGAATGAAATCTTGCCATTTGCAACTACATGGATGGAACTGGAGAGTATTATGCTAAGTGAAATAAGTCAGAGAAAGACAAATATCATATGACTTCACTCCTATGTGGAATTTAGGTACAAAATGGATGAACATAAGGGAAGGGAGGCAAAAATAATATAAAAACAGGAAGGGAGACAAAACATAAGAGACTCGTAGATATAGAGAAGAAACAGGGTTGCTGGAGGGGTTGTGGGTGGGGAAATGGGCTAAATGGGTAAGGGGCACTAAGGAAGACACTTGTTGGGATGAGCACTGGGTGTTATAAGTAGGGGATGAATCACTGGAACTTCCTCCTGAAATCATTATTGCACTATATGCCAACTAACTTGGATGTAAATTTAAAAATTTTTTTAAAAAGAAATAGAAATGCCGGTAGCACATTTGAAACAGTTTTTGGCAATAAGTGTAATCTTATTACACTTATACTTATCTTTATCTATCTACTTATTATCTTCTACTACTGACAGGGACAAACCCTAGTTGGCTTCTCAAAGAAGATGAGATTGGATGCTTTCAGGTGGTTTCTGTGGCTGCAGATGCTTGTGCCTCAGCCCAGCTGCTCAGCCCAACAGCATCATGCTGTGCGCTGTCCCAGTACCTCATCCACAGACACCTGTCATGTTCCAAGTTCAGCTGAGCGGTGCTGGAAATCACAACTTTTCCCTACATCTCTTCTTCCATTAATAGAATGGGAACATTCAATGTAGGGTAGAAAGTAGATTTTGATGTCTTGTTTGACTTTGTTCATTCCTTTCCTTTCTTTCTTTCTTTCTTTTTTTCTAAATTACCAACTCTGACAGAAGCACAAATCTCCCATCGACAAATTCAAACATCTAGGCAGCTGAGTGGCTCAGTCGGTTGAGCATCAATTTGATTTCAGCTCAGGTCGTGACCTCACGGTCCATAGGATCGAGCTCTGCTTCAGGCTCTGCACCGACAGCATGGAACCTGCTTGGGATTCTCTCTCTCTCCACCTTTCCCCACCATGCACGCATATGTGCACTCTCTCATAATAATAAATAGACTTTTAAAAAAATAGATTCAAGCATCATTTTTTTCTAGAGCCGTCTCTGGACCTGCTGCACAGCTGTCAACCTGGGATTTCCCTTCACTGTTCTCTTGACAATTCCCTTCACTTTTCTGTGTTGGATTCCCCTCTTTGGGGTCCCATTTATTCCTTTTTGTTTATCAATTCTAGTGAAGCCTATCTTCCAGCTGTAGGAGGGATTAATGTTATAGACATCACCTTGTCTTTTTTCCACCCACAGTTGTCTGACAATTTAGCTGGGTATAGAAATTCTAGTTTAGAAATAATTTTCCACGAAAATTTTGAAAAGCATATTTCTCCATTGTCTTCTAGTTTCTAAAGTTATTTTTCTCTGAAGTCAAAAGAACATTCTGATTCCTGAATACAAACTATTTGCCTTCTCAGGAAGTTTTTAGGATCTGTTTTTTATACTTTCTGAAATTTCGGGTGATGTGCTTTGTTGTGTTTTATGTTTTGTTTTGTTTTGTTTTTGTGGCTTAGACAAATTTATGATCTTACAGTTGACAAGGTCAGAAATCTGAAAGGAATCTTGCTAGGATAAAATCAAGGTGTCCCCTTGATCCAGAGGCTCTAGTAGGAGAATCAGTATCCTTGCCTCTCCCAGCTCCTAGAGGCTCCCTTCATTCCTTGGCTTGGGGCTTCTTCAAATCCAGCAATGTCAGGTGGAGGCCTCATTCTACATCCTCTTGTTTTTTCTCTTCCATATTCCTCTTCCACTTTTTTTTTTTTTTAATTGAGATATAACTGACATTACAGTATATTAGTTTCAGGTGTACAAGGTAATGATTTGATATCTGTATATATTACAAATTGATCACAATTAAGTTCAGCTAATATCTGTCACCATACATAGTTCTAAAAGCTTTTTTTCTTGTGATGAGAACTTTCAAGATCAAATCTATCTACTTTCAAATATGCAATACAGCATTAACTAAAGTCACTATGCTGTGCATTACATCTTCCTGACTTACTCATTTCATAATGAAATGAGTATAGGTATAGGAAATCTATACCTATAGACTGCTTTCACCTATTTCATGCATCTCCAAACCCCTTTCAGAGAACCACCAATCTCTTCTCTGTATCCATGAACTAACTGATTTTTGTTGTCGATGTTTTTAGGAGGGGTGGTTTCTTCGATTCTACCTATAAGTGAAATCATACAGTATTTATATTTTTCTGTCTGCCTTATTTTATTTAGCATAATGCCCTCAACTTCTATCCATGTGGTTGCAAATGGCAAAGTTTTCTTCTTTTTCATGGCTGAATAATATTTCATGTGCATGAACCAAACCTTTTTATCCATTCATTCATGAATAGACACTTTGGTTGCTTCCATGTCTTGGCTGTTGTAAATAATGCTGCAGTGAAATGGGGGTGCAGGTATCTTTTCATTTCTTTTGGATAAATTCCCATAAGTGGAATTACTGGATAATATGGTAATTCTATTTTTAATATTTTGAGGAACCTCCATACTGTTTTCCACAGCGGCTGCACCAATTTACATCCCTACCAACGGTGCACGAAGATTCCCTTTTCTCCACATCCTCACCAACATTTATTTCTTGTCTTTTTGAAGACACCTAACCTTCTTAGCCATTCTAACAGATGTGAGGTGATATCTCAGTGTGATTTTAATTTGCGTCTCCCTGAGGATGAGTGAGACTGAGCACCTTTTCGTGTACTTGTTGGCCATCTGGACGTCCTCTTTGGAAAAATATCTGTTCAGAGTCTCTGCCCATTTTTTAATTGGATTGTTTTTTTTGGCTACGGAGTTGTATGAGTTCTTTACATCTTTTGGATACTAACTCCTTATCAGATGTGTGATTTGCAAATCTTTTCTCCTGTTCAGTAGGTTGCCTTTTCATTTTGTTGATTTGTTGTCAATGTTTTTAAATTCTTTATCCTGGTCCCTCAGTGGACCTTTTTAATAGATGCGTGTTCTTCAGTGCTAGGGAATGTCCTTGTATTATTTCTTTTATAACTATCTTCCTTCTGTTTCCTCTACTCCTTACAGCTAAAACTCATATTATTTTATTTTAGGACCCCCTGGCTTCTAATTTGCTAACCCCCTGTCTTTGTTTGAGGGACACACTACCATCTTAATGAGATTTCCCCAGATGCCTAGCGACCTCTGCCTATCTATCCACATTTAGGAGTGAGACGGGACTGAGCTGATCGGCAGCCCTCGTTTCTCCAGAGAGAAATCCTTTGGTCTCCTAGCATCCGGGAGCCTGGGGGTCTCCTCCAGCGTATAGGCTTTCACAACACCCGGCCCCGGTGTGCTCGGTGAATCTAAGACTAGGGTCACGTTGGTTTAACCTCTTCAGAAAGTAAGTCTCTAACCCGGAGGATGAGGAACCGCTGCTGGGAGGGGCGAGGTGGGCGGGCTTTCTAGGACTCTAACTGCTTCTCTCACAGGTTCCCAGGCTCGTCCTCACGCTCCTGCCTCTCCTGAGCCTCGCTAGGGTTCCGGGGCTGGGTTCCCTGGCGCACACTGGTTGGCTTCGTCTCCTGCAGGTTAAGGTTTGGATCTCCTAAGTCAGGTAACTTTCAGCGCACGCCTGCGACGTTTTTGCCAGATTTCTCTCAATCGCCTACTTTGAAAAAAAAAAAAAAAAAGAAAAAGCTTAGGGGTGCCTGGGTGGCTCAGTCAGTTAAGCCTCCGACTGCAGCTCAGGTCATGATCTCATAGTTTGTGAGTTCGAGCCCCGCATCAGGCTGTGTGCTGACCGCTCGGAGCCTGGAGCCTGTTTCGGATTCTGTGTCTCCCTCGCTCTCTGCCCCTTCCCCATTCACACGCTGTCTCTCTCTCCTTCAAAAATAAATCAACATTTTTTTTAAAGTGTAAAAATCGCTTATTAAAACGGAAGGTAATGTTATGCTCAAAAAACCGAAGGTGACTTTCACCCAGCACACTCCTTGTCTTGTGCAACAGCGTCTGAACTGAGGAGCTTAATTTGGGGGAAGCAGGTGGGGAGCCGGGGGACCTTGGGCTCATGTCAGGCCTTGACGGGCTGGCTGTGTCCCCTGCAGAGAGAAGACTTGCGACTTACTTGTTCTATTTGAGTAACACTTACCGGGCACTTACTGTGTGCCAGGCACTTCTAGAAGTGCCTTCCAGACATTAGCTCTTTTTTTTTTTTTTTTTTTTTTTTTTTTGAGAGAGAGAGAGAGAGTGCGTGCAAGCAGGGGAAGGGTCAGAAGGAGAGAGAGAGAGACAGAGAGAGAATCCCAAGCAGGCTCCACCCTCTCATTGCAGAGCCCCGCACAGGACTCGATCCCACAACCCTGGGGAAACGACCTGAACCCAAACCAAGAGTCGGATTCTCCACCGACCGAGCCACCAGGTGCCCCAAAACATTAACTCTTCGTGTGCTTGGGATGAGTGTGCAGAGGGTCGTGTGAGGATTACCCCCTTTTCATCAACAAGGGAAGTGGGCCCCGTGGAAGGCCAGCGACACGAGGGAGTAAATCATCTCCCGGTTCCATTCACATGAATTTTGTGAAAGAATCATGGACTAACAAGACTATAAAGTCCAATTCTTGTTTCCGTGAAAAACAAGACAAAACAAAAATCTCGGGTCAGGGGGCTAATGGCCAGAGCAGCTGGAACCCAGGCAAAGGCCCAGAGCTGGGGCAGCGACACCGCCGGGCCATGGGGGATGGCGTGACTCCAGAAGCCCTAGGACCCTGCTGGGGACGGAACAGCCCTGGACTGGGAGCCTCAGGTTCTCAGGTGAGGCAGCTAGGGCTTCTGGCTGCCCATCAGTGCCCGACCCACCTCCCACCCCGCTAGGCCCCGTCTCTGTCCCCCCTCCCTCCCTTCCTTCCTCCCCTCTGTCCCTCTCTCTCTGTCTCCCTCCCTCTCTCTGTCCCTCCCTCCCTCCCTCTCTCTATCCCTCTCTGTCCCCCCCACCTCCCTCTTTTTCCCTCTCTCTGTCCCTCTCTCCCCCCTCCCTCTCTATCCCTCTCTGTCCCCCCCCTACCTCCCTCTCTTTCCCTCTCTCTGTCCCTCTCTCCCCCCCATCCCTCTCTGTCCCTCTCACCCCTCATTCGTGCCCTAGATCAGCGCTGTCCAGTAGAATATTCTGTAATGATGGAGGTGTTTTATAACTGCATAGTCCGATAGGGTATACACTAGCCATCTGTGACTCCTTAGCTCTAGTAATGTGGTTAGTATATCCAAGGAACTGAGTTTATTGTTATTATTATTAATAATATATATATATATATTTATATTTTTTAATGTTTATTTTTGAGAGAGACACACAGTGAGAGTGGGGGAGAGGCAGAGAGAGAGGGAGACACAGAATCCGAAGGAGGCTCCAGGCTCTGAGCTGTCAGCACAGAGCCCGACAGGGGGCTCGAACTCACGAACCGTGAGATCATGACCTGAGCTGAAGTCGGAGGCTTAACTGACTGAGCCACCCAGACGCCCCTAGATAATTTGTATGTATTTTTAAAGTTTATTTATTCTGAGAGAGACAGGGAGAGAATGAGAGGCTGAGGGGCAGAGAGAGAGGGAGAGAGACAGGATCCCAAGCAGGCTCCTTGTCGTCAGCGTAGAACCCAACGTGGGGCTCAAACTCACAAAACTGTGAGATCATGACCTGAGCCTAAATCAAGAGTCAGACGCTCAACCAACTGAGCCACCCAGGCGTCCTTTGATAATTTATATTTAAACAGCCACATGTGGCTAAGTGACTACATATTGGACAGTCCAACCTTAGATGTTTCATCTCTTAGAGAAAGACTAGAATCACCCACCCCAGATTCTCCTAACATCCTCCCCAGCGTACCTGAGACCTTCGAGCTCCAAGCAACGGGGTCTAAGTGTTACTACTCTCAAGTATGTTTGAAAACATACTTGGTTTTCTTTTCCAGAAAAAGAACCTGAGGTAAGGGCAAGAACAAGCACAGTGCTCCACACAGGAAAGGTAACGCCATCGCCACGTGGGAAAACACAAACGTTTTACATCTTTACTGGGGAGTTGTTACATCCGCACAACCATTTTTCCAAATTTTCGAGCCAAGATTTATGCATTCCAGTGCGTTCAAAGCTTATCTCCAGCAAAACTGTAAGTAATAATAATAATTAACAACAACCAGTGGAGATGGGGTGGGGTGGGGGGAGCTGTTGGGTACAGGTGAAACAACACTGGCCGAATGTTGACAATTTTTGAAGCTTGGTAACGAGGACACAGGGATTCTTTACACTGCTCTGTTACTGTCTATGTGTTGAAAAATTCAAAATAAAAAGTCTTTAAAAATAAGTGTCCTTAGCGGGGGCTCAGTCGGTTGAGCATCCGACTTCGACTCAGGTCATGATCTCACAGTTTGTGGGTTCAAGCCCCGCGTCGGGATCTGTGCTGACAGCTCGGAGCCTGGAGCCTGCTTCAGATTCCGTGTCTCCTTCTCCCTCTGCCCCTCCCCCGCTTGTGCTCTGTCTCTCTCTCTGTCTCTCTCTCTAAATATAAATAAACATTTAAAAAAATAATAAGTATCCTTAGACCTCACACATAATGTATAGAACAAAAGTGCTGGAAAGATGTAGCACAGAACAGAGAGTGGATCTAATTTTTAACATCACGTACTTAATTTTCTTTTTCTTATTTAATGGTTTGAAAAAGGTGATACATTCAAGTACTAAAACAAAATGAAACAAAACCAATCTACAGTGCATCTCTATCCCTGTCTCCATCTACTCAGTTCTAGCTGCCCAGACCCCTTCAGAATTTCTCTGCAAATATACAACTGTATTTTCTCCTTTTTTACTCCTAAAGCAGCACACTGTAGGATTATTCTGTATGTTGTCTTATACTTAACAACATATTTTTATTTAATTAAGTAATTAATTTATTATTATTATTTATTTGAGAGAGAGAGAGCGCATAAGTGGGGGAGAGGGGCAGAGGCAGAGAGAGAGAGACAGAATCCCAAGTAGATTCCATACTCAGTGCAAAGCCTGACGTGGGGCTCGATTCCACGACCCTGGGATCGTGACCTGAGCCGAAACCAAGAGTAGGATGCTCAACTGACTGAGCCACCCAGGCACCCCTGTTTTAAGAAATCTTTTTTAAGTAATCTCTATACCCAACATGGGGCTTGAACTCATGACCCCAAGATGAAGAGTCATACGCTCTGCCCACTGAGCCAGCCAGCCACCCCTCTTAACAACTTACTTAAGACATGTTTCCACCTCGGTACCTGGAGAGGGCATTCCTTTTTAAGCTGCATGGTATTATACTGTGCATGCGCACTGAAGTTTGATACGGTTCTGGGTAGTTTCCATTCCTTTGCTGATACAAACACTGCTTCAGCGAAACCCGTTCAAATATTCTGTGTTTCTTCCTTCTTCTTTTCCTTCTGGTATTCTCATTATGATATGTTACACTTTGTTTTTAATGTTTATTTGTTTTGAGAGAGAGAGAAAGCATGAGTAGGGGAAGGGAGAGAGACAATCCCAGGCCGTCTCCGTGCTGTCAGCTCGATCCCAGGACCCATGAGCCAAAATCAAGAGTCAGATGCTTAATCGACTGAGCCACCCAGGGGCCCCTGTTACACTTTTTACAGTTGTTCCTCAGTCCTTGGATATTCTGTTCTGTGTTTGTTTGGTTGGTTTTCAGTCTTTGTTTTCCTTGCTTTTCGGTTTTCAAGCATTCTGTTGATACATCCTGAAGCTTTCCCCAACCAGGTCCAGTCTACTAAGAGGCCCATCAAAGGCACTCTTCATTTCCACTACGATGTGGGCTTTTGTGAGTTGCTTTTATCTCTAGCATTTTTTTTTTTTTTTTTTTTTTTTTTTTTGGTTCTTTCTTAAGATTTCCATCTCTGCATTACTGCTGCCCATCTGTTCTTGCGGGCTGTTTTCTTTATCCGTTAGGGGCCTTAGCATTTTAATCATGGTTGTTTTCAATTCCCAGTCTGTTTTCAATTCAACGGACCCTGTCATGTCTGGTTCTGATGCTTGCTCTGTCTCTTCAAATTCTGTTTTTGCCTTTTGGGACGCCTTGTCATTTTTTTCTTGGTGGCTGCACATGGGGTTCCCAGGGAAGAAAGGAACTGCTGTAAATAGGCCT
This sequence comes from Panthera onca, assembly GCF_046562875.1. Lineage (NCBI taxonomy): Eukaryota > Metazoa > Chordata > Mammalia > Carnivora > Felidae > Panthera > Panthera onca. The sequence continues at coordinate 71,936,863 of NC_138349.1, forward strand.
TTAGTGATATGGTGAGTGCGGGGGAGCAGGGCTGTACTATCCAATGAGGAGGTCTGTCTTTAGTGAATTTCAGGAGTGTTTCTCAGCTGTTTTCGCCCCCCTCGGGTGGGACAGGCTGGCTAGAGTGGGCTGGGGTTGGGTATTCCCTTCCCCAGTCAGCTAGGCTCTGATGATACCCCAGTAGGTTAGGCTCTGGTTAACTAGTCTCCCCTGAGGGCGGGCCTTGTTAAGAAAAAGAGTGCTCAATCCTCTTTCAGGAAGTACCTTGCCCTGCCCCCTGCTGGAAGCCTCTGGGGATTTTCCTCTGATACTAGGAGAACCTAGAAGGAGGTATATTTCACAATATGGTGAGTGATGAAATTTGAAGTGGGGTTCGCGAGCTAAGAAAGAATTCTTGAGACTACTTTAGTGCAAAAAGGTGATTTTATTAAAGCACGGGGACAGGACCGTAGGCAGAAAGAGTTGCACTGGGGTTGTGAGGAATGACTGATTATATACTTTTAATTTTGTGGAGGGAGGGGAGGGACGTATAGATAACGGAGGTCTCCAAGGAGTTTTTGGATGCTGAAAGCAGGGTCTCCCAGGACCCTGAAGATTTAGCTATTGTCAAGGTAAGGTTGCTTTTAGTTTTTAAGGAAGTGTCAACATTAAGCATTAAGGCAGCCATGAACATCTTGGGGAGTATTACACTGACATCTGTCAATGGGCTGCAGGCTGTAAGGGCATTTAATTTAAATGACATTTTTCTTGCCTTTGTTTCCCTCATCAGTGGGGGTCCCCCTGGAGTTAACTCTCAGAGTTTTGGGCACTGAGCCTCCAGTGAGTGTTCAGATTTCTCTGCCCCAGCACTGCTTTCTACCCTAAACTTCTTTCTGCTCTAGTAAGATAAGACATCCTATATCTGCCAACTGGTCTCTTCAGTCTGGAGGCGGACCCCACCTGTGCCCCACCCCCACCCCCACTTGTGGATCCAAGAAGACTGGCTGCTTTTTCAGTCTCTTCAGCTTTTACTTATCAGGACAGAGGGAGACTTCTGGGCTTACATGCAAAACCGGAAACTAGAAGTGTTCTTACAAACTTATTTCCAGGGGCCTGGGTGGCTCAGTCGGTTTAGCCTCTGACTCGTGGTTTTGGCTCAGGTCATGATCTCACAGTTCGTGGCATTGAGCCCTGACTTGGGCTCTGTGCCAACTGTGTGGAGCCTGCTTGAGATTCTCTCTCTCTCCCTCTCTCTCTGCCCCTCCCCTGCTGGCTCCCTCTCAAAATAAATAAACTTAAAAAAATCTGATTCGTAAATCACATAAGTTTACGGAGTAAATTTAATTTAGGAAGTATGCTAATATTTTTGTAGAATAAATCTCCAGAAATGGATCGTAGGGTCAAATGGTTTGTATAGTTCTGTATTTTTTAAAATGTTTTATTTATTTTTGAGGCGGGGGGTGGGTCAGAGAGAGGGGGACAGAGGATCTGAAGCAGGCTCTGTGCTGACAGCAGAGAGCCTGACGTGGGGCTCGAACTCATGAACCATGAGATCATGACCTGAGCTGAAGTTGGATGCTCATCCGACTGAGCCACCCAGGTGCCCCATAGCTCTGTAATTATTTCCAATCTGTAAATATCGCCAAAGTGCCAGTGACCCAGTTTACTGAAATTCCCCCTAGCAATGGCTGAGGCTACACACACAAATATTTTAGAGACACTTCAACATTGGCGTGGATCCTGTAACTTTGAGGGACATGTTTAGCTAGAGAGGGTAAGTCAACATATTAGGTAAAAGTAATCAAATGTGACATTTAAGACATAAGCTCTTGTCCTGCAACTTTCCTACTTAAATGACACCTACTCACCTGTTTAGAAGGCTCATCTAAACAGCTAAGTGATATGTATCTTCATGCCCAGTGAAATTTCTTCAAGTTTGAGACTGTTTGATTTTGCCAATTACAAAGAATTCAATAATGTACACGTCAGTGTTAATGGGGCGCCTGGCTGGCTCAGTTGGTGCAGCATGTGACTCGATCTTGGGGTCATGAGTTTGAGTCCCACATTGGGCATAGAGATTACTTAATAAACAAAGAAATAAAATATCTTTTAAAAAACCCAAATTGGTGCTAATGCAAATAATCTGGTTTTATTTATCTCATTAACTCAAATCTGCCACTTTAAGGAAATGATAAATTATGATATCCTCTGTCAAAACACCATTAACTTTAACAGAATACTTACAACTGTAAATGGATAAACCTTTGAAATAAAGAGTGATCTATACTAGTGAGATGTCAACCATCAGACATAATCCAATAATCTAGCCTACTGGCTCAGAAGCCAGCCCTAGAAGAAAGTCTGTCTGAGTTCAAATCCCATCTAGGCTACTTATGGGAACTCTTTACAGGCTGAATTACTTGCAAATTACTTAACTTCACAAAACCTTAATGCCTTCAGAGACTGATGTGAAGATTAGATAAAATAACCTGTTAAAGGTGCTGTAATCATGGATAAATGGTTCTCCAAAGGAAGGTTTGCGTGTTGTTTATCATACTTGAATTTTTTCCATGTCAAATATTTTGATTCTCTTTTTTAAAATGTTTGTTTATTTATTTTGATATATATAGAGAGACAGAGAGAGAGCACGTGTGAGCGGGGGAGAATCCCAGGCAGGCTCTGTGCTGTCAGTGCAGAGCCCGACGTGGGACTTGATCTCACAAACTGTGAGATCATGACTTGAGCTGAAATCAAGGATCAGACGCTTAACTACTAACTGAGCCACCCAGGTGCCCTAAATATTCTGATTCTTATTGATGGAGCCACATGTCAAGAAAATTTCATCTTCAGAAAATGTACAAAGAAACACCAATGTGAAAGAATTCTGTGTATTAGTAGTGGTAGGGTTAAAGGTGGAGTGTAGAGAATGTTGCTTTGGCGTTGAACAGACCTGGCCTTGAGCACTGCCTCTCATGCTCAGTGGGGAGATGCTTTGGCCAAACAGCAACCTCTCTGTCTCTTTCCTTAGCTGGACAAGGACTAGAACAATTGCTATCTTCCAGAGTTACTGTGAGGGTCAAATGAGATAACGCCTGGAAAGGGCCCGGTGCAAACTAGGACCTTCATAACCGAGAACTGTCATTAGTTATTCGAATCATCCAGTCAATAATATTCATTAATCAGCATTTATCAAGTGTCTATGTTATGCCCAACACTGCTCTAGGGAAGCCGATGAGAAAAAATGAAATGCAAATATTCTGTATGTGTGGTGTGAGATTAAAACATACATGTGTTTCTCAGGGGCGCCTGGGTGGCTCCGTCGGTTGGGCGTCTGACTTCGGCTCAGGTCATGATCTCACGGTTGGTGGGTTCGAGCCCCGCGTCGGGCTCTGGGCTGACAGCTCGGAGCCTGGAGCCTGCTTCAGATTCTGTGTCTCCCTCTCTCTCTGCCCCTCCCCCACTCGCGCTCTGTCTCCCTCTGTCTCAAAAATAAATAAACATTTAAAAATAAATAAATAAAAAATAAAACATACATGTGTTTCTCAACATAATGGGAATATATTTAACATACATGTATCTTGCATGTCCCATACAACTCTGTTAAAGAGTAAAATGGAATGGAGAGGAGGGTCAGTGGAACGCCTCCTTATCTCTTTTTGTAAGAGCTCTAACTGTCCTATAAGCTTAGAGTGGCTAATTCTGATTTGAGGGGCTACAAGCCAGCTGTGTCACACTGTCTGATTTTTCATTCTCACTGTTTGGGGACTGAAAGAAATGAGAATGTGTCTTATCATTTCATTATCATTATTATCAGGCCCCGCGCACCTCATGAATGACATAAGCATGACAAAGCACACACACACCATCATAGACCGATATTGCTAATGGATACCGATACAAAAATGTGAATGAAGTCTTCATTAGAATCAGGCAGTATATTAAAACAATTATATATTGCAACCAAATAGAATTAATTCACAGGGTGTAAGTGTGGTTCAGTGTTAGGAAATCGATTTTAAAAACTTATCCAATTAATATGACGTAGAAGAAAAATCATGATGAGCTCAGCGGACGCTAAGATTCATTTGGTATTTCAGAATGCATCCCGGACCTAAAAAAAATAAAAAACAACTGTTAGTTAACAAGAGTAGGGAATCACTTCCTTAACATAATGACCAAAAGCCAATGTCAGGCTTCAATGGACAAATAGGAAAAACGCTCCTACCAGATACACATCCAGTATAATTCCTAATTCTTAGGTAGGAATATCAAGCAAAAAGAGTGATGTAACCTAGTTCTGGATGTTCAACTTAATACAGATACTAAGAAAACTACGTAAGATGTGTAAAAATTGAAATGAGGCAAAATGATCTTTATTTGCAGGTGATGTGATTATATACTTGAAAACTCCAAAGAAACAACTGGGAAACTATTAAAACTCATAACTTAATTAAGGCACTGGTTGCAATATCTGTAATTAAAAAACAGTACGTTTCCTACCTACAAACAGTCAGAAAACATAATGGAGGTAAATGTTCCATTCCCAAAGCATTAACAGAGGAAGTACCAAGAAATAAGCTCACCAAGAAACGTGCAAGATCTACCTGAAGAGAATTTGCAAATGCTACTGAAACATGGAATAACTGCTTGTATACCTGAATAGGAATTATACAGTTCAAAATTACAAAGATATCGATTCTCTACAAATCAGCCTACAGACTCAATATGATTCCAATCAGAATGCCAACTCTTTCGGGGGGGTGGTAGAGAACATCATAAAATTATTCAAAATGCAACTTGACTAATAAGTATGTGAAACAGGGGAAGAATGAGGCCAGTGCCACGTTACTAAATTATACTACAAACCTACAGGTAACTAAAACAGCTTGATAATGGCACAGAAATAGAAATATCAGTGAGACAGAATACAGAGCCTAAAAATGTACTCAGATACACACCTAGCACAAATGTAATATATTTTTTTTCCTTTTTAATGTTTATTTATTTTTGAGAGGGAGACAGAGCGATCAGGGGAGAACAGAGAGAGAGGAGGACAGAGGATCCAAAGCAGGCTCATTGCTGTCTGCACGGAGCCCAATGTGGGCTCGAACCCACGAGCCACAAGATCATGACCTGAGCCGAAATCAGATGCCCAACAGACTGAGCCACCCAGGCACCCCCAAATGTAATGTATTATTAAAATGGCACTTCTAGTCAGTGAGGAAAAAGGACAATTCAAAACTGTGAAAACAACGTGCGTATTGTGGGAAAATGGGATTCTACATCATTCTTTAAAATGAACTATAAGTGGGAAAAATCAAATATTAAAGTGAGCAAAAACATGACATTTTTAGAATCTGGGTAGGATAAGAATCTGACTGGTAAGGTCTTTCTAAGCCTGATGGTAAACAGAGAAGAAAAGAAACCCAGGTATACCTGGGTTCAATTAAAATTTACTACACTACAAAGGTGCCTGGGCGGCTCAGTTGGTTGAGCATCTGGCTTTGGCTCGGGTCGTGATCTCATGGTTGGAGGGTTCGAGCCCCACGTCCGGCTTTGCACTGACAGCACAGAGCCTGCTTCGGTTTCTCTCACTCTGCCCCTCTCCACCTGTGCTCCTTCTTAAAAATAAAAAAACATTAAAAAATTTTTTTAATTTACTATACTACATAAGTAGATAAATAAATGACAGTAGGAAAAACTGACAGCATTTCGTACTCATGAATTTCCCAAGTATTCAATAGAATCCGGCAAAATGGTAACACAAAGATAATCTAAGAATGGCAAAGAACATAAACGGGTAGCTTAAAAAAATATGAAATTGCTCACCTCACTCATAAAAATTACAGATGAAACTAGGTACTAGTTTTTCACAGATAGGATTAGTAAAAATAAATAAATTGTATTACTAATAAGAATAATCTGATTATTTAAAACTGGATGAATAAATGTGGACAGGTACTGTACATAGTTGGGACGAGGTAAAATGGTTCAACTTGCCTAATGAGCAATTTAGCAATGTTTGCCTAAATTTAAGGTAGAGTTTGGTAGAGCAATTTCTAGAAATGCATCCTATAGACATATTCACGCATGTAAGCAAAGATATACGTACAGGGAACTTTTTTCAGGAGTTTTTGTAATCATAAAAACCTGAAGCCAACAAAGTATTGTAATTGGAAAATGCAAAATCATGATAAATCCATTCAATGTGACTGAATACTGTTTAAATCACAGGAAAAAAAAAAAAACAAAACCAAAACCCAGTAGGTGTAGCTACAGGTATTCACGTAAAAGTCTTAAAAATACTGAATTGGTGAGTAAAAGCAAGATACGGAACAGTAATGTATACTACAGTCTAATTTCTTTTTTCTTTCTTTCTTTTTTTTTTTAAAGTATTTATTTCTAGGAGCCCTATGTGGGACTTGAACTCAATGAACCGTGAGATCATGATCTGAGCCAAAGTCGGACGCTCAACGGACTGAGCCATCCAGGTGTCCCCAGTCCAATTTCTGAGGGAAAAAAATGTACGAGAAACTCTTCTGAGTGGCCACCTCTGGTGAGTGGGTCACCGGGCTTGGGTGCAATGACCCTTTTTACCTCCCGCCTTTCTGCGTGGGCTCAAGCTTTCTTAATAAGCACGAATTAATGACCCCACCTTTCTTGCCTCCAGTATTTGAAACATCTTCCGTGTGTCCCTGCAGCCCATCCTAGCCTGTGCCTCAGGTACTCCCGTTTCTGTGTCCCTGCTCACCTTTGCTCTTCCTTTTCCTTTGTGCATTTAAATCTTGTCCATCCTTCAAGGGCCAGCTCCAAGGCCAACAAATCCATGAGGACTCTCCAAACTTCTCAAAACAATGCTGCCCTCTTCCTTCTCAGTATTCCCACGAAATTACTGAGCACGAAAATGACAACACACAGGGCTTTGGGGTTTTTTGCAACACTGTCTGCACTCAATTATTTAATTGACGTAATTTGCATCACACTGTTGTGTATTTCATTTCCTTTCCAACCTATTTTTTTCCAATTTTTTATTCTCTATTTTTTCCAAGTCTCAAGCATTTCAGAGAAAGCATGCTCAAATTTATTTTGTCCTCCCCACCCCGCATTATGGTCCATGTGAGGCACGGCATTCAACAAATACTTTTACTTCTTAAATCAATCATATGTGAAAGCTCCCTCAGGATCTGTATGTATTAAAAAAACAGACCCTTGTCATTTATGTTCCTAGGTCCTGGGTCACATGGCCGACATTATATTTCCTTCATTTAGGATGTGCAGATGGCATCAAACCCACTTTTTAGAGCCAATTCACACTTTGTGTGTCTGAAATTTCCCACTCAAGAGAGTCCCCCAAAAACAGATCTGATTTGATCACAATTCGGATAGTAAGCAGAACACTTATTTCAATTAGCTAACAGCTTCCTACCTATCATCCCCATATACAAAAATAAACCAAAAAAACAAAACCTGGGCTCATGAAACAGTATTTCAGTAACAAGAATGTAAGAATACTGAATCCTAATTAAAGAAGAGAGATATAACATTGTAATACCAATTTTATCCAGCGTAAGAAAAATTTTAAGCTTTATTTTGATAAAACATTTCAGATTCCCTCGTATCACAGCATATCAATAAGCAAGATGTACATGTACTGATTTTATCCTACATGTCGAGCCCCAAATTCCCAATCCCAGGTAAGCAAGTTGCAAAATACAAGTGCCGATAATTTAACTATAGGTAGTATTTTAAAGAAAAGTGAGTGTTCAGCACTTTAAATTCAGTGAGGCTTTAATCAAAGAGAGACTTAATACCACAGGGTGTCTTTTTTGCAACAGTAATGAATTCAATCAAGTCTGTGATTCCAAGCTCGAGCGACAGTGTTCTGTTTGAGGCAAACAAGCAAAGGCAATCAACTCTTCGGTGGTATATTACAGCACGTACTACATATTTTTGGACAATTTCATTCCATTGTTAGCACTTGGGAATCTAAGGAAACAAGAATTAGAGAAGAGCACTGACTCCACTTTGGGGAATGCAATGTAATGGCTCTGTCTTGGCACAAAGGTACACTGTAACACTGGTGGTGGTCTTTGATCAACTTCCCACGGTAATTGAATCACCAACAACTATAACTCTGATCAAGGAACACACAGATTTTACCAGAAGAAAATTCTGTACTTCCAGTTTTAAAAAGCAAACGGTTCTATGAAGACGCAACCATTTGAATTATCTGAGTATATACATTTAAGTTTTTACAACTTCATGCCTTAAGTTTTGACTTCCAAAGTATCATTTCCTGGACCCAACATCAAATATTTACACGCTATGTGTTTCACACAATATAATTTTAGAAACCGTAAGTTGCACAAAGTAATCGTAAAAGTTTTTATCAAATTCATGTTTCCAGTGATCTTAAAAAAGACAATTTATAGTTGTTTTTTTTTTTGTTATCTAGAAAATCCTAACTGTATGTGAAAAATTAATCAAAGAAAATCTGTAACTCTGACAATTTTCCACCCTTAAAAGGCATCGCTAAAAATAAATAAAAGGGCTCCTCTGCCAATGAGTAATGACGTCAAGGAGCTTCGCAACCCTAAGCCACTCTTGGAAGCAATTTTAAGTTTTACCTAATTTCCAGTCTTAATATCACTATTTTAATTCAGGAAAAAGATATGACCTTTTGAAGTCCGTGGCATCAGAAATGGCACTTTTGGACAAGAATCACAACTGAAAGCTAGTGGAAAAATGAACCTGAGCACAATTTCTCTCCACGGATGAGAGATATGCTCAAGGTACAGTAGAAACAGTAGTTCAGAAACCTTGGGAGGCTCAAATATCTTGAGCTATTTTTGTTTCACTAAACAATCTGAAGTAAGCATTATATTCACTTTTAAGAATAAAGGAAAATATAAAACATGAAACATGCAGTAGGAGTCACCAAAAGTTCGTTTCCTCCCTTTGCTTTGGGCACACTGTCTCACTTTTTTGTTCTCTACTTTGTTACAAAAAAAACCAAAAGCAGATCTCTGCTCAAAGCAGTCATACTTGAGAACACTATAGGGTGTGCATATGATTTTTTCTCTTTTCCCATCCACCCAGACCTGAAATCTACATAAATATTTCCATGTATACTTTTCTCCCATTTGCATGAAGTCTGAGCCACTATATAATTTACACGGAAAAAACCGGGGGAGGCAGCTAAAAATCACTGGCGGTTGCCAGGTTCCTCAGTCTGTCCTGCTTCTTTAATCATTTTTATTTTTTTAATATGATAAAGACAAAAGCTCCAGCTGGAAATTCACACAGTTCAGGAACATGTTGAAAATGTTTTTTACCATAGTCCTTAAGATTCAAGTAAATGCTCCCAAATCAAGTATCATAAAGCTGCTAATTAGCAGCTCAAAATAATCAGCCATTCAAATGACGTTGGAAATGTTTGCTGAACTGTTTTTATGAAAGCTCCCCCTTGTATTCTAGAAGGTTCCAAGTACTGGAGTCCACAAACTAGCCACTTTTAAGAAGGAATTCTTTTGACCAAAATGTACCCTAAAACCAATCTTCTCAATTCCTTTCTTTTCCCAAAGTTGTTCAATCACATTTTAAGGTGGGGAAGTATATGAACCAGGGTGTTTTGTATGGAACTGTACTCTTTAAGAAACCTAACATTTTAATCAACGGGGTAACTTCACAACGTACTTAAACCCTACGTATTTTAGATATGATTTCTCTGTGCTGCATAAAATATACTGTAAGGAAGTGTGTTTTGACTCAAAGGATACACTGAAATGCTGCAGTATGACAACATATTCTTAGCATAACTTAAAAGGAAAGCATGTATTTTAACAATTCCAATGTTTTGTCATTGGGGCTTAATTGGAACTTTCTTTTCTTTTTCCTTTTGATTCTGCATTTCTGCATTTGAGAGGGCATCTTTTATTTTTAAGCTGTGTTTGAGACTATAAAGAATATGCTAATGCAACTTAATATATAAATATAAATAATATATGAGCAACATATACGTATACATATACCCACGACGCGAGCATCAGACCACTGATGTTGTACTTTCGGGGTTCACACGAATAAGTCTAGATGCGTTCCTCAGGTCCTGGAGTTGCTTGGCAGGTTTCCCCACACCTTCCTCAAACCTTTTCTCCACCACGGGGAGGACGGTCTCATATAGAAAGGATGCATTCTGTCTGATAAAGGCCTTTTTCTCTGGATCCTGCTCACACCGAAGGCTATAATCCACATGCTGCACAGCGACCAAAATGATCTCCACCAGGCTCTCCAAAAGTACCATGTGCAGCTCGGGGAAATACAGCTTCAGTGCCTCTTCCAAGAAGCCCATGGTCTGTTTGGTAAAAGCAACCACCGTGTAGCTCAGGTTCACCCAGCAGTCGTCCCCGGTGTACTGCTCAAAGTTCCTCACCCCACAACTCTTCATCTCCTCTTTGAGCTTGCCCAGGGCCTCTGGAGTCATCAAGTTCATCCTCCTCCACATCTCCTCAGAGTTGCGATGTTTAGTGGCTTCGATGATAATTTCTTTGTAACTGTGCAAGGCCCCTTGGATGTCTTTCACCAGAAGGGCATGGATGATGAAGGTGAGGTCCAGTCCGATGTCACCCAGTTGCTGACAGTGCTCCTTGGCCACTTTGACACACTCAGCCGCTGTAGAGAGGCTCTCCTTACTGTCAAACACCTGCTTGCTAAAAGCATCCACGAACATGCCCATGGCTGATCTCGCCCAGACCACAAAGGCAGAGTAGCAGCCACTGTCAGTGCCTGCAAAATCCGTCTCGAATTCCCTTGCAGTCTCAAGAAGGCTCGTAAAGAAGACGTGGCATAGCTTATGGATGTAGAGTAAAGTGGCACCCTCGATGCGAAGCTGGCGGATTGCGGTATGCACAGCTGCTGCCCTGTTTCTCAAAAACAGCTCACAAGCCTTTGTGCACTGGCCAAGCCGGATTAGTTGAGAAACTGCCCTTCGGGTAGCCTTGGGACCACCTCTCAGGGAACGATCTGGGGAGAGTTCAAAAACTAGCACCTCCGTGAGCTGTCGGACGCGCTCATCCACTTTGGCCCTTAGTTCTTTAACAGGCGGTGGGCTGGGCTTATCTTCCAGGTAATGGTTCAATTTGTCCAGCAGGTCAACGGCCCCTTCAAAGTCCCTCTGGGCGATACAGACATCCAGGTCTTCAGGCAACTCCTGGATCCACTCCATTGAGAGGTCCACCTTCTCTTCTTCTACCTCAGGAACAGCTGGTTCGTCGTCGTCTTCGTCCTCAAATGGGTTACTGGCCTTGGAAGGCACCTGCGGTGGCCCTCGTGGGGCCGCTGCCTCCTCCTGTTCCCTGCGTCTTTTTTCACTGAGGGCCCTCTTGGTTTCCTCCAGCACTTCCAGCCACTCTCGTTTGATTTTAGCATTTTCCGCCTGAAAAATACGGCTCTCGGGAAACATTAGCAGCTTGAACATGTCTTTCATGGGCGGGTTGTCCTTGACATTGACCACGGCCAAACCATCCAGGGGATAGAGGGCGTTGTAGCGATACATCCCACGCCTCTGAGGCAGCCAGGTGGCCACCAGCAAACAGTCGTTCATGAGAAAGCCGTGCACCCGCTGCAGTTGGGCCATGTGGTCCGCCTCGTATTCCACCAAATCCCCGTTGTACACCAGGTACTGCCCCGGCGTCTCCAGCAGGTGCCTGCAACCTTCCACCTTCTCAAGCAGGGTGGTAAGAGTGCGCTGCTTCCCTTCCTCGCCCGGACCCGCACCGTCGCGGGAGGCGCCCCCGGGTGTAGGAAAAAAGCCAGCCTGGCCCCGCAGGTGGTCTCGGCCCCCCGCGCCACCTCCTCCTTCCTCTCCTCCAGAGGCCGCGGCGGCCCCGGCGGCGGCGGCGGCGGCAGCCGGGAGCAGGGTAAGCGGAATGCTCTCCAGACTGCTCTTCTGCTCCGTCAGCAGATGGCTGAGCTGATACATCTCGCTCTCCAGGTAGGAGATCTCGCGGGCAGTCTCTATGAACTGCCGGTAGTTCTGGTAGACGTTGCGCTTCAGGTTTTGCGCCGTCTCCTCCGCCAGCGCCTGGATGCGCTGCCGGTGCTCCTGCAGGTCCCGGTCCCCGTCCGACTGCTGCGAGAGCTGCTTCACGTACAGCCGGGCCTCAAAACCCCCCGATTCCAGCTGCCGCCGCAGACGGCTCGCCCCACTGTCCGACATCGCCATCGCCATTTCCCCCCGAGTCTCACGCAGTCGCTGTCACTACCGCCTCCGCGGGTGCCGCCGCGGTCGAGACCCACCCAAGTCCCGCGGAGCTCCAGGGCTGAGGAAGCAGGACGGAAGGGAGACGAGTACGCCTGCGCCCGGGGCTGAGTTTCAGACTGCGCCTGCGCAGGGGCCGAGCGCAGACAGCGCGCCTGCGCGGGAACGCCAGCGGCTAGGGCTCACGCGCCGGAGGCTCTGTTGCGGAAGAGAGTGGAGGGCGAGGCAGCGAGACGTGGGTACTGCGCATGTTCTGAGCGTGACGTTGGTATTTGAAGTTAGTGGCGAAGCGTAAAGGCGGTAACCGGTTTCTTGAAACCTTCCTCTAGACCAAGGCCTGGGAACCCACGTTTTGAGCCCACTAAGAGGTGTCATGCTGAGTTCTCTACTTTAAGCCGCAGAATCTTGGCTTCGGCGTTTGGGGCAAATTCAGTTCTCGTTCTCGAGCCGGTTATTCTTGAATTCTCGCGAGATCGGCGGGCGGCCCCGAGAGCAGCCCGAGAGCCGGTATCTCCTAGGAGCCGGGTCAGGCCGCCGCCGCCACTTCAGAGAGGTGGAGTCGCGGCCTCCCCCGGGGGCCCGCTTAACGCCGGCGAACGCCGCCTGGGATCCCGGCAGAGATGGATGAGGATCTGGTGTTGGCACTACGGCTTCAGGAGGAGTGGAACTTGCAGGCGTCGGAGGGCGACCGGGCCCAGGCGCCCCTGTCGCTGGTGGACGCGTCCTGGGAGTTGGTGGACCCAACCCCGGATTTGCAGGCCCTGTTTGTGCAGTTCAACGATCGGTTCTTCTGGGGCCAGCTGGAGGCTGTCGAGGTGAAGTGGAGCATGCGAATGACCCTGTGAGTCTCGAACCCCGCTGGGGAAAAGAGACCAGCTGGCAGCTCTTCTGCAGCCGCCGGCCGTGAACTTCTCCTCTTTCTCCGTCCCCAGTGGTCCCAGGGTCTGTGAAATGCGGGGGGTGGAGGGGAGTGTCGGTGTCGGTCTTGTTTTGGGCCAGCATCTCCTGGTGTATCTCTCCCTTCCCTTCTCTCTCTCTCTCTCTCTCTCTCTCTCTCTCTCTCTCTCTCTCTCGTGCTCCAACAACTTGAGGAAAGCTGTGTGGCCCATCTCGCCAAGAGTTTGATTTATAAAGGACACAGTGAGGGGCGCCTGGGTGGCTGAGTCAGCTAAGTGTCTGACTCTTGGTTTTGGCTCAGGTCATGATCCCACGGTTGGTGAGTTGCATCCCCCTCCCCCATTGGGCTGACAGTATGGAGCCTGCTTGGGATTCTCTTTCCCTCTCTCTGTGTTCGCGCGCACGCGCTTTCTCTCCCGAAATAAATAAACTTAAAAAGCAAATAAAGGACACAGAGAAAAGGATATTCCTTTGTTTTTTTGTTGTTTTTGAGAGAGAGTGAGCACGAGTGGGGGGGGGGGGGGAGTGGGCAGGGGGAGAGGGAGAGAGAATCCCAAGCCGGAATCTCCACACTGAGTGTGGAGCCCCAGGTGGGGCTCGAACTCAAGGACCCGAGATCATGACCAGAACTGAAAGCGGGAGCCACCCAGGGGTCCCGAAAGGATATTTCTCTGAATCTCCCGTCGCTTGAAAATCAATTAGCACATTCCAGATTTGTCTTATGGTAGTGCTTTGGGACCCAGGAGGGAGAAGCGAGTCTGCCCCAAAGAAAGAATGCTGAGGACACAGGGAAGCCTCCCAAGGGTGGGTGTTGTCCTTTTCCGTGCTCGTTAAGACACCACCACTTAGTAGTGAGCTCAGGTGTTAGAAGGGGGACAGGGTTGACCGTTTCCATATTGCTGGACCCAAGGGATCTTAGGGGATGCCTCTAAAAGGATCCCTTTCCCACCAAGGAGAGAAGTCCCAATTTGAAATCATCTATTCCTGCACATGAACTGAGCTAACAAGTTTAAGATGGGATTGTGTTCTATGTGCTTGTCTTTGAAGTGCTACACAACAGCCTTAAGTAAGCCAGGTTAAGATAATGATACAAAACTGTGTGTAAAGAACAAATCTTCATAGAGGCTTCTGTTACCGCTTTGGAGACGTGTTCATGGCGATCTGGCCGTAATCACCGCAAACCGATTACAGTTTGTAGGGAGGAGACTGGGCGCAGCAGAAGAGGATGATCTTCTTTGGGCTCTTGCAGCCTGGCAAGGCCAAGGGACAGTCACTGCCTGTCACTACTGACACTAGTGAATGTCACTACCATTCACACCTCTTTCTCCCTAGGGTGAGGTGCAAATATCTCCTGACAAAGAGGGTGTCCTGGTGTGAACTAGTGTGAAGTGATTTACTCTTTCATTTCTATTTCTCTTTTGTGTATATTTGGTAAATAATGCTTTTGTGGTGGTTGTTTTCCAGGTGTGCTGGGATATGCAGCTATGAAGGGAGGGGCGGAATGTGTTCCATCCGGCTCAGTGAACCTCTTTTAAAGTTGAGACCGAGAAAGGATCTTGTAGAGGTATCCTTTGCATAAACTTGGTTCTTACCTCAGTTATTTAAAAATGCTTATTATTGATTTAGACTGATGTGAATTCACCTATACGTGTAAAAAAAAAAATTATTTCCTCACAACTTTAATTGCAGGGCCAATAATAATGGTTACCTTATATATATATTTTTTTTTTTAATTTTTTTTTTTTCAACGTTTTTAATTTATTTTTGGGACAGAGAGAGACAGAGCATGAATGGGGGAGGGGCAGAGAGAGAGGGAGACACAGAATCGGAAACAAGCTTCAGGCTCCGAGCCATCAGCCCAGAGCCTGACGCGGGGCTCGAACTCACGGACCGCAAGATCGTGACCTGGCTGAAGTCGGACGCTTAACCGACTGCGCCACCCAGGCGCCCCGGTTACCTTATATTTTTATGGTTCTTCACAGTTAAAGTTTTTCAGGTATAATACCGGATTTGAGCTTTACAGCCACCTTGTTTATGTGCAATGTGTGTGTTGTCCTCATTTTTATAAATGAAGAAATTTAAGGTTCAGAGAGCATAAGTAAGCTAGTTTAAGTTACATACTAAGAAGCAGAGCAAAATCAGGACTCATATCTTCCTATTGAGGCACACAAATTTTGATTGTCCTCTGTTCAGCCACAATGACGCTGTCCTCCCAGAACATCTAGCTGAGCTGGTAGAACCAGCCCACATGAGTGAGGGCACTTGACTAGCAAAATGGAGCCATAGGAGCTCCCAGATTATGGTTAGTTTCAGTTTAGAAGATGTCTGAAATTCCTCAAGATATACCCAGTATGACTTGTCTTGCCCCAATTGTATAACTTGAAACGTAGGCACCAAAGAAGATAGAGTGGTAGAGGCTGGATGGGAAGTACATTAAAATATGCTTGGAAATACAAAAGATGCTGTTTTTAAGGATAATAAAAGGTAATGGGTTGCAGAACACTGTGAATATATTTAACACTCGAGCTGTACACTTAAAAATAGTTAAGATGTTAAATTTTGTGTTGTGGTTTTTTTTTACAATTAAAAAAAAAGTAAATAGCTACTAAACATAAAATGGTACAACAGGAATACTTGATTAATAAAAAAGAAAGGAGGAATAAAGGAACAAAGCCCTCCAAAAAGAAGGGTAGGTGTAAAGACGATATCAGTAATTACATTAAATGTAAACGGACTAAGCACTGGTTTAAGACGTGGAGTGACATACTAGATTAAAAGAGGTGTGCTTAAAGTCACACACACGTTAAATGTGAAAGGTTCAGAAAAAGTATATCATCCAAAACCCTAACAGAAAGCTACTGTAGCAAACTAAAGGTTTTAAGGGAAGAAGTTTTACTAGAAAAAAAGGTTCACGTTTTATAATGGTAAAATAATCTATTAAATAAAAACACATAATGATTCTAACAGTAATAATGCAGCTTTAAACTACATGAAGCATAAATTAGTAGAAGCAAAAAGAGAAATAATCGACCCATAATCATAGTTGCAGATGTTAAACACAACACTCTTGGTAACTCAGTGAATAAGCGGAAAAAAAAACTGTAGACATAAAACAAAAAAGTTGAACTTAATTAACCAAATCAACCTTCTGAGGAGCCCTAATTAGAGTAGTAGTTGCATAATGAATATTTATTGTGTAAATGATTAAGTAAACACACGAACAGTGTTCTTTTTGAAGGTAATGGGCGATGGGGGCGCCTGGGTGGCTCAGTCGGTTAAGCGTCTGATTGCAGCTCAGGTCATGATCTCAGTCTGTGAGTTCAAGCCCCACTTTGGACTCTGTGCTGACAGCTCAAAGCCTAGAGCCTGCTTCGGATTCTGTGTCTCCCTCTTTCTGCCCTTCCCCCACTCGCTCTTCTGTCTCTCTGTCTCTCTCTCTCTCTCTCTTTCTCTCAAAAGCAAATAAACATTACAAAAAAAAATTTTTTTAAAGTAATGGGCAAGAAGAGAATGGAAAATGTGTGGTAGTGCTGTCAAGTGAGCATTTGCTATTGGCAGAAAGTTACAATATCAGATCACTGTAAGAAGGCCCACGGAGGAACAGTGTGACTCTGGCCTGTACATAACGTAGCGACCCATATTATAATGAATAGGATTCAGGAAAGGAAAGGACTGAGTCTGGTTGAGGACAGAGAAGAAAAGCTTCATACGCGTGTGTATTTTATTACTACCTAACATCACCACTCCTGCCTCTCACTCTTTATTGAGCACGTATTATATGCCAGATTTTGGACTAGTGTTCATCTAGTTAATAGCTAATCCAGTGTGTGCCTTTCCCGTAGCCCCGCAAGATTAGGATATCCCCATTTTAGCAACGAGCAGCAAGTTGTAACTTGTCCAAGGTCTTGTGCATCATAAGTGACAAACCCTTGTGGTAGGCTCTAGTTTCCCTGGCCCTAAAGCTCTTGTCCTGTCCCCTCATCACTACCGCTGTGTAATTGCTCCTGCTGCAAATGAAAACGTGGAGCTGAGCCTCATAGGACAGATCGGATTCTGACAAGTAGAGATGGTACAGGAAAACTACTCTTGGCAGAAGGAATAGGATGCTGTGAGCAAAATTGAGGCATGAATCTCAGGGCATATTGAGGACTAGAAGTAGTTGCTTTTGGCCAGGTAGAGAACCCAGTGGTGGGAAATAGAGGTGTTTTGGGACCGTGTTGAGTAGAACCTTGAATCTAGCCTAAATGTGGAAAATAGAAAATACATAAAAATAGAAACGTTCAGTGTGGTGCCGTGTGCCGCTTTCAGGATGTTTCCGTTGAACCCCAAATTAGGGATCTAAATTTATTCCTCCTTTGTAAGAATAGTTACTGATCATTACTTTAGAATGTTGGACAAAATTGAAATGTGGAATGCCCTTTGAATTTGAGTCCTAGTAGAGTGGCATTTACTTGAAAAGATTAAGTTCATTTTCAGAGATACAGAGTCGATCGTTGTAAAAGGGGTGTTTTCACAATGACCAAGTTACAGTGCTTGACACACCCATTTCTCTGTTCGGCATAATTTGATAAGCCTACAATTCATTAATGGCAATCTGGTTCTTCTGGCAGGAATTCTTTTTATAAAAATTATGAACAAGGTTTGTTCTTGAAGACCTGTATGACTTTCACTTTTTAAAAAAGTCTTCATATTTTTTAGGACCAATTATGAAACAGCAGCTTTAAATACTTTTAATTCTGCACCTATACGTCTGCATTCGTGGTGTGGGAATGAGCAGGAGCGTGGTGATGGTGTTGTTTTAAGTCAGAGATTTTTGGAATTTCTCTAAGTACAAACTCAGACGAAATCTGGGCCAGTCACAGGATTTCCCTTCAGATGCTATTCACCAGAGCAGTAGGTTTTAGTGTTTGTTTGTGTGTTTTAAAATTTTACATATTCAAAAATCCCCAAACTCTGGAAAGCTGTACACAGAGAAATGTCCCACCCCATCCCTGTATCCAGAACTCCCCAATTACTGTATGATACTCTTGCCATTAG
Source organism: Panthera onca (assembly GCF_046562875.1). Taxonomy (NCBI): domain Eukaryota; kingdom Metazoa; phylum Chordata; class Mammalia; order Carnivora; family Felidae; genus Panthera; species Panthera onca. Next base: position 71,955,035 of record NC_138349.1, read on the forward strand.
TTTCTTTTTTTTTTTATTGTTGTTTTGCAAATATTTATGTCCATTCTTATTCCCTCTCCTGATCACATAACAGACTTCTTACACGATATACTGTGTACTGTCTTCTGCTTTTCGCCTTTTTCATTAAAACCATGTACTCTGTAGGTTCCTCCAAATGATTTCAGAGATCTTTTTCATTTTTTTTTTAACTCTATAGAATTTTGTAAGGATTTTCCATAGTTCATTCAACCAGCTCTCTATTGCTAGACACTTACTTGCATTGTTTTGCTACCATAAACAATGCCACAATGAAAATACCTTGCACCTATGACCTTTCCTATTAGCCTAGGTATTGCTGGGTCAAGGGATAAATGCTTTTGTCATTTTGTGAGATTTACCAAATTCTCTTCCGTGGGGGTTTATACCATCTTGCACCTCCTGCCAGAGACAGCTGGGAACATTTGCTTCCCTTAGCTTTACTAATGGGGTCAAACTTCGGGAATTTACTCCTCTAGATAAGCGAGAGGTAGCATGAATTTGTAATTATTTTTATAAATGAAGTCCAACATTTCTTTTCATGTTTATGGGTCATTTACATTTTTCTGTGAGCCATCTATAACCTTTGCCCACTTAAAAATTGGATTTTAGGTCATTTTCCTGTTGACTTCAGTCGGTCTTATATTTGAAGAATTAGTAGCCCGTGAGAGGCACTGCACGTTGTTCTGAATTTGTCTTTTCACTCAATGCCGCTTTCTCCCCCATGCGGAATTTTAAAGTTCTTATGTAGTTGAGCTCATTGATCTTTCCTTTTGGATTCTGAGTAAGAAATAAAAGGGCTTTCCTGCGACAGGAGTCCTTGACCTGGGATCTGCAGAACTTCAGATATCATGCGCTGAGTTTTGTGAATGTATGTGTACGTAATTTTTCTAGCAAAATGGTTCAAGACTTAACAGTTTCTGAAAGGAGCCTGTGATCCAAGGGAAGTTAGGTCCCCAGGTAGAGAAGGAAAATGCATTTCTCTCTTCAAAAGCGCCCTAACAAATGCATTTGTATGTTTCTGTTTCAGACCCTCTTGCATGAAATGATCCACGCCTATCTATTTGTCACTAATAACGATAAAGACCGGGAAGGGCACGGCCCAGAGTTCTGCAAACATATGCATCGCATCAATCGCCTGACCGGAGCCAACATAACGGTGTGTAAAGCCGCGCGCGTTTATGATTTTTAGTCGTTAGTTACTCTGTACTTCCTGGGGCTTCACTGAAAATAGACAACAGGGTGGAAACGAGTACCGACTTTGAGGATTTTCCACGGTGGGTGGTAAGACAGGCTGAGAGAAGCTGACTGGCTTGTTTGGGCCTCCAGTAGCACCCTTGCTGTCGCCTCGCGGCACATCTGGTGTGACATGTTGTGCGTGGTTACCGCAGGCCCGAGGTACCTCTGGGTTATGACATTTGTCTCTTTGTTAACTTCGTTTTCCGGATTACGGCCTCCTCCTCCGATCGTTCCTGTGCTCTGTCGTTTCATGTGTCGTTACACTCACTGAAAGTCTTCCTTGATTCCTCTTTCTGCATAATATTGTAGGAAGCAGAGCCTGGGGTCAAAAAAGTGTGAGGAGTCCTGACTGCTTGGGTTGAGATGCTGGCTCTGTGGATGGTTAACTGTGAGGCCTCCTCCCTAACTTCTCTGCACCCCCGCGTACTCCCAGGCAGCACGAACTCATCTGCGGGTCCTTGGGGGGGGATCAGAGGAGAAAATACAAAACGTCGTAGCCTGGTTTGAGCACAAGTTAAATACCAGTTGTTTTTATTACTGATGCATTTTATCAAGTGACCGTAATGTCTTTTTAGTTTTTTTTTTTAAATTATTTTGAATGTTTATTTATTTTAGAGAGAGAGAGAGCACAAGCAGGGGTGGGGGAGAGAGAGAGGGAGACACAGAATCCGAAGCAGGCTCCAGGCTCTGAGCTGTCAGCACAGAGCCCGACATGGGGCTCGAACCCACAAACCGTGAGATCGTGACTTGAGCTGAAGTCAGACACTTAGCCGACTGAGCCACCCAGATGCCCCTGTACTATCTTGTTTTGAAGTGAACTTTCCACCCCCTGTGCCTCTCCTCCTACATCCTCTTCCTAAAATAGGCCATTTCCTCTGTTTTCTGTCAAATGCACTTCATCTTTGCAGTGGGCTAGACCTTCTCCCTCCTTTGAATGTCCTCAGCAGCTCTTGTACCTTTTATAATATTTTATTCTGCTCTCAAACCTCTGAACACCGGGTAGCTCTTGTTTCTCTGTAGACCTCTGTATAAGGTGTGTAATGCAGTGCCCCGACGGGGCCTTAACAAATACCGAATTGGACTGAACCAAATAGAATCTTAGTTCCTACAAAGATTAAATTCTTTGGTGTGTTTGGTTATTTCCTGCCTTTAAAGGGCGGTAAAGACCAGTGTGGTGGAAAATGGAAATGTTCACCTTCTGTGTGTGTTTTTTTCTAGCTATCGGTTTTCATTTTCTCCAGAGCTCTTTTCATTATCGCATAGAGTTCCTTCAACATCAAGAAAGTAGCTTGCATTAAAAATCAGTCCCATCAAATCCAAATTAGCAGAAGAAGTATGGAGCTGCTAGTACAGTACAAAAGGCTTTTAGTTTCCTCACTGGTGTTTTCACTTTAAGCAAAGTCCCGGTATACTTCCTCTTGTTCCCTTGGAAAAAGAGCATCTATTCTTTTATCTCGGCCGTCTGTGTGTTTTCATTTAGGAGGTTTTATTGAGTGGACACCCCTTGCTTTTACAGGTTACATCCTGTTATAACAAACTCCACAGGGCATCCAGTTTCACAATTTTATTTTAGTGACTACGTCGTTAAAGAAGTCACATCCCCATGCTGGAGGAGGAGTTACAGGACTTGGAAGCAAAACAGATCCCACTCCCTGATCTTTTTGGCCAAGAAATGAAGCGAAGAAGCGGCCGGGCGTTCCAGATCTCTTTGCCCCTAAACCTCTGCCCTCCAGTTCCTTCTGTGCCTCATATACCGTGCGTTACTGATACGCTTGCCAAGTGATACGAGATTTTTGCTTAGGATGGAGAGGTGCTATAAAACTAGGTGTAGAGTTATGGAAGGCTTCACATTCCCTTAGGGGAATTTATTAGAAAGTTCAGTCTCTGGTTAAGAAAAGTCTCATTGGGGCGCCTGGCTGGCTCAGTCGGTAGAGTATGCCACTCTTGATCCTGAAGTTGTGAGTTCAAGCCCCACGTTGGGTGTGGAGATTACTTAAAAATTAAAATAAAAAAGTCTCATCTACAGATGCTCCTTATCTTGTACAATAGTAACATTCCACTGAGAAGAGAGAAGAAAAAGGTACTCAGGGTTATTTAGGATTACCCGCTTTTATTTTTTATTTATTTTTTTAAAAGACACTTTCTGGGGTTTTGTTGTTTTTAAAAAAATTTTTTTAATGTTTATTTATTTTTGAGAGAGACAGAGTACAAATGGGGGAGGGCAGAGAGAGAGGGAGACACAGAATCCGAAGCAGGCTCCAGGCTCTGAGCTGTCACCACAGAGCCCGACGCGGGGCTCGAACTCACAAACTCTGAGATCACGACCTGAGCCGAAGTCAGACACTTAACTGACTGAGCCACCCAGGCGCCCCAGATTATCGGTTTTTAAATGGTGCCCTGCTATCCTCCAGGCCCCCAAGGTGGTAGGGCTAACTTTCCTTTCAGACCTCTTTGATCTGTCCTCTGCTTGGGTTCTGAGTAAGGTTCCATGTAGAAGGTGAAACGAAAGGATCTCATGTAAGGATCAAAAAGCACATTCGCAGAGAATTTTATTTGAGTCAAGGAGTGAAGCTTTCCACTCACCCAGGCAGCAAGCAGGTACTCACTGTGCCGGAGCCTAAGTTAGCCACTAGGGGAACAAAGATGAAAACGATCCTGGGGAGCCTTTGCCTTAACCAGATAAAATGCTGCCCCATGAGGCTCGTTACAGAGACCGGAGCAAAGAGCTGCAGGGCTGTGGATAGCGGGTGTGGCAGAGGCCGGGACAGCGCAGGGTGCTGGGTGGCAGGGGTCGAGAATTTGCAGCAGGTGGTCCAGGACCCTATGGTTCTGTCACCTCTGAGGACAAAGTTGCCACTGAGCAGTGGCAACAGTTCTTCCTTATCATGGCACTATGCACAGTTTTGTCTTTATCCAAATATTTGATCGTTTTACGATTTGGTCTGTAAAACTTCTAGCATGTGATAGAGCTTTTGGCGAGTCAGAAAATATTTTCTTTTGTCTTCCAATCTCGTGGTTTTCTATCTTTACACAGTTCCTGGAGTATGAACTGCTGCCCTTCCATTAACGTGAAATTTCGAACAGAAGCTAAATCTAGTTGCCACCTTCCCCCGGCTATCCCTGCAGAGAGCCCTCGGAAGCTGCCAGGTTGAAACCGAGAAAAGGCTGCCCGTGTATTTTCTGGAAATCGTTAACCTGCCCCCCTAACGCCTACCGCGTTCTGTCCGCGCAGGTGTACCACACGTTCCACGACGAGGTGGATGAGTACCGGCGACACTGGTGGCGCTGTGACGGGCCGTGTCGGCACAAGAAGCCCTACTATGGCTACGTCAAACGCGCCACCAACCGGGCGCCGTCCGCTCACGACTACTGGTGGGCAGAGCACCAGCAGAAGTGTGGTGGCACCTACGTGAAGATCAAGGAGCCGGAGAACTACGCCCGGAAAGGCAAGGGGAAGACAAAACCAGGAAGGCAGCCGGCGGCCGAAAAGAAAGGTACTTCTGTCTGTCCTTCCGCCTCTGCCGAGACCGCGGCTGATGGCCCAAAAAGCCAGCCCCGGCCTGGGGAGGAGCGGTGTTTAGATGAGCTTAAGGATTGTTGCTGGTGTAGATGTTTGCGAGTGTGGACCTCAGAAGATCACGTTTTTTTCTGAAATGGTGGTAGAAAAACGTACGCTGCTCTGTATGGAGGGGAGTTAAGGTAGAAATAGTTTGCACTGGCCATATCAGAGACTAAAAAGTCCCTTTGCCAGTGTGACTCACGCTGCTCTGTATGGAGGGGAGCTAAGGGAGAAATGGTTTGCACTGGCCATATTAGAGACTAAAGTCCCTTTCCCGGTCTGGGCTCACTGAGTCACTGGGAAACAGAAGGCAAAAAGATTGTCAAAATAAAAACAGGGATTCAAATAACAATGCCCGGAATCAGTCCTGACTCCACCCCTTCCTATCAGTTGGATTCTGTCCGAGTGACTTCTGTGGATGGACGTGTTTTCATTGGGAGAATGGGAAAAGGATATGACATGTATGTGCTGGTCCTTCATCTGCAAGATTTATCCGTTTCCTATGAAGTTCAGAGTCACTGCCTCTTGAAGAGGGAACCAGGTCACTGAGTTAATGCTTCTTCCCTTGGCGAGTTGCTGATTGGATGCAGGAACGTAGTAAGCTGCCCTTCCCGAATCCGAAACGTAAAGTGAGCGGAGGCGCTGGAGAACGTCCGTGGGGAGATGACGCATCCTCATTTTGTGCGAGCCGGAGGAAAGCGAAGCATGTGGGAGCAGACTTTTCCCCCTGGGGCGGAACCGCAAGACCGCTATGCGATTTTCAAGGTCCAAGTGCCTTCGCTAGTGGCCCTCGGATGGTAGAACCCCTGATCTAAATAGGAGAGGATGTTGTTTTCTGGCCTTTGCCCCACCAGCGCCCCCTGACCGCTGCAGATCGTCCCCCTCCCGACGAATAGGTAGTTAGTGCGGGGACCGAAGTTACAGAATAAAACCGTATTTCTTCATTTTGAAAAAAAAAAACCTGTCCATTAGCTCGACATTTGTTACCGTGTTGATCTCGAGTCAGGAAAACCTCTGCTTTCTTTTGCAGATCAGCCCAACAGAGGTGAGACCCAGCTGTTGATCCCTTTCAGTGGGAAAGGATACGTCCTGGGAGACGCGAGCAATTCGCCTTTGTCCGGGAGATTTGTCACTTCACATGCCGTCAATAAAACCCAAGATCTTTTAAGTCAAGACCGCTCAGCAACAGCTCTGAGACCTAATTCTAAAATGGAGGTGAACTCCGAACAGAATGGTCCAAGCAAAAAAACCTCTCTCGTCGCCCCTGTTCTTGCTGCCAGTCGCCAAAATGTCGTAAGCAGCTACTTTCCTAGAGTGTCAGCTGCCAACCAGAAGGCCTGCAGAAGCGTGAGTGGATCTCCACCAAAAAGCGGGGCAGGCGGCGACCTCCCTAAAAACTCCATCTCTTCCACGTCTCACAGAAGGGTCCCCTCCTCTAAGATAGCCCCGAGAAATTCTTTAAAAGCCCCGGAATCGACACCTGTGACCGCGGCCCCGGGCGGGAGCGGGCCCGAAGAGAGATTGCCAAGTAAACGAGCCAGGCTAGAAGACCAGTCTGTTTCTGACGAGCTTTTTATCAAGAAAGAGCAAGTGCAACGTGGTGGAAGTGATCCCGAGTGGAGTTCACGTCCTCCAGCCGCGGCTCAGAGCTCCAGCCCTTCAGCCAGTCAGAGCAGAGCGGTCAGTTGTCCTGTTTGTTGGAACGAAGTCCTAGAGTCGCAAATTAACGAGCACTTGGACCGGTGCCTTGAAGGCGCTAGCGTCGATGGCAAAAGTTGAAAAGGTCTTCGGAAAACAGACGGGTGTCACACGCCACCTGTATTACCTCACTAGTCTAGTGTCAGGCCCTCAGGAAGTTCTGGTACATACTCCGATTTGTCGGTTAGAATCTAGTTCTATTTTATATATACACATGAGATTATAATGAAAAATATTTTATGTTTAAAGGCACTACCGTTCACTCCTGCCTTGTGTATACCGTAGCGCAGAGTTTACTCTGCATGTATACACGTAGAATTTTTAGATATTCGTGTTCTTGCGGTTAATCTTTTTATTTGTACACCTTCCTCAGAATGCTCCGTGAGGAATCCTGTCTGGTGTTTGGTTACACTGAGCATTTCTTCAGTTACATTAAAACTCAGTCCTAGAACTGATGTTAATTTCCTGATGTCAGACATACTGACCAAAAAACACAATCTGGGGTACACAGCATATTAGTTGTTTCAGGGTACTCAGAGGCTTGTTTTGTTTGTTTTTGTTTTTTTTCAGTCTTCACAGGAAGTAAATTTTCTCTGTTTTAAAGAATTTTAGTTCTGTCATCACTGAAAGGTGGCAGCAGATTTTAGGTTCAAGTACATAAGGAGTACAGTAAAATAAACCTCTTTTAGAATGTTGCCAGTAACAAACAGCTACTGCAGTTTCGTAGGCCAGGGTTGAGCGGTTTTCTCAACGCGCTGCCGAGTGAGTGGATCCGGCGCTACCCACCTGGAACGTACAACGTCACAGAGCTGCCTCGGTGGTGTTCACGGTAGCGCGTTCTCTGGAAACAGTATTGTGAGCCGTAAGCCAAAAGTTGTAATCGTTCTAATAAAAAGGAATACCATTTGTGCATTTTGAAAAGTAGAATTCTTTTCGGAAATACTCCTTTCCACCTCTGGCAAAGAGATGAAGATACTTTCGTCTGCCGACTTTCTGTCTCTGGCGACGCCTCTAGCACGTTGGTTGGCATATTCCCGAGAGTTTAGTTCACGGGTTCTCCCTTTTCTCGACTTTGTTGCAACACGACCTGTGTGTTCCTAAGGGGCCAGATCCCCAGTGTACAGCGGGGTGAGCTTCCCCGGGGGGGGCCCCTGGGCGCCTGCTGCCCAGATCAAGTTAGAGAACGCTGCGGTTCCCGCAGGAGGTGTCCTCAAGGGTGCCCACTCCTAAGTCCGAACCCACAACCTCCAAAGGTAACGCGGTTTTCATCTCCGTCACCGCAGATGGGTGGGTGAGCTTGTTTTTGAACTTCATAAAGGTACTGTCCTCGCTGCTGCCGCCGGTGTAGATGCCTAAGTTCATTGTTTCATTGCTCTGCGGCGTTTGTATGAATATGCCAGCATTCATTCATCCATTCCGCTGCTGCTGGGCGTGGGAGTTCTTTCCGATCTGGGGCTGCCTGTCAGGAATGCTGCTGCTGAGAACGTGCTTCCTCATTTCTGTTGGGCGTATACCCAGGATTGGAACTGCAGGGTAGATGTACGTCTCGCTTTACAAAATGCTGCCACGGGACCCTCGGGCCAGCAGTATGGAAGCGTTTCAGGTATCCATCTGTCTTAACTATTATCTATTACCATCTATTATCTATTAATAGCTAATACCTTAACTATTATCTATTATTCCTTTTCATTTTAGCTTGTCTGGTGAAGTGTTGACAAGTTTTGATATTTCTTAAGTATGAAGTTAAAAAATAGTACTTAATATTTACAGATAAAGGACTTCAAATATGTGTATTATGTTGCGTGTATGCCGTTATATGCTTGCGTAGAGGATCATTTTCTCTTCATTTGGCAAATTATGTGCAGGTAAGCATTTTTTTGACTCAAAACTGTACAAGGTTCTGGGGCAACGAGGTAAAATGCCCCATGTCTGTAAGTTTTACAGCCTGGTTGGGGAGTGAGACGAGAGCGGATTAATTTGAACACAGAAAGTGCTCTGCTGGGTGCTGTGGGGACGTCAGGACTTCGGGGGGATGTTTCCTGGATGAGACCACATCCAAGCTGGGTCTTCTAGGGTGAGTCAAGCTAGCCGGGTAAGGAAGGGTGGAAAGGGCCGAGCAGAGCGAAGGGGCACCAGAAAGGCGGTGGAGACAGACCACCACACTGTTCTGGCAGAAGTAAGCTGTTCCGAATGAACAGAGTAAGATGTGAGGGGTAAAACGGCAGAAGGACGGCAGACAGACCTAGCTGAATAGAGTTTCGGGGGTGGAGACCCGGTCTGTCACTTTCTCCACTTCGTGTGGCCCCTGAGAGTACACATCTTTTGATTCGGGGGGGGGGGGGGGGGGGTTGGAAAGATTTGTAAGCCAGAGAGTCAAGGACGTTTGAGAAGCGTTCAGATGGATTCTCCGGGGGCAACATCAATGGGCATAGGAAGGGCACTGGCCGGGATGAGAGAGGGATGGGCCGAGAAAGAGCCAGCTGGTAAAATCAAGAGGTGGTCAGGTTTAAGGGATGATGGAAGACTGTTGGCTGGCAAGAAAAGGGAAGTTAATTTTAAATTTGGAAATTAAATAGCCTTCAATTCGCATTAAAACTTTTGAGAAAAAATGTTACCTTAAGAATTCTGTTACCCCCAACTCTGAGTCATTTATAACAATTTTCTGTTCTGTTGGTTTCGTTTTTTTATCCCTTAAAAAAAGCAAACTTCCTACCCTAATACCAGCTGGAAATTCTGGGTCCACCTTTAAATGCTATCACCCTTCGTTCTGGGGACATGGGTTGCGGGGGGGTTGGGGGGAAGGGGAGTAGACTTTATAAAAACTCTGTGTTTTCTTAGAGCCAGGGCTATTCATTATCTAGCAAACCTGACTTCAAATCTGGAAAGTCCTGTCTTGCTTTTTAGACTATAAATGTGTATCTAAGTGGAAGACACAAGAGTGAGCATCTCATGCTGTCCCATTGTCCTGAAGCACTGAGCTTGTATGTTTTCGGACTTCGTAGGATTTTTAAGTCAATTTCAATGTCAAAGTGGAATAGCTGCTGTATCTTCTTACAGACTTGCTACCTCCCTGGGATCCTGCACCCGGGGCACGTGCAGGACCTCCTCTCATTGGGTTGTTTGGAGAAAAAAGCTGAGCTCTCTGTAGTTTAATTCCTACTGAAGAGCAAGGGTTTCCTGTTATTCTTTGTCTTGGTTTTTTAGCAATTTGTTGTAGTTGTTGTTGACTAGTGAAGTGAAACTCTAATGTGACAATTATCATTACGGGTTAAATTGCCCAGGGAATTAAAATTAACAGAAAAGGACGTCACGTAATTAGCGCTTTTCTGACATTTCCCCAGAATGTTGTTATGTATCATACTTCATCATCACCTGTCTTTTGAAATGAAGAGCAAAAGACTTGCTCTTCTTAAATGACTCTGGAACCACATCATCATTAAGGCTCACAGTGTTGTATACTGTAGTACAGAAACCAGCTGCCGTTGGCTTGTTTCTGTGCTGGAATTACCCTTGCCAAATTTACCGCTCGTTTATTGAACACCAGGGGGCGCTCCTGGGAAGTTCAGTATCTGAAAAACTGAAGGTGAAGCCAAAGGAAATGGAGAAAACTTGCCAGCAACTGGCATGATAGCTGCCAGTTCTGATTCATAGAAAGGAAAGGACAGGTTATGATCTCAAGTCCTGTGAGAAGGGAACGGCAGGCCAAGAATGTGTGCTTGTTCAAACAAACAAGGGCTGATGCACAAGGCACCCTCACCTCCCCAACCTTGTTTTCAGTTCGCCTTTCACTGGACACACTAACAGAACAGTCTTCTGCCAGAAAGACACCCGGAACCCACATATAGGGCCTAACGGTAATAATTCAGAACAGGAAACCTTCCAGACAAGGCAAGACCTATATTTTCCTACTATTTCTGAAATTACAGTGCTGTTCCCTTGAGTCTGTCTGACATCTAGCACTTTGCTCCGTATCATAGATTAGTCTGGAAGCTTCCTGGGACACATATAATGTCGCTTGACCCTACATCAGCGGTCCAAAAGAACAAAGAGGAGCCTCTCAGATTCTTGGTGTTAAGTGGTGTTAAGTTAGACATTTCTCAAGTTCGTTTTTATGTGCTTTTTCAATAATCCCTTCACGAACACGGACTCTTTCCGAAGAACCAAAGTTTGTGCATTTTCAAGCTAGAATACTCTTAAGAGATGCAAATCATTCCAGGTTAGCAGCACTGTTTACAAACTAAATATTCCTTACAAACGAAACGTATGAAAATCTGCATTTATACGAAAGAAATGGGGAGGGTATTTGTTTTATTGTTGTTCTTACAAGATTCCTCACAGGATTCTTTTTATGTATTGGTATACATTTAAAATAACAATAGAGGAGCGCCTGGCTGGCTCAGTCTGTAGAGCTCTTGATCTCAGGGATGAGTCCCATGTTGGGTGGAGACATTACTTCAAATCTTCAAAAAAAAAAAAAAATCCAGTATATAAATGTGTGTACCTACACAGGTATAAATGGTTTCCGGGAACTCATTTATGAAGATAGACCCACCCACACTTGTTCAGTTGCATCCTAATGCCAGATATCCAGTTACCTCCATTCGATCTACAAGGGGAGGCTGTGTATCAGTAGCCCGTCCGTTCTCGTCACTGTGTGAGCGCCCCACGATGCACACACTTGTGTGCTTCCTCTGTGTAACTTCTGCTGTGTACCCTTGCCTGCTCTCCTACTTTTCTTCACTGCCCTTCCCTGAATCTGTTCTTCCTTGTTCACCTTTTAATCATGAGATGATTTTGTCTTTTTCATTTTTTTACAGGTCGTTGAAGGTTTTCTTTTTTTGTTTCATTTCTGTGCTGACATTTTGAATGTTCAAGTTCCGGCGTGAAGTTTAATTTCTGCAAAGTCCTGGGTAAGGATATTTGACTCAGCCTGGCTCTTGTGGTTTTCTCTGCCTTCTGGTTGAGGAGGGGCTTTTCATCAGCTGGAATTGACTCTCATTTTGTCTTCTTCCTATGGCAGTGTTTATAAATGTTGTCTTCCTTTTTCTGCTCATTTTGAAAGGCATTCTTTCTCTTGACTTGCAGAAAATTGGCTCTATCTAGGCAGACATGAGGGGTCTGTGCGGCTTCCTGGGTATGATTCCAGAGTGTTCTGTTGGTACAGTATTCCTCAGAGGGAACACTTTGCTATTTGAGCTGGGAGGGTGGTTCTCTTCTGATTCTGTGATTTCCCCCTGCCCATACCCTCCCACCCCTCCCCCCGCTTCCTTCTTGCACTTTACCATCCAGCCCCTCCTCCAACAAACAATACTTTCCCCAAACAGCCACCTGCAATCTCATGAACTTTCAAACTTCTTGATGACCCAGTGGCCAGTGCTCTGGTGAACTGGTGTCAGATTTAGCAGTACAGAGATCCTCCCCAAGTTATAGCGGAACAAACCCATCATAAGCTGAAGATGCACTTAATACACCTAACCTACCCCACATCCTAGCTCAGCCCAGCCTTCCTTAGACGGGCTCAGGACAATTATGTTAGCCTGTGGTTGGGCAGAGTCCTCTAACACACAGCCTATTTAATTTAATTTTTAAATTTATTTATTTTTGAGGCAGAGAGAGAGCAGAGAAGGGGCAGAGAGAGAGGGACAGAGAGAATCCCAAGCAGGCTGTGTACCATCAGCGCAGAGCCCAATTTGGGGCTCGAACTCATAAACCATGAGATCACAGCCTGAGCCAAAGTCAGATGCTTAGCTGACTGAGCCACCCAAGCACCCCATAGCCTATTTTATAATAAAGTGTTGACTGTTTCATGTAATCGGCTGAATGCTGTGCTGAACAGATGGCTGTGTGGGTGCAGAATGGTATGAAGTGTGTTGTCGACCCTTGTGATTGCATGGCTGCCCGGGAGCTGAAGCCGCTGCCGTCATCCGGCATCATGAGAGAGTATGTACCTCGTATTGCTGGCCTGGGAAAAGATCCAAATTCAAAATTCGAAGTACAGTTTCTACTGAGTGTGCATTGTTTTTGCACCCCTGTAAAGTCAAAAAATCATTTAAGTTGAACCATCATCAGCCGGGACTGTATTTCCATCACTCGTGGTGGGGTCCCTGCCTTTTCCCCCCCATGTACTGCCACCACTCGGCCCCTCTTGCGCTCGTCCCCTTATCATACAGTTTCCACCTGACTCTGCCTTCACATGGGTCCTGATGCTGGCCTCGGATGCTTATTTCTCTGCTTTCCTGAAAGCTGAACTTCTGTCTGTGTCTCACACTTACACTGCAGGTATGCGTTATAGGGAACTTACTTGGTTCTCCTTGTCTGTATGGTCTTGGGAAGATTATGAAAGAGATTCAGATTTAGGCGGCTGCCAATATTTCTTGGAAAACCAGAAGCCCGGCTACCTCCCCTTAAATATGAACGCACAAGAATTATGACATCTGAGCAAAACTTACAACGTGAAAGAGAAAAATTAAACACAAAGTAAGGTTAAATACTGTATCTATTAAATAGAACAGGTTATTGTATCCTACACACACACACACACACACATTAAGAGAAGAAAAGAGAGCTCTTGGAAAGTAACACCAAATCCTCACTTGGCGTAACTGGAAAAGAGATGTAAAACAAGTAAAGGACAAAGACACACGGTAACCAAGAGTAATATGCACAAACCAGTCGATGCACTGTCTGGACAACAGAAGTTCCAGAAAGAGCAAGACAACGGAGAGGAGAAATAATCGCATAGTTTCAGAAAACATCCTCAAATGTGGGGCGTGAAGGTACAGTCTGCGTGCCTGCTACACTGGCTGAGAAAGAGGATCGTGCTGAAGCATGCTGTAACACTACAGAGACCCGGAGGCAAAGAATCATTCCAGGAGCTTCCACAGAGGACACGCAGGCTACATATAAAGAGTGAGGGGTAGGAACGGCCTTGGATTTCTCTGCAACCACACTGGAACCTAAAACCAGTGAGGCAATGCCTTCAAAACGCTGAAGGAAAAGGATTTCCCAACTCGAATGGTAAGCTCCATTCTAGTTACCAACGAAGCGTGAGGGCAAAATAAAGACACTGGTCTTGGGAAATATACCACCCACATACTCTTTCCCAGGAAGACATGTGAAGGACATGCTCCACCAGACCGAGGAAATCAGCCGAGAAAGGGGAAGATAAGGAAGGGATCCAGGAAACAGGAGACCCAACAGAGAGTGGTGGAGGGGGTCTCCAGAACAATGGGGAAAGGAGACCTCAGGAAGACGGCTGTCTACCAGGCAGAGAGGACAGCCGCTCCGGACTGCTGCAGGCTAGAAGCCACAGGAAAAGTATGAAAAATCAGGACATCAGGATAAAAGCAAAAACTGGAAGAAAAGTCATCACAATTTCCTCCGTGTAAACCATGCTCTGAATATCACCAGTAGTCTTGACTATCAACCTGATCTAGGTTACGACAGAATTACAAAAGGAAGATGGGGGGATATGGAGGCGTGCTGTACATGTTTGGCGGGGATGGTGAGGGAGGCCGGACAGGAACCTACATTTTTATCTTTCATGTGGGGAACCGGTCAGTACGTAAGGTCTCACACTGAAGATCCAACATGGAGCAATGGGATTATGTTACTTAGACCTCTTCTGGCCACTAATTAAACCCAAAGAGTCATGTAAGAGTTAAATTCTCAGATGAAGAACAGGAGGGGCTGTTTTCCTTAAAAACCCTTACAGAACAAGTTGACTTGGCTACATGTACATGTATAGCTTTGACTATGAAAACAGGGGCGCCTGGACAGCTCAGTCAGTACAGCATGTCACTTTTGATCTTGGGGTTGGGAGTTTGAGCCCCACGCTGGGTGCAGAGATTACTTAAAAAATAATTTTTAAAAAGTTACACAAGGAAAGGAAAGCCGATGCTCACTACCGCTTACTAGCTCCGTGACTGTGAGCCAATCACTGCGCTATCCTGTTGCAATTCTAAACGGAGATGAGGTTTGCTCGGCCTACTCTGCTGGTTCTGAGGGAAAAAAATGTAGAGGGATTTTATAGAACTCGATAATAACAGTAATTAACTTTGGCAGGACAGGTCCTAATCCCAATGAAAAGACCTGATCCAGTAACGCCCTATCTAATAAACTTTACACCTTGTTCAGAGTTAAAAGATCACCCGTTCGATAGAAGGCGCCTTGGCTGCTGGCAGCTGTTAGGGCTCCACCTGTCTTGGGAAGTGGTTTCTTCTTGTTTTCTCCTTACAAAACTTTTTCCAGCTCATGAGGCCAGGCCCTTCACCCACATCACTGGTCCAATGGTTTATCCTTGGGCACTTGCCCTATTTCAAGTGAAATTTACTTGCTGGTGGATCAGGAAAAGAATATGCATTAAAACCAACAGCAGAATTTGGGGAACATATTCCTGACTTCAGATGTGGTAGTGGAGACTGGGCATTTACTCCTGAGTGGTTATAAACTAACAGAGAAACTCCAGTCTACAAGTCCATTATTAAATGTACGGTACAAATACTGACCATCGGAGTCTACAGCCACAGCGGAGCGCTCCATCCTTGGGCCATGTGCACCTTGGGAAATAATCTGTACTTCATTAGGTCTCACACAGCTCTGCAGGTCCGGAGCTACTGTGTTTATTTTCAGATGAAGAAGTCCCCAGCGATCACATAATTAAGTTCCTGGGCCAGAACTGAAGAGAGATTTGTCAGTCCTGTGCTCTTTTCACAACACTACCTAATTTAATTAGTCTTCGTCTCGGACTCATCTGCCCTCTCCTTTCATCCACCCAGCTTTATTTCAGTACAGTTATCCAAATGCCCCAAGAGAGAGGCTGGAAAATAAAGAGAACACCACACTAAAAGTTTCTTAGATAAGAGATAAAGGAACGTGTGTATTGATCTCACATGACAAGAGCTCTTATATTTTAGTCCACGACCACACAAAGTAAACTTTTGTGCACACATACTTAGGACACCTGTGACAATTATAGATCTATGCCTGATGCCCCTTCTTGTTTGTTGCAGAGTGGGTGATACAGATATGCTCAGCAGCCCTGGTGTTAGGGTAGTTTTAAAAATTCTATTGAAAGGGCAAGAATCCAATTGCTGAGAATCCAAACGGAGAGCTCATGGATCCCATGGACAGGCCAATCACCCCCAGGACGTCTCTAGGATTGTTAGACTCCTGTGTTTACTGTTGTCTCTCTTTCCCTCATTATCATTTATAAAAAGTCATCCCAGACATTCTGGACTGAGCCAGAGATGTGTGATAGAAAAGCACATTATCTGATAGAAGGGCCCATTAAGACTGTCCGTGTAGGATAAAAGATTTAAAAACCAAAAGAAAAAAAAAAAGACAGCTGGAAATAACAACCATAATTTTTCAAGAACATTTATACATCTTTTTAATTAGATTAGCTTTACAAGCAACTTGAGAGCTCTTTCGTAACGGAACACTGCTTTTCAAATTACATGACTTTCCCGTCTATCTGTATATGAATCCTGAAATTCTTTGCCTGCTGTTGATAAAGGTCTGTGTTTTACAGCCAGTTAATGTATTCAATGAAAAACAGCATTAGAAGCTTTGTCTTTAACTAGGATTAAACATATATAGGCCACAAGTAGTTTTAAATTTTGTCTTAAACAGAGTCCTGTTTGGTGACAAGTTAACGGTCCCGCTAACATGAAACGAACAGGTTTTAAATGGATATTAAAGAAATGGCTCTCCTGGATTCCTTGATCCTTTCACAATGATCTCCAAGGAATTAGATAAAATTTTCCGAAAAGTACAAATGTCAAGACCTGCCTGGAAAGCACAACCCACATAGAGTAGAATCTGACACTTTGCACAACTGCAGAGACACACATGTGAATGACACAGGGGCTCCCACCCTGACAATCACACAACCCCCCCTCCCCCCATCAACAGAACAGTCTCCACTAGACCTAAACATGACAGCGTTTCTGAGTCAAGGCCGAGTGCAGCGTGCCGCACGCAGACCAGATGGCAAAGACAGCTTGCTCTCCCAGGTCCGGCTGGCAGAGGCACTTACTAGAGAGATGTTACATTGCATTATCTGGAACAGAGAGAGGAAGTGGAATAAAACTGAACACGGGCAAGGAAAAACAACCATAAGCTCTAATTTTCTCCTGCAAGTTCTAAGTGAGATCAGGATACTGAATATTTAACCCCACCCTAAGTCCACACTGTTGGTCTCACTAGATTTTTTTTTTCATGTTTTACATGAATAGCAATCTTTTAATAAAAATTACTGAGCTTTCCATAGAAAAGGTCTCTAATTGAATACAAACTATACAGATACTAAAACTGTCATAAGTTGAAATATACAGAAATATTTCTGTACACACATTTTGGCAAAGATTAAGGACAGAGATAGAAAACTGAAGTGGGCAAGGTCTAGACCCTAATTCACGTTAAATACGGATACCACCCTCTGGGCTCTGCTAAAGACTAGCCCAGGACAATGAAGTCTTATGTATCCATCCCAGTTCATATATCAAAAAACAGAAGTCTGGGAGGCCTTGTGTGATACTGTAATATTCCCTCTTCTTCTGAAAAGTAAAAGAAAAATCATAAAACAGAAAAAATCATCTGGTTTTCCACTTCTTTTGTTTTTTTAAGCTAAACACACACCTTTCAGTACTGACAAGGAGGCGGGTATCACGCCTAGGGAATACCTGCCTCAGCACTGGTCTGCGCTACCTCGGCTCAGCCCTGGCGCTCTGTCCGCCCGCCCCCGCCCCGACGCCATCCAACAGAAGCAAGGTTCTGATCTGCACATCACGTGGGTCGCAGGAGGAGGAAAACGTAACAGCAAAATTGGAAGTACGACTGACTGGCTGGGAAGGAGAGCTCTTAGGAAGGGGACGTTACCTTCTACATCTACAGAATATACCTGAAAGCGTGAGAAAGCCCTTTATCTCGGGAACTTGATGCGGAGGGCAGATCAAGTTCATTTAGTGCCAGTCACTTTAGTCTTGTAAAAATTCTAACTTAAAAAATAAAGCCTTCTGGGTATTTTTTCTTATAAAATGTGAACTGAAAGTTATTTGTAGTAGTAAATGGTGATGATTTGTACTGTTATGTTCCACTAACAATGTCAAAAAAACGACAGCAGCAATTTTTAAGAGTTCAAATTAGTGTACAAGACGGGACTACAAAACAATCTGATTTTTTAGTTGGTGAGTAAAGTGCTCCTTTTCTTACGTTAGGTAAAAAGAAAATGAAAGGAATCATCAGTCACTGGCAACAATCATTATGAGAGGTCTTTTAGGGCAAAATTTAATAGTACGAAGAAGTTTACAAAAATAGATCGATGCTATTTTGGGGAATAATACTGTAATTTTTTCTCAATTCAGTTTTGATATATTGTACCTGATCATACAAAAATTACTTCAAATTCAAACTTGACTATATAAAAAAGGGAGCGATGAAATGAACTCATCTAGATGACAGATCTGGCAAAATATTAAGAATGAAAAAATTCTACCGAGGGCACTTATTTCATGTCCAGATGTCAATACCATTGTCAGCTGGTGGCTTATACTCTTCCCATTAGCAATCACAGGTTTGGAGTCGATCATGCAGTACAAAGTCACTACAAAGTCACGCAGTCCAGATCTTCCTTCTGATGCAACACAAAGAAGTTGTTTCTGTTTCCTTATTAAAATGCCAACTGGTTGTCTATTTGTCTTTATCCCACTTATTTGTATTCACAAGTTAACAAATCGCGTCAACAATTACTGTAGGTGAAGGGGGGTATTGCTGGATCAAAGGCTCTATAAGACGTCTTTACTGATTGAATCAGAAGGCTTATTGAGTTCAACCCTCACACCTTTTTCGCCTGCAAGGCAAAAAAAAAAAAAAAAACACACAACAATTATTATTCATTCATTAAGCACCAGATAGCTTCTGTTACTGCTTCCCACTGAGCTAACAGTGTGCACCATGCCTCAGCTTTGCAAACATACATCCCCTGAAAACGATCACACACTCACTGTTAAAATCTACCGGCAGCACTGTTGTAACTGATGCATCACTCTGAACTAGTAAACCTTCAAAAGGAAAAGCCATTCTCTACAGCGATCATGATTTTATCTCCTTTTCACTTCAAAAGCAATGTGAATTGCTACAAAATAGCAGTGTGTTGTCACTGAAAGCTCACCACTAGGGTTCTGCCACAAATAAGAACTTAAAAGCACAAACATCCAATTATAGGGTTAAAAAAAATTTTTTTTAATGTTTTATTTATCTTTGAGAGAGAGACAGAGTGTGAGCAGGGGAGGGGCAGA
Source organism: Panthera onca (assembly GCF_046562875.1). Classification (NCBI taxonomy): domain Eukaryota; kingdom Metazoa; phylum Chordata; class Mammalia; order Carnivora; family Felidae; genus Panthera; species Panthera onca. Next base: position 71,973,845 of record NC_138349.1, read on the forward strand.
GAGAGAGGAGGAGACACAGAATCCGAAGCAGATTCCAGGCTCTGAGGTGTCAGCACAGAGCCTGATACGGGGCTTGAACTCAGAAGTTATGAGATCATGAGCTGAGCCAAACTCAGACGCTTAACCAACTGAGCCACCCAGGCGCCCCCAATTTTATAGTTTTATAAAAGGTTGATGTGGGATTATCGACGGCTCATGAAAATACAGCTAATCAGTAATGTGAGCACTGAGCAGCCTTTGGAGATCTAGGGTAGGGTTAAAGAAGGAAGTGGTCCATCTGTTAGAAAAGACCCACTTCTACTGGGAGAGAGTCCGTGGTAGGGGACGGCGGGGGAGGCCAGCACGCCGAAGGATCTTCAGATCTGGTGCAAGTGTGTTTGGTCCATGGACACCACCGGCAGGTACAGACTCAGCACGCCTCACTTAATGGTTTCAGCATTTCAATTCATCTCCTTTGTATTAATGTTCTTCACAAATTCACATTCAATGTGGAAAACCTGGATTCTTTACGTATTCGTTAGAGCATGTACTTTTAAAAAGGAAAGGGTACTGGGCGCCTGGATGGCTCAGTCGGTTAAGCATCCAGCTCTTGGTTTCGGCTCAGGTCATGATCTCATTGTTTGTGGGTTGGAGCCCCGTGTCGGGCTCTGCGCTAACAGTGCGGAGCCTACTTGGGATTCTCTCTCTCTCTCTCTCTCTCTCTCTCTCAAAATAAATAAATACACTTTAAAAAAAAAAAGTAAAAAATAAAAAGGAAAGCATACTTATGAACTTCCTGCTAAAAGGAGCATGAGAGGAAGCCAGATGGCAGTTATCAGAAGTGTTTGGCAGCCTGCGATTGAAAGGGATATAATCACAGAAAAACTCAGCTTGTGTTTGAGTAATTTTCTGAAGGTTTCTTGCCTCAAACTTTCCTAATCTTTGAATAATTTTGTTGGTTAATGGTAACAATGAAGAGAGCTTCAGAGAAGTCCTCTTTTACCTAAGGGAATTAAGGAATCTGACAGAAATAAGGAGCAAGTCTTTGTGGAATTAATAAAGGCTGTGTCTGCGCTCACACTCACGGACAGCACCGCCTGACTGCGGGCGCTTTCCCTGCGGTAGACCCTGGCCCCAAATAATGTTTACCTGTTAGATATTTTACTTTAGCTCGCGCTCTCTCATCTGCATCAAAATACCAAACAGTTATTGCGTACCTACAAGAAAATTTAGAATAGGGTTAAGAATGATCACACCGGGGGGAAGAAAAAAAGTGGTAAGCTCTTCCAACAGCCTATTAAAACGTGTAATGCCAAAGTAATGCCTAAGTTGAATGATCTCAGAGGATAACAACCCACCTCTCCAGGAAGCTCAATGCTCAAGAGTATAGCAGAGGGCAAGAGCACCTAACAGTGATGTTGCCAAGTTGATGAGTTTTTATGATGTTCTTACCACCTACTTAACCTGCTTGATTATCTGTTTTGCAAGCCCACAGTAGATCGGAAACAGACAATAAGAAGGTAAAAGAACTGGCTATTACAGAAAAAGCACACTATCAATAGCATTAAGTTCCGCAGAACAGAACCCCAGGCCTGGGGTCCTGTGGAGAGGAGGAGGGCTAACAGTTTGAACCGCTTCTGAGGACTTCGCTGAATTACCGCAAAGACTGAGGGACGTTTACAAGTTTATAACCTGGAGCCATCAAGAAAGACTTCAAATTATGGTAAGAGTTTTCAGGATTTTTACCAAAACAATTACACTCTGTTTTAACATTTCAAGTTTATTTAGCTAAACTCCATTCCTCTGAAAACTTCACTTAATTGGAAGAGCTCATTCCACAAATAAAGGAAGAATCTCTTGTTTACCAAATACTACAGAGCACAGTTACAGCTTCTGGTACCAATAATGGGGAAAGTGCACACACACACACACACACAGGAAGTAAAAACACCCTATACATGGTAATTCCTTAGAACACAACAGTGAAACCATCATGCAGATTCTGGCCAGGGCTCCCTGGTGGGGGAGCAACACGGATCGAATGAAGAGCCCGTGAATGTGAACTGAATGAGAACTGAATCGTGTAGGCGTCTCAAGGAAGGAGTCAAAGGCAGAGGAGAGTCAGAGTCTGGGAGTCTGGACAACTGGGCAAAGTGAGGCTCACAGATCACTCAGCTGCTGAGTGACAACAAGGAGGTCAAAATGAGGCCTCCTGACTTCCAGATTCTGCTCCTTCCAGAGCTCCAGCACCCTTCTAACCATGTAGCCTCTTCTATTTTTCCCAGTGGCCTTGGCAATGGGAAAGGTGCACAGGTATTGCCCCAAATTTTCAGTTACTTAGTAATCGGAGTCCTCCCATCTGGATCAACCCCTTCTCTAGCCCATAGTCCTCACCAGAACACAGCTGGAAACTCACACGCCATTCTATTCTTCTGCCCTGATCTCCCATCAACCTACTCAAGAGTCCTTCTCCTCACATTAACTCTGCGCTTCTGGTCATTCTGGGCCCAGCTGAGCTCCTCTCTTCACTGTGACACCTGGCTCATCTAGTCCATCTTTTCCAATTAATGCCACTCTCTCCCTCTTCCAACGTCCTGTAGCAGCCACTCTCCACAGCTGTTTGGCATTTACTACCTAACAGTGCCCACTCTCTCTTTATCTAGAAACGATACAAGCAGACCATACTCAAGATTCCATAAAAAGGAAGGTCTATGAAGCCGTTTCTAGGTCAAAGGGGTTTTAAAGAAGCAGCAGGAGCAGAGACGGGCACCGGGTGCCAGCAGGAGAGATGGGAGAGTCAGGACGGGCACATCATCTGATGGGACAGGATCCCCCCTGGTTTCCATCTGTGGCTTCTTAGGATATCTTACCACAAACTACTAGGCTTGCTACTAGCTGTGTGAATCAGGGTTAAAGGCAACACAGCTCAGAAGGAAGAAAAGAGGGGCACCTGGCTGGCTTAGTCGGTAGAACATGCAACTGTTGGCCTCGGAGGTCGCTGGGTATAGGGATTACTTCAAACAAAAAAAATGCAAAGAAGGAAAAAGAGAGATGACAACAAAGTCTTTGGAATTGGAGCCGCACTGGGGCTGGCCCACGCCTAGCATCACCAGGTAAAGCCCGCTCTTCTCCTGTTGTATCTGAGGCTAGGCCTCCTCTGCCCCCACCTACCCACTGCATGCCGGTAATTCACTACCATGATGCTCAAGGTCCCTTCTGTAATGAAAAGTCAGTATCTGAAAAACAGTGCTATTTTTCTATAAATATTTATAATGAGGTCCGCAACATCTTCCATTTTAATACTCTTAACATTTCAACGTAGGAAAATGGCAGAAAGAATATATAATAAGGCTCACAGATGCTTACTATTAAAGCTGAAGAGTTACTTGGCTAACGTGAACTCGCACACATGGCAACTTTTTCCTCCTCACTTCTACTCTGAGTGCTTCTGATTTTTCTGTTTTGTAAAATTTTTCTACATTATCCCTCTTTTTCCTCCCTCACTCTCTTTTAAAAAACTGCCCTTTTCCTTCTCTGTAGAATCCTTCTATCCCCCAAATGACTATCACAGAATTGCAGAATGGATAGTAGTTAGAGATGCATAAGACAAGGAGACAGGGCTGGAGACAGATGGCCTGTATTTCCATTTCTTAGCCTAAACATAAGTGGCTGTGCAAAGAAAGTCACAAATGCTTGGCACTGAACTGGGAATAAATCATATAAAATTATCCAAATTAAAAGTTATGACTGAAGCATTATGATAAAGACTACTCAAGAACAGGAAGATAGCAGAAAACTTTCAAGTATATCCTATCTATCCCCTCCTCTTCTACCACAGTCTTTTCCAAATTTTTCTTAAAAGCAATACTACCTTGTAGCATATGCTGGTTGTACTTCATGAGGGTTGCGACGGTCAGACCAGAAAAACAGCAGTCTATCAAATTTGGGTTCAATGTCAGCAAACTGGGCTTTGCCTTCTGGAAAAATTCGAAGTATACCTCCACTTACCTAAGGAAAAGAGCCAAATATTTGAGTATGAGAGTAAGAATACTATAAAATTAAATTGATGGGGGCAGGGGGAGATCATTTCAGAATGAAAATTCTTAACTGGATTATTCACAAATACATTCCAATTAACAAGGTATGAAAAGGAGCTGAGATTCCAAGTACATGCAATGGTAAGAGGAAAAATTCATTTTTTTTAGGGACTTTTTTGTAAATATTTGGTGAAACAGATGAATATTCTGAATTCAAAAGGCTTAAACATGACACTTGGAAGTTTTAAAAACTAGTCATTACACCTTTCTGATTTAGGTATACTAATGATATGCTTAATTAGCCTATTCTTTAAAAATGTGTCCGTTTCAATTACTATAAATGGTTAAGTATGTCAAATAAAGGGCTTACTGTTTTAACGTTCAACAGTAATTAACAGGACAGTCACAAATTTAATGGCTCTTACTTAAGGAATTCAACCTATCAGTAGAAAGTGTCCTCATTTATGATCATCACTGTGGTCATTTTATTAGAAATGGGGGCTCTCCCTTGCAAGACTGGGCCTCACACATTGACGGCTAGCTGCCTACAGCACTGGATTCCATCCAGAAAGGATAATTACTATTCACCCAAATACACATCCTTCTCTATCTGGGATCAGATGGACTCACCTATTTATTCCCATACCAACCGAGTGTCTACTGTTCTGGGACCTGTGCCGGGCCCTCAGGACAGAGGAGGGAACAGTGCACACAGATGCTGTCCTTGTGCTACTTACAATCTGGGGGGAATTAAAGTGAGGCAAAACCCACCCAACTGAGTAGCTCTTTACCCTTGAAGAACCGAACTCCTAAGCAGGTAGATTCTAAAACTGAAAGGAACTCATACTTAATCAAGACATCAAGGAGGTTGAGCCTATGCCCAGAATCTGTAGACAAGCTGTTTATCAGGCTCATCCTTAAGTTAAATTTGAGCTACTGTGTACCCTGGCCTGCCTTCCTCAGGCTCTCTTCAGATGGATTCCTGTGGCACTCATGCAAACATCTAAAGAATCTCTAGACTGTGACCAAGAACATATCCTTTCTTCCCCTTGCCCTTTGACTGGAGTCACTGGGAATATCACAGGTGATCTGCTGAAAATATTTGAAAACAGGTAATTAAAGCTTCCAATCCCCCTGTGGGAAACCTTCCCTGAACCCTGAATTAGGTGGCCCCCTATGTGGTCCCACAGCAGTCTATCCTGCACTGGGCATAAGCAATTGTTAATGTACTCATCTGTTCCCTCCACTAGATTCCAAGCTCCATGAGGGCTATTTCTATTTCTGGTCTATTTCCAGCATCCAGAATGATGTCTGGCATGCTGTACATACTCAGTGTAATCTTGCAATGGAAGCTTTTAGATCTATATACAAAAATCCTAATGACTTTTTTCTTCTTATGTACTAATTTAGAAACTACGTATTAATGACCTTGGCTAGGTCATATCAAAATTAAAAGGAGATCAGCCTAGAAAGAACCTAACAAAATACAGAAGTTAGGAGTTGTTCAAACATATTTCTAGCTGTCAAGATATTCACAGAATTGGGGAGAAATATTTTTTAAGTTTTAACCGAAGTTACATCAATCTGTTTTGTATGCTGGGCTCAAGGTGAATGACCAAATTTCTTTCTTTTTAACTTTGAAAGCTGTAATAGAAAAACCATGCACGTTGTAATGCCTCAACGTCTACTTAGCAGTAAAACTTACCTTCATTTTGAACTTGGGCAAAACCAGAGGAAAATCTTTAAATCAGTATAACACAGAAAGATTACTGGAACAACACTGTGAGCATGCCTTAGGTTTTAGGGTATGATTTAGGATAGGACTAGGTTTTTACATAATTAAGACTTGGTGCTTTCCATTTCTATGTATATGTTTGTTTGTGGGAGGGAAGTGTTTAAAGGTTATTTGATTTTTATTTTATTTATTTTTTTTTTTTAACAAATTTTATTTATTTTTGGGACAGAGAGAGACAGAGCATGAACGGGGGAGGGGCAGAGAGAGAGGGAGACACAGAATCGGAAACAGGCTCCAGGCTCCGAGCCATCAGCCCAGAGCCTGACGCGGGGCTCGAACTCACGGACCGCGAGATCGTGACCTGGCTGAAGTCGGACGCTTAACCGACTGCGCCACCCAGGCGCCCCAAAGGTTATTTGATTTTTAAAAATTACTGGGGCACTTGGGTGGCTCAGTCAGTTAAGCATCCGACTTCAACTCAGGTCATGATCTCATGGGTGGTGAGTTCGAGGCCCATGTCAGACTCACTGCTGACAGCTCAGAGCCTGGAGCTTGCTTCAGATTCTGTCTCCCTCTCTCTCTGCCCTTCCCCCGCACACACACACACACACACACACACACACACACTCTCTCTCTCTCTCTCTCTCTCTCTCTCTCTCAAAAATGAAGAAACATTAAAAAAAATTACCCTGGCTATACAGGTGTGTTCCCTCTAAAAATCCACAGGGCTATTATATACAGTGTGTTCATTTTTCTATTTGAATATTTTGCTTCAATAAAAGTAAATACAGATTTTAAAAAATCAACCCAAAATTAGTTTAAACAACCTACAAAGCAGTAACAAAGCATGACATACTTCTGAGGTTTCAATCATTTAAACTCAAGTGAAACTCAGGCTAATATAAGGAAATAAATATTTAAAACAAGAGAAAATTAAATGTACTGTAAACTCTAGTAGGTTTTACAGGATTTGTCAGCACTGATAAACTTCTAGTTTTTCCATAATCAGGAGAGAAGGAATCCTGCCTCCAATATTCAATTCAATAACTCAATGCCAGACAGTATCTCTGCAACAAGAAGAAGTAGGAAATAACCCATAATATTTATATATAATCTCCCTCAAAAGCCGTTATAAAACAAGTGTTCTCAGAAGTGTTTTTTATAAAAGCCACTAAAACGTATATATTTTAATTAAATACATTTTGGTATCGGTTAAATTTGGGGGGGCACCTGGCTGGCTCCATCAGTAGAGCATGCGACTCTTGATCCCGGGGTCGTGAGTTCGAGCCCCCCGTTGGGAGTAGAGCTTACTTAAAAGAGAAAAAACAACAACAACAACAAAATGTTACATTTGGATGAATGCTCTAATATCTGAAAACAAGGGAATCCACTTTTTGAGACATATTATTAGATTTCACTTTACAAAGATCCACTCCTAATACCCAAGACTGAAACAAATCTAAGAAATTTTAAACTATTCCATGTGTGAAAGACAGTCTCACCTAAGAGGAATCTGAGTCTTAATACCTATGAGAAAAAAAAAAAAAAGAAAAAAAAAAAAGAACGGTCAAGCAAGCTGCATACCTTGGCATCCCAGTCTTTATTAAGATAATATATACACGTCACACATCTTCCATCTCCATTTGGATTATCAACGTGACGTACATAACCCGTTCCGTTGCCTGGATAACAAGCAACCATAGCCTGTAATAATAACGATGATGGTTTTAAAAGTCTATACATACATGAATAAAAAGGAAAACATTTTATAAAAGAAATCTCTGATTTGGGACTACTTTTACACTTACATTCTCCTAAACAAAAACCGTATTTTGTAGGTAAGAAAAGGCGAAGATATTCTACGTTGACACAAAGACTACAAAGGTAGGTTGGTGAGTAATCCAAAGCCTGGGGAAATCTGCTTCACGGTGAAGGGAAGAACTGACATCGAAGAATCAGAGAGTATCACTTGGCTGTTACAAGCCATGTGCCCTTGCTTAAAACCCCAAAGGTCAGAAGGATTCAGGAACTACTTGCGCCTTCATTCGTACTGATAATCAAGATCAAGTGAGTCTTTGTTCTGCTCCAGGGGAGACTTCTATCATCCCTGAGCTCAACCAAAGAACACCTACATTATTACTGTCTGACAGCCAAACACCCAATCTGACACTGTCTCTGAATTTAGTTCAACTCCAAACATTAACTCATTTGTCAGTGACTTAAAAAAAAAAAAAAAAAAAAAAGGCTAAGTGTAAAATTAGCACGTGACTCACTCCTCCTCAAACCAGAAAGAAAGTCGTTTTTTCACTCAGATTATAACAAGATGTAGTTCAGAAGACTGTTGGGTTAATAAACACGAAGGTGAAGAGAGGTCTAAAATAGAAAAGCACTAAAAGAACTCATAGGTTCTCCGACCGTAGTACACAGTAACCAACTGAAATTAGAAAGAGTGATTAAAAACAAAAAACCTCAGGAATTATGCAAAAAACAAAAATAAAGATGGTCACCACTTATTCCCGAAATCTTTCACTTCTCCAATCTCTTCATGGATTGAAGTCAATAGGATCAGTATTTTTTTTTAATAGGGCCAGTATTAATGTCAATGAATTAGTATAAAGTTATTACACACTAATTAAATTACATCATTATTTAAAGGATAAATGGCAAATGCTAATTTTTAAAATTCATATTCAACTGATTAGTGAATAAGTAACTCAGTGTTCCATCTCTGAGAGACTAGGAAGCATTTTAAACCTGAAGGCTTAAAAAAAAAAAAAATCACATTTTCATAAACAGCCTGGACCTACAGCTCTTTCAGAAGCAGAATTTTTGGTAAACATTCCATACGTCTCTATTTTTTCTGATTCCAGATAGACTTACATGCTTTCTCTTGGGACTTGAGGTTGGTAGTAACAGGCAGAACAGCATGAGCTCAGTGGATTGAATAAACCCAAATAATTTCCTTGTCACTAGCAGCTAGGAAAGGCATGGGTAGCAGACCTTGAACAGTAGTATAAAAAGGTACCAAAATTCAGGGTGCCTGCGGGACTCGGTCAGTTAAGCGTCCGACTCTTGGTTTCGGTTCAGGTCACGATCTCATGGTTTGTGAGATCAAGCCCCATGTCAGGCAGGCTCCATGATGATAGCGGGAAGACTGCTTGTGATTCTCTCTCTCTGCCCCCACTACGAGTGCATGCACGCTCTCTCTCTCACAAAATAAATAAAACAAAACAAAACCAAAACACCCAACCTGAAGTCTTCTCTAAAGTGATCTCATCTTAAAAAAAGTTCACTGAGGCCTCTCCAGCTATCTGGTAACCTGAGCATATCTTGAGCAAAGAACAAAGGGGAAAATCTTTCTTTGTTCATCCACCCACCACCCCACCCCATCCATCCCATAGCAAACACCCCCTGAGCATCAACTATGTACCTGAAAGGCCTTGGTAGGGAGGGGCTACAATGATGAACAAAACAGAGTCCCTTGTTTTCATTTATTATGGAACTTAGTGTAGTGAATAAATAACCAATAAACAAACAGATATAATGTTAGGTAGTTATCTTTTCATAAAGTTGAAGGACACAGAAAACAGGATGATTTCTAGAACAGAAATCAAGGAAGACCTCTCTGAGGAGCTCACATCTGAGCAGAGACTAAAATGAAGGGAGCGGCAGGTTGTGCAAATATCTGTGGGTGAGCACTGTGGCTGAGGGAAAATGAGAGCAAAGGCCGAAATGGCTGGGCCAAGTGGAAAACCATCGCAGGCCAGCTGGACTAGAGTGAGCAAGGACAAATTAGGAAGGGTTCAGCAAGCCATGGTAAGGACTTCGGATACTGCTCTAAAAGGGACACAGAGCCAATGGAAACATACCTGATCAATGTTTCCAGAAGGTCGGTTTCAGTTCTGGATGCATAAGACATGGCAACTGCAATAACCTCAGTATCACCTACTAGCTGACGTTTGCCAGATGCTGACCATCTGCCCACACTGTTCTAAGAGATTTGCGTGTAAGAACTCCTCTGATACAACCACACGAGGTAAAAAGTATCATTATCCTGGTCTTCATTTAACTGTGAGGGAAACGGAGTCCCAGAAAGGCTAATTAACACACTCAGGGTCATGTGACAGTAGAGCCAGGTATACTGCAGGCATACCGAACCGCTACATGAGGCTGCGGGGAAGAAAGAGTGAGAAAACAGAGGCGGCCAGCTGGCCGCTGTAGTTTCTAGCAGAGAAACAGAAAAGGAGGCTGCCCAGGCTGGCAGACTGGGGCATACTCTGAAGGCAGAAAAGCAAGGTGATTTGCTAACAAAGCGGAAGTGGAAATCGGGAAGAGCCAAGGATGACTTCAAGGTTCTCTACCTGTATCATCTGATGAATGGAGTTAAGTCTTCCCCAAAATGGAAATACTAGGTGAAAGAGCGGTTTTTATTAAAAAGGGGAAAGAAGTTTCTCAGCAATGGTCAGGATGAGCCAGACACCCCAGAGCAGAACAAAACTGCACAGCGGGATTATGGCTCGACGTGGGATCTGTCTGTACTGGTCACTTCTAAACTGCTTTCCTTGGAATTCTGGGGTTATGTAGAGGTAAGGGAAGGGGGGGTGGAGGAGGGGAAGTGAGTGGGGGAGGATGGGGGGAGGCATTGAAATGAGATGAGAAGAGACCGGGGCGCCTGGGTGGCTCGGTCGGTTAAGCGTCCGACTTCAGCTCAGGTCATGATCTCACGGTCCGTGGGTTCGAGCCCCGCGTCGGGCTCTGTGCTGACTGCTCAGAGCCTGGAGCCTGTTTCAGATTCTGTGTCTCCCTCTCTCTGTGACCCTCCCCCGTTCATGCTCTGTCTCTCTCTGTCTCAAAAATAAATAAACATTAAAAAAAAAAAATTTAAAAAAAAAGAAATGAGAAGAGACCAAAGTAGGCGGTTCTGCCTCAACCTTCAACTAGGGGCAGCATTTCCCCGCATGCTGGTTTGCAACTGAGAAAGCAAGGCCAGGAGTGAGTCCCCAGAGCACATCCCTGCAGGCAGACACTAGGAGGGCAGAGCCTAAGCATACCCAGAAAAACCAGATTGTCACAGGAAACCTGTGAGCCAGGCGGGGGGAGGGGGGGGGCACTCCTAGAGGTTCTGGGGGGTTCTGGGGAAAGAGAAATCCTGTAGGAAACCTGCAAAGGTCTGGATGAATTCATTCAAATACCGATATGGGGACAGTGCATTTAGTAACTGACGCACATACCAAGACTCCTCTCATTTGGACTGTAGAAAACACAAAAAGGTATTTCTCTAGGGCTCGGGATTAAGAAGGGCACTTGTCTTGATGAGCACTGGGAGACGTGTAGAACTGGTGAATTGCTACATTGTACACATGAAACTAACATAACCCTGTATGTTAACTGGAATCAAAATAAAAACTTAAAAACAGTAAAAAAAGGTATTTCTCTAATCTCATGAAATCTGGCAGCTACAACTGTCTTCAGCCAGTATTCATATTTAAACAGTTATCCTAAAATATCTGAATTATCAAAATTTAAAGTTCCTTAAATATGGAGCACCTGGGTGGCTCGGTCAGTTGAGTGTCTGACTCTTGATTTCGGCAAAGGCATGATCCCAGGGTTGTGGCATCAAGTCCCAAAGGTGGGCTCTGCACTGGAACCTGCTTGGGATTCTCTCTCTCTTCCTCTCTCTGCCCCTTCCCTGCTCACTCTCTCTCAATAAAAAAATGAATGAATAAAATTCCTCAAAAGTAACATAGCTTTTCCAGTTCTTCCAGTTTTGAAATAATATTCATGCTCTATTTCTTAATTGGTACTTTTGTTTTCCTAGTGCATTTTATATATATTTGTGTAAAAAGACTCTGATGTTGCTGTTCTTGTTTTGTTTGCTTTCAATATGCACCTAACATGCTCTTATTCATAATACTTTTAGTAAACTCACTTTTTTTTCTATGAATCAGTTGGTAAAGCAACTAATAGCCACTCATTCTAATCTAGATGTCATCAACAGCCTTAAAAAATATTTATGGCACTGATTGGAATTTAAACAAAAACTTTAAAAAAGGAATTAAAAAAAATGTTATTTATGGCACACCTACCATATTGCAACTACAAAAAGGCCTGCTATGGTAGCTGTCTCAAAGGACTTAACTGCAAAGAAAAAAAAAATAGGCACACACAAAACAAATAAACTGAGTCGTATAAATAATAAACAGAAAAAGAATCCTGAAAAAAGGAAGTATTTGTGTAGGATAAAGAAAAAATGAGGGGATGAGGCTTTGGGCTACACATAAGACTGAAGCTTATCTTTGAAGGACAGATGTGATTTGAAAAGGTGACAGGAAGAAAAGCAGAGTGTAAGAGCATAACAAATACAGCAGTTAAGTGACTGTGGGGTATTTTATTGATCTGCTCCACTACTTAACTACTTAAATGGTGAAGTTCATTTGGTGGAAACAGGATGAAATCTTGAAAGTTACGCAGAGGAAGTAGGACATGAAAGGGAAGCAACGGTGAGCCACTGTGGTCCTTGGGTGGGTATGACCACTGTGAAAGCTTTTAAGAAGGCAGCTTTTTTATTCTAGGATTTATATGAAAGATTATTCTAAGATAAAGCACACTGCTTTGGTCTGAATGTCTGTGTTCACCCCAGATTCATGTTGAAATCCTAACCCCCAAAGATGATGGTAACAGGAGGGGCCTTTGGGAGGTGCTGAGAGGTAACGAGGGTGGAGCCCTCAGGAATAGGATTAGTGCCTTATAACAGTGACTCTGGGGGGATCCCTGCCCCTTCTGACCAATGTGAAGACACAGTGCAAAGTAGCTGGCCATGAACCAGGAAGAAGGCCCTCACTAGGCCCTGCTGGTCACCTTGATCTGGGACTTTTCAGCTTCCAGGACTGTGAAATACATTTCTGTGGTTTAAAAACTACCCAATCTGGTTTTGCTGTTGTTGTTGCTGTTGTTATGGCAGTCTGAATGGACCAAGTCACATCTGTAAAAGATAAAACTGTTCCAACAGATTTATGTTAGATGTACTAGTTCTAAGGATAAGGAAATGCATTAAAGTCTATCAATAAAACTCAAAATGAGGCTTATCAGGGATTGAAATGACACTCCTTGGTTGTCCTCTGTCCTTTCCCAGGAGAAGCAGGACTAGACTTGACCCTGCACTCCTCTAAGGTTTGGGGTTGAGGATAGCAGAAGAATCTAGGCATTTGCCCGGGGGGGGGGGGGGGGGGGGGGGGGGGAAACAAACAAACAATGCAAATGCTCATTTACAATTCTGAGGTATGATCCTAATCTGCCATGTCTTTGAGATGCCAGCTTTAAATATTTCAATTTCCCACTGGGAAAAGCCTATTTAAACATAAGCAAAACAATTAAATACTATTTTTTCCTTTTTGATATGAAAATATACATGATTGAGGATGTTCTTAAGATAAGAAACACCATAAATTTGTTTTTCACTCTGAGAATAAAAGGAAGGAAGAGGTTTGTGATACCTCTTTGGAATCTGAAGACATTTATTTCTGGCATTGGAAGACTTGTATTCAATATGAAGTTGAACCAGGAAACTTTAAAAAAATTTTTCCTTTTTGAACAGAATTATTTTAAAACATGGATTCAAAGCTAAGAGAACTAGGGGCGCCTGACTGGCTCAGTCAGCAGAGCATGCAACTCTTGATATCGGGGTTGTAAGTTCGAGTCCTGAGTTGGGCGTAGAGAGCACTTAAAAACAAAATCTTCAAAAAACAAAAGAAAAAAAACGAAGCTAAGAGAACTAAAATTTTACGGGCTGTCAAAGTACTATTTTCCCTGGATGAAGGGAAACTGTTCATGCTCTGAAAATCTATCCTATTACAATGTACTGCCTAAGGGTACACAGCCCTCTGCCCTTTGTCCATGCTGACAGCTAACACTAGCGGTCCCTGCCTGCAAGCCAGGTGTGGACGATCTCCTTTAGACTTCACAGCAAATTTATGAGGAAGGTACAATTAATCTCTCCATTTTAGAGGTTAGAAAATTGAACTACAAGGAGAATAAAAATCTTGCCAAAGGCTCTCAGCGGTGGAGGTGGGACATAAATTGAGGCAATCTGGAGGGAAAAATCACTCTGCCTATTGTGTTCTTCAATTCTTGGCCCCAGTGAGGCTTGTGTTCAGTCTGAGAGGTTCAGATGGGATCCGTAACACAGGCTCCTACATGATTCCCCCGCCTGCTATGTGCCAGACTCTCGCATAATGCTCAACTCTCAGACGTACAGATGTTTTCCAGCTCTATAGGACACCTTACCTTTTAAGTCTCTTCCCCATCCGTTCTGAAAGCACACCCCCGGCCCCATCATCGCTACCTCTGTGGTTATATACATCTAATTCAAATATGGGGAAAAATAATTGGTCATCAAAAGAACTGAAGTAAGAGCACGTACTGTAAGAATAACCTAATTTTAAAACTGCAGACTTCAATTACACCGGTTTAGGTAAATCTCATTTCCAAAAAAATACCACTAAAAACTTTATAGAAAGTCATGAATTTTGTTCACCGCTTTAACTACTTCGGAGGGAGGGGGTAATGCAAGAGGGCAATCTACACGCATTAACGTTTTTAATCTCTTATTTGCTAAGCTTAATGTTATAAATAAATATCTCACCGTAAGTAAACCCAGACTTTACGTTTTGGGAGGCAAATTTTGCAAATCCATGTCATGGCAAAAATGAAACTAGCACTGAAAAACAGGGTTGGGCAGTAAGAACAAGGCCAGTTTTTCTCTTGGTACAAAAGCCTCCAGTCCACATGGGGCAATAAAGACCTTTCAGAAGATCAACATTCACTGAAACTCAACTCATTCTAAAGAGGAAGAGAGGAATGGAAAAGGAGGTCCCGGGAAAGTGTTATGGCAGATCATGGCAGAGTTTATGGGAGGAGTCGTATACGAACTAAGCTTAAAAAGGAAATCTGTAAGGTGGAAAGTGGGCACTTGCAACAGAATGAATTTCACAAGGGCAGTTTTAATCACGGGAAAATAACAGAACACGTTTGGTGACAGGGAACGTTCGGATTTGCTAGCGCACCGAGTTCTCGAGAAGAGGTAAGAGGGGCCAGACTGCAGACAGACCTGAGCACCTTCTTACTCCACAGGCAGAGGAGAGCCAGCATCCTGGGCAAGGGAGCAACATCATCAGAACACGGCAAGTTGAATGGAAGGTGGATTCACTCAAGGGAGCAGGAATAAGCAGGACACTGAGAAGACCGGCCAGAACACACTGAAACACGCAGAACTGCGACACATCAAGAAAGGGAAAACAGTGTGATGTGGAGGAGGGTCTCTGGGGAGGGTGGAAAAGAGGGAGCCAGGGCTGGGCGCAACGGGGAGGAATCCTGGCCAGGAAAAAGGGAAAGGACTTGGTAAGGTTTTCACAGACGGTGGGCGGGGGAGACACGGCTGAACCAAAGATGGCTTACGAGGGTCTGTGTCTGGTTGAGATTAACAGACCATGAACAGAAGCAGGGAGCATGGGCTTGGGAGAGGCCGGTTCCTTTTTTGGACATACTGAGTTTGCCATGCCGATGGGCCATCCAGGCGGAGATGTTCAAAAGGCAGTTGGAAATGCAAGTCTGGAACTCCAAAAAGAGTCATGGCTGGAGATGCAGACTTAGGCGGCCTCTTCACAGGGGCTGAAGCCGTGTGGCTACCAGACATTGCCAAGGAAGAGAGTGTAGGGAGAGAAGAAAACAAAGCACAGATTCGTATGGCATAAACTCATCTGGAATAAAAGCTCATTAAACTTTGCTTTCCTGATCACAGCAAAAACAGTTAAATAACCAGGCAAAGGCTGATAACTGTAAATGACTTATGGCTGATTTTTTTTGACTAATTATTCATTGACTAATTGTACATGATAAACACATACTACAAAATGGGATTAATAGGGGCATTTAGGTTGTTTCTTAAAATGTTTTAAGAGGTTTTTACTATTATTGGGTTGCCTGAGTGGCTCAATCGGTGAAGCATCCGACTTCGGCTCAGATCATGATCTCGTGATTCACGAGTTCAAGCCCCACATCAGGCTCTGTGCTGACAGCTCAGAGCCTGGAGCCTGCTTCGGATTCTGTGTTTCCCCTCTCTCTCTGCCCCTCCTCCGCTGATGCTCCATCTCTCTCTCTCTCTCTCTCTCTCTCTAAAATAAATAAACATTAAAAAAATTTTTTAAAAAGTTTCTTGCTGTTATAAACAATATTGGGATCAACAACAGTTCTGGAGCTTGTCATTGTAAACATCCTCAATACTTTCCTAAAATTAAACTCCTAAGAGTGAAATTATAAGCCTTTAAAAATTTGTTATTGCCAGAATGTTCTCCAGGATGGTTATATTAGCTTCCACCCCCACCAGCTCTGCTGGGAGTATACACATCCTCCTACTCATTTGCCAATCCTGGCTACTAAATTTTATTCTTTTAAAAACTGCTCAATTTGATAGGTAAACATGTATATTAATATTTTAATTACATCTCAATTTGTGAAAGCAAACATTTTCCATATTTTTATTGGCCATTAAATTCTTCTTTTGTTAACTGCTCACTCACATCATTTACTCGCTTTCCTACCAGGCGGTTATCCTTTCTCTACTGAACTTTAGGAGTTCATTAGCTACTACTAGCCTTCTGCCACATAACAGGACAATTTCAACATTTTTACTGTGCTCCTACAGAATATTTTAATACAAAGTAGTTATTATTTGTGCACGAAGGCAGAGTATGGCCGCATTAATTATTAACATAAACTGAAGTTTTAAAAAGTCCAAGAGACTTTCTGACTATATTCATAGGAATGTGAAAAATGCAGGGAACAAAAGCAAAGATAATAAATAGCATTGTTCCAAATTACTCCCCACGTGGCTCAGGAATGACGGACTGTTTAACACCACACACACTACTTTCCTTCCTGGGCCCTGATTCTATCCTAAGAGAAAAAACTTCAATATGCATTTAAAAATCGACTTGCTGAAGGGCAATGCTCCCAGTAGGCAGCATTACTGGATTACTCCAGCAATCTGGAGCTGTACGATGATGCTGCCTTACTAACTCTCCATTTCCCTTTTAGGAATTGTGAAGTTATACTTTATAAATTAGGAATCTATCTGGTGAAGCAGTTTCTATTTGAGCTGCCTAACCCTGCCATCAGAACAGAGACCTATAATTTGCTAACCTTGGCTACAATCTCACCAACTCTGCACAACTCTTCCCCCAGGCTCCTAAGCAGGGCTCTGTATTTATGCCACTCAACCACAACGCCCCTGTCCCCCAACCAACCGCAAACTTGAGGAGGAGGACAGAGCAACCTCTCTCGGCAAGAAGGCTGGGGATCCCAGGCAAGCCTCAGCTTGATCCCCACCCAGGGAGGGAGTTATGCGATTTCATTCGAGCCCATGCAAGGAGGGGTCAGTGGTAACATACATACTCAGACAGCTATGGTAAACGTGTTATGTTATTAATAGAACTCCCTGGCAGAGTATGCAATTTAGCATTAAAAGAAAAATAAAAACAGAACAAAACACTCAGCTGTTTAACATTACAAACACCTGCCTCAGCACTTCCCTAGGCCTCCTGAGCAGGCACTGCAGTCCACATGGGGACACCAATGAAAAACTTCAATTCCAGAGTCTACAAGAGAGTTGTGATTTTAAAACATTATTTAAATGATTTCAGCAGAGCGTAATGCGTGTTTATTTTAGTGGACTGGAGGGCATGGACTGAAGGTTCCTGATATCTGTCCTGGAGCAAGGGGTTAACCACTACTGGATATACACAATCATTGGTTAATGCTGAAAGCTTCTAATAAAAAACCTCTAGGGGCGCCTGGGTGATTTGGTTGGTTAATCACCTGACTCTTGATTTTGGCTCAGGTTGTGATCTTGCATTTCCTGAGATGGAGCCCCGTATGGGGCTCTGCACTGACTAGCTTGGAGTCTGCTTTGGATTTTCTCTCTGCCCTTCCCCCGCTGACACATGGGCTCCCTCTCTCTCAAAATAAATAAACTTAAAAAAAAAAAAAATCTTACTCCAGTGAGATTAAGTCCAGTTTCCTCATCTCAAATCCATAAGGTAGGCAATTATTAGCGCAGATATCAGAAATGACTACAGTACTAGAAAAGAGAGGTATAAATATACTTATATATTTATATATATTTACACTAAACAACATTTAACAAAAAAAGAACCGAATACCCAAACAACTGAATCTATTCAAGATGAATCACAACAGGGAAACATCATACAAAAGCATCCAGGCCAGTGTGATAAACACAACAGTCTTATACAAGGTACCCACGCAGCAAAGATCATGAATGCTCTTGTGGGAATGGGGACTCAGAAAAGACTTTGTGGAGAAAGTGACAAATGAGTAGAATTTGAAGGATAAAAGTACATGGTTTCTAGAGTCAGGGGAAATTCCCAGCAGAGGACAGGAAACAGAGTATCTACAAAAAGAACTACCAGGGCATCCCAAGAGAAATGCACCTGGGTAAACCCTTTGGGAGATGAACTGTGTGGTGCAGAGCAGATGATGGGGCAGAAAAGATGAGCAGGGGTCAGGAAAGTTCTTCCTGACTTGCTCAGGAGCTTTGTTTTGTAAGCCAGTGTAGCCAGATATGTTCAGTAAGAATCACTGGATGTACTTCTTAACATACGCTGCCCAACCCTCCACCTGAAATCATGAGTTAGCAGGCACAGACTGAGACCTGGGAACCTGGAATTTTAAACACGCACTCCATAGGATTCTGATTAGCAAGTGGCCAAGTTTTGAATAACAGCAGCAAAACAACCAAATCAAGGTCTTGACCTCAGGGTTGTGAGTTCGGGCCCCGTGTTAGGCCCTGCACTAGGCGTGAAGCCTGCTTAAAAAAAAATAAAATAGAGGCGCTTAGGTGCTTCGGTCAGTTAAGCGTCTAAACTCTTGATTTTGGTTCAGGTCACGATCTTGCAGTTTGTGGGTTTGAGCCTCGTGCTGGGCTCTGTGCTGACAGCACAGAGTCTGCTTGGGATTCTCTCTCTGCTCTTCCCCCGCTCGTGTGCACTCTCTAAATAAATACATAAATAAATAATAAAACTAAAGATCAAATAAAAAATGTGAAACAGGATTTGGTGGTGGTGAGAGAGAAACAAGAACTCATTAAAAAAAACCAAACAACAACCAAGGCATGTGGCTGGCTCAGTCAGAGGGGCATGTGACTCTTGATCTCAGGGTTGTATGTTTGAGCCCCATGTTGGGAGAAGAATTTACTTAAAAACAACAAAAAAAAACAAAAAACAAAAAAATCCACAACTTAAAATATATCCACTATTTGTTCATTCAGCAAATATTTTCGAAGCACCTATTCCATGCCAGGCATTGCTCTAGATCCTGGGGATACAATAATGAACAGAACAAAGAAATGACCACCTTTGGGTAATACATGTCAGAAGATCAACACTGGGGAAGCACCGTGGGGACTGGGGAACACAATGCTGGGGTCGCATTATCAATAGGGTTGTCAGGTCAACCTCTCTGAGAAGCTGACATCTGACAAAATTTTAAGAGATGAGGAAGTGAGCGTCCCATGCGCACTGTGTCCAGCATGTCTGAGGAAAAGGAGGGTCAGTGTGGCTGGAGAGGAGAGCAAAGCAGGGGATATGGAAGATGACATCAGAGAAACAGGGTTGGGAGCACAAATCACGTCGAGCTTTATAGAGACCACTGTAAAAGACTAAGCCACTGGAGGGTTCTGAGTAGCCTGGCTGCCATGTAGAGCAGGGACTGGCAAACTACAGCTAACTGCCTGTTGTTGTAAGTAAAGTTTTATTGGAACACTCATTCGTTTACATTTTGAATGGCTGTTTTCATGTTACAACAGCAGATCTGGGAGGCTATGCCAGAGACTGTGTGGTCCAGAAGGCCTAATATGTTCACCATCTGGCCGGCCCTTTGCAGAAAATGCTTACTGACCCCTGATGTACAGAATGGATTGAAGGCTGGCAGAGTGAAAGGCCGAAGACTGGTTAAGAAGGCCACTGAGCTAAATCAGGTGAGGTATAATGACTATCTGGGCCACGGTGGTTAAGAAATGATTGGATGAGTCAAAAGGATTTCCAGAAAGACTGACATGTGGTATGAGAGGATGACTCTGGGTATGGGGGGATGTGGGAGATCAGGGGTTTCATTCCGAACATGTTCAGTTGGGGCATGCATAACGCACAGTTTTAGGAAGACAGTCCCTGGTCTTAAAGAACTTATATTCCAGTGGAACAGAAAGGAAAACTAATCATTTCAACACAACCAACGAAACGACCAGGCCAGGCACTGAGTATTAGTCCACTGAAGGGGAAGCTGGGGTCAGAGAAAGCTTGTTGAAAAATGGGTCTTGGAAGAAGAATACGAATTAGCCAGGCAAAAGAGATGTATGCATATACACAAAGTTACTAAATTACTACTACAGACTGGTTTTCATTCAGTACCATATGCCTTTATTTTGGGCCCATGCACAGCTTATTTTTAAGAATGTTCAAATACGGGGGGATGCCTGGCTGGCTCAGTCTGAGGAGCATGCAACTCTTGATCTCAAGGTTGTGAGTTCGAGCCCTACATGAGGTGTAGAGATTACTTAGATTTAAAACTATTTTAAGGAAAAAAAAGGTGGGGGGGACATCCAAGTAGGGGCACCTGGCTGGCTCAGTCAGTAGAGCATGCGACTCTTGATCTCAGGGTTGTGAGCTCAAGCCCCACGTTGGGCTTGGAGCCTACTTTAAAAAAAAAAAAAAGAATGTTCAAGTATACCTAGTGAATGGTTTAGAAAAAGAATCTAAATAAAACACAAGATTTCTACAACAAGTATTAAGAAGTTAAGTTCTGTAAGCCTTTATACCTAGAGACTTTCAGGCATATTGCCAGTAACTAGCAACCTCCAGGATTTCTCTCCAACCCTTGTTCCCACTGCCCACCAGACAAGCATCTATGCCACTCTGCTGCTTCTCCCCTGTTCTTCAGAGCCACCTGCTTCTCTGATCCACAGTTTTCTGCTGGCCCAGGCTGTCTTTATGTCACAATGTTTACTGAATCCTATTATTAACTGATCTACCCTGCTCATCCAATCAACATGACACGTCAATTGACTGTAGGCAAATTCTTATTCAATATTATGTGTAAACGTGCTGTTGGTAAAAGAGGAAGTTTTATTTTGGTTCCAGATGGGGCCCAGTGGCTCTAACCAAACTGACCTATGGGCCATAAGATAAAATCTGAGGACCATTGCTATAAGGATAGGAATTTGAAAAGGATGTTCCATGTTGCAAGAAGTCTTAGGCTGAAGTATTAAAGGCTCCACTTGTGTGTGTAATTTGAGAGAATTTTCAGTAAATTAATTATGGAGAACCAACCAGATACATCTAAAAGAGTCTTGAAAAAAATCCTTACATATCTGGCTAGTATGCTGTGCTGCACAAACTAATAGCTCACTTCTCTATGAATCCACATCTCGGCCTTTGTCAGCCTGGAGGGGAGTCTGCTGCCATTAGCCTTTAGCTAATCTACATTTTTATCAATGATTTTGAATCAAAGACACTGTGATTTATCAGTGTGACTTCTGTGAACAGGAAAAGTGTAGGTGAGCACACTCGACAGGAAAACCGCCAGCAACACTGCGGAATTGCCACGTGCCAGTCACTGCACCAGGAACTTTACACTTTTTTACTGGATCCTCAGAGTCCCTGTGAGGCAGGTATCATGCTCCTCATATGGAGTGAACTACACAATGGGGATAAGACCGGTTGGCAGAATAGACACCTTAAACAAAACAAAACAAACCTAGTAGGGCTGGTTGACCATAAATTTCAAGTGTTGCTAAAAAGCTCTGCCTACCTTAAGCCACATTAAATAGTTAACTAGATTCTGTACGACTCAGGCCCTACTCATTTCTGGGGATACATTACAGGAAGGATACTGATAAGCTAGAGCATTTTTTTTTAAGTTTATTTATTTTGAGGTGGGGGGTGGGGGGGGGCATGGGATGGACAGAGAGAGGGAGAGAGAATCCCAAGCAGGCTCCACGCTGTCAGCACAGAGCCCGATACGGGGCTCAAACATGTGAGTGACAAGTGAGATCATGACCTGAGCCGAAATGGAGAGTCAGATGCTTAACCGACTGAGCCACCCAGGTGCCCCTGGTGTAAGTATTTTTTAAAAAACAGCCAAAATGCTGAGGGCAACGTCCAGTAAGGAAAAGGGGCAGGAAGTGAAGAGGTTCAACCTAGAGAAGATGTTCCCAGTGGGCTGCAATCTCTGGAATACAGGGCCCGAGTCAGATAAAAATAGCACCACATTTTACATGGTGCTTTCCACTTTGCAAAATGTCTTTTACCTTCCCAAAAGGCCACATGAAATAAAGGAAGCACACTGAGATTAACAAGACGGGGCTATGAAGCCAGACTGCCCGTTACTCACACTCCAATTTTGCCCCTTCCCAGGTGGGTCACTCTGCACAAGTTATTTAACATTTCTGGGCCTGATTTCCCTTGTCTGTAAAATGAAAATAACAGTGGAGTATCTGCACGGCTGATACATTAGTACATAGAAAATTGCTTACAAACACTGCCCAGTGTGCAAGCAGCATTAACATTAGCTACGACCATTAGCTATGGGGCACTGGAGAAGTCCCAAGCCCCCAGAGCTGTGTCCTCACTTGAAAAATTAGGATTACCACTATTTACTCACAGGGCTAGGAATGAAACAAGACAACAGGTGTTCGGTAAATCTTAACTCCTTCCTTCTTTCATAAACACCTTTGTCATAATCTCTGAGAGAGCCTACTATGCGCCAGGAACTATGCTAAGCATAACCTTTATTATCTCATGTAATCCTTGCCACAACTTTATAAAAGGCCTGCTTCTAGTACCCTCGCTTACAGACAAGGAAACAGGCTTGGAATGGCTAGTTCACATAAGGCCGCAGAGCTAAGTCATCACGAAGATTGGGAACCCAGGTTTGTTGTCGCCCAGTTTTGAGCCTCCATTATATACGGCTTTTCATACACGTTCCTTCATTTGTATATCTCGGCAACTAATAACATGCCTAGTAAAATGCCTTAAATGGATAAGATGTTCAGTAAGTGTTTCCTTCATCAAATAAATGAATGCTAGCCGTCTTCAACTCAGTACAGCTGTAAGGAAAGCAAAGCTGTAGAAAAGCTTCTGTCTCTGCTCCCTGTGCCACTAAGTGGGGAGAGATCGTGGGTCACATAATCTGGGCCAGGTTTATTTCTAAGGCATGGAACCTGGTCTGCACAATCTTCCAATCTCATCCGAAGACTATATGGTTCCATGTGGCAACACTTCTGATATAGCAGAGGTTTAAAACAAAAACTCTGGAATTTCAAAACTGGAAGAGACCATACAGGACTGGCCCAAACTCTTTAAACCTGGGAGTCCCAAAGGACAAAAATCTGGGTTTCCCAATCGATTTCCAAACCTACATTGCTTCTTTTATAATGACACAGAGCAGACATTTCAAACAGGATTAAAAGAAATATTACTGGGATCACAAAGTCCAAAAAACATGGGTGCCAAAAGTAAACAATACTTAATAACTTCTATTTTCTAAAAACTCACTTTATTAGTCACTACAAAACACCAGGTTTTACTGCTTAAAATAAGCATTTCAAATAAGGTAATATTATCTTTTAATTTTGTGAATACCCAATTCTCATAAATGAACAAGGTAACCTCAGAATAAATTTTAAAAAAAAAAATTTTTTTTTTAACGTTTATTTATTTTTGAGACAGAGAGAGACAGAGCATGAACGGGGGAGGGTCAGAGAGAGAGGGAGACACAGAATCTGAAACAGGCTCCAGGCTCCGAGCTGTCAGCACAGAGCCCGACGCGGGGCTTGAACTCACAGACCGCGAGATCATGACCTGAGCCGAAGTCGGATGCTCAACCGACTGAGCCAC
Organism: Panthera onca; assembly: GCF_046562875.1. Lineage (NCBI taxonomy): Eukaryota > Metazoa > Chordata > Mammalia > Carnivora > Felidae > Panthera > Panthera onca. The sequence continues at coordinate 71,997,562 of NC_138349.1, forward strand.
CCAGGCGTCCCAGAATAAATTTTTTATAATAACAGCCTTGCAGTAGCACTAGCTTTTTTATTTTTTAAAGCATTTATAGAAATCCTGGATAAGATTCTGAAACTATTGTTATAAAGGCTAAACAAACACAACAAAAAGTTGTCACAGTCTCTGGAGACATGTTAAATGCAAAACTTCAACTCGAATTTTATATATTCAAGGATGGTATACAGTCTTTAAAAAAAGAGTACTGGGGCTAAACATATAAAAAAAAAAACCTTTGAGATGAAACTATAAAATATCACAAAATATTTCAAAGAGAAATAAATAAGATTCTTTAAAAAAAAGCAATTTCTACTCTAACACTTAAGGTAAATGTTAGTTAAGTCACACTATAAGTTATTTCTTAAGCATATTATATAGAACAAATGTCCTAGACCCATCTGATTCAGTATGCTTCCACCCACCATAAATCCTTAACTGTAATACACAAAAAGTGGCAATGGGAAACCTACAAAAAAATGTTACGGTGGCAGACAGAGGGTAAAGCAACATGCAGTAAAATGGTCTAGTAAGGTTCGGAGCCAGCAGCCTGGATTCAAATCTCAGCTCCACAACTACTACCTCCATGGGGGGATTAACAACCACATACACCCCAAAGGGGTACTATGAGGACTGAAAACAGAATGCACATAAAGGACTGGCATTGCACCTGGTACTCAGTAAACATCTGATAAATGTGAGCTATTAGCAGCACTGCCGATATGCTCCTCAAACACGGACACAGGAGGATTTCATCCTTGCTCATGTGCTGACACCTGCTTTTGTTTTCCCAGTTCCCATTCCCCACCCCACCCCACCCCCACCCCCGGCTTCCTTGGGCAACCCCGATCTGCTGTCCTCAATCCTATGTTTGGGTGAGGTTCACTCTCTACCCTCCAGGGTGAGCATGAGGCTTAAGCCTGGTCAGAGATTGGTTCAGAAATGGGCACATGGCCCAAGCCATTTGGAGCCAGTGGGACTAAACCCCAGGATTCTATTTGGAAACTTCTGGTAAAGAGAAGCTCTCTTCCTATGTATATCTCTAGGTTGTAAAGCTAAAACTTTTGGGGCCAACTTGATGTCACGTGAAGAAAGCTTACAGGAGAGTAACAGAAGAGCTGAGAGTGCAAGTTTTGATGTGTATAATTTGCGCCCTTGGTTCCAACTATGCCAGACTGTTGATCACTGGATCTATAGTTATGGGGACCAATAAATTTCTTTTTTGGTTTGCTCAAGCCCATTTAAGGGATATTTCATTTTGTTTTTGATATCTGCATCTGCGATCTGACACATGTGGTCCCAATCACTTTCCAGAAGCTGGTGACCCAGGGTGTAGTCGAGCTTTCCGGCGAAGGGCACAGATTTGAAATCAGCGACATCTGGTTTCGAATCCTGGTTGTAGCACTCAAGAGACGCGTGAACCATGGGTAGTTTGTTTAAGCCTACGTCTTCATCTATGAAGCAGTTTGATACCTGCCTCAAAGGGCTGATAAGAAGGGCGCCTGGCTGGCTCAGTCAGAAGAGCATGCGACTCCTGATCTCAAGATCGTGCATTGGAGCTACACGTTGGGTGCAGGGATTACTTAAAAATAAGTAAATAAAGTGGCAAAAGAAAAAAAGGGCTGATGAGGGGACAAATATGACAATGCCTATAAACTGCTCAGCCTTCCACCTACAGGCAGTAAATACTCAATTAGTAGAAGCTATTATTATATCATTGACCCTCAAATCCACCTTCCTATCTGACCTGAGTCCCAGGTCTTTATTTCTAATGGGTTAGCCCCCTGGCCTCAAATTTAACATTGTCAAATCTCATCTTATCCTATCTCCACACTGCCCATCACTCCCTCTGCCCCTCCCAAACAACCCTCACTGGGGATCAATGCTTCACCGATTAACGTGTTCTAAGTGGTCTCTGATTCCAGAATCCTAGGAGTTATTCCAGACTCATCCTTCTCCTCGGTTACCCAATCAATCCCGCCAAGGGATTGCTCTTCTTCCCGGTGGATGAGGACAGGGCAGGACCCCTCTGACTCCAGGAGGTGCAACCTTCTCATTGACTTTTCAAGGAAGCCTCTAATCCTCTTACCCCTCCTGTTCCTCATCTTTTCCTTGTGGCCTCATGCCTTTCTATATCCAGGATAGATTTCTTGCTATCCCTCTTTATTTTTTCCTTAACCTCACCTTGCAAATGGGAAAATTTAAATGACTCCAATCTTTGCAGCTCTTACGCCCACCGCAGGCTGTCTCTGCCATTATCTCAGCCCCAACTTTTTAATTCACTAGATGGAGATGTTTCCTCTTTCCCTGAGGTAATTAAGGCAACCAGGTAGAAACTTCCTCAGCTTCTTACTTCCACATTTCTTAAGGCATCTGAATCGAAATCTAAAAGCCCACCACCTCATTTGCCTTAATCAGAATGGCTGGCACGTACAAGATACACGTATGGTGATGGGATAAGTAAAAGAGGTGCTCCTTCTCCTAATAGGGCTTGTCCTGCCTCCCAAGCTGCTTCTGAAATTTTCACATGCATACACATCACCTGGGGATCTTATTAAAATCCATATTCTGATCCAAGAGGTCTGAAGCTGGGGCCTGAGATTCTGCATTTCTCCAACAAAACAGTGCTGCTGGTTTGGAGCAACATTTAGAAAAGCACGGTGGGGTGCCTGGGTGGCTCAGTCGGCGTCGGTTAGTTAAGCATCCGACTTCAGCTCAGGACATGATCTCATGGCTCATGAATTCGAGCCCCGCATTGGGCTCTATGCTGACAGAGCCTGGAGCCTGCTTCGGATTCTGGGTCTCCCTCTCTCCTCCCCCTCCCCCAGTCACGGTCTGTCTGTCTCTCTCAAAAAATAAATAAACATTAAAAAGCGAGGTCTAGGGGTGCCTGGGTGGCTCAGTCAGTTAAGCGTCTGACATTGGTTCAGGTCATGATCTTGCAGTCTGTGAGTTCGAGCCTTGCATCGGGCTCTGTGCTGACAGCTCAGAGCCTGGAGCCTGCTTCTGATGATTCTGGGTCTCCCTCTCTCTCTGTCCCTCCCCCCCAACCCCTCTCTACAATCTCTCTCTCAAAAACAACATTAAAAAAATTTTTAAAAAAGAAAGAAAGAAAGAAAAAGCAATGTCTAGATCCATCGTATTTCATCTCCTCAGAGACCTTTTACTCCAAGTACTTGTTTACCCCCTGTATCTTCACATCTGCTTCTCTATCAACTACTCCTTTCCCCAGCATTTAACGTATCTGTCTCCTCGACTTCAAAATAAACCTTCCTTTGCTCTTCCATTAGCTACCATCCAATGTTTTTAACTGCTTGGCTCCACAGCTAAGTTTCTATGAAGAACATAGAAACATTCAATGGTTCTCAAACTATCTTGGTTCACAGAGTAATTAATGTCTCAGTAATTTTTTCACGGCACGTCTAAGCCAAAAGAAATATCTATTCTCTTCGTCAAGTAGTATGGGCCAAACCACCTGGCAAGCATTTAAGTCCTAACAATTTTGCACCTTTGGGGCGCTGCACAACCTTCCCAACCTTGGAATCAGATTGGACAGACAGCTTCATTTCCTGTTTCACATTTATTTTTAGGTGGGACTTACTTTTTTATCAGAGCAAGCACCGAACATCCACCTTCCAAAGGTATGACATCAACAAAAGGAATATAGTGATTTCACACTGTAGCATCTAAGAGACATTGCTGTATTTCTCTTGAGACTTAAAAACATTCCATGGCACGCCGCAGTCTGCCCTGGGGTGCCTTGGTGTGCAATTAGTGGTCCTTGGGATAGCAGCATTCTCCTTGCTTGGGAGGGAACCTGGAGATTTACCCCAGGCTCACTGATTCAGACTACTTTAACAAGATCTCCAAGTGACTGAGACACCACTAAAGTGTGAGAAGGCTGATCTAGAGTGCTTGGCTACATCTTCCTTTTTTGTTTTTTTGGGGGGTTTTTTTGTTTGTTTTTTAAGAGAGAGAGAGAATGCCTATGGGGGGGGGCAGGGAGGGAATCTGAGCAGGGGTGCAAGCAGGGGAGGGGGAGAGGGAGAGAGAAAATCTTAAGGAGGCTCCATACTCAGTGGGGAACCCGAAGTGCAACTTGATTTCACCACCCCGGGGATCACGACCTGAGCCCAACTGAGCCAGTGTCAAGAGTTAGAAGCCCAACCAACTGAGCCACCCAGGTGCCCCTTGCCTCCTCTCCTCTGATCATTCCTGCTCAGATCACGGCTTTCTGACTTGTCTCAACTCCAGTGAAAGTGCCGTGGGCAAAGTCCCAGATTACACCCACCCCCTTTTTAATTTATTTATTTTGAGAGAGAGACAGAGAGAACATGAGCAGGGGAGGTGCTGAGAGCGAGGGAGAATCCCAAGCAGGCTCCATGTGGTTAGTGCACAGAACCTGAGGGGGCGCTCAAACCCACAAAACTGCGAGATCATGACCTGAGCCTTGTAAGTCAGATGCTTAACTGAGCTACCCAGGAGCCCCGGCCCTCCTCCTTTTTTAATAAAAGCAATACACATCTTTCAGTTCCAATCCTAATGAAGCCTCTCTGCTGTGTTTGATACTATTGATCGTCTTGCACCTCTATTCTTTCTTGTTTCTAAAATAGTCTTCTGGTTTTCTTTTTCTTCCAACAGTACCACCCCCCCACCCCCACCCCAAAGAAGAGTTTTGTTTTCCCTAAGGCTTCTGTAATTAGCATTACTCTTGCTATGTAAAACTCTTCCCTCAGGGGACTGCACTCAATTTTGTGGTTTTAGCTACTGTCTATATGCCAACCACCACAGTCCAGAAGGCTCCCTGGAGTCTTAGGCCTCTAAAACCAATTTCTCCGAGCATAGGAGCATTTCCACAGGCACAGGAGGCTCCACAAAGCCTAAACACTTCACTTGCCTATCTTCCCTGGCCTTCAAGTGGCTCTTCTTCAATACCCTTTCCTTTACCAAATGGCACCCTTGTTCAACCAATTTCCCTAGAAAATCTGAGAAATCATCCTTGACTCATCCTTCTCTCTGTTCCTTCTCCTACACAATCAATCCAACCAAACATCCTTGCTTTGTCTCCAATCTGTCTGAATCTCTCCATCTTCATTAGCTCTATCTTAAAAGGGGTCCTTGTCTTTTGCTTGGATTCCTGTAACATCCCCCTAAACTCATCTCCCTGCCTCCAGGATGGCCACATCCTGCTCCAAACCCTTCTCCATGCCCCACCCAAGTTAGCTTTCCAAAATTAAAACCTGGGTGTCACTGCTTTCCTCTAAATCCTTCAATGGCTCCAATGCTCAGCAGCACTTTTCAAACTTTTCCAACAAATTGCAGAAAAGTTTGAGATCCAGATCTAAGAAGCGCATTATAAACAAGACACTCCTTGCAAGACTCAGTTTCACCTTAAACAGTCATTTCAATTTTACATTCTAGTCCATGAATAGCTACTTGTTATTAAAAGAATCTTTTAGGGGTGCCTGGTTGGCTCAGTCGATTTACTGTCTGAGTCTTGATCTCAGCTCAGGTCTTGATCTCAGGGTCATGATTAAAGCCCCACGCTAGGTGGGTGTGAGGCCTACTTAAAAAAAAAGAATCTTTTAAATTACTTACCAATTAAACTACTTAAATTTTTCCACGTGATAACTAAGTAAAAGTGACACTCAAGGAAGATACACTGGTTACCTGTAGTTTCAAATATCCTTTGGCACAACGCCACTATGCCTGACAGGCTGGCAAACTACAGTCTACAAGCCAAATCTGGCCCATCGCATGTTTTGCAAGTAAAATTTTACTGGAACACAGCCAAGTTCTATCATTTATGTATTGCTTATAGCTCTTTTCAAATTACAACAGCAGAGTTGAGGGGTGCAAAAGAGATCACGTAGCCCACAAAGCCTGAAACATTTACCATCTGGCCCTTTGGGAAAGCCTACTGACCCCTGCATTCGACCACGAGGACTGTTAAGGCTAGGCCCATTTTACATGTCTTTGTGTCCCAGCACAGGTCTAGAGAAAGTACTAAAAAATATCTAACTTAAGAAATTAGAATACTGCCAGGAAGATTTCCAAGGGCTCATAAGGGATGTGCCCACAAAGTTGATACAGAATGCCCCCAAGCCCTAAGGAAGAGATGTTCCTTCATCATTCAGTGTAATCTGAAAGGATGAGATGAGGTAGGGAAAATAGAAGACTACTACACAGGTTGAAACAGGTTCTGAAGAAACAGGCCCATCAAACCTAAAGCTGCCTTCCCAAAGAACCTCCATCCATACAGCGCTGTATCACTAACCTGTGTCTGGTAGCATCTAAGAAAGAGTTAGAAACTATCATTCAGGGCAAATGCTGTAAAAGCCAGTAGTTCTGGAACTTTGGCAACCGCATCGTATTTTTCTTCTCCAAATGATGAGCAGCAAAACTATACTTAAAGCCAAAATATTTTAGTTAAGAGTAAGAAAGCAGGGCACCAGGAAGACTGTCCTACATTGCAATCAGTATTAAAAAAGAGAATCATTTGAAGAAATACTGTACGGAGTGGTAATTAGGGAGGTAGGGAAGAAAAGTAGAGTGCTTACTCTAGGACCTTAACCAACAAAAGAGCCATGAGATACCGGACTGAAGCACGGCACGTCCTAGGAACAGGAGGTAGTTCCAGTGGATGAGGAATGCGTGATGCGGAGAAGAGGAAAATAAAGCGAAGAGGAAAATAAAGTGAAACGGAGGCCCCATAATAGCAGATCTTACATACTGTGCTGAGGAATTCAGACACCATTTTTCAAGCTACTGAATGCCTGAAGTCATGTAAACAAGCACAGATAACAATCTGAGCTATACTCTGGCCTGTGGGTCAACTCTAGCCCACCACCTGTTTTCTAAAATAAAGTTTTACTGGAACATAGCCACATTCATTCATTTACATATTGTCTAAGGCTGCTTTCCCAACACGACAGCAGAGTGGAGTAGTTGCAACAAAGACTGTATGGACCACAAAGCCTAAAATATCTGCTATTTATTTAGCCCTTTGGGGAAAATCTGCCGATTTCCCACTTTGAGACGATGATTCTGATAGAGGAAAATGAATGTAAAAAACAGATTAGGAAGGACAAGGAATAATGGAGGTGGGATGATGACATTCATGGCTACTGAGAAAAAACTCACAAACAAGGTAACGAGTGTCTAAACTATAGTAGTGAGAACTACAAGCCAAATACGGGTTGAGTCTCAGTGTGGGTAAGAATGGAGCCTGCACAGTGAGGAGCCAGAGACAGACTGAACAGGAGCACAAATCAATTCAAGGCTAAGTAGTACCGTGACTAGGAGGACGTCAAGAACATGAATTTTATTTTTTTTAATGGGGTTTTATCTAAAAAAAATTTTTTTAAGTTTATTTTGAGAGAGACAGCACAAGAGGGAGAAGGGCAGAGAGAAAAGGAGGGAGAGAGAATCCCAAGCAGGCTCCATGCTGTCAGTGCAGAGCCCGATGTGGGGCTCGAACCCATGAAGCCACAAGATCATGACCTAAGCCAAAACCAAGAATCAGACGCTTAACTAACTGAGCCAGCCAGACGCCCCAGAACGTGAATTTTAAAACAGAACACAGAGGCGCCTGGGTGGCTCAGTCGGTTGGGCGTCCGACTTCAGCTCAGGTCACTATCTCGCAATCTCGCGGTCCATGAGTTCGAGCCCCGCGTCGGGCTCTGGGCTGATGGCTCAGAGCCTGGAGCCTGCTTCCGATTCTGTCTCCCTCTCTCTCTGCTCCTCCCCCGTTCATGCTCTGTCTCTCTCTCTGTCTCAAAAATAAATAAACGTTAAAAAAAAAAAATTAAAAATAAAATAAAACAGAACACAGGACATTTCAGAGGGAAGATGAAAGTTTCTAAGGGATTAGTTGATCTTAGATATGAAAACTGCAGGATATCAAAAGACATACAGAAAGCACACCTTTGCAGTGTATAAAGGAAATCCAACTAGAGAAACAGCATTAAGGAGCCTCAGTTCAGCGATGATACCTGAAGATACAAAACCGAGTGAGACTGAGTGGATGAGACATGCTAGAAATGACAGCAGGAGGAGCACAGCAGCTGCATGTGTCAGACCCTATACTGGGCACTGGGTTCTCTCATCCTCTCAGCCGTCTTGGAATACAGAGATCACCCCGGTTTTACAGATCAGAAACCTGAGCTTGGAAAGGATTCAGGTTAAATTCTGAGGTCACACAGCTAGTATGTGACAGGGGAAGAATTGAAACCCAGGTCTACTTGATACCAAAGCCAGTGGCCAGTCTCCCTATTACAGGTGAAGAGAAAAATGTTGACACCAAATCAGAGGGAAATACCCACATTCAGTGAGAAGAAAGGAAGCCAGCAGAAGACTGCTTCAAGAGATTACAGAAAGCCAGGGCAGCGCAGCATGTCAGCCAAAGGGGGAGAAAAGGAAAAGGAAGAGGGTGCCTAACAGTCGGGAATTCTGATAGCTTATGACGCGTCAGGTACAATGCGCTACATACATCAGCTCATTTAATGCTCTCCGCGATCATGGCGTAAGTACCATTGTTTCCCATAAACAAATGTGAAAAATAGGCAGATAACTTGTTAGCATCATCACACAACTAGCCAATGGCAGAGCGAGGTTGTGAATCCAGCCATTCTGATTCTGAATCCTACACTCCCCAACCAATACACCACATAATACTGGGGTCAAGCGCTACAGGGTAGCTAAGGAGAGAAAAGGTGGGAAAGAGAAAAGGTGGGAGACAGAAAAGGACAGGTCCTCTTGTAAGAGGGGAATAACAACTTTCAGAAGATGAATTTCAGTACAGTGCCTGAAGGCACATGTCACATTATGAGAGAGGTTAAGAATAAGTAAGTGACGAACAAGTAAAGGCAGATAGTATCATCTACTTGTAGAAGACATGGGCGGGGGGAGGTGAGAAAATAGCAATTTATGGGATTAATGCAATCAAGAATATGTAAACCCATTATTTTAGTTAATGAAAAGATCTTTTTTCTTTGCAAATCGTTGGGTTAAGAAGTGTTCAGGATAGTTAATAAACATCCTTTGGGTATCTCATATATCGGACATTACATTTTTAAGATCCCTTACTGATTAACAGTGTGTCCTATACTATTTTCCTCAGACCCAAATGTGAATCAATTTCTGTGAAGTTCTATGAAGTTGTCTGGCCTTCACTCTGGATTCAAAATCTCTGATTCAGGAGATGTACAGCAGGCCCCTGACATTAACGTGATTCTGGTGCAAAACTTACACGCCAAAAGGACTACAACACCCTCTGCACACACTGCCTATTTGAAAACCTTATCTTGGGGCGCCTGGGTGGCTCAGTGGGTTGAGTGTCCCACTCTTGATTTTGGCTCAGGTCATTATCCCTGGGTCTTGGGATCGAGCCCCACATCAGGCTCCGTACTGAGTGTGGAGCCTGCTTGGCATTCTCTCTCTTTCTCTCCCTCTGTCCCTCTCCCCTGCTCATGTGCGTGCACGCTCTCTCAAATAAAACAAAAAAACCCCAAAAAAACAGTATCTTGATAAGTGTTTGAGGTTAACATGGATTTTACTATCTGATACCTTTATACAATCTGCATGAAAAAACCAGCTCAAAGAATTGCATAGTATATTTGTATACTCTCAAAAGAATGTTCCTTTAAGTGAATGGTTGGTATTTTCCTTGAGTAGGAGCTTGTCTATGTTGCAATTAAACAACATTCCAATGGTACATTTCTGAAATTACTTCAGTAAGGAAAGAGAAAGACTCATTTGATAAACACTTGGCTTATCCTCAACTTCCTAAAATTAAGAAATTTCTGTAATGCACAGAGCAAGATCAAGTAGGGGACCTGAAAACAAATACAATACCCTCAAAACATGCATAAATAGCTCTGTAAGCACACTATCCTGATTTGTGCCCCGGCTCTCTAACTTCCTAGTTGTGTGATTTGAAACAAGTTTTTAAAAAAAAATCTTTCTGTGCCTTAGTTTCCTCTAGTGAGAAATGAGGGAAATAATAGTACCTCTACTTTCTATGGTTGTTATGAGAACTGAACAAGATAATCTGGGTGGAAAGAGTACTTACAAACATGCTTGGTACATAAGCATTCAGTAATGCTGGCCATATAAACGTATAAAAACCTTCTCTAACCCAGCAATTCTACTACTGGAAATTTTTCTTACAAAAACTGTGGGTATCTTCAAGGGTATCTAAGGCCATAGCAAAAAATCAGAACACAAACTTCCATTACAAGTAGCGAAATAGCTGATAGTACGATCTCTCCCTTGGCACGATGTTTCTGAGATTTATCCAAGTTGTTGCCCAAGAGTACAGTTCGTTTCATTCTACGGCTGAACAGGATCCCACTGCATCACGCACTACATCTTATTTATCCAGTCACCAGATGATGGCCCCTCGGGTTGCTACCTGTTTTTGACTATGGTGAATAATAATACTCAAGTCTTTGTGTGGACATGTTTTTATTTCTCTAGGTGGGTACTTAGGAGCAAATACTTAGACACGTAGGGCCATAAGAAGAGTCTATATTTAGACTCTTTAGAAAAATGGCCGACCTGTTTTCCAAAGTGGCATTCCCTTTTGCATTCTCACAAGTAACGAATCTATCAGTGTAGAAGGATTCCAGTTGTATTTGCTACATCCTTACCAAAATTTGGTACTCTCAGGATTTTAAGTTCTAGCCATATTAGTGTATGTACAACGGTATCTCGTTGCACTTTTAATTTTCATATCCCTAACAACCAATGATATACTGAGAATCTTTTCACATATTTGGTCATTTATATATCTTCTCTTGTGAAATACCTGCTCAAATATTTTGCCTATTTTCTCCTAAGTTGTTTCACTTATTACCGAGTTATAAGAAATATTTAAACCTCTCACCCTCTCTCACTTGCCCACTCTGAGGGAAGCAGCTGCCACACTGTGAAACTGTCCATATTTCCTACTCTACAAAAGATCAAGGGAAGGAGAAAGCCCTCCAGCCAACAGCCAGTGAGAAACTAAGGCTTTCAGTCGAACAGTCTGCAATGAACTGGATCCTACCTACAACCAAGGAGAAAAAACAGAGAGACATTTACGGGAGAATGGAAAACACGACAGGATTTTTCTCTACCAGCTCTCTGTTGTTACCTAAGCGAGCAGACTCATCTATCTCCATGACTCCAATATCTAATGAATCACCTTGACTGCTGTTTGCCTTAAAAAAATTTTTTTAATGTTTACTCATTTTTTGAGAGAGCGAGTGAGCATGAGTGGGGGAGGGGCAGAGAGAGAGGGAGACACAGAATCCAAAGCAGGCTCCAGGTTCTGAGCTGTCAGCAAAGCCCGACACAGGGCTTGAACCCATGAACCGTGACATCATAACCTGAGCCAAAGTCAGAGGCTCAACTGACTGAGCCAACCAGGCAACCCCCATTTAAAGAAATTTTTCATAAAAGAACACAAAAACTAAGTAACAAAAGCTTAAGAGCAAATTATGAAGAAGAACAAGTTAGCCATAATAGCAAAACCCAGAGAGAGAAAAAGTAAATATTAACACATTAACAGTGGTTATTTCTTTCCTGTTTTATGTCTGTATATGTAGATTACAATATATGCTTATATTTTTTAAAAAGCATATATTCCAGATTTATTAGATATTATGTTTTATAAACATTTTCTCTCAAAAGAGAGAAAATATCATCTTTTTTTTTTAAGCGGTATTTTTCTATAAGCAAAAGGCTTTCATGTTTAGAGTCTAATTTGTCAGTTTTTTTCTTTTATGGTTCATCTTTTTGTTTTGTCCTGAAAAATCTCCGCCTATCTCAAGGTCACAAAGATTTTCTGTTTTCAACAGATGTCAATTAGGTCAAGTTGGTTGATAGTGATGAAGTCTTCTCACCCTTATTGATTTTCCTCTATTTTATACATAACTGTTATAGCTATAACAATGACTAGAACTAAGCACTGAAATCTTCACCTTTAATTTTTAATTTGTCTATTGCTTTTTTCTATTCCATCAGTTTCTGCTTCATGTATTTTGAAGCACTGTATTATTTTTCATCAGAAACACATAAAGCTGGGGCACTTGGGTGGCTCAGTCATTTAAGCGTCCAACTTCGGCTCATGTCCTGATCTCACGGTTCCTGAATTTGAACCCCATGTCAGGCTCTGCCATGACAGCACAGAGCCTGCTTCAGATCCTGTCTCCCCCCTCTCTCTCAAAAAAATAAATGAACATTAAAAAAGTCTTAAAATTACCACGTATTTAAGCTATATTAATTAAATTATCCAAAGTATTTGTGAAATTCAAAGCAATTACTCTTCTATAATATCTGGATAGATATATTGCTATAAGAAAAATTCAGTTATGGACCTGTGCCGTTTAACTTCACTTGCCCTTCCATTCCTTATTTTCAAGTAAGTTTTATTTCCTTTGTAAACAACTAAAATAATCTTAACCAGAGTCAAAACATAGTAAAGCTGCTTCCTATAATATGCAAAGTTTCAATGGTTTCAATGGTTTCATGTTTCAACTGTCAAGAACGATCAATTTTAGAAAAAAAAAAGTGTGGAATCTACAAGCAATTTCTTAATGTTTATTTATTTGTTTATTTAGAGAGAGAGAGGGCGATTGAGAGAGAATCCCAAACAGGCTGCACGCTCGGCACACAGCCCAACACGGGGCTCCAATCTCACGACGGTGGATCACAACCTGAGGTGCTGATCAAGAGTCAACTGACTGAGCCACCCAGGCATCCCCAAACAATTTCTTAAATCAAGGGCAACACAGGCTTCTTAAAATGCATCTTTCACTATGAGCACAAATATCATGAGTTAAATTCAACAGAGCAGATACCAAAGTAACTCTAGGAATTGATGACAGCCACAAGATGATATGATACATTAAGGGTAAAAAGAAGCCATAAAGCATGGCTGAAAAATAACTAGTTAACGCCAAACACTTTCCATCATTTTAGGGAATTAAGAATTAACTTTTAGGATTTTGTTTTAAAAGCTTTTTGTTGGGGTGCCTAGGTGGCTCAGTTGGTTGAGCGGCAGACTTCCGCTCAGGTCATGATCTCTCATCCTGCATGAGTTTGAGCCCCACGTCAGGTTCTGTGCTGACAGCTGATAACCTGGAGCCTGCTTCGGACTCTGTGTCCTGGTCTCTCTGCCCCTCCCCTGCTCATGTGCGGGCACTCTCTCCCTCTCTCAAGAGCAAATGAACATAAAAAAATAATGAAATAAAAGCTTATTAAGCCATAGACACTATGGTAAATAAAAGAAATACTAATACCAACAGATTACAAAACAACCGGATCTATGTGTACATCACCAATAAAAACTATAAAATAAGTATAAACTCACTTGTGCGAGATCTGATCCAATCATTTTATAGGCACTAGCTAATTTGTATGCATGACTAGCTTCTAAAATTAACACCTAAAAGATTCAATTTTTTAGATGCACCTTAAGTAATTAAATTAATAATAAATAAAATATTCACTGCCATCTGACTTCATTCTGCTAAGAGGACATAGAGTGGCAGAGTGAAGACAGTGGGGGGAAAAGAGGGCCAAGAGAGAGAGAAATGCTTTGATCAAAGTGTCCCTGTCTGTTATTTCATTATCCATGATGTAACACAAGTACCTGAAATTCAGTGCAAGATGCCCTTATCAATGGACCATTTCTTTTTTTACAGTGTCAAGGCTATGTGCCAACTGCCTAATCAACATTAAATACATTTTAATTAAAAATAAGATTCTGCAAATGGTGTTGGGAAACCTGGTCAGCTACATGCAGAAGAATGAAACTGGACCACTTTCTCAAACCATGTATAAAAATAAATTCAAAATGGATTAAGAACCAAAATGGATTAAATGTGAGACCTGAAACCATAAAAATCCTAGAAGAGAACACAGGCAGTAATTTCTCTGATATTGGCCGTAGCAACATTTTCTTACATAAGTCTCCGGAGGCGAGGGAAAAAAACAACCAAAATAAACTCTTGGCACTACATCAAAATAAAAAGGTTCTGCACAGCAAAGGAAACAATCAACAAAACTAAAAGACAACCTACTGAAGAGGAGAAGGTATCTGCAAATGACGTATATGATACAGGGTTAGTATCCCCAAAATATAATCCAACACCAAAAAACCCAAATAATCCAATTAAAAACTTGGCCAAAGATATTAACGGACATTTCTCCAAAGAAGACATACAGATGCATGAAAAGATGTTCAACATCACTAATCATCAGGGAATTAGAAATCAAAACTACAATGAGGCATCACTTCATATCTGTCAGAATGGCTAAAATCAAAAACACGAGAAACAAGTGTTGGTGAGAATGTAGAGAAAATGGAATCCTTGTGCACTGCTGCAAGGAATGCAAACTGGTGCAGCCACTTGTGGAAAACAGTATGGAGGTTCCTCAAAAAATTAAAAATAGAATTACGCTGAGATCCTGTAATTCCACTACTGGGTATTTTCCCAAAGAATACAACAATACTAATTCGGAAAGATATATGCGCCCCTATGTTTATTGCAGCATTATTTACAATAGCCAAAATAAGGAAGCAGCCCAAGTATCCATTCAGCTGATACATGAATGGACAAAGATGTGGGGTGGGTGGGTGGGTGGGTGTGGGTGTGTGTGTGTGTGTGTGTGTGTGTGTGTGTGTGTATACGTATATATATAATGGAATATTACTCAGCCATAAAAAGAATGAAATCTTGCCATTTGCAACGACATGGATGGAGCTAGAGAGTATAATATAATACTAAGCAATGTAAGTCAGTCAGAGAAAGACAAATACCGTATGATTTCACTCCTATTCGGAATTGAAGAAACAAAACAAACGAACAAAGAAAAAAAAGAGACAAACCAAAAAACTGTAACTATAGAAAACAAGCTCATGGCCACCAGAGGGGAGGTGGGTGGCGGGGACTGATGAACTAGGTGAAGGGGTTAAGAATATACTTACCATGATGAGCTCTGAATAATGTATACGATTGTTGAATCACTATATCATACACCTTAAGCTGATGTAACAATGTATGTTAACTAACTGGGAATAAAATAAAACAAACAAAAAAGAACCCCAAAATAAAAATACGGTTCTGGTATCCCATTAAAGACAAGTCAAGAATTCAGAATCTACAACTGAACTTTAACTTGTGATGCTAATGTTAATCAACATGAGGCAGGAGAACAAAGGTCTAGAGTCAAGGCCAAGTCCTAACAATTTGAAAAGGTGCTGCAGAAAGCTAAAAATATAATCACTTTTTTAAGAGTTTCTTACGGGGGTTCCTGGCTGGCTCAGTTGGTGAGAGCGTGCGACTCTTGATCTCGGTCTTGTGGGTTCAAGCCCCTACACTGGGTGTGGAGATTACTTAATAAAATCTTAAAAAAATAATAATAATTTAAAAAAATGTAAAAAACTTCTTACAATAATCAATTATTCAACGTATCTCCTTTAACTAGGTCAATATGATTCCCACTGCATCGATAAAGTAACTGGGAGAGATGCTGAGTGATTCGCTCAGCACTGAGAGACAGAGGACAAGAACCCAGAGCAGGGTGGCCAGTCTATTCCCATTCCTGGCTCCTGTCAACAATCACCTCTTTTCCCTACTGTCCTCCCTTTCTCGAGACAATTCTAAGCAAAGAAACACCTGCAGGAACCTTTACAGTAAGTATACACTAGAGAAATACCTCACTGTTGTCATGCAACATCAAAACACAGTTCCTGGAAACTAACAATATGAACAAATTGTTCTTACATATTTTAAAGATACTTTCTACCAAAACTATCAAGAGATGCTTTAGATCTTAACAATTCTAGGAACTATTTTTAATATAAATAAAACCAACCAATAAATTCTAGTTTCATTTTTATTAGTAAGAGAGTACCCCTACTCCTGGGCCCCTGGTGCACTGTTACTGAGGTTTTTATTTTTTAAAAATTCAAATTAATCTTACTGAAATGCTAGTTACAAGTAAGAAACCAAAATAAAAGCAAAAGACACATGAACGCACGCAATGGGAGCAGGGAATAAGACAGTATAAAGGGAAGAGAAAAGAGAGAAAGAAACACAATGCAGTGTTAATCATTTCTGGTAAAGGTTCTCAATCTTATGGAACTGTACATCTAGAATACTAAAGCAAGGCTTAACCCAGCACCTGCTTAGAGAAGTACTAAGGTTATGGTTTCCACCTTGGTACATGCCAGTTAACTTTGTTTTGTTTTATTATATTCAGATTGTATGAGGCAAACATCTTTCAGAAGTCCATACATATACACCACTAGTTTTAAATTATAATGTATATCCCATTATCTGGGTCTCTACA